>NC_092414.1:142334271-144834271 GCF_040894005.1 Engystomops pustulosus
ATATGATAACTCCAAACAGCAGTCTGGGCTCTACTCAGTGGGCACAGTATAACTTCTGTTTTGTAAGGAGTCATGTTTATGTTTATTCTTATTTTATTTAATATACTATTTAAAAGTTTTCGTAATTTATTTATTCCCATTTGACAATTAGACCATATGATCTTTTAAAGAATTGACTACAGTACTAATATACCAAATTCTTGTAGTATTTAGGCCCTCCTGTCAAAACCTAAGAATTTATCTGGTTATGTTGCCACCAGATAACCAATCCCTCCTTGAGGATGGAAGAGGGAGGTTAAATGGGTTTTTTCCCCACCCATCCACAGGATAGGGCCTAACCTGCTGATCAGGAAGGGGGGGGGAGAGTTTGGGACTCTGTGCTTTCAGGAGGCATCCATTTATAATACTCAGCTAGTTCCCACAGTCCCATAGACAGGGAATGGAGTGGCAGGGGTAATGCTCGATCTGGCGCTTCATTCTTACTACGGAGAATTGGACCTCTGATATGTGATTAGGGGGGATCCAGTTATCAATGGTGTTTTCCCTCCAAACAAATTGCAGATTGCGGTTGGGGTCTCAGTGATGACACATGACACAGTCCCTTTTGTATGACAAAACCCAGCAGCTGCTAATGTACATAGTCAACAACTCCATGCCAACCACCAGTGCAGCAGAATGCTTCTCCATCTACCCCTCATTTTCTCTGTCTCGGCCCTCAGCTAAACAGAAAGTTTGTAAAACAGTCATCTACATAAATAAGTAACAAGGAATCTTTGTGTAATTCTCAAGCAGCAAAAGATGAAATATTGTAAACCACATCATACACAATAGTTTAGTAAAATACATTCAAATGTATTTTATTCATTTGAATTTCTAAGTTTTAACATTTTGTAATTGCCAAGATTATATATATATATCAGTTGAACATTTAACAACTTGACAGCGGACTTGATAAAATAGGATTTTTCTTTTTCTTTTGAACTTCTATTTTATTATTAAGAAAACCTCTTTGAGGACTAACCTTATGTACTGAGACTGAAATTTGTTGTACATTTCTTCCCCCTATTTGCCTGTTACAGATCTACCATACCTTTTACATGTCCTCTCTTTTCTATGTTCTTATTTACTTTCCATTTGGTGTTTTTCTAGATGGGCGCTGCAGTCTTTGTGTGCTGGTCAGGTCTCACAGGTCTTTCTAAAGCCCCGCTCACTTCATCCATCTCCACCAGCTCTTGCCAGCTGGATGAGTCACATTAGTTACCAAGCTGCGGTCACCTGTATAGGTAGTTTTTCTTAATGTAACTTCTAGTATTAGTAGTGTTACTTAGTAAACTGATGATGCTGATCAGGAAAATGTACTGGTACATGAGCATGTGTTTGGTTTCTTGTTCCTAAAGGTCTCATCCAGCAGCATGTGTTCCTGTTCCTTGTTCACCTGATAATTACCTTCTTAATCATTATTCCAATTGGTTATGGAAAGTTCCAGATTATTCTTCCCATTCTAGAAAAAATATGGTATGTATAATGTATTATACACAGGAATCCCTTTGATGAGATAAAAGGTACCCCCCTACCCTTAAAATATATATATATATATATATATATATATATATATATATATATATATATATATTTGTGCACACATTTATATGCTTATATAAACATACATAAAGTTCCACACTCACACATACATTTATTCACTCATACGCACACATTTATGCACTAATACACATTTATACACCTAAACATACAGACATATACACACAGTGGCCCACATTTATTAAAGTGTTTTCACCAGTTTTCTGTCTGACTTTGCACCGAAAGAATGTTCAAACTGCTTGCACATATATTTCTAAAGTGTTGCAGCTGCACTGTGTCTGCTGCGCTACCAAATTGGACTTTTCGGTGTAGAGTCAAACCATGCGCCACGTTTATTACCGTGACAGAATTGTGCTGCTTGCACTATGTTGAAGGTGCATCAAAAAAAGTTGCACCAGAACGCCCCTTTACGACACTTTAAATACACGTGCAAGCAGTTTGCACTGAAAAGAACGTGCAAAGTCATTACACATTGGGGGTTATTTATCATACACAGGCCTTTTGATGGATCCAGTCGGGGCCTGCACAGCGCTTCTCTTTACGTACATTTGGCATACAAATGCAAATAAACGCAGCCGGTGAATTATCATATATGAAAATTTGCTGGCTGCAGCTAGTGCGCCACTCCACACCACGTGCCCCCCTCTTCAGGTTCCTCCGGTATGAAGGTGGCGGATTGGGGAAAATAATTGCAAGTGCTACATTAAGCTAGAATCTGTGATTATTTCAGGGCTTCTACGCCACTGATGTGGCAAAGAAGCCCTGATAAATATCCCCCACTATCTACATACCTTTAGTATATATACATCATTTTTGCACCACATCTAACCTGGTGTAGTATTGCGCCAAAAGCCTGCTATGGCAATGTGCAGGCGCTGCAGGAATAACCCTTGCAGGCCCACTACACAGAAGGCAACTCTACCTCCTTGCTAAATCACAGCTTGTACACCTGTTTTCAGGTGTACAAGCTGTGAAAAATGTGTCCCATACTGCATACACATACATACAGTGTAAATACACAAATACAGCATACCCACAAACAAAGTGAATACACATACATACAGTATAAATAGAAAATACACACATACACATCATGAGCACCCATACAGCATAGCATATAAACACTAATGCATATAAACACACCTGTACACATATATACATGCACATTTTGCTTGGCTGGCAGGCAGGTGGCTACAGATGAGCAGGGAGGCTGGCCACAGATGGGGCCACGGATGAAGCGGACGGCTACAGATCAGACGGCCTCACATGCAAGGGGCGGACAATGATAGGGCCAATGATCAGGCATTGTCTATGGCAGCGGGTCTACGTGCGAAGGGCAGGTGCACTGCCAAAGATGAGGAGGGTGACGTGTGGGGATGATGACAGAGGGCCGACGCATGGCCACGTAGGGCTGGTTCTTGGCCACAGATGAGGATGGAGGGTCGGTGCATGGCCACAGATGAAGACTGAGGGCAGGCACATGGCCTTGGATGAGGGCGATCGCAGATGAGATAGATGGGTGCCGGGTAGGGAGGCAGGATTGCCACAGATGAGGTGGGTGGAAGCTTGCCCAGGGTGCTCCGCCACTCATGTCAACAGGAACGGACAGGAGAAGGCATCTATAGATTTTGGTTTCAGCCTCCATCCAGGGCCCCTGTGATATGCAGGCCCCGTAGAAGCTGCTACAGCTGTTGTTATGCCACCGTACACAAAATACAGACTGCACTAGTTTTGCTAAATGTGGCACAGTATGTTACAAAACACAGATATCCTGAAAAAGTCTTGCAGTATTAAAAGCAGGGCATTGATGCACATACTAGAATAGCAGAAGCGTGAACTAATAATAAGAACTAATGATAAGAGAGGACCAACATATTATGGATAACAGTGGTTATCACCGTGTCATGCAGCACTGGGTTTCTGGGTTTGTAACCAAACAAGAGATGCATATGAATTATACTTATTCCTGTAATGCCCCTTTAAAGGAAATCTACCATCAAAACCAAGCATGATAGACCAAGGACACTTTACTCTCAGATTCAGGCACAGTGAATGTAGCCATCTGTTTATATTTGTATATTTGCTAATGCATGGCCTCTTTCCTTCTAAAAATTAGTGTGGTGGCTTAACAGACTGTTACACTGTGCAGAAACACTTCACCCCTACGACTGTGTGTGATGATAGCAGGCCAAGGTGTGAGTGGGGTCAGACATTCTAACAGCCTGTGAAACTGTTGCATGAAGGGGCTCTGGTAACGCCCCATAGAGTCCTTCTGGCTCATCAGAATAATTTATAAAAATAAATTGCTGCTTCTGAATCTATCAGTAAGTGTCCCTGGTTTATAATGTGTGATTTCCATTAGATTTGATTTAGATTTACTTTAACTTAATGCATATCATAACTTGCTTTTCTCTGTATTTCAGGCCATACTTGCTGCTGCTGTTCCTTGTCACAGTAGTTCAGCATCTTTGTTCACGTTTTATCTTCTCTCGAGGAAGTCCAAGGCAGACTACTAACCGGTAAATACTGTTTTCCTGAATCTCAGTACAGAAGTGTTCTGATATCCAAATGATGTACAGTGTAGCAAACTCAGCAGCAAAAAGAATATATTTTACTCAGAAGTGAGGAAGCATTGGGTGACCCCAAAACTTTAAGTAAATGGATACTTTATTCCTAAGATTCTACTAGTTTTGACTTGGTCTTTATAAGGTGTGATAGAGTTAAAACTTCAAGCATTATAGTTAAGATAAAATTCAGTTTTTCAGGGCTCATGTAGTATGCCTTCACATTTCCAGAAGTTTTATTATTAAAAGTCAAAGTGTAGACATAATCTCTTTATCTGATTCATTGGATGAAAAGATGTGGTTACAGTTCTCTCATTCATCAGGATATGAATGTCTGAGATCTGAACATAGTCTACTGTAAATGATCTCAAGAATGTATGTTTCATCACCCAGATAAAGACGCTTGACGCTTTTTTTTTTCCTTTGGCAAATCGGGCTGCTGTGATGTAATTATTTTTTTAAGTCATTCTTCAAACAAATGTTACATATTATATTTGTTTATGCCATATTCCAGACCTAGGAGTTAAAGGGAATACATGGCACAAGACTAAATGAACAGCAGTGCAGCTTAGTCAAGCCTTTGTTAGTAAACTCTTACAATGCCTATAATAGAATTTAATGCAGTTTTAATTAAAATATGAAGGCGTAATTATGTGGTTGGATGTACTTGTATTTTTGGCTAAAACAGTTCACCCAAAACCGACTTTTACACCAGGTTTCTGGCAAACAAGGCATGAAAAATTACAGGACCCACTGTCCAACATTTACTAGAAACATTGCAAACTGCACTATGTACACCTTTTTTTTGGTGCACCTTTAAGATGGGGCTTGCAACACACGTCAGTTGGACTTTGCATGTTAAATGTGTTGCAAGGTCCTACTGATTTTGTGTTGCATCAGGTACACTGCAGTGGCTCCACAATTGTCTCAGGCACTTCCTAAATACATGTGCAATTGCAAATGAAAGTCAGAGAGAAAACTGGCGCAGGGGCTTTAGTAAATCAGGGCCACTGTGTGTTAAATCACCTTTAGTAGATTATCTAACTGGGATTGTTTTAATCTTTTAGGAGAAGTCTCTTCGCTTTTACATATCTCTTCCTCCCAGTAAATATTTTACGCGGGGCAATACTCTCAATCGCAAGGCTTGTAGTCTCAGTTCTCTTCAATATTATCCACTTCTGTCGTCTGGACTTGAGTTTACTGCAACACAGTGTACAAGGATGGGATCCAGGTAAGTGTCTATGGGAGTCTACCAGCTACCAAATAGCCCACAGGTGAAAACAGCATGGCACTGTGTAGAGCACTATAAAAAGCTTTTTCATTCATGCACTTTACTAGAGAGTAATTTTAGAGAAAATTCTAATTTTTCATCATGCAACTAGCTTCTTAGTTCACCAGGGACAGGGCTTCAGGGGAATAATTGACCTAGAAAAAAGGTGTTGAAAAAAAGGAAACAGATGCTCCAGCAGGAGTGACCCACCACTGGTGCAATGAGAAACTCATTTTCATTAAGAAAAAATTGAAATTTTTCTAAAATTACAACTAATTGGGAAATCGGTATCTGGAAAGATTTACTTATATTTTAATTTGGTAGCTGGTAGACTACATTAAACTCATTCTACCGTGTGGCTTTTGTCCTGCAATAAGCTATTTGTTGTAATATTGATTATATACTTCTGTAAAGTTCTATCTTTATTGTTAGGAATCATATTCCTCTTTCCCATTTCCTTGCTGTATAGAGTTATTACATTAAAAAAATACCTAATCTTGTTTATGTTCTCGTTGACCTCATTTATGTATTGTACCAATTGATTTATTTATTTGCTGCGGCAGGCTACCGGAACTATTGCAATTTTCTGGTGTTGGAAGTCAGTGAGTGTCATCCACTGGTTATAGCTTTTTGTTTGCTCCTGAAGCCCCCTAGTTGGAAGAAGCCTGACTTGGAGGAAGGTGAGATATTTTTAGGTTATTTGTGTCTATTTCATACATTGCTTACTGTGGAAAACACTGGAATGAAATACGTAGCAAACTACGTCTTTTAAAGCCGCTGCCTCTTGCTGAGCAACGTATATGCTCAACGGCAGCCACTGAACCTATGGGGATGGATGCATCCATATAGCAAACTTCTCCAGCCTCTGCTGAGCATATACATGGTTCTGCAAGGTCACCAGTGATGTCACTGCCCATGTAAGGACAGTGACATCACTACTGCAATGTTTGCTTCTCATCCCGTTTTCAGGGAAAAGCGAGAGAAACAAGATGACGTATACCACTTTATGAGCAACAGATGACAACAGATGGCAAACAATTTTTGTAAACCTAGCTTTACCTGTACTCACTCGCTCTAAGGGCCAAGCAAGCAGTCTACGGGTTAATTTTATGGATAAGCATAATCCCAAATGATACAAATTTTTTGTATCATTAAGCCTGTTGTGCCTACTTTACACGTGAAATAAGTTTTTATACTAAAGTATACCTTATACCTTTTTTGCAAACATTTCCTATTTGAGACAAATTAAAAACTACTGATCTTTAAAATGAATCATTCTAAAGTAGAAGTTCTAAAGGACTTTTTCTTAGGGTTAACCAAGTCAGTTGGAATAATTGCACTCTACAAACTAATAGAAGTAAATATGTAAGTATAGTTTTAAATCACATTGGGGTAAACACTGCCAGACCTGTTTTCTTCCATTAGAATGAGGAATGCTGAAAAGCACATTGGTGTCACAGGGTGTAACAAAAAGTTTGGGAGGGGGCAATATCTAGCAAAAAACTCATCGTATTTAAAAACTGTGTCAAATATTTTTCAAAAATCTATCCAATGATACCAAACTCAGCCCCCACTTTCACAATCTTGGGGTGGGGCATGGGGCAACTTTAAAATCTTAAATGGAAACCGTCATCTTTTATTGCAGATTCGGGTTACGCTGAAGGGCAGGCATTTATGAATTTGGGTGCTGGGTGGCGTGCTATAATTTTCAGTGGGATGTAAGTTTGTGGCGCAAGGAAAAAAGTTTCCCCATTCATGAAAGTGAAATAGAATTCTCTTGACCAGCTTTTAGCTGCTGCAATTGTGCTCCAAAAATTACGCCACAAAACGAGTAGGAAAAATAGAAGTATGTTGTATTAAGAGGTGCCACAATTTGCGGCCAAAAAAAGAACAAGTTGTGAGTGTTGGAAAACTACCAAAATTGTGGCGCCATATATAAGGCGCAAGGGGGAAAACAACTTCCACCAGTTTTCCATTTGAAAGTCGATAATAAACAACCCCCAATGTAATTTCTGCATAAAAATAAGACTCCCCCCACATCTCACGCCCAGGGGGTGAAAATAATTTTTGTTTTGTTTTTTAATTCAATGTGTATTTCTGGAGATATCCCCATTTTTGAATATTTTTTTATCCATTTAGATTTTCATCAATCACAGCGCCATCTATAAATGAAAATGGTTTGAATTGTAGATTGAATCTATGTATTTTTTCCTGGGGGATCTATATCTGCAGTGGAAAATGGGGGTTTCCATTTAAGTTGCCCCACCCCCACCCCACCACTATAGGGTGAGAGAAGGAGACCAAGTTTGGTATAATTGGATAGATTTTTTAAAAATATTTCACCGTATACACCCTGTATATTCTTGTATTGTTTCATATCAGCGCATAACAGTGTTACTATAAGAGGTAAAATAACTATATTTATATTTTTTATCAGGAAAATAAATGTGTGCCTTTTTGTAGGCATCCTGGTTTATACAAGGCCTTTGCTCCTTCTTAAATACAGCAAACTCATTAATAGGATGATAGTATGGGTTAAAAGGAAAAGAAACCAGTTTCTATATAATAAAAAAACTGAAGAAAATGGGTCAGATATACTATGCCTTCTCTGCCAGTTTTCTGGCGGAAAAGGCATGTATAAAGCCCCATTTCCTTGATTTTAAGCAGAGTAGGTTTGGCACGGTTGGCCGGCCATATTTACTATAGTTTCCCGCTGGAAAACGGGCAACTATGGCTGAAATCTCCACCAAATCAAAACTGGTCTCAATGGGGCAAATTTACTTACCCGGCCCATTCGCGATCCAGCGGCGCGTTCTCTGCTCTGGATTCGGGTCCGGCCGGGATTCATGAAGGTAGTTCCTCCGCCGTCCACCAGGTGGCGCTGCTGCGCTGAAAATCATCTCCACGCGCCGGAATGCACCACCTCGGACCAGGTGAAGGTAAGCGGTCCCCAAGCGACACTTTTTCGGTTTTTAAATGCGGCGGTTTTTCCGAATACGTCGGGTTTTCGTTCGGCCACGCCCCCCGATTTCCGTCGCGCGCATGCCGGCGCCGATGCGCCACAATCCGATCGCGTGCGACACAATCCCGGGGCAATTCAGGTACAATCGGCGCAAATCGGAAATATTCGGGTAACACGTCGGGAAAACGCGATTCGGGCCCTTAGTAAATGACCCCCAATGGGTCTGACCTGATGGAGATTTGTTTCGGTGCGCTATCCAGTATACTAAGAGGCTCTGGTGGCACATTTAAAAATATCCCCCCCCCCCCATGTACCCAGAAAAAACCTGTGAAATACATATTAATTTGTAAGATACTTTCCCTATAGATAGGATATATACTCGAGTATAAGCCAACCCGAGTATAAGCCGAGACCCCTAATTTCAACACAAAAAGTGGGAAAACCTATTGACTCGAGTATAAGCTAAGGGTGGGAAATGCATTGGTCACAGCCTCCCAGTATATAGTCTGCCAGCCCCCTGTACTATATAGTCTGCCAGCCCCTGTAGCATATATCCTGCCCAGCCCCTGTAGTATACAGCCTGCCCAGCCCCTGTATTATGCAGCCTGACTAATCCCTGTAGTATACAGCCTGCCCAGTCCCTGCAGTATACAGCCTGCCCAGCCCCTGTAGTATACAGCCTGCCCAGCCCCTGTAGTAGGAAAAAAAAATAACACTGTACTCCCCTTTCCGACATCCCCCGTAGGTCCTCTTCTGTCTCCGATGCTCCGGTGCCGCCTAGGGTCCTTCGGTCCTCTTTGGATTCTTCCGCTCATCTTCGGCTCCTCTTCGGGTCTCTTTGCTCGGCCGGCACACAGAATGACGTCAGCCGCTTGCCAATGTCAATGTTTGTGAGCCGCTGGCATCGCGAGGGGACCTGAAGAGGAGCGGAACTTCCCGAAAAGGAGCCAAAGAGGAGCGGAAAAACCCGAAGAGGATCCAAAGGACCTGAGGTGGAACCGGAGCATCAGAGACAGAAAAGGAACCTACGGCTGTCATCAGAAAGGGGAGTTTTGACTTTATTTTTTTACTTGACTCGAGTATAAGCACATTTGCATATGCTATTTTTTCTTATATAAGCATCTACAGATAAAGCATGACAAACAGGAAGAAAAAAAAAACATGACAGCGTAAAGCCTCGTACAGTAATTTGTACTGTATTTGAAGTGAATTTAATGTAATATGACATTGAATATAAGTGCAGATATTATCACTAACAATTGTGCAGGCAAGCGTCTTAGTAATATAGTTTACTTATTAGCATGGATATATAAATTAATTCAGAGCTACTGCTCTTCTTTCCGGTGCTGATGTTATGCTTTCTTAAAAATAATACACCGTGTACAAAATGCTAATGTAGTTAGGATCAATCTGAATAACTATATTGGGTACAAACAGGCATGATCAATATTCTACTTTGAGAATGTAAGAACTCATTCAGCATTGGTATTACCCTATTTATGAATTCTAAACCAACATCTATAAGTATAACAACATGTTTTTGGCCTCAATACACATACATAAGGGAAAAATTGGTGACATTTTAGCAGGTCTTTAAAGCAAGCCTGTCACCAGGAATGTCATTTTTAGCTGTTGAAGGTTCCAATAGCCTTAAAAATGTCTTTGTCAGCATTTTGAATCATTTCAGTAGTTTATAATAGTTTGATTTACATTACCTGGCTCCCTGCCAGCTGTATGTTGTGAGTCTGTGTCTATCTTCTGTCCTCAAAACTCATGCAGCTCCCTCCCTGGGGAGGGGCAGCTGCAGTCTGTGTGTGCATGTGTCCCCTCTTTCATTCTTCCTTTCCTCTACACCATCCCCCTCCTCCCCTGCCTGCCTACACGACAGAAAGTAGGGAGGGGTGAGGGAGCTGCATGAGCTTGGAGGACAGAAGACTGAGACGGGACCCCCACAAGCAGCTGGCAGGGAGCCAGGTAATATGAATTAAACTTATATAAACTTCTAAAATGATTTAGAATGCTAAGAAAGACATTTCTGAAATTAGTACAGCCATGCAAAAAGCGCTGATAGGGTGAAGCGGCTCGTTGCCAGCCTTCTGTACGTCCAGTTTTTTATCCCTCTGCATCTATGTGCTAAATAAAGAATTGAACTCATTTTCTGGTGAGTGCCACTATTCTTTTGCTTCTAAAGAAAGTTACTCTGATATAAGACTGCTTATCATGCAAGTTTAGCTCCACATGCTGAATGATTAAAATGATGCAATGGTGTAGTCAGCAGGCTCAACTGCTAGTGAATAAGAAGCAGAAGGGGCAGTGCTAACTTCATTGCCTTTGAAGTATTTCTTGTTTGTTTTGAACATCGAAATATTAAGCTATTGTTAGATAAACCTACTTACTAAGCAACCAACCATCTAATCTTCCCTTTCCTACAACAGCAGATGTTGGCTGTTCAATCCTTTTAGGTTATGGAGATAAGCCCTTTCAATGCTGATTGACTGACCAACATCTTCTTCCTATTAAAAACATCTGCAGAATTGGTCTAATTTGTTTTGTACAAGTACACATTTCCACATTTGCGACAAAGTTGACAAAAATAAATGTAACCTATACTGTACACTATTTAACCCAACATTGTAATTATTTTACTCACTTAATTTCTTTTTTTCATTGTAGCTTTTTTTTACCAATAATTTCACTTCACAATTGCCACGTATTACTAAGAGCTTCTTGTTTCTGTGCAGGTATTCATCTGATGCCAGCAGATGGTCGATCCCTGAAGGGAGCACGTTCTCACTTAGCAAGAGCTCGCTGGGGTCTTGCATATACTCTAATTCACAACCCATCTCTTCTAAGTCATCGGGGAACCACAACCATCAATGGAGGCTCTCCACAGCACTCTAAATAGGACCTGGCCGGCAACCAGGGACAGTCCAATAACATAGTCTACCTCCCTTCCCTCCTATCCCCTAGAAGCACTGCTGGGCAGGGTGAGGTTTTGTAGGGGGATGGGGGCCCCTTTATATTTGTAGTTTTGTTAAATTTATTTCTCCACTAGAACATTGTTTTCACATTTGTTTCTATCAATGACTTGTTTTAATTGACTCTTATGACCTTATTTGTTGTTTGCAGTAATCTTATTGAGATTGCCTCAACTTTTGTATCTACTACTAAATGTGTGTGTTTCCTACTGACATATTACAGTAGTTACATGTAGAACATGTTCCATGTGTGATATCATCATAGTATCTAAGGAGCTTTTGTAATCCATTTTGTGCCATAATACCATAAATGATGCCTGACAAAATAGCATATGCACTGCTAAAAATCGATGACCATGTTTTTGTGCTTATATGTGCCGACACTAAAAGGAGAAGTCTTCTGCGGGTCTGCTTGCCATTCTGGTCAAGATTGATTTAAATTTCACTGGTACCTTCTGTTGTGTAGTTAGAAACAAGGTAAAAATAAGCGGTTCAGTGCTTAATATAAAGTATTGTGACCACATATTTATTTATTCTCAGTCACAATTTCAGTATTTTTTTTCCTTATTTTGGTCTTATTTTGCCCCTACCTGGGTTGGATCATCCCTAGTGGTTTTGTTCACTAATGTAGGGTATTGTGCAATTGTGCAATTTATTGTGGAAACTCATTGGGGGAAACCTTTTAAGATTGAGCTCCACTGGCAGGGGGAAATCCACCAAGTCTTATTTAATTTCAGCTCTAGTCTCCTGTTTTCTGGCAGAGACTATAATAAATATGGTGGGCAGTGGGGTTCACTTCAGAAAACTGTCAGAGGAGGCATTGTTCATCCGTGGAGTTGGATCTGTGCCATATGAAGATTTGACCGCAGATCTAGGTGAGCTGGAGAATTCTTGATTCAATTGTTAATCTGCCTAACTGAGTTGGTTATAGCTCAGGCCATACTTGTGTAAGTAACTGCTAAGACATGTGTCAAGATGTATAGAAAAGATAGATTAATAGTCTGAATTAGGGTGTCATAAAAAGCTACCCTTCTTACATTTATCCCCTCTTACATTTAAACACACATTTAAAAAAACATGAATTAAGTGGCCAACCCCTTTGGCCACTTAATTCATAGCCATATATAAAGAATATCTTCTCTCTTAAGGATTTACCATATTTGGACAGCCAGAAATGAAAGGAGAACTTGTTGTGAAAGTGGCTTGTATTGTCAGATGTGTCCATGTGCAACTATGACTTCTTTGTACTTATGTTTACTAGGTTTAGACCAGTGATTTTCAACCAGTGTGCCGTGGCACACTAGTTTGCCGCGACACATGGTCGGGTGTGCCACGGGGAAAGTTCCCCAAACTATGGTGCCCCCTGTGTTTTGTTTCCCGGCAATGCGCAGCGATGCGCAGTCACGGCTTCTTACAATGTAGGAGACATGTACAATAACACATGCGCAAGCTTTGAACCTCGCGCGTCAAAATGACGTCACCGAGGCCGGCGCATCATCCTGAGAGCGGAGAGACTCTCACATTTGCCCACCGCCAAGGTAATGCCCACCAATAATGCTGACTATATGAGCTTTTGCCTGAGTATATGAACTGTTGGCAGAATACTCAGCATATGAGCTGGTACTTTTAGTACTCCAGCAGTATACTGCATATAACAATGAGAAATGTAAAATGAGAAATACTATAGTCATGAGGCTGGAGTACTACAAGTACCAGCTCATATGCTGAGTATATGAGCTGGCACTTGTACTCTGGCCTCATGGCCATAGTACTTCTCATTGTACCCCTTTATTTTGCAGTATATGAGCCACATAATAATCAGCACCATATATTAAAAACAGGGATAAACTGAGAACTGTTGAGGAAGAGCTTTGTGTGTGTCTTTCCACCATTCCTGCCTGGATATCCCTTTTGTTTTTATCGAAACAGGCCCAGGTTTCACACTGAGTGAGAAAAATAAATTTAGAATCTATATTATTAACTATATGTATAATATGACTGTTTTCATTTTGTGCTATTTTGGTTGGTGGATTGCCCCAGGATTTTCTAAGTATAAAAAGTGTGCCGCGGCTCAAAAAAGGTTAAAAATCACTGGTTTAGACAGTAATTTACCAATGTTACTCTTAACTAAAGATGATACAAATGTTTACTTTTAATGTCAAATGTTATCTTGGTAAAATATAACAATCAACAGTTATTTTAGCCGGCCAATAACACTCTATCCATGTTTAGTAAAGTATCTGTGGTTGAAATTTTTATCTGAGGTTTAACCATTCACCTTCTGCTTTTAGGTAGATTGAATGAAGAATTGAATAAGTATATTAAATATATAACTAAAACATTTGTTTGCATTCCTAATTTAAGAAATACATGTGTTGTAATACAGATACCAATCTGTAATTCTACAGTAAAAGTAATTCTATAGCCAAACTTTCTGTTGATTCATTGATGCTATGTATTACTCCATTTTTAAAATGTGTACGCTATCAAAATTTTGTAGTTTCAACACGACTTATGTTACAAATAGATGGTGCTGCCATCTTGACACAGCTATGATGTGGCCGCATGCATCAATTAAGGAATTGTGACGATAATTCATAACAAAACTATTATTTAGTAACATAGTTTCATAGTAAAGCAAAAATGATGCTATGGTCACAAGACACACTGCTGAATGCCACCAATGCTGCTGTTACATACATCTGGTGCTGCTAGCAGTGTACACAAGGAGACTGGGCACCATGCAGCAAGAACTAGGAACCAAAGTTGGGAGACCACATTTTATTATTATTTTGTATCTACCCCAATCTCTAATCCCCTCAATCAGTTTTATAGTGGTGTTATAAAGCCTTTTTAAGATATAGTCCAACATATTGTGAACAGAACTACAGTACTACTTCTGCAATGTTACTGGAGAAAACCAAAGTCTTCTCCATAATAAGGTTTACAACATATTCCAAAAACAACATCATTGAAAAATTGTAATTAATTTATTTTACAAATCTAATAGAAAATTTGTAAAAAAAAAAACTACCTTTTTCTTTCCACACTGTTTTAAATATTTAGAAATATTTAGAATGAAAAATCTTGCCTTTACACTCAGTTCTAAGCTGAGTGGCAGATATTACAATATGTCAAGGTCCTGGCATGATACATTTGCTTTGTTTTCAATAAGCACCTACATTTATTAGTATTACTCTGGGCCCTTAGGTTAGGAACTTTAGGCAATTATTGTGAGTCACCTTATATACACAGATGACATTGTAACCTTCTGGCAGGGCACAATGCACTGGCTCTTGCACCCTTATTAGTACTGTATGCAAGGTTCTCTATAAGGCCTGTAGAGTCATGTTGCCCAAAATTGTACCTGAGAATGCAACATTAAACTTTAAATGAATCTAATTGTGGTGTTTCTTAAGTCCATATATAGCTTGGAGATGAATGATGATTTATGTATTATTATTAGACTTTATTTATTGCTATTCATTATCATTATTTATTACGATGGTTTATTACAAACACTCTTTGGAGTCTACAGAATACAACATACAAAATATTAGATTAGTTTAATTAACTTTATCACTTTATAGCTTTTAATATCTGCTTCATCTTTTTGGATGCTAATTGCATTCATTTTCCATGTTACTATGTTTAATCATTGTCCTTTTAACACCTTCCTGGCCTTAGCAATTTCCCTCCACTCACACCACCACACTCCCCTTCCTCAGCTGTCAGATTGAGGTCAGATAATAATCACACCTCCGATAAAAGCTTTTCCAAGTATCACAGCCTGGGGGATTTGACAGAGTGGTGGGGAGTTTGATATGCAGGAAGCGAGAGAGAAAGAGAGATGTGTGCAGTGACATGGAGAGCAATGCTGGAAATCGCAGGAACGTGAGTGAGAGACTCAAAAAGGATGGGAGGGAGGAAAAGAGGAGGGGTACACACAGACCGAAAATAAGACATAAGTGCCATGACTAAGACTATTACGCAAACCATGAATACTGTGTGATTAATCAGATGCAATAGTGATAACTGTAAGGGCAGAAGACTGATTCATTGGAAATAGCAATGTTATATAACAGGAAATTGTGACTATCACCTTCTACTGTCTTACTGGACTACAAGAAATGTGCAATTGTACATCTCAGGAAATGTGTAGCCACATTTATCAGTCTAGACACAAGACCAAGATTCCACAAATTTAGTTGATTCATCCGATATTCATCTGTTATGGTAGTGATCTGTAGATAAATCCTGATAAGACTTTTGATACTCATTCACTGAAGAATTTGTCCCAAAAATGGGTATGTAGGGAGTTCTGTATAACAAACAAAATAGGTACCAATGCAAAGAACAATTTGTTTGCAACTATTTTTTTTTGGCATGAGGGAACATTTTTCCACATATAGTGTGAAGGCCTCAAATACTACTTCTAACACATGTGTAACATGCTAGAAAAAGGTCATCCATGCTGGAAGTTTTGGAAGAGATTCTGGAGTTGTTGGGAATGTTTGTGTAAATAGCAAATGTTCAACGGCAGGGGATTCCTTTGGAGTTTGTTCTGTCTATATCTGGATTAGTAAATCTGGCCCAATGGCTTCTTAGCAGCCTGTTAATAGTAGGCATCCTCTGTTCTTGCTATAAAGGATGTCATGACCAGCTCATAGAAATTCATAAACATTGCAAAAAAATCCCATCAAATGTGTATTAACTAACAGGAACAATATACATAATTTCAGCTCATGACACGTGACCAGTTCATCCATCAGTGTATAATCTCTTCTTCACCCATGTCTTTATATAAATTCCTTGTCTCTTGTCAAGTGCTTTGTTAGCAATTGTTCATCTGCCACAGTTTCATCATATGCAGACTTCACACAATCTATTGAACATTTCTGTATTTGACAGAGTAATTGAGAGACTGAGTGAAATTAAATTTGGAGAAGAGAGAGGGGGAGAAGCCAAGGTTACTCCTAAAAAAGGATCTAGATTGCCAGCTCTTGCACGATGACAATGCCCTTGGGGATCATTTAAGGCAGGAGTTACAGAGCAACATGATAGCAATCTGCAGCTGACAGGTTTCAGCTCCTGTGCAAGAAACTGTAAAATCCTATGTGTGAGACTGAGGCCTGAAGCAAAAAAAAAGTGTCCTTTTCCAATTCATTTAATTTCCCATGTGCAAGGAACGATGAAAGGGTAAGCAGTGTACATTAACATGAAGTCCAATAGAAATATGCAATAAAATAGGAAATATTGGAAGAGCAACAATGATCATTCCTAATAACAGATTACGGTACTTTTCGTTAGTAGAAATGATCACTAATATGAATCTTAAGAATCTTTTAGTTGGTAAGACACACAATGTCATTGTTTCTAACCTTGTTTTATGTATGAATTTCTAATTAGCGGACATTTACATGTAGCAAATCATGTTGCAGAAATTTTCTAAATGTATCTCCAACTAATAATAATAATTCCTTTATTTATATAGCGTACAGAGATTTCGCAGCTCTGCACAGCCTGATCACAAAAGTGCATGCAACAAAATGTGCCACATGTAAATTCTCTCTTTGATTTTGTAAATTCCAATGGAATAGAACATATAAATGAAGCACTTATAATTCTCCTTTATACTGAAGAAGAAGCACTTCTTGCTTTATATAAAAAAACTGCTTGAAAACCTGTAGCAATATAAAAAATAAAAAAACAAAACTACTAAAACTGAAAGAGGGCAACATACTTTGGATGGAATTTTTGAACCCTGCATGACAGATTCTTAGTAACAAAAAAGTAAGAAAATTGTTGTTTGCAACACTTTGGGCTTTCTTGATCAAACATTTGTGACATATATTTTATGCCCTTCACTTTACCCTTTAAATGTAGATGGGTCAGTGGAAATGGTTATTCTAGTGCTCTGATGAATGTCCCAATTTTTTAATTTTAATCTCAGAACAGAAATGTTAGATTTAAAGGGTACCTCTTATAAGACTTTTTTTTTTTGCACAAATCAATTGCTCTTGTCATGTTGGACAAAGTTTTCCTTACCAATAAGCATCCATTCCTTTGCTATCCTCTGCAGAGTAACCCATCAGGGCAGTAGTCTGGGCTTTATCTCCTCACTGTGTGCTGCTTATCTTTGTCACTCCCTATCCTATTTGTGCAAGAAAAACTGGATTACCATCTTGATGGGAAGGGTTTCTGCGACACTCTGGAGAGAAGGCAAAACTATGTTATCCCTATGCTGATATCTCTCTTGTGTCTGTACAACTCTTTGGGAACAGGACTTTCTTGCAATGCTCTTTGTTCCAGTCTGTGCTCTTGCATAGCTTTTTTTGCCCATTCCTGCAGCTCAGACTGCACTATGGACTCCTCTACAGCTTCTTACAAGCAGCCCCCAAATCTCTTAATGGTGGAACTATGCAGCAGGGATCCTGTTACCCCTTAACATCACACATGCCAGAAAATGTATACTTCATGTAACTATTTCCCTGCTGCTTTCTTCTCCTTATTCTGTGCTGTGATGCATCTCCTGGACCCTACACATGGTGCCAGCTGCCAGGCTTGTTACTATATAACTATTGTATACTGTAGGTGGAGCTCGGTGGACTTGCTTGTTGAATCTTTATTGGATTAACTGTTGAGAACACATTTTTGAATAGGAAGTGAGGACAGTATAAATTAGACACTGCTCTTCAGCAACTGAAGAAATTAGACCCTGCCCACTTTTATGCTGCTAAGGAAGACTTCTGACAAGTAGATTCATAACAAAAAGTTGTGAAAGTCCAAATCCTATATAAAAACTAGATATACACTTTAAGGGTTAAGTTACAAAATGTTATGTATGTATAATGTATGGCAAAATCCATCAAAATCCACTCATGTCTAATCTTCCACTCCTGAAAAGGCTTTGTGAATTGTGTGTCAGGATAAAACATACACTGAATTCCATGATGACATCTTAAACTCTTTTATGTGGACTATCTTGAGCTATAAAGCCATGTAATTTCAGAGACATAGTCATAGTTTTGAGATGCGATTGTTTGAGTGAAAGGTAATAAAAGACCTTGGTGAAAACTAGATAGAAAATAGAAAAACACAGAGGAGGTAAACATATGCTGTTCACGTAGGAGGTCACTGAAGAATAACATCCACTTCCAGTCTCCTGTTTTTACAGAATTTTATTAGATTTGTAGACATCATATTTCAGTGCCTCTGTATTCTTAGCCAACATCTCACAATGACAAACATCTTACTAACAACAATACACATTTCTTAGTACATAGTACATAGTCAATTTAAAAATAAAAAAAATATCAAAGTGACTACATGGAGATGAGCAAATGATGCTTCAAGCAAGCCTTTGGGCAGATTTGTAACTTACACAAATAGTTATTTATAAAGAGTTGATATAAAGAGGTTATAAAAGAAACATTCCAAAATAGCAATGATTACAGATAAAATAACAATTTAGGGAGTAATGTACATGTTAACATATATTACACCGGTTGATTGTTGGCAAAGAAAAAACTGGGCCATAAATTCAGCACTCTGGACAATTGCAGATACTTGTTCTAGTGCACTGTAGTATTTTGTAATATGTTTGTTTTTCTTAGACTATTATAGATTTTAATTATGGAAATTATTAGAAAGGAAATTAAAAGCTATTACTACTTATCATAATATATAGCGAGTGAATCTTCTTTAACTTGTATAATTTAGTAGTAAAAGCATTATTTGTCGGAAAAGTACAATTAATGTACAGCTATACAATATACAAACTGCAACTTTTCTCCTCCCATTTAAACTGAGATTTAGTTTTAGAAAAGTTTTACAGAATAATTATGTTTGTGTATTTAAATTGTGTTCAAAGTAAATCTATTCTATTCTTCACACAGTTCAATGCACGAATTAGGAAACACTATATTAGTTAGTGTAAAAAGGGTTACAAAGGCTGCTTCTCTCCCTGGAGGAGCCAATAGATAAAGCATTACACAGACATCCTATTCATTTCAATTAAGGCTGTGTAATACATAACTTCATCTGTTGAGGCGCTGCAGGGGGATTCAACACCTCTACCAGTTTACTCTCTTTTGCTGGATGAGTCTCAGCAGTGACACACCCAGTGGTAAGTTTATCATAGGGTGATTTCACAAGCCGTCCGCCACATTAATTGTAGTTTCAAGATACTTTACCGGCAGTAGCAACAATGTGATATCATTTCTCCATATCAGTAAATATGATTATGGGTCCATTCCAAGTTTACTTCATACTGTACAGCAGATGTTTGTGCAATGTTTAATAAGAATAAAAACACTTAGAAATTTGGTATCAGCCCATGTCTGCATTGAATGGGTATTAGATTCACTTGTGCTTATTTTAATAATCAATACTGAGTTCTCCACCACAATAAATTTAATAATATCCCATGTCAGAAATAGTGGTTGTTTTTTTCCCCTGCTAAAGGTCATGACTTATGTATGTGATGTACATCTATATAACTTATAAATGAATGTATATCGCCATGCTGCAATCATCTGTCTAAGCACAACTATGGCTTTGGACATTGCATGTTTAATTGGGGGCTCACTTAACTATTATAGGGAACAGATTGACTATAAGTCATGCATCACCCATACTAAGAAATTGCATACTAAGAAATTGACTTAATATACCACTTAGTTTGTTGTCATACAAACAGGCCCGGCTCCAGCACCCGGCATACCTGGGCAAGTGCCGGGGCCCAGAGAGCTGCCGGGGGCCCACACACGCTGTGCACATGTTCACTCTTCACTTCCTGTGAGGACGAGCTGTGTCCTGCACCGTCCCTTCCCTCTGGGACAAGGCACAGCACAGGTAGAGACTACAGAGCTACCTGTGTGATGCAGCACATTACAGGTTAATCCCCCCTCCTCCTCCCCCCATCTCCTCTTCACACGGAGCTGCAGTAAAGCAGAAATCTGTCAGCTCAGAGATCGGGACGAAGAGGAGGAGGAGGAGGAGAAGCCTGAAGACTCCTCTGTGTGATGCCAGGGCTGCTGCAGACAGCACAGGGTGTGTGATGGTATGTGACATGTATGGATGTGTATGACTGATCCATACAGTGAGTGTATTGTATGTGTGATGATGTGTTTGCTTGCATGTGTGTCTGCATGTATCTGTCTGTCAGTGTGTGTGCCTCCATGCTTTTCTGTACCTGTCTGCATGTATATCTGTAGCTGTCTGCATGTATATCTGTAGCTGTCTGCATGTATATCCGTAGCTGTCTGCATGTATATCTGTAGCTGTCTGCATGTATATCCATAGCTGTCTGCATGTATATCTGTAGCTGTCTGCATGTATATCTGTAGCTGTCTGCATGTATATCCGTAGCTGTCTGCATGTATATCTGTACCTGTCTGCATGTATATCCGTAGCTGTCTGCATGTATATCCGTAGCTGTCTGCATGTATATCCGTAGCTGTCTGCATGTATATCTGTAGCTGTCTGCATGTATATCCGTAGCTGTCTGCATGTATATCCGTAGCTGTCTGCATGTATATCCGTAGCTGTCTGCATGTATATCCGTAGCTGTCTGCATGTATATCCGTAGCTGTCTGCATGTATATCCGTAGCTGTCTGCATGTATATCCGTAGCTGTCTGCATGTATATCCGTAGCTGTCTGCATGTATATCCGTAGCTGTCTGCATGTATATCCGTAGCTGTCTGCATGTATATCTGTACCTGTCTGCATGTATATCCATAGCTGTCTGCATGTATATCCGTAGCTGTCTGCATGTATATCTGTAGCTGTCTGCATGTATATCCATAGCTGTCTGCATGTATATCCGTAGCTGTCTGCATGTATATCTGTAGCTGTCTGCATGTATATCTATACCTGTCTTCATGTATCTGTAGCTCTCTGCCTGTATATATGTCTTGCTACATGTGTGGATGTGTGAATGATATGAATCATCCAAATATACATGAGAAGCAGAGAGGGTTCTGTGTCAGTGATGTGTAGTATGAGGTTACACAGCAGCTCAGGTGTGTATTATGAGGTTCTGCAGCAGCTCAGGTGTGTATTATGAGGTTCTGCTGAAGCTGAGGTGTGTATTATGAGGTTCTGCAGCAGCTGAGGTGTGTATTATGAGGTTCTGCAGCAGCTGAGGTGTGTATTATGAGGTTCTGCAGCAGCAGTGATGTGTATTATGAGGTTTCGCTGCAGCTAAGCTGTGTATTATGAGGTTCTGCAGCAGCAGTGATGTGTATTATGAGGTTCCGCAGCAGCTAAGCTGTGTATTATGAGGTTCTGCAGCAGCAGTGATGTGTATTATGAGGTTCTGCAGCAGCCGAGTTGCAGTTTCAGTTTTATTACTTGGCAGAGTGGAGGGGCACACATTTTTAGGTTCGCCCTGTTGTTTAAATAACCTCAAAACTGCCCTGACCATGACACGACTGTTTGGGATGATAAAATGGGGAATATTTCAGGCAATAGGAGACCATTTTAGTTTTTGAATTTTTAATGCTGGCACTGCAAAGGGGCCCACTTAGGCACTGTCGCCCAGGGGCCTACTGAAACCTGGAGCCGGCCCTGCATACAAATAAACACCTACCACAGCATGTTTCTTTCATGACCCAGGATTGTGGTATCATCCAAAATATCAGCTTTGAAGATATGTAAATTTGTTTTGTCAGTGTAAAGTTTAGCACTGAATGAAGTCAAGCTCTCCAAGCCTTAGAATTACTCCCCCTTCACTGTAATTGAAAGCCTTTTGTCCAAGGACATCACTTACTGGATCTTCTGAAGTCTAGTGCATGATGCCAATCACAGCAAAGGGGGTGTGCTGAGGTTGGGAGAAATTTGCTTTAGTGCTAAACTTTCTGTCCAAGTGACTTCATATGACCAAATAGTATCTCAGTTGATTTTATGGATGATGACACCACACTGGAAAATGAAAGAAACATCTGGAAGGTGCTAAGTGCTTCTACTACTCAACAGGGTTTCCAGCGATTAGTAAAACTATTTATAACTTGAAAATGGGCATACTAATTTTACTCATCTTCCTAATTCAGACAAACAAAATAGGAGATGCCTGTAGATGCCCACACAGCTAATAACTGGAAAACCTATTTAGGCCACTTATAATCTGCTTTCCTACTTGGCCAATACCAGTAAGTACTGCTGTCCTAATGGAAATGCTATTTGCGTACACGCGAAATGTGCTGTGAATCGCAAAAACAATTGTGTAGATGTCCTACTGATACCATCTAGATTTAAAATATCTTCTTTAAAAATTAGTATAATGAGCACTATGTTTTCATAAATTGTCCCATGTAGCATTTACATTATTACCCCAGTATTCAAAAAAATCACCACTATAGAAAAACTAATAAAACACCAAGAACATCTAAAGTACCAAACCACAACAAAACAGACAAGTACCAAGGTAAAAATCTTGTATGTCTTTAGCAATGGCTATGGTTCAGGCACTGAGAAAGTTACAATTAAGTGCATGAATATGTACAGTATAAACTTATACAGATGTTATGTATATGTAGTTATACTGTTACTATAGTACATACCTGCAGTAACAAGTTCACATTTCAGGTGCCAGTCACTGGCAACTCTAGCTATGTCAAGGATTGTAAGGTTCATAATAAGAATATAAACTTCTGGGTCTGTGGGCCCAGTAATCATCCTTCAAAAGTAGATCAAATTTTGTAATAAAACATTTTCTTCAAAATTGTTTTCCCCCTGCTGAGTTATCCAATTGTAACATTGGACGGAAGAGGTGATAACAACAGTATCTGTAATCTTAAACCATAAGGCAATAGAAAATTAAATAGCATTACTTAAAGTGGTTTAGGGTTAAAAAGGCATAACAATTCAGTATAATAAGAAAATCTTAATTTTCTAACTTTTCAAACAAATTCCTATTTAGGACATAATCACAGATTTTGTGCACTTATAGCCAAAAGAATGAAAACAAACTACAAAACATGTCCATAGTATGTCCAAAGGTTATAGGTTATGTCCAAAGCTGACTTCCAGATTCAGTTCATTCATGAGATTATATGTTGAAGACCCTGGTGCTCCACTTTTATACCCACTGACTTTAGATAAGAGTGAATTTATGTCATAGTTGTATTGTGCTGTCATTTCTTCATGGCAGTAAGAGGTTAACTGTGTGTCTTTTTACTCGGCAGGGGGGACACTGATATAGTCCCAGGAGGCACAGATAGAAGGTTGGATACCATGTATTAGCTCAGAGAAGACACAGAGCAGGTGCATCCCATACAACTCATTTTTCTTCCATAATCCTCTGGTTTTAATGTAATTAGATCTCCTTGGGATTCACATAGATCTGATTTTCTATTTTAAGTGGTGATGGAGCATGCTCTGATCATCTATTATGGAATAGATATATAGTCCTGGTTTATGGATGAGTCTAAAATGAGTGGCTAGCTGTAGTCAGTAATTTGATGAAAAACAATAATGTATGCTGTAGTAGTAGAATTATAGGTCCATTCTAGTAAAAGTCATAGCGTCATCATATCTGTGGCTTCGAGACTCCAAAGAATTGCATTTTGATCTTTCGAATATGCAGATCCTTAGATGTTAACATCATATAATGTGCAAATATGTGTCATTTGCTTGAAAAATAAGGTAAATTGCAAATCATTAGGGTGCTAGGTATACAGTGTGTGCACAAGTATGCTGTTTTGTATGCAGGTATATACCATGCATTGTCAGGAGAGCTCTCTGTAGAAAAACTCTTTTATATACATTTACCTATAGATATATATGCACTGTGCACTCAGCTGTTGGCAAAACACTTATACACTTTTTATAGACTAACCTAAAGACCACTTTTTGTGGCATATTCACAGACATTGCTACATGAACACTTTGATGCACACAGATATGCGACACACAGGGCATGCATACAAATGTGCAGTGTTATACAACCATTCTACTGCTAGAATGGGCTGACTTCTCCTCGAGGCTTAGCGCTCTTGAGCATTGATTCTCCAGCTAACATACAGTAGTAGGAACACTGCCATTGTAGTTTTTGGTAAAGTTTATCCATTGCATGTCTTAACTTGTGTGAATGTTTTCCACTCCTCCTTTCACCTGTAAATTCTCGATAAGAGCACATTGCTGGAGACCCTAGGAGGATGGTTTAAGTGTTTATTCTTGGTGGGGATCACAGGGATAATGATGAAGTGTATAGTAGAAGATCTCACTCTTGAACACATTAACTGAAAAACTAAAGGGATTGAATGAAAGTGACTTCTTGATAACTCAAGACATATCAGCGGGCAGGTTCCTTGTAGTTCCCATTAATTTCTTCTGAGATGGTTACAGCCTCGGCTCCTAGTGGAAGCTTATCACTGTACTCAGATCCCACTTCAAAATCTTCCTGATTAGTTTTGGATTGAGAGCTTGGAAGAACTTCATCTAATACACTCCCTTCAATCTCCTTCTCAACTTCTTCTTCAATAGGTGCTGCTTCTACATCTGCTTCTCCTTCTTCTCCTCCAGCTTCAGTAGGATCAAAATTCTTTTCAGATTCCACATAAGAAGATCTGGGGTCAAAATCAGCAGCCATGTGCTTCTCCATTGGATCTTGTTTGTGGGTTTTCATGATTAATTTATAATTTTTACCATGATATTTAGAAAGTAGGTGACAGCAAGTGGCTCCCACAAGGGGTATGGTGGCCAAACCAAGTAGGAAAATGCTTACAATAATAATAATGATCAAAGATGGGACTTCTTTCTTAGTGGTAAAAACCACCTGCACTTGACAGTCTTCTCCTTTGTATGTTAGGCATACAGAATAGTTGGTGCCAGGTGTTAGCCCTTGAAACCAGTAGGAATTTACTCGATCCTCAATTTCTGACCACTGAACTAAAGCAAATCCTTTTGGACTTTCCTGGCAGAGGTATAGCATCTTTAGGTTTTGTTTACCAGAATGTGTATTATATGGAGTTATTTGTACTTTTGCTTCTTTTTCTGACACATCCAGAGCTATTACTCCCAGATCAAAGACATGAGGTTTCAAGTTACTACTCTCATTGAATGCATGATTGGAAACATGCGTGCCTCCTACACTTGGCCCACATTTCTTCGCATTGGATTTGGAGTTTTCGAGAGTATTTACCTTATTATCCTCAGTTCCAGTTGACGCTGTTGGAAGCTCTGAATTTATTTTTTCCCCTGTTTTATCTATAACACTATTTCCCAGTTCCTTACCTGTTGCTTTTTTAGTATCTGTAGGTATATTTTTTGCTATTGGATCTATATCCTTTGTGGGATATTTTTGACTACCTGCCACTGAGACATTAACCGAACTTTGGCTACTACCCATCTCATTGGTGGCAATACAAGTGTATGTGCCTTGTAATTTCTTGCTAAGGTGAGGTATTACCAATGTGCCATTCTGATAAACCAAAAAATTTCCAGATAACTCTGCTTTAGACATGTCAGTGGGTTTGATCTCAGTCTCTTGGGATGAATTTCTAACTTTCCACTGAATTACTGGCTTGGGACTTCCACTGACCAGACAGTTCAGTGTGAGAGTAAATCCATCATATAACTCAGTGCTATCAAGATTAGGGTGGTAGCTTAGTTGCACTGTTGGAGATCCACACAATAGTTCTGGTATTGTTGTAAGATTCATTCCTTGGTGCTCTTTAGGGGTATTACATACAATTTTATCTTTCTCTGCTACAGTAATCTGAGCTTCTTCAATCCATTTTTTCAGCCACATAAGTGAACAAGTACATTGAAAGGGGTTATTGTAGATCTGAATATGTAAAAGAGAAACAAGAGGCTTAAAGGTTCCTTCTTGAATCACAGTAAATTGATTATCATTTATGCGGAGAGACCTCAGATCTTTTAAATTATCAAAAGCATCCAAGGGTAAATTCACCATGCGATTGTTATTCATTTTTAGCAGCTGTAGGGCAGGGAGGCTGGCCAGGTCCTCCCATGGGAATTCCACCAATTGGTTATGACTAATATCCAGGTTTTTAAGATTGACCAAAGTGGTCAAAGTACCCCTTTCTATTGAACTAATAGAATTGTGGGCTAACCACAGTGATGTCACCTGTGGCACCCCTACAAAGTTGGACTTCTTTAGAGAGCTGATTTTGTTGGCTGAAAGGCTAAGAGTGGTGACATTGGATGGGAATCCTGTTGGAACTTTTTGTAGCTTTTTGTAAGTGCAGTCAGCAAACTGTTGATTGTATTTATCCACACAGGAACATGCCTCAGGGCAGCTGAATGTTGTCCTCAGAAGAGACACAGCAACACAGAGAAAGAAGAAAGTATCCATCCTTCCACCTGCAAGATAAAAAATATGATATAGTAAGGGGAAAAATAAATACTCAAACTGTTCTAGTTGTACATATACCTCAAACACATTGCTCTTCCTGTGAAAGCTACTACAAATTCTAGTGATTAGCCCAGCACTGACCTGCCCATAGGCTGCTTGAGGCTCAGCAACTTAAGCTCCAGAGCTCCTGGTCTCTGTCTCACTACTTCAATGAAAGTGAGGTCAGAAGTGACCGTAGGCTCTTCATTCATAAGAAGAGCCCAAAATATTTCTTTGCATGTAGTAAATTCAGCAGTACTTTTACTTTTACTATACAAATCACACATAGAATTTACAAGCCCAGAGATTTTAACTCCTTAGCGCTCCCCTAAGATGATTAGCAATTAGATGATTGCTTGTTCATGTCCCATGGTGGAAAGAGTAAAAAAATTTTAAAAAAAGTTTTCAATAAAAAATAAAGTAATAAAACAATAAAAATGGCCATAAGCCCCATAACATCTAAAGAGACACATATATAGTATCACCACGTCCATAACAATCCTTATAATAAAATTAAATAATTATTGAACTCGTACAATGAACAACGCAAAAAAAAAATGTAAAAACCCACCAAAAATTACCTATAGAATCCCACAAAAAATGCAATAAAAAGTGATCAACAAAACATACGAACTTCAGAATGCTACTGTTGCAAAGTACAACATGTACCATAAAAACAAACTATTAACCAGCTCTGTAGCTAAAAAAGGAAAAATGTTATGCCACTTGGAAGACGGCGTTGCAAAAATGATACATTTTTCCACACATTAGGGTTTTATTTAATTTAGTAAAACATAAGAAAAAATATTCAAGTCTGTTATCCCCGTAATCGTATCGACTCATAGAAAAAAGATAACATGATTATTAGTCTATACGGTGAACACGAAAAAAAAAGTTAAAAATCCAGTACAGAATTGATGCTTTTCTACTCCAAAAAAGTTCATAAATTTTCAACAATAGGGGATACCAACCCCAAAATGGTAACACTGGAAAAAGTATCTCGCCCCGCAAAAAAAATGCTGTCATATGGCCCCAATAACGAAAAAGCGAAAATTTTATAGCCTACAAAATGGGCCATTGAGAAAACTAAAATCCTGGTAGATGTAGGTCCCTCCTTCCCTTCTGTGCCTCGCCGTGCGCCAATAAAACAAGTAACGGCCACATGTGGGGGTCTCTGTACTCAGGAGAAATTGCATAACAAATTTAAAGATGGGTTTTCTCTATTTATCTTTTGGAAATATGTAAATTTTAGGGCTAAATGAACGTATAACCGACATAATTTGACCATTCTAAATTTCACCTCCATTTTGATGTAATTACTAAGAAAATCTCAAGGGGTTAGCAATCTTCCTAAAAGCTGTTTCTAATAGTTTGAGGGGTGCAGATTTGAAAATGGGTTGATTATGTAGAGTTGTTTTAATGCTCAATATCTAAAATTTCATTCAAAACATTATTTATCCCCAAAATAGTCAATTCTGAAAATACGGAAAATCGATATTCTATTTGTAAGCCACGTGACATCAAAATAAATTATCCAGACATTTCAAAAATGATGAAAATGTAAATAAGACATATGGGAAACGTTATTCAGCAATTTATTTAGGTAGTAAATCTATCTGCCTGAAAACGTGATGATTTCAAATTTCAAAAATGGCTAATTTTTCAAAAAATTCATCATTATTTCTTTTTTTTTGTAAATAAACGCAAAACATAGCAACCAAGCTTTAGCACTAAAATGAAGTACAACATGTGGGAAAAAAACAATCTCAGAATCGCTTTGATAAATAACAGTGTTCAAAAGTTATAACCATATAAAGTGATGCATGTCAGAATACAAAAAATGGGGCTGAGCCTTAAGCTGTAAAGAGGCTGTGTCCTGAAGGGGTTTGATACATGGTAAAAAATTCTAAGGCAGTCTGTCACGAACATGAGATTGCTGTAGGTTGCAGTAGGTTGACTTTTTGTTTCCAACAGTGATTGGAAGGCAACCATCAGCACCCCACTGTCTGGCGCTTGGAAAGTGCCACCAGAATAACAAATTTTGTATCCAAAGTATGTGTCATGCACATAGGCGAGTTGAGTGCATGGGGCCGAAAGTACATGACAGCTAGGCAGTACCATATTATGAAAGCACCTTGAAGGCCACCATAAAATATAACTGTACTGTACCATATTATTAAAGTGGAAAATTCGCATGGCTCTCAGTATTAAGACATTAGTTGTAAATTGTAACTGAAAGTTTATTGGTACTTTCAAATATGTGTATTTTAATCTTTTAGTTATTCTTTATAGTTTTCTTGTGTATCTACACAGTAAGCTTTTTCATAACTTAAATATTGTGCTTCTTACAGTCAAAAAATAAGTATGTGGCATTTGTATTATTTTCAAGAGAATCTAAAAGGAATTATGTCTTTGCATTTTCTCTTCTGAATGTCAGTGTGCATTGAGTATTTCCAAGTGCATTTCTGAAGAAGAAAATCTGTCAAATGTTTTTTAGAGAAAAAAAATATATCAAATATATAGCATAAAGCTAAGTTTGAAAATCCACCATAAGGGTTTCCATGGCCTGAAAACTGGCAGGCTGCAGTAACAATTAAAACCAAGAGCCAGAGAACTTTTTTTCGTTACCCCCTGCTCCCACACTAAGAATGCAGTTGACATGCGCCAGTCAACACTGGAAACGCGTATGCAATCAGGCCAAGGCCTGCCCCTGTGCCCTGGCATTGTGTTTGGAAATGCAGCGCTAGCGGCACCGGTGACCGCACCCTAAAGGTGTTTTCTAGGATTCCTGGAAAAAAAATGAATATACCAGACTTTAGGGTCTGCACTAGTTTAGTTTTTATATTTGTACTGTGATCTCCTAAAACTGGCCACAAGATATACCACACAGATCTTACACATTTGCCATTGGCAAAAATTGCTTCTAGCACCCCTAAAAATTCAGCTTTGGAAGTTTTTGATCCTCGAGTCAATCACTTCCTAAATAAAAATCCTATTTTGATGGAATCGTTTGGCTTTAATAATAAAAAATACAAGAATAGCATTTCCTATAAATTAAAGAAATCCATCCAAGAGGGTTTGAATTCACTGCGAGCAAGACCATGAGAAATAATAGTCTCAGTATAATTAGAAAGCCCTTTACTGTATTATCTAGGGCAGTTCTGTTGGAACATTCTGTAAATGTTTAAAGTTTCATTTATCTAAAAGTGTACAATGAGTCCAAAATCTCAGGACAGCATAGATATGTTTTGCATTTTTGTGTAGTTAAGGCACCTTTGTATTGTTTTATTACCACTGTAACCTTTGTGCAGAGATTCATGGCTTATTGTGCCCTCTGCAATCTCACTCAACTGTTAACTCCTTTAATAAAACTCATTGAAACCAAAATTACCAAGACAGCCTTTTATTTCATAAATATAATAGAATTTTACATATCTGAATAGCCCAGCGAAGTAGTGGGTGAGTGGGGTATCTTTTAGGCTATGTCTGTAATGTGGCCACCATGTTGAAAATGGCCTTATAGTATGTCAGAGAAGACTGTCTTAGAAATCAATTTCTGCAGTCAGATTTCCTGCGGTTCAAAGGTTATTAACACAGAAATTCGCAACAACAATTGGGAATCTTCCATATGGTGCACAGCTATTTGCCATGTTGTACTTGTTGCAAAACACAGAGCTGAATTCTGGATACAGTAATTATAACCCTGCATGAGAATCTATGGAGAATCTGTGTGTAACTTTTGAAACACAAGAGATAATCTGTTTGTGGCTATCCATTTCTGAGACAAGTCTGTTCTTCTTTGATTTTCTACAAGACCGATCTCCCTTTAGAAAAACTTGCCCTTGATCTAACATGGCAGTTTTCAAGATAGGGCCCTGTTCCAGGCACAATCTAAAAAATAGGACTTTTGACTCACCATCTAGTTGTTTCATGGAAAAATATGAATTTACACAAAGTTGAAGTGACCTCATCTTTATATCAGGTAAACATTCTTAATTCCTACCTATACACATCAAATGCCTCATTAATGCAAACCTGAACAACAAAACTATTTTTCACCTGATGACATTGTATGTATCTCCTTATATAATGTGTCATTGAAGGTTGCCTAGCAGTCATCCAGAGCTATCATGTTCTGTTCTCCGGAGATGGAGATTGGAACAATTGTGTAGGCGACTAAATGACTATGCTCATAGTGTACACATAAAAAATATGCTAATGAAGCCGGGATGAGCTTTTCGCGGAAATCATTAAACATTGTAACAACAAAGTATTAAGACTGCTACGGGCTGAAAATTATATGAAGTTCACAAAAATCACCACCATTAGGGTACACATTGTAGTGGGGTCCCCAGGGTCACCAGATGATTGCACCAAGTCCGATTTGTGGTTGCTTTATCAATATGACCTGCTCTGCTCAAAGTGTAAAGTGCAGGTGATCCACTCATATTGAGCACCAGTATTAATACATTTGTGTAAATATTGCGCCAGTTTTCTGTCGGACTTTACACATTCATTTAAGTGCAAACTGCTTGCACAGGTATCTGAGAAGTATCTGCACCACAATTATTTCGCCGCTGCACTATTCTACACTATTATATCAGTCAGCGAGATATAAATGGTGTATGAAGAGGGCTCATGGGATGAGCCTTCTTCATACAGAGATGGGATTTGCAGAAAACACCTATCACTAGCACCCGCAAAGATGTTGGAGGCATATAAAAGACATTTTATGGGCGCCGATCAGTTGCCATAACAGCTTTGGGTCTTCGTCAGACCTGAGGCTGCATGGTTTCTGATGATTTGTTACAATGAGCCAGTGGCTCATTGTAATGAATCCTATAAAAAAAATACTGCAGACTACAATACAGTAGACCTTCTAGGGTTAAAGTACCCTAGAGGGTCTAAGAAATAGTAAAAAAAAAAATGTAAAAAAGTTAAAAAAAATAATAAAATATTAAAAATTTAAATCACCCCTTTTCCCTAGAACTGATATAAAATGAAATAAACAGTAAAAATAACTAACATGTTAGGAACCACCATGCCCCAAAATGCCAGATCTTTTAAAATATAAAAGCACTTATTGCCGGCGGTGAATCACGTAATATAAAATAGCACCCAAATATCCAAAACGTGACTTTTACACCATTTTACACAACATAAAAAATGTAATAAAAGGTGATTAAAAGGCTGCACAGTCTTTAAAATGGGAGAATTGAAAACATCAGCTCATCTTGCAAAAAATGACACCTCTCACATCTCTTTACACCAGAGTATGAAACAGTTTTTAGGGTCAGAAGATGGCGGCACTATTTTTCAGATTCAGACTGAACCATAGAATAAAGTAGACGTATCATTTGGAGCGCACAAGAAAGTGATGCAAATTGGGTTTTTCACCAATTTCACCACATTTAAAATGTTCTTCCAGCTTCCCTGTACATGGCAAGGAATAACAAATCACTTCGCTGAGAAGTAAAATTTGTTACACAGAAGCCCTCACACAGTTCTATACACCGAAAAATGAAAAAGTTATAGGTTTTTGAAGGTGAGGAGCAAATAATTTGTGAAAAAGCCTGCTAAAAAGTGCTAAAAGTTGGTGCACTCTGTCGAGGCTGTGCAGGGAGCGCCAGATTAATGAAAAACGTGCTCCAAAATCATGAATCTGGCGCACCCTGCATTATACACAGGAAAATTGCATTTAGTGCAGTTTACACTACTCTTTGTAAATGTGCCCCATAATTTCCAAATAATGGTGTCACATATTGTCAACACAAAATAAACCAATCTCAGTATACCATAATATATAACAATCTGTAAGGACCCACAGAGACCACATGCAGTAACTGTATTTGTCATACTGACTGTATAATACCAGTCACAGGCCCACATTTATTAAAAGGTTTGCACCAGATTTCTGTCTGACTTTGCACCGAAAAGAACGTGCAAACTTCTTGTACGTGTAATTATAACACGCCTGTACTGTGTCTGACAAGACAGAAAAAATGTTCACCTAAAGGAACGTGTTTGTGCGTAGTCTGAGTTTGCGACACATTTATTCCTGACGTGCGGCACAATTCTGCAGTATGAACAAAGTGCACCAAAAAATAATGGTACAAACTTCCCAAGCAGTGCAGGGTGTATTGTGCGCCAATTTTGAACAATCTTCCACCCTCTGCACAGACGGCACTGTTTTGATAAATGTGGCCCATGTGTCAGTACAATAGTAGATTATGCATTCTATTATTGGACCAGTTGTAGTGCATTTATAGCAGCCATAGGGGGTCATTTATCTTTAGTCAGGACATTTGTACCTGTCTTATTTTGCTTTTTCTGTGTTCTGGACTTGGTTCATTTATGTTAGGTTAAGTTCAGACTGCCGTTAAAATCTCCATACCTCCTTTAAAAAAAAGGTAAAGAACTGAGGTTTAAGGTATCAGTTTAAAATCCCATTGACATGTCATCCATTATGTTTCATTAGGCAGGGATCCGTTATCCATGCCTTTTTTTTTTTTTTCAAACAGAGGAAAAGTATTGCAGTCACCGTAATTTTTTCTGTCCAAACTGAACATACCGGATGACATAAAATTCACATTCATAACAATGGAATTTTTAATTGAAACGTTATACCTCCGTTAAACCTCCGTTCTTTAGTTTTGTGAACGGACGTAGGAAGAGGAGGTTTGAACAGTATTGTAAACTTAGCTATAGAAGGTGATATATTAAGCGTTGTGTGTCTGTTGTTCTTCTGCAACTGCCTTCTAAACTTCTGCTTACTCCTGCTTGGGACTGGTGTTTATTTGTGCCAAAAGTGTGCCATTTTACCGCAATTTGTGGCCCAAATTGTGACTTTTTTATATAATGCCATCTGGATTTTAAGGATAAATCAGGTTCAACACTGAGAATTATTGTGTGTCTAACTTTGCTAGGCACATAAAAAAGTCACAAATTTTGGCACAAATGTGCGAATGCGGAAAATAAGTTGCAAATATACGTGAAAGAAAGAGAAAAGCCTTATATAAATGACCCCTATAGTGCCTAAAGCACATGCTACAGTGAACTTATAATAACATCCATAATGGTGAATAATATCAGTCATGTACCATTTTTACTATTCATTGTAAGATGGAAGGAAAAAATATCTGCAGGTACATTAGGTCATTTCCTCCACCAGTTTTGAACTTCCATTGTCTAGTTTCACCTAGTTATGTCAGAGGCTGAGAGAAAAACATCTTAAAGCAGAAAAACACTTCGTTCCAACCCGGCACCGCTTACATGATTACAAAGTACAAATGAGGCCGCATTCAGATGACCTTTGTGGAGGGAGTATATTGCGGCTTGATATATGTCCACATAGGCGCCTATGGGGCCAGGCCAAGGTACAACCTGTGCTCACCGTGCTGTGCCATTGCCGCAAAAAAAAGATAGAGCAGACTCTATCTTGGGCCATAAGAACAACCTCGTGGCACTGTCTTCTATTGAGAGGGCGAGCGTGCAGGCCTGAGCTACGGCCGTGAATCCAGCCTAAGAAGTAAAGAACGGTAGAACGGAAGAGACATTGGGGCACATTTACTTACAAGGTCACTCGAGTTAACTAAAAGTGAATTGTCCGTCTATAATGCCGCGTGTGATGATTCACTAAGATTGTCCGCCAGAAATCATGAATCTGGCGCTTCCCTGCACTGGTCCGACAAAGTTCACCATTTTTTCTGTGGTGCACCTTTAACATAGGACGTGCAACGCAATTCGAAACTTAAATACGGTGCTCAGTACAAATCAGCCGGCGCGCTCCCTAATTTGTGTCACATCGAAGCCAGCGCAGCTGGGCCACAAAAGGGTCGTGTGCAAAACAATCCCGCCGCAGACACTAATTAAATACCTGTGCAAGCCGTTTTAGCGATAAAGAGCGTGCACAGTCCGACAAAAGTGCAGCGCATGACCCTTAGTAAATGTGCCCCATTGACTTCACCATCTGCTCTTATCAGACACCATTATGACTTCTCTACCTCTCTGCATCTATTACCCATGATGCATCAGAAAACCATCACATGGCCAGCTACAGACTCTACCATCTCTGTCTATAACAGGGTGATAATCCTATTCACTATATGTTCCTCGAACATTTAGGAGTCTGTAAGTGTACATCCAGGATGCTTTACTGTCATCTCAAGTCATGTATTATCCATCAGTAGCTGTAATAGGACTAATCCCTCCCACCCCCATGGTACAGCCCAAACAATTACATCATCAAGGACAAATCCATGTAAGTCACAGCAGGACACAATGAGGTCACATGACCTAACTGATGGAAAGCAATAACTGAATAAAGTAACTTGTGTATACTGGGGCGGAGGGTTACAGTGATGGGGGAATGGCTACAAAGTCTATTTAGGCACTAACTACCAGCAGTAGAATACAGTAGTAATGTAGTTTACAGGATTCATGAAAATCCCACTGCATATTTGTTATTATCTGCTGCATATTATTTAATAGTTGTGATAAAAGTCATCAGAAACCAGTACATTTCATCTGGTTTCTGATGCCTGTGTAGTGGTTTGTGTAATTACCACAGTGGTAAATTAGATGGCCATTATGCTAAATGTGCCTATAGCCTAAATATAACTGCACATAGGTGTGGACAGTCTATTCCTAATCTGTACTTAAATGTAGATGTAAATCTGCTGCATATTCCACAGAAGAGTACAAGATATGTGGCTTCTGTAAAACAGCAGTTACTATATTGCATCGATGTCCTGTGTGCCATAAGTCAAAATAGACAGAATGTCAAGGCTTAACAATTGGATGAAATCACAATAAATTATATTCAATTAAAAAACTTAGTAGACAAATATATTAACTCATCATCTCTATTTATTAATGTAACATGGACCCCTTCTGTCAACAGACACATGAACAATAACATGTTACAGGAAAACTGTTATTTTAGTAATCGTCACAGTTTCTATGCAGATCCTCTTACTACATGTGTCAGAACCATTGTACCCTCAGAACTAATGCTTGTTACAACATAACATGGTCAATGACATTGAACAAGCAATAGGCATGCACTCCAGAGTTCTCCAGCCTTGGAGAAGACATGTCAGGACAACAGGTGCCTGTGGAATGTGTACATTCAGGAGAACAATGGCAGCCTCCCCCTCCCTGCCTGCATCCACTGCTAATCCCTCCATGCTACAGGGAGCAGGGCACATTGTCACTGAGAGAAGTGTCTCTATTATCTTGTCCAGGATGACTGCAGCTTATCAGCCGTGTAATCACTGTGCAGCTAATGGAAGGACATGCAGAGCACCCTGCAGAGCATCTCACCTTAGACACCATCTCTGAATGCTTCATCCACATCACAGCACAATGTTCTGCGATAAAACCTAATTCATCAGAACTTGTATAGGGTTACAGATTTAAAGCCAGTGCTAGCGATGATTAATACAATAAAATCATAATAGTAACCTGAGTAGTCGCTATCCATGATATTTACCTGCTGTAGCCTTTTTTCATGTAGTAAAGACATAAAATTCGTAAAAATAAGCTACTAGCAAGGTAGGTAAGTGTTTTTATGATAAAAAATAATTAGTTCAAAAATATCAAATAATATATATGTAATATTGCCTCTTAATTCAATGAGGTTTATCTAAATTATAGGTTATGTTAGAACCTACAAATCGAGATAATATTATCTATTATGGTATCTTTGAGTCAATCTGTCTATCTTTATTTCATCCTTTCTTTCTTCTTATTTTGTATTATTGAAATGTAACAATAATTCTCCCGTTGCTTTATTTTACCTGGTCGGTAAGTTATAACTAATTTCTTTTTTATTTTGTTCTTAAATACCATGATAACCAATTTTCCGGGAAAAAGATCTATCTATTAATTTCTACCATTTCCATATATGTTTCTTGCCTGGTTACAATGTTATATATTTATTCAAAATGTAGTAATGTCTGTATACAGAAAGGAATACGTGACGAAAATGAATCTAACAGAAACAGAGGAAAATAAACTAATAGCAATATAGTTTCTTTACAGTCTCCTCAGCTATATATTGGTGTGTTATATCTCATAGTAGATCGGAATAAATTTATATCTAAATAAATAATGCATGTTTGTGGATAAAAAATATGGGTACACCCTCACAAGAGGTGTTTGATGTTATGGTATATACTGTATATATATATATATATATATATATATATATATATATATATATACATATATATATATATATATATATATATATACACACTAGACAGATTATATATGTATATATATATATATATATATATATATATATTATAAATATTTAGATTATATATAAATATATATATATTCTTTAGATAAAATAATGGAGGTTTTGTTGTATGCCTTATTCATATAGGAATATAGTACCTATTTTAGCGGTTGTGAAAGATGGTCGATTTTTCACTATTTATTTATTACTTTAAGTAACCTGCATTTTACTATAAATCTATATCTAGTCGGTATAGTGTAATCTATCTGTCTACTGATTCGTCTATTCTCTGTTTTAGACATCCGCTGTATATATGCATGCTGCATCCATGTTCACACCTATATTTATTCAGTATATACATAAAATGGGGTATGCAGGAATCTATGTGGGTATTTATCTGTGTCCGTTTATCTTACTTGTGTGTTATCTATTCCATGCAGCATTCATGCATCTTGCTGCATATGACTCTTTTGTAGTCCTGGACATGATGATAGCTTCCATATGTGCCCATATGTTTTCTATGAGTGCTCAGTGTGGGCTCTTGCATTGTCCTCTGTGACCTTGGCACATGCTCCTGAATAAGACTTGAAGATTCCACTTGACTGGCTACCATCTTAAAATGAAAAACACTCCCATCACAGACATCTCCACCACCACCACCCATCATCATCATCATCATGTGTTTATGCTTCATTCCTTCAGTCTTTACAATTTCCTAATTTCATTTTACACCCCATCTTGTCCGAAGGCGCTCCTTATGCGGTGCTGACACCATTGTGACAGCTTATATCATGGGGTTGATATCCAGTTTACCTATTCCCTTTAAATTCATCTTTATCAAAATGAATGTCCCTTTGCCCTATTTTAATCCACAATCCATTAGTTGTACGCCCATCATTCCTCCTCTTTCTCCTCCTGTTGATTTAATTTTCACATTCCTCTTTTCATGTAACCTGCCCTAGTAAATGTCACTTCAATAATGACTTTTCCTCTTTCCCCAGAGAAAACACACTGGTGCCCACATCTCCATAAAAAAGCAAACCCTTTAAAAGTTGACACATTGCCTGAGGCTAGCAAGAAAATGTGCTGTTCCCTTAATCCTTGTTTTTCTTCTTAACTCTGCTCCCCAGCTCTACATCGCACCATTCATGCTCTCTGTGTCCTGTCCCAGTCATTTGCTAAATTAACCTTAAATGCTGCAGCCACAAAGAGAGCAGATTGGGGGGGCACAGATCCAGCCAGTCCTTCTCTGAATGGCCCAGTGGTCTCATGCTGAGAGGGGAGAAAGAAACTAATGCAGATATGCAAGGGAATTATACATGCATTAAACATACAGAGAGAGAACAGAGGAGCAGAGGGGGAGAGGGAGAGTGATGGAAGGAGGGGGGCACAGAAACTACAGAGGGATAATCGAGGAGATATTTGTATAAAAGGTTAGATGAATACTGTGACACAGATTTATAGCCAGATAGATAGGCACGTGCATGCATGGATCCTCCTCATCCTCATACATATACATGCGATGTCCATATGCATGTAGGGGCAAATATATGACTTTGCTAATTGATGATATGGTCACACACATGTATATATATATATATATATATATATATATATCGATAGATAGAGACATATACACATATATACATCCCTGCATACAAAGACACACAAATTGCATGCATTAATACATTTATATACATACATACACATGGGCACATGTAAAGTGTGTGCATAGTTTGCATACAGTATGTAAATATTAATACACTCATATACATATATGCACATGGGCACATATACATATATGTACATAGGCATGTATATATGGTGTGTACAGTGTGCAAAATTATACATTTTAAACAATGGATATGTAGACATATTCAGATATAGAAATATTGATAAATATATAAATAACTTATATTATACATATATATTATATACACTTATGAATAGACACTATGAATGTAGCTACCCATCAGAGAGTCATAAATACACATGGGAACATTTATACAGAATTCAATATTATAAATGGCTACTTTATACAATGGATATGTAGACATTGTCATGTACAGGAATAGATACGATGTGTAAGTGAATGAAGCCAGCCGTAAAACACATTTGGGGTCCTCTTCATGAATACAGTCAAATACATGCATACACATGGGCACATATGTACAGTATGTAGATAACATACAATATGCAATATACATTGTACATGGCTACTGTATGCACTGGATATGTAGACATAGCCACATACAGGAATAGATACGATGTGTAAGTGAATGTGGTCAGCCATAAAGCACACTCAGGGTCCTCTCCTATGGGAGGCATAAAGCAGTGGAGGCTCATTGACTTCATCAGGAGCTGTCCTCGGTGCTGCAGTAAATTCTGGCTGATTAATTCTCGGCCACTTGAAGGAATACATTGTTGCAGCCTCAACGTGTTGCTTTTGTTGGGAGTAAAATCTCCTCAGAGGATAAGATAAGAATCAGATCCTGCAGCTGCCTGCCCCGATTGTACCAATGTAATCCCTCCACAGATCACTATCACACACAGATCGCTGGCAAAGCCTCAGTCTGCATTGCTGGGAGAGGCTGTCTATGTTCTGTGATGTATGAACATGTACATATATTGAACATCTAGCTCCTATCAATCACTAAGCTATGTCCCTTCTATCTGGTCTCTATATACAGATATACAGTCCCAATCTGCATTCACCAGCTCTATAAATTCCTAGAGAGCATAGACTTACCTCCTGTGTGCGCCTCCAGGGTGAGTGTCAGGGCTCCAGTATCTCCAGTAGGGCTCAGTAACAGGTATCCAAAGTTTACAACCTGGCAGAAAAGGGGTATCAATAATTATAGGCTGGGTAAGGGGTTACATTGGCAGCAGGTGTTAGGGCATGAAGGAAATAACTAGGGTTTTGTGGGTGTTCTCAGCTTCCCATCAGTAAACTGTGCACTGGTTAGTCCACTCCCACACCCCACCCCAACTACTGTAGATTGTGAGTGGGCTACAGCTGCAGGAACCCCCCTCAGCAAATAAAATGAAACATTAATGACACCAGAGAATGTCCCTCCACCCCATACATGTCCCGGACCCCTCCCTCTGCAGTTGTGTTCTGCACCTACATCTCTCCCCTTATTCCAGTTTTACATCCCTCTCAGGGTAATTGAATGTAAATAGCTGCTAGCCACCAGATTAGTCATTCATGCTAGACACACACCTAGATAGTTCTTATTTCACATGTCTGGAAGACCCTGGTGGCGAATGGGTTAAATCTACATAATTTTTTTTCCACCTTATTCATCATTCCTTCCAGGAAGAGATATAAATAATTGATTTTGTTACCAGATTTTAATTTCTCGACAGCCTAGAATACTCCAGAGACAAGGAAAAATAGGCAGCAGTGTAATAAGGGTGTGGGTATGAATATACATAGGCAGCACACACTGGTAGCCCTCCATGCCTGCCTGCCTGTCTTCTGCATGTGCTTTCTTCCATCTGCGTACAACACTGTATGCACCAAAGACATGTTTATTCATGCTATATAATATATAAACATATATAAATATAGCCACACATTTCATATATATATATATATATATATGTGCTAGACAAACCACCTTTAGCACCAGATTTGTTATATGTATGTATGTATTAACAAGTTACTACACACACCAGTTCGGTGTTCATGCGTTTGGTGCTTTGATTTTGCCCCGGACACAATGAGAAAACTGATATGTTATATTGTCAGACAGAATGGATACAAGCAGACTTGGGGACAGAGACTAATAAAGGAGGACATATTGCATTATCTCTTGTACGTTATTTTATGGAATAATTGAGCAAGGCTAATTGTGCTATCATCATCAAGTTGGCAGAACATTATTTTCATCAAGTGTCATGTAAGGATCTTTCTTTAACCGGCTTTGTCCTAAAGTCTCTTCCATGCAGGCTGTGCATTGTTGGATACTTTATCAAGGCTGAGCTGTGCAGTGTCTTATATACATCTTGGGCTTTGCAGATTATGATATACAGCCCTTGCTGTACACTTTGCTAGATACAGGTTGTGCTCTGCAGGTTATTATATACAAGTATATGCATATACTGTACTGTACAGTTTATGATATACAGTTTGTGAAATACAGGTATTGATTTACAGTATGTGAAATACAAGCTGAAATACACAGTTTGTGAAATATAGTTGTGCATTGCAGACTGGTCAGTTCCAATTAGGTGTAATATATGCTATATAACATAGATGTTTAAAAAAAGGACACAACTGAGAAACATCTGAAGTTACCTTTACAGGAGCTGTAGAGCTACAGGTTAAGTACTCATTGTCACTTAATATTACTTTGCCAAGCAAAAGTACAGTGGGAATAAACCTATGAACATGATGTGCACCACCCATGGATGAATATCTAGAATGTATATTAGGACCCTTATACCCACTTTAAAAATATCTTGATCTAATTTCTTCTGTCTTTATGGGTCTCCAAATCCTATAAAGAAAATGAAGCAGATGAAGAACAGAGGTTCATACAGAAACTTTTGGTTCTACTTGGAGATAAGCCACTGTCAGAGGTGTCTACCACACGCCTTTTCCACTCCTTTTTGAAATAATATGCAATCTCTATTAAAATGTGTATATGAGAAGGAGTTAAACCATTGGCCAAATGTTTGTGTCCATTGCTAGTTCCAAGCACAAACCAACAGCCATTCATACTTATACCATGCATGATGAATGGGTTCTCTCTTTTGTAGTGTGAACCCTAGGGATATTCTCAGGTACCACACACAGAGACCCAGCATTAGCCAGAAAACAGTATTTTACTTTTGGTTGCCTTGTTCCTTTAAGGTCATGGATAGAAATTGTGGCAATATGGGACACCCATGCTGATCTTTATGATTTTTATGATGTTTAATTACTTTATATATATTTATCAAACTGTGAAATTAAATAGGTCCAGTAAAGTTTTTACATAATTGTTTCTATACCATCTCTTTTTGGTTTTCTGAATGGAACTGTAGTTACCTAGAGATTGTGGCAGGTGATTTGTACAGGTGATTTTTAGGTTGTGTGGTCTTTTCATCACTTGATGTGCCTAGGTCTGTGGAGTGTTGTAGAACAGGTATTCTCACTAATGCCAGATGCTGCTTCTTTCTGCCATCTATTGGTTGTATGCAGGGCACACCCAGAGTGCATGAACATGTTCTCCTGATGTGCTCACTGTGTGTGTGTGTGTCTGATATCTAGTCTCTCATGCAGAAAATAAGCAGATCTGTAAAGTGTCTGCGCCTCTCAGCTCTGGGGATCTGAGACTCAACAATGTGATATGTAATTCCTTCTTTTTTACACCTGAATAATCTACTGTGGAGTAGAGTGGAGAGTGGTAGCACTAGCATGAAAGAGGTGATGAGAGTAACAGACACACAGGTAGGATGGTGAAAAGATGGAGATATCCAGAGGCTGTATAAGAGTCTGCGGATGTGAAAACAGCCAGTGAAGGGTGTGTAAAAAGGAATGATAACAACCACATCAATGTGTCAGACTTTGTTCACACTAGCCTGGTGGCTTTGATTTTATAGATGCCATGATGCATGATGCCAGGAGATTCACTGTGTATTAGATCCTACCGACTTATAATGAGCAAGTAAAGTTTTGGAGTGCTTCACCACTCTGGTCTTAACCCTTCAAGTGCTGAGCCTGTTTTTTTACCTGATCCCTGGTCTGTGGAGAAAAATTAGCGCCTATCCTTTTGAAAGCGTGGCGCTCATGGACAACGTGAAGTCTATGGGTCTGCAAAAAAAGACAATTTCCCACATTTACTAAAGCCCCAGCGCCAATTCTCTGTTGGACTTTGCCTGTTCTTTCTAGTGCAAACAGCTTGCACATGTATTTAAGAAGTCTCTGCACCATATATGCGTTGCACAGGACTCATTTGTGTCGCGGCTGCATTATACCTGACTCGCCACCAATTTCTGCACATAAGGTGGCGTTGTGGTGCACAGTCGGACTGTGTGCCAAATTTATCATGCAGAGTCAGAATTGTACGCCCCATGTTAAAGGTGTACCAAAAAAAGAGTTGGAGCACTGCAGGGGGTGCCAGATTCATGGTGAACGGGCGCCATAATCCCTGATTCTGGTGAACCCTGCAAACTTCACGAGCAAACTGCACCCAGTGAAGGGCTGTTTTTGATAAATGTGGGCAAATGACATTTGTATTTAGTAAGTTTTTATTTACTGATAATGTTGAGAAACCAATTGTTTTGTCTTCTATTTAATGTAAACCATCATGGTGCAAATAGATAGTGCGGCAGCATTAATTCAGTCACTGTGGTGATAGTTTATAACAAAATTGCTATTTAGTTACAGTTTCATGTACTGTAAATATAACACTGTAACTAAATCATTTTGTGATAAAATATGGGCACAGAGCCTTAAAGCAGTATTACCACGAAGACAAGATTCTTAAATATACTCAGGATAATTTAGTGCAGTTTTAGTTCCCCCGGGATCCGACCGCAAATCTTTAGATTTTTTAGGTCAGGCAGAACAGATTCTTCTCATGAATAGCTTCTTCTGTCCGCTCGATGAAGTGTGAACTTTGCCCCTCCCCCTCCATTACAAGACGAGCTCACACACACAGATACACACAGACACTTCCTGCCTGCAAGCAGCATGCACAGACTTACTCTACAAGCTACAGATAAGATACGATCTTTAAAGCAAGGAAAGGAGGCGACAATGTGTGTTATAGGTGAGTTAGCAGAGTGTCATTGTGTGTTATATCCATCTCATGGATCTCATCATCTCTGATCTGTCTCATCCATCTTTTTCTATGTTTTGGATAATAGTGAATGTTTTGAAGCTAAATAAAATTGTTTATAAACCTGTACTCTTATAATTTAAGCACATTGATAGCAAACAGGGATCATAATGTATCTGCTTAGAGAATCCCCAGAGAATCCTCTGGAATCTTACACTGACCACCATGGACCCCCACTGAGTGATAGGAGCTAAAACAGCAATAAATCTGAGCAAAATTCTAAAGTAAGGGGGTTAAAAATAATCTTTATTGTATAATTTGAAAACTTTGTTTCATGGGCTTTACTTCATGTGGCCAGCCGCATCACAACTGCATCCAGTGTAAATTTGCCCCCTTAGGGTTTTACTGATGAACGATTGACATATGGATGTAAAAGAAAATGGATGAGAATACAATTCTACAGGAAATCACATGCTAAGGAAAAAAACTGTGCAGCATCCCATAGTGTGTTACAATGGAGAGCACAAATAAGGCTGAAAGGTCCTATTGGGTATAATATCGTCTGTAGGGTTTCTGTTTGAATGTTTATAATTTTGACAAACAAAAAAGTCCTGTGTGCATGAATATTAATGGAGCCTAAAATGTATTACCTGTAATAACAATTTACATAAATATAATTTAACCCCTTGAGGACGTAGCCATTTTGTAGCTTAAGGCTCCGTCCCAATTTTTGTATTCTGACTTGCGTTGCTTTACATGGTTATAACTTTTGGACACTGTTACTTATCAAAGCGATTATGAGATTGTTTTTTCCTCACATGTTGTACTTCATTTTAGTGGTAAATTTTGGCTGGTAAGTGTTGCTTTTATTTACAAAAAACGAAAAAGAAAAAATGATGAATTTTTTGAAAAATTTGCCATTTTCAAAATTCGAAATCATCACATTTTCAGGCAGATAGATTTACAACCTAAATACATTGCTGAATAAACATTTCCCATATGTCTGCTTTACTTTTTCATAATTTTTGAAATGTCTGTACTCCCTGTATAACTCCCTGTATAAACAACCCATTTTTTTGCGGGATGAGATGCTTTTTCCAGGGTTAACATTTTGGGTTTAGTAACGCCTATTGTTGAAAATTTATGAACTTTTTTTTGAATGTAGGAGTAGAAAAGCATTTTTTTTGGTGTTCACCGTATAGCTCAATAATCATGTTATCTTTATTCTATGGGTCAATACGATTACAGGGATACCATACTTGAATATTTTTTCTTATATTTTACTAAATTTTCCAAATAAAACCATAATATGGGAAAAAATCTATGATTTAGACTTTTTTGTGCATTATATGTCTCTTTATATGTTATGGGGCTTCTGGGAATTTTTATTGATGTATTAATATATTTATTAATGAATAACTTATTTTTAACTTTTTATTTCTTCCACCATGGGACATCATCTGATTGCTTGTTCATGATAATATTCTGCGATACTGATGTATTGCAGGGTATTAGCTGTGTCAGCCTATGCACATACATAGGCTAACACTGTGCCTTTAAGATGCCATCATAGATGCCATCTTACAGGCAGGGGCTACCATAGGAACAATTGGTGCGAGGGGAGGGAGGCGATCATGGGTCAGACACCCCCAGAAGGGAGTTTAAATGCCGCGGTCATGCGGGTTTAAACACCCTCGTTCAGAGCCCCCTCCGATCACGGGTGTTACTCTGGGATGTCAGGGGTAGATTACTTCTGACATCTCGCAACTCCTGATGCCGGCTCAGCTCCGGTGCAGAGCTGAACCGGCATCAGCTCAGCAATGTACTAGTACTGTGCTTAGCGAGAACTGCTAAGGGGTTAATACATTATTAATGTTATTAATATTGCTCCTTTAACTTTTCCTTTTGATTTTTACACTTTTCACCTGGAAGCGATCTATGGGTCAACACAATTACAATTATGCAAAGTATATACAGTCTCTTAAAAAAAAAATTGATATCTCTCACAAAATCTACCATGAAAATTCATCATGATAAACCAGGGACACTTACTTATAGATTCAGACACTATGACTGTGGCAATCTTCTTATATTTGTTATCCTACTAAAAATAAAATTACCATATTTTTCGGCCTATAAGGCGCACTGGAGTATAAGGCGCACCTCTAATAAATGTTTGCTAAGACATCTAGGTTCATATATAAGGTGCACTGGAGTATAAGGCGCAGGATCAAATGCAGTACCTAAAAATGACCAGACTTGTGCACAGTTCTAGCCAGCTACACTTCCCGGGAAACTTGTCTTCAGCGTGTCAGAGAGCTCCGATCTCAGAGGTATGGGCTGCTGGGGGTTAATGCAGGGTGATGCAGCAGGGGTTAAGCAGTCTCCCTCTGCCCCTTCTCCTTCCCTCCTCAGGCAGGGTGTTATTCCTGTGGGGTTCCCTGTGGCTCCTTCTCTTTCTCCTGTTACAGGGCTGTCAGGTATGGGGGATTGTTTACTGATGATGATGATTGCCTCGTGGTCGGCACTATGGCAGCTCCGGTCTCTTCGTGCTAGGGGAGGGCAGGATGGGCACAATGTTAGTTGTGGTGCCAGGGCACTTCAGGAGCTAGGGACCCTGTATACTGTGTGGGAAGGTGCAGGAAATTTCTGGGGATGGAGCTATTAAACACTGGTAAATGTACAGTACATCTTGTCTGTAGTACATTTCTGTATAAGTTCATATATAAGGCGCACCTTTGATTTATGAGAAAATTAAAGGGTTTTTGGTGCGCCTTATAGGCCAAAAAATACGGTAGTTACAGTGTTCCAGCCAGATGGAGGGGGAGACATGTCCTTCTCATTGTAACAATAAATGAAAATATATCACTTAGAGGTTCTGTAGACACCCCTCAGACTTATTCGCATAATTTCAAAAGTTTATTTTAGAAGGAAGAGGCTATAGATAGTAAATATAAGAATATTACCACAGTCACATGCATGGATCTATGATTTATGGTTTATCATGCTGGGTTTTGATGGTAGATTTTCTTGTCTAATTTTATATTGAAACATTCCGACGTTCTAAAACTTTTACTGTTCAATCAATTCAGCTGTGTTGGGCATTTTGTTTTCTTTTTTTTGGTAAACTATTTCAGTGTACATGAAAATTATCAACTTTTATAATGTTTATAATGTTTTATTATAAACAATTAGATTAGTTTAACACTGTTTATGAAATCTTTCCCTTACTGTGAACTTACTCTGATTCTTTTTTTAATACCAAGGTTTTTGAATTGTTACATGAAGGCCAATTTAAATATATAAAGAATGCTTCACTGAACATAACAACTTCATTGCCCCTAATACTTTAATATATATATATATATATATATATATATATATATATATATATATATATTAGTTGATTTCATAACTTATTTACATCTCCTGTCTGCCTAAAAACATTCTTTACAGAACTCAAAAATTCTACTTCAGTCCATCCCTGCCTATGTCCAGGAGGCTCCTGTAAAAATGTAATGAAATGCTGTTACTAGAACTCAGACAAGATGGAAGTCCCAATAATTATGACTAAAAGGTAGTAGAAATAAAATCTACAACGAGAAAATAAAAGCAGATTAGAGAAAAGTGATGCATATTTCTGGTTTTAATAAATCACATAAAAAATAGGCTACATTCCCTTTAACACATGACGAACTATTACGCCATTACATAGTTAAGGATGTATAGAGAGGACAGTAACATCACAGGTATTAACCATTTAAAAGCAGCGCAATGGCACAGCCATATTGACGGAAATCATTATGCCCCAAAGAATAAAGGGGACGTGTCAAATAGAACTCATGGTGAAAGCTGTGGAGAAAATGCACCCGTGAGAAAGTGGTTGATGCGTTTTTCCTTAATTTCACATGAATTTATTTCCAGCTTCTTTATCAATTGCATAAAATGGTGCTACTAGTCCCAATTTTTATGCAGAAATCAAGCCCTCATACATCTTTATAAACAGAAAAATAAAACGTGTTCTGATTTTTCGGAGGAAGGACGTAGAAAATGGAAATGCAAAAACTGAAAAGGGTTTAAGGGGAAAAAAAGAAACAATACAGAAAATCCTGAAGGTCAGAAATGTATGTTTGGAATGTTTATAAGAACACATCGAAAGCATTTACAGCCATAGAAATCTGTACACAACCATACACAACACACATTTACAACTGTACACACTCCTCCAGCCTCATAGAGAATTATTAACACATTCTTATTTTTCCTTAGAACAGGAACAATTCCACTAATTGTTTATGAATGAACAGTTGGGGACCCTTACCACATCCTATACCTGCCCTACTACTTTATTATTATAGCAAAGTCACTGCTAATAGCACTTGTCAGAGCTTGGACAAAGACACATGCCCTAGTCTAGGAGGTCCTCATCAATCAAATGTAGATGTAGAGCTGGAAAATCTCTTTGTTACTATACAATGCTTCCCTTCTCAAATAGGATTTCCAAGATCAGACCTCTCCTGTATTAATTAGGGGAAATGTTGCACCTAACATAGGTGATGGATGGGATATCTGTATGGCTAGTGTAGAGGAGCATGACTTTTACTAACCTTTATTTGAGTAGGCTACATTTGTTAAAATGGGTTCAGAAGAGAAGCAGTATAGATGTGTTCTTCTAAGGAAATAAAACATGGACAAAACTAGAAATTATATAAACTGTCTATAAATTTATGGACAGTAAAATAATGCTTCATTTTCCAAATGTCCATGATTTAATGAAAGAGAGGAAGGGGTTGTGTCTCCTACACACAGGGTCTGCACAACATGGTGAATATATCTAAATAACCACACGGAGGTAATTGTAAATGGTAGTATAATTTAATGAAAACTAAATCGCATAGGCAGTTTTGAAAACTTTGTCCAGGATTAGTAAAAACATGGCTGGTTTGATACAGACGCATTGGAGGAGATTTATCAATCTGTCTAGGCCAGAAAACTAGAGTTATTTGCACATGAAATACTGTGCACCATGTTTAGTGAAGATTTTAGATCAATTTTAGGCTGTTTTCCGACTCCTACAACAAAGGGGCATGTCCTCGGTATAAGGGGGGGGTCTGCACCAGAAATAACCTGTGCGCCAGAAAATTCAGTCTGTAAAGCATAACTAAACTGTTAACAAAACTATAATTTATAGTCCATAGCGCTGCCTAGATGCATAGATATGTGTGTGTTATTAGCAGGGTATTTATTTGGATTTATTATAATTTTGAAAATCCCTTTAATGGTAATTTAATCCATTTATAAACTTTAATCTGTCATTCCTCAACAATCTGATGTGCGTTTCAGAAACAAATCTAATTAAATCAATAGCTTGTGAAAGAGCTTAGCCAGGCACCAAATATGTTACAGCGAATATTCGCCAGCAGGAATAGATCATGCTGCATAATAGGGAAAAACGGAAACTGGAAGTCTATTTTATGTATAGGACATTAATATAAAGGGTATACGATGTGTGTAACCATTTAGATGATAAGTGGCAAGCAGCTTCTCCACATCTGAGTCTTCACAGTACATGATCTTTATGTGGGGCCGTGCCTGTAACAATCTGTTTTATGATCGTACCAATGTTATGTTAACAGCTCCAGGGAGAGATAAATATAAAGAGCAATATACAGAGACCTCATAAAGATTGGAAGAGACGCGAGTCAGGAAAATAGAGAGCAGAGAGTGTGATGAACTGGTGTCTCATGTTATACATGAAAGCACAGTCATAACAGAGGGAAATATGAGAAAGACTAATAACTATACTATATATGAGACAAATCTGGCCTCTTTTTATACAATTCACTGCAAACTACCAGTCAATGAAATTAAACAGCAATGAAAGCAATAAACTGAATTCCAGGAAGGACTTACCATTAATCCTTGTAAACTCAAAGTCTGAAATTATAATGTGAAAAAGTGATTATATAGAAGAATGATCTCAGCTTCCGGCAGCAAAGACAACAGTTCCTGATATTCTTCTCATGTCATCACTTGGATTCTGTCCAGCCTGAAAGTGTTTATATGGAAAATACATGTATACTTGACTTGTTTTCAGTAAGAAACAATACACTTTTTAACCCATGATTTAATTCATAATTCTCTATAGAATGAAAACTTCGAAAAGTGATAGATGTAGGTGCTGATGTGAACACACCTTAAGATATAAGTAAGCTACTCCCATCCATTTCTGTGGGACCATTAACTAGTTATTGCATATCGAAAATATGTGCTATCGGAGACATATAAACTGTTCGGTCCAAACACCTTTCAGCCCAAATGCAGCTTCAAAACTGCCGTGTACAAAGTCCAAATGCAGATGCTGTTTGGCTACTTTACCAGGGTTTTCGTCACATAACCATGGAAATCCCACAATAAGTGGCATAGCTTGCATAAGAAGGAGGTCATGGGAAATGGAAAACCAAACCCAGGGCATCATAAAAGGGGGAAGTGTTTATATAAAGGGCTTTATAAAATGCAGAATTAGCTTTATTAGAGGATTTAAAGGTGACACCCAGGGGCATTAAGGTAGCACATAGGGACATGTTTTATAGCTACAGAATTGGGGGATTATTGTGCAGAGGAAAGGTTGGGCCGGGTGCTTAAAAATAGCACAGAGCTGTGATTTAAAGCAGTGTGAGCTCCTTACTTTCTCCATTGTTGGGAGGGTCAACTTACTGAAAATGGTGAAATTTTCAAAGTTGTTATACATCATAGAGTCCTTGCCACCAACCCAACAACCAAAGGATAGAAAGATTGTAATTTTGTTGCACCTGAGCCTACCCTGGACAATGGCTTTTGCAATAGGTTGCGCCTAAAAGTGGTGAGTCTAAGGGGTGAGTCTAAGGGGTTGATGGGGTTTAGGCTGAAGTTCAGTTAGTTTGGTTGTACTTCCCTATGTTCCCTCCCTCTTCCCTTTCTCCTCTGCCCCCCCCCCCCAAACTTTCCATTTTGCACCTGTAATAGGAATTCCTCAATGATTTTGTTTTCCGACTGCAAAGTAATTGTGGTTGGACTTTGCGCACTTACTGGACTGGGTACATCTAAACAGACAATTCACACCAGACCCAAGTGGTCACACTTGTTGTATCCTCTATCCCAACCATCCAAATACCATCCTTTACCCTATATTGTTTTCTCTTTGTTGTTAAAATATTTGTTAAATGTGTCTGGGACCCTCTTAAAGGTTCTCCCTTAGGCCCCTTCCACACTAGCGAGTGTGATGCGATGAACTCGCATCACACTCGCAACGCAAGCTGCCGGGAACGCACGGCCCGAACACTGCACCGCGGGAGTGAACTGACATGCTGAGTTCACTCCCGCGGTGCAGCGTTCGGGCCGTGCGTTCCCGGCAGCTTGCGTTGCGAGTGTGATGCGAGTTCATCGCATCACACTCGCTAGTGTGGAAGGGGCCTAAGACTTAAATTTTTCAATTAAAACATTAAGAAGAGCATAGAGCCGAAAAATATTTTGTTGCGATCTTTAGAGACACTAGTCACAAATGGATGAAGTTGCCATGGCAGTCTGGGATGGATGGAAGACACAGTTAAAGTGAACTATTTCAATCAGAATCAGAATACAACTGTAAGTAACTACATTTTTACTGTAATCACTGAAATGGTCTTTACAGCGCCTGTGTAGTACCTGTATATACCAATATATGGTCATTGTATGTTAGTAATGTACAGTAGGTTGACAGATGTATTATGCTACCCCTTGAACCAATAGCTAGACCTCTGGTAGGTTGGTTAGAGTAGATTTGGGCCCCATTACCAAGTGTCCATTTGTAAAAGGGTTTTCTGTATCCGGTATCTAGAAATGTAAAAGCACCAGACCTTGCTTTCTAATTCTAGAAAGTGAATAACCCTTTTAAATCTCATATTCAGTATAAAAGTATTCAACAGTATGACACCTTTAAGATCTGCAGATACTTTTGTTCAGCCAGCACTAAAGGCAACAACATTTAGGGCAACTTGGATTCACTTCATTTTAACCATAAATTATTAATGGTAATGAGAGAACATCTGAATTGTTCTTATCACACTTCACTTCACTGAAAAACAGCAAGCGAAAGATCACAGATTTGTGCAAACATATAAACTGCAATATCTTTAATGTAGAAGATAATTATGGAGCAAAAAGAAGACTTTCTGATTACATTGGGATGCTTGTTATAGAGCAACTAAATGTGATTGTTTTGGCAGCATATCCTTTTTTTAGAGGTCAACACTGAGATTAGCTGCAACAGTGAACTGAACAGGCCAGCCAACACTGGAGTAAAGGGTTTTGTTAAATATATATTACATTTTTAAAAACTTTGTGCATTAACACCTTTAATAAAGACTCTTTGTACATAAATTGGAGTCTATAAAAATATATAAGCCAATTCCAAGCCTAGGATTTCACCAAAGGGGTTATGAAAACACCAAAGTTAAAGAATAGCTCCCATAAAAGTTTTTATTCTATGGTCCATTTGAAAGGTACAAGATGCAGTAGAATCTACTTGAACACCGTCACTATAATAAAAATAAACATTTTCTAGGTAACAGAGAATAAAATACACCACTTATCATATATATTCTATGTATAAATAAAAAGCAGTTTTTACAACATAAAAATGAAATATAATATATGGTTGTTTTCTGCAGCCCCAATAGTAACCCCTTTCGACATTTGGACGGTCCTGAACGTCCTGTTGTGGGAGGGGGAGTATGAAGAGGGCTCACGGGATGAGCCCTCTTTATTCTCAATGGGTGTTTGCTGCATAATGGCCCGTGACATCATTGGGGTGCGACAATTGGTTGCCAAGACAGCTAGGAGTTTCTGTGAAACTCCCAGGCCTGTCTTTAGGTGGTATATGTAACAATTTCCCCTGTGGGGACAATAAAGTATTCTATTCTATTCTGTAAATAACAGACCAATACAGTGCAAAATCCCCATATACTGCAATACAGTAGTATTGCAGTATATGGTGGGAGTGATCAAACACCTTAGTTAAAAATAAATTATTAAAGTTTACATTTTTTTTCAACACATTAAAAAAAAAACTAAAAGTTCCAATCACCTGCCTTTCCCTAGAACTTATATAAAAATAAATAAAAAAAAGTAAAATCATAAACATGTTAGGTATCCCCGCGTCCCAAAATGCATGATCTATTTAATATTTAAAGGGGTTGTCCGAGTTTTGAAAAAAAACTATAGGTGGCCTGGAGCGGGCTGCCTGAAACAATAAAGATGTACTTACCTTCCGGTGCCCTCCTGTATCCAGCGCTGCTGTCGCTCCGGTCCGGGCGCCATGTGAACAAACATTCTGCACCGCTGCATTCAGCTTCCGGCCGGACCCGACAACCTTCCGGCCCCCATACACAATGCTGTGTATAAGGGCGGATAGGCGTACCCGGCAACGGCTGGCCGGAAGCTGAATGCAGTGCTGCTCAGACGGCAATGTTTGTTTACGTGGCGCCCGGACCGGAGCGACAGCAGCGCTGGATAGCGGAGGGCACCGGAAGGTAAGTACATCTTTATTGTTTTAAGCAGCCCGCTCCCGGCCACCTATAGTTTTTTTTCGGAACTCTCGGACAACCCCTTTAAACAGTTATTACCCGCGGTGAATCCCATAGCAGAAAATAGTGGCCAAATGTCAAAATATGCACTTTCAACATTTTGTTTCACATAAATTTTAAATAAAAAGTGATCAAAAGGTCATACAGTCCCCAAAATGTCATCTTGATGCACACATAAGAGCACCTTACACAGCTCCGTACAGCAAAGTATGAAAAATGATGTATGGAATACTAAATACCATTGCTAGGAAGGACAATTTGAAAGCAAGTGACTATACAGATCTGTACATGAAAATAATAAGCAAGATAATGATTTCTGAGGATGAGGAGCAAAAAATGGAAACCAAATAACGGAAAAGGGCAATGGGGGTAAGGAATTAACAGTGCACGTTTGAAGCCATGATTTAATGTTTTATATACTTTATCACTTACAGTATACTTTATGACTTTTAATCATGAATCATTTTACTCAAACCTTGATTCAGCATCCGACCCTGAGTTTCAGGGATTTATTACAATCTCAGGGTCTTTCATTACGTAGAGAAAGATATGTTTTACATGTTATCACTGGATTCTTGTTGACACATCTTTGAGCAATTGAAACCTGATTGTTATAAACCCAATAGCAGAAATCGTAATACATCGTGAGAAAAACTAAACAAAATGTCATGTAGTGTCTTTAAAGAGAACCTGTCACCAGGGAACCCCCCAAAAACCACACACTCTAATGTTCAGAAGTCTTTATACATGTTCCACTGATGCATCTATCCATGCGATTAGAGCCTATATTCTTCCTGGTTGTGCTCACTCACTAGGACCTTGGTTCAGATCCAGCAGGGTAAACAATAGAGATGAGCGAACTCGAAACTTAGGGTACTCGAAACTGCTCGTTGCTCGGACGAATACTTCGCCCGCTCGAGAAAATGGCAGCTCCCGCCGTTTTGCTTTTTGGCGGCCAGAAACAGAGCCAATCACAAGCCAGGAGACTCTGCACTCCACCCAGCATGACGTGGTACCCTTACACGTCGATAGCAGTGGTTGGCTGGCCAGATCAGGTGACCCTGGGATAGACTAGCCGCTGCCCGCGCTGCTCGGATCATTCTGTGTCTGGATGCCGCTAGGGAGAGAGCTGCTGCTGGTCAGGGAAAGCGTTAGGGTGTTCTATTAGCTTACTGTTAGGCAGGAGTGATTCTCAAAGAACCCAACAGCCCTTCTTAGGGCTACAATAACGTTCTACTTTTTTTATTTTAATTTGCATCTAGTACCATTTTGTGAGGAATTAGCAGGGGGACTTGCTACCGTTGTGTTTAGCTCTTAGTGGCACACATATCCATAGCAAAGACCGAAGTGGGAAAATTTAGTAGGGGTTGGATTTCAATTAGGCACTAACTCAGTGTCATCTCATCTGGCATAGTAGTGTGCTTTGATACTTGGCTAGAAAATAGCCATAGGAGAATACAAAGAGCTTACTTACGCCTACAGTAGCGTTCTATATATTTGATTTCTGGTTGATCTGCTGGTGGCTGTACTTTCTGCAGTGCATGTACTAGCCAATTCTGAGCAATTTGTAGTGAGACTTGCGACCACTGTGTTCTGCGCTTAGTGACGCACATATCCATAGCAAAGACCGAAGTGGGAAAATTTAGTAGGGGTTGGATTTCAATTAGGCACTAACTCAGTGTCATCTCATCTGGCATAGTAGTGTGCTTTGATACTTGGCTAGAAAATAGCCATAGCAATAGGATAGCATTGTTTGGTTTTAAAAACTCAAAAAAAAACAAAAAACACAAAAAAAAACAAAAAAAAGTAAAAAAAAAAATAAAGTTATAACTCTCATTTTAAAAATGTTTAACCCGAGGGCTAGGGGTAGAGGACGAGGCGGGGACGTGGGCGTCCAACTACTGCAGGGGTCAGAGGCCGTGGTCCTGGGCGGGGTGAGACACCACCTGCTGATGAGGGAGCAGGGGAACGCCGCAGAGCTACACTCCCTAGGTTCATGTCTGAAGTTACTGGGACTCGTGGTAGAGCACTGTTGAGGCCAGAACAGTGCGAACAGGTGATGTCGTGGATTGCTGACAATGCTTCGAGCAATTTGTCCACCACCAGTCAGTCTTCCACGCAGTCCACCCATGTCACCGAAATCGCCACTCCTCCAGCTCCTGCACCTCAGCCTCCTCCCCCCCAGTCTGCCCCCTCCCAGGAAAATTTGGCATTTGAACCGGCATACTCTGAGGAACTGTTTTCTGGACCCTTCCCACAGTCACAAACCACTTGTCCGGTTGCTGCTGAGCAATTTTCCGATGCCCAGGTTTTCCACCAGTCACAGTCTGTGGGTGATGATGACCTTCTTGACGTAGTGGAAGTGTGTAAAGAGGTGTCCGACGATGAGGAGACACGGTTGTCAGACAGTGGGGAAGTTGTTGTCAGGGCAGGAAGTCCGAGGGGGGAGCAGACTGAGGGATCGGAGGATGATGAGGTGACAGACCCAAGCTGGGTTGAGAGGCCGGGTGAACACAGTGCTTCTGAGACGGAGGAGAGTCCTCGACCAGAACAGGTTGGAAGAGGCAGTGGTGGGGCCAGACGGAGAGGCAGGGCCAGAGCTGGTGCATCAGCGCCAAATGTGTCAACTAGTGAAGCTCCCGTGGCGAGGGCTCTTGCGGCGAGGGCTAGATCTTCAGAAGTCTGGAGGTTCTTTAAGGAAACACCGGATGACCGACGGACTGTGGTGTGCAACATTTGCCAAACCAGGCTCAGCAGGGGTTCCACCACTACTAGCTTAACTACCACCAGTATGCGCAGGCATATGAATGCTAAACACCCCACTCAGTGGCAACAAGCCCGTTCACCTCCGGCCGTGCACACCACTGCTCCTTCCCCTGTGTCAGCTGCTAGTCAGCCCCCTGCCCAGGACCCTGCCACAAAAACCCCATCGTCGCCTCCACGATCCTCCACAGGATCCACCAGCGTTCAGCTCTCCATACCCCAGACGCTGGAGCGGAAACGCAAATATAGTGCAACCCACCCGCACGCCCAAGCCCTTAATGTGCACATCTCCAGATTGCTTAGCCTGGAGATGCTGCCCTATAGGCTAGTAGAGACCGAGGCCTTTCGCAACCTCATGGCGGCGGCCGCCCCTCGGTATTCGGTCCCCAGCCGCCACTACTTTTCCCGATGTGCCGTCCCAGCCCTGCACCAGCACGTGTCAGACAACATCATCCGTGCCCTGACCAACGCCGTTTCTGACAAGGTCCACCTGACCACGGACACGTGGACGAGTGCTGCCGGGCAGGGCCACTATATATCGCTGACGGCACATTGGGTTAACTTGGTGGAGGCTGGGACCGAGTCTGACCCTGGGGCTGCTCATATACTGCCGACGCCGAGGATTGCGGGGCCTACCTCGGTCCAGGTGTTTCAGGCCTACTATGCCTCCTCCTCCTCCCACCCCTCCTCCACCTCCTCCTCCGAACTACCATCCGTGGGCACGGCGCCATCAGTCGGTAGCTCTAGGCACAGCAGCAGTGCCGTCGCTAAGCGACAGCAGGCGGTGCTCAAACTGCTGAGCCTAGGCGACAAAAGGCACACCGCCCAAGAGCTATTACAGGGCATCACGGCGCAGACTGATCTGTGGCTGGCACCGCTGAACCTCAAGCCGGGAATGGTTGTGTGTGACAACGGCCGTAACCGGGTGGCGGCTCTGCAACTCGGCAGACTGACACATGTGCCATGCCTGGCCCATGTGTTAAATCTGATAGTTCAGCGTTTCCTCAAGACATACCCCAATCTGTCTGATTTGCTCACGAAGGTGCGCCGCATCTGTGCGCATTTCAGGAAGTCCAGCCCAGATGCTGCCACTCTCAGGGCAGCGCAGCGCCGCCTCCAACTGCCCGCTCACCGACTGTTGTGCTGAGAAACAGACCTTCCACGAGGTGGAATTCAACACTGACCATGTTATCCAGAGTTTACCAGCAGCGCAGAGCGATTGTAGACTGCCAGATGTCAACTTCCACCAGAACTGGTAGTCAGGTCAGTCAGCTTCCTCAAGTCTACAATGAGGAGTGGACGTGGATGTCTGATATCTGTCAGGTGCTGAGTAACTTTGAGGAGTCAACACAGATGGTCAGTGGCGATGCCGCCATCATCAGCCTCACCATCCCGCTGCTTGGCCTGTTGAAAAACTCTCTGGTCAGCATGAAGTCGGAAGCTTTGCGCTCGTCACAAGAGACAGGGGAAGAATATTCCCTTGTTGATAGCCAAAGCACCCTCAGGTCTGTTTCTCAGCGCATATCGGAGGAGGTGGAGGTGGAGGAGGATGAGGAGGAAGAGGAGGAGAATGTTGGCGAGACACAAGAGGGGACCATTGTTGAGTCCTTCACTGTTCAGCGTGTATGGGCAGAAGAAGAGGAGTTGGAGGAGTTGGAGGAGGAGGAAATGGACAGTCAGGCCAGTGAGGGGAGTGAATTCTTACGCGTTGGTACTCTGGCGCATATGGCAGATTTCATGCTAGGCTGCCTATCCCGTGACCCTTGCGTTCAAAGAATTTATTCCAGCACCGATTACTGGGTGTTCACTCTCCTGGACCCACGGTACAAGCAAAATCTTCCCACTCTCATCCCTGCAGAGGAAAGGAGTGTGAGAATGCATGAATACCAGCAGGCCCTGGTGCACAAGCTGAAACAGTATTTCCCTTCTGACAGCGCTAGCGGCAGAGTGCGTAGTTCTGCGGGACAAGTAGCGAGGGAGAGTAGGCGAGCAGGCAGCTTGTCCAGCACTGGCAAGGGTACGCTTTACAAGGCTTTTGCCAGCTTTATGTCACCCCAGCAAGACACTGTCACCTGTCCCCAGTCTCGGCAGAGTAGGGCTGATCTTTACAGAAAGATGGTGAGGGAGTACGTAGCTGACCATACCATCGTCCTAAATGATCACACAGCTCCCTACAACTACTGGGTTTCAAAGCTGGACATGTGGCACGAACTGGCGCTGTACGCCTTGGAGGTTCTTGCCTGCCCTGCCGCTAGCGTCTTGTCCGAGCGGGTTTTCAGTGCAGCTGGTGGCATCATCACCGATAAGCGTACACGCCTGTCGACTGACAGCGCTGACAGGCTGACGCTTATTAAAATGAATAAAGGCTGGATTTCTCAGAATTTCCAATCTCCACCAGGTGAAGGAAGCTCAACCTGAATAATTGATCCACTCCTCCTCCTCCTCATTTTCCTCCTTCTCCTCCTCTTTGTACAGTAAAGCAGAGGAAAATGGCTATTTTTTGACAGGGCCCACTGGCTCTTCATGCATTTAATTTTTCTGGAGGGCCACCTACCCGGTCCTCTGTTTGAAACAATTTTTGTGAGTGCCACATACAGGCACTCAATCTATTCCATTTTACTGCAGGGCCACCTACCTGCTCCTCTGGTTTGAAACATTTTTGGGACTGCCACATACAGGCACTCAATCTATTCCATTTTACTGGAGGGCCACCTACCTGCTCCTCTGGTTTGAAAAATTTTTGGGACTGCCACATACAGGCACTCAATCTATTCCATTTTACTGCAGGGCCACCTACCTGCTCCTCTGGTTTGAAACATTTTTGGGACTGCCACATACAGGCACTCAATCTATTCCATTTTACTGGAGGGCCACCTACCTGCTCCTCTGGTTTGAAAAATTTTTGGGACTGCCACATACAGGCACTCAATCTATTCCATTTTACTGGAGGGCCACCTACCTGCTCCTCTGGTTTGAAAAATGTTTGGGACTGCCACATACAGGCACTATCCAAATTAAATTGTCTCCATAGCAGCCTCCACACGTTGTCTCCATTGCTACCTCCAAAAGTCGTCCATATAGCTGCCTCCATACATCGTCCCTTTATCAAACGAGGTGTGTCAGGCAGAAATTTGGGTTGTTTTCATGGATTCCACATCAAAGTTGTTAACTTTGTCGCCACCCTGCTGTGTTATCCACAAAATATACTGGCAAACTTTTACCATTTAGGGATATTATTTCAGCGCTTCTTGCGCATTTGTTTACATTCCCCTCACCCGGCATATCCTAAACTTATAAGAACGCTACTACACTTGATCTTATACAAAAGGTTCTTAGAAGTGCTGTTTGGGGAGTAGCCTAGAGACAGGGGCTTGGATTGGCGAAAGCTCGCCTGGCAGCGGAGCGCCAGCTCCATGCGCATCATGCGCTTCTTGCGCATCTGTTTACATTCCCCTCACCCGCCATATCCCAAACTTATAAGAACGCTACTACACTTAACTTGGTGCAGGCTGGGACCGAGTCTGACCCTGGGGCTGGTCATATACTGCCGACGCAGAGAATTGCGGGGCCTACCTCGGTCCAGGTCTCAAAGGCCTACTATACCTCCTCCCACCCCTCCTCCACCTCCTCCTCCTCCGAATTACCATCCGTGGGCATGGCGCCATCAGTCGGTAGCTCTAGGCACAGCAGCAGTGCCGTCGCTAAGCGACAGCAGGCGGTGCTGAAACTGCTGAGCCTAGGCGATAAAAGGCACACCGCCCAAGAGCTATTACAGGGCATTCCACATCAAAGTTGTTAACTTTGTCGCCACCCTGCTGTGTAATCCACAAAATATACTTGCAAACTTTTACCATTTAGGGATATTATTTCAGCGCTTCTTGCGCATCTGTTTACATTCCCCTCACCCGCCATATCCTAAACTTATAAGAACGCTACTACACTTGATCTTATACAAAAGGTTCTTAGAAGTGCTGTTTGGGGAGTAGCCTAGAGACAGGGGCTTGGATTGGCGAAAGCTCGCCTGGCTGCAGAGCGCCAGCTCCATCCCAAGATCCAACTAACATAGTTGCAGCACCTTTAATCTACTACTAGTTCACTGCCTCCATAATAATAATAATAATAATCTTTATTTATATAGCGTCATCATATTCTGTAGCGCTTTACAAATCATAGGAAACAAATACAAATGTAATGTAACAGAGCACAACATTTGTATGGAACAACAGGAGTGAGGTCCCTGCTCGCCAGAGCTTACGGTTTATGAAGATGATGGGGTAACACGAGGTAAAAGAATATTTAATGGTCAAGCCATTCTTCTTAGGGAATAGAAAAAAATATAATAAATGGAATTGCTGTCGCTTGAACCACTCAGCCGTCATCTTATATACCAGGTCCAGGGTGAATGGGACTGCAGAGAAGTCTGGTGCCTGTTGGTTGCTGGATAACAGATGGGAGGACGACACAGGACGGGTTAGTAGAAGAGTTAAAACTTCATGCAGTTAATGAGTGTTATAGGCTTGCCTAAAGAAATGGGTTTTAAGAGCACGTTTGAAACTTTGGAGGTTAGGTATTAGTCTGATAGTCCGGGGCAGAGCATTCCATAGAATTGGTGCAGCTCTAGAGAAGTCTTGGAGACGCGAGTGGGAGGTCCGCACTAGGGTAGAGGTTAATCTAAGATCACTGGCGGATCTAAGAGCACGGGTTGGGCGATAGACTGAGATAAGAGAGGAGAGGTAGGGGGGTGCAGCATTATACAGAGCTTTATGGATGAGGGTTATTATTATTTTAAACTGTATTCGAAAGGAGACTGGCAGCCAGTGCAGCGACTGGCATGAACTGTAAGCATACATGGTCCCCTTATCAAACGAGCTGTGTCAGGCAGAATTTTGGGTTGTTTTCATGGCTTCCATGTTAACTTTGTCGCCACCCTGCTGTGTAATCCACAAAATATACTGGCAAACTTTTATCATGTACCGATATTATTTGAGCGCTTCTTGCTCACCTCCTTTGGTTCCTCTCTGCCACCCATTGGTTTGAAGCCTGAGTCCAATTAGGGTATGTCGCCATGCCACTCTCTAGCCTGCTGCCGCTGCCTCTGCATGCCGTCCCCTATAGTGTCAGGGTCAATTATTGGATGTTTTAGATGCTATCTAGCTTCATTCTGTCACTCTGTCATGGCCATGCTGTTGCCCATAATTTTGGCATAATGGTGCGATTAGGCAGCCTCAGAGGCATCCATGCATGCTGCCCCTGCTGTTTCCTGTCCATTTCCGTGGTGTTTCCATCCTTTTCTGAGGTTCCCAGGTGTTTGGCCAAGCTTCCCTGTGCAGAGCCTTGGTCCCCTTGAAAAATGCTCGAGTCTCCCATTGACTTCAATGGGGTTCGTTATTCGAGACGAGCACTCGAGCATCGGGAAAAGTTCGTCTCGAATAACGAGTACCCGAGCATTTTAGTGTTCGCTCATCTCTAGTAAACAAGTATCTGGCAGGTCGAGGAGCAAGAGACACAAGCCTGGACCCGGGCCTACACCACCAGTGGCGGTATCCAGCCCCGTCACCCAAGGCCGCCCGCCCCCAAAGCTTGAACCACTGTCCGGCCCGATGCCTGCCCCACCCCTCGGCCTGATGCCTGCGCCGCCTTCCGGCCGATGCCTGCACCGCTGTCCAGCCCAATGCCTGCACCACCGCCTGAACCAGCTCCTGGACCCAGCCTACAGTGGCAGTATCCAGTCCCGTCACTCAAGACCTGCATTGTGGAGGACATTAAGGCAGCAACAGTCTATGTGATTGGCCTGTCCTCCGGCAGGAGTGCCCCTGGCCACATGGAGCTGCTTGTAGCACCAACAAAGGTGCACAGGGTGAGAGCAATGTACAAATCACACAAAGGGATGAAAGCATTGAACTTGCTCAGCTTGGCCCGAACCACCCACCCAGCAACCACCACACCTGCAGCCAAAACGGGGATCACGCCACGGAATGCACTATGACCGGAACCATCACCAGGAGCAGAGGCTGCTTCTGAACCTGGGAATGCCCATATGCAGCCACCATTTCTTCCTCCACCTCCTCCTGGTGCAGGTACCAGTTGGGATCACTTGCACCAGGCAGCTTGGGTCTCCTAGTTGAGGGCAACAGAATGCCGGTTTTTCTTCCAGGTTGCCATTTGTGCCAGTATAAAGGAGACACCAGGCTGCCAAAATGCAGGTGATCCTAACAAAAGTGATACTGGTATTCATGTCCAATGTCCGTACCAGGCAGCTTAAACGCCGGTACTGGTGGGACCACAGTATGATTGCACATTGTAATGAAAGGGTTAAAACAAGACAGTCTCAGGTCTTCAAAAGACCTGAGGCTGTCATAGTGATGGATCGTTGCTCCCCGATGACGTCACGGGGATCGACGATCCTCGGCAAGATGGCGGCGCCCATTTTTTTGAAGCAGTCCGCAGTGATCAGCAGGTAGAAACCTGTGATCAGTGCTTGCACCAACTACAAGTGTTGCCGGTAAGTCTTTGCTGATTTTTTTTGCAGCAATGTCTTACCGGCTATGGAGAGGGCTCAGCCCATGAGCCCTATCCATGTATCCGCACACGGCATGTTAGGTATTATTATGTCACATGTCGTTAAGGGGTTAATGTTTCAGTCTATGTTAGACCTTAAAGAAAGGAGTATAAAAAAACTCTGACCGGAGCTCCCAATGATTCCAATACGGCTATTGTTCAAAATTCCTTCAAAGATCTTCAATTATATTCTACCGATGAGGAAAGTTTTGCAACAAGATGTAGGCCACTTAAGGTGCAGTTTTCTCCTTAAACTCACTCAACAGTGTGGTAGCAAAAACTAAAAGAGAAAGTAGGCATCAAATCGCATAGTACGTTCTTAAAACCTTGGATTTTATTCTTAAAAGTTATACTCACAAGAGTATGTTTAAAATGCGTTTTGTATACTGTTTTATGCACATTTTAAACATACTCTTGTGAGTATAACTTTTAAGAATAAAATCCAAGGTTTTAAGAACGTACTATGCGATTTGGTGCCTACTTTCTCTTTTAGTTTTTGCTACCACACTGTTGAGTGAGTTTAGGGAGAAAACTGCACCTTAAGGACATTCTGAATAGTGGCCTACATCTTGTTGCAAAACTTTCCTCATCGGTAGAATATAATTGAAGATCTTTGAAGGAATTTTGAACAACAGCCGTATTGGAATCATTGGGAGCTCCGGTCAGAGTTTTTTTATACTCCTTTCTTTGTTGTTTAAAGGGGACTTGTTGGATCGGTCTCGGACTGTGGTGTTAGCTCCTGTGGTATGGAAGTGTGCTGCACTGTGTTTTTATAATTTTTATGTTAGACCTTCTTCAGACACCGTATTGCTGGTGGGTAGAGATGGAGAAGAGAAAGTCAGCCCAATTGGGATTGATAAGCTTCTTATGTATTGTTGCACACTGACCGCATAGTTAGTAGAAGAAAGAAAGACATATGAAGTTAAAGTCTCAGATGTCATGAAAAAAATGTAAAAAGTAAATATGATTACAATATTGACCTGGACATTCAGGCATCAATGACCCTCGGTCACAAAGAGTTAAACATAAGCCCCATAATCCTACTGTATCTGAGTGCTTAAAACGCTAGTATCAATTACCAATAAAATAACAGTGCTACACAGTGAATACATAATAATAAACTAAAATATCCTATAAATTCATCAAACAAATATACATGGTGGAGAAAATAGCTCCCTGTTACTCTGCCAGCAGTGCCAACATAGCCATGACAACCACATTCTCTGGCAGCACACTATTGGTCTCTAGCCCAAACAAGCAAAGTATCAGGCACAATTGACCAGGCCTAAAGATTTCTCTATATATAGTTATTGGACAGTAGCTCCTAGAACATGTAAAGCCTAGGTTACATCTAGAAATGTCTCAAACCATCAGAGACTAATGAACATTTCCATCAGAACAAATTCACATAACATATATGCAGTCTTTCTTTAGTTCAAAGGAAGCTAAATTCTGTACAGCAAAATCTGCAGAACTGAACACATAAGCACATAGGACTTGATTCATTTTGTTTAACCTGCTTCAGATAGATATTTATACTTGCCAAACATAATGGTTCTCCCCATTTTTGCATTCAAATAACATACGGCTTCCTTGTTTTCTACAATTTCAAATATCCCCAATTCATCACACTCTGGTAATGTTAATTCAATGGGTCTTGCCCTGTTCAATATTTATCGGCTGAGACTGTAGTCTCTGGGAGATCAATATTTTCTGCTATGTGTCAGATACTGGAGTGCTCAGAATGTCAATCAGCCTTCTCCCCCCTCGGCGTGTCCAGTGGTATACTAGCCGGGAATGACCCTCCTCCTCTTTCACTTCTCTTTGAAGCTTCTCCTTTAGAAATTAAATATTAAGAGATACACCAGTGAATGTGCTGAATAAGACTGTCCTCAAGGACACCATACTGACCCTCCCCCTCCGTTGTCTTCTTACTCCTCCAACACCTTCATTTCTGCTATATATTGTAAGCACAATCACTATTCAATAAGAAATCTGATCTATAATTTCCTGATCTTTTATTTTTACTTTTTAATGACTTTCTACACAGAGCTCCCTCCTCTGTATTTGTCTTTCCTATAATAGCTGTCTACTGTGCCAATCACACCTCCTCTGTTCTCCCCGTACCTCCTTCTGTCTCTCCTTCTGTTCACAATCATATCCCCCACCTCTCTTTTCTGCTCTGCAAAAGCTACAAAATCTGAAACAAAGCCTGAGATTTCTACAACCAGGCCCCTGAACTGAGATCTCAGGAATAATAAAAAGCAACAGCAAAATGGTTAATAATATAAGCCTTCTACATGTGCAGGGCTGAGATATACACAACTGTAACACATTTCTCATTGAATGTCTAAGCAGTTCTTTCTAAATGTCTTGAAATGGCAACTTTGCCATTGCTACTCCTGGGACATGCAAATACAATAAGACAAGGAGGCAGAAAGCTTAGAGAATCAATGTAATTAATATGTAACAAAATCCTGCTCAACCACCTGAATCCAGTGTATCCATTGCTTGGGCAATCTTGAGTTAATAGCAATGCCTGCCCTAATAAAAAAAACGCATATGAAGAGATAAGATGACAATAGGTTATATACTGTATGTGTTTATTACAGTTTCATAAAATTACATGGGTTTGTCATGAAGGGCTTCAATAAATAATACTAAGCAAAAAAAAGGTAACACAACAGGTCAACAACTATACTTAAAGAAGAAAGCATTATGAGATCACCAATGTCTTGACACTGTAAAAGGCCTGAAAGATGGATCAATAATCTACACTGATTCCTATAGGGAATACCCTTTCTATTCAAATATTTGCATATTTTCAGCAAATTATTAGACATAGTAGGCCATCATTGATTATTATTCATTTTATTATGGTGAATTAAATTCTATACTTCTTATCTCGCAAGAAATGATCATGATATTCAATTCCATATTTACTTTTAATTGTACATAATATATATGGACTAATAAACCCTCTGTAAAATAATCTGACAAAAAATTAGTCCACAGCAGCAGACAAGTCATACAAATGGCACGAAACAGGATTGTGGTCTAAAACCTGATAAAAAAGTATTGACTCTACACCTGTATAGGATAAATAATTGTGGGGGGTCGACCACAGCTTTATTTCCATTTTACAAATGATAGTACTATATGGGGAACCTTGCCATGTTAATTACTTGCATGCCAACACCATGCCTCAGTGGCTACATGTCCTTGTAGATCAGTCACGCCAAGTAGGCCAAGCTGTGACTACTGACAAAAGCAATAATATTGAAAAAAGCATTAAAAAATAAAACAAAAAAAGGAGGAATGGTGGAAATGTCTTCAATGCAGAGCAGTCAAAAGAGGCTGGACAAGCAAAACGTTAAAAGTTAAGGAAGGCACTCGAAGATGGCCTTGCTCTGCCTTAAAGGAATGGATCACGGCCAGTCCAGAAAACCTCAGGGTGTATAGTGACATAAATCAGTATCATATCATATGGGCTTGTATTATGGTAAACATAATGGGCTCTGCTTTGGCTCTACTCTATTGAGTCAAAACTTTGGCGCACTAGAGGATTGTCCATATATATATATATATATATATATATATATATATATATATATGTGTGACCTTGTTAGCCCTTATATAAAATAGCCTAAAATTTTCATCTCATCCCATTCTCTTCCAAACCATTCAATTATCTACTTCTTATTCATGTTTGTTTAATTTATATGTGAAATAGTCCAAATGCGAAACAAAAAGACTTGAAGATGCCATATCAAGTGCTGTGGATCAAAAGAAACAAAACTGCTTTTTTATGAGCTGATTAATAATTTATCTGCCACGAGGCTGACTTTCCACATGCCCCATAATAGAAATGCACAATCACACATTATTTTTTCTCACATAAATAGGATATGATGACTGTTGACTATCCAGGAAATCCCCTTATTAAAAAAATCAGATTGTTGAATAAAAGAATGTTGTTTGCCGTTATCTCATAAGGAAAGCAATGTTTTTGGTAATTGAAACGGATGCACCAGTAAGCATCTACATGTACAATCTTATAATGAACTGTTAGCATGCAAGCCTTGTAATTCAATGTAAAACAATAAAACCTGCATAAACTTAAAATTTCTAGGGAACACTAAAGGACATATAAAAAAGCCTCATTCCAAATGTTACATTAAGGAATTGCTTTCACAGAGATTCCTGTCCAGCTTTCAGCTTTTTTTTACAAGACAATTGGGTAAAATGGTTTTGTAAAAATCAAGTTCCTTGCAGCTGCCCTCATGGTGCCATCATTGAAATACGGCTGCCATATATAGCACCTATAGGGGCTGTATCCTTCACACTTGACAAGCATTGGAAAATCACTAATTATTACTCCTCTGAGAAATTACTGGTCCATAAATGCTCTAAATCGCTCATGTGAACCACATATGCAAAGACTTCATCATTGCTGCATCATAAAAATGATCAAGTGTTTCTTGTGCACACTCAGACAACTAGGCTTTGGTAGCAAAATACCTAGTGTTTTGCTGTATATGATTTCAATGGATAACACATATTTCATAATACTTGTTTCATCGTTTTCGAGAATACTAGCTTTTATTGAGCTTGAGAATTGCGGTATACATCAACTTTGCATACATTGAGCTGGTGTGAGGTGTAAACCTCCATTTAGGTGCAAGTTTTAGTTTTTAATTACTGCAACTATCAAGATGTCTGCATTCCATAAATATGGAGGAGATTTATTAGAAGTGTCTTACAGCAAAACTTTTCTAGTTGTTTATAGCAACCAATCAGAGCTCAGCTTTAATTTTATAATCTGTTATGGGAAAATGAAAGCTGATCTGTGATTACCGTATATACTTGTGTATAAGCCGAGTTTTTCAGCACAAAAAATGTGCTGAAAAACGTCCCCTCGGCTTATACACGAGTCAATACATGTAAAAAAAATAATTAAAAATGGACTAAAAAAAAAATAAACTATTTACTCACCCTCCAGTGGCCCCGATGCGCAGCGCTGCTCCCCCGGTGTCATCGCGGCTCCTCTTCTGGCTTCCCGGCTCCTCTTCTTGCTTCCGTGCCGTCTTCTGTCTTCCTTAACATCGCGTTTGGCGCCGTCAGCAGCGGCGCGTCATACTAGGCGCCGCACGGGAGAGAACACTTGCGGTGCCCAACGCGATGTTAATGAAGACAGAAGAAGGCGCGGAAGCAAGAAGAGGAGCCGAGAAGCCAGAAGAGGAGCCGCGATGACATCGGGGGAGCAGCGCTGCGCATCGGGACCACCGGAGGGTGAGTAAATAGTTTATTTATTTTTAAATTCTGGGCTGTATACTACTGGGGGCATGCTGTATATTACTGGGGGGCAGACTGGGGTGGCTGTATACTACTGGGGGCATGCTGTATACTACTGGGGGCAGGCTGGGGTGGCTGTATACTACTGGGGGCATGCTGGGGTGGCTGTATACTACTGGGGGCAGGCTGGGGTGGCTGTATACAACTGGGGGCAGGCTGGGGTGGCTGTATACAACTGGGGGCAGGCTAGTGTGGCTCTATACAACTGGGGGCAGGCTGGGGTGGCTGTATACTACTGGGGGCAGGCTGGGGTGGCTGTATACTACTGGGGCAGGCTGTATACTACTGGGGGAAGGCTGTATACTACTGGGGGCAGGCTGGGTCAGGCTGTATACTACTGGGGACAGGCTGTATATTATAGGGGGCTGGCTATATACTTGGCTGGGTCTGTGACCAATGCATTTCCCACCCTCGGCTTATACCCGAGTCAATAGGTTTTCCCAGTTTTTGGTGGTAAAATTAGGGGTCTCGGCTTATACGCGGGTCAGCTTATACTCGAGTATATACGGTAGTTGCTATGAGAAACTACAATATTGTTGCCCTCAGACACTTTTGATAAATATGTGGTAGCTATTGTTCTTGTTTCTAATAGTAAAATTGGATGACCAACAGAAGACATAGACTATTTTATGTCCATATGTCTCAGAATCAGACGACCCCTGACAATTCCTCTTCTTTTAATCGATGCTCTGGCTCTGTGTCCCTGTTTCCTGCCATATGCACCATTACATCAGCCGTTCACTGACATCAAGGTGTGTACCGATGGAGGCCTACACACTTCAGCAACTAAGGGAAAACCTTAAAGGCATAGACTGGGATAATGTTCTCAAAGACAAAAGTACACCCCAAAAATGGGACTTTCTCTTATATATTCTGAAAAAGTCCTGTGAGAAACACATACCTTATGGGAAAAAGCATAAAAGGAACAAGAAAAACCCTATGTGGCTAACTAGTCTTGTAAGGAAAGCAATAAGCGAGAAAGATAAAGCGTTTAAGGTGCTAAAACGTGAAGGTAGCGATGAGGCATTAGAGGATTATAGAGAGAAAAATAAATCCTGTAAAAAGCAGATAAAGGCCGCAAAAATAGAGACTGAGAGAAATATTGCCAGGGAGAGCAAAAATAATCCCAAATTATTTTTCAAGTATATAAATGATAAGAAACAAAAAACAGAGAGTGTGGGTCCCCTTAGAAATAACATGGGGGTCATGGTGGAAGGAGATGAGGAAAGGGCCAATCTACTGAATGTCGCCTTCTCAACTGTCTTTACCCAGGAAAATCCCCTGGTGGAAGACACAATGAGGAATAATGTTAATTCTTTTTATAATGTCAACAGTTTAACCCAGGAAGAGGTACGGCGCCGCCTCGCAACCACTAAGATAGATAAATCACCTGGGCCAGATGGCATACACCCCCGGGTTCTGCATGAATTATGTACGGTGATAGACAAACCGTTATTTTTAATATTTGAAGATTCACTGAGGACTGGTTATGTTCCACAGGACTGGCGCATAGCAAATGTGGTACCAATATACAAAAAAGGATCAAATAGCGATCCGGGAAACTACAGACCCGTGAGTCTAACTGCTGTGGTGGGGAAAATATTTGAGGGGTTTATTAGAGATGCTATCCTGGAGTATCTCACTGTGCACAACCTTATAACCCAGCGTCAGCATGGGTTTATGAGAGATCGCTCCTGTCAGACTAATCTGATTGGTTTCTACGAGGAGGTAAGTTCAAGACTGGATCTGGGGGACGCTGTGGATGTTGTATATCTGGACTTTTCAAAGGCATTTGACACCGTGCCACATAAAAGGTTGGTATATAAAATGAGACTGCTGGGAATAGGAGAAAATCTGTGTATTTGGGTAAGTAATTGGCTTAGTGATAGAAAACAGAGGGTGGTCATTAATGGCACATTCTCAGATTGGGTTGATGTTACCAGTGGAGTGCCACAGGGGTCAGTATTGGGGCCACTTCTTTTTAATATTTTTATTAATGACCTTGTAGTGGGTTTACACAGTCAAGTTTCAATATTTGCAGATGATACTAAGCTGTGTAAAGTAATAAATACTGAGGTCGATAGTTTAGCATTACAGAGGGATTTGTGGAAGCTTGAGGGATGGGCAGAGAAATGGTTGATGAGGTTTAATGTAGATAAATGTAAAGTTATGCACTTGGGCCATGGAAACAAAAAGTATAATTATGTTCTAAACGGTCAATTACTTAGTAAAACTGAAGCTGAAAAGGACTTGGGGGTATTGGTGGATGGTAAACTTAATTTTAGTGACCAGAGCCAGGCGGCTGCTGCTAAAGCAAATAAAATAATGGGATGTATCAAGAGAGGAATAGATTCTCATGATAAAGACATAGTTTTGCCCTTATACAAATCCCTGGTCAGACCACACATGGAATATTGTGTACAGTTTTGGGCACCAGTGTATAAAAAGGATATAGTAGAGCTGGAACGGGTGCAGAGGAGAGCAACCAGGATTATTAGGGGAATGGGGGAACTAGAATACACTGACAGATTAAAAAATTTGGGATTATTCAGATTAGAAAAAAGACGACTGAGGGGAGACCTCATTACAATGTACAAATACCTGAACGGACAGTACAAGGATCTCTCCAAAGATCTTTTTATACCTCGGCCTGTGACCAGGACAAGGGGGCATCCTCTACGCTTAGAGGAGAGAAGATTTTACCATCAACATAGACAAAGGTTCTTTACTGTAAGAGCAGTGAGACTGTGGAACTCTCTGCCGCAGGAGGTTGTTATGGCGGACTCTATGTACATGTTCAAGAGAGGCCTGGATACCTTTCTGGAGAGAAAAAATATCACGGGTTACAGGGATAAAACATTTATTTAATTCTTAAGGGTTGGACTTGATGGACTTGCGTCTCCTTCCAGCCTTATATACTATGATACTATGACTATGATACTATGATACTATAATGTCAGCAAGCATGCATAATAAAACAGAATCATTATGGCATAAAAACAAACTCCAAAAAGAGAAAAAGATGATTTTTTATTAATACCTGTAAAAGAAAACGCGCCATTTTGGACCCCTGACGGGTACACAAGGTCAGTTGATCATCATTTAGACACTCCCAGAAGGCAAGGGTTCCTGGAAGGCGCAGGAAATTATTTTGAGTTGTCCACACTCATGGAACAACAATAAATCACAACCCTGAATGGCTGAAAGACCCCTTTCACTAGCCTCAGTGAAAAAGAACCTTATCAACCCAAATAAGCTGCCACCAGCTCTCCTTTAATATAAGCACGTTCCATAACGGGATTATATAGGTTGAGAAACTGACCCGGTAGCATGTATATAACTGAGAATTGGATGTGGGGATTCTTGGGGCACAATAGACAAACTGTATACACAAAAGATGTATACCGTTAAGCAGTTAAGAGTACAAAATACATGGAAGGACACAAGTATCAGTACAGTATGTTAGTTACCCAGTGTGGGCCTAATAGAAACCAATAGGCCACACTTCAAGATCCTTCATGTGCTTGTGATGGTGAATTGTTTCTCCAGGCAAAGACCCTGGGCCTCTATAATTATATTAGGTTCAGCACCCCCTGCACACCCACAGGAGGGCTTTATGGACCCTCCTACCTGGTATTAAATCCAAAACCTTTGGGAACTTGTAGTATCTTAAGCGGAAGTCATAGGGTCAGGGTTCTGGTCTCATTGGATCTGGGTGAATCCCTAGATCACATTGATAGCAAACCTGACCCATTTGTTATGGTTTCATTTAGAGATATTTGTATCTCCGTGTACAAGAATGCTAGAATCTAGTGAGTCCTAGCTATGCATTCCCCTTGTGATATAGATTCCAAAAATGTATTTGCCCTTGGGCTGAGATGGACCATAACTCCATAACTGTTCATAACATACATGTTGGACTCGGATTTTTATTACCCTTTGTCAAACAAAATGAAGGGAAGCCTCTGAGAGATCCTTGGAGCCGCTGGGGCTGGGGAAATCCTTTGTATTTCTACCAACTGGAGATTTGATGACACCCTAGCACAATTAAGCAAATCAAGATGGGGCTAGAGGGAAGAGGTAATTTGTACCAACACTGATGACCTGGCCATATTTTTCACAATACCCTTAAAAAATGCAGGCAAAGTAGCGCCTGTGGAGCAACCTGGTGGTACCTTGCCGCAGCAAGTCCATCCCTCTTTGCTGTGGGCTCTGGTGAAAACCAGGTGCCACTTAGACTCCACTCCCAGGAGTTGGCTTACACCATCGCTCTAAGTGGTACAGAGGATCCACTTCTTCAGATCCAGGCATGGATCATGCCTAGGTTCCGCTACCTGATCTGGCTGATCTTACCACCATCAAGGCTCAGCAGACTTAGCAAGTTGCCGTGCAAGGTCAGCAACTCGGACAAGTCTCCATCATGCTACACCAGCTATTGTCACCCCGGTGGCAGCAGCTGCATCCGGTTCCTGCGGTACCCTCCGCTACTGCAGCTGTATTACCTTCTGCAGAACCCAGACTGCGTCTATTCATACCATCCAAATACGATGGTGATCCCAAGTTGTCCAGGGGTTCATCACGCAGTACTCTCATTTGCCCACGCAGTTCATCACAGAGAGGTTGAAGGTGGCTTTCATAATCAGCCTTCTATCTAGGAAAGCTCTGGCATGGGCTACGCCCCTCTTGGACAGGAGAGAATCGGTCATGGCTGACATCCCCACGTTCCTCGCAGAATTCTGATTCGTCTTTTAGGAACCAGCCTGAATGTCATCTGCTGAGACTACTCTGCTGAACTTATGCCAAGGGAACTCTTCTGTTGGTGACTTTGTGGTTCAGTTCCGTACCTTAACCTCCGAGCTGGACTGGAATGGGGCAGCCTTACTTGCTACCTTAAAAAAAAGGACCTTTCAGACAGATCAAAGATGCCTTGTCTGCACTGAACCTGCCGTCTTCCCTAAATGAGCTTATCTCCTTGGCTACTCAGATAGACATCCAGTCAATCATCCAGGGAAATGTCTTGATCAAGCGCCGGTCAGGACTCAACTCCTTCTTCGCCTGGCTCAGTTTTTTCAAAATCCACCTCTATCTTCCTCCGTGTCTCCTTCTGGTGAACTCATGCAGGTGGATAGAGCATGGCTGACTCCCCAAGAATGGACAAGACGACGTCTGGAGACTCTCTGCCTCTATTGGCTAGTCCAGAACACTTTCTGGAGACTTGACCTGTCCGTCCTCAGCATCCAGGAAGACGCATGCCTAGGGTTCTTGGGAGAAGCCTCCGTAGGTGAGAACAAAGCGTCTCCAGGCCTGCATGTTACAGTTTTGCTCAGATTTGGAACCAGTGGTCTGGTTCAAGCCTCAGGCTTCCTGGACTCCGGCTCTGCAGAGAATCTCATGGATCCTGCTCTGGTCTCCGGTCTCTGTGGTTCGTCTAGAGAAGCCACTGGTTATTTCATCTGTCAGTGGGCAGATGCTCTCTGACCCAGTCCAGTATCGCACCGAACCACTATGTTTGCAAGTTGGTGCCTTGCATAAAAAGATACTGTCTTTCTATGTACTTCCCCGTTCCACATCCTCCGTTCTATTGGGACTTCCGTGGTTACAGCAACACTCACCTGTCGTCGACGGGGAGACTGCAGAGGTTCTTTGCTGGGGCCCTGAATGCTAGTCCCGCTTTGTACTGTACAGAGATTCTTGGGTTTCGCAAATTACTATCGCAATTCATACCACACTTCTCCTCTCTGGTCTCTCCCATTGTGGCATTGACTAAAAAAGATTCTAATCGGAAGATTTGGCCTCCGGTGGCTGAAGGAGCCTTCTCCAAGCTAAAGTCTGCCTTTTCCTCTGCTTCCGTCCTCTCTTGGCCAGATTGTGAACTTCTGGCTATTAATCTCACATCTTTCGGCTTATTGGACGTCCGCTGCACATTGTCTCAGACCGAGGGCTCCAGTTTTTCTCCTGCTTCTGGCTATCACTATGTAATAAACTTCAAGTGAATTTTGACTTTTCATCTGCCCACCATCCGCAGTCAAATGGACAGGTAGAGAGAGTTAACCAAACTTTGGGATGTTACCTTCGTCATTTTGTCTCCCTGGATTTTGAGTCTGCTGATGCTGCCCCTTTCTTTATGTCTATGGACAAATTCCACGCCCACCTCTTCCTCTGTCCATTCCCTCAGATGTTCCTGCGGTGGAAGAGTTGGTGCAGGACCTCAAATCGACCTGGGAGCAGACACATCAGTCACTGCTTCAGGCATCGGCCCGCACCAAGATCCAAGCTGATAAGAAGCGCAGGTCTCCTCCAGTTTTCTTCCCAGGTGACAAGGTGTGGCTATCATCCAAATACATCTGGCTGAAGATTCCCAGCTACAAGTTTGGTCCAAGTTTCCTGTGGCCTATTAACTCCCTTTTCCTCCCACTATGCGCATCCCAAACTCCTTCCATGTCTCGCTCCTGAAGCCTGTTTAGAGTTTACTAGAGTTTAATTAAACACTAGAGTTTAATTGCAGACACCTTTCATAACTGTTACAGCTGTTTATTGTAGCCTAAGGCTAAAGTACATTCAATTCCCAACATCCAGAGGTCTGTTTGTAACTAGGGGTCGTCTGCAAGCCGGGTGTTCTTAAGTCGGGGACTGCCAGTATATTAAAAATAGTTTACGTTGAAATCGTAAAGAGTTACCCACCCTCCTTGTATGCTTCCTCAATATGTCATGTTATACACAAGCTACATGCTAGTGACTAAATATTTAGATGTGTCTGTTTGCCAGGCTTAGAATATAGGGCATTATGCAGTCTAAGAAGAATAAGGCCCGTTCCACATTTGCGAGTGTGATGAACTCACATCACACTCGCAACGCATGCTGCCGGGAACGCACGGCCCGAACTCTGCACCGCGGGAGTGAACTGACATGCTGAGTTCAAGTGTGGAACGGGCCTAAGGCAGACATTATTTCCCAAACACATAGATATGCCATACTATAATTTTAAGTTATAAAAGGTGGGAGGAAAGTGTGACCAGTGGTGGAGGATGACCAGCGGTCTACTTACCCCTAAGGAAGACGTCTTTTGATGATGATACGCGAGGGGAGCCCTCCACCACTGGTCACACTTTCCTTCCACCTGTATGCCCGGTACTACATTATTTGAATGGGCAGTTATACCTGGGAGCATTTACTATGCACTGACCCAGTAGATCAAATGCAAAGGCATCAACACAACCCTCCGGGTTGCTAAACAATCTCTTCCGTTCATCCCACTCTCTGATCCAAATCAGATTGTGAGCCCCACAGCAATCCATTTTAGAGAATCAGCAGGTACCCACAGCCTGATGAAACAAATCAGGGATTAATCATGGATGAAAGGAAGGGGATAATGTTTTTAATCAATGATATTTGATATAGGGTCTGAACCCACCATCCTTATTCGCCACAAAGAAGCATCCTTACCTTGAAAGAGAGTTAGAAGAATGGATGTGCCCCTTCAGGAAACTGTTCCGAATGTAAAATTGCATAGCCGCACTGTAAGGAGGAGATATATTAGAAACAACAAATAGTACCCCTTGACATAAGGGGAAGGGAAGACAATAAAGTGTCATATTTTGCTTTACTGGTATAGCTTCATTCATTTAATGTTGTCTTCCCTTCCCCTTATGTCAAGGGGTACTATTGGTTGTTTCTAAGATTATATGGAAGCACTAGATCTGTTGTGGCCACTAACATAAAGATGCCAGGATATAATGAATATTTGCCATATTAACCACTAACACACATCCACATTTTTTTCGGCATCTTTTTTCCCCCCATTCTTCCTGTTTTCTTTCCTGTTTCCTTTTTCCTTCTTGAATTGGAGGAGATATATTGAAGATCCCTTAGGGTATTTAGACCCTGAAAGTAGTTGAATTCCACAGTCGTACAGCCAATGCTGGAGACATTGACAAAATCTGAAACATACTCAGATTGGTCTCCTCCATTTGACATCCAGACAAAAGTAATGAAGTACAGTGGAAGGAGCAAATTGGGTTGCATTAAATCAAATCCCCTGTACTACAGTCAAAAACTGGGTTATAAGTACTCAACCAAGGAAGACCCAAGTTTCCAATGATAAAAAATGTTAAAAAACCTGGATAAATTGAGCCAACTTGTTAGTATACAAGAAGAGTCCCCCCCACCCACCCCCTTTCCAACAGGGTATTTGGCCTGGTAATGGGGAAAGGATAGCTTGTGAGCTGTACACAAGCCATGTGACAAACACACATGTCATCACTAGCCTTTTGGAAGCAGGGGGTCAACAGAGGTGTCACACTCACACAGTCCTCATCACTACATTTTTACCAATCTTTTTTTTTAATCAAGCTGCAGAACCAACCACTGCAGTTGGTCCCCCAAGGTTTACATCCTTTGCACTGCATAGAAACAGTACGTTTTCTCTGTGTTCATTTGAAGATCACTCTGTCGCCCTTTTTAGAAAGGACTGATAGCTGCCATGTAGATATAAAAATACAAAATACTGAAAAAACATTGGATGGCATCTGAAAAAGACAAAAATAAAAAAGTTTTTGAGTTTTTGAAGGTGGTGAGTAAAAATGGAGCCACAAAAATTAAAAAGGGGCTGGTCATCAAGGGGTTAAAACATCTAGGATTTAAAAGTATATCAACTATAAAATATCTGAGCCATCAATGGACAAAAAGCAATGAGCCTTAATCCTCTCCCATAATGCCATTTTCTGAAAAGCATAAGTTACCTTTATGAAGTCAAAGCAAATCTATTTACAGTTTGCTGAGATGAAGAGTCTTTTCCATTTCCCATATGTTTGCTTTCAGACGTAGTACATTCCTCCTAATTGGATAAAACCATTGGTTTGTGCCACATAAGAGCAACCCTGTATGAGGCAACCTATGTATTATTGATGACTTCTTATTATATACGGACAAGATATTCTGCTTAAATGCTTTGTGATCTATTTGGCAATCTCATAGTAAGGCTTGCTACAGACACAATTTTTGTGGTCACTTTTTACTTATAAAACGGGCATGAAACGCATACTTTCTTTTCAAACATTTTTTGTTAGAATTTCATAGATGAAGATTTCTTCACCTGTATTTTTTCTATGGGAAACTAAAAAAACACCTGAACTGCTAAGGGCAAAAAAAAGCCACCAAAAGTGTAAATGAAATGTAACAAATACCTGCATTCTTTGCAGGACATTTTATCAGTTCCTAGAAATTAGAAAAAAAATTCTTAAAGATGGTGCCTACAGCCAGGACCATGTGGTTTGTTCCCCAGTTGGAATTTTCCCCCCAAAATTGATAAGGGTGATCCACAGAAGAAACACCTTTCAAAATCTATATGGGATGTATTTTGCAGCCAATGGGTCACACAAAGCTTTCAACATCACAAGATCACAAATGCCATCAATGTAAACAATTGGGGAGATTTATCATGGCTTTACCTGTAATAATCACAATCATCGCGATTATTTCCACCTTTAGCCACCTCCGTGCCAAGGGGGTGTGAAGGGGCACGCAGGGGGCGTGGCTGGTGGGGCTTAGCTGTCCGCGTCCTACCTACTTGCTGCAGCCATGGAATTTTCACAAATTAGCAGGCTGCGGCATATTAATATGCCTGGTAGGACGTGGAATAGTAATATATACACTGCGCAGCCTGACGCAGATATATCTAGCTGCAACAGAGGGGCAGGGATTTCATCATACCCTGGTGCACTACCAATAAATCTCTCCATTTAGCTTATTGATGTCTGACATTTAATTGAAACATAATTTTTATCAATTGATTTCTATTTTTAAATCCCAAATTTTCAGGTTTCAAATTGAGGGCAAATATTACATCAGGCAATAGTTTTACAAGCATTAGGATGATTACTCATGGGTATTGGAAGAAAGGAAGATGAAATGTGATGTTCTCATTATCCCCTACAGCACTAAAATTCATTTCTGATAACCTGAAAACTGAGAAAGTAATTGCAAATGTTACGATGTACAATTGATAACATTCTCTGTAGCTTGGGTCTGCTAGATATCTAAGAAAGACATGTCATAGTAAAATCTCATTTATTTCATAGTAAGGTTGCATGTGGTAGAAGTAGTCAAAGAAAGGTGTATTATTTCAGAAGGAAACGGAGTGAAAGCTCGAGCACCTCTCAATGTAAGGTGGCAAAATGCATAAGGCTTGTTTCAGAAGAACATGTTAGTTGTTGAAATACATTGTAACCGCCTCTCACTGACCAAACTGTCCAAGCATAACACAAGCAGTAACTTCATCCCCTAGGTACAACAGTGTCCATGGCCGGCGTCAGCACCCGGCGTACCCGGGCAAGTGCCGGGGCCCCAGAGCTCCCAGTGGGGCCCACGGCACATGCTGGCCCGATCACAAAACTCAATTACATCGGCATCCTTGTGTTGCCGATGTAATTGAGAGCCGGCGTGCTGGCGTGGGTGACGGGGAGCGGCGCTGCAAGGTGATCGCAGGGGCACTGACAGGCAAAGCCTCTGTGCTCACTGTGCAGGATGCCGGGCGGCGACGTCATGACCTCACGCCGCCAGCGTCCCTGCTGCCGCACAGTAGAAGCTGCGCTGAAGACGGTGGCCCCAGAAGAGGTGAAGTGGAGCGCGGAATGGAGCCCTGGACCTGCGTGCATGAGGTGAGTTAATGTTTATTATTTTTCTACCGCCCTTAATATGGTACTTTATGTGCATTTAATTAATTCATGGGGCAGGGGGATGTATATTCTTAATTAACGGAGCCTGGCTGTCACAGTTGACACAAGTTTGTGGGGCTGTATATTAATTCATGGAGCAACTGTATGAAAAAATGCATTTGTGTCACTTTATTGTGTGTTCAGTTTTTATAGGTTTTATTGTATTTTAATACATTGTCAAAAATGAAAACTTTTTCATACTATGGTGTAGGAGCTGTGTGTGGTGTCATCTTTTACGAGATGAGCTGACGTTTTCATCGCTACCATTTTGAGGACTGTGCCACTTTTTGATCACTTTTTGTAAAAATTTTTATGTGATGTAAAATGGTGTAAAAGTGGCGTTTTGGATACTTAGGCACTATCTTCCATTATGGGGTTTACTGTCTTTGACTTTGAGACGCAGTGATGCCTGTTTTTAGGATTTTTACTGTTTACTCAGTTATATATCAGTTGTAGATAAATTAACCCTAGATGGCCTGATCACTCCCACCCCATACTGCAATGCTACTGTATTGCAGTATATGGCATTTTTACATAGGATTCGTTACAATGTGTACATGTACGGTGTAGAGCGCTAAGAGGTTAATTCTTGGACCAGCGGATTATTTATTCATTAATTTGTGTGTTTTTAATGCCGCCACATGAGTTTACTGCTAAGGGGCCCACTGAGACTCTGTCGCCCAAGGGCCCACTGATTCCTGGAGCCGGCCCTGACAGTGTCATACTATAATATTATCTTCACCGGATGCAGGGACTCCTTGCATCATTTATAAGTTTGTATGTTCTCTCCTCGTTTGTGTTGGTTTTCTCTGGGTCCTCTGATTTCCTCCCACGCTCCAAAACATACTGGTAGGTTGATTAGATTGTGAGCCCCATGGGGACAGGGACCTATGTGGCAAACTCTGTAAAGTGCTGCGTAATCTGTGTGCGCTATATAAATTATTATTATTATAACTAAGATGTTTGGGGCCCTTCCCTAGGGCACTGCTGAGGCTAGGAAAACTGGTCCCCACATGGTTGGAGTTTCATCAACCTTAATTTTTAGAAAGTATTTGGGTAGCAAAAATAATACTATATACGATGCCTGCCTAAATCTCTTTAGTCACTGTCTTCTACATCTGTGTTTTGCTTACACCGGAAATGGCAGATACTCTTGTTATTTACAATTTTACATTTGTAATGAAAAGTAAGGACCAGGGACTGCTTTTAGCTATGACCACAGGTTAAATCGGTGAGGTTGTATCCACAGTGGCTTAAAGTGGAAACATTTTGAAGCTATTATATGAGAGGGTGAGATGGCGATATAGATGGAAGTATGTAATATGGCCAATACTATGCCAAATATGTGGATTGTAATCCTATTAATGATATTTACATATTTTATTAATGATATCAGCACTATTATATTGGTACAGTATGCTCTTACAAGGGTCACTGTGTGACAATATTATGTAGGACTTTGTAGCAGAGTTATACAAGCCATTGTTTTCATATATTGGTTCACATTTATTAAAGCGTTTGCACCAGTTTTCTGACTTTGCACTGAAAAGAAAGTGCAAACTACTTGCACATGTATTTATAAAATGTCTGCGCCAGTTTTGTGTCATGACTGCATAAAAATAAAAAATGTTCACTTAAGGGGGCTGTGTTAGTGCTTAGTCGAAGTGTGTGCCACATTTATTATTGACGCACGCCACAATTCTGTCTGTGCCAAAATTTTGCCGCATGAACAAAGTGCGCCCAAAAAATGGTGCACACTTCCCGTCAGTGGCGGGGCCGCCAGATTAATAAAGGCCGTACGCCAGTTTAGATTAATCTGGCGCATTCTGCACATGCCACAGGCAAACCGCACATAATACAGACTGCACTAGTTTTGGACACACCGATTAATGTTTTTGGTTCGAGAGGACCAAGGTTGGGATTCTTCCCATGAGGAAGATCCATGGCATGTCCAAATATGGAAAGAGCAGTTGAATTGTATGACTTGGAAAGGAGAAAGGATTAAAAAAGAACCTTGTGTGCCAACACGGGCTGTCATATATTTTGTGATGTGGCTGTGTGACAAGATTTATGTTGCTCTTGCTATAAAAGAACTGAAAGTTTGAGTTTGGGAACACATAGGGGACATTAAAGGAAACCTACTATTTGATGTGGTGCAGTATGAACCAAACATAGCTTGAGAATGCTGTAGCTACACTGATGCAGGATCATATCTTGGTTAATCCCTGAGCTGAGTGGTTTTGCTGATAAACCATTATGATAATGAAGCTCTGTCCCTTCTATGGCTCCTTCAGCGCTTGTCAGCGCTTGTCCTAGCAGGTGAGTTGTTCTCTGCAGGAGAAGATGATGCAATCACTCCTCTCCTTGCTAGACAGAATAATCAAATGCTGCACCATCCCCCAGCTGCTGTGTATGAGTGATCAAGCTCAGGTTGACTCCTCATGCTTGACTAACCTTCATTCATAATTATAAGCTCAGTGTTGATCAAGACAGCCATGCTGATCCAGCTTTTCCAAGGTCCTGAATGTTATAATTGTTTTTTCAGCAAAACACTGATCTCAGGGATTAACCAAGATTTGATCCTGCATCAGTGTAGCTATAGCAGTCTCAATGTATGTTTGCTTCATAATGCATCAAATCAAATGGTAGGTTTCCTTTAAACAAGCAAAAGATGTGGAACATTATGTGGATTTAAAACCAATTCCCAGACACTTCAAAAGATACCATTCGTGTGATGCCACTCTTTTGAGAGTACGAGGGATCGATTGTATTACCTCTAAGAAGGGGTAAAGTAACCATCCTCTTAGCCCAATGTAAAACGAAGTGGATTTGGGCACTAAAGACACTACAACCATTAATGTTTAAACGAGACCCTGAGTTTCGCCCATTTCTCTGAGCATGTTGTATATATAATTTTAGTTGTTTTGTATTGTACAGGTGTAGGTAATTATATGTGCTACATACTTTGTGTTATATTGATTATTTTTCAGTATGTGTCTTTTAACCCCTTTTTACGAAAATGTACATCCAGGTCAGCGACTAGTTTGCCCTCCTGGACATACATTGCTGCTTTGCTGTCACCCTGACAACTGTCAAAGGTGACAGATGTGTTAGAGCCCGGCTGTATATGACAGTCTAGCTCCCATGGTAACAGCTGAGATCCCAATAGCTATGATCACAGCTGTTTAACCCATTAGATGCCATGGTCATACATGACCGCAGAGTCTACAGGGCTTCAGGGTCTGCCCCAGTCCCAATCAACCCCCATCCCCCGCGCCGGGTTCCTGTCTCTATGGCAGCCCCGGGGTCCGGACCTAGACCCCAGAGCTGCCTTCAACAGCACAATGACATATCCTGTCAAGACAGGATTTTTCATTGGGTGTGTCATCCTATGTATCTGCTGACTCTGTAATACACTGCCATACAGCAGTATGTCAGTGTATTTCTTTGAACAATAGTAAAAAAAATATATGTACAAATAAAAAATAAAGTGAAAAGTAATAAAAGTCCCTTAAATGCCCCATAAATGACCAAACTCCTACATATAAAAAAAGTGAAAATCATGACACAAACCGCACATTTATCATATTCTCATGTCCGTAACAACCCGTACAAAATAAAATCATTACTAAACCTGTACAGTGAACACCCTAAAAAAATTATAAAAAACAGACCAATGCTCATCCTCTTAGAAGACAGCGATGCAAAAACAAGTGTTTTTTCTCTCTAAATGCGATTTTATTCAGCAAATTAGTCAAACATAAAGTTATGTAAATGGGATATTGCTATAATCGTGCTGACTAAACATAAATAACATGTTATCTATGCTATACAGTGTATAAAACAAAAAATAAATCTTAACCCTTTGCCGACCATGGACACAAATGTACGTCCAAATCGGCGGTAGTTCTCGCACCTGGACAGGCATTTTTGTCCTACACAAAACTGTTACCGTGACAACTGTAAACGGTAACAGTGTGCGGGAGCCTGATCATGGTAGTCGTGATCCTGGCTCCAGGTGTTGTGGTGAAACATGGCCACAGCTTCTATAGAACTTCCCTCCCTGCCCCCACCTGGATCACCAACCACTGCGCACCAGGTTCGGGGGTGCCAATAGTCTCCATTGTATCCCAATGTTATTCATAGTGCAAGGTTATTATCCATTCCCCACAATACTTAATTATGTAAATATGTCCAGATATTAATATATCTATCCTTTGTGTCTGCCCAATGTGTCTCTATGTACCCTTATCCTGTGTTTTTACTATAATATTATTTGTAATGTATAGATTTACATGTGTACAAAGATCAAAGTTTGCTAAAAGATAAAGGACAGTGAAAGACAACGCACACTGTTCCCACCATATGCATATGAGCCAGGGACTGGCATCCTGCCATGCATATATTAATAAACCACTTTATACTAGGTTTGGATGATCCAACTAATATCAGAATTTGTCTCATCTCATTCAAACATTGCAATTTTGCATACATTTTCTCTGTTTTCTTCTTCCTTTTCACATAGCTTTCTAATTTAATCTATCTCCCTTTTCTCTAATCTAATAGCTGTTCTTTCCTGTGTCCCCATCCTGCCTGTGCTCCAACCCTTTTCCTGTGGGATGCTGAGCTCAGGGTGAAAAGTGTTAATTGGAATATATGTAGGAAAAAATAGACTGTTGTCTGCCAGGATTTTCTGTAGTTTACGCAGACTGCAGCACATATTAGTGATAGACAGTAGATAGACACAATGGGTGGATAGATAATAGGAGAGAGATGATGATAGATGTATAGACTGTAGATGTATAAGATACATAGAAATGATAAATTAAAAATAATAGAAATTTATATAGATTGACAAATTACATGAATAATTAGATAAACGCAGTGTAGGGTTATCAGTTTGTTTGGATAGATGATACATAGATAGATAGATAGGAGATAGATAGATAGATATGAGATAGATATGAGATAGATAGATAGATAGATAGATAGATAGATAGATAGATAGATAGATAGGAGATAGATAGATAGATAGATAGATAGATAGATAGATAGATATGAGATAGATAGATAGATAGATAGATAGGAGATAGATAGATAGGAGATAGATAGATTATAGATAGATAGATAGATAGATAGATAGATAGATAGATAGATAGATAGATAGATAGATAGATTAAATAGATATTACAGAAAGACATTTGAAAATCAGTTTTTACAGGATGCCTAATAAATGCTGCATAAGAATACAATATCATTGTATTTTTGATTTTAAAAAGAATGAACTATTTTGTAAATCAACAAATATTAATTTTTATTTAACTCCAAAACAATAGTCGAGACTAACTAGAATTCCACAAAGAAAATCATAGTGGAAAAAAACACATATTTAATAGGAAACAATATAAATTCATCCGTTCCCATTGGCTAACGTCAGAGCCCTGCTCCGTAAAATGTGCAGACGAAGAAACATGTTAGAGTCTGGCCTTCACGCAAATAATGATAATATATTAATGAATGCCAGTTGACGTTTCCATGTAGGATGCCTCAGAAAGACACAAAGGGTCAACTCAGGGCACACACCCAGGAAAAGACCAATGACATTTAACTCTTCGCTCTCATAGAACATAATGATGTAGCCCACTGCACAGACAGAATCAGGTTAGAGGTTACAACCTCAGGTGAAAGCGGATCAGTCCGGTAATGTAAAATAAAATTATAATCCATTAGGTGAATATTCTTTAAATACACAACTGCATTCATCTAAATGCACATGCTGAATATGGCCTTCAATGGGAAGAGAAACATTTTAGCAAATGTCTCTACGACCTTGAACAATGTCAGTCACTAAGTAGTGTGTTATTTGCAACACAAAAAGCATCTTAGAATTTTACACCAATTAATTTCCATTCTGCATTTATAATGAGCTTGTTGATGCAAAGCCCCTAGGGTTGTGAGGGGCACAGAATCCTTTAAATTGCCAGCTCCACGCTGACCTCACTATATAATAGCGATCATTTTAACCCTTGCCCTGGCAATGCAGTACAGATGTGTTACACAAAACAAAATTACATAGCTTCTGACTGTATACTGCACAGTTTTAGATTAGGATTAGTCTTCACAACAATCTGAATTAAAGAACAATATATTACAGAAATGTTTGAGAAAGCCTCTAGTGGTTATATATGGAAGAAACTCAGCGTAAAGCACCATAGAAAACAATGGATGGTGAGTACTGAAGAAATGCAGATATCTGCTGCTTCCTAGTGGTGATATCAGGTACTACATAAAAACATAATTAGTGCTATATTCCCCTAACAGTATCTAATTAATCTGTTTGTTCAAAAGCAGCACAGCTGGGAACTCTAGTTTAACTCCGACAATGCCATTTCATATACAGTCATTTGTAGAAAACAGGCTAAAGGCATCCAAACCTGTGCTATTTCCTATTAAGAATGTTTACATTTTCTGTAAAATGGATTATTTCTTGTATCAAGATAACTAGATCACACGTTAAAGGGGTTGGACTCTTAATTAAAACTTTAACTGTGTAAGTATATGGTCATCCATATTATTAGAGTGGTTATGATGGTGAGGGCATGCAGATAGTAATGACTGCACAGTACCCTATAAGTGTCAAACACTTATCATTTAACCCCTTAATGACCAGGCTCTTTTTTGTTCTTGCATTTTCATTTTTCTCTCCCCACCTTCAAAAATCCATAACTTTTTTATTTTTCAATGTAAGAAGCTGTATGAGGGCTTGTTTTCTGCATAACAAATTGAACTTCATAGCGACAGTATTTAATATCCCATGCTGTGTACTGGACAGAGGGAAAAAAATTTCCAAATGCAGGAAAATTGGTAAGAAAATGCATTTGCGTCTTTTTCTTGTGTGCTTGGATTTAAAGGGATGTTCCCATCTCAGCAAATAAATGATATTGTTTGTATAATGAAAAGTCATGCAATTTTCAAATATACTTTCAGTATCAATTCCTCACAGTTTTGTAGAGCTCTGCTTGCTGTCATTCTATAGAAAGCTTCATTGATTACTTCCAGTGGACAGAAACCTGACCATGGTCACACAGGTGCACAGATCCTTAGTATCACAGACAGTATATATCAGTGTGTGATACTAACGAGCCGTGCACCTGTGTGACCATGGTCAGATTTCTGTCCACTGGAAGTAATCAATGAAGCTTTCTATAGAATGACAGCAAGCAGAGATCTAAAAAACTGTTAGGAATTGATACTGAAAGTATATTTGAAAATTGCATAACTATTCATTATACTAACAATAACACTAATTTGCTGAAATGAGAACACCCCTTTAAGGCTTTTACTGAGGCCCCCAATTGCCATGTCTACTTTATTTGGTACGATCACAATGATGTCAAATTTATATAATTTTTTCACACATTTACAATAATGAAAACCTCCTGTACAAAAAAAAATCCTTTATTTTGCCATCTTCTGGCGCTAATAACGTTTTCATACTTCAGTGTATGGAGCTGTGGGTGGTATCATTTTTTGCGACTTTTGATGCATTTTCAATGCTAACATTTTTAGGACTGTATGGCCTTTTTATCACTTTTTATTGAATTTTTTTATATTTTTCAAAATGGCAAAAAAATGAAATTTTCAACTTTGGGCCCATGAGCCCTCTCCAATCACCCGCAACGTATCTGTACGTCACATGTCGGTAAGGGGTTAAAGTTTTGCATAAGTGGCCAAAGAAGGCACAAGTTAAAAGCAGGTCTGGGCAAAGGAAAATCTAAGGAGCAATGGGCCACATTTATCACTTGTTTTTTCTGTTGTTTTTGAGCCTTTTCGTTTAGGCGCACCGTTTTTGCGCCATCTTTGCGATTAAACGTCAAATTAGCTGCGCAGCTAAAAGTTCAATTCCAGATGTTTTGCTGTGCCTAATGATATTCATCACGTGCGACTTTTGCATTTAGGCGCAAAAACGGGCGCAAAAACACTCCAGCCCGAAGGTGGCGTTATCTGAGAAGAAAGCACTGAGCCCCTTTGCAGAAGAGCTCATTTCTAGCAGCAGAGCTCAGCCAGACACTGGTACATCTAATAGATACATTAGATACATTACAGACAGGAGCTGCAGACTATTTACAGTTCATCACCTTCTATTTACAAAACATTCTGCAAAACGCGGAGCTCACAGCAAGAGAGAGAAGTTTGCACAAGTTTGCAGATACTAAAAACAAGTGTCCCCCATGTAATTCTGCACAGTGTCTGAGGGGGATATTGTGCAGAATTACAGGGGTGCAGCAGGAGACCAGCACTGGGGGATCCCCTCCAGGAGAAGCCACTGCTGAGGAGGTCACTGGGTGCTGGGTGTCACACACCTGGGTGCTGCTGTGAGTGTTATCTCCATTCTGGGATGTGGGAGAAGCAGAGAGGAGCTCGTAGCAGGATGACATGTAAGTGCCCGAATCTAACATTGCGCCTAAACTGCGCCTAAACTGTGTTAAAGTAAAGTGATTAATAAGAGGCAGAAAATATACTTATCACAGTTGGTTGTAGCTTGTGATAATTCTGGCAAAACAGTGCGCCCGAATTTAGGCGCAACTACTACACTTAGGCGCACAAAAGTGATAAATGTGGCCCAATGTTTTAAAAGGGTTTTATAGATTGATAAGATGAGAGTGACAGATGTATGGAGCTGTTGCTAGATCAGGTACAGACTTCAACCTTGACAACAGAAAACTGCAAGTACTGGAACCACTGGATACAAGTACTGAAACCACTGGAAGCAAGTAGTGGAAGCATTGGAAGAAAGCACTAGATGTGAGTACTGGAAGCACTGGATGTGAGTACTGGAAGCAAGTACAGGTAGCTCTGGAAGCAAGTACTGGAAGCACTAGATGCAAGTACTGGAAGTCCAGGAAGCAAGTACAGGAAGCCCTGAATGCAATTTTTTCTTGCTAAAGATTAAAAAAACTGCCAAACTTAATGCTAATTTTAGAAGACATTTTCAAGAAGCAGTGGAAGCAGTGGAAGCACCGGATGCAAGTACTGGAAGAAAGCACTCGATGCAAGTACTGGAAGCACTGAATGCAAGTGGAAGCACTGGATATGAGTACTGCAGGCATTGGAAGCAAGCAATGGATGTGAGTATTGAAAGCAAGTACAGGAAGCTCTGGAAGCAAGTATTGGAAGCACTGGATGCAAGTACTGGAAGCACTGGAAGCAAGTACAGTACTGGTAGCACTGGATGTAAGTAATCGAAACAAGTACTGGAAACACTAGAAACAATTACTGAAATCACTGGATACAAGTAATGGAAGCACTGGAAGGAAGAACTGAAAGCAATGGAAGCAAGTACTAATTGCCATTACTGGATGCAAGTACTGAAAGCACTAGATGCAAGAACATCATTGAACAGTTTCTGGGAGGCGTTAGGTGCTGCTGCACAAAAAGTTTTTTTTTAATTTTTTTAAAACTTTTATTAATATTTGTTCAAAAGATACAACCATGTTTTTCATAAATGGATGAACCCTTTTCTTCAAATATCCATCAATAAACAATATACAAAAGTGAACCACAAACCATCCCAAAAGAATCATCTCAACCATACCCAAACGGAAAGTATTCTGACCCCTTTACATTTTTCACTATTTGTTTCATTGCAGCCAATTGGTCAGATCAAAAAAGTTCTTTTTTTTTCCTTATGACTGTACGCTCTGCACCCCATCTTGATGAAAAAAAACAGAAATGTAGATATTTTTGCTAATTTAGTAAACAAGAAAAACTGAAATATCACAACTAGTGGAAACATTCTGTTAAAGGGGGACCTGTCACCTCCCCAAAAGACACCCACCAAATATGTCCCCCATAATCCTCCCACAGCCTTATTCTAGCAATGACATTTTTTTTTTAAAATTTAGGTTGGCAAAGATAGTTTTAATTGATCCGACCTCTTACCAAATAAGAGTTCAGATCCTTGTATCCTGTCCCCTGGCAGTCGGCCTTATTCATAAGGTGGCCGGGCTACACACCCCCTTCACGCCCCTGTCAGGGGGGATCTGTAAGTATTGCCGGTAGCGCATATATTGCACAATCGCTGCCAGCTCCCTGCAATGCGGCAGCGCGGTGCTTATTCACCGAACGTTATATATATTCGGGCAGCACTGTGAATAAGCCCTTCTGCGGCCGTATCGCAGAGATCCGACAACGATTGCGCAATATATGCCCTGCTGCCGGCTATTCTTACAGGTCCCCCCTGACAGGGAGAGGGTTTATCAGTCGGCCCCCTCATGAATACAGCCGACCGCAGCGCCCAGGATACGAGGATCCGACCTCATATTTGGTGGGATCGATTAAAACTAACTTTGCCATCCTAAATTTTTTTTTTTTTAAATGTCATTGATAGAATATGGCTCTGGGAGGATTATGGGGGACATATTTGGTGGGGGTCTTTTGGGGGTTGACAGTCTCATCTGGCCGTCAACTGATGCCTGTGCGCAAATGATTTAGATGGTGCAACACCAACAGGCAGATGCACATTAGTTCATTACAGCGGACCAGAGTAGACCATGCCTGCTATGTCAGGGCTGAAGGAGGGAAAGTTAGAATATATGAGGGGGGTTACTAAACAGGAATGAGTGTAAGGAGCTCTTGGAACACAGCCAACACCAGAGGTGCAAAAACAGCGCTTTTACGTGAGTTGGTAACGTTTACTTACCAATGTTTGGGACTTCAATGTGTCATAAGATATTTATATGTTATATGTGTGGCAGTGCCAGTGGTTTAAAAGTGGTTTTGCACAATCCTTTAAACAAGTATCTTCATATCAAGACATGTTTTATTCCCCTCACATAAGGTGGCTATAAATGGATCCATGTCCAGGGAACATGGCAGAAATGTTTCCATGGAATTCTGGGCCAACTGCTCTTGGAACTACTTGGTCCTTATGATACTTTTATTATAGCATACCCTTCTGCTGTTAGTTCCTATCCACATCATGTCCTGCTATTTTTTTTATATATAAAAGCACTAGATGGATCATTTTCCAGTACACCTCTGTCCATGTTATAGGTCCATATTGAGCCTCCATGCATCTTCAATAATATTCTGTATAAAGGAACTATTGGGGAGATTGATCAGAAGTGTCTGACAGCAGAACTGTTCTAGTTTTCCCATGGCTACAAATCAGAACACAACTTTCATTTTTCCACAGCTGTTTATATAATGAAAGCAAAGCTCTGATTGGTTTCCATGGACAATTAGAACAGTTTTACCTCTGACACTTCTGATAAATCTCCCCCCAATGTTTTTAGGATTTATTTATAAATTTACAAACTTCAAATTATAAGATGTACACTTAGTTGGTTCATGCTTAACAGAGTCCATGGCTCTAAGAGCGATATCTCTGTTTACTGATGCAGCCTCTCCCAAAGTTTATTAGAGCCTAAAATATTTGTATCTGTCTCCACCCAAAATTGCAGATGACATCAGTTTAAACCATAGGTCTCTTCTCACACTAAGTTACTATCTATATGAAGGACTACACTCCTCACCCATAAAGATGAAAGTTGGTTGTGACGTTCATGAACACTTATTTTGCCTTGACTTTACAAAGATATTTTATTTAGTTGAAAATCATGAACTGCTAGGTCAGAGATACACATTCACATTATTACAGATGGGGTTGCATATGACCCAGATGTCACTTTTTCCTGTGTTTTCTCGTGTTTAACCACATCCTGCCTTATGATCTCAGAACAGCAAGGGGTTATCAATATAAGCATGTTATTTCAAGTTCACAATAAGCTATGTTCAAAGCCAGCAAACAGCAGTAACATGTCCAGAAGCATCATCAAGAGACATTGCCGGAAATATTTTGCTGTGTACAGATACATGGGTATAGTTTAACCACACTGTTAGTGTAAGAGGAAAATGTAAAATTATTGTGTACATATAAATGAGCAAAGTTTGTGTTGGTAACAGATGAAAGCTGAAAAGCTAAACTTATTGCGCCAGATTTGCTAATAGTGAGGCAAACTGGAAGTAGTGCCCCACTCTCCTGCAGAGTGCCCCAGATACATGAAGACAGGAGCAGGGTCTTCATGAATCTGCCGCGCCCTGCCGGCGCCCAAATGGCTTGATCTGAGTGCTCAGTCTAAGGAGCCACATTTTTATTTTTGGTCCCCAATTTCCTTTTCATTTTTGTGTGATTATTGAGGGGGAAGGTGTTGTTTTTGAGTGCTTTTTTTAGAATGATGGAAGTTGACCACCTTCTAGATGATCATGGATGACATCAACATATATTCTTCATTATAGGCACATCTGTTGCATGGTCATACTTTTACTGTACAGCTTGTCAGCAGCTATGCTGTGCTTTGCTACGCCACAATAAAGTAAAGGGGGCAGATTCATGTCTTTATTGCCCATAACAACCATTTAAAGCGATTAATGCTTACCCGGTGGGAGTTTGTTGTACATCATCTGGAGGGTATCTTTGCTTACTTTACAGGCAAATAGAAAAAGGATTGACCCCAGCTCCATAATTAAAAATAGTAACTTCCTTTATTATGGTATGTTAAAATACAGCAACAAAATTATCCATAGTAAGCAACTGACGTGTTTCGGGATGCATTTTTCTTTTGCCTTTGACTAGGGACATGTGTTTTTTCTTTTGTCTGAAACGCTGAACTGAAATTTTAACATGCCATAATAAAGGAAGTTACTATTTTTAATTACGGAGCTGGGGCCGATACTTTTTCAATTTGCCTGTAAAGATTTTTGGCTGCGGTTCAGGCATCCTGGTATCTGAGCTCCAACGAGAAGCAATGGTATTCAGCTGTATATGACAATTGGCTGAGCTGTGAAGGATCCTTAGAAAGTGATTTGCTTACTTTAGTTAGTGGTCAGTTTGGAACATTGCAACACATGGGGGGTCATTTACTAAGAGCCCAAATCGCGTTTTACCGGCGACTTACAAAATTTTTTCTGTTTTGCGGCGATTTTCCCTGTATTGCCCCGGGATTTTGGCGCACGCGATCGAATTGTGGCGCATCGGCGCCGGCGTGCACGCGACGGAAATTGTGGGGCGTGGCTGAACAAAAACCCGACTGATTCAGAAAACCCGCCGCATTTTTTAAAAAGAATGTGTCGCCAGACATGCGCTTACCTTCACCAAGTATAGGATCGTGCACTCCGGTGGGCCTCGGCGGACTGCAGCGCAGCAGTGACACCTGGTGGACATCGGAGGAACTGCCTTAGTGAATCACCGGAAGACCCGAATCCACTGCGCTGCTGGATCGTGAATGGACCGGGTAAGAAAATCTGCCCCATGGTTTCCATATTTATACTATGTAAGCCCTGTTCTACGTGTAAATGTAGTCTCGTACTTTGCAATTTAATTGTTAAACCTGTCAGTGTGTTCAGACTGCATTAATACATTTAGAATGTAGACACAGCACCAATCTTATTGCACATATTGGGGAAAATTTACTAAGGGTCCGCGGACCACATTTCCATCTGGTTTCCCGACTATTTCCATTTTGCGCCGCATTTAACAGGGGTTTTTGGCATATGTGATCGGATTTTGGCGCAATCGTGACGACTTTCAATCGACACAACCTGACTGATTTGGACTAAACGTGGGATTTCAAATTCAAATTGTTTCGCAAGACATGCACTCACATACACCGGGAAGAAGAAGGTGAACTCTGGCGTACCTGATTGGGGAAGCGACACATGCAGGATATCGGGCGCACAATCTTGTTGAATCGCGCCAGACCTCCATCCTCGTCGGACAACGCACCTCGAGAATCGCGCAGGGACCGGGTAAGTAAATGTGCCCCATTATGTTTTCAATGTCTTTCTGCAATGGCATTATAATCATTTCCTTCCATACCTCTTGTGGTCTTTATCGTAATATATGTCTGGAAAGTGAAGGCTTACCATAAATCTGCTAATTTTAGGAAATGCTCAGCGTAAACAGTGATAAGATTATCCCATTCAATGTCACAAATGCACTCTACATTATATGTCAAAAATCCTTGACATCTTATCTTGTAATTCAAATATGAAAATGCTAAGTTAAAAGGATTTCCTGGCCATGAAAAAATATTTAGCTACCTACTTATTAAGGGGTTTGCCCATGAAAGAAAGTTCTCAGATTTTAATCCCCTACTGATAGTTAAAGAATAATCATCTTTAACCCCTCACTTCACAATTTTACTGGTTTGCTGTTTTAGCCCCTATAATTTTAGTAAAGGTCAGTGTAAAATTCCAGAGTGTGAGCGGGGACTTGTCTATGCAGACACCTCATGATTCCACTGTGCTATGAGATGCGGTGTGCTGACAATGTGATTAGATTATCGTGGTTCAGGGTTAATCTACACTTTTATTTAGCTTATCAACATTCTACTAGTATCTAGAGAGATAAAACAGATCAGAGATGAGAGATGAATAGATCCATGAGATGGACATAAAACACAATGACACTCTCAGCTCTGCTAACTCACCTAATCAATAAAACATACAGTCAGCTCTGCTAACTCTCCTATAACACATAAAGAATCAGCTCTGCTATATGACTCCCTCCCGGATAAAGACCTTATCTTGTCTGTAGCTAGTAGAGTAAGTCTCTGCACACAGATTGCTGGCAGAAAGTGCCTGTGACTGAACTGGTCTTGTAATACAGGGGGCAGAAGCCAGAGAGCACTGCAGTGTGCAAATAGGAAGAGCTATTTGTGAGAAGAATCCAACTAATCAGGTTATACCTTTTGGAGCCTAATTAAGTATATTTGATGCTGAGCTTTCAAGAATACTAGTTCAATTAATCGGATATCATGTCTGATGAAGAGAACTAATAATGATCAAAGCACAACATTAAAGAAGAGCAGACCCGACGTTCAAGTTCGGGTTCAGTGTTCAGGTTCAGCCCCCTGGCCATATTGCTGGGTTGGCAGCCAAACAGCCAATCCGGCAAATGAATGCCCGTAGCTACTAGCCCTGACTAGGATTGGCCAGGGGAAATGCCTGATTTCTTCAATCTTCTACTACTGCAAAAACTGTAACTGTAAAAAGTCTCTGCTTTGGTCATTGAGTGTCTGATGCAGTTATATGTCTGTGTCTGTAAAGCATTGCCAGAGAAAGAAGTAGGTACTAGTCCAGGATCCAGGGCACCATATTGTTAAAATTAAGCTTTGCTAGATGTCTAGCATGTCACTACCACTGTTATAGCCATAACAGCTGCCACAGGGCCCAAAGTGTGAGGAGACCTCAGCAGCCTAGACTAGACAGCACACAATAGATTTTCCTCCACAGTCCTCTTCTTCTGGTATAAAAATATTTCAGGTTGCCATGAAGACAGCATTGTAGTCACCCCTTACACATTATACATCCTTGTAGCGGTAAATGCTGAATAACCACTGAAACTGCCTATACTTGACTTTGTTTAAATATCACATATAGCCTGGCAGCTAGTAGTTATCCTCTGTGTTTACCAGTGCTTATGTATTGGCACAATTATGCCCCTAGTTCTATATACTTAAAAACCCTAGCCTGTAGCTGTAAGTAGGTATATTGTAATACAGGTACCTGATTGGGGAACTCTGATGTTTTCTTTGTGGTGGTTATTTGTAAATTGTGGATATTGCAAAGCTTTCTAAGGATATTGCACTAGTATTTTATGGTACAAACCGCCTACGTGAAAAAAGTTTACCCTATTGCAATATTACTGTAAATGGCAAAACATGTGCTAGTATTACACCTTTAAATGAGTTAGAGTAAAGTAAACAGGTAATAATCTTTTCTATACTATAAGCCACATTCTGTTACCCTGTTTACTCTGTGACTCAGCTGACTTCTTGTAATACAGTACATTACTTAGAAGTTCCAGTACCAGCTAATGCCATGTTATCAGTACAGCACACTGCTTACTAACAGGAGATAAGAGCGGCCTGAAGAAAGCTGCTTCCTAAGCATAGAAGGAAATAGCATCAGAGCTGACTTCCAGGGCTGCTACACTCATCTGATGTCTAGACACCTGCAGTCTTCTGTACATTGCCATATTATATACACATGGAACTATGAATAAGTAGAGTACATGAACCAGAAATTAGACACAAACAATAAAAAGATTGTATATGAGCCCCTAGCTGTTATGCTGGCTCTGGTCAAGCTCATAGTTTCTGTATTAGTATCATCCATACCCGCAGATGTGGATTAGATACAACATTTTTATTATCCTATCAGCCTCTTGGTACAGATTGACAGGCAATTAGTTATATATATAATACACTTTATTTATTTGACTTAAAACCACTGTATTTTTACCTCTTTAAATTTTCGATGACAAAGCATCAATTCTAATGATGAGAGTTTTGGTGAAATAGCTTCTATCCTTTCTGTATAATTTCTTTGTTTGCTAGCCCATGTGTCATGTGTCTCGTAGATGTCTGTTAATGGATGCAGTATTAGGGCTTGGAGGGGATGCATATTACTTAGGAAGAATTTATATTGGGGTCATATAAGTGAGAGTGATTCTATATTCATAACTTTTCCTATTAAAATAGTTTTGGTCTTGTGTATATATTATAACGTACACTGTATCAATCCTATTTGTGGACTAGATAAAGCTTTATATACCAGTACTGAAGATCAGGTCTGTTCTATTTACCGGTAGCCATTAAGGGATTACCTTAATAGGATTATAACATTTGCAGTCTTGTGTTCCAGGACATAATAGACTGAAAGTCATCTATTGCTTTAAGGCAGTGTCCACACATAAAGGTCATATAGACTGTGCATGTATGACCAATACATTGGTTAAGTGACTGGAATATATCATTAGCCCCACCCTTTACCATTGTAATCTTATTTTGTAACACTTCTTTTGTAATTAGGAAAAAATCATAATTAAAACAAAAACAAATCAGGTTTGCATTTTTTTCTACGTTTCCACATGAAATTGGGATGAGAATCTGCATGGCCACTCTTTATCGCACTGTTGGGCTGGTCACTCACATTTATCCAGATGTTCATTATTACTAAAGTAAACTATTTGACTCATTTTCCTCTGCTCCTGGCGTTGACGTTATCCATATATCTCATATATACAAGGACACAGGAAAATAAATGTTTTAATTTACAGGAATGTGAACAATACAACTGTCAACATATTTCTACAAATTTGGCATGAATTAATTTTTTAGCCTGCAGTTTCCTAGCAACCAATAGTTAACATGTTTTACTGTCGTGTCATCTAGAGTTTCAGATGACATTTGATGTCAAATCTGGAAATGAAAATGTACTTAGAGTAGGTTGGTAACACATAAATGTTTGCCACTCACAGGAGCTTTTATGACATGTTTTTTGTGTGTTTGGGGAGAAATGTGGAAACTAAGGACAGGACAAGGCGACTTATTATATAAGAGGAGAAGGTAATGTAGGTAGGGTCCTGGGGCTAAGGGCATATTTTACAAGTGCAAAGTTTTAAAAGTAGCAAGGCCAATGTTACTGTTAGGCCCCGTGCACATGAATGTGTAGAGAACATATTTAAACGACTATATATATATATATATATATATATATATACGTCCGGCATTTGGCCCCGTGCATTCCAATGGCCAAAACGTACTGTACCATACCTTGAGCGAGATGTATAAAAATATAGAGCATGTCCTATTTAACACCGTATTTCCTTTCCGTACAGCCCATAGAAGTCAATGGGAAGATATAAACATATTGCATGGGGACAATTGCAAAACCAATCTTAAGACATAGATACAGCAACTGAACCAAGCTACTACATAAACATATTACTAGAACCAATATTACTACATAATTACTGTACCAGAACCAACTAGCCGTATGCAGTGACAGCTGCTGGAGTCTCATAGAGACTTGAAAATGGAACACTGCCCCTCCCCACAACAAACTTACTGGGGCAAGGCTTCTATCCACGATGGTAATATGCATGTGCCAGGGGCTTTTCCAGTGGCATTTAAAGGGTTGGCACCCAACAATCTTTGTGTCTTAACTACATGTTCTCTGTTAGCTCTGTTACAATCCTTACAATGCTGATGGCTATGGTTTCTGGCTTTATGTCTATGGTTTCATGTTTGAGGACCATATGGCTAGTCTTCTTCTGAAGTGACTCTTTCTTTGGCAGTTCAGAAGACATGCACCATTGCTGAATGAAGGACTGGGGAGGAGCTTTTTGGTTCTTTCAACTGTCTATGACCATCCGAGTAAAAGACTCAACCTGTATTCTGACCTGCAGAAGCAGGCAGACAAGTTCCATAGCTATTGTCTCTGACCATTTCAGGGTGATGCAATGGTCTGTTTCTCCTGCGGAGCAGAATATTGTAACTTTCAGATAAGTTTTTGAAATAAAGAAATCGTTTTTGTTTAGCTTTTAGTTTTTTAATTTCTTTGCAAATTTATTTTTAATTTTTATTTCCACAGATACCTGGCCACTGCAAATTCTCATGCTTCATTTTGTTCCGTTCCCTTCAGTTTCTGTTGGGTTGCTCATACATATCACAGATTATCTGCCAGACCTGTGAGGTTATTTGGCAGCATTTGAGAGACTGCAGAGCACTGGCTTTAGATTGCAGCAAGCTTTTCTGAATCTGCCTACTTACTAAAGTCTCTGGATAGAAACACATCAGTGTAAAGAAGCTGCATTACTCAGGAACCCATTATTTCAATTATAAGCTGTATGTCTTGTGGCTTTGGTTGACAGCAACCCATGGTTTGTAATTGTGAATACTGGGCCCTATGGATGTTCTGAGATTCTGAGATCTTCAGGGTTTCCAGAATGGGTGATTGGCTTCATGAGAACCAGCTTACCCTTCGTGCAGTCAGACTTTTGCCTGGTCTACCCTTTTTGTCATTGTTTCTGATAAGGGTTTGGACTTCCCATGTGCTACAATCCAAGCGTGACTTATGTTAGATCTAAAAGTGATTTGGAAAGCTTATTGGGTTCAAGAATTCCCCCTCACACACACTATTGCCCCCTGACAGTCGAGGTGCTTATCCACAGGTATATCTCACAATTTTGGGGAATTGCTCAGGTAAAAATCTTCAGCTGGCGCCACCATCCATCTCTTCCATAAATTTTCAAGGATCTCTGCCTTTCAGAGTCCCCTGTAGGATGACATCATTGGGGTTCTTGGGTTAATATGGAAGGGATCAGGCCCAGAATCAGAACCTCTAATTTCAAACATTTTCTGAAGAAGCTCCAGGAAATTTGTCACAGCAAGAAAAATAGGGAATTTTAAATTCGTCACATATCAGTTAAAGATGTTGGAGCAGACTTATGGACTGAGCTGGCCCCACACACAACGGCCCCACACATAACGTGTATTAATGTGTATTATGCAGCCAACACCCATGGGTTAAGGGTGTTAACTTTTTAAGTGCCACCATCACATATGATGACACAGTAAAAGAGAACCTGTCAGGCACATCTAGCTCCCCAAACCAAAGGTCCTGCCACATGTACTATAGTGAGTTGTTCTGCCTACTGATATTGATAGTTGATGAGTTAGCAGCTCCTGTGAATTAGAAAGTTAGGCTGCAACACCCTCTTCTTCCTCTGTCCTCTTGTAAACATACCCTCTGCACATCTCCTGCTAAGCTGCAGCATAGACTTGGTGTAAATGAGGGTCTGTTGGGGTGTGTTTACTAGAGGACAGAGGAGGAAGAGGATGTTGCAGCCTGGATACATCTGGATAAAGGGGGTCAAGGTGCAGTGGTCATTTGCATGCTGTGCCACCAGTTCATAAAGCATGGACAAACAATCAGAGCACCTCATGTATGACCAGGCAGCTGATTAAACATCAGCTGCAGTGGCTGGGACACTAAAAGAAGGCTGGAAACTTCTAAGGCTCCCCCTGCTGCTTCAGTTGGCCCAGCCTTTCCACTGCCTCCCTAGTCCACCTGTTTCGCTAATGGAGGATGTGATGCCACCACCATCACTACCATCACCAGCAGCACCACTTTCACCAAGCCTGTCCACACCATCTTTTCAGCTCACCATCCCTCAAATCATGAGGAAGTTTGGCCCATTTCACACACAAACTCAGGTCCTGAATAGGAGCCTTGTGATCTCCACCATCTTGCTCAGGAAGTGGGCCCCCACCAGCAACATCATTAATGACAACGTCTGAGTATGAGTAATTTAACTATTGAGCCGCTGATACTGTGAGTTGGAATCAGGATCATAGACCTTGGACAGTCCTCTGATAGCTTTTTATCCTCCAAATGCTTAATGGTAGCCCCCCATTTTCACCAACTTTATTCCTTTTTCCTTCCTTAAACCTCAGCCTCCTGTTTTTGACTGTTAGTGGAAAATGTTTTTTTTTTCAAAGCTTTAAGTTATTACTTGTACTGAGATGTTATGTCCTAAGGTTTTCCCCTCTGGATATATGAAGTCTGTGCTGGAGTCACAAATAGTTGGACTTGCTCTTTGAAAGCTTTTTTGAATAATGCTTCTCCATTGTTATGGAGATTAATAAAAGCGAGTTGAAATTTAAAAGGACAGTCCTTACAAAAAAAAAGAATTATAAAAAGATAGCGTAAAATAAATAAGCATGCCTATAATACAAAAATAAAAGTTTGCTAAGCTAAAAGGGTTACAAAACAACTTAATACATTACGTGGATTGTGAAGACAGGAAGAAGGCTAGGTGTATGTGAATGTCCTTTAAGTTTTACAACAGCTTTTTGCCTCTTTCTATGTGCTGTATTATGTCTGTGCCAAACTGGTTGCTTAAATGCCTTTCAGCCAATCAACCAGCTTGCAGCCCCTTAGAAACCACAGGCATGTCCTCTGTGGGCATGGCTTTGATTGGTCAGACAGGACATGTGACATGTGCAGTTTAAAAGCAGGATCACATCCCCAGTACATTGTACTTATTCTAGAATTGATTACATATTTACTGACACCTCTGCCTTGTCTTCCATGATTTACTCTAGGCATATACCCTCCTCTTGGTCGGACCGGACCTGTTTTTATGGTCCTTAAATTTGGTGCCCAAAGCTCCTCCCTGTATCGTTGGCGATTAAATGAAGCGCTCCTGGTGCACCCCACTATCTGCTTCCAGATTGAAATAGAGCTACACTCATATTTCACTCCCACTGCCAACTCTAATAAACCTGTGGGAAATCACTGGCTGGGTCTTAAACAATTTGCCTCCAACATCATAAGAAGGTCATCATCATAAGAACGCAAGAGGTACACACACACACGAGAAACACACACTAGAAAATCAAGTACACCGGTTAGAGTTGGCCAATGAACTACACCCTACCTTACACCTTACCAAACGCATATGTGATACCAAACTCCAGCTCAAGGCTCTTCTCACCATGAGAACCGAAAGAGCACTTAAATGGACTCAAGCCTTATTCTACAAATATGCTAAAAAAATTAACAAAATGTAAAACAGTATTTTCCATGAAGACACTGTTACCTCAAAACATGAATGCATTTATAATACATTCCGCCACTCACCATATACCAATCTCTCTATACTCACACACTCTCTATATACATATTTGTATACTCACACACTTATGCACCCTTACACACTTTTATACAATCATGTGCGCACATGATATATACATACATAGCATACTGATAAATAGATTTATACACCCACACAGATCTGTCCCAGTAGCAGCTGACTACATGGGGGAAGTAGACGGCAGTAATGAGAGATTATCCTTCGTCCTGTCGTTCTGCTGTCCACTTCCTCTGCCCTGATATTTCTTATCTGAGCTGCAAATTCATGCTGTGTACTGTAGAATATTTGCAGTGTTATATACATATTATGGTATACAATGTGCAGTATAATATGTATGTAATGGGGCATATTCTTCATTCTTTAGTGTCACAGGTTGGCTGTCACGGCCCCCTGACACTGCGGGCCCCATAGCAGATAATATGTCTGCTAATGCTGTAGTTAAGCCCGTCGCTTCAGCGGTCTATCACTACCAAAGTTTGCCTTTTACTATAAAGGAGTTCAAGTAGCCCAATTTGCTACCATCACCATGTTCAAGAATACCATAAAATGGATAGTTTTCAAATCCCAAGCCTGTTCTGTATTATCTCTCAGGTTTCAGTACAATCTCTACCCTATATCACTACCAAGTGTGTTCTGGATTATAGGTCCCTTACCTGTCTTGCCCATCACCCTTATTACCTTTGTTCCATTGTTCCTTCTTTCTGCAAGGTCAGGACCTGGGGGCCTTTAGGCGGTAGGTGGCAAGGTGTATATCCCAGTTGTGACACTTGTTGTCAGGGGGAAATCTCTTAATTTACAATGATATTATTGCCAAATATGAGATACCTTCTTCTGAATTCTTTTGTCTCAACTATTACATTCCCCTGGGGAACAACCTCACATTCTTGAATGCCCTTTGAAAACATTCTCCTAAATGAACCTCTTGGTGGAGGAAGAATCTCCCCTGATGTCAAGTCTCGCTTCATAGAATGGTGGGAGTCGGACCTAGGCTACCAATTCTCCTTAGCAAGATGGAGGCACTGCTGCACCACACTACCAACGAGTAGTCAACAGGTCTCACTAACAGGGACCTCACTTGGGTTATTACACAGAATCAATTATGTCCCTGCCTACCTTGCTAACATTTACCCCCAACTGCCTAACGGCTGCTTTCAAGGCTGCAACGCCATGGGTGACATGGCCCATGTCTAGTGGCATTGTCCTATAGTCACCACTTGGTAATACACCTTACTTGGTAATTCATGGGTCTAGAACAAAGCATATTGTTTAATCCAGTTTATAGCCTTAGTGACCAGAATCCATATAGCAGTGATAGGGGTTCCCTATCCTTGAGTGAGTCTGGTTTTATCCCAGTAGTTTGTCACCCTGGTGTAAAATAGCTTACCTACTCAATAACTTAATGGGGCACATTTACTCACCCGGTCCTGCGCGATCCCCGATCCGGAATGCACATCTGCCGCGATTCAAGAAGATCCTGCGCCCGATTTCCTGCATGTGTCGCTTCCCCGCTCAGGTCCGCCGGAGTTCACCTTCTTCTTCCTGGTGCATGTAAATTCAAATTCAAATGTTAAATCCCACGTTAAGTCCAAATCCGTTGGATCGCCCAGCGGCCTGCGGCCCTGATTCCTGTCCCGTGAAAGCCGACGCCAATGCGCCAAAATCCGATCGCATGCGACACAATCCCTGGCGCGATCCCCGAAAAGTTGTGAAACTGTCAGGTTCGCTAGGGAGATTGCTGGGACTTCTGGTTCTTCTGGTGGTACCAGCAGCGTTCTCCGAACCCCGGCGCGTATCCGCGCAAACTCCACCTCTCGTCCTGGGCAGCGGCTGCTAAGATCTCGCGCTGTCTAGGAGTGGCTGGGACTTTGAACCTCTGCTTGGTGCCTGGTTGTTCTGCACCATGAGGGGTTAATTCCCAGATGCTGTCCAGCTCCTATCAGGTTCTGGAGGTGGAGTTCTGGCTGCATAAATTGCAGCTTCACTAGTCACCTGTTCCAGTGTTTGAAAATCCCTTTCTCCACTCGCTGCTACTAGGTTGTATTGCTCAGTATCTGTATCTGTATTGTTGTTACCTCGGCTAGTTTTTGACTTTGACTCTTTGCCTACTGATTTTGCTATTGACGTACCCTCTCGTTGTGACTCCGGCTTGTTTACGATTCTTTTGTGTTTTATGTTTGTCAGTCTGTTTGTGTTTCCCTTCCCTCACTTTATCCAGCGTATCTCGAGTCTTCAAGTAGTCGCCCCACGGTTTAGCGTGGGGGGGCTATAGGAAGGGACAGAGGTTGGGGCAAGCTCAGGGCACACTATCCCCTGTCTTTTGTGTACCAATCCTAACAGAAACCTGAAGAAAATGCGGCCGCAGGACCCTTGGTAAATAAGCCCCAATATGTCTACTTTTGTGACATATATTAGTATATTCTCCATCCTACCCTGTGTCCCCCTTTCCACTCGCCCTGTCTCCATGTTTTATTGTTTGAATGGTCTAATAGCTGGTTAGTATCAAATAATATTGTTCTATTCATGTTCCCCCCTGCAAAGGGTTAATGTTTAGCCATGTTCAATTGTTTCTGGTTCCAAAACAATAAAAATCTTGTTAGAACTAAAAGCAGGGTCACGTTTCCAGTCACCATTATGCACAGCATACAGAGCTAGAGAGAGGTTGCTGCAAAAGGTCAATCAGATAGGCAGGGACTTTTCAAATACCACTGCTTGCCCTTTTCAGGGTAAGGACAGGTAGGGACAGGAAGCCGCTGTGATTATGAACAGATGTAAATATGAAATAATTGCCCTTCTAAGGGCACTATGAAGAACTGAAGAACTACATTGAGTTACTGACAGGCTACTATAGTGCAGGACCAGACTTATTACTCTGTATTTGCAGCATTATTCAGCAATATCTTGAAAGTTGCATCAAAATCTGAAAAAGTTATTGTCGTATTATACAGTAGTTTGCAGCTGAATCAATATCTGAAAGGCTCTGCTGGTGTATAGTGTGTGAGTCCATCAAAATCTAAAAGTTCACCCTGTGAAGTATACAGGGTGTGCCAAATTCATCAATTGTGGTTGTTATTCATGAATCAGGCACCCCTACAGTGCTTGGTATATGTGCACCGTATATATATATTTTTTTTGTGCACTTTTTTCATGCTGCAGAATTGTGGCGCAATACAGAATTGTGGCTCCCAATCCGACTAAGCAATAACACAAACCCTTTTGGTGCATCTTCCATCTCTGCCTGCTCCAAGTTCTTCTGGTTTAAGCAGGCATTAGGGAGTGCCGTGTATACTGGTAGACCTCCCAAAGTTGAGCCATTGGTCAATTACATGACAGTCAGTGACTCAGCTTCTATGGAATTATTCACTTATCTCCACCAAGCTCAATCTCTGTTGAAAGTGCAGAGCACTCCTCCTTACCCCTTCAGAACAGCAAAGCCATCTCAGGCAAAAGTCATGGAGCAGTCACATATGCTGTATGATGACTTTGTTAGCTGGGAATCTGTATCACATTCAGATGCCCCTGTCCCAGACATAGAGATTCCTAAGACCTTGTGTTGGAGGATGAAGGTGAGGATTGCGGACGATCAAAAGAAATTTATCAAGATGATGAAACCCATCTGCCAACTGTTGTGGTGGAGAAGGAAGGCAGCGGGAAGGCTCAGTGGTAGAAGAGGTGATGAGGTTATAGACCCTACATGGTTGGAAGGCAGTCATATTTTGGATGAAGAAGTAATGGTCAAGAATCCCCAGGTAGCCAGCAGGACAAGTGAAAGTGTGCAAAGATGCTGTGATGAGCCTGTAGCAACGGTACCTGCTACTGCCCTGTGAGCACAAGTCACACTGGTACCCAACAAACAAAGGTCATCCAACAGGTTGTCTTTGGTGTGGCATTTTTTTCCCCCAGTGGGAAGAAGACCAAACATGTATCATTTGCATACTACACCACTAGTCCATAAAACGTAGCCAAAGCCTTAACAATCGGAACACCTCATATATGACCAGGCACCTTCAAAGTAAGCATGAGATGCAGTTGATGAGACACCAAAAAAGCCTGCAGAGACCTGAGGCTCCCTCTACTGCTTTGGTTGTCTCAGCCTGTACTACCACATCCTGAGGGTCGAGGCCACCTGTCTCCCTGAAAAGGGAAGATGTGACACGATAATCAATCACAACCACCACCAGCAGCACCACCATCACAAAGCCCACATTATCCATTCAAATTATTGAAAGAAAAAAGGACGTTTAGGCCATGTGACACACAAGCTCTGGTCCTAAATGACAGAATTCCAAATTGCTGGCCTTTGGAATGCTTTCATTCAGCTGTGGCGGTGACTGTCCCACAGTATGAAGTTTCAAGCCGCCACTACTTTTCCTGGCAAGTCATCCCTGTCCTGTGCCAACAGTTTGTGGACCAAATCAGGTGTGTGACACGTGGATGAGTAAGCATGGGCAGGGATATTACATCTCCCTAACTTCCCAATGGGTTAATGTAGTGGTGGCTGATCCTGAAGCAGGAAGTGCTTTGGAAGTCCAGTTGCCTCCTACTCTGCTTTCTTCTTGACTGCTTCTACATTCAGTCTGCGCAGCATTGGCACCATCGGTTTTTGAGAATCCTTGGGGAAACTTCAGTAGGCTGTTCTGAAACTCATCTGTCTGGACAAAAGACTGCACAGCACATGGGAACTGTGAACTGGTATCCAGGAGCTGACAATGAGTGGTTTCTACTGCTGAAGCTCAAGCTCAGCAAGGTGGCGAGCAACAATGGCATGCACCTTGTTGCTTTGGGCAGATCCAGGTTGGCACCCGTCGATTGCTTTGCACACATGCAAAACCTGGTGGTGCAAAGGTCATCTGGCCAACTACCCAGCTTCCTATATGACACAAAAATACTAAAGTTTGTTATCCAGCTCACCTCCTGTGTTGCTCTGCATTCTTTAATTGAAGTGGCCGTGCTCATGTAACTCAGCTGGTCCGGCTCCAGATATGCTAGATATGATAGAAAAACAGGAGGGGCTCTGGCACTGGCTAGGTGGATGCGAGGCTCCAATTTCATATGAAATCCAATATCTTTATTTAAATGTGTCACCTTTTCTTGAGCATTTTGCCATCTAGATGGATTGCTTTTTAGAACATATGTTTTTAACATGTTTGAATAAGAAGTCGGATTAAATTGGAGTCTTACATTCACCTAGCCAGTGCCGCAGAGCCTCCTGTTTTTATGTCCGCAAATGAGCTTACAATATGCCAGCAAAATGGTCAGCGCTGATGACGCCACTATCATTGCTACCATCTTTCATATGCTTGAAAAAGCTCTTCTGCCTATGCCAGGGGATATTATGGGGGCACATGAGGAAGAAGAGGAGGAACAGGTGTTAGGCCAGTCCACGCATGACTTGCAGGATGGGTTGCTGGATTAAGTACTGTAATGTCCAGCCATGTGAAATGTTTGGAGGAGGAAGACAAGGAGGAGTTGTCAATGGAGGGTGGTTAAGGAGATGCTTAAGAGGAGGAGGATGGGGCCAATGCAACAAAACCTGGGCACCACCTCAGAAAGAACAGAAGGTATAGCCACAGTGTGGAATATCATGTTCAATTCTCTTCAACCTCCACCGTCATTGGATATGGCATGTAGTATCATCAGCTAGCCTGTGACTTGCATGGTGGAAGTGTATCTGTCCACAAACCTCCTATATCCTGAGCTTGCACTCTATGCCTTGCAGATAGTTTACTGCCATGCGGCAAGTGTGCTGTCAGAGTGCATGTTCAGCACCACTGGTGGTGTCATCACCAACAAGAGTATCCGTCTATCTACAGCCTGTGCCTGTGTCTGAATAAGTTGGTAGAGACTGAGTGAAATACTGCAATGCCTGGAATTTAACTTGAAATTGACAAGGTCTGCATTACTGTAATTTTAAGAAGGACACATCTTTGTCAAACAAGTCAGAAAAGGGGAATAAATTGGTCTAAAAACCATGATATATGTGTTGGCAGGTGCTCAAATTATGCTAGAGGTCTTCACAAGTGGCTTCATAAATTCCCTTTCACCCCAAAATAAAATTTTCCTACATAACTATTTTTTAATACAACAGTTGTACAATTGTTTTGGTATGTGATAGAACTCTTATGAGAAAAGAATTCTTAATGCTACAAATGATATCAAGGACAGTTTTAAAAATCCAAACTTTGAATACCTCAGGGTAAACTCTCTAGTTGATAACAGAGCATTAAGTGGTAAAATGACTGGTAAAATATGATCAAAATATGGCTGGATGGCTGTAAGCGTACACCACAAAATGATTTAAGCAAAATATCTTGTAGAATAATATTTCAGGGTTAGAACAGTATCTACATTTTGTTCCAGGAGTCAGCACCCTCCCTTCAATGCGCTTGTCCTTGACGGGGATATTGAATTCTGCCAAACACCACCTTTCTGCATACTATTCTTCATATCTATCGGATGACAGAAATATTAGCCTTGAAACAAGCAGGAACAGAAACAATAATAATGCCAGTCCAGAGAGCAGATAATGTTCAGGGTAATCTGCTGTTATAAATTTGCAATGAGTGAGAGGTCATCGCTTGGCTCATAGTAAAATGAATGTTTGAATGTGTCGCTTCCCTGCATAGGTCCGACACATGTTTTTTGTGTTGCATCTTTAACATAGGGCATGCGACAAAATTTAAAAGTTAAATACGGCGTTCGGTCCGACTCACTCGGACGGTCCAACTGCACGTCCACTAATGTGTGTCGCATGGAAGCCAGTGTAGCTGCGCCACAAAGGGTTGCGTGCGACACAATCCCAGCGTACACACTGCTTAAATACCTGTGCCAGCCCTTTTGGCCTAGAAGAACGTGCACTGTCCGACAAAAGTGCACAGCGCAACCCTTCACTGCTCCAGAGAATGATGTAATCTCTGTGTTGTACCTGACAGGCAGAAGTTATCAATCACTGCACAATCCCCAAGCTGCTGTGTATGAGTGATCCATCTCAGGTTCATTAGTCCTGTCTGGACAGTTCAGGAAGCTTTGTTTAATGTGTTTATGAACTGCAGGCTGAATCCAATCCAGCTTTCCCAAGGTCCTTAATGTTATAATTGTTTAATCAGCAAAACGACTCAACTCAGGGATTAAACAAGATATGTTTCTGCATCAGTGTAGTTAAAGCATTCTTAAGGTATGTTTGGTTCATAATGCATGAAATCAAATGATAAATTTCCTTTAAATACAAATTTTACATAATAATAATTTTTTTTTATACAGCGCTATCGTATTCCGTAGCGCTTTACAAATACATAGTACTCTATTAAAAACTATGCTTAGGACTTTCTTACTTCAGCATAAACAAAATTATTGAAGCTCCTTTGCTGCTTTTGGCCCAACTTTAATACCTCAGTGGCCCCCATCATAATGTATTGTACAATTATGGCCCCCACACACACACTTCCAATTTTCCCTTTTCAGCAACTTTATTTTTATTTTTTAATCTATATTGTTAGTAACCATGGATGCAACTAAATAAGTAATAGTGTACAGCTCCCGACTAATTAATTTAATCAGCTTTGTGCATCAGTCAAATACACAGAGTTATTGTAAGGTCTGCATCTATTCTGTGTGTTCTACTACTTCTGGTTTTTGCTCCCAATAACTGATACAGAACTTGTGTACTTGTGCTGCACCGTACCGCTCTGTACCGCGCCATGCGCCCATTGCTGGCCTATGTGGGACGTATTTACGGCGGCCAGATATACGTCCCCAACGGTCATGTGAATTTAGCCTTATCTATATTTAGAATCATATCTTGGTTAATTCCTGCACTGAGTGGTTTTTCTGATAAAACAATTATAAAATTATGATAATGAAGCTGTGGCTGTTCCAGGCTTCTCCTAGCACATTAGTTATTCACTGCTGCCCAGGGTGATGTAATCGCTGGGTTGTGCCTAAAGGCAGAATAATCAATTGCTGCACCAGCTTCCCCCAGCTGCTGTGTATGAGTTATCAAGCTCAGGTTGATTAGTCATGTCTTGACACATGTCTTGAGTCTCTTGACACATTGACATGTGTAATGAAAAGCTCTGTGTAATGTGTTTATGTAGGCAGCCAGCCTCACCCAGCTTTCTTAAGGTCCTGAATGTTAAAATAGTTTTTTCAGCAGAACCACTCAATTTAGGGATTAACCAAGATATGATCCTGCATCAGTGTAGCTACAGCATTATCAAGGTATGTTTTGTTCATAATGCATCAAATCAAATGGTAGGTTTCCTTTAAATACTGTCTACACTGAACTACAGTTTATTTAGCTATCATGCTAATTTCTGACTGAGGCTAATGCACCACGCCCCAGTAACTTATGCAATCTCTTCCAACTTATCATCCCCGATGCGTTGCTGCCCTGCAGCGGCGTTTTGCGCATACATTGTGCATAGACACATATCTTCTGCAGAGCACCTGCGCAGTAGCTCTGGCTCCGGAGCTGATGGGGTGAAGCTATGTGCATGATCTCTTTATAGATATGAGTCTGTGCAGAGCGAACGCACATAGTGGCACCTGAAGGAGCTGCAGACACGGATTGGAGAGGCTACTAGGGCAAGGAGTAGCCTTTGTTCCCACTGTCCGGAGTGGCTACTTTACAGCCCAGTAAGCTCTGACAGAAGTTAGTATATTAATTAGATAAACTGTAGTTTAGTGTAGAAAGTACACTAGTCTAGGATTAACTAAATATAGATAAGGGTTTAGAAGGTCAGTGGAAACCTATCATCAGATCTACCTTAATATGTAGATTTCTGATGGTAGGTTTCATTTAAATGTCAAAATGGAGTAGAAGGGTCCAAGGTCATAACTGTGAATTCATGGGAAAGTGAACAATAAGATAGATGTTGAAAGAGATATTTTTTATATCACTGGGAGTGGTCTTTACTATCAGTATAAAACAGGAAATCCCCACAATGTGGTCACTGAACTGGGAAAGCTAATGTTCTGAGTCTTATTCTACAGTAACTTATAGGTATGTTGAAGGGTGGTGGTCATGCTTTTTATACACTGACGTGGAACAACTTCAGTTACCCTGACCTTCATGAGATATAGAGTATGTATTGTAGGACTAGAGTCATGCATTTAGAATATGAATAAGGATGTTTAGAAATCTGAATCTAGGACTTACTGGTATATAATTCCATCTACTTCAATATCATTTTTCCATGCTTAGGTATTGTAAATAATTCAGTTTTCTAGTAATGTACTCTACTTGTTCTTTCATTTTTCAAAGCTAACCTTTTAGGTAATTGGATGTCCTTTAATGGCTATAAACTTGTATATTAAGAGACAAACATAATCATCGTAATGGTGATTTAGTAAAGTGTAACCCTCATTTGAAATAATTTATTATATTGTGTATGGGAGGATGTAGTGAACATTTTTCTAATACACTTTATTAACAAATTTTACTTTGTTTGTAAAATAAAACAAACTACCGTATATACTCGAGTATAAGCCGACCCGAGTATAAGCCGAGGCCCCTAATTTTACCAAAAAAATGGGAAAATCGATTGACTCGAGTATAAGCCGGGGGTGGGAAATGCATTGGTCACAGCCTCCCCAGTGTATATAGCCCGATAGGCCCTGCCCCAGTGTATATAGCCCGATAGGCCCTGCCCCAGTGTATATAGCCCGATAGGCCCTGCCGCAGTGTATATAGCCCGATAGGCCCTGCCCCAGTGTATATAGCCCCCCCCCGTTGTGCAGCACAACAATACCATTGTAGCAGATGGATCGCACAGAAGATCTACAGGGGCTGCCGGAAAGGTGAGGTTTGATTTATTTTTTTGACTCGAGTATAAGCCGAGTTTGGGTTTTTCAGCACATTTTTTGTGCTGAAAAACTAGGCTTATACTCGAGTATATAAGGTACTCCCTTCCATAGAGATGTGTACTCCAGCCTTACAGATTGCGTCTATGGAGGCTGCATGAGCTCACATCTAATATCCCTGTGTTTGGTTAAACAGCTCTGGTAGTGAGGATTAATATTGAATATTATGCTCAAAGCATACTGCAGCCATCGAGAGAGCAAAAAGGGTTAACACTCACAGCTGTGTAGAAAACAGGAGAGAAGAGAGATCTGTCTTTAAACCTCCTGACAGATTTTCCAGAGCAATGTAGAAGTAACATAGTAACCAGGGGGCACTTTACAGCCTGTAACTTTACAAACTAAGGAGAATTTGTTAATGTTCACAACTGCCCCCTCCCCACAATATCAAAAATCATCTGAAATGACGGTTACTCTTTAAGTTTATTTAAAACAAGTTCGTATTTTGCAAAATGTTTTTTTTGCATTAGTGTGGGTCTATAGTGTGGCTCATTCTCCTTCATGAATATTTGGTAGTTTGGGCTATAAAAAAAAAAGATTTAAAAAAGTGGTATTACATCTTTTTGCAGAAACTGTAAACGTGCCAAAACAAGGTATAATGCCACATTCTGTCACAGAAGCTGTTATTTTCTTGGCCATAGTGCTGTCAGTAATGACTGTAACTGTTTGTCCTTATTGAGAAACTTAAAATAATTCTTCAATGGTTGCACTCTGTTCAGGTGTCCTATTACTAATACTTATTATTTTATATGTATACATAACTCCCAACCGCCCCGGTTTCGACGGGACTTTCACGGTTTTTTAGCCCTTTCCCGCCGCCCTGGGAGGTTAAGAGGTTGTCACGCTTTGTCATGCATTTTCCCGGACCAAGAGACTTTGTCCCGTCTCCTGGTCCCGGGACACACTGACTGCAGAGACAGAGGAGGCAACGCGAGCTCTGCTCCCAGAACAGCCCCTCCTCCTCCTCCTTCTCCGGGCCGCCCCTCCTCCCCCTATGTGAGCCATGCCGCGTGTGAGGAGGAATAATCATGGGGGAAGGGGGGGTCACCAGGAGAGCGGCTGCTGTGAAGTCTGAGCCTGAGCTCCAACACAGCACAGCAGAGCGGAGCCCCTCTCCTCCCCCTGCGTGTGCTGCAATGTCTGAGGAATCATCATGGGGGGTCACCTGGAGAGCAGCTTCTGGTCATAGATTTGGAGACTCCTCTGCTCCTTCTCCTGATAGCTTTGCAGGGGGAGGGAGGCAGCACAGAGAGATAGCAGGAGATGTGATGTGCCCCCCTCCAGCAGCTACAGACGTCTATTAGGAGCATCTACCATCATGAGGTAGGACAGTCAAAGACATCATGCACGGGTACAGGTCAGTGTGTGACAGGACACATGATCTATCAGGACTTGTATGGCAGCTTTGTGACATACAAGCCCTGAAATAATCGCAATGTCTTGCAAACTGCCAGACATTGCGATTATTTTGCCCTTCTCCACACCGAGAGGGATACATCCATCAGTGAGCCATTAACCCCTAGGCGCACCTGGACGTTATACTACGTCCTTGCGGCTAGATACTTAGCGCATCGGGACGTAGTATAGCGTCCTGCTTCTGGCACTGGCTCACGAACAGAGCCGGCACCAGAAGTAGCGGCTATCAGCTGTCAATCACAGCTGACACGCGCTCTAACACCTGCGAACGGAGCCGACTCCAATCGCGGGTTTTAACCCCTTACACGCCGCGGTCAAGCATGACCATGGCGTGTAAGGGTGTTCCTCTTCTGGGCAGCCCCATGGTCTGCCAAGTGCCCTGGGGCTGCACAATCTCCCTGGAAGTCAGATCCCTTCCGGGTCTGACCGTAACCTGTCTGCGCATGCATCTGCATGCTCAGACAGTTTACACTGCTCTACAATGAAATAGTATTGTAGAGCAGTGTATTGGACTTGAACCAGCGATCAGAGAATCAGAGCATCGCTGGTTCAAGTTCAAGTATGTAAAAGGAAAAACATGTAAAAACACTAAACACTACACATTAGAATAAATAAAAAATAAATACATAAAAATATAAGCCCCTAAAATGTCACTTTCCCATAAAAACATTTAATAAAGTATAAAACACATAAAAACACAACCCCCCCCCCCCACATATTTGGTATTGCCGCGTCCGTAACAATCTGTATAATAAAAAAGAATTGTTACTGGACCTGCACGGTAAACTCCGGAGAAAAAAAACGCAAAATACTTTCCGAAAAAAGATAATTTTTAATGAATACCTTTAAAAAAAATGCTTTAAAAAGTGATAAAAAAATGTTCTGCACTCTAAAATAAGCCCACTAAAAAGAACAACTCTTCTCGACAAAAATAAGCCCCTAACCAGATTTGTCAGCCGAAAAATAAAAAAGTTCTGTATATGAAAAGACGGTGATGCTAAAATGTACAAGATTTTCTCCAAATTAGACAGGAGGAGGATGGAGGATGGGAGGCCACAGGAGGAGAATGGAGGACAGGAGACTACAGGAGGAGGCCGGAGGACAGGAGACTACAGGAGGAGGCCGGAGGACAGGAGACTACAGGAGGAGGCTGAAGGACAGGAGGAGGCCAGAGGACAGGAGACTACAGGAGGAGGCCGGAGGACAGGAGACGACAGGAGGAGGCTGGAGGACAGGAGACTACAGGAGGAGGCTGGAGGACAGGAGACTACAGAAGGAGGCTGGAGGATAGGGAGCCACAGGAGGATGATGGAGGACAGGAGGCCACAGGAGGAGGAAGGAGGACCGGAGTCCACAGGAGGAGGCTGGAGGACAGGAGGCCACAGGAGGAGGCTGGAGGACTGGAGACTACAGGAGAAGGATGGAGGACAGGAGGCTACAGGAGGAGGCCGGAGGACAGGAGACTACAGGAGGAGGCTGAAGGACAGGAGGAGGCCAGAGGACAGGAGACTACAGGAGGAGGCCGGAGGACAGGAGACGACAGGAGGAGGCTGGAGGACAGGAGACTACAGGAGGAGGCTGGAGGACAGGAGACTACAGAAGGAGGCTGGAGGATAGGGAGCCACAGGAGGATGATGGAGGCCACAGGAGGAGGAAGGAGGACCGGAGTCCACAGGAGGAGGCTGGAGGACAGGAGGCCACAGGAGGAGGCTGGTGGACTGGAGACTACAGGAGAAGGATGGAGGACAGGAGGCTACAGGAGGAGGCTGGAGGACAGGAGGCTACAGGAGGAGGCTGGAGGACAAGGGGGCTACAGGAGGAGGCTGGAGGACAGGAGCTACATGAGGAGGATGGAGGACAGGAGACTACAGGAGAAGGATGGAGGGCAGGAGGCTACAGGAGGAGGCTGGAGGACAGGAGGCTACAGGAGGAGGCTGGAGGACAGAAGCTACAGGAGGAGACTGGAGGACAGGAGACTACAGGAGGAGGATGGAGAACAGGAGGCCACAGGAGGAGGCTGGAGGACAAGGTGGCTACAGGAGGAGGCTGGAGGACAGGAGCTACAGGAGGAGGCTGGAGGACAGGAGACTACAGGAGAAGGATGGAGGACATGAGGCTACAGGAGGAGGCTGGAGGACAGGGGGCCACAGGAGGAGGATGGAAGACAGGAGGCCACAGGAGGAGGCTGGAGGACAAAGGGGCTACAGGAGGAGGCTGGAGGACAGGGGGCCACAGGAGGAGGATGGAGGACAGGAGGTTATAGGAGGAGGCTGGAGGACAAGGGGGCTACAGGAGGAGGCTGGAGGACAAGGGGGCTACAGGAGGAGGCTGGAGGACAGGAGACTACAGGAGGAGGCTGGAGGACAGGAGACTACAGGAGGAGGCTGGATGACAGGAGACTACGGGAGAAGGATGGAGGACAGGAGGATACAGGAGGAGGCTGGAGGACAAGGGGGCTACAGGAGGAGGCTGGAGGACAGGAGACTACAGGAGGAGGCTGGAGGACAGGAGACTACAGGAGGAGGCTGGATGACAGGAGACTACGGGAGAAGGATGGAGGACAGGAGGATACAGGAGGAGGCTGGAGGACAAGGGGGCTACAGGAGGAGGCTGGAGGACAGGAGCCTACAGGAGGAGGCTGGATGACAGGAGACTACAGGAGAAGGATGGAGGACAGGAGGAGGCTGGAGGACAGGAGGCCACAGGAGGAGGCTGGAGGACAGGAGACCACAGGAGAAGGATGGAGGACAGGAGGATACAGGAGGAGGCTGGAGGACAGGGGACCACAGGAGGAAGGTGGAGGACAGGGGGCTACAGGAGGAGGCTGGAGGACAGGGGGCCACAGGAGGAGGCTGGAGGACAGGGGGCCACAGGAGGAGGATGGAGGACTGGAGGCCACAGGAGGAGGCTGGAGGACAGGAGACTACAGGAGAAGGATGAAGGACAGGAGGAGGCTAGAGGACAGGGGGCCACAGGAGGAGGATGGAGGACAGGAGGCCACAGGAGGAGGCTGGAGGACAGGGGGCCACAGGAGGAGGCTGGAGGACAGGGGGCTACAGGAGGAGGCTGGAGGACAGGAGACTACAGGAGGAGGATGGAGGACAGTGGGGTACAGGTGGAGGCTGGAGGAAAGGAGGCCACAGAATGAGGAGGATAGAGAACAGGGACCACTACATGTGAGGAGGGTAAGGGGTGGGAGTACAGATAATATTATGTGTAAGTTTGGGGAGATAAATAAAAGTGGAAAACCAAATGTAAAGGCAGAATAAAATAAAAGAAGGGGTTTTATATGTTTCACATGTTGCAGAGTTGCATTAGGGGATATTATATTGGTCCACGGGACGGGGGGCCAAAGTGAGGGGCGTTGTACCATGTGGGGACCATCAAGTTCAATATTATACTATGCGTGTGGGTGGGACAATGGGCGTGGTTTAGAAAAAGGGGGAGGGGCTTTGTGTCCCTCTTTCTCTTGCCCAAAAGTTGGGAGGTATGTGTATATATTATACACAGAGTCAATTATGTTGTATGTAATTCTCATCTTGTTTGTTATTATATAAAGTCTATATATACTATAGAAAGACACAAGGTGTTGTGGATGAATGGTAGATACGTGTCACCGTGGTGCCTGGCCTCGGTGAAGTAAAAACCAGTATTGCTGGTGTCAGCGGCGTTCGGCCACTGACACACTTTTGTTATTTTAACATAGCTGCAATGCAGCTGATCCGGGACGGGTTTTTTCTGGAGCAGTCACAGTGCTGGGTGGGATGGCTGCTCCCACGTTCCAGGCCAGGGCTTGCAGCCCTATGTAAAGCCACCTGTGTCAGGAGAAGGTGGGTGGTTCCCTACCTGTGTATAGCTAAGTGGGCCTTGCTGTGTGGGGAAGCCTGAGGACTGAAAAGGTGCTCTTAACCCAGGAGGGTGAAATATGGTACTGTGCCTGTGAATGTGAACTGTGCTTGATAACATGGACTAAGATTTATCATATGGACTATGCATTTTGTTTTGCCGGCTGGAGCAAGCCCTTTTCCCTGTTATTTTTATGTCTAAAATAAAGACACCTGTTTTGTTCACCTGAAAGACTGCTGCCTGGCGCTTCTCTAAAGGCTACCATTTGAGTGAACCCCTACAATGCACTTTATAAACTGTGAATTGAATAGTTAAAAAAATAAATTAAGATACGTATAGTTGCACGCCCACATGTAACTACATACAGCCCCCCCTATAAAAACTCTATATAGCCCCCTATAATAACTATATACAGCCCTCTATAACTATATACAACCCCCTATAATAACTATATACAGCCCCCCTATAACTATATACAACCCCCTATAATAACTTTATCCAGCCTTCCTATAATAACTATATACAGTCCCCCTATAATAACTATATACAGCCCCCTATAATAACTATATACAGTCCCCCTTAGATAACTATATAAAGTACCCCAATAATAACTATACACAGCCCCCTATAATAACTATATACATTCCCCCTATTATAAGTCCTAGGTAAAATAATAAAATTGTACTCACCTTCCATCGTTACCCCGGTGCTGATCTCCTTCCCTTTCCTTGCGGTGTTAGAATAGTGAATATTGTGGTGTACAAAGATGGCGGCGCCCTGTCGCAGTTGGCGGCATGACGTTGCACTGCTGTGATGTCATGCACTGCACCACTGTGCCGCCAGCACCACGGTGCTGCCATCTTGTTATATCTTCGATTGTCTATGACAGAGAAGGGAACTTATTATTCCTCCGCTCTGCCATAGACTGAAGTCGGTGCACGTCTGTGGGTTATGGCCCAGGGAGCCTGGACCCAAAAACATTGTGGACGATTTAGTCGATCATGCAACTGCTCGAATCACCCACATTTGGTGGGGGCTCCGGAGAGCGTGCCCTGGGCGCCCCCCCTATAATCCGGCCCTTATTACTTTTACTGGCAGGGGCTCCCTGTGTGGCCAGGGCCTCAGCACTAGTGCTACATACAGTATGAATACAGGCACCAATGGCCTTTCTGAGCCTGTGTGAAAGTGTGTTTCACAAAAGTGGAATATAAAAAAGAAAGAGCATAATAAATCTTTATATTGTGCTTTATGTGTATTGATAAATCTATGATATATAATGTATCTATAATGTAATACTACCTCATACAGAGGTGAAGTGAAAGAGAAATATTCCATAAGTACTATAAGGGCAACCCTAGTCCTTTCAGATCCAAGTTCCTGTGTCCCATAGTAGTAATTGATATAAAAATGCCATTGTTACACTACAGTATTATCCCACACTATTGCAAATATGCACCTTTGTTCTGAAGGCTAAATATGGATCTTGCCAAAAATAAGTCTTCCTGTAAATATAAAAAAATTAAATCACTGTAATTACATGACTCGTCCAGGAATGAATCATACTTCTGCAACATCCCCCACCGGGGCCTAGCCTTTTCTCGGGGCCTGGAGTCAGCCGGGGCCCGCAGTACCTGAGTGGCTGGCGGTTGCGGCCTAGGCACGCTAGTGTCACGGTGCTTGGTATGGGGAACCGGAGGGCTGTCCTACAGCCTGGCAGGTCTCCAGCAGGGTGGTGTTGGCAAGAAATGATGAGGGAAAGGCTTCTATAGCGGATCTCCCTGGGGCAACCCTTTGGTGTCTAGAGTAGGAGTCTCTGTGGGGTGGACAGGGTGCCTGTGATGATGGCAGCCGTAGTAGCAGGGACCAGACGGAGGCAGAGGTTGAACAAAAACAACTTACAGTTCTTTATTGGAACCGACAGGAACTTCAGCAACGTGCCTTTAACAGAGTGATGGAGCGCTGAGATGCTTTTGGAGGAAGCCACAGGAGGTAGATCGCCAGCCTGGATGCAGAGGGCAGGCTGGGAGGTAGCTGTGTCCTAATAGGAAGCTTCAGCTCGTCCTGGAGTGCTTCAGGTATCACCCTTGAAGGTAGGATGATACCCCTTTCCTCACTATACTAGCTAATCTATTAGCTCCACTCTTCAGAGGCAGGGGCTAGGCTCTTCCTGCTCTTATCTGGTATGCTGGCTGAATAGATCTGGACTGGGGTACCCAGTCTGCTTCTCTTCTCATCTAAGCTAGGCTGAACTAATCTCTATCTGGTGTCCTGCAGACCCTCAGGTCTGACCAGGACTGGTCTCTTCTCCCTCCTGGGAGAGACTCCTCTCTCCTCTCTCTCCTGAGAGAGACTCCTCTAGAACATTCCTGGCCAGGGGTTTTGTAACTCCTCTGGTCAGGTGGTGGCTGCTCCTCCAATCACATCTCAGCTTACAGAGGACAGGATGTAACACAAGACATTGGATGATAGATTTATACAAATCTTGCATCATACACAAATTAACTTCTGCCTTGCCAGGCAGGATTCACACTGCAATATCCCCTGTGTGATGTGATGACATGTTGTGGGGCTTATTCGCAAGCAGTCCTTCGCCATTGCATCGGCGAGGGTGTTGCACTTCCTTTTTACTATACTAAATGTGGAGTTATCTTTGGCTCTTTAGAACTGCGGTCCACCCTTTCTCCAACTGAAACAGGGAATGGGTGATAGTATGAACTGCAGAGGCAATTCAGGTTCATACCACTATCAGGCAAAAGTCAGATGGATAATTGTAATACTTTTGCTGTAAACTATCATTTTTAATCCAGTTAAGTCAAAGGTATAAAAACAAACAAAATCTAATCATACTCTAGATCAGTGGTTCTCAACCTGTGGGTCGTGACCCCAGCAGGGGTCGAACGAGCAAAACACAGGGGTCGCTTAAAGCCTTTGGAGCCACGATTTTATTGTGTTTTTACTGCAAATCGCACGGTTTGGGGTCACCGCAACATGAGTAACTGTATTGCGGGGTCACAGCATTATAAAGGCTGAGGACTAGAGATGAGCGAGCACTAAAATGCTCGGGTACTCGTTATTCGAGACGAACTTTTCCCGATGCTCGAGTGCTCGTCTCGAATAACGAACCCCATTGAAGTCAATGGGAGACTCGAGCATTTTTCAAGGGGACCAAGGCTCTGCACAGGGAAGCTTGGCCAAACACCTGGGAACCTCAGAAAAGGATGGAAACACCACGGAAATGGACAGGAAACAGCAGGGGCAGCATGCATGGATGCCTCTGAGGCTGCATAATCGCACCATTATGCCAAAATTATGGGCAACAGCATGGCCATGACAGAGTGACAGAATGAAGCTAGATAGCATCTAAAACATCCAATAATTGACCCTGACACTATAGGGGACGGCATGCAGAGGCAGCAGCGGCAGGCTAGAGAGTGTCATGGCGACATACCCTAAATGGACTCAGGCTTCAAACCAATGGGTGGCAGAGAGGAACCAAAGGAGGTGAGCAAGAAGCGCTCAAATAATATCGGTACATGATAAAAGTTTGCCAGTATATTTTGTGGATTACACAGCAGGGTGGCGACAAAGTTAACATGGAAGCCATGAAAACAACCCAAAATTCTGCCTGACACAGCTCGTTTGATAAGGGGACCATGTATGGAGGCAGTGAACTAGTAGTAGATTAAAGGTGCTGCAGTTAAAACTATGTTAGTTGGATCTTGGCATGGAGCTGGCGCTCCGCTGCCAGGCGAGCTTTCGCCAATCCAAGCCCCTGTCTCTAGGCTACTCCCCAAACAGCACTTCTAAGAACCTTTTGTATAAGATCAAGTGTAGTAGCGTTCTTATAAGTTTGGGATATGGCGGGTGAGGGGAATGTAAACAGATGCGCAAGAAGCGCTGAAATAATATTGGTAAATGATAAAAGTTTATTAGTATATTTTGTGGATAACACAGCTGGGTGGCGACAAAGTTAACAACTTTGATGTGGAATCCATGAAAACAACCCAAATTTCTGCCTGACACACCTCGTTTGATAAAGGGACGATGTATGGAGGCAGCTATATGGACGACTTTTGGAGGTAGCAATGGAGACAACGTGTGGAGGCTGCTATGGAGACAATTTAATTTGGATAGTGCCTGTATGTGGCAGTCCCAAAAATTTTTCAAACCAGAGGAGCAGGTAGGTGGCCCTCCAGAAAAATAGAATAGATTGAGTGCCTGTATGTGGCAGTCTCAAAAAGTTTTCAAACCAGAGGAGCAGGTAGGTGGCCCTCCAGAAAAATAGAATAGATTGAGTGCCTGTATGTGGCAGTCCCAAAAAGTTTTCAAACCAGAGGAGCAGGTAGGTGGCCCTCCAGAAAAATGGAATCGATTGAGTGCCTGTATGTGGCAGTCCCAAAAAGTTTTCAAACCAGAGGAGCAGGTAGGTGGCCCTCCAGAAAAATGGAATCGATTGAGTGCCTGTATGTGGCAGTCCCAAAAAGTTTTCAAACCAGAGGAGCAGGTAGGTGGCCCTCCAGAAAAATGGAATCGATTGAGTGCCTGTATGTGGCAGTCCCAAAAAGTTTTCAAACCAGAGGAGCAGGTAGGTGGCCCTCCAGAAAAATAGAATCGATTGAGTGCCTGTATGTGGCAGTCCCAAAAAGTTTTCAAACCAGAGGAGCAGGTAGGTGGCCCTCCAGAAAAATAGAATAGATTGAGTGCCTGTATGTGGCAGTCCCAAAAAGTTTTCAAACCAGAGGAGCAGGTAGGTGGCCCTCCAGAAAAATAGAATAGATTGAGTGCCTGTATGTGGCAGTCCCAAAAAGTTTTCAAACCAGAGGAGCAGGTAGGTGGCCCTCCAGAAAAATGGAATAGATTGAGTGCCTGTATGTGGCACTCCCAAAAATTGTTTAAAACAGAGGACCGGGTCGGTGGCCCTCCAGAAAAATTAAATGCATAAAGTACTATAGCTAGAGCCAGTGGGCCCTGTCAAAAAATAGCCAGTTTCCTCTGCTTTACTGTACAAAGAGGAGGAGAAGGAGGAAAATGAGGAGGAGGAGGAGTGGATCAATTATTCAGGTTGAGCTTCCTTCACCTGGTGGAGATTGGAAATTATGAGAAATCCAGGCTTTATTCATCTTAATAAGCGTCAGCCTGTCAGCGCTGTCAGTCGACAGGCGTGTACGCTTATCGGTGATGATGCCACCAGCTGCACTGAAAACCCGCTCGGACAAGACGCTAGCGGCAGGGCAGGCAAGAACCTCCAAGGCGTACAGCGCCAGTTCGTGCCACATGTCCAGCTTTGAAACCCAGTAGTTGTAGGGAGCTGTGTGATCATTTAGGACGATGGTATGGTCAGCTACGTACTCCCTCACCATCTTTCTGTAAAGATCAGCCCTACTCTGCCGAGACTGGGGACAGGTGACAGTGTCTTGCTGGGGTGACATAAAGCTGGCAAAAGCCTTGTAAAGCGTACCCTTGCCAGTGCTGGACAAGCTGCCTGCTCGCCTACTCTCCCTCGCTACTTGTCCCGCAGAACTACGCACTCTGCCGCTAGCGCTGTCAGAAGGGAAATACTGTTTCAGCTTGTGAACCAGGGCCTGCTGGTATTCATGCATTCTCACACTCCTTTCCTCTGCAGGGATGAGAGTGGAAAGATTTTGCTTGAACCGTGGGTCCAGGAGAGTGAACACCCAGTAATCGGTGCTGGAATAAATTCTTTGAACGCGAGGGTCACGGGATAGGCAGCCTAGCATGAAATCTGCCATATGCGCCAGAGTACCAACGCGTAAGAATTCACTCCCCTCACTGGCCTGACTGTCCATTTCCTCCTCCTCCAACTCCTCCAACTCCTCTTCTTCTGCCCATACACGCTGAACAGTGAAGGACTCAACAATGATCCCCTCTTGTGTCTCGCCAACATTCTCCTCCTCTTCCTCCTCATCCTCCTCCACCTCCACCTCCTCCGATATGCGCTGAGAAACAGACCTAAGGGTGCTTTGGCTATCAACAAGGGAATCTTCTTCCCCCGTCTCTTGTGACGAGCGCAAAGCTTCCGACTTCATGCTGATCAGAGAGTTTTTCAACAGGCCAAGCAGCGGGATGGTGAGGCTGATGATGGCGGCATCGCCACTGACCATCTGTGTTGACTCCTCAAAGTTACTCAGCACCTGACAGATATCAGACATCCACGTCCACTCCTCATTGTAGACTTGAGGAAGCTGACTGACCTGACTACCAGTTCTGGTGGAAGTTGACATCTGGCAGTCTACAATGGCTCGGCGCTGCTGGTAAACTCTGGATAACATGGTCAGTGTTGAATTCCACCTCGTGGGCACGTCGCACAACAGTCGGTGAGCGGGCAGTTGGAGGCGGCGCTGCGCTGCCCTGAGAGTGGCAGCATCTGTGCTGGACTTCCTGAAATGCGCACAGATGCGGCGCACCTTCGTGAGCAAATCTGACAGATTGGGGTATGTCTTGAGGAAACGATGAACTATCAGATTTAACACATGGGCCAGGCATGGCACATGTGTCAGTCTGCCGAGTTGCAGAGCCGCCACCAGGTTACGGCCGTTGTCACACACAACCATGCCTGGCTTCAGGTTCAGCGGTGCCAGCCACAGATCAGTCTGCGCCGTGATGCCCTGTAATAGCTCTTGGGCGGTGTGCCTTTTATCGCCTAGGCTCAGCAGTTTGAGCACCACCTGCTGTCGCTTAGCAACGGCACTGCTGCTGTGCCTAGAGCTACCGACTGATGGCGCCGTGCCCACGGATGGTAGTTCGGAGGAGGAGGTGGAGGAGGGGTGGGAGGAGGAGGAGGCATAGTAGGCCTGAAACACCTGGACCGAGGTAGGCCCCGCAATCCTCGGCGTCGGCAGTATATGACCAGCCCCAGGGTCAGACTCGGTCCCAGCCTCCACCAAGTTAACCCAATGTGCCGTCAGCGATATTTAGTGGCCCTGCCCGGCAGCACTCGTCCACGTGTCCGTGGTCAGGTGGACCTTGTCAGAAACGGCGTTGGTCAGGGTACGGGGTGATGTTGTCTGACACGTGCTGGTGCAGGGCTGGGACGGCACATCGGGAAAAGTAGTGGCGGCTGGGGACCGAATACCGAGGGGCGGCCACCGCCATGAGGTTGCGAAAGGCCTCGGTCTCTACTAGCCTATAGGGCAGCATCTCCAGGCTAAGCAATCTGGAGGATTCTCCTATGGCTATTTTCTAGCCAAGTATGAAAGCACACTACTATGCCAGATGAGATGACGCTGAGTTATTAAACAAAATAAACGTAAAATAAAAAAGGACAAATGGCAGACTGTGCCTAATTGAAATCCAACCCCTACTAAATTTTCCCACTTCGGTCTTTGCAATGGATATGTGCGTCACTAAGCGCAAAACACAGCGGTCGCAAGTCTCACTACAAATTGCTCACAATTGGCTAGTAGATGCACTGCAGCAAGTACAGCCACCAGCAGATCAACCAGAAATCAAATATATAACGCTACTGTAGGCGTAAGCCGTTTGGATTCTCCTATGGCTATTTTCTAGCCAAGTATGAAAGCACACTACTATGCCAGATGAGATGACGCTGAGTTATTAAACAAAATAAACGTAAAATAAAAAAGGACAAATGGCAGACTGTGCCTAATTGAAATCCAACCCCTACTAAATTTTCCCACTTCGGTCTTTGCAATGGATATGTGCGTCACTAAGCGCAAAACACAGCGGTCGGAAGTCTCACTACAAATTGCTCACAATTGGCTAGTAGATGCACTGCAGCAAGTACAGCCACCAGCAGATCAACCAGAAATCAAATATATAACGCTACTGTAGGCGTAAGCCGTTTGGATTCTCCTATGGCTATTTTCTAGCCAAGTATGAAAGCACACTACTATGCCAGATGAGATGACACTGAGTTATTAAACAAAATAAACGTAAAATAAAAGAGGAAAAATGGCAGACTGTGCCTAATTGAAATCCAACCCCTACTAAATTTTCCCACTTTGGTGTTTGAGGTGGATATGTGTGCCACTAAGAGCTAAACACAACGGTAGCAAGTCCCCCTGCTAATTCCTCACAAAATGGTACTAGATGCAAATAAAAAAAAAAAAAGTAGAACGTTATTGTAGCCCTAAGAAGGGCTGTTGGGTTCTTGGAGAATCACTCCTGCCTAACAGTAAGCTAATAGAACACCCTAACGCTTTCCCTGACCAGCAGCAGCTCTCTCCCTAGCGGCATCCAGACACAGAATGATCCGAGCAGCGCGGGCAGCGGCTAGTCTATCCCAGGGTCACCTGATCTGGCCAGCCAACCACTGCTATCGACGTGTAAGGGTACCACGTCATGCTGGGTGGAGTGCAGAGTCTCCTGGCTTGTGATTGGCTCTGTTTCTGGCCGCCAAAAAGCAAAACGGCGGGAGCTGCCATTTTCTCGAGCGGGCGAAGTATTCGTCCGAGCAACGAGCAGTTTCGAGTACGCTAATGCTCGAACGAGCATCAAGCTCGGACGAGCATGTTCGCTCATCTCTACTGAGGACCACTGCTCTAGATAATGATAGGCTATATTCTGTATACATATGCTCATGGGCTATCAGAATGTGTATAGAGATATACAACCTATATTCCTATCTTTATCATGGTTAAGGCAGAAATGCTTTCTATTGAAGGTGGAGGACAGTGTAAAGTTAGATGAATCATCTTATTTGTGGCAAAACCAGATGAGTGGGACATTTTTGTTTGACGGGTGTAATGCTTTGATAAGTTGCTTCTAGTGGTTTAGCTGTGGTTTATTCCACTCTCCCCATTTATAAAACATGTACACTTGTCCAAACATGGCACAAATGTGTATGAGAAGGTTGGAATGTATAGCTGCCCCAACAGATATTGAGGGAGATTTGTCAGAAGTGAAGTTTGTGTTTCCCATGGCAACCAATCATAAACATTGGGAAAATGATATCTGAGCTCTGATTGGTTGCCAAGTGCAACTAGAACAATTCTGCTACACTTCTGCTAGACACTTCTGATAAATCTCCCTTGTTGAATTTATAAGGCTACTTTCAGTTTGTGTTTGAAAAAAAATATACATTTGTAAAGTGGATGTCCAAACAAAAGATGCTTTAACCCCTTAGCGCTCCGTGGCGGATATGCATCGAGCCGAGCCGAACCGGCATCGGGAAACACGGGGTGCCAGCTGTAACTAATAGCTGGCACCCCAGTGTAACACCCGCGATCGGAGTGGGCATTTAACATGCCTCTGGGGGTCTTTCCCCCACGATCGCCCCCCCCCCCCGAACCGTTTTCGGGGGACGCTGATTGCTGCTATGGAAGTGCTGGGGTTCGATCTGGTCCCCAAGACTGCCTGCAGGCACTGCTAGTAAGATGGCGTCTGTGACGTCATCTTACTGACACTGCTAATACCCTGCAATACATAAGTATTGCAGAATATTACCATGAACGAGCAATCACATGATTGCTTGTTCATGTCCCATGGTGGAAACAATGAAAAAGTAAAAAAAATGTTATTCAATAAAAAATAAAGTAATAAATCAATAAAAATGCCCTTAAGCCCCATAACATATAAAGAGACATATAACCCAAAGAAAAGTCTAAATCATAACGAAAACCCCACATATATAGTATCAGCGCGTCCGAAATAACCCGTAGAATAAAAGTAAATCATTATTGAACCCGTACGATGAACGCTGTTAAAAAAAACTATTGAAAACCCACCAAAAATTATAATTTTTATCTATTCAATCTTACAAAAAATGATCAAAAAAACATATGTACTCCAGAATGATACTGGTGCAAAGTACAACATGTCCTGCAAAAAACAAGCCATCAACCAGCTCCGTAGCCAAAAAAGGAAAAATGTTATGCCACTTGGAAAACAGCAATGCAAAAATGATAGATTTTTCCCCACATTACGGTTTTATTTGACAAATTTAGTAAAATCTAAGAAAATATATTCAAGTCTGGTATCCCCGTAATCGTATAGACCCATAGAATAAAGATAACATGATTGTTAGGCTAAACAGTGAACAAGAAAAAAAAAGGTCAAAAATCTAGCACAGAATTGATGCTTTTCTACTCCTGCCCTCAAAAACGAGTTCCTAAATTTTCAACAATAGGTGATACCAACCCAAATATAGCAATACTGGAAAAAGCATCTCATCCCGCAAAAAAAATGCCATCACATGGCCCCAATAACGAAAAAGCAAAAATTCTGGCAGCTGCAGGGCGCTCCTACCCTTCTGCGCCCCTGTGTGCACCCATAAAACAAGTCACGGCCACATGTGAGGGGTCTCTGTACTCGGGAGAAATTGCAGAACAAATTGTAAGATGGGTTTTCTATTTTTATCTTTTGGAAATGTGTAAATTTTAGGACTAAATGAACGTATAACCTGCACAATTTGACCATTCTAAATTTCACCTCCATTTTGATTCAATTAATATGAAGATCTCAAGGAGTTAACAATCTTCCTAAAAGCTGTTTCTGATAGTTTGAGGGGTGCAGATTTGAAAATGGATTGATTACATAGGGGGTTTTGATGGTAAATATGTAAAATTTCATTCAAAACAGTATTTATCCGCAAAAGAGTAAATTCTGAAAATACGGAAAATCGCTATTCGATTTGTAAGCCGCGCGACATCAAAATAAATTATCCAGACATTTCAAAAATGGTGAAAATATAAAGTAGACATATGGGAAATGTTACATAAACATAGAGAAAGGTGACGGCACTCACCGGTTCCAAAAGCATGAAAAGCGTCCTTTATTGGTGGGGAAGCATGCAGGGGGCTAAACAGACAGGTTCCGGCAATGGGGCCGTTTCACGGACTGTGGCGCTTTCTCAAGCCGATGGCGTCATCGCTAAAATACACGTGACCGCAGGTGGGCGTAGTCAAACCTAATGGGCGTGACCATACCTAGTGGGCATGGCCATACCTAATAACAACAATAGTTCAGTGATGCACATGAATATCCTTATATAAACACACAAGGAGACAAAGTATATGTGACAACCAGGTGATAATTAAAACTATTCAGGTAAGTGGGAGGATGATAGATCGTCAGGCCCGGCATGGAGATCCTTCCAAAACCCGGATTGGAGGTTCAATCCCACTGCTGAAGTTAAAAACAAGAAGACACTACAGCTGCGACGATCTAATCGTCGATCCACGCTAAATGGCCCTTATGTACAGCAAACTATTAATACCACCCTAGAATTTGAAGAGGGTAAGGGGCGCAGGGTGCTATAAGGGGCGCAGGGTGCTATATGGTAAGGGGCGCAGGTCACGGAATACTGTATGAGCATATGCTCCAAGTTATAGTAAAATGGTGGCTTGGAATTAAGTGGCCAAGGTAGCCTGACCAGTATGACAGAAGAAAAAGGAAGAGATAGTAAATATCACAAGAATACATTGAGCTTGTTGCGTTGCATAGATTTCCTTGATGTACGGGTTACAGAGTCTGAGGGTAGGCTCGGTACCACGGCATTCCGTAAGCCTACAGCCACCAACTCCCTGCTGCATTTTGGTAGTTTCCACCCGGAGCATACTAAGACCAGCCTACCTTACAGTCAGTTCCTCCGGCTTAGACGAATTAACAGCGACGAAAGCAGATTTCAAATCCAAGCAGAGGAGTTGAAGCTACTAGTAGCGACTAGTAGCCTCATGTCCGGCTACTCCACGCCCCAGTAGCCGCATAAAAAAATTAGCATATACATGTAATAAAGTTTTGTAAAAGACACCCGGGGCTTGAAGATTAGCCCAAAAGAGGGCTATCCTCCCGTCCCATCCATCCACCTACCACCCCTTCTACCTTTATAGGTAGAATCGGGGTGGTAGGTTCCCTTTAAGCTGTAAAATTGCTGCGTCCTTAAGGGGTTAAAAAACACTAAGTTAAAATATTTAAAAACAACACACCAGACCCCTTCATCCCAGCACCAACCACCCAGTTACAGCTGCTGCAACTCCCCTTCTGGTGTTGTCATATGATGTGCTATTTAAGGCCACTGCTGAGGTCAGACAGAAGTCCACACTAAGAGCATAGAGATTACTGCTGAGACCTCTGATCAACTGCAATACCTCTGATCGACCTACCTTACAGTCGAAACCTCTGATCGACTGTAAGGTAGTATTCATTAATATTCAGCATGTCTGCAGGGACATAGGTCAGGGATCTACCTGTTAAGGGCCACCGTTCAGGACGTTCCGCTGAACTTGTGGCATATACAGTAGTTTGGGATGCACTGCCTTGACTGATAGCAAACCTAGTTACATCTGACTCTGCTGGGAAACCATGAAGAATTGACCTCTGAATGCATCCACTGACAGATTGTTATTGTACTGATACAGAAAGCTGTTGACACAACTATGATAAAGAAGAAAAGGGGAACAGTAGATGTTTTGTTCCCTCACAGTGTGGGCAGATCATGTGTTAGGGAGCTGCTAGTCATCACATCCACAATGTTTGAGCATGGAGTGCTGTGCAGTTAAATTTTTTTTCAACCAACGGCATATCAAACAGTCTAACCCATATACCTTTATTGGGATGATGGGTACAATTTTACCTATAAACATGGTAAGTTTGTTTGTATTTCTGTGGGAGCTTGTATCTCAAAGTCCCTGACTCCTTTACATTTAATGGCAAGAATAGTGCAGCATGCACAGAAGTTTTGATGCAAGGAGAACTATAAGTTTTACACTGTCAGAAAATGATACTTAGTGTGCCTCCTGCTACGACTCCCCCCGCCGTGTGCTTGCATTCCCGTCTCCTAGGGCGCGCTGGCTTCTCTAGATTTAAAGGGCCAGCGCACTGTTAATTGGCGCTGGCCATTTTTAGGAAATATATATAAGCCTCTGGATTTTAGAAAAAAAAGGCTTTAAAAACTATGCAAATGTGTCGGAGGGGCACCAGGCTCAATTAACACCTATGCAGCCCAGAACCCCTCAGGCTCATTTGCATAGTTTTAAAAACATGTTTTGCCCAAAAAAAAAAAAAAAAAAACAAAGCCAGTTACAGCTGCTGCAACTCCCCTTCTGGTGTTGTCATATGATGTGCTATTTAAGGCCACTGCTGAGGTCAGACAGGAGTCCACACTAAGAGCATAGAGATTACTGCTGAGACCTCTGATCAACTGCAATACCTCTGATCGACCTACCTTACAGTCGAAACCTCTGATCGACTGTAAAGTAGTATTCATTAATATTCAGCATGTCTGCAGGGACATAGGTCAGGGATCTACCTGTGTAAGGGCCACCGTTCAGGACGTTCCGCTGAACTTGTGGCATATACAGTAGTTTGGGATGCACTGCCTTGACTGATAGCAAACCTAGTTACATCTGACTCTGCTGGGAAACCATGAAGAATTGACCTCTGAATGCATCCACTGACAGATTGTTATTGTACTGATACAGAAAGCTGTTGACACAACTATGATAAAGAAGAAAAGGGGAACAGTAGATGTTTTGTTCCCTCACAGTGTGGGCAGATCATGTGTTAGGGAGCTGCTAGTCATCACATCCACAATGTTTGAGCATGGAGTGCTGTGCAGTTAAATTTTTTTTCAACCAACGGCATATCAAACAGTCTAACCCATATACCTTTATTGGGATGATGGGTACAATTTTACCTATAAACATGGTAAGTTTGTTTGTATTTCTGTGGGAGCTTGTATCTCAAAGTCCCTGACTCCTTTACATTTAATGGCAAGAATAGTGCAGCATGCACAGAAGTTTTGATGCAAGGAGAACTATAAGTTTTACACTGTCAGAAAATGATACTAAGTGTGCCTCCTGCTATGACTCCCCCCGCCGTGTGCTTGCATTCCCGTCTCCTAGGGCGCGCTGGCTTCTCTAGATTTAAAGGGCCAGCGCACTGTTAATTGGCGCTGGCCATTTTTAGGAAATATATATAAGCCTCTGGATTTTAGAAAAAAAAGGCTTTAAAAACTATGCAAATGTGTCGGAGGGGCACCAGGCTCAATTAACACCTATGCAGCCCAGAACCCCTCAGGCTCATTTGCATAGTTTTAATAACATGTTTTGCCAAAAAAAAACAAAAAAAAACAAAGGCATAAGAAGGTAAAAAAAGAGCAGATCCTGCCAGATGGGGCACACACCAGTATGTCGGTGTGGTTGGTTTACAATGCTTGATCCCTGTGGTAGATCTCCATTAATACTGTTGTCTATACATATATTTCAATATACACACATTATATTGGTGTAGTTTAGTAATCATGCTGATATTTTATTAAAAAATAAAACATAAGAAACACAGGTACAAAAAATCAGAAATAAAATACACACAAAAATTATTAAAGAACACCTTTACTATGCAAATTATATAAATATATTAAAAAACACATCAAAAACATATGGAAATAGACTTTATTAAACAAATTATACTTATGGCTGTTTTTCATATTCATCTTTGGGTTTTTAGACATATTTAAAGCTAAACAATATTAATTTCACCTTCTCACCAACCTCTACTTCTCCCTTTACTATATTCATTTCTATTAAAGGCGGCCTGTAATGAGGATTTATCCCCAAAAAACTGCCACAAACCTGTTATCCAGGACAGCAACAGGATCACAATAATGTCCGTGAAGGAGATTGATCACTTGTGTGAAATAGATCTTTGATACAAAGACTGAATACAAATGACCACTACAGAGTCAGGGGGTGGGATGTCCCGGGTGGGATGTCGCAGGTGGGAACCCCCACCTAGTTTTAAGAAAATCTAGCAGCAAAATCCATTGTGATAAATCCAAGACACTTATGAGTAAGTGTCCCTAGTTTATCATGCTTGATTTTGATCCTAGATTTCTTTTATTTGATGTAGTCCAGGTACACCATCACAAGTCTAGCGAGCATCTGCTGAAGGTGGCTTGTGATGTGAAGCCAGTGTTTAGGTCATTTCTCTGCAGCTTTTAAAGTTCTTTTCCAATGTAAGACTGGATCTCCCATCCATGACATCACTGCTATGCTACCTCACCTCATGCCTCAATCTCCCCTCCCATATAGATTGTAAGCCCTCACAGGCAGGGTTCTCCGTCCAATGCTCCAGTTCAATGTAGTTAATATTTTGTATTTGCATTTGTTCTGGTCTTAATGCAATGTCACCAAACCCCACATTGGAACTAATTGTACTCTACAAACAGTAATAAAAATCCTATAGCTCTCCCAGCCAACAAGTTGGTGACAGCTGGTTGGTCTAAATCCTCATGATAATTTTCTTATTTTAAAGGAAACCTATTTTGTTTTCTGCAACATTCACAAAACAGCAAAATACAGAGTGTAGATGTGGTTTCCTGTGATCAAAGTGCAGTGTATTTTCGGAACCCAGATGCTGGATAGAAAGCTTACACGGGTATGTCACATGATTAAACCACTGTGCAAAGCAGTTACTGAAGTCTATAACTGGAAGGAAAAACATAAAATAGGTTGAAAGTGGTACACAAGAGTTCCCCATCATTTCTGTAGGCAATGAATGGAGCAGCATGGTTTTCCATTGTGGACTCAGGACCCCCATGCAAGGGATCAGTACAACAAGGTGGGCTCCAGCAACTATGTACTTATCTCTTGTGGATAGATTTTAAAGGTTTTCATGGCATTAAACTTTGATTTTCTTGAGAAAGTAACATCTAGTAGAGCTTCAACTGCTCTATTTATATCCAGTGTTCATAATATCACCTCATACAGAAAAGACAAAGTCAGACCAACATGATTTAGAAAGCATTGATATAAAACACTAACTTTAAATGCAGACAACTTATCCATTGTTCCTTTCATGCTAAGTGAGACACAAATGTCTTTATATTGTAAATAGAGCAAAACAAATCTTAGGAAACTGTACATATACTGTAACTTTTTATCAAGTTTTTATTACAAAATATTTTTTAAAATAATTTTTAATACTGTCCTAGAGCAGTCACAATAGGCTAACATGTCCTGGTTTCAGGTGCTAGCAAGCCTACTTTGTGGTATAGCCTGGAACAAAGTGAGTATTTTATTATCCTAAGAGGAAATTAACTCCCCTCAAATTCAACTGACAAAAATATAGATCTTCACCTCTAGCATGGCTGCCCGGAGGAAAGCTTTTAAAATCAGAAAATAAATACCTGTAATTTGTAAAAAAAAAATGGGGAACAACAAACTCTTTTAGAGCTTTAAAAGGAACATGTCATCAGTATCACACATATTCACCTAATTTAACCTGATTTTATTATTAACATTCCTACTTCTACTCAGACTAAAAGTATATAAAGGTATACCTAGCTCCCTGACAGCAAACTGGATCAAGTCAGGTCTGTGTCTTCATCATCATTATCTCCTCTCTTATATCTCTTCCTTCCTCTTGCCCTTCTGCAGACATGACTGCTGACTGCTGAGTGATTTGATGGGAGCATGCAGTCAACTTATAGCTGCATGAGGGAGGAAAGTAATGGGAGAAAGCTCACAAAGCAGAGAGGAAATAATGATGATGACGACAAAGGGACAGCAGCCTTGCAGCAGGGCCCCAATGACTCACTTTTAAAAATGAGTGGAACCAGTAATGTTAATTATAATAGCAGATTGGGAATTAGTATTAAAATGGCCATGAGAACCACCTGTCATTTAGTGAAAATGTGTAATACTGATGACAGTTCCATATAAACCAAGTACAATGAAACAATTGTTAAATTACATGGTATTTTCTTTACTATTTCAGAAAATGACAATGAGGTCTGTGCTACTAAGAAAATAGTTAAAACAGTTATCTGACTTGACAGTCAGAAGAATCACAGTTAAGGTATAAAGTGCAAAAAATAACACATAAATAACATAAAACGCCCATCTCCATACTACGTTGTCCTGAATCCTGGCACAAACACATTAATAAATATGGGCCATTGAGTGAGCACTATAAGAAGCAAGTAAGGTTACATTCATACCACTTTTTTGCCCTCCATTGTAAGCATAGTTCCGGCAGATGTGTACTTACAATGGAGGGCACAGACCTATCTTACTGTATGCACATACATGGCGTATACATGCTGAGTGTATACAAAAGACACAAGGTGCATGTAGCCTGAGTAGTTCTTTCAGAAATATAATATTGAAAATATATAAAATACTTTCAGTGGAATAAAGGCTACTTTTACATATTGACATTTCATTCGTGATCCCTAAGGATCCCTAAGGACTTTGCCATTGAACATTAGGTGCATAATAAAGCAGTGTCTTACAGACTATTGCTTGTAGATTGCTTGTAAATGCCTGAGCTAATAAATTTCACAGCTAACAATTAGTAAGACATAAGGAAATTGATCGATCATAAGATGATAAGATGTGAAAACAATGAGTCCTCTTTCATCTTTGCCCGAGCCTGTGAAGCCTTATGCAGTATATTGAAAGACATCCATGTAGCCCAGTTTCACACATTGTGCATTGGAGATTGCCAATCAGTGATGAGATACAGTCATTTCTAAAATATTAGCAAAGCATTGAAAGTGGTTGGAGGTGTCACATTAATATCAGTAACTGAATAGTCAATACCAGAAGCCAGACACACTCAATCACTTTAGCAGAGTTTTTAGATTCTAGAATTTTATACTGTAACACTGTATGTTCTGTCTCCATTTCCATTGCCATACATTTGTATTCCCCAGGGGATGTGACTTTGTTGATGATCAGCTTACAGATGTCATCACTGGGATCACATTTTTCCATTTCTGTATCACCATTTTTCCAGAAGTAACTGGCATGCTTTGACATTGTTGGACATGTCAAGAAATATTGGGTTGCATGCATGTCTTTATGAGTAGATGAGTCACGAAAACTTTTTAGAAACATTATTGATGACTCTAAGGAAAAAAGAAGACTGTGTTTAAATAACAATTACATTTTCTGACAAATATTTAAAATAGTAAACATACTTTTTTAGTCTTAATCCATATCATAATTTAAACAGTTCAAGAAAGTCACACGTCCATTAAGTTCAACCAAGGAAGGGAAGGGATTGGATGAGGAAAGGATTAAGCAAGGATTTTAGAGGGAAAGTTGCTAATATAGATAGTGACCGTTTAATTTAAGAAAAGTGGCAGAGCTTAGACTGTGCCATCACTGGCTGGGAGGTGGTTTGCTGTAGGAGACATCTGTCTGCAGATAGAGACAATGATATGCCTATTCTGCTCAGCTATTCTTCAGCTGAATCTTGGAAGCAGCAAGAAGTGATGTACTATGGCTTTAACACTTTTTGCAGCTTTAAAAAAAAGCCTTTTTGGTTCACCAAAGCATTTTAGCAACTTTATTATGTATGCAACACCCTAACCTCAAACTTTACACCTGTGTATCTCAAAGGAGTAGATATGTTTAAACCACAAACAATTTATGGTTATTTATATTTTTTATATATACAGATACTCACCCTTTTCATATTCACATGTAGCATTCTGTTCCAGATTCTGCTGGATCATGGATCTAGTAAAAAAAAGAATATACTGTATAGAGAATTGATTTTATTTTTAATTGTGAAAAACAACACATAAAGGAGTGTCAATGAAAGACTGCTTTATAACCCCTATAGACACTATAATGGATGCTCCACTAAACCTAGTAGCTGTTAAATAGTTAAGAGATACCTCGGTAGACTAAACAGACTATGTCACTACAATGGACTGCTGATTCATTTCCTTGCCTGACCTAATCACTGTGTGGGTGAAATATGTGGGCTTCTGCATAAAAAATGTGTGTAGTAGAGTTAACTGTTTGACAAACCTGCTATGCTTTAGGACCGATTCACATTTTCCTCCAATCCACCCACAGAAGGGGTCCCTTGACTGAATACAGTATGTGCAGCTGACATTGTAGGCAGCACAGTCATCCAGCGGTAGTCTGGCAATTTCACGAGTGGTCCCCATATACAGGATGTGCTACAGAAAAGACAAAGATGTGAGCAACTGAACAGGCATTTCACTAACCAGATTCTGACATTAATGTATCATATTCCACTTGAATAAATGAGTCATTGATCAGTGACACTTTAGTTCAGTGAGACTATATTTTCTTTGACAAAAAAACAGACAAAAGGAGCATAGTAAAATACAGAAATGGGTGGTGACTTTTCATTGTGAGACTTCTACTTAACTGATATAAATTAGTCACTAAAGGAGTGGGTCACAAATCACAAATAGTCATATCTTACTGTGTACTGAGGTCAATATGGTACGTCTGGTTTAGGTAATAAAATAAAGCACCTACTTGGACCGAGTCATTATACTATGTATTATATACTCATCACACCGATACCTATTTCCATTCCATGTGAAGTGTGCACAGCGTCAGATTCATGATATGTGGCGCCCATTCTTCATGAATCTGCCATTCCCCGCACCGCCCCAACGGAGTGCACAAACTTTTTTGGTGCACCTTTAACATGGGGCATGCGACACACTTATGTCAGACTTTGCATGTTAAATGTGGCACACGGTCCGACTGTGCTCTAAAAGACCCTTTTCAGTGGTGAAATTTGTATCGCGTGAAAAATAGCGCAGCCGTGACAAAGGGTTGCGTGTGATACATATGTGGCACAGACACTTCTTAAATACATGTGCAAGCAGTTTGTACATGAAAGAAAGTGCAAAGTCCAACAGAAAACTGGCGCACAGCCTTTGGTAAATGTGTCCCAGTGTCAATAGAGACTTCAGAACCTCTGTCAACCAATCAATGTCCCACCAAAGGGGCTTACATAGTATAGGCCTAGAAGACCATGCCAGAGGATTGGCTTAGTTGTTTGTCACATTTACACTAGGCAGTGGTGCTCTGGAATACTAAAACTCATAAGCATGCATGGATCTTTGTTTGTCTTTTGTACATTACTGGTGACCATTTTAATATTGATGAAAGTGAAAACTTCATGACAGTAAGTGATAGATTTCCCCCTTCGTATGATTTACATTACATCATTTATTGTACTACTCACTGTGTTTGGATCCAGATCCATAAACAGTAGCTTTCCGTTTTGTTTGAAGGGCATGATTTTAAGTGCATTAAAAGCACCATCTTCCAGCTCCACAACCTTGTGTACAATCCCATTATCTTGGACAGTAAGAAAGAGTATGTTACTGCACATCGCTTTAATCTACACAGTACTTGTACACAACAAACAGCATGTTATATGAAAGGGTAAACTGTTGCATTAAGCCAGTGATTGCCTACCTCTAGAATTCTTGCCCAGAACTACAATATGGTTCGGATATGTTTAGTGCTTTCTAAAAGACCTGATTATTTTCTTATTTTAATATAGGGTATAAATTACTTGACTAGAATACTAGACTCAAAGGAACTCCAACTTTTCTGGAAAACTATGAAGGTAACTATAATGGTTATCCCATAAACAAAGCATAGAGTATATTGTGGTATAGGTGGGGTTCAAGCATTGGGACTATCACGAACACATAAGAACCTGTTTCTTCCGCTATATCTGTTTTTTTATGGCACCGCTTCAAATGGCACTTGGTGGATCCAGTGGTGGCTCCAGTGTTTTGCACTGAGAGGGGTATTTGCTTCACCCGTATATGTTTGGGCAGAATTGTGTCATTCAGGTGTTCTCTTGCCAACAACAACACTTGGAGCTCCTCAATTATAAGGGCTCTTCTACACCCCTAATTTCATTTATTAGGACAGTTGAAGCTACAAAAACACCCCAAAACCCTAATGTTTCCTATGATTGCCCTAATTGTCAATTCATGCATGCATGGAAGACTTTACACTTTTATGGTACCTGTAGCAAGTAAGAGGACCCTGTAGATCATATCATTCAATCCAGTTATCTCATCCACCACTATTTTACTGTAGTGCTCTTGGTTATGGAAAACAGTCTTCTTACTTGATGGCCACAACCATTCGTTTAGTTCTGGATTTTTGGATGCCTCGTCTGAAGTTTCCTCTGGTGTGTAGCTACTTAAGCACTGAGTTTAGAGAATAAAATTAAAAAATGAACAAAGAAACAAAGAAATTAAAGCTAGCTTGTTTAGTATGGACAGAACAGTGACAGACATTCGCAGGACAGTAGCATAAATAATTACTTAACATAATGAAATGCATTTATCTAGGAGAATAATTTATGGGAGTTGTTTTTGGATTGAGTCTGAAGTACCTGATTTTTTTTTATAAAACTTTATCCAAAAGGATCCAACTTTTACATTTCTGAATGCCTAAGATGCTGATACCTCACTGTAACATTTATTTCTTTTGGTACAGAACTTATTTATAAGAAATTACCGTCCCAGGACGAATTGCTAGCTTGGTATTAGAAGAGCCCCATAAGCTTGAAGTGTTGAAAAGAAGTTCAATGTTCTCAACCTCATAGGAGCACACGGCACTGTGATTCCTAAAGCAACGTGAAAAGGACATATTAAAAAACAGTGGTACCACCTTTACAGGAGTACAGAGTCTTAAATACAATGAATACTCCACGGAGGATTCGGGATAAAGAATATGTAAATATCTTTTTCAGGATGGGAAAAGAAAAACTATGACACCAGTGCAATGAATGAATCACATACATTGTATTCTGGGGTAAGAATATGCAAATATTCTTTTCAGGATCATATCATATCATAAGGCTACTGGAAAGTTGGCATTGATATATAGGGAGCTGCCTTATTTATGGGAGCACGAGAGTAATAGTTTTCTATTTTTCATCTTAGAAATTTTATTTGCATGTCTTATTGCCTCCATTGGATCATGTCCATGACACATTACCATGAATTGCATTTTATCCACTGGAAGTAACTGTGAATAACAGCAATCAGAGATCTAAAAACTTTGGGAAGAAAGTGCCCCCCTGAAAATTAGAGAAGTAATGGAGATGATGGATGGATGCTTTGGGTCTTCATAATCGGGCTTTGTTACTTACATTGGAGTCTCATCTACCTATTGTCAGCAAAGGATTGTTGAATGATATGTATAATTTTGGAATATGGATGTCTTTTCCATACATATTTAATTGCCTGATGCCAAAGTTTTTTATTAGTGGTTCACGGAATTGTATTGGATTTCATGTACTTATCCTACATAATGCATTCTGGGCTGCTTTTTGCCTGTTGTGTCTTTATGTTTATGGGAAGTTTTTATCTATAATTGTCTCTTTGTCTTTTGTCCTTTTACATTTGTATGAAAAATAAAAAATGAAACTTTTCATTATACAAACAATAAAATGTATTTGCTAACCTTGACAACCTCTTTAGAAGTGTGTGTGTGTAGAGCTACATTCAAAAGTCTCACCATGAATTTTTGAAAAGTCCATAAATCACATTCCCAGTTTTCCCTTGTAGAAAGTAAATATCCTGAAGCTGTGGGTAATACTGCCCCGTTAGCTGGTTTCCACATATCATACGTGATTTCAGTGCTGTACTAAATTCATAACGAGTATTCGCTTTCTCTGATCCTTGTTCTTCCTGATGAAGCAAATTTGGGGAAAACTGTTGTAGTCATGGCTTTAACAATTGTGAAAGAAGAAATGAAACTTAATAAGCAAAAAACTACAGCATGATTGACTCAGGGCAAACTCTGAAGGAAAAGGGAAGTCCTAAAGTGTGTAACATAAAGAACAAAACTAAGATTGTACAAGTAATATACTGTATGTATATAATACTACTCATAAGTGTAAAAAAAAAACCATTTCAGTTTTGGTCACACTTGATAAAGTTTTCCCATACTTTCCAAACAGAAATGAGACCCTGAAACAGAAACTGCTGTTAGACCAAGTTATCATGTGACATGGGTCAGAAACAGCGATGTAGGTGTAATATGGAAATCGGTGGAAATCACACACCACATAGTATACTACTGGCAGGGTTGTTTCATCTGATATATAACAATTTCACTAAATCCCTGGTCTAAACAAGTTGCTAAGCATGTTATCAGTTTACCCACTTTCTCAGCACAAGTAAAGGGGACAATTTACATTTGTTGTCTCAAGGATAGGGGGTGGCATTTGGATTGATGGGGGTCTTGTTCTCATTAATTGAATGAAGCAGTAGGTGAAACATCTGTCCTGCTGCTCTATATATTACTATGGGAGATCAGAAATTCCCAACACTCCCATAGTATTGAATAGAGGCACATAACTTGAAACTGGTAGGCGCCAATACAAATTCTGTACAAGGCTTCCCCAACGATAATGTATTCTCTTCATATGGGTAAGAGATACCTTATGGTTTGCTTAAAGCAGTCGGCCACTTTACCTCATGTTTTTTGTAATGTGTGAGTAAGTGTGAGTGCAGGATATTGGGTAGTTTACCAATATTACATTGGTTATAATAGTTTACAATTAAGACATTTATTAAGTTCTGCTCTGCTTTCTTCATATGTAAAGTGAAGTCTCCTGTCTTTACCTCTTCCTACAGACATTTCTGCCAATAAAATGGATGCAGATGGAGGGTCATGTGATCTCTAACTGTTCATTAACAATCGTTAGAGATCACATGACCCTCCATCTGCAGCCATTTTATGGACAGGAATGTCTGGCTGATAAGGTAAAAGTTCAGTTTGTATATATCAAGAAAGCAGAGCAGAACTATTAATAGATGTAATATATGAAACTCAGGCGTTAGAAAAGTGCCAGAGGGATTATAACTCTTATTTGAAGGAGAAAGCTCAAAATAAAATGCTCTTTCAGGGCCAGAGATCATTTCTGGAAGGGGGTAGGCCTGGGAGCGGATTAGCTAGGAGGATCAAGAACCAACAGGATAACCATTTGCTGTCAGAAATTAAAAAAAAAAAGCTCTGGAGAGTTGGTTTATTTAGAGAAGGACATTGTCACAGAATTTCTATCATTTTATATAGATACATATACTTCTGACTTAAAAGCAGCAGGACCTAGGATTCAGGAGTATTTAGATCAGTTGGAATTCCCGACCCTCATGGAAGAAGCTAGTGCCTTATTAGACGCCCCAATATCTATCCAGGAAATGTGGGAGGCTTTAAAAACATGTAAGGGAAACTCATCCCCAGGTCTTGATGGGTTAGGAAAAAAAAAAAAATTTATAGATGTATATGGGTAAATGACCTGATATCCTCCCCCCCCCCCCCCACACACACACACTTACACACACATTACAAAAAACATGAGGTAAAGTGGCCAACCCCTTTAAGTATCCTGGATCTGGGTGTGACTGAATCCCCTGCACCCCCCAAGTTTAACCAATGGAAAAGTCTTTTTGAAAATTACAGTTTGCACCAAAAATGGGACGTTGTTAACTATCTCACCTTACAAAGCTGCGCTACCATAGGAAGCCTCTTTTCTAGTGTCCTGGTTTCAGTATTATCCTCAGTGAAGAAAAGATATATCTTACTAAGTATTTTATCTTCTTTTTCCACAACTAGAGACTTTACAAATTCTGGATCTGAGAATAAAAAATACAATAGCAATTTAGACTGTAGGTAAATATGTGTTTCACTCTGTTCCTCATTTTAAGATTATTCAACTCCATAACCCAACATCAAAACATATACATAAAAAACTACAACAAATCTGCCTATATATGATCACCAGAATTCCCCTTTAGACAAGATTTGCAGCATATAAATCTTTGACACATAACTGCACACAGCCTTTAACCCCTAACCGGCGTGCTCCGTACTAGTACTAGTCCCGGTGCATGGAGAGGGTTAAGCCCACTCCATATCCGGTAAGCCGGTAAGTCTTTGCTGCATATTGCAGCAAACACATACCCATAAACACCGCAATCGGTATCACCCGTAACACGCGCAATAGCGTTCAAAGTCAAAAATGGCACTTTTTTGCCATTTTGAAAATTATAAAAAAATCACTAAAAAGTGATCAGACGGTCGCACAGTCCTAAAAATGATACCAATGAAAACGTCATCAAAAGTCGCACCCACAGCTCCGTACAGCAAAGTATGAAAAGGTTATTGGCGCCAGAAGATAGCAAAATCAAAAAAAATATTTTTGTACAGGAGGTTTTGATTTTTGTAAATGTATTAAAACATTATAAAACCTATACAAATTTTGTATCCCCATAATCACAACAACCCAAAGAAAAAAGTAAATATGTCATTTGGGGAGCACAGTGAAAGCTGTAAAATCCAAGCACACAAGACAACGCAACAAATGACAATTCACCATTTTCACTGCATTTGGAATTTTTTTCCTGCTTCCCAGTACACGGCATGGAATATTACATACAATCACTATGAAATGCAATTTGTTACGCAGAAAATAAGTCATCACACAGCTCTGTACATGGAAAAATAAAAAAGTTAGATTTTTGAAGGTGGGGAGTGAAAAATAGAAATGAAACAACAAAAAAAGGCCAGGTCGTTAAAGGGTTAAATAAAACATGGAACTGAAAAGAGAAATTTAAGTGCAGTACAGTATTACTATTCCTGTTGTGGGAGGAGGGAAGGCAGGGTGTGCCATGCAAACTCTTAGTTTCCAATTGTGCAGCTTGAATTTCATGCAGAGGATTAACAAAAAAAACACAAGACATAACTGGACATTATTCCAGAAACTCTCTCTCCACATTATTATACATGCACTAGTCATCTGCATTTTAATCATCTCTTACCTCTCATTAATTTATCTCCTGTGTACAATAAAGGATCATGTCCAGAGATTTTACGGAATAAAATTTTCATTGTGCTCCTACCATTGTTGGTTCTTGGAGGTAACGTTGAATATACTTGATTTCCTGAAATATACAAATATATTTGTATAGAGATAGACAGACTCTTAGGCCCCTTCCACACTAGCGAGTGTGATGCGATGAACTCGCATCACACTCGCAACGCAAGCTGCCGGGAACGCACGGACCGAACGCTGCACCGCGGGAGTGAACTGACATGCTGAGTTCACTCCCGCGGTGCAGCGTTCGGGCCGTGCGTTCCCGGCAGCTTGCGTTGCGAGTGTGATGCGAGTTCATCGCATCACACTCGCTAGTGTGGAAGGGGCCTTAGAGAATTTCTAATTCGCATTCTCATTCATCTCTACCATTCAACTTTATTCTGATGGAAGCAGATATTAGTGGTTATGCTACACATAATAAATGACATCTGCAATATATATATTGGTCACAAACAATATTTTTAAAAATATTTTAAGAAGGTTCTGCATATATAGTATATTTTTCAGATGTGATGTCAAATAGTGATGTGTCGTTTGTGAACAAGCCAGCTCTTGATCATGAACGACAGGAGCCGGCTACCGTCAGTGAGCCGATGGCTCACTCAACCCTGCCCCTCACCAGCTCACCACGCCCCCTTTAACCCAATACAATTGGGTTAAAGTGGAGTGGTGTGGGGTGACTGACAGGCCTCCGGCTCCCTATAATATATTTAATAGGGTGCCATTCAGGAGCCAGAAGAGCCAGCTATTCTCAGTGAGTCTAGCCTAATGAGCCAGCTTATTAAGAAGAGCCGTAATTCCAATCACTAATGTCAAAATAACTTTGGCCATGCCATACAAATAATAGATGATACAATCTCACCTTTATAAAAAGATTTAAAGGGAACCTGTCACCTGACACCTCAATTTCACTACATCTGCATTGCAAATATGCCGTTTTGCTTTCCCTAAGCGTTTGCATTACAATATAATTGTGTGTTATAACTTACCTTGCACCCTGACAGAATCCTCTGTGTAGTCCCAAGGGTTGGGTTTTGGTTTGGATGCACTTCAAAAAACAACATGTGACTAGTGCTGCAGACTACTAAGCTCTCAGCCCCCACCTGTGTGCTCCTGTACGGATCCTCCCTCCTGCTACTTCACAGAGCTCACAGTGTGGTGAGCTGACATCAGGGGAAGAGGAAGGAGCTTTACAGGAGCACAAAGGTGGGGGCAAAGAGCCGAGGAGTGAGTAGCACAGACAAGTCTCATGTTGTTTTAGGAAATGCACCCAAACCAAAGCCCAACCCCTGGGACTACACAGAGGATTCTGCCAGGGTGCAAGGTAAGTTATAACAAACAATTATATTGTAATGCAAAGCAGAAAGGCATATTTGCAATGCAGCTGTAATGGGCTTCTGTAAACTGTCTTCAGTGAAAATAAGGTATCTGGTGACAGGTTCCCTTTAAAGGCACCTGCTTTAGCTACTGTGTGTGACGGTATGATTTTGATGGTAAAATCTTAGGGCAAGGCCACAGATTTTGGAAACCATGTACAGATGAGCCCTGCCTGCCAACAGAAGCAGAAATTTGCCACATCTTGCGTTACCAAACTCCTGCTGAGATTTATTGGCAAATTTGTGCCATCATCAAAGTGTGGGTTATTATTTGCACATGGCTGCCAGAGTAAGTGGCCATGCACTAAATATTGGGCTATAGTTAAAATTAGCCATATGGAAGAAAGAAACTTAAAGGTGTGTATAGATTTTACATAGGTGATTGATCAGATTAGTCACCTGTGATTAAAATGTTATGATTGGTCACTGGAGTTTGAGGAGCCATTTGTGCAGTCCAAGATGACGTAAGCTTGCTAAAATTTTTCCCATTCTGAAATAGAAGTCCAATTTATCAATATATTCAGTATTCATTTCTATACTTTTCAGAATCAGTGTAAAAATATTACATCCAGATTAACATTCAATAGAAGAATATCCTCACATAAGCTAACAATTGGGGACATAAAATGATTCTGTACATTCTTAGATATTAGGCAATTTTGAAAAATTAGAGAAGTATTTATGATAACGTCTACACCAGTATCAAAGTGTAAAATAAACAAATGCGTAAAACTTTGCGACTTCTTCAAAAAGGGAGTATTGTATAGTTGGGGAGGAGTGGCCTGTCATCGACCAATGGAAATAATATGCCTACTAAATATCCACTAAGCCATAGAAAATGCCTGTAAAGCTTGGTTGATGCTATTGTGCTGCTTAACAAGAGATAAAATATAGCTGATACCTACCATGGCCCAGCATCCAGCTCGATTGTGTGCGTTGGTACCACAGACAGTGAGCTTTCCGGACAGTTGACCCACAAATGTTACATAATTTTTGCAATGAGGCTATTAAAAAGAGAAAATCATTTTTTTACATGTTGACATATTAATCATATAAAACTGATGTTCTATATTTTGTTTTGTTTTCAAACAGAATTTTAAATATTTGATTTAAAGCAGTAAGATGTGGGCATGCTCAGTGACCTGGGCAGAGAGGGAAAGGAATAAGTGTCCGCCGTTATATGTTGAAAGTACTTTGATTTCGTAGTAATTATAGTATAATAGGTATATCGTTTACTGTACTCCTAGATCGAATGATAATGAAAAGCTGCTTAGGCATGATCTCTACACAACAGGCAACCAATTTTGACATTCAATTTTCAGTGTCAATTGCCCAGAAATTCAAAAAGTATAAAAAAAATTCAAACAACAATGGGGCACATTTATGGGGTCCGAACACCGCATTTTTGTTGGGTTTCCCGACTTTTTCCGTTTTGGACTGAATTGCCCCGGGTTTTTGTTGTGACACAAATCGAGGGGCGTGGACGTCGGACAACCCGACTGATTCAGACAAACCATGGAATTTAAAAACCAAATTGTGTCACAAATCAGCACTTAAATGCACCTGAAAAAAGAAGGTGAACTCCGGCAAACCGCATGCAGGAAATTAAGCGCACGATCTTAGTGAATCGCGGCAGCTTCGAATCCTGATCGGCGGCAGCAACGGGATGGGTAAGTAAATGTGCCCCAATGTCTCAAATCTCCATGAACCAGTAGATCAGCATCGTATGACAAATTGTGATCAATCTAATGTGTAGAGCCAAGTGCATGACAAACAGTGCCTACTGGCTCCTGATAATGATGAGCACCTACCACTCAGTGATATGAACAATCTATGGTGGTTTCTGACAAAGTTTATTTTTTGCATTTCAAAAAAACCTGTTCTCACACCTAGTTTTCAGAAATATTACCGTAAGTCATTTTAAGATTAATAATGTCTTTTTAAGCAAGTGTTTAGGTACAAGTTTACTTTTTAGCAACCAAAACACACTAAGACTGTTGGCTCTATATTACCACAATACTTGCTACATGTATGCAGATTGTAAATGAGTCCTTGCTGGCTATTTGTATATATCTAAGATTTCATTTTATCTAGGGATTATGTTAGCATTTAAAAGTAAGCTGTTATAAGAACTTGCCCGCAAAACCGCCACCATCAGAAGTAACATGGTAATAGGTAAACAATTATGCCCTTATGTAATCTGATGGATGCCGCGTATTGTAGAAGGGAAATTTGGAAATTGGGACTACAAGAAGCCATTTGAGAGGAATTCTTTTTCTAAAAAAATACATTTTACTATGTTACAAAAGGCCTAGACCTCTGAAACCTAATAACTGACCAGTCTCTATTGCTTTGCTGAGCAATGCTACCCCAGAGCATGCACTGTTAAGCAAGGTATACTCTCCAATGCTTCAACACCAGTTCTACATCGGACACATTACATTTGGGCATCACTGTTAACCTATAACTGTGCTGTATAACAGGTTGGCGGCAGTTTGGGACTGTAAATATCTTCAAGATTAGTGTTGCATGTTATGGGATATACAGGAGCACAAGATTATGTGCATTTATGGAAAGACCCGTAACTAACCTTTCCTTCACATCTGTAAGTGTCTGCCTTGATCTAGGAAAATAATGGAGATAAATCAGAGTTTAGATTATTGGATACATTAATTTTATTTATCTAGTATTCTTACTGATGGTAGATGTCCCAAACTTACTTGCTCGTCCTGTTTGTCAGGGGATGATCTCGCTTTTATGAGCTCTTGTGACATTGGATTTGTTCTAAAAATACTTTATAAATTTATTCAAATAAGCCAGAGGTGCTCAGGGCTACGTCACTCGAGTGCCTCTCAGCTCTGCCTGCTGCTGATATATGCACGCCACATCTGACCCTGCCCACCAATCGTGAGGTCAGCAGATCAGTGGCCAGGGCCAAGCGCAATAAACATGGAGGGGCGTGGATATATTAGCAGGAGGCGAAGCCGAGAGGAACTCGAGTGTCACAGCCCTAAGTGCCTCTGGCTCATTTCAATATATCCATACAGTCTTTTTTAAAACAATGCCGATGTCACAGGACTTGATAAAAGCGAGATCATCCCCTGACAGACAGGACAAGCAAGTGAGTTTGGGACATCAACATCAGTAAATCGGATGGTAGATGTCGTTTAAACAGTAAGAGATGTATACCGTATAATTCTTGTAATTCTTTATGTCCTCAAAATCAAAGTGGTGCAAAATTTCTTCTCCTCCAATGTACAAAGAATAGTTTAATCGGTAGAAGACAGCATTTTCCTCCTCCTGAGGTAGTGGAAATGACCATTTACCTGTTAGGAAAAAGAAGACTATTAAGATATAGTAAAGAGACAAAACTGCTGAAATAATAATTATTTTTATAATTCATATATGAGAAGATCACAGGGTACATATAAAAAATAAGATATTCCAGAGTAATAAATAACAACAATAATAATCAGATGAAACAATAGGAGTGAGGGCCCTCCTCTAAGGAGCTCTTAGAGTCTATGAATGGGTGTCACAGGAGATGACAGTTCTTGTACAATTCTCCAACCATTTATAGAATATTGTGTTTTAATGGGTTTCTTCCAGGTCCTCCGGTTTCCTCCCACACCCCAAAACATACTGGTAGGTTGATTAGATTGTGAGCCCCATTGGGGACAGGGACTGATTTGGCAAGCTCTGTGCAGCGCTGCGTAATCTGTGTGCACTATATAAATAAAGGAATTATTATTTATTATTAAATAAACAATTCTACATGAGTCAGTCACCAGATGGTATCTATATGTACAGAACTCAAAGCGCATGCAGAGTAACCTGTATGATGGGATCAGGAGCTGGTCTAATTTAAGATCAATGTGCACATCTACTTATTGTCCCAAACCAAGCTTCAATAAGTCACCATCCTCTACAGATGTCTGACTATTTAAAGTGTAACTGTCATTTCAAAAAAACTTTTGATATGTTGTAGGGCTCCTTCCTCTTTTATTCTGCAGACTTCCCATAGATGTCAGTAATCTCTCATATGGCTGTTGCTAGGCACATCCCCTCTTCAGAAAGGAGCAGAGACCGAGCAGGAGACATGCCCCCATCTCTCTCCCTGCTCTCAGCTGATTACCTCATGTCTCACTGCTCCAGCAGTCATGTGCAGGGAGAAGCCCTAACTAATGTAGTAACCAAACACCTACACTCATCTCACCCTCAGCTTTCCCTACACTTGTGTATAAACAAAAAATCCCCCCTCCCCATCACCTCACACAAGGAAGTGGCAGGAGAGACTCTCCAAGTCTGTGCCTTCATGTGCTGTGCTGAAGTTTTACTTAGATAGGTAGGTACATAGATACATACAGTAAGAAAAGATCCAAGCAGCACTATCAAAACAGAAAATGAGTAAACAAAAATAAAAAGCGGGTGCATGCCTAAGAGGGCCGGGCATCAGGTCCTTCAATTATATAGACAAAGGAAAAAAAGGCAGCACAAAGGCAGCACACCAGATTGTAGTGAAAAAAATACCTTAGTCGATTTATTCCATGTGAAAGAGCAACGTTTCGGCTCCAAACAGTGAGCCTTTCTCAAGCTTGAGAAAGGCTCACTGTTTGGAGCCTTTCTCAAGCTTGAGAAAGGCTCACTGTTTGGAGCCGAAACATTGCTCTTTCACATGGAATAAATCCACTAAGGTATTTTTTCACTACAATCTGGTGTGCTGCCTTTTTTTCCTTTGTCTACATAGATACATAGATAGATGGATAAATAGATGGATAGAGATAGATAGATAGATAGATAGATAGATAGATAGATAGATAGATAGATAGATATGGGTAGATAATAGATACATAGGTAGATATGAGATAGATATGAGATAAATAGATAGATAGATGTGAGATAGATAGATAGATAGATAGATAGATAGATAGATAGATAGATAGATAGATAGATAGATGATAGATATGAGATAGATAGATCCTGAAGATTACAATCTGATTACAATCCTTGATCCTGGTGGTACATTTCCTTTAAGAAGGAACTGAACTGTTTAGATGCTTTTGCACATCAGATTCATTATAATTATTAAAGTGGCTTAGACTGTAGCACATGAAGTGTTCATTTCTGCAGTGGATGTGCAATTCTTTTGTGAAAAAGTCACACAAGATTTGCAAATTTCTTACAAATTGTTCCTAAGTTTTCCCTATGCCACTAGGGGCTGGAGTGTGTTTGTGCCTAAAACAGCAACTTTTTCAAAAGTCGTATTTCATAAATCTTTGTTGCACATACGTAGTCACTAGAGATGAGCGAACATACTCGTCCGAGCTTGATGCTCGATCGAGCATTAGCGTACTCGTAACTGCTCGTTGCTCGGACGAGTATTTCGCCCGCTCGAGAAAATGGCAGCTCCCGCCGTTTTGCTTTTTGGCGGCCAGAAACAGAGCCAATCACAAGCCAGGAGACTCTGCACTCCACCCAGCATGACGTGGTACCCTTACACGTCGATAGCAGTGGTTGGCTGGCCAGATCAGGTGACCCTGGGATAGACTAGCCGCTGCCCGCGCTGCTCGGATCATTCTCTGTCTGGATGCCGCTAGGGAGAGAGCTGCTGCTGGTCAGGGAAAGCGTTAGGGTGTTCTATTAGCTTACTGTTAGGCAGGAGTGATTCTACAACAGCCCTTCTTAGGGCTACAATAACGTTATCCTTTTTTTTTTTATTTGCTTGTGGCTGGGCTTGCTGGCACTAGTAGTGCAGCTAGTACCATATTGTGAGGAATTAGCAGGGGGACTTGCTACCGTTGTGTTTAGCTCTTAGTGACACACATATCCACCTCAAACACCAAAGTGGGAAAATTTATTAGGGGTTTGATTTCAATTAGGCACAGTCTGCCAGTTTCTTTTTATTTTACGTTTATTTTTTTAATAACTCAGTGTCATCTCATCTTGCATAGTAGTGTGCTTTAATACTTGGCTAGAAAATAGCCATAGGAGAATCCAAACGGCTTACTTACGCCTACAGTAGCGTTATATATATTTGATTTCTGGTTGATCTGCTGGTGGCTGTAGTTGTTGCAGTGCATCTACTAGCAAATTGTGAGCAATTTGGAGTGAGACTTGCGACCACTGTGTTTTGCGCTTAGTGACGCACATATCCATCGCAAAGACCGAAGTGGGAAAATTTATTAGGGCCCGGGGTTGGATTTCAATTAGGCACAGTCTGCCATTTCCTTTTTTATTTTACGTTTATTTTTTTCATAACTCAGCGTCATCTCATCTGGCATAGTAGTGTGCTTTAATACTTGGCTAGAAAATAGCCATAGGAGAATCCAAACGGCTTACTTACGCCTACAGTAGCGTTATATATATTTGATTTCTGGTTGATCTGCTGGTGGCTGTAGTTGTTGCAGTGCATCTACTAGCAAATTGTGAGCAATTTGGAGTGAGACTTGCGACCACTGTGTTTTGCGCTTAGTGACGCACATATCCATCGCAAAGACCGAAGTGGGAAAATTTATTAGGGCCCGGGGTTGGATTTCAATTAGGCACAGTCTGCCATTTCCTTTTTTATTTTACGTTTATTTTTTTCATAACTCAGCGTCATCTCATCTGGCATAGTAGTGTGCTTTAATACTTGGCTAGAAAATAGCCATAGGAGAATCCAAACGGCTTACTTACGCCTACAGTAGCGTTATATATATTTGATTTCTGGTTGATCTGCTGGTGGCTGTAGTTGTTGCAGTGCATCTACTAGCAAATTGTGAGCAATTTGGAGTGAGACTTGCGACCACTGTGTTTTGCGCTTAGTGACGCACATATCCATCGCAAAGACCGAAGTGGGAAAATTTATTAGGGCCCGGGGTTGGATTTCAATTAGGCACAGTCTGCCATTTCCTTTTTTATTTTACGTTTATTTTTTTCATAACTCAGCGTCATCTCATCTGGCATAGTAGTGTGCTTTAAAACTTGGCTAGAAAATAGCCATAGGAGAATCCAAACGGCTTACTTACGCCTACAGTAGCGTTATATATATTTGATTTCTGGTTGATCTGCTGGTGGCTGTAGTTGTTGCAGTGCATCTACTAGCAAATTGTGAGCAATTTGGAGTGAGACTTGCGACCACTGTGTTTTGCGCTTAGTGACGCACATATCCATCGCAAAGACCGAAGTGGGAAAATTTATTAGGGCCCGGGGTTGGATTTCAATTAGGCACAGTCTGCCATTTCCTTTTTTATTTTACGTTTATTTTTTTCATAACTCAGCGTCATCTCATCTGGCATAGTAGTGTGCTTTAATACTTGGCTAGAAAATAGCCATAGCAGAATCCAAACGGCTTACTTACGCCTACAGTAGCGTTATATATATTTGATTTCTGGTTGATCTGCTGGTGGCTGTAGTTGTTGCAGTGCATCTACTAGCAAATTGTGAGCAATTTGGAGTGAGACTTGCGACCACTGTGTTTTGCGCTTAGTGACGCACATATCCATCGCAAAGACCGAAGTGGGAAAATTTATTAGGGCCCGGGGTTGGATTTCAATTAGGCACAGTCTGCCATTTCCTTTTTTATTTTACGTTTATTTTTTTCATAACTCAGCGTCATCTCATCTGGCATAGTAGTGTGCTTTAATACTTGGCTAGAAAATAGCCATAGGAGAATCCAAACGGCTTACTTACGCCTACAGTAGCGTTATATATATTTGATTTCTGGTTGATCTGCTGGTGGCTGTAGTTGTTGCAGTGCATCTACTAGCAAATTGTGAGCAATTTGGAGTGAGACTTGCGACCACTGTGTTTTGCGCTTAGTGACGCACATATCCATCGCAAAGACCGAAGTGGGAAAATTTATTAGGGCCCGGGGTTGGATTTCAATTAGGCACAGTCTGCCATTTCCTTTTTTATTTTACGTTTATTTTTTTCATAACTCAGCGTCATCTCATCTGGCATAGTAGTGTGCTTTAATACTTGGCTAGAAAATAGCCATAGGAGAATCCAAACGGCTTACTTACGCCTACAGTAGCGTTATATATATTTGATTTCTGGTTGATCTGCTGGTGGCTGTAGTTGTTGCAGTGCATCTACTAGCAAATTGTGAGCAATTTGGAGTGAGACTTGCGACCACTGTGTTTTGCGCTTAGTGACGCACATATCCATCGCAAAGACCGAAGTGGGAAAATTTATTAGGGCCCGGGGTTGGATTTCAATTAGGCACAGTCTGCCATTTCCTTTTTTATTTTACGTTTATTTTTTTCATAACTCAGCGTCATCTCATCTGGCATAGCAGTGTGCTTTCATACTTGGCTAGAAAATAGCCATAGCAATAGGATAGCATCGTTTGGTTTTAAAAACTAAAAAACACACAAAAAAAAAAAAAACACAAAAAAAAGGTAAAAAAAAAATTAAAGTTATAACTCTCATTTTCAAAATGTTAACCCGAGGGCTAGGGGTAGAGGACGAGGGCGGGGACGTGGGCGTCCAACTACTGCAGGGGTCAGAGGCCGTGGTCCTGGGCGGGGTGAGACACCACCTGCTGATGAGGGAGCAGGGGAACGCCGCAGAGCTACACTCCCTAGGTTCATGTCTGAAGTTACTGGGAATCGTGGTAGAGCACTGTTGAGGCCAGAACAGTGCGAACAGGTGATGTCGTGGATTGCCGACAATGCTTCGAGCAATTTGTCCACCAGTCAGTCTTCCACGCAGTCCACCCATGTCACCGAAATCGGCACTCCTCCAGCTCCTGCACCTCAGCCTCCTCCCCCCCAGTCTGCCCCCTCCCAGCAAAATTTGCCATTTGAACCGGCATACTCTGAGGAACTGTTTTCTGGACCCTTCCCACAGTCACAAACCACTTGTCCGGTTGCTGATGAGCAATTTTCCGATGCCCAGGTTTTCCACCAGTCGCAGTCTGTGGGTGATGATGACCTTGTTGACGTAGTGGAAGAAGTGTGTAAAGAGGTGTCCGACGATGAGGAGACACGGTTGTCAGACAGTGGGGAAGTTGTTGTCAGGGCAGGAAGTCCGAGGGGGGAGCAGACTGAGGGATCGGAGGATGATGAGGTGACAGACCCAAGCTGGGTTGAGAGGCCGGGTGAACACAGTGCTTCTGAGACGGAGGAGAGTCCTCGACCAGAACAGGTTGGAAGAGGCAGTGGTGGGGCCAGACGGAGAGGCAGGGCCAGAGCTGGTGCATCAGCGCCAAATGTGTCAACTAGTGAAGCTCCCGTGGCGAGGGCTAGATTTTCAGAAGTCTGGAGGTTCTTTAAGGAAACACCGGATGACCGACGGACTGTGGTGTGCCACATTTGCCAAACCAGGATCAGCAGGGGTTCCACCACTACTAGCTTAACTACCACCAGTATGCGCAGGCATATGAATGCTAAACACCCCACTCAGTGGCAACAAGCGCGTTCACCTCCGGCCGTGCACACCACTGCTCCTTCCCCTGTGTCAGCTGATAGTCAGCCCCCTGCCCAGGACCCTGCCACAAAAACCCCATCGTCGCCTCCACGATCCTCCACAGCATCCACCAGCGTTCAGCTCTCCATACCCCAGACGCTGGAGCGGAAACGCAAATATAGTGCAACCCACCCGCACGCCCAAGCCCTTAATGTGCACATCTCCAGATTGCTAAGCCTGGAGATGCTGCCCTATAGGCTAGTAGAGACCGAGGCCTTTCGCAGCCTCATGGCGGCGGCCGCCCCTCGGTATTCGGTCCCCAGCCGCCACTGCTTTTCCCGATGTGCCGTCCCAGCCCTGCACCAGCACGTGTCAGACAACATAATCCGTGCCCTGACCAACGCCGTTTCTGACAAGGTCCACCTGACCACGGACACGTGGACGAGTGCTGCCGGGCAGGGCCACTATATATCGCTGACGGCACATTGGGTTAACTTGGTGGAGGCTGGGACCGAGTCTGACCCTGCGGCTGGTCATATACTGCCGACGCAGAGGATTGCGGGGCCTACCTCGGTCCAGGTGTTTCAGGCCTACTATGCCTCCTCCTCCTCCCACCCCTCCTCCACCTCCTCCTCCGAACGACCATCCGTGGGCATGGCGCCATCAGTCGGTAGCTCTAGGCACAGCAGCAGTGCCGTCGCTAAGCGACAGCAGGCGGTGCTGAAACTGCTGAGCCTAGGCGATAAAAGGCACACCGCCCAAGAACTATTACAGGGCATCACGGCGCAGACTGATCTGTGGCTGGCACCGCTGAATCTGAAGCCAGGCATGGTTGTGTGTGACAACGGCCGTAACCTGGTGGCGGCTCTGCAACTCGGCAGACTGACACATGTGCCATGCCTGGCCCATGTGTTAAATCTGATAGTTCAGCGTTTCCTCAAGACATACCCCAATCTGTCTGATTTGCTCACGAAGGTGCGCCGCATCTGTGCGCATTTCAGGAAGTCCAGCACAGATGCTGCCACTCTCAGGGCAGCGCAGCGCCGCCTCCAACTGCCCGCTCACCGACTGTTGTGCGACGTGCCCACGAGGTGGAATTCAACACTGACCATGTTATCCAGAGTTTACCAGCAGCGCCGAGCGATTGTAGACTGCCAGATGTCAACTTCCACCAGAACTGGTAGTCAGGTCAGTCAGCTTCCTCAAGTCTACAATGAGGAGTGGACGTGGATGTCTGATATCTGTCAGGTGCTGAGTAACTTTGAGGAGTCAACACAGATGGTCAGTGGCGATGCCGCCATCATCAGCCTCACCATCCCGTTGCTTGGCCTGTTGAAAAACTCTCTGGTCAGCATGAAGTCGGAAGCTTTGCGCTCTTCACAAGAGACGGGGGAAGAAGATTCCCTTGTTGATAGCCAAAGCACCCTTAGGTCTGTTTCTCAGCGCATATCGGAGGAGGTGGAGGAGGATGAGGAGGAAGAGGAGGAGAATGTTGGCGAGACACAAGAGGGGACCATTGTTGAGTCCTTCACTGTTGAGCGTGTATGGGCAGAAGAAGAGGAGTTGGAGGAGTTGGAGGAGGAGGAAATGGACAGTCAGGCCAGTGAGGGGAGTGAATTCTTACGCGTTGGTACTCTGGCGCATATGGCAGATTTCATGCTAGGCTGCCTATCCCGTGACCCTCGCGTTCAAAGAATTTATTCCAGCACCGATTACTGGGTGTTCACTCTCCTGGACCCACGGTACAAGCAAAATCTTTCCACTCTCATCCCTGGAGAGGAAAGGAGTGTGAGAATGCATGAATACCAGCAGGCCCTGGTGCACAAGCTGAAACAGTATTTCCCTTCTGACAGCGCTAGCGGCAGAGTGCGTAGTTCTGCGGGACAAGTAGCGAGGGAGAGTAGGCGAGCAGGCAGCTTGTCCAGCACTGGCAAGGGTACGCTTTACAAGGCTTTTGCCAGCTTTATGTCACCCCAGCAAGACACTGTCACCTGTCCCCAGTCTCGGCAGAGTAGGGCTGATCTTTACAGAAAGATGGTGAGGGAGTACGTAGCTGACCATACCATCGTCCTAAATTATCACACAGCTCCCTACAACTACTGGGTTTCAAAGCTGGACATGTGGCACGAACTGGCGCTGTACGCCTTGGAGGTTCTTGCCTGCCCTGCCGCTAGCGTCTTGTCCGAGCGGGTTTTCAGTGCAGCTGGTGGCATCATCACCGATAAGCGTACACGCCTGTCGACTGACAGCGCTGACAGGCTGACGCTTATCAAGATGAATAAAGCCTGGATTTCTCCTAATTTCCAATCTCCACCAGGTGAAGGAAGCTCAACCTGAATAATTTATCCACTCCTCCTCCTCCTCATTTTCCTCCTTCTCCTCCTCTTTGTACAGTAAAGCAGAGGAAACTGGCTATTTTTTTACAGGGCCCACTGGCTCTAGCTATAGTACTTTATGCATTTAATTTTTATGGAGGGCCACCGACCCGGTCCTCTGTTTTAAACAATTTTTGGGAGTGCCACATACAGGCACTCAATCTATTCAATTTTTCTGGAGGGCCACCTACCTGCTCCTCTGGTTTGAAAACTTTTTTGGACTGCCACATACAGGCACTCAATCTATTCCATTTTTATGGAGGGCCACCTACCTGCTCCTCTGGTTTGAAAACTTTTTTGGACTGCCACATACAGGCACTCAATCTATTCCATTTTTCTGGAGGGCCACCTACCTGCTCCTCTGGTTTGAAAACTTTTTTGGACTGCCACATACAGGCACTCAATCTATTCCATTTTTATGGAGGGCCACCTACCTGCTCCTCTGGTTTGAAAACTTTTTTGGACTGCCACATACAGGCACTCAATCTATTCCATTTTTATGGAGGGCCACCTACCTGCTCCTCTGGTTTGAAAACTTTTTTGGACTGCCACATACAGGCACTCAATCTATTCCATTTTTATGGAGGGCCACCTATCTGCTCCTCTGGTTTGAAAACTTTTTTGGACTGCCACATACAGGCACTCAATCTATTCCATTTTTATGGAGGGCCACCTACCTGCTCCTCTGGTTTGAAAACTTTTTTGGACTGCCACATACAGGCACTCAATCTATTCCATTTTTATGGAGGGCCACCTACCTGCTCCTCTGGTTTGAAAACTTTTTTGGACTGCCACATACAGGCACTCAATCTATTCCATTTTTATGGAGGGCCACCTACCTGCTCCTCTGGTTTGAAAACTTTTTTGGATTGCCACATACAGGCACTCAATCTATTCCATTTTTATGGAGGGCCACCTACCTGCTCCTCTGGTTTGAAAACTTTTTTGGACTGCCACATACAGGCACTCAATCTATTCCATTTTTATGGAGGGCCACCTACCTGCTCCTCTGGTTTGAAAACTTTTTTGGACTGCCACATACAGGCACTCAATCTATTCCATTTTTATGGAGGGCCACCTACCTGCTCCTCTGGTTTGAAAACTTTTTTGGACTGCCACATACAGGCACTATCCAAATTGAATTGTCTCCATAGCAGCCTCCACACGTTGTCTCCATTGCTACCTCCAAAAGTCGTCCATATAGCTGCCTCCATACATCGTCCCTTTATCAAACAAGGTGTGTCAGGCCGAAATTTGGGTTGTTTTCATGGATTCCACATCAAAGTTGTTAACTTTGTCGCCACCCTGCTGTGTTATCCACAAAATACACTGGCAAACTTTTACCATTTACGGATATTATTTCAGCGCTTCTTGCGCATCTGTTTACATTCCCCTCACCCGCCATATCCTAAACTTATAAGAACGCTACTACACTTGATCTTATAAAAAAGGTTCTTAGAAGTGCTGTTTGGGGAGTAGCCTAGAGACAGGGGCTTGGATTGGCGAAAGCTCGCCTGGCAGCGGAGCGCCAGCTCCATGCCAAGAACCAACTAACATAGTTTTAACTGCAGCACCTTTAATCTACTACTAGTTCACTGCCTCCATACATGGCCGCCTTATCAAACGTGCTGTGTCAGGCAGAATTTTGGGTTGTTTTCATGGCTTCCACAACAAACTTGTTAACTTTGTCGCCACCCTGCTGTGTAATCCTCAAAATATACTGGCAAACTTTTACCATTTACGGATATTATTTCAGCGCTTCTTGCGCATCTGTTTACATTCCCCTCACCCACCATATTCCAAACTTATAAGAACGCTACTACACTTAACTTGGTGCACGCTGGGACCGAGTCTGACCCTGGGGCTGGTCATATACTGCCGACGCAGAGGATTGCGGGGCCTACCTCGGTCCAGGTGTTTCAGGCCTACTATGCCTCCTCCTCCTCCCACCCCTCCTCCACCTCCTCCTCCTCCTCCGAATTACCATCCGTGGGCATGGCGCCATCAGTCGGTAGCTCTAGGCACAGCAGCAGTGCCGTCGCTAAGCGACAGCAGGCGGTGCTCAAACTGCTGAGCCTAGGTGATAAAAGGCACACCGCCCAAGAGCTATTACAGGGCATTCCGCATCAAACTTGTTAACTTTGTCGCCACCGTGCTGTGTAAGCCACAAAATATACTGGAAAACTTTTTTCATTTACGGATATTATTTCAGCGCTTCTTGCGCAGATGTTTACATTCCCCTCACCCGCCATATCCCAAACTTATAAGAACGCTACTACACTTGATCTTATACAAAAGGTTCTTAGAAGTGCTGTTTGGGGAGTAGCCTAGAGACAGGGGCTTGGATTGGCAAAAGCTCGCCTGGCAGCGGAGCGCCAGCTCCATGCCAAGATCCAACTAACATAGTTTTAACTGCAGCACCTTTAATCTACTACTAGTTCACTGCCTCCATACATGGTCCCCTTATCAAACGAGCTGTGTCAGGCAGAATTTTGGATTGTTTTCATGGCTTCCATGTTAACTTTGTCGCCACCCTGCTGTGTAATCCACAAAATATACTGGCAAACTTTTATCATGTACCGATATTATTTGAGCGCTTCTTGCTCACCTCCTTTGGTTCCTCTCTGCCACCCATTGGTTTGAAGCCTGAGTCCATTTAGGGTATGTTGCCATGCCACTCTCTAGCCTGCCGCTGCTGCCGCTGCCTCTGCATGCCGTCCCCTATAGTGTCAGGGTCAATTATTGGATGTTTTAGATGCTATCTAGCCTCATTCGGTCACTCTGTCATTGTCATGCTGTTGCCCATAGTTTTGGCATAATGGTGCGATTAAGCAGCCTCAGAGGCATCCATGCATGCTGCCCCTGCTGTTTCCTGTCCATTTCCGTGATGTTTCCATCCTTTTCTGAGGTTCCCAGGTGTTTGGCCAAGCTTCCCTGTGCAGAGCCTTGGTCCCCTTGAAAAATGCTCGAGTCTCCCATTGACTTCAATGGGGCTCGTTACTCGAAACGAGCACTCGAGCATCGGGAAAAGTTTGTCTCGAATAACGAGTACCCGAGCATTTTAGTGCTCGCTCATCTCTAGTAGTCACATGACAAATCTGGGGTTAAGTTGTCCGATGAGAAAAGAGGAGCGAGTTGGGAAAGGTCGCAAAAAAGTGAAAAGTTTGCCACAAAACTCTAGATGTGACAATTGTGAGGCATTTTTATGACAAAAAACTGCACTAACTGGAATTGTATATCCACCCAATAAGGGGCACAATATATTCGATAAATTATAGCAAATACATAAAACCTCATCAGCATAAGTGCTTGTAAAAACCTTTTTCAGCCTAATGCCTCTTGATCCCAATGGGACGCACCATAGTGATGGTTTTCTTGAGAGATATCCTATGCAGCATTTCCATTTAATATGATGTGTATTAAGATAGTCTAAAGTCTCCTTAAATGGACTCCTCCTGCAATGTTACATACATATCATGGGGGCAGGGCACTGCTTCAGTCACAGGATCCTAGCGATGTGCCATCAAGTTGTAAGGTGATGGCGCTATTTAAGTTCTCTTTAGTAGTGTAACTAGAGGCAGGGCCCCATAGCAAGCTTAAGGGGCCCCCTTCCCATTTATTTACATATTTGTATTCACACACATGCAAGTTACAATCACACACATTTATACACTGATATATATATATATATATATATATATATATATATATATATATATATATATATATACAAATTTATATACATACAGTTCTTCACTCTTAAACAAAGTTATAAACTCACATATATACACACATACAGTATATACACACCATATACTCATAACATATACATATCACAGATATACACACATTTACAGCATACATACATCACATATATGTTATATACATATTAAAAGGTACAATGTGCATCATAACATTCTTTAGTGTGTACGGTTGAATGACAGGGCCCCTTAACAGTCCGGGCCCCGTAGCAGCTGCTATGGCTGACACCACTGTAGTTACGCCTCTGGTTCTTGTAATAACTAGTGAGGACATTCTTTTAATGTTGCATTAGGTATATGAAATACTTCATTCTGTACAAAGAGATGACTGTCCTAGTTCCTGTTATAAAGAAACCACAATGTGGAGCAAATGACCTCTGTGTTTTTTAACTGACCTGTACTGCTCTGCAACCACTGTTTAATCTCCTAGTGTCAGGAAGTAAGAACTCGTTATGGAGATGTTGCCAATTAAGGCCGCCTTGTAGACAAGTGGAGACTTATAGCCATTGATGCTCAACTGGGGGATATTGGGAAAATATGCAACTACGTTTTCCAGAATGGAATAAGGTAAAACACGCCGCTTTTGTTGCCTTGTAAGGAAGCCCTCTTAACACCAGGCACAACTTTCAGGAGGACCAAGGGCCCGTGAGTGGTCAAGTGTACAAATCACCCTGACAGGTTCCTTTTAAGATACCTCCAGGCTCAAATAAATGTCAGAGTAATAAAATGTTGGGCGAAACATGCACAATTACAGAACACATCTGATATTTTGTATTTCCTACCAACCTAGAACCTGAGCATATTTTAATTTATGTAGGAAGGTGTAATGTAGCAATATGATTGATGGAAAATCTGTTATAGGGCGTCATGTTACTATGTACCATTTACAACAGTAGTATCTGTTGCTGTCTGCTAGCTGTGTGCCCCTTAAAGCTATGCCCTTGTCCAAAAAGCTCACAACCAAAAGATTCTGACTCATTAAGATCTTAAATGACTTCTGCTTTTAAATTAAAAATATGTCTTAAGCCATATATGGTGTGTTCCTATTAAGAGGAAGCAGTTATTGATTTAGAAATACAGTAAAGCGTTGTAGGGTTGAATCATGATGTAAGAGTATGTCATACTGTGACTAATGTGGTCTTTAATGTTACTTCCCCTTTTTACACACTGGGGAAGATTTATCAGAAGTGTCTGAGAATAGTAAAATAAGTGAGATCCAAAAGATCAGTGCTCCTATTCTGCCTGGTGTGCACCACCAAATATAGTACTTAATGTACAGAGAAAGGATTAGTAGATAAGGTATAGGTGACAGATAAAAAGTAACTTTTATTGTTATATGGTTAAAGGGTTAAAGTATCAGTTCTCTTTTTTCATTTATTATACAAACACACACAGGAAAGATAAAAATAGAACTGTAGATATTCCCCTCCTACATACAGATACGAACCCCTGCCTTTTTTATGTATGCAAAACGTTTTATAAAAATCCCAATAATTTCAGAGCTGGGATCTTTATAATATTATTGCGTCCGGCTCACTTTTCTTAAAAAGTACAGCTCTGGGAGTTGACATAATTTTCTTTTTGGTGCACTTTGTTTAAGCTGCAGAATTGTGGAGCACGTCGGACAGAATTATGGTGCGTCCGTCTAACCGAGGTCTTGGTCAAGGTCTTGTCAAAAATAGTGCAGCTGTGACACAAAACGGGTGCTGACACTTTATAAATACATGTACAAGCAGTTTGCAACTACAAAGTCAGACAGAAAACTCGTACAAACACTTTATAAAATGTGGGCCAGTGTCTATATCAAACGGTATTAGGTGCAAAATATAAAATAGGCAGCATACATTATGCCCTACAGCACTACCCCGTAAGGAGGCAGTCATGCTGTAGTCATGCGCTTGTACCTGTATGTACAATGTCTGGTTTATGTTTGTTTCCTATACTATGTCATGTTTTCTCTTTTTTATTTTGCCGCTTTTGTTTTGTTTTCTTTTTTTACCTTCTGGAATATATCAAAAATTCCAGCGCAGCACTCATAATAAAAGAGGTGGGAACAAACATATTTTTGAACAATATTTTTGTAATGTAATACCGTTAATATTTTGAGAAATAAAAGAGAATACAAAACAATTTTAAATACATAGAAATTACAGTGTGAACATTTTGAGATAGATGCATCTATAGAAAACTATATAGATTGCTCCTATTCCCATGCCAACGGTTTTGGTTAATTTATGTCCAGATCACGCTGTAAATCATTTATTAAACTCAATTAAGATCAGGTTTCCATCAGTATCACACTAGTTCATAAGAGAAGACGTACAGTACTGTATATCTAGAAATAAACAAGATACCTCTACAACATTGTATAATAGGATAATATGACTGTACATATGTTGTGTTAATCTGATATGAGATTACTACCATCTGGCAGGCCTTCCTAGCAGGCACCTAGTACAATGCATCCCTGGAAATATTTTTAAGGATGTGACAGAAGCAGCAATAAATAAACTACTTCAACACTATAGAAAGAAATGTATAATGTACAGTATTACATTTTCTACATACTATGGAACGAGAAAGTTCCATGAAAATGAGAAGCAACTCTTATATATATATCATTTTATCATATTCAGCCGTGCTGCCACTAGCCACATGCCAGCCCCAGGGTCATCAATGGGATGATGAAGCAGTGTGATCTTTAGGCTCCACTCACCTTTCACAGGATGGGTTAATCTTGGATCCATACACTTGCCAGCCAAACTCCCAGCAACCAAAACAGAAAGGAGTACAGCTGTGTGCAGTTCCATGGTGATCAATGGCTTGGCAAGGAAATGATCATGGTAATTCATCCTGAACACTCCCTCTGGTGGAGGCTAAGGGTGACATGCTTCTATTAACCCGTTCATGATCAAGTGTCATTGGTGACTGAATGTCCAGGTTCATTCTTGCTGTTCTGTTCTGCTTTTGATAGTTTTATTATCAAATATGATATGATATGATAGTTTTATTAATTACAGGTTTTTTTAATAGAATTAGTAGACTCATGACTAAAACATTTTTTTTTAAATTACGTCTTTTAATGTGTAGTAAAATTGAATACACCTTTAGGAAAATGTGTTAAAAATATGTACAATCTGTCAATCAATCTGTCACATTAAAATCTGTCATCTGTCACTGTCATATTTATCAGGGAAATATTTATAGAAGCCTTGAAATAATCGCAAATGCTAGCTTATTGCTTATTATTTAAACCCAATCCGCCACCTTCACACCAGTGGGGTATGAAGGGGGGGGCTCGGCCAGCTGCGCAGAGGGCACAGCTGGCCGGGAGAGGGCTGGCGTGGGGGAAGGGGGGTTACTGGCCCCACACCTGCACACTTGCTGCAGCCAGAGAATTTTCACATTTGAAAATTTGCCAACTGCATTTATTTCTATGCCAGGCAGGGCACACAAGCCTATTATAAATATCCCCCAGTGTGCATGTACTTCTGTCAACTTTGAAGGGGAGCTCACTTCAAATGACTATAACTTCTGAACTGTGGCACCCAGAAATACTGAACCAGAGATATCCACTGTTAATGTTACATTTGGGAATGGGGAGGTATATATAAAACAGTGAATATCTTGGGTTCCGTGGCACCTAGAAACATAATCCTGATGCATTGTTAAAGAAGAGATTCCCATCTAGAACTGTGTTGCTAGGTGCCTCAATACACTAGATATAGCCATTTGAAGTGATTGACTGTCATGGTGTCTATACATGTGCTCAGTAGTGTGACGATCACGGTCGCAGAAGGTGCGACCGGGCCCGGCGGTGGTCCGGGGCCCAAGGTCCATGGTTCCGGTCAAACTTTGGCAGAGACGTAACAACAGCCGCATCCCATCCTCCCAGCCCCATCCCATCCTCCCAGCCCCATCCCATCCGCAGCAGACCTGCCAACCCATACCATGCGTGCCTCAGACCATCCTCCAGCCAAGCTGCCCTCCCTCCTCCCCTGCCATGCTACGGAATTTGCCCTAAGGGGAAGGGGGAACCATGCAGGAGTTTACCATGGGGCCCAGCCTCCCCTAATTACATAACTGCACGTTCGATCTAACCTCGATATGTGCAGTTGCTGCATATATAACCATAAGGCAATCCTGAAGGGTTTAAAGGGATTGTATGTTTTTTTGTAATCAGGTTATGTACAAATATTTAAAAAATATTTAGTCCACATACATAAACTTCATAAATTGCAGTTTTATACTGTCCATTCCAAGCACATATTTCCTCATTGCCATTGCTTTCACCAGCACTACTTGCCGTAAAACAGTTTCCTCATCAGTTAGCGTGTTTACCAGTTTGTCAAATACACATATATGACACAAATACAAATTTTGGACACCCAATTCTGATAAATTGACACACTCTTGACAAGCAGATTAATTGATGGTTCTTAAAATGTCAACTGGGGGAAAAGCAACACTTTTGCAACAAAGAAGGACATTTTGACTATCATTTTAGGAGGATTGTACTGATAAAGTTGTAGAAGTTCATGAAAAGCTGGGTGTTCAGTATGGCGCTGTCAGGATGTAAAAAGGATTATATTGACACAATTTTCTGTGGTATTAGACATTTAGTGTACATTATTTATTATTTAGTTTCAAGTCTCTTTGATTTAATTGATTTTAATTATAAATTATATTATGGAGTAAAAATGCTAACGTTTTGCAGTATATGTATTACACATTGTTAAAGAGAGTGCTGCCCTCACTAGCCAGGACTGCCCCCAGCCGAATGTGCATGGCACCACCTCCACCAATATATGCCTGCTCCATGAACACCGCCTAGATCACACTGTGTACATAGAGCAGCTTCTCTGATACTGTTTGGACAGTGTCAGAGAATATCATCAGACTTCTTGTAGGTCATACTTGGTGTTAGGGGGCTGCCTTTCAGGGTAGCAAAAGGAGGTATTGTTTTCCATTTAACACCTTGGAAAACTTATTTGCATTCTTCCCAGAATTCCCAAGTGGAGCATCTATGGCTTTAAGTCTCCACACGCCTTTAAGGTGCCCTTAATTGGCAATGCCTCCTTAAGGAGAACACTTACGGTCTGACCCTAGTCAATAGCCTCTCACATAGCCAAATCAGTTCCCTACTCTGTACTGAGGAGACCCAACCAGGTTGAAACAGTGCTGTCTACAGTTGGGAGTCTATTCCTTATGGAATAGATATACTGGTTTGGCTTAATCCCACATCATGTTTTTAGACTTCTTGTAGGTCATACCTGATGTTAAGGGGGCTGCCTTTCAAGGTAGCAAAAGGCGGTATTGTTTTCCATTTAACACCTTGGAAAACTTATTTGCATTCTATAGAGAAGATCATAACACATTCTCACACTCTCAGAGGTGCTCACACTACAGCACCTCTTCTCTGACATTGGAGAGGAATATAATGGTCAGATACAAGGGCTGATATCTTGGCAACCAAGGGGGTTAGAAATAAAATGCAAAGTGCCCCCAAATATGTGTAGCAGCCCACAGCGAATGTTACATTACTTACCACATATGCTTGGTCGTGAATGGTCCGTTTTAACAGTTATACAGCTCCACAAGAACAGAAACCTGGATTTCCCAGTGCCCAACCACAGATGACATGCCCAAGGTTTTGGAGATGCACAGTGGTGTCTGGGCATCTAAAAGTGGGGCGACAACAAACCCTAAGTGGAGCTGATCTGCTGAAGGAGTGTGCTCCTCCTTCACTTACATATAAATTTGGGGGACACATGGTCTTGTAAACAAATCCTTGGATGCGAAACACACATTTGTCTATTAATCCCATTATGATTTAAGTGATATCTTGGACTTATGTGTAATTATATAATATGAATAGTATAAACCACTTCACGACTTAATGTGAATTGGTCCCTTATTGTTAATTTGTAGATTTATACGCCACTCACTTAGTAGTGATGTAAGTCATAAGCAGGCTCGGACTGGCCTGCCGGGATACCGGTCAAAACCCCGGTGGGCCCTTATCATAAGTCACCATCTCCTGCCTGTGTCTGCTAGCAGACACATTCAGCTGAGGCTGGAGGAGGGGGGCAGCAGGGGGGACTATGACGTCCTGCAGGAGGGAGAGACAGGTTCTCTGCTCTTCCCACAGCAGCGCTGGGGCAGTGAGCAAGACATTTCCTCCTCCCTGCACTGAGCACCTCAGCCCCTGCGTCACTGCAGGAGAACATGGCCCCTGATTCACTGTAGGAGCAGACAGAGAGCTGTCACTAATTACAGACCAGAGGACGTGGGCCCTCTAGATGTCACAGTGGGCCCCCTTCCTCCTGGTCATGACAGACATCAGGGGCCACCAATCAGCTAGCAGCTGCTGGAGTGTCCTCCCCCTGGCACAGCACAGGCTGTTCTCATGTGCAGGAGCTCAGGATGGATGAGGAGCTGCTGATGGCTTCCAGCACAAGAAAAAGGTACAAAATAAAAGTGCATCACATTTACACACACACAGTGCACCTCATTACACCCCTGCAATGTGTACATACATATAGAATAACAGTGGGCTCAACAACTACAACTCCCAGCAGTTGAATGAGATGCTGAGAGTTGTACTACTTTGACTGTATTAAGTATTGCTGTAGAATAAGGAGTGATGTCACATGTAACGCACCGACTCTGTTTAGAAATGGGATCAAAGCGCACGGGAGCAGGATGGGCTTCTATGCAGACGCATGCGATCGGTAACGGCACCCAGTGTCTTGTATTGTCCAAATGCAAGGGCTGAAGGAATCAGTGCGTTATGTTTGACCGCAGCCTCAGTATTACCAGCATATCCTGCGTAAAGTGTGACTGCAGCCTCAGTATTATCAGTATACCCTGCGTTATGTGTGACCGCAGCCTCAGTATTACCAGCATACCCCACGTTACGTGTGACCACAGCCTCGGTATTACCAGCATACCCTGCGTTATGTGTGACCGCAGCCTCAGTATTACCAGCATACCCCACGTTACGTGTGACCGCAGCCTCGGTATTACCAGCATACCCTGCGTTATGTGTGACCGCAGCCTCAGTATTACCAGCATACCCCACGTTACGTGTGACCGCAGCCTCGGTATTACCAGCATACCCTGCGTTATGTGTGACCGCAGCCTCAGTATTACCAGCATACCCCACGTTACGTGTGACCGCAGCCTCAGTATTACCAGCATACCCCACGTTACATGTGACCGCAGCCTCAGTATTACCAGCATACCCCGCGTTACATGTGACCGCAGCCTCAGTATTACCAGCATACCCTGTGTTACATGTGACCGCAGCCTCAGTATTACCAGCATACCCTGCGTTATGTGTGACTGCAGCCTCAGTATTACCAGCATACCCCACGTTACATGTGACCGCAGCCTCAGTATTACCAGCATACCCCACGTTACGTGTGACCGCAGCCTCAGTATTACCAGCATACCCCGCGTTACATGTGACCGCAGCCTCAGTATTACCAGCATACCCCGCGTTACATGTGACCGCAGCCTCAGTATTACCAGCATACCCTGCGTTATGTGTGACTGCAGCCTCAGTATTATCAGTATACCCTGCGTTATGTGTGACCGCAGCCTCAGTATTACCAGCATACCCCACGTTACGTGTGACCGCAGCCTCAGTATTACCAGCATACCCTGCGTTATGTGTGACCGCAGCCTCAGTATTACCAGCATACCCTGCGTTACGTGTGACCGCAGCCTCAGTATTACCAACATATCCTGTGTTACATGTGACCGCAGCCTCAGTATTACCAGCATACACCGCGTTACATGTGACTGCAGCCTCAGTATTACCAGCATACCCCACGTTACGTGTGACCGCAGCCTCAGTATTACCAGCATACCCTGTGTTATGTGTGACCGCAGCCTCAGTATTACCAGCATACCCTGCGTTATGTGTGACCGCAGCCTCAGTATTACCAGCATACCCCACGTTACGTGTGACTGCAGCCTCAGTATTACCAGCATACCCTGTGTTACGTGTGACTGCAGCCTGAGTATTACCAGCATACCCCGCGTTACGTGTGACCGCAGCCTCAGTATTACCAACATATCCTGTGTTACATGTGACCGCAGCCTCTGTATTACCAGCATACACCGCGTTACATGTGACTGCAGCCTCAGTATTACCAGCATACCCCACGTTACGTGTGACCGCAGCCTCAGTATTACCAGCATACCCTGTGTTATGTGTGACCGCAGCCTCAGTATTACCAGCATACCCTGCGTTATGTGTGACCGCAGCCTCAGTATTACCAGCATACCCCACGTTACGTGTGACCGCAGCCTCAGTATTACCAGCATACCCCACGTTACATGTGACCGCAGCCTCAGTATTACCAGCATACCCCGCGTTACATGTGACCGCAGCCTCAGTATTACCAGCATACCCTGCGTTATGTGTGACTGCAGCCTCAGTATTATCAGTATACCCTGCGTTATGTGTGACCGCAGCCTCAGTATTACCAGCATACCCCACGTTACGTGTGACCGCAGCCTCAGTATTACCAGCATACCCTGCGTTATGTGTGACCGCAGCCTCAGTATTACCAGCATACCCTGCGTTACGTGTGACCGCAGCCTCAGTATTACCAACATATCCTGTGTTACATGTGACCGCAGCCTCAGTATTACCAGCATACACCGCGTTACATGTGACTGCAGCCTCAGTATTACCAGCATACCCCACGTTACGTGTGACCGCAGCCTCAGTATTACCAGCATACCCTGTGTTATGTGTGACCGCAGCCTCAGTATTACCAGCATACCCTGCGTTATGTGTGACCGCAGCCTCAGTATTACCAGCATACCCCACGTTACGTGTGACTGCAGCCTCAGTATTACCAGCATACCCTGTGTTACGTGTGACTGCAGCCTGAGTATTACCAGCATACCCCGCGTTACGTGTGACCGCAGCCTCAGTATTACCAACATATCCTGTGTTACATGTGACCGCAGCCTCAGTATTACCAACATATCCTGTGTTACATGTGACCGCAGCCTCAGTATTACCAGCATACACCGCGTTACATGTGACTGCAGCCTCAGTATTACCAGCATACCCCACGTTACGTGTGACCGCAGCCTCAGTATTACCAGCATACCCTGTGTTATGTGTGACCGCAGCCTCAGTATTACCAGCATACCCTGTGTTATGTGTGACCGCAGCCTCAGTATTACCAGCATACCCTGCGTTATGTGTGACCGCAGCCTCAGTATTACCAGCATACCCCACGTTACGTGTGACTGCAGCCTCAGTATTACCAGCATACCCTGTGTTACGTGTGACCGCAGCCTGAGTATTACCAGCATACCCCGCGTTACGTGTGACCGCAGCCTCAGTATTACCAACATATCCTGTGTTACATGTGACCGCAGCCTCAGTATTACCAGCATACACCGCGTTACATGTGACTGCAGCCTCAGTATTACCAGCATACCCCACGTTACGTGTGACCGCAGCCTCAGTATTACCAGCATACCCTGTGTTATGTGTGACCGCAGCCTCAGTATTACCAGCATACCCTGTGTTATGTGTGACTGCAGCCTCAGTATTACCAGCATACCCCACGTTACGTGTGACTGCAGCCTCAGTATTACCAGCATACCCTGTGTTACGTGTGACCGCAGCCTCAGTATTACCAGCATACCCCGCGTTATGTGTGACCGCAGCCTCAGTATTACCAGCATACCCCACGTTACGTGTGACTGCAACCTCAGTATTACCAGCATACCCTGTGTTACGTGTGACCGCAGACTCGGTATTACCAGCATACCCCGCGTTACGTGTGACCCCAGCGTCGGTATTATCAGTATATCCCGCGTTACGTGTGACCGCAGCCTCAGTTTTACCAACAACCTCCCCCCACCCATCATGATGTCCAAATTGCAGATTCATCACCATTTCAATGCACAAACATTTGAATAAAAAGTGATGAAAAAGTTCTTCACTTCACAAACTGATATCAATGAAAACGTCAGCTTCTCCAGCTCCGTACATTAAAGTTTAAAAAAGAGGTGTGTGAAACCGAGCCTGTAATAAAAATAATGCAACTTTTTTTGTCCTTTATACCACATTTGGAATTTTTCTCCAGCTTCCTAGTACACTGCACAGAATATTAACCCTTAAAGAGTTAAAGGCCAGACCATTTTCATCTTTGATTTTCCATTTTTACCATTTGTCTTTAAAAATCCATAACTGTGTTACTTCCATGTACAGAGCTGTATGAGGCTAGTTTTCTGCATAACAAATTGTACTTCCTAGTGATGGTATTTAATATTCTATGCCATGTACTGGAAAGCAGAAAAAAATCCCAATGGGGTAAAATTGACAAAAAAAACATACTTATGCCATTTTTTTTGTGGGCTACGTATGTACGGCTTTCACTGTATGCTCCAAATCATACATCCCCTTAATTTCTTGGGTAAGTGTGATCACGAGGACACCAAATTCATAAAGCTTTTATTCAGTTTTTATATAAATAATGAACCTTTGGTACAAAAAAAAAAAATTTAAAAGGGGTTTTCCCACGAAGACAAGTTAGGCCCTATCCACGGGATAGGGCATAACTTACTGATCATCGGGGTCTCAGTGCAGATTGTAAAAACGAGGGGTCCCACTGACCTTTTTTTACTGTATTTGCAGACCATACGGGCTTCTCGTCCTACCAATTACAGCAATATAGCTGCATCGCAATATGTTGCCACCTGGATGAAAGCCTGTATGCAAATGAGCCTGCGCAAGTGTAGTGTGCAGAAAGCCTGGGCTGCGTTCACACATTCAAATGGAAGAGGAACAGATCGTCTTTCCAAAGCGTTCAAAAAGCAACAAAAACCGCAATGTTTGAACATTGCCACAGGCTGCATTCACACCTTGCATTTGCAGCACGTTCAGAAACGCAATGAAAATATACATGGGGGTGGCTCGCACGTATCCATGAAGCAGCTGGTGGGCCCCCAGAATTAATTTCACTGGTGGGCCCTTGGCACCCCAGTCCGACCCTGGTCATAAGTACTCTGCAGTAAACACTTGTTGTCTTTGTATGTTTTTAATTATAGTTTCAATACAATTTTATATATTTTTTTGTGAGAACCTTGTTTCTTTTGGGTGCTATTTCTAACATAGTTTCGCTTTTAGACATATTTTGTTTAAATGTGCACTAAAGTTCCATGAAACGTATTAAATAGAACGAGTCATTAAAAAAACAACCAATCTCTTCCTGACATTGTTTCTAAACAGAAAATAAATAGGTCCACAGCCAAAAAATCAAAGACAACATCACAAAATACACCTTTTCACTTTCAGGTATTATTTACATGGCTAAAGCATTTATTTACACATCTCCAATTATATTATGGTACTGTATATATAAACTGTTTTATAAAATTTATTTGAACTAAGCTACATTTTCAATCGAGTTATCAAGTGTATGGCTGAGTGTGCCAAGCTAATTTTTTTTCACCACCCTACATGACTTCTATGAAAAAAAAGTCAATAGCATAACCAAAGAAAATTCAAAAAGGTGTGACAATCATAAATCAATAAACAGATCTAAAAAGATTCAGTTGATAAACACATTTACATAGCGCACGGAACGCTATAGCTGCCCTCTTGGGTATGCATGCATATTACAAATTAAGGACTAAAGAGGATACAACAAGCTGAAGAATAATAATAAAACGTAATTTTATTGAATACAAGATAGATAAAAATGTAATATAAAATGACATCTCAGGAGAGACATAAAAGATAAAGCACGCCAAGAGTACAGTCCATGAGAAATATTAATTCATACATATACTTGGATGGTATTGACAATATAATGCTGCAATATATCAAATATACCACTAATCATATAATGCCTGTATTAGCCTGTGGTTATACCCTGTCATATAGCATCATACCATGATGGGAATTGTAGGATTGAATATAGTATGCAGTGTATCAAGTGGACATACTACCTGGCGTGCCTATATTGTAACCTAAGGCTAAAATACAGTAAATTACCAACATCCAGAGGTCCGTTTGTAACTAGGGGTCGTATGTAAGTGAGGTGTTTTTAAGTAGGGGACCGCCTGTACTGAGCAAAGTGTCTGTACTTATGACCATGTGATATTTCAGTTTTTCTTGTATAATAAATTAGCAAAAATATACAATTCTGTTTTTCCCTGTCAAGATGGGGTAAAGGGTGTACATTAATGAGCATCAAAAAGAACTTTTTTGATCTTACTAATTGACTGAATACTTTCCATACTTACTGTATATTATAATGTGATTCATTGCCATCTAGTGGTCAGAGATGGGGTATATCTCAGGATAATTAAATGTTTATTCAGAGTGTGTTGAAGGACGGACAATAAAGTGAGGAATATTTATTTTGGAATATTATTTTTTTGTTGTCTTTTGAATTATGGAGTCCATTGTATGCTTTATATCTCACCTCTCATTAGTCTTCCACTTTAGTCATATAGGGAGTGTGAGACATCTACATCACATTTATTCAGGATGAACATTCTGTTCAATAACAGCGATGCTTCCCACAGTTAAACTGGATGTTAAAGAATATTTGGCAATACATTTATTAAAAGTTCTGCACCTCTTCCTTTTCCTGTCCATAAAGTGGCTGCAGGTGGAGGCTCAACCAATCGCCCTTCCAGGACCTTATGATAGTATAGTATTTTATTGACAGGAAGGGCTGCTGAGGAGGTAAGAAAAAAAAAAACTTCTGATACAGGAGGTTTTCATTTACACTGCAATAAAGCTGTGAAGAACTTTTAATAGATGTATATTGGAAAATTACCTAATATCCTGCCTCTCACACTCAGTGTGCAGTCACATGTTGCAGTTAAAACTTTGAGGTGGTTTTAAGGTGCAGTTTTGTTAACTTAAAGGGGTATTCTCGTCTGGGCACTCACATTCAGTTTCACTAATCTTCCATTTATAAACATTTGTTCAATTGGATGTTATTAAAAAAAATGTTCCTGTGTGAAAATAATTTCTCATAAATGTAGTCATTCTGTCCCTTAGAAACGAGATAGCTACCTCGGATACAACCACGTCACTCTCTGGCAGCAGTGGCCAGACATGCGCTATTGAGTCCTGTCTGACCTCCTGAATTCAGCGATCATTACCACAGGACGGCTGTATGACCTGCAGTAACTCCCGGACATTTCATATATAAAAACCTTTTGTTTCTTTGTGCAATCCCTCCATCAGAGGTGGCCGTATCCGAGGAAGCTATCTCGTTTCTAAGGGACAACATGACTACATTTATGAGAAATTATCTTCACACAGGAACATTTTTTTTAATAACATCTAATTGAAGAAATGTTTATATATGGCAGATTTATGAATGAGAATGCCCAGATGAGAAAACTCCTTTAACCCCTATGGGACTCGGCCTCTTTTGGCCTTAAGGACGCGGCCCCATTTTTCAAATGTGCCCTGTGTCACTATAAGTGGTTATAGCTTTGGAACGCTATGAGATATCCAGGGGATTTTGAGATTGTTTTCTCATGACATATTGTACTTCAAATTAGTTTAAAAATTTGGATGAAATCTTTTGTGTTTAGTTATAAAAAAAAACTACATTTGGCAAAAATTTGGAAAAAATCTTTATTTTCAAAGTTCTAAATTCCCTACTTTTGATGCAGATAGTCATAGCACCCAAATAAATTCATAACTTACATTTCCCAAGTGTCTGATTTATGTTGGCATGGTTTTTTAAGATTCCACATATTTTACTAGAATGTTATGAGGCTCAGAATTTGGGTGCCATTTTTAAATTTTTGGGAAAATCACCTAAACTAATATTTAGATGGACCTGCTCAACTTCTAATTGACCGTGAGAGGCCTAAATAATAGTGAGACTCATAAATTACCGCATTATGGAAACTACACACCAAGTGTTTTTATGGAAAAATGTTATATTATTGTTATATTTTTATGTATTAATTTTTTATTTATTCTAATGTGTTAACTTTAGTGTTTTTACATGTTTTTACTTATACATACTTGAACTTGAACCAGCGACGCTCTGATTGCTGATTCAAGTTCAATACACTGCTCTACAATACTATTTCATTGCGGAAGGGGTCTGACTGTCTTGGACATCAGGCAGCCCCGGTAAGTGGCACAGGGGATCCGATCCACAGCAGGAACACCCTTACACGCCGCGGTCATGCTTGACCACGGCGTGTAAGAGGTTAACACCCGCGATCGGAGTCGGCTCCGATCGCGGGTGTTACAGCGTGGTGTCAGCTGTGATAGACAGCTGACAGCCGCTGCTTCTGGTACCGGCTCCGTTCCCAGAAGCTGGACGTTATACTACGTCCCGGTGCGCTAAGCATCTAGCCCCGGGGACGTAGTATAACGTCGTGGTGCGCCTAGGGGTTAACAGGTAAAAGACATTTGTGGAACAGGTTTTCCCTTCAAAATCAAACTCACTAGTTCATGTTTTTCACCTGTTAAATTAACAAAATTGCGCCCAATACCCTGTTTCCCCTAAAATAGGACATCCCCCGAAAATAAGACCTAGTTCAATTTTTTCAAGCTTAGAAATATAAGGCGTCCTCTGAAAATAAGACCGTGTGACAGTCATTACTACAGCTCCCCCCCCCCCCCCACGTCATACGTTAGAATTAGTAAATCTTGTAGATGCTGCAATAGGTTGTGACATGGTAGAAGAATTCATGGGATAAAATCATTGACTGTTACATTGCAAAAGCAATATGAGCAGCTACCTAGACAAGGTGGTCTCATTTAAGGAAAGTCTTATTGCTAAACGAGAGATTGGGGCCAACGAATCCAACAGAAATGGAGTCACAAGAAATTCAGCATGAAATTCAGTATTTTTCGAGAGTTATAATGATGTAGATTTTTTGTTAAACAATAAATGTGAATTCTTGTTAATGGAAAATAAGACATCCCCTGAAAATAAAACATGGTGCCTCTTTAGGAGCAAAAATGAATATAAGATATTACCATATATACTCGAGTATAAGCCTAGTTTTTCAGCACAAAATAAATGTGCTGAAACCCCAAACTTGGCTTATACTCAAGTAAAAACAATATAGGTTTTACCAGGTTTTTGTGGTAAAATTAGGGGCCTCGGCTTATACTCGAGTATATACAGGTAATTAATATAGGTGTCTTATTTTCAGGGAAACCAATACCACCTCAAAACTGATGCAGTGATCGCAACGCAAGAACCATCCTTAAACAAATTTTACAAAAACCATGAGGCAAAGTGGCCAACCCACTATATACTAGTTTTTCTTTATAACCTCTATATCTATATCCATTATTTCACCACTGCAGTTCACATATGGCTACTGGGCAGATTCCCCATTAGTTTGTTACACTACTCCTTCATACACAATGAACTGTCATCCCAACATATTTTGCCAAAAATACATCTTCCTCAGGGCTGTACTGATTTCCGGGCATTAACACAGTGCACTTGGTGTGTAGACTGACCGCCGATCGCTTTAGTCTGCTACAGCAAGTGGCATGCTTACTAGCCCAGCGAGCGTCTGTCTGGTAGGCGTCTAGGAATTCTTTTGGATGTCTATATTCACATGACCAGGTGTCACATGGCTTGTGTCCCCCTATGGATCATTCCGGCAACAGCCAACACTACTTGTCAATTGGTACATGTATTTGCCTGCGGTTAATGTTAAACCAGTAGGCATGTGCTAGTACTTCATAGTTTCATAGTTTATACGGTTGAAAAAAGACACTTGTCCATCAAGTTCAACCGAGGAAGGGTAGGGATTGGATGAGGAAGGGATTTAGGGGAAACAATCCTATATAGCATAACAATCAATGTTATTTAGTTGTAAACAGGCATCTAGACCCTTCTTGAAGCTCTCCGCTGTCCCTGCTGTGACCAGCGCCTGAGGCAGGCTATTCCACAGATTGACAGTTCTCATAGTGAAAAAGCCCCGTCGCCTCCGGTGATTAAACCTTGGTTTCTCCAAACGGAGACAGTGCCCCCTCGTCTTTTGATTTGATTTAATCTGGAACAACTTACCACCATATTTTTTGTATGGACCACTCATATATTTATATAAATTAATCATGTCCCCTCGTAGTCGTCTCTTTTCCAGACTAAATAAATCTAGTTGTTTTAATCTTTCCTCATAACTAAGACCCTCCATACCCCTTATCAGTTTTGTGGCTCTACGTTGAACCCTCTCCAGCTCCAGGGCATCCTTTTTATGGACCGGTGCCCAGAACTGGACAGCATATTCCAGGCGTGGCCGAACCAGTGCCTTGTATAGTGGTAATATTACATCCCTATCACGAGAGTCCATTCCACTTTTGATACATGACATGATCCTACTGGCTTTAGAGGCAGCTGATTGACATTGCATGCTGTTATTCAATTTATGATCTATTAGTACCCCCAGGTCCTTCTCAACAAGGGACTCTCCCAGATTTACTCCCCCAAGGACATATTTTGCCTTTGGATTATTGGCCCCCAGGTGCATAACATTACATTTATCCACATTAAACCTCATTTGCCAAGTGGATGACCAAACATTCAGTTTGTCCAAGTCACCCTGCAGCCTATGAACATCCTCCATAGACTGTATTACACTACACAGTTTGGTGTCATCTGCAAAAATAGACACAGTGCTATTAATTCCTACCTCTATATCATTAATAAATATATTAAATAGTAGTGAGCCAAGCACAGAACCCTGAGGTACACCACTCATAACTGGTGACCATTCTGAGTAGGAATCATTGACCATAACTCTCTGGATACGATCCTTCAGCCAGTTTTCAATCCAATTGCAAATGATTTCTGCCAAACCACTAGCCCTAATTTTACCCATCAGGCGTCTAAGAGGGACAGTGTCAAATGCCTTTGCAAAGTCCAAGAACACAATATCCACAGCTGCTCCTCCATCCAGGCACCAGCTCACCTCTTCATAGAAGCAGATAAGGTTAGTTTGACAACTTCTATTCTTAGTAAACCCATGTTGGCTGTCACTTATTATTCTATTTGATGTCACATACTCCAGTATATAGTCTTTTACTAACCCTTCCAATACTTTCCCCACAATGGAAGTTAAGCTTACAGGCCTGTAATTGCCTGGCGAAGTTCTAGAGCCCTTTATATATATTGGCACCACATTTGCCTTGCACCAGTCACTTGGCACCACACCAGACATTACGGAATCCCTGAAGATTTTAGACAGCGGTACAGCAATAACAGAACTGAGTTCTTTAAGAACTCTGGGGTGTAACCCATCTGGTCCAGGAGCCTTGTACACATTGATTTTATTGAGCTTAAATTGGATAATGCCTACATTCAGCCAGTCTACTATATTACAGGGTGCATGACCCGCACTAGCACCACCCAAGTCAGAAGTTCTCTCTTCTACTGTATAAACGGAGCTAAAAAACCTATTAAGTATCTCCGCCTTCTCTTGGTCTCCAGTCACCGATGCCCCATTTTCAGAATAAAGGGGTCCAACCTGTTGTGACCCATTTTTTTTTTTGCATTGTTATACCTAGAAGATTTTTTGGAATTTGTTTTGCTATCTTTAGCCACCTGTCTTTCATTTTGTATTTTGGCTAATTTGATTTCCTTTTTACAGATTTTGGTAAGTTTTTTGTAAGTATTGAAAGCCTCAGGTGACCCGTCAGATTTATATTTTTTAAATGCCCTCTTTTTCTCATTAATTGCCCTTTTAACGGTAGCTGTAAGCCACGAGGGGTGTAATCTAGCCCGTCTATACTTGTTACCTATTGGAATAAATTTAGAAGTATAAAAACCCAGGATAGATTTGAATGTCTCCCATTTAACATTAGTATCATCATGTGACAGTATCTGATCCCAGTCTATATCCTGTATTGTAGCCCTGAATTTTGGGAAATTAGCCCTCTTAAAATTCAAAGTTTTCGATTTTCCCACCTGTTTCTGCTTTTTAAAGTTTAAGAGGAAAATAATTATATTATGATCGCTGTTCCAAAGGGGTTCCCGGATACTGACATTTTGGGCAATCTCCACATTGTTAGAAATCATAAGGTCCAACAATGCGTCACCTCTTGTGGGATCTTCTACAAGCTGCACCATAAAATTATCCTGAAGAATGTTCATAAAATGTCTCCCCTTCACAGATAAAGATGAGCCCTGACCCCAATTTATATTTGGAAAGTTAAAGTCTCCCATTATCACTACGGCCCCCTCCTGTGTAGCCCGCTCCATCTGTTTATATAGGTGACCCTCTATTTCCTCAGAGATGTTAGGGGGTCTATAAATTACACCAAAAATAATTTTCTCAAAGCTCTCTTGGCTTTGAATTTCCACCCACAAAGTTTCAGCCTCCTCACACTCTTCTGAGACCACTGACTCATTCACAATCGCTTTTAAGTCTCTTCTGACATACAGACATACACCACCTCCCCCTATTTGCCCTGTCTTTCCGAAAGAGTGTAAAACCTTGAATATTAACATCCCAATCATGCGATACATCAAGCCAAGTCTCTGCTACACCAACAACATCTAACTGTTCCTCTAATATCAGAGCCTCAAGCTCGCCCATTTTGCCTGAGATACTTCTGGCATTTGTGAACATACAATTTAATTTTCCACAGTTATTTATCTGATTTAAAGTAATTTTACTGGCACATATATCCTCACCACTGTTCTGCAACTTGTGGGTCTCCTTATCCACTGCCTTAGGCCCCCATACACCGCCCACCTCACCACCCACCAACATAACCTGCCCCTCTCTGACCTGTCTACCCCTTCAGTGTCTTCCTTTTCCTCCTCCCCCGATCCTAGTTTAAATACTCCGCCACCCCTGCTAGGATCTTCTACCCCAGTACAGAAGCCCCCCTTCCATTTAGGTGCAAGTTATCTGCGGAAAACAGGTTGCACCCCAGTGAAAAGTCAGCCCAATGCTCTAGGAACCCAAATCCCTCTGCTCTACACCAGGATCTGAGCCATGCATTTAACTCCCTGAGCTCCCGCTGTCTGCTCTCTGTAGCGCATGGCACAGGTAGGATTCCGGAGAATACTACCTTGGAGGTCCTTTCCTTAAGCTTTGAACCTAATTCTTTAAAATTATTCTTCAGGCTCCTCCACCTACCATCTATTCTGTCATTGGTACCAACATGGACCACGACAGCTGGGTCAACCCCAGCCCCTCCCAGTAATTTATCCACCCTTTCCACCACATGCCGAACCCTGGCACCAGGGAGACAGCAAACCATTCGGTTGAGGCGGTCTTGGCGACAAATTATTCTATCCGTCTTCCTTATTATAGAGTCCCCTACAACCACTAGCTGCCTTGGCTTACCTGCACTCCCATCCACCCTACTACTAGCTGGTCTGCTCCCCCGGCTGTAAGGGAGAGCAGGATCCGCTAGGGCTGCCATTTCTGACACTGACGTCCTTACATCATTGCACAATTTTGCTTGGATGTTCAGAGTCAGAGTTGGCCTTCCTTTTCTTTGACCCCTTCCTACCCCCTCTAGTTACAGTAACCCAGCTACCCACCTGGCCCTGCTGGCTTTCCTCTCCACCCTCCACTTCTACCCCGCTTATTGCTTGCTCAGTGAGCAGCATACTCCTCTCAAGATTGTCAATTGCTCGCAGCCGTGCAATATCTTCCTCCAGATCTCTAACACGAGCTTCTAGTAGAAAAATATGGGCACATCTGTCACAGCGGTATTCACCCTCGAACTCTTGCTCCAGCAGTGTATACATGCGGCAGAGTGTGCACTGGAGCATACCACCAATCTTGCTAGCCATATCCTAGTAACAAAACAGTGATAAGTATATAAATCAAGAGATATGTAGGTTACTTACAGTTCTGTGGACTTCTCTTTTTCAAACTCCGCTTTTTTCAACTCCACTTAAGTTCACTAGCCACTTAGAATCACAAGCCAAAACTGAGCGAGCTCAAAAGTGAGTTACTAGACCTTAATTTATCAGGTGTGAACACTAATCCCTCCTCCCAATTAGCAGACCAGGCAAAGAAAGGAAAAAAAAATCTATTTAAATTGTGACACTAAGAAAAGTGCCTTGCTATTACCTATATAGTCAGTCCACAATCACCCAAACAACAGATTCACTCTTAACACACACAAAACTCCGCTTTTTTCAACTCCACTTAAGTTCACTAGCCACTTGAAATCACAAGCCAAAACTGAGCGAGCTAGAACTAGAGATTATATTCCGATCTTTTGGTGCATTTAACTGCGCATGTGCCAAAACTTAGCAGAAAGTAATACACAAATTTGCCTGGACTTTCAGAAAAGTGAGAAATGACTCTATACATCATATTTGGACTGTATTCGGTCTACGTTTCATATATTAAAGGAAACCTACCACTTGAAGTGGCAGGTATAAGAGGGAACTACCAAACACCAGCTCAGGGTGAGCTGGTGCTGGAGCTTATTTTTGTTAGTGTTTTAAACCACAGTATCGCGGTTTAAAACACTTTTTAAACTTTATGGCCGGAGCTGCTTCGTCGCACGGAGGTAAGCGCTCGGCGCTCCATGCACGCGACCGTGCACGCGGCTACATAGGAAGTGAAGGAGAGCCGCAAAGTTTAAAAAGTGTTTTAAACCGCGATACTGCGGTTTAAAACACTAACAAAAATATGCTCCGGCACCAGCTCACCCTGAGCTGGTGCTCGGTAGTTCCCTCTTATACCTGCCACTTCAAGTGGTAGGTTTCCTTTAAGCATGATCATGTGTTTCCAGCCTTAGGCCACCATTTACTTTCAATTGAAACTAATGGCCAATTATGCCCTGCAGTCATAGAAAGCGCCGCCAGGCCATTTATTTGATTTGAGTGGCAGTGATTTCAAGTGATGCCAGTGCAGAATACCTAAGCAAGCATAGCACCTGCAGTTATCTTGCCGATGGCTACATATACAGGGTGGGCCATTAATATGGATACAACTAAAGAAAATGGGAATGATTAGTGATATCAACTTCCTGTTTGTGGCACATTAGTATATGGGAGGGGAAAAACTTTTCAAGATGGGTGTTGACCATGGCGGCCATTTACAAAACATTAAAATACGGGAAGACTGGGGTTTTTTTTAGAACTTTTTCTTTATAATATTGGATAGAAGACAAACTTAATCTATTTCAAAGAAAAGCTATTTAATACATTTCATATAACTCAATACCGATATATACATGCAATGAAGTGTAATTATAGTAAAACACTGTATTCTGGCAAGTGATGAAATAAATATGCCTCTACGGTCTACAGACCAAGTCGATAATTTACAGGAAGTAAAATCCCTTTTGAAAAGTTATAGAAGAGTGGAGAACTCAGAAAAAGCAACATTCACAGAAGTAGTAACTACAAAGCACCCCCAGCAAAGATCAGCTCCAGTGCAGCTTGGATATCTCCTCCGGTAGCCTGTAACGCCCGCAGACTGAGCTCTTCATCACGAATCCCCATATCCCGTAACTGCTGTAGCTGAGGCTGCCACTAATTATGCAAGACAATAGAGAAAATAAACTTAACAAAGCAAAGAAATAATAGAGTTTACACATATTAATCCATTTCGTGACAGAGGGTCATTGGTGCCTGAATTTCCAGGTCAATTTTTGCAGATCTGTTTTGTTCTTCTTTAAATTACAATATCTGTGTAAACACTTTATATAGAGAACATTTAATGAGTCTTTTACATGACATGTGAGACTTTAAACTGATATCAATAAAATGATTCTACATTTTATTATACAAAAAATTAAAAAAAAATATGCTTTAATAATTTTCCCTATTACATTTTCTAATAAGCAATAAAATGTTATAAACCTATAAACATTTACAAACATGTGTAATGAATATGTGCAATCCATTTTTTTTTACTGTATATTCTTTAATTTTCAGACCAGATCATACTTGACAAAGGTCGGGCTGACTGAAATGTCCTAAACTACCTCCGATCTGTATAATATATTTTTCTTGTGTTCATATATCTCGGTGAAGGCTATGCGATATATTCACCAAAATAAAATCATAAAAATTACTCTGGTGTGTGCCATGTTCTCTGTATAAAATCAAACATATGTCATAAGTCATATCTCCGGAAATGTGGCATCTATAAATGCAATTTTGGTGTCCAATTAAAGAGGAGAAATTGTGTTTCTAGGTGAAAAGGAATCCGAGATATCCAGATATCTGGTTATGGGAGATTCACCTTTTAATGAGACACCAGAATTGTGTTTTAGGTGCCACAGTATGGGAGATATGAATGACTGTTTAAAATGGGACACTGCCATGACATGTATATACGTGGTATCTAAAAATGGGCATGTCCAAATAGGACCTGTATAGCTGTATGGCAGTTGTGAAGGAGTTAAACATAATGTTCTATTATTTATCCCTTTATTGGCAGGGGCATTCCCATATCGGCCCTCCATGATACAAGAAATAACCACCCATTTTCTGTAGCTAAGTTTATGCAAGAAGTTGAGCGCAAAACTGCAGGAGAAACTGCAGACATGCTTATTAAAAGAAAAAAATAGGCGCAGTAACACAATAAATTATATTCTAAAAATGTCCCTAGCCTTCTCCCAGCACAATATTACATAATGCTTGAAATGGCACTAATACTTTTTAATTTAATGTTACTGAGCAAACTACTCACCTGCTGTGTGGTTTGGCTGGAAGCTTGCAGTGCATGTTGTAGAGCTTGGCTGAACAAGTCATTTGTGATGGGGGTCCCCGACTGTACGCTAGAGGACATGGGAGATGTTCCTGACGAATGACCCTACAGAATATATAACCATAACATTTATGTTTTCATACATGCAGAAATAGTTAACTAAAACAAGATTAAACGAATGCCAAGACATAACATCAGATACAATTTGTTCTGACCTGTGTTCCAGGTGTTGGTGTGTGAGAGCTGCTCTCTGGGGTACTTGCGAGAGCCAGAGCCGTAGCCAATTCACTTTGAGTGATAGGACGGGGACCTGAGGCTCCAGTATATCCCAGAGATGCTGGACGGGGACCAGATGTGCTACTAGAGGATCCTGGCCGAGACGTCTTTTGCACATAGGAATGAAAGAACAAAATTTTAAAAAGGAAAACTCTTTTCTAATCAATTTATGTTTAGCTAATCTTGTATCGGATCATCTCACCTGTGGATACTCGTCCTCTTCATCTGACAGACCATCAAACAGGAACCCACCTAGGATCCAACAGAGGTTACAACCAGAAACAAGTCAACCAAGGTAAATATAACCAAAAGCACAAAGGATGTATATCCGGGATAACATACAGTAGGATAGAAACTCTAAGCAACAACAAAGGGAACCGGCTTTAAAGTAGAGATTCTGGCTACAACTAATCAGGCTATAAGTTTAGAATTTTTTTTTAGATTTTTTATATTCTCCACCAGTGGCCCCTAAAGAGAGCTACATCTGTGTACTGTGAACCCTGGCCACAGAACACACTGCCCAAGGGGAAACAGGAACATTCATAAAAAAAAAAATGTTTTGACAATACATCCCCTTTTTATTCTTACCAGGCATATGTAAAGTTGCAGGAGGAACTGTATGAGCAGCGCCATCTGCTGATGGGAGTGACGAACTTCCAGTCACCGAATGTAGGATTAATATGATAGCATTTACTAAAGCAGGGTGAGAGGACACCAGTCTGAAAGAAGTAACAGCAAACTGGTTACAAAATGGTTAGTTTATGCCTCAAATTTATGATGCAGAATATAGGTCTTGCACTATGCCCCCTTCACATACTATGGATAATTTGGCAATGAAGCAATTAGAAATGATCTAGGAAAAATGAATGTAAGGTGAACAGATGAGTTATAAAGTTTGTTTGTTTTTTTTTTAAACAATTTTTATTTGGTTTTCAGTATGTACATCATACAATATTGTAAGTAATACAACATAATGTAATCACCTATGCAAAGGAATATCGTACTAGAATAGGCGGCGATATATTATATGTATAGGGGGCTAGGGTCAAGATATTGGCCCTACTAATTTCACATCTGTCAAAATAAAACAAATTTCAACATATTTGTAATAAATAACAGGTGAACGATATTCCACAGAGCATAACAATTATTTATTCTCATAATGGCGTCATGTTTAGCAGAGCATTTCCCTGTTGGACTCTTTGAAAAATATATATTGCTGCACATGTACTTATTCTAGATTCTGTATTATTGATCTATTCTTTATAACCTAGTTACAGGCTAGCTCCAATCTAACCTTTAAAAAATGTGTACATTAAAGAATATTCTACTGTCAATGTCACATGGGGAAGGGGCTAGTTCAAATATAGTCCCCATTTTCATTACCGATTTGGCAAGCTCTGTATAGCGCTGCGTAATTTGTGTGCGCAATATAAAGGAATTATTATTATTCCTATAATTTTCCAATCCTCTCTGAGTTTCACTTGCTCAAGTAGTAGCATTTTTATACAGTAAATCTTTTTTTTATTCCATTCCCTTACAAAGAATGGTCGGTTTATTATACAAGCTCCTATACCTCCACCCCCTCATCCTCATTGACTGTAAGCCCTTGAGAGCAGGGCCTTCACTCTATTGTACCATAGGATTATGTTTTTACTTTAATGGCTTATTTTATTTGTATATGTCCCCCACAATTTGTAAAGCGCTATAGAGTATAATGGCACTATATAAATATAAATTATTATTATTTATATATTTATTATTTTGTAGGTCAACAATGAAAGAGAATTTTCAATTTTTGACAATCATTGCATACAGGGTATACATGTTTATGGATGTAGGTCCCATTGCTGAAATCCACAACTCAAGGCAGAGGCTGTGGATCACACAGCCTGCTGCGTCTGTAACTGAAGTGATGCTGTAGGCATGCACAGATTTCTTTATTCACTTTAAAGGGAGTTTCAAAGATCGCCCAGCATACTTACTATTAATAGAAAGAGTTAAAAGTCCTGCCCATATCACATATATCAATTATCTGCCACTGAGGCGCTGTACCTTAATTACAGCAATTGTATGATATGCAAATGAGTAGAATTCTGCTCAGAAGAGTCATGTTTTCTCCAGGTTTCCAGTGAGCCACACCTCCTCCTTCTGACTGACAGCTTAGTGGGTGCAGTTTTCTGGCGGAGAAGGCACATATATCTCCCCATCCCTGCCAGTTTCTCCAACTCACACGCCACTTTGGTTTTGTCAGGGCATGAACGTCTGGCCCAGCAGATTTACTATATTCTCCACTGGAAAACCAACGGAACTGTGGAAAAAACCTCTAAGCAGGAGGGAAATTTTAAGACTGGCGTTTAAAATGCCAGCCTTAATGCATTCCCCCAGGGTCTCTGCAAATCTCAATCTGAGCAGACAGGAAATCAGTGGGAAACTGCAGATCATCTCACAATTTCACGCACCCTATGGTGACTGGGGCCAACATAGTCAAGGGGAGAAAAAAGTTTAGAAAAGATTTAAATGGTTTGAAGAGGCAGATGTAAGCTGGGACACAAGCACTGCTCTTTTCAGTAAGTAAGGCTTATTGTGACAGCTCCCCATTGGAACTTTAACCTTCACTAAAGGTTTAATTATCATTGTGATATATAATATTATTAATCACACTCAAGAACATGGTTTACGTATATTTGTGTTGGAGATGTGAGCCGGCTATTGTCAGCCATAAAAAAAACCCTGCTTTTTGCGGATACAGTCATTTTCTATTACACGCAATAACAATCTCATTATTGAAGACTGTTGATGCCGCAATCATTATGCAATGGGTTCCAATCCGGACAATTTCATGAACATCAATTTTGCAGACATTAATATAGTAAGATGATAGCGGCGCAGCTGCCAGTAAGAACACTCAGCGTCTCAATTTTAATTTCTTTCATCTTCTACTGAACTGGATCCATTAAATGTGTATATAGAATTAACATTCAGCAAGTCCCAATATAAAGCAGAAATTCTTGGAGACTTGTGTGTGTGATATTAACACTTACGTGTCCAGCATGCTGGGATCTGTGAATACTGTAAATAAATCTTTATCCTGCAGAACTCCTGTAAAACACAGATGAAAGATATGATGATCCTCTGCTGTATTATTTTTAGTATACAGTTTTATACATTCTTTCAATCATCCACTCATATCCCCTACACCAGAGATGGCGAACCTTTTAGCGACCGAGTGCCCAAACTACAGACCCAAATCCCCTTCATTTATTGCGAGGTGCCAACCAAAAATTAAAGCAGTATCTTATTGCTCCCTGTTCTTCAACAATGTTCAATCATATTGGACTCATGAGGACACCAACATAGTAGATGGGAAGGAAAATTTGCATCATTGTAGCTTCTTTCCAGTGTCCCTCTGTACACAATCATGGGGCCAGCAGGAGGTCCTCCAAAGATAACTAGGCCCTGTCAACACATTCCTGGGGCAATGGCCGAGGTGCTTGGAGTGCCGCTTCTGGCACACGTGCCATAGGTTCGCCAACACTGCCCTACACGGATCCAATGCCAAAGCAATGTTCCAAGTAAATAGTTCACTGTTAGCCAATCTCATCCAGTGACATGAAAAACTATGACTAAGGGACTCACCCATGGCCACGGGATCAGAACTGAGACCAGGAGTTGCCACAACAATCTGCTCCAAAGACTCACGACTGCCAAGCAGCTTGAACACCTGAATAACAAAAATGTTAGTGAATGTGAATCTGTATATATAGCTACATCATAGGGGTTCTTCACTCTTTTACATACGTTGGCAATGTACCTGTACTGGCTTAATAATAACCACTGAATGTTTTTCAAGTGATTAAGATTTCCTGTTACTTACTTGATTGTTTGTTTACATGTCTGAGCTCTAACGAATAGAAGGGGCCGGAGCAGAAGATTAATGACTCATCCTGCTCCCTCCATCCCTTCTCCCTGTATCTGTCAGTGAGACGACAGTGAGAGACACACAGAGGGAGACTCCACAAGTTGTGGAGAAGTTGTGTGTATATATGCAGAGTGCAGCATTGTGAGAAAATGGAAAGGCTAAACTCTCAAGGGAGGCAAAGGTACAAGTAAAGTACATGCAGAGACATGTCTAATGTGGTCAACTGCTTTAAGATTTGTATTTCTTTTGAAAGAGAATGTTGCTGATATTAAGGGTGTGTGCACATATTAAAGGTGTTGGCCAACTAAAATGATGTTTTTTGTAATGTGTGTGGGGCAAAATATTAATTTACCAATATACACCTATTAAAAGTTCTAAATCACTTTATTGAAAAGAAATTCTGGTCGCAGATGGAGGGATATGTGATCTCTACGTGTCCGATGTACAATTGCCCTGCCATACTAGTATTCGTAGTATTCCGGGATGTTTGCCTGATGAGGTAAATGACAGGAAGCTTCACCTTACATATCAAGAAGAGGTGACAAACTTTTTATAGTGTTATACTGGTAAGTTTCTTAATATCCTGTCCCCCACACATTACATAAAACATGAGGAACAGTGGCCAACCCATTTAACCCACAGAAGTGTTCTTCTCATATGCTACCCCTTTGAACAACAATGCAACCTTCCTGATACGCCATTTACATAGTGAAATACATAGGGCAGTGGGGAGATATTGCAGGGACGGCTGCCAAGTTCCAGATCTTACTTAACACCAAATTCCACATAGAAAGGCAATCTGCAACAGAGGTAACTGCAGGGCAAGAATTATAGCAATTCTGTTCAGATATTTATCAGAACCCTAGGTCACATAGTGAAGGACATTTCCAAATCAATTCATATAGATTTATGGGCCTCACTGATAGCTTGAAATTAAATCAGTAATCCAAGCTGTAACATGTATGAATTTTTTTGCAGAATTATTTTTTCATGGACAACTGCATACAAAGCATGCTTTCCTTTTGTAGAGTGACCCGGACTATATTATTCCTCCTTGCTTTTTAATACGGTGATGCATTTAATACGTCTTAATACATCAAAGTAAATATTGCACAAAAGCTGATGTGTAATATAAAAGGGATGGTACTTGATACTATCTTTAACTGCGGTCTCCCCAACAAGCCACAATTTGCCGTATATACACTAGTATAAGCAGATTTACCTTATTTTACCACAAAAAACTGGGAAAACCTATTGACTTGAGTAGAAGCCTAGGGTGGGAAATGCATTGGTCTCAGCCTCCACCCAGTATAAAGCCAGAAGCCCCTGTCCCCCAGTATAGAGCCCGCTGCCCCCTTTTGACATCATAGTGTGTGCCGATGGTGGGGACCAGCTGGGGCCATCAGAAGGCGAGTACACTTTTTTTTTTCCCTACAGACTTAAGTATAAGCCGAGTTAGGGTTTTTCAGCACATTTTTTGCTTTGAGAAACTTGGCTTATACTTGACTATATACGGTACATGGCTAAGCTGCCTTCAAAAATAAAATTTAAAAAAAAAATGAAAAACCCTGCTCAGATGGAAAATGATGAATAAAATATAGTAAATCACACACAAAAATAAAAGGTTAGACAAAGTGAAATAATTAACCTGGGAACGAAAGACCAAATGAATAAAACAAGATATGTTACACTTTCATTGTTTAACTTATGATAAAAAAAATGAATAAATTAAAGTTACGTGCCCAAAATCCACAAATACAAAAATACAAAAAAAAAGAGACAAAAGATGGCCAAAACTTATTCAAAAAGTATGTATGAAAATATATAAATGGAAAAAATATATAGGAAAAATATTAAATTAGCAGCTTTTGTAAGATTGCCATATTTACAGTATATAATGCAACATATATAACAGTGATGGCGAACCTTTTAGAGACCGAGTGCCCAAACTACAACCAAAATCCACTTATTTATCGTGAAGTGCCAACATGTCATTTTAAGCAGTAACTTATTGCTACCTGCTCTTCCACTTCTTTAATTGTATCGGTCGCCTGAGGCCACCAATACAGTTGAAAGAAGGAGGGCAAATTCAGACTATCATTGTAGCTGCTCTCCAGGGTCTCTCGGTACAGGAAGATTGTTGGGTCCAGCAGGAGGACCTCCAAAGATAATGCAGTTCTGTCAACACCTTTGCACTTTTCAAGCAGTTTCAAACAGTCAATGAAGTGTCGCTGTAAAATAGTGCTGAGAGCAGAATCTCTTAAGTTGCCTGATACTGTGGGAAAATTTAATGGATTTGGTCCTGTTTGGTGAACTCTGTCCTGGGCTGATGGCCTGAGTGCCCACAGAAAGGGCTCTGAGTGCCACCTCTGGCACCCGTGCCATAGGTTCGCCATCACTGATATATAACATATATAGTGCAAACCCTCCTATTTTGTACATTTAATACTTACTGCATCGCGGTAGCTGGAGCTTGTATGCAGGGCTGTGTGCAAAGCTCGGAACTCACGACTAGCAGCAATTTTATCCACCGGTTCTAAAATTTAAAAAAAAAAAAAAAAAACAATAAGACTAGAGTTTTCTTCCATGTGACTACCATTTTCCCATGTTCAGCACTACAGTAATACAATACATTGTTTTCCCCATGTGCAATGTACAGCAGGTAAACATCTATGTAGTAGACTCTAAGTCTCTAAATCCCACAGCATCTACTACCTGGACACTTTACAAATGTGGCCCACATCTTTTAGAGAGATGAGACACAGACATGTGGGGGACATTTATCAGGGCTTGTATGCCAGTTTCTGTTGTACAAACGATGAAAGAAATGCATTGCCTAGCAAACCTCCAGGCATTGCGATTATCTCTCCTTTTACGCCACCTCCAGGGCATGTGGGCATGGAGGGGCATGAAGAGGGCGTGGTTGTTCCTGCGTCATGTTTGCACACTTTCTTTTGTCTGTGTCCATTCAGGGCTGAATGTTTCCAGCATTTGCGCAAATTTAGGCCAGACTGAGCATTTGGGAATACCGGGGCAGTGGGCCACCCAATACATCAGTAGACCAGAGCCAGTGGCGGAGGAGTTTCATAATATGCTTAAATATCATACAGGTGCACCGTTCTTTATATTTTGTGATTACTCTCATCATGACATCACATGAGCAGGGACCGCTGTTTATACAGAGAAGGTAAATAATGATGCTTCCTGTTGAATGACAGCAAGCAGAGATCTTGAAAATCATGAGGAATTTATAAAGAAAGTACATTGGAAAATTGTTTAACTTTTCATTACACAAACAATATCCATTTGCTGGAATTTGCTTAAAGTGGACAACCCCTTTAAATGCTGTAACTGAGCAACTAGTAGTGTTCATAACACAAGTACTGGAACATTTAGCCATTCATCATGAACACAAAAAGAGACATTATCCTTCCTTCACAAATGGCACATACAATGTTAGCTATTGTGTTCATTCTAGCTATTGTATGAGAAGGAGTGTAATACTAAATACTACAACAAGCCAGTTCACAGTCCATCCATGCCTAAAATTCACCAAAGATAATAAAAGCCTGTCACTCACCAGGCCGGGGTGGGGGCTCTGGCCACGCTCTGCGCAATATGTGGACGGTGCTCCCTGACTGAACTCCATAAAACTCCAGAGTCTGATCATCTCGGAGACGTCGACCACAGTGCACCAGGTCTGTTCAAAAACATGAGAAACAAATGTCAAAACATTTAAAGAAATTAATTTATGACCTCCATATTTTAACCCTTTCCAGTTTGACAATGAAGTTCCATCCTCTCCATGGACTGTAATCCACACAAGTCAGAAAACACGAATGTGTACACTATCAAAGGATCTGTGGTCTGTTTTTGGCCCAGGTCTTTGGTGTGCAAAGTCCAGTCAAGACACAAACTCTGGCAGTATTAGAACCTGCTCTGAGTTTAGCGGCTCAGGCAGTTGGATCATATATACATTTTTGCAGATTTTACTACAGATTTTATGTTTAATAAATCTTTTTTTATAAAGTACTATCATATTCACTTTACAGATCATGGAGTATATATAAAAAAATAAGAAATTACAGAGTAGTAACAGAGTAATAATATTGTCATATGAAACAACAGGAGTGAGGGCCCTGCTCGTAAGGGAGTAAATGTCTTTTCTAGAATCTGCTCATTTATGTGAAATATCTCCAGGTTTCCTATAAATATCTCTTTCATGTGAAAATAAACAGAGAAGAGGCATGTTTGTCTGAGATGAGTTACATTTGGAGGTTGCAAACGTAGTGTCACTTTAGATGCTCCGATCTTTGGTATGATAGAATTTCATGCAAGATAGGATTTTGTTGAAAGTACATTTCATACCCTACCTTAGGGGGCTGGCAAGTTCAATGGGGAAAAAGCTGATGAATGTCTTTTAAAATTCCAACTGCAGATTAGATTCTTTGGTAGAAAATCCATATATATGTAAACCTAAGATGTAAACTACAAAAAAAAGCAGATGATATGCAGTACTCACCTATCAGCTCTGGGTCAGGAAGTGACTCTGGCAATGAAGCAGTGATCAGTTGTTTGACTGCTGACACCCGATGACCACAAGAAGTGTCCCCGTCACCATTGGAATGTACAGGGAGGTGGACAATGGATTTAGGAGACAGAGGCTGATCTGCCAGCTGGACGCATATATGGAGATCAGACATGACTGCAGTTTGATCCTGATTTGAAATCTAACGGAGAAGATGAGGAACAGACAAAATAAATTTTAACAAGTTCCCGAAGGCAGAGATGAAAATACAATAAAATCAAGGTCATTTAAAGCCCACAATGGGTCAGAAATCCTGATGTGGTAAAGTCCCTGAGTGGGCTTACAATTGAGGAAGAAGGAGCTGAGATACAACCTTATGACAAAAGACTGAGTCTAACATGTAAGACTTTTCTTTTTCCATACTTAGCAATAAAATAGGCAGTCCTATCAATGAATGACAGCTATGTCCTTATGCACATTCAAGGATAGCTGTCAAATTACTAAAATGACTGCCCCGATGACCTCAAATCAAATAAAGAACAGAGATTGAATTTAAAAAAAAAAACCATTATTCATACTGTATCTTATCCCAGCTATAAAACAATGTCCATCTGCTGTCTGCACATCGGATTAAATAATAGATGCAACAAGTTCCCATTTGGGCACCGCACTACTATATTATTCGCAAACTGTATAAAATGTGTCACAGTCCACATAGATATTCATATAGAGATATTGTAAACATAAAGAGATTTATGAATATAGCGATGCCACTGCTTGATTGAAATAATCAGGATGTGTGTGTGCGAGGCTTGTACCCCATAACTTATCTGTATGGACCAGGAAAGCTGCCAGCACATCAGTGGGTCACCCATGAGGATGGTTACAGGACACCCTCCTCGGGTCATAAGACTTTCCTGAAGATAAGCTGCACTCTATAGTGGGCTATGGGCCTGTGTAAGGGATGTCCCAGCACTCAGGGTGGTGGGGTGTCACAGTGGTGGCTGGGTGCCTGTCCCCAAGAGCACACATGACTGCCTGTACTGTCTATACACTCCAATACTAGTTTCTAATGGGGAAACACGGTGCAGACGAGACGATACAACCCGCCATAAGGCGCCCCCCAGGATAGAGCTACTTACCCGCTGACGATACTGCCTTTGTTTACAGTCCACTAGGAAATGACTAGTCTAAACCATCGCTACACGTAAACTACATGTCCCATCATCCCATGGCGGGCGCGGGGTAATGACGTCACGTCCTTGTGTAGCGTTCACCAATAGAGGCGCTACTGCTGTGTTTTTGTCTGATTCGGAGCTGTTACATGTAATGGAACTGGCAAAATGGTGACCCTATATTGCTATAGGAGGAACTACTCTCAGGAAAGTTATGACACTTTACCCAAAAATCCAGTGTTAGTCATGTTGTAGGAGAAAACAGTATCTAGTCTAGCAACAGAGGTGGGCGCTCTTCTAAGTGAGAAAGTTGAGGGTGGAAAAACAGGCATTTTATTCAGCCAGTTAGAATCAGCCTGGTCCTCATAAACTATCTTATATGAGTGAATCAAGAAAACTGCTTCTGACTAGGATATGACTGTCATTTTTTACACATTAACAACATGTAATGGGACAGTCCATCACGGTGTCACTAAGGATGTATGAAGGGAGCTCAAGGACCCTGTTCCCTGCCTGGAGTCTGCCCAAGAGTCCCAGACCTGTCATTTAACCAGATTGTTAGAGATCAGTAGGAAAATAACCATATGCAAACAAAACACCTGACATACAGATTTAGGCTACATTCACATGATGTATGCCCGTTGTACCTTAGCACGACGGGCACACATCGGCGCTGGGGAGAGGAGGAGGGCTGCTCACCCTGCCCCTCTCCATAGCGATATATGGCGCACGGAGAGGGGCTAGAGGGACATTTCCTATCTTTCCCCTGGCTACGGAACGGTGCGGTGCCGTGAGCCCATTGCAGTCTATGGTGGACGCATATACGGCGTATATAGGTGGGCGGTATATAAGTCCTCCATACGGCAGTGTAAATGTAGCCGAAGCCTATTTACATACAGACCTTTTTGCCCACAGTGTCCTCAGGTGAATACCTCTGGATGCTTGTAATATACTTTACTTTAGTCCCATGCTGCAATGATCAACTGTAAGGTCTCTGCAATTAAGCTGCACTGTTAATTTTTGTTCCCTTGTTAAAGGACCATAGACATTCTTCTTCATGTTTTAGATATACAAAAGTGTAAGCATAAAATAAATTAAATGATTCTTGGCAGTTTTGTTGATAATGAAATAAGTCACTGCAAGGACAGAACCTCTTTATATCCACGGTAACGACTGTGAGACTGGCTTCAGTGCCTTTCGCGAATGCGTGGGCCAAACTCTGTTCCACAGCCGAGCATCCTGAGTGTGGGCACTTGTGCCGCACACAAGGTGGTGCTCGTTCGCAGAAGCTGTGCGTATAGATGTGCACTCTCTCCAGTAGCCAATAGCTGTGTGTGCATTCTGTGCATGAGCACACAGCAGCCATCTTTTTTACACCCTCCAGGGCGAGCAGGTATTAAAAGGTAATAACCTTTCAAAAAAACTTATAGCCACATCAATTAGAGGAAAAAGTATAGGTCTTTTCCATGTAGGGCATGTAATTATGACACATAAGAGTTTTTTTGGTGGCTGTACAACCCCTTTAACTACAAATTTTTTAAAATTCAAAACGGGGACCAAAAATTTCCTTGTCTGGAGTTACACTTATTAAATATACCTGTTCTGACTTGCATACAAATTCATCTTAAGAACAAGCCTATAGAACTTAACTTGAATGTAACCCAAGGGACTACCTGTATTGCAAGTAGTCCCCTTACAGTAGTATGTGAAATCAGACCCCCCCCCCCCCTCCCTCAGGATCCAAGTACCCTAGGGAGTATAAAAAGTTCATATAACCCTCAATTTGATAAAAATATTGAAATAAACAAACATTTTCTCTGTGTCCAGTGCCTGATCTATCAAAATATAAAAATGATTATTCTCTGCTGTGAACCAATAACATAAAATAGCACCCAAATGTTTGAATTAACACTCTTTCTCAACACATAAAAATGTGATTAAAATGTGATCAAAAGGTGTAACAGTTCCCAAAATGGTAGCATACAGCAGAAGGAGAGAAGAGAGGAGCTGCTGCGGGGAATGGGGGAATGTGACTACAGGTGTTTATTATTTTACTGTGGGGGCAAAATAAAAGAGGGAACTTCTGGGGGGCCCTAGAAAGGGGGAGCTGCTATGGGGGGAAAAATAGAAGGGGAGCTTTTGGAGGGGCAAAATAAGAGTGGGTGCTGCTGGGGGTGGGGCAAAATAAGAAATGGGGCTGCTGGGGGTCATAATAAGAGGGGGAGCTATGGGGGGAAACAAAAAGATGGGGAGCTGATTGGGGGAACAGTAAGAGAGGGGTACGATTAGTAGGTGAACTCTTGGGGGGGGGGCTTTAATACCGTATAAGGGGAGCTGGGGCTACAATGTGACGGAGCTGGGAGGACAATGTGAGGGGAAGATGGAGGCACTAAGAAGTTAATTATAATACGTGGGGGTAGAGTAAGGGGTGGAACAAGAGGCATGGCTTAGAGGAAAAAAAAATCCTCTTTCCTACAAAATTTGAATGGTATGCAAAACTGATGGTTGTTTGGTGTTGTTATTACTGCTTCGAATACTGCTATTCTAAATGTAGACCCTGCCCATTTGGATGGGGACCCTGGCTGTGTCTGCACATGCATAGGCTGGCACTGTGCCTTTAAGATGACACCATCTGAATGGCACGGGCTGCCATAGCAACGAACAGCGTCCCTTGAAGACAGCGCGTGGGGGGAAAGACCGCCCAAAGGCCCTTTAAATGCCGCCAACCGCGTCATTTAACGGGTTAAACACCTGTGATTGGAGCCCACTCCAACCTTGGGTGTTACACCGGGATGCAAGCTACTGGCTGCAGCTGACATCCAGTGTATCTCGATGCCGGCCTGGCTCACATCCCGACCTGGGCCGGCATCAGCTCTGCATCTGATATATCAGACGCTGAGCGTTAAGCCACTGCACTCTGCCTTCGATATACCGGAGGCTGAGCGGGAAGGGGTTAAGCAGGAGAAAATCTGCAACACATTTTGTAACTAGTATGCACAGAACAACTCTGCAGTGGGGGACAGGAGGGCAAGTAAAAGGTCAATAGTATTTGTCCCAGTTAATATACACGCTGGAATACCCCCAAATTCATCAATGAGTCTCATCGTCTTGGAGAGGGATCCCTGGGTGTCGCTTAAAAGGCTTGTCAACTATTAGAAAAAATTAGCAGAAGGGCTGGGAAGGTTTTTTTCAACAAATAAAGCTTCACTCACCTCCTGCGGCGTTCCCTGCTCAGACTGCTGGGGTCCTGGCACGCCCACTTGTCTCCTGTCCCCGCGCCGTAACGTTGGTGAAGGGGAATAAAGCTTTATTTATTTTTAGAAAAGCACTCCCCAGCCCTTCTGCTAATTTTTTCCTTTAGTCAGACAACCCCTTTAAGAACAATAGCCTTTCTCCCAACTTCTATTTGCATTATAACTCCTGGAGCAACATGTCCATCTGGAACTATCCTCTTACCTTTCCTCCAACTCGATCTTCAACAAACTATGATCTGGTTTCCAACCCTATCACTCAAGGGAGACTGCCTTAACCAAAATCAGCAGGATGTTAAGTTTCTATCAGTCTTATACCTCTCATACATGAGTTGAAGAGGACTAAATACAGATTAAAGGGTTTTTCCCATGAAAGAAAGTTCACAAATTTTAATCCCCTAGTGATGTTAACACAATAAAGATCATTTTAATCCCTCACTTAACAAGTATTTTTTTTGCTGTTTTAGCTCCTATCTCTCCCTCGGATGCTCAGTGCAAAATCCCAGGGTTGTCGGCGGGGCCTCTCTAAGCAGACACATTATAATCCATCTAGTTCTGTGAGATGACAGTGTGGTTTGATTATCAGGGTACAGGTTTATATAGACTTTCATTTAGCTTCTGAACATTGTACTAGTATTTGACACATAGAAAGAGACTGGCAGATCAGAGATGATGAGATCCATAAGATGCCTATTGCACACAATGGCAGTCAGCTCTCCTACATCTCTGCTATTCCAACACATAAATCTGCTGTGCCTCCCCAGATAAACAACTTATCTGTCTGTAGCTTGTAGTTCACCTCTGGCTGCTGCTGCCGGCATGAACTCAGCGTGTGTGTATCGCAGCAGAAAGTCAGTGTATGTGTATTAGTGATGGGTCAGCACAAAGTTTTCAGTGAACTAGGTGAGCTGGCTCCCTCCTGAGAGCTGATCCAGTGAGCTGTTTCCATCAGATTATAGTAAAGAGGGTCAGGCTAGGCAGGATTACGAGACATCTGATGTTCAGATGGGGTCTTTCCTCCTCCACCACCTGACCTGTCCCTCTGTGTATTTCTAATAAAATCACCATGCACTAGTCAGCTCTGGGCAGGGAGCCGGGTGCTTAGTAAACCTCTCCCCTTACTGTCTGACTCCGCCCCTAAACAGAGACTCCCTCTATTATATTAAACAGGGAGCCGTTCAGGAGCCAGGTGAGCATGATCCAGCTCACTGAAAAGAGACGGAAGGCCCATCACTAATGTATATCAGTGTGAGCTCCGTTCTGGACTGCATGGGAGCAGGGCTAGAGGCAGAGAGAGAGAGAAACTGAGAACAGAAATCCAAGATGGCTTCCCCGACCCTAAGTCCGAAGTTACACCAGGACTGATAGAGACAGGTTGGAGTCATATCTATATTATCCGTGGTGTATATGTAGGAGTTCTATTTTTTACATTTTCCACTTCCTTACATAACCAGTGATTTGTAAAGATTTTGTAATACCCTTCTTAAATGCCACAAAGGCTCTTTAGCATTTTGATGGGGGACAAATCAACTGAGAAAACTCCTAAAGCAAGTCAGAAGCTGCACTCTAAAATAATAACATTTGCATGCTTTTGTTCAGTCACTTGTCTCCATTTGGGTCGATAGATCTTTCATTATTTGGTATTTTGGCAGCTAAAAGTTAGTAAAAAGCCTTAAGCAGTCCTATCAATTATATGGCTGATTCATCCAATAGACATTTTCATTTTGGATCACCTCATAATACTTAGTTTTAATGCAATTTACAATTCATAATCATTTCGATACAGAAGTGTTTCAAAATGAAATGCTTGTCATACAAATTAGTTTTCAAATTAGCATATGATGCATATTCCTTTATTAATCATGCAATATGCTAATGTTAAAATCTCATAAAGATTTTTAGAAAATGTAAAATATATTTTGCTCGGATCGGTGGTTGAGGGGGATATTTATCACAAGCGTGGCCAATTGTAATAATGATTTGTACGGTTCTTATCGTAATAATAATAATTCCTAAATATGAGCAAGGAAAAGTTCATCTGGAAATAAATAATACTTTCTTGCTGAGGCGTAACTTAAAGCTATTTATCTACAAAGCAAAATGTGGTCCCCCCCACTTCTGACTCCAAATCTGGGAAGAGAAACCTTATGGCTCCCCTTTAGAACCCGCATAGTCTCTCTGGCTGATCGCAGAGTTGGCTGAATCTGTAAATGTATAAGTTCCTTGTAGCCATTTTTACCATGGACGTTGTTGTTTAACACATGCCTTTCATGACATCTGTCACTAGGCAACAGGAAAATCTCCAAGAGCAAGGATCGCCCTGATTAAAGGGACCATCATATCCTCATTTTAAGCCACCAATTATTCACTAGTGATATTGAAAATGTTCAATATCTATGAGACACCATAGCAAAACATGACACTTTGAGGGACAGGCAAGATAGTAACAATCACCACAGGTGTATCGTACATCATGATATCAAAGCAAAGAAGGAATGCAAACAAATTAAAGTATAAATTCTGCAGTGAGAGAATAATTGATGCACAGAACTAGTAGACATTTAAAGTGTTGCTATGGGGAAGAAATAGTAACCTTGGGGCCCCATAGCAAAACATGACTCTTTCAGGAAAATCTTTTTAGAAGGCTTAGATAATCTGTATCGTGTTGTCAAAATACACAGATGACAAACACAGTGATGTCACAGCACAGGTATAATATACATCATTATATCACAGCAAATAAATAATGTCAACAAAAATACATTTAAAGGGGGTTTCCACTTTCATTAAATAAATGATATTGTTTGTGTAATGAAAGGTTATACAATTTTACTATATACTTTCTGTATCAATTCCTTGTGATTTTATAGATCTCTGCTTGCTTTCCTGCTATAGAAAGCTTCTAGGTTTACTTTCAGTGGATAGGCACTACCTTGAGAGCTGAAGGTTGGCCGGTGTTCATACAGCAAAGGTAACTTAGTGCGTCCTGATATATGGCCAAGAGTGGGTGTCTAACAGCCAGGTGCACGTATAGAAAGGGACCTGCTATCGTCTTAGACAGAACTCAGACAAGTAGGATTTGTTCTTGTTTATAGCTATGCTGAGGCTGAATTTAACGTCAGAGTGTGAATAAAACACTTTTTTTGGACCATATCCTGCACATGTCCTTGCTTCCTGCACTTCTACCTAGTGTCTGCCAGAGCATTTCCCAGCACTATATACATAAAGATACAGTTCTTCACTCATACACACACACATTTATACACTCTTACACACACACACATATTAATAAAGATTGATTACTTCCAAATTAGAGGACAACGGGTATAAAAGTTATACCAAGCATTATATAGGTAACTTCTCCATCCTGATTAGCCTAAATGACTGGCAAAAACAACAACTATAACCTTCATGAAAAAACACCAGACATAAACAACAAAAGACATGTCCAAAAATGTGTACAAATTTTATTAATTGTTGTTGAAAATAGAGGAAACAGACAAGTGCACTAAACTAGAGGGACACACATAAGGATGACACTGGCGCAACAAGACATATATTGTATAAAATTCTATTAATTTGTATACAGGTTGACAAGTCCGACTAAAAGTATATTAAGCAGTCTATAGAGCCTAAAGTACAATGGATACACAATATCAGAGGTGCTATGATTAATTTTACAGTTCATGATATAGTTAAAGGGGTTATCTGAGCTTAGGAATAATTAAGACGGGGCTGGGGCGAGCTATTTAAAAAAAATAAAAGTGTACTTACCTCCTCTGGCGCTGCTGATGTCCGACGCTGCTGATGATCTGTGCACCGGTTTGTTTACAAGGGTGCAAAGGGAGCTTCCGGTCGGAAACTCCCATCCAACACCATCTCCCAGCGTCTACAATGCTGAAAGATAGGAACGGATGGGCGTGGCCGGCCCCTGCGCCGTCTGAAAGCTCCCTGTGTGTGGCTTCTGTGCCCCTGTATACAAACAGGCACGGATCAGACGGACCGCGGCGCGGGACATCAGCGGTGCGGGAGGAAGTTAGTACAACGTTTATTATTTTTAAATAGCCCGGCCCTAAGTAATTTCTTAAACCCAGATAACCCATTCAACACATCACACATAGATGTGCAGCATAATATGTATATTATGGCGGAAATCCTTCATTCTTTAGTTTCAAGTCGGATGACGGCCCCCTGCCAATGCAGGCCCCATAACGGCTGCTGTGGCTGCTACCACTGTAGTTACGCACCTGGCTGGGTACAGTTCCATCTACTTCTCACTCAAGAGCAGGCCTGAAAACATGGGCAGTGATTTGACCCCATTTACCAACTTGACTGTGAACTATAAAAAAAGGAGTATAAAAAACCCTGACCGGAGCTCCCAATGATTCCAATACAGCTGTTGTTCAAAATTCCTTCAAAGATCTTCAATTATATTCTACCGATGAGGAAAGTTTTGCAACAAGATGTAGGCCACTATTCAGAACGTCCTTAAGGTGCAGTTTTCTCCTTAAACTCACTCAACCGTGTGGTAGCAAAAACTAAAAGAGAAAGTAGGCTCCAAATCGCATAGTATGTTCTTAAAACCTTGGATTTTATTCTTAAAAGTTATACTCACAAGAGTATGTTTAAAATGCGCATAAAACAGTATACAAAACGGGACGCCAGCTCCACTCGCTCGCCCGACCCTGGGTTTCGCCGTTCTCAGCTTCTTCCGGGGAGTGTCACTGCTCAACACTTGCTGAGTAATTTGAGTATGGGACTGCCATTCTGGAAGTAACTATGATACTGTGGCTTCACGACAGATGAACAATAGTAGGGTTTGCTAACTTGAATACTACAGGTCAGGAAGTGGACAACCCACAGGGAATGTTACCTGCCCAAAAACAATCTGAAAGGAAAACTTATTGTTGTGATTCATTTTTCAAATGCAACCCTCTTTACTGACAGCAAACTGAGGAACTAAAACATTTCATTATTCAGTGATTGTAGTATATTTGCATAAATACATAAAACCACATTTAATGAAAACATAAAATGACAGCTTGAATTTTTGCAGTCAATGGGATACATTTATCACTAACCCACTCAAGGTTTGTGGAGTGGGTATGGAGCTCTTCAGATGTCTTTTGCATATCAAATGTATTATAATAGTTATGCTTGATAACTGTGGTTTAATTTGAGCACATGAGATATTTACCGTAAGTGGATTTGCAACTTTTTCATTAAAAAGTCACTAAAAGCTCTTATGCCAGTTGCATATGAGTAACAAGACTGTAATGGGCCCCAGTACAAACTTACGGATTAAATCAGTCACAGTTGCTTCCTTCTCCATCTGTGTTGGCCTGGTCCATCCTTGTCTGTATTTTGTGGGCTCTTCACAGGTGACAATTCTCCATCAGCTATACAACCTTACAATGACTTCTCCCGGCGTCTCTGCAGGATCTGCCAACCAGTCATTTGCCTTGCCTCACTGTGCCACTAAAGATATATCACAGTTAATAGAGTATAGTGGGGCACATTCATTAAACACAGTGCAGTCTGTACCATGTGCAGTTTGCCTGTGTAGTGTCAGGGGGCTCTGCACTGCTCCGACAGAGTGCACCACTTTTTATTTGGTGCACCTTTAACATAGGGCATGCAACACAATTCTGTTGGTCTTTCCATGTTAAATCTGGTGCACGGTCCAACTGTGCACTGGAACACCCGCTTTAGTGCCGCACGAAGAATAGAGCAGCCCCGACACAAAAGGGTCGCGTGTGACACAAATATTGTGCAGACACTTCTTAAATACCTGTGTAAGCAGTTTAAAGAAAGTGCAAAGTCCGACAACAAAATGGTGCAAAGCCCTTAGTAAATGTGCCCCAGTACTTCCTGGATAACTACTATGTCCCATGCTACTAATAACACTCCACAACTAAGCAAGCTGCCACCTACATATATATTAAATAATACAAAGGGATCCCAGATATATATAAGTAATAACAGCAGTCCCCCATCATATATAAAATTAATAAGAGCCCCCCACGTCATATAAAATTAACAGCCCCCCCCAGTCAGATCAAATTCATAACAGACCCCCAGTCATAATAAATTCATAAAAGCCTCTCACTCAAAATTTATAACAGACCATCCCACTCATATTAAATTAAGAACAGCGCCTCTTTCATATAAGATTCATAATAGGACCCCCTTATCAGTTCTCATTATAAAAATAATAAAATCAGTACCTACCCAGCTGCTTCCTTTTCTCGTCCCGCTGCTCCTCTTCTGTCCAGTCTTACTCAAGTATACATGAGCCTCTCTCTATGACCCATACATACGTGATGCAGTGCATGATCACGCACCGGATCATGCAGCCCTGGGTCATAAAGCTCTCTGCTGGCGGCCTCAGCATGAGTCTTTTTTGAGGTGGCCGGTGAGCTGCCAGTGACAGTGCCGATGCTGGCATCACGGCCTCCTTAAGTGCTGCAGAGGGCCTGCATATCCCTGAGAGCCTCCCTAGCACGCAGCCCGATCATGATCGCACACACTGTGACCGCGATCGTTATGCCCCTGCCCTCCAGGTATCTGCAGGATTTATCGTCCAGAATGTAACTAAGCATGTTAGTTCAATAGTTTTGAGTTTGGACCAGTACAGACACATGGAATAAATATGTCAAAACAAATGAACTTGTGTGCATCTCAAGTGCATCTCCCAGCATATATGCTGCATATGTCCATAGACATATGCAACAGCCCTCCAAATGCATAGGGTGGGTAGTTGTTGCAAATAACGTCCATGTTCGGAACTGTCTATAGAGACTGACTGTAAAGCAAACTGGAAGCTGGTTGGCCAGTGCTGTCACCTCACTAGAGGAGTATAAACCCCCTTGTGGGTGGGAGCACAAGGTCTTAAATCCTAGGTCCTGCAGTTGTTAGTCAGCAGAGTGAGAAGTCAGTGTGCCACACCAGGAAGCGAAGGTGTCTCAGTCCTGCTGTCTGACAATTCGGGCGGTCAGGAGACTGAGCCCCAGAGCAGAGAGCTACCATCTGGACTCGGTTCCATCTTTACCAGCCCAGCCTGATGCTATTAAACAGGCTGTGAGCATATCTTCCTGTGGACCTTCACTCTGACCAGCTTTCCAACCTGCTGATCCTGCTGCTGATGTTAGGCCATTGCCTACTGTTGAAGTACCAATAAAGAACCAGGAGTATTTTTGCACAACATGCCTACGTGCGATCCCTGGATCAGGCTGTTATGGGCTCCCCTTCCTCCATCACCCAGGGATCCCTATATACATCTCAGGGATTGCCCCAGAGAGAAACTTATTCCATCAGCGTCTCCCTCCATTTTGCACACACCACCTGCTGGAGACCTGCTGTAGGCCCATCATCCGGTCCCAGTACCAAGTACCGTGACTATAGTGTGCCCAAGGCCACGTCAGCCAGCCACTCCAATATTCTGGGCTGTGGCAGCCAACGAAGAAAGGCTAGGCCCTGGGGGGGGGGAGGGGATGTGGCACATATACTCGCAAACAGAGACATCCTTTTTGCTCTGTCTGAACAGAGTGATGTATATGCTCAGCAGAGGCCTTAAAAGCCTATTGCCACTCAGAGGCCAGATGTATCAACCTCTAAGATAAATCAAACAAGCCGTTCTCCCCCATTTCCAAAAAAAAGACAGACACAAATCTCCAGACTAAAGATAAATGACCCTTAATGTCTGGGCCAGGCGGCTGTCAGTCTCATTGGGCTAATTAACAGAACCGCACTGCATCCCCCCAGGTCCAGAAAGGATAGGACTTGGCCAATTGGAGTCTATAGCTGGAAACAGATGTTCCAGAACAGGAAGTGAAACAAGCAAGCAAAAAGAGAGATGATATTAGAACATCTTTGAAGTTAAACTGCAAATTATGTTTATTATATAAGGTATGACATAAAGTCAGTGACCTCAAGTGGCCCTTTCTGCTATATCAGGAGACATTCGTCAAGGAATACATGCACATTTAAAACCAGAAGTTTACATATGCTATATTAAATCCTTCACGCTCTGCGATGTACAGCGCAGAGGTGTGGAGGCTATATGAAGAGGGCTTACGGGCTGTGCCCTCTTCGTATAGAGGTGTGGTTTGCTGCATATTGCACTGCCATCTTTGTTGTGATCGCTGTTCCCCCGAACGTCATTGGGGGGAGTTTGGCGATGATCGGTTGTCTTGACAGCCTTGGGTCTTCAGCATACCTGTGGCTGTCTGGTTTACAGGTTACAGTGAGCCAGTGGTTATTAGCGTTAGAGATGGTGCAATTTTCTTTTCCGTACACGTTCATTTAATTTTTGAAAATGTATTAAAACACAATAAAACCTATATCAATCTGGTATCACCATGATCGGAATTAACCTGAACCATAGAATAAAGTAGATGTATCATTTTGAGAGCACAGTGAAAGTAGTAAAAACAGAGTCCACAAGAAAGTGACGTTTTTTTTTTGTGACAATTTCACCATATTTGGAATCTTTTTTCCAGCTTCCCAGGACAAGGCATAGAATAATAAATAATGTCACTAACAAGTAAAATTTGTTACACAGAAAATAAGTTCTCACACAGCTTTGTGTGAATAAACCCTTCAACCTTAAGGGGTAAAAAGACACATATGTATGTTTTGTTTACAATCTGACGTGAAATCAGAATAAACCTTTACCATTTTAGTGTGGAGACAAGATGTTCGGCTCCCCAAACTGCTAATTATACACGGCCCTGCACCTCCTTCAGCATGGGTGTCGAGATGACCTCACGCAAGAGGTGTGAATTCACGGCTCTTGTGTGACGTCACCTCCCTGAGGGGTATGCAGAATTAGCAGCCCATGGTGCCAGACATCTTGTCCCCGCGTTCTGTGCTCATAATTATAACTTTCTTTTCTAGGTGATCCCGGTCAAGCTTAGTAAAAGACATCACTGGGATCAAGAGAATAAGGGGTGAGTATTTGCAGTTTTTTTACATGATCGATTTCCTTTAGGCAACTTTGTAACCAGTTTGGCTTCAACTTTCGGGTCATTGTCCATTTGGAAGACCCATTGTGTCGCCCCCATGTTTCACAGTTGGGATGGTGTTCTCAGATTTGCAGGCTTCTCTCTTTTTCTTTAAAAGGTAACAATGGTCGTTATGGCCAAATAATTAAATCAACCAGTAGGAAAAAGTAAAAAAAAAAACACTGAAAATACTCACCTCTTCATCTTGAATCCGGCGCTTGTCTTTGCAAGTCTTGACATCCCAGGAAAGAGACTTATAACTACCATTTATATTTGAGTACTAGCCGACCCGAGTATAAGCCGAGACCCCTAATTTTACCACCAAAAACTGTGGAAACCTATTGACTCGAGTATAAGCCAAGGGTGGAAAATGCATTGGTCACAGCCCCCCCCCCCAGTATATAGCCGACAAGCCCCCAGTAGTATATAGCCAACCTTCCCCTTGTAGTGTACAGCCAGCCTGCCCCCATGTAGTATACAAACAACCTGCCCCCATGTAGTATACAACCAGCCTGCCCCATGTAGTATACAGCCAGTCAGCCCCCAGTAGTATACAGCCAGGTTGCCCCCTGTAGTATACAGCCAGGTTGCCCCCTGTAGTATACAGCCAGGTTGCCCCCTGTAGTGTACAGCCAGCCTGCCCCCATGTAGTATACAGCCAGGCAGCCCCATGTAGTATACAGCCAGCCCCATGTAGTATACAGCCACCTGCCCCCATGTAGTATACAGCCAACCAGCCCCATATAGTATACAGCCAACCAGCCCCATGTAATATACAGCCAGCCCCCAGTAGTATACAGCCAGCCCTCAGTAGTGTACAGCCAGCCAGCCCCCAGTAGTCTACAGCCAGCCAGCCTCCAGTAGTCTACAGCAAGCCAGCCCCCAGTAGTATACAGCCAGCCAGCCCCCAGTAGTATACAGCCAGCCAGCCCCCAGTAGTATACAGCCAGCCTTCCCCCTGTAGTACACGGCCAGCCTGCCCCCTGTAGTATACAGCCAGCCCACCCAGCACTTGGCCGTGCACATGCCGGCTGTTACAGAAGAACGAAGGGGAGCTGCACTGAGCATCGGGGTCGCCAGAGGGTGAGTATATAAGTGTATTTTTTTTATTGACTTCTGTATAAGCCGAGGTGAGGTTTTTCAGCATATTTTTTGTGCTGAAAAACTTGGCTTATATGCAAGTATATACAGTATGCATGCCCCCTGCATGACGTCATCTCCCTCTCCAACATGAAAGAGGTAGGCATGTATCACACAGGAGGTGTAAAGTCACCTCCCTCTCCTAGCATGGGAGAGGGAGGTGGCGTGTGTGCATAATAAGCAGCCGGGAGCACCGGACATCTCATCCCTGCACACTGGACTGCTCTTTATAAGTCTCTTTTCTGGGTGATCCCAGCGTGTCAATACTAGCGAAGGCAATTGCCAGGATCAAGATGAAAAAGAGTGTAGGTGAGTATTTTCTTTGTTTTTTAAATTTTTTCCTACTGGTTGATTTCCTTTAAATTTTGTTCTCGTTGTACCACAGTTACTGTGTGCATTTTCAAACATTAATCTGTTTTATTTTATGTTTCTTTTGGAGTAATGGCTCTTCCTGACCTTTCACGTCATATAGAAACAGCACTTGTTTCACAGCTGGATAATAATACACTCTTACCAGCTTCAATCAGCATCTTCACAAGGTCACAAGCAGCGTGTTTTAGGTGTGCTTTAAAAGATATCCACAGGTGTGTCTCTAATTTACTCAGATTTTTCTGAAAAACCTATCAAAAGCTTCCGAAGAGATGACATAATCATATGGGCTGTCCCCTATTGTTTAAAGGCATAGTAATCTTAGTGTATGTAAACTTTTGACTTTACAGAACATATGTCACATTTTAGAAGCATCTTACTGTCTCTCATAAACACTGGTGTTCTGGTGGTCACTAAGGGTTATAAGAGATTATTCAGCAATGAACCCAAACTTTCATTCACAGAATTAATCTCTGATAGGATGGGTCTTATTGGCAGTGGAAAAGTTCCTTTAAAAGCATTAGGTGAACCATAAAAAAATTGGACACTTGATACTCAGGACACATAAATGTAGCAAGTGTTTCTTTAAAAATGCCCAAAGTATCCCCTTCTTGTTGCAGGTATTCAGTGTTAAGGTCACACGACAATGGTAGGTCTCTATAGAGCAGGGGTCCCCAAACTACAACCTTTTCTATCCAGCTCCTACCATCATTGGCGCTCTTGGAGCGGCAGTGTGGCCCCATGGATCCGGATTTAATGGTCTGGGGTCCCCGGGCTGGTGCACCAAAAGCCCCAATGATTAGGACCCTGCTGGGGCCTCCGTCTGTCCGGATATCAAGCTCATGTCTGTCGCTACATAGTGCTCGGTGCTGCCGGAAACGCTCACTCGAGCACTATTACTGGAGCGATGTGGCCGGAAGACAACCCCGGCGTACATTGCTCCATGAACTAGGATGCACGGCTGCGTGATGACGTCACGCCTTCCTGTCTGACCGGGCAAGAATAAGCAAGACGCAGGAGCCAGAGGGGAGTATAGGATTTTTAAAAAAATTTATTATAGAGCAGTAAAAACATTGTGCCTGCCCGGGGCCCAACATATAAAACAATTAATTATGGGAGCAGATGAAATAATTCATTGTGGGGGGAAGCATATGTAATAATTCATTGAGGGGGGAAGCCTATGTAATAATTAATGGTGGGGGGGAAGCATATGTAATAATTAATGGTGGGGGCATGTATATGTAATAATTAATGGTGGGGGCAGCATATGTAATAATTAATGGGGGGGAAGCATATGTAATAATTAATGGTGGGGGGAAGCATATGTAATAATTAATGGTGGGGGGATGTATATGTAATAATTAATGGTGGGGGCAGCATATATAATAATTAATGGGGGGAAGCATATGTAATAATTAAGGGTGGAGGGGCAACATAGGAAATAATTAATTATGAGGGGCAGCATAGGAAATAATTAATGTGGGGGGCAGTCTAGTAATTAATGGGGTGGGGGGGCAGCATATTCAATAATTAATGGAGAGGGGTCCTAGTATATTAAATAATTAATTAACCCAATTAATTAATTCATTGGGCCAATATATAAAATAGTTCATGAGGGGGTTCAGTATATTAAATAATTAATTGAGGGAGGGGGCAGTGTATTACGGATTTTTAAACTTTAGTCCGGCCCTCCAACGGTCTGAGAGGGACAGTGAACGGCCCCTATGTAAAAAGTATGGGGACCCCTGCAATAGAGAGATGTCCAGCACAAACAAATAAAAATATTCAACACTACATAATGAATCAGGGCAAAACTTGAGTACTGTCAAATGAACACCTTTTTATTTTACTAACATCCATGTTTCCTGCATAATATTAAAAACACAATATACTTATAGTAAAAATGCAATACAATTCCCTAGTAGGTAAAATACAATAATAATCTGTACTTTTCATAATACACTATTCATTCACATGTATATATTATTCATTCACATAAATATATTGATGTTACAATCTTCCAAGTGATTCCAATACTGGGTCCAATGTAAAATATGAAATAATATCCCCACCAGGATAACAGCCAATAAAAAGATCTCCTCAGATCAACAATACAGACATCAATATAAGTAATAACTGGGGGTGAGACTGAAGATGAAGCTTACTCATGAATGACCTTCATATTAGCTCCTTGTGTATCTCCGACTTGGGGTCGTGGAGTTTAGGATGCAGTAATAATTGACTTTGCACATCTTGTCCCCGCGTTCTGTGCTCATAATTATAACTTTCTTTTCTAGGTGATCCCGGTCAAGCTTAGTAAAAGACATCACTGGGATCAAGAGAATAAGGGGTGAGTATTTGCAGTTTTTTTACATGATCGATTTCCTTTAGGCAACTTTGTAACCAGTTTGGCTTCAACTTTCGGGTCATTGTCCATTTGGAAGACCCATTGTGTCGCCCCCATGTTTCACAGTTGGGATGGTGTTCTCAGATTTGCAGGCTTCTCTCTTTTTCTTTAAAAGGTAACAATGGTCGTTATGGCCAAATAATTAAATCAACCAGTAGGAAAAAGTAAAAAAAAAAACACTGAAAATACTCACCTCTTCATCTTGAATCCGGCGCTTGTCTTTGCAAGTCTTGACATCCCAGGAAAGAGACTTATAACTACCATTTATATTTGAGTACTAGCCGACCCGAGTATAAGCCGAGACCCCTAATTTTACCACCAAAAACTGTGGAAACCTATTGACTCGAGTATAAGCCGAGGGTGGAAAATGCATTGGTCACAGCCCCCCCCCCAGTATATAGCCGACAAGCCCCCAGTAGTATATAGCCAACCTTCCCCTTGTAGTGTACAGCCAGCCTGCCCCCATGTAGTATACAAACAACCTGCCCCCATGTAGTATACAACCAGCCTGCCCCATGTAGTATACAGCCAGTCAGCCCCCAGTAGTATACAGCCAGGTTGCCCCCTGTAGTATACAGCCAGGTTGCCCCCTGTAGTATACAGCCAGGTTGCCCCCTGTAGTGTACAGCCAGCCTGCCCCCATGTAGTATACAGCCAGGCAGCCCCATGTAGTATACAGCCAGCCCCATGTAGTATACAGCCACCTGCCCCCATGTAGTATACAGCCAACCAGCCCCATGTAGTATACAGCCAGCCTGCCCCCATATAGTATACAGCCAACCAGCCCCATGTAATATACAGCCAGCCCCCAGTAGTATACAGCCAGCCCTCAGTAGTGTACAGCCAGCCAGCCCCCAGTAGTCTACAGCCAGCCAGCCTCCAGTAGTCTACAGCAAGCCAGCCCCCAGTAGTATACAGCCAGCCAGCCCCCAGTAGTATACAGCCAGCCAGCCCCCAGTAGTATACAGCCAGCCTTCCCCCTGTAGTACACGGCCAGCCTGCCCCCTGTAGTATACAGCCAGCCCACCCAGCACTTGGCCGTGCACATGCCGGCTGTTACAGAAGAACGAAGGGGAGCTGCACTGAGCATCGGGGTCGCCAGAGGGTGAGTATATAAGTGTATTTTTTTTATTGACTTCTGTATAAGCCGAGGTGAGGTTTTTCAGCATATTTTTTGTGCTGAAAAACTTGGCTTATATGCAAGCATATACAGTATGCATGCCCCCTGCATGACGTCATCTCCCTCTCCAACATGAAAGAGGTAGGCATGTATCACACAGGAGGTGTAAAGTCACCTCCCTCTCCTAGCATGGGAGAGGGAGGTGGCGTGTGTGCATAATAAGCAGCCGGGAGCACCGGACATCTCATCCCTGCACACTGGACTGCTCTTTATAAGTCTCTTTTCTGGGTGATCCCAGCGTGTCAATACTAGCGAAGGCAATTGCCAGGATCAAGATGAAAAAGAGTGTAGGTGAGTATTTTCTTTGTTTTTTAAATTTTTTCCTACTGGTTGATTTCCTTTAAATTTTGTTCTCGTTGTACCACAGTTACTGTGTGCATTTTCAAACATTAATCTGTTTTATTTTATGTTTCTTTTGGAGTAATGGCTCTTCCTGACCTTTCACGTCATATAGAAACAGCACTTGTTTCACAGCTGGATAATAATACACTCTTACCAGCTTCAATCAGCATCTTCACAAGGTCACAAGCAGCGTGTTTTAGGTGTGCTTTAAAAGATATCCACAGGTGTGTCTCTAATTTACTCAGATTTTTCTGAAAAACCTATCAAAAGCTTCCGAAGAGATGACATAATCATATGGGCTGTCCCCTATTGTTTAAAGGCATAGTAATCTTAGTGTATGTAAACTTTTGACTTTACAGAACATATGTCACATTTTAGAAGCATCTTACTGTCTCTCATAAACACTGGTGTTCTGGTGGTCACTAAGGGTTATAAGAGATTATTCAGCAATGAACCCAAACTTTCATTCACAGAATTAATCTCTGATAGGATGGGTCTTATTGGCAGTGGAAAAGTTCCTTTAAAAGCATTAGGTGAACCATAAAAAAATTCAACACTTGATACTCAGGACACATAAATGTAGCAAGTGTTTCTTTAAAAATGCCCAAAGTATCCCCTTCTTGTTGCAGGTATTCAGTGTTAAGGTCACACGACAATGGTAGGTCTCTATAGAGCAGGGGTCCCCAAACTACAACCTTTTCTATCCAGCTCCTACCATCATTGGCGCTCTTGGAGCGGCAGTGTGGCCCCATGGATCCGGATTTAATGGTCTGGGGTCCCCGGGCTGGTGCACCAAAAGCCCCAATGATTAGGACCCTGCTGGGGCCTCCGTCTGTCCGGATATCAAGCTCATGTCCGTCACTACATAGTGCTCGGTGCTGCCGGAAACGCTCACTCGAGCACTATTACTGGAGCGATGTGGCCGGAAGACAACCCCGGCGTACATTGCTCCATGAACTAGGATGCACGGCTGCGTGATGACGTCACGCCTTCCTGTCTGACCACGGCAAGAATAAGCAAGACGCAGGAGCCAGAGGGGAGTATAGGATTTTTAAAAAAATTTATTATAGAGCAGTAAAAACATTGTGCCTGCCCGGGGCCCAACATATAAAACAATTAATTATGGGAGCAGATGAAATAATTCATTGTGGGGGGAAGCATATGTAATAATTCATTGAGGGGGGAAGCCTATGTAATAATTAATGGTGGGGGGGAAGCATATGTAATAATTAATGGTGGGGGCATGTATATGTAATAATTAATGGTGGGGGCAGCATATGTAATAATTAATGGGGGGGAAGCATATGTAATAATTAATGGTGGGGGGAAGCATATGTAATAATTAATGGTGGGGGGATGTATATGTAATAATTAATGGTGGGGGCAGCATATATAATAATTAATGGGGGGAAGCATATGTAATAATTAAGGGTGGAGGGGCAACATAGGAAATAATTAATTATGAGGGGCAGCATAGGAAATAATTAATGTGGGGGGCAGTCTAGTAATTAATGGGGTGGGGGGGCAGCATATTCAATAATTAATGGAGAGGGGTCCTAGTATATTAAATAATTAATTAACCCAATTAATTAATTCATTGGGCCAATATATAAAATAGTTCATGAGGGGGTTCAGTATATTAAATAATTAATTGAGGGAGGGGGCAGTGTATTACGGATTTTTAAACTTTAGTCCGGCCCTCCAACGGTCTGAGAGGGACAGTGAACGGCCCCTATGTAAAAAGTATGGGGACCCCTGCAATAGAGAGATGTCCAGCACAAACAAATAAAAATATTCAACACTACATAATGAATCAGGGCAAAACTTGAGTACTGTCAAATGAACACCTTTTTATTTTACTAACATCCATGTTTCCTGCATAATATTAAAAACACAATATACTTATAGTAAAAATGCAATACAATTCCCTAGTAGGTAAAATACAATAATAATCTGTACTTTTCATAATACACTATTCATTCACATGTATATATTATTCATTCACATAAATATATTGATGTTACAATCTTCCAAGTGATTCCAATACTGGGTCCAATGTAAAATATGAAATAATATCCCCACCAGGATAACAGCCAATAAAAAGATCTCCTCAGATCAACAATACAGACATCAATATAAGTAATAACTGGGGGTGAGACTGAAGATGAAGCTTACTCATGAATGACCTTCATATTAGCTCCTTGTGTATCTCCGACTTGGGGTCGTGGAGTTTAGGATGCAGTAATAATTGACTTTGCACATGCCCATTGAAGATTTTTGCCGCACTACAGGAACCGCAACAACTCAGTCGGCACAGCAGTCAGTAGGAGCATGAGTAATAAGAAACAGTAGTGATAGGCTGTAGTAGTATGTGGAGACGTTTGTAAGTAGCAAATCCATTTACCTCCTCATGATTAGCGTTAAATTACAGCTGTGGAATCACCCTTATCAGAAAGGGTGAAAGATGACTGGATTCTCATGTACAGTGGGTACGTAAAGTACTTAGACCCCTTTAAATTTTTCATTCTGTTTCATAGCAGCTAATTGGTACGCTCAAAAAAGCTATTTCTTTGTTAATTAATGTACACACTGCACCCCATCTTCACAAAAAAATAAAGAAATGTAGTTATTTTTGCTAATGTATTGAACAAGAAAAACTGAAATACATGGTCATATGGAAACATGGTCATAAGTATGCCGACTCTTTGCTGCGACACTTATACTTAACTCATATGGAGTCCATTTCCTTCTGATTCTCCTTGTGATGATTCTTCATTGGAATCCAGCTGTGTTTAATTAAACTGATTTGACTTGATTAGGAAAGGCACACACCTGTATAAATAAGATCTCACAGCTCACAGTGCATGTCAGAGCAAATGAGAATCATAAGGCCTACGAAACTGCCCAAGGAGCTCAGAAACAATTGTGGCAAAACACAGATCTGTCCAAGGTTACAAAAGAATTTCTGCAGCATGCAAGGTTCCTAAGAGCACAGTGGCCTCTAATATCCCTAAATGGAAGAAGTTTGGGATGACCACAAGTCTTCCTTGACCTGGCCATCCAGCCAAACTAAGCAATCATGGGAGAAGAGCCTTGGGCTCCAGAGATGCAGTAGGGAGATGAAAGAAAGTCCCATAAAGTCAACTATCACTGCAGCCCTTCACCATTCGGGGCTTAATGGCAGAGTGTGCCGACGGAAGTCTCTCCTCAGTACTAGACATTTTAAAGCCTGCAGTTTTGCAGTTTGCAAAAACAAAAAACATGAAGGACTCCCAGACTATGAGAAATAAAATTCTCTGGTCTGATGAGACGAAGATGGAACTTTTTGGTGTTAATGCTAAGCGGTATGTGTGGAGAAAACCAGCCACTGCTCATCACCTGCCAAATACAATCCCAACAGTGACACATGGTGGTGGCAGCATCATGCTATGTGGTGTTTTACAGCTGCAAGGACAGTTTAACTTTTAGCAATTGAAGAAAAGATGAATGTGGCCAAAAACAGAGATAGCCTGGATAAAAACCTCTTCCCGAGTGCTCTGGACCTCAGACTGGGCAGAAGGTTAACCTTCCAACAAGACAATGACCCAAAGCACACAGCTAAAATAACAAAGCAGTGGCTTCAGAACAACTCTGTGACCATTCATGACTGGCCCAACCAGAGCCCTGATCTAAACCCAATTGAGCATCTCTGTAGAGACTTGAAAACGGCTTCAACTAATGTTCACCATCCAACCTGAGGGAACTGGAGAAGATCCCCAAATCCAGGTGTGAGAAACTTGTTGCATCATTCCCAAGAAGACTCATGGCTGTACTAGATTAAAAGTGACCAAAGTGAGCAATACTGAGCAAATGGTCTGGTCAAATGACCATGTGATATTTGATTTTTTCTTGTTTAAGAAAAAATATCTAAATTAAGATGGGATAAAGAGTGTACAGTAATGAGCATAAAAAAGAACTTTTGGATCTTTCCCATCTGCTGCAATGAAGCAAAGAGTGAAAAATGTAAAGGGGTCTGAATACTTTCCATACCTGTTGTAGTTATCTTAAAGAGATTATTTCATGTTTAGCATGGTTGTCCTGTAGAGAAGAAAAAAAGGCCAATTCCTTTACGTCCTGTTCCACAGAAGAAACCATTCTCTCTGTGGAGTTCTGGAATTAATGGGATAAAAGGTAGGAATTTTTTTTATAGGAATTGAAGGATATTACCATTAAAATCAACTATGATAAACCAGGGGCACTTACACATAGATCCCGGAACAGTGACTGTGGTAATCGTCTTACATTTGCTATCCATGGCCTCCTTCCTTCTAAAATCAAGCTTTAAAATGATATTAATGAGCTTGAAAGGCTCAGGGGGCGGGGGGATGCAAAAGCAAGTGCTGAGGGAGAAAATATGGAGGGGTAGACAGTGTAACAGCCTATGAAACTGCAGCACTGAAGACACTACCTGGATCTATGAGTAAATTAACCTGGTATATCATGCTTGATATTGATGGTAGATTTCCTTTAACCCCTTATTAAAACCATCATTTCAGCTTTTTACATGGGACATTAAGGGTACTTCTTCTGATGCAATGCCTTTCTATGGTGCCAGAAGAAGATTGCAGGACATCGGATCTGAAAAGGGTCAATTCTGCGTGTTTAACTCCTTAAAATCTGCAGTGAAACGTGGAGTGCGATGTCTAAGTGCATACAAAGGGAGCGAGTTCTCTGCTACCCATCAGAGCTCCCCAGCAGCTATTGTGGTGTGTCACATGCACCTGGAGGTCCTCTGAGCACCCTGGGATGCCTGTAGCATCTTTCTATTAGGCCATGATAGCGCAGTGCATTATAAAAAAGATCAGATCTTCTGTCTGTTCCCCTCTTTTCATATTATATCTGTTAAAGGGGTATTCCAGGAATCAGCATAATTAGTATACAAATGAGTCAGTAAAATAGAAGCTAATATGTAATTAGTTGTTATTTAAAATTTTGCTCCCCTTAGCAGATAAATGCTGGTGACATAGACTGTAATAAAGAATTAAAATGCTACTGGCTCTTTAATCAGTCCGTTAATTTCCTTCGCACGGAGAAGACACAGGACAGAAGATGGCCGCTGGTCACATGTCCTGCACCTGCCTGGGCAGGTCATGTGATCACCACTATGTTTGGCTGTAGTCGGTTGGTTGCAGTGCATACAGTATGGTCAGTGTTGTGGTGACGGCAGTTACACATTATTACTATGGGAACAGAGCAAGAAAACCTGTTACATCATCACTGGGAGCAGAGCATAAGAGGGAGGAGGAGTTACTGAGAACTAAAGGATCATGGAACTTGTAGTTTCCAGTGGCGGCCATCTTAGTGATAACTCCACCTACTTTAGAGAGGCCATAAATTTTGTAAATCATAAAATCAAACTATTTAAGCTCCGTTTTGTGACTAATGACATTGAGTATTGTTGTACTCATTTATTTATATCATCATGGGTTTTTGTGTCAGACGTTCATATTCCTGGAATACCCCTTTAAGGACAGAAGTTTGTTGCTATGGGCAGTATCTTAGAGAGATCTTATAGAAACATAAAACTGATGCATAGGTTTATGTGACCCAATTGGGGAGATTTATCATTAGGCAGGTTCCATGCTTAGTTCTATGTTTGACTTTGGAGCCCTGCTGCTTTTCCGATTTATTAAAGTGGCGTTGGCCCTTTAAGAATTCTCTTGCTGATTTTTTCAAAATAATAGCAAGAAGAGTAAAATAATTGTAGCAACACAAACACCAGAAAGGGATTGGAGTGACCTTGTGACTTTTTTGCAATTATTTTTTTAAAATCGCAAGCCATAAATCTGGCAGTACCAGTGGTTCTATGTTTAAGCCAGAAATTGTGAATGGAGGGAGAAGGCACAGGGAAAGGTATATGCAGTGTTCATTGCACTGCCCATTCTCCTTAATCCTGATTGATAGGTTTCCTTGCTAAAGAGCTCTGTTGCGTCATTGTCCACTTCATGTTGTGTGACCCGAGAGAGGTGATCTAAAGTCCTGTTACATTTGCAACATATACCCGATGTATCCGATCACATGAAATCACAGCAGCCTCCAAGAAGGCAGGGGGAAGAGTAGGAGTCCATGGAGGCTGCTGTGATTTCATGTGGTCAGATAAATACATGGGGTAGATGTTGCAAACATAACTGGGCAAAGGTGACATCACCCTGGTCACATAACAAGCTGAGAAGAGGCATGGGATATGGGAAGGTGTAGATAGGTAGTCGGGGATGTGCACTGGTCGACCGTTCCCTCTCATCTACACCTCCTCCTCATGTACCTGATGCCAGGTAATATAACATAAAGTTGATTTATGGGGATGTAATGGAAACAATTGTTAGCTAGAAGAAGGGTGTCAGTTAATTAATAAGGTTCTATGGGAACCTAGCTACATTTGTGGAAATGTGGTTTCCCATTAAGTCTTTTTATATATTTTGATTTGTCTTCAAAATGTTATTTTCAAAATGACAAAACAATCAACTACAGAAAAATCCTTTATCTTATTAACTAGTAATATCCCTAAAGAAATAACACAGACCACTAGCACTGCCATAAAACAAATTTATTAACACAGCAACAGTAGGAACATCAGCAGTAAAGATGGAAAAGTACCACAACAAAAACAAAAAGGAAAGGAGGCATCGGAGCAGGGAACACCTGTACGAGATGACCATCTGTGCTCCCCTGGCCTCCTATAACAGAGGAATCACCGAGCAGCAGGGCTCTAGTCCCCATACGTTTAGGAACGTGAAGCGTCAAGGACACTTCTGTCTTTCCATTGTGTATACTGTAATTACTTCTATAAATGAAATTTAACACTATGTGTGGTTCTTAAGTATACTGCATGTGTTGCATATAAATATAAATATGAATTTATGGTATTAAAAGCATTAAGAATAAAACATTTTGTATTAATACTAGTTCTGGTAATCTCTCCCCCACAGTCTGGCAGATTGTGTGCGTATGTATGGTGTATCAGCAGTGCTGTGCGTGTCATGGCTTCAGCTTGTGTAATCCTCTGTAACAGGTTTGTAGTTCTGGCGATGCATTAATACTTTCATGGTGGGTCCAACGGATTATGCCAGCTATGACATTTATGATAAGTATGAATATGTTCGGTATAGAAATGGTAAAAAGTGGCTTCTGGCAGGATTAAAATGACTGTATAAAAAGGGGGTGGTGTTTTGAAATGCATTAATAAAATGAAATATACTTGCTTGTAAATACATTTGTTACAATGTCTATACTAAGTCCATTGTTTTTGAGGCATGCAAAAGAGTGTGTGTGAAGACCAACATGTGAGTGTAATGTCTGCTTAGGTATCTGCCTGACTGTGCAGGAAGGAGTGGTATAACACTGGACATTCAAGCTTCTTAAACGGAGCCTTCTGGGTATTCCCAGCTATTGCACACAGACCATGTTGGGAAAAGTTACAAGAATACAATGCTATTCAGTTTTTTCCAGGAGCCGTAGTGTCTGTGCCAGTCCCTGGGCTGTGCCAAATGCCAGGTACTGACAACACAACCAGTCCTCCAGAGTCACTCTACTCTCTTTCTCCAGAGCTCGCTCTGCAAGTCTTATTAACAGCAATGTCCTCTTCACCTCCAGCCAGTTATGTAGAGATCCTGATCCTTGTAGAACTTGTTCTCTTGGGCCCCAAATTAAGCAGCGTAGGGCAGCCTTGGCTTGTCCAACCTGAAGCCGATCTGAAGGGCTGTGCTGCAAGAGAAGCCCAGCCAGTCGTCCCAAGCCACGCGAATATGGTGAGCGGCGTGGTACAGCTGGTAAGTCACAGGGTCCATATTCTCTTTCTTTCAAACCCCCATCAAGAAAAGGATTCGGTAAGTGCAACATTTCATAGATGAGGATCCCAGTCTGAAATTCATCACTTCTCCGGTATTGTGTTGCTCCCATAATTTCAGGAGCCATCCGTGATGGATCACCTTGTGGACGCCAAACCCTCTGGCTCTTTAATTTAGCCTGGCTAAAGTTAGTGAGAAGCAATCGACCAGCACAGGTTGGGAAAGCTCTCTGTTCGGAAGGACTTGTTTCCTTGGCATCTACTGGATCCTCTGTAGCAGACCTATAACAACAACTACATCCTGTATCGCCAGGGCGGCAGTTGGCAAGCAAAATGTTGTCTAGACGAAGATCACAGTGAGTTATTCCTTGTGCCTTCAAGTGCTCCAGAGCTCCACAGAGCTGAAGCAGTAGCAGACACACTTGCCGTTCATACAGCTCAGGCTCTCTACGATGTTGGATTTCACCCTCCCGTACAAAATCTGCAAGAGTCTGTTTGGGGGGTTCTCTGGTAATAACTACCACTCTACTCCTCCGTTTGCCCAACGAGCCTTGATTATTAGGAGAGCTCTGCTTTTGATTTGATTTGGGGGTCTCTTTTTGTTTCTTGGTGACCTCTCCATTTTCTCCTTCTTGCTCTTCCTCCTCCTCCTCCTCTTCTGACACAGTAGGATCCTCCCAGGGTAGTAAACGCGCAGGCACCTCAGCCAGAAACTGCCCACAATCCTGCTGGATATTGAAATGTTCAGTGAGTCCCTGTCGCACAGCCAGGCAGTGGTAGTATTCCCGCTGGGCTTGCTTAGACTTGCTGCGGCAAATCTGGAAATCAACAAAAAGACCGGGTTAAAAGAACAGTTTTACTACAGTGAAAAATTTAAAAGTATAATAAATACATCATCTCTGTAACTTAGAAGCCGATGTATATCACAGGACGAGAACAGAAAAACTCCACTTGGGATAAAAATGTGACTATAGAAAAATGAATAATATAAATTACTTCTGATGTTGTTTTTAATTATGAATGTATATTGGCAGAAACTTGACAACCTGATTAATTCTGTACAGCTTTGAACATTTGCCACGTAAGCAACAAAAGAAAAAATAAAAGGACTAAAACTGCTGCTGTAGGCCAAGAAAAAGGCAAGGAGGTAACAGAGATCTACTGAGGGAGAAAGATGTATAATAAGTATAAGCCATGCTCCTGTGGTTTCTAAACTTCACCCTTGCTTATTCAATTTGGCATGACTATAGGGTCACGCATCAAAGGGTAAACTCTAAACTATAAGAAAAACTTCCAATTATTTGTGTAAAAAGTTTACCTTCACAGCATAGAGATTTCCAGGGTCTCGTGCATAAGATGCCCGGTAATATACTGCATCTCCAGCTTGGCAGCATGGTGTGGGACTTGTTAGTCTGAAATCTGGCCAACTTTCCAATCCGAAGCTGATTGGTTCCCTTTGTCCTGCCATGAAAATGTCCTCACAACGAGCATAGAAGCGGCGCAGGGCTTCAACCTGTAACTCTGCTATCTTTCCTCCACTTCCTTTGGGTCGCTCCATGGAGTCACCTGATTCAACTCCACCAGTTTCCCAGCTGCGGTCTGTATCGTATGTAGGGTTAGCCAGGCTCAACGATGTCCCGGGTGCTTTTTCTGGTGTCGACTGTCGAGGTGCTATATTTTTCTTTGGAAGAGGGGGAGGGGTCGGATGAAGTTCTGGTTCATTGGGTGGGCTTCCTCCATGGGTCTGGCGAGGCTGTTTATATGGAATCATATTTGCCCGAGACTGACCTGTGGATACGGATTTAGCAGATTAATGTCCTGGAATATAAAGTTTCTATTTGGGAGTACATTTTATTCCTTTTTACCTATTATTCTTTTGCCGCAATACCCAGGCATGGCAACTCAAGGTTTACTTGTTATTCTGGGTCAGCCTGACATAAGATGGAGCTGCTTTGCAATTATCTATTTGTATACCACACTACAGTTTTTTTTCTGATAAGAGTTGTATTTTTCCATATTTTAGTGAAATCTCTAGCAGCGATATGTAATTGACAAGTACTAAACAAGAAAAATAATGTACTTAATCAGTTGTGCAGGATCTGGGATATGTAAAAAATAAAAATCTCTGAAAGAAAATGCTCAGACATCGCAGTTGTATTTTGTTACTGATCATTTTTCCCTGTATACAAAGGCCATGCAGCAGCACTGTATAACGCTGAACTTCATATGTCAATCCTAGGTGTGGTGAACAGGCTGCAATGTGCTTATGTATTTCCATAGTGATGAAACATGAACACATCCAGTGGTTTCATATAGAATTATGTAATATTACTGCTGCCTATAGTAACTGAATGGCATGGAAATATGACAGATCCAGGATTTTTACAATCTTAGACTATCCTGGACTATAGCAATAGTTATGACTAGCCATGACTATAACAGTGGCTATGACTATCAAGGAGCAGCAATGGCTTAAGGGGCAGCAATGACTATGACTATCCAGAACTATAGCAATGGCTATGACTATCCAGGACTCAAGATGCAGCAATGGTAGAAGAAATGCTTTAGTTACTGAGTTTGGAAGTGTAGATCTTACCTAAGTTGGTATAGGTGGCTCCCCCTGGACTGAAGTCAGATGAGCAGTCGGAGGCAGCACCAGAGACAGGAGCAGGTTCTTCATGTGTCCGAACCTCGGCAGGTGGTGGAGAACTCTCTGTCCGCTTCTGCTCATCTGGAGTTGAGAGCACCATGGGGCCAGGAGAGGCCGGGTCTTGTAGGGGAGGCATATCGTCAGGGGTGCTGCATTAAGAAATATACAGATAGCGGCATAATCACTATCAACACCAGCAAGTGTTTAGGAAAAACAAATCTAAAATATATATATATATATAAAGTAAAAGAAAAACAACAATAAATAACAAATCCGTCTGTTCAAGACCTCGACAAAGTAAACTACAAATACGATAAGCCAAGTGAAGTACAGATCCAATCTTACCATTTTCTGCTACTGACACAGTTCCCCATTCTCTAACAGAAAAAAAAACTAATGCATGGAGTGGAAAGTCGTGACCAGACTGCCCTGTGATGTGACCTAACCTGTGTGTTTACCTGTGAGGGAGTGTCACCAGAAACCCTCCCCTATGACAGCTCAGCACTGACACACACTACTCCCCCCCTCCTCCTCAACTCCGATAAGAAGAAGTTTTTCTCTATAACCAAAGTTGGAATGTACACCCCTTACAATCCTACCTGCACACTGGAGCAGATGAGCAAATAAAAAGTGTCTGAAAAAAAAAGTTGTTGTGGAAAAAATTGAAGAAAAAAGGAGTAGAAATAAAATTTGAGCGGTGAGCCTAGTAGTGAAAGTGCAGCACATCCAGGCTGTGAAACCACACTGAGCAGAATGACAGGGAAGAGGAAGGAGATGGTAAATAATAGGAAGTGTGATAAGTGTGCACACTGGGACATGAATACTGCTAACATCAACAGCAACAGCCAGTGGTGACAAGAAACCTTACAGGAGCCTAAGAACGTGGCTAGAGACTGGAGCTAATCATTGGGGTTGTAGTACACGTCTATTTAGTATCAAAATCAAGCATCATAAAAGCAAGGACACTGTGACTGTGGTAATATTCTTCTATCTTCTGTTATCAATGGTCCCCTTCCTTCTAAAATCAACATTTAAAATTACGCTCATGAGTCTAAAGGGGGGTGTATTATGTTGGATTAAAAGATTTCCTTTTAATGAAAATGTTTACAATTTACAATGATAAATAATAAAAACATAAGAACTATAAAACAAAACGTCCCTCCCCACAGAAACCCCTCTTTATGGAGAAAGATTTATAAGAGGAATTCTAAAATGATTCCTAGAAAATAGAGAGCACTACTTCTTTAAGCTTTGTGTTGCCTGTTATGAGACAACAGCGAAAAATACTAAGTTGTAAGAAGCTAAAATAGCAATAAAACTAATAGCAATAAGTACTAAGGCGAGGAAGCTGGTGACTGGGAGTGATGAGTGAAACCATCAGTCTATTTTCTGTGACTGTAACACCATAACCATCAGTTTTGTTTTCTTTTAAAAGGTAACCAGGGTTTTTAATCAGAATTATTGTGTTTTATTTTTTGTAAATGGGAATAAATATGGTAGTCTCTCATTTAAAAGTGTGTTGTACCTTGCAGGGGTTTCCCCATGAAAGAGAATTCTCAAATTTCAATCCCCAAGTGAAGTTTACACAATAAAGAGCATGTTAACCCCTTACTCTCTAAGCAGACACAAAGGGGGTTATTTACTAAGGGTCGCGCTACTCACTTTCGTCGGATTATGCGCATTTTTCGGAGATTGTACAGCTTGGAACCTGAACCTGTTAACAGGTGTCTGGGCTGGGATTGTGTCGCACACGATCATTTTCTGGCGCAGCTGCGCTGGCTTCCACGTAACACAAATCGGGGGACGTGCCATTGGACAGTGCAGGGGGTGAGTGCTCCTTGCCTCTTCACAGGGAGCCGAGCGCCCCTGCAATAAATCTGGTAAAGGATCGGATAGGCATGTCCGGTGGGCCACTGTACTGTTGGCAATACGGCCATTCAAGTTGAAGTAAATTTGGCACCATGCTACCTGTATTAAAACAGGTAAGGGGCATAAAATTTTAACTTCACAGAGACTGAGAGCAGAGCGGAAAAGTTCAGCATCCTGGGTGATCCAACCAGATTTATACTTGATCTTGAAGTTCTGGTGTGCTTACATTTCTCAATATTGACTGTCATGTAAGGGATTACTCCATTCCTGTTATGTGCAGAAAGCTTTTATATTTCCTGATAAAGGGTGCAATATCCGTTTCTACATGGCGATATGCTGATGGTTATATATGACGATCCTAGGTCCACCATAATCTTAAAAGACAAAGGGGCACATTTACTTACCTGGTCCTGCGCGATCCCCGCTGTGCGTTGTCAGGTGAGAATGAACTTTTCCGCGATTTACAAAGATCGTGCACCTGATTTCCGTCGTCTGTCTCACTTCCCCGCTCAGGTCCGCCGGAGTTCACCTTCTTCTTCCCGGTGTATGTAAGTACATTGTCTTGCGACACAATTTTAAAGTTAAATCCCGCGCTCAGTCCCAATCCGTCGGATCGCCCAACGGCCCTCCCCCCGATTTCTGTTGCATGAGAGTGGGCGCAATTGCGCAAAAAAGATCTGATTGCCTGCGACACAATCCCCTTCTAAATAGCTGTCACAGCAGCGCAAATCCAGAAAATTTCTAAAAGCTAATGAAAGTGCGATCCATGGGACCCTAAGTAAATAAGCCCCAATGTCACTAACCTTTACAACAATAAACTAGGAAGCATGAAAAAAAAGCATATGGAGAGAAATACTCCTTTCCGTGGCTGCCATCTTGAGCGCTATAGCTCTTTATATGGACACATATAATCTTTGTAACAGAACCAGGAGTGTGGTTCTCTGCACAATTCATCCAGAGATAAAAGCAGTTAAAAGGGGCAAAACCAAGTTTGGCGGGATTAGAGGATAAAATTTGTATTGTGGGGGTCAGACAGCCGTGACCAAAACTGACCACAATAACAGCGGGAACAGGGGGTGGGTCAAGCATGTGTCCTGCTGCTTAATGCAATATCATAGGGGCTTTCATATGGGACACCAAATGGGAGGGCCAAACATAGCTCCAACAATTAGTGTGGGTACAAGCAGATGTGGGATTGTTATCCACTATAAAAGATAAAGTTTGGAATTTATGGGACGGGCACCACTGAGGCCACTAGTTAGCTGAAGCAGGTCCTGTAACCCCCTGGAACTTCCAGCCCATTCTCCATTGCTGAAGAAACAGCAAAGAGTGGATAGCGAAACCCAGACTAAATGCATTCAGAATTTATAGAAATTTTTTTTATTTCAATGTGTCTACTTTCTGCAAAATTCTTCCTCTGAAATCACCATTTCACCCCTTCTTTATCGTCTTCTGTAGCTTGCAGAGAACCATCCACCTTGTGTATACATGATGAATGGGCTGTTTACAGGTTGGTGGTGTCTGAATAGCGCACATGCCCCCCAGCCTGACATCATGCATTCCTGTGTGCTTGTTCCCCCAGTTTTCCTCTTCTCACATGGTCTCCCTTGTCAGCAGCTGCCAGCCCTGTGCAGTAGCAGAATACTTTCCTAAATACTCCCCTCCGGGCTGCTCTGTGTAGATGAGTTATCCTCCACCAGGGTATCCATTAGAAGGCTTAGGTTTCGGTGACACGCGGAGCTTGTATTGCATTTAGAAACGCAGAAGCACACAGGGATGGGGCTCAGCCTGATTGCATCTGTGTTTCCAGTAAACAATGCAAAAACGTATTGCCGATCGCAAGCCTTTCACTGTAAACACACATGTGATCGGGTGCCCCATGTTCTTGCATTGCATTTGTAAACCGTACCTTCATGAGACAAACTTCTGACAGGATTTTGCCTCAGAATCTCCTTTGTGGCACAAATGTGCAGTTTACCCACCATGTAGTGATAACGTCAAAATAAATCCAAGTTCTGCCACATAAGTGGAGGTGTCACAGCAAATTTGTGGTAAAAGTTTCTGCCATGATGTTACTATCTGCTGCATGTCACTCTGTACAGGCAGTGCTCAGGTTATGTACAGAATAGCTTCTATACATTTGTTCTAAAGTTAAATTTGTTTGGGGAGAAATATTTTTGGATCCTCTGATTTGAAGGACATCTACCACGAGAATCAAAGCTTGTAAACCAAGCACACTGACGTACTTGCGTACTTGGGTGTGCCCCTTCTGGCAGGACCTGCTCTTCTTTAAGTATCTTATGCCCTTGTTTTAAAAATTTATGCAAATGCTTTAAAAATTATGCAAATTTGTCTGAGGGGCTTCAGACTCCATTTACATCTATGGAAACCTGAGCCCCTCAGATTAATTTGCATAGTTTAAAAAGTCTTTTTTTGTAAAACCCAAGGCACAAGAAGCTAAAAGAAGAGTGGATCCTGCTAAAGGGGGTACACACCAGTATGTCAGTGTGCTTGGTTTACAATCCTTCCTCCTGGTGGTAGATGTACTTTAAGTTTCACAGATTTTGTGGTTCTGCTGGAGTTCTACTTGGTGCATGACTGATGCATATGTTAGAATGATGTACAAGCTATTTCACTCCTTTAAACTCAACATTAGTTTTGTCGTGATAATAGTTCATATATAGGTCTGCACTAGATGAAAGATTTACACACAATGCTTGCCTTGAAGTCATTAAATTGCTTCATTATTTATTATTTTTTCTATGTTGATAGTCAGTGGTAACTGAGTTGGATTGTCTTCTTTCCTGTATCTACTCCCTTAAGCTTCTTCTTCATCTATAGTCTACAGCTGCAAGAAAGGGGTTACCTGGGTTTCTGCATTGATTACTAATAAAATGTGTCCAGATACTTATCACAATAGACATAGCATAATAGACAAGCAGGGTGTAACTAGACCAATAGCACATACACTGTCCGTGTAGGAAGAACTTGTAGAACATGTATTTCCAGCTTGTTTCGTCCAATATAGGGAAGAATAACTCATGTGGCTAAAATTTTTGAGGAAAAATAACTGATCTTCAGGGCATAAGAGTATCAATAGATCAATAGGTGTAGAAACAAGGATGCAATCTCAAGACTAATATAGTCCTTAAAAGGGGCTGTCCACTCAAGTACCAGAAAGGTTCCTATTATATGATAAGTATCTTTCCCATATTAATCTACTTCCTGTAAGCCTTGACCCCACCAAAGGAGCAGTGCCAAATATTAAAGGAGACTATCTGGAGAGTAGCACCACCTTCTGCATGCCCCTACAACCATCTTCCTTTTAGTCTAGCCAAACATACTGGTCAAATAAATGGGTATGCCTGAAGGAAGATATAGCATATGATTAGAAGATTACTTGAGAAGATACACTATGAAAAAAGAAATACTGGAGGATATTTGGCTAATTTAAGTTTTCCTCTTCTTTTTTCTCCTTCCCCGGATAGCTGGGTAAGGGTTGTGGAGGTGGGCAGTTATGGGTTTTAAGAAAGTGCGTCTTTTATGGTGAGGCTATATAGACAGTAGGAGGATCATGACACATGAAATTTTGGTATGTTTAGGAATGTAAGTTTTTGTACTTTCTTTCTACAATTGGATGTTGCAAATGTCATACTGTTATTTGAATTGGTATTACAATGTTATACTCTATGCCCCTTAAAGGGGTTATCTGAGTTTAAGAAATAATTTAGGGCTGGGCCTGGGAAGACTATTTAAAAAAAATAAATATGTACTTACCTCCTCGGTCGGCCGAAAACTCCAATCTGACACCATCTCCCAGCGCTCTACAATGCTGAGAGATAGGGAGGGATGGGCGTGGCCTGCCACCTCGCCACCCGGAAGCTCCCTGTGCACGGCTTCTGTGTCCGTGTAAACAGACAGGGGCACAGATCAGCCGGACCACGGCGCGTCCATAGGAGGTAAGTACATGTTTTTTTTTTTTTAAATACCCTGCCTCAGCCCGGCCCCAAGTTATTTCCTAAACTTGGATAACCCCTTTAATAACGTTTTCCATTTTTGTGTATTTTTATATGCAATGTTTTTTGCGAAGGAGAAATAAAAATAAGGGAAATTGACGACAAGGGGTTCATTGTGCCATAATAGTAATAATACATCTTGGCAACACAACTCTGAACACTCAGCTTTTACCAATTCTTTTACAATTGTTCCTATAATGCGACACTGGAGTAGGACCAAAGTTGTACAAAAACAAAAAAACAGGCTTCTATTGTACATTTACATAAATCCTCCAATATAATACTTTCAAATTTCTTTATATAAAGTGGACAACCCTTTAAGCTATTTTTCTCCTTTTTTAAGTCATTTCATTTATCTCCAACACCTGCACATATCTGTTTCACTATTAAAATCACACACGTCTTACAGGTGACAACATTTACCTGCTAGATCTGGTCTCATTGCCAATGCTATTCTGTGGACTTCCAGCCGCTTGCTCTTCCTGTGACCGATACATGAACACAATGGAAGGTTTCTCTCCAGGCTCTGCTCGACTTTCACTAAACCAATGGTGTCTTTGAACAGGTGGTGGTGGAAGCATGTGAATAACCGTGCCATCTAGCCCAACTAGTTTTCCATCTTCTCCTCTGTCTTCACAGCCACCTTGCCCACTTCCATCCTTCTTTCTCCTGAAAAAACTTTTGAAGGATATCCAACGTCGTGGTTTGCCATCTGCTGGCCGGCGTGGTTGTGTTGAAGTATCAGTTGGTGAAGGTCTGTTATTTCCAACTGGTTTTCCACGGGTTGCAAAGTGTTTGTGTAACATAGTGGCATGATAGGGAGAAGAAGTTGAGCGTGGGGGAGGGAAAGGTGGGAGAGGTTCTGAGGTGGACGATACAGTTGGGCTGTCATCACTGGAAAGTGCTGGAGAGTTCTTGTTTAAACTCACAGTTCCAAAGGTGTCACTTTGGGAGGTAAACAGAGTTTTTGGTCTTCCTAACGAACTAGTATGCTGTTCTGGATCAGATTGAGTTTCTGGTGGACGGTGATCATCACTACTGCCCGATTCAGGAGTCAAAGCTTCTGGTGGAGAACGTGGAGGTTGGATGGATGCCACAATCTGAGACAAAACACGGTTGGCACTTTCACGTGTACAACCAATTGTTTCCTGTGGGACCCCACCAGCAGAATCGTCTTTCTTTAGTGCTTTAACAGGGGTTTCTATTTCCTCATATGTGTGGCTTGCTGCACTTCCAGTCTGACGTTTTTCCTTGTCTGGGGGCGGAGGAAAAACACCACCAGAACCAACAAAACTTCTGTAAATTGCCAAGTTATCATAAGCACTGGGATTGATAAGGATGGGCACTTTATCAGCACTTTTACAACTGTGGGCATATTCCGGTTCATCATGAATAATAATAGGGAAAGGTGGCATGCCTGCATTGTTATAGCTGTTAAATTTGATCTCTGATAAGTTGGGGGAACGAACAGGTACAGTATGGGCACTTAAACCAGCAGTGGGTGAAGTTGGAGCAGACTTATAGCAGCTTCGTTTGGGAGCCTCCACATTTTCTGTTTTAGAAAGCTTTTGTCGAGGGCTAGTGCTTGATGTCCATACTTCCTGATAACGTGTAGAGCTTGACTTTTTTAGCTTACTGCTCAGACGAGATTGGCATTCACCAGCCATTGCAGCAGAAACATCAACTACTGTATATGGCTTACAGACAGGTTGTTCTAGATTAACCACACGATATGGCTGCGCCTGTGCCATACCAATATCTTGAATAATATCTTGTGTTTCAATATCCGTCCCAACTGCTGATGGCTTCTCTGTGACTACATTTCCATTGCAAAAGAGTCCCCCGGAAGATGATGAAGATGATGATGCTGATGAAGAAGTGGAGGATGAAGAGGAGGAGGGAGGACAAGACAAGGAATCAACCATTGATGCATCAGGGGAAGGTGGAACAACATGACCTTCCCCATGAACACCTACATCACAGCCATTAAGAATCTCATCATAGCTATCATCATAGTCCACAGCACAAACCCTTTGTAAAGACTTTTGACGTAATGGCACAGTATTCCACTTCTCTCGTTTTCCAAGTCTTCCTGGCACAGGAGACAGACTGCCACTTTGAAGATTTGCAAACCTTGGTTGCCCTCTCATGCGAATCTCCATTGCCAAAAGTTCTTCATCACTTTCTTCCCAGCTATCCCGTTCCTCCTGCTCATCTTCATCTTCCTCATCCCAGCTGTCATCACCACTGGAAAACTCTGGATAGCAGAAGCGCCCACCATCCATTCCAATCACTGCACCCTCTTCTCCACTTAAAGCTACTCTTCTAACACACTTTTTTGGCCCTGCTCCTTCTTGGCGATTTCCAGATAAACAGCTAGCGGGTGGCTTTCTCTCTAAAGAGCGGCGGTAACATTGGTTGATTCTACACAGAAAGTTTTCTCGAGGTGTACCTTCTGAGGGGGGTAAAGGTTCTACTGGACTTAAGCCTGCTATTTCTTTTAGTACTTCTGTAAGTCCACTGCTAGTCATATGATTATTATTAGTGACTGTTTGTTCTGCTCCTGTGTTGTTATTGGCTCGATCATCATTGGATACTACATTCTGGACTTGTGTTCTAGTATTTTGCGTGGGTAGTGGTGACCTAGAATGATTCTGAATAGGATGGCATATTGCTCCATCTACTGCCATCATGGTAGGCTTCACAGCAATGGTAGGTTTCTTGGCTACAGGTGGCCTGAACCCAGTGGTCGTACGTGGTCTCTGGCTGGAAATTACTTTGGCATGATTTGCTCGGTAAGGAGGTGGTGGAGGTGGAGGCGGTGGTGGTTGACCAGGGTTGCCTCTGCCCAGAGCCGATAACTGATGCTGACCTTTGGGCTGAAAGCAGTTCTTGCACTCTCCTGGTTTCCAAACATGCTCTGTAAATGAGCCGCAAGCCGACATGATTGCAGGTTCTGTAGAGCATGGCACCAGGGCACAACGTAGATCTTCAATTAAAAATTCATAGCAGACAATGAAAACAGCATAGCTAGTTCAAGTGCCTAAAACAAAAAAAAAAAATCTGTGAGTATTAAGTATTATAAGGAATAAAAAAAAACACTTTTCGATATGTTCACATAAAAACCTTTAACCTGGCAGACAATAAAGAGCAAAGGTCAGACTTTTGGCCATTCTGGTTAGTGTTGTGGCTGTATATCGGGCAATGCAAAGCGGCATGCCATTGGTTTTTTTTTAAAAAGAAAGTGAATTTACCAGAGATTTTCTTGATGGAAAAAAACTTTTGCATGAATGAGCTCCAACTTTAGAGATGGCCCTTTTTTATCCATAGACAAATAAACCTAGAATTTGGTGGCGCTGTGAAGCATTGAGACACTTTCATACACAGGATAGGAAAGTATATGCCCCCTAACATCCGAGAGCATGACAACTCCTGAGAGGTTACAGAAGAACCTAAAAACTTCCAAGACAATGTTAAATGTCTAAATGTTACAACTGAAAGCCTATTCTTCAGGCAACCCTTTTAGTGCCATGTTTTGTTAGAATATCACCTACTATATAATAAAGCCTTAAACTCTACATGTGCCTTTACAATGAGTTTATATAAAGTGCTTAATACTCATTTCCCCCATTAATGTACTGCAATGCCCTAAGACCATCAATAATACTGAACAGTGTTATAAAGTGTGAGGATGTGTCCCGCATAGCTGTAGTACACTCTTCTACAGATCTTCTTTGCATTTAAAGAACTCAGTAGGAATCATAGCGCAATACAATAATGCACAATTATACTAAGTGATTGCTCCACAGTAAGTAACACTATGCAATGACAAATACAAACCAAGCACATAGAAACTCCGACATTCGGCAGCATTAACATGGTTACACATAAGTGATGCAATAAATGATGCCTCCATCAGCTGGCTGTACCACGTACATTGGCTGTGCCAAACTCCCACTCAAACTAAGCTCTGCCAACCTAATTGTTTCATATAAAATGTATATATATATAACACAACGTCATCAGTCTCCCCCTCAGTAGCTGTCAAGTAAATGGAGAACAAGTATGCACAATAAGATGGAAATGCTAACGCTTTGCCAACTCACTCTCCAACTGCTGTCGCCCAGATTAGCCAAGCGCTTGGACTGCACTATCTGTACAAGGCGATAAGTGACCCATGCAGATTTCCCCAACTCTCATGGAGGGAATGGTGACCTTTAATGAGGTTTCTGAAGTTGTTTCAAAACTATAATTTTTCCAACGTTATAAACCAATTCCATTCTGACCTTCTGGACGTTCTATTTTTGCCCTGATGCTATAACCAGCTATTCCTATCTTGACATTCCAGTTGCTTTCAACCGGGATAGTTTCTGATTCCATCTTGGCAGAAGTTTTTAATAATCTCCTGAACCTTCTGCACCCTTTCCATGCCAGGCCTAAGAGCCTCATCCAGATCTCCGGCCTTTGCAGTATCAGCTGTTCTTAAACTCCAGTTTCCGTTTAGTAAGGAAGGAAGACATTAAGCGTCGGATACTCAGGATAATCCACCCCCCTCCTAAAACACCACCTCAACGTCCTGCCTCTGAATCACAAATGGGTGTGAGGGGGACACCTCCTCTGTCAGAGCTCTGCAGACCATCGCTTATTTAACCCCTACTGCAAACACTCCTTCTTGACAGATACAAGGATTAGTAACTGTGTTACATATAGGTCCATTTCCATTTCAGAACACAAGGAGTATCCTGGAGTTATACAGCGGTCTTCATGTTTTAGAGAAGGACCTATCGACCTGCTCACATAAACATTTGTCCTGTGTGTGTCAGAAAGTTGTATTCTTTATTCATATCTCAGCATGTCTCTATAGCAAGCGTCTCCAGGATTGACAGGGTACAGCATGTGCATGTGACAGTAAGTGTGTAGCATAGAAATGTGACAGCATGGTCTATGTACATGTGTATAGGAGCCTATAGGTCCAGCTACACTGCCTCCCGGGCCTGGGAAGAGTTACAGGAATGCTCGGTATGTCTGGGGGGGTCAGTCTGGGAGCAGGGAAAGTATGTGCTATTTACAGGACAATATGGGGGAGGAGGCTCGCCACCCAGGCAAAAGCCCCAAAGAGCATCAATATAACTCTACCCGACATTTCTGCTTTAACCCTGAGATTGCCGGTTACCATGACACCTCATGCTTCATACCCACGCCTTGTTACATGTCAAAATCACATATGTCTATGGCAGCAATGCTGCTGCAGACCCCCGGATACTGCCCTCCTGTACAATGATGCAGAATAGCAGGTTACCAGAGACTGGTTTTAAGGAATATGAATATTCTGGGCACATATTTAAAGGTTCATTATCGCATAATAAAATAAAAAATCACATACAGAAAAACGCAGAAGGTCCCTTAAACCTCTTATTCCAGAAAAATCTCCCCAGTGCCAGAGTACTCTCCTATACAACACAGCATATTCCAGCATGTCAATCCCACAGATTCATATCTAGCCAAAGCAATGCCAGCACTCACCAGAACAGGCGTATAGCTGATCTGTCCCTGCAGAGAAAGACGGTCACACTGCGCTGATCAGCTGAATATGTATGTGACAGAACAGCCTTTGTATGTGTGTCTATGTGTCACAGGGCCATGGAGCTGAGTGTAGCAGAGCTGTCAGGATGTGCCATGGCCGTGCATTAGCGTGACAGCACTGGGTGACATGTTATTCTATAGAACAATGTGTGTTACAAGCTGCGCTGTGTGTATTTCTGCCTGATGGGTGTATGTGTGCTGCTGGCCTGAGCTGTGTGTGTGTGTGTCAGCCAGTCTGTGTCTGCCTCTCTCTCCATCCGTCTATCTGCTTCTCCCCCTGCAGGGAATGTTAGGAGCAGCAAGCAAATCATTTCCTGAAGGAGGAAGGCACACATCCCTTCTTTTACTCTCACATACACATAAATACGCTTCCCCCACATATACAAATACAGGCGGCACTCATCTGATACTCACATGCACTGCACACACTCATACAGTAGCCATGTACCATGCAATAATCCGAAATAAGCAGACAAATCAATGCTTTTTTATAGGAATACATTCATTCCAAATAAAAGAAATAGAACATTGTTTATTCCAGTTTATAAATATACAGAAATTATGATATTTTTTAATTCTGAATCTCTTTACCAGATTTTGTTTTTCCTGTAACATCCAGCATATCTGTTTCTTAATATTGGGAGATCCTAATGAACTGTGTTGGACTGGCCCATTAGAGTTCCAGAGGATCCTCTGTTTGGTCCACGATCAGACACTTAAAGAAAATCTTCCATTTAATTTAAATGCATTCTGAACCCAACATACCTTGGAAGGCTGTAGCTACACTGATGCAGGCACATTACTTCATTAATGCCTGAACTGAGTGTTTTTGCTGAAAAAACAATGATAACATTCAGGTTAATGGGCAATTTTCCTCTTACATTAATTATGCATTCAGAGTCCTGAATGTTATAATTGTTTTTTCAGCAAAACCACTCAACTCAGGGATTAAACAAGATATGTTTCTGCATCAGTGTAGATACAGCATTCTCAATGTATGTTTGGTTCATAATGCATGAAATCAAAAGGTAGATTTCCATGAAGGGGGTGGCCACATAAGAAAGTTTAGCAGGATAAGTACAGTACACTAATAGGTTCATCCATTTGGACTTTCCCCTGTACACTTTCCTCATCTGCCAAGTGGAGCTACAGGTTTTCCACCAGAAGCCACTTTTGGGTCTCCCTGTGACATCTGAATGCCAAGAACATCCAGACTAATGTGGTACGCTCCCACGATCTGATGGAAATCCATAAGACTTTGCACATTATGGAAGCCCCAAAAATGGCGGCTTGTAGGTCACATGACCAACAGTTCTTCTGGGCAGAAGGAAAAACTTACTAGAGTAAGGGCTCATTAAGACCACATAAAAGTTAATGGTTTCACAAAAAAAATATGCAGTCTGTTTTTTCTTAAATGTTGCTAGACAACCAACTGGGCAGGGAATAACAATAATAATTAATAATTCTTTATTTATTTGGTGCACACAGATTACGCAGCGCTGCACAGAGCGGGGTGGACCCGGAGGAAACCCATGCAAACACAGAAACACGCAAACCCACATACAAAATCTTTGCAGATGTTGACCCTTGGACTTGAACCCAGGTCCCCAGCGCTGCAAGACTTTAATGCTAACCACTAAGCCACCATGCTGCAATATATTATGTCAACCCATACGTTTTTGTTAGTGTATGTGAAAAAAAAATTATGACATGTGGATGTTAAATAAACAAATGCGGATACAATAGGGACTGCATGCCTAAGTGCAATGGACATGCCCATCTATATAAGTCCAAAGCACAATATAGGTGTCCCTGTTTTTTGTAATGTCCTTACCCCTGCTAAACTTTCTTATATGTGGCCAACCCCATTAATAATAGGCCCTCAAGAAACCCATTTAGAGGTGACTGGCACAATCACTTGAAACTGGGACTATTTATTTTAAGATGATTCAAAAACCCCATTATGGATGCATGGTGGACCCATGGTACCACAGTCCGACATAGCTAGTCAATCAAATGGATAGACAGAAATGTCGAAATATATTCATTGTCAAAACTGCAGCAAAAACATCATAGTAAATAATACGTCCCTGACATCTACCTGAAATATCATATGGTATAGTTCAAGCAAGGAGTAAGCAATGGATAAAATGTATTCAGTATATACCACCTTGTGCCCCAGAAAGGCACATACCCCATACAAGCCAACAGACTGGTTGATGGTGGTCTGTGGGGCGGAGCTTAAATGCCCTGATTTTTACCAAAGGAGAATCGTTAACGTTTCCATTGTGCATCCATTAGAAAAGGACCATTTCATACCAGATATCCCAGATTTTATAAGAAAGAATCAATAAGACAATATCCAGAAATGTTCCTTACCCAAAATATATATCAGTCAATTAAAAATAGCAGTAATCCAAGGTACCATAATAATGCACCAATAGGGGCTTCCGGTAAATACAAAATCACCCACGGTGAACTCTAATATCTTGTTATTGCTATCCCTAAACACTTGAGGTTTGTTGATATTACCAATTTACACATAATTTTAATCAAAGTCGCCATCCAGGCACTTGAACCACATGTACAGTACATCTCTGAAAGACTTACGTATTATACATCAAAATAACAAGAATACAAAGCTAGGTCATACAACTGGCCAGAGTCTAAATGTATTCTCTAATGGTGTGTGCTGTATAAGGAGGGATTCCCAGGGGTGGATATCATTCCGAGAGATCACGGGATCCCAGAGGGATCCCATCCCATTACAGGCGGATTTTCTTCCCCAGTTAATGGATGGCTCATTCAAGGATACATTATACCATTACACTGTGCATTTAAAGGAAACTGAGGAACAAGCATCTTATAAATAATACCAAAGCTCCAAGGCTAAACGGCAAACCTTATGTTAGTAATTGAGCTTTTACAACCAAATTAAGAAACTAAACACCCATACATGCAAAGAAATCGGAAAATTGTCTAGGAAATTGCTTCTTCTTAGGCTACGAAAGAAAAACAAAGAAATATAGTTTTACAGTCCATTGCATATCAAATAGAAATTACAATACGCATTAAAGGAGATAACAGATGATGACAAGAGTCCAGGAAAGCTGGGTGAAAAGCCCTGTGAGAGAGTGGTGTTGCAGCCATGATCATATATATATATATATATATCTATATATATATATATATATATATATATATATATATATATATATACATACACACACAAGATAGGTTCTGTAGGTTTGTTCTTAAGTTGAATTTGTATGTAAGTCAGAACTGTATACTTTATCATTGTAACCCCAGACAAAATTTTTTTGGTCTCTGTGACAATTTGGATTTTAAAAAATGTTGGATTGTCATAACAACCAGGATTAATAATAAAGCTTATTTGCGGACACCTGTGATAATTCGGCTGATTATTGTAGCCAAAGGTAAGGTATAATAAATTACCAGCATCCAGGGGTCCGTTTATAACTAGGGGTTGTCTGTAAGTCAGGTGTTCTTAAGTAGGGGACCGCCTGTTTAGGGTGTATGTACATGCATACATGTGTGAATACATCATAGCCATACGATTAAGTTCTTCTACATAATACGGTAGATTGTCCTATATTTTTTATACCAAAACAGCTTTGGCTGATCAGGCGCTGATCAGGACCCCTTTAGGGAATGTGGCATCCTCGCAGGGAGAGGTGTAGATAAGTGTGACATCATCCATTATCAGACATGGATGGAAATAATGTGTTTTCTATAGAGGTGTCATCTTCTATTGTAATTCTGTCTGTAATGTAAATTAGGGTTTAGAAAACCTCAACACAATTACTAAGTGTCAGTCTATTATTAAGCCTAGTGGCAAATTACAACTGCGGGATCTAGTGCTGTTTATTAAAGGGAACCTGTCATCAGGAAACCTTTTTCTGGCTCCCCTGTGTCTCCAGAGAATAGTGTACACATTGCCGAAGAGTATTTATTGTAAAACTGGCTTTTTCCAAAGAAAAAAAAGATAAGTTGGACCATAGTTTACCTTTCTATATGCAGAGCTGTGTCCCCAGTCCCATGGGAGTGTGTGGTAGACATGTATGACGTCCTGAGAGGGGAACCAATGGGGAGGGGTAGATATATGGAGGGGCATGGGAGCATTAAATTTGAAATCAATGAATGACAGTGTGGTTTCCCGAGGGGGGCACTCTTCACTGGCCACTACCATGGGACTAGGGACACAGCTCTGCATGCAGAAAGGTAAACTATGGTCTAACTTATCTTTTTTTTTTTTTTTGGAAAAAGACATTTTTACTATAAAAACTCTTTGGCAATGTGTACACCATTCTCTGCGGGGACATGTTGGAACCAGATTTTTCGGGGACACCTTCCCTTTTTAGGCCCCTTCACACAGATGGTGCTCACCTGGTCCGTTACCCGGGTGTAGCACATGGTCAAATAGAGAAGGGAAGGGCTCCTCACCTCTCCCTTCTTCATTGAAGGCCAGGTGGTCATGTCAGGGTGCAGTGGGACACTGTGAGCTCCCGGCACCATGATGGGGTGCTGTAGGGCAGCACAGTGGCTCAGTGGTTAGCCCTACAGCCATGGGATCCCGGGTTTAATTCCCATGCAGGTCAACATCTCCAAAGAGTTTCTATGTTCTCTCAGTGTTTGTGTAGGAATTTCTTCCGGGTTTCTCCCACACTCCAAAACATACTGGTAGGTATGAAGGAATTATTATTATTTTTTATTATAGACCTCTATGTGGGCCATGATTTGGACACAAATTTTGCAGTCATGTCATGGCCCCCATAATGGTTGGATGCACGAGGCCTTAAGATGTCTAGTGGTATGGCCTCCATTGATTGATTCCACAAATTTGTGTCCAAGCACACTCCATAGGTGCTCACCCAATTGATTTTGGAAGCCAATGGGATTGAGATCCATAGTAATCTGTCATGTTCCTCAAACCACTATGTCCTCTGGTTCAGCGAAGGAGGAGACTATAGAGCAGTGACTGTTGAGCAGTGTCTGCTAGCATTGTTCTGCGTGTTCCCTCATCGATGTCCCTTACATAGAGAGAGACATCACCGGGGACATTCCTGAATGTACGCTCAGTGGAGACTGGGGGTGAATAAAATACATTGCACCCACCCCCCTCAGCCATGAATGGCCTCCACTGAGGATGGAAAGAAATAGTTTGCTCAATTTCCAAAAGTATGCAGCATATACTGTGCAGAAGAAGGCAAAAAAGATGCCTTAGTGTGCCAGTAGATGTCTATGGATATGCTCAGAAAATACACTTTCCTGGCTTATACGCTGAATGTATCATGTCATATACAGCCCATGTCACTGTATTTTACTTGGTGTAAACTTGGTTTCTATGGTTCAGTTTACAACGGACCTCTAATTGTTAATAATAGAAGTGCACGGCAGTCTATTAAATCCCATGCTTCCCTTGACATAAACATGCAACTTTTTCCAAGTGTTGATAGAGTCTTGAGAGATAGCAGACCGCTGGAAGAGTGTTGAGCTGACAGATATCCAATGCATTTGGGCAGCTTTACGTACCAACATATTTGTTGCTATTCCACTTCATAGACTGTAAGCTCTTGGGAGCTGTGCCCTGTGAGCGGAATATGATGGAGCTACATACTGAATATAAAGTTTATTTATTATTATTATAACTTTTGATATTTATCTTTGAGTTTGTCACACAGAATATACAGAGAAGACATAGGAGATCACATGTAGGAAAGCAGATACGATAGAATACACATTGCTCGCCTTCGCCCGTCACCACTTGCATTCTGTTACATTGTACATGCACAGACAGTGCCCCTCTGCACAGAAAGCAATGATCTCTCTTTGACCATCTGTTTCTCCTACAGTCACATTCCAAAAGTGGGACAGCAGAATGGCTGGAGAAGGCAAACCCGCAGGGGTATACTGCGGAATCTGGCAAAATATTACAGAAAGAAACCGTTTCCATCAAAAACTATGCCAGCAAAGCTCAGAATTCAGATTTATTATCCACCATCAGAATCTTTGATAAATCTGTTTTCCATTTCATGCCAATATTAAAGATACCTCCTGAGCAGTAAGTTGCTATCTGAAAAATAATGAAAGCCTTAATGTGTGTACGGAGCAGGTAACCAGCTGGGAATCTGTGAGAAGTCCAGTATCACGAAGCAGCGGATGAATGGCCCTGGCCAATGACTTCCTATATTCCTTCAGTGTCCTAGCTGCTAGACGCAGAATACTGTACACTAGCAATAGTGAAGGGACTGTAAGTTTCAAAGGTCGGAGCCCCCACATTTATTGGTCACTGGGAAAACAGTCATATTTTTAATACGAGTAAACAGGCCAACATAACAGCACATGTTGTCTTAAAGGTTTGTGCCTAATAGAAAGTGTAGTTGTCATGTGGATTATGATTAAGCTCATATATTGGTCAATAAGGGTCTCAACGCAGCTGTAAAAAATTATAAAATTCTTCTGGCGACGCAGGTCACACTATTGAACAAACTATAAAATACAATTTTTTTTTTACCTTATGTATATAGTTATATGATATAAAATTGAAACTTGTTCTTTGTGGATGATCAATTTCCCTCTATGGGTCTATATAAACTTAAAGGGGTTATCCGGGTTTAAAAAAATTTTTTTATGACCGGGCTGGGGAGGGCTAGTTAAACATAATAAACATGGACTTACCTCCTCCGGTGCCGCTGATGTCCCGCGCTGCGGTCCCTTCGATCCGTGCCCCTGTTTGTTTACAGGGGCACGGAAGCTGCGCACAAGGAGCTTCCGGTCCGCGTTGTGGACGGCTCCTCCCATCCGTCCCTATCTCTCAGCGTTGTAAGGGCTGGGAGATTGTGTCGCATGGGAGCATCCGGCCGGTGTAATGAAACCGGCGCACAGAGAAGACCGGCCGCGGCGCGGGACATCGGCAGCACCGGAGGAGGTAAGTACATGTTTATTATGTTTAACTAGCCCTCCCCAGCCCGGCCATAAAAATTTTTTTAAACCCGGATAACCCCTTTAAGAGTGTACCATTTATAATGAATACCAAACTGATCAGGTACTTTCATTATTTTGCATTTGGTGACAAATGGACATTATACATATTATGATGACTGCACATGACTTTTGGAAAAGTTTTACAATAAACACTAAACTATAGTTAAACATCAAGACATTCACCCAACAATGCACGGTAAAGTGGTCTTCTGGACCTAAAGGAAAGAGCTACAGGGTTTACACTGCAGAAATTAAAGGACATCTATCACCAGATCAAGGATTGTAAACCAAGAACACCGACATACTGGTGTGTGCCTCCTCTGGCAGAATCTGCCCTTCTTTTAGCTTTTTATGCCCTGATTTTTACAAAAAAAAAAAGGCTTTTGAAATGTATGCAAATGAGCATGAGGGGCTCCAGGTTCCATAGGAGTTAATGGAGCCTGGAGCCCCTCAGGGTAATTTGCTTAATTTTTAAAGCCCTTTTTTTCTTACAAACAAGAGCATAAAAAGCTTAAAGTACAGTAGATCCTGCCAGAGTGGGCATATACCAGTATGTTTGTATGTTTGGCTTACAATCCCTGATCTGGTGATAGGTGTCCTTTAACATCTTCTGCAGGAAATGCAATCTGGACACTGCATACTGTATACCATCAGTAACAACCTCTCACCCCAAACTGCATATAATGGCTTACCGTATTTACAATAACCTCATACCAAAGTCCCGAAGGCTTCTGCAAACACAGGAACAACAAAATGTATCCAGTAAAAATAAATTAGGGGTGTGATTCAAACCCGAAAATCCAGAAACTCCACATATCATAGTAGGCGGCAGCAAGAAAAAAAAAACACATCATCGAAAACTAGAGAATATTCTTCTCTTCTCTTGCCAGACCATGGAATTTAATATCTATAATGACAATGCTTCCAAACTCAAAAAGCCTTTAGTGCAATGTCCCACACCTCTCCAACCAGGAGGACAGAATAATATGAGGGAAAGAGACGTATAGCCTGCAATAAATGAATACAGTGAAAAATGTCTATGCACCACTGAATCAGAAAATATTAGCTTGCAGTGACGGGTCCAAATAGAAAGTGTGACAACGCCATTCCCTACTATTCACAGATCAGCACAGTGACAGATCCCATCTAAATTCATAGGAAATGGTAATGGCGCAGAATGCACGGCCAAGACCTTATAGTCAGCCATCTGCGACAGTCACAACAGCACTACAGTGATGTGTACTAGATGATCTCCCTGCTGTTCAGGGATTGTTCCTGCTGTCCCAATACAAGGGAAGGTCTGTGGTCTATGTGACCACATTACAGGGATTGGGAAGGACTGTCTACATACTATAAGAGGAGATTAATACTCTTTTCCTAGGAAAAAAATATGCATCTGTACCTATAATGGCCATACATATCTATTCCCCAAGTCACCACAAACACCTGCACTATCCCCTCCTGTGCTCTATGACTCCTGTGATGGACGCTCATCTTTCAGAGAGGAAATTGTATATGCTTGACCCTTCTCTCCGCGCCATTAGGAGAGCTCTGCTGTCTGAACACTTGCCCAAACTTCCCATACACATGTATTTCTGGCTTGGGAAAAAGTCAGGTAGCCCAAGTGAGTAATGGAGGTAACAAAGCATTATGCCCCTCCCTCTGGTGTTGCATCCATAAGCCAAAACGGGACCACCATTCTCATGATCGCTGTGGGAGCCTCATCAATCAGCTTGTTATATCCTGTCCTGTGCAAATGGAACAACCACTTCAAATCAAAATACCGATAAAACACCTAGTGAACAGGCTAAAAATCAGTTTTTCACTCATTGCACTCTGATGTGATTGTAAGAGCCCTATGAGGTGTTAGGAGGAATGGCATTTGAAAACTATAGATGCACTCTGGGCCAAAGACCTACTGCTATACTGAGCAGACTGGAGGACATTCAACCTCTGTTTTTTTGGGAGAATTATTTTGAAGAATTCTTTCAGAGTTTTTACAATAAACCATTGCTCATAAGGATTGTAGCTGGAATACAATCTATTAATAAATCATGTTCCTCATGTCAACTCATTTCCTACTTCCAACTCCAGGCATACTCATGTAGAAACGTAATTGGGACCATTATAGAATCCCAGAGGCAACGATCCCCCAGAATAGTTACAGATATTGTACCATAGCATGTGTTTCCCCAGGCCACAGAGGAAGGAATAGATCATAAAGATAATTAGCCGAGCCCTTCACAGACCTTGTGTTCAGATCAATAATTAAGCCTTTTCATTAATGTAGATCACTGAACCAAGTGAGATTAGGGAGATTTGGTTTGTTTGCAGATAACTAAACATGAATGGCCCACATTAAAGGGATTACTGATTTATACCCTATTATTGCTATCATTTGCAAATACCCTATTACGGCTTTCTGAGGTAATACATGAATGTACCCAAATCAAGAGAGTGGTTATAAAGTCCATACCTTGTTCTTGAGGACTTGGCAAATCCATGCATTAAAACCCACTGCATTCAATACAAATAGTGTGATGCTTCATTTGTCATGTGGTGGCACTATAGGACAGCGACCGACCCATAGATAACAGCTGGGCTCCAAAACATTGATCTGATAGAGCAGTGATGGCAACGCTTTTACAGACTGAGTGCCCAAACTAGATCAAAAACCCCTTTTATCATAAAGTGCCAACATGGCAAATTAATCAGTAACTTATTGCTCCCTGGTTTGTCATAAGTTGCAACTGTATCAACGCCCTGAGGACACCAATACAGTAGAAAGAAGGAGGAGACATTCAGATTATCATTGTAGCCTTCCAGGGTTGGAGCAGGAGCTCCAATAATAATCCAGCTCCACACCTTCTCGCTCCATCTGTAGTCCCAGGCAGAACAGGACGTGTCGCTTTATAATAGAACTGATCATGGCACATGTTCAAGACTTGGCCTTGAGTCCTTAACGCTCCTTGAACTCTGTGCTGGGTTGACTGCCTGGGTGCCCATAGACAGGGCTATGGGTGCCACCTTTGGGGCAGGTGCCTCACGATGTATCAGGCAGCACCATAGAGGCGTATGATAAATATCCCCCTCAGTACACAGACAGTGAAATGATGTTGCAGCACAGAAATAAGGCAAGAAATAACACTGCAAAAAAAGTTACATTAAGAGTTAAAAGAGTTTTATTGAGGTTTGGTTACATTAAATTTTCCTCATCTCTAATAGTTGTCACCTTATGTCTATGTGGAAATGGGGAGCTCATGTTTCCATGCACAATCATTCAGACATTACATATGTTGCGTATAAGGAATTAAGATTATATACGAAACAAGAGTTTCTTGTGCAAATATTTACTGTGCGGCTGTGGGTAAAGAATTGTTCCATATTATCAGTTATTTCAGGCTACAATGTCATTCAATGGCATAACTGTACAGGAAATCTTCTGTGAGCGTGAATTCACTTGTAAGATCCTATCTTTATGATCACACGTTCTAACAACCTGCCAGGTCAAGAAAGAATAAGGAAACATTTTTAAAGACTTGCATTTGTTAGAATTAAATATATATGTAGCGACTTGAGAAATGTGCCCACCGCACCACACCCTCCTTTTATACCAACCCTCTGGAGAGCTGCTTCATTTGTTTTGGACATTTATGCAAGTCTTGTATCTGGACTTTGAAGGCTTTTTTTTGCCCCCCCCCCCCCCCCATATAGGGGTCCATTCACACTGTGCTGCAAAAGCCTTTTTTTCTTTTTTATATAATATATATTAAAGTACATATGAACAATGGCAGCTGCATGTATACACTGATGCAGTGGTGTGTAAAGGACTTGTACCAAGTAATATTGTTGTCTGCTATCCCCAGGATAGGTGATAACAATCTGATTGTGGGGATCCTGAATTTGGGGATTGTGGGGTTCATGTGACCTCCATTGATCACGAGAATAGGGTCCCTTCTCATGTATTTTTTTCTCATCTGAGGCAGTATAATTACATAAATTATCAATAATCCTTCATTCACTAGTGCAAAATTAAGAAGCAGCATTTAAGGTAATTTCCCTGCATTCTATAATAAGGAGGTACTTTATGGTCCAGTCTGTAGTCCATTTAGCCACTAGATATAAGCTTACATGAAATTACATTTTTTGCATGGACATAAAACATTATGGACCACATTTACTAAAGGCCCTGTGCCAGTTTTCTGACGGACTTTACACGTTCTTTTATGTGTGCATGTATTTAAGAAGTGTCCGCGCAACATATGTGCCGCATGCACTTTTCTGCGATGCGGCACTGAAAGGGGCGTTCTGGTGCGACACATTTATCATGCCAGATTCATGTAGAACGGGTGTAACAATTCATGAATCTAGCTCACCCATTAACACAGTTTTTTTGTTTAGTAGATGTGGGCCTGTGTATCTTGTCATAAACAAATAATGTATTTTCCCCAAAATATAAGTCCCCTTATAGCGAGAGAGTAAAAATAGAAGCTGTAAAGAAAAACTCATCTTTCTTAACAAAATTGCACAGAATTTGTTAAGTATGTGTGCTCCAAGACACTTGTCTCTGAACAAAACATAGATTAGAGATGCACGCTTACAATCTGTGCAACTTCTCTACATTTGATCCCCAATGGCTAAAAAACCAACATAAGCTCTACTTGCTAATGCTATTTTTAAAGGCAGACTAAACCTAAAGTCTATGGATTAAAGAGTGCAGCTATTATCCTTTAGATAGTCTATGTATGTCAATGGAGATGTTCTCAGAATTGGATAAAGATAAAGTAGTGAGGATGTGGGCAGAAAGTTATTATAAACGATAGTTTTGATCCCTTAATACACTGTACTTAAAGAGGACCCGTCACAAGATTTTGACAACCCTGAGTAACAATGCCTGCTGATAAAGGGTTACAAGTCCTCCCCATATAACCTAAAATTAGCTCCCAGTGGGGCAATGTACCTTAATTACAGATGTTATTCTGATATGCAAATTAGCTGGCAGTGAACCACGCCCATTATTCTGACTGACAGCTTTGTGTCTCTTCAAATTACTGCTCTGCCTCCTTGTACTTATGATGGAAATATTGTGCCTCGTGTTACATTCATGACATGTGACCAGTGACATAATTGCAGGTCCTTTAGCCTTCTAACAATAGCTAACTGTACACCATATGTATGTGATTACATGAAATCACATGACGGATGAAAAGGAATAGAAGTCCATGTTGGCAGCTGTGACTTCATGTGGTTGGATACATGCATGGGTTACAGTTTGCTATTATTTAGAGGCTAAAGTACCTCAGATGATGTCACTCTGGTCACATGACATGAACTGTGACCAGTAAGGAGGCATAAGGCAGGAGGAGGATTAGATGGGAGGAGCCGGCCGAGCAGGACATGCCCCCTCTGATACCAGGTACTATAAGATAAAAGGTGATTTATATGGATGTAAGCAAAACAATTTTATCTAAAAGAAGGGTGTCAGTCAGTTAATAGAGCTCCATAGGAACCTGTCACTGGCTGTATACAGTATGTGCAAATGTGGTGACTGGTGACTGTGAAATCTTTGGGATGGGATGAATTAGAGATTATAGTTGGTTTAAGGTGGAGGGTAGGTTGTAGGAGGCCAGGGTGGTAGACAACAATGTGTGCGGGTGCAATGTATACATATAAGTATCAATACTAGGTTTTAGAGAGGTTCAATATATATACAGGCGGTCCCCTACTTAAGGACACCCGACTTACAGACAACCCATAGTTACAGACAGACCCCTCTGACCTCTGGTGAAGCTTTCTGAATGCTGTAAGGTGTCTGTAATGAAGCTTTATTGATAATCCTTGGTCCCATTACAGCAAAAAAATGTTTAAACTCCAATTGTCACTGGGGCCAAATTTTTTTTTGTTTGGATCTACAATTATAAAATATACAGTTTCGACTTACATACAAATTCAACTTAAGAACAAACCTCCAGACCCTATCTTGTACGTAACCCGGGGACTGCCTGTATATACAATTCAGCACAGTCTTGTGTTTTAATGTGTGTGCAAGCCTTAGCTGGTTGTCAATGACATCCCCATATTTGAAAATGCCTGACCTGATCTACAAATCCCTACAAGGATCCAGTAGTGTCATTAAGTATGAAGTCAAAGGGCAGGTATTGTTAACGATCCCCCTCATAGCGAAAAGTCTCCAGCAGACCACCACTTTCTGTGAAAACTATTTCCACGTGAGATTTACAGGCTTCCCTCTAAGAGCAGCAGCTCAAGGTCCTTCTGTTTGTTGGCAGATTGGGAAATCACATGCTTTACGTATAACACAAACAACTATGGTTTGTGCTTTGATCGACCTCATGGTATTGGTTTAATACATCAATGAACGGTCTCCAAATCCTAAAACAAATAACAAAAATATCTTCCTTATAACAAATGCTTAATCCTTAATGATCTAGTGGTAGACTACTGTAGTCAAAAAGCAATGATTGATAATGGATGACAAAGAGCCAAGGCTGGGACATTCTACTTGAATAATTCATCACTCATCTACATCACTTTAGTAATGCATAGCGAAGTAACAACTTGGTATTTTTAGCATGTAATATCCTGAGAGGCCACCACCAATCCATAGATAAACCTCTCCACGCCAGATCCCCAGTATCCTGGCCAGGACTCTGTTCACATACACTTGTCATCAGATTATGATTGTGTAGAAACAAATGACAAATAGTAAAAACATAACAGAGACTAAAATTGCCACCTATCACATCAGTTCATTGAGACGTAGCAATCCACTAGATCTTGGACAACACAAAAAAATGGTTTGTTGGGACAAAAATATGTCCTGAAGTTCTGTTCATGGGTCATTTCCAGAATTCCTATTTATCCTACTATACGGAAGGGGATATATATATATTGTGGATTGGTTGCCTCAATGTAGGTTTCACCAAGCATTGGTACAAAGTTTTATGTCTACAGGGTGGGCCATTTATATGGATACACCTAAATAAACTGGGAATAGTTGGTGATATCAACTTCCTGTTTGTGGAGCATTTGTCTAATTAGTACCATGGTGGCCATTTTGAAGCCGGACATTTTGGATCCAACTTTTTTGTCTAATGGAAAGAGGGTCATGTAACACATCAAACTTATTTATAACTTATTTATAATTTTAAGTAAAACAATGGTCTGCATGGGTGACAATTGCCTTTTGATGACCCCTAAAGTCCGAGCATTCCCACAAAAGTTTCCTGGAAAGTGGATTGGACATCTTGGGCCAGTTGAATGGCTACCAAGGTCTCCCTACCCTTAGAGTTTTATCTTTGGGGTCATCTGAAGTCAATTGTCTATGCTGTGAAGATACGAGATGTGCAGCATCTGAAACAACAGATACTAGAAGCCTGTGCAAAGATTTATTCTGCGGTGTTACAACCAGTGTGTCAAGAGTGGGAGAGGAGAGTTGCATTGACAATCCAACACAATAGGCAGCACTTCATTTTATAAGTGGTCTTAAACTTGTAAATAATTCATGAAAGAATAAAGTTATGTAATTACAAATTATTACATTACAAATTTTTCTTGTGAAATTTCTTAATATGTTTGATGTCTTACATGACCCCCTTCCCATTGGGAAAAAAAAAACGGCCAACTTCAAAATGGCCGCCATGGTCAACAGCCATCTTGAAAGGTTTCCCCCCTGCCATATACTAATGTTTCACAAACAGGAAGTTGATATCACCAACCAATCTCATTTTATTTATAAAAACTTCAACACAACATCAACATATATGCCGTATATTATAACTTCCCCCTCCCTGGATATACAGCACTACGATTTCCCTCTATTCTCTCTCTATAAAGAGTGTAAATGTAGTATGTGACGTCCTATTATAGACAAACCAAAACAGCACATGTGGTTTCATCACAATTCCAGGCATTTTACATGCACATAGCTTGCATAATGGTAGTAGTCACTAAGGGGTATTCAGTGATTTGACTGAGCTTATTTACAATGAATACAAAATGAATAAAGAGCCTGATATAGAACACAGAGTCTGACCCAAAATGTTGGACAAAGCTTGAATTGAAAGCTCTACGTCTTTATGGAGATTTTCTGTGGGACATCTTCACATAATCCCCCTATTATATAACCAGCTGGTATCTATCTGCACTTCTTACAAGACTTCTTCATGTAAAAATATATTCCCTGCTCACATCAAACATGGAGCATGGTTATGTCCTACTCCTTCTTTTACTATTGTTAAAATTTCTTAAAAAGATTCATAAATATTATAATGTTAAAAAACAAAACATGGAGCCAGTGGTTAGCCCTCTAGTGCCAGTCTTAAGCATCTACAGGATAATGCAAAGACCAAGCGGAAGATTCTATATATGAAATACAAAACCATCAATAGTAATGTATCCAGTAATTTTCCTGTATTACATTGTGGACAACCAACCATCACAGCCATTTGGATACCATAGATTTACCATGACAGGGTGGTATTTCTAATCTTGTACATTTTTTCTGGTGACTTTGTTGACTTAAAGGACATCTACCACCAGGATGAAGGATGGTAAACCAAGCACTCTGACATACTGATCTGTGCCCCCACTTTATATGGTTATAACTTTTGGACACTTATTTATCTAAGCAATTCTGAGATTGGTTTTTCCCCACATGTTGTACTTCATTTTACCAGACTTGAATATTTTTTTCTTACGTTTTACTAAATTTGCCAAATAAAACACTTATGTGGGGAAAAATCTATCATTTGTGCATCGCCGCCTTCCAAGTAGCATAACATTTTTACTTTTTAGGCTATGGAGCTGGTTGATGGCTTGTTTTTTGCGGAACATGCTGTACTTTGCAACAATATTATTCTGGAGTTTAATGTTTTTTTTATCACTTTTTATTGCATTTTTGTGGGATTCAATATCCAAAAATGATTATTTTTGGCTGGTTTTAAACATTTCTTTTTAAGCGGTGTTCATCGTGCGGGTTTAATAATTCTTTATTTTTATTCTACGGGTTGTTACAAATGCGGTGTTACTATATACTGTATGTGTGGTTTGTTATGATTTAGACTGTTTTTGGCGTTATATGTCTCTTTATATGTTATGAAGATTATGGGCATTTTTTTTATTGATTTATTGCTTTATTTTTTATTGAAAAACATTTTTTTTAACTTTTTCACTATTTCCACCATGGGACATGAAAAAGCAATCTGATTGCTTGTTCATGATAATACTTTGCAATACTGATGTATTGCAGGGTATTAGCAGTGTCAGACATCTTTCAGGCAGTGCCTGCAGGCAGCTCTGGGTTCCTGATCGGACCCCAGGGCTGCCATAGTAACGATTGGCGCCCCCTCCCCGAAGACGGTGCAGGGGGGCCGAAAGTGGGAGAAAAACCCCCGGAAGGCATGTCCTTTAAATATGCACAAAATCTATTTGTACTTTAATAAATCTGCGGCAGTCTAATGACAATTCCTCAAGACTGAGTCTGGTCTGTGTTGCTGTGTGTGCTTGCAAGACTAAGAATAACTGAACAGACAATGTGGTGATAGGGAAACATAATGATAATGAAAGGTAGGCACCCCTCCCTTGCAATTCCTCTACCAGGATGCTTTGCCATAAACCATCTTCTACAGGAACCATATACCATCATAAAACCTAATGGTCCAGTGGGGGGAACCTATCAACACTATAACAGAGGACAGCAAAAAGTGATGTCCTACATACCCATAAACATCAAAGAAATAAGTGGCACATATGTGTCTGCATGCTTTTCCATAATAACTCCATCCAGGACTCTACTGTTACTGTATCAAAGGCCACCGAATGTAACTCCAGCAACAGGGAGCAATTATTTAATTTCCAAATTATTACTACTCTTAGCATCATGTTTATTATGCATGTGTGCAGGACATTATCAGGGAAAAGATGGGTGTAAAACCAAGTTGGTAGAATTCCTGCTTTGCAACATATCATTATATAAAGAATATGAGGCATTAAAGATGTAATTCGTGGGTGGCTGGGGGGATGTTGGAATCTTACCTAGAGGAAAGAGTCACATAGCAAGTTTCTCATTCTTTGGGGGTCCCTAGCGGATAGATTGATCACTTATTTTTGCTTCAACAGGCACCAGACTTATAACTTCATGTAATGTAGTAAGTTCTTTGTAAGCACGGACCTTTTGACTGCAATTTAATAAGAGTCTCCTTGATGTGTGCTACTAATTCCATGAAAAGCCATCACCTAAATAAAGTAATATTCTGAATATAGCTACAGCCTGGCACTTTTCATACAAAATAAGAAGCAGAATACTTACTATCCCATTTTCCAAAAATACTGATATTTCATCCAAAAATACCTAAAAATACCATTATATCAGGGGTAGGTACAATATCTGAAAGATTAAGTACATGGCTAGACCGTTCGATACAGCCCATTATCCACAGAACCCCAGGTTTTCTTCAGGACTCAAAATTGGTGCTACAAAGTATGTCTAAGTTAGGCTGGACAGAACAATAAGCGTGGCTACCCGGTGACATTCCTGCCGTGTACATATGCATGCTGTATGTGACATCTCTGCCCTGTATATAAAGCACTACATGGATTAGAATATTCTATGAATAAATATACACAATGTTCAGTAGATTTAAAAATTTTTATTCTAACCGTCACAAACTTTCTACTACATAACAACTATTTTGCCTTTAATAATAAGTTCAACTATCAAATTCAAAATTGCCCAATGGGCTCATGTTTCTTCCCTTCACTGGCCAACATATATATGACATACTCATTGTATGGCATAGGTCCTCGCTGTACATGGAGTGCATGAATGACAACACATGTCCATTTTACGCATATACCATTCTTGGATATACTATTGGACGGATCTGCATCCACAAATAATAATAATAGTAATTCCTTTATTTAAAGAGGACCTGTCACTCATAAATTGGGCACTAGTGCTTAAAAAAATCAAATGCCGCAGTGTTAGAGTGATAGCTTTACCGGAAACCTCCGCTATCACTGCAGAGTAGTACAATGTAAACGTCGGACCACTCGCAAAGTGGTCCGACGTATTCATAAGGGAGCGGTCCGAGGGCTGTCTCTTCCGCGGACCACCCCACTCGCTCCATAGGCCGCTGGTGACAGCCACGCGTCATGTCTTAATCCCGCCCCCTCATGAATACATCGGACCACTTGGCGAGTGGTTCGGCATTTACATTGTACTCTGCCATAGTGTACTGTGGCGTTTGTTTAAGCACTATGAGGCAGCTCTTAGTGCCCAACTTATGGGTTACAGGTCCTCTTTAAGAAGCGCACACAGATTACGCAGCGTTGCACAGAGCTTGCCAAGTCAGTCCCTGTCCCCAAAGGGGCTAACAATCTAATCAACCTACCAGTATTTTTTGGAGTGTGGGAGGAAACCGGAGGACCCGGAGGAAACCTACACAAACACAGAGATAATATACAAACTCTTTGCAGATGTTGACCCTGGGAGTTGAACCCAGGACCCTAGTGCTGGAAAGCTGTAATGCTAACCAGTAAGCCACAAATACTATTGTTACTTTATACGCTTTATAGAAAGCACACCAAGGGGACATTTCAGGTCTACAAGTCACGGCCATAGAGTAGGTTACCGCCCCTAAAAGTGGCAGAGAAAGGATACACAAACTTCGCAATAGAGAAATATATTGGATCGTTAAAGTAGACACGTTCACCAAAAGGCTTAAACAATAGATCTGTACACGGGGTAAAGATAGCACATGTCCTTTCTTTCCTTGTGTGCACAGCCCGTATGTCGTCTATGGAGAGGGGAGGGGTCACCCCTCCTCCTCTCCATCACGGTGGACGTATGCCCGGCCGGCCGTATCCGTGCGGGCATACGTTTGTCTAAAAGCAACCCGAGCCTGTGATCCCAACAGACATGGTGAGTCTGGTTCAGCGATTCCAGGTTTGGTCCTGTACACTAGTGTAACATATAACATAATGATATATATTGCTGAGCAAGGGATGCCACCCTTTGTGTAGGTATAGTCCATCTGTAAGTATTATCTACAGGAGTAATCGTTTCCAGTCATCTGCGTTACCACTAGACGCTATGAACCCTATGTGCTGCTGCCCTATCACCTATAAATCTGTCAGCTACCACTGACTCACCATCCACTACTTCTTTCCTGACATTGTCCTATGACCTGAAAGTCACTCACATGCCAGTTTTACAACTTCAATGTCCGCCATTCATCACTGACCTGACCCTGGGTTGTGACTCACGGCTAGATCAGGTTACATTTCCTCCAGACTACATACGATATGCACACATGTATATTTAAGTATCATGAAGATGAATACACATCCACTATATGCGGCCATGCTCTATCTGGGTATCATTTTTAATTCATTTCTATTTCTGGAAATTCTTGTCCTGTGTGCAAACGATCTATGTACTGATAATGAACACGCTTTACTGTGCATGCCATGAGAAACAACAAGGGAATATCTAACAGCAGCTGTCCACTCTCTCACGCATCCTGACTCAGTCCCTGTGTGGGATCAGAGCTGGGCCCAAGTCCAAAATCAAGCGACCCCTTTCCATTGTGACAGTACAGTCTGCTAGACTAACCCCTTCCTGACGGCCTTGCCCATAATCATAACATTATCCATTTTAGGCATTCACTCAAAGAACATTGACTCCTGAAATATCAGCTGTCTATGACACATTCTGATTACTTTCCACAGAAACCTGGAAATATTTTCCCAGTCATACATTACCGCACAAATACTATGACATCGTTCAGTCTGGATTCCTCATAAACATAAAGAATATTGGACACAAAAGCGTGGGGAAAAAAAGTACCTAAATCTACTTAAAGTCCCAAAATAGAAGTACCAGTTCTCAAAAATGTACAGCCTATGTCCTCATTCTGCTCCGAGTAGTGATGGGGCGTTCGTGAACAAGCCGGCACAAAGAGCTGGCTCTTGTTTGTGAACAACATGAGCCGGCTCCTGTCAGTGAGCCGATGGCTCACTAAACCTCGCCCCTAACCGGCTCATCAAGCCCCCTTTATCCAGATAAAATCGGGTTACAAGTGGTGTGGTGTCCGGTGACTGACTGGCCTGCGGCTCCCTATAATATTTTTAATAGGGAGCCGTTCAGGAGCCAAAAGAGTCAGCTCATCTTAGGGAGCTGAGCCTAATGAGCCAGCTCACTAAGAGGATCCGGAAATTCCCATCACTAGCTCCGAGGACCTGCCCCAATGGATCTCTCTATAAATGTCCACTTACTGCTGAATGAATGCTCTCAGTAAGTCGTAGACATGCTCCCTCTAGTGTCTTATTTCAAGGCACTCAAGTATCATGAAGATGAATACACATCTACCATATGCCATATTGTTTCTGCTCTGCAGGGTGTTGCAGCTTTGTCCTATTATCATTTGCTACTACATGTATGATATGGAGGTGTAAAAAGCATGTTAAGGAATGTTAATGAAGGGAGTGCTGTGCATGTCTGATCCCTGGGGCCCCTTTAAATGGTGGATCCATTTTAAGGAACTGGAAAACCTCTTTAATGGCCATTTCCCATTTGCCATTCTGAAAGGGATGCAAAGAAAGCTACTTTTCCTTTCCCTGGCCAACAAAGCAGAGGCTATGGGGTGTCAAGGGAAAATACATTTCTAAATCCTCGTAAAGCTACTTTTTGTAAACTGTGCCAAAAAAAAAATCTAATCTGTTTTAAAGCAACTGTTAACAATTATTTTGATGAGTCTTTTAATTTCCAGGAATCCTGTACAGGCGGTCCCCTACTTAAGAACACTCGACTTACATACGTCCCATAGTTACAAACGGACCTCTGGATATTGGTAATTTATTGTACTTTAGTCCTAGGCTACAATGATCAGCTGTAACAGTTATCAAATGTGTCTGTAATGAAGCTTTATTGTTAATACTGATTCTTATGACAACCCAACATTTTTAAAATCCAATTGTCACAGAGACCAAAAAAGTTCTGTCTGGGATTACAATGATAAAATATACAGTTCTGACTTACATACAAATTCAACTTAAGAACAAACCTACAGACCCCATCTTGTATGTAACCCAGGGACTGCCTGTATATGGTTCCCGGTTCCTGCATCGCAGCAGCCGTCTGTCTTATCTACTTTACTATTGCCTGCTGAGGCCACGGACTAGCAGTGTCTCAGAGAGGACAACTGCCAGGCACTACCTATTGGTTTCATCCACCCAACATTGTCACCCACAATCACATGATAACACATACATGCACAGGAACACTGATATTGCAATGAATACCCCTTAAAGGAAATATATAATCAAAATCAAACATGAAAAGTCAGGGGCACTTACTCATAGATTCAGGCACTGTAACTGTGGTAATCTTCTTATATTTGTTATCCATGGCTTTCTACCTTCTAAAATCAACTTCTACAAGTATGCTAATGAACCAGAAGGTCTCTACCAGAGCCCCACTGTGGTCTGGCTTCACAGGCTGTTACACTGTCTGACCCTTTCCCCTGGCACCTCATCCTTTCTGCTTTATTCTGTGTGTATTCCTCACAGTATAACAATCTGTGCAGCTGCAGCACCGATGGGCTCTGGCTCATTACCTTAATTTTAAACATTGATTTTAAAAGGAAGGAGGGCATGGATAACAAATATAATAAAATCACCACAGGCACAGTGCCTGGATCGATGAGTAAGTGCCCCCGGTGTGTATCATGCTTCTACTGGTGCCTAACTTTCCAGTTTTCACTGAGGACGAGTTTACAAGTGGAGTTTTTGGATGCGTTTTTACATGTTACCATGCATTTGGCTGGTTAGAAAGCATTTCATTATTGCTGGAAGTATAAGAAGCTGTGTTAATATTGAGACGCAGCTGCTTACACTTCCAACAATAATGAAATGTTTTCAAACCAGCCAACATGGTAACATGTAAAATGTGTTTGACACTTCAGGAATACATTTAAAAAAAACATCCAAAAATGCCACGTGTGAACACACCCTAAGCCATTCCAAAGAGATTGAAACCCTCCGACAGCAAGTTGTCCACATGAAGGCTAAAGGAGCAACACTATCAACCAAAGTAAGTGAAATTGGTTATTCCAAGTCTATGATTTCTAGAATATTGCATCTTTACAACATCACAAACTCATTCAAGTCCCCGAAGAAGGTGGATTGCCCTTGAAAGATAAATGAAAGAGAGGATAGGATAATGTGGAGAATCTCAATGGGTTATCATTTCAACACTGCAGCTGGTTTTCATTGACAGTTCAGACCTGAACAGGGTAAGGATTGGTCTTCTCAGACAGTGTACAGAGTCTTGATGTTTAAGAGCATTTGGACTGAAATCCTACTCTGCAGTGACCAGACCTCTCATTTGCAGAAAGAATCAAAAGGCTAGACTCACCTTTGCTGAGGAGCATGTTGTGTGGACAGAGAAAACGTGGTCTACAGTTCAGTTTAGTGATAAAAGCAAGATTATAATATTTCCCATCAAACCCAAAATAAATTAGTCTTTGACAAACTGGGAAAAACTGAACCCAAAAAGTATGAAGAAGTCAGTGAAAGGTAGTTTAGGAGGCGCCATGGCAAAGTGAATGCAAGTGTGCATCAGAACCTTCTTCAACAACACATGGGGGCACATACCGTTGTCCGGCGAGGATGAAGTCCGGCGCAATTCACCAAGATCGTGCGCCCTATATCCTGCATGTGTCGCTTCCCCGCTGAGGTCTGCCGAAGTTCACTTTCTTCTTCCGGGTGTATGTGAGTGCATTGTCTTACGACACAATTTGAATTTTAAATCCCGCGCTTGGTCCGAATCAGTTGGGTTGTCTGACGGCCACGCCCCCTGATTTGTGTTGCATGAAAGTCGGCGCAATTGCACCAAAATCAGATTGCGTGCATCAAAAACTCCTGTTAAATGCGGCGCAAAACGGAAACAATGAAATGGCCAGCACAGAGTCCTGATCTGAACCTAACAGAAAACTTCTGGACAACCTCCTTGGTTATGGCCAAGAAACCCTCAGCAGTCACAGAACTGTGGAAGAGACTGGATGAAGAATGGACAAAAATCCCACCAGAGCAGTGTATGAGACTAGTGATGTCCTGTGGTCACAAGGTGCTGAAGTCATTTAAAGCAAAGGCCTGTGCACTTCCTACTGACTGGTGACTGGTGTAACCTTCAGAAATGTAATTATAATCTTTCTCTGTACTACAGTCATTGCTGTTCTCTAATTATAATCATCACATTGTTTTCCAAAGGTTTTATTTTGATCTATTCTGGTAATTTTGTGTGTATACATAGTGTATACTGCCAATTTTTCCCACTTACAAAGAACAGAGAGGTCTGCAATTTTTATTGTAGGTACCCTTCAACAAAGACAGATAGAATCTAGAAAACCACACACTGTACGATTTTTAATTAAATAAAGGGGTTGTCCAAGGATTGACATTGCGTTTTGAAGCCTATGTTTTGTAAATGTTCACAGATCTCCACTTTTCAGCTGTTGTATTGCAGTCCAAAACATATGCGTTAATGCCACAAGTGAAGGGTGCAGCCACACATGACATTTATATTGCATTTACAAACAACAAGCCTGGGGTAGGGTCTGGCCCGATGGCATTCATTTCACTGGAAACTCATATGCAATGGTAACCAGAGCCCGATGTCTTGCATTTCAACAATGCAAAACGCCCAGTGCTGGTTACAAATCGCATGCGTTGCAATGCAGCCACCCAAGCGATTGGGCTCAGCCCTGCCCCTGGGCATTTGCATTGCTTTTATAAATGCATTACAAATAGGGAACCCCTAGGCCAGTGATGGCGAACCTTCTGGAGACAAAGTGCCCAAAATACAACCAAAATCCACTTATTTACCGTGAAGTGCCAACATGGCATTTGAAGCAGTAACTTATTGCTACCTGTTATTCCAAATCTTTGAATTGTATCGGCCACCTAAGGCAACCAATAGAGTTGAAAGAAGGAGGGCAAATTCAGACATCATTGTAGCTTCTCTACAGGGTCTCTCAGTGGAGGAAGAATGTTGGGTCCAGCAGGATGACCTCCAAAGATATTGCATTTCTGTCAGCACCTTCTCACTATTTCTGCAATTCCACACAACCAATGAAGTGTCACTTTAAAATAGCGCTGAGAGCAGCATCTCTTAAGTTTCCTGGGACTGCAGGAAGATTTGGTGTATTTGGTCCTATTTGGTGAACTCTGTCCTGGGGCGATGGTCTGAGTGCCCACAGAAATGGCTCTGAGTGCCACTTCTGGCACCCGTGCCATAGGTTCGCCACCACTGCCCTAGGCAATAGGGACATAATTGTAGACCTGCTACAGCACAATAGGTAAGCAGCTTGGCAAGAAGGAAACAACTCTCTGTGCAGTTATTATAAAATTGGAGAATAATAAATATTTATATAGCGCCATCATAATTTGTAGCTCTTTACAAATCATGGGGTACATAGCCAAATAAAATAAGACATTGCAGACAAAAACCATATTCATATGAAATAGGAGTGAGGGCCCTGGTGGAAGGGAGGACACAGGCGGTAACAGCCTTTCTTTATAATGGATTAGAGTAAAATAAAGTGATTCTATAAATATATAATGCTGCTGTTTGAAACAGTCATCAGCTGCCATTTTATATACTGACTCCAATAATAAGACTGCAGAGTAGCCTGTATAATGTAACATACAGGAGGATTGCACAGGGTTATTTTGTGAAAAGAGAGTTGTTTGAAGTTCACCAGCGACCATCCAGATGATCCAGAGGAGGCATAGGAGAAGGTCTTGTGGTCAGAACAAAATGTAACATTTTGGTATCAACCTCCGTGTTTGGACGAAGAAGAAGGATGAACTCAACCCCAAGAACAACATCGCAACCAGAGGTCGCATTAACGCCAAGCGTCATAGACGTGCCATTACTCCCCAGAATAATTGACAGGCATAAACATTGACAGGATAAAAATTATCCCCTGTAGAGCGTGGGCTGAGTGGTCCGGTGCACAGGACGTGTACAGGATCACAACACGCTGGCACTGCTCAGCCATATGCTCTTCCATATGTCATCATCTCCAGGTGTCCACACAACATCATACTCATAGCTACATCCTGCGCATGAAGGACCTGGGATGAGGTCACGTGCGACACAATCGCCAGTTGAATACCTATCCCAGCGGTGCAAATCCGAAAACGTTGGAAAACCAGACGAAAGTCGGCCGCTGGACGTTAGTAAATAAACCCCAATGTAGTAGAGCTGTGTACCTCATGCATGTAATGTGTATAATAGTCATGTAGCAGAGCTGTGTGCCTCATGCATGTAATGGGGCTCATTTACTAAGGGTCCGCGGACCGCACTATTATCGGACAATTTCCGATTGGCAGCGCATCAGATTTTGCCGCATCGGAGCCGGTTTTCATGTGACACAAATCGGGGGGAGGGGGGGGGGCGATCCGACTGATTCGGACTAAGAACGGAATTTAACTTTTAAATTGTGTCGCAAGACAATGCACTTACATTCACCGGGAAGAAGATGGTGAACTCCGGCAGACCAGAGCGGGGAAGCGACGCAGGATACTGGGCGCACAATCTACGTGAATTGTGGCACAGTGCATTATTGACAGACAGTCCGGATCGGGGATCACGATACAGACGGGTAAGTAAATGTGCCCCATTGTGTATAACAGTCATGTAGCAGAGCTGTGCGCCAGTTTTCTGTCGGACTTTGCACATTCTTTTTAGTAGAAACTGCTTGCACTGGTATGTCAGCCCTACATATGTGGAGCAGCTTTACTAGTCTTGATGCAACACAAATTAGGGGGCGTTCCGGTAATCAGTCAAGCGCCAGATTTAACATGCAAAGTCTGACAGAACTGTGTTGCGCACCCCTTGTCAAAGGTGCACCAAAAATAATTGGTGAACTTTGTCAGCGCAGTGCAGGAAGCACCAGATCCATGAAGAACGTGCACCAGAAATCATGAATCTGGTGCACCCTACACTATACACAGATAACTGCATGTAACTGCAATGTGTCTAATAGTCATGAAGCAAAGCTGTGTGGGTCCCTCATGCAGTGGGGCCACTAAACCACCAGTTATGCTTTCCCTGCAAAAAATAACATCCGATTAACATTATATATGCCTAAATATTATTTATTCACAGTATTACAAGTTTTGGACTCCTTGTCGGCTAAAAATACTCCTCCAAAAATGCCAAAAATAGACCTCTGATACCAACTTTGAAGCATTTGGAGGAATCACCATACTTTGGGGGTGATTTTTTTGTAAAGGGGCCAGGATGACCATATTGAAGGAAGGGTAGATGAGGCCATGTATCTCAATAAAGACTCCTTCTCTCAGTAGGCAGAGGAAATCACTTGATCATCTGTGTATCAAATACTTATTTTCTAAACTATATATAGGCAGTCCCTGGGTTACGGTCAAGATGGGTACTGCAGGTTTGTTCTTAAGTTGAATTTGTATGTAAGTCGGAACTGTATACTTTATAATTGTAACCCCAGGCAAATTTTTTTTGGTCTCTATGACTGTTGGGTTTTAAAAATAACAATAAATCTTAATTACAGACACCTTTGATAACTGTTAGAGCTGTTTATGTTAGCCTGGGACTAAAGTATAGTAAATTATCAACATCCAGAGGTCCGTTTGTAACTAAGGGTCGTCTGTAAGTAGGGTGTTCTTAAGTAGGGGACCGCCTGTGCCCATATATATAAATATATATATATATACACACACACACACATACCAGTACAGACCAAAAGTTTGGACACACCATCTCATTTAAAGATTTTTTTTAACAAAAAAGTGTGAAGCAACTGAAAATATGTCTTATATTCTAGGTTCTTCAAAGTAGCCACCTTTTGCTTTGATTACTGCTTTGCACACTGTTGGCATTCTCTTGAAGAAGTAGTCATCTGAAAATGTTGTCACATCACAGGTGCCCTGTCAGGTGTAATAAGTGGGATTTCTTGCCTTATAAATGGGGTTGGGACCATCAGTTGTGTTGTGCAGAAGTCAGGCGAATAAAAGTTGATAGTCCTACTGAATAGATTGTTAGCATTTGTATTATGGCTAGAAAAAAGCAGCTAAGAAAAGAAAAACTAGTGGCCATCATTACTTTAAGAAATGAAGGTCGGACAGTCCGAAAGATTGGGAAAACTTTTGAGAGTGTCCCCAAGTGCAGTTGCAAAAACCATCAAGCAATACAAAGAAACTGGCCCACATGAGGACCGCCCATGGAAAGGAAGACCAAGAGTCACCTCTGCTGCCAAGGATCAGTTCATCCGAGTCACCAGTCTCAGAAATCGCAGGGTAACAGCAGCTCAGATTAGAGACCAGGTCAATGCCACACAGAGTTCTAGCAGCAGACGCATCTCTACAACAACTGGTAAGAGGAGACTGTGTGCAGCAGCCTTCATGGTAAAATAGCTGCTAGGAAACAACTGCTAAGGACAGGCAACAAGCAGAAGAGACTTATTTAGGCTAAAGAACACAAGGAATAGACATTGGTCCAGAGAAAATCTGTGCTTTGGTCTGATGAGTCCAAATTTGAGATCTTTGGTTCCAATCACCGTGTCTTGTGTGACACAGAAAAGGTGAATGAATGAACTCTACATGCCTTGTTCCTACCGTGAAGCATGGAGGAGGAGGTGTAATGGTGTGGTGGGGCTTTGCTGGTGACGCTGTTCGGGATTTATTAATAATTGTAGGTATACTGAACCAGCATGGTTACCACAGCATCTTGCAGCGGCATGCTATTCTATCCGGTTTGCATTTAGTTGGACCATCATTTATTTTCAAACAGAACAATGACCCCAAACACATCTCCAGGCTGTGTAAGGGCTATTTGACGAGAAGCAGAGTGATGTGGTGCTACGCCAGATGACCGGGCCTCCACAGTCACCAGACCTGAATCCAATCGAGGTGGTTTGGGGCGAGATGGACCGCAGAGTGAAGGCAAAAGGGCCAACAAGCGCTAAGCATCTCTGGGAACTCCTTCAAGACTGTTGAAAGACCATTTCAGGTCACTACCTCTTTAAGCTCATCAAGAGAATTCTAAGAGTGTGCAAAGCAGTAATCAAAGCAAAAGGTGGCTACTTTGAAGAGCCTAGAATATAAGACATATTTTCAGTTGTTTCACATTTTTTTGTTAAGTATATAATTCCACTTGTGTTAATTCATAGTTTTGATGCCTTCAGTGTGAATCTACAATTTTTATAGTCAGGAAAATACAGAAATCTCTTTGAATGAGAAGGTATGTTCAAACTTTTGGTCTGTACTGTATGTAGTAGAAAAACTGCAGCACAGCCCTAAAGTAATGTGTGCTATCCTGCACTCTCACCAACAAGAGTCCATTAAAGGAGTATTCGCACGAGACAAGTTTCTTAAATTTTACTCAGCATAACAAAATAACACATTCTTTTATTCACTGTTATTAACAAAAATATAGCATTTCACATATATAAATTCAACCTGTCTCCATCAGTCCTGGTGCACACAATTTCAGTTGCCCATAGACACGACCCTGTAACTTCTAACTTAGGGTAGGCCTGCCATCTTGGATTCCTGTGTGACGCGGTGCAGCTGAGATTTCGGTCTCTCTCTCTGCACTATAGTCCCACCTCCTGCATTCCGGGATGGAGCTCACACTAACACACACTCACTCACTTCCTGCCAGCAAACAACATATTGTGAGGAGAGAGAAGCTGCAAGCTACAAGCAGATAAGTTCTTTGTCAGTGTGTTGGTACAATTTCAGAAGCCAGATGAACGTGTATATACACCTGTACCCTAAAAATGTAACCAGATTGTCAGCTCACAGAACTAGATGGCTAATAATGTGTCTGCTTAGAGAGTCCATGCCCCCACACTCTGGAATCATACACTGAGCAGCCTAGGGAGTTATAGGAGCTAATACAGGAATAAAACTGGGTAAAATTGTAAAGTGAGGGGTTAAAATTGTCTTTATTGTGTAAACATTACTAGGGGATTGAGATTTGAGAATTTTCTTTCGTGGGAAAACCCCTTTTAATATCCAAAGGAAAAAACAGCAGCACTTCAATATAGTGAAAAAATGGTGTTAATTGTGCCCCTAGAAAAATTTCAGCCCTGACAAAGGCTGGTAACAAAGCCAAAACATCACTAGAGGTGGAATAAACACCATTATTTTTGCTACATTTGAGAACTGCCGGTTTTCCTTTGGATATATATAGCACAGTAATAGATAACATAACCAAATGGGGCTCAAATGTGTATTACAGACAAAATAGACACATAATCCATGAAACTATCATGAAATGTTTAGTTACTTATACCAGAAGTAAAGTCCTGATCCATTACACAGAGATTCTATTTACTTTATTCTGTACTAGGGCGAGGAATGGTTAATAAAAGGCAATGCTTAGTCTGCAGAAAGCACGGCCAGAATTCTAGATATGGAAATGGAAACTTCTTGAGGGTGGATCTGGGAGGGAGAGAAAGGGAAAGACAGAGAATATTGCATATGATACAAAAAGGAAAAGAGAGCAGAGAACATAGGAAATGGACAGGGAGAAAAGGAATGATGAAGAGGAAAGAATGTATAAACCAAACAAAAGGATATGTTCTGAAAATGAGCTGAACTATTCATTTATGTGGTATGTGGTACAGTGGCCAGCGAGGTGCTGGTTACATAGGATTTCCTCTTCTGGTATGCTCGCCTGTGATACATATATATGACAGTATGAGTCCTCACACGCAAGATCTAGATCACTCCATCAAAGCTATAGTAATGGGGTGTCACCCTATCAGGATTTTGTCAGGTCACAATTATGCAATGTCACACTAAAGAGGTGTTAACAGAGAGCAGTTTTGACAGAAAAACAAGGGCTGGACCAAAAACTATAAGGTAATCTGACATGTTCTATAATTGCAGTGATTTCTCATAAGATATTTCAGAAAGCACAGGAGTGAACAAAGCCTTATTAAAAAAAATTCCTTACATGAATTCTGCTTCAAAATCCTTACAAGATCTGTTAGAATTTTAGAATCTAACGCAAGTCAATAAGATATTTCGTACAGAATTGTATGCATTTAGAAGCAGCACTTCATGCATACAAACCTTTATTTTGGCTGTGAGCTAACCATTTTATTACCTTTTATTAATTGGGCTTGGTCACATTGTGTGGCATGAACTGTGTTCGAGCCAACTGCCTGCAGGACAAATTATAGAGCATGTCCTATTCCTGCATGTCTTTGCAGGCATTTTGTATTGACATTGGCGGAGTCTGATGGGCCACAAACAAAATGCTTAGTCCCACATAATTTCCATGTGGACAATCATTTTGTGGATCTGTGGCACAACCCAGACCAAGTGCACATAACTTACACCTTTACTTAAATTGCTTGACCACCTAGAATAAACACATAGGGGCAGATTTATGAAGCAGTCTGAAAATCAGAATATTTCTAGTTGCCCATGGCAACCAATCACAGCTCAGCTTTCATTTTACCAGTGCTCATAAATATATTCTGACTTTCAGACAACTTCATAAATCTGCCCCATAGATTTGGGAAAAATACATTAAAATACAACACCAAAACTATCTAAAAGCCCTGTAAAAAGTCCAACCCATAGAATCCATTCACATAACAGATTTTGACTGTCCAGAATCTGCATCCTATTAATTTCAGCAAATGCCAGCATAATGGAAAAACAGCAGTTTTACCCATCTTGAATCTCAGAAGAGAAGTGGTTTCAGGTTTAGATTTTGAAGCTTATGACAATGGGGGTTTCTTAATCCATCATGTAAGTGCTGAAATTTAAGACTGACAGAGAGCTAAACACTGAGCTTTGTTACCCCCCCAGTAGTAAATGGATAGGTAGCCACACATGTTCAATACCTCTCTATTCACCTATCACAACACAGATCCTTTCACAAAAGGGACTGATCACTGGAGATCCTTCCAAACAAACCACTAGTAATCGGACATTTATAATTGACAAGCTCATTACAAGAAGTTGTCCTAGAGAAAATCTGCTGAAAGTCTGGCAACTGACTCCTCGGGAAATACAAGTTTTAGAAATGTAATACCACACATCACATCAATTCAGAAGTTCTGTACACACCTGAACCAAGGCTGGCAGGACAGAACATTTCTCCGGATCATAATGTGGAAGGTTCTAAACGGAAGAACCACACAGAACATGGATAGGGGCTATTCACTAGTCAACTGCTCCTTCAAAAGCCTTGAAATGATGGCACCTAAACTCGGACACAACAGGGACTGTACAGTCCACCCAGATGCCTCATAGTCATAAATACTGCATTGTACAACTAGAGGATAAGAATCAGAATATTCCTCCAGGGAATATTCACATGGGATGTTATTGTAGTGGAATAGTAGTGATAGTACATACCAACCTAGCGGACAGGATTTTACTAAGTGTCTTCTACACGTTGTGACTAAAACCTATAAAGTGAACTGTCCTGTGGGTTATCAACCAGCACATTTTTACTTTAAAATTTATAGGCATCAAAGGACTGCTCCAGTTCCAACAGGACTGTCACTGCAAAACCTACGCCATTTCAGGATTTCAGACAAAATCAATGCTAATTTTCCAAGTTGAAGATTCAGCAGTGGAATCATCTCATTGAGCCTCTACCTTCCTGGGTCTGAATAACAAAATCATATTTACCTAGAATCCTGTACTAGTCCTTCTTATTGTTCTGCTTCATCCTATGATGAGTTCTGATGTAATCTTTGGAAGAGGCTCCTGCATTATTTATTACAAAATCTGCTCTCATTCACAAATGAGCCTTTTTACGTTCTTAATAGCAGAGAGCAAGCTGACAGTAACAATGACAACACACGCTCCCTGACTCCCCTAAGGCCCCTTTCACACTTTCGTTATTTTCACACGCGTGTTCTGTACATTCTTTTGATGCATAGGACTTGCATTATATATATGTAATCAATGGGTTTTTTCATACTTGCTTTATTTTTCCTGCACACACTTGCGTTTTTTAACGCACGTTTAAATTCCAGCATGCTCTACTTTTGCAAGTCACGCGCATGAAAAATGCACCATACAAGTCTATGGAGATGCATCAAAAACACTTGCATTGGACTTGCATGTGTCTTAGAGTGCATTTTTCAATCATCTCCATAGACTGGTATGGTGCGTTTTTCACGTGTGTGATTTGCAAAAGTAAAGCATGTTGGGATTTAAATTGCCATAGAAAAGATAGACCACAGTCCTGAGTCTTTGTCATGCGCATGAAAAACGCATTGAAAATGCATTGGATACAATAAAAAACACGTGTGAAAAACTGAGACACTGAAAACTGATTGAACTCTGATGAAAAATGTCAGTTTTTCACTGACTAAACTCTGATCCGACTCTGACGTGATCTGCAACGCAAGTGTGAAAGAGGCCTTATACATGCACCCTATGTATAGGAGATGAGTAACAACCAGACAACCCTGGGCCTGCTGATCACTTGGAAAATAAAGATTTGATCAGGACCATAGAAGCGACCAATCACGTATACATTAGATATCAGGAGTGAGCATATGTTGAAAGAATGTAGGCAGATTACTTTCTAATCTGTTGGAAATACTGGATAACATCTAAGGTTTTTATGCCCTCCTTTGTGGCACACATTGATGTATATACACTATAAGACACTGATCCTTGCTAGATACTGAGGTATTAGTAATGGAGCTCCATACTATTACTATGTACAGTAGGGATGGGAGCACAGGGCTGGGGAGCAGGGGACACATCTGGATTGTAGCACACATTGATGTATATACACTATAAGACACAGATCCTTGCTAGATACTGAGGTATTAGTAATGGAGCTCCATACTACTACTATGTACAGTAGGGATGGGAGCACATGGCTGGGGAGCAGGGGACACATCTGGATTGTGGCATACATTGATGTATATACACTATAAGACACAGATCCTTGCTAGATACTGAGGTATTAGTAATGGAGCTCCATACTATTACTATGTACAGTAGGGATGGGAGCACAGGGCTGGGGAGCAGGGGACACATCTGGATTGTAGCACACATTGATGTATATACACTATAAGACACTGATCCTTGCTAGATACTGAGGTACAATAATGGAGCTCCATACTACTACTATGTACAGTAGGGATGGGAGCACAGGGCTGGGGAGCAGGGGACACATCTGGATTGTGGCATACATTGATGTATATACACTATAAGACACTGATCCCTGCTAGATACTGAGGTATTAGTAATGGAGCTCCATAATACTACTATGTACAGTAGGGATGGGAGCACAGGGCTGGGGAGCAGGGGACACATCTGGATTGTGGCACACATTGATGTATATACACTATAAGACACAGATCCCTGCTAGATACTGAGGTATTAGTAATGGAGCTCCATACTATTACTATGTACAGTAGGGATGGGAGCACAGGGCTGGGGAGCAGGGGACACATCTGGATTGTAGCACACATTGATGTATATACACTATAAGACACTGATCCTTGCTAGATACTGAGGTATTAGTAATGGAGCTCCATACTATTACTATGTACAGTAGGGATGGGAGCACAGGGCTGGGGAGCAGGGGACACATCTGGATTGTAGCACACATTGATGTATATACACTATAAGACACTGATCCTTGCTAGATACTGAGGTATTAGTAATGGAGCTCCATACTATTACTATGTACAGTAGGGATGGGAGCACAGGGCTGGGGAGCAGGGGACACATCTGGATTGTAGCACACATTGATGTATATACACTATAAGACACTGATCCTTGCTAGATACTGAGGTACAATAATGGAGCTCCATACTACTACTATGTACAGTAGGGATGGGAGCACAGGGCTGGGGAGCAGGGGACACATCTGGATTGTGGCAGCCGAGGAGGAGCATTCCTGTGCAGTACCGGGGTGATCCAGCCAGGATAATGCATTGTATTGTGGGTGACAGCTATGGATGTGCATGCAGAACAGAAAGGATGAAGGGGAGGCTGCTGGTTGGGGCCCGGTCATACAATCAGATTGGACAGATGACAGTACGATATCACTCACCTGTGTGCTGCACTGTCACAGCCTTCACCTGTTCGCCACTACATCACACTGCACACGTACCGTCATGTTCTTTCACTTAATCACGTGCCCACATTCTATGCAAATGAGTCTACAGGGAGAGCGGTGACGAATCCCGTGGCTGACGTCACGCCTGCACACAGCATCCCCGCCACGCCCCCCAGACGGTGTCACATCATCAGCTACGAACGTCCCCTCACCAATTACTGCCGCGCTCTTCTTCAGAAAAGATTGTTTTCAACCAATAGGCGACCTTGAATTGTGGCCAATCGGGAGCAATACGTTCACCCAAGCACTACACTTCCCACCATGCCCTGCGGCTTAATGATACAGGACATGCGCAATAACGGCAACATGATATAGTTCCTGAAAGCCTTTGTAATTTCGTGGCAGAATAACGGCACACAGGTTGATTATGTATATTTTGCAGTAACTGCTCGCTTTACGACTATTGTTTTGTTTTCGAGCAGTGGCGGAGGGATATTGTGCAAGAGGCGGACATCTTTGTCCTTTACGACGATTCCCTTTACGTGCTGCTGGTTGCTAAGGAGCCTGTGCAACTAGAGAAGCGAAACAACTGGTAATATGTTTGCTTGTATTGGGTTATGCATGTATTGTGAGCCGTGCATATACCGGGGCGGTGTATATGAGGTGACCCTGCACGGCGCCCATAACAAAAGAGGCGCCACACAGGTGCACGGCTACGTGACTGGCCTCCATTATGTGCTCCTACCTCCTCCTGTACCACTTACAATATTTATATATCATTGTTTAGGTGTTCAGGTGATATGTCCCTATTATATGTGATGTGTCCATGCATAGACGGATATGTCCGGGACCTGGCTCAATGGCAGCCAATGAGAGGTCAGCTTTCATTTTGCCACAGCACTATATGAAATGAAAGCTGAATTCTGATTGTCATGAACAACTACAACAGTTTTCACTTCTGATAAATCTCCCCCGATGCCCCTATGTTATACTATAAAGATCTTGCTGTCATTCCCCCACCCCATATTGTAAATGCTGTTTTGTGAGCCTGTAGCTATGATGCACAGTCAGATGTGTAGACCAGTCATAAGGCCCAGTTAGGACCTCCATTATCTTTTTTCCTCAGTAACATAACTATTTATTTCACTGACTTTTTTAATGACTTCCGCTGGTGTCTATTTGCTTCCATTATTTCAGAAGATGCAGCTTCCATCTTATTTTCCACTCCAATAGTGGAAACACTAAGGCCTCTTGCAAACAAGTCTCAATCTGAGAAAAACATTCCATGGTCTGGCTTAATTTCCAAGACCGAATAAATCTCCCTCTCGGAAATTCAGTCCAATCATATGATATGAGGTTCGTTCCAGGAAATCCTGCCATCAAAAGTGGAACATATGGACAATAACAGACGCCAATGAAAGTTTCATGGACTTCTGTTTTCGTTTTTAGTGAGGAAAAAAATTAACATGTGTCCAATTGGGCCTTAACGGAAGTGCCCCCTAGGTCTAGCAGAATGTGTTCTGCCATTGGAACAGATGCATCGGCACTGTAAGGGGCAGTTCCTGCCTGTGTTTTGGCTGTTACATTAATAACAAAGTATCAGTTTATTTTTATGATCCGTTAAAAATAAACACTTGCCTTTCTTTCCATTAGTGTCAGATTCAGTTTTTAATGATTTTATAGACATGTTTTTGTTTTTTTTTTTAACTATCCTCTTAAATAAAGGAAGGACTAACAGATGATGTGAAAACAGATACTAACAGACACCATTGGAAGTCCATTAAAATTAATGTGAAAAAAAAAAACAGTTATTCATATGTTTTAAAAGGAAACTGCAAAATAAAAGCCAAAACGCAGGTAGGAATTGGCCCTAAGTTGCATCCAACTCGCATCATACTTGCAGCATGTGCTGGCTGGAACGTCTGTCCCAAATGCTGACAACTGGAAGTGAACTGACATCCTGAGTTCAGTTCCATTTGCTCAGCATTTGAGGCAGATGTTCTGGCCAGCACATGCTGCAGGTATGATGCGAGTTGGATGCACACACTCGCTAGTGTGTAAGGGGCCTAACAGTGTCTGCACTGCTGTTTGTCTGGCAGACAGGGACTCCTACCATCATATCTTTCTTTGATGCAAGCAGTGGGGGATTATAATATAGAGAGTTTGGGCAGTAGCCACATCCCCATGGCCACCAAAATAACTTGCCAAATTTTATACTCGGATGTTCCTTCACCCATGAAATATTTGTACATCTAATCCTACTATCAATACACGTGTACACACAATCCATTTCAGGACCTTTGAAGGTCCTGAAACCGCAAATTGAAAGCAGGCAGAAGGGACGCATTCTCCATTCCCCAAGAAGCTTGATTCCATTACCACGGAAGTGAAGGAAATGTAGGAAGGGAATTCCGGACTTGTAGGGGCTATAATATTTACACAGCACAGGGCCCACGGCGGTCTTAAAGGACATTACCACCAGGATGAAGGACTGTATACAAATGAGCCTGAGGGGCTCCAGGTTACATTAACAGCTATGGAGCTTGGAGCGCCTCAGGTTCATTTGCATATAGCCCTTCACCCTGGTGATATATGCCCTTTAATCCACCCCTGGATGCAAGGGTTCCCATTCGGTGAACTATGCTCAGTCTGTGGGATCTAACCAGCACATTGTTCCATTTCCATGCACCAAACACTTCAGTGTGCAGGGGGACTAGCCTTGAACAACATGTAGCATGAACTGGAACTTACGATTATTGGGCTTCTATTTTATATAAAAGGGCTGTTGGGGAGTAGCAGGACCTGCATATCCTCTGCCAGAAGCTCAGGATTGTCTGATGCAGCATTAGTAGTGTAGTGGTAGGGACAGGCGGGTTGTGATATGCAAGTGAATGATGTGGGATTTTATCTAGCTTCATCTGTCAGATAAATATACTGAAATAATTAGAGGAGACAAGGAATGTGTACAGCATAACGTTATCCATCTTATATTTTGTTTAGCCTAAAATATACCTGCTTAATTGAATTGTCCGTGTTTCTAAAGACATATTCACTTTCTTTCTTAAGTTACTCCTTCTAGGCTATGTGTGTTCTTGCAGTTCAGTCTCCTTTTACTTTATTTGATAAAAATGTGTTTGTAGGTATAGAACAGTATCAGATGTCAATGTTTGTGTGTGCATATAATATATAATCTATCTCACTAGTTAATATATGGAATAATTTCAGCAGCTTATTTATATCTCAGTTTAGGTGGAAAGGAGTCACCATTACTGCAGTTGCAAAAGGTAAGGTCAGTGTCTAGATTCTTAAATTGGGGATCAGAGTTCCTTTTTACATTATAAAGGAAATAACTATTTTTTTATTGCTAATCTACATGAAAGGTTTTTTGGGAAGTGTACTAAATGCACTGACCGCACAGATCGCTAGATCCCTGCATCCTGTACTAAATGTACAGTAATTCACTAAATAAGGAGAAATTAAACATATTGGCCAACAGTAGCCTCTTGCTTTATCTGGAGCAAGAGCTCATGAAAAGGTCCTGCCTTGTGTAGAATTGCACTATTACATTGCTATATAGGCAGTGCTGTAGCCTGCCTCACCTTTGTCATGCCTTGTACACCAGAAAACTGATGTACAGCACATAAGTGCCCCCCGTATAGCACTATTTTCTGCCATTTGGTTTCCTCATAGTGGCCCTAACCTAATTCAATGTCAGTTGTACATGCTAATGCACATTTTGGTTGCAGATAATTACACATACTTATATATATATATATACACACCTATGCAACCTCCCCCTTCTCTTCGCTGACCCCACTGTAGTCAGCATGTACCCCAGCTATTGCCACGTGGAGAAGCTGCTTCCTGTTACTACAGGTCAGAGGCTGGGGCGTGAGCACAGAGTATGGCGATGCCCCTTCACCCACTGTTCTGCCTGAAAACGTCCGGTTATCTCCTCTTGTCTCCTAGTGATTCATTTTGACAACCAGAGTGCAGGACTTAATGGAGAGGGGCTAAAGGAGGTAGACAGAAGAGGATTAGCAGGCAAATGGTTCCAATAATGTAACAAATATATATTGGAAAAATGTTAGTTTTCAGCTATTGTAGCTATAGGAAAAACTTGTTGCCATTATGTGCCTTTTTTCCTAAACAACTATTTTCACTATTGCGAAACAGAAGTAATTTGTGAATTTTGTACTATGAGTGAATATACCCTTTACAGATTTTTGTAATGTATGCTTTTTGGCTAAGTGTGAATGTTTTATGACTAGAAAACTCTGACCACAAATGGAATTTACACCTAAGCCTTGTTGTGGTAATAGATGCAGAAAAATGTTTAAAGGAAACCTACTATCGGAAGTAGATCTGATGGTAGATTCCTCCTGCTTGTCTCTGCCCTAATCTGTAATTTAATAATCCTTTAACCTAACCCAACTTATTAAAATTTTTATTTTAGTAATATGTAAATTAACTGCAAATGCTAATTTGGCATGCACTGGCCTGCCCGGCATTGGGAGCTAACGCTGCTCCATGTCCCAGTAGTCTGCAGTTACTTTATTTTACTAATATGTACAGTAAATTATGTAAGAAGTTAGATTTCAGGATTATTAAATAACCGATTAGGGCAGAGGCAGGACGAATCTACCATCACATCTACTTCTGATGATAGATTCTTCACGGTAGGTTTCCTGTAATTGGTATCCTTGCAATAGTGAAACCAAAAGGAAGTCAGGCAGGTTAATTCAGGGAGTGTTTAAACATTTAGAGTTGTGCATAACACACCTGCTTGGAAAAGTAATGCCGGTGATAGCTGCTTTGCCAGTACTTCAGCTGTGTAAGGAAATGGCAACCTACCACTGTGCAAACAGGAAATCAGGAGAGATGTAGATGTAAGGATGCCTTTTAGAGCTGAAAACTGGACCAAAATCATCTGTTGTTTGCTGGTCTAATGTACCGTGGAGCTTACTTAGGCCATGTTCACATCTCTTTTTTTTTTTTTTAACGCATTCGGTGTACAAACCAGAAAATCTCTCGACATATGTGTTGATTGTCTCCATATATACTGTAAAAGTCCAAAAGAACATCTTTTTCATATCATATATTGGAAAACAAGATGAAAAAGCCTTGTGGGCTTCACTATCTTATCCTGCTGAGTGCTGTAACAACAAGTATTGGGTGATTTGATGAGGGACATAGGAGATGGATGCCTCTGTATGGTATCCATCTCCAGCCTCCAATAAATAGAGACCTTTATGTCACAGGGGAGATGCCAAGAACAGTGGAAGCAGGAAATCACTGCCTGCTACTCATGTTCATTCCTTCTCCTGCTGACTGAGGGAGGGCTTTTTTATACATTTCTCCTGATGTATACTTATAAAGAAGAACCAAACAGAGATGTGAACAAAGTCTTTGAGAAACCCATAACATAAGTTCTGCATATGTAACACCAGCTCTGTGTCTGGAATAAAGGGCATAGCCTTCCCTGTCCGTAGTAAGGATAGGACCACATGGTTCAGTGGCATAGGTGATCCGCGGAGGACATTGGGAACACATTCGTTTTAAAAATAATTTGTGCAAATTCTTGGTCGGGGGCTTCACCATATGTGGCCTCTCCCTTACAAAAACACTAGCTGTGATTGCCTATATTTAAGCAGCTTAAGACCCCTTGCACACCCGGGCCATACCACTTGATAAGGCTCCATTTGAGGTCGATAAGACATGGCCAGCAGTTTTTCTCCTTTACATTACACAATACAGCACGAAATATCACTTCTAAGTTGGATAACCTATTGAAAGGAGTTCACCTGTACATGTGTAGGTCTTGCCTGCTATCCACCATGAATGTATGACATGGGTGCTTGACACCCTTTCATCTACGAGAATTTGTGAGTTCAGAGGTCATCATGCAGCCGTTTGTTTTTCCCCTCTTATTGTCCTCCAGTTGCTGCTTCCTGTGTGTTATATAATTCGCAGCTGCAGCTTTCAGAGGAAGTCCCAAAGTGCACCCCTAAGGAAATCACTAAATAATAGATTTATGATTCTGAATTCTTTCATAGGAACGCAAGGGCCCCTTTAATACCTTTGTATGATGGCCTGTGTTTTGGCTTGCTTCTCGCATTATACTGTGTTGAGCATTTAGTACTGTTATTTCTAGCAGCTTCTCACAACCTAGCAACTGCTTCAGAGGATTCACTCTTTTACTGTTACATAACCCTCAGTAGCACAGCATATGGCGGGGGGAATCACAAGATGTTGTATTTCTTATTTAAGATGCATATGTCTATGGCAAAGGGGGAGGAGTAGCTGCACAATAGAAGATGGTGTAGTTCTGGCTGTTTTTTCATACCTTTCTATTATTCCTATAGATGGAAGGTGTTGTTTCTGCTGTTCAGCCGTCCAGTGGGGAAGTCACTGAAGCCAAAGAGAATGTAGACCAACCATTCCCAGAGTAAGTACTTTATATGTTGTATATTAAAAATTCCTCTTAAAGGGGGCCTGTTATCAGGTGTTGACTTGTCAACCTGATTACAGGTTCTTTTAAAGGAAATCGAATACATAATTTTACCTCTATAACCCTCCACCTCTGCCTTGTTGAGGTTAACTTAGACATTTTAGTCATATGACCATAAAGATGATTATTGTACTCCTTCCCTTATAAACCTTTGTTTTATATTGATGTAAATTAGGCATGCCCGCTGCCTCCTCCAGAGATTCCCCTAATAGATATTACCATTCTTTTGTCAAATGTTGTGCGCTGCTGCCTTCTCCTCAATGCGGCTTCAGAAGCTAACCCAATCGTAGCATCGGCAAAGGACTTTTTCCGCTTCTGGGTTAGCCTGCACTGCCTGTGAAATCAAAGTCATGGCGTAGAAGAGTATCAACATGCACAAGATTAGATAAGTGAATGGTGATGTCATTAGCTAAGGGATGCTCCGTAGGGGGGTTTGTCGTGGATTAGCCACTAAAGCTGTAGCACTAAGGGCTCCCCATCCTCAGAATTCTTCATTGCTTCTACCATATACCTCCCTTCTAGTGACGTGGTCAGCTGCACAAGGAGCAGCTCTAATTTGAACAGTGTCACCAACTATGTCACTAGAAGGAAGGGGGAGATGAGGGAGATGCCAGTTTGCACATCTAAAGGCTGGAATTCCACATTCTTCTTTGATGCATAGCTCTAACTCATATTTGTTGTTTGTTGACAGTAATTCTAAAATCTAGCAGATTTAGGTTCTCTGCCATTCTAGCGTTAGTGGACACATAAGTATGCTTTTATTCCATTGTAAATCTAGCTGTATGTTTAGGCTCATTTTCCTGCTGGAAGGTGAACCTACACCCAAGTCTAAAGTCTTTTTAACCCTCTGCCATAATTAGTGCAGTTCAAGTTCCCATTCGCTCTGCCCCGCATCCTAGTCCACTCTGAAGTAACACTTCCACACACCACCATGCTCATTGCCACCACCTAAAATATCAATAAAATAAATTTACATTTGTGGCTGCAAGTTGAAAAATGATAAAAAGTTCTAGGGGGTTGAACACTTTTGAAACCCACTGTATACAGCAATCAGTCTTAAAAACCACAGGTAACGTGCACACCTTTCATTATATTGTGACAATAAGATCTGGAAAGGGATGCTTAATATCAGACAGTAGGTTAACAGCTTGTTGATGTGTTGGAAGCAGAAAAGAAATTGCCATGCACAGGTCCGAACGATTATGGTAAGGGCCATATCGTGAAGGGCATACACATGGATCAGAGCTTCTTCATAATGGCCGGTTGTGTATAATTATTAAAAAAAAATAGGCAATTTTTAAAGCAAATCTGCCAGGGAAGATTGTACGGGAGTATTGGAAATTGCCAGGCACAACCTTCGGATATCTACGACTCTTCTTCACCACCTGTGGCCTGCTGGAGATAGTTGAGTGCAGTTCTTTACAATTCAACTCCTTTGCGCACCAGTGTGCAAGTTTAAAGAGCTTATATAAGTTTTTAATTTTCATTACTTGGCTCCCTACCAGCACCGTATGTATAAGTCCCGGGGTAAGGGCAGCTGCAACCTGTGTCAGTCTCCTCAACACTTGTCCAACTCACTCCCCTCTTCTTGTCATGGTCATTGAGCAGGCAGGGGAGGAGGGGAATGGTGTGGAGTAGAGGAGGAATTCATGAGGAGACCCGTCACACACTGCTGGCAGTGAGCCATGTAGTGTTAAATAAACCACTGAAATAATTGAGAATGCTGACAAAGGCAAAAGTGCATAGTTTAGACTATTGGAACCTGTCACCAGCTAAAAATGACCTTCCTTGTGACAGTTTCATTTTAAGAAGGGAAGTGTTGGAATTTCTAGAGATCTTCACTATCTCCGGCACATTACAGATGGTGAAGAAGAGAGCTGGAGATGCCCAAACGTTGTCAACCCTCCTATCCTACCCTCATTCTATCCAATGGATATAGTTGGTACAGCCCCTAAATATGCCTTTTTGATTTTTGGCTTTCTGTTTTTCTAAAAGCAAGGGAGGAATTAAGCTTGGCACTCAATATGCCAGTTTTAACCCCTTCCCGCCGCGGCCCTTTTTCGATTTTGCGTTTTAATTTTTCACTCCCCACATTCAAAAATCTGTAACTTTTTTATTCTTCCATGTACAGAGCTGTGTGATGACTTATTTTCTGAGTAACAAATTACACTTCAAAATGGTGGTATTTAATATTCCATGCCGTGTACTGGGAAGCAGGAAAAAAATTCCAAATGCAGTGAAATTGGTAAAAAAACGCATTTGTGTCGTATTCTTTTGGGCTTGGATTTTACGGATTTCACTGTGCACCCCAAATGACATGTCTACTTTATTCTTTGGGTCGGTACGATTGCGGGGATACCAAATTTGTATAGGTTTTATAATGTTTTCATACATTTAAAAACATTAAAACCTCCTGTACAAAATTTTTTTGGGGGATTGTGCCATCTTCTGGCGCTAATAACTTTTTCAAACTTTGGTGTACGGAGCTGAGGGTGGTGTCATTTTTTGCGGATTTTGATTACGTTTACAATGTTATCATTTTTAGGACTGTACGACCTTGTGATCACTTTTTATAGAATTTTAAAATTTTTTTTAAATGGCAAAAAAGTGCCATTTTCGACTTTGGGCGCGATTTTCCGTTACGGGGTTAAACACAGTGAAAAACCGTTATCATATTTTGATAGACCGGGCATTTTTGGACGCGCCGATACCTAATGTGTTTAGGATTTTTACTGTTTATTTATATCAATTCTAGGGAAAGGGGGGTGATTTGAACTTTTTTTTAATTTTTACTATTTTTCAGACTCCCTAGGGTACTTTAACCCTAGGTTGTCTGATCGATCCTACCATATAATGCCATACTACAGTATGGCAGTATATGGGGATTTCACTACTCATACATTACAATGTGTTGACAGCACATTGTAATGAATGGGTTAACCCGAAGTAGCTTCGGGTCTTCGTGAGACCCAAAGCTACCATGGCGGCGGATCGCCGCTCCCCTATGACGTCACGGGGAGCGACGATCCACGGAAAGATGGCGGCGGTCTTTTTGGAGAGGCCGGCACCTTTGCCGCCGGCGATCAGCAGTAAAACACCCGCGATTGGTGCCGGCACCGATCGCGGGTGTTACCGGTAAGCCTTTACTGCAATATGCAGCAAAGACTTACCGGCTATGGAGAGGGCTCGGCCCGTGAGCCCTCTCCATGTACCGGGACCCGACATGTGACGTACTATTACGTCACATGTCGGGAAGGGGTTAAAAAATCCCCCCCATGTTACACTAGCATCTTATTACAATGCCTGTCAGTTTTTCTATACACTATCTCATCATTATTTCCGTCTATACAGTATTACTACAACATCTCATCATTATGTCAGTGCCTATACACTAATGCTACAGCATCTCCTCCGTATGGCTGAGCTATACAGTATTACTACAGCCTCTTGTTATTATGTCTGTCAATGCCTGTGGGGATCCTGTCTTTTTTTTTCTTTTTTTTTTAGTTTATTCACACGATGAAAATGTAGCTATATTTTATTTCTTTGCCACTTAACATGAAAAGATGGCATTATTTTCTCAACATTTATTCGGCACACGGTTTGTGGCTGTCAGGCAACGAGTGCCAGGAGGATAAAGATGAAGATAATTAAAACTATACTGGAAAGAATTATACATCTGTATTTTGGAACCAATGTATTCCTATTACACTCGAGCTGCTGAATGTATGAATGGATCCTGTGAAATACATTTAGTTTCACCTGATAAAGCTGTGATGTAATTCAGTTTCCATTGGGAATTACATGCAACAGACAGATGCAGAGGTGGCATGAACTGCTGAGCCTAGTGGCAAAGTGTGACTGGCACAGCAGCCTTAAAGAAGGGTGACAAAAAGCTGTTGTTCTTCGAAGCTGTAACTGCAACTAAATAGTGTTAGCACATGCCATTCTGTTACCACTTCATTCATTATAAACATGTGAATGGAAAGTTGTGTTCACACTGTGTCTAGTCATTGAAAACATCAGGAGTTTTCCAGCCTACATTTTATACAATGGCATCATTTGAAGTTTATGATTGTCTTACAAAACAATTTTCCCATAATGGCCAGAATTATGCTGTTGGCCTTCATTGAGTGAACAAGGTGCCTATGGACATGCCTCCTATATATGACACATATATACGCTACACCATTTAAGCCCTTACCGATATGTGACGTAATAGTATGTCACATGCCGGGAGCGGGTGCATGGAGAGGGGACATGGCCCTTTCCATAGCCGGTAAGTCTTTGCTCTATAATGCGATGCAATGTGGCTTAAAAAAAAAAATTGAAAATCCCCATATTCTGCCATACTGTAGTATGGCAGTATATGATAGGATTGATCAGACAACCTAGGCTTAAAGTACCCCAGGTATTCTGAAAAATAGTAAAAGTATTAAAAAAAATTCTAATTAAAAAAAAAAAAATTCTAATCACTCCCTTTCACTAGAACTAATATAAATAAACAGTAAAAATCATAAACACATAAGGTATCGCGGAGTCCGAAAATGCCCGATCTATAAAAATATAATAACTTTTTAACTGCATTTACCGTAACAGAAAATATTGCCCAAAGTCGAAAATGCTATTTTTTGGCCATTTTGAAAAATGTAAAAAAATTCAATAAAAAGAGATCAAAAGGTTGTACAGCCCTAAAAATTGTAGCATTGAAAATGCCATCAAAGAGGGATCCCAAGGATCCGGCTGCAAAAGCTACAGACGCCAAAAGATAAGGGGGGTTTGGCACTCCCTAATGCTTGGGTTTATTATCTGGCTGCGCAGTGCCAATAATTTGGAGGATGGGATCTGACAGGGAGCACTTCTTGTTGCCCACGAGTGGTAAAGCACTTTCTGGGAACTCGGGAACCTGTAGCAGCATTGGAAGCAGGATTTTTGGGCAGGGGGGTACGTAATTGTCCGACCTTTAAACTTATGCAAAAGGTATGGGATACGTATAAACACTTAATGGCAGTAGGTCCTTGGACTAAGTTTACGCCGTTGTGGGATAATCCATATCTGGGAGAGGTGTACATGCTGGAGGATATGCAAAGATGGAGGAGAAAGGGGATTGTATACTTACATCAATTGTATGCAGCTGAAGTGCTCAAGTCATTTCAACAATTGACGGAGGAATTTGGAGTTAGTAGAGCTATGTTCTTTCAATTTTTGCAAATTAGACATGTGATCCAGGCACAATTTGGAGATCAGGATATAGAGTTCTCCTCTATCAGAGTTCTTTCAGGGGTGGTAAAAGCAAAGAATATGCGGGGCCTGATATCTCTGGTATACAAATTGATAAGGTGCTGGGAGACCAGATGACAGATACTCGAAGGAAGTGGGAAGTGCAGGTGGGGCACCTTGCGGATGAAGAATGGGGGGGGAAGTGTTGGAGTCGCCCTCCCTATTGTCATTGAACGTGGCACGTAGGAGATCACAACTATTTCTTATACATAAGGTGTATCGTACTCCAGCTGTGTTGCAAAGGATGGGGCTGTGGGGAGACTCCTACTGCCCGAAGTCTCGGGAGGAGGGTGCGGACGATATGCATATGTTCTGGAGGTGTTCCATTCTACAACCCCTGTGGGAAAGAGCAGGTAGACTGATCTACAAGGTGTTTTCGGTTTATGTACCTATCGAACCCAAAATATGTGTGTTGGGCTGTGTAGGGGAATTGGACATAACCAGACCAGAACAACTAGCAGAAGCCAAAATTCTTCACCATGTACGGAAATCGATTGCCAAGCATTGGCTGGATGAGGAACCGCCGGTTTTTACAGAGGTGAAGCAGATGCTAAATAACACGATTAAGCTTGAAAGGAATGTGTATAGGAAGAGGGGGGGCTTTTAAAAAATTTGAAAAGCAATGGAGTAAGTGGATTGAGTGTCCAGGACTGGCCTCACCACAGTTACTGCAATCTGTAGGGCTGCTAGGAATATAAAGCAGGAGAATAAATTATTATGGCAATAAAGTGAGAAGCTCAGACCTATGGGGGATGTGGGGGGGGTTCATGTTGGGGATTCGTTATGTGTGTATAATGCATATTTGACAATGTTATGGTATATTACTATGTGGAATATGTCAATGTAACTGTTTCGCTCTGTGATTCAAAGCATAAATAAATGTTTTCTGGTTTAAAAAAGAAAATGTCATCAAAAGTCACAAAAAAATTACACCACCCACAGCAGCTCCGTACACCACAGTATGAAAAAAGTTATTGGCGCCAGATGTTTTAATTTCTGTAAATGTATGAAAACATTATAAAACTTGTACAAATTTGCTATCCCCGTAATCATATCGACCCAAAGAATAAAGTTGACATATCCTTTGTGGTGCACAGTGAAATCCGTAAAATCCAACCCCTCAGGAAAACGGCGCAAATGGGTTTTTTTTTTTACCAATTTCACTTCATTTGGAATTTTTTTTTTTCCCTGCTCCCCAGTACACGACATGGAATACTTAATTCTTCCATTTAAAGTACAATTTGTTACACAGAAAACAAGCTATCAGCTCTTTACATGGAAAAAATAAAAAAAGTTATCGGTTTTTGAAGGTGGGGAATGAAAAATAAAAAACGAAAAGGGGCTGCAGCGGGAAGGGGTTAAAGTGTAGAAAGTACATGTACCATAGACAAGTCCTTTTTACATAATATGATATATCCTATATTTAAACTAATATTTTCTGTCTTTCAGGACAGAATCCTCAAAGATTCATGGAGGACTGCATGGCCCTACTTCTCAAAAAGAGGGCCATGATATCCAGAGCCAGCATCAAAGTGTGGAACAGCAATTGTTGGACAGTGGTGAATTGAGAACCGATGAAGAGGTGAGAGGGGGAGTAGGTTCATGTAAAAAAGTTACACACAGATGTGTTATTTTAATTAAAATAAATCCAGGCACCATGACTGTAGCAATCTTCTTATATTTGTTATTTATGGCCTCCTTCCTTCTAAAATAAAATGTTGTAATTATTCTAATGAGCCTTAAGGGCTCTGGGGTGTTGCAGGTTGGGTGTCTCGCCCAACCGCCTGCTCTCTCCTCTTCCTGTGTCATTTAACAACAGCGCAGGGGGGAGGCCTGCTCTGCTCATTGTAACAGCCTTTGAAGATACATTACTGAGGGGCTCTGAAAACACCCACCAGAGCTGTTCAGGGTCATTAGAATTGTAAAAGATGATTTTTAGAATGAAGGAGGCCATAAATAACAAACATTTTGATGGTAGGGTTCATTTAAGAAAACCTTCGGATAAAGGGTGCTCACCTGCAAAATATCCTAAAAATGACTTGAATGAATGGGGTGTAAGCATATAATATATATATTTTTTTAATTATTTTTTAATTTTTTTATTTTAAACACCTCCCCCCCCCTTTTTCCCTTCTGCTATGTCAGCAACCAAGACCTCGACGTGGAGGGTGGACAAAAGGGCGTAAAAGGAAAAGAAGCCCACGTGATAACAATGCTCCTAAAGCTCCACTCACTGGATATGTACGCTTCATGAATGAGCGAAGAGAGCAGTTGAGATCAGAACGTCCAGATGTCCCATTTCCAGAAATTACCAGGATTGTGGGTAGTGAATGGAGCAAGTTGCCTGCTGAAGAGAAACAGGTGATCTGATTTTACAGTCTGCATAATCTTGGCAATCTTTGATCTGTGCTACATTAAACACTTTTGTGTCTGCCACAAAGGGATCCGACTGTACTGATTGTTTCAAATCAGTGGTAAACCATGAACCTAGAAAAAAGTGTATGTTTATAAGTGCTCCACTTAAACCAGACAACCTTGGGGGTAAAAAATAGTGTCCCACGAGGTCATGTGAACTTCATGGAGCAGAAATCCCCCACTAAGTGTTTTTTTTTTTTTTTTTGAGACAGAAAATTCCCTTGAACCTTCTCATTCAGATTTCAGAAAAAAGGAAAATCTCACCAGTTTTTTCTTTTTGACTAAATAAAACTAGAAATCAGAACATATCATTAATAATAAATGTATTCTGTTTATACTGTGATTGTAGATCTATACATGCTTATGTAGGCAGCCACCTCCTCTGCCCTGTTAGTTGAGTTTTCAAGGGATGTTTTGTGCAGGTTTGATAAACTATGACGACATCTCTGTCAGTAGTAGATGCAATGGTGGTGCTTTCTATAGAGCTGTTCTCTTCTATAGTAATAGTGTCTGTCTTGTTTGTGATGTAAATGATGTGACTGCTGTGAATAAAACCCCTATAAAAGGGTCTGTAAGACTTCGCTGATTAGATTTAAAATATTCACTTTTATGTAGTGACAAGGAAAAAAGACGAACCAAAATTCCTAAAACACTTTGTAACATAAAAATGTAATAAAAAAAAAATGAGACCATTATTTGGTGACTCATCTCCCGTATTTATATCTCCATTTGTATTATCAGTTATCATCAGAATCTTTAAAAGGAATCAGACAGGAATTTTGACCACTTGAAGCTGCCTGTGTGTTGTTAGGTGCTCCAAGACTAAAAAAAGCCTTTATATTGCAGGATTGTAGCTGGATTCTGAGCCCTCTGGTGCACTGGTGTGTGGGTCTCATCAGTGTCCTGCTGCATAGACCCTGCTGTAGCAACTTCTCTTTGAATACTGCAAGAGTTGCTTGGGGGTGGCTCAGTGAAGAGATCTCACACACCAATGCATTACAGTGTTTTAAGTCCAGCTACATTTCTGGAATATAAATGTATTTTGCTGGAAACACACACAGGTCTGGTTATACAGGTATCCAGGGCAGATACCCAACACTGCAGCTTTGTGGTCAAAACTGCTGACAGATTGCTTTTGATGGAAATATATTTAGCTTCGGTATTAGGACTTGAGTTGGTTATCTCTTAGCTGAAAGGTAGATATTAGATGGTTATTACTATCTTATAGCATGATAATATATATCTAGGGTATGCCAATACTTTGATTGGTAAGGATCTTATATCTGGCTCCCTCACTTGTCCTGAGACTGCACTGCATCCCCTGCTAACGCTCCTCTTGATAAAGACCATTCACCACCCGATTGTGAGGGGACCTGCATCTGACCACTTTCATTTGCCTGGGGCAACACTATGTATACCTGTAATAAAGATTGTTATTTCATTCACATGTAATAATTCAAGCAACGAGTAAATTGCAAATTTCATATAGGATGGTAAGTGTTCTATGAGTGGTGCTATTTGTAAATAAATAAATGGCTCTCTTTAGGAATCTTGGTTCTTGCTCAAAAAAATAAATCAATATTGCCTAATGTGATTAATTGTTTGTTGACATCCCCTGCTCACTAGTCATCTGTATCTGATCTTTCCATCTGCATACTGTCTTCAGCCTGTCTCCTTGTTCTCTATTTCACCTACCTTGTTATACACGTTTGCATCTGTCTGCCCTATCCTTTGTAAACTCTCTCCGCCTCCACCAGCACTGAGCTATGTGTGTTGTTCTAGCGTTACCTGGATGAAGCGGAAAGAGACAAGGAACGGTATACAAAGGAACTGCAGCAGTATCAGAAAACAGAGGCCTACCGATCTTACAGCCGCAAGGCACAGAGTCGTCAGAAGGGGAGGCAGCAGAGGCAGGGTGAGGTGTGGGCTCAGGGCAAACACAGGCGGGGGACGGGCTTGTGTGTCTGCAGGGCAAACGGGTGAAGGAGGCAGATGGCTCTGGTGAAGGCGATAAGAGTGGTGGTGGGTGTGTGTCTAGTTTGACATGGAGCTGTTTTTATGAGCGGATTAGTCCATTTTAGTATTGTCACTTGGCTTCAGTATATGTTCCGTATATGGCTTAAGAGAGAATTTCCTTCATGATTCCTCTCTCTATTTTTAGAAGGATCCCGTACACTCTCCAGTGACCCTGAGGTGAGGTTTCTTCTCCATAATAAGCCCCTTATTTTGTGGTATAAACTGCTTTTCTGATACTCTATAATAGTGCCAGACAGACAGTCCTCTTTCCTGTTTTCTTTACATATATTAAACCAAGTATGGTTAAAGTAAGGAACACTCGGGTGTATAGTCCAAAAATAAACACTGCTATGTATTAGTTTTCAGGATCTATAACTAGTTCTAGTCAATTGAATGGAAGAAATATATATATTATGAATATAACATAAGGCAATGTTGGAAACCCAGAGCAGATTATTGGAAAATAGAACCAGCGGTGGATCAAATCATGTAAATGAGTAATATGGATTGGAATGTGGACTGGGAATTGTTGGCAGAGCGAGATGTATAATGGAGGGTGAATTATAGACACTATTTTATAGAAAAGATTAGCTCCAGAAAAATAAAGTACAACTTTTAGTAAGAGCAGTGTTGAATGTCCACTTTTGGTATTAGTGGATACATCAGGATTAACCCATATAGAATTTAGTACAGTAGTATGTGCACAAACAGAATACTTGACTCATGTAGCACTCCTAGAAATACCTCTTTGCTGGTTTCAGCTGTTGTTTTAAAGAAAATTCATTTTTTTTTCTTCATGTAATTAAGCACATCAGGGCACCATGGCTGGTCAAGAGGTCGATGCCATGTTCTTCCTTCTACCAGGGTGTCACTCATGTGTAATGGGGTGCTGCTGGTTGGTGCAGCAGCATACCTACCTGGTGCACCAAGAAGCTAAATTACATAAAGTTGAAAACAGAATTTCCTTTAAAATGACACAGCATAGGAAAACGGGGAGGTATGTCTGGGTAGTTTATGAAGTGTCTTATAAATTGCGGATTATACGTGTGGGGAAATAAGGAAGTGGTACACCCCTTTCAGTCATCGTTGGTCTTCCATTGCCCTGTGTGACTTGCACTTGGATCTTTGAATCACTGAGGTATGTCTGTGTGGAGGTAAAAATTATTATTTTCTAAGGGCACTTCAGTCAGTGTAAGTCCAATGTTCACTCTGCCCAGTAGAGCCGCCGCCACTCGGACTGCACAACTACCTAGTTCATATTAGGCCCTGCATGTAAGTGATCGATATAGGCGCTCACCCCTCCTCTCTCCAGCACGTGGCTGTATAGCCCGTGTGAGCATAAATTTGAGTGGAAGAGGTCTTCGTTATAACAAGGAATGCATGTAGGCTAACTATAATCAAAATATATATTTTCTTAATTCAAAGTGAAAGGAAACATTTAAAAATGGGAACACAATATGTTATGTTCTAGGCCAGTGTGGTTATCCTTATGGGACACAACATATTGGGGCACATTTACTTACCCGGCCCATTCGCGATCCAGCGGCGCGTTCTCTGCACAGGATTCGGGTCCGGCTGGGATTTAAGATGGTAGTTCCTCCGCCGTCCACCAGGTGGCGCTGCAGCGCCGAAAATAATCTTAACGCCCCGGAATGCACCATCCCATAGAAGGTGAAGGTGAGCGCTCCCCAAGCGACACATTTTCGGTTTTTAAATGCGGCGGTTTTTCCGAATACGTCGAGTTTTTGTTCGGCCACGCCCCCCGATTTCGCGCCACAATCCGATCGCGTGCGCCAAAAACCCGGGGCAATTCATGTACAAGCGGCGCAAATCGGAAATATTCGGGTAACACGTCGGGAAAACGCGAATCGGGCCCTTAGTAAATGACCCCCATTGTGTTGCCATTTTTAAATATTTTTATTATTTCTGTATAGCGGTTTTGTTTATTATAGGTCACCTACGTGTATTACTTGTTCTCTGTTTCTTGGTGTGCAGTGTGAATCCAGTGCACGCATAAGACCACATGAGAGATTGTGTTGCATTAGTCTGCCTGGTTGACCAACCTGAACGGTGAGCAACGAAACTGAAAATCTGCCGAGTTCAGTTCAGCTGTTCACCGATTTGGGAGAATCTCTGTGCAAGTCACAATGGACAACCGTGGAGGTGTATAATTTCATGATATGTTTTTTAAAGTGTATTTTTAACTTTCAACACCATTTTACATTCTACTGGAAGAATAATCTAGTATCAAATATAATTAATCCTGTGTAATTAGAAATATATATGTGTGTAGATCTCCAGTAACATTTTGTATTGAAGTCCAGAGCTACGTTCACAATTGTGATTGCTTTTAACTTGCATTGCCTCTGACGGCATTTGTTATAATGACTAAATGTCTGGGGTCTGACTGAACTATGAGAGGAAGGGGGAATGACATTCTTGCCAACTATAACAATTGTCGATGCAGCTCTGTGTTCTAATACAAGCTACAAGGAAGGTCAGTACAGGATACATGGTACTGTGTATTTTTTAACATTTATGTAAATAACTTTCATATATAAATGAAAAGGGTACTTAAAATTCATTAAAAGGCAAGTTATTCACAGTCAAGATGGTAGAGATAGATTGATTCCCTAGCCTTAGTATAGGCTGTCAGTATTAGATCAGCGGGGGTCTGACTCTGCATCCATAGCAATACTTTATTTTACACTAGTCTGGATGTTGGACTGCTGTACACGTAATGGCAGCAATATGAGTACTGCAGCTTTGTCCTTTGTGCCTAAGCAGACCCCAGACTAATCTGATTGCCAATCCTAAGGATAGATTTTTAGTATAGAAAAAAAAAACTTGAAAACTTCCTAATGGGTTTTCTGAGTTATTGACCCATATTCAGCATCCCTGTCACACAATCTCATTTCTCAGCTTGTGCCACTTTATACCTGACATAATGTAGTTACTGCATCCATTATTGTGTACAGTCCTTTCCGCTCCCCTTCCACTACACTTCTTATCATATCTGTTGCCCCGCGGTCCTCCAGCATATTTTTCTCTTACTGGTGCTTTGTTTACCACCTCCATTCTTGGCTCAGCTCTTCATACACATTCTCTTCCATCGTTTTATTCTCATGTGTTTTCAGAAAGAAGTTGTTCTGAAGGAGAGACCAATGTTTGATATTCCAATCTTCACAGAGGAATTTCTGAATCACAGCAAAGGTAGGGTTTCGGGGCCGGCGAGCCAGGAGGGATTGCACACGGGTTATTGATAAATATTTTGCTGACTGAAGTCTTGGTAATTCTTTTTTGATACAAGCGGGCCACCTTTTGTTATTGGTGTTTTTACTCTCTTGCCATCCATCATTCTATCTTTAGCACGGGAAGCGGAGCTGAGACAGCTCAGGAAATCAAACATGGAGTTTGAGGAGCGAAATGCGGCTCTACAGAAACACGTAGAAAGCATGCGGTCTGCAGTGCAGAGACTAGAGGCTGAGCTCAACCAGGAACAGGGGAGAAACACTCTCCTTCAGCAACATATACAAAATGTCCGCCAGACTCTTGCCCATTGCCTGCGTGCTGTCCCTATTCCAGGTATTTATTTACTTGAGTAGGGCATTTACTGTGTTTAAATGTAGGTTAGAGAAGTCAAATATTATATATGATAACAGTAACCTGTCCTCATCATACTGCACTCTTCTATTCCTAGTTTATATAACATAGTTGAGACAAAAAGTATGATTTATTTGGCCGGCCGGCTGCTGATTGACAGACTTGCCCCCATTGCTATGTATAAAGAGTATTTGCACTGGGCAACTTGCAGGTTGTAAAAAGTGAATGTAAATTGGGCAAAACTGTCACGCATCCATACATAAATAACACAATAGTAAAATTCGGTGCCTGACGCTAAGAGATGACGGCAAGAAAGAGCTGATGGATTCCCTTTAATTTAGGTGAAAAAGTAATCTCACAAAGGAAATGCCAATAATACTGATTAGGACTAGGACCTCTGCGACTTTTTGTAGTGCTTCTGATTGATTTTAACAATTGAACTGCAGCTGCAGTCAAAATGAACGTATTGAGTCTTGTGCAGCTAGGATGTGGCTGGAGCTCAATAGTGTGAATTAATCATGGACGCCACAAAAAGTCGCAGGGTAGCGCTGGCCATGAGTGTTGTAGTAAGTGAAGAAGGCGGTGGACATGAATAAAGTGTATAGTTGTAGAGGGACAGATTTATACTATGAATGTTCTGTACCTTGGGTTTAGATGAGACGTATGAAACCTATGAAATGCACCATTTATTAATAGCAATATGTCCTAGTCATCAGTCTTTCTCTCCATCCCTTCTTTTACTTAGGTACTAATGAGACCCCAACCTTGGACACTATTGACTCTTACATGAGCCGTCTGCAAAGTGCTGTGCTTACGCATCCTAAGGAGAGCGAGGCGCTAATCTCTGGTGTCCGAGAAGTGTTAAGTCAGCTGGAAGGTTGAGGAGGAATCTCGCACTCCAGAAACAGTGAGGACCTTAACTTGACCTCTTTTGAAGAAAGAACTAGCCAAAGTTCAAAGACACTAGAAGAACAGAGGACTGGAGCAAATCTGAATGTTTCCTCTTCTTTCTTTCTATCTGTTATTTTGCTACTTGCGTTTTGTAGCACTGCATGCAATATGTGATATAATGATCTCTGTTTTAGCTTGGTGTATGCTGTGGTTACACCTTTCTGAAGTAAATATCTTTTTTTAATGGAAAACAAATACAGTGTGTTATGCTTTATTTTTACTTGTTTTACTCCATTTGGAGCAGTTTTCTAGTGGTCAGTTTTGGCTGACAGGTTTCCTTTAGTTTGTTGTCAAGCATCACAACACCACATAATGTTTCTTTCATGGCCCGCCATGGTGATCATCCAGATCATCCAGATAATCAACTTTGAAGTGAGATGTAAATTGTATGAATGCAGGAAGGATGATCTCCTGAAGTCTGATTCCCAATGTCCTTCACAACAGATAAGGAGAGCTTGACTTTAGTGCTAAACTCTCCACCTCTGTGACTTTTTACAACCAAATTACATCTCACCTGAAAGTTGATTTTCTAGATGATGCCGCCACAATGGATCGTGAAAGAAACCGGATCTCAAAGGTGTTTGAACACTTGACAATTTACTGTTAGTGGTTTATTAGGTCCATTTCTTCTGATATATTTCTCTCTGATTGTGTTGAATTCATCAAGCTGTCGCCATTGGAAAAGAATGGGTTATGTGATTATTTTTTTAATTTAGTGGGTATAATTTTATCCACAGTCATAGGATGGTACCATGTTTCATAAAAATCTTGTGATAAAATAAAAAAGTTGATAAGTAAAAAAAAAAAGTTACATTTTAAAAAATAAACTGTTGCTCTAGAAATCTGTTGACTAAAAATGAAAAACAAAAACTTATTTGCAACCAAACTGATAGAGGTTTGTGTATTTTAATAATAATTATTATTATTTATATAGTGCCTACAGATTACGCAGCGCTGCACAAAGCATGCCAAATTGGTCCCTGTCCCTATAGGGCTCACAATCTAAACAACCTACCAGTATGTTTTGGAGTGTGGGAGGAAACTGGAGTACCCAGAGGAAACCCACGTAAACACGGAGAGAACATACAAACTCTTTGTAGATGTTGACCTGGGTGCTACCCACTCAGCCACCGTGCCGCCCATTTTGGAATCCTCTGTTATGACACCTGTGAAAAGACAAGCCTTGTTCAAATTCCCCCCGCCTCCCCCCCCCCCCATTTGACAGAAGCACTGTTGTCAACCAGGTACATCTCCAAGGCACAGGTATGTGAAGAGGACTTCTTACAAATGTCTGGAGAAATCAGGGCATTCTTTCCTTAATTGCCAGCCTGAGAGTTAGTTAAACCAATCAGTGGCAGATCAATAGCGCTCTTCATTCCTTACTAACAAGGTTAGACCTACCCTATAATGAACTCCCTTGAAGGCATCTTAAAGAGACCCAGGATTCTGCATCACCTTGGCAATTAATAGCGAAGTTTGGTCATTAATAAAGGTGAGGTGGGATGATTCTGGCTCATTGTAACACTAACCCATGTCTGCCATGGGCAGCCGAATACTGAGTGATGTGTAGTGTATTTATTTCAGTTCTATCTTTCTAGCTATGTCAGCATGTGTGTAGGTGGGTGGATTAAGATTTTTTGCAGCAGCCACTTTAGTAGATATTGTCATTATGTGACTATTGGAAATATTTTTCTGTTCCTTATTACTGTGTAGGCTGTCATGGAACAACAAGTGCCACACATAGCTGTGCAAACAGGTATTATAGACAGATACCGCTGTCAAACACACTGTTCTGCTAAAATAGCTCCAAGCTGCAAATCCTATCAGCTCTCGTGCCTAATGAATTCACCTTCATGCCAATACCTATTAAGTTTTCTTTATTTGTGAATGAAGAACTCCTGCAGCTGAATATTCTCAGAGGAAGCACACTTTTTATGACCATTTCACTTGTATTTCCATTTTGTGCAGATGTTTGCATGTTGTGTTATTTTGAAATCATACAAACCTTTATGGGATTCTGTTCAGGAAGCTGCTATGTGAGTAATTCACTAATACATTATGTATGAAGATCTCTGGCCTGAGATGGAAGATATTACTGAGGTAATCTGTATGTATTACCTGCCCTTATTCACTACGGAATTGCACACTTCTTCAGGGACACTTCTAGCAGTATCGTATTCCACGTATTTGGCTATCTCACAACCTTCACGTCGTTGGATAGGGGGAAGGATAATACCACTTCCTTTTTTTAATTATAAATGCATTAATCACACACAAATGATAGCCACTGATTAATATAACGTATACAGTATAATGTATGTGGATTTTTAAAAAATATATATTCATAAATATTATTATTAGTGTATAAAAACATTAAAACATACATGCAATTAACCAAATAGCTTTTCCATACGTGCTAAGATATCATTTGTTTTTTCTAAGCAAGCTATAGTATAGGTTATACATCTCAGATCAGTGGTTAGTGTGCAGATCAGCCTTATCAAAACCCACACGGGGGTCACCCAAAGACATTAAATGAAAAGGCAAGATGGATACACCACTGCTGTGATTGAGGTGGGGGTCTCTGCAGCCAAACCCCACCAATAACATTGTTGGCTCTATTCCTGTAGCAGCAGGAGAATCCAAATTAATATTTTGGTTTCTATATTGAAAGAGGACCTGTCACCAGAATTTGACCAGCCTGACAATGCCTGCTGGTAAAGGGTTACACATTCTCCCCATATCACTGACTGACAGCTCTGTCTTGTGTTACATTCATGTCATATGACCAAAATGACATTGTCACCGTTCCTTTAGCCTCCTCTCATTAGCAAACTGTACTGTATGTGTGTGATAAAATGAAATCACAGCCAACTATGATTCTCTTGTCTGTTTTCTTGGTCAGTGTTCCTTAAGTATTTTTCAAGTTTCTGAGCCGTATTTCAGCAAAAACAGTCTGCATGTCATCCATACTTCATCCTTTATTTGAATCTGTAGAAAATACACAAGATATACAAACTATGTCAGTAGCTTGTCCCAACCCCTTCGAGTGTCATATGATTCTGGCAGAGCCAAAAAACTGTCGAGAATAGGCCATGCCCTGTGTTTGAAGCTCAGGTAGTGAGCTACACGGGGCCATGGAAGCCACAACTGTGTATGATCCCATAGAAATACATAAGGAGATGTGCTAACCCTTGTAGCGGCTAACACACTTCTCATAACAATGCTTGTGAGCATGAGTGCTAAAGGCTAAAACACACTTGATCAGGTGATCGGTGCCATGTCATGACTGACCACACTTCCAGGGACAGATATTGATGTATGATGCACACAGTTCCTGATTCTAAGGATATGCAGCAAAGCCAAAACTATCTATGTTTTCACTTTCCATGATCAAGGCAAGTGTGTTTCAGCCATAACACAGCATCGGCACAGTGAATGGGATTTATACCAATTCCATCCACACTCTATGTCTGGGCATAATCTTTTATCTGACTATGTCTTACTTGTGTCTTTCTAAATAGATAATGAGCACTGCCCCCTTCAGTCTTATCTTTTTTTGTTGGGGGAAGGGTATTGCAGAAAAACATTTATCTTCTAGAGTCACATAAAAGTACCTGGAAAAAAGGACAAATTTGGCCAAAAACCTGTGAAACCAGAAAACACTGAAATATAAAGTTATAAATGATGAATGCCACCAGTTGTCAGCAGAAGTAAGAATAATGAAGTCTTATTATATCATAGCTTCAGTGTATAAACATTAACAGTTCTATAATTCCATGAATGATATTCATATGAATATTCTTCTACTTACATTTTTTGTGCAGATTCTATTTTTAGGTATGTTCCGTCCACTGCGTGGCAGCACCTTACCTGAGAGAGGAAGAAAGAAATAGTTCATGTGTACAGTTACATGTGTGGCTGTTTCATTCACTGATGGATGATCTAGTAACAAAAACATCTCCAAATGTGACTTGCACACAACAAGTTGACCCCTGATAAGTTTGGCATCAATTCTGCTTCAGAATCAGCAAAGTGAAATGTAAACTACTGTAATATTATTTAGACTTTGCAAAACAACCACAACGTAATTTACATGTGGTCCTAGTTTACTATATAAAATTGTGTTAATGTATAAAACAATACCCATAGAGATCACCTAATAGATTCTGCCATGAAAAACTCTGGGGCAAATTTATCAAAAGTGTCTAATCCTGGATAATAAATCTGTATAGTCTAACCTTACACCTCCCATTGGCTTGGTTTACATCACAAAAATGTTCCAAAATGTTGTTTCTTTTTTTATAATTTCTAGCGCTCCACTCCACCCCCCATCCCCCCACATTTTTCCCAATGAAGCAACATCCCTTTTCATAAGGTCTAGTACTAAAATTGTCTAAAACCCTTGTATAAATGTGATGCATTTCACATAAATCAAGATTTTTGGTGTCACATTTTTGGCTGCCACAGAATTAGAGAAAATATTAAAGGGGTTGTCCGAGAGCGTAATAAAACCTATTGGTGGCCAGGAGGGGGCTGGTTAAAAAAATAAACATTTACTTACCGCTGCGGTCCCTCCCGGTGTCCCACACTGCCCTCAATTAAAGAACGTGTTTGTATGTTTCTTTCTAATTTTATACAAAATCGGCCACCTCAGAGTTTTTTTTTCAAGATGCTGTAAAACCCTTTTACTGCATGTATTCTGGATGTAACATCTGCTGTTCTTATGTAGAAACTTCTCAAGAAAAGTCTCTACTATAAATACCACACAGCAAACAGATCACTTTGAAATGGTTTATAAACTTCACCACACATCACATGGATGCCTATTTCTTAGAAAGTAGGGGATATGCTTTGATGGTTATATGTCAGTGCAAACTGCACTGGAGTTAAATCTGACAAATTTATTAGGTGGAGAAAACCTCTTTAACAAATCATGACTTTGGCTGCCTGTGCAAAAAATGTCACCCAAATTTTTTTCATGACAGAAAATTAGCACAAAAAGTCACATAATAAATCAACCGTCTAACCCTTCCCTTCCTAGGATTATGTGCCTAGTGGGCCTTGTCTTGGGATGTTCATGGTTCATTGAACAATTTATGTAGCTCTGGGAAATACAACAAAAAAAAGTTATCTAGTATAATAAAAAAACCTCGAAATAGGCTGATTCTAAAGGGGTAAATATGGTACACCCCTCCTTGTTTACAGGCACAAAATATTGCTATATGGGGTAAATGCACATAGAAATACACAGATATATTGAAATATATAGTTATTATAGTTATTACCAAGCATATGTTGTTGCTTTTGATACAAAGGGTCCAGAGTTCACATACCCTCTGAGACACATTGTAAAATAAACTTCAGTGTTTATAGGCACTTCAGGGACAATCTTAGTGCTGAAAGGAGACTCCATCCCATTCACATCACAATTTGTAATATTTGGTTTTAGTAAACATGTTGTAAATGCAATGTTTACTGAGTATTATCAAAACTGTAACAAAATGTATGAACACAGCCTCTAGAGGAGCACAGAGAGACCACACATTGTCTTATTGGACAATATGAGAGAAGATTAGCATAACACACACCTCCAGCCCAAGCTCTTCCTCTCTGACAATACACAGGATTATAATGGTCAGATACTGGGACTGATATCTCTGCAACCTTGGTGGATAAAAAGAAAATTCAAAGTGCCTATATAGCTGTGTAGCAGACCCCACAGATGGTGAAAGGTCCTCTTTAAGTTGAGTACATTAATTGCACATGTCAGCTGCGAGGGTCCCGCTCTTACTGTGCTATACAAATGTTTACATTTTACTAACCATTTACTCATATTAATCCTGTATAAAATTAGGTTTTATGCTTACCTAGTAGTTTTATTGAATTGATCTCTAGATAACCTATGAGGTTTTGGTGGTGCTGCAGATTATTCAGTTTGACTTTGTATTACATTGAGATTATGTTTTAGTAAGGCTGTATTTACACATTTTTTTCTGTTGAACAACCCCTTTAAAGACTCTAGTCTTGGATTGATTTATGGATTGATTTATCTCCATATAGTCCTAAATATTAAGTCAAATATTCTCCAAGTCTGTAAGGAGTTAACCTTTAGCCTCCTTTCCTTATCAGTCTGCTGTGTATGGACTTGAGAACAAATTTCAGATACATTGCTCACTACAAGTGACGAGGCAAGGGAAAGAAATAGGACACAGAAGCATTTATCTTAAATAAAGTATATTAAAACATTTTCTGTTAACAGGTGCACTAACTTTTAGTACTAAGAGTATTTGTATTGATGATGATATCCATAGCCAAGCTTCTATCCACTCAGACTTGGAGGGTTAAGCAGTTACACAGTTATTGGTCACACAATTACAGTATAGTTTAATCATTGTAATGTATGGAGATAGCTTTGTGCAGATTTGTTTTCCTTAGAGATTCTTAGATCTGTAATGATTTTTGCTTGATCGATGTGTGATAGACCTAACAGTAGGATGAATATGAGGTATGTACCATTTCCATTTGACTGTTTTGACGGAGAACACCTTTAAATTGCTGGGGTCAAGTATCAGTGACTATTATCATTTTCTAGTGATCAAAGGAAATACGGCTTACTTCAATGTCTGTGTGGCACCAGGAGTATTCTGGCCTATGTTAACAAGATTAGGCTTCTCAGAACAAGTGATCAATACACAAGTGAAGCTCCTGAAAACCATTAACAACCAGTTTGTATAGGACTTCATAATGTATTCCCCCAATGGAGTAAACAATTAAATATCAACAAAGCTTCTCCCTTGGTTCAAGGTATCATTGAAATTCTTAGTTTAGGGCTTTGACAAATGCCCGTAGGCAAAATGGTATTACTATCCAGCACACTCCTTAAATCTCATCCACTTAGTGGATATACATTGACAGAATAATAATAATAGTTTCGGCTTGTCAATATAGTGTCTGCTAACTGTTTTAGTTTAGTGTCCCATGGCAATGTACATAGCGGCGACTGCATTATTACAGTAATGTACTGTTATGGGAATAAGTATAGCACTAGATAAATGGTAAGTGTTCTTCCTGTTATTTCCTTGCAGAATAATTATGCCTTCTTATACATGGTTGTTTATGTGCAGAGAGGCCACGATAACCTCAGCATATTTATACAGTATTATCATGTCAGTTTTATTGCTTGGTGGCCGTATGAAGGGTCGTTCTCCCATGAGTGTGATAATTTATCCTTCAAGGTGATGGCGAAGATAAACTTAGTGAGAGATTCTCTTTAATTTCATTTGAAAAGTAAATGATCAATGTTTGTCTCACATCTGTCACCTTCTGTGGTTATTATACTGCAAATACATGTAGGAATGGATAGAAAAATTCAAAGAAGTATTTCTTTATACTTTTCTTTCTTATTGGATGCTTTTACTGCTGCGATTTCTGTCCACAAGATCTAAAGGTCCATTGAACTTAAATTAGGCAGGGTTCACATTACATTGTGTGCATCCTGTTAAACCCACCGGGACTGAGCCGATGCTGGTTTGGCTCTGCACTGGAGCCAAACCAGCATCGGAAGTCGCGGGGTGTCAGCTGTAATGTATCGCTGCTACCCCCGGGTAACACCTGCGGTCAGAGTAGGCTCCGGTCGCGGGTATTTAACCCGTTAAATGTCATGATCAGCGTGACCGTGACATTTAACTTGCCTTTGGGGGGGTCTTTCCCCCACGATTGCCCCCCCCCACCCTCCTTCCACTCTGCGACTTGCTGTGCCCCAAAAAACAAGTAAAGGCCACATGTGGGGGTTTCTGTACTCGGGAGAAATTGTATAATAAATTTTAAGATGGGTTTTCACTTTTTATCCTTTGGAAATGTGTACATTTTAGGACTAAATGAGTGTATCCCCAACAAGCTGTAAGCTAAGTTGTAAGCCGCGTGACATCTCAGAATCATTTTGATAAGTAACAGTGTTCAAAAGTTATAACCATATAAAGCGACGCAAGTCAGAATCCAAAAAATGGGGCTGAGCCTTAAGCTGTAAAGTGGCTTTGTCCTTAAGGGGCTAAGGGTTTTTTTTTTGCTTGTTTTGATAATGGCTTTTTTCTATTTAAAGGTGTAATGTATTTTTACCAGGGGGATGCAATAGAATAATTCCCCTGCTGTATTCTGCTGCCCTTGACTTACAAACAATATCCCCCTAGATCCTGGGTGTTTTTAAAGTGTATTATTTTATTGACAGTAAAGTCAAGGCCTTGATCCTGTTTTTGACGGGAAAGAAATTTATGGCAAGCTATTTTAATGAATATTAAAAGATCTTTTTACACTGGAAGTTAGTTGCAACATGATATTGGATAAAACATGAGACGTAGTGTGCTCCTGCTATTAGCTGTTTTGTGCGGTACCTTTGCAATAGTATTTGATGCAGTTTTTGATGTAAAGTAATTAGTGAATCCTGCAAAAAAGAGAAGTATACATGCTCCCTTTATATTTTACATTCACATTAAATCCAGTTCTGGATTTGACTAACAAATTGTATTACAAATTGCAATATTTTTTCCAAAGATTGTTGTAGGTGAAGCCTTGCTTAGTCTTCTTCAGTTTGAGAAGACTCCACATAAGGAGAACTCTTACTTCCTGACCCTAGTCACAAGCCTCTCACTCACCCACATCAGTTCCCTATGCTGTACTGTCTACAGTCGGGAGTCTGTTCCTTCTGGAATAAATAAACTGGCTTGATATCAATCCTGCATCATGTAATAAGGCTTCCTGAAGTTCCTGAAGGTCATGCTTCATGTCAAGGGAGCTGCCTTACAAGGTAGCTGAAAGAGGCTGGTTTTCTTTATCCCATCCTGGAAAAAATTGCATATTTATCCATGGCTATAAGACTCCACATATCTACATGGTGGCCTTAATTGGCAGTCTCCGTAAGTAGAACTCTTACTTTCCGACCCTAGTCACAAGCCTCTCACCCAGCCAAACCAGTTACCTACACTGTACTGAAGAGACCTAAACAACCTGGAAATCTTTGCATATTTACTCAGTCAGAGTAACAAATACTGAACCGTCATCACAATTGTGGTGAAGGTTAAAAAGGTGAAGGTTAAAACAAAAATAGGAGGCACTAATCACTAAAATTACGTTTATCCACCGATTTCTGTTGTACGTTTTGTTTCCTTATCCCAAGTATACACTTACCGGCCACTTTATTAGGTACACCATGCTAGTAACGGGTTGGACCCCCTTTTGCCTTCAGAACTGCCTCAATTCTTCGTGGCATAGATTCAACAAGGTGCTGAAAGCATTCCTCAGAGATTTTTTCCATATTGACATGATGGCATCACACAGTTGCCGCAGATTTGTCGGCAGCACATCCATGATGCGAATCTCCCGTTCCACCACATCCCAAAGATGCTCTATTGGATTGAGATCTGGTGACTGTGGAGGCCATTTGAGTACAGTGAACTCATTGTCATGTGCAAGAAACCAGTCTGAGATGATTCCAGCTTTATGACATGGCGCATTATCCTGCTGAAAGTAGCCATAAGATGTTGGGTACATTGTGGTCATAAAGGGATGGACATGGTCAGCAACAATACTCAGGTAGGCTGTGGCATTGCAACGATGCTCAATTGGTACCAAGGGGCCCAAAGAGTGCCAAGAAAATATTCCCCACACCATGACACCACCACCACCAGTCTGAACCGTTGATACAAGGTAGGATGGATCCATGTTTTCATGTTGTTGACGCCAAATTCTGACCCTACCATCTGAATGTTGCAGCAGAAATCGAGACTCATCAGACCAGGCAACGTTTTTCCAATCTTCTACTGTCCAATTTCGATGAGCTTGTGCAAATTGTAGCCTCAGTTTCCTGTTCTTAGCTGAAAGGAGTGGCACCCGGTGTGGTCTTCTGCTGCTGTAGCCCATCTGCCTCAAAGTTCAATGTACTGTGCGTTCAGAGATGCTCTTCTGCCCACCTTGGTTGTAACGGGTGGCGATTTGAGTACTGTTGCCTTTCTATCAGCTCGAACCAGTCTGTCCATTCTCCTCTGACCTCTGGCATCAACAAGGCATTTCCGCCCACAGAACTGCCGCTCACTGGATGTTTTTTCTTTGACCATGTCTACATGCCTAAATGCACTGAGTTGCCGCCATGTGATTGGCTGATTAGAAATTAAGTGTTAACGAGCAGTTGGACAGGTGTACCTAATAAAGTAGCCGGTGAGTGTATAACTTTAAATGTATCTACCTTTGAATTAATTTCTCCACCCAAATCCCTCTGTAATATTACAATATCCTTCTGTGTGCTCATTACCTTACAGAGCTTAGTATCATTTGCAAATATGGAAATTCAACTCTCTAAACTATCTTCAAGGTTAATTAAAATATTAAATATGAGATAGCCTAAAAGTGACTTCTGCGGCACCCAACTGGTAACTGCCACCCAGTCTGAGGATGTTCCAATTAAGACGACTCTCTGTTTTCTATCACTAATCCAATTGCTAACCCAGTTATACATTTACCACCCTAGCCCCAGCAATAATGGCTAATTACAGCTGACTGTTGGGGGTACCAGGTATTGGACACAATAAAGATAGGTCATCAGTACAAAATACCCAGGAGACCCGCTGCATAAAACTTAAGTTAAATTGTATGAAATACATAATTCATCGCCCATAAATGAACAAAATGAGAAAGAGAAATAGTCTCAGTATACAGAGGAGTGTACCATTTATATATAGTATAAAGAAATTACACAATTAAAATTTTTATTTGACTTTCTATAGTAGTATTTTGGGGTCTGAATGTTTCAAATGTACAGAATTCTTCGCCTCCAGTTGGGATTTTTATCATTCTTATACCATTTCAGCCTCTGAGATGCAAATTCTTGCTGTGAAATACTGTATTTGTTTACTCCAGACATAGTGCTAGTGTGTAAAGAGCTCTCTTTTAGGCATGTGGAGGACTAGACAGTCAGAAGAGAGGCAAAATGGCACAGTGTTAGATTTTTCTGGCCTCAGGCCGCTTCAACATAAAAAGTCCCCTTTATTGCATTTGTAAGAAATAGTCTTAAAAGGAATAGTAATGAAAATTCTAGCTACTCCTGTGTAGTAGTGGCTTTCATCCCCTCCACGAATCCCGATTTTTGATATTTTTGATATCTCTCTAGCTATAGAGTAAGAGTTTCTTCTTCCTAGCTTTTGTTCCTTCAAAGTGACTGCATTTTGTAAGAAGCTATATCTTATGTAACTTTTGACACACATGTCTCAGTATATTATTGATTCATATGTCTGCTATTATTAGTTGTTTTCCTTTTACTGAAAGTGCTACTATTTTTTGTGCTTTTTCTGTGCTACAATCCTTCATATAATGTACTATTTCTGTAATTTCCACTTACGACAGTAGGCTTAAAAATATACTAACTAGAGATGAGCGAACACTAAAATGCTCGGGTACTCGTTATTCGAGACGAACTTTTCCCGATGCTCGAGTGCTCGTCTCGAATAACGAACCCCATTGAAGTCAATGGGAGACTCGAGCATTTTTCAAGGGGACCAAGGCTCTGCACAGGGAAGCTTGGCCAAACACCTGGGAACCTCAGAAAAGGATGGAAACACCACGGAAATGGACAGGAAACAGCAGGGGCAGCATGCATGGATGCCTCTGAGGCTGCATAATCGCACCATTATGCCAAAATTATGGGCAACAGCATGGCCATGACAGAGTGACAGAATGAAGCTAGATAGCATCTAAAACATCCAATAATTGACCCTGACACTATAGGGGACGGCATGCAGAGGCAGCGGCAGCAGGCTAGAGAGTGGCATGGCGACATACCCTAAATGGACTCAGGCTTCAAACCAATGGGTGGCAGAGAGGAACCAAAGGAGGTGAGCAAGAAGCGCTCAAATAATATCGGTACATGATAAAAGTTTGCCAGTATATTTTGTGGATTACACAGCAGGGTGGCGACAAAGTTAACATGGAAGCCATGAAAACAACCCAAAATTCTGCCTGACACAGCTCGTTTGATAAGGGGACCATGTATGGAGGCAGTGAACTAGTAGTAGATTAAAGGTGCTGCAGTTAAAACTATGTTAGTTGGATCTTGGCATGGAGCTGGCGCTCCGCTGCCAGGCGAGCTTTCGCCAATCCAAGCCCCTGTCTCTAGGCTACTCCCCAAACAGCACTTCTAAGAACCTTTTGTATAAGATCAAGTGTAGTAGCGTTCTTATAAGTTTAGGATATGCCGGGTGAGGGGAATGTAAACAGATGCGCAAGAAGCGCTGAAATAATATCCCTAAATGGTAAAAGTTTGCAAGTATATTTTGGGGATTACACAGCAGGGTGGCGACAAAGTTAACAACTTTGATGTGGAATGCCCTGTAATAGCTCTTGGGCGGTGTGCCTTTTATCGCCTAGGCTCAGCAGTTTCAGCACCGCCTGCTGTCGCTTAGCGACGGCACTGCTGCTGTGCCTAGAGCTACCGACTGATGGCGCCATGCCCACGGATGGTAATTCGGAGGAGGAGGAGGTGGAGGAGGGGTGGGAGGAGGTATAGTAGGCCTTTGAGACCTGGACCGAGGTAGGCCCCGCAATTCTCTGCGTCGGCAGTATATGACCAGCCCCAGGGTCAGACTCGGTCCCAGCCTGCACCAAGTTAAGTGTAGTAGCGTTCTTATAAGTTTGGGATATGGCGGGTGAGGGGAATGTAAACAGATGCGCAAGAAGCGCATGATGCGCATGGAGCTGGCGTTCCGCTGCCAGGCGAGCTTTCGCCAATCCAAGCCCCTGTCTCTAGGCTACTCCCCAAACAGCACTTCTAAGAACCTTTTGTATAAGATCAAGTGTAGTAGCGTTCTTATAAGTTTAGGATATGGCGGGTGAGGGGAATGTAAACAGATGCGCAAGAAGCGCTGAAATAATATCCCTAAATGGTAAAAGTTTGCCAGTATATTTTGGGGATTACACAGCAGGGTGGTGACAAAGTTAACAACTTTGATGTGGAATCCATGAAAACAACCCAAATTTCTGCCTGACACACCTCGTTTGATAAAGGGACGATGTATGGAGGCAGCTATATGGACGACTTTTGGAGGTAGCAATGGAGACAACGTGTGGAGGCTGCTATGGAGACAATTTAATTTGGATAGTGCCTGTATGTGGCAGTCCAAAACATTTTTCAAACCAGAGGAGCAGGTAGGTGGCCCTCCAGTAAAATGGGATAGATTGAGTGCCTGTATGTGGCAGTCCCAAAAATGTTTCAAACCAGAGGAGCAGGTAGGTGGCCCTCCAGTAAAATGGAATAGATTGAGTGCCTGTATGTGGCAGTCCCAAAAATTGTTCAAACCAGAGGAGCAGGTAGGTGGCCCTGCAGTAAAATGGAATAGATTGAGTGCCTGTATGTGGCAGTCCCAAAAATTGTTCAAACCAGAGGAGCAGGTAGGTGGCCCTGCAGTAAAATGGAATAGATTGAGTGCCTGTATGTGGCAGTCCCAAAAATTGTTCAAACCAGAGGAGCAGGTAGGTGGCCCTGCAGTAAAATGGAATAGATTGAGTGCCTGTATGTGGCAGTCCCAAAAATTGTTCAAACCAGAGGAGCAGGTAGGTGGCCCTGCAGTAAAATGGAATAGATTGAGTGCCTGTATGTGGCAGTCCCAAAAATGTTTCAAACCAGAGGAGCAGGTAGGTGGCCCTCCAGTAAAATGGAATAGATTGAGTGCCTGTATGTGGCAGTCCCAAAAATTGTTCAAACCAGAGGAGCAGGTAGGTGGCCCTGCAGTAAAATGGAATAGATTGAGTGCCTGTATGTGGCAGTCCCAAAAATGTTTCAAACCAGAGGAGCAGGTAGGTGGCCCTCCAGTAAAATGGAATAGATTGAGTGCCTGTATGTGGCAGTCCCAAAAATTGTTCAAACCAGAGGAGCAGGTAGGTGGCCCTGCAGTAAAATGGAATAGATTGAGTGCCTGTATGTGGCAGTCCCAAAAATTGTTCAAACCAGAGGAGCAGGTAGGTGGCCCTGCAGTAAAATGGAATAGATTGAGTGCCTGTATGTGGCAGTCCCAAAAATTGTTCAAACCAGAGGAGCAGGTAGGTGGCCCTGCAGTAAAATGGAATAGATTGAGTGCCTGTATGTGGCAGTCCCAAAAATTTTTTAAAACAGAGGACCGGGTAGGTGGCCCTCCAGAAAAATGGAATAGATTGAGTGCCTGTATGTGGCACTCACAAAAATTGTTTCAAACAGAGGACCGGGTAGGTGGCCCTCCAGAAAAATTAAATGCATGAAGTACTATAGCAAGAGCCAGTGGGCCCTGTCAAAAAATAGCCATTTTCCTCTGCTTTACTGTACAAAGAGGAGGAGAAGGAGGAAAATGAGGAGGAGGAGGAGGAGTGGATCAATTATTCAGGTTGAGCTTCCTTCACCTGGTGGAGATTGGAAATTCTGAGAAATCCAGCCTTTATTCATTTTAATAAGCGTCAGCCTGTCAGCGCTGTCAGTCGACAGGCGTGTACGCTTATCGGTGATGATGCCACCAGCTGCACTGAAAACCCGCTCGGACAAGACGCTAGCGGCAGGGCAGGCAAGAACCTCCAAGGCGTACAGCGCCAGTTCGTGCCACATGTCCAGCTTTGAAACCCAGTAGTTGTAGGGAGCTGTGTGATCATTTAGGACGATGGTATGGTCAGCTACGTACTCCCTCACCATCTTTCGGTAAAGATCAGCCCTACTCTGCCGAGACTGGGGACAGGTGACAGTGTCTTGCTGGGGTGACATAAAGCTGGCAAAAGCCTTGTAAAGCGTACCCTTGCCAGTGCTGGACAAGCTGCCTGCTCGCCTACTCTCCCTCGCTACTTGTCCCGCAGAACTACGCACTCTGCCGCTAGCGCTGTCAGAAGGGAAATACTGTTTCAGCTTGTGCACCAGGGCCTGCTGGTATTCATGCATTCTCACACTCCTTTCCTCTCCAGGGATGAGAGTGGGAAGATTTTGCTTGTACCGTGGGTCCAGGAGAGTGAACACCCAGTAATCGGTGCTGGAATAAATTCTTTGAACGCGAGGGTCACGGGATAGGCAGCCTAGCATGAAATCTGCCATATGCGCCAGAGTACCAACGCGTAAGAATTCACTCCCCTCACTGGCCTGACTGTCCATTTCCTCCTCCTCCAACTCCTCCAACTCCTCTTCTTCTGCCCATACACGCTGAACAGTGAAGGACTCAACAATGGTCCCCTCTTGTGTCTCGCCAACATTCTCCTCCTCTTCCTCCTCATCCTCCTCCACCTTCACCTCCTCCGATATGCGCTGAGAAACAGACCTCAGGGTGCTTTGGCTATCAACAAGGGAATATTCTTCCCCCGTCTCTTGTGACGAGCGCAAAGCTTCCGACTTCATGCTGACCAGAGAGTTTTTCAACAGGCCAAGCAGCGGGATGGTGAGGCTGATGATGGCGGCATCGCCACTGACCATCTGTGTTGACTCCTCAAAGTTACTCAGCACCTGACAGATATCAGACATCCACGTCCACTCCTCATTGTAGACTTGAGGAAGCTGACTGACCTGACTACCAGTTCTGGTGGAAGTTGACATCTGGCAGTCTACAATCGCTCTGCGCTGCTGGTAAACTCTGGATAACATGGTCAGTGTTGAATTCCACCTCGTGGGCACGTCGCACAACAGTCGGTGAGCGGGCAGTTGGAGGCGGCGCTGCGCTGCCCTGAGAGTGGCAGCATCTGGGCTGGACTTCCTGAAATGCGCACAGATGCGGCGCACCTTCGTGAGCAAATCAGACAGATTGGGGTATGTCTTGAGGAAACGCTGCACTATCAGATTTAACACATGGGCCAGGCATGGCACATGTGTCAGTCTGCCGAGTTGCAGAGCCGCCACCAGGTTACGGCCGTTGTCACACACAACCATTCCCGGCTTGAGGTTCAGCGGTGCCAGCCACAGATCAGTCTGCGCCGTGATGCCCTGTAATAGCTCTTGGGCGGTGTGCCTTTTGTCGCCTAGGCTCAGCAGTTTGAGCACCGCCTGCTGTCGCTTAGCGACGGCACTGCTGCTGTGCCTAGAGCTACCGACTGATGGCGCCGTGCCCACGGATGGTAGTTCGGAGGAGGAGGTGGAGGAGGGGTGGGAGGAGGAGGAGGCATAGTAGGCCTGAAACACCTGGACCGAGGTAGGCCCCGCAATCCTCGGCGTCGGCAGTATATGAGCAGCCCCAGGGTCAGACTCGGTCCCAGCCTCCACCAAGTTAACCCAATGTGCCGTCAGCGATATATAGTGGCCCTGCCCGGCAGCACTCGTCCACGTGTCCGTGGTCAGGTGGACCTTGTCAGAAACGGCGTTGGTCAGGGCACGGATGATGTTGTCTGACACGTGCTGGTGCAGGGCTGGGACGGCACATCGGGAAAAGTAGTGGCGGCTGGGGACCGAATACCGAGGGGCGGCCGCCGCCATGAGGTTGCGAAAGGCCTCGGTCTCTACTAGCCTATAGGGCAGCATCTCCAGGCTAAGCAATCTGGAGATGTGCACATTAAGGGCTTGGGCGTGCGGGTGGGTTGCACTATATTTGCGTTTCCGCTCCAGCGTCTGGGGTATGGAGAGCTGAACGCTGGTGGATGCTGTGGAGGATCGTGGAGGCGACGATGGGGTTTTTGTGCCAGGGTCCTGGGCAGGGGGCTGACTAGCAGCTGACACAGGGGAAGGAGCAGTGGTGTGCACGGCCGGAGGTGAACGGGCTTGTTGCCACTGAGTGGGGTGCTTAGCATTCATATGCCTGCGCATACTGGTGGTAGTTAAGCTAGTAGTGGTGGAACCCCTGCTGAGCCTGGTTTGGCAAATGTTGCACACCACAGTCCGTCGGTCATCCGGTGTTTCCTTAAAGAACCTCCACACTTCTGAAGATCTAGCCCTCGCCGCAAGAGCCCTCACCACGGGAGCTTCACTAGTTGACAGTGGCGCTGATGCACCAGCTCTGGCCCTGCCTCTCCGTCTGGCCCCACCACTGCCTCTTCCAACCTGTTCAGGTCGAGGACTCTCCTCCGTCTCAGAAGCACTGTGTTCACCCGGCCTCTCAACCCAGCTTGGGTCTGTCACCTCATCATCCTCCGATCCCTCAGTCTGCTCCCCCCTCGGACTTCCTGCCCTGACAACAACTTCCCCACTGTCTGACAACCGTGTCTCCTCATCGTCGGACACCTCTTTACACACTTCCACTACGTCAAGAAGGTCATCATCACCCACAGACTGTGACTGGTGGAAAACCTGGGCATCGGAAAATTGCTCAGCAGCAACCGGACAAGTGGTTTGTGACTGTGGGAAGGGTCCAGAAAACAGTTCCTCAGAGTATGCCGGTTCAAATGCCAAATTTTCCTGGGAGGGGGCAGACTGGGGGGGAGGAGGCTGAGGTGCAGGAGCTGGAGGAGTGGCGATTTCGGTGACATGGGTGGACTGCGTGGAAGACTGACTGGTGGTGGACAAATTGCTCGAAGCATTGTCAGCAATCCACGACATCACCTGTTCGCACTGTTCTGGCCTCAACAGTGCTCTACCACGAGTCCCAGTAACTTCAGACATGAACCTAGGGAGTGTAGCTCTGCGGCGTTCCCCTGCTCCCTCATCAGCAGGTGGTGTCTCACCCTGCCCAGGACCACGGCCTCTGACCCCTGCAGTAGTTGGACGCCCACGTCCCCGCCCTCGTCCTCTACCCCTAGCCCTCGGGTTAAACATTTTTAAAATGAGAGTTATAACTTTATTTTTTTTTTTTACTTTTTTTTTTTTTTTTTTGTGTTTTTTTTTTTTTTTTGTGTTTTTTTTTTTTTTTTGAGTTTTTAAAACCAAACAATGCTATCCTATTGCTATGGCTATTTTCTAGCCAAGTATCAAAGGAAGCACAGTACTATGCCAGATGAGATGACACTGAGTTATTGCCTAATAGAAATCCAACCCCTACTGAATTTTGCCACTTCGGCCTTTGCTATGGATATGTGCGCCACTAAGCGCAGAACACAGCGGTCGCAAGTCCCACTACAAATTGCTCAGAATTGGCAAGTACATGCACTGCAGAAACTACAGCCACCAGCAGATCAACCAGAAATCAAATATATAGAACGCTACTGTAGGCTTCAAGAAGCTGTTTGTATTCTCCTATGGCTATTTTCTAGCCAAGTATCAAAGGAAGCACAGTACTATGCCGGATGAGATGACACTGAGTTATTGCCTAATAGAAATCCAACCCCTACTGAATTTTGCCACTTCGGCCTTTGCTATGGATATGTGCGCCACTAAGCGCAGAACACAGCGGTCGCAAGTCTCACTACAAATTGCTCAGAATTGGCAAGTACATGCACTGCAGAAACTACAGCCACCAGCAGATCAACCAGAAATCAAATATATAGAACGCTACTGTAGGCTTCAAGAAGCTGTTTGTATTCTCCTATGGCTATTTTCTAGCCAAGTATCAAAGGAAGCACAGTACTATGCCGGATGAGATGACACTGAGTTATTGCCTAATAGAAATCCAACCCCTACTGAATTTTGCCACTTCGGCCTTTGCTATGGATATGTGCGCCACTAAGCGCAGAACACAGCGGTCGCAAGTCCCACTACAAATTGCTCAGAATTGGCAAGTACATGCACTGCAGAAACTACAGCCACCAGCAGATCAACCAGAAATCAAATATATAGAACGCTACTGTAGGCTTCAAGAAGCTGTTTGTATTCTCCTATGGCTATTTTCTAGCCAAGTATCAAAGGAAGCACAGTACTATGCCGGATGAGATGACACTGAGTTATTGCCTAATAGAAATCCAACCCCTACTGAATTTTGCCACTTCAGCCTTTGCTATGGATATGTGCGCCACTAAGCGCAGAACACAGCGGTCGCAAGTCTCACTACAAATTGCTCAGAATTGGCAAGTACATGCACTGCAGAAACTACAGCCACCAGCAGATCAACCAGAAATCAAATATATAGAACGCTACTGTAGGCTTCAAGAAGCTGTTTGTATTCTCCTATGGCTATTTTCTAGCCAAGTATCAAAGGAAGCACAGTACTATGCCGGATGAGATGACACTGAGTTATTGCCTAATAGAAATCCAACCCCTACTGAATTTTGCCACTTCGGCCTTTGCTATGGATATGTGCGCCACTAAGCGCAGAACACAGCGGTCGCAAGTCCCACTACAAATTGCTCAGAATTGGCAAGTACATGCACTGCAGAAACTACAGCCACCAGCAGATCAACCAGAAATCAAATATATAGAACGCTACTGTAGGCTTCAAGAAGCTGTTTGTATTCTCCTATGGCTATTTTCTAGCCAAGTATCAAAGGAAGCACAGTACTATGCCGGATGAGATGACACTGAGTTATTGCCTAATAGAAATCCAACCCCTACTGAATTTTGCCACTTCAGCCTTTGCTATGGATATGTGCGCCACTAAGCGCAGAACACAGCGGTCGCAAGTCTCACTACAAATTGCTCAGAATTGGCAAGTACATGCACTGCAGAAACTACAGCCACCAGCAGATCAACCAGAAATCAAATATATAGAACGCTACTGTAGGCTTCAAGAAGCTGTTTGTATTCTCCTATGGCTATTTTCTAGCCAAGTATCAAAGGAAGCACAGTACTATGCCGGATGAGATGACACTGAGTTATTGCCTAATAGAAATCCAACCCCTACTGAATTTTGCCACTTCGGCCTTTGCTATGGATATGTGCGCCACTAAGCGCAGAACACAGCGGTCGCAAGTCCCACTACAAATTGCTCAGAATTGGCAAGTACATGCACTGCAGAAACTACAGCCACCAGCAGATCAACCAGAAATCAAATATATAGAACGCTACTGTAGGCTTCAAGAAGCTGTTTGTATTCTCCTATGGCTATTTTCTAGCCAAGTATCAAAGGAAGCACAGTACTATGCCGGATGAGATGACACTGAGTTATTGCCTAATAGAAATCCAACCCCTACTGAATTTTGCCACTTCAGCCTTTGCTATGGATATGTGCGCCACTAAGCGCAGAACACAGCGGTCGCAAGTCTCACTACAAATTGCTCAGAATTGGCAAGTACATGCACTGCAGAAACTACAGCCACCAGCAGATCAACCAGAAATCAAATATATAGAACGCTACTGTAGGCTTCAAGAAGCTGTTTGTATTCTCCTATGGCTATTTTCTAGCCAAGTATCAAAGGAAGCACAGTACTATGCCAGATGAGATGACACTGAGTTATTGCCTAATAGAAATCCAACCCCTACTGAATTTTGCCACTTCAGCCTTTGCTATGGATATGTGCGCCACTAAGCGCAGAACACAGCGGTCGCAAGTCTCACTACAAATTGCTCAGAATTGGCAAGTACATGCACTGCAGAAACTACAGCCACCAGCAGATCAACCAGAAATCAAATATATAGAACGCTACTGTAGGCTTCAAGAAGCTGTTTGTATTCTCCTATGGCTATTTTCTAGCCAAGTATCAAAGGAAGCACAGTACTATGCCAGATGAGATGACACTGAGTTATTGCCTAATAGAAATCCAACCCCTACTGAATTTTGCCACTTCAGCCTTTGCTATGGATATGTGCGCCACTAAGCGCAGAACACAGCGGTCGCAAGTCTCACTACAAATTGCTCAGAATTGGCAAGTACATGCACTGCAGAAACTACAGCCACCAGCAGATCAACCAGAAATCAAATATATAGAACGCTACTGTAGGCTTCAAGAAGCTGTTTGTATTCTCCTATGGCTATTTTCTAGCCAAGTATCAAAGGAAGCACAGTACTATGCCAGATGAGATGACACTGAGTTATTGCCTAATAGAAATCCAACCCCTACTGAATTTTGCCACTTCAGCCTTTGCTATGGATATGTGCGCCACTAAGCGCAGAACACAGCGGTCGCAAGTCTCACTACAAATTGCTCAGAATTGGCAAGTACATGCACTGCAGAAACTACAGCCACCAGCAGATCAACCAGAAATCAAATATATAGAACGCTACTGTAGGCTTCAAGAAGCTGTTTGTATTCTCCTATGGCTATTTTCTAGCCAAGTATCAAAGGAAGCACAGTACTATGCCAGATGAGATGACACTGAGTTATTGCCTAATAGAAATCCAACCCCTACTGAATTTTCCCACTTCGGTCTTTGCTATGGATATGTGTGCCACTAAGAGCTAAACACAACGGTAGCAAGTCCCCCTGCTAATTCCTCACAAAATGGTAAAATATGCAAATTAAAATAAAAAAAGTAGAACGTTATTGTAGCCCTAAGAAGGGCTGTTGGGTTCTTTGAGAATCACTCCTGCCTAACAGTAAGCTAATAGAACACCCTAACGCTTTCCCTGAGCAGCAGCAGCTCTCTCCCTAGCGGCATCCAGAGACAGAATGATCCGAGCAGCGCGGCCAGCGGCTAGTCTATCCCAGGGTCACCTGATCTGGCCAGCCAACCACTGCTATCGACGTGTAAGGGTACCACGTCATGCTGGGTGGAGTGCAGAGTCTCCTGGCTTGTGATTGGCTCTGTTTCTGGCCGCCAAAAAGCAAAACGGCGGGAGCTGCCATTTTCTCGAGCGGGCGAAGTATTCGTCCGAGTAACGAGCAGTTTCGAGTACCCTAATGCTCGACCGAGCATCAAGCTCGGACGAGCATGTTCGCTCATCTCTAATACTAACACTTCCTAATTCTGTAGGGTTTTTCTATAGAATAGACCATACACATCATTGCCTCTACTGCTGACAGCAGATGATGCTACAGCTTATCTACTCCCCTGCCCTGAGAAGAGCTTGCCAAGAAAACTCTCCATAGACCTCAGTGAGTCACCTGCGGTCTATTTCTGAGCATTAGAATTTTTTTTTACTATGGATAAAATGGACTGGAATCAATCTTATGTTTCTTTTCCCTTCATTAGGTAAAACAGACTTGAATCTTTATTCAATCTGATCTTCTTCTATGATCCTTATACTATGATACTTTACATACTGTTAAATTTCAACAGATCTTGCCTAGATCTAACAAGTGAATACAAGAAAATGTATAATCTATCCCATGCTAGCATTGCCTCTTTCTCCATCCCTTCCTGATAATCTGAATCTTCAGAAATGCCTTTCTGTTCGGCAGTCCATAAAGGTGAACTTTTTATTTCACACCAGTGATTTCTCACTGAACCCATTTTTGCTTAGGGACACAAATATATTTGCTTTCTCGTCCTGGTTTCAGTGATTTTTCACTGATGCCTCACTGACCCATTTGTTTGAATCTGTTCTGTGTTCTTTGGAAGAAGAATTTAGATTCGAAAAACAAATTGTGAACAATCCCATTGAAAAGACTAGTTCAGTAAGAATCACTGAAGCCAGGAAGATAAAACAGACCTGTATGTATCCAGGGCCAGCGCCAGCACTGGGCTTACCTGGGAAAGTGCCAGGGCCCAGGGCTCCGGGGGGGCCCACATAATGCTGTACATAAGGAAGGCTGGCTTTGGCTTCTGATTTCATGAAATTTATCTGAATATAAATTGGTGAGTTATTTCATATAATGTCCCCAATATAAAATAAAAAAATAACATAAAGTGCCCAACCCTCTTAAGAAAAAATGTCCTTAATGACCAGGGAACAACCAGGGCAATCAAAGAAAAGAACCACGGCCAATTCCTCTGATTTCTTCTGCTAGCGAAACCCCTATAGCTCAGTGTAAACCAGTTTAGTCAGTTTAATTACTAAGATGTTACTTTGGGCTATCCATTGAAGCTAGATAGTTTTGTTCTCTAAATAAAAAATCTCTGTCTGATGTTACTTTTTGTATTTACATCTGATAACTCTCAGTAAAGTGGGTAGCGAAGGTCTCACATCATGTATATAAGCTTCTGGTATGGCAATAGATAGAGCAGATTTTTCTGCTCTTTACCCATAGAAAACCTTTGTGTCAATCATAGCGAATCAGGATAAATGCACAGAAGCATGTCTGCTTATCTATTGATCAGCACAGAGTTTACCAATTGTAGTGCTATCGATGCAGGGCCATAGAGGGAGGGATGCCTTTGGAAGGGAGCACATTGAGATTCATGTGCATGCATACTAATGTCAGGACGTGTCAACACAGTTGGCAGCAGGTTTGTCGGTTGGATTCTGTATGTGTTGTGCTACAAAGGTGTTTTCATTGGCAAAGATAAATATATTATAATAGTGCCGTATATCAGGCATAACATCCTATGTATCCTCTGTCCACCTTCTCCAGTGCCCATTGTCCTGGCAGGGGAGCTTCTGTGGGAAACCATCTCTGCATGTCTTCTTTAAGAATTGATCTATTGTACGTGGAAGGGTATATGTTACATAATTACATTTCAATTGGATTTTTCCTGTAGGGAAATAAATACATTTAGTCATTTTTATAATGAATTTTATATTGTAGAAAACCTATAGAAGTAAAATGACACAAACAACTGTATAAAACAAAGAATGGGGAGAATTGTTATGAGTTTAATTTTTTTCTCAATTTTGTAGGGGTCTGTATTGCCATTATGTGCACAGAACTTATCAAACTTGCACGAAGTTTGAGAAAACTGATGCATCTGCACTTTCTGCAGTAGGACCCTTTGCAACTTTTTGAAACCCGGATTCTTGTGTAAAGGAATTGATGCATTCATCCAAATGTCAATTTTAGGCTGCACTCACACACCCATATGAAAAGGCCATATGTTACCCGTACTGTACCAGTTTTTTTACAGGTTACATAGGGCCACATTCATTTTAATGGAAAATTCGTCCAAACATTTATATTGCCATTGTTAAAGGAAATCTACCATTTTAAAATGGTAATTCAGACCTAAACATACCGTTACACAGCGGTAGGTAAGCCGATGCTGGAGGTGGTCATGATATGGCACAGAAATCCGCAGTTTTGAGGAAAAATAGATTTATCAATAGGCATATGACCCTATTTGGCGCTCCTGGGCCCCCGACACAGGGCACTTGGCGCTGCGTGCTTGAAACTTCTCGCTCCCGAGAGCCGGTGACGTCACCAAGCTCTCAGGAGCATTGGCACATGCGCACAGTTTCTTCTTTATGTGCGGGCATGCGAAATGAAGATACAGTGCGCATGCGCCATTGCTTCCGAGAGCTTGTGATGGCTCTATCTCTAAAGGGGGGGGGGAGAAGTTTCAAGCACGCAAGGTGCGTGAATTGTTATGATCGGGACCAAGTGCCAACCACCCTGTGTCGAAAGCTCAGGAGTGCTGAATGGGGTCATATGCCTATTGATAATTCGATTTTTCATCGAAACTGCGGATTTCCATGCCATATCATGACCACCTCCAGCATCGGCTTACCTAGTGCTGTGTAACCGTATGTTCAGAATGACCAATTTAAAATGATAGGCTTCCTTTAATACTGTTCCATATCGTACCATATATTAGCTGTATAAAAATATAGAGCATGTCCTATTTTCTCCCGTATTTTAGTTCTGTATGTCCTAGAAGTCTATGGGGACGTATAAAATACGGGTTACATATGTGCTGCATACGGATGAAAAACGTCACATATATATGGGCTCATACGGCACGGAAATACAGCACTGGAGAAATCACACGTTCATGTGAATGCAGCCTTGAGTGAAGTAAAGATCTATCAATGTCATTAGCATTGTGAGGATGTTGCAATAGTGGCCCATGTTGTTGCAGCTCAAATCCTTTAGATTTAAGCCATAGCCAAGGCACGCACAGAGAATGTCCATAACACGTAAGTGTTGGGTACAGTATTTCTGCCAGGGTTACTTTTGGCAGAATTTTGTTGCATTCATGACAATAAAGAAAATAATTTTCAGTAAGTGAAATCTGGAATCCATATATTGACCATACAAAAAATAATAACACACGCATATATATTTATATTGAGAGAGAATATTTTTGTAAACTTGTTTTTGCATGCAGGTAAGTCATGTATGCTCTGAAGTCATAAAGTCTTTCACAAACACAGTAGATTTACTTGAAGCCATCAGCTTACAGTTGTCATGTTGAAGCTGTCAGTCACCTGCTTGTCTAAGTTGCAGCTTCTAGCCATTGTGCTGTCTTACATGACCTTCAATAATTTAAAAAATGGGTTATTACCTTAGGTCCAGTGAGACAGGATAGAGTATAGCATTTGCAAATTGCTTTTCATGGAGATGCTTTTTCTTGTGAGTGAGCAAGCCTTTTCAGATCAGCAGCTACGTCTGTGGTTTTTGCCTTCTGCTCTTACAGAGCCGGCTGGCAACAATGGCCTGGCACTGATATGGCTTTCAGTTTAGGTATCACAGTTATCCTCAGCAGACTAAGCTAATTTTCTCAAACCACCTTTAAGACTGGTATTACATGTTCACGTTTTTGAATACAGTCTTTAACCCCTTAAGAAGTGTCCCGTTTGCACTTTCCTGACACTATAAGAAGTTACAACTTCAGAACACTTTATCACTGTTAAAGACTGTTTTCTTATGACAAGTAGAAAAATTTGGGTGATATGTCTTGTGTTTATTTATGAAAACAAAGAAATTCTACATTTTCCAAATTCTACATTTTCTGCAGTCATACCACCAAAATAGTTTGATCATTTTTGTGTGACCTCCCATTTTTCTAGGATATTATGAGGCTTATAACGATAGGTTTATTTTTTTCACATTTTTATGAAAAATTTCAAAAACTTATATTTTGAGGAACCAGCTCAGCTTTCAAGTGACTTGAAAAAACAATAAATGAACCCAATATAGAATCCAGGGCCGGCCTGGCCCACTGGTGCACCGATGAAATCACCCGTGGGCCCCGACACCTCTTGGCTCCACCCCCTCATAATGCAGTAAGAGTGCCTCCACGCCGGACTCCTTTTACTGAGAGCAGGCACACACACAACTGTCAGACTTCACCTACTGGAGTGTGGAGTGCTAATGGCAAGCACATCAACCTACAGCCTGGAGTCTCTCATCTTCCTCCAGCTTTCTCCTGACTTCCCAAGCACTGAGGGAAGATGAGAGAGACTCCTGGCCCAGTCTGCTTAGCTGTGCCACTACCTCTAGACTGAGCCGACAGTCAGGAGTAAGTGGGACTGGAGGGCTGAGTTGTCCGGGAGTGCCCCAGCGGGAGAGATGCAGTGTGCAGTCCATATTGGGGCCCAGGAGGCAGGAATAACTATTACAATAGAAATGTGCTACTTCACATTACCTGTAGCACTCTCTCCTCAGGGTTGCAACAACTTCCGGGTTAGTGGAGAAGACGGGTCAGCAAGGAGGGGCAGGGCTCTCTGCACAATACTCAGTATAGCACAAGAAGATGCAGTCTATAGCTTACAGCATGTGTTGTGTCCTATCCTCCTCATCATGTACAGCTTGATATAAGCTGTTTCCTCCATGTGCTCTGGTCACTGCTGTCCTGGGACTGAGAAGTGGGATGGCATCTTTACATCAGGCTATACACTAAAGGGAGGTAGTTATATACTACTAAGGGCTGGCTGGCTATATACTGGGAGCCTGTGACCAATGCGTTTCCCACCCTCAGTTTATACTCGAGGCAATAGGTTTTCACAGTTTTTGGTGGTAAAATTAGGTGTCTCGGCTTATACTCGAGTATATATGGTACATTTTTATGGATCCACAAAAAAACAGAAGGCTGGCAATAAAAGGGTCACATGATTGTGTTAAATGTGGATGACACCTGTGTGATATACTCAAAAAAGAAAACAAACACAAACTTGTGTGTGTATGTAGCCTCAGAGTCAAAAATTGTTAGGCAGAGAGTAATAAAAATATACAGTATATACTCGAGTATAAGCCGACCCGAGTATAAACCGAGACCCCTAATTTTACCACCAAAACTGGGAAAAACTATTGACTCGAGTATAAGCTGAGGGTGGGAAATGCATTGGTCACAACCCCCCCCCCCCCGGTATATAGCCAGCAAGCCCCCAGTAGTATATAGTCAGCCCCCTATGGTATACAGCCAGCCCAGCCTGCCTCCTGTAGTATACAGCCAGCCCCCTGTAGTATACAGCCAGCCCAGCCTGCCCCCTGTGGTATACAGCCAGCCCAGCCTGCCCCCTGTAGTATACAGCCATCCCAGCCTGCCCCCAGTAGTATACAGCCAGCCCAGCCTGCTCCCAGTAGTATACAGCCAGCCCAGCCTGCCCCCAGTAGTATACAGCCAGCCCAGCCTGCCGCCAGTAGTATACAGCCAGCCCAGCCTTCCTCCAGTAGTATACAGCCAGCCCAGCCTGTCCCCAGTAGTATACAGCCAGCCCAGCCTGCCCCCAGTTGTATACAGCCAGCCCAGCCTGTCGCCAGTAGTATACAGCCAGCCCAGCCTGCCCCCAGTAGTATACAGCCAGCCCAACCTGCCCCCAGTAGTATACAGCCAACCCAGCCTTCCCCCAGTAGTATACAGCCTGCCCCCAGTAGTATACAACCTGACCCTAGTAGTATACAGCCAGCCCAGCCTGTCCCTAGTAGTATACAGCCATCCCAGCCTGCCCCCAGTAGTATACAGCCAGCCCAGCCTGCTCCCAGTAGTATACAGCCAGCCCAGCCTGCCCCCAGTAGTATACAGCCAGCCCAGCCTGCCCCCAGTAGTATACAGCCAGCCCAGCCTGCCCCCTGTAGTATACAGCCAGCCCAGCCTGCCCCCAGTAGTATACAGCCAGCCCAGCCTGCCCCCAGTAGTATACAGCCAGCCCAGCCTGCTCCCAGTAGTATACAGCCAGCCCAGCCTGCCCCCAGTAGTGTACAGCCAGCCCAGCCTGCCCCCAGTAGTATACAGCCAGCCCAGCCTTCCTCCAGTAGTATACAGCCAGCCCAGCCTGTCCCCAGTAGTATACAGCCAGCCCAGCCTGCCCCCAGTAGTATACAGCCAGCCCAGCCTGTCCCCAGTAGTATACAGCCAGCCCAGCCTGCCCCCAGTAGTATACAGCCAGCCGAGCCTGCCCCCAGTAGTATACAGCCAGCCCAGCCTGCCCCCAGTAGTATACAGCCTGCCCCCAGTAGTATACAGCCTGCCCCTAGTAGTATACAGCCAGCCCAGCCTGTCCCCAGTAGTATACAGCCAGCCCAGCCTGCCCCTAGTAGTATACAGCCAGCCGAGCCTGCCCCCAGTAGTATAAAACCAGCCCAGCCTGCCCCCAGTAGTATACAGCCTGCCCCCAGTAGTATACAGCCTGCCCCTAGTAGTATACAGCCAGCCCAGCCTGTCCCCAGTAGTATACAGCCAGCCCAGCCTGTCCCCAGTAGTATACAGCCAGCCCAGCCTGCCCCCAGTAGTATACAGCCAGCCGAGCCTGCCCCCAGTAGTATACAGCCAGCCCAGCCTGCCCCCAGTAGTATACAGCCTGCCCCCAGTAGTATACAGCCTGCCCCTAGTAGTATACAGCCAGCCCAGCCTGTCCCCAGTAGTATACAGCCAGCCCAGCCTGCCCCTAGTACTATACAGCCAGCCCAGCCTGCCTCCAGTAGTATAAAACCAGCCCAGCCTGCCCCCAGTAGTATACAGCCTGCCCCCAGTAGTATACAGCCCGCCCCTAGTAGTATACAGCCAGCCCAGCCTGCCCTTAGTAGTATACAGCCAGCCCAGCCTGCCCCCAGTAGTATACAGCCAGCCCAGCCTGCCCCCAGTAGTATACAGCCAGCCCAGCCTGCCCACCTCCGGTGGCCCCAATGCACACCGCTGCTAACCTGATGTCAGTGCGACTCCTCTTCTGTCTTCCACGCCTGTCTTCTTTCTTCTGTATCAGTCTGCAGGGTGCGGGCATCTTTCTTCCCTGAGGGCAGGCGGGAATAAACATGACCGCGCCCTGCGGGCTGATACAGAAGAAGAAAAAAGAAGACAGGCGCAGAAGCCAGAAGAGGAGCCGCGCTGACATCGGGAGAGCAGCGCTGCACATCGGGGCCACCGGAGGGGGAGTATATAAGTTTTTTTTTCGTACTGGGCTGTGTGTTGACTCGTGTATAAGCCAAGTTGAGGATTTTCAGCATATTTTTTGTGCTGAAAAACTCGGCTTATACACAAGTACCATATACGGTAAATGGAAAAGGACTACAAAATAGGTTTTCAGGAACACTGGAAAGCCCATGGGGGCTGAGACAGGGATAGTTTAAAAAACATATTTAGCTGGTTTCAGACACTGATGTTGCTCAGATCTTTAAAGGGCATCTTCCACCAGGATGAAGGATTGTATGCAAATGAGTCTGAGGGGCTCCAGGCTTCATAGGTTTTAATGGAGCCTGGAGCCCCTCAGGCTCATTTGCATACATTCCTTCATACTGATGGTAGATGTCCTTTAAGCTTTGTACCTGGTCAGAAGGCACAGGCAGGGAGGGGGGGGGGTTATCACAGAGCCCACTTGAACCAATGAGTGAGCCCCATGAAATATAAGAAGTCTTACCCTCAAAGGAGGCCACTCATTTGCTGAACCTCAGCCTGGAACTGTCAATCAGACAAAATTACTTTTGTTCCTACCCCTGTCCTTGTCTCCATTAATGTATTAAAACACTTTTTAAATTTTAAATAGCTCCGTTTGGAGAAACCAAGGTTTAATCACCAGAGGCGACAGGGCTTTTTTACTATGAGAACGGTCAATCTGTGGAATAGCCTGCCTCAGGCGCTGGTCACAGCAGGGACAGCGGATAGCTTCAAGAAGGGTCTAGATGCCTTTTTTACAGCTAAATAACATTGATTGTTATGTTATATAAGATTGTTTTCCCTAAATCCCTTCCTCATCCAATCCCTTCCCTTCCTTGGTTGAACTTGATGGACAAGTGTCTTTTTTCAACCGTATAAACTATGAAACTATAACTATGAAATCCAGTGTACCACAACCAGAGACAATCTGGCTGATTAACATTGCATTTTCTGTGGGAATTGGAAGCCAGTTAACCTGATTTTTATAATATACAATATTCCCATGTAGCAGTAGGTGGGTCCCTAGGATCAATTTCACTGGTGGGCCCCAGGACCTCCAGTCCGACCCTGATAGAATCTACACTCCTCAATGTATGTAAAACAACTATTAGGAGATTTGTTAACCCTTTAGAAGAAATCTACACTAGGATAAATGGTTGTAAACCAAGCACACTTACACGCTGGTGTGCACCATATCTGGATCAGGATCTGCTCTTCTTTTAGCTTCTTTTAGCCTCGGTTTTTACAAGAAAAAAATAGCTGTAAATATTATGCAAATGAGCCTGAGGGGTTCCACCTGGTTTATGTAAAAACAATGGCATAAGTGCTTTCACAAACGTCCAGGGGCATCGAGATTAGTACTGCATGATGCGGGAAGTCACTTCCTGCCATGCAATACTATTATGTCCGAAACTGAGAATGCCTTAAATCCAAAGATTGTGTTGAACAGAGGAGGACAAGTATCACCAGTCTTTTCTGATCCACAACTGAATAACTGTATTTAGACAGCATAGAAGAACCAATGTACACTCCAGTGGCTCTTGGCTTATAGCAATATCATCTAATTGCTGACATTCCCTTCCCATCATGAAAAGGGACTCTTATGAATCCAAAGGCAACAAAAAACAATCATCAAAGATTAAAAAAAAAAATAATAACATTTCACACCCTGCTATTGAATGTGTGACCATGAAAGACAACTGGGCTCCATCAAACTTCCTGAAACAAGTGCATTGTAATGACATCTGTACGCCTTTAAGTGGTAACCCTGTATTACCCCTTTCTCTGTGATTTGTACTGTATGTGACTAGCAATGATGACCACATCATTTAATATGTATGAAGATGCTAATTAATGCCAAGTGCCGGGGGCATCAAACACATAAGTTATGCAGAATGCTAACAAACAAGTAACAGGAAATTATTCCGCCATGCTAGATTGTAAGCACTAACTCTATTTAGCAAACCACCGATGGAAACAAATACTGTAATCACAATTATCTATTTTCATCCTGGTTTTATATCCTCTTCTTGAATGTGCTGCACTTAACCATTCGTTTACTGATGGGTATATCACAAGTACTAAACTCTTACCTGTAGTAAAGGATAGCTGACTGACTGATGCATACTTATAGGAGTATTCTCAGCTGGGCATTGAAATGTAATATAATTCTTCTGCGATATACATGCATTTCTTCAATTAGATGTAATTAAAAAAATATGTACCTGTGAAGATAAAATCTCATAAATGTTGACATGTCCCATAGAAACAAGATTGTTGTCCTTAGATATGACCACCACTGCTGGAGTGATTGCACAAAGAAACAAATAGTTTTTGCACATGAAATATCAGGGATGGACTGTATTTCCCACAGCCGCCCTGTGGTAATAAAAGCCGAATCCTGGTGGTCAGGTAAGCAAAATAGTACATTTCTGGCCACTGCTGCCAGTGTTTGGGGGTGGTCGTAACCAAGGAAGCCATCTCATTCCTAAAGGACAGCATGGCTACATTTATAGGAAATTATCTTCACACAGGTCCATTTAAAAAAAAAACAAAAACATCTAATTGAAGAAATGTATCCATATGGGAGATGAATTACATGAAATGTCACTGCCCAGGTGAGAATAGCCCTTTAAAGGATAATAAAACATAGCAGCATTTATAGCATTATGCATAATCTGGGCATTTGGCCTGAGTTCTGGATTACCAGTAACATTCAATTCAGTCATACATATGTTCTAAGAATGGACATGGATCTGGATTAGAGATGAGTGAACATACTCGTCCGAGCTTGATGCTCGTTCGAGCATTAGCGTACTCGAAACTGCTCGTTGCTCGGACGAGTATTCCGCCAGCTCGAGAAAATGGCATCCCCCGCCGTTTTGCTTTTTGGCGGCCAGAAACAGAGCCAATCACAAGCCAGGAGACTCTGCACTCCACCCAGCATGACGTGGTACCCTTACACGTCGATAGCAGTGGTTGGCTGGCCAGATCAGGTGACCCTGGAATAGACTAGCCCCTGCCCGCGCTGCTCGCGTCATTCTCTGTCTGGATGCCGCTAGGGAGAGAGCTGCTGCTGGTCAGGGAAAGCGTTAGGCTGTTCTATTAAAATAGTGTTAGGCAGGAGTGATTCTACAAGAACCCAACGGTTTATTTAGGCCTACAATAGCGTTATATTTTCCATTTTTTTTTGTTTTTTGTTTGCTTGTGGCTGGGCTTGCTGGCATTAGTAGTGCAGCTAGTACCATATTGTGAGTAATTTGCAGGGAGACTTGTGTTTAGCTCTTAGTGACACACATATCCACCTCAAACACCGAAGTGGGACAATTTATTAGGGGTTTGATTTGAATTAGGCGAGTCTGTTGATTTATTTTTTTTTACGTTTATTTCTTTTTAGAACTCACAGTAATCTGGCATAGCAGTGTGCTTTGAGTGTGGGCTAGAAAATAGCCATAGGAGAACCCCAACGGCTTATTTAGGCCTACATTAGCGTTATATTTTCCTTTTTTTTTGGTTTGCTTGTGGCTGGGCTTGCTGCTATTAGTAGTGCAGCTAGTACCATATTGTGAGGAATTTGCAGGGAGACTTGTGTTTAACCCTTAGTGACACACATATCCACCTCAAACACCGAAGTGGGACAATTTATTAGGGGTTTGATTTGAATTAGGCACAGTCTGCTGATTTATTTTTTTTTACGTTTATTTCTCTTATAACTCAAAGTCATCTGGCACAGCACAAAATCCAGTTGTGTGCTGTCAGTGTAGGTTAGAAACTAGCCATAGCAATAGGATAGCATCGTTTTGTTTAAAAAAAAAACACAAAAAGCACAAAAAAAAAAATTTGAAGTTTACACTTTAATTTTGAAAATGTTTAACCCGAGGGCTAGGAGTAGAGGACGAGGGCGTGGACGTGGGCGTCCAACTACTGCAGGGGTCAGAGGCCGTGGTCCTGGGCGGGGTGAGACACCACCTGCTGATGACGGAGCAGGGGAACGCCGCAGAGCTACACTCCCTAGGTTCATCATGTCTCAAGTTACTGGGACTCGTGGTAGAGCACTGTTGAGGCCAGAACAGTGCGAAGAGGTGATTTCGTGGATTGCTTCTAGCCATTTGTCCACCAGTCAGTCTTCCACGCAGTCCACCCATGTCACCGAAATCAGCACTCCTCCAGCTCCTCCACCTCAGCCTCCTTCCCCCCAGTCTGCCCCCTCCCAGCAAAATTTGGCATTTGAACCGGCATACTCTGAGGAACTCTGTTTTAAGCAATTTTTGGGAGTGCCACATACAGGCACTCAATCTATTTAATTTTTCTGGAGGACCACCTACCTGCTCCTCTGGTTTGAAAACTTTTTTGGACTGCCACATACAGGCACTCAATTTATTTAATTTTTCTGGAGGACCACCTACCTGCTCCTCTGGTTTGAAAACTTTTTTGGACTGCCACATACAGGCACTATCCAAATTAAATTGTCTTCATAGCAGCCTCCACATGTCGTCTTTTTAGCTGGCTCCACACGTTGTCTCCATTGCTACCTCCACACGTCATCGCCATAGCTGCCTCCAAAAGTCGTCCATATAGCTGCCTCCATACATGGTCTCCTTATCAAACGAACTGTGTCAGGCAGAATTTTGGGTTGTTTTCATGGATTCCACATCAAACTTGTTAACTTTGTCGCCACCCTGCTGTGTAATCCACAAAATATACTGTCAAACTTTTATCATTTACCGATATTATTTCAGCGCTTCTTGCGCATCTGTTTACATTCCCCTCACCCGCCATAACCCAAACTTATAAGAACGCTACTACACTTGATCTTATACAAAAGGTTCTTAGAAGTGCTGTTTGGGGAGTAGCCGAGAGACAGGGGCTTGGAGAGGCGAAAACTCGCCTGGCAGCGGAGCACCAGCTCCATCCCAAGATCCAACTAACATAGTTTTAATTGCAGCACCTTTAATCTACTACTAGTTCACTGCCTCCATACATCGTCCCCTTATCAAACGAGCTGTGTCAGGCAGAATTTTCAGGTGTTTCACCAGATACATAGTGGAACGCGGCCCATCTGTCGCCGCCATGCTGGAGACCTGAAGTTGCAATCATAGCAGCGCAATATGGATGCCCCATACTGTCGCTCTTAATCATGGAACCATTTCCGTAAAAACAATTAAAAATAGAACCACTATGCTATTCCATTATTCCTAGGTGAAATATTCAAACGACCCGGCCTGCTTTGAAAATTATAATTTTTTCAAAGTAAACGCTTCTGGCCCCCAGGCCCATTTTGGGTGGGGAGGAGCCGAGAGACAGGGGCTTTGACAGGCGAAATCTCGCCTGGCAGTGGACCGCCAGCTCCATCCCAAGATTAGGCAGCCTCAGAGGCATCCATGCATGCTGCCCCTGCTGTTTCCTGTCCATTTTGCCTCCACGATCCTCCACAGCGTCCACCAATGTCTCATTTCAACTCTCTATACCCCAGACGCTGGAGCACGAGAGGATATGCAGCACATCATCCCCTTATCAAACGAGCTGTATCAGGCAGGATTTTCAGGTGTTTCACCAGATACATAGTGGAACTCGGCCCATCTGTCGCCGCCATGCTGGAGACCTGAAGTTGCAATCATAGCAGCGCAATATGAATGCCCCATACTGTCGCTCTTAATCATGGAAGTCGTCTCCATGGCTGCCTCCACATGTCGTCCCCTTATCAAAAGGCTCATTTTTCGGGTGTTTCACCAGATACGTTATGGAACTTGGTCACTATGTCGCTACCATGCTGTGTTATCGACTAAATATACCGTAAACCTTTTGTTCACATAGGAAATCATTTCAGCGCTTCTTGCTCACCTCCTTTGGTGAAGCCTGAGTCCATTTAGGGTATGTCGCCATGACACTCTCTAGCCTGCCGCTGCTGCCGTTGCCTCTGCATGCCGTCCCCTATAGTGTCAGGGTCAATTATTGCATGTTTTAGATGCTATCTAGCCTCATTCGGTCACTCTGTCATGGCCATGCTGTTGCCCATAATTTTGGCATAATGGTACGATTAAGCAGCCTCAGAGGCATCCATGCATGCTGCCCCTGCTGTTTCCTGTCCATTTCCGTGGTGTTTCCATCCTTTTCTGAGGTTCCCAGGTGTTTGGCCAAGCTTCCCTGTGCAGAGCCTTGGTCCCCTTGCTCGAGTCTCCCATTGACTTCAATGGGGCTCGTTATTCGAGACGAGCACTCGAGCATCGGGAAAAGTTCATCTCGAATAACGAGTACCCGAGCATTTTAGTGCTCGCTCATCTCTAATCTGGATGCCAAATGCTCTATGTACCATGAATAGAGTTTTTTAATGTTCATAATGACGTTGACATTGATGTAATTCCTACTGTCACTTCTATATTAGTGGATCCTTTTCTCTAAAACCCAAATTCCTTTAACCCTAGAATGCATACCTGGGGCCTCGCAGGCCCGCTCTGTTAGTTTTTTTCTTTTTTCTGCAAGATTACTTTAGTTAGAATTCTGAAACTCTAGGTATTCCTCAGTTATATAGTTGTTAGTCATTACCAGTTGTTCATATATTTTTATGTTACAGGCATTTCGGTATAATAACTCTTTTTTGTGAATACCCCATATTTACATACCTGGGGCCTTTTAGGCCCATACTAGGTTTACATGTGATCCTAAGTCTTTTTGTCTTTTCTGTTGCTGGGGAAAACTGTGACTTAGGCTGCATTCACACTGCCGTTGCCCGCCGTACCGTAGCGGGCAACGGCAGCACGCGGGGAGATGAGGAGGAGGTGAGCGCAGCGCACCCCCGCCCCTCTCATAGGGATACATGGCGCACGGCGCCGTAATACGGGAAAAGATAGGACATGTCCTATCTTTTTCCCGGGTACGGAGCGGTACGGTGCCGCACGTGTGCTGCACTGTACCGCTCCGGTAGGGCGCCATGCGCCCATTGCCGTCTATGGGGGACGTATATAGGCCGCATATACGTCTGCCAAATATATGTCCCCCATATGGTCGTGTGAATGTAGCCTTAGTCTTTATGACTGAGTGTGGATTGTGCCTGACTACATGGTCATGTGATCTTGGGAAGGAGGCTACCTCATGATGTCATGCGTCTCTGACATCATCATAGTTCCTGAACAGGAAGGAGGAAGGAGTCAGCTTTCTTGTTTCTTGAAAAAGAAACTCTGAGCTCCAAAAATCCAAAGATTTCCACTTCACCTAAAAGAAAGTGGTGACCTGCTAAAGATGAGAGGAAGTGGCTGCACCGACACTAACAAAGAGTCTACAACCCTTATTGTAATCATTTTTTTTCATTATAGTTTACTGACTTCTAAGGTTACAATGGCACAGTCTACATCCAGGGGTTTGACGGACCAAGAAATCAAAGCAATCATTTTTGATACAGTCCTGTGTAAAATACTACAATTTCATCTTCCAGATGTTGAATTACAGATAACATGTGAAAGATGTTGCGGTCATTAGTAAATTCAAAAAGGAAACTTTGAAAAGGGATATTCCTGCAACATGTGTACTGCAACTTTTATATAAAAAAAAAATTTTAGACAAAAAAACGTTATTATAAAGAGTTATATTGAATTAGTATATTGGGCGTTTTAAGCCCGTTCAGTTACTTTGGGTTTTTTTTGCACAAAATGTTTTGAATTATTCACATCTTAGGATGCATTCTCACCAGTGCTGGTGTTTGCCAGGAGGTGATCCGTAATGGATATGATCTCTTGGTAACTCCAGTTAAGGCTGCCGGAATGCCCGGATTCTACCAGCCTTAGCTGGGGACACCAGGAGGTCAGATCCAGTACAGATCCCCTCCCGGCAGACACCAGCGCTAGTAGGAATGCATCCTTACTTTGCATTTTTAAAATAAACTTTAAAAAGTATTTTTATTTGAGTTATTCCATGTTATTTGCACACGGGCCTAAAAGGCCCCAGGTATGTAATAGTGTAGATTTCTATGGTCATGCATTCTAGGGTTAACTGTTTATATAAATGGAGCCACTCTATTGGCTCTTTACAGGAAAAAGATGTGCATAATTTGTTATGTAGAGGTTGGTAAGAGAGTCAATGATTTCATCAGTAGTCATCTGAAGTTCAGAAGCATTCAGGTGTAGAATGGAAAACAATAATGGAATGGATCCCCTGATGTTTTATGAATGCTTACTTGCATCGGAAACAGCTGAACCATACTTTAAGGTATGTGCTCACATTAGCCAGTTAACACATGTCTAAAGTCTTGGCACCATCTCTAGGCATTGAATGTAAATGTGATAGTACTCGGTTTTAATATTGTGCATTTCAGCCTACAGACGGGATAGCCAAGAGCGCTATTTCAAAGGCATATGCTTCTTTGAGGCAATGAAACTATATATCTAGTGTTGACTTGTGTTGGTTGTAGTACAATACAGTTATATTGCAGTATATTGTATGAGTGATCACACCCCCTAGGGTTAAAGTACCCTAAAGAGCCTGAAATAATAGTAAAAAATATAGTAAAATTCAAATAACCCTCCTTTACCTAGAACTTGTTTAAAAATAAAATCACAAGATGCATCATTGTTATTGAAGGTATGTGTCACGGTTGGTCCCGCGGGCTCACCCGTGCTCCTCTGCTCCCGCCAGCGTGCCGCCAGCGCATCTCACCTGTCCCGGCTCCTGGCTCGCTCCCCTCCGCTGTGCGCGCGCTTCCCCGACTGCTAGGGCGCGCGGCAGCTTCTCCAGATTTAAAGGGCCAGCGCGCCATTAATTGGCGCTGGCCACAGGGCAGCCATCAGGAAATTCGGGGCCCCATACAGCAAAAGTGTCTGGGCCCCAACACACCCCAAAACCGAACAAGCCTCCTGCCCCCCGCAGTGACCTTTCACAAACAGGGTTTGAGGCCTGTTGCTACGACAAGGCACACTCTTCTGGCCCCAGCCACAAAATATATTTACAAAAAGGAAAAGGCTGCTCCGGTCTTCTTCTCGTTCTCTTGCGCGCGCCTTCTTCTCCTGCAGACAGTGTGTGATCCCGCGAGACCTGTGACCCAGCACTGGATCTCGCGGGATCACACAGCCAGCCCAGGAGGAAGCGCGCAGAGACCGACGCGACGCTGGCGGCAGGGTAAGCATGAAAGAACTGTACGCAGCGCACTGCGCACTTAACCAGCGGCCCCCGGCGCCTCCACCCCACACATATTGTGCAGCACAGACCGCACAGTCTGCGGCCCACCGGCCGGGCCCCCCCCCCCCCCCCCTAGTGTCTTAGAGTCCGGGCCCCATAGGGCAGTACCAGTTGTACTGCCCTATCGGCGGCCCTGGCTGGCCATATTGCCCAATTCTACATAAGCCTGCCTCTTCCTGCAAGCCCCGCTGGATCTTTGTGCCATACAGCCTGAGAGAAAGCTTCCTGGTTATTATTCCTGCGTTCCTGTGTATTCCTGCATTCCTGTGTATTCCTGCGTTCCTGTGTGTTCCCGCTCCTGAGTCCTGTGTTGCCGTGTTACCCGAGTTCCTCCGTGTTGCTTTGTGCCTGTGTTCCCGTTCCCACCTGCCTGGACCTCCCGTTGCTGACCCCGGATTTGAACTTGACCTTGCATCTCTGCCGCCTGCCCTGACACTGAGCCTGGACTTGATCACGAGACTGTCTTCTGCAAAGGTACCTCGACCTCGGCTGGTGGTATCCTGCCGCAGCAAGCCCAACCCACTTTGCGGCGGGCTCTGGTGAAAACCAGGTGCCACTTAGACTCCGGTCCCAGGTGTCCGCAAGTTCCATCTCCCGCAGTGGTCCAGAGGATCCACTGATCCTGACAGTATGATGTGGTTTGATTTGCGTTTTTTTCTGCAATGCTTTTTAAAGGTAATGCAGACATATAGCATGAATGCTGCATAAAGCCTTGTTCACAAGATGTAATGTTCACATAAGCGCATCCAGAATGACTCGAGCCGAAACACCAGCCAGATGTGTTTAGACAAAAATGTGGCTCTAATGAGTAGCAAGCAACAAGTGTTTTTGTAAATGGCAAAACATGTTACTACTTTGTGAACACAAGCGTTTAGGTGTAACCGCATCCGTTTTCAGGTAGGATTTATTCCGGATGTGCTTGAAGTGTATTTCAAAGTGCAATTCAACTGCATCTTGTGAACTTGACTTTCAGGTCAAGCATTAAGCAGGATCTCTTATTAAGGCTGCATTCACACGATCTATTAAATTTTCACGTTCTGTATATTTCTGGCGTATTGTGCCATATATTCGTGCCGTTTTTAGCCGTATGTGCACATATTGCGCCATATCCGTACCGTGTCCGTATAAAATATGGTGGGCCAGCAAATAATGACAAATGATGACAAAAGCTTGCCCATCCCCAAATTTGGTCACCTGACCGGCCCAGACTCCATTTTGACTTTTCTGAGAGCGAGGTTTAGTCTCCATTGCTGCTTCTGGTTTCTGGCACTTCTTGTCTTTTGCGTACAATCCCACAGATGATCTGCTCCTGGACTGGGTTGTTCTGCGCTTTCTCCGAAGGTGTTCTGCAATGCGTGAGGAGGAGCGGCAGTCGACTTGGCGATTTTGGGTTCATCCCATTGTTGCCGAGCGGCCTAGGAGGGGTCACTTCATGAACTTGTGCGCCAGCATCCGGACAAGTTTCACAAGTACGTTCGGATGACTGTGACTTCATTTGATCATCTTTTGGGGGACCTGTGATCGGGGCTCCGGTTTCAGGATACCAACATGAGGCGTTCTGTGACACCAGAGGAACGGCTCATTGTGACACTGCGGTAAGTTTTTTCAAGTATATACATTTCATTATTTCAAGTTGGACAGTCTCTTTAAATATTAAATGTATTTTTTCTTTTAGGTTTCTTGCCACTGGGAACTCGTTTGCTTCGTTGCATTATGAGTTCCTGCTGGGCATTTCCACCGTTTCAATGATCGTGCGAGCGACCTGCGAAGTGATATGGAAGCGGCTAAGAGCTGCGGTCATGCCTGTGCCAACTGCTGAAGACTGGATCCGGATTTCTGATGGTTTCCTGGACTCAGCACAGTTTCCAAATTGCATCGGGGCGCTGGATGGGAAACACATACATGTGAAGAAGCCGGCTCACTCAGGGTCCCAATTCTTCAATTATAAACAACATTTTTCTGTGGTTTTGTTGGCTTTGGCTGACAGTGACTACAAGTTTATAATTGTTGATATTGGGGCCTATGGAAGTTCTGCGGATGCAGCGGCCTTCAGGGCTTCCAGAATGGGTGAACGACTTCGCTCCAACCAGCTGACCTGCCCGAGCCGAGATGTCTACCTGGATCTACTGGACCTCCTGCACCATTTGTGATCGTCACTGATGAAGGCTTTGGACTTTCCCGTCATGTGCTGCGGCCATTCCCGCGGCGTGGTTTGGATGAACGGAGGCACATTTTCAACTATCGGCTCACCCGAGCAAGACGGAATGTGGAGTGTGCCTTCGGGATTCTTTGCAGCAAGTGGCAGGTTCTACATAGCTCTATTCAGATGGACCCGGACAACATTAAGAAGGTAGTACAAGCCTGCGTTATTCTTCACAACTTCGTTTGGATCCATGATGGTGCTTCAGATGGTGACCTGGAGGGACAACATCCAACAGCGTCTATCCCCCTGGACAACACTCTCCAAGGACGGTCCGGAGCGGCTGGACTGTTTGTTCGCGAGCAGTTTGCCTCCTACTTTGCTTCTTTGGAGGGTGTCGTTCCCTGGCAGATGGATACTATTAGTGGACGTTGAGGCTCTAAACTTTTAGATTAGTGTTTTTTTTTTATTTTGAACCTTTTTTGTTTTGGTAGTTTAGTGTAGGGACTCGCAAGTGATGCGGGTTGTGAGCTTACTACTTCTTTGACCCATTTTAGAATAGTTGCTTTTTGGCTGACATTGGAAAATGAGTCAAAGGAGTAAACTAAGACCTCATCCATTCTTTTTTATTTTTAATAAAATTATAAACACAATACTTTGTCATGTGTTTTTTTTTCAATGCAATGTGGATGAATGGTTATGTGTGCATTTGAATTTGGATGTAATAATCTTCAAAAATTGTTTTAAAAATGTGGCCGTATCTGCTCTTCTTTTAGCTTCTTTGGCCCTAATATTTAGGATATAATTCAAATGTACATGTGGGGCTCCAGGTATCATAGTCGTTAATGGAGCTTGGAGTTCCTCAAGCACATTTGCAAATTTTAAAAAAGGAGTAAGTAAAGGAGCAAGTAAAGGACGTGTGAGTGAGATGGAGGTATTATAACAAATATAAGAAGATTACCACATTCAAGGTGCTCGTATCTATGAGCAAGTGTACCTGGTTTATCCATGCTTGATTTGATGGTGATTTTCCTTTTAAAAAAAAAACCCTTTAAGAGTACGTCTGAGTGAACGAAAAAGAGCCAGAGGGGTGCAAGGCTACTTTGCTGTTTGATCCCTGTGCCCATCTGTCTCTTTTGCATGCATATACAGGATGGTAGTGGATGGAGTAAAGAATAACGAAAGAAGACTCGTAACATTTTTTAAAAAAAACGAATTTATAAACAAATATTAACACTATATACAATTCAAAATTCTGTATTCATAGCTCATACAGCTCTCTAGTATATGGCCCTGCTGTTGATTGGCCATGAGGAGCCATGGCTGAAGAGCCTTCGTAGGGGCCATGGAAGACAGGGGCCATGGCAGGGTATCTGGTGGATGGAGGTGGGCTTGGAGGTAGCAGTCCACCCACATGCTGACGCCGTCTCTCTCAAAAAAATTGTCCTTCGGTGTGCCTTTTTGAAAAATCTGCAGGACAGCCATCAAGGCTACCCTGCAATTCATTTTGTCGTCCTCATGCACTCCTTTTAGGTCATGCACCATGGAGCGCATGAAGATGTCCTCCGCCGATTCATCAAATCTCCTCCTCAACTGATCCAGGTCTTCCGTCTCTGCAGCAATACTGAGACTTGACGATGCCAGCTGCCTCCTTCTACGAGAACGCATCATCGGTGGTGGTGTAGATGGAGGTTGGGGTGTTGGTGACTGGGTGGATAGATCCTCTGGCTGCTCTTCAAAGGACTCCTCCGCCACATCTTCCCCAGTCTGTATAGATGCAGATTCCTCTAGATTATCCACAGTTCTAGAGAAAAAAAAATAACTTTTTTTTGTGCACATATTCTATACTGCATTGATGCAACGACAATTCTGAGGACACAAGAACTTACAATTCTTTTATTACTAATGCCTTAAAGTAAAAATATATTTTGATAACTTACTCTCCAATGTCCATCACCGCATTCAAAAAACGGAAGAAACCTGTGTAGAGGTAAGGTTTCTTGTGCAGAGGTAAGGTTTCCTCTTATACTGGTCTCTTGCTGAGACCCAGCGTGTGGAGACCTTTTTTACTATAAATTTTTTTTTTTTTTAATTAATTTGTGGTTTCAAGCAATCATACAGAATAGTAATAAGAAGGTACAGGCCTGATGGCTGCAGAGGTGATACAGGGCACATGGCTGCAGGGGTGATACAGGGCACATGGCTGCAGGGGTGATACAGGCCTGATGGCTGCAGGGGTGATACAGGGCACATGGCTGCAGGGGTGATACAGGCCAAATGGCTGCAAGGATGATACAGGCCACATGGCTGCAGGGGTTATACAGGCCACATGGCTGCAGGGGTGATACAGGCCACATGGCTGCAGGGGTAATACAGGGCACATGCCTGCAGGGGTGATACAGGGCACATGGAGGCTGGGATTATGCATTACAAATGTCTGCAGGGGAAGGTCATGCGCATGGCTGCAGGGATCCGCTGGGGTGGGGTATGCACATGGCTGCAGGGTAGGGTAATTAACTTACCAAGAGATGCACGTTCCCGGGTATTGCTAGTAGCCCATTCGTCCGGCAACATTATTGCTGTTAACTCCTCCCACTTTTTGTGCTTGAGGGCACGGTCGTGGAAGCCTTCCATCCTCTTATCCCATAGGATAGGGTGTGCTTGCACCAGAGCCAGAAGCCTCTCCATCTGCACATAAGCCATGTTGCTTCTGACTCCCAGGAAAGTCCTCCCCTCCCATAGTTCCTGGTATTCCTAGATACAGAACGTACATACGGCAGCATATGGTGGCTACAACGTATGTCACCGGTATTTTATACGTTCCTATAGACTTCAATGGGGCATCAAGAACGTGAAAAAATAGGACATGCTCTATCTTTTTATACAGCTCACATACGGTGCGGTACGATACGGTGACATATAGGGCAATTCTTTGTATCACCGTATCTCCCATAGGAATGAATGGTAGTGTATTCTGGATGAATATACGCACGTATATACGGCCGTATTTCAACGGTCATGTGAATGCAGTCTAAAGGCAATGATGTCTCCTCCCCTTCATATTGTGGTTCCCTGTCATCTTATTCTATTATTGTAGACTCATTCATCTTCCCCTTACATTCTGGCCTCCACTTTCCCCCTCATATTCTTCCTCTCATCTCTCTATTTTTATGTGGCCCCTCCCATCTCCCCCTGTTGTTGTGGACCCCTAATTTTCCCCTCACATTGTGACCCCTAAATTCGGACCTCATATTGTGGTCACTCTCATTTTCCCCCATATTGTGGCCCCTCATCTACCCCTTATATAGTAGCCTCCCTCATATTGTGCCACCATCTCCCACCAATAATTGTGGGTCCATTCTCATCTCCCCATTTTGTTGTTGGACCCCTCTTATATCCCCCTCATATTGTGCACTCCTCTTACCTCCCCTCTCTTATTGTGGTCCCCTCTTATCTCCTGCTCTTATTGTGGCTCCTGCACAATGTAGCAGTTTGTGAATCTGCAGCATGGAGGGGTTTGAATCAACCCACTGAGTCCTTCTGGCTCATTACTATAATTGTAAAAGTTGATTTTAGAAGGAAGGAGGCCATGGATAACAAATATAAGAAGAGTACCACAGTTTACCATTGGTCCCTGGTTTATCATGCTTTATTTTCATGGTAGATTTCCTTTAAATATGTACAGATGAAACAACAGCAATACTGCTAATAGTGCATGATGTCACAAGTCCCATTCATGCCAAAAAGCATAACATACATACCAATAAATAAACACACAGGACTACAAAGATGTGGTAAAATGTCACTGCAATTATTGAATAATAAAAATAATTCAAGATTATTATTATTAAAATAAATACTCAATAAATAATTAAATATTTAATTAAAATTAATAATAAATATCCCTTTAAAACATATCATGTAATACTTTCTAACTGAATCTCCCTAGCATTAGCTTGGCAGATAAAATCTCCACTAGCACTAGTAAAACATTAGTAAGCTACTACATCTGCTAAAAGCCACACATGTCAAGTGCTGCGACACCTTCAAGCCTTAGGGGCAAGACTAAAATATTTTAGACTACTGATAGGGGCCCCCCAGTTATAAGCTGGGGGACGCATGGTATCACAGACCCCCCCTCTATCCTTGGTTAGTATAGTTAAAGGGAACCTGTCACCAGGAGACCCATTTTCAGCACTCCCCCAGTCCCCACAGAGCATAGTACATACACTGCCAAAGTGTTTTTGTATTAAAAATAGGTTTTACAGAAAAAGGATATGTTATATTGTACCTTTCATTAGCATCTGCTGTGTGACTAGGCAATTGCCAAAAAGGAGGGTCTGGAAAGGAGCAGTCCCCCCCCCCCACACACCCTTGGGAAACATGTGACCTTTTCAAATATATGAATAACTCCTCTCACTCAGGATTGGCTGTAGAGGAGCAGGGGGCGTCGCTAAGCCTAGTGATGGGTGTTTTCATATATTTGAAAAGGTCACATGGAGCAGCTGTTCCCCAAGGGTGGGGGGGAACTGCTCCCTTCCAGACCCTCCCATTTGGCAACTGCCTAGTCACACAGCAGATGCTAATAAAGGTACAATATAACATTTCTGTAAAACCTATTTTTAATACAAAAACACTTTGGCAGTGTATGTACTATGCTCTGTGGGGGCTGGGGTAGTGCTAAAAATGGGTCTCCTGGTGACAGGTTCCCTTTAAGTTATTGCTTAAGTGATTTCTAGGAGTTTGGTATGTATAGGGTTAATAGAGATAGTTTAAGAATGGTATGTGCTGTTGCTGTGCTAAATGTGAAGTTTTATTTACACTTACCTAGTACAGTAGTTGGTACAGTCTTCTCTGGAAGCTTCCAGTTACTGGGCAAACATCTGGAACTCAACAGCTGATTGGCAGCTGTTTTCAGGCGGGAAGCGCTGGAGAAGATAAATGAAAGGAATTCTTTGTGGTCAAGCAGTTCATCAGGTGAAGCTGGTGAGAGAAGTTCTTCAAGTTGAGCTGGAAAAGAAGAAACAGTTATTGTCCCGCCCTCCTCCCTCTCTTTTATGTATTTTGTAATTTGTTACTGGCGTTTACTAGTGGGATTTAGATACCCAGTCATTGATGGGTGGACTGGTTTATTAATTTTAACTTGAGAATTATTACATGAGTTGGAATTGTTATGGTAGTTTTTAACGAGTATTTATTTAATTGATTATTTATTTATTTAACTGCGTATTTATTTATTTATTATTTATTAAGTTATTTATGTAACCCATAATAAATGACGCGGCCTAAATTGTTCCAAAAAGTCGTTGTTGTGTATTTATTTAGCTGTAGTATCGATAGGGCTTGTGATACCATGAGTTCCCCCTATAGAACCACATCTAAAATAATCTGGTTAGTAATGGTAATGTATACAGGACTCTCTTCTATATTCTATACACAAGAAAATGGTGACAGGTTCTATTTAATATGTGTGATGTCTGCTACATGGTGTCAGCATCACTAACCCTTTAGGGATGTATACATTTTCTTACTCTCACATTCTAGGTGCTTATTGATGAATTGGCATGATGTTAATTACATGAAATTTTATTGCTTTTAGCAAAATATTACAAGGAGAGAAAATACACAAACCCATCGTGGCAGCCACTAAGTCATTCCATTCATCTCATTGTAGTGAGATCATTACTAGGCTCGATAGGCAGAGCCAATATGAAATTGTTCATCTTTGAACACAAACTTGTGTTCATCTGTAGAAACAAAACGCAAAAATGGGTGACAGGCATTTAATAAATAGTCATTCTTTTTTTTTTAGCTCACCATCCGTCATTTGAGATATCTCATTTCCATCATTCCTAATATATATATATACTCATCGGCCACTTTATTAGGTACACCTGTCCAACTGCTCGTTAACACTTAATTTCTAATCAGCCAATCACATGGCGGCAACTCAGTGCATTTAGGCATGTAGACATGGTCAAGACAATCTCCTGCAGTTCAAACCGAGCATCAGTATGGGGAAGAAAGGTGATTTGAGTGCCTTTGAACATGGCATGGTTGTTGGTGCCAGAAGGGCTTGACTGATTCCTTGCCAATACACGGGCGGAAAACATTAAAAATAGGCGGAAAATTTTTTTTTTACATGACATATCTGGCACAGAAGACTCAGTAAATCTTCCATATAGACTTTTGGCAATTAAACCAAAAGGTTCCATTTTATTCTCATCTGACCAGAGCACCTACTGCCATATGCTATGTGTCCAGAGCGTAGCTTTTTGCAAACTGTATACAGGGCTTGCTTTCGAAATTCAAACACCTGAGCTGTGGATCTATCTCTGTCTTCATCTGGGCTGTCAGTTTAGGTAGAAGATCTTGTGGGACATGTATCACTCCTATTGCTTTCTTTTTTTGTGCAGCTTTTGTGAGACTTTTCGCAGTTTGAGACTTTTTAGATACAGAAACAATGATACATGTCTTGGTACTTGGCAGATGTATCATAGTTTTTCGGATGCCACTTTTCAAGTTTCCTGAAGTTGGCCTAATCATTGCAATGTATCTAAGTTTTTCCCCTTTGTGATACATGTGATGCAAGTTTAGTGACTTTTGTGAGTGTTTGTGGTGTGTGATTTTTTAGTCCCAAATAGTAGTTCCCAAAGGTAAGTCTGGGACTAGCATGCTCTGTTTTAGGACTTATTAGGTGTAAGAATGGAACAATATCAAAAAGGAAAGCAAAAGACCACCATGTACATAACCACATCATACTGACCACTACTATTGCAGCTCTGAGGTAAACTAAGGGGGATAGCAAAGAAACTACTGAATATAGGTAACAAAGATAATAGGCAAAGTTGTTTTACATCCCAAGAGCTATTGATTTGTAAAAAACCTATATACAGGCAGTCCCGGGGTTACATACAGGATAGGTCCTGTAGGTTTGTTCTTAAGTTTAATTTTTATCTAAGTCGGAACTGTATATTTTGTAATTGTTACGCCGGACAAAAACTTTTTTGGTCTGTGACAATTGGATTTTAAAAATGTTGGGTTGTCATAAGAAGCAAGATTAACAATAAAGCTCAATTGCAGACACCTTTCATAACCATTATAGCTGTTTAAAGTAGCTTAAAGAGGACCTGTCACCCAATTTAAAGTAAGCAGCTCCTAGTGCTTGATCAAACACCCCAGTGTTAGAGTGATAGCGTTACCGGAAACCTCCGGTAACGCTATCTAACACTGCGGCAGTATAGTGTAATTGCTTTGCGAGCTGTCCGACGTATTCATGAGGGGGCGGGGTTGGGGCGTGGCTAGGGCGAGGCTAGGGGCGGTGAATACATCACAGCTTTGCGAGCTGTCCGATGATTACATTGTACTCCGCCACAGTGTTTGATAGCGTTACCGGTGGTTTCCGGTAACGCTATCACTGTAACACTGCGGCGTTTGTTCAAGCACTAGGAGCTGCTTACTTTAGTAAGCATCTCCTGGTGCCGAAAATTGAGGTGACAGGTCCTCTTGAAGGCTAAAGTTAAGTAAATTACCAAAATCCAGAGGTCCGTTTGTAACTAGGGGTCGTATGTAAGTCAGGTGTTCTTAAGTAGGGGACCGCCTATATAGTATTAACTAAGAGGTGTTGAATATATATGCACACAATGGGGCAGATTTACTTACCCGGTCCTGTCGCGATCCCGCGGTGCGTTGTCCAAGGTGGATTCGGGTCTGCCGCGATTCACTGAGATCGTGCGCCCGAGTTTCTGCATCCGTCACATCTGTGCCGAGTGCCGCCGGAGTTCACCTGCTTCTTCCTGGTGCTTGTAAGTGCGTGTCTTGCAACACAATTCTAAATTTTAAATCCCGAGCTTTGTCTGAATCCGTCTTGCTGTCCGACGGCCTGCCCCCCCTACTTTATGTTGCGTGCAAGCCGGCGCCGATGGGCCGAAATCCGATCGCGTGCGCCAAAATCCCGGGGCATTTTGGCACAAAACGGAAATCGCTGGGAAACGCGACGAAAATGCGCTCCGCGGACCCGGAGTAAATGAGCCCCAATGTTTTTCAGTTTTTAATTAGCAACAATTTGCAAAAGCATGTACATTTCACAATACTTAATATATTGGGGCACATTTACTTACCCGTCCGGAGGAGTTCACCTTCTTCTGTTGAATGAAAGCCAGCGTAGCTGTGCCAAAATCAGATCACGTGCAACACAATCTGTCACAGCCGCGCAAAACCTGAAAACAACAGAAAGTCAGGCGAAAGTGCGTCCGCGGACCTTTAGTAAATAAGCCCCTTTGTGTTGCTCAATCACATAAAATGTCAAATGAGGAAAAGTTCAAGAGGTATTTTTGAAGCCCACTGTATACAAGGTCTGCTGTAGTATTTCATTAACTAATTTACACTTTTTGTCTTAAAGCATTTCTCTTTTGATCACCAAGAGAGCTGGTTACAGAGAACTTTGTAAGAAATATGGGAGTTTTTGAGTGGTCTTTTTTAAATTTTTAGATGGATGTATATATTTTACATTGTGCACTGTCCTTGTGTTGTAGATTTTATTTTTTCTGACATGGTAGTTAATCTTCTTATCTACCACAGGTGTAGGAAGTAACAGCAGAGCTTAGGTGGCGGGCCTGTTATTGTCTTCATGATGATGCTCCTTGGATTGTCATCGACAACAGAGTACAAGTAGTTCAAGGATGCCCTGATTGAATTCAGAGTGGCCATTAATCTTCAGATGACCCCTCTTATTCTGACCCAGGTTGTCAAGAAAAAGGTGAAAGGAGTCTATAACATCCACAGAATTGTGTTGCTTCTGCAGGACATGTCGCCCCTTATTGGTTTTAATACCTCCCTACAGTGTAATATTTTTTGGAATTACAAAGAACATATTATTTCTTATTCTCAAACTGTTTTTAGAATTTCCCATGGAAACTAGATGCTTGTTTAACCACCATGAATTGGCAAGAGTATATAAACTGGCAAAAAGGACCTGGCGTGACATTTAAAGATTTGTCAAAAGAATAGTGGCGACGACTTTGTCAGCTGCACCATTACTAGAAAACAGTAAATGTCATGTGGCAGACATCAGAGAAAGAAGAATGTTCCTCAAGTGTCAATGAGCCTGTGGACAGAGATTGTGTCTGTTTTTGTCATTTCATACATAATGCTCCATTTTATGCCACTGATGGACTACAAATATTTAAATCTTTGCCATAGATGCCAAGACTGGTGGTGAAGCAGTTAAAGGGGTGGTCCCACAAAAATATATTAATTTAATTTTTAATTTGAATAAAATTTATATTTTAAAAAATGTCCACATGCCCATACATTGGGGCTACATACTTGTTACTATCTGATGTGTTCATTGCTAGAAATCTTACGTGCTCAGTAGTTTTCCTGCACAGGGCTAGAGCAGGGCTATGCTGAAATGCTGACAGAGCAGGACTTTTTGGATATGTATGAGTTTACGATTTGGTTTATATTTATATTAGTTCCAGGGAAAGGGCAGACATTTTAGTTGTTAGTCTTTTTTTTAAAAAAAATTAAAAATTTTTTTACTACTTTTAAGACCCTCAAGGGTACTTCAATCCTAGGGGGTCTGATCTGACTGCAGTATTGCAGCACATGGAAAATTTGCCTGCACAGTACTTGTACGGCGCAGAGCACTAAGGGGTTTAACAGTAAAAAGCAAAAACAAATCTAAAACAATTAATTTTAAGAAGGCTAATTTCCCGAAATTCAGGCTGCACTACAGGATATAGACTGGGATCAGATACTATCATATGATGACACTAATGTTAAATGGGCGACATTCAAATCTATACTGGGTCATTATACTTCCAAATTTATTCCAATAGGTAACAAGTATAGACAGGCTAGATTACACCCCATGTGGCTTACAGCTACAGTTAAAAGGGCAATCAATAATAAAAAGAGGGCATTCAAAAATATAAATCTGACAGGTCAATAGAGATGAGCGAGCACTAAAATGCTCGAGTGCTCGTTATTCGAGACAAACTTTTCCAGATGCTCGAGTGCTCGTCTCGAATAACGAGCCCCATTGAAGTCAATGGGAGACTCGAGCATTTTTCAAAGGGACCATGATTCGGGAATAAAATGTGTTATTTAATTGAAAAAGAATGTCTTCTGATAAGTTAGCAGATGTATGCAAACATCTGCAATCTATTCTTCACTGTTCTGCGCTTATATTATCTCCCGACAAGTTAGCAGATGTGAAGAACAGTGAAGAATAGAATAAAAACAGTGAACACAGTGAACAGTGAACACAGGATCATTTAAGTGAAAAACGCAGTGAAAAACACAGTGAAGAACAGATTGCAGATGTTCGGCACATCTGCTTACTTGTCGGGAGATACGCTGTACCGGGATCCACTCCTCTTCTTTCACTGAAGTCTCCCCGATCTCTCTGCCGCTGCCCCGATGTCTCCGTTCTGCCGCTGCCTCGATGTCTCCATGCTGCCACTGCCCCGATGTCTCCGTGCTGCCCCGATGTCTCCGTGCTGTCCTGATGTCTCCGTGCTGCCCCGATGTCTCCGTGCTGCCGCTGCCCCGACGTCTCCATGCTGCCGCTGCCCCGATGTCTCCGTGCTGCTGCTGCCCCGATGTCTCCGTGCTGCCACTGCCCCGATGTCTCCGTGCTGCCCCGATGTCTCCGTGCTGCTGCTGCCCCGACGTCTCCGTGCTGCCGCTGCCCCGATGTCTCCGTGCTGCCCCGATGTCTCCGTGCTGCTGCTGCCCCGACGTCTCCGTGCTGCCGCTGCCCCGACGTCTCGATGCTGCTGCTGCCCTGATGTCTCCGTGCTGCCGCTGCCCCGATGTCTCGATGCTGCCGCTGCCCCCGACGTCTCCGTGCTGCCGCTGCCCCGACGTTTCCGTGCTGCCGCTGCCCCGATGTCTCCATGCAGCCGCTGCCTCGTGTCTCCGTGCTGCCCCGATGTCTCCGTGCTGCCCCAATGTCTCCATGCTGCCGCTGCCCCGATGTCTCCGTGCTCTTCAATGTGTTCTTCACACATATAAATTGTTCTTCACATACTATTTTGTTCGCACCATTTCGCGCCTATCTTCCGACAAGTAAGCAGATGTGCCGAACATCTGTAATCTATTCTTCACTGTGTTTTTCACTTAAATGATCCTGTGTTCACTGTTTTTATTCTATTCTTCATTGTTCTTCACTGTGTTTTTTTAATTAAATGCTCGATCTCGAGCAGGGGAAATACTCGTCCGAGCAACGAGCCGTTTGGAGTACCTTAATACTCGAACGAGCATCAAGCTCGGACGAGTATACTCGCTCATCTCTACAGATCACTTGAAGCTATCAATAATTACAAAACACCAAAATCTGTTATAATGAAATAAAATCAGACAAAATACAAAATCTAAGACAGGTGGCCAAAGATAGCAAAACAAATCCTAAGACATTTTTTAAGTATCTAAATGCAAAAAAAATGGGTCAGAGCAGGTTGGACCCCTGTTTTCAGAAAATGGGGCTTTGATGACTGGAGACCAAGAGAAGGCGCAGATACTAAATGGGTTTTTATATCAGTTTATGCTGTGAGGAAAGAACTTCTGTAGTGGGTGGTGCCAGTGCTGGTGATGAATCCTTTAATATACTAGAATGGCTGAATGTAGTCATGATCCAAGCTAAGCTTAATAAAATAAATGTGTACAAGGCTCCTGGACCAGATGGGTTACACCTAAGAGTTCTTAAGAGTTATTGTTGGGCCAGTCTGAAATCTTCAGAAATTCCCTAATAACGGTATGGTGGCAAGTGACTGCCGCAAGGTATATGTGGTGTCAATATTTAAAAAAGGCTCTAGAACTTTGTCAGGCGATTACAGGCCTGTAAGCTTAACTTCAATTGTGGCGAAAATATTGGAAGGGTTAGTAAAACACTACATACAGGAGTATGTGACATCACATAGAATAATAGGTGACAGTCAGCATGAGTTTACTAAGGATTGAAGTTGTCAGACTAACCTGATCTGCTTCTATGAAGAGGTGAGCAGATGCCTGGTCAGAGGAGCTGCTCTGGTTATTGTGTTTGATACTGTCCATCATAGACACCTGAAGGGTAAAATAAGGTCTATTGGTTTGGCAGGAATCATTTGCAATTGGATTCAAAACTGGCTGAAGGATTGTATCCAGAGAGTTGTTATCCACAAAAAAGGCGACAGTAATGAAGTGTGCGGCAAAATCTTACATGCACTGTGCCTTAATTTTTCTCTCTGACCAATTTTTTCCTGGTCTATTGTGCGCCTTAATTTGCGCCAAAAAATGCTGCCAAAATACACATAAATGTGACGGATAATGTGGAAAAGCTAGGCCACGCCCACTTGCGAAAAAAACCTGGAGGTGTCGGGATAGTTGGAAACATCTGTTCTTTCTGACGCAAACTCATTATAAATGATCCGCAACAATTCTGCGCCCAAAAAAAATCCCGGCATTTTTTGGGCGCAGATACGATAATACATGTCCTCCTGTGTCTATTTTTGTAGATGACAATAAGCTGTAGTGTAGTGTAATACAGTCTATGGAGGATGTTCATAGGCTGCAGGGTGACTTGGACAAACTGAATATGTGGTCATCCACTTGGCAAATAAGGTTCAATGTGGATAAAAGTAAGGTTATGCACCTGGGGGCTAATAATCCAGCTGAAACATATGTCCTTGGTGGAGTAAATCTGGGAGAGCCCCTTGTTGAGAAAGACCTGGTTGTACTAGTAGATTGTAAATTAAATAACAGCATGCAATGTCAATCAGCTGCCTCTAAAGCCAGTGGGATCTTGTCATGTATCAAAAGTGGTATGGACTCTCGGGATAGGGATGTAATATTACCACTTTACAAGTCATTGGTTTGGCCTCACATGGAATATGCCATCCAGTTCTGGGCACCTGAGCTGGAAAGGGATACAACAAAGAGCCACAAAAATGATAAGGGGTATGGAGAATCTCAGTTAAAACAACTAGATTTATTTAGTCTGAAAAAGAGACGACTAAGAGTGGACATGATTAATTTATAGAAATATATGAATGGTCCATGCAAAAAATATGGTGGTAAGTTGTTCCAAGTTAAATCAAATCAAAAGACAGGGGGGCACTGTCTCAGCCTGGAGAAATCAAGGTTTAATCACCAGAGGCAACCTTAAATCTGTGGAATAGCCTGCCTCAGGCGCTGGTCACAGTAGGGATGGCAGAGAGCTTCAAGAAGGGTCTAGATGCCTTTTTACACCTAAATAGCATATATAAATAATATTGACAATTATGTTATATAAAATTGTTTCCCCTAAATCCCTTCCTCATCCAATCCCTTCCCTTCCTTGGTTGAACTTGATGGACAAGTCTCTTTTTCAACTGCATAAACTATGTAACTATGTAATTATAATTATTTTACGTGTTAGATGTTGTTTTGTATCTATTAATATTTGACTTCTATGGGTTTGGTTTCCCTCTTGGTGTATAGTTTGGGAGTGTAATTATATCCATAGTAATATCTCTAATTATGTCTTATTTTCCTATTGGGTTATATGCATGTCTTTTAAAAAACGAATAAAATACTGTAAAATACTTTTCACCTGCTATAAGCACATTAAATGGCACTTCTCAAAAGAACACCAGGTGACACCATAAAAAATTGTGAAACAGCAATGTCTAGACATAGGAGCTTTTTTGTGTCTATGACGTTATACATTCATTTTTTTTCACACCGACTTACCTGCTGTCTTCCTTGTTCTATATATCTACACCTCCCTAATCCATTATATGACACTTTACATAAGACACACTTCAGTCACCCCTACTGCTCAAGAGTGGCTGTCACTAAGCTAGAAGATGCCAGACAGCCATTTGTGATCTGTCACTAACAAGGATCAGAGCTGTCTGCTCAGAGATTAGATAAGAACTCAATTACATTAGAAGATGTTAGCTGCTTATGCTAAACACCTTTAAGACACAGAATTGAACCTTACATATGGATAATGACTAGATACGAGGGCGCGCTGATACCAGTATATGGAGTGACTATAGCTAATGGCTACACATACTGTGCCAAGGCCTGAGGAAAGCTAGATTGTGTCTAGTGATAGTACTTTTTACTGAAATTCTACAGATTGTAACATTAAGGGTGGTTTCTCCTGAGATATGAATCATCATTTCAGTAACACCTCATTAGCATTCCTTTTTCTTAATTAGCAGCATTTATTTCCTATTGATTAGTTCAAGGGGCTCGTCCTCTGGTCCCCGCGGCTGAAGAGATAGCGTTCAATAGCGGCTCTTCCTTAGTCACACCCACAATTAGCAGACTGACCTGTTTACAGTCTGGAAGTAATGAAGTGAGACGCTTATCTGTCAGGAAGCAGTTTATCATCTCTCCTGGGAATGTGACACAATAACCACACACCTTACAGTAACTCATTCAATAAATTGTAATTATTTCCAGCAGTCTTCTTTGATGCTTTATTATTGTATGGGAAAACCCAATTAAATACATTCGACAACTTCATCTTATAATTAAAGTGGTTGTCCATTTTCAGCAAATAATTCATATGGTTTGTGTAAGGAAAGGTTTTACAATTTTCCCATATACTTTCTGTATTCATTCCTTGCAATATCTCTGCTTGCTGTCCAGCTATTGGATGCTTCCATTTTTACTTTTAGTGGACATAAATCTGTCCACGTGATGTGATGGACAGGCAGGTGAACCAGCCGTTATTACCATAGAGAGGAATAAGAGTTGTGTGATACTAAAGGCTCATGCACCTGTGTGACATCACATGTCCATAGAAACTTTCTATAGAAGGGCAGCAAGCAGAGATCTAGAAAACCATGGGGAATTGATACAGAAAGTATATAAGAAAATTGTATAACTTTTCCTCACACAAATCATATGAATTATTTGCTGAAAGTGGACAACAAACTGGACTAGTTTAGGGTTCTGTGATGCTGGAGGCTTTTCTACCCTGATGTCCCTTACAGATCTTATATCATTACATCATTCTGCATTGTGTACCTCCTATTAGCCTTTGTTCACAGTTTAGATTATTAATTTCAGGATGGATAAGTATCTGATTTTTTTACCTGAAATGTACTAAGTCTTATCATACAACACAGTCTAATGCAGTTTCTTTTGTATCTCCTTATAAGAGATATACCTTAAAGTCCCCTGGCCTCTACATTACCACCTTATTGAAAGATAGCCTAGCCGAGCCGATGCTGCTATTTCCATTGACTTCAATTGACTATTAAGAATTGTTGAATCTAGACGATTTGCAGAATTCCCAAAGAGCTGTGTGCTGCAGCCATTAGATTGGGAAACACTGTTTAGCTGCAGGTACCAGAGACTCCTGATCTAAACCCCTGGGTGGACAGTCCTATGTCCTTGTTCACATCTGGGGGTGGTCATGTGACTGATGCAGCCAGTCTTTGGCCTCAGTGGTCAGGAATGGTGACATATTTGGGTGATCCCTCTCCTGTGACCAGTGACAGCCTCTCTGGAGATGTACCAAGGAACAGAGGGTACAATCCATGGGAATGAATGACTGGAGGGAGGTAAGTGCAGTTTATTTCATCTTGCCCTGCTCCTCAGGGGTTTTCCAGGGAAACTCATTTAAGAGCTCAGCTAACAGGATTTCACATAGGCCTTCTTTTCTTATCTTCTTTTCTTCAGGTTGCTATAACTGTGTTGCTTTTTCCGCATTCTTTTCTTATTCCGTGAATATAGAGTTCTTCTATTTCACACCTTCATGGTTTAGTCCTTTTTTATACACAGTTACGCAAGAAATGTTCTTTTACATCTTTGTCAAATGTCTTTGGAATTTTTCTGGCTCTGTAAGAATGATTGACGTCTTATCCAGACAGCAAATTTTATTATTTTCCACGGTTATCACCAAATTCCTTCTCATCTTACTTAGCTGTAAGAAAGCTTTTGTAAAATTATATTTTGTTCCCTTAGTTCTTTCATATCTTCTCCATTTATGACAACGTTCCTGTTAATCTTACCTGGAAGAAATGTTAGTGTTTTTCGGCTACAATAGCTGCTTCCTCATACTGATCCAAACAACCCTGTATGAATTCACTTCCTATGCATTTCACCAAAGCCTGATGTTTTTCCCATGCGTCTTCCCCAACTATAATTACATTGCTTCTTATCTCATGCGATACTATCCCGTGAATCTTCTCCTGCTCGAGAAGCTTCTTCCCCTGTGTCTTAACCATTTTTTAATAATATTCACTTATCTCATCAGGCTCTGCTAGTGTTTCTTCCTCCCACCAACTATGACAGAATTACAGCTTCTTAAAAAGCTATGGTCTCCTTTCCCTACACCTCACCCACGCTAACCAGTATTCCCCGTGTCCCAGATGTCACCCAGTTACACAAGTGTTCTCATTGTATCCCTTTATGACAGTTTTTCCCATCTGTGATAAGCTTCCATCCCATTTCATCTGTGAATGCATGCTATCATCCCCTGGTTATGGTAACCTTCTCTTAGCTCATGATCATTTTTACTTTGATACATCTCCAATACCTTTCTCTCTCACCCCATCACATAGTGTTATTTTTCTGTTAAATACTAGCCATCTGTGCCGGTATTACCTGGCATTTCACTCCAATATGATGTATCCCATCGACATGATATCACATTTACAATCACTCTCCTTTATATCTCACAGCAAAATAATAGCTTTTACCTGCAGCTTAGCAAGATATGGAAATGTCATGTTCTTCCACTTACCGTAGGGCTTCCCAATTGTATGATTGCATTCTGTATCATGTTATCTAAACATGCTTAGAGCCCTAGGTGTATATTCTTAGGGGTTACAAAATGGTGTGTGATCCTGATGTTCTCTGCAAAAGGAGAAACTGAATTTTCTCACATTTTCAGGGAATAATGTTAATACCTCAAAAGGCTAGAATAGATTTCTTCAACCTGGAGGTTGATGAGATACAAAAGTCCAAGTGTTTAGTTCTATCTAGGCCTAGGTTTGGCACTGCTTCTAGGGAATCATTAATTGTAGACTTGTATTCTTTGCATTTTCACCATTTCATAGATCACATAATAAAAAGGGGGAAGCCTCCTCTTCATATTCTGAACAATAGATAAAACTTGATGATCAGCCACTCACTGATTTTGTAAGCTGCCCACTGACAAAGACATGAACAGTCTATAATTGTGGGGATAGGTTAAAGGACTTTGCCCATGAAAGCAAGTTCTTAAATTTTATTCCCCTAGTGATGTCTACATAATAAAGATACTTTTTAACCCCTTACTTTACAATTTTACTCAGTTTTAGCTCCTATCACTCAGTGATGGTCAGTGTAAGCAGAGTCCCCTGCATCTAGGGTAAATGTACCCTAGAGTATCTAAAAATATTAAAAATGTTAACAAAATAATAAAAAAAAATAAAAATTCAAATCACCCCTCTCTCCCTAGAACTGATAAAAAAAACAATAAAAACAGTAAAAATCACAAACATGTTAGGTATTGGCGCATCTCAAAATGCCCAATCTATGAAAATTTAAATATACGGTTATTGCTGGTGGTGAACCACATAACGGAAAATAGCGCCCAAATGTCCAAAATGCTCCTTTCAGCCATTTTACATCACATAAAAAATATAATAAAAAGTGATTAAAAGGTCCTCAAAATAGTAGCAATAAAAAAAGTTGTCTCATTTCACAAAAAATGACACCTCACAGCTCCATACACGATAGTATGAAAAAGTTATTAGCGTCATAAGATGGCAACTTTTTTTTTCGTACACATTCGTTTAATTTTTTGTAAATGTATTAAAACGCAATAAAACCTATATAAATTTGGTAACACCGTGATCGTACCGAAAGAATAAAGCAGAGGTGTTATTTGGAGCGCACAGTGAAAGTCATAAAAACGGAGCCCTCAAGAAAGTGATGCAAATGCGTTCTTTTTGCCAATTTCACTGAAATTTTTTTCCAGCTTCCCAGTACATGGCATGGAATAATAAATAATGTCACTGAGAAGTAAAATTTGTTACGCAAAAAATAATCCCTAACACAGCTCTGTACATGGAAAAATTAAATTATTATATTATATTATAGATTTCTAAAAGTGGAAAGCGAAAAATGAGCGAAAAAAACCTTTGTCCTTAAGGGGTTAAGCATAAACTATACAACATTCACATTATTTGTCCAAAATGAAAAAAAGGTAATAAAGTGTCAGCATTTTCTCCATCGCCCACCAGCAAAAACTATTAAAAGGCTTTAATTCTCCGAAATGTCACCAATACAAGCATACATTCTTATCACTAAGAAAAAAGGATCTACCGTACATACTCGTGTACAAGCCGTGTTTTTCAGCACAAAAAAAATGTGCTGAAAAACCCTCACCTCGTTTTTTTGTTACCTTTTTTTTTATGTGCTTAACATACAGGGTGCAGGGTGCTGGCTGTATTCTATATGGGGCTGGCTGTATACTACTTGGGGATGGCTGTATACTACTTGGGAGCTGGCTGTATACTACATGGGAGCTGGCTGTATACTACATGGGGGCTGGCTGTATACTACAGGGGTCTGGCTGTATACTACAGGGGGCTGGCTGTGTACTACAGGAGTCTGGCTGAATACTACAGGGGGCTGGCTGTATACTACATGGGGGCTGGCTGGCTGTATACTACACCCTCGGCTTATACTCGAGTCAATAGGTTTTACCAGTTTTTGGTAGTAAAATTAGGGGTCTCGGCTTATACTCGGGTCAGCTTATACTCAAGTATATACGGTACTACTAGTTTTTTCTATAATACCATTGACCCAGAAAAGATCTGTGTCCTCCTGTCATTCCGTCAGAAGATAGAAGCACCGATGGTGGAGGACATGGGAACGCCATCAGGTATGTGACTTTATTGTTTTATTTTGACCCGTAGCATATTTTTATTCATAATTTATTTTAATTCATAATGGAGGACAATATATTTACTATTCATTATTGAGGTCAGTATATACAAATTATTCTTTATAATTTATCTATTTTCAGGGATGCAATGTGGAGATGTGCCAGGTCATGCCAAAAACATGGCCAGGAGAAGTCGTCATGATGCTCAGTCATCATGGAGCAGATTCACCTCCTGTGAGCTGATGACACTTTTACCTGCCTGTCTAGGGTTAGTGCTGTAGTCAATGACTAATCCTCCTGTATTGGAAATAACGTTCAGCATATGTGGTGTCATTTACAAAGAGTTAGTGAGCCAGTAGGACCAGGGTGTTGGTAGTGATTCGTGGTGTCTGCAATTCTTATAAATGTGCCAGCATTTTTGATCAGGGTGCATTTTTTTAGTTGCCTTGTGCATACAGGCAGTCCCCGGGTTACATACAAGATAGGGTCCGGAGGTTTGTTCTTAAGTTGAATTTCTATGTAAGTCGAAACTGTATATTTTATTATGGTAGATCCAGACAAAAAAAAATTTTTGCCCCAGGACAATTGGAGTTTCAAAATTTTTTTCTGTATTTGGACCTAGGATTATCAATAAAGCTTCATTACAGACACCTTACAGCTGATCATTGCAGTCTGGGACTAAAGAAAAGCATCCAGAGACTTCACCAGAGGTCACAGTGGGCAGAGGGGTCCTTCTTTAACTATGGGTCGTCCTTAAGTAGGGGACCGCCTGTACTACAATGCAACGTTAAATGACATGTGCATGGGAACCTTCGTGACCTATCAGTCTAGTCTGTCAAAATCTTTTCCTTGAAGCCCTGCTGGGATGTGTCAGAGCTGGAACGGTGGGGGATTAGGAGCGCTCAGAAGGAGTTCTTTTTATTTCTGTACTAGTCATTTTACAGATATACCATAACAGACCAGAAGTTAGGACACACCTTCTCATTCAAAGAGTTTGTGTTAATTCATAGTTCTGATGCCTTCAGTGTCACTCTACAATTTTTTAAGTCATGAAAATACAGAAAACTCTTTGAATGAGAAGATGTGTCCAAACTTTTGGTCTGTACTGTATATCTGGGTGGAAAATCTTATCCACAGGCTGTGGAAAAAAAAAATCCATATGGAATGGAATATCAACTTATGTTGTGAATTTTTAAAGCTGAGACAAATTGATGACAAAATTCAAACGTTAAATATCCAAAATCTGGAAATTCTGTTTCTGAAAGGATTATTTTTCTGTAGATTTTAGTCTTGTCTCATTCTTTTTTAACAGACCCTGTATATGTCATGCATGTCCAGTGCTGGGAAAAGGTGCACTATGTCCCAGTTCTGAGAGTCAGAAGGGGGATAAACCACATGTCATTAAAATATTTATGTATTGCAAAATGGCAAAAAAGTGGGGATTTGGACATTTCAAGGCTATTTTCTGTTAGAGGGTTCACCGCTGGGAATAACCATTTTTATATTTTAATAGATAAGACATTTTGGGACATGATGATATTGAAAATGTCTATTATTTGATTAGAACTCATATAAAAATAAACTAAAGAATTTTTAATTTTTCATACTCTATTTTTATACCCCCTAGGGTACTTGAACCCTTGGGGGTCTGATTTATCCTAACATATACTGTATTGCATGTGTATAACCATGTGTCTGTGAGCCCTCTTCGTACATCTGCTGCTGCACCAGTAAGTACCTGTACATCCTGGTGTGGTAAGGGCTTAATCGCTAAAACTTATCTTAGCCAATTGTAACCAAGTATACTTCCTAGGTGGGCTACACAAATCTAAGAGTAATAAAAAGTGTTTGAGCAGAACAATAAAATCGAGCATCTTTACCTTAATACTTATTTGATTTGGAACAGAGATCAAAACTTTGAGTGGCGCACAGGTTTTAGTGTGCCATCCAAAACAAGAGCGAAATCTATAAGAAGTTACACACAGTAGCAGTTTGGGAAATTTTAGTTTTTCTAGGCTTTTCTTAATGACATTTTATGATGTGAATTTTTTCCATTACATCTTCTTTATCTATGATTTAATACAACATTTGAGTTGGGAGGAGGCAGATGTTTATCACATCATACAACCGCCCCATGACTCAACTCCTGCGTCAAAGCATAGAAATAGTAGAAATAGAAATACATAATTAAAACATTATACAGGATCACTTTTATTCTGAGCTTCTGCTTCTCTTTCAAGCACTGTCAGCAGATTGTACTGCAACTTACAAATAACAGGTTTTCAATTTGTGGAAAAAAAATTATACCAGCCATCGTATGCCATCCACTATCCTCGTGCTGCCTGAAAATATTTCTCTTCTATCGCTGATACCTGAATAAATTCTAAGGCCGTGCCATTACAATCAGAAGGTTCATGCTTCCAGTCACAGGCATCTATAAATACTTTGGTTTATGTACATTGGGGGTCATTTACAAAGGGCCCGATTCGCGGTTTCCCGACGTGTTACCCGAATATTTCCGATTTGCGCCGATTTTCCCTGTATTGCCCCGGGTTTTTGGCGCACGCGATCGGATTGTGGCGCAAATCGGGGGGCGTGGCCGAACGAAAACCCACGATGGCTCAGAGAACTCCAGTGCGTTCCGATGCTCTTCAGCGGAGCAGCGACACCTGGTGGACGTTGGTGGAACTACCTTAGTGAATCCCGGCCGGACCCGAATCCACCGGACCCGAATCCACTGGATCGCGAATGGACCGGGTAAGTAAATCTGCCCCATTGTGTTTAATCTTGTGACCTGATCATCAAGACTAATACTGGGGTTTGCACCTCAATTCTCATTAAAGAAACGCGTCTGTAGAGCTCTTGTGTATGCAATTTGTCTGCACACGAGGATAAGGCTGGATTCCCATGCCGCATTTTGTAGTAGTTTTCATGAAAATGAGTTAGGTTTTCTGTTTTTCCCCAAAGTTTAATCTATGGTAAAATGCATCAAAAAGGCACACAATTTTGGGGCAGAGGAGAGGGGAGGGGGTGTGCAGAGGGTGAACACTAAACCTACCATATTTACAGGTCTAACCAGAGATTTAATTCTGGCATTCAATAAGCTAATCTTAGTTTCTCCCCATTGCTTTTTGCAATTACCAAAGAATAGTGAGTAAAAGAAGTCAGGTGAACAAGTAGCATTTAGACAGATATAAAGACCCCAGATATGAGCTTGCTTCCAGGTGGCTTCTGTAGGGTCACGTGTAGACATGACAAGTTTTTAGAATGAGTATAAAGCAGCCATTTTTGTTTTTACAATTGTAAAACAATATAAATACTGCATCATTTACACTTCATAAAACCTCAGCTTCTATTGCTTTACTTAAATGTCTTTAGCCAGCAGCATTTAATAAATATACCGTAAATGTCACAAAATAGACAACACAGTCATGACATTATTATAAATAAGATACCTTTTTGGAGTTTTACAGTTTTTCTTTAATTTTTTCCATAATATTGTTATTTATTTTTTTCATAAAAATCACAGGTATTGAAATCAGGAGAAGATACAGAGGTCAGTGTTCAGTTTTAGTCTCTTGGCCTCCCATACTCTCAACACCCCGTGCTTTACTCTGTAAATTTATCAATTCTTTCTTTTCTTTATAATATTCTCTCAATACAACCGAGCCTCATAAAGGCCATAGCAACAAGCATATTGTTGGTACGGACCAGGGGGCAAATTTGAGATCTGGGGAAGTTTTGGGGATCAAACTCACAAGGTTAAAAGTGCAAAGGTCATTCCCCAAAACATACAAAGTCCATGGATTGAAAACAACAGGATAAGGAATTCCTGTTTCCATTGCTTCCTTTGAAAAAGTCACGCTTGTATTTAAAGAGCTGAGTAGAGAAGGTAGGATGAGAACAGGCTTCGTGCAATCCACTTACTGCCCATATAACTCATTTCTCCACCTTCCCCAATGCTCGGGCAATTTTAGATCATCTTCATATTAAACTTGCGAGGAGCATCTGCAGAGGAGAGTCCAGCATCAGACTTTCGTGGCACATATTCAATTTCAATGTTGTGTTTGGTGTTTCCTTTGCCTCTACTCCAAAGAAAAAGAAGGACCAAGCAGAACAAAACCACCCCAAGGAAGGATATAAATCCCATTGTGGTTGCAATGATTAAAGTCTTAATATCAAATGGAAATGGTACACTTGCACGAGTGCTGTTGACATCACTTTCATTCGGCTGGTTTGAGATGAAGGCAAAGGTCTTGTTGGGTTGGTGAGGCCAATCAGGGGAATAACTGCGTACATGGAGATGAGCTAATGAAGTATCATTGCCACCAGCATTGCTTGCCACACAGTGGTAAGTCCCATTGTCTTGTATCTGAGCGTACCGTACTTCTAACGTTCCATCTGGAAACACAGTCAGACGCCCATTGCTTTTGCTGGTGATGAAAGTTTTTCGCGGAGACTGCCACAGAATGGTTGGTGGTGGATCGCCATCGGCCCGGCAGAAAAAGTGTACAGTGTGTCCTTCATCTACATGGACTACTTGTGGACTTCGATCCTGGATTCGCGCTCGTCGACAAGTGAAGTAATTCGGCTGTAGGACATCAGGAAAATCTTTAAACTCCTTACCCTGAACATATTCTGGGCTGGAACAGGATGGCTGCTGTCGATTGAAGTTAAGGCGCCAACGTCGCCGGAAGATCCATAACAGGCGACAGTCACAAGCCAGTGGGTTACGATCTAAGATAAGTGTCTCCAGATTACCAACAGAATGGAAGGACGATTCCTCCAGTGTACTAAGAAAATTGGAGGAGACATTCAGTACTCGCAAATGGTTAAGACCTCTGAAAGCATAGGGTTCCACCACACTCAGTTGTCCCCCTACCAAGTGAAACTCCTGCAGTCTGAGCAACTCATGCAACATAGATCCCTCCACAGATGTGATTGGGTTGTATGAAAGATTAAGAAATCGAAGGTAAACAAGATGTCTGATTGCCACATATGGTATGCTGCTCAAATTGCAATGAGTAAGAGATAGAGAAGTTAAATTCAACCCATAGAGGCTATTGGATGTCATTGTGTCCAAATATGGCCAATGTGCAACCTCTAAGTTTTTCAGCCGAAACAATCTTTTGAAAGAATAGTCACGAATGACATTGATATTGAGGTACCTTAGCCGTAAGGAGATGAGACCATGAAGGTGGGACAAAGCCTCTGTGGGCACCAAAGTGAGGTTGCATTTTTCCAGAGACAGCTCTTCCAGACTGTTGAGTCCACGGAAGGCACGGTGAGAGATGTATACCAAATCATTATCTCCAACTTCCAGAGACTTGAGGTTATACAGGTCCTGGAACATGTCATCCAGAAGAATAACAATTTTGTTCTCACTAATGTCAAGTTGTGTAAGGTTACTAAGTCCTGTAAATACACCTAGTGGAATGAGTTTTAGACGATTATTTCGCAGCCCTAGGAAACGCAGGTTGAAGAGACCATTGAAGGCGCCAGGTTCAATGATGGATACAATGTTCTCATTAAGTTCCAACTCCTCTAAATATGGAAATGCAGAAAATTCATCCTGGTTAAGTGTCTTGATCCGATTTTTGCTTAAGTCGAGTAGCCTTGTGTCAGTCGGGATGCCTTCAGGAACATTAAGATGTCGCTTACGATGGCAGAGAACAGAGCGATCCTGAGCAGAGCAATCACAGCGTTGGGGGCAACCTGAGGCTGAGCCAGACAGGTAGGAGCCCACTACAAGCAAGAGGATGGGACACAGGCAGGGTGGCAGCGGGAGAATCATACTGGACCTTGGACTCACCTAGAAAGAAAAAGACATATTTAGTACTTTCATTTAAAAAGTGCTACATTTAAATATCTTACATAATCTTGCAAGCAGCGTATTATAGAACAGGAGGGGCTTACTAAAGAGTAAATTCTAAAACTGTACTCATGCTAGGCTTAGGGGGTTGAGTAGAAAATCCAACTCAGTGATACTCATTTGATTAGACTGTGAGTCCCATTGGGGACAGGGAACAATTTGGCAAACTCTGTGCAGCGCTGCGTAATCTGTGAGCGCTATATAAATAAAGAATTATTATTATTGTTTCAGTTTTCATACAGAGATGGCTGAGTCATTAAGTTTGACCACCCAGTGGTCTTCCCAAAGCTGTAATGAATCTTTCTGCACAAATACATATCAAACCACTGTACTGATTCTTCTGGTCAAGGTGGCTGCAGATTGGATTGCCATTTCAAAGAAAATACAAAATACAAAATGAAGCTTTATAATATATGTTATACAAGTAAAATGTAATAGAACATATAATATGTAAAATATGTTATTAGAGAAAAAATATTTTTCTTTCCCCCTTTCTTCTGCCAAGTGTAAGTCCCATAGTGGAACAGTAAAAAAAAATTAAATAAAGGATTTTTAGAAAAAATATATAAAAACACCACAAAATTCACCCATTCCCTATATTAAAAAAAAAAAAAAAAGCCACCCCTGGTAGCTGTGTCCGTAGTGACCTTGGCCAAGCAGTTTTACCATTATTATTGTTTAGGCTATAAAAAACAATTATACATTGCAATTTTAGTGCTTCCTACATCTCAAGAAAATGTAACAGAAAGTGATAAAAAAGTCAGATGTACCCTTTAATAGTACCACAAGTGAACAACAAATGCAGAGAGCAACTTTTCTTGACATGCAAATCAAATGTCAGGGACAAAGCCTAAGGCTGGTGCCCAAAGTACCGCTTTTTCTGCGTTTGAAAACACAAATGCAGACAAAGCCGCACCCACCGGGGCGGGCCGCGGCCCGATCGCAACAGGGTTTCTATGGTAAGGCCTGCAAAACACCGGCGGCTCGTTCCCGATCACAGACCATAGAAACTATGATGCGATCAGGCCGCGGCCCGCCCCGGTGGGTGCAGCTTTGTTTGCGTTTGCAAACGCAGACAAAGCGGTAAGTGTGGCACCAGCCTAAACCGGCAAGTTCTCTGGTCTACCAAAGATCATTATCACATTAATTATGGTTGAGATCTTCAGCTAACCTCACCATTACGTATAGTAAAATGTTGCTTCTGGGCAAGGGACAACAGAATGAGACTGAAGATTTAAGTGATGGCGAAGGAGGTGCAGTGAGAGAACTTTTGTAGGCTCACGCGTGGGCTGATCCCTATATCGATGGTAAGATAAATGTAACTCAGAATTCCTTGTTCCTTTAGTGGCCTCATAAATATGTCTTCCATTCAATCTGGAGAATAACTCCACACATGAATTGGGTTAATAAAGTCAGACACCCATAGCCCACTAGTTATAACAGTCTTCCAGGGGGACCGGTACAGTATGGTCAGTGGATGATCATCATAAACAAATACCATACTCTACAAACACCATTGAGGTGATACTAACGGGTAGGTGTAAGTCAATTTTGCAAATTGTAAGGAGGACAAGAACTAAGCAATTTACACATTAATCTACTGGCAGGGAGTCTGTTGGATGGCAGGTGCATCTACATGCAGCAAGTGAGGGCAGCGTAGGCTGAGGTAGTGCACTACAGAGACAGATCTAGCAGCTGGGCAGCCTTAATGCTATTATTGTCTCTGTAGTGTCTATTCATATATATATCTTTATGTGTGTGTATTTCATACCAATATAGGACAACCAAGAAGGGTCTGATCAGATTCCTTTTTGTGTAACCTATGTTAAAAGAAAACCGCCCAAATTAAAGTGCAATCACTTATATTTAGCTGTATAGCATATCCAGCAGTGCTTGGAATATACATGTAAAGCATAAGTGTAGCAGCATAAGTGGCTAAAATGGGTATAAATGAATGAAACATAATGTGTGATGTAGCATACAGCATGAAATGACTATAATAGGAGGCAGACCTGCAGTGAGGCCGCCAGGAACCCTCACTAAACGGTTTGCTCCACCTTTCCTGCACATTAGCGATGTAAACAAAGACACAGCCCCCACCTCCTCTGCTATTCCATAGCAGACAGGGCAATTAGACGATTAACGATAATTACAGACAAGGAACTTTAGTCTGGGAAGAAGGAGGATGAATTAACACATGGCGTGACGGTAAGCAAAGTGTTTGTTCTATACAGAATATGAATCCGGCAACTGCTGCTATTTTCTACCTCGTAAGTTTATTCAACATGTACAACAGGACATAATGTCATCTCCCAACCTGCTGCCTGATAACACCATAGGCCACTTTGTAGAATTATCTCTAAATAGCAGTGTTTAATTACCAATATGGTGTTTCACAACACATTGAACAAAAGGCTGTACATCCAAAAACCAAATACATTTAAATCCTGATTGTTTATACAGCACCATCATATTCTGTAGTGGTGTACACAGATTGTCACCTTGGACATGTCACCTGCAGTTCCTTGTATTTTCAGTAGTAGGGGATGCCTGAAAACAACAAAGATCCTATATACTTGGCTTCAGCTTAGTGTCTCCCATCACTGACAGTCTCTGTACACAGAGGCTGCACCGATTATGCCACTTCAAAGCCTAATACTTGCCTTGGCCATACATCACTGAGGCCAGTGATCGGCTATAGTGGCCACCATTGACATAATGCACTACTGTAGCCTCTCATTACATACAGAAACCAGCAATAAAGGGGATACAGTGCTGAACTAGAGAAGATGAGAGAGACCAAGATCTGTAGTGCTTTAATGGTACTACCTCTGCTAATGGAAAGACATTTCTTAATCCTGGACAAACCCTTAAACAATTCTAACCAGTTGTAGACCTAATGTTGCTAGGAGAAAACATCTTTCTCCAGCTGCATATAAATCCAATGTAAGCAGCACACCGCACATGAGGGAATCTGAATGGCAGCCATATACTGGAATCGCCCCCATAGTACACAGACGTTCTCATCTCAAATAGTTGTTTTATAAACCTATAAGCTCTTGGTAAATGACCCAATATATCAATTATAAAACGGAAGCTGAGATAATCTCATGCAGTATTAATGCATATTGCAAGTGCAAAAAATAAAGTTGGCTTTCTGAATAAATCATGTGATGCACCACAGTCTTCCATCCTTCCATTGTCTAACAAATATACATATTTCATAACGGCAAAATTCTTTTTTTTATAATCTACCAAACAAAAATGTTCATTTAAAAAGGCAAAACGTCCAAATCTTTGGTATTACAATAAATCAGAACTTTTCACTATAAGTAGTATATCAACACTAAATTGGCAAAATTAACTTATATCTCATGGAGACAGGAGCAGACAGTACTCAACAATACGATATCCCCTGCCAATTAGTGTGAACATGTGATAGTGGAAGCAGGACCATTGAAACATGGAAGGAAGATTTCAGGTTGTCAGAGTAGTCTAATTATCAGGCAGATAGTAATTTATTAAAAGCCCTGTACATCTTTATTTTATATACAAGGCGGATTCAAGGTTAGTGCGTAAATGTTACTGGTAGAATACATAAAATTAGAAATAAAAAATTATATAATCACTCATAATATCATATTGAAAACATCTTGGGCAATGTCTTATCATAGGAATTCGGCTAAAGTTTATTTTATTGTTATTGGACCCAAAACTGGACATAAATGCAGACCATCTGGATTCTCTTTTACGAGAATAGAAAAACTGTTTCCCCAAAATCCTTGGCTTCTTCCATTTCTCAATGTCAACTATCGTATTTCATACTGAGTACCAGACATCCACCTTTCTAGCTTCTCTAGTTGGGTTAGGCTAGATATCTGTAAACTCTGTATAGGCAACAAGCTGGATCTCACTACGAGGTGGCTCTCTTGCTGGCAAATTCTATATACCACAAGTATGTATATACAAAGAACCACAAAAACAACCCAATTACAATTGCAATACTTTTTCCACCAGGCCCTTACATACAACAGACTCCAGACTTCCAGTATTTCTAATTACTTGTACACTTATCAGCACAAACAGGGGAAACCCCACTCTACACTATAGTAGCTTCAGTTTAGCAGCAGTATACTGGATAATGAATTAGTATATTTCCGGGACACACGTTCTCTGCCTGCTTCCAAAGCAGCCCCAGTGTATGGAGAGAGTCCAAACTCCACACTTAACATTTAGGTTAATATAAGCAAAATACTCTCTTTCATATGCCTTCTATAACATATACAAAGCAAATTAGTATCAATTGCAAGTATATCACAGCAATATATCACTCAAAAAATGGAAAAAAACAAAGCAAATCAAAAATCGAAATTCCTCTAAAAAATTCAAAATTAAAAAACACAAACAGCACAATCTACCTGCGATACCTGGAACCTGCAATCTGGACTGATCCAAAAGCACCTTCAGCTTAGGAAACCAGTGAGTCAATGGCTCACTTACCTAGGATCAGTGGTCCTCGACCAAGGGTCTGCTCCTCCAAGGTTCAGTCCTCAGACCAGGATTCAGGATCATGTTTGGGGCCTCCAAACTGTCAGTAGTAGCAGTTCAATTATCAGGCAGAGAGTAATTAATTAAATAACTGCATCAGCCGATAACATAGACACAACCAAGATATAGTTGTATCAACTGAGATCTGCTTAGAGCCCTGTGCATCTTTATTTTATACCCTTTCAATACAACATCAAATAGGAAATAAATGAAACAATCACTCATAATATCATATTAAAAGCATCTTTGACGTATATTGCAACTTCTTATCGTAGTAATTCAACTAAATTTTATTTTATTGTTATTGGACTCAAAACTAGACATAAATGCAGAACATCTGGATCCTCATTTACCAGAATAGAATAACTGTTTTCCCCAAATCATTGGCTACATCCATTTCACAGTGTCAACTATTATATTTTAAACTGAGAAGCAGACTCCCACCACCCTATCATCCATGGTCTCTATTTGTTACAAACAACTATGTACGGCCTGTGGAGTGTCTCCCACGGGACATGATATCTTGAGCAATCCTGTAATTTAGTGGAGAAGATGATGAAGTTTATATGAGGTGCAAGATACAGATAAAATTGAGTTTACACATATCTAAACACCAAGAACTATTTAACCATTACTCTGAAGAATAATGGGTTGATACCCAACTTATAGAAATCTTCCAACAATTATGGCTCATCTGCTGTGGTTTGCCTGGTAAATGCCATTGTTTGGGAGTAGTGGGCATGTTGGACTTGCTTACTCCTCCTATGTTTCTTGTCCACTGTTGGTTTCTGTTACTCTATGGGAGGAATATCTGAAAGTTTTCTGGTGGACAAGGTATGTTAAAACTTCCATTTCTGACATTTGGTTTAGTTTCCTGACCCACATTCCACATGTGACAGGGCCGGGAGCGAGCAGACCCCCACCCACCATATTTACTATAGTTTCCACCGGCGGAGACTATAGCTCACATCTCTGCCAGATCTAACCAGGCCAATATTTCATTCCAGCTGCATTCTGTACAGCGAATATACTAAGAGGCTCCACACTCTTAGTATATCCAGTGTATAGTATGCCAGCGGGGAAAATTAGGACTGGTGCTCAATACGGCAGTGTTCATAAATCCCTCCCTTTGTCTCTAATGGCAAAAGATAAAACTCTGGTACGTAGGTGTTGAACATCATGACCAGAGGCTGACCCCTATTAACAAGAAAAGACCAAATGATGTTAAGGTAAAGCTAAAAAACAGAGAAACAGTTTTGAACAGTGATCACATGGACTTTGGCTGCACCTATTTCTCGTTTAATAACATAAATTAATAATTTTGTGGGGGTTATCTTAAAGGGGTTTTATGAGCTAAATATTTTGGAGGTCTAACCTTCAATATAAGATAAGCTGCTAAAAAACAGAGAAGGAAACTGGAAGTCAATGAAGCCAATTTAGTCTGACTTCCATTGAGAGGACTGAGAGTTGCTCTGCACTAGCCTGGTGTCACCACTACACAGAGAACGGAGCTGTCTGTCTCCTGCTCAAATTTCTCTTGTAGTTAGCAGTTTTGAACAGCTGATGTGTAGAGGCACTGAGTTAGGTTAGGTTTTCAGTATTTTTTTTCCCAGAAAAATCTTATAACTTTTCTTCTAGCTTGATACCTCCTGAAATGTGTTTAGACTTGTAAAGGGCTGTGGAAAATGATGATGCCATATAAATAAAGATTTATTATTATTACTTCAAACCAATGAGTTGTTTGTGATGACTGCGAGACATGGTACTAGAGTGTAAAGAGCTAGGAGCTGATGGTTGCACCTTCATCCACAATATTGCAGCTTAGCTCCCTTTTCGCCTCATGCACACAGCCATGTGCGTTTTGCAGGCCACAAGCCAAAGTGCATGCACGGCACTGTGATTGTGCCCAATGGAAGGTAAAGAGTCGTGAGTTAGACGCTATTTGTGCACCCAGTCACGTGTATGAGGCCTTAAACTGAGGTAATGCCTGGATGGTGAGAAAAGCTCTAATATAGAGAATTCCCATGGAGAGTGTGGGGCCAGTGTGGTGTAAGAAGAGAACATTAGTAGACTTGCTTCCTGGGAGCGTCAAGCAGCTCCCTGCTTCTGCTTTCTTGCTCTATGATGATTATGGCACTTGTTATTTTTAACCGTATTGCTCCTTAGAACCTTATAAATATGTAAATTAGATTACCACAATATGTTACTTTTTCCTCTAAACGTTACATTATCATAAATAACAAAGCTGCCTTTTGATACAGGTATATTAAAACATGGATAAATGCTTGGAGTACAATGAGGGTGCCATTATGAAACAGGTGAAATGTAATAGCTTTAATGGATTTTAATGTAGGTTTCTGCAAAGAATAAACCAGGTGCTAAGTGCAGGGAGGGAACATCATAAAAGAGAGAGTAACATAGGATATACTAGCAGAGCTGAGCTATAGTGCAATATATGAGTTTAATAAGGAACGCTAAATATCGGAATAATTGATAGAAGTATACAGATTATAATTTGTCAGTCTGCAGGATTTTTTCATTGTTCCTGAAACATCCATGCAGAAGTCTTGCAGAAAAAAAGATTAATGAAGGAGGTGTAACTTTGTTAGGAGGACATGTTGGTCTCCTAGTGCATCAGAGGAGGGCTCCTGCTGTACCCAGTTGTGTTACAGCTAGGATGATCTAAGTTATATTACATAAAAGGGGAAACTACATCTCCTGGAGCAAACAAACAAAATCGTATTTATTACTAATAATAAAAGTACCGTAAATTTATTACTTACATATTTATCCAATACAATGACAATAAAGAAGGAGAAGATCATGTTCATGGAGGATTGTTTTTCTACATTTAATGTTTAGATTTGAAGAAGAATATTCTATTACCATGTACATTACAATGTTGTTTGTGGATGGTGCTGAAACTGGACATCCCAACAACCTATGGACAGATGTGGGACTGTAATAGAAGAGAGGTACCCACAATATGAATCTAGGGATTGCAAGTAGCAAATTCACATCAAACAGAATGAACAGTATATAATTTTATCGAGCACTGTGCAGGTCTCTGAGATTGAAGCATAAAACAATCACTAGTGGAGATCCTTGTCAACCTGACCTATGTATTTCTCACAGGAGCAGGACATAAATTGCCAAATTCTTCTTACATGTGAAATGGCTTGTTTAGCCCCTGCCTACAATGGTGTTATGACTACCACTGAAGAACATATGCTGAATATATACTGTACATCTGGAACTGTCACCAGTCTAACAAACACATATAACCAACCATAAACAACAAGCATATATACATTATGATGAAAGGAGGCCAGATTTAATAGAGCTAATTCACAGAATATACCTGGCTGGTGGTGTAATGGGGGCAGAGCAGATAATGGAAAGCCTAAATAACAAAAGTCGCCACCCCCAGCCCCACTGTTTTGTACAGATCAGGGCCACCTAAGGCTTTGTTAGATGAGGTAAATGGTAATGCACAGCCATGGAATACAGAACCTGGGAAGGGTTTGCTGTATTCTGTCCCTTATTAGCATTTAGAGCTTTCATAGAGCTAATCCTCCAGTGACAGAGATGTGAGAAGCCGCTGTGATCGTGTGAAATCGGTGAGCAGCTTGGATGCAGTTTGTGCTCTGGTGGGTTTCTAGGCAGACTCTCTTGTGACAAACCCCATAATCCTTTTAATGTGCAGCTATATCATTGGTATTGATATAACCATCTATTCCTGCTTATCTATCAACTGTACAGTCATCCGTCTCCATCTCTAGAATATACAGAGCAGTCTCCCTCTACTGTTCTTTTCTACTGGGTACATATCCCCTCCTTCTACCTCAGTCATATCTACAGACAAGTTCTGCCTTTTGTTCTGTAATACTCACAGTGTCTATATAAATAAGATCTATTCTCAAGGCTTAATCTTCCTTTATATAGGCATTTCCACCCAAAGGAATATCAAAACTGTGGTCATTGCCTACATCCCGCTTTTTCTATGTGCTACTAATACTCTCTCAAAACCATTATCCCTCCTTCATTTTGCACACAGGTCTCCTGGGTCAGCTAGTAGAATATGGGGTCAATAATGCTGCTGAAGTACATGTACATGAGAGGAATACAGAGAGCAGGCCAGATACTAGCAGCAGCACATATGTTCTCACGATACTAGCTGAATATTAACATGCCTGGGAGGGGTACAAGATACTCACAAGGGGGGAAATGAAAAATGGGGAGGATGAGGGAAAGGTTGCTTCAGAGATATATAGGGTCATAAATACACGGTACGACTGAGTGGCAAGAAATATATAGTAAGGCACAATAAAAGAAAATCAGTGATAGTGATATAAATGTACACTATCCATATGTATTAAAGACGAGAATATAGATGTTACCACAGATACCCACCCATCCATCGAAACATGTACAGGTATTTCTGTGGACAGCACTATTTTAGTTTTATATAACTGGCTACATAGAAAGAGGCACCCGTATCAAATGCATAGATTGATGATATCTGTACCTGGCCTTCATTTTTCGCAGTTGCGAGACGCCTTCGCTCTTTTCCATCGCCAATGAAAGAATAACACTGGAGGACCTCAATACAATCTTCCTTGCATTCAAAGCATAACATGTAGAATCACACACACACACTGATCTGCAGCGACAGAGGCACTCGCACAATTAAACAGAGATTCACTGCGTATCATACAGACAATGACACAGTTATTCTATGCACAATCTCATGCACATAGCATAAAAAAGAGGTTCACATACATACAAGGACGCTTACACAGCGACAGCGACGCACAAGGACACACATCCACTGCCTCTCAGCGGAACAAAAAAATCCAGAGGTTGATGTGAAGCTGCAGCTCACAGAGTGCATGTCAAGGTACGGCTGTACACAGACTACAGAGCAGAGGATGCCAAAAAGAGGCAAATATTAGAGAACGCTGGGTGAGATAGCAGGCAAAACACACAGGGTAAGGGAGAAGAAGCAAGCAAAGAGGAGGGACAAACACATCCAGGATGAGAGAGAAGCAGGGAGGAGAGGAAAGTGGGGAGAGGAGAGCAGAGGAGGAACTATGACAATGAGCTGGAGAGAAGGAACAGCTGTGAGCAATGACTCTGCTCCTTATTGCTATATACAAGTACTACGCAGTAGTGTGCACTATACAGACACCGCCAAGCCTGGCCTGCTGATACAATTCTAATGTCCAGCACTGAACATGGACAGATAGTTTCACTGGCTTCTGCTGGACACAGAGATAACTATGCCGGCCGCAACTACGTATAAAGAGATAATTACTCTTCTCACCTCTATATGCTGACATACTGTACATCTGCCTGCTAACAGATAACTGTGCCGGCCGCAGCTGAAGGATGGGATACTCATTTCTGCTGGGAAATATCTACACTATTTTATGAGCTATTCAAAAACCGCTAATCTAGCCTACATTGTATACAGAGAGATAACTCCGCTGCCCAGCCTGATAAAATGAGAAATAATCATGTCTCTGCTCTATATAGTGGAAGCTGATTTCCCATACCGTACAAAGAAAGATCTGCTAGCATCTGTTATTCTGAATGTAGGTGCCATGATAAACTGGTCAGCACCAGGCTGAAGCATGCAGCTTCTAAAGTCCATATGACCTGCACTGACCCACATTTGTCTCTGTATTTTCTGGGCACTTTCTCATCGTAATATTGCCCAGAACATGAGACTAACTCAGCTAGTCTGTGTTCCCATTGCACACCATGGTGCCATGTCTTTTTCATCAGACTAGGCCCCTTCATATGAAGATCATATGCCTATTGTAGATGCTTTCCACAAAGGACAGGAGTCTACATGGGCCCACCTACTGCAGACAGATACCTTTTGTGATAAGGTTTGAAAACACCAATAAACATATATAATAATCATATGTCTATAGCAAACTGTCAAGAGATTGAAATATTTTCGAGACCAAGCACCAGGTTTTGCCATAATGAAGACTTGTTGGCTAATATTGTGTTTTCAATATTGTGTTTTAGTGCAAGTACAAAGACACCAATATAACCAGTACTGACGTGCAAAAAGTCACACTAAAAGGCTTGATGGGAGCTTGTTTGGATGGGATATAAATCACCCAGAACTATACTTCTGGTGTACTTTTAAGGAAAAATGGTTTTTCCAAAGAAATCCGTATTGCTGTTTTTTTTAGCTATAAAACTAAAGATACAGTCAGTTAAAGACAATGGGGCAGATTTACTTAACCGTCCCTGCACGATCCCCGAGGTGCGCTCCCCAACTCCAATGCACAGCTGCCGCGATTCACTAAGATCGTGCGCCCGATATCCTGCATGTGTCGCTTCCCCGTTCAGGTCCGTCGGAGTTCAACTTCTTCTTCCCGGTGCATGTAAGTGCTTGATCGTGCAACGAAAATTCAAAGTTAAACACTGCGGTTTGGCCCACCCCCGACTTCTGTCGCATGAAAGCTGACGCCATTGCGCCAAAATCCAATTGTGTGCTACACAATCCCCGGTGCGATCGGAAAACCCGATAAAAATGCGGCCGCGGGACCTTTAGCAAATAAGCCCCAATGTTGTGAATGTGAGCTGCGGATCATAAGTGAATTCGTTCTATTTCTGGTTCTGAAGCACACAGTGAAGCATAAAATTATATAATAAAATTATAACAAAAGCATGATTCTTTTTGCTAAAAAGCTAAAGATAGTTCCACCTTAAGTGAAGCCCCCCCCCTCCGGCCCAAACTCATCTCAGACAAAAAGTTGCCCTTATCAACTTTGCGTGCAGCAATTCACTAAGAACGTGCGCCAGAAATTAGGAATCTGTCGCTTCCCTGAACTGGCCAGACAGAGTTCACCATCTTTTTTGTGGTGCACCTTTAACATAGGGCGTGCAACACAATTTTCAAGTTACATACAGCATTTGGTCCGATTCAGTTGGACTGTCCAACAGCACACCCCCTAATTTGTGACGAATGGAAGTCAGCATAGCAGCGCCACAAAAGGGTCACATGCGATACAATAGCAGCACAGACACTTCTTAAATACCTATGCTAGCTGTTTTAAACTAGAAGAATGTGCAAAGTATGACAAAAGTGCAGCGCAAAGCCCTAAGTAAATGTGCCCCCATATCTTTAGAAAAGCTTTACATATCATAAAAGTTTTACTTTGTTTATTTTCATGTGAGACTTTAACTTTATAGTAATAGTTTTATTATTAATTTTTTTCTTTATAGAATCTGCAGACAAATGACTATGAATATGATTGACATGAACGCCCGGCCTGCCATATTTACTAGACTTTCCTCTGGAGTTCCGGCAGAGAATAGAGTAAAAAACTCTAGTTTGTGTCTGTATTTACCAAGAGGCTCGAGCCTCTGTAGCACCAGCTGGGAAATTTTAAGAATGGTGTTCTAAACGCCAGATTCCCCCAATATCTCTAGTGCCTAATCCCTGGGCTCCTGTAGGCAGTACTACTTGGGATGCCCTTATTATCCCCCTGTGCATTTCTCCATTAACTTAATGGCAGAACAGAACTTTGTTTATGGGGGGGACACAGGTAGAAGATTACATAGTTAAAATATAAGGTCCCCTATGACTAAGCTTATCCCCCAACTACCCTGTCCATATATAACAGACTAAAGGTGGTCCAAGAAGAAAAATAGCCTAATAGGTCCATTACAGCATCATAGAAAACTTGAATGTATCTTAAACTAAAAGTTTATGATAAGGTATAAACCAGTTGATGGTTTACTAATTTTTGCTAAGTGCTTCCGTTGATTTTTTTAAAATTGGTTTTCCATTTGTCCTGTTTTCTACATGACTGTTACATCTAAAAATGTATACATCTGCAAATAATAACCCTGATTAATTATTTATGAGCTGACAGCATTCAGGTTGTAAGGAACTTTTTTTCCTGCACATTATTAATCCAGGATCTAAAAGGTTGTAAACTCAACAGTAAAGGCTCTAATAACAAGGCTGTACATTGACATTACCATATATTGAAATGTGAGTGCTCAATACTAGTCACTGAGGGCAGTCCTGCCACATGCTGATAATGGCATAGTGACGCACACATTTTCACTGATAATGCAGAGAAATGGAAAGATGTATATAGTCTTCTGTGTATGTCACAGCTACGTCATACCTGAAACTTATTTACGTTTTATTTAATTGCTGATGAGCACCATAATATTGTGCAGTGCTGGTCAGACTCAGAGACTAAGGCCTCATAGACATGACCTTCGTTTTACTGCTGTGACTAGTTGTTATTTCAATTAAAACATTTCAATTCAAGTTAACTTGGGGTCATGCTGAAAGGACAGGACATCATGATGAAAAACACTGGGACAGCTTGAGCAGGGGACGGCAGCTGCGTCAACACTTTTCTCTCATTCCGGCTACATGCAGGGTGTGCCGCTCTCCCCCATCAACCCGGCTCGACTTCTCCAACCAGGGAAAGATGAACTCCTTGGAGAAGGCTACCACCGGGCTATTGGGCGGAGCTTTATTCCCTGCTTCTTCCTGTCACTGGTGATAGAGGCAGAAGCTGGTCCTATACACAGATGCCAGGCAGTGATCCTCATGGAATGTCCCTGCAGTCAATTGTATGTGTGTCTCAGGCATTGATTTTGATTTGAATGGTAGCAACTCTAGACTCAACCCTCCCCAGCTTGGGTGGCAGTGTGGCGCCCTAGACAGGTGCCTACCCCTTGTCTTGGTCATGGGGAAAATTATTATTCCCTTACACCACAAAACTGGTCACAAGCTCCAAACCACTGGTTTTCAACATTTTAAATTCCATTTGCACGGAAAACTTTGTACAAAGGGGACATTTTTTTTTAATTTTCTCATATGTATTATGCCAACTGTGCTAGGTTAGATGCCCGGTTTGTTATTGGCTCCTTTGCTGTCTATGTGTTTTTAATATTTCCCCAAGTGTGTAACTTTTTCCATGTAGTTTCCATTTTCACCAAAAATGGTCTAAACACCATTTACCACATTTATCATGAGTTGTAGACTGCTATGGTAAAAGGGGTGTGGTCTAGGATATACCCCTGGTATAGTAACCGGCACAGCACTTGGTTAGGGGACGGGTGTGGGTACCAGGTGGGTGGAAGTTGTGGTAGCGGAGGTGCCGTGACCCTGTAAACAAAGCAGCACAGCTTAGATGAATCCCGGCATGGGGCCCGGGAGCACCAGAGAAGGTAAGTATGGTTTTATTTTTTTTAACAACCCTCCCTGGCACACCTCTAGAGTTTTTAAGAAAGTAGAACAACCCTTTAATACACTTTTGATAAATCTGGCCCATTGATGGAATTCCGTCTAGTTCTCTCTAACATCTTATTCAGCTCATTAAAGTGCACCTGTCACCAGGTGTCCGTGTGAATCTCTGTAGCAACCAATCACTGCCCAGTTTCTATTTCTCATAGTGCTCTTTAAAAATGAAAGCTGTGCTGTGATACAATATATAATAATTAAATAATAATTGTCTGAATTTCAAGATTAATATTGTCCTTTATTAATAAACATAGTGCACATTACCAGCACCATCTTTTCCTATTGTACCATATATACAATCCAGCTGTGTACAGTCAGCAATAATGTCTAGCACTTGATAATAGATGATGCTGCTACAGTAAAGGGAAGATCAGCAGTGTTCAATGGACGTAAAGTACTGTATCTGCATAGCGACAGCTCTACCATAAGATATACCGATGCTGCACAACACTGTGAGGGGCTTGGTGCTGGCCAGAAATGGGGGATGATAGATAACTGTAGTGCTGCTGGCCAGGCCTATGCCGCTAGACAAGACATTGCTACCAGCACTGTAAAAAGAAATAATGATGCTCCCCATTGCTGCACAATAAGAGATTACTGTATTGACCAGCACTGTACAATAAGAGGCAATTCAGTTCCCACCACTATAGCAAGTGATTATTTTGCTGCCCAATGAGTTACAACACAAATATATGTAGTGTAAGGTCCAGAAAATGAGAGGAATCCACTGCGGTCAGACTTTACAGTGGGGGCTATCTGCACTGGCCTGTATTGCTAAGTATGCAGTAACTAGTATGCTTAGAACTGTATGTACCATGGGATATGGTGGCATTGATGGATGACTGCACTGAAAAGCACTGCTGGGTGAAAAATTATACAGTCCCATCCCACAGAAGTATTACAATGCAGAGGTACAGAGAAAGATAACGTACAATGTGAGATACCAGTTCAATACTTGCTTCTCAATTGTATGTCAAGAGCTGCTTTTCCTGGGTTAGACCATGGCGGCTTTGGTTGGGCTATATTCTGTTAGATTAGGGCAATGTGTAGCTTCTTCACGACTGATGATAGCGAATTGTGTTGAAATTTCAGTGACCACAACTCAAGTTAGCAAAAATCTGACAAGGTGCCACTAGCAGCATTTATATTGGCACAAGTTTCCATGTAGCCAAAGCCTAATTTTTATTATGTGTCAGCTTGTAGTATATATCCTGCATATTCAGCTGTGAACGGTTCAGTTATAGGTTGATGTATTACTAAATAGCATATGTATATGACCACACTTTGCAGCAAACACATGCTGTCAAATCCCCGACAATCCATTCTTAGCAACAGACATACAATTGTGGCTTTCCAGTACACTCCTCATTTTAGGAGAGCTAAACAGAAAATAAAAACGGAAGGTGAGTGAGAAGTCATCCATGTAACTTATGTTTCCCATAGGGTTCATTGTATGGAATGTTACTTTTGTAGCAGGAACAAGGAGAAACAAGTGAAGGTTTTTTTTTTCTGGAGATGGAAGACATTTCTAGTGTTGCAATCCAGTTACCACCCTTCTTATGTCGTGGTATAACAACACTAATTAGCCCATAGATTTGTGCAAGCTGCTGAAACAATGGCCCCAATGTCAGGATCAGAGGTAGTGGATCCTCTGTACCACCGCGGACGATGACATAAGCCGACATCTGGGACTGGAGTGTAAATGTCACCCGGTTTTCACCAGAGCCCACAGCAAAGCAGGTTGGACATGCGGCATGTACCACCAGGTCATTCCAGAGGTGCAACTTTGTCTGCGGTGGCGCCCAAGGTGAAGTACAGAATTGTGAGGCAAACTGAAAGTCAGAGACAGGCAGGAGGTCGAGACAGTCAGCACAGGATCAGAGTCGGGAACGTAGCAGTAGATAAGGACAGGTTGCTCAGGATCAGAGTCAATAATGGAACCGGAGTCACAACGGGAATTCGGAAACGCAGCAAAACGCATGAAATAGCTTTCTCAGAGGCACTAGGCACAAAGATCCGGCAGGGAATGCTTGGAGAGGCCCGCTTTAATTCATATCCAGGAAATGGCCAGCGCCAATCAGTGTTGCGCTGGACCTTTAAATCTACAAGCTCCTTCTAGGGCCCGTGCGCCAGGAAGCCAGAGACGGAGCAGGAACGCGGAGAGGTGAGTGAACCCGGGGGGAGCGGGCAGCGCAGAGAGGACATGGGTCGCAGGAGCGCCCCTGACACCCAATCAATGGGCATGAAGCCTAAAAGTGAGCCAATACTCATCTTGCCATTCCTACAAATTCATCCACATGTGTAGTTGCAGGTATTCATGTGTAGTAACTACTATCCATTAGTACAGGGGATGCGCATTAACTGTCCTGTAATTCAGAAAACAAAGTAGTGCTGTTCATTAAAACAGAAAGATAATAATTATTCTATAGAAGAATTTATGAAGTGAGAGAATGTTGCTAAAACAAGCTGCACAATGGAGATTACTGAGCTGCAAGATTCAGTGTAAGAAGCGATAACTGTGCCATATAATAAAAAACAACAGTGCTGCCCAGAGGTGCATGGTGCGAGATAACTGTGCTGCCCTGCACTATATCCTGAGTTATAGCTGTGCTGCCTTCAGCTCCTGGAGGCTCAGGAAAAGCAGTGTCGCTGCTAGGGTAGGTAATTACAGCAGTGGCTCATTAATAATTAATGGAGTCAACAAGTAAACATCAGACAGGGACACAGATCACTGCAGGGTATCGTGGTACACACCGGGCCCACTTGCCGAATATATTTGGATAACAGCTGGACTTAGAATGGGAAATATGTGTTTAGTGATTTAAGTGGATTATACAAACACAATAACAAGATTTTATAGCAATATACCTACAGTATGTATCTAACTATTTCAGCCTATGTGAATACTATTGTGTTTACAGCAGGTTTTCAGTGGAATAAGTCAGATTTCAAGTCTTGTACAGGATCGTGGAGGCAGTCAGGGACCACATAGGAGAGAACATGCCGAAACAGTAGTTCTTACTCAAAATGAGCGAGAAACTGTGCTTCAAATTTCTCATTACTGAGCAGCACGCCATGGAAGTACAGGAAGAACAGAGTCTTCGGGATTCAATGAGTAATACACATTAATATACATTACCACTAACTACAAAACATCTATTACTATAGTACTGAAAAACATGAGGGAACCGGCAATGATTTGGGAAACCAGTACATCCAGGAGGTTCCATGCTGTGTCCCACTAATGTCTAGAGTATCTGGGGTTAACCTCTACTACATGGTCATCTCTGGCCCCTCAGGCCTGTAATACTATTACAGGATTAAATAGATTTCCTGCATTCTAACGCTGTCTGTAGATCACAGGAGGAGATGGACGGATTAGAAAAGAAAAAGATGCAAAAGCAGAGAAAAAGACAAGAATAAGAGATGTTCTTGACCCCAGTGTGGAGGATCCACAGACCCCCCTCAAGTAGGATGTTATTCTAGTTGACCCCAGTGTGGAGATAATACAGGCCCCAATAACATAGGAAACTATTCTATTACACCAGTGTGGAGATTCCATAGACCCTACTTATACATGATGTTTTCTAGTGCCCCTAGTGTGGAGGTAATACAGATCCCACTAACATAGGATGCTAGTCTATTATACTAGTGACCACGGTGTGGAGGTACCATGCATCCCACTCACAACTTTAACTTTTACATTTTATTAGTGATCCCAGTGTGAAGATACCATAAACCCCACTATTGTATTATTCTAGTGAACCCTGTGTGGAGGAAAAATAGACCTCACTCACATAGGATGTTAGTCTATTATTCTAGTTGGTCCAGCGTGCAGGAACCACAGACCCCACTTACAATGGATGTTAGTCTATTAGTGACCCCATTATTGAGATACCACAGACTTTACTCATATAGGATGTTATTGTAGTGACCCCAGTGTGGAAGCAATGCAGACCCCACTGGCATAGGATGTTATTCTATTATACTAGTGACCGTAGTATGGAGCTACCACAGATCCCACTCACAAATTATGTTATTCTATTAGTGACCCCAGTGTGGAGGAACCACAGACCCCACGTACACAGGATGTTGAAGACAATACTACAACCCTCAACATTCTCATAGACTGTTATCCTATTAAGCCTACCCAGGAACGTGTGCTTTTCATGGGCTGTAAACAATGTGCCCATGGTCTGTTGTTTTCAGCCTGTGTTTCGTTGAGGGTGAGTTCCGTTCAAATTTATTAAATATAAAAACTTTTCAGACTCTCACTCCAATAGGAGTGACATCTGAGGAGAAACGACTTAGAATTTAAAGATGCCATTTTGGATACATTTTATCCACTAGCAACACAGACTCCTGTAAAACACATTTCAATATATTTCCATGGTGTCAACAAGGGCATTTTCCAGTTCACAGTATGCCCTGCATCAGGTGTGTAAAAAAATCTACAACCAAAAAGAAAAGTAAAACATCTTGTAAAAGTACATTACTTTCTTTTTGAAAATGCATGAGTTTCTTTTCGTTTTTACATGCTGCAAAATGTAAAAATATTAAAAAGTGTATGTAGTACACCAGTCTTATGCCACCTGCACACCACCATTGCCAAAATTGGCCATGAAAAATAGACTTCTTTATGCACTAAGTGGAACTGTTCTTAGTCAATAAAGCAAACGGCACACTTACAAAGAAAAAAGAGTTTTAAAAAATGCAAATCAGCCGAAGGCGCTCAGGCTGATGTCACCTGATTACTTTACGGCATCGCTGGCTTTTAATTTATTCACGCCCTACACTGCTAGTCCTCCCTGCTCCTGCCCGAATCCGAGTGCCTGAAGTTAATTTACATATTTTGTAAAACTCTGTTTCTCACAAATTGATCAGTTTCTTTGCTTACTGGATCTTCAGAAACTGTGACGAGTGAAAAATGGTTCTGACTAACACATGCCCTACTAGTGTGATTTTCACTGTTGTGTGTGTCGGCCCTTGTTCATCGAGTGAATTTTCCACCTAATAATCTTCAGGATATTTTCAGGATACTGATTAGACTTCATCTGTAATTTTGTATTAGCATAAATAGTAGCAGAAAATGATGACTGCCATATATTGCATTAACAAGTTAGGCATATTCTTATAAAGTGTTTTCCATATGTGTTTTTTTATATGGTGTTTGTTACCTTACCCTTAGTGCTGGATATTCCTCACAATGTCATTAAATACATGTATGCTCAGCGCATATCCTTCTATAAATTCTAGAGTCATACATTTAGTAGAAAATGACACCTGCTTTATTGGAATTATTTTTATCCATTAAACTTTATTGATAATTTACTCGAGAATTATGGGACGTAAATTGTATTAGAACGCTATTTCCAGCTGCTGGGAATTCCACAGATTCTCATTGGAGACAGCCTACATGGAGCCTCAAACAAAAGGAGGGAGAATCATAATTAAATACTACAGGAAAAAAACATAATTAAATGCTTGAAACTGTAAGACAAGCTGCAGGAATAACAAACAGCCCCCTCTGTCCCTCATTCCCTGGAGCTGCTTTGTCACAACGTGAGAGTCAAATGAGCAGTTAAATGACAATAATTTGTCAAAGGGCACTGGGCCATAAGGATATACATGTTGGCCCCTTCCTTGGCTTTACACCTTCAGTGCACAGATAATGCATAGAAATTGTAAGTAATAAATGATCAGGCCATATGTATGACATATATGAGCCATTTATGTATTAGTCATTAGACATAAGCAAACCTTGTTAAGACATTAGGTGTCACATCTCACAATTACTATGAGGACTGCGTTCAGAAATGCAACAGCGCCCACTAAGGTCTAACCATCAGTAAGTGAACATTTGTAACATAAGAAATTCAATCTAAAAAAATGCATTTGCACATATCTAGGGAAGAGAGTCATATACTATCCCTTCCCATATAAAAAAAAAGACTTATGGTGGTGGATTCACCAATATATTTATGAAGAAATTTAAGAAAACCATTATAGCCTTAGGTGACACAAACAGCATGTATATGTGATATGTCTTTAGTGACACAGTGAGAAAAATCTGCAGATTTCTATCACAAGCAAAATCCCTTCTCTCTTTTGCACCCTGAGGACAAAGTCAGGGAGACCCGATAAAACAATCAATCGATAATGTAACAGGAGTTGTGCGAAGAATGAAAGGAGAAGGAGGAGGGAGGAACAGACAGAGGAGGGGGAAAGATGGAAACAGCAGAAGAGGTGAGGAAAAAAATGACTGACAGAAAGAACACCCTAGAAGAAAGCCATAGTTACATACATAATCCTGTCATTATACAATAGTACTAGCACTCATAAATAATGTAACCTTAGTTTTCTTGTCAGGTTCTTCACAATTCAATGAGGTATTCATTAGATTGATCACAGACTTGTGCTGTATGCATCTAGCAATAGCTGAAAACGATACTTTTTCATAAAAATGAATGAAAGGTTGTCATTGCTCCACCTCTTATCCCATTACTTATATAACACTGACATAGTTCCTTCCCAGAAAATGGATTCATTAACATGTGTATAAGTAACATTGTGAGGTTTTATATAAGCACAGGTTGCCCTAGTTATGTTTACACATAGGGTTCATTGTCCAATGTTCTGGAGCTCCCTGACATAGGGCTACGAGGCTTCTAGCTCCACAAGCTCATAATTTTATACTACAGTGCATCATTTTTTAACTACAGTGCAACTAATGATAATGCATCTGGTCACAACCCAAGAGCTGACAGAAATTCAACTCTTTTGGACTTCCCTTGTGATTATGAATGGCAGCGCAACATTTTCAATCTTGTCATGAGGCCAAAAGTTGATGTCTGTGTCCTAACCTAATGTCAACTAACTCAATGTCATACTTAGGGCCCAATTGTACATTAAGTGCATATAATTTCAACCAAAACTTCCAACCTGGACTGTAGGAGAACAGAGTATGGTGTCAGATTATGTTATTATACCATTTTTTTGTGGAATTGGGTTATTGGCTTTTATGATTCCATTTATGACATCTGGGCAATTTGTCATTAGGCAGACTGAACCAGTCATTTAAACACAGAGATACTTTGCTCGGATGGGAAGAATTTACAGGCTAAATTGTTCTTATACTATTACCATAATAGCAAGATAAAACCCTAGTCATTCCTTATAATGGGGTCATTTGTAATATCTTCATGATGCTATGATTATCAATAAAACGACTATGAGTTCAGAACCATTCAGCCATATAGATTACTGTACACTACAATGGTTAACATTATTTTGTCTTTGACACATGCCCGTTCTTGTTATTATAGGTAATTTTTTATATAAAACGGGGAAAAATCTGAAGTGTAAACTTAGACTAAAATATGACCAAAATAAAACACCTGAAGAGCTTATGTTCTGTCTCATCTGGTCTCCTTCATCCTGCCATATCCAAAGATAGCATATATTTTGTACTGGTCTAGAGGTAAAAGTAAAATAAGCCGGTTTTTAATGTTCAGAAGTTCAGAACAATCTGCCCAGGATTCACTGACTATTCAGAGACATGAAACAAGGATCCCATATTTTTTTATTTTTTAATATTTACTCATTGTGTTTCCCCCAGAGACAAACATCACAGAATGTATCTGGTGCCAAACGTCTGAAATAGAGCCACCAGAACAACTTCTGACATTTAGAAGTTAACTGTAGTATCTATAGCCTGCTTCAGTTCTGACACTGCTGACAGAGAAGGCCATACAATTAATTCAATTCTCTCCTCGCATCACAATTACCTTGTGAATATTGTTCTTCTATTTCACCAAAAGAAACATAAATAATGCAGTAGTTACTGTTAAAAACCCAGTTATCCAACACATATTCTGACTTGAATTTCAGAAATTGCTGAGTTCTTCTAGAGATATCAAAGCTTTTTCTTCTCCTTACAATCTGGGAGTTGAAGACTGAAGGGATGCAAGTTTGAAAGAGAATAGAGAAGACTACAAACTGCAGAGAGCAAAGCCTCACGGAAATAACACCTCCATCAGTTGTGAAGAGTTCTCGTCAGAACTTCTCTAACACAATGTCCACCGTTAAGACAGAAACTCCAATTGAATCAATCAAATGGATTCTTCACTAGGTATCACATCAAATCTTTATTGTGGATAAAACAATGTGTTTTAATAAGAAGAACTTGGGAAGCATAAAAGGAATATTCTAAAACATTTGTCTACAATAACATTTAGTATTAAAATTGTAGCAGCCTTCACAAGCAAGGATATTGGCCCAAGGTTACAAGGATGTATTATATTGAAATGGATTCAAAAAGAATATCTAGCAATTTAAATCAAGACAATAAAAGCAACCTTACAGTTCACAATAGTTTACAATGTGCAAAGAATAACCTGAAAGGTAGGTGGTCATTAAGCAGACATGAAGTAGAGACTAAGAATTGGAAGAACAGAGGCAGAAAAATGAAATAGAGGAGTGCCAGATATATGAAGTATGTAGATGTAGAGTGGTGGACACATGACATTTGCTGAGAAAATATTAGAAAAGAGATATAGCCACTGGTCTACTGACCTGTATGGACACTAGTCTATTGTCACATCACATTATTGTAATCAACATGATCTCCCAACAAAAATGTCATGCCTATGAGGAACCTTAGAAGTGTGGTTATCTGTAATCACTAATAGATTATTGCCAAACAAGTACAGGCAGCCCCCTACTTAAGAACACCCGACTTACAGACGACTCCTAGTTACAAACGGACCTCTGAATGTTGGTAATTTACTGTAGCTTTAAGCTACAATAAACAGCTTTAACAGTTACTAATGGAGTCTGCAATGATTTATGATTTATTGTTAATCCTGGTTCTTGTGATAATCCAACCTTTTTAAAATCCAATTCTTACAGGGACCAAAAAAAATTGGCTGGGGTTACAATGATAAAATATACATTTTCGACTTACATACAAATTCAACTTAAGAACAAACCTCCAAAACATATCTCGTATGTAACCCGGGGACTGCCTGTATTATTAACCTTTGTTGTTCCATTGGATATGGTGGATCAAGGGCTTTGATAGTATTCCAGAAATAGTGCTGATATCTAGTGCACTTTACAGGGAAAGGAGTCAATTTAAGCATCATTATCTGCACTCAACAACCATATAATTACTGTACAGGCATAGTAGTTTTTATGAATGTTCCTAAGATCTACCGTCTTGTATATCATACTGAGTTACAACAAAGGATGACAAAATCTCTATTTCTGATTTAAATAAAATAGTATGAAATGTCCAGGCCAATCTCCAATACTAATATCTGTGATTGATTTGGTCAATAACACATTACAGATGGGACCACATACCCAGAATGAACTGATCTTCAATTAGTAAATGAGTAGTAGACATCTTAACCCAAAGCTCTTAAATCAGAAGAGCAAACCAATGCTATAAATTCTAAAAGCAATCCGATCACTAGGGAAGCACATGAATGATATTTATCTACAAATCTGCTATATCTGCTAGATATTATTTGCAATAAGTCTCTGTATATCCAAAATGAAAATCAGTTTGCAGATTTTCTTCCCAATAGTTGAATGTAGGCAGCGACCCCTGGCAAAAGCTGTCAGGCAGCACTGACTATTTATTACATCAACTGTACGGTGAATTACAGTTGATTTATTGTAACTACATTATCAATATTTGTTTCAATAGACCGACCATCCATATGATTATAGTGGATCTTCTAATTACCAGTGACTTTTGCTTTTCAAAAATTTCTAACCTTTTTCAAGGTGAAAAACCTGAAAATGTCCTTTTCTCATAATGTCCTCATTACCTGAGATGCCAAGTATATCTGTGTATAAAATATAGCATTGAGGAATTCCAATGGTTGGCTCACCTCTCTGAAAATTACAGCCCGTCACTGAGGTGAGTGGCTTGTATGTTAACATCTATATAAGGAAGTTATACAAGAGACAACACAAAGTCAGTGACAGATAACTGAGCAGCCCGATCATGCTTTTAAAAGAACTGAAACATAGACTTGATGTAAACTATAATACAATACAATGCTGCTATCATATTATACACATTTGGACATAATAAATTCTGCCACATGTAGATCTGTAAACCCCTGTTTCCTACTGTGTCTTTTCTTTCTTACTTTATGTGACCTTTCCGTTGTCTAATGAAGCTTTAAAAATATGTAAATAAGCAAGAAGACTTGGTGTCATCAGAGCCCCTCTGGGCTCCGGCCTTATCCCCCACAGCACCTCCTCTGGAACCTCTCCCACAGCTGGTGCGGTCAGCCTTCCTGCTGGTGAGGTGTACCTGGAATTGGCTTCAGACTGAGAAGATTGTGTCTCTGCTTCCAGATTCAGCTAAATTCACTGGCAGTAATGGTGGCTCCGGAAGGCATGAAATCGGGGCCCGGATGGGCTCTGATGATGCCCCCCAAAGCAATTCTGCTTCATTTACATATTTTTAGTTTACATTTTTATCTACTTGTGTTGCCTGAAGATAGACACTTTTGTTGCCTCAAGACAGATACTATGTACAATCTGCTAAACTTTTCCGGCTCTATAACCCGTTAGGGCACTATGTACGGTCATATTAGTTTCTCCATTCTAAGTGCATTTTAAGAAGTTGAGCCTTAAAGTGTTCATGGAGCTGTATTAGGTAAGTGTCAAAGCACCAATACTCTGAACGTACATAGCACCATCCAACTCTATGGGTTGCCTCTAGGATTGCAGCTCAGCACCATTAAATTAAATATATCTTTGCTGTAATACCACAAACAACCTGTGGTTCATGAGAGTTACTGTTTTTATTCCTAGGAAACTTGTTGTAGTGTGGATTGTTCTGTGTATATTTAGTTATTCTTACTCACCATTCTAGTCAGTATTAACAAGAGGAGTTACTGAGAACATAAAACAGAATTATTACAGAACCTACCCATGTACAGAATGACACCATCCCCCAAACACTATGAGAATAATGCATAAGTGATTCCTGCAACAAACTCATTACTTATCTATAATATATCATTTACTTATTATCCAGCACATTACCCCAGTTAGCTCATATTCCAGCAAATACAGCTTGGACCCAAGAGGCCAAGAGGAGGAAGAATACTAGTAGCTTGTGTCTTGTGTTCTGACACAGTAAGACTCATTAGCTTTCTTCTAGATCCCAATTAAGCATGTCACATATAGGACATTATTTAAAAATTAAAATGGGAGATTCATTTTCTGATACCTCCTCTGTGACTTTTAGAGAATTTAGAAAATTATTTGTGACAGTTAATCTGCAGAAGAAACACAAAATAGCCTTTTAGTATGGAAGCATCTAAGAGAACAATATGTTTTATGTTTTCTGTTGACAATGGGTCCATCAGAGTGTAGATATTCAGTGAGCACCTAAAACTTCTGCACATATAATCTATAGCTATTGAATGTCAACAGAAGGACTGTGTGGTTGTAATACCATATACACTGGAAGATAGATAGAACCCATAATTTTCTTCTAGCAAGACCTTCACCCGCAGCGGTCAGAGTGCTATTCCATAATAATAGAGATAATGGGGGAGAAGTATTAATGTGTGGGTCTTTAGACCAGTGTAGAGTAGAACTAGACAGATCTCTGCTGCTCCAGATTAATACCTGTGTCTAGAGCTGAATAAATAATCTGGTGCAGTAAAAGACTAGTGAGTCGTAGTTAGCACCTCTCATTCAGACACATTAGCCCGTCACCTGTCATTTGGGTGAGTTGTAGCATAAAAATGGGGGATGCTAGAGTGTATATTTCATACCCTACCTGTGGATGCTGTTAGTTAAGTGTTGTAATAGCTGGATGGAGATGTATGTGAGGGTAATAAAAATCTGCATTTGTGAATGGCAACAAATATATAGTTTTTTTCAATAACAATAAATAAATATATTATTGTTATCATTCTATAAAGCAAGTCCTATTAATAAGCACTCATCTAATATGGACAAGGCCTGTTTGCAGTGCAATTATCAAACACTTTTGTATACATGAGGCCTTAGGCCCCTTACACACTACCGAGTGTGATGCATCCTCCTCTCCATGAAATCCAGTCAGCGCACGGTCCGTCATTCATGCACAGACCAATATTTCTGAACCAGCTTAACTTATTATATTAATAATGATGATGTAGTAAAAAGAATCAGCAGCATTTCTCTTTGATGATGACATAATTGCAATGCCTAGCGAAACACCATTCTGATCATTAGATCCACACCGAGGTAAGTTGAATGGGGATGCTGTCAGTGGTGTTTCTGCCATGTGACTGCACAGTCATTGAGGCCAGTGAACTTTCACAACTGGAAGTTTGCAGCCTGCGGCATATTTCTACGCCAGGTAGGACCTAGTGTAGAAATAACGGCAACGCGTCCGCCACCTCTTTATGTATCTGACAGCGCTGGAGGGGCATCACATGCCAGCGCTATATCTCCCCCTGTGTATATGCAGAGGAATTCAAGGAAATATATCCTGTGTACTGAAACTACTGTATTTATGAATTTTTATCATCATATTATTTTATAAAATATGCTTTTGCCAATACTTTAAAAAACATTGGCTACTTTGTGATTTAATATTTGTAAATATGCTTGGAGCAAAAATGTTATCGAGGCTTCATCTCCTGCTAGTCCATTTGGATCTGCTTTATTAGCCAATCAGATCATCAGACCAGCCTCAGCAGGCGATGTGCTCTGATCTTGTGTTAGGTACCATCTGTCATGTTGTGTGATTACGGCAGTGTAGGCATGGCACATTATGAGAGGCCAGTCCTGAAAAAAGGCAGAAAGGGAATGCAAAGAAGATGCCACAGATGGCAAGAACACAGCTTTCTTCAAAGTACTGTAGTGATCAGAAATTACAAACAGTTTCCCATTTACCCTCTTTAAGGGAACAGTCAATCTAGAAATGATTAAAGTATACAGGAGATGACTGCCCTCACTGTTTGTCAGTTTGCGACCTCTTCTTTACATGAGCCCCAGAAAAGAGTCTTGCAGAAATCCTGCAGAGAACAAATGTGTTAATCCTTGAGTGTAGGGCGATTAGGTAATTGCCCAGGACCTTCTTGTTAGCCAGGGCCTCCTTCTAGGGTATTCCTAAATGGTGCTTAGAAACTCCCCAAACAGCACACAATACGGCCAATACAAGCCACTCTGGCGCTATTACTAAGGCGATAATAATCATCTGTCTCAGCATCACAGATACAGTCAGAAAAAGGTTTTCTGGCATTTGAAAAACTTGACTGCCTTTTTTTTCAAAAACAAATCCACCTCTTTCCATGGGTAGTGCATGGTATTATAACTAAGGCCCATTCCTTTCTATACAGCTAAGCTGCAATTCCAGCATTTAATATGGACAGATGTTTTTGAAAAGAAAAGCGGCCTTGTTTTTCAACTAATTTCCGGAGTGTTTATGCATTTCTTGCTCTATAATACACAGACAGTGTGATGGTGACATTACTCCACGTGCGTTGTACTGCAGGATCTTCACCAAAAGAAGCCTTGATGGAGAAACGCCGGAAAATTTGTCACTTTTTGTTCTAAGGAGTATGTTAATGTATGAAATGAATTAAGGTCATTTTGGCACTGTGTACTAAGTACAAAGTGTACGGGTACCTGGCAAGGTAAGTAAGGCAGAGGGACACACGAAGGCACACGGGTGCACATGACACCCGAGACATGAGTCGCAGGGGCACCCGTGACATATAGCCTCTTACAGTCTAAACCAGCGCTTCACTGAAGCAATTGCTCTGAAAATGCTCTGAAAATGTCTAAAGTTGGGCGTCTTTTTTGTTTGGTAGAAACTTACTTGTTTGGCTATTATCCCAAGTCATGTCATAACACTTCTTGAAAACCAGGCACTGATCTATAGGGAGCTGCCTTCTTGAAGGAAGCATTAGATATATAGTTTCTATTAATCCTGGAGTATAAATATTTTTTTACAGTCCTGCTGCTACTAACAAGACAAACTAAGGTTTGATTTAACATCTATCCACTATCCAAAATCTAACTAATACTATATGGTCAAAACGGCTGATACTTTAAGAGTAGATGCACTGTTCCATTTTTCATACCTTTTTTATGTTTACTGTTCGTTTAAGATTTCTTTACAGGACAGTATATGATATATTATGTAAATGTCTCTTCCTTCTCTATAAAGTAGCTGGAAATGACTAACTGTGTCAAAAGGAGTACACATACACTAGCTGTATGTCAGTGTTACACATATTGGGGCACATTTACTAAGGGACCGAACACCGCATTTTCGTCCGGTTTCCCGACTTTTTACCGCTTTGTCCTGAATTTCTCCGGGCTTTTGGCACACGCAAACGGATTGTGGTGCATCGGCGCCAGCTTGCATGCGAACAAACCGGGGGGCGTGGATGTCGGACAACCCAACTGATTCGGACAAACCGCAGAATTTAAAAACCAAATTGTGATGCAAGATCAGCACTTACATGCACCGGGAATAAGAAGGTGAACTCCGGTGGACCTGAGCGGGTGAAGCGAAACATGCAGGAAATTGGACGCACGTGTCGCCGGACATTCCGGATCGGAGGCGTCATTGGGACGGGTAAGTAAATATGCCCCAATATGTTTTGATTAATATGTCCACTACATAATAGTCATTTGATATATATTATATCATTACATCACCATACACCTCCATTGTTTATCCGCTGCTTTTCTATTTATTGCTTTAGGTCAAGCTGTGGGTTTTGCTTTTTGTAAAAATTCTAAAAATACACAAAGGCTTGTAGGAGAAGTCTGGTTCTATATCCTAGATCCATAGATATATCTATAGACCACACAGACATATCTATATACCACTCACACACTGAGATATTGATTTCCTCTGTAATATTTTGCTTCACTGAGCAGCTTCAGTAAAACAATTTACCAAGATTAACCCTTAACCTACCATTGCCTAGACATTTACCTCTGCATTCCTACTCTTGATATGTTGTCCCAATAGCTATGGAAACGGATTCGGCTTCTCTGACCATAATGAATATTTTGCTGCCATAATAAGGTCTATATTTTGTGACTCTTGTTTTAATTATGTTTTTAGTTTTAATTTTTTAATGCAATATTAACAGGTCTACAGAAACACTTTCCTTCTAAAAAAGTGAGACTTATTTACTGTACACTGATGTAACATGACATGCTCACTTCCATTAAGCTTTTGTGCATACTTTTCTGCTTGGTTTACAGCCTAAAAAATCCATTATTTTTTCACTGACGCTTGCAGTTACCCGGGGAAGGCATTGAAAGTTTCTTAGAACCCCCAGATACAAGTTTAATCAAGGTTACACTCACCAATTCCACCAATTGCAATAGGTTAATATGATGCTAAAACATTGATGTCCCATGTTGAACAATCCCATTTTGTTTAGAGTGACTCCTAGGCAAATGGCTGATCACATAATGTTCTGTTCCTAGGCCCTGTAGCTATCTACTGAAATCTGTGGAGGGATCTGCCATTCAGTGTTCAATTATGCTGCAGCGCCTCTTCAGGGAATATGAAACATTCCACCAAGATCATTGTAATACCTAGAATGTTATTGTAACGTGTGGAAGAGGTTCCATTCTATGTAAAAGCTGAGGGTCCTGTAAAAAGGGGAAACCAGGCGAAAGGCTTAATAGTTATAGCCGGACATCTAAGGATTAAAAAAAACACCTTTTTTCTCTACATCAAGTCGTGAAATGTCCTACTGCTATAAAGGCAATAAGATCTCTCCTATTCTGTTTGGTTCAAAATAAAAATGTAGTTATTCCATATGCAATTTAAAGAAAAAACATTTTCTAAAACATCCAAATCATTCCCTGATTTGTTCTCTGTGAGTTAATGTGTTTCTAGTAAGGACAGCTTATGTGATCACTATTCTGGCTTGCACCCAATTTCCTCATACCCCTGATCAGCAATTCTGCCTAGTAACACTGCTCTATAAACATGCTCCCACTATTTATCATGTATAAATACAGCTACAAGGTGGGAAAGTAATTACAGCCTTGAAAACAAGGTTGGCAAGACCTGGCATAGAATTATTCAATTACTGTATATGACCTGGCAACTATTGGTGATGCTGGCTATTCTCTCATTTGATAGGGGCCACAGTACTCTGCCATCCAGTATTAATGTGAAACTTGCTCCGAGCAGAGATTAAAATGCAGCCAAGATCTATGACTTGCAACCAGGAAGTACTGAGAAATATAACGTAATTGATGCTCCTATTGATCAGGGGATTTATAGAGGATGGATCAGTCTGAGAGGATCTCATGTATACTGGTACCGACACTAGAGATAGAGGAAAGTTGTGTTAAAGGAAAAGAACATGAAGCTTTGAGAAAACAATGGTTAAAAGTGGCGATTTCCCAATTCATTAGCAATAGAGTGTTAATACAACTACACAGTAAAGGCTTGTATTTATTTCATCATGCAGGACTGTAAAATGAGAAATAATATCAGGGAAAGACAACCAGGCAAAAACATAAAGAGGGAGTTTTATTAGAGGGGACATTTATGATATACTGATAGTAGATACGACATGATCCCTATTAGAGAAAAGGTGGAGATGAATCCATGTAGCTCTCTCGTTTGTAAATAATGAGAGTCACTTAAACCAAATCAAGCCAGATAAATTACTTACTCATAGATCCAGGCACAGTGACTGTGGTAATCTTCTTATATTTGATATTCATTGCCTCTTTCCTTCTAAAATCAACTTTTAAAATCATGCTAATGAGACAGAAGGGCTCCTGGGGGTGTTACCAGAGACTTTTCGAGCTGTAGATTCACAGGCTAGTACAGTGTGGAAGGAGGACTTCCACCCTGCCAACTTATGATGAAACTTCCTCTGCTACAGTCAGATTACATCAGGCAGAGGGAGGAGGGAAGTGCTTAGCGAGCATAAGGGGGAACAGTGTAACAACCTGTGAAGCTGCATCACGGACCGGTTCTGGTAATACCCCCAGTAGCCCCTCAAGCTCATAAGCATAATTTTAAAAGTTGATTTTAGAAGGAAAGAGTCACGGTGCCTGGATTTGACCACAGTCCGTGTCCCTGGTTTATCATGCTTAATATTGATGGTAGATTTCCTTTTAAAAAACTACCTCTCCACCCTCCTCTCTAGTGCTTAATAGGGGTTATCCCATTTGACATGGAACATATATGAGCAACCAGCAGACACTGGCAAGAATGTTGGTTGGGGTAGATATAATTGCCTCACAGCCTTCATATAGCCCTTGCTATATATGCATCCCTTAACTAAGTAAATAATAATATTCGATACAATATTCAAGAAGTAGGTACTGTGTGGAGGGTGCAGAAGGAACTTGTGGATTCTGGAGTCCCAATGCACCCGAGTTACATAAGACACAAATATTGAAAACAAAACCTGGCATGCAAAAAATGGCTTGTGTTTTTTATATATTCTAAAATATATTTATATAGTCTATGTATGTACTGGAAGCAGAGATATCATCCAAAGAGATCCATTACTTTGCCTGGTCCCCAAACAATCATTGAGAGTCTGTGCCGCCAGAGCAAAACCGTATCAGTGTGATGACAAAACAATGGCTATTTGTTCACTCTTTTTCTTAAGGCTAGTGTGTACATTTGTGGATTTAACAGCTAACAGGCAGTACAATAATGGTCATCATGCTGGCAGAGCGCTTAGCCTTGTTGCCTGGGGCTTTGAGTTTAATTCTAACCTGTGCAGAAATCTGAGCGCTCCCGCTATTCTCATGTAGTTTTAGTCAAGGTGTTCCAGTTTCCTATCATGATCTTAGGGCACCTTTACACATAATAATGCAAAAAGTACTTCTGTGTGAATAAATATATATATATATATATATATATATATATATATATATATATATATATACATACACACAGTAGATTGTGACTTACATTGAAAAAAAAAATACATATGATACCCTGACAAAGAGAAAGGCAGGAACATAGAAAGACAATTGAAAAGCGATGCCATAACTGATGCCCACATCTAGAGGTATACACATTCCTCCCAAGGGGAACACCAAGCATATGTTACCCATGCATTTTTATATTCTTGCTTTACATAACTAACTTTACAAATTGTTGAGCTGTCCTTTTCCTATACCACAGCCCAGGCAGATTCGAAGCAAGTTTGGAGGCATCCGGGTGAATGGCAAGTGAAGGTAAATCGAACATATTATGGAGGCCTTAAATACAGCCCTCTACTCAATTAAGAGTGCCAGACAGCAAATTGAAGCAGGACAGATTAAGTGGTATATATACATGCCAAATACCCAGTCTAGAGAAAAGTGGATGAACTCACCTGCTTGCAGGCATATTTATTCATTACAGATTGGTACTGCTGAGCATTTAGCTTACAGATTCTTGCTGAGATTGGCAGCAAACTCTCAGAAGTGAGATATATTGTCTGTTCTAATTCACACTACTTTCCATCAATGGTGAAATTATATACTGAGCATAACTATTCATTTTAAAATGAGGGTAAGGAATATGCAAATAAGATATCCAGGATGTGCACCACCCTAGCCTTTTCTTGTGGCCTGGAGGCAGCCGGGGCCCAGGATACAGCAGTGTCTGGCGATTGCAGCCTAGAGTGCATTGATGTCACGGTGCTTGGTATGGGGACCGGAGGTTCTCCCCGGGGCAACCCCTGAGTGTCTGTAAGATAGGTCCCTGGGTAATGGATGGGGAAGCCCGTGGTGGTATCCATGGATCAGATGGAGGCAGCATTGTAGAAATCAACTCACTGTTCTTTATTGAACAACAGGTAGCAGGCAAAGGGCCTGAACGTTCAAACAGCAGATCTGGATTCTGGTACTGGAGTGGTCGTGGAGAGGGGTCCTCAGGAATAAAGCACCAACCTGGTAGTAGATGCAGGCTGTGATAATGGAGATAGAGCTGTGTCCAATATGTGGAAGCTGCAGCTCTGGATTAGAGTCTCCTGACTCAGTTCCTGGTATTAGGTTCTGTGCCAGCACTGAAGGTGTGATCCACACTGTCTCTCTCTTCACTCAGACCATGTGCTCAGACTCTGCAGACTGGACTGGACCATGTGGTCTGGACTGCTGACAGGAAAAGAAGACCTCAGACTAAGACCATGTGCTCCCACTGCACTGGGGTTTTACACTCCCCCTAGTGAAGTGGTAGCACCTCTCCAATCACACTCCACTGTAAATACAGCCACATAATTGGATAACATCTTACACCCAATTTACTATTGCCTTTCCAGGCAAAGGATACAGCTGCTATTACATAATGACCAGGGTCTAGAACCTTCATAGAGGGTTTGCACGTTTACAGGTCCTGACGGGTAGAGGGGGCACTACCAGCAGCCTATGTATTGCCTTTAATGTCACAAAAGATCGTTAAAGAGGACCTGTCACCTGAAATAATCCCTTTAGGAGCACTTACTCAAGTAAGCAGCTCCCTAGCCCTACCCCAGCAATAGCAGTTGTAAACCACTAGACTTATTGGAATATACTGATAAGATAGCAAACACTGCACTACATAGCTGTCCAAATGCCAGTCCAAGCTTCTTGAGGGGATGGTCCAAAGAGGCGGTGACTGCAGCATTGAGCCGCGGCATATGGTGTGGGAGTGGCGGTCCGGTGAGAAGCTGAGGAGAGGGGAGCACCTCAAACTGCCCCCTCAGGGGCGGCTATGTAGTGCAGTGTTTGGTAGCTTATCGGTATGTTCCAATAAAGCTAGCGATTTAACACTGCTATAACTGGGGTAGGACTGGGGAGCTGCTTGCTTGAATAAGTGCTTCTAGAGGGATTATTTTGGGTGACAGGTCCTCTTTAAAGGAAATCTGTCAGCAGGAATTGACCCAATAAACCACTACCAGTATGTGGCCAACACATTTCATATCATGTTTCATTCATGGTCCGTCAGAGTGAAATGTAAACTGGTTGAATAAAGTTAAGGTGACAGAGAGTTCCTGCATATTAGGACATCAATAATGGGTTCATAACATACTGGCAGTTTCAGCTAACAGGTTCCCTTTCATTTTCATACCCCTTCCTAGCCACATTTATGGCCTCTCATCTAGCCAAAACTGTTCCCTACATGGTATTGAATAGGAGCATACAACAAAAGTGACCCCCCCCCCATTCCAAATGGTTTCCTGATGGCTACATCTGTCGACTGACATCACTACTTTTTTCAATGACCACAGAGTTCCTTCTGCCAGCAGAACTAATGTTTGTCGTTAGGGACCCGAGAGGAGACAAGCCAGGGTACTTTTGGTGACTGATATATTCAATATTTCAAAAAATGGGAAAAAGGGGACCTTAGATGAGAATGGGTTATCGCTGATTAGATCAGTCTATATGATATGATGGACAGGACAGGAGACAAGGGATACATGTGAGGGTGTAGAAGCAAGCAGACAGACTGACCATCCCATCTGGCATATAAAGAATGAAGGAAAGGGGAGAGGAAGATCTGCAGAGTGATGTAAATTATATGACTGCGTCCAGCCAGAGCTGTCACAGTATGTAAGACTCAGCCAGAGGGCAGGGAGATGAAGAAAGCTGGAGAGGGTGCATCAGGAATGAGTACTGCATGAAAAAGTAGGAACATAGGGCTCTGAGCAAAGAGAGGGCTACAGAAAAAACCAATGCAGTAAAGAAAGAAGCTTTAAAACTGACATGTCCTCTAAAATAATCAACACCACATCAATCATAAAATTCGAAAGATGTTTCCATAAATTCCTTGTGATTATTTAATGTGTTTTCTTATTGTTCTAACTCCTTACTTTGGTCTTCTGTTGTGCATGTTCCAAATGGTACTGTCAAAGAGAAGTGGAGATGTTGCATTTTCCTAAAGTGTGAAATCAGGCTCTGGTGCCTGACACAACCCAAATTAAATAAAATATATATTAAATATATACATAATTAAATGAAGTGAAGTGCTGACCCAAAGGCTTTTACTAGATCTCTGGAAGAGCCTTTGCACTGCTCTCCCTCTCCTGAGTATTACTGCATCACCTAGAGTTATGTCAGAAGCATGTGACTGATCACATGCTTCCTGCATCACTACAAGGTCCTTAAAGGGGTTGTCCGAGAGTTCTGGAAAAAACCTAAGGGCGGCCGGGAGGGCGCTGCTTAAAAAAATAAAGTCCTACTTACCTTCATACCCAGTCCCAGAGGTACCATCTTCTCTGTCTTCATCCCCCGGCAACATGAAAGGGTTTAAAGGGGTTGTCCGGGTTCTGAAAAAAAATTAAAGGTGGCCGGGAGAGGGCTGCTTAAAAAAAAAAAGTCCTACTTACCTTCCGGTGCCCTCCGGTATCCAGCGCTGCTGTCACTCCGTTCCGGGCACCATGTAAACAAACATGGCCGCCGAAGCAGCGCAGGACTCAGCTTCCGGCCGACTGTGGGGGGCCACGCCTACCCGTCCCTATTCACAGCATTGCGTATGGGGGCCGGAAGGTTGTCGGGTCCGGGCGGAAGCCGAGTCCAGCGGTGCTCTGGCGGCCATGGATACCGGAGGGCACCGGAAGGTAAGTAGGACAACCCCTTTAAACCCTTTCATTTTGCCGGGGGATGAAGACAGAGAAGATGTTACCTCTGGGACTGGGTATGAATTAGAGGTGTGTGCAGCAGTGCTCAGTGTGTTCATATGAGTAAATGTGTGTAGAAGTCCTGAGTGAATAAATGTAGCAGAGCAGTGTGTGAGTAAATGTTTGTAGCAGAGCTGTGTACGTGAATAAATGGATGTAGCAGAGCCGTGTTTTTGACTGCATGGATATAGCAGAGCTCTGTATGAGTGAATGGATGTAGCAGGGCTGTGTGTGCTGTGCTTGCGACCAACAGGGAATTTTTAATTGGTGTCAAATACATTTTGGACCTAGCTGCACCACAAAGTAACTGTAAGTTGGTGGGTGGGTGGTATATTGTATATTCTGGACTTAAGCTAGGTGCACCAGAAAGTAACTGTATGTTGTGGGGCAGTATATTGTACCACATGAATGAAGTCCTGTTACTGCAAGTCATGGCTGTCAGTACTGTTATAAAATTGCACAAAGACAACAATCTCCATTGGTGGAAAAATAAAAAAGTTATGTAATCTCAAAACTCATGAATTTTTCAGAATAAAAGGTATTTTAATTTAATACTATTAGCAAAACAAAAATTTAATATCAATCAGATAACACTGGAATCATTCTGGTCACCATTTTTTGGCATACAGTAAACAGGAAAAAAATGAAAAGCTTTAAATAAAATAGAAGAATTAGTGTTTTTTTCTTCATCATCTCCCGAAAGAGTAAAATCCCGCCAATAAGTGCTAGTTATCCCAAATGGAACAACAACAATCATGGGAAAAAAATTATGGCTTTTAGAAGTTTAGCAGAAAGGAGGTAAAAAGTGTCCACACCCAATATGGTGTTGCCCAGGTATTTGTAATGTTTTATATATGGCCGAGGGGCTATAAAATAATAATTTTTATCGTCACCTTTACTAGTTTATACTCACCTCCAGTTTATATTCACTGCCACTACAGCCTGAAACTAATGCTGTGGCGGTGTCGCAAGTGGGCAGAGAGGAGAGTATAAGCTTTTTATAGCCCCACAAGCCATAATTTTTTTTTAAAAATCCATACTTGGACAGCCCCTTTAAAGCCATACTATAGTGTCCTATAGGTAATACATTTCACACAAAAAACACTAATAAAGCCGTAATTTGACCAATGGAAATTGTCCAATGATCCATTGATCCTTTCTGCAGGATGAGCTCCTTTTTCATACAGTTCTGGAAAGAATGGGGAGGATGAGTAACTATTGCCTAACCCTCTGATGTTATGTTGGTGCATGGCCACCTAACATTTGATTTTACTGTCACATTATTTTTCTTCTCAAGTCAGCACTTTCTTTCTTGGTTTTCTATACGTGTCCTTGCTTTCTGCTACTAGACACAACCTGTCATCTCTTTGTATTGATCATGAAATAACAATCCCAAAGTATCTGTTCTTAAACCTTCACTGTTCCTCCTGAGAATATATGAATAAAATGTCTTTGTGTTTACATTCTGTTTGTCAATGGGGTGTGTCCCTACATAGTCCAACACTAACAGCATTGATTGGACAATATTATACTGTGTGGCAGGGCCAGCACTGGGCATACCTGGGCAAGTGTTGGGGCCCAGAGCTGCTGGGGGGCCACATAAGGCTGTAAATAAGGAAACCATGGGGTGAGGTGTGGCTGTATCTAATAAATCCGTAGGGTGTGAGGGGGGTTTATATAATCATGAGGGGGCTGTTTGGAATGATAAACTAGGGAACAGGAGACTGTTTTAGCTTATGAATTTTTAATGCTGCCTCATGAATTCACTGCAAGGGGGTGACTGGAGTCATTTGGCGCCAAAACCTATGCCGGCGCAGCCTTAGGCACTGTAACCTAATGGCCTACAGAAGCCTGGAGCCGACGCTGCTGTGTGGGCACATGCCTCAAAGTGATAACACCCACTTATCAATTTATTTCTACATTTCTAGCACGAATAACAAAGAAATTACACAATTAACTTCTAAGAAAATATGATCCAGAATTGCTCCTTTCCCCCACCTCTTTGCTGCCCTCACGCCAACTAGGCAGGGAGTGGTGGAGCCTGGTGCATGTTATAGCACAATGCTGCGCCAGGCAGAACCTGTGTACAATTCATTCTGGAGCATGATCTGTGCCTCTTAGTATATCAGGCGCCATCCACGGACAGGGGAAACAAGACTATCGCACGATGCACCCAGTGATGATAAATTCCCCCACACTATATACAGTATACACAACTACAGAAAGGATAGTATATCTCATTAGCACATTCAGCTGCACAGAATCATATCATTCCATTTCTGAGTCTGATGATTGATCAGAAGAACCTGCATCCTCCCTTTGAGGAGCAACATTTTTTCAAATCACTAAGGGGGAATTCATTGTTACAATTTATCTTTGACTTGGTTGTCTATGTTCAATTCCATTTTTGTTTTAAGTGAGTCTATGTATGTTGTTGTATTTGTTTTTTTTGGGTTGTCTCATAGTATTGTTTTTTTTTTCATTTGTCACAAAATGTTCTTTTTTTTGGGTGCACATAACCCTTGATGTCTTGATAAATTTGGTAGTGATTTTTCTCCTATTTCTATGCAAGGGGGTGACTAGAGTCATTTGGCGCCAAAACCTATGCCGGCGCAGCCTTAGGCCTGAGTCCTGCGCAGAGCTTATCTCTAAAGAAAAAAATCACAGCCGGCGACTTTTCACATGAGAAAATTCACTAGCTGCAGCAAGTGCGCAGGCGTGGGGACAGCCACGCCTCGCACCGGCCTCCCCACTGTTTGCGCCCTTGGTTCGCCTGACGAGTGGGGTGTGAAGGTGGCGGATTTTGGAAAATAATCGCAGAGGCCCTGATAAATATCCACCAAGCTCCGCATGGAGGCAAATTTGCTTGTGCAATTGCTAACCACTTCATATTACTGACAGCTGCATATTTTTTAGAAATTGTATCTCTTTAACAAAATGTCATTTAAAAATTCTACCCATTTGGTTATGAATAATAGAATTAATCATATTTAGCAAGTCCACTTTAAATGTGAGTAACTGTTTAGCACAGCTCCACTAGGGATCAGCTTGTTCTATGATTACAGTGCCTGCAGTCTGAGGCGGTCTGGGACACACCTCCTGCTTCATCATTGGGTCAATCTGCTGCCTGTCTGATTGGCTGCTTTATATTAACAGCAGCTTACTGAAGACTCAATGGAAAGCCAATGCATGGAGAGCTAGTTTTTATTATAGTTAATGCACAGTTATTATAAAGTTTACAGTACAAAAACACAAGTGAGAAAAAGACAAACAGAGTGAGACAAATGAGCCTCCCCAAGGTGGAACCTGGAGAGCTGCTTTACATCTACCCAGTTAGTGAGCAGTACTTATGCTGTCTGATCTTTAGTCAATATAAGAAAAATCCTGTTTATGTGTGGCATCATAGAGATCAAAAGAAAACTTGCAATATTCTACAATCAGAATCCTTGGCAGCTCTGTATAAAGAGGTGGTACAATAGCAGCTGGCATTATGACAACTCTCAGAGCCTTGTATTTTACATTTCTATTAAAAACAATCATCATCTGCACTCATTTTGTGATGTGTATACTCTCCATTTCCTTGAGGGTGAGTTAATCATGTTAAAAATGAAGCAGAATATGGCCATACTGCAATATATATATTTCTGTAAGCAAGTTATGCATGAATAGAAAATACATAGCTTACCTTGATGAGTCGTACAGAAGGACACTGACTGGCCGCTGCAAACAGATTTGGAGTGCTTTTGCCTTCCAATGCCCAATCATGTACTCTGAAAGAGAGGAAGTGGCATGACAATTAGCACTTTCCATAAATATAACTCCATCTTTGGCTACATACATTTTCGGCTTTCTGTAGTGCCAGATTGTCTGGATGGGAAATTACTGTCAATGTGTAAGATGGAGAAATCCGGGAGGTCTAACAAGGGACAACAGTCAGGAGATGCAACCTTGGGCAGTAACTGTCTCATTTTGTGATACCAATAGTTACTATATAGCCTCAGTTCTAATATAAAACAGTGGTTATTTGGGAATAATTTGGAATGGAAGGAAATAGGGCATTATAATAGTCAGCGGAGCAGCACACAGTAAATGTAACACATTTTATCCCCATTACACTGCATGTAATAATAAGTCAGCTTTAAACAACCACTTTTTGCAAAAAATAGCTTTTGTATGAACCTCATCTCACTGTAAACTGGAAGATATCTCGTGCAGCAGTGTCTTGAACTACAGCATCCACCTCATACAGAATTATGGAGAAATTGTCCTTGACCTTTAAGGTGGTTGAGATACTGATGATTAAGCGGCTATGTACAAAACAGCTGCAGTCATAACACTGGGAATTAACACCTTATTTCCAACGCTGAAGCTTTCCAAGTGTTAATGACCTTCACCAAAAACTGACAATTTTATTAACCATATCAGCTCAAACCTTGAGATAACACAAACAAGAACAACGTTTACTGATAATTCTGAAAATCATTTCCCATACTGTAACATTTCCCAATCTGATGAATGGCCACTGACCACTATGGATGACAGGATTGTGGAAAAGGTAAAAAGTACAAAATGGTGGAAATATAAGTCTCTTTAATAATGCTGGGTCATACTGCCAGTGAATGCGTTACATCTATGATAGATGCAACATTTTCCTAAGGAGGGAATAGCATCTTGAAAGAGAAGCGAAGAAATAGAGAGAAGAACAGGAAAAGAATCACACTGAGAAGGGGAGGAAGGACAGAAGGAGGATTCTTGATGGGAGGAGGGTTTGTGGGTTTTGTTTTTGCACAGATAATAGGATTCAACGAAGCGCTGAGAGCATCCAGCCATCCGCTTGGGCTGTCCTGTTAAATACAGAGCACTGGGGAGACGGAAGGAGGGGGAAGATAGAGAGAGAGGGAGAAGGCTAGGAGATAGGGAAGAGGGATGATGTATAAGGAACGGATATGGGTAACACTGATGACTATGTATCAGGCAAAGTAATAAGAGAAGGAGGATGGTAAAATAATGATAACAGACCATAGGGAGGGAGGCAATAATAAAATAAAAAAAGAGATTAGATATAGAAAAAACAACAAAGGAAACAAAATATTCCACATATAAGAAAGTTAGTGGCAAGGGAGCTACAAAGGACATGAAAGATGCCGCCGACTGCAGTTCTGAGGTGAACAGGCAGCATCACACATATTATATCACTTTTACAGCCCTGACACCCACTACAATAATGGAGAGCCCAGACATGCTATACTGGAAGATATACAATAGACAAATTCATTATTTATAATACTGGCATGTACATTCCCTTCCCTACAAGACAAATCGAGTAGATTTGAAGTAGTTTCCCCCTCCATATAGTGTTCCACATAGGTAGTGTATACGCCTATAATCCAGGTCATGAAGCCATGTCAGAGGCAGGAACTGCCAGGGATTCAAGCTGCTGTTTTAATCGATCCGTCTCTCCTTCTCTCACTTCCCTCCCCCATCCACTTTCTTCTCTCCGCTATTCATATTTCCTTCATTTCTATGCCTCTGAATTCTCCTCTGCTGCTGTATTCTCCACTAGCAATGCATCTCTTGTTGTATGCCACAAAGTCTGAGGCTGCATACAGCACCCAGTACTGAGAGATCAACATGAGGAGAAGTAGAGGATGCAGTGCAGGAGTGGTACTGGAGGATTTGGCCAGGATCCGAACAAACCCCCACTGCCATATGCGATACTTCTAATTAAAAAATTAATTAATGAGAAAGTCAGGGAGAGAAATGTGATGACAGATATATGGAGAGGGGAGGGGGAATAAAGGCCAGTGAAGAGACAGAGAGATTAGTAAAATGATGAAAATAGACATAGGCCTGGATTCCAGGGCCTGTATACAAAACACATGCCAGTCACATTTTAATGAGGCCTAGAAAATATATTGAAATTCTAAGGAATTGAGTAGGGTAAATATTTGAGGTGGGCAAGATGGATGGCGAGATATGTGGGGCAGTGTTTTAACAATGGCACGACTATGAAGATGTAAGACGTTTTGATGCATGAATAAATGTGTAAATTTTACATTCAAACATATATTAATATCATAGTTTATATGCAATGAAGCACTGGAAGATGAAACAAAGCATCTAGAAAGGCAGGTGTTCGCTCCTTCAAACGTGCCTGACTTTCCAAATCCACGCAAACTCCCAGAAGCCTACAGTCCTCTCCTTACTGTGGAAAATTTTATTCTGTCCTATATATTTCTTTCTGTCACCTGAGTGAAAAAGTAATAACTTCTCCGCCAGAGGGGTAGTAAGAGTGACTAACTGACAGTGATATGTTTAATGGGTTAAAGTGCTAGTCCCATGTTCAGGAAAAGGTGATTGTCTAAGTGACATGGTTAATTGGACAAAACAGCAGTATATCTCACTATAAGATGGAAAATTCTAGCGGAACGGCAAAGGACTACAGAAAGCAGTAAGTAAAGGGGAAGCTGTCAGCACAGCAATTTTGACCATGCAAATCTGCAGACAGTGTTTAGTAGCAACCCGTATGGTAACCATACCATTATGTATGTTTTTAGGTGCTGCAGGACTGTAAAAAATGCATTTATATTGTAGGATTGAGACTGAACTGGTATGTAATCTGGTGCACTGGTGTGTAAGATCACTTCAATGTGCTCCGAGTCCAGCTACAATCCTGGAATATAAATGCATTTTTCACAGCCCTTCTTCTACTAACAATACACACAGTTATGCTTCTACAAATCTTCAGGGCCAATACCAAACACTGTCTGCAGTTTTGTATAGTCAAAACAGCTGACAGAATCAGAATAAATATAATTGCTGCATTTTGTATAAAAGGGGAAGCAAAGGATTAAAAAACAGGGTCACATCTAAGGATGAATGTGGTTTTGCCACTCAGCCCATTCTACTAATGTCATTAGTCACAAAATAGAGCGAAAATAGTTTTATTTTATGATTCACAAAATGTTATGGGCTTTCTAAAGTAGGTGGAGTTATCACCAAGATGGCTGCTACTTGAAACTACAAATCCCATGAACCTTTAGTTCTCAGTAACTCCTCCTCCCTCTTATGATTTGCTCCCAGTGGTGAAGTAACAGACCGTCCGGCTCTTTTAATATGGTAATGATGTGTAACTGCCTTCACTGCACATTACCTCACTGAGACGACATCTCACCAGGACACTGGCTATACTGGATGCACTGCAACCAACTAACTACACCCAAACATAGTGATGATCAAATGATGCAGGACATGTGATGTGGACATGTGACCAGCGGCCATCTTTTGTCCTGTGTCTGTTTCAGAGAAAATCAACTGAATGATTAAAGGGCCTGCAGCATTCTAATCATCATTACAGCACTTTTCTGCTAAGGGGAACAAAAATTTAAATAACAACTAATCAGTGCAGGGTTCACATGTCAGAACACCACTGATCAAGTATTAATGGAGCAGAAAACTCTTTAAAAGATAAGAGGTGATATCTTACATGTATAAACATATGGAAAGGGTTTCCAGTATGTATTTAAGCATCTCAAGTATAAATTGTTTAAGTTAATGTGCCTGGAGAACTGTGTAACCATGCCTTTATGTGTGTTGTTAGTAGCAGCAGGACTGTAAAAAGTGATTTAATCCTGATTTGACTGATATAGTATGCAACCAGTATACTACTACAGGACTGTAGCTGCTACTAACAACATACACAAAGGAATTATTAAACAGATCTCCAGGGCTGTATGGTCAAAACTGCTGGATAAAAGGACATATTTATTCAGAAAGCATCTGTCACCAGTCCCTATCAGGTTTGTCATTTCTTATAACTCTGTGTTGTGTCAATCCTTTGTTATTCCACCAGGGGCTGTGTCTTCACATTTAGGATTTTGCATCCAGGTTTATAGGCACAACTGTTTGTGGATCATAAAGGGAGGGGAAGTATAAAGGACAGGTCTTCTCTTTTTCTACTCTACTTTGTTTCTGACTTCAAAAATTGCATGTGAATGTGGAAACCTAGGATAAAGATTTATGAAAACCCTGATGAAAGTATGTGCAACACAGAATTATAAAAAGTGCTCGAGAATTGTTTTATTATAGGTGATACAAACAGACATCTAGGCCGTGGTAATGAGAGTAATTGGGGCAGATTTATCAAGCTGTCTGAAAGTCTAAATATTTCTAGTTGCCCATGGCAACCAATCACAGCTCAACTTTCATTTTACCAGTGCTCATGAATATTTTAAAGGGGAGCTGTGATTGTCCCCGCTGTCATACAATGTCCCGGGTGTAATAAAAAGCTCCACCCTAGTATATCTGTGCTAGAATATATAGTAATAGGCTAGATATAGTAATGGGCTATAGTAAATTTGTAGGGCCCAATGCCTCCCCCCCGTGCCTCTTCTCCAGCTGAGAAGTTATTGTATTGGTTATTCAATGGTCCAATTTTATGTACAAAAAGAGTTTTATGTATTTTGATGACCGATAAAAATTGTAGATTCGCACCGAAGGCATCAAAGCTATGAATTAACACTTGAAATTATATACTTAACAAAAAAATTAAACCACTGAAAATATGCCTTATATTCTAGGTTCTTGAGTAGCCACCTTTTGTTTTGATTACAGGTTTGCACACTCTTGGCATTCTCTTGATAAGCTTCAAGAGGTAGTCACCAGAAAAGGTTTTCACATCACAGGTGTGCACTGTCAGGTTTAAAGGTAGATCGAGTGGTAGGAGGTTTAAAGGTAGATCAGGTGGAGGATCTATAGGACACGAGGATAGCCCTTTTAAGGGCTAATCCTCATGTCCCCACAATCTTTTGATAACTTTTATTTGACGAATATGTAATATTCGTGGGGCGTGGAGTAGCCGCAGCTGAGGCTACACGGCGCGGCTACTCCTCGCCCCAGTAGCCACTTTGTTCCTCCTACCAGAAATGTTAGGCATGCAGCTCCTCATAGATGTGCACCCTCGTCTGCGAAACCTGCCGTCTGCGCATGCGCAGGAAGAGCTTTCAAAGTGTCTCCAAGTGCAGTTGCAAAAACCATCAAGCTCTACAAAGAAACAGGCTCACATGAGAACCACTCCAGAAAAGGAAGACCGAGAGTCACATCTGCTGTGGAGGATAAGTTCATCTGAGTCACCAGCCTCAGAAATTACAGATTAACAGCAGCTCAGGTTAGAGACCAAGTCAGTGCCACACACAGTTCTAGCAGCAGACACATCTCTACAACAACTGGTAAGAGGATACTGTGTACAGCATCCTTCATGGTAAAATATTTACCAGGAAACCACTGCTAAGGACAGGAAACAAGCAGAAGAGACTTGTTTGAGCTAAAGAACACAAGGAATGGACATTAGACAAGTGGAAATCTGTGCTTTGGTCTGATGAGTCCAAATTTGAGGTCTTTGGTTCCAAATGGACTCCACATGCCTGGTGTCACAGGTGTTGCCACAACCCACATCTGCAGACCCCTCCAGTGCCCCTCTCCGTGCAACAGGGCCCCACAGCTCCAACTCACCTATCCATGCTTCAGCTTTCTTAAAATCTTCAGGCTCTAGAGGCGGGCTCTAGTGAAAACTGGGTACCACTTAGACTCCGGTCCCAGGTGTCAGATTACATTATCGAAATACATCAGAGTTATAGGAAAATAGTCGGCACTCACCGTTTCTTTCTCTTAAAATCACTTTTTCTTTTATTTCATATCGATTAAAAAGTATTCAGTTTCACAGGGAGAGATGTATGACAACAGGAAAAAATGGGGGTTAGAGGGACGAGTCGTTTCGCGCTGTCCTAGCGCTTCATCTTGCCTACTGCTGTATGGCGTTCTAAACAATTTAAGCTAGCCGCCAAGCAAAACCCCTTGACGTCACACAATACACACCCATAACCTTTACCTGTTACTATTGGTTAAAAACAAAGATAAGGGAGGGGTCAGGATTTGACCACCTCCTAGAAAAGGCTTGATGCGGCGTCGGACCAGAAGGAGAACCACTCCGTTGTTATCCTCCAATCGCTAGTTTGGTAGGTGGAGCTAAAACTTTTTTTGCAGCGGAACGGACCTGAATGGAGACTGAAAACTGATGCAAGATCGTATATTTTTTCCACCGAAGGTGGGGGCGTGGTGCCTTGACCTGGGGGAGGGACTTAATGGATACAACGTCCAATACATTTTTAGAGAGGAGTGTATGGGAGGGAGGGCAGAGATGGACTTACGGAGAAGTTATAGTGTGTTCCGACTAAGACGTATGTTTCTCTCTAGGCATACTGAAAAAAGTTTTAAAGATATAGTTACAACATCATGATTATAATAAAAAACAATTCTTTATAGAAAGACTCCCATATCGTTTTTGTCGTTTAAGCCTAATACTCCAAGAGCCTCCGTTTTTATTATCCACCATGCCTCTTTTCTAAGGAGTTGTTTGTGTCTGTCACCCCCATATACCGGGACGGGCACTGTTTCTAATCCTGCAAACGACAAAATCTCCGGATTGCCGTCATGTGCAGTCCTAACGTGTTCTATTAGGCGTGGGGCACCTTTACCATTGATAATGGAGTTTTTATGTTCCCTAAACCGCGTGAACAGATTCCTTATAGTCTTGCCTATATAGAAGTGTCCACATGGGCAAAAAATGGCATAGACGATGAAGCAGGATCTACATGTAATAAAAGAATTTACTCTATGATCTATGCCTCCTATTCGTAGAGTTTTTCCTTGAATCATCTGGGGACAATGGTTGCAGTTGCCACATCTGTAATTCCCTGGGGGAGTTGTCTTTTTTAGCCAGTTTCTTTCATTATTCCTCTCTGGTAGTCTACTTCGTACTACGAAGTCTTTAATGGTTTTACTTCTTCTAAAAGTCACGGTGGGGCCGTTTTCAGCTATCTCTTTTAACTGTGGGTCTGATTTAATTATATGCCAATTTTTGTAAATCGCTTTCTTTATTTTATCGGCCAATGGGCTAAAATCAAAGGCAAAATTAAATTTTTTCAACTGGTCCTCTCTTTTCTTTTTTTGAAATAGTGTAAGTTCGGGAGGTAGTTTTTCTGCTCTTGTTCTCGCTTTTTTCAATAAATGAGGGGGGTAGCCTCTTTTTAGGAGTCTATTGGTCAACTCGTCTGCCTGTTTATGAAATAGTTCTGTGTCACTATTTATGCGTCGTATACGAAGATACTGGCCGTATGGTATGGCTCGTTTTACGTGATGGGGGTGGTAACTGGTGTAATGCAAGTATGTATTAGTGGCTGTAGATTTTCTAAACATGGTGGTAACCAGTTCATTGTTTTTGACTAATAACTCCACATCTAGAAATTCAATTTTTTCCCCTCCAAAATTATGTGTAAAGTGCATGTTCATGCCGTTTCGGTTCAAATATGATACAAAATCTTGGAATTCTTGTTTTGTGCCTGACCAGACAATGAAAATATCGTCCACGTACCGGTGATAGTACTGAATCATTTTTAGGTATGTATTTTCTGTCGTATAGATATATTTGTCCTCAAAGAAGGCTAGGAAAATGTTTGCATAAGTACATGCCATGGGTGTCCCCATGGCTGTCCCGTCCAACTGCCTGAACCATTTTTCCTGGAACTTAAAAGTGTTGTTTGATAGGACGAATTGTGTAGCCTCGCTAATAAATGCAATTAAATCAGGATCTTTTTTTGCTTCGGTAAGTATTTTCTCGATGGCCTCAATTCCAATTTTTTGTGGGATTCTTGTGTAAAGACTCTCCACGTCAATGGAAGTTAAATGAAAATTATTCTGCCAAACACAATTCTTAGTTATTTTTAGAAAATCATTGGTGTCCTTTATATATGAAGGAATTTTGGTCAGTAAGGGTCTTAGTAACCAATCAACATATTTTGATAGGGGTTCAGTCACTGACCCTATCCCGGCGACTATTGGTCGGCCGGGGGGGTCGGTGAGTGATTTGTGAATTTTTGGTAAATAATACCATCCCGGTTTGCGTGGGTGTGTAGGTATTAATCTTTCTGCTGTTGGCTGAGAAATAACTCCTCTTTCTGTGTAGCCTCTTAATAGAGAAATTAATTTGGTTTTTATTTTTAGAGTCGGATCTATTTTTAGTTGTTCGTATGTTTGTGTATTTAGCAATTGCCGTTCGGCTTCTCGTATGTACGCCTGATAGGACAGTACTACCACATTGCCCCCTTTGTCGGCTTTCTTTACAATAATTTCCTTATTTTCTTTTAACCATATGAGGGCTTCTTTCTCACTTTTTGATATATTCGCTTTATCAGTGTCATGGATTAATGCTTTTATATCTTGTAACACGTGTCGTTGAAAGATATCTATAGCACTACCAGATGGAATGGGGGGATTGAATGTGGAGGAATTACCACCCCTGAAAAATCCTTCTTTTTTGGGATCTAAAACTTCAGGTTCCGATATAGCTAGAAGGCACTCCGCCTCTTCTGGACTTGGTGGATTGTGCACAAAAAATCCCAAGGGGCCTATTTCAATTGGGGTTTCCCCTATTTTTTTCTCCTTTTCCCCCTTGTTCTGTCCTAAATCGTGATTTATGAACCATTTCTTTAAGTTCATCTTCCTTACTCCTTTGAACAGATCTACCTCAAAGTTGACTTGATCAAAATTTTGTACTAAGCTAAAACCCAACCCTTTGGATAATACAGACACACAACTACTGTTTAGGGGAAGTCCTGATAGGTTGATAACAGTCAGTTCATCTTTTTGTTTTTCTTCTTCTATTCCAATTACTTCGTCTTCTTCCTCTATCTTCTCCAAGAGACTTGCTTCCTTTTTCGGATGTTCCCCTTTTCGTTTCCTCCTTCCTCTCCTCGTGGATGTCCTAAAGGGATGGGGGTTGTTTCGTTATTACTTGTTTTTTTGTCCACCGGTATTTTTATTATAGCCGGTTCTTCTGAAGCACTTGATTCCGAATCCGTTGTCCAATATTCTTTCGGTCTCCTTTTCTCCCCTCTTTTTTTTGCAAATCTCTTTTGATGTCGGTTGCCCCAATCGAAAATCTTGCCAGAATCAAAGTCCTGTTTATCACGTAAGTATTTGTCTCGTTTGCGATCTTTTATATCGGCCTGAATTGTAATTAATCTCTTTTCGAGTTTTTTAGTAAAGGTCTGTACATAAGCGTCGGGCATTCTTCCACGTAATTCGATTTTGGCTTTACATAGATCCTCTGTCACTTTTTCATATTCGATTTCGTTTCTCTTGAGGATTAGTTTTGTCAGATTCATCGAGTGTTGTAAATGTAATTGTTTCCACTCTGACATGAAAATCGGATCTTCTGCAAATTGGGAAGCTTCCTTGTATACCCTCAGACCTCTAGGTACCCATCCATTGGTACAATAAGATCGCAGGGAATTCAATGTCCAAAAAAGTCTTGTTTCGCGTTCTGCCAAGTTAGTGATTTTTAGTTCCAAATTTTTTGTACTTAGGACTTGTAATTCATCCTTTAGGTTACATTGTGTGAAAAAAGAACCTGCGTCCTCTCTCCCTGTTTGTAGTGAAACATTTGCCATAGAATCCCCACTCTCATTGATAGACACAATGTCCATAGTGTTATCTTGATTGAGGCTCATCGCGTGCTCTCCTATATATGTAGGTAGTATAGTTTTTATTCATGCAAACAAAGTCACTGGAAGACGGTAGAATAGTTATAGGGGCACTGCTTGTCTCCTCAAAAATACTCTCTGGCATATGAGTTTTCACAATAATGTTTTTTTGTAATAGTGAGAGGTCGTTCTGGGGAAAAAAGAGAACCGGAAGGTGCTCTGACTTAATCAAAAAGAGGACAGTCTTTCATCAAAATACATCAGAGTTATAGGAAAATAGTCGGCACTCACCGTTTCTTTCTCTTAAAATCACTTTTTCTTTTATTTCATATCGATTAAAAAGTATTCAGTTTCACAGGGAGAGATGTATGACAACAGGAAAAAATGGGGGTTAGAGGGACGAGTCGTTTCGCGCTGTCCTAGCTTTAATTGTTTAGAACGCCATACAGCAGTAGGCAAGATGAAGCGCTAGGACAGCGCGAAACGACTCGTCCCTCTAACCCCCATTTTTTCCTGTTGTCATACATCTCTCCCTGTGAAACTGAATACTTTTTAATCGATATGAAATAAAAGAAAAAGTGATTTTAAGAGAAAGAAACGGTGAGTGCCGACTATTTTCCTATAACTCTGATGTATTTTGATGAAAGACTGTCCTCTTTTTGATTAAGTCAGAGCACCTTCCGGTTCTCTTTTTTCCCCAGAACGACCTCTCACTATTACAAAAAAACATTATTGTGAAAACTCATATGCCAGAGAGTATTTTTGAGGAGACAAGCAGTGCCCCTATAACTATTCTACCGTCTTCCAGTGACTTTGTTTGCATGAATAAAAACTATACTACCTACATATATAGGAGAGCACGCGATGAGCCTCAATCAAGATAACACTATGGACATTGTGTCTATCAATGAGAGTGGGGATTCTATGGCAAATGTTTCACTACAAACAGGGAGAGAGGACGCAGGTTCTTTTTTCACACAATGTAACCTAAAGGATGAATTACAAGTCCTAAGTACAAAAAATTTGGAACTAAAAATCACTAACTTGGCAGAACGCGAAACAAGACTTTTTTGGACATTGAATTCCCTGCGATCTTATTGTACCAATGGACGGGTACCTAGAGGTCTGAGGGTATACAAGGAAGCTTCCCAATTTGCAGAAGATCCGATTTTCATGTCAGAGTGGAAACAATTACATTTACAACACTCGATGAATCTGACAAAACTAATCCTCAAGAGAAACGAAATCGAATATGAAAAAGTGACAGAGGATCTATGTAAAGCCAAAATCGAATTACGTGGAAGAATGCCCGACGCTTATGTACAGACCTTTACTAAAAAACTCGAAAAGAGATTAATTACAATTCAGGCCGATATAAAAGATCGCAAACGAGACAAATACTTACGTGATAAACAGGACTTTGATTCTGGCAAGATTTTCGATTGGGGCAACCGACATCAAAAGAGATTTGCAAAAAAAAGAGGGGAGAAAAGGAGACCGAAAGAATATTGGACAACGGATTCGGAATCAAGTGCTTCAGAAGAACCGGCTATAATAAAAATACCGGTGGACAAAAAAACAAGTAATAACGAAACAACCCCCATCCCTTTAGGACATCCACGAGGAGAGGAAGGAGGAAACGAAAAGGGGAACATCCGAAAAAGGAAGCAAGTCTCTTGGAGAAGATAGAGGAAGAAGACGAAGTAATTGGAATAGAAGAAGAAAAACAAAAAGATGAACTGACTGTTATCAACCTATCAGGACTTCCCCTAAACAGTAGTTGTGTGTCTGTATTATCCAAAGGGTTGGGTTTTAGCTTAGTACAAAATTTTGATCAAGTCAACTTTGAGGTAGATCTGTTCAAAGGAGTAAGGAAGATGAACTTAAAGAAATGGTTCATAAATCACGATTTAGGACAGAACAAGGGGGAAAAGGAGAAAAAAATAGGGGAAACCCCAATTGAAATAGGCCCCTTGGGATTTTTTGTGCACAATCCACCAAGTCCAGAAGAGGCGGAGTGCCTTCTAGCTATATCGGAACCTGAAGTTTTAGATCCCAAAAAAGAAGGATTTTTCAGGGGTGGTAATTCCTCCACATTCAATCCCCCCATTCCATCTGGTAGTGCTATAGATATCTTTCAACGACACGTGTTACAAGATATAAAAGCATTAATCCATGACACTGATAAAGCGAATATATCAAAAAGTGAGAAAGAAGCCCTCATATGGTTAAAAGAAAATAAGGAAATTATTGTAAAGAAAGCCGACAAAGGGGGCAATGTGGTAGTACTGTCCTATCAGGCGTACATACGAGAAGCCGAACGGCAATTGCTAAATACACAAACATACGAACAACTAAAAATAGATCCGACTCTAAAAATAAAAACCAAATTAATTTCTCTATTAAGAGGCTACACAGAAAGAGGAGTTATTTCTCAGCCAACAGCAGAAAGATTAATACCTACACACCCACGCAAACCGGGATGGTATTATTTACCAAAAATTCACAAATCACTCACCGACCCCCCCGGCCGACCAATAGTCGCCGGGATAGGGTCAGTGACTGAACCCCTATCAAAATATGTTGATTGGTTACTAAGACCCTTACTGACCAAAATTCCTTCATATATAAAGGACACCAATGATTTTCTAAAAATAACTAAGAATTGTGTTTGGCAGAATAATTTTCATTTAACTTCCATTGACGTGGAGAGTCTTTACACAAGAATCCCACAAAAAATTGGAATTGAGGCCATCGAGAAAATACTTACCGAAGCAAAAAAAGATCCTGATTTAATTGCATTTATTAGCGAGGCTACACAATTCGTCCTATCAAACAACACTTTTAAGTTCCAGGAAAAATGGTTCAGGCAGTTGGACGGGACAGCCATGGGGACACCCATGGCATGTACTTATGCAAACATTTTCCTAGCCTTCTTTGAGGACAAATATATCTATACGACAGAAAATACATACCTAAAAATGATTCAGTACTATCACCGGTACGTGGACGATATTTTCATTGTCTGGTCAGGCACAAAACAAGAATTCCAAGATTTTGTATCATATTTGAACCGAAACGGCATGAACATGCACTTTACACATAATTTTGGAGGGGAAAAAATTGAATTTCTAGATGTGGAGTTATTAGTCAAAAACAATGAACTGGTTACCACCATGTTTAGAAAATCTACAGCCACTAATACATACTTGCATTACACCAGTTACCACCCCCATCACGTAAAACGAGCCATACCATACGGCCAGTATCTTCGTATACGACGCATAAATAGTGACACAGAACTATTTCATAAACAGGCAGACGAGTTGACCAATAGACTCCTAAAAAGAGGCTACCCCCCTCACTTATTGAAAAAAGCGAGAACAAGAGCAGAAAAACTACCTCCCGAACTTACACTATTTCAAAAAAAGAAAAGAGAGGACCAGTTGAAAAAATTTAATTTTGCCTTTGATTTTAGCCCATTGGCCGATAAAATAAAGAAAGCGATTTACAAAAATTGGCATATAATTAAATCAGACCCACAGTTAAAAGAGATAGCTGAAAACGGCCCCACCGTGACTTTTAGAAGAAGTAAAACCATTAAAGACTTCGTAGTACGAAGTAGACTACCAGAGAGGAATAATGAAAGAAACTGGCTAAAAAAGACAACTCCCCCAGGGAATTACAGATGTGGCAACTGCAACCATTGTCCCCAGATGATTCAAGGAAAAACTCTACGAATAGGAGGCATAGATCATAGAGTAAATTCTTTTATTACATGTAGATCCTGCTTCATCGTCTATGCCATTTTTTGCCCATGTGGACACTTCTATATAGGCAAGACTATAAGGAATCTGTTCACGCGGTTTAGGGAACATAAAAACTCCATTATCAATGGTAAAGGTGCCCCACGCCTAATAGAACACGTTAGGACTGCACATGACGGCAATCCGGAGATTTTGTCGTTTGCAGGATTAGAAACAGTGCCCGTCCCGGTATATGGGGGTGACAGACACAAACAACTCCTTAGAAAAGAGGCATGGTGGATAATAAAAACGGAGGCTCTTGGAGTATTAGGCTTAAACGACAAAAACGATATGGGAGTCTTTCTATAAAGAATTGTTTTTTATTATAATCATGATGTTGTAACTATATCTTTAAAACTTTTTTCAGTATGCCTAGAGAGAAACATACGTCTTAGTCGGAACACACTATAACTTCTCCGTAAGTCCATCTCTGCCCTCCCTCCCATACACTCCTCTCTAAAAATGTATTGGACGTTGTATCCATTAAGTCCCTCCCCCAGGTCAAGGCACCACGCCCCCACCTTCGGTGGAAAAAATATACGATCTTGCATCAGTTTTCAGTCTCCATTCAGGTCCGTTCCGCTGCAAAAAAAAGTTTTAGCTCCACCTACCAAACTAGCGATTGGAGGATAACAACGGAGTGGTTCTCCTTCTGGTCCGACGCCGCATCAAGCCTTTTCTAGGAGGTGGTCAAATCCTGACCCCTCCCTTATCTTTGTTTTTAACCAATAGTAACAGGTAAAGGTTATGGGTGTGTATTGTGTGACGTCAAGGGGTTTTGCTTGGCGGCTAGCTTAAATTGTTTAGAACGCCATACAGCAGTAGGCAAGATGAAGCGCTAGGACAGCGCGAAACGACTCGTCCCTCTAACCCCCATTTTTTCCTGTTGTCATACATCTCTCCCTGTGAAACTGAATACTTTTTAATCGATATGAAATAAAAGAAAAAGTGATTTTAAGAGAAAGAAACGGTGAGTGCCGACTATTTTCCTATAACTCTGATGTATTTTGATGAAAGACTGTCCTCTTTTTGATTAAGTCAGAGCACCTTCCGGTTCTCTTTTTTCCCCAGAACGACCTCTCACTATTACAAAAAAACATTATTGTGAAAACTCATATGCCAGAGAGTATTTTTGAGGAGACAAGCAGTGCCCCTATAACTATTCTACCGTCTTCCAGTGACTTAGATTACATTATCGTCTGCGGTGGTCCAGTGGTTCCACTATCCCTGGAGCCTGACACCTGATTCCCACTGTGAAGCATGGAGGAGGAGATGTGATGATGTGGGGGTGCTTTGCTAGTGACACTGTTGGGGATTTATTCAAATTGAATGTATACTGAACCAGCATGGTTACCACAGTATCTTTTAGTGGCATGCTATCCCATCTGTTTTGCATTAGTTGGACTATCATTTGTTTTTCAACAGGACAATGACTCCAAACACAACTCCAGGCTTTGTAAGGGCTATTTGGCCAAGAAGGAGACCTGGCCTCCACAGTCACCAGACCTGAACCCAATCAAGATGGTTTGGGGTGAGGTGGACTGCAGAGTGAAGGCAAAAGGGCCAACAAGTGCTAAGCATCTCTGGAAACTCATTCAAGACTGTTGGAAGACCATGTCAGGTCACTACCTCTTGAAGCTCATCAAGAGAATGCCAAGAATGTGCAAAGCAGTAATCAAAGCAAAAGGTGGCTACTTTGGAGAACCTAAAATATAAGACATATTTTCAGTTGTTTTACACTTTTCTGTTAAGTATATAATTCCATATGTTTTAATCTACAATTGTGTACAATTATGTGTGAATCTACAATTTTGTTAGTCATGAAAATACAGAAAATTCTTTAAATGAGAAGGTGTGCCCAAGCTTTTGGTCTTGACTGTATACTCAGCATTCTTAATAAAATACAATGCAATAACCTATCATCTTTCCAAACAGAGATCGGTTTCTGGATACATCAGACTACAACAACTTAATTACACAGATAATGAATAAATAACACTTTGATATGTTTGCCAAATTCCAGAAAACCATTCTCAACCCACACACAGCCTGCTATGCTGGGACCCTCCATAGATTATCTATTTAATTACATGCCCTTTAAGGGCAAACAGATTATAACATGTCTCAAAAACACAGAAGTCAATTTCTTGGAAATCCCTATGCTTTCCCATTGTCCCCATTCTATATATATATCTATGGGCATCTTTACCTTCATGGTACTACAGAATCCTAAATCATCATTATCCTCTTTCCTTTTCCAACTCTTAACCTCTTAGTATTGAAATTTATTTTACTCATATCCTGTCTTTTATCAACCCCATCCCATTCCAACCCCTCCTCCCTTCCCTTTCCCTCACAATCACTCTTTTATTACTGACCTTTTTACTTATCTCATTACACACAATGGAGTCATAATTAACTGTTACAAGAAGAAGCAAAATGGAAGGGAATCGCTAGGACTAGACAGTCAGCTGTCAAATTCATGAAAAGACTAATGATAAGTCTTTCCGACATCTAAGTGAATGTGGTAAGGGTCATAATGTAAATGGCGCACAACCAATATATTTATGAATAATAATACAGCGGCATCCTTGTTCCGCCAGCTAACCATGGAAGTCATCACAAGGTGGCATCTATTGTTCAGTGTATTAGGACTAAAAGAATGGGCGAGTGACAATGCATTGCTTATCTTTAGACTTTATAGAGTCTCAAATATCAAGTATTTTGTGTAAAATGCGGGCAAAAGAATTTACCTCTCTACTGCAAAGCAGATGGCATGAAGGAAGGGGCATCAACTAATGCTGCAGCTGGAAAGAGCCCCCCCCCCAAAAAAAAATAAATAAAAATCATGCACTCTATGGACAAGAGTTTTGAGCTTGTCAGTGTGTAGAGTATGTTGTCAAAAGCCTCCATGTGAAGCACAAACACCTTTTTTGCACTGTTACATTGCAGAAAAACTGATGCACAGCCATCTGTGCCTGCTGCAATAACCAGCATGCCTTTCACTTTTATGGCTTCTATTTATATTTTACTGAGGCAATATGCACCAAGGTGTTCGGCAGCATCCATGTTCACATCCTGTCTGCAGCTTCTTTTTAGGATTTGTTAGCTGCTAAGGAAGGGATGAGTGAGATGCAAATTAACAGCCAGAGGCTTAATTAAGCTTATGCCATCTTCCTAATTTTATTAATAATGTTACTAATGTAAAACTGCATGAAGCAGTCATTATGGATGGGACTCAATTTCTTTGATATAGTTTTATGTAAAATTTAGACATTGCAACATCCACTTTCAGGAAAAATTACAGCAATATTTTGCAACATTTTTAGTTGACGTTTGCCATTCCCATTGAAGTGATATATAAACTATTTAGGAATAGAAATGAATGGATAAGTGGTTTGACACGGTAGGATACTCATCCTAATATTCACCGCAGATTCCTATCAAAATTAACCCACAGTCAGGAAGATTGTTAAAGACATAAAAGATGTAAACGATGACCAAGAGTCAAATGTATTTTTCACCGTCAATAACTCAATGTAGAGATGAAGATGTGGGATAAAGCAAAGGCTAAAACTAATCATCGTGAGCCCTCATAGCTGATACCATCGGAATTGATCAATGGATTGGCCGGACACTCACATGGGGTACCTATTGCTGGGGAAGCAGGTTTTTTTGGTTTGACTTTTAAAAGGACTTTTTTTGTTTAGGAAAATAATAGACCCCACAACAGAAGGCCAATTTATTGTTCTACTCCAAAAATGGTACAACAGAAGTCCTAGCTTTAGAATGCACTGAAAATGATTCAAAGATGCTAAGCTCTTGCATGCAGCACCAACATATTCCATAGCGTTTACAGATCACAGTGTTATAAATCTCTTCAACTCAGCTTTCCTACTGTCCTGAAAGTCTTATGTTATTGTATAAGAAGCTGAGGTTGCTGTCCAGACAGAAATGGACATCAGCAGAGAGGCCATTTATTTTAGTCATTATCCCTGTAGAACCTCCAGAGAGAGATTACACAGCTGTGATAGGAAAAATGGCAAATGTACAATATGTAATAATAACACAGGGATACTTATGGATTATGGTTACCTCATACTTAGGGTAAATTATATAAAAAAAATCCTCCATTTAGGCTCGAGCTGTGGAACCGCTACCTGCTGAGCTGGGGTTCAATGTTTGTAGGACTATCATGTATACTGCAGTCTGCACACCACCACATTAAACAAATCAGCATGTAGGGAACTGCAATTAAAAGGTTTCCCATGTGCCTTTACTGCCTTGTGGATAATCCATGAATGTTCATCAAGCCAGAACAGGCCAGCATGTTTGTAATTTGCCGGTCTGAAGCATGTGATAAGTCACATCCTTGTGACATCACTTAAGGTATTTTGCCAGAACACTAAGGACTTTCAAATGATGCAGGGCATTATGTTTGTAAATGACCGTTCTGAAGCATGTGATAAAGCTTGTGACTTCACTACAGGTCCTTATTTTTTGCACTCCTCTACTACTGACACTTCCAACAAGCCTCTTGTTGTCTCTAGCTCTACTATATGGTTTCCAATGGTTACCAGACAATATTGCAAATGGAGATTAGTCTGGGAGGGGGAGGGCAAGGTAAAACCTCTGCTACAGATGCTAAACATCTGTAGATAGCTAATTACAGTAAATTAGAAAATGTCTTATTTTTGTTTAATGCAGAGTTGGGAAAACGTTTTTATACTTTACAGTTGTGTTTTAGGCAGTCCTGATACTTCTGTACTGTGTGCAGACCCTCCATGCTTCTTTCTTTACATCTCTGAACTCTGTTGAATAGAAGGAAGAGCAGCAGGAGAGTTATGACTCATCCTCCTCCCCGTCCCTTCTTCCTGTCTCTGTTTGTGTGGACAGACTTGAAAAGAGAGACAGTGGGGGATGCCATAAGGACAGCCTAGAGCAGTGAAAGAGACGGCAGCTGTGTGTACTGTATATGAAGACGGTAGCATGTTAAGAACAGGGAACGGCTGAAGCTTTCAAAGGAGAGAAAGACACATGTACCTGTACATGCAGATACATGTCCAATGGAAGAGGTTCAATAAATAGTAGACAACCCTTTTGAGGCTGAGTTCACACGTGGCATTTACATTGTGTTTTTTAAATGTAATACAACAGCTGAGAAGAGGAGATTTGTTTAATTACATTGTTAACATTTGCGTTTACAAAACGCAACGTCAACGTAATCCATTTATATCATGTCAACATTCAGTTAACATTGCGTTTACAAACCTCTAGTGTTAATGCAACATTAACACATATGTTAGAATTGTTTTAAACACAAATGTTAACATCAAGAGTGTAATTAGGAAAATCTAATGTAAACTTCATCTGTGAACGCAGCCTAAATGTGAATTTAGTGTACCCATTTTCTACAGCGAGGGGAAAAATAGTCAAGTATGTGTGCAACGGCACATCTGTACAATATTATTCACTGTTAACCTTTCCTATGAATATTTCTAGCATTTAGGGAGCCGTTAGGAGTACAGGCTGTTATAGTATCCCCTTTGATGATGATATAAGCTTATTAATTAACAAAATTAGGAATTCTATGTTCTTCATAATTAATTATTGTAAGGAGGAATAAACTGTCTTGGTTGGTTTCGTACTTCACAGTCCCTATAAAAGTCACCAAATAGTGCCAATAAAGTAGGTGCATTGGCACAAATAAAGCCAAAGGTTGTCACCAGTAGTGCCCCAGGAAAAGGCTAGTGAATGAAGGGTGAAGGGTCAGAACCGAAACAACCAAAATCAGGAAAAGAATCTAAAATGTGAAGCAGAAGCATAATCTAGGAAAAAGCTTGTGAACAGAATGAGCTGGGAAGGTAATGTAATTGAAGTCCCCTTTGAATTGAGTGTTAGGGCCTGATGTCATATTCAGGCGCCAGTTACCCTGACAACCTAATGCGCCATGGAGACAGAGAGGGAGAAACATTTCCCATGTTAGATTATCAGACATTTATAGTTATTGTAATCACCTATTTACTAATCTGTTGATGAATGACAAATATGAATGGTGAAATATTCCATCAAAAAAGGACTTTTTCCTTACAGCTAGGTCATTTTATAACACCCACAAAAATTGATCCATACACACATCAGAGAGAGAGTTGTACTTTATTTTATAAGGCAGAATGATGCCAAGCAATATTTCCAACTGGTAAAGACAATTACAACTGCTCATTGTTATGATGTATAAATGACAGTAACTTCTATCATGGATGAGTTTCCATTTAGCACAAAAGCCTGAAATAGTTTTAGCACTGGTGATTCAGCGTGATACATAATTCAGATAGTTAACAGGACTAATCTTCCTATTTGCAGGGAAGGCAGGAGATGAGCTCAAGTTGCAGACAGAGGAGGAGAGCAGAGACCTCTTGGACTGGCAAAGCAAAGGAATGTCTTGATAGTCACACAGTCTAATGTGTAATCACAGCGTATCACAGATTACTGACTGATCTGTGTAATTACAGCATGATGAGAGGAGGAGGGAGTGCAGGGAGAAGGTAGGAAGGAGGGGGGAGGGAATTGTGAAAACAGAAGAAGCAGAGGGAAAAGTGCCAGGTCTGACAAGAGATATGGAAGATAGCAGAGATAAATGACAGTAAATATGTACCAAAACCCACATGCAAAATAACAGGAAGCTTTCCTAGACCCCTGAATGTCAAATGCGCTTTGTTGTGCTCAGAGATGACAGTATATTACTGGCCGCTGTGCAACTAGGCAATTTGGCCTTGCCTGAGATGCTTGTTTGGAACACTCGTGGATATATAATGCAGAATTTTATATCCTAGCTTTTTCTATTTTCTATTTTCCCAAAAATAGAAATATTTAAAATATGGCTTGATATCATTTACAACCTAGATGTTTAACGACTGAACGATAAAGCAATGAGAAATCCCTTGTACCTACATTGCTGGGTAGCTAACAGCTCTATCATTGGAGTCCAGGGAACAGTTACTAATTAAAGGTCTACTTTGATACATTGAGTTTACTTAAAGAAAATCTGTCATCAAAATCCATCATGATAAACCACGGACACTTACTCATAGATCCACCCACTGTGTTAATCTTCTTATATTCATTATCCATGGCCTCCTTCCTTCTAAAATAAACTTTTATTATTATGCTAATGAACAAGAAATGCTCTGGTGGCATTACTGGAGCTTCACAGGCTGTTACACTGTCTCACCCTCCCCCCTGCACCTTCAGCATTTCCCTCTCCCTGATGTAATTTCCCACAGTGAGAGATCGAAGTACTCAAGAGCACAGAAAGGCTCTGGTAAAACCCCCAGAGCCCCTTGGTTCATTAGCATAATTAAACAAATTGATTTTAGAAGAAAGGAGGCAATGGATAACAAATATAATACGATTACCATACGTGTTATCCATGGCCATATTTGTTATATATATATCTGTTATCCATTGTCTCATTCCTTCTAATATAAATTTGTATAGTTATGCTAACGAATCTGAGGGGCTTTAGTGGTCTTACCCGAGTCTTTCTGTGCTCTTGTTGCACACAGGGTTTTTTAACTGTGAAGGAGTACTTCTACAGTCCACTGTGGGAAATTACAGCAGGGAGAGGGAAGTGCTGAGGGAAGGGTGAGATGGTGCAACAGCCTTTGAAGCTACAGTAATGCCACCAGAGCCCTTTTGGGGCATTAGCATAATAATAAAAAGTTTATTTTTGAAGGAACCCATGGATAGTGAATATACAGGCAGTCCCCGGGTTATGTAAAAAATAAGTTCTGTCGGTTTGTTCTTAAGTTGAATTTGTATGTAAGCCGAAACTGTATATTTTATAATTGTAGCTCCAGACAAATTATTTTGGGTCTCTGTGACAATTGGATTTAAAAAATGTTGGATTAGCAATAAATCTTAATTGCAGATGCCTTTAATAACTGTTATAGCTGTTTATTGTAGCCTGGGGGTAAAGTTCAGTAAATTACCAATTTCCAGAGGTCCGTTTGTAACTAGGGGTCGTCTGTAAGTCGAGTGTTCTTAAGTAAGCCTGTAATAAGCTTACCACAGACACAGTGCCTGGGTCTATGAGCAAGTGACCCTGGTGAATCATGCTTGATTTTGATGGTAGATTTTTCTTTTAAGTAAGGAAAGAAAAGAATCCACTAATTTAGGAACAGATGCTCAAAGAAACAGGTAGTACTTCATATGAAATAATACAGAATTATCTCTAGGGATAATGGAAGGGTGTATTCCTTACATGGTGACCCAGCAGACAATCCAGGACACATAGCACCAGCGCTGGTTTGGTAACACAGCCCAGGGCAATGGCACTGTGCCCCTAATCTGAGCTGCCATATGCCACTTACAAAGGGATGACAAGGACAAAGTACAGTGTGTGAAAACAGAATAGACAAAGAAAAGGACAAGAGGGACAGGCAAGGAGCAGAGCAATCTTATAAAGGTTTGGTAATACAGCTCATACATTTAGGGAGGCAGAAATCACAAGGAACAGACTCAGGGGTAAACAACAGACAAGGTGAGAAGAGAAAACAAACTGGACATGAGATGAAGGCTGCAGGCGAGTCATGTTTAATGATAGAAAGAGTAAAACATAATACACTAGGTAAACAGTAAATAGACAAAAATAAAGAAAGAGGAAAAAACAATGTCAATGAAAACAAACAGCCATAAAGAAGCTGTGCTTGGCCTGCAAGGTGTTACTCAAGGTAATACTAATGTGAGAAAGACATGAAAACTGAGAAGTGACAACTTCTCACCTTTAATTAGTCAGAAGTCACAAAAAGGGGAGAGAGCAGGAAAAGTGTATAGTCTGCAGGAGGATGACATTAAAAGCATCAGCGACAGGCAGAAGTGCAGACTACATGCAGAGTCATATCTTAATTACTACTATGACACACTACAGTATCATATTGCTTCATATGGTGGTCCTACTGTATTGGTAGTCCATACCACTTCTCCAGCTAGTAGCACAAATTTGTAGCATGCTAAAAGTGCAATCTTTCCAAGAATATAGGTAGGACTATGCATCCATACTGGCTAGTGTAAGGCTAGGTCCACATGACTATGAAACTTAAAATACCATCCGACTGATCCATCAAAAAGTGGAGCACATCCTAGCCTAGTTTTTCCCAGATCACTCGAAGGGACACATTTATCATACACCGGTGTTAATAGTACCAGCTTATAATGCTGTGTATAGGATTCCGCCATTGCACTGCTTCAGGAATTGCAACTAAATAACAGCTTGTACCACACCATGAGCCAGGCGTTTGGCTTTCTATGGAGAGGGGAGGGGTGGGGAGTGGTCACTGCTGCATCCAGCCGTGTGCTTAGAGTTTTACTCTAATAAAACATACTGTAACCTCCTTTGACGCAATAGGGAATAAATATGTAGTTGCTGGAGTCTGAACATGGGACATTTGTGGATCCTTATCTTGATGGTATATACATTACAACTACATTTAAACACCAGCTGTAAAATGCCATTCATTGGATAATCTGTCTGAAAGCTTGTTCTACAGCTCTTCTCTAACCTCTTCTGAGCAATATTTTAAAACAATTTATGTCCAACTCAAATTTCTATATCAGCCTAAAAGATTAGGCAGAAGACATTTGGCAGAATACCTAATAAATTGTATTTTACAGTGCAGGTTGTAGTACAAAAATGAAGGCATATTAGTATATGCAGTTAGAAAAATGTTTTTTAACCAAAAATACATTTTCAAAAAAAATCTATTTTTAATTACAGTACAAAAACCTTTTACAATACCACACTGCAGGGGACAGATGGTATTACATTAAAAAACAGCATTGTTACACTACACAGTATTTGTTTGTAGTCGGTTACCATGGAAATCCCTATTCTGCCTAGGAGCTGTAGAAGCAAAATGTATTGAAAATTTAATTTAATAATATTAAATTTAAATTTAAAATGTTGCTTCTTACTTCATTTCTCTATTAAAGTAATTAAAAATCTTTTGTAAAGGTGTATGTAGACTTTAAGACTATGCCTATGCATTCAGTAAATATCAATTATTAACTACAAGGGCTCCAACTGGTGATAAATATGGATAAGATCAGAATCATTCAGTATATATTATTTTTAGTGTCTCTTTATGTAAACTGGACTAAAATGAACGTAGGAATGGGAACACAAGTAATGTGAACCATGATGTAGTTCCTGGGGTTTTAGGTGCCCATTTTGTCCCAGCAGGGGGTGAAATTCAATTGTCCCATTGCAAAGGTTTAATGTAGCACCTTCAGCTCTCATGCACACAAACATATTTTTTTCATGTGTACTATTATGTCCATGTATTTCTATGTGCTCAAACATTTTTGGCCATGTTTAGGGCTCTTCCCTTCCATAAAAGTCTATTGGTACGCAAAAAATACAGTGTTCTCAATCTGCACAATAATTAACACATCACAGATTTATATAGCTGCATGTGGATGGGAGTTGTACATTGCTAATGTAAATCTCAATAGGTTAGCGGCAGAAGATCCAGCTGCAGCTAACCTGGAGAAAACCCCCTCTGTGTGTCCCTGTTATTAAAAGCCTTGTCTCTTCATATTAACCCTCTTTATATAAAAACCTGCCTAATAATCAGCTAATCATGCTGCCTTCAGGAACTATCAGCTGCCAAGGGAAAATGTAGTATTACATGCTGACCATGCCAATGAATGCTATCCATGCCTACATGGACAGGCGGGGACGGCTAAAATGACAGTTTCTATTTATTTATTTCTACAGTACTAATTTGTTACATGCAAATTATTTACAGCTAAAACTCCACATAAGACATATAATTGCAATATTAAACCAATAATTTTCATCCATTTTCATTTATTATAACATTTTACAGCACTTGGAGAATATCATAAGGAACTGGTGCAGAACAGCTCACAGGATTTCAGTGACTGGCAGGGATTCTGGAAGTGAGCTTATCTAGTGACTTAGAAAATGACAGCTCAGATTTTTACAGCTAAGATCTATGTGATGTTAAATACTTTTGTCAAAAAAGATAAAGGCATGAAACCTTAACTGGCCAACCAGGAAAATACATTTGTAAGCTTTTCAAGCACAGATACCCCTTTTTAGAGAATGTCTACTATTTTTTTTACAGATAAAACAAATACTACTACTAGAAACAGGCTATGGACATTTACTAGGTGATCTGTGAAAATAACTGAATTTATTAAAAAACTAATTATCATTATTATGTGATAAGAAAGACAAATTAGCTTGAAACAGTAAAGTCAAAACTAGGACTGAATTAAAAGGAGTTTCCCACTACTAACAATTATCCTTTATCCACATGACTGCCAATAATCAGGAGCATGCGGTGCCATGCAAGTGTCCCTGATAAGGCGACCAGACGACAATGTGCCGAATATGGAAGGTGAAAACAGAGATTTTCTTCCATTTTTAACAGCTTTTTGCCATCAGTTTGTTTTTCATGGATTCTTATATATTATAGCCTATGAGTAATCAGTGAAAAAAGGTTCTGATGAGGACAGCCTCTATTTTCTAGATCGTACAAATGGTCTGTTAAAAATAATTGCTGCGGGTGCTAATCCATCAAAAAGAAATTAATTTAGTGCATACGTGTCCAGTTCAATAAGGAACAAATTTACTGTCATGTCCATCTGATCTAAATAAAACAATGGTCATTGTCTTAAATATCAGGCTTTGCAGTAACTTGTTAACTCACTATTTTAGCACCACTATTTAGCAAAAGTGCAGACAGATCAATGACAAGTAGTAGTTGCATTTGGCTAACACTAATTTGGCATAGAATACAGATAGACCAAGAAGCTGGAGCCTCATAGTATATCAGCTGCTTTGTGTGCTGGGGAAGAGTATTAAAACTATGCACCCCCCTCCTCAATAAGTGCTATAAAGACTGACACACTGTAAATCTTGATCACATACTGTATAATAATTACCAGTGGCATTTTGTTGCAACCTGTGACCTAAAACAAGAACACCACTAATGTCACAAAAAATGCAAACCTTTTGGATTTTTGGTTAAGATTGGTTACATTAACTTTGACATCACAGTCGGCAAAGCAAGTTGAATATGCCTGTAACCTGTCTATGTGGTTGTTTTTGCAGACAACTCACATCTCTTAGAGCAGTGATGGCGAACCTTTTAGAGACGGAGTGCCCAAGCTACAACCAAAATCCACTTATTTAATGTGAAGTGCCAACATGGCATTTTAAGCAGTAACGTATTGCTACCTGTTCTTCCACATCTTTCAATTGTATCGGCCCCATGAGGACACCAATTCAATTGAAAGAAAGAGTGCAAATTCAGACTCTCACTGTAGCTTCTCTCCAGGGTCTCTCTGTAGAGGAAGAATGAAGGGTTCAGCAGGGGGACCTCAAAAAGATACTGCAGCCCTGTCCACACCTTCTCACTTTTCCTGCAGTTCCAAACAGCCAATGAAGTGTCGCTTAGAGCAGCATCTCTAAAGTTGCCTGGGACTGCAGAGAGATTTAGTGGATTTGTTCCTGTCTGGTGAACTCTGTCCTGGGGTGATAACCTGAGTGCCCACAGAAATGGCTCTGAGTGCCACCTCTGGCACCCGTGCCATAGGTTCGCCACCACTGTCTTAGAGGGTACAAGCAGCAGACTAGGAGCCAGCACAAGGATGAGAATACCAGAGAAGAGGGGAGACTTATGTAAGAGAAGTCATGTATCTATAAGAGTGTGGAGGTTGTTAGAGTAGAGAGAGGAGAAGGTCACAGAGAGAGCAGTTCACACATATTTAAAATACTGGTTGATCACATAGTGGATAATAGCTGTCATGACTTTATGTGCATTCATACTATTTAACGTGTCTCAATTAAAGTAGGTTATTGGGTCACTGGACACATTCAGAATAATGTTTGGACTAGAGTTATTATTCTGCATGAAAACAATTTGCTGGCTTCCAGTGAACCTGTCATTAAATTATTTCCTGCTACCAATGATTTCCAACATAAAAAGAGAATGCCAAGTTAAAGGGGAGATCAGGTTTAATAGCGACAATTTAGAGCACAGACATTGAGGGAGATTTATTATTACTGTCTTAAATTTAGACAGTTTAAAACTAGACCAGACAGGCGGTAGATGCGCCAAATTTATCAGCAAGGTTCACGCTGTGTGATAAATGTGTTGCTACGCATGTTGGTCACTTTTTTCTTCCTTCTATCTCTTGGTAGTAATCTACTTTAAAAAGATATTATTTGATGCATTTTTAGACCAATACCCCTTTTAGCTAGATACTTTCTAAACCCTTGTCTAGAACACACAGAACATTTGGAGCAGGGTATATCTACCAGTTCTTTATTACTGGATCACTGGATAGGACCGACAGTCAGGACAGGACTGTTAAAACTTGGGAAATGACTTTCTCCTAGTTGCATTACCGTATATCACTGTATTAAAACAGGGCTCTGATATGTGATGCTAATGCGCACAGTAACTGAATCTGTTCTAGTAATTGTTCAGCAGAGTAATTGAGGCTCCAGAATAATCATTTTAGGAAGCGCTCTGTGTGCTAACTAGAAGGTGACTATGCTGGATGGCAGAGAAGATGGAAAATAGTTCTCAGATAAGAGCTGCCAGTCTAGTTATTATGGATCAATCTAAACCTTGTGAAAATCTAACTAAGCACTAAACATAGGACAAAAAAGTACATGCACCATGAGAAGTCCTTCATCTCACACAAACCTTAGACCTCGGCAACAGAAACACTATGGAAAATGTAAAAAGTGTGATGACATTACAAATGTAGAACCCAGTCTTGCTCAGTTTGTGAGACTGTTTTGTACACTTTTCATTAGCCAATTCCATGGGTATATGTAAATGTTGCAAGGGTCAAAAATTTGCATTCAGTTGGTTTCACGCTGTAATAACACCACACAATTAGAAAAGGCAGCATTATGACAGCTAGAAAAGAAACAACCATAACAGTAATTAGCTGTATATCTGCATTATTGCTGCTTTGTGGGTAATAAGCAAAAACGGTAATAATATGCCTGTTCTCCTCCATGAGATTTCCATTGGAAAAAAGCGCATTGCTCCAAAAAGTTTATAATATATTTTGTTTCAGTGTAACTATAGTTCACCACTTTGCCATTGCTGCAGAGCTAATAACATCACACTTTAAATTGGCCAATTTTACAGAAGGGGTAGGAGGCATGAGACATACCAGCATTTCCATACCAGCAAGTTTTCAACTAGGCGCATCATTGTCTTCATTAAAGACCAACTACAGTGCATTAACCACATGGTTTAATTAGCATTACATTCATTTTCACAATCTTTGTTTACTTCTCTTCTGGATGCCCCCCCCCCCCCCCCCCCGGCCCCCACAGCAGAACTTTTGTGGTGCCACCAGTTGCGAGGCAAATTCTTGCATTTTTATTTATATGGCTACAACTCTACAACTTAAGTACATTAAGTTAGAAGTAAAATATTGTGCAGATCTATTGTTCACTCATAGGCCCTCTGAACATGAACAAACAGTGTGCTGGTCAGCTCCCATAACCAAGTGCAGTGCAAAGGATGGGAGTCCATATCTGCTGGCCAAACAGCAGGAACATCAATGTAACAATTTTAACAGTGTTGTGCCGCTTTTCAGCCAGCTGAAAGGGACTCCTTGTATCATATTTCTCTATGATGGAAATATTCTCATTGACTGCGCCGTCATCAGTCCTTGAGACCATTTCTACGAACTGAGTACGTTTGGTAGCAGGGGACCTTAGGTACGTGCCTCTCAGATCACAGCTGCCATAAGAAAATTGCTCCAGAGATCATTTAGCTTCAAAAAAGGAAACTAGCAAGACAAGAAGCAAATGAAAAATAACATGTAAGATGTAACATGTGCGTTACGTGAAATCTATTCTCTAAGAAGGGGCTAATAGGTGACAATAAATAAAGGATTCAAAGAGATTACTAGGTATATACCCTCTCTTTGCAGATGCAAGTTTAAGGGACCCTTTCACCCGTCTCAACAAGTGCTGAGCCCCGCCCCCACGCAGGGTGCATAAAATGGTGAGAAGATCTGCAACTTGCTGCCCAGTGCACACTGTTACATTCACCATGCAGTGAGAGGGACAGCATTCTGGCAAGGACAGGAAGTCGACAGGAAGAGGTCTTCCTGTCTGCTCAGGCTGAGATATGAAGAGAAACATAGCTGTCAATCAAAAGGAGGAGGCACAGTTCACTGGCAGCCTGGAGAAAACATGACTCTTCTATTCATTTGCATATCATTTCTCCTTATTTAGATATCATAAAAACGTCTGTAATTAAGGTACAGTGCCTCAGTGGCAGAACATTTTAGGAGATATAGGGAGGACTTGTAACCTTTTACCAGCAGGTATTACTGATACGAGGAGTAAAATTCTGTGTAAGGCTTTGCTTACATCTGTGTTATAAACAGAAGGCACAATATTGTGTTATGATGGGAACACAATGGACATTAATGGTACCAAAAGGAACTCCCTAACTTTCACCTTGACGATAAACAAGAGGATAAAAATAGGAACGAACTGTGTTAAATTGAAAGGTTTTTTTCCTTTATTGAATGAAGCCTTAAAGGGAACCTGTCACCAGGAGACCCATTTTTAGCACTCCCCCAGTCCCCACAGAGCATAGTACATACGCTGCCAGGAGCTGGAAAGGAGCAGTTCCCCCCCCCCCACCCTTGGGAAACATGTGATCTTTTCAAATATATGAATAACTCCCCTCACTCGGGATTGGCTGTAGAGGAGCAGGAGGCGTCGCTAAGCCAAGTGATGGGTGTTTTCATATATTTGAAAAGGTCACATGGAGAAGCTGTTCCCCAAGGGTGGGGGGGGAGCTGCTCCTTTCCAGTCCCTCCCATTTGGCAACTACTTAGTCACACAGCAGATGCTAACGAAAGGTACAATATAACATATCATTTTTTCTGTAAAACCTATTTCTTATACAAAAACACTTTGGCAGCGTATGTACTATGCTCTGTGGGGACTGGGGGAGTGCTAAAAATGGGTCTCCTGGTGACAGATTCCCTTCAATATAGATTACATATTTTGGGAGTCTTCCCCTTCCTCAGATGCATGAGACAGAAGTAGTGGATGATCCATGTAATAAGTAATCCATTTTAAGACTTTATAGAACAATTTTCCTGCGTCTTATATATAAATAGATCTTAGAATATCTAGCAATCTCTCCATTAGGAAAAATCTTAGCCCCTGACCCTGGTCAAAAGCCTCTCTGTTAAACCAGTTACCTACATTGTATTGAAGAGACAATCTAATCCTGAAAGTCATGCCTGATGGTAAGGGGCCTGCCTTACAATGTAGAAAAAGAGACATAGGGGCACATTTACTAAGGGTCCGCAGGGTCCCATCCTGAAAAACATATTTGCATATTTCCCATTTTTTTCACGTATCACAGTCTAGTATTATTAAGCCATTTATAAAAATCCAATTTTACCTATGTTTTCTGTATTGCCCAGTGAATTAGAGAGAGTGGGCCATTTCTTTCAATTTATCGTTAGTTGCCACATTTTTTTCAGGAATGAATAGAGACAAAAAACTGCATTACATTTTCCCTAGAAAGATCCTCAATTTTCCAGTTTATTTTCTGCACAGCTTTGCCAAACTAGCTCATGCATGACCTGTCTTCTGCATATTAAGATTGCCCATTCCAGCATATAAACCATTCATTTAATTAATTTCTTGATATAATTGTCTTTTTTAAGCAATTGGATTGCCCCACTTTCACTTGAAGTGGGGATTATTATATAGACAGAAATATATATATATATATATATATATATATATATATATATATATATATTAGAAAAATTGCCATATAGATGGATTTATCTAATTATCCAAAGTCATCAATGACAGAACTTCCCTCAGTAAAAGTGTCCAAGAAAAGAGCATTTTTTACACAGGTAAACAGAAAATATATATTCCCATTAAAAAATAACCCCCCTTCCACTCAGCATGGACTCATTCATGTTTTATTGTGCAATAAAATGAATCATACTGGGTCTAATTAGGCTGAAAAATGAGCTTTTACAAAGTGAACTACATTTCTTATATTTGGCGAAAACAAGTTGCTGAAAGTATAACTTTGGCTCTGTCCTGAAATGTCATAGCAGTCATATACTGAATGCAAGAAATCCACAAATCCCAAATGTGCTCAATGAACCCCACTAATTTACTATAAAGGCTGGGGGGTGTTTGTACACAAGTACATGGCTGTATGATGCTGTTAAACTGGTGGTCTTACCAGTCTGAATACAATGCATTGTCAACAGGTTGTAGATCAAAACATTTCAAGGGTGCAGATAACCTGTGTGCTGTAAAGGTGCCTCCAGTGATTTTTTTTTTATAAAACTGCACCTATAGTTTAATGAATGCTGTAAATGTGGGATACAGTGCGTGAATAGCATAAAGTTCAGTCATTTGAGGCTTAAGGACTATTTACACACTTGAGCTAAGAAATTGAAATTAAATTGTGTCCTAAAAGTGTTAAGCCCCTTAGCCTCTGCAGCTTGCATGTATAACAATACATAGCAAGCTGAAGGCTGCCATTCTGACAAGTGAGCTTTCTAATGGCTTGTTCACCAGTTCTCAAGAGTATTCATCTAAACTTAAAGGGGTATTCCAGGAATAGGCATAATTCATATACAAATGGGGACTCAAAATATGAGATAATATGTAATTAGTTGTTATTTAAAATGTTGCTCCCCTTAGCAGAAAATGCTGGTGACATACAATGTAATGGAGAATTAAAATGCTACTGGCCCTTTAATCAGTCCGTTGAATTCCTCTGTGCAGAGCAGACACAGGACAGAAGATGGCCGCATCACATGTCCTGCACCTGCCTGGGCAGGTCATGTGATCAGCACTGCATTTGGCTATAGTTGGTTGGTTGCAGTGCATCCAGTATGGCCAGTGTTGTGGTGATGTGCAGGGATGGCAGTTACACATCATTACTATAGTCCAAACAATGGGGCACATTTACTTACCCGGTCCAGTCGCGATCCAGCGGCGCGTTCTCTGCACAGGATTCGGGTCCGGCTGGGATTTAAGATGGTAGTTCCTCCGCCGTCCACCAGGTGGCGCTGCAGCGCCGAAAATAATCTTAACGCCCCGGAATGCACCATCCCATAGAAGGTGAAGGTGAGCGCTCCCCAAGCGACACATTTTCGGTTTTTAAATGCGGCGGTTTTTCCGAATACGTCGGGTTTTCGTTCGGCCACGCCCCCCCGATTTCTGTCGCGCACATGCCGGCCCCGATGCGCCACAATCCGATCGCGTGCGCCAAAAACCCGGGGCAATTCATGTACAAGCGGCGCAAATCGGAAATATTCGGGTAACACGTCGGGAAAACGCGAATCGGGCCCTTAGTAAATGACCCCCAATGTGTTGTTGAGCGGCAGCGTGTGTATAACAATAGTCGGGTGCAGGTCTTCTAAGAGGTCTGGCAGCAACCCCAAAGCATATAGGAATACAATTGAGAAGCAGCACTCCGGTATCTCTGAAGAAAGAGGTTTATTCCACCAAAAATGTGCGACGTTTCGCCAATTCAATCAAGGCATTATCAAGCATACTCCATTCCACTTTTTAATATTTTTATCTCAATTTGCACATGGCACTTTTTTTACGCTACATTAGATTAGCTCCTCTCTGTGATTGACCCGTGAGAGCTGTTACGGGGATATAGGGTTAAAACGAGGGAGCCTTATTTTAACACATTTTGTCACATTGTGGATATATTTAATGTTTATCACTAGCAGACCACGTCTTTAATATAGTGACCTTTCTGCATTATGTATTTTGTATCAAACTTGTATTTTGTAAACGTCACTTTACACAACTGTTGTTAATCAATGCACCACTATTTAAGTCAGCTCACTTCCTGACTCAGTATGCTTGATAATGCCTTGATTGAATTGGCGAAACGTCGCACATTTTTGGTGGAATAAACCTCTTTCTTCAGAGATGCCGGAGTGCTGCTTCTCAATTGTATTCCTACATCATTACTATAGTAACAGAGCAAGCAAGTCTGTTAAATCATCACTGGGAGCAGAGCATAAGAGGCAGGAGGAGTTACTGAGAATTAAAGGATCATGGGACTTGTAGTTTCCAGTGGCGGCCACCTTAGTGATAACTCCACCTACTTTAGAGAGGCCATAAATTTTGTAAATCATAAAATCAAACTATTTAAGCTCAATTTTGTGACTAATGACATTGAGTATTGTTGTATTCATTTATTTATATCATCATGGGTTTTTGTGTCAGGCGTTCATATTCCCGGAATATCCCTTTAAATATTGTTAGAGTTCTTCCACCTTCATTTGATCACCTTTTTTAATCGTATCCAAAGAGAGAACTCTCAGAGAACTTGGAAGTTATCACAGCATACTATTCTGCGACTTACTATGTATTGTAATACATTCAAGCAGAAGTCAAGGGGTTTCTCATTTTCATTAAAAAAAACTGTCATAATTTTGTTTCAGCCACAATAAACATTCTAAAAAATGATATCAAAAGGATGCCCAAACCAGTTGCTGTCAAGCTGTTGTATCCCTATACTATTGGGCATCTTGTACTTGCTATGGTGTCATGGCAGAGCATCACAATTATTGGTAATTCACATACAGTGCAATGAGGTTACACCAGGTAAAGAAACAATTTTTTATTTTAACATCATAGCGTAAAACATTGCCTCTAAAATGATGAAAGGTGATCAGTGTCAGAAGCCAGATTAGCCTTTGCAAACCAACGTTGTTGCACTTAAAACACTGGGAAATCCCATACAATGCTTGATTTTTTATACTGCATTTCTGCAGTTTATGTCTTTCCTGATCACTTTTGGCTCTATACCAAGCCAAGCCCTAGAAGGAACCTGAGCAGGACTCTGTTCTCCAGGGTTATACTAATCGTAGGCACAGCATGATGTGGGGAACACATATTAGGCCCTTCAGCTATCAATGCCAAAACCCAGTACCATAATAAGAGGCACTTCTGATATGGCCTCTATAATCTACTTATAGCACTGTCCTTTACATACATTTCCTTCCAATCTATCGGCTTACTGTTTTACACTTGCTTTCTACCTGTTCTGTACCATGTACACCCGCCTGATTGTATGTCGACATTGATTTTTTGCAGCTAACACTGGCTTCCTTTGTTTTTACTTTCCCTCCATGCAGTTTCCTACTGTTCGTTGATTACGGAATGGCAGAGGAAGTCTGCAGTTACACAACCTAAGAATTACCTTGTCTCCCAGATAATTGGGAAGCCTGTCCATGAGATACTTAAGAGTTAAGCTACACATGTAGCAATGCGATCAGATAATCTGATCAATCCTGAGTGCAGTAAACACCTGCATTCCAAGACAGATCAGTTGTGAGAACACATAACAGTGTTAGGCTGTGAACTGGGGCATAGGAAGCTCTATGTGCACAGTGATCAATCTAATCCACTGAAAAGCAGAGATGTTACTCAGAACAAATTACATGGACAATGTCACCTTGCTCGTCTTGCTTATTTAACACTAGAATTATTTTAGGTGGGGGAAAAAGGTTGTAAAATCAATTAGAGAGCAATTTTAACAAGAATTTAAAAAAACACCAGTGAATATAAGTCCTTGAGATGTCCTCTTCTGCTATGCTTTCCCCAATTGTGTTTTTCTTGGAAAATGACAATCAATAGGGCTGCCATTATAACTCCCACAGGGATGGTCACCCAGCTTCCCCAGATCTGGAGTAATAAATCAATACAAGAAAGGAAGCTGTATTACTGTATTACTAGGGAATGTATGCTGCTCAGGAAAGAAGGGCAATCCCCTGTGCAGAATATAGTGACATATAGTTATCATCAGAAAAAAAAAATGTTGTAACTTGATAGACGAGGTCAACACGTGGACTTTTAATGGTAGTATTTGTTTACCTTTGACAATTGACTTCCCATATAATTTAGAAAAAAAATATGCAAAATTGAAGTTATTTGCTGTTTGTATTATGCGCACCAAACGCTTCCCACAACCTTAGGTTCACATTATTGTTGTTAATAGGGTTTTCATAGATTTAGCTTTTTTTTTTTAGAAATTCTGTGGGACCTTATGAAAGTCAATGAGACCCACCAGGATTCAGCAGCACCAGCTTGAAAACAGTTTCAATGTCACGGTTACAAATGAAAAACAAGTCTCATATTGGGCCTTTCAACTTGTAGATAATCCTTTCAAGCAAACCTTTTCAGGACCAAGGACAGCAATATAGTGTATGTGCTAACACCATAATCTTGGACAACCTGCCAAATTTCTTAACAAATACATATATAGTGTATCTTTTTGCAGTACAATAGCTTCTGCTTTTTCCACTGACAGCAAGGCACCTCCTCTATGGCTCCACAGACTATTACCCTTTAAATATGTTATACATTCCTAAGCAAACTAGAGGGAGTTTATAAGAGTATTACATAAGAGTGTGAGAAAGCAGAGGCTTCACCTGGTGCTCTCCTGCTGTTACACTACACCTGCTCTGCAGACACATTATTATGTGAGTGACAGGGATGACACATTTCAGACACATCACACACCACACTGGAAGCTTTTATCTGAGATGTTGTTTGGGAAAACATGTTCTAGAAATCGGTAATGTGTATTACACACTATTTTCTATCTTGAAGTAATATCCACTTATTGATTTACATACACCTTCCGGTAATGATTTGATATTTTCTAGCACTGAATCTTTATAATTAAGTTTCTGTTATCATCAGGCAGAACTGCTTCATTATTGCCTTTTTACATGAAAAGGGATTTTTCCTGAAACTTGGACTGGAAAAAAGGACAGAAAATGCAAACATTTCCAAGGATATGGTCATACCCTTCAGATGAATATTGACCAAACCTGATGATTTTGGTGAAACTGACCCATCTACAGACCAATTATGTATTGTGCATATGTGGAGAAAAACACGTCCTGAACTTGTGTTTGAATCTTTGAGTTTTACAAGAAGTTGTTGCAAAAGTGTCTGGCAGTGCTTTATTCCTCTCCTACCATATAAACAGGTATGTATAGTATTTATGATCCCAGCTTACTGCTGATATGCTTTACAAATACAAAATGTGGCATCTGCGATTTATTTTTTTAACTTGTTTTATGTTTTCAATTTTGTTATAGTCTTCATCAAATTGCAAGTATTGTTTTTTTTTCAATTGTTCAGACCTATTTTGTCTCTATGGTTACAGACTACAAACCCTGTAGTCACACTCTTTTCCATCTGTTGCTTACACATCTTACCAACAAGTACTAGGTTTTCATACACATGGTATAATTGCCATCTATTTCCATGACACACACTATAGGCATGCCTATGAGCTAAATACGCAATGCTGTAGGACAGTCTTCATGTCAAAATTTATATATTATTCAAAGTGCATATAAAAAGCCCTACTCTACAGATTCTCTTCCATCGGCTGGTGACGATGCCCTCACTCTGCTCCATTACCTCGCTCAATTACTGCAACCTCAACTCATCCATAAATGCACACATCTTGCGCCCCACACCTGGCTAGAAGAAATATACAAAGGAGTCATTGCTGATATTTTGATAATACATGACTTCCAAAACAAATTTCAATCAATACAGATGGCAAAGGTTTCTTGCTTGAAAACAGTGACCTTAATCATTGAGAAGCTGACACAGATGTTAGAAGTCGTCATAGATATTACAAATGTCATAAACACCCTGTATGCTTTAATCTAACCTGGGAGTGAATAAGGCCCACAAGGATCCCTGGGGATAAGGGATGAAGCAGATGAGTGACTGGAAGTGATGCAGAACAGTGCACACGAAGGAGAGAAAATCTCACATCTGTCACACAATCCATACATACAACATTTCAGTAAATACTGAATGGGTGGCCACCAAATGTAAAAAATTGGAAGCCACAAATGTGAAAGCTAACATTGAGGTTAGGATGCACAAATGATACTGTACTGTAACCATAAATAATAATGTATACCCCAGTAAAACAAAGAAAACATGCGCTTTTCTGCAGGAAAACAGACCTACATATGTCCGGGAAATATATCACATATAAAAAGGAATTAAAATGGGTCAGATTGTCACCTTTACATATGTGTATATCTGTTGTTCATCATACAATATCCTGCTCTTGTGTGTGGTGTTGACACTTTATGTATCTTTTTTTACATTTTAGCAATCATAGTTGCGTACTCCACCATATATTCATGTTACCATATTCCTATTTTTTACATGATGAAACGGCTTGTATCTTTGCAGCCACACAGACCAGTGAATGCAAAGGAGCAGCTTCAAAAATTGGCTGTCGGGAATGTTCTGTGTGATGGTCTGGATGTATGTGTATTATGTGTGATGTAATATTATGTGCTGACTACAGTTTTTCTTTTCACATTGTCCCTTTTGTGTACCTTTTCCATGCGAACGCTGTCTTCCTTGTCCTATACGCCGGGCATTATGTGCCTTACATCCATTTCTCCAATTTGAAAACATCTGATTAATGTCAAGCTGATAAAAGATTTCTTGAATACGAAGAAAAATGTATCTTTGACTCTGCTTAATATTTCATTTTCATGAATAATTAATGGTGTTTAATAAAAACTATTAGCATCATTTTGTAGACATTTTGTTAGCAGGACACTCTGGAAATATGAATCCCCTCAGATTTACCACCCTGCAGCAGGAAAATGGTACATGATTAAACAGCTGCCTAATAAATACCAGCAACTCCTTCCATTCCTTCAGTGCACGCGCTCCGCTTGTCTGCTTGCATTTAGGTGTAACGCTGCATTCAAGCTTATTCATTGGAGTAAGATGGCAATCAAGTGCTGCAAGTGCTGCAAAAATGTCCAATATTTCTTGCTGGTCACTGGCACTGGTGGCATGTGTTTTATATATTAACGTCTATTAAAGTAGGGTTCCTGACTTGCACATTACAATAAATTGCTGCCTAATTTTGAAGCCAAATAGCAGGAGAACCCAACTTGTAACATTAAAGAGAAAGAGAGTGTAAGAGAAAAATATGAACATAGTCAAACTGATGAGCTGTATCATAACTTCTACCAAAAGAAAAATTTTCAGATAAAAATGAGAAAGTAAAAGAGAGCCAGATGCTGCCAGGACTTTGGCATTTGATCGGCCTTTGGGATGTTTAGCCAAATCTACTGTACATTAAACCAATGTATCATCAGGAAAAGAAATTACATTATAGTCACTGGTAATAAACCTATGTAGATGCCTGGGCACTTTACCCAATGACACTAAGCTAACAAGGACTGTATTATAATGATACTGGGTAAACAGGAACTAGTAATTATCTTACTTTATTATCATATAATGAGCCACACACCAATAGAAGCATCTTAATGAAAACTGGGGCAGGATATCGTGACACTTAGTCTTATGGGACAGTCTTTTAGTCTTTTTTGTGACCTGTAACACAACAAATGGGCAAAAATATTGACTATGGTATCACTGGGTGAGAACAAAATGGACACTAGGCTGATTTCTCAGTAGGAATGGGAAAGTATACTAGTTTTTCATGAACTGAACACAGTGGGGAAGATTTGCTAATGAAAATGTGTCTTGATTGTCTGACTATAGTATAGAGCTTTCTAAGAAAAGGTGCGCAGCCTAAGATTAGGCACTAATCAAGTATTGGACCTGATCCAATGCTGACAGGTCAAAGGGACTTTATACTAATCTTCTCAGTATATATCAGGCAATACAGAGAAGTTACCAGTACACAACACTCCGTGGAGATTTGTTACCAGTCTTACCTTAGAGGACAAGTCTAACTGATGCTGATGCCATTTTCTGTAATTTTCTTTATGAGATACTTTCCACCAGAACATTGAAGTAATAGCTGCCCATTCTCGAGAGCTGTGGGTCAGGTGACAAGACCCACAATGATTACTTGGTCAATATTTTAGGACACAGTCTATCCAGATGTCATCAACAGTGTTTTTTGGTTGAAAACACCTTTTAAGGATCAAACTGCTCTGTGCCATTTTTTAGCAATAAGTCCAGTCCTCTTTTTAATGAGTTTGTATACCATATTGTTTAGTAAGATTTTAGTGACTTTTTACTCCGTATTATATTATTCATCTGTGCCAGATGAGTGGAAGTTATCAGGAATAAATGCCATTGTGTACAACATCCCCATTTATGCAGTAATTGCAGATTTGCATTGTGGCCAGAAGCCCAGGTTCAGCAGAAGTACAAAATGTCACATTACAGCACAGTCTCCTATTAGGCTTCTGTTTTACAGCGATTGTTTCCTTCTTCATAGAACCAAACTGCTCATTTAATTCATTGCTATGTTATTCATGAAAAAAATGAAATGTTCATTATTATTTTAGAATCATGTTCCTGTTTCTAACATACAACTTATCTTATGTTTAATAAAACCTTCCTTTCTTTACAATCACAGACTAAGGACGGTTCATGGCAGTTTTCTAAACACTTTGCTATCCGCTGCCTCTATGTAATCATTACTGTAATCGGCAAAACCAATTTTGTTACTGATTGTGCAGGAATCCATGAGATAAAAACAGTGTGAGACTGGGAGAGCATCCCAAAACTGGCCAAGTGCAGGCTGCCTAAGCCAGGGGTGGGAAACCCATGACAAATATGTTTGTACAGGCTCATGATAATTGTCCCATATACTCTTTCACTGGTATTGGTGATCTTGTGGCTTGTTACTGGGAATCTATGGCTGTTGCTGTTATAGCAGTACTGTACTCAGCTTTAACATATGGAGGCCATTGCAGCTCTTGGATTGGATCTATATTCCTCTACAACCAGTTAAAAATGCTTTGAAAACTTTAGTATCCACTGTTTGAAAATTTTGCTAAAATGTTGACTGCCCCTGGCTTAAAGGGTTTTCTTTTAAAAAACGAATGCTGCTAGAAATAATTTTTGTGTTAAAAGGAACCTGTCACCAGGTTTTGCCCCACTAAACTACTAGCCTCTCTGGTTGGGAATGAAATATCCTTTCCAAAATTCTATAAATCTCATTAGTTTACCTATACAAAATCTCCTCCAAAGCTAGGCAAATATGACTCGTCTTACCTGTGACTCATCTTAACTGTATTGCAGTATATGGAGTTTTTGCATGTGATTCGTTACAATGAGCCACTGGTCGGTGCTTGCAATATGTAGCAATGCCCATCTCTGTATGAAGAGATGGGCGTGAGATATATCCGCCGCAGAGCCTGAAGGGGTTAAATCTCCCCTGCATATATGGTTACACATACGCCTGCAAATGTTTACAATCTCAGCTTCCTGTATGGACGTTTCTGTCCTACAGAAACTTCACTTCCCACAGTGCATTGTGCTGTAAACACAGCATGAAGTGTATCCACCCATTCCAGCCTACACAGTGCTTAAAACCCCGCCCACTACACCTTCCAGGCTCTGCTGTTCCCAGCACACTACACCTTCCTGTTCCTGCACAGAGAATGGGACACATTTACTTACCCCATCCCCGAAGTTTACCGAAAGTGCATTGTCCGAATCCAATGCACAGTGCAGTGATTTACTAAGATTGTGCGCCACATATCCTCCATGTTTCACTTCCCCGCTCAGGTCCAACAGAGCTTTAATTTTTGTAATTTTTGTAAATGTATGGAAACATTATAAAACCTATATAAATTTGATATCTCGGCGATTGAACTGACCCCAAGAACAAAGTAGACATGTCATTTGGGGCGAACAGTGAAAGCTGTAAAATCCAAGTCCACAAGAAAAGGGCTCAAATGAGTTTTTCACCATTTTTACTGCATTTAGAATGTTTTTCCCGCTTCCCAGTACATGGCATAGAATATTAAATACCCTCACTATGAAGTGTTATGCAGAAACCAATCCGTCACAGAGCTCTGTAGATGAAAAAATAAAAAGGTCACATATGTTATGGGGGGGGGGGGGATTCAGATTTGTGGCGCACAACTTTGGCCATCCCACAAGCTCATATGCTATAATGGGGCGTGGGGGGGGTGATCACATTTGTCTTGAGCTGTGAGTGGTCACCTCATATGTGACAAACATACCCCACCTCTCCCACCAGATATGTGATGGCATATGTATGTTGGTGTGTTAACATTTCACACGGTTGGTCACACATTAATTGTAGGAAGCTCTTACGTGACCATTGCCCCATGACATACGTGAGCACAAGAGTACACAAAGGTATATATACATATTTTTTGAATGTGGCTATAAGTGATTATACTTATTACTCTTCTTGTCCAATCTGCGCACTAACACCTGCTGTGGATTGCGGTGCGTGCGGATTTGCAAAAAACTTTTTTTTATGTGTCAATAATTGTAGAATATCTAGAAACTGGTGGTAAGATACAATCTGTATCAGCAACAATGTGCCCTGCCCCCAATGCACTGTTATAGCCAACTGCAATCTAGCATCTTTACTATGCTATGTGAATGACTGCAGCCATCACATATGGCAGTGGTGGCGAACCTATGGCACGGGTGCCAGAGGTGGCACTCAAAGTCCTTTCTGTGGGCACCCAGGCCTTCACCCCAACACAGAGTTTGGCAGATAGGACTCAAGGCTTTCTCCTGTGGTCCAATACAGCCCAGGACGTGCCAAGCTCACTGCTATTTTAAACCGACACATCCTTAACTGCCAAGACTACAGGAGGAGCAAGAAGGTGTGGATAGAGATGGATTATCGTTGGAGCTCCTGCTCTAGGTCCCCTGATCCTTCCTCTTCAGGGGACCCAGCAGGGAAGCTACAATCCAAATTTCTCCATAATCTTTCTCTTGTATTGGTGAACTCAGGATCCCTATGCAATTGAAACCTGTGAAACAGCAGTGATCAATAAATTAATGCTTAAATTGTCATGTTGGCACTTTGCGACATATAAGTGGGTTTAGGTAGTAGCTTGGGCACTCTGTCTCCAAAAGGTTCACCATCACTGACATATGGCATGGAAACAAAGGACCGGCACATAAGTATCAGCTTTTCTGTTGTTATAACCCATCAAGTTAGACACGTTAAGAGGGACAGTCCCTTTACAGGTGGACAGGTAGATGAGGTGCATTTTCCATACAATGCCCTGGTCTTGTGACTTCTTATATTTATAACTAAACCTTATACCTTTTATTGTACAAGTACATTTGTATTTTATTAAGTTTACTATTGCCATGCCTGTGTATGATGCATTCTTGTGTTACATATTCTCCTTTCTAATTGTACAGGCAGTCCCCAGGTTACGTACAAGATAGGTTCTTAAGTTTTGTACTTAAGTTAAACCTTGTATGTAAGTCAAAACTGGTATATCATATAATTGTAATTCCAAAAAAAAATGTTTTTGTTCATGTGACAATTGGATTTTCAAAATTTGGTGTTGTCATGGGAACAAGAATAAATAAAGCTTCATTACAGATACCTCACAGCTGATCATTGCAGCCTGGGACTATCATCTAGAGAACTTCACTAGAGGTCACAGTTGGAAGAGAAGTCTGTCTGTAACTAGGGGTCGTCTGTAAGTTGGGTGTCATTAAGTCAGGGACAGCCTGTACTGATTTCAATTGTGTAATTAATTTTATATGATTGTTTAGGATGCCTGTCTGCTTTTGTAAAAAAGTTCTAACCAGAATCTATAAGTATATAGTCATGTTTAGTCATAAGTACTCATTTTGGCAGTATTAACACTCTGTATGACAGGATTTGTTAATTGGGAATACAAAAAGAAGCTACTAAAAAACGACAAGTCAGGAGAAAAAACTTAAGATCAGAATGGTTTTATACCTTTTGTCCTTATAACTGATGGGATATTATTTTAGTACACCAGCTATTGTTAATGCTTCTTTTTGGATAACTCAAGTGAAAACCCAGTATATTGTGTTAAAGAAGAGTAAATGTTCTGTCAACTAAGAGAAGCTGAGATAACGCATTTCATTTCCATGCACCTCATAGGGTGAAGAGGTGAAGGAACTCAGTGAGTGAAGGTGGGAGAAAGCTGAGCAGAGCACACTATAAGCTTGCACTTGTCGTAATTGAAACTGCACATAGGTCTTACCTGTCTCTATCTACTGATGTGTGAATTTTCTGGACTGAATGTAAGGTACTCTCTAAATCCATTCTGGATGTTTTACTTCTTAGGCCCCTTCTACACTGGCGTTTTTCACGCGCGAGTTCTGCGCGTGCATTTGACGCGCAGAACTCGCATTGCACTCTGTCCCATTATATTCAATGGGTCTTTCTCCATTTGCGTGGTTTTCAACGCGCGTGCTTGCGTTCGTTTGCACGCGCGTCAAAATCGCAGCATGCTCTATTTTTGCGGGTCACGCGCGTTTTTCACGCCCCATTCAAGTCTATGGAGATGCATCAAGAACGCATTGCACTCGCAATCATTGCAAGTGCAATGCGAGTGCAATGCGTTTTAAACGTAAGGGTTGCTAGGTGACCAGAATAACATTATTTCCCCTGCTCGCGATCGAGCATTTAATTAAAAAAACACAATGAAGAACAGTGAAGAATAGAATAAAATCATTGTACACAGTGAACACAGTGAACACAGGATCATTTAAGATAAAAACACAGTGCAGAACACAGTGCAGAATAGATTACAGATGTTCGGCACATCTGCTTACTTGTCGGGAGATACGCGCGGAACGGTGCGGCCAAAATAGCATGTGAAGAACAATATATATGTGTGTAGAACACATTGCAGATGTATTTAAACATCTGCAATTTGTTCTTCACACACATATATATTGTTCTTCACATGCTATTTTGTTCGCGCCGTTCCGCGCGTATCTCCCGACAAGTAAGCAGATGTGCCGAACATCTGTAATCTATTCTTCACTGTGTTCTGCACTGTGTTTTTATCTTAAATGATCCTGTGTTCACTGTGTTCACTGTGTACAATGTTTTTATTCTATTCTTCACTGTTCTTCACATCTGCTAAATTGTCGGGAGATAATATACGCGCGGAACAGTGAAGAATAGATCGCCGATGTTTGCAAATTATCAGAAGACATTATTTTTCAATTAAATAACACATTTTAATCCCAAACCATGGTCCCTTTGAAATATGCTCGAGTCTCCCATTGAATCGCGCGTCAAAAATGCGCCGAAAACGCAAAAAAAACGCAAATTACTCCAAGGAAAAATGCAACAAAAACGCAGCAAAAACGTCAGTTTTTCACGCATTGCACACGCACGTGAAACGCAACGCTAGTGTGCAAGAGGCCTTAGGATTTCTAACCTCAATCCCTCACAGCTTTCTTACTATTTTTCTATGTAAGCCTTTTCCTGGCACCCAGATACTTGATGATTCTGCTTCTGTCTTCCATTATTTGCCAGTTGGCCCCCGTGAATTTTCTGTTTATCCTGTCTTTGGATTCTTCAAGACTTCACACTATATACCACAGGGATGCATTATCACAATATATTCATCACCATTACCACCTTCAACTACCTACACAGGATCCATTTTTAAACAGAAACCTTTTTAGCGAAGTGTTATAACACAACTTCACGCAATGTCCTTGGAGCCTTCAATTAGTTTCCATTATTCAACTTTTCCTTAAATAGTTATAATATACACTGAATGTATCATCTATGTACTTTACTAAAGGCATATGATAAAGTTATTAAACATTGCCTCTCTCTATCTCTATATATTAGTTTTCCCAAATAACACAACGTTGCAAAGATACCCCTAATGCTAAGCTTATGTATGTGATTGCACGATAAAAATACCATAATGATAGCTGATGCACATTGCAAGGCAGAACCATATATGATGCAAACCTACAAAATATACAAGGCAATTAGGTGATATACTAGTTGTCCAATGAAGCTTATTGTTTAGAGATGTAAAATTAGATAATTTATTGTAAATAAATGTTTGTTCCCCCAGATACAATATCATCACATGCTATTTGCAGGAATCGCTTACATTGGGTTTACCTACATAACTGCGCCATGGTGAAATTACTTGTTCAACCTCTCTTTTTCTCTTTTCCAACAAGTATAAGGAGAATTCACCATGAGCTAGGGCAGTGGTGGCGAACCTATGGCACGGGTGCCAGAGGCGGCACTCAGAGCCCTTTTTGTGGGCACCCAGGCCTTCACCCCAGCACACTAGACAGAACACAAAGAATTTTCCTGCAGTTCCTAGCAACTTAAAAGATGCTGCTTTCAGTCATATTTTGATACTTACGTTACTTCGCTACTTGGGACTGTAGGAAGAGGGAGAATGTATAGACAGGCTCAAATTATTTTTGGAGGACCTCCTGCTGGCCCCAAGATTTTCTGTGTACAGAGGGAAACTGGACAGAAGCTAAAATGATAAAGATTTTCCATCTTTCTACTGTGTTAATGTCCTCAAGAGGCCAATATGATTGAAAGTTGTTGAACAGGGAGCAATAAGTTACTGCTTTAATTTTTGGTTGGCACCTTGCGATAAACCTCTAAAAGGTTCGCCATCACTGAGCTAGGGGATTCTTCTTCTTTCCACAGAAGGTAGGACTATACTAACATTATTTTTGTAAAATCTTCAAATGTAAACATTATTTTTTCTATACTCGACTAACATACAACCCCTAGTTACAAACGGACCTCTGGATATTGGTAATTTATTGTACTTTAGTCCTAGGCTACAATGATCAGCTGTAACAGTTATCAAATGTGTCTGTAATGAAGCTTTAGTGTTAATCCTGATTCTTATGACAACCCAACATTTTTAAAATCCATTTGTCGCAGAGACCAGAAAAGTTCTGTCTGGGATTACCATGATAAAATATACAGTTCCGACTTACATACAAATTCAACTTAAGAACAAACCTACAGACCCTATCTTGAATGTAACCCGGGGCCTGTAAATACCAAACATGTTTAAATAATGGGTTGGATTTAAAGAGTACATAATAATTCACCAAACTTTGCATAAATTAACAAGCACAATGTGTGGACTTCAGGAATAACATTTTTTCTAGGCATTATACAACTTTTGCATGTTTTAGCTATTTTCTTTTCTGCAGTCTATTTACGTATGTATTCTACATGAGCTTAGATGGTGGGAGACCTGGGTGCTCTCACTCAGCTTCTACTCCTACATTGTCCCCAACCGCTACTCAGACTTCTATGCAATCTGAGCATCTTTCAGCAAGATATTTCAAAATAAAAGTCATTAAAATCTTAGGAAGTAGCATGAAATGAGAAGTGGAAAATATATCTTCTTCTCTCTGATAAAATTACAAACCTATTTTTATTTATAATACCGAATTATGCAACATAAGTGACCATAAGGCCCGTTCCGCACTTGCGAGTGTGATGCGAGGATCGCTCGGCCCGAACACTGCAACCGGGAGTGAACTCAGCATGTAAAGATCAGTCCCGGTTCGCAGCGTTCAGGCGTGTGATCCGGGCAGCATGCGTTTCAAGTGTGATGTGAGTTCATCGCATCACACTCGCAAGTGTGGAACGGGCCAAAACAATATACTTTCTGGAACAACTGCTTTCCACAGAAGTGTTATAACTATAGGGTAGGTAGAATTCAAGTTTAACTGCAGTCACTTTTAGGCATAATGCATATGACCGTGTGCTCTCCCGGGCCGGATTCCATGGAAAAGCACAGGGCCAGTTGGAAAAAGGGGGGGAGGGAGCACTCCTCAACCTTCCTTTCTCCATAGGACGCAGAGTGCCTGCAGCGCAAATCGGTCCAAAGATAGGACCCACTGTATCTTTTTCGGCATGGCGGTCTGGCTCATTCGCGGTGCGGTGAGACATTTTGTCCTCATTGCATTGTGCCTGATTGTTCTGGACCTCATTGGGGGCCGGGTTGAGGCCTTACATTGAAAGACTATAGACGATTAAGACTCAAAGTTAGTTTGACATATTTCACACTCACATTGCCTGTTGTAAAAAAAAGCATTTCCAATACTAACCATTTATGCTCTCTTGTGCGAGTTATGTATTAAGTAGTCCACTAGATATTCAGGAAGAATTGAAGGACGCACATCAATATTGTTTGCACATGGTGTGAAAATTTCTCATTGCCATCGTGCACCATCTTCGAAATAGATATGTGCCATTTGCATACAGTTCACAAACTGCGGAAAAAATAAATCCATTTAGAAATGTTAGTCTGCTGCCATAGTCCCAGCAGGTAAGGGTATAAAAATGTGCAATGTCTTACAGTATGAGGCATTTTAAAGCAATGTAAAATTCAAATTTACATATTTTATATCTACAAGAGAGACTGATCATGTACAATAATTCCCCAACAGACTGCATTACTAATACTCCATTGTGTTAACAGACAGTGTGGGAGAGAGAAGAAAGGGGCAGTGGCAATTATAATAAAGCAAGGCTCATTCATCCTTCACGTTCTATATCAAGAATGGCAATGTATGCGATGCTCACTAAGTGCAGGGCTGGCAACTTTAGCAAATGTTTATAGAGAGCAAACAGAGAAATAATCCATCTTCAGTGATAAACGATTCTAGCCGGCGATCTCAGAGTTCCACTGCACCCACACACTGACAGCATGACAGAAATACTGACACATACTTTTACAGCGACCCCATTTAATTTGCCGCTCACAGTTTCTATGCTAATCCAATAGTCACTTGTACCACTACTTAAATATCGTCATAAAGTTGCGTGATTGCCTTCCGTTCCAAGAAGGATATGTAATATAATTACATCAAACAATTGAATTCTAATACTGACTCGTAACGATCCCTCTTTCATGCTAGAGGTAGGAAATTCTTGAGAATTAGCCCCTTACCACACATACCTGTGTGTCTAAGCGATAGTGCATTGCATGATTTAAAGGGATTTTCTAGGGCTAAAATATTCACACCTATTCTAAGAACAGGTCATCAATATTTTAATTCTGAAAATCCCATTTAAAGGGAAATTCTCATATTAAACAAATCTTACAAGTTACCCACACAATCAATCAACTGGTTTCCTGATATGACTCTCTTAGTAATTCTGGAGCTACGCTTACGGGACTGAACTAAAATCTACATTAATCATAGGCTACTACCGTATTAATGCATTGCTATTTAGAGGTTAAGGGGACACTAGACAAAATTCAAGCCATGAGTATTAAAGGAAATCCTATGGAAAGAGGAAGGTTGAGGAGTGCTCGTACCCCCTTCTCCACACGGCCCTGTGCTTCTCCAAATGGCCCGGGTGAGCACACAGTAGTGTGCACTAAGCCTAAAAGAGACTGCATAATATCTCTTTTAGAATATGGCGGTGATCGGTAATTTCCATCAGCTCAATAGAGGTTAATGGAGCAGAATGGTCATGCGCGGACGTCTGCTCCATTAGTCTGGCGATGAGGGGTCCAACGGGGGTACTCAGCACTGAGAACCCACTGATCAGCAAGTTTGGCTCTATCCCGTGGATAGGGCATAACTTTTGTTTGTGAGAAAACCCCTTTAAGTATGCACTGCTGGAGATGTCATCACTGTGTTGTGCCTGACAGGCTGAAGTAATCAAACACTGCATCATCCCCCCAGGTGCTGTATATGAGTGATCCAGCTCAGATTGATAAGTCCTGTCTGGACAGTACAGGAAGCTCCAAGTTGTTTCTGTATCAATAACTTTAACAAATAACAATTGCACCAAGACCACAACAATACATAGAAAATAGCTCACTCACAATTGGAACTTTAAAAGAACGGCACTAAATGGGGAAAGTTCTATCAATCACATGAATAAGTCAAAAATTTGAAAGAATCCCCTTTTGCTGTCAACATTCCTCAAACGGAGTCACATTTAACACAACGCCTCACTTTGAAACAACCAAGAAGGCTAAGGATTTTTTGATCTTCTTTTCAATCAGTAAGGAAAAGCACCACTGCCCGAGCAGTCTGCATTAAGAAATATGCTGATTGAAAAGAAGATCAAAAAATGCTTACCTTTATTGGTTGTTTTACCGTGAGCTATTGTGTTAAATCTGACTCCGTTTGAGGATTCTTTCTAATGTTTCTGCATCAGTGTAGCTACAGCATTCTCAATGTATATTTGCTTCATAATGCATGAAATCAAATGGTAGATTTCCTTAAATTTCAACATAATGCACTGGATACCTGCTCTTGGTGTCATAAAGTAATGATGGCATGTATTTTGTCATGTGACTGTTTGATGTGATGCCTGATTTTGTTTTATAAATCCAGTGCTACCTCCCCATTTTTCCTCCTGGACCCTGCTTTTTGCCTCCTATAGTCAGTGGCCACAGTGGTTAGATACCATATAGGTGAGCTCAGTATTATGAGCCATAATGACAGTGATACAGCGACTGATAGTTTAGGATTGTCTCAGCAGAGATGAAGGTCATCACTCCGACAGCTCCATCATGGTGGGATTGGTATCATCAGCCACCTTTACTGGACAAATGTATAAATGAGGCGATGCTGCAGCAGCCATCCCTCTGATTAGTGGTTGGGGGGGCCCAGGACAGCTCACAGCAACACTTGTCATGATAGCGGCGGACATTTAAGGACATTGTATGCGAAGTTGCATTACGCCTTGTAAATACTGCATTATGCCAGATGCAGCACTCTGGTAACTGTACCAGTCAGGATAAAAGCTCTGTTTAAATGAATATTGATCTTTGAGCTCCACTAAATGAAGGAGTATAAATGAAATGTTTCTTTGCATTATACTTGTGTTATAATATTGGTGGTAAAAACATGGTCTACTTGCTGTAAATACTAAAAAGCCTGAGTTATTAGTTGGAAGATCTGCAACAGAAATAAAAAGCAGCAGACAGGACGGTGGTCATGTATGATGGATGCCCTATGATGGGTGCTTTGTGTAGAGCATGCCTTCACGTATCTCATATGCAGTTACACGCAGGCAAATGCCACTATTTATTCTCCAGCTCTGAAGTGCGGGACCTACACAAAGCTTTTATTAGTATGAATCCTTCATTCTACTCTGGTGTTTGTTGAATTGTTTCCTTATTCCAGACATAGCTGGGCAGCTAATAGCTTCCGAATACTTGACGCCTGCTTGTTGACCTAGGCCCGCCTTCATTTTTGCTCCAGATAATCTTGATGTTCCTGTAAGCCGTGCAGCTGCTCAACCTAAGGGCAAGAGCTTGCTGTTATTAACATGGATGCTTCCTCGGTTAAGTTCAAGGCGTCAGCTTTCACCAGTGGCTATTACACTCTGCATACTCAATGAGCTGCTGTGTATAACATTAGATACAATATAACAGGGCCGGCTCCAGGTTTCAGTGGGCCCCTGGGCGAAAGAGCCTCAGTGGGCCCCTAAGCAGTGAAATGCGGTGGCATTAAAAACGCTGAATCTTAAGATACAAATATTGATATTGATACAACCCCTTCCCCCACAGCTCCATTAATTAAGTATATACAGCAACCAGGATCCATTAATTACGTATATACAGCCCCCTGTTCCATTAATTACGTATATACAGCCCCCCCAGGGTCCATTAGTATACAGCACCCCAGGCTTCATTAATTAAGTATATAAAGCCCTCCAGGCTCCATTAATTAATATACACCCCCCAAGCTCCATTAATTAATATACACCCCCCAAGCTCCATTAATTAATATACACCCCCCAGGCTCCATTAATTAATTAATATATAACCCCCGGGATCCATTAATTAATATAAACCCCCCGGGCTCCATTTATTTATTAATATTTACCCCCCAGGCTCCATTAATTTATTAATATATAAACCCCCCCCCCCCCCAGGCTCCATTAATTAATATACACCCCCCAGGCTCCATTAATTAATTAATATATAACCCCCGGGATCCATTAATTAATATAAACCCCCGGGCTCCATTTATTTATTAATATTTACCCCCCAGGCTCCATTAATTTATTAATATATAAACCCCCCCAGGCTTCATTAATTAATATATACCCCCAGGGTCCATTAATTAATATATACCCCCCCCCTCCCAGGGTCCATTAATTAATTAATATATACCCCCTTGAGGCTTCATTAATTAATGTATACCCCCCTTCCCAGCCTCCATTAATTAATTAAATACACATTATTAGTGGCCAGAAAAAAAAATAAATGCTAACTTACCTCAAGGGCTGCATGCGATTTCTTCTTCATCTCTTCTGGGGCTCGCCGCTCTTCTGCTACATCTTCAGCACAGCGTCTACTGTGCAGCAGCAGGGACGCTGTGAAGTCATCACGTCCAGCGTCCTGCACAGCAATAGGCGCTTTGCAGCAGAAATACATCGGCGACGCCGATGCACCTATGTTCTTATGTTCTTATGTTCTGTGACGGGACGCTTGCGGTGCCGCCCCCTGTCAGCCGCGCCGGCAGTGTGAATGAAGCGCTTCTCACGCTTCTCTCAATTACATCGGCAACAAGCATGCCGATGTAATTGAGTATGCTTGAATTGGCAGTGTGTGCTGTGGGCCCCTCTGAGACCTCTGGGGCCCCGGCACTTGCCCGGGGAAGCCGGGTGCTGGCGCCGGCCATGCAATATAATGCCAGGTTCATATATCACCTTCTTATAACCATATAAAAAGCCCTAACCAAGATATCCGGCTGCTCTGTTGTGACATCTATTCACATGGGATGCTGTGTAGCATTACATTCCATTCATTTACCAAAAATCAGAGTTGTCAATAAGGCAATGTGTTTACTGCCTGTACCAAGCCTTAAGGATTACACAAGTTCCTGTAACATTGATGCAGCACATTCGCTTAGGCCACATAGTGATGTAATATCCTAGACACTTCATGGATCATGATGACATGAACAAGCCAGGGACAAATAACACAAGGAACTAAAGAAATGGCTTCAAAACAAAGTCAGCATTTCATCATAAAAGGGCTTACTTTTCTAGCCACAAGTTTGTGTCAAGAAGATGGAAAAGCAGAAATGAGCAGTCTGTGCCTCCTGATTGTTATTGTTGGCTGCAGGGTCTCTATATAAATCATTATCTTACCTGACCATTTACATGTTGGCAAATTAAACTAGAATAATGTGTCTGCTATTTCTGCTATTTTCATAAGTAGATTTTCTGATCATATTTACCGTATATACTCGAGTATAAGCCGACCCGAGTATAAGCCGAGACCCCTAATTTTACCACCAAAAACGGGGAAAAACTATTGACTCGAGTATAAGCCGAGGGTGGGAAATGCATTGGTCACAGACCCCCCCCCCCCCAGTATATAGCCAACCAGCCCCCTATAGCAGTGATGGCGAACCTATGGCACGGGTGCCAGAAGTGGCACTCGGAGCCCTTTCTGTGGGCACTCAGGCCATCACCAGAGATGACTCCAGGTATCTTCTTGCAGTCCTAGACAGCCCAGGACTTGCTGTGCACAGAGCTATTATAAAGTGACAGTGCTACCTGGGACTACTGGAGGAGTGGGAAGGTGTGGACAGATCTGGATTATCATGGTATCTCCTGCTCCGGCCCTGACAATTCTTCCTGTTTATGGGACCCTGGAAGGAAGCTACAATGATCATCCAACTTTCTTCTATTTTCTGCTTAATTAGAGTCCTCAGGTGCTGATATGAATGAAAGTGACAGAGCAGGCAGTATAAATCATAAATAAAATTTCTGTGTTGGCACTTGGCGATAAATAAGTGGGTCTTGGTTGTAGTTTGGGCACTCGGTCTCTAAAAGGTTCGCCATCACTGCCCTATAGTATACAGCCAGCCCAGCCTGACCCCAGTAGTATACAGCTTGCCCCCAGTAGTATACAGCCTGCCCCCAGTAGTATACAGCCTGCCCCACATAGTATACAGCCTGCCCCACGTAGTATACAGTTTGCCCCCAGTAGTATACAGCCTTCTCCCAGTAGTATACAGCCTTCCCCCAGTAGTATACAGTTTGCCCCCAGTAGTATACAGTTTGCCCCCAGTGGTATACAGCCCTCCCCCAGTGGTATACAGCACTGCCCCCAGCGGTATACAGCCTGCCCCCAGCATTAAAAAAAAAAACAACTTAAATACTCACCCTCCAGTGGCCCCGATGTGCAGCGCTGCTCCCCCGATGTCCGCGCCGCTTGTCTTCAGGTTTCCGCGCCCGTCTTCTTTCTTCTGCTAGGCGCCGCCATTGCTCTCTCCCGGTCGGCAGTTTATTATTTTTTAAGTATTTTTTACTCATGACTCGTGTATAAGCCGAGGGGACATTTTTCAGCACATTTTTTGTGCAGAAAAACTTGGCTTATACACAAGTATATACGGTACTATAAAAAATTAAAGGGACACTGTCACCAGATTTTACCCCATTAAACTACTACTACTCTCAGATGAAATGTCCTTTCTAGAATTCCCTATTTTATGTGAAATCTCCTCTGTTTAAAAAAAATATCCTTCAAAGTAATGTGAAACCTAACACTTAAATGGCTAAACAGGGGTTTCACACCCAAAGCTATTCTCAGGGGGCGCTGATTGTTGCTACGGCAGCCCTGGGGTCCGATTAGGAATGATCAATGGCATTGATGTAAAGTACAACATGTAGACAAAAAATTTAAAGTGTTGTACCTCTTCGAAAATGGTGATGAAAAAACTATAGATTTTTCTCCTGCAAATTTAGTAAAATGAAAGAAAAAATATCTAAATATGGTATCACTGTAATCATACTGACCCTTAGGCTCTACATTGACCATAGGACACAAAAAAAAAAAAATTACAGAATTGATGTTACTACCCCCCACAAAAAAAGATATTAATATCACCATTAAGCCATAGCCACCCAAAAATAGATCACTTCAAAATGCAGATGGGTTTTCTCCTTTTATCCTTTGTGAATATGAAAATTTTAGGTCTAAAGGAACGTATTACTGACAAAAATAGACTATTCTAAACTTCACCTTTGTTTTCTTTTAATTGCCGTATATATGCCGTATATACTCGAGTATAAGCCGACCTGAGTATAAGCCGAGACCCCTAATTTTACCACCAAAAACTGGGAAAACCTACTGACTCGAGTATAAGCCGGGGATGTAGTATACAGCCAGGCAGCCCCCTGTAGTATACAGCCAGCCCAGCCTGACCCCAGTAGTATACAGCTTGCCCCCAGTAGTATACAGCCTGCCCCCAGTAGTATACAGCCTGCCCCACGTAGTATACAGCCTGCCCCACGTAGTATACAGCTTGCCCCCAGTAGTATACAGCCTTCTCCGAGTAGTATACAGCCTTCCCCCAGTAGTATACAGTTTGCCCCCAGTGGTATACAGCCTGCCCCCAGCGCTATACAGCCTGCCCCCAGCATTAAAAAAAACAACTTATATACTCACCCTCCAGTGGCCCCGATGTGCAGTGCTGCTCCCCCGATGTCCGCGCCGCTTGTCTTCAGGTTTCCGCGCCCGTCTTCTTTCTTCTGCTAGGCGCCGCCATTGCTCTCTCCCGGCCGGCAGTTTATTATTTTTTAAGTATTTTTTACTCATGACTCGTGTATAAGCCGAGGGGACGTTTTTCAGCACATTTTTTGTGCAGAAAAACTCGGCTTATACACAAGTATATACGGTACTATAAAAAATTAAAGGGACACTGTCACCAGATTTTACCCCATTAAACTACTACTACTCTCAGATGAAATGTCCTTTCTAGAATTCCCTATTTTATGTGAAATCTCCTCTGTTTAAAAAAAATATCCTTCAAAGTAATGTGAAACCTAACACTTAAATGGCTAAACAGGGGTTTCACACCCAAAGCTATTCTCAGGGGGCGCTGATTGTTGCTACGGCAGCCCTGGGGTCCGATTAGGAATGATCAATGGCATTGATGTAAAGTACAACATGTAGACAAAAAATTTAAAGTGTTGTACCTCTTCGAAAATGGTGATGAAAAAACTATAGATTTTTCTCCTGCAAATTTAGTAAAATGAAAGAAAAAATATCTAAATATGGTATCACTGTAATCATACTGACCCTTAGGCTCTACATTGACCATAGGACACAAAAAAAAAAAATTACAGAATTGATGTTACTACCCCCCACAAAAAAAGATATTAATATCACCATTAAGCCGTAGCCACCCAAAAATAGATCACTTCAAAATGCAGATGGGTTTTCTCCTTTTATCCTTTGTGAATATGAAAATTTTAGGTCTAAAGGAACGTATTACTGACAAAAATAGACTATTCTAAATTTCACTTTTGTTTTCTTTTAATTGCCGTATATATGCCGTATATACTCGAGTATAAGCCGACTTGAGTATAAGCTGAGACCCCTAATTTTACCACCAAAAACTGGGAAAACCTACTGACTCGAGTATAAGCCGGGGGTGTAGTATACAGCCAGGCAGCCCCCTGTAGTATACAGCCAGCCCAGCCTGACCCCAGTAGTATACAGCTTGCCCCCAGTAGTATACAGCCTGCCCCCAGTAGTATACAGCCTGCCCCACGTAGTATGCAGCCTGCCCCACGTAGTATACAGCCTGCCCCACGTAGTATACAGTTTGCCCCCAGTAGTATACAGCCTTCTCCCAGTAGTATACAGCCTTCCCAGAGTAGTATACAGTTTGCCCCCAGTGGTATACAGTTTGCCCCCAGTGGTATACAGCCTGCCCCCAGCGGTATACAGCCTGCCCCCAGCATTAAAAAAAAACAACTTATATACTCACCCTCCAGTGGCCCCAATGTGCAGCGCTGCTCCCCCGATGTCCGCGCCGCTTGTCTTCAGGTTTCCGCGCCCGTCTTCTTTCTTCTGCTGGGCGCCGCCATTGCTCTCTCCCGGCCGGCAGTTTATTATTTTTTAAGTATTTTTTACTCTTGACTCGTGTATAAGCCGAGGGGACGTTTTTCAGCACATTTTTTGTGCAGAAAAACTCGGCTTATACACAAGTATATACGGTACTATAAAAAATTAAAGGGACACTGTCACCAGATTTTACCCCATTAAACTACTACTACTCTCAGATGAAATGTCCTTTCTAGAATTCCCTATTTTATGTGAAATCTCCTCTGTTTAAAAAAAATATCCTTCAAAGTAATGTGAAACCTAACACTTAAATGGCTAAACAGGGGTTTCACACCCAAAGCTATTCTCAGGGGGCGCTGATTGTTGCTACGGCAGCCCTGGGGTCCGATTAGGAATGATCAATGGCATTGATGTAAAGTACAACATGTAGACAAAAAATTTAAAGGAAACCTACCATTTCAAATGGTAGGTGTAAGCTATAAACACCGAGCACCAGCTCAGGGTGAGCTGCTGCCGGTGCTTAGTTTCGTTAGTGTTAAAACCGCGGTATCGCGGTTTTAACACTTTCTAAACTTTATAGCAGAAGCTGCTTCGGCGCTGCGCGCGACCGTGCGCGCGCAACGCCTGCGGCGTTTCCTATGTAGGCGCACGCACGATCGTGCGCACGCAGCGCCGAAGCAGTTTCTGCTATAAAGTTTAAAAAGTGTTAAAACCGCGATACCGCGGTTTTAACACTAACGAAACTAAGCGGTGTTTACAGCTTACACCTACCATTTGAAATGGTAGGTTTCCTTTAAAGTGTTGTACCTCTTCGAAAATGGTGATGAAAAAACTATAGATTTTTCTCCTGCAAATTTAGTAAAATGAAAGAAAAAATATCTAAATATGGTATCACTGTAATCATACTGACCCTTAGGCTCTACATTGACCATAGGACACAAAAAAAAAAAAATGACAGAATTGATGTTACTACCCCCCACAAAAAAAGATATTAATATCACCATTAAGCCATAGCCACCCAAAAATAGATCACTTCAAAATGCAGATGGGTTTTCTCCTTTTATCCTTTGTGAATATGAAAATTTTAGGTCTAAAGGAACGTATTACTGACAAAAATAGACTATTCTAAATTTCACCTTTGTTTTCTTTTATTTGTTTTTTATCATGTAAATGAGGCTGGTCACATGGTCAGAGGCAGTGATGTCACCCCTGTTCCCCCTCCCCTCTCCTCCCCCTGCTCATGTCTGTGTGTAATGTATAGTAAAGCATGGCTAGTGTGTGCTGCATCTGCTGACATGCTGCATCCTCCTAATATACAGGTGAGAGACACAGACATCAGCTACACATGAATCTGACATGTTCTGCTGCAACATGGCTGCCTGGAGCTGCTGTATCTCTCCTACACACACATGCACACACAGGCTGCAGGGGGCGTGGCCACCAGCACCAGGAAGCACATCATTATACAGCCTCACATCATTACACAGGCTGTCAGTCAAGCACTGGGGGTGTGGCTGTGCCTCCCACTCATGAATAAGGTGGACAGCTTGAATATGCTAATGCTTCATTGGACATTTCACAGTTCATTTGCATACAGCTTTAGGACCTCATTGCTTAGGTTTACAGGCATGTAGATGGACAATAAAGGGATAGAGGCAATGCTCTCTAATGGCATTTATGAAAATATATTTAGTTTAGGGGGGTTATTTTGCATGATGGGTTCTCTTTAATACTCACCCTCCGACGATACTCAACTTTGATGCTCGGCATGGCAAAATTGGTTCCTCCAAATCTATGCTTATGAGACATAAGCAGTTCAGTTATCGAGTTTAGAAAGTTTATGTTAGACTTAGCTCAGTCCGTGTCTCTGCTTCAGTGTGGCACCTCCTGTGACTGCCGGTCTGTGCTGGTTTACAGAGGCTCAGAAGTGACATTATGTGGACACTGCCCTTCCACCGCAGCCTGGATTAGACTGTAGCACTTATTAGGTGTGAAATAGTAACTTTCTATTTAGTTCCATCAATATACCCTTTCTCTCAAGTCCAGCACACTCCTCCCTACTGCCATCTCCATGACACTAATTCATCTGTGAGCTGCACACTATCTTGTTTCTAATAGACTTTATGTAATTGTTGTAAGCAAACAGTAAACTTACACATCACATGTCATTGAAATAAATGTTGTGTTATAATTATATAAGAATTTCACAGAATGTAATGCATTTAATGTCAAAATACATGTATTTTGTCCTGAATTTGATAAAGGGTCTGCGACCCGAAACGCGTTATTTGGATTTATTAACTGGTAAAAATCTACTTTTTAAATCTTTAATTTTTTTAATAAATTAAGCCATTATTTGAACTAATTGGCACTTGGTTTTGGTATATTTTCGAAATACTGGGCAAAATACTACTATCAGCGCTCCACTTTGACTCTATTTTTTGCAAACCTATTCTCCTGTTGCCTAGTCATGTGAAAAACAGTACAGATCTTTTTGCATTGAAATCAATGTGGAATATTTTCTGAACTTAACACAAAACACTTCCTGAAGGTGGAGTTTTAAAGGAACATATCACCAGATTTTATGTCATTTAACTAGTAGCAGCCCTCGTGAAGGGTATGGAATGTTCTTTCTAGCATTCCCTATTTTATGTGCGATTTCATATATTCACCTATAAAAATTCATCTTTTTTTTTCTGACTTTTGGCATATGGTATGGACATGTCCGACCATTCAGGCATATTGGCAGGAGGTGATATTACTGCTAACTAATGTACTTAATATACCTGTTCACTCTACGCCAGAGCTCTGCTTATTGGGGGTGGTTGATGAAGAAGCATGGCAACATCACAAGCGGATATTTCTTAGAGAGGTACTGTTTCTGGCTAGGAAGGTCATAGCTTTAAAATGGATGGCGACACAACCACCATCCCTATCAATGTGGAGAAAATTAGTGAATTCGGTCCTCCCTTTTCATGACCTGATATATAAGGGAAGAGGCTGTCCAGATAAGTTTAATAAGGTGTGGGGACAATGGTGAGACTCCTCGGCTACACTTTATTCCGTGAATACATTCACGTCACAGTTAAGGGCATTACAGGATGTTTAACAACGCGAATATTAAAAGAATTGGAGGGATGAAATAATTAAATAACTTGTGGGAACTGGTCTTCTAAACTGATACCCCATTTACAATCGAAAACTATGGAGGTGGTCTAGCAGCAGCACTGCAGAGCTTTGCTTTCCATTTTAGTTTGTTTTTGCTGTTTTTTTTTTCTTTTTTGCTTTGGTTGTATTTATTTGTGTACGTATGATATGTAAAACATAATATCATATACTGTGGTAAATCTTTTTTTATTGTGATTTTTGTACACTTTCAATAAAACGAGTTTAAAAAAAAAAATTCATCTTTTGCAGGCAAGGTGTCAAGTATAGAGGCTGCAGGTGGAGTGCCATTTCAGACACCCCTATCTTCATATCTATACTTCCTAGAATCATGGCGAAATGAAGATGCACATCACAGGAATTGGATTTATCTGCAGCTCACTCCCACCTATGTCATTAACTGTCCTGTATTTCTAGTTCTGTGCTGTTAAAAGCACAAGTCATGTGCAATCTGAAAAATGAGGGGAGTTAATTATCATATGCCGCTGCTCATGTGCGAATGCACTGGGGTGGGACAGGTATGTGACCCCCCCCCCCCCCCCACTTCACATCCCTGCACCCCCTGGCGTGGAGGTGGCGGAAAGGAAAAAATAATCGCAAGTGCTAGCAATAAGCACTGGCGTTGTACAGAATCCCTGATAATACCCCGAGAGATTCTTATCTTTAATATGAAACTAAAGTTAGTTTCTAGGTCAAACAGAACCAAATATAGGGGTGTACGAATCAACACTCCCTCTGCAGCCTCTAAACTTCACTCATTTAAGGTAAATATGACTAATTTTCTCATGATTTTGTTTATAGGTGTAAGAGCAGGATTTTACACAAATGAGAGAATCTGTTGACAAAATCTCTAAAAAGAGAAACTATCACTGGCCTTTCCATTTTCTAAAGAATTACAGAACCACACACAGCCTGGTAGGAGATTCATGTTTTACTGAAAAATAACTTTATGTCAATAAGGACACTACTCAGCAACGTCCACATTTACTTACCCGACGGAGTTCACCGGAAGTGCATTGTCCGACTACAATGCACTGTGCCGCAATTCACAAAGATTGTGCGCCCGATTTCCTGCATCTGTCGCTTCCCTGCTCAGGTCCGCTGGAGTTCACCATCTTCTTCCCGGTGTATGTAAGTGCATTGGTTTGCGATACAATTTGAATATTAAATCCTGCGCTCAGTCCGAATCAGTCGGATCGTCCGAAGGCCAGCCCCCTGATTTCTGTCACATGAACAAAATCCAATCGCGTGTGACACAATCCCCTTCTAAATAGCTGTCACAGCGGTGCAAATCCCAAACATTTCCAAAATACGACGAAAGTGCGCTCCGCAGACCCTTAGTAAATAAACCCATATATCATTCATGTCCTTGATGAAAATCTTGTGCATCTGTGGCTTGCAGATTTCCCTATGCATGTGCAGTGATTACAAGCTGTTCGCAATTCACAAAGTTTGCCTTAGAGATATGATGATGTAAGTTCTCTTGAAGGGATAGGCAGCATGAAGGACCGGATGCTGGTACACAGAGATGGGAGGAGTGATGCCCTAGGAATAAAGACAGTGCCTGGGTGTTCCAACTTCATAATTAACATAAACAGTAAAAGCTATTTTTCTCGTATATTATATATCAATTCCTAAGAAATAAAGGTTTATTCTGTAATTGTTTATTTTTAAGCCATTGATGCAGGTTCTTTTTAAGAAATAGCCACTGATAGATCAGAATAAACCAACGTTCAGTAGAAAACTTTAGTACTGATGTGAAGTCAGCCTTACATGTGACTTTTATTATCATGTGGTGTAAGCCCAATGAAGAGTTATTAAGACTAGAAAGTGGAAGAAGATGCATACGGTAATAACATGCTGTGTGGAGAAAGTGGATGACTCTGAGTCTACTTGTAAAGAAAACTGCAAAAACATTTATCTTTTTCCTTTTTGTGAATTTTTCCATAACTCAACAGGAATCAAGACTACTTTTAAGTCCCTGCAGCAACCTCAAAGCTTAAAAACTGCCTCCAGTTGCTTACAAGGTATTATACTTAAATTACAAAGGCTAAACATAAAATAGTTGGCACTGCTCATACACAGACGGTTTATCATGAGAATTCACTAATTACAATGATTGTTGCATTGATCTGGGAAATATTAATGACTTTAATGATAGCCTAGCCTTTATGCTACAAAAGAACTAACACTACTGAAATCTCCAATTTCCAGCTATGAAATAGCCTCTGGCAAGCTGCACAGGAATGGACATTTTAGTGCCCTGTGTACATATCTGCTGGTAGATTTCTGCAGGAGCATAAATATTCATGCAATATTCATGTATGGTTGTGTTTGTTACTGTGCAGCACATAGATAACAAAAGGGTCACATATTAACCTTCCATATATTCTCAAGTATAAGCCGAGTTTTTCAGCACAAAAATTGTGCTGAAAAAAACCTAACTCGTCTTACACTTGAGTGAATAAAAAAAAAAAATTAACACTCTACACACCTTTCCGACACCCCCCACCCCTCCCGCAGGTCCTCTTCTTGCTTCGGTGCCTCTTCGGGTCCTCTTCAGGTCCTTCGACTCCTCTTTGGGTTGTTCGGCTCCTCTACGGGTCCCCTTGGGATGCCGGCTGCTCACAAACAATCACATCGGCAACCATCTGATGTCAGTGTGTGCGCCGGCTGTGCACATGGAGGAGGAGCAGAATGACCCAAAGAGGACCAAAAGGACCCGAAGAGGCACTGGAGCATTGGAAGGAAGAAAAGAAAATATGGGGGCGTCGGAAAGATAAGTACAGTGTTATTTTTTTTTTATTAAAAGCTTGGCATATTCGGGGCAGGGTTGTCCGGCTATATACTGGGGGAATGGGCTGACTATATACTGCAGGGGCTGGCAGGCTATATACTGGGGGGGCTGGGAGGGCTATATGCTGCAGGGGCTGGCAGGTTATATACTGCAGGAGCTGACTGTATATGAGGGGGCTGGCTGGCTATATACTAGGGGGACAGGGTTTGACAGGCTATATACTGGGGGCCTGGGCTGACTATATATTGGAGAGGCTGGCAGGCTATATTCTGCAGTGGCTGACTGTAAACTGGAGGGTTGGCCAGCTATATACTGCAGAGGCTGGCAGGCTATATACTGGGGGTAGGGGCTGGCAGGCTATATGCAGGGCGATATGGGCTGGTCAGTTTTATACTCGCTGGAGGCTGTGACCAATGCATTTCACACCCTACTCTTATACTCGAGTCAATAGTTTTTCCATTTTTTTTTGTGTTAAAATTAGGTACTATGGCTTATATTCGGGTCAGCTTGTACTCGAGTATATATGGTACATGTCATTACCAATATGTTTTTTGTTTCCATGTTCGAGCAAAAATAAAACCTAAACAATGTTATCATCTACTCTTATAGTGATAATTAAAGAAGTACTGTGACTAATGTTTCCCATGCCCTGGAAATACACACAATACATGTTCCATACAGTGAAAATCCTAATTTTTATCCCTATCAAGGGATTTTATTTCACCTTGAAGTTCCATTGCTGTTATGTCACATGATCGCTTCATGACCGCTGTCTCTCTGATGTCCTAAATTCACACTGTGCTTGGCGACTACATTCTGTTAGCCTGTTAGTAACATGGAGCTGAATGTCTATACACAGACCACTACCATAAAGAATTTTGTTTTGCTTTTGTATACATATGTATAGAAAAGAATAGGTTACTGCATAGTCCTGACATATACTGAGCAAATCTATGTCAACATGGTTTAATATGAGCTAACAAATAGTGATTGCCATTACCCAGAATGCTCTGCTTTCTGTGTTGATCAATTCCCTCCTTTGCGACATGTGTTAAAGGGGTTGTCCCATTTCAGCAATTAAAGAGGATCTGTCACCCGGAAATTCGGCACTAGGTTCTGCTTACTAAAGTTAGAAGCTCCGAGTGGTAAAACAAATGCAACAGTGTTACAATGATAGCGTTATCGGAAACCTCCGATAACTCTATCTAACACCACTGCGGAGTACAATAGAGACACCGGACCACTCTTAAAGCGGTCTGGCGTATTCATGAGGGGGCGGTCCGAGGCACTGGACCGCCCTGCTCGCTCCATAGCTCGGCAGTGACTGCCACGCGTCATACGGAAGTCAACACCTAATCCCGCCCACAATCCCATCCCCTCATGAATACGACTTTGAGAGCGGTCCGGCATTTCTATTGTACTCCGCAGCGGTGTTAGATAGTGGATTAGATACTACAGTAAGCAGCTCCTAGTGCCGAATTTCCGGGTGACAGGTCCTCTTTAAATATTATTATTTGAATAATGAAAAGTAAGTACCATATATACTTATTCTCGAGTCAAAAAGCAGACTAAAAAAAAATCTAAACTCACCTTTCCGGCGGCCTTCGCGAGTCTTCTATGTGATACCTCTGGCTGCCGGCACACACTGTTATGTCAGAGGGATCACATAGAAGACTCGCGCGGGCCGCCGGAAAGGTGAGTTTAGATTTTTTTTTTAATCAACTGTCCGGGGATCCGGCTCCATAACCGGCCGTGGATCCGGCTCTTTAACCCCTTAGCGCTCTGCGCCGTAGCTGTACTGCGCTGAGTCCCGCGATTAGCGCTCAGCGCAATACAGCTACTGCGCAGAGCCGATGCCGGTTCAGCGCTGCATAGCAGCCGAACCAGCATCGTTAGCCGCGGGATTTCAGCGGTAATCTACCGCTGACATCCCCGGCTAACACCCGCGGTCGGAGTGGGCTCCGATCGTGGGTGTTTAACCCATTAAATGCCGCGGTCAACGCGACCGCGGCATTTAACATGCCTTCTGGGGGTCTTTACCCCACGATCGGCCCCCCCGCACTGTTTTCGGGGGGGGCGATCGCTGTTTTGGCTCCTCTGGGGTCCGATCGGGACCCGAGAGAAGCCTGGAGGGGTTACCTTTAAGATGGCATCTGTGACGGCATCTTAAAGGCAAAGTGTCAGCATATGCATCTGCATAGGCTGGCACTGATAATACCCTGCAATACATTAGTATTGCAGAGTATTATCAAGAACAAGCAATCAGATGATTGCTTGTTCATATCCCATGGTGGATCATGTAAAAAATGTACAAAATAATGTTTTCAATAAAAAATTACTTTATAAATCACAAAAAATGCCCATAAGCCCCAAAACATATAAAGAAACATATAACGCTCAAAAAAGTCTAAATCATAACACAAACCCCACATATATAGTATCACCACGTCCATAACAATCCATAGAATAAAACTAAATAACTATTGAACCCATATGATGAACGTCGTAAAAAAAAAACGTCAAAAACCCGCCAAAAATTATGATTTTTACCTATTATATCCCACTAAAAATGCAATAAAAAGTGATCAACAAAACATATGTACTCCAGAATGATATTGTTGCAAAGAACAACATGTCCCGCAAAAAAACAAGCCATCAACCAGCTCTGTAGCCAAAAACGTAACAATGTTATGCCACTTGGAAGACAGCGATCCAAAAATGATAGATTTTTCCCCACATTAGGGTTTTATTTGGCAAATTTAGTAAAACATAAGAAAAAATATTCATGTCTGGTATCCCCGTAATCGTATCGACCCATAGAATAAAGATAACAGGATTATTAGGCTGTACGGTGAACACGAAAAAAAAAAAGTTAAAAATCCAGTACAGAATTGATGCTTTTCTACTCATGACCTCAAAAAAAGTTCCAAAATTTTCAACAATAGGTGATACCAACCCCAAAATGGTAACACTGGAAAAATCATCTCGTCAAAAAAATGACGCCACATGGCCCAAATAACGGAAAAGCGAAAATTTTATAGCCTTCAAAAGGGGGCAATGAGAAAACTAAAATCCTGGCAGCTGCAGGTTGCTCCTTCCCTTCTGCGCCTCGCTGTGCCCCCATAACACAAGTAACGGCCACGTGTGGGGGGTCGCTGCACTCAGGAGAAATTGTAGAACAAATTTTATGGTGAGTTTTCTCTTTTTATCTTTTGGAAATGTGTAAATTTTAGGGCTAAATGAAAGTATAACCGACAAAATTTGACCATTCTAAATTTCACCGCCATTTTGATTCAATTACTATGAAGATCTCAAGGGGTTAACAATCTTTGTAAATGCTGTTTCTGATAGTTTGAGGGGTGCAGATTTGAAAATGGGTTGGTTATATAGGGGGTTTTGTTGCTAAATATGTAAAATTTGATTTCAAACAGTATTTATCCCCAAAATAGTCAATTCCGAAAATATGGAAAATCGCTATTCGATTTGTAGGCCGCGTGACGTCAAAATAAATTATCCAAACATTTCAAAAATTATGAAAATGTAAAGTAGACAAATGGGAAATGTTATTCTGCAAGTTATTTAGGTGGTAAATCGATCTGCCTGAAAACGCGGTGATTTTGAATTTCGAAAATGGCAAATTTTTCTAAAAATTCATCATTTTTTTCTTTTTTTGTAAATAAACGCAAAACTTATCAGCCAAAATTTACCACTAAAATGAAGTACAACATGTGGGGAAAAAACTATCTCAGAATCGCTTTGATAAGTAACAGTGTTCAAAAGTTATTACCACAGGAAGAGACACTGGTCAAATTTAAAAAAAAAGTTGCGAGCCTTAACCTGCAAACAGGCTGCGTCCTTAAGGGGTTAAGAGGGCACAGGGGCTGGTGGCTAAATACTTGGGCAGGGGCTGAAAGGCTAAAAATTGGGACAGGGGCTGACAAGCTACATATTGGGGAAGGGGCTGACAGGCTATATATTGGGGCAGGGGCTGACAGGCTATATATTGGGGCAGGGGCTGACAGACTATGTACTGGGGCATCAGCTGGCAGACTATACTGAGGCAGCGGCTGGCAGGCTATGTACTACTGGGGGCTGGCTGGCGGCTATACACTACAGGGGGCTGCTGGCTATATACTACTGGGGGCTGCTGGCTATATACTACTGGGGGACCAATGCATTTCCCACCCTTGGCTTATACTCAAGTCAATCGGTCTTCCCAGTTTTTTGTGGTAAAATTAGGGACCTCGGCTTATACTGATGGAAATCTGCTTAAGATCATGAGATGTCACACAGATGCACAGGTCTTTTATAATCAGAGCCGTGTGACTCTGACTCTGTATCTGTCTTGTGAATTCCTAGAGACAGCAAACAGAGATATAGAAAACCATTAGGAATTGATACAGAAAATATATTGGAAATTGTATAACTTTTCATCATACAAACAAAAATATTTATTTGCTGAAATGAAGACCATCTACAAATACCTACTGCCCCACGGTATAAAGGAAGATCAGACAGGTAAGATGGTTAAAAGCTAAAAATGTTTTTAATAGTTTTCCTTTATTAAAGGACATTAACTACTGGAATCTAGTATTATAAACCAAGCACACTTACACGCTGGTGTGCTCCCCCTCTGGCAGGATCTGCTCTTATTTTAGCTCCTTATGCCTTGGTTTTGACATAAAAAAGGAGTCATTTGCATAATTGTTAAAGCCTTTTTTTGTAAGAGAGAATCCTGTCAGACGGGACAAAAACCTGCATGTAAGTGCACCTGGTTTACAATGCTTGATCCTGGTTGTAGATTTCTTTAACCCTTTTGTGCCTAAACCATTTTATAGCAAGACCAAGCACAATTTTTAAAATCTGTTTTGTGTCACTATTTGCGGTTATAAATTTAGACTTTCACTTACTCAAGTGATTCTGAGACAGATTTTTTTTATTGTTTTACATTTATTTATTAAAAAGTGGGACATTTGGAAAAAATATAGATTTTTTGATTCCTAAATGTTATTCCCATTGTACAATTTGTCCCACATTGGTTACTAATTAACATTTACCATAAATCTACTTTAAGTTGGCATAGTTTTTTAAATGTTATAATATTTTAATAGGACATTAGGAGACGTTCTGATTGAACAGTAATTTTCCTAATTTTCAAGGAAATGGAAGATTAAATTATTTTAGAAGCCATTTCATTTTGAAAAGGGTTTTGCAAGTTATATTTGGAAGAACTCCCCACAAATCATCCAGTTTTTAAGCCTTTCATACGTTTGTTAACCCTTTGAGTGTCTCATATGAATTAAAACAATTTCCATTTGGAATTTTCACATTTTGACAATAAAGTTATTATTTAGCCCTTAAATACATACAAAAAAAAGCTAATAATAAAAGATTATGTTTGTGCAGTTTCTTATTACATGTGGATGTAAACCCTTTATGGGCCCACAATAGGGTAAAGAATAGAAGGAGCGCCATTGAGCTTTTGGAGGGCAGATAAGGTGAAATTGTTTTTCAGGTGCGATGACATATTGAAAAAGTTCCTAAGGTTTCCTGAATGATGGAAACCCCCTAGAAATTGCACAATTTTTGAAACAACACCCTTGAAAGAATGTATTCATGGTTTTGACACAGTTTTTTTTACAGTTTTTTGTTGAAATGTATTGTGAAAAATAAAATTGTGAAATTTTTAATAATAATTCACAAATTCATCATTTATAGGACAGATTTCTCAGATGCAGAGCTGGAAAGTAAAAAATGCTCAGAAATCCCCCCAAAGTGGCATAAATATGTTCACTGGACATATGGCAGAGCCTGAAAGTAAAGCAGCAACCCAAGGCGTTCAAGGACCAATATTTGAATGATTGCTTCTCCAGCCCCAAGTAATGGTTAAAGAGACTGTGGGTCCCCATAATGATGCAACCCCACCCCCTCCCCAGAAATAACACCATTTTTGAAACTACACCCCTGAATTACATTATTATTAAGCTCAGCCTTTTGACGATATGGGTTTTTATAGTTTTTTTGTTGAAATGTAGCATGAAAAATAAAATTGTGAAATATTTCACAAATTCCTCATTTATACGACAGATTTCTCAGATACAGAGCGGGAAGGTGAAGAAAATGGGCTTAATTTTTATAGTGCTTTCTCTTCTGAGAAATATCCACAAAGTAGCATAAACATGTTCACTGGACATATGGCTTGGAATTGATAGAACAATGCAAGGATTTTTAAGCTTTTAAAGGTACTTCCATATATGTTTTGCGGGTCCCAGTTTGATTTACACTGGCCCTTATAGCCAAAGGTACCTCTGTTTTATAAAAACCACACTAAATATTTTTTGAAGGGGTTCTGTAAGTACGCTTGTATTGTTCTCTTGTTTTTTATGGAACAGATGTGCTAAATATCCGAAATATTGAAACACATTTTTTATCTAAAATGTTCTCTTAGAACATAATTTTCATGGAATCATGGAATGGCATAAAGGTGGAAAAATATACTCTAACATTTATAAGGTTGTTTCTCCTGCTTTCATAAAAAAAAAAACTTAATGGCCTTAATATACTGCCTGGACACATGGCAGGGCCTGGAAGTAATAGAAAGTCACAAGGATTCGGAGGCCCTCTTTTACTTGGTATTCATCTAGGGGCATAATGGGAATGATAGAGGTGGAAGAGATTAGGGGGTCAGAATATTCAAATAAAAAAAACAGGCAAAAAAATAAATTTAAGTTAAGGTTAAGGTATGTGTGGTAAATGCAGAAGCAGCTCTTCATACAAGGACCAGGGTGGGTGGGACAGTTGTCATACTGATATGTTGTTACTTTGCGTATGCCATTTTTGAAGCAGACAAAACATGTTTTCTTGGGAAGGGGGGTAGGAACTACTGCAGGAAAGTGCTGTCCAGGAACAATTCTGCAGGTAGCAATCGCAAAGGTAGAAATTTCTCCTCCTTCTCCTGCATCCCTCTCCCGCATCCTGACAGCTTTTTGTACCATATTTTACATGGCACTGTCTAAGCATCTGATCAGACATGTCCACTCCCCCCATAAATTTATTATAATGCTAAATGCATACTGGACGTGAAATAGGGGCCGCTGTTCAGCGGACAGGGACAAGGGAGCAGCTGGTATCATGGATGGTTGATAGCATCAACACATCTTTTTTGTCCCAAAATTTTAAAAAAGGCCCCCGTGAGAGATATCATGTTTCTTTCCAGATGCCATTTTGTTCACCCAGCCGCCATCTTGTCTTAGCTGGGGGTCATATTGTCCACTGTTTCGCCATGTCATGATTCAAACATCATTTTGTGTAATCTGTTTGCTTGTCTCCCTGCTTCTCCTTGACTCTTGTTGTCCTTCAGCCTGTTTTCTTCTCTTTATTCTATTTTGGTTACCAAGGAGCCTTTGGAGTCATTATCAGTACATTTTGTAGCTGGGATAATATAAACATTCTGTTTATATGAGAACAAGGCCTCTAAGAGAAGCATCAACATTTTGGGAAAATGTCTTAAAGGGGAGGTTTTAGTATATTCAAGCTAACTTACAGCATTTCAGTATTTTATCACCTTTTCACCCCCTCTGCAAGGTTTTTTTTTCTGTTCTGATATACACGACTGCCTGCTTTGAAATAAACGCAGTGGTTTGAATACAGCTTATGACCAAGTGTCTGTGTCTACTCTGTGCCGGTTATCTCAGTGCTGGGAACAAAGAAATCACCTTACAATTGTAGAAGGGTTGTTTGAGCCCTAGATAAAGATCATTAACAGACCCCATCACTGTGTAGTGCCCTGCTCTCCTTAACCTGCAGGGTTTGGCCTATCAGGGTCTTGGGAAGGTGCCTCTGATCCGCCCCAGATGCCAGTGTTTTTTTTCTCAGGCAGGCACTGAAACAAGGGCTATATTGTGTACCAATTATCACGGTACACATGGTACGCCTGGTCAAACACTGAATGCAGGGGGTCCCACATAATCTTCCCAATTATTGTGAGGGATGGATGTCAAATAGGGGGCTGAATTTGACTGTACCTTCCCTCATAAATAAGAAATGTGTGGCTGTACCCTGTACCCTGTTTCAGACTCACACATTTTGTACACTTTTATTCCATATCCAGCACATTTGTTTGGCAAAAATTGCCTAAACTTTACTCTCCCCTTGAAATACACCAGGGACTTGTCCTTCGCAATCTCTCTTTTTTGGGTGTTTAAGGAAGATAATTTTTGGCCTAAAAATGTAATCAGGGGCCACATTTTATACAGTCTATTAATTGGGGTCATTTTGGGGGGGCATTGGGAATGGTCAGCAAAATGGAGACATTTTTGGATGGCCTCAAAGTGAGCTTTGTGCATTGTTGATTTATACAAGGGGGTATGATGTAACATATCTGTACACCAATAGTCCCTTATTAATGTTTTTTTTTTTTTATTCAGGACCAATGCCCCAAATTTTTTTAATTTATACTCAAGTTGTTAAATACCATCTATATTGCCTGACATAAAAGGAAACAGATGAGGAAGAAGAGGAGGACAGAACAAATTATGAGCCTCACTCACTCGCTGCTTCTGTGTCTGAGGCTAACATAGTATACGCCCCTTCAGCACTGTATGTTCTTTGTATTATTTTGTCTAATGTAAACTGTAAGAATGTGTAGTGTACTTTATTTACAACTGTAACAACCGTACAAACTGACAGCTGAAGTGACACTGACTGCTGCTGGTGGACTCTGGCGAACTGTCACTGTTCAAAACTGTCAGTCTGACAGTGAATAATGCTGTTTGATTGGCGCTGACACTGACTGACAGTGACTGGCGCTGACACTGACAGATGATTGATACTGATTGATTCTAACACTGACACTGGCTTTTTTTTCTTTTTAGTTTTTTTGACATAAAGAAAAGATTCTTTTCTGTGACTCTCACAGATACTGACTGACAGGCGCTGACTGACACTAATTGATTCTAACACTAACACTGACTTTTTATTTTTTTTTAAACAAAGAAACTAAAAGCTCCCTTTTAGATTGGGAGTTATCAGGACTGATCAGTGAGACAGACAGTGACGTATGCTAACAATAACTGACAGTGACGTATGCTAACTGACAGTGACGTACGCTGACTGTTTTTTAAAACTAATACTGACTGCTGATTGACGGATGCTGACTGACTCTGACTGATGCTGACAGACGCTGACTGACAATGACGAACACTGACTGAAGCTGACGGACACTGACTGACTCTGACAAACGTTGAACGACTCTGACGGATGCTGACTGACACGGACGGACACTGATTGATTCTCACACTAACACTGACATTTCTTTTTTTCGTTTTTTTGATAAAAAAAAAAGGGACTGTGAGCTCCCTTATAGTATGGGAGTTATGGGGACTGATCACAGTGGTGCAGCTGTGATCAGGGGTTAAAAATAGCAGGTTCCTTATCTGAGGGGACAGCAGAAGGACACAGGCTCCATTCTCTACACTTAACAACTGAGGAGAACGGAGCTTGTAGCCCTCCTCTGCACATGATCGCTATCTGATTGGCCATTCTGTACAGAATCGGTTGCTAGGTTAGTTCTGATGTAACTCTATGTCATATGATGCGGGTAGTTCAAGTTAAGGTTCAGAAAGGGCTTAATAAATGCTGGATTCATTTTGGACCTCCTACACTATCCAATCAGTGCTAAAACATGCACAACTTGTAACACCGATATAGGGATGTACTCATGGAATGGGGATGTAGTCATGCATTACTACAAGGAATGTAACAATACACACTTATGAAAAAATGATACATACTTACTGTATGTATTAATAAAATCACCAAGTTGGGAAAATTGACAGTTCCTCTTTAAGGGGCTTTATTTCTATTTTGGCACTACCATACACAAAGCAAATCATATGGCAATGTGATGTCTTCATGAGACTCGAAAGCAGTCCTGTACAGCAAAGGAAATAAGCCAAAGAAACACATTTTTTTGGGAAGATTGTCTGACCAGTGCCTGGGAATTGTCCAGTCATGTGGGTGAAGGTACGCTCCAATGTAATTAAAACATCTAAGAGGTGAACAAGCCTTTATACATGATAAAGCTTTCAAAGGCCTGCATGTTAAGCTTCAAATTAGGAAAAATGTAGTAGGGGAAAGGGCAGAGATGACAGGCATGTAGTTGTTATCTTGCTCCATTTTACATTTAATATTTGTAGGTCTTTGAAAGTTCCTCATTATTATGCTGAACACATGGAGTTAATTTTACTGCACAATGAATCTCAGCCTTGTGTTAGTCTACAGAACAAGTCAGGCTTTCCAGGATGCATGGCTCCATAATTCCATAGAAAAATGTTAATCTTATATAATTATACACATCCTCATTTGAAGTCAAATGCAGTTATTAACCATAATGGCTTTGAGTCAAGTGAATGTTAGATATTTCCAAGAATCTGATCAGAATTGTCTATAAGTAGTAACTCACTACCAGTATACTTGGACAAGAATAACAGCCAGGAGTCTATATTTTGGTTTTACAGAATACATTGAGTAGTAGACTACATATTAAATCTGATAACATATGATTATACATTCTATAATAGAAATATATTATATTGTCACATCATCTTAAAAGGTATGTCCATCAGCATATAAAGCAAATATAAGGCAAGGCATATACAGTGGTGACATATTATATTGTGTTCAGGTCACCACTGCAGGCAATCTCCGGGCCTTGCTGACCTGTAGAGAAACAGAACATTGTGTAGGGACAAATTATTCATAAACCACCACTAAAACTGCATGAATATTCCTCTTAGTATATGAAAGTGCTGTATAGGAAATACATGGTTACATATTCACACATAATGTTGTATCATATTACAAATAACATTTTTGAAATAGGTGATGATAAGAACAAATGAGCAAGTAGACTTGTCTCTTCATGGTAATGAGCTCTAAAATTACTGACCTTGATACAACCAACATATGTCACAATCTATCTAAACAATGCAAACATCAATTAATATCTTCAGTGTTGCTAACTATCTGTCTGGTGTCCAGCACATTAGGATAAAGCAAATAGCAGAAAATATAGGTTGTTTACAGTGAGTAAATAAGGTCTGCCAATATATACAGGTCTATATGCATGCAAAATTATTGCTTTCCTCCACTGTACCATCTCCCATGCATGTTTATTGATTGTGTACAGTATTTACTTGCTTACTCTACCAGCTGTATGAAGAAGATTAGGTCCTCCAGTAGAATCTCACACTTAATGTGTAATTCTATGAAGTTGCTTTATTTGTTATATTAACAAGAGTTGTTGGCTGCCTTGACAGTTTCCACACCAAACATCTGGTCATAGATGGAGGTCATCATCCTTACTTTTACATAAGAGATTTTGATGTTGCTGTACCACAGGAATACCCCAGGTCAGGGTCTGGGAAATCCTAACTTAAAATTACTGTCCCTTAGTGATTGGGAGGACCCTGCCCCAGTGTTTGGCTCCCCAGGGTTATAGGGGCAGTGTTAGGAAATACAGCTGCCAGCCAAATGAGCATTCAACTGAACAGGTATGAGCACTCTTAGCATTCTAGCAAGAAAGTTTTCCTTCACAAAATTCTTTAATTTATACATGAAAAGTAGAAAAGGTAGCCTTCAGGATTGTTATATTAGTCATAATTACTGAATACTCCTATAAAACACAAGGCTCAAGCAACACGGTCTTGCCAATGGACCATGATGAAATCGAAACAAACTAAATACAAAAATGCAATATCTAGGACCAGATTATCACAAGGTGTTATGGAATCCTGGAAGGTAAATACAAGGTAATGGTCACATTTATACATGGGATTATAAAAGGATTATATCACAACTGAAAGAATCAGCAAATTGTTGAGAATCCTAAAGTACAGGAAAGTAAATCCCAGGCTTGATTGCATGTCACACCATTTATTCTAAATATTGTTCTGCTGCCATGTAAGCTGTTGTCTGATGATGCAGTAGGTGATTTTCCCATTATGCAAATGAGGATTGAATCTTAGGACATCTTGGTGCGGAATGAGACCAGCTACCGTCATGTGCAGCGCTTTAGAGGGAAGCTGGCATCAAAATTGCATATAATTTGCTGTTTCGTATAAATAAAAAATACAAAAGTCGGTATATCTAACGTTCTATTCTTAGCAACGAATATATCTATGGTGAGCTGAAATACTTATCTCTCTAGCTCTTCTCCTTCACTTTCAATGGGCTGTCACTTTTCACTGTGCTGGAAAACAGTAGGCTGCTGTGTTATCACTAATTAGCTGACAAGGCATTTTACTCTCTGAGCAGGAATTACGAATGGATATATCACCGCTTTCTCTAATCCAGTGCGGCACCTCTAACTTACATGTATACTGCAGGGGTGAGCGCTCACAAAATGCAATCTGTGCTCTCCTCTTACTATCAGAACATATTCCCTTCTGTAACACATCACCTCCAGCCCAGGGCTAAGTTACTAAACAACAATGATGTTTTTAGAAAGGTAAAGTCTGCACAACTTAGCCATAATGAGATCAAGTGCAGTTTTAAATAATCTCTCCATGGCAAGGAAAGTTTTCGGCAAAAGTTAGATGAAAGCAGCAAAACAATAGACCCATGTAATTCTCTTGGGAAAAAAACATCAGAAACTAAGCAAAACCAAAAATGTAGAGTAGACTATGTAATCAACCTTTAATAAACATCAATAACATGCATAGTGGGGAGGATTGGCTTTGGTGGAAGCAGGTACCTTATATACTCGAGTATAAGCCTAGTTTTTCAGCACAAAAAATGTGCTGAAAAACCCAAACTCGGCTTATACTCGAGTCAAAAAAATAAATACCCCTGCATATCTTCTGTGCGATCTGTCCGCCAGCTGCAGCAGGCTATATACACTGGGGCACGGTCTGGCGGGCTATATACACTGGGGCAGGGTCTGGCAGGCTATATACACTGGGGCAGGGTCTGGCAGGCTATATACACTGGGGCAGGGGCTGGCTATATACACTGGGGCAGGGGCTGGCTGGCTATATACACTGGGGCAGGGGCTGGCTGACTATATACTGGGGAGGCTGTGACCAATGCATTTCCCACCCTCGGCTTATACTCGAGTCAATAGGCTTTCCCTGTATTTTGTGTTAAAATTAGGGGCCTCGGCTTATACTCGGGTCGGCTTATACTCGAGTATATACGGTAAATGGGTTTTAACAGACATGGACACAGACTAAGGCTACATTCACATAGCCGTATGGGGGACGTATATACGGCATATACGCCCCCCCCTAGACGATACGTAAGGCACCATACCGTTCCGTACCCGGGAGAAAGATAGGAGATGTCCTATCTTTCCCCAGAATACGGTGTGCGCCACCTAAATTACAAAGACAGGACTGGCCTGTGCTTTATTTAAAAAAAATGCTAACAAAACCACCGCCTTTCTCTGGAACAACCAAGAACAAAACCTGCTTGTCCCACTAAACACAAGTCAAACCTGCCTAAATCAAGTATATTTGAGGGCTCAGCTCTCGTGCAATGCTCAGTATTCAGCTCTATGAGACAGAGGGAGCGAGACCCACAGTCTGCACCTTTTAATGTACCTGCTGCAGGTGAAACAGGACATATGGTCCAAAACCCTAGATCAGGGATGGCAAACCTTTCAGAGACCTGGTACCTAAACTACAACTTATTTACCATCTTATTTACCCACTTATTTACCATCAAGTACCAACATGACAATATATACAGTAACTTATTGCTCCCTGTTCATCCGCAACATTCAATCGTTTGGCCACCTGAGGACACTGATACAACTGAAAGCAGGAGGGCAAATTCAGACATTATTGTAGTTACTCTTCAGGGTCTCTCTATACAGGAAGAATCGTGGGGCCAGCAAGGGGACCTCCAAAGATAAGCCGACCTTGTTCACACCTTCTCACTCTTCCTGCAGTTCCAATCAGTCAAGGAAGTGTCACCTTAAAAGAGAAAGTTGTCTGGGACTGCAGGAAGACTCCTGGTCCTTTCTGGTGAACTTTTCCCTGGGGCAGCAGCCTGGGTGCCCACAGAAAGGGCTCCGAGTCCCACCTCTGGCACCTGTGCCATAGGTTTGCATCACTGCCCTAGATGGACCCGGGATTGGAACACCCGCCCTCTCTTTCTGCGAGTATGAATAATTTTAATAACTCTAATTGACCTAAAACAGGTAAGGTTTATTCTGATTTCATGTCAGATAGTGAGAAAAACAGGCATATGTGCCTTTATATAGTTTTAGCCTTTAGTAAACAAAAATAATGTGAACAAAAAATAAGGAAGAGGGACATAGCCATTCTCCTCAAATAGAATGCAAGTAAGGGTTAAGCAATCACAATTTCCAGATATGGGAATGTAATGGTGCAACATAAACCAGAACTGGGACCCATCAGCAAGTACCTAAAGAAGCTACATTAAACAACAGCCTGCATTCTGCTGCCAGATTTGCAGGATACATCTAAGGGATTTAAATTGGCTGTGGCCCTGCTCAATGTGTGAGTTACTAATTTACAGAGAAAGGATTGCCAAAGGTGAAATTCTCTAAAAATTTTCCTCTGGCCTTTTTGCATCCTGTTACCACAGTATGAGTGATATCTGTTACAGTTTACCTTAATATTTGTAAATATCTTAAAATGACAAATTTACAGCACATAAAACCTTCACCCAGTACAGAACTGGTTAACTACCTCATCAGTAGGGGCGAAGAGCAGCAATTAGGCAGCGATTTCCCAGAGGCCTCTTGGGGATTATATGCCTCTTGAGCCAACCAGTGTCTGGTGTGAGAGGCACTCAGAGGATGAGAGCAGGGAAACCCAACCACTTGAGTGTCACACAAGGAAAGAGATGGAGTACCATCATACACACTCTGTGATCTGAGTACACATGGCTGTCAGCTTTATAGTCAGGCTGCAACAAGGATTGTCTAAATAGTTCTCTATACGATTTACAGAAGATGAGATGGCCTGCTCCTAGGTACAACAATATTGTAAGGTGTTGGGAGGAGGTGTAATCAGACATAACTTGCTGAATCTTATAGAGGTCTACCTCTGTCACGTCTACATACATACAGGTGGTTTTCAATCAATACGATATTCCCCCTCTACTTACCTACTTCAGATTAGCAATTATAAGAACCTGGCACTAATTGTTATTTAGAACTTTTATCATTTACACTTAGAGAAGATTGGACATATCACTAAAGCCGAGGTGCTGACATCCAGAGATCTACTAAAGGCCTGTAGGTGCTCGGTATTGTGTTCATTGCTTCTGCAATGTCAATGCAATTAATGTGCATGTGAGAAGTGCCTTAGGGTGCCCCATCAATATACTTTTTTTCTATGGAAAACTGGCATGCCATATTTTACAGCTAACCTCTCACTAAGCTGTGTACTCAATTGAAAAAAAAACTGGCGGGGGGATACTTTACAAGAGCTTAAGGTTTAAGTGGCCTGTCATGTGGAGGGATCCAACTTTTTGATATATGCCTCTGGGGGGTATAAAAATAATAAAGAGTTCATACCTACACTCTCCAGCACTCCCAATGGAGAGGTTAAGGCATTTAGGCTGGCAGTGACACAGCATTGTACCTGCTACAGTAGCCGTGTCAAAGTGACTTGTATACAGGGGCCGACGGTAATGGGTGGATCTGCTCCAGAATGATGTAATTCATTGGGTTGATAATGCATCAGATCTAAAAAATATGCTTTTTGAGACTTTTTGGGGACTTTTTGAAAAAGTATAAGACGACCCGAGTATAAGCCAAGGTACCCAGTTTTAACACAAAAAAGAGTGAAAACCAATTGACTTGAGTATAAGCCGAGGGTGGTCACAGCCTCCCAGTATATAGGCAGCCAGTCTCCTGTAGTATATAGCCTGCCAGGCCTCTGCAGTAGATATCCTGCCAGCCCCTGTAGTATATAGCCTGCCAGCCCCTGTAGTACTATATATACTTGAGTATAAGCTGACCCGAGTTTAAGCCAAAGACCCCTAATTTTACGACCAAAAACTGGGAAAACCTATTGACTCCAGTATAAGCCGAGGGTGTAGTATACAGCCAGCCAGCCCCCATGTAGTATACAGCCAGCCCCATGTAGATTACAGTCAGCCAACCAAATATAGTATACAGCCTGCCAGCCCCATGTAGTATACAGCCAGCCCCCAGTAGTATACAGCCAGTCCTATGTAGTATACAGCCAGCCCCCATTAGTATACAGCCAGCCCCATGTAGTATACAGCCAGCCCCATGTAGTATACAGCCAGCCCGCCACCAGTAGTATACAGCCAGCCCGCCCCCTGTAGTATACAGTCAGCCCCATGTAATATACAATCAGATGGCTCCCTGTAGTATACAACCAGCACCATCCCTGTATGACAAGCACATTAAAAAAAAATCAACGTAATACTCACCCTCCAGCGCCTGGATCCTCGGCACGGCTCCCAATCCTCAGCGCGGCTCCTGGTGGCTCCTCTTCTTTCTTCTCTTTGCTATAACAGCTGGCAGAGTAGCGCCCACTATGATGCGGCGGTGTCGCCGCTGATGACGTGTGCGCTGGCCAGCAGAACGCATGGATGTGAGTCTCCTGGCTAATATACCATAGAGAAGAAAGAATAGGAGCTGCGGGAGCCGCGCCGAGGATCCGAGGACCGGACGTTGAGTATTACAGTTTTTTTTAATTGACTCATGTATAAGCCGAGGTGAGGTTTTTCAGCACATTTATTTGTGCTGAAAAATGCGGCTTATACATGAGTATATACGGTATATAACCTGCCAGCCCCTGTAGTATATAGCCTGCCAGCTCCCTATAGTATATAGCCTGCTAGCCCCTAGTATATAGCCAACCCCTGTAGTATACAGCCTGCCAGCTCCCTGTAATATATAGCCTGCCTGCCCCTGTCGTAAAAAAAAAAAAAAATTAACACTTTACTTACCTTTATGACTTCCTCCATAGGCTTCCGATACTGCCGCGGGTCCTTCGGTCCTCTTCGGGTTCTTCCGCTCCTCTTCAGCTCCTCATCGGGTCTTCGCACTCGGCCGGCACACAAAATGCATCATCAAATGGAGTGCCAACTGTGTTTTTATTATTATTATACTTAAAGGGCACCTACCACCCGGTTCTACCTATAAAGGTAGAAGGGGTGGTAGGTGGATGGATGGGACGTGAGGATAGCCCTTGTGAGGATAGCTCCTGGTAGCTGCTCGCCCTCGTCCGGGTCCCCTGCATTCTGCGCATGCCTTCGGCTGCGCGGCCGCGGCTCCGGAACTACTGCGCATGCGCAGTAGCCAGGGGACTCGGACGAGGGCGCGCTGCAACCAGGAGCTGCGCGCCGAAGATTACCTGGTAGGCGGAGTAACGCGGCTTCTGGGGCGTGGAGTAGCCGCGACTAGTAGCCTCATGTCCGGCTACTCCACGCCCCAGTAGCCGCATAAAAAAATTTGCATATACATGCAATAAAGTTTTCTAAAAGACACCCGGGACGTGAGGATTAGCCCAAAAAAGGGCTATCCTCATGTCTCATCCATCCACCTACCACCGCTTCTACCTTTATAGGTAGAATCGGGGTGGTAGGTTCCCTTTAATGGACTGGTATACTACTTAAGCACCCTCTTGCACACCCAGTGGAGTGACGTGCAGTCCTTTACTACTTGAATTTTTTTATAGACTCGAGTATAAGCCAAGTTAGGGTTTTTCAGCAGAAATTTTGTGCTCAAAAACTCGGCTTATACTCAAGTATATACGGTAATATGACTGTACTCAATGTACAGATAAGATTGAAACCAAAGAAGACACTTTACTGTAACCTAAAATCTAAATAATATGGCAGGGACAAACCTACCATAAATATAATATAGAGATAGATGGGCCAAGGAAATCTCTAGCAGAATTATAATGATAAAGGACACATTTCACAAAGTAATATTTCCATGAAAACGAGTGGTAACCTATCATATATCTAGAATATACAGTACTATCACTTCTTCATTGGTAGGCGACACTTACAAATTAACAGATTTATTTAGAAAAGACAATATAAAGTGGAAGTACAAGGAAAAAGTTTCCACTTCTTTTTAAGGAGATCGGTGGATCATGAAGTCATTCTAGTTATATGCCATCACTTCTCATTAATGGAATGCTCATTATATTCCCTTGGGGTACATCTGTTTGTACATTTTGAAAATTTCCTCAAAATACTTCCTGTATATCTGTTTTGGATGGCCACAAGAATGGGAATCCTAGGTCCCCTATCTGGTGGGAGGTGTGCATAATTATCTTTCTATTAATAACCAACGATAGCTAATATTAGCTCTGTCATGTCTATTCAGAAGTAACAGAAATAATTCCAACAAACATTAAAACCAAAGCATGAAAAGCAGGAGCTTTTTATCCATCAAGGATTGAAAGTTGACCTTTCCAAATTAGGTTTTAGAAAGGAATACAATTAAATTAAAGAAACAAATATCTTGGTTGGTACAATTTTAGAAAATTAGCTTGTGAACAGTCATATACCTGTCAAATAGAAATATTAGAAAACATTTAAGCAAATTCAAAAGATGTCAATGTTAAAGATCAACAACACAATTTTGTTACTTTGCAACTAATATACTGTTATGTACTAATGAGGTAATGAATAACAAAATAAAACAGCACCACCCTACCAAGGCTGTATCCAGATGCACGGCCTCTACGGACTTCGGACAATACCCCATGAATAAAAATCACGGCAGCTGCCTTAAGTCCAAGGAGACATGGCAGGTAGCTACTACATTGGAAGTGTGGTGCTGCTAAAGTTTTATATGTTTATGCTTATAAGTAAATGACGGTATATAGGGAGTCCCTGACTTATGTATACCCAACTTACAGACAGCCCCTAGTTAGAAGGAGACATGGCAAGGAGACATGGCAGGTAGCTACTACATTGGAAGTGTGGTGCTACTAAAGTTTGATATGTTTATGTTTATAAGTAAATGACGGTATATAGCAGTGATGGCTAACCTTTTAGAGAGCGAGAGCCCAAATGACAACAAAAACCCACTTATTTATTTCAAAGTACCAACACGGCAATTTAAGCAATAACTTATTGCTTACTGCTTTGTCAAAGTTTTCATCGTATTGGTGTCCTGAGGACATCAATACAGTAGAAAGAGGAGACATTCAGATTATTAATGTAGCCTCCCTCCAGCGTCCCCTTTACAAGGAGAATCCAGGGCCCGTGGCAGGAGATCAAATTATAATCCAGCTCTGTCCACATCTTCTCACTCCTCCTGCAGTCCCAGGCAACCAAATAGTCCTCAATGTCCTGTGTAGCCTGGGACTGCAGGAGGATGCCATGTGTCCTTTCTTATGACCTCTATGCTGAGGACCTGGTCCATGACTTATGTACACCTGACTTACAGACAGCCCCTAGTTACAAATGGACTTCTCTGCTCACAGTGACCTCTAGTCAAGCTCTGTGGATGCTGGTAATTTTCTGATATATATTCCCAGGCTGCAATGGTCAACATAAGATTTTGAAAGGTGCTGGCAATTAAGCTTTATTGTTAAACTTGTTCCCATGACAACCTAAAATATGAAAAATCCAATTGTCTCAAGGACAAAAAAAATCTCTGTCTGGAGTTACACTTATAAAATAAAACAGTTCTGACTTACATACATATTCAACTTAAGAACAAACCTACAGAAGCAATCTTGTATGTAATCCAGGGACTGCCTGTTTTATTGCACTAAATGATACTTATGTTAAGTCATATATGTCATCTGGGTCATTCCTGTAAACACCCAGTAGTGTAACATGCTCTGTTGATGCCCAAGGCAGTATTTTCCGAATCCACCCTATGGTTTCTGAAATTCAGCATGACGGCTATCAGACAGACGATCGCTCATTTCACAGCCCCCTGTTGCACTAAAGAGCATTTTCTGAACCTCCTCAGATAATCAGAGTCACAGTGTAACAGGTTGTGTCACCATAAAAAGTGTGTATTTTGTAAAGCAAGCCTTAAAGGTAAAGTTATTAAATAGATTTTTTTTGCCAATCATTTTTTTAAGTATACAATGTTACAAGATATATTTCATAAAACCCGCTATACCCTGCTATTTCCAATATGGCTCCTAAGCATTTGAAGGGAGAATGTTATCATAGTTAAAGTGGCTGTCCAACATATTACAATTATGTAATAAAGGAAGGTAATGGCGCAAATCAGAAAAATAAACCAGTGTTCATGTTTGATTCAGATGATGGTGTTCATGTGACTGCTACAGCCAATATGTGACTGGGAAGCCACTGGAGCATGGTAGTATTGCCAACTTTCAGCAAATAATTGATATTTTGTGTAATGAAAAGTTATACAATTTTCCTATATACTTTCTGTATCTATTCCTAACTGTTTTCTAGTTCTCTGCTTGCTGTCAATTTACAGAAAGCCTCTATGATCCAGTGGATAGAAGTCTGACCCTGGTCATGTGATGTCACATAGGACTCGTTAGTATCACAGAGAGTAATTAAAGCTGTGTAATTTAACAAGCAGTGCACCTGTGTGACATCATATGACCACGGACAAATTTCTATCCACTGGAAGTAAACATAGTAGCTTTCTATAAAAGAACAGCAAGCACAGATCTAGAAAACCGGGAGGGACTGACACAAAAAGTATATGGGGAAATTGTAAAACCTTTCCCCATACAAAACATATCAATTAATTGCTGGAAGTGGACAGCCACTTTACCATTATATAATTTTCTACATGATTACCTTTACCCATTTAATGCAAATATTATTTACAATATTAATGTTGGTCTAGGTGGCTGCCCATGTGACCTACAGTAGCAAATTTTGAAGCCTGATAGATATTAAATTAAATGGAAATAAATCCGCCATAAATATAAAAATAAAACAGACCTTGTCAGTCAAAATAAGATGAATGCCTCATACCTTGGTAAATCTTTATCATGGATACTGTTTTCGCTCTCTTCTCTCCTGCAGCCAGTCTGGCAAATATGTATGAGAGCATTGGACAGGAATGGCTGCATTATATGTAGTGAATGAAACAGCATTTTACTTCCATCAAATGAATATATCACTTAAAAAGATTGTGTCTTTGCACTCTCCCCCTCTGACTGCTGCTATAGTAACCTGCACACCAGTCACCCGAGAAGCAACCAGAAGGGGTAGACTAGGATTTAAATTATCTGCTGTGTTCTCATGTATTTTGCCATTGCCCCAACCTCAGACAAGCCATCTGTGTATTGTACAAGGAGTAAAGGTTGGAGGATAAAAAAATATATAGCAGAATAAGGACAAAACCATGGCTGTGGTAAGTCAGTGAATTCTGTATTGTATAGTGTCCCGTTTCACATAGAAACCACACTGCTGGGGCCAGGACTCCAAGCATATAGGGATATATGCTCCCTTCTTCCAAACTACATAGGAGCAGCACTGTTTTTACAATGCTTCTTTCTCCATTGTGTGCTTACATTAGTGACAAGCTGCTCGGTCTACTAACACAACACATAAATATATATATATATATATATATATATATATATATATATATATATATACTGTATATAGCTGAACTAATGTATTAGGGAGTTCTAGGTACTTTAGATGAGATCTGATGTAGATGGTGGCCAGTAAGTCCTTGATGATGTTGAGATCAGGGGCCACATTATATCTTCCAGAGCTCTTTATAATAGAGTTACATCAAATATTCTATCAGCATATTTTGATGCCAGCCTTATGATTCTGCACATATATACATAATTTATACCATATAGAATACCATATAGAATAATTTGTACCATACAGAATGTACATTTTTATCGCTCGCAGTACTTTATATTCACACTGGTAGAATAATTATTGTGCTTCTGCTTCTATTTGTTAAATTCAACAAGGAGCTAAAGGTGCCCACACATAAAAATGTCCTACGAATGTTAATTGTGCAAACCCTTTAAATCTCATCATCTATAAATACTATATAATGAGCAACTTCACTGAGAAACTACTTAATGTAACCTCAGGAATTCCCAATAATGTAAGAGAATGCTCAATTACTGTTATTAGTAATATACATTATACATTACTCTTTCAGGCCTCTCCAACAAGTGTGTGGGTGAGGTCTGCCTTAGACAACCCTTTCCCATCGGGCCTGTTAGGATGAGCTAATAACTTAAGCATCCTCTCCTTCTTGGGACATGTGACTAGAGCCAAGGGTCATATTCATCACTGGAATTAAAATGTCTATTGTAGACCAGGGCTATCAGGAAAAATAAATAGATGTTGGAGATTCCAAGGAGAAAGACTTCAACCTCTGGTCACATCAAGTCCTTTCAATTTCATATTATTACCTTTGTATGTACCACAATGCATGGTCATATCCAGGTAGAGTAGACAGCCCAGCCCAGCATATTAATAATTTATCAGCCCACACAGTGTTATAACATGAAATTTTCTTTTCTCCTACTTCCAAATAATCTTATTCAATAAATATTAACTTAAAAGGTCAGAGAGCGGTAATTGGTGATAAGAAATGAGCTTAATACAAACAATAAAAATTGATTTTGTGCAGATGGTCAATACAAAAAAAAAATCCAAGCACAAATCTTCAAATCAGCTACTATCTCAAGGGATGGGACCACTGGTGGCCAGCCAAATAAATTGATACATCTAATAAATGACAATGTGCTTTTGGGCAGAAAACAATCTATATGTGTCCATCCATATTGCATGTCGAAGTAAGAGAAAACATCTATGGTTTGCACTTGCACCAGCCTAGGCACCAGCCTATTATTTCATTTACCCTTATATTCTAATAAAGAGTTTTTATATTTTTGCGAGTGTAGGAACAAAAAGGTGGGATTTATCCAACACCGCTGCATCTTGCTCCAGCTTCTTAGTATATCTCGTGTGATTCCGAGCAGCAGCATAATTCTATGCCAGGCACCACCCTGCCTCGGCCCACTACACACACCCCTTTCAAGAACCCTTGCCCCTTTTCGTACAAGTTGGAAAAGTAGTTACAAAATGGTCTAAAAGCTATAAATAACTGTGATGCCAGGGATTTCATAAAGTTTTTTTATGCCAGAATTCTGTCATAAGCAGCTTCATAAATCTCCTTGTGTCCAAAATATTAAGTTATTGATTAACACTTTTGAGACTTTAACGGTTTCTAATATCTACATATTTGTTCTTAGAACATATTCCAATGCCCTTTATTTTCAGCTTCTATTGTTTCTGTAGAAATCAAGTACTGGTACCGTACAATAAATATCATGACTGTCTGACTTCCAGTGCTGCTCTTTCATTTTGTTTTCTATTAAGGGGACGCCCAAGTCCGCAACAAGAGGAGCTAGAACTGAGAGAAATCTCTATTCTACTCTGCATACAGAACAGTAGAAGGTTTCCAGAAGATCAGCTGGTATACAATGTATCTTAGTGGAATTAAGCATTCATTGAGCACCTAATTGCTGTAGTATCCATGGTCTGCAATTCACCTTGTGATGGTATTTCCTTTTACAATGGCTCAGATTTCAGGCGAAACATTAACTACACATAATTTGCAAAGTATCTGCAATTACATTTATTAGTAAGATTGTGCACAAAAGCTATCTAGCCACATCTCTGAAAACATGAGCTGTCAATAAAGCTTAACTTTTCTGCGGAGCATACTAATGACCTGGAAGTCAGGGAAATGACTGTGTAACATGCAATTGTGTCCAATTATAACAAAACGGGAGACACATACGCAGGAAAATAATAGAGAACAAAATAGGAATGTATCTACCCTTTAGTATGCAGTATTGAGTTATCTCATAGCAATGTATTCATACTGTGTTGCACAGCAAGTATCAATAGATACACCGTTATACAGTGCATTACATTAACATATATGGACTGCTGCACATGAACCTATGCAGCCAGTATGTTGGTCTAATCCCACGGACTGAACACATTGCACAGGATGGTAGTCCTTGCACAACACACAAATATGACTGTACTGTATTAACTGTAATAGTGCAAGTGCTGTAGTTTAGCTGGGAGATGTGAAGAAACAGCAACATTGTACTATAATCATAAATACATTCAATATACTGTTTTATTCCAAGTTTCACTCCAGGGGTGCTCAAGTAGGGGATTCTACCCCACTGTAAAATCCTGAGAACATCCTACAGCAAGGAAGAGCTCACTGCTCTGATGCTCTTTTCTCTCCTCTTATCCCAGTGTCACCCTGTGCCTGACAAAGACTTAGGCTACATTCCCACTGCCGTGTGCCCGCCAGACCACAGCACGGCGGGCACATGGCAGGGCGGGGAGAGGAGGAGGAGGTGAGCGCAGCTCAGCCCCGCCCCTCTCCATAGCGATGTGTGGCCGCGGCGCTGTAATACGGGAAAAGATAGGACATGTCCTATCTTTCCCCGGGCTACAGAGCGGTACGGTGCCGCACGGGTGCTGCACCGTACCGCTCACGTAGGGCGCCGCGAGCCCATGGAAGTGTATGGGGGACGTATATCGGCCGCATATACGTCGGCCGTATATACATCCCCCATACTGTAGTGTGAATGTAGCCTTAGAGTAAGTTGAAATGTCTTGTATATTTGGGCTGCAATAAAAGCATTGATTGGAAATTTACTCATTGTCTTGGATTTCCTCTGGATTATCATAAATACAGTTTGTCACGTAAAGGAAGATGTAAACAATACATAATAGGTGATATATATACTAACAATATCCAATGCTTAACATGTACACAACATGAATCTAATATGCTAATTGATATTAGAGCAGTTTTACTATATTCCTCTCTAATGGCATATCCCTGGGATGTCAATTATGTGGAGATCCCCCGCCATTTGCAAACTGATACAATTTAGATGATCTGAATGATAAATGTAGGGAAATCCCCTTCATAAAAGAAAAGTATCACAACAGTGTTAATCCCACAGAGGAAACAAAGGTGAGATAATACAATGTTTCCAAAAACAATGACTGTTTTTGGAAAGAATTTATCAAAAACAAATATCCTGAGCATACCGCTCCTACAACATTATAACCTTGTGAGTATATAATCCCTGATATAGAACAGCCATAACAGCTGGAGAAGAGGATATGTAAGCACTCAGTATAAAACAGCTGAACATCATCTGCTCATTGAGACCCTGTGGAGTGATAGATTTCATTCTTCATATCCATTCTGCTTCCTTTTGTCCTAGTTATAACTTCGAGGAGACAATTTCAAGACCAGCGAATCTGAGCACATTACTGTCTACCAATGAACATCATGTAAGTGCCTAAACGTTGGTCTTATATCCCCAACATAGTACTAGAATCTAATGCACATATGAATTTTCCAATATAAAGAGTGCATGTCCCATGCACCTATTCACATTGGGGCACATTTACACAGGGCCGTGCTCCAGTTTTCTGTTGGACTTTGCAGGTTCTTTCTAGTGCAAACTGCTGGACATGCATTTAAGAAGTGTCCGAAACACAATTGTGGCGCACTCTGCACTATTCTTCATGTGACACATATTTCTGCACTGAAATGGGCGTTCTGGTGCTCAGTCGGGCCATACGCCACATTTTACATGCAAAGTCTGACATAATTGTGTCACAAGTCCATGTTAAAGGTGCACCAAAAAAAAGTGGTGCACTCTGTTGAGAGAAGTGCAGAGGACGCCAGATTCATACAGAACGTGTGGCAGAAATCCTGAATCTGGCGCCCCCTCCACACTACACAGGCAAAGTGCACATAGTACACACTGCACTGTGCCCCATTATCTATAACTTTTAAAGGCAGAAATCATTTCTTTCCTCCTAGAAGTGACTGCAAATATAAAACATGAAAAATTGTTGTTCTTGCAGTAAAACTGCTCTGTATGGGGAACTGTGACTGTGTGACTTTTGTGCAGATCCAGCAAGTTTTTTAACTGATCAGCCCAGGTCAGCAAAGCACCTTATAGCTCCGGTAACCATGACCTGGTCATTGAGGCTTTCCACCTCTTTGTACATTATGTTGGGTCAATCTGGTTATCATCAATCCATAGAATTTATTATTTGCTCCCTTAGAGGCACCATCATTAGAGGCACCACCATTCCAATAATGTGGAAAGGCTACTAGTTTAATGCCTGTTATGAATGATAATACAACTGTATTCTCAGAATATCCTGTAACCATTTAGTCCATCTCTTCTTTTTGTTTTTAAAATTTGATTTCTGACTCTGTAATATCCTGTTCTGATGTGAACTGTGGTTAATGCTTACTAGAATAGGGAGGCTCAAGACCTCAATAATAAGTAAGGTCCTTGACAGCAGGATATGTGATGCTTCCTTGTGATCCATATCACATTAATATAATTTATAATGTCAAGGACTATATCATCCTGTGCTGCCCTCCCAGGTATCCTGTGAGTAATTTATATAAGAATAGTGTTTAAAAATGCTTACAGGGTGATCAGCAGCGAATATGGATCAGTTTATTTGCTTTATGTTCCTTAGATTCACAGTATCTTTGTTTAACGGAATATATAATGTATCTTAATAGCCTTGAGCTGTTCTATGACTGTAAAGGCTGTAGATATATCTTTATTAATATTTTAGCATCAGAATCCCTATGGCTAGCACGCACGACTACATGCTTGATCTACTGTTACATCTAGCATGCGTAAATGTCACTTTTCTCAAGAGGTCTTTACCCAATAACCTTTACTGTTATGCATCCTCAAATCAATGAAGGGGTTAGGAATGTGGGTCAAGAAATATATGGTAACTGCTCAGAAAAATAGGCATTAAATAATTCCTGTCCAGAAAGCACTTTTTTAAAGGGTAGATATGAATTAGATAAGGTGCGACCTCAAATGATGAATCTGTTAATTATAAAAGTCTTGTTATTCAGGCTATCCCTGGTTATTATGTATTCCTTGTTAAGACATCTTAAATATTGTATGAAAAGTGCAGACACCTTACTGTAGAATATATATTCAAATAAGCAAAACATTTTTTTTTTCTCTTGTTTTTTTTGCAGTTCTCTAGGGTGTTTAAACCCTAGGGGACCCGAGTGCTCATACAACATACTGCACATACTGCAATACAAGAAGCAATGGGCTGTCATGGAAACCCATCAACATCGTCTGAAGATATTGCACTGCAGGTATATAGGTGCCACATAACAGGTTTACTACAATTAACAGCATTTCACTGCTACATAGGTTGGTGGTGATTGGAGGCGCGGTGCTGAACCATAGGCAACGACTAGGTTCTTTACTATTTTCACATCATCTGGGACAATATTAAAAACTGACAACCCCTGTAACAGCATCATGATGTGAATTTACTTCGCAGGGGAGGATATACTCTAATAATTTAACAATTTGCCTAAAAAAAGCCAATTAAAAAAATATCAAAAAGTCCCACATTCCCCAGAATGGTATCAATAAAAATGTAATTTCATCTTGGAAAAAACAAGCCCCAACTAGCTCTGTAGGTGAGACAGTAAAATAGTTATAACTTTAAGAAAATAGAAAAGGAAAGACTAATGACCTTTTAAAGAAAAGTGTTTTCTTCATTTAGCATAACATAATAAAACTTAATAAACTAGCTATCCTCTGAATCATACTGACCTGGATAATAAAGATAACATGTTATATCTGTTATATGGAAAATTTTGTGTAAATTGTCAGAATTAATGTTTTTTTTTTCATACCCTCCAGAATGAGTTAATATGATTCGTTAAATAAGTCCTTGGCAACTAAGAAGGACACTGTAAAAAAAAATCTTTCAATGCAAAAAACAAGCCCTTGACCAGCAATATGAATGGAAAATACAGTTCTGATTTTTAGGGCTCCTTCCTTTAGAGGTCAATTATTTTCTTTGCAGTAATTAACCAAAATTTTGATCTATAAAGTTAAACAATGTAGAAAAAGGCTGAATAAAAGAGTTATTTCCTAAGTACCATTGCCCAAAACAAAATTTCCTGCCAACATTTTGCCCTCAAGTACATCAAAAGCCAGAATGCCTCTGTGTCCATTTCTCACCGGACCAAACAGTTTCAGTTTCAAATAAAGGTGTTATATAATTCTTTTACATTCAATTCCACATGGAATTGCTTTTCTGACTTTAATGCTGGTGTTGCGTTGTTCTCATGGGTTACATATTCACAATTTTTGGGACAGTTATACTGCTGGCAAGCTGTAATCCCATTCATGCTAATGGTGATGACCACCTCTGGGTTCTGCTTCCTTCCATGCATAATAACTCTTACCAACACAAAACAATAAGCAATCTCTGTGTGAAGAACCGTGTGATGAGACACTTAACTCATTTGCAAACAAGACATCTTAATTGTTGTTTCTTACAAGGGCCTTTTACATGGGGCGACAAACATTATACATAGTTAATGCCTGATCTTTACCCAAAGTAAACATGTCCAGCATTCAAACTACAATGGTTTACTTGTTAACCACCTGACTGCATCTTTTATGATAACATAAAAATTGTGGCATGCGCTACTGACAACAATTAATATTATACAATGCTTTGGACAAAAAAAAAAAAAAAACTAATTTATCTAAGATTAATCAGGGTTTACAATGCTATACTTACCTTACTATAAGTTCATCATAAATTACTTTATCTGAACACATGAACAAATTGCCCACAAACAATCAAGGTTCACTCAATTGCTGATGACAATTGACTGCCCAAATTGCCCAACTCTGGCTTGAACAGGACCTGCTCTGTGTTTTGAAGCCTGGGAAGTCAGCTCACGCACGTGGCTATGGAAGCTATAGCCATGTCTGAGCCTACAGAAATACATGGAGATATGTGCTATTCATTGAGTAATTGGCTAGCATATGTCCCAAAACAACATGTTCATGAGGCCTAATACCTATGTCGTATAGGTGTGGACTCCCTCTCTGTCTGATACATGATAGGTATTTTCATAAAGTCCTTAAAATTACTTGTACTTGTAGATAGATGTGTTCTCCACATAAATTATTATCCAACAAACTGTTTTTCTAATCCCTGCGTCCAAACAATTGATGCATCTGGGTGATGTATCTAGACCAATCCTAAAGTTTTACTTCCCATGACGGCACCTAATTGGAACATAGTAAATACCTAATGTCTATAACCAAATGTATATTCACATAGCTATGTAGAATGCAACTTTCCTGACAATGAATATGGGTGCCTTTTGCTAAAAGTGCTACTTTCTTCAAAAACAGCTTTGGGCAGAATATTATACCAGTCATGATATTTACTTAACTCCAGCTATCAAAATCTTGAAACACTAAAGTTGTATGTGAACAAACGCAATTATGAGAAAAGATAAAAACAAATCGAACAGAATTCTGACTCACAGAACTAAATTAGACTTGTAACAATAACCATTACATATCTCCAAATTGCTATACCATTGTACAATTTCTAGGAATGGTAAAAAACAAAAATATGGTTTAGATTCATTAAATATTTGGTAAACAATTGCCAATGTGTAATAGTTGGAGCTTGTTCCCATAATGACTACATCTTGTAGCTAATTACCTGTACATAATTCTTCACATCGCCTTGGTTAGTTTTTTGCGTAACTGAAAAGACAGCAGACCATTGCACATTTATTATTAGGTAAATGCGGCACAGAATGTTTGAAGTAGACTTTTTATAGCGAGGGGCCACACAGTACTGAGGACTGTAAGCAGTACATGGTTTCCTCAGCAAGCAAAGTGAAGCAGCAATTAGGCTTGACACATAACACACATCCATATTCTTGACAACAAGGCATATCTGATCCAAACAAGCAGCTCTGGAAAATATGTATGACTCAAAGCCTGTTCTGCATGTTCTCAGAGAAAATATGGCTGCTTAGAAACAGTCAAGATCAAAACGGCATTTCATAGAAGATAAATACAAGCATTATCAGGTTGTCACAAACCTTTTTGCACATGTTATTCACTATGCAACCTCCTACACAATCGCTATGGTGGAGGTAATTGTTTCAATTACTCTATCCTCAATGTAAAAGGTCTAATTCCAGCCTGATATAAATGAATCAATAGTCCATGGACATACAGTGAAGTGCAAGGCAGGAGCACCAGAATAGATGATTGGTTTGATGAGCACTTTTTGAAACAGGATCTTGACAATCTCAGAAAAACGCCTGAATTCAATAAAATGTAATGATCAATCTGTACTATTAGCAGAAAGCATGGTGTTTTGTGTAACATTTGTACTGCTTGCCATTAAAGGGGGTGGACCACGTTTGCCAATTCTCATAAAATATTCATCCATTAGGGTAATCGTTTTACTAATTGAGACTTTTTAAAATAACCAGATATAGTACAAGCTCTGATCCCCCTCCCCTGCTGTTATCTCTAGCTGGGTCTTTGCATATCACCACCGGGGGGCTGTTCATTTCAGGCATTGCAGTAGAGCTCAGAGTTTAACCGGATCTATTCCAGCATGTTGACCCACAGTGTTGTACTAGTCTTAAAAGCCCAATATGCTCAGTTTTAAGAAGCTGAGATGTTGCCTTGACAGAAAGAAGCCATACATTTTATCCACCAGGAAGACATAGGGCGTATATACTAGTCAATACCCCCTGCAGTGCCTCCAGAGAAAGATAACACGGCTATTTCTGTCACACTGCTCTGACGTGGAAGCCACACCATTCTCCGCAGACACACGGTAAGCTAAGAGTTTTAAATGCCCTATACTGATGGATAGTCCTGGATAACACAACGCTTGCAATAAATGATATATAACTAAAACCTCAATTATATATTTCCCCCTAATATTACCCACCAAGCAGCTGGGTGGAAGAAAACTAAACAAGTAAAGAGGCACCTCTAGCAGGACATCTGGAGGAGGTACAGGTAAAGCATTATGTAGGAAACTGTCATGAAATGTTAATCCTCTGCATCCTTCCACTTTACTATTAACATAAAAGAGAAGAAAAATCCAAATATTTGCTCATCCGTACAAAAATATCCACTTCCTTCCTTCCTATGAACATTACCTGTTTGCCATCAGCAGGCAACTAGTCTAAGAAACTAAAACATTAACATGGCTACCCAATGCATACAAATTATCCAACCAATAAATAAAATTATAAAATAAAACTGTGCTGACATATGTACTTCAGAGGGCAGGTTTAAGGGTTTGTAATAAGCTTCAAATGAAAATATGGTAGAAAAAGAGGCCTGTCCCTCCATATTCTACAAGTAAATTATGGAACTCCTGTTTTTGAACTGGTATCTTTGTGGATTAGAAATGAAAGAGAATGTACTGTGATATCTGTTACATCCATAATGGACAACTATACATTTGTCCACAAATACAAGACCATACATCATACTATAGTTTTACATTTAACCACACTGCGAGAGGGATGATGGAACATAGAATGTTCTCTCACTGCCAAAGAGAAAGAGAGTAGCATCTCTGCTAGAGAAATTGACAAATAAAAGGGATTGTAAGGGTTAAATATTACTAATATACTGTATCCCATATGCAGTGCCCCAGCTTAGTAATATACTGTATCCCATATACATCCTCCCAGCTTAGTAATATACTGTATCCCATATACATCCTCCCAGCTTAGTAATATACTGTTCCCTATATACATCCGCCAGCTTAGTAATATACTGCATCCCATATACAGCCTCCCAGCTTAGTAATATACTGTATCCAATATACAGCCGCCAGCTTAGTAATATACTGTACCCCATATACAGATCCCCTCCAGATTAGTAATATACTGTACCCCATATACAGCCCCCCCCAGCTTAGTAATATACTGTACCCCATATACAGCCCCCCAGCTTAGTAATATACTGTATCCCATATACAGCCCCCAGCTTAGTAATATACTGTATCCCATATACATCCTCCCAGCTTAGTAATATACTGTATCCCATATACATCCTCCCAGCTTAGTAATATACTGTCCCCTATATACATCCCCCAGCTTAGTAATATACTGCATCCCATATACAGCCTCCCAGCTTAGTAATATACTGTATCCAATATACAGCCGCCAGCTTAGTAATATACTGTACCCCATATACAGATCCCCTCCAGATTAGTAATATACTGTACCCCATATACAGCCCCCCCCAGCTTAGTAATATACTGTATCCCATATACAGCCCCCAGCTTAGTAATATACTGTATCCCATATACATCCCCCCAGCTTAGTAATATACTGTACCCCATATACAGCCTCCCAGCTTAGTAATATACTGTATCCCATATACAGCCCCCAGCTTAGTAATATGCTGAAATCTGACCCCATTTAAATATATAACCCCCCAGTAAAAAAGAATCTGGCCTCATATAATATATACAGCCCCCCCCCCCCGTATAAAATTATTCTGGCCCCATATAATATATACAGCATCCCCCCCAGTATAAAACAATCATAACCCCAAATTATATATATAGCTTCCCCCCCCATTATAAAATAATTATAGCCCCAAATAATATATATAGCACCCCCCCAGTATAAAATAATCATAGCCCCAAATAATATATGTATAGTACCCCCCCAGTATAAAAAATCGTAGCCCCAAATAATATATATAGTATCCCCCCAGTATAAAACAATCATAGCCCCAAATAATATATATAGCATCCCCCCAGTATAAAATATATATAGCCCGGTATAAAATATATATAGCTTCCGCCCCCCCCCCCCACCCCAGTATTAAAAGTTTTCTTGCCCCATAAAATACATACAGTACATAACATGACACCTCCCCACCCGCATATCAGCCACATTTAATTAATGAAACTACCTGAAAAATAATAAAAATCATACTCACCTGCAGGCAGCTGCTCTATCGGCGCGCGGCTCCAGTCTTCACGCGGCTCTTTTGTGAGCCGAGGCTCCACACAGTGACACAGGCGGCGTGACATCATGACGCCTGTGTCACTGCTTAGAACGGAGCGACGAAGCAGCCGGAAAGGTGCTGCGTCGCTCCGCATATAAATCGCGCCTGTGTCTTAAAGAGACAGGTGCAATTTATTTAGCTGTGGAGCGATTCGGGCGTTAATGGGCGCCCGAATCGCCCACTTTAGAGCGGCAAAATCGTCGCTCTTTAAAGGGATCAGCATTCTGCCGCCTGAGGCGCCATGGCAGATGCGGCCCTGTAGTAAACCCCTATAAAAGTTGATGGTATGAATATCTAAGTGGCCAAACTGGCAAACTGTGTGGGAATGGCCCATCAATGTAGAGGCAAATTGGTGAACACTGAGTTTTTTTTAGCCCCATAAAAATAAAACCAAGTGAATAGGAGTTAAAATAACAAAGATAATTGTAATCACCCTACAAATCCCTGAACACTCCTGCACTGTCAGTTTCTTTTTTCCTCAGCAGTCTTTGTTAAATCTACTGCAGCATTGATGTGCCATGTCTGGCTGTCATGGGCACATGTCATTTCAGTAGTAGAGTAAATCAAACCAGTAAAATCAGCAGGGGACCAGGGAACCTTACGCATCAGGGAGGGAGTACACATTTTTTCATATTTTCAACCTAAAAAAATGATGTGGCTGTAAAACTAGTTAGGCCTTTGTGAAGACATTGGGTATCTGACTAGATGTCTGGCTAGCACTTTCCTTAGTTTTTGTGTATGATATTTTTCCAAAATGATTTAACAATTCTCACTGTTATTATTATGTATAATAAATTTTATGTAAAGACATAACTACACACACATTACTAGATCACTTCCAGCTTCTGCCATATAGCAACAAATAGAATGCACAGACTCTTTGCAGTATTACTTTATTGTAAATAGATGGCCCAATAGCATTCTGCTTGACATTGCTAGGACATAGCATAGAGTCTGAGCCCAATAAAGTTACAATTAACTTGCATTTATAAATATTGTACATGATAACACAATTCTCTGGCACAGTCTTGACTTATGGTGATATTTATTATTTCAAATAAAACTATAAAGTACATATAAAGGTTAAGGTAATACATAGCAAAAAAAAATAAAATTAAACTATTCACTGGTGTTTATCAAAACAGAGGACAAATGTCCAAATATCAGTGCATCAGTGTTATACTCATACAATAATATATGCCCAGTAACACCTAAAATATATATTATAAATATGTGAATGGGCCCCTTTTTTGTTAAAAAAAAGTTCATACAACAGAGAAATATATTTTAAAACCATTAAAAATATATTGAAAAATATCAGCCAATCCAACAACACTAAGGGTGTATAGATGTCCCATTGATAATATGGACTAAGTGGGTTCAATATAAAGCAAAAAAAAATTTGATGCATGGAACTTGCTTATGTGCTTGCTGGAACGTCCGACCTGAGCGCTCATAAACCATAACTGGACTGACACTCTGAGTGCAGTTCCGGTTTATGAACATTCGGGCTGGAAGTTTCAGCAAGCACATGAGGCGAGTTGCAAGCATCAAACTCACTTGTGGGCAATAGACCTTAGCATCACCCAGAGTAGTTGTTTGCCGTCAGTCAGATTTCACTATTTGGTTTCCTGTTTGGCATCCAGGCTTTTTCAATACAATACAACTTTATTAATGCAATGGGAAATGAACAATTCTCCATTTGGTCTATTGGGGTGTTTCCTAGGTGCTGCCTATTCTAATGTACATCCATTTATAAATATTGCCTATGTAAATACGTATATTTAGGCGCAACAAAAGCAAAAGGAAGTGCAATTGGGTGAAAGTTTATAGGGATCCGGCTCAAGACCCCAACAATCCAAATATCCAGACGAGCAGCCCTCCGTGTCGTTGAATTATTTATTCACAAGTGGAAATTGCAATGTTTCAGCTAACTCAATGTAGCCATTCTCAAGCAAAGTTGTTTGAGAATGGCTACAATGAGTTAGCTGAAACAGTGCAATTTCCACTTGTGAATAAATAATTCAATGACATGGAGTTCTGCTCATCTGTTTAGATATTTATATTTAGTATCAAGATACTGTCTACACTAAAAATATAATGGGCATGTCCAGGATGGCACCACCAATTGTAGGGGAGTAAGATATATGCTGTAGCTATGTACAGAGCTGCCTGGTGCATACAGACTCAATATTCAGAAGAACATAGGTCGACATAAAGGACTTCTATTACTACCTGTTAGCATTAATCATGTCTTATAAGTCTATAGGTTTTGGCTTTGATATCCTCCACTAATTTTGCTCTTTGTCAGAACACTATTGTAAGTGATGTATATGATGTGCAATTCAGGTTACATCAAGCATATTGTGCTTTACTTCAGGCCCTTATTATGCAAAGTACTAAAAGAAACTAATACCAAGTGAAACAAATCAGTTTAACACCATACTTTCCTTTACATGAGACCATGGAATTGTCATTACAATGTAATATAAATTATGTAATATTATCTGGCCTAAAGGTGTAAAAACCTCCTGACTACATAATACAATAGACAAGAATGTATTCATTACTGGATACTAAGCAGATTGTGGATATATTAAAAGACTGAAAGACAAGAGAATCTGAAAACTCATACAATGTACACAGATATAAATACATGTATAAAGAAGGTAAAAAAAAACAAGACTTGTCCATGGAAACGTGTAATGTCAGACTCTAAGCAGCCACCAGTGGCCCTTGGCAGAACTAGTGATGTCACAGCATTGCCGCCTTGTTGATTAAGATGTGTAACCAGTCATTTTTCTACATGTCTATTCCGTGTTCAGTAATTTGATCAAACACTCCACTAGATGATTTCTTTGTATGTTGTGAATGGTATTAGCTTACCTGAGCTCTACCCTGGAGATCCTATAATAGATGCCCATTCTATGGAATAACTGATGAGATTGTCACTGGAAGACTTCAACCTGTTATTAGGAAAAAGGATGACCCTAACAATAGTGAATGTGAAGCTTCCTGCCATTAACAGAATCTCTAATAACTGGAAGCTGGAAGCTACTGGAACATCTCAGCTTTCATGAGTCTGCAATCTTAAAAATGTATTCTCAATCTGAGCTACATAGCAAATGGCCTTACATACCCCATTGAGCTTCATAGCACAGTGACATACAGTTCATCCTCTATGTATAATTCTCTTTAAATGAACAGGGGGCAAATAAATACTGATATCCAGCCATGTATATTCAATGGGGACTGTGATGCCACACTATTTCCTATGCTATTGTGAGGAGCACTTTCATCCATCGCCTCATGCTGCTACCTTGCAGTTTGATAATTGTTGGGGTTGTGGATGATTCTACAGATATCTGTGCCCAATGTCTTTGACATTGCATGCAGTTTTCTCTTCTATTATGGTGCATACAGAAACATCAGTCAGTTTATAAAGAAATTCTTCTAAATACTTATTTATTTTTGCACTCAAGCTGTTATGGATGATATTTAGCATCACTTTAATCTAATCCACCGTTCTCTTTCTCTCTGTTAGCACTATGGATGCTGCAGAGTCCATTACATGTCGCACTGCTGAGAGCAGGTAAAAAGCATCCGATATGTAATTAGTTAATGAAACTGACTGTAAATCAAGTAAAATGTAGGCAATCTATGCAAGACAGCAGAACATGTGGCAAGCCCCACAGTCACTGGCGTAAACCAGGGATAAATTGTGACTCAGGGCACAGTCAGACCTGTGCTGAATAGTTAACGATGCATGACAGGGTTTTAAAGAGTCCATCTAAAAATGTAAGATATTACCGCTTTTCCTGTGCTCTATAAATGAGCCCAAATATTCTTTATTTAAAGCACAAAGTTGCATCTGACAATGCATTACACTCTCAGCTGTGTTAAGCCCATTTCCTATGAGCAAGCTCAGTTCACAAGTGAGTCCGCTATACACAGAGTGAAGGTGAAGGGGGGTCCTAAAGTAATGAGAAAATAAAAATTTGATATGTATGTGTAATATAAGATTTTAGTGACTGAACATTTTTTGTCTATGGACTATTGTAATATTATTTTCGTGTATATGATATGACTCTGTATGATTTCTTTTTTACAGAAATTACAAAGTTTTAAAAGTAAAAAAAAAATTCACTCTTTGCTTCACTGCAGCCAATTGGTAAGATCAAAAAAAAAATAATTTTTTGCTCAATAATGTACACTCTGCACCCCATCCTGACAGGAAAAAAAAGAAATTTAGTCCGTGGTCATAAGTATTCAGACCATTTGTTCAGTATTGAGTAGAAGCAGCTTTTGAGCTAGTACAGCCATGAGTCGTCTTGGAAATGATGCACATCTAGAATTGGGGATCATCTGCCATTCTTCCTTGCAGATCCCCTCCAGTTCCCTCAGGTTGGATGGTGAACATTAGTTGAAGCCGTTTTCAAGTCTCTACAGAGATGCTCAATTGTGTTTAGATCAGGGCTCTGGTTGGGCCAGTCAAGAATGGTCACAGAGTTGTTCTGAAGCCACTGCTTTGTTATTTTAGCTATGTGCTGTGTGTCATTTTCTTGTTGGAAGGTGAACCTTCTGCCCAGTCTGAGGTCCAGAGCACTCGGGAAAAGGTTTTCATCCAGGATATCTCTTCAATTGGCCACATACTTCTTTCCTTAAATTTCAACCCGTTGTTCTGTCTCTACAGCTGAAAATCATAGCTGTCTCCATCATGTTTCAATGTTGGGATTGTATTTGACAGGTAATGAGCAGTGTGGTATTCTCCACCCATGCCACTTAGAATTAACACCAAAAAGTTCAATCTTTTGTCTCATCAGACCAGAGGATCTTATTTCTCATAGTCTGGGAGTCCCTCATGTGTTTTTATGGCAGTGGAGGGTTTCCGTTGCTTGAAACCTGGTGGACTATCCCTTTGATCTTTTTGGACAAAGACCCGGCGCACTAAGTTCCAAAGATTGGTTTATTAGATGAATAAAAATGGTTAAGATCAAGACGCGTTTCGGATCCGGAATGGATCCTTCTTCAGTTGTTTTTACATAGTCAGTTTGTGGACAATCATTATATACATATTTTTTGGCGCGTTCCCGGTACCGGAGCGGGAAGCGTCATGCAGGAAAAACAATGGATGACCGATGTCATCGATCTGAACCGTAAATAAAAAATGCATAAGACATAGTAAAAGTTACATAAAAGTTGACATAATCAAAAACAATTATTAGGGTTAAGACAATATTATTATAAATGATGGGTAAATAATTGATAGTTGAGGTAGTCTGTGTGTATCGGTACATTACCGTTCTTCATCCGGTATGGGATATAAAAACTACTAAGATGGCCGTCGCTGGGTAATGGAACTACAGCTACGGAAGCCTGGAGAGGTCAAATTTCTAAAACACGCATAACTAGGTTTTAGAGAACGGTGCTTGGTGTGCGTGCAGACAATTAAACAGGGATGTCTCATATCCAATTGCTATTGCCTGGACTACTGCAGCCTTTAGATGATTGGTGTGTATCAGTGAGTGGAGAGTAAGGTAAGTATATGTTTATATAAAAAAAGGCTACAGATTGTATAAACGGGCTATACTAAAATAGTTTCAGTGACCTCATTTAGACCCAGCGGTTTAAGCGTTTTTAGTTTGAACATCCAATAGATTTCCTTTCTTTTGAGGATTTCAAATCTATTGGATGTTTCTTCATCAACATGATCTATTGGGGTAATATTGTACTTGATGTTATTTTTATGTTTAATATCCATATGTCTAGATAAACTGTGTTTGTGATTCCCGTGCTGAATGTTAAATCTATGTTGATTAAGGCGGCAGTGAAGGGGTTGTGTTGTTCTACCAATGTACTGTAATCCACACTGGCACTCAATGAGATAGATTACATAGCGGGATTGGCATGTCATATTGGTTTTAATATCAAACTTATCTTTGGAGTGATTGGAACAGAAGGAATCAGTGCCGTGTGTAATAACTCTGCAGCATTGGCAATTCTTGCTGTTGCATTTGGTCACTTTTTGAGTGCTATCTGGGTTGACGGTGGTGGTACGTTTTTTCAGTTGTTTTGGTATACTGGGTGCAAGTTTTTGTTTGAGTGTTCTGGCTCTCCTATATGTGAATCTGGGGTTCTCTGAAATGTTATTTTCTAAATATGGATCGTTACGCAGAATATGCCAATGTTTTCTGATCGCAGCTTCTATTTCTTTGTAGTTGTTAGTATATGTGGTGATAAATCTAATCTCTGAATCCCTATTGTCACCATCGTTCTTCTTTTTCCTTTTTCCTTTTTCTGTAGGTTGTAAGCATTCTGCTTGGGAATATTGGCTGGCTCGACTTTTAGCGTCCTTTATTAGTTTTTTCGGGTAGCCTTTTTCAGCGAACCTAGTCTCAATGATTTTAGCTTGTTCTTTAAACGTGGTGTTGTCAGTGCAGTTTTTTCTTATCCTTAGAAATTGGCTGTAGGGTATGATGTGTAACCATTTTTTATGATGGTTACTCCCATAAAAATATTGGCATATGAGGGAGCCACTCTGGTCCCCATGGCCGTACCCCGAATCTGATGGTAGATAGTATTACCATATTCAAAATAATTGTTCTGGAGTATAAACTGTAGACATTGTATTAGGAATATCCTTTGTTCCTCTTTAATTTGTGCATCCTTTTCTAAGGTTAGTTCTACACATGTTAATCCGATGAGGTGGTCAATGTTGCTATACAAAGCCCTAACGTCCATTGTGACAAACCAATAATCATTTTGCCATGTTAGTTGCTGAAGTTTCTGAATGAGGTCCCCTGAATCTTTAATGTGACTGGGTAAATTGATGACATAGGGTTGGAGGAATAAATCTATATAATGTGATAAGTTACTGGTGAGACTCTGATCGGGCGGCCGGGGGGTATTTTAGGATTCTTGTGTATCTTAGGGAGGTGATAGAAGTACGGCTTACTTGGTTGGGTGATTGAAATGAATTTCTTCTCTTTTTTGTTTAGATATCCTTTCAGGTAAGCCATTTTAATTAGATTGTTGAAATCTTTGTTGATGATGGGGAAGGGATCTCTAGTGATTTTTTCATAGTAATTGGGATCGGATAAGATATTTAGAGCTTCTTTGTGGTAGTCCTCCCAATTTTGTATTACCAACCCGCCACCCTTATCCGCGGCTCTTATAATAATGTTTGTGTTATTTTCTAAATTTTTTAGAGCTATTTTTTCAGATTTGGTAAGGTTGGTGTGTGTTCTTCTTGTCTGCGCTTCCATGTGTATCCGTTGGCTACCAGATCATGAAAGGTTAACATTCAGCACGGGAATCACAAACACAGTTTATCTAGACATATGGATATTAAACATAAAAATAACATCAAGTACAATATTACCCCAATAGATCATGTTGATGAAGAAACATCCAATAGATTTGAAATCCTCAAAAGGAAAGGAAATCTATTGGATGTTCAAACTAAAAACGCTTAAACCGCTGGGTCTAAATGAGGTCACTGAAACTATTTTAGTATAGCCCGTTTATACAATCTGTAGCCTTTTTTTTATATAAACATATACTTACCTTACTCTCCACTCACTGATACACACCAATCATCTAAAGGCTGCAGTAGTCCAGGCAATAGCAATTGGATATGAGACATCCCTGTTTAATTGTCTGCACGCACACCAAGCACCGTTCTCTAAAACCTAGTTATGCGTGTTTTAGAAATTTGACCTCTCCAGGCTTCCGTAGCTGTAGTTCCATTACCCAGCGACGGCCATCTTAGTAGTTTTTATATCCCATACCGGATGAAGAACGGTAATGTACCGATACACACAGACTACCTCAACTATCAATTATTTACCCATCATTTATAATAATATTGTCTTAACCCTAATAATTGTTTTTAGATTATGTCAACTTTTATGTAACTTTTACTATGTCTTATGCATTTTTTATTTACGGTTCAGATCGATGACATCGGTCATCCATTGTTTTTCCTGCATGACGCTTCCCGGGAACGCGCCAAAAAATATGTATATAATGATTGTCCACAAACTGACTATGTAAAAACAACTGAAGAAGGATCCATTTCGGATCCGAAACGCGTCTTGATCTTAACCATTTTTATTCATCTAATAAACCAATCTTTGGAACTTAGTGCGCCGAAAAAAGATCAAAGGGATAGTCCACCAGGTTTCAAGCAACGGAAACCCTCCACTGCCATTTTCTTCATCGGTACTACCGCTGAATCTATTCCCTGAAGGCTGCACCCCGTTCCACCCGATGTGCGATGATATGTGTTGTGCCATTAGCACAACATAAGAAGGTGAGTGCACACTTTGCTTAGGCACTAAACCACTATTACTGAGGAAACTCTACACATCGAGCGCCCCCGCTCTCTCCTTTCTCCTCCCTCCCCCTTTTTCTCATGTGTTTTTATGCAAACTCTTTGCAGCTGTCATATGTCTTGCACTGAGGAGAGGCTTCTGCCTGCCATAAAGCCAGACCGGTGGAGGGCTGCAGTGATAGTTGACTTTGTGGAACTTTCTCCCATCTCCCTATTGCATCTCTAGAGCTTTTTTTTTACCTCTCTCACCAAGGCTCTTCTCCCAAGATTGCTTAGTTTGGCTGGATGGCCAGGTCAAGGAAGAGTATTGGTCGTCCCAAACATCTTCCATTTAAGAATTATGGAGGCCACTGTGCTCCTATGAACCTTGAGTGCTGCAGGAATTCTTTTTTAACCTTGGCCATATCTATGCCTGGTTATCTCTATGAGCTCCTTGGGCAGTTCCTTAGACCTCATGATTCTCATGTGCTTTGACTTGCACTGTGAGGTTTTTATATAGATGTCATGTGACTTTTCTAATCAAGTTCAATCAGTTTAATTAAACACAGCTGGACTCCAATGAAGGAGTAGAACAATCTCAAAGAGGATAAGAAGGAAATGGACAGCATGTGAGTTAAATACTAGTGTCACAGCAAAGAGCCTGCATACTTATGACTATTGTCATATTTCAGCTTTCTTCTTTAATAAATTAGCGAAAATAGCTACATTTCTGTTTTTGTTTCTACCAAGATGGCTTATAGAGTGTACATTAATGAGCAAAAAAAGAACTTTTATGATCTTACAAATTGGTTGCAATAAAACAAATAGTGAAAAATTTAAAAGGGTTTGCGTACTTTCCGTACCCACTGTAACTTCCATAATCCAGGATTAGATGCTAGGTAACACCATCATGTGACACTTCAAGATGTTAGGGGATCATTCGGTTTCTTTTTGTGGCAATGGATTAAACACTTATTACACGGATTGCAAAAACAAACCACAGATCTGTTGTTTGCAGCCAAAGAACAGCCTACGTTTAAGTCTTGTGCTATGAAACTTCTCTAGATCTGAAAGAAAACCCACCCCATGAAAAATATGTTGGCTGACAGGTTGCACATTTGTGGAAAAAGCTTTAGCATCACCAGTCATGTATTTATTAATACTCTGTTAACTTTAGGCTGAGTATTCCAGTGGGTGGTCTGGATCAGACTGACAGCCTTTCCTGTATGAGTTCACATGCAGAGATAGGTTTCAATCAATACCAGGACCATCCGCTGGACTCTTAAGATGCCTGTAACAAACAGAGATTCATAAATAAATTATGAGTCCTGCTTAAGCTTTTCCTACACAAACACACATATACATATAATATATATCCGCACAGGCATTTATCTGCTCAGCTCCTCCTAATCTATAACATGTCGTTCCAATGTGACTGGTTCCCTTCAAGATCTTGGGTTATTCTAATATATGTATGTCAGTAAAGGTTGCGCTCATAACGTGTGAATCATTCTCCAACATATATTAACTGCTCCAACAGCTTTCTTATTTTTCATAAAGGCCATAATATTGCATATGAATTCATTTCTCATGTTACACAATATATATTCTATGACATGTTTATCAAAGATAAAGCAGCCAATCAGAATTGTATAGTGTGGTTCTTGTCTGAAGGACATGTGTGCTGTAAACATTTGGATGGATCCATGGTGACCCTAAAGCCAAGTACAAAATGTGTCTGTTCCAGCTTCTTAATCTGCTGTTACCTGTGTTAAATTAAACAAAGTTTCAAAAACAGTTTGCTAATGAATGCATTTGAGCCAGACACCTGCCTTAGTAATTTCAGTGGGAATAAGGGAGCAGAACATCTTGTGCTGGGCTGTAGGGGTCATGTGGAAGGGACTGCTGAATCAAGTAATGACATCCATGGCAATCAGATATCCTGTCATTTCAAGTGTCAGTCCTGTTACAGGAGAAAAGTTGCACCATTAGCACTGTCTGTTCCAGCCTGTTCTGCCATTCTGAAAAAGAGCGCCAGCACTAGGAAACCTCCAGAGCAATGCTGTAATTGACGTTGCTGCAGTCAGCAAGTTAGGTATGGTATATTTCTCATGAGCCAAAGTATGCGGAAAAGAGAAATATAAATAAAGCAGTGGCTTTATGACACTATTGAAGAAAGCAAACAAGAAACCACAAAGGCAACAATGATTCTGGAGCATGCCCTCATCCTTAAGTTATTTCCTCCATGGAAATAGAAGTAACATTTCTGTGAAGTATAACTGATTGTGGACCGTAATGGTTGTAGTCTTTACAGTAAGTAGCCAGTAAGTGTGTCCCCCATACACATCCATACCTTGTAACTTCAGCTAGTGACAAGCCAATATATTATTCTAGTGTTACAATACATGAGCAAATTACACCCCAAACTCTTTCTCCAAAGGGTAAACCCGAACCCATGTTTTATAGCTGTGATTTTACTTTACAGCCATTTCTACATTTAGAGCTCTGTGAACCCCACACCATTTAACATGCTATATATCTTTTAAGTTGGAAAACTTAGTTAAGATGCAGAACACCATATTCCCCTTGAGAAATATCATCTTAGACAATGAATTTTACAGAGCCAAATGTAAATATTTGGAGCCTCCTGAAGTGAGAAGAAATTGGTTGGTAGAATTGAGAGATAGAAGTTAGATAGAAAAATAATAACAAAGTCAGAGCAGAGCAATTCATTTTACAGTTCATATCTCCCAAAACCAAAAGAGTTAGACAGTGATCTTCCCTGGTCCAGCTGCATAGTATAGATTTACACGTAGAAATGAAGTCGTAGGCATAGTGACTTAAACGGGTTGTCCACTTACAGCAAATAAATGTTATTGTTAGTATAATGAAAAGTAAGTTTAAATCAATTCACAGGTTTCTAGATATAGAAAAAGAAAAAAGTGATGTTGCTCACCCGTGTAGTTGCATATCTAGGTTTAGAAAGCTGTGCTGGATAACGGATACAGGAGACACCACTTGGTCAGGGTCAAAGGTAAACAAAGGAAGAAAAATGTGTGTTCCAAATAAAACTGCACTGGGAACGAGCTAAAAATCTTCCAAAATGTATTTGATTAACAGGAAAGTTCAAAATGTAACAAAGGACGTCACTTAATGCGTTAAGTGGCGGTAATGTGTTTTGGACACACAGAGTTCTAGTTCTTAGTCATACCTTGAGGTGCTATTCAAGTGAACGTGCATAAATGGAAAACGCCCCCGGAAACATTGCATCAGTGGTTGGGGTAACAGAAGGATCACGACACCACGAAAGTCATATGAACACTCATATGACAGATTGCCAAACACCAAGTTAAATATAACAGTAAGAGGAAACCAGTATATCAAAAGTGTGTATTGAAATATTAATATATAGTTGTAGTTCAAAATACATGAGAACAAAACATTTGTTCAGCAAACAATGTATTTGATCATGTTAAACTGTATTGTGAAGTTCAAGTATAGATGAAAATCAGCCACCCAAAGGATAAAAGACAGTATAGGCGTATTAGATTAATAAACATATGCCACGACAATGACACGCAGCCTTGTCATGTGACTTGGGGTGCGACTGTATGGGCTAATGTAACCCACTCAAACTTGCGCTCGCCTTTCACTCAGGACACACATTGAGCATAAATCACACCTCATACAGTTCCAACACTCCAATTAGGTTCCACTGCCAGCATTGATTGAATTTATACTGCGACCAATACCTATCCCACTCTACATCCACTCTTGTCTCTCAAGCAGACACCTTGTCACACCATTAAACATGCACGCTCAGCTCTCTAGCAGTCACACAGTAAAACACACTTTACAAGACTATTGGGCAGATTTATCAAGCTGTCTGAAAGTCAGAATATTTCTAGTTGCCCATGGCAACCAATCACAGCTCAGCTTTCATTTTACCTGCTTTTCCAGCTCCTCTATAGAGTGAACCCTGTTTACCTGCATCTCACAATTTTTTATACATATTCTATTCAGTTCAGATTTCAGAACCTCCCATTGATTAATTAGTTAAAACTGTTTCTCATGATTGGACAAAATGTTAATGAGGGGGAGAGTCTGGGAATCTTTAAACAGTTTCTTTGTTTCCAAGTCCTGATGCAGGAGGGGGGGGGGTGACCAATTGTCTTTTGAGGTCTACACAGACCAGTGTTTAGGTCAGAGTTTATCAGGCTTTAAAAACTCCAGGATGTCATAAAAGCTGCCTGGACATTTCAAAAGATGCCGATTGTCATATAGTTCAACAATTCTACACACTTACGGTAGTATACGTTTTTCCATGACAACTATACATTAAATCATTTCTATAGTTCATGCCATTAGGGGAACGTGTATCCAGAAGCATAATCCTAAACACTTCTCACATAGGTAATATTTTCTCACTTTCATTATGAGGTATATGTTCTATTGCAGGTATTGTCATATACTTTGTTGAACGTTGCGTGTGCTAGCACGATTACTGGGGTTGGCACCACTAATATGTTCTGATATGCAAGTTTTTAGTTTGTGTATTGTGCATCCCAGATATTGAAGCTTTCATTTTGTACGTGTCACTAAATAAATGATAAATGTGGATTCGCAATTCAAATGTTTTTTGATTTAAGAAGTAGAATTAGTGGTGCAGGATGTGAAACAAGAGGTTTTATGCATGTATCAGCACACATTACATATTGAGCCCCCACAGCAAATACTACCCCTAAAACTTAGCCATGTAGATTTTGTTGCAATGTTCTGAAAGTGGTTAGGGGACAGAATACTCACCAAGGTTGGTGCTTCAGTGGACACAATGCATATGCTATTACTCAAAATGCAATTTAGGGTGGTACCCTGATTTAAGATGTTGTCATTATGAGTTCTACTTCTAGAGTCAGTGATTCTACAGGCTCTATTACATAGTCTATTGCCATAGCCTTTTATATGTAAACAATTAGTGATTACTTCACATTCCATATTGTACACTTTATCAGTAGAGGAGGCTCTTTTGGGTCTGATTAATTCGCCTATGCGTACATTTTACAGTTTGATGGGGATGACAACTGGCGGCTCTCAGGGTTGTGTTATCAGATGTGGGTTTGCAAAACTGTTTTGTATTTATTTTACACAATGTTATGTTGCCCTCTAATTGAATGTCCAAAATTGAAATTGTCATGAATTGGTGTCCATGTGCAAAAGTTGAATTAAATTCATTGGTGTTAAGGCAAGACATGAAATCGACAACCACCTCAGAGTGGCCACGCCAGACAAGGAGGCAGTCGTTGACGTACCTGCCATACCATTGTATTGGTCAATATGGGTGAAAAATGGGCTCCCATTGGGCAGCCTACTTTTTGTAGAAAAAAAATGGATCCAAACATAAAGAAATTATTACATAACACATGCCCCCCCCCCCCCATGGGGAATAGAGATGCACAAGGCTGTGACATCACAAGTTAACCAGCAGTCATCCTGAGTCTAGAGGAAGTTATCCATGGCACACAATGCAGCCTTGCTATCTTGGATATATCCAGGTAATCTTAGGACAAATTGTTGTAATAGAGTACCCTTCCAGGAGCCCAACCTTTCAAGCATCAAGCCCATGCCCGAGACAATGGGATGAAATTTAAGTGGAAAAGTGTTCTTGTGTGTTTTGGGTAGTACGGTAAATAAAGGTTGGGGAAAATGGGAATAAAAGATTCAGAGGTACATTGGTCAAAGATACCCAGACAGACACCCTCTTCCACCAGCCTTGTTAGTTTGATGGTAATAAGATCTGTCGGCTCATGTTCCAACCTCATGTATGTCGTGTCGTCTTCTTTTTATTGCCTCTGCAATTAATAAAGTTCTCTATCCAATATTACAAGTGAGCCCCCCCCCCCCCTTGTCGTAGGGATGAATCACAACATTAGAATTATGTTTCAAACTGGAAATGGCTTTCATTTCTTTGTGTGTTAGGTTGAATTAAGTAGTATTTGTAGAGTTGCTTTCCTCATGCAGCAATTTCAGATCCTCTTTGACCATTTGTTTGGCATAAATCCATTTCCAGTGTCCTGGAATTGAAAGGGTAAAATGATGTATTCCTCTTTTGTATGTACTTTAATGTATCATTTAATTCCATTTGACTGAAGAGATTTTCGGAGCTAAGTTTCTGAATATTCAGAAGTTCACAAAATGGTTCTTGGTGTATCAAAATTCATGGATGAATCAAAAGAACTATTTGCAAGATCATTAGTAAAACAAGGATTAGTAGGGGTTTAAACAAATGGTGTGGTGTCAGCTCGGAAGAAATGTCTTTTGACCATTAATAATCTGACAAATTTGTTAACATCACAAAGAGTGTTGTACAAAGGTGTTGTACAAATCAAAGCTCCTGGTAGGTGCAAATCCTAAACCTTTCGACAGAATCGTGAGTTACCATTACCGGTTATATTTTTAAGTGACGTCCTTAACTTTCCTGTGGATTAAATCAATTTTGGAAGATTTTTACCTTGTAGCCAGTGCGGCTTTCTTTGGAACACACATTTCACTCTTGACTAGACTACTGTAACTCCCTACTAATTGTTCTTCCACTCACTTAATTGTCTCCTCTACCATTTATTCTTAATGTAGCAGCCAGGCTTGTCTTTCAAACCAAACGCTACACAGATGTCTCCAGTTTGTGCTAATCACTGAACTTGCTGCCTGTCTCCTTCCGAATTCAGTTTAAAATAATAACCCTCATCCACAAAGCATAATGCTACTTCTCTTCTCTCATCTCAGTCTATCACCCAACCCGTGCTCTTTGATCTGCCAGTGATATTAGATTAATCTCTACCTTAATTCAAACCTCTCATGCAAGTCCTAAGGACTTCTCCCGAGTCGCAACAATTCTCTGGAATGCCCTTCCCTGTACTACCAGACTAATATCCACCCTCCAAAGTTTCAAACGTGCTCTTAAAACACGTCTTTTTAGACAAGCCTATCACACTCACTAACTGCATGAAATTTCAACTCTCACTTTACTAATCCATCCTATGCCCTCCTCCTTTCTGTTATCCAGCAAACAACAGATGTATACCAAGTTCCAAACTTCTCTGCAGTCACTTTCACCTTGGACCTTGTATATAGGATGGCGGCTGATGGCTGGTTCAAGCAGCATAATTTTTATTTATTTAAATTATTTTATACTGTTCCCTTATAAAGAATGGCTGGACCATTTTACAAGCTCTTTGCCTCTTGTGTCATCCCATCATCCTCATTGACTGTAAGCTCTTGCGAGCAGGGCCCTCAATCCTATTGTTCCACATAACTGTTTATACTGTAATGTAATATTATATTTGTATATGTTCCCTATGATTTGTAAAGCGCTGCAGAATTTGATGGCGCTATGTAAATAAAGAATATTATTATTTCTCTTTCTAGATCTCTGCTTGCTTTCTAAGGACAAAGAATAGTCCATGGAAATTATGGAACTCCAGTCACACTGTTAAGTAATCTTTGAATTTATTTTTACACAAACTCCAATTGTGACGTTTCGGTCTGTATTAGACCTTCATCAGACTCAGTTTGTCTTATAGAAATGGGGATCAAGGTGGTGGCATATAGCCCTGGAGCACCGGGAAGCAGGAATAGCGGTCGTGGCCGCTCTGGGAAAGAGCACCTCTTTCCCAGAGCGGCCACGACCGCTATTCCTGCTTCCCGGTGCTCCAGGGCTATATGCCACCACCTTGATCCCCATTTCTATAAGACAAACTGAGTCTGATGAAGGTCTAATACAGACCGAAACGTCACAATTGGAGTTTGTGTAAAAATAAATTCAAAGATTACTTAACAGTGTGACTGGAGTTCCATAATTTCTATACGATACGGGGTTGGGACCCTCTCCAGAGCACCTGAACCCTCCATTCCTAAACAGTGTGCAGCTGAAATCAGAATCTTACCTAAAGAATAGTCCATGGTCATGTGATGTCACACAGGTTCTGATTATTCTGTGATATATCAAGTTGTGAACCTGTGTGACATCACATGACCATGGGCTACTTTTTATCCACAAGAAGTAAACAATGGCACTTCTGGTAGAATACCAGAAAGCAGAGATATCAAAAACATTGAGTTCACATTTCTTAACTGACCTGCCCTGTACACCAACCCAAATTCAATAAATAAGTAAGAATGATTCTGACCATACAATATAAAGAAGTGCCAAATGGCAAATTGAAAAGCAGATGATGACTTAAATCAGAAAAAAATGATAATGCACAAGTAAAAGCCACCGCATTATTACATAAATATTAATTCTTTAAGCTGCCCTGAGTTTGGGATTAAAAGGCAGTTTTTGCAATCTGTTCTTTTATAACTTTTAGTAACAAGCATTTTATAAGATCTGACATGAATGGCTCTACAGAATGGATAGAATGACATAAAGCTTAGATACTGTTCCCTAATTTCCCCAATTACAAAAAAAAATATCAGATTTAAAATCACATGACAAAAAATGTAACATTCATAATAATATCAGGTGCTTAAGATTTCAGGTTACAGTAAAGCTGGATAAGATAAGGGCAGGCGAAGCATGACAATACGCATTTTGATACATCCTGTCAGGGTTCTGGGTCTGTGGACCCCCTGGACTACCACGGGAGATGGTACTAGCCAACACCTTAGACCGGAATCTAAGTGGCACCTGGTTTTCACCAGAGCCCGCCACAAAGCAGGATGGTCTTGCTGCAGCAGGGGGCCACCAGGTCGTTCCACAGGTGTGAACAGCCCGCGGTAGCAGCTGAGGTTGCGGAACAGAAACGGAGGCCTGGCTCTGCAGAGGTCAGAGATCAGGTCCGAGGTCACAACAGGAATTCAGGTAGAACAGAACAAGGAACAACGCCGGGAACAGGAAGCTTTCTCAATGTCAAAAAGGCTCAAAAATCCGGCAGGGAGTCCTGGGAACAGCAGGCCTCTTAAGGAAACCCGGAAATGCCAGCACCAATGAGAGGTGCACTGGCCCTTTAAATTCTAGAGTGGCGGAGAGCGGGGCCTAGGGAGCGTGGACGAGCGCAGAGAGTTGAATTTGCTGCTGAGGGCCCAGGGCAGCGTGACAGGGGCACGGGTGACCCGTAACACATCCTTCCACCACTTGTCAAGTATTTTTAAGCATTGCCACAATTCCTGCAAACTTTTCAAATGAGTGGAGTAAAAATGCAAAATGTTGCCAAAAAGTTAGCAATATTTTTTGCGAGTTTTGAAATGCAGTTATATAAATGCAACCCATTGAATATAACTGCACATAGCTTAAACTATAGGGTTTGGCCGTAGTTATTTATAGGACAACTAATCAGACACCAAACAAATGGATAATCAAAGACAAATACATTTGTACAAAAAAAATCTTATGTTTCAATTCAAAATATTTTTTGTCTCATCCAATAGACTATATTTATAGAAATGGTGCACATATTTACATGAATTTAGCATAAGCTCCACATTTATTAGCATACATTGCAGATTTACCATGTACAATTATTAACACATTGCCCGAAAATCATTCATTAAAGTACAGGGCACAGAGCATGGTAATAAAGGAGAACATCAATAACATACAAAGCCATTTTCTGCCTCACTTCTACTCCAAATATTGCCTGGGATATATATTTTTTTATAAATGACTTCCAGTATGTGGCTTACTGGGGAGCAATGTACAGAAATTATTGTCTGCAATGTTCAGTGTGTTCCTATTGTGGTCTGCTGAGGCTTTTGAAGTACAATTCTAGTTTAAGTGTCCTTATAGGGTGAGTTTTCATGCAATGTCTCTTTTCCAGTAATGTCCCCACTACATCATTGTACGGTTCACCTGTAAGAGCTACATGGAAATCCTCAGTGGTGGCGGTTTGCTTTACCGTCTCTATAAAATGCTGATTTGGAATCAGGTACATACGATGCTCTTCTTCCAAAATGTGATTGCTCTATCTCCCCTTTAATTTCACAAACGATGTGTAAACTATGTCTAGCATGCATTTCAGCACTTACTGATTACATGATTATTATAATCAACTCTAATCCTCTCTGTTATTGTGGATATTTTGGATTGGGGACACATTTCTGAGAGCTGTATAGTTAGAGGATTAAGAAAAGAAGTTAATATAATAGATACATTTAACACTTAATATACAAAATGATTAAAGAGATTGTCCAGACTTAGTAAGATATAGTTTTGTCAAAAAACAGCACCACAGAATTGAATGGGTTGTGCATGGTATTGAATCTCAGCTGCAATAAAGTTAAAACACACAGCCTGTATGGTATTATGGCTCAGCACATGTCTACTTTATGCTATCATATGGTTGTTGGAACAGTCATACCCCTAACCTGGGGCAGCAACAAGCTCATTTGCATAGGATAAATTATTAGAATAAAAACAAATCTCCCTAAAATGAAATACCATTGAAAAACAGAAGTGTAAAAGTGTGGCAGCGTCATCCTCGGTTTGTCATTGTATCTTAGTCCTCCCATTCCCCTAATAATCTTGGTTGCTCTCCTCTGCACCCGTTCCAGTTCTTCTATGTCCTTGATATACAATGGTACCCAAAACTGTACACAATATTCCACGTTTGGTCAGACCAGTGATTTGTGTAAGAGCAAAACTGTGTCCTCAACATGAGCATCTATTCCTCTCTTGATACATCCCATAATTCTATTTGCCTTATCGGCAGTTGGCCAGCTCTTGTCACTAAAATTAGGTTTACCATCCACCTGTACAAAAATAACTGTACTTTTTATTCTATGGAGGTCAAAGTTCATTACCTTACATTTATCTACATTAAACTTCATTAGCAATTTTCTACCCAATACTGCAGCTTCCAAAAAACAATCTGTACTATTATACTATTATTGAGACACTACTATGTAAACCCTCTATGAGGTCATTGATAAATAAAAAGTTGTCACTGATGGAGACCAGCACCAATCATTCCCCCAGCGGAGGTTCTGGTTTACCATAAGTATTTTGTTCACATTCAGTTTACTGCTGGCTACAGCTTATCTTTACCAGCTCCTTACCTTGAAAGATAGACTCTGTTCAGGGCTGGCGTTTGGGGACGGCAAACAGGGTATTTTTCCATTATTTTTCCAGGGTATATTATAAAGTGGCCACCAGCATGTGGACTTTTGTGTGCAGAGGATGTATTGCTCCTTCAATACCCCTTGGTTGAATGCCTGGGTGAAGATGCTTCTATTTATCTATCTCCTATCTATTATCTACCCATCTATCAATCGATCTTTTATCTCTATTCTACTATATTTATATCTCATATATATATATATATATATATATATATATATATATATATATATATATACAAATATTTATAGATAGCTACAATCTAGCTATCTATATATAATCTACTTTATATTTATGCATCTATAAATCTATAAAATATCCTATATTCCCATATTACAGATTGCCTTACCATACTACTGTTTGTAAACTACAAATTGTTATTATTGTGTAAGGCAAAGTGAACCTCTTACTGAATGTGTCTGATTATAAAATAGTTTTGTTTTAGGATCCCATTTTTAGTTTTGCTCAGGGCCCCACTTTGTCCAAAAGCAGCTCATTTCAGACTACTCTTCCGTATCTGTGACTTTGTACTTTGGTGTTATATGTATTGTGATCCGGCTTCTCAATTACTCTTCCTTGTTTGTGTTGCTTGTCCTGTTATATATATGCGCTTTGGCATAGGGAGGGATCGCCCTCTAGTTGTCCCATACCATTTAGGGTACATGAGGAAAGTATATAGGGCCTTTTCGGGGGATTGCATTAGGGCTCATTGTCCTATTTGTGTTACTTTATCTGTTTGCTCCCATGGACCACTTTTGTTTCACTAAATTTTTATTCTTCAGAATGGGGTATTCCCAGTTGCCAGCTTTAAAGGTATGAACATTACAGTGAAATACATTTCTGCAACAAATGTGTGACATATGAATATACCCGATAACCAAGTACCACCATCCATGTTAGTTGACTTTACTTTGCCATAACCTTTGTATACATATATGTCATTTTCCTTTCCATACTTTTTCTATTTTCTTTTTTATTGCTGCCTCCATTTTTCTATATAAAAGTATTGCCTTATATATTTTGAAGTTCTTTCTATTTCTCCCATCAATCTTGACATTTTTGATTATTTTCCTTCAGCCCTGCTGCTCTGATTATATATTCATAGTAGAGGCTGAATAATATGGTGATAGTATGCATCCTTGTCTTTGCCAACCTTGAACAAATCTGCTTTTCAATTTTCTATCCTCACTGTGGCTTGTTGAACACTTTCAATAAGTACAGGTACACCCATTTAGTGAGATCATTCCATAAATTTACTTGGTCAACACACTCACAGACTCTGCAGCAAACAAGCCAACCTATCACCCTCCTTCTATTATCTAGGGAACCATTGCAGCTCTCATAGGTTCTACTTAAATCTGGCCTGTAGATGAGTCTTTATTTTTGTAATAGGTTCTTAATGGCAATGAATGATTAAAAGTAAAATTTTAGTTACGTAAAGAAAATATTTCAGATGGTTGGTCCATTAGTCTACATCTAATTTATGTCTTTAAGATTAAGATAGAGACTGCCCCTTACCTTCTGTTGTCCAGTTAGAACTTAACCAACAGATTCTTACCTACTATGGGGCAGTCGCTGTACACATTTGCGCTGTACACAGTTATTCAGGTGTTTCATCTAGAGGTGTTTTGCCAAAATTGTGTGTTCTTGCTTGTACCAAAGCCTATCAGTAAAATAACTTTAACTTTACCCTAATGTATCCTGCATTACAGATGAAATCATCAAGTCAGAAATGTATTCAAAATAATAGCTAACTTAATTTTGATGTCCCTGTAAACACTAACCAGGCATGGTTGTTATGAAATTCTAGTTTTTCAAAACTATCCCCTTCTGACCTACAAAGTTTGACTATGACAGTGGTGGCGACCCTATGGCACGGGTGCCAGAGGTGGCACTCTGAGCCCTCTCAGTGGGCACTCGGCTGTTGCCACAGCACAGAATTCACCAGACAGGACTTAAGAGATACTCCTGCAGGTCCAGGTAGCCCAGGACGTGAAGCATCTGGGTCTACCTGAGACTGCAGGAAGATAAGGTGTGGACATGGACAGATTATCATTGGTGCCATTGAAGCTCCTGCTCTTAGCTCTACAATTCTTCCTGGTTAGTGAGTTGTCAAGGGAAGCTCCAATGGCAATCTGAATTTTCCCTCCTTCTGTCAACGATATTGGTTCTGAAGTTGAACCACGGAGCGAGAAGATTTTAATAAAGTTAATGCTAGAATTTATGTGTTGGCGCTCTAAAAGGTTTGCCATCAGTGGACTATGACATTGAATGTATTTGTTACATCTCTGTCATCGGTTTGTGCTAATAGGCTGATTTTTTCTGTGGTCTACTCTGGCTCTATTATCTTCTCTGTTATAGTTTGATATTCCTGTATTCCTTGTTATTCTATTCTTGGCTTTTTTTTATGCATATCCTTTGTGTTTTCGATATTTTCCTTATATTCTCTCTCAGTTTGTTGCCTTCATAGTTGTCCTGTATTGTGTAGGATATACAGAGGCAAGCAGACAGGGCTATTGGGAGGCAGAAGTTCACAGTTTACTGTCCTTTTAGGTGTCCCTAAGTACAGTGTCCCCATTACATATGCTCGTTGGGCCTTAGCTGGATGGGCATACATCTGGCGCCATGGAGAGGAGGAGGGTTGACCCCTCCCCTCTCCATAGAGATCCACGGCATACAAGCCGTAACACAGGGAAAGATAGGACATGTGTGCGGCATCATATTGCTCTGTGCGCATACTGCCGTCTAAGGGGGGGGGGCGTATATACGCAGCATACGTCCCCCATACGTTCCTGTGCATGGGGCCTAAGCTTTTATTTATATTCTTTACTGAATCAAAGTCATTCGGTTTTGCCAAAGAATACCTGTAGATGTATAAATAACAAATTAAAAAATGCTAACTAAATCAGTGTAAGAATTTGTCCCCGGATTTGATTTTTGATTTGAAGGTATGCTACATGTGAAATCCCTCTAAAAGGTTGTTCAGGCATCCCAATTCCTGGCTTTCTAGTGAAAGAAAGACTTTACTCCTAGAGGTCAACCAAATTAATTTAGTGGAAAAGTCACTGAGGGATGACCACTATATGTGTCAGTCAGAATTTACAAACACCCTTAAGGCAGTAAAATGCCTCAATACCACTGGGAAATGATTTTATTTGTTTTCTTTTACTTTACTCGAGCACCACACATGGGTGATCTTTATGCCATCTGTGATATATGGCCAACAAAAAGTGTCATTAATATAAAGGGAGAGCACGCATAAACTGACTTTTGGTCAATAAATCTAGAAAGGCATGAACAAGTATAAACTAGTGTTTGTCAAAAAAATGGAAATTTACAGGACCTTCTGATTTCTTTTTCAAAGAAATTGCTTTTGCATGCATTTTACATACATACATGAATATAATACTGTCTTCCTGCATAACTATAATAATAATATATTTTTATTTATACCTCATAGTCATCATATTATACGTTGCTTTACTAATCATGATTTATAACTAAAATAGAAACCGCACATTTTTTTTTTTACCTAAATGAGAGTATGTTTGCCAAACTTGTCTGAGATTAAAAAAAATTTAAATATGAGCCCAGATGATATGAAAATAAAGAGTATACTCACCTTGATCAGTACAACACCTTCCATCACTGATTGCTACCGCCCACTTCTGTTTGTATACAGAGCAGTGACATGGCACTGATTTATCATCATGTCATTAAAAGGGTTGTCCACTTTCAGCAAATAATTGATGTGGTTTCAGTAAGGACAAGTTATACAATTTTCCAATATACTTTCTGTATTAACTACTCATGGTTTTCTAGATCTCTGCTTGCTGCCCTGCTATACAAAGCTTCTATGTTTACTTCCAGTGGACAGAAATCTGCCCATGTTGTTGTGATGGACATGCAGATGCAGGAGCTGTTATTATCACAAAAAGTAATCAGAGCCGTGTGATACTAAGGTTTCCAGCACCTGCGTGTCCATCACATGACCATGGACAGATTCCTACCCACTGGATGTAAACGTAGAAGCTTTATGTAGAAGGACAGCAAGCAGAGTTCTAGAAAACAGTGAGGAGTTGATACAGAAAGTACCGTATATACTCGAGTATAAGGCGAGGTATCTAATTTTAACACAAAAAAACTGGAAAAAACTAATGACTCGAGTATAAGTTGAGGGTGGGAAATGCACTGGTCCCAGCCTGCCCCCAGTATACAGCCAGTCAGTGCATGCCCCCAGTATACAGCCTGCAGCCCCTGCCCCCACGAATATATAATCTACAGCCCCTTCCCCCTAGTATACAACCTGCAGCCCCTGCCCCCAGTATACAGCCTGCAGCCCCTGCCCCAATATACAGCCTGCAGCCCCTGCCCCCCAGTATACAGACATTGCCCCCAGTATACAGCCTCTGCCCCCCAGTATAAAGCCTGCAGCCCCTGTCCTTAGTATACAGCCAGCAGCCCCCAGTCCCTGGTATACAGCCAGCAGCCCCATGGCCCCTTGTATACAACCAGCAGCTACTGTCCCCAGTATACAGCCTGCAGCCCCTGCCCCCAGTATACAGCCTGCAGCCCTTGCCCCCCAGTATACAGCCCCTGCCCCCAGTATACAGCCCCTGCCCCCCAGTATACAGCCTACAGCCTGTGCCCCCAATATACAGGCTGCAGCCCTTGTCCTTAGTATAGAGCCAGAAGACCCAGTCCGTAGTATGCAGCCAGAAGCCCCCTGTCCCTAATATACAGCCTGCAGCCCCCTGTCCCTAGTATACAACACCCCACCCGGTATACAGTCCCTGCCCGGCCTATAAGAAAAAAAAAAGTGTACTCGACTCCCGTGACTCGCTGACGTCACAGTTCGAGCTTCAGCACCGCACGGAGAGAAGGAGCTGGAACATCATTGGACAGAAGAGAACCTCCCGGGGGGCGTCAGAAGGTGAGTACACTTTTTTTTATAGACTCAAGTATAAGCCGAGTAAGGCCCCTTCCACACTTGCGTTGCAGATCACATCAGAGTTTGATCAGGGTGCGATCAGGGTTTGGTCAGTGAAAAACGCACATTTTGCATCAGAGTTCAATCAGTTTTCAGTCAGAGTTTGTTCAGTGTCTCAGTTTTTCACGCACGTTTTCAATGCAATTTCAATGCGTTCAATGGACTCAGGACTGAGCTCTATATTTTCTATGGCAATTGATGCGTGAAAAACGCATTGCACTTGCATGTATCTCAGAGTGCAATGCGTTTTTGATGCATCTCCATAGACTTGTATGGTGCGTTTTTCACGCGCGTGACTTGCAAAAGTAGAGCATGTTGAGATTTAAACGCGCGTTTAAAAAAATGCGCTATGTGCGTGAAAAAAAATGCAAGTCTGAAAAGACCCATTGATTACAATGGGTCAGAGTGCAATGCAAGTCAAAAGCACGCGCAGAAAACGCGCTTGAAAAACGCAAGTGTGAAAGGGGCCTAAGGGTTTTTCAGCACATTTTTTGTGCTGAAAAACTCGGCTTATACTTGAGTATATACAGTATATTGGAAAGTTGTATTACTTTTTCTTATACAAACCATATCAATTATTTGCTGAAAGTGGACAACCCCTTTAATGCATTAATAGAAGTGATCAGCTACAAAGAACATAGCTCTATGGGGAACCTGTACATTCATATATTACATGGAAAGTTTATTAAAAGGATTTGTCTAGGGTTTGAGAATATGGCTGATTTCTTCCAAAAACATATCCACACTTAACCAAAAGAGGTGTCTGCAACTTTGCTCCATTTATTTCTATACAGCTGACAGCATACAAGCAATGGTCAGCTGTGGTGCTGCTTTTGGGAAGGTTTTTCAAATCCTTGACATCCCATTTGATTCAATTGGTAGCCTATTTTCCCTATGGTGTTGTTTCAGGCGCATTGATCACTTCTACTAGTTTTTCCCTAGTAGGAGAGTAAGAATGCCACCTGAAAATAAACAGGGAATTACAAAACAAAGATTGTAAAAACAAAAAGCTAAAATGATAGATGATTTGGTATTTCTGTAATCTAACACATACAATTTTATGTGTATTGTAGCCATTTTAGAAAAAATAGACAAAGAAAACAGTGACTGTCTGACTTCATCCATCGCATATACACAGTGGAGGCAGCTATTGTGTGAGAAGAACAAATATTTATGAGAGAAATGCCTATAAAATCACTAGTGACTTCCTTCAGGCATGAAAGTGCATGTTACATCAATAGCCTTGGTGACACTGCCAAAACCAACAGCTAGGCCGTCCTCAATCTAACATCCACAGTGTTTCATGGATTTTCAGCCTGTCACCCTTTTAATCTAAGTCGCCTAACATTTGCAATTTGCAATAATTAAGAAGGAAAAACAATACCTACTAAAAGTTTCCAATTTTATTTCTGCTCTTACATAAGTTTGGGAAGATTGATAAATAGATCTCTAGGAAGTACTTCCCTGGAAACTGAATAATGAGATTGCTGCCTACTTCTCCGCTCAATATTTATAAGCCCCGGGTAAAATTTGGGCAAAACCACTATTTCATGAGAATTGCTTCCTAAATGGACTTCATGCAAATTACACGTCAGGAAGTAACAATTTTCTGCTCTACTCTTACTGAAGGTGTACGATTATACTACATAAAAGTTTTCAAATATCATTTTTCAAATGCTCTGTTTAGTAGAAAACATTTTTTGACTACCTGACAGAGGGTATATTAAATATTACTTGAAATATGCAGATATATTCATAGGTCATTAAAGCAGCTGGCTAGGGTGGCGTGATAGTGGGAATAGTAGGGAGAACAGTTGTAGAATATAAAATAAGATTATATTGTTAAATTAGAACTATATTTCTGTTCAATAAACTTTATTGAAATCAATGTATAACAATATTCAAGACGTTGTCAATGAGTCAATATATAATAAAGCAATATACACACTTTAAAGCAGTCAAGCGCAAATATTATTCATCTGCATAAATATGACCCTTCACTTTGTGAACACCACACTAGAAATTCCAATATGAGGGTTAATTCCTTAAATTAGAACTATATTTCAAACTTATATTAGTGAAATTTACTCTAAAATGATTTTAAAGAAAATACACCATCAAAATCCATCATGGTAAACCAGGGACACTTACTCATAGATCCAGACGCCATGACTGTGGTAATCTTCTTATATTTCTTATTCATGGCCTCTTTCCTTCTAGAAAACTAAACTTTTCAAATTATACTAATGAACCTGAGGGGGTGGTCCCAGAGCCCCTCTGTGATGTCTTTTCACTGGCTGTTAGAATGAGCAGAGCAGATCTCCCCCCTGCTGCGAGACATGTTCTGCTCATTGTAACAGACTGTGACCCTGCACAGCCCCAATACTCACCACAGCCCCTCAGACTCATTAGTATTATTTAAAAAGGTTATTTTAGAAGGAAGGAGGCCATGGATAACAATTACAAGATTACCACAGTTACACTGCCTGGATCTATGAGTGAGTGCCCCTGGTTTATACATGCTTGAATTTGATGGCAGATTTCCTTTATGCATAATAAAGGAAATCTGCCAGGTAAGAATGCTTTTTTGTGTAAGGGCAGCATAATACAGCTAAAATGCTGCAATCCTACCAGCCAAAACAGCAAAATTAAAAATAAGAGCACTGAACTAATACAATAAACACAACGTTTAAGAGTTTATTTTAATCATGAGAGGAGTGCATACCGCACCTCTCTTTAAACTGACAAGGTGTCTGGCAACCATGAAGGGTGGAGGATACATGATAGAGACACTGGACTTATAAACTATGATAAATACACTGGACTCATAGGACGAGATTTATGAGGAGGGGCGTGAAGGTGGGGCCCGGCCAAAGGTGAAGTGGACAGGCCTTGTTCCATCAAACTAGACTGCAAACATTCAGGCCTGAAAGTTTTCAGGCTACAGTGCAATTCGACGGTAGACAGGACCTGTTATGCTGGAGAAGCTGCCGACCAGATACATCAGGAGACCAGTTGACCAGTTGAACTTCTGTCTTCAGCCCTCTCCCCGCCGTCCAGATATACTAAGAGGCTCCGACCTTTTACTATATCCTAATGCAATCTTCATCAGGTCAAACCAGCTTAGACCAGGTCTAAACTGACTATGCCAAAAATCTCGCCCCAAACACCATATGACAAAGACCAGAACTGGGGCTTGGAGTAGATCACCCCAATTTGTTTGTGCCATATTTGCTTCTATGATTGTAGACCAGTAAATCTGACAGAGCCGTATTCCTGAAGACAATCCAAGCTGCGAGCTCTGAGCTGCTTAATGATATTCCAATGCATTAAACATTTCTATGTGACAGATTCAATTATAGAGTATTTGGGGCAATTAAATAGTATATATTTAACTTAACAGTAGAAGACACAACTCATAGAAAAGCCTGTGACAATAATCTATTGTAGACATCAAATAATTCTATACATACCTTAATTCATGAAGAACGGAGTGAGTACTCTATCAACAACACTAATCCAGAGCCAAAATAGTGCAAAGCACTTACAAAATAAATACTGAAGAATAAGTTAATGCATCTTCTTGTAAGACAGTAATAAAATAAAGTGTTGTGTTCTCGGATAAAGCAGGAGTAAAATTGCATCCATTGTCGATAACAGAATAAAAAAAGTGCACTGTAAACGTACCACAAACGTCTATTAGCGCACAAAAAGCTAGATATTAAGCAAATAAAACCTATAGAATTTATTGTCGTACAGAATCTCATTTATGGGACACAGTTCAGAAGTGAAAATGGCGTGAACCTCCTTGTCTCTATGCATCTATTATATGACTGTACCAAACCTACAGATAAATAGGAAAACTAATACATGAGAAGTTCTCCCCCACTAAAATATTTAGCTAGAAAATATCTTCCACACAAATTAGAAAAGTATTTAGCAAAAATCACACACATATGACACTAACAGCAACTTTCATGTATGGGAAAAGGTTTTCAGGGACACATATAAGTGAAAAAGAATCTGCTGTATGAACATTGGCAATGGATTGGAAAATTGTCCTGAAAATGGGGATTTACTATGATTTCAGTGTCAGACGTCACTAATGCTTTTGTAGCTGAGTCACAGCGATGTACCAAATAGCTGTGTCTCCACCATAGTGGTAAAGAGACATCCAAGTCTATAGTATTTCCCATGGTAGTGGAATTTTTGTATGTAATGTAACACATAACCTGTTAAATGGTCTTAAGAGTTTAGTGCGCAGACTGATAGAATGACTGACTGCCATCTCTCGCAGAACATGCCTGTATTTGAATGAATTACCCTAAACTTATATCCAAACTTTTCTACCTACTTCACATCTCTAGCTTTGTAGCTCATATTTAAAATGAAAAAAATAGCAGGTACCAGTTTTTGCACTGCATTTCTCTATCAATTCAGAGGTTACAACATTAAATGTATCATGTATGATTGTAATATTTTGCTAATATACTCTTGCTTAATATTTCAGCTTAGTTCACAACATTAAACTGTTATTTAGCCTTTGCTTTTTAATATTCCATATGTCTGCAGCAAACATCATGTTGTCCTTGTTCTGGATGTCATTAATGCATGCATTCTCCTCACTTTCACTTTTTTATAAGCTCCAATTAATCTGGCCAGCAGAGATAGGGCAGGGCAATGCTTGAGTGCTGTCACGTCTCCTCTCTGCTTGATGCCAAAATGACTGGAATACACTGTAACCTGTCACCTGTGATGAGCACTCATGTGTCCTTATATATATATATACTGTATTTTTAGGACTATAAGGCGCACAAAAAATTCTTTGATTCTCTCAGAAATCAAAGGTGTGCCTTATAGTCCAGTGCGCCTTATATAGAGCTGTGCACAGGTCTGCCACCTGCTGGTCATTCATCCTTATGGTGCGCCTAATAAATGAACCTAGACGTTTTAGCAGGCATTTATTGAAGGTGTGCCTTATAATCCGGTGTGCCTTATAGTCCGAAAAATATGGTATATGGTAAATATAGAGGTCTTATCCACATCTAGTTATACCAAGAACTGTAAAAAGTGTGCATTTAGACAAAAGAAGGTATCTACATTAACATAAAAAAACAGTAGGACTGTAAAACTCTTTATCTGAAAAAGTTGTTATGGGGAATTCACTGAAACAGTAAGTACTGTATATACTCCTACTGAGAAAACCTACCTCAGCTTATACATGAGTATATAAAAAAATAAACTTACTTTGTGTATCAGCCGGCAGAGGCCCGTCAATGCGCTTTGCCGGACGGCGCACACTATGATACGGTGGTGTCATCACTGATTACGTCATAGTGTGCGCTGGCCAGCAGAGTGTCCGAAGGTAAGTATGTACGTTTATTTTTTATGTGCTGAGCAAACTGGTGGATGGCTACATACTACACTCGGCTGGCTATTTACTAAAGAGGGAAAGCTGGCTAGCTATATTCTAAAGGGGGCTGGCTATATACGGAAGGGAGCTGGCTGGCTGTATACTAAAGGGGGCTGGCTATATACAAAAGGGAGCTGGCTAGCTATATACTAGAGGGGCTGGCAGGCTATCTACTACAGGGGTCTGGCTCTCTTCTATAAGGGGCTTGCTGGCTGTATACTACATGGGGCTAGCTGGCTGTGTACTACATGGGACTGGCTGACTGTGCACTATATGGGGCTGGCAGTCTTTATAGTACATGGGGCTGGCTGTATACTACATGGGGCCAGCTGGCTGTATACTACATGGGGCTGGCTGTATACTACAGGGGGCTGGCAGTGTACTACATGGGGCTGGCTGTATACTACAGGGGGCTGGCAGTGTACTACATGGGGCTGGCTGCCTTTATACTACTGAGGGCTGGCTTTATACTACAGGGGGCTGGCTGGATGTATACTACAAGGGGCTGGCTGTGTACTACATGGTGCTAGCTGGCTGTGTACTACATGGGGCTAGCTGACTTTATACAACAGTGGACTGTCAGGCTATATACTAAAGGGGGCTGGCAGGTTATATATTAAAGGGGGCTGGGTGGCTATATACTACAGGGGGCTGACTGGCTATATACTACTGGGGGCTTGCTGGCTATCCTGGGAGGCTGTGACCAAAGCATTTCCCACCCTTGGCTTATACTCAAGTCAATAGATTTTCCCAGTTTTTGGTGGCAAAATTATTGGCCTCAGCTTATACTCAGGTCAGCTTATATTCAAGTTTATATGGTAACTTTGTAACAAGCTTTGTATAAATCAATAGAATAATTTAATACAATCTACTTTGTAATATATATTATCAGTTTAAAGTGCTTCCTTGTCCACTTTGGCTCTTAACATTCTCCCTCCTCACTTTCTGTACTGCTTTTCTCTCTGATATCTCTACTAAATTACATGAAGTGACAGGTTACATATCAGACAGGAGGGGAATAAGTGAGTCACAGCAGCTACAGGAAGATTTCCACAGGACCGCAGACTACCAATATAGACTGCAGGGAAAAGAGCTGCTAGAACATACATACTCATATTACAAATTGCATAATGACCAGAAACAGTGCAAAGATTGTTACTAGGTTAAGCCCCCTTTAAAAGCTATTCATAACTTCGAGGGCATTATTATTGAAATACAGGCGGTCCCCTACTTAAGGACACCCGACTTACAGACAACCCATAGTTACAGACAGACCCCTCTGCCCACTGTGACCTCTGGTGACCTCTCTGGATGCTTTAAAATAGTCCCAGACTGCAATAATCAGCTTAAAATTGTCTGCAATGAAGCTTTATTGATAATTCTTGGTCCTATTACAGCAAAAAAATTTGAAACTCCAATTGTCACTGGAGCAAAAAAAAAAAATTGTTGGGAACTACAATGATAAAATATACAGTTTCGACTTACATACAAATTCAACTTAAGAACAAACCTACAGTCCCTATCTTGTATGTAACCCGGGGACTGCCTGTACTTCTATAGGTTTTGGTAAAAATTTACCTTGGTTTCTCAAATGATGCTTATCCTCATGTTCTCTGCAAAGAAATCCATCAGCAGTCAGACTGTTCTGTGTGTGTTCAGCTAAAATGAGTGTTTAGAACCATTTAACAGGACACGGATAAGAAGTACACATTGAGAGGCAGGGATGATTTTTTGATGTGTTTCTTTGCACAAGAACAAGATCTTACTGCAGTCAGTATAAATCATTTTCTTAGTTCAGTGGTGTAACTAGGAATGAGTGGGCCCCAAAGCAGACTTTTGGCTGCCCCCCACCCTCCCGACCACAGCGCCATCCCTTCATTAAATAATGTCCAGCAGCAGCCTCTATTCACTTATAACATGTCCAGTAGAGGCCTCCCCTCAGTAGTAACATGTCCAGCAGTGGCCTCCCCTCACTAATAACATGTCCAGCAGTGGACTACCCTCAATAATAACATGTCCAGCAGAGGCCTCCCCTCACTGATAACATGTCCAGCAGTGGCCTCCCCTCACTAATAACATGTCCAGCAGTGGCCTCCCCTCACTAATAACATGTCCAGCAGTGGCCTCCCCTCACTAATAACATGTCCAGCAGTGGACTCCCATCAATAATAACATGTCCAGCAGAGGACTTCCCTCACTAATAACATGTCCAGCAGCAGCCTCCCTTCCATAATAAAATTCCCCTAGCGGCCTCCATTTACTAATAATAAAATAACCTTAGCGACCTCCCTTTACTTATAATAAAATGCCCCTAGCGGCCTCCCTTTACTAATAAAATGCCCCTAGCGGCCTCCCTTTAATAATAATAAAATGCCACTAGCGGCCTACCTTTACTAATAATAAAATGACACTAGCGGCCTACCCTTAATAATAAATAGCCCCTAGCGGCCTCCCTTTACTAATAAATGGCTCTTTGCGGCCTCCCTTTACTAATAAATAGCCCTTAGCTGCCTCCCTTTACTAATAAATAGCCCCTAGCAGCCTCTCTTTACTAATAAAAAGCCCCTAGTGGCCTCCATTTACTGATAAAAAAAGCCCCTAACGGCCTCTATTTACTAATAAAAAGCTCCTAGCGGCCTTCTGTAGCTAGACTAGTCTGGCTCGGCTCCTCCAGGTTGCACCGGGCGCCTCTGTTCACGTGACTGACGTGACTTGACATCAGGTCGCATGAGTCACGTGACAAGGGACAAGCATTGCTGCCTGGAGGAGCTAGAGGAGTTACAAGCGGTGGATGGACGCAGCCCCTTGACAGGTAAGCACAGGGCAGAAACAGTGGGACACAAACACAGGTGTGGGGCACGACGGCAAAGAAACTCAGGGGTCTTGTTTCGCAGTGTAGAAGGGCTTGGGCAGGCGGTCGGACTGGGTCAAAATGCAGTATAGCCTGCAGACAACCGCTACGGCTGCTACGGCAGTAGTTCCGCTACCGTCTTAGTCCTAATGTACCTAAAACACGAAACGTTTACTCTGATTTCATGTCAGATAGTGAGAAAAACATGTATAGGTATCTATTTATATACGTAGTGTATGTAATTGTCTAAACATTGAGCATACAGTAGTTCAATAACATCCCTATTTTTTGTGCATATATAACTCATAGATTTGCTGCAAGACTATGAAATCCACATAGAAACACAATACCAAAGTTGTTCATAGCATAAACCTAGCACTAAGTGTTTAGCCATTCCATCAAATCAAGTAAGCTCGGTAATCTCTACTTACCACAGTAACAGTTCACTGCAGTCAATTACCATTAAACACTTAGGCACTTAGTGAATTTCGCCCAATAATGTAATCCAACATTAAAACACTATCCTGTGCCACACACGGCAAGGAAAGTATTTAACGTGAACCTATCAAGGAAAAAAGAGCAAGAAAACATAGAATGCCCTTAAGTAAGGAATATATGTTAACCCCCATTAACTAATACATTGGATTGTGGCAAGGGGTTCAACCAACCATATATAAACAGATGTATAACAAATGTCACCTTAAATTGGGGACAGGGAATTCCATACAAGCGGTATTAAACAAATGTTCTTTGAACTATGCCAACATATCATATTTCTTTAGATTTTTTTAGATGTCTAGTAAGCATTATACTTAACCATACATAAACCATATTGTAACTTATTATTTTTCCAATCTTTTGCAGACATTGGTTAAATGAATGCATGCATCTCAAAGTAACAATTACTGTGCAAAAAGGTCAACAAGTTGTATAGCCCCGATCCCTTAAGAGAACCCTGCTAAACAACAGTACTGTTCATTTCATAAAAGCTGCCCCTTGCTGCATCTTCGAAGGAGCAGGGGAAATATACATCTATTAAATAACTAAATTCAATCAAAAAACTGGTGCAAGCTGTAAATGTTCAATTACATTGACTATTTTGCTCTGGAGATTCTTCCTACTCTAGATACAAAGAAAAGAAAGCCTACTATGGAGGACACACCCACCCATCTGCTGGACAAAGGAGTCTGCTTGTAACACACAGTAGTATGTCCAGAATCTAAGTTCAGTAGTGTTATTGGTCCTGGGTGCAAATCTGACAAAAGATAACCCGCTGCATAGAATTTGTGTGTTTACCACACACACTGAAAAGCTGATATATCACATGGTCATAAGTATGCAGACTCTTTGCTGTAAAACTCATATTTAACTCACATGCTGTCCATTTCCTTCTGATTCTCCTTGAGATGTTTCTTTTCCTTCATTGATGTCCAGCTATGTTTAATTAAACTGAATGGACTTGATTAGGAAAGGCACACACCTGTCTATATAAAAACTCAAGGCTCACAATGCATGTCAGAACACATGAGAATGACAAGGTCTAAGGAACGGCCCAAGGAGAGATCAAATTGTGGCAATGCACAGATCTGGTCAAGGTTACAAAAGAATTTCTGCAGCAAGGTTCCTAAGGTCAAGTTTCCTAAGAGCACAGTCCTTAAATGGAAGAAGTTTAGGGAGAACTCAACTATTCCTTGACCTAGCCATCCAGCCATACTAAGCAATCTTGGGAGAAGAGCCTTGGTGAAATTGGTAAAGAAGAGCCAGATCATTGTGGCTGAGCTCCACAGATGCAGTAGGGCGATTGGAAAAAGTTCCACAAAGTCAACTATCACTGCAGCCTCCACCAGTCGGGGCTTTATTGGAGAGTGTGCCGACAGAAGCCTCTCCCCAGTGCAAGACATATGAAAGCCGCATACAGTTTGCAAAAAAAAACATGAAGGACTCCCAGACTAAAGAAAATAAGATTCTGTGGTATGATGAGACAAAGATTGAACTTTTTGGTGTTAATTCTTATTGGTATGTGTGGAGAAAACCAGCCACTGCTCATTACCTGCCAAATACAATCCCAACAGTGACACATGGTGGTAGCATCATCATGCTATGGGGGGAATGGGGGAGGAAGATTGGTTGCAATTGAAGTAAAGATGAATGCGGTAAAGTACAGAAATATCCTAGATGAAAACCTCTTCCCGAGCGCTCTGGATCTCAGACTGGGCAGAAGGTTTACCTTCCAAAAAGACAATGACCCAAAGCACACAGCTAAAATTAGAAAGCAGAGGCTTCAGAACAACTCTGTGACCATTCCTGACTGGCCCAGCCAGAGCCCTGACCTAAACCCAATTAAGCATCTCTGAAGAGACTTCAAAAATGGCTGTCCACCAATGTTCACCATCCAAAGGTCACAATGTATACTAACAAAATATATGTGAAGACTCACTCCTACTACACTGAATCCAATAGCCAAATCCCCTAGTATATTTTAGCAGAAAACCAACTATGTAGACAAAATCAAACAGGGTTGAGTCCGTTTGCCAGGTCCATTGTATATATGTTTATAAGTAGAATATTTGAGCTGCTCATAAATATACAAAGACCCAAAAATTGTGGTTATCTAATGAAAACCCTTGACAAAGCATTCTACACAAAACAATTTGGTCTGTATACATACACTTTCATACGACCCTTTTCTCAGCCCTGTTTGATTTTGTCTATCAAGCAGGATTTCCACTGATATATACTAGGGCATTGATGGCGAACCTTTTAGATACAGAGTGCCAAAACTACAACCAAAACCCAGTAACAAAAGTAGTAACCTATCGATCTCTGCTGTATCACATGTTTCAATTGCATTGGAGTCCTGAGGACACCAATACAATAGAGAGCATGAGACATTTGGATTGCAGCTTTCCTCCAGGGACCCCTGAAGAAGAAGTATCAGGGGACCAAAAGCAGGAGCTCTAAAGATGATCCTGTCCACACCTTCTCACTCCTCCTGTAGTCCAAGGCAGCCAAGTAGGTGTCGCTTTAAAATCGCACTGAGCATGGCGCAGCTTGGGCTGTCTTGGAGAACAGAAGGAAGCTTTGAGTCCTATCTGGTAAGTTCTGTGCTGGGTGCCCACAGAAAGGGCTCCGAGTGCCTCCTCTGGCACCCGTGCCATAGGTTCGCCACCACTGTACTAGGGGATCTGGCTATTGGATTCAGTGTAGTAGGAGTGAGTCTCCAGATATTTTAGATGTGTTATCTAATAAACATGTACTTTTACTGACAATGTATTTGTGTGCTGTCTTGGATTTCTTTGGTTGGGTACAAAAATTACCAATTGACTGCAATGAAACAAAGAGTGAAAAATTTATGTTAGTGTGGATACTTTACACATCCATTGTATATGTATATACATATTTGCAGTATATGATCAACTTGTGTAAAACCTTGCATTGAAGCCATTCTTCTTGATCTTATACCTAGGCTTTGCCCCTAAGTATACCTTTTTTATAGATATGCTGCTTGTTCCTCTATATCTATATATATATATGTATATATATATATATATATCTGTGTGCTTGTTTCCAGCACTCAGTAAACATTTCTGCAATTAGAATCTCCATTGTGCAAATTACTAGTGTCTCTTACCTTTTACCTTGACACCTTGAGAATATCAAAAGACAGACGCCAAAGACATTAACAATCTATCGAATAGTATGGTATGAAACTGCATCCATCGCACTTATGAACACTTTAATAACCTGTGTCAGATTTCTGCTTGCTGTAATAATATTTTTAGATAATATTGTTTACTGATTTATTATGTTTGTTATTTTTGGAAAGCAGTAAAAAGAGAATAATTTCAACAATAATTTCAACAACAATAACTGTGGCCCTGAACTGTATAGCGTCTGTGCATATTGCCATATCTACTTCTCAAGTGACTAACTCCGACCTGCTCACAGAATAAGAAATCCCACACATTTGGAAGGATATAATTATCTCCACTGAATAAATATTTGTGTCTGTTTACCTTTAAGCAATTTCTTTTCTCAATTTACAGGGAGGCAAAATAAACCTGATTCAGTGAGAATTTTGAACATTTCTAAAAAGAAAAAAACAACCCCTGCAATTAGGGTATCGGATGTGACACCATCTATTCAGGCCCTCCTCTGTTCTCTCGGGGGATTAGAAATTGGATCCAAGTGAGTCAGTGATTATAAAGCTGGTTTCATTATAAAAATGGAGTGATCTTCATTAGAAAACCCTTTTAGCTGTTGTCCAACTAACATGCGTCCAGTAGCAGTTTATTTATACCAATAGACGACCCCAAATCCAGTTTCTGCACTTATTCTCATGTGGGAACTCTCCTTGCCATGTACATACATTTCTTCAGTTGCATGTTATTAAGAAATGTTCTTGTGTGAAGATAATTTCCCATAAATGCCATGGTGTCCTAAAAACGAGATAGCAGTCCTTGGATATGACCACCCCTGCACTCTGGCAGCAGTGGACAGACATGTAATATTGAGCTCTGCCCAACCACCAGGATTAAGCAATCATTACCACAGAAAGGCTGTAGGACATGCAGTAACTCCAGCATGTGCAATTACTCCAGCAACAGTGGTCACAAGGACAACAATCACTACATTTATGAGAAATTATCTTCACACAGGTACAGTTATTTGATAACATCCAATTGAAGAAAGGTATTTATATGGCAGATTAATTAAATTAAATGTGAATGCCCTAATGGGAGTACCCCTTTAAGTGTTATAAAAAGGGCTTACCTGTCAAGTAGAGGGCTCAGATCTGTGATGCTCACACGGGATTCACAGCAGTTCTCCAATCTGAAACATGAGATAAATTATTTACAGTTAATTCATAGATGTTGTCAGGGTGACATGTGAAAGTATACTGTAACATGTTAAGCTAATTACAGTGTAACTCACTGGAGAATATGTGACCATTGGATAAAGTGAGTTGTAAACAAAATTATATACAGTGTAAATCTACTACTGCCTCATCTTCTGAAACAGATACCAGTAACCTAAAGAGATCACATTCCCTATGGATATCTAATGGCTATGTATAAAACTAAATAAAACCCTGTACTACAGTAGAAGTATGGTTGTGATGCTAGGTTGTTTTTGTACTTGCCCCTTTTGCTTCACTTTAGTGAATGGTAAGGCGTAGGAATCACATTTATGTTGTGTGCTTGAAAACCACCTATTGCTAAGTGAATGTTCCCACTTGTAAACCACATTGGGGCAGATTTATCAAGTGTCTGAAAGTCAGAATATTTCTAGTTGCCCATGGCAACCAATCGCAGCTCAGCTTTCATTTTATCAGTGCTCATGAATATTTTAAAGGGGAGCTGTGATTGGTTGCCATGGGCAACTAGAAATATTCTGACTTTCAGACACTTGATAAACCTGCCCCATTGTCCCAGATTTATTAAAGCCCCTGCACCAGTTTTCTGTCTGACTTTTCACATTCTTTTCAGTGCGGTCCAAGACACATTTGTGTTGCACAGGACACATTTGTGTCACATTTGTTGCTTTATACTTCACTGAAATGGGCGTTCTGGTGCTCAGTCGGACCGTAAGACAGATATAAAAGGAAAAGTCAGACAGAATTGTGTTGCACGCCCATGTTAAAGGTGCACCAAAAAAGGCACTTTGTCGGAGCTGTGCAAAGGGCGTCAGATTCATGAAGAACATGCGCCACAAATCCTGAATTTGGCGCCCCCTGCACCCTACATAAGCAAACTGCACATACTACAATTTACACTCTTTTTAGGTAATGTCGGCCATTGAAACAAACTGATGGGTGAAATGAAATGCCACAAATCCTTTCTATTAGATAGTTTAGTTTTTGGAGAAAATGGCAAAATACTGCATCCCTACAGCTGTACTTTAATATACTATTAGGCTATGAAAACTCAACATATAATAGTTATAGTTCAGGATTCAGCAATGTCTAGCTGAAGTGACCTATTTAAAATGTAAATTAGATGACCATGGCGGGGGGAAATGACAACCGCAGGAATATCCTAATAGTTACTTTGAGTCTTGGATCATTTGCCTTTATAAATAATGACCTCTACAAATCTTGTATATTTAAATGTTCAGAATTCACTATGCAAATAATACATGCATTAAGTAGATCAAGAGAGACTACCAGCATTAGCATAACTCTTTATTAATTTGATTTACTAAACACTGTACATCTATCTCATTTTACAAGCTAGTTTCTTTTTTTTATAATGAACAGTCCTAAAATGTGGCAAAATAATAACCAATGTAAAGTAGGGCATCAAAGCCACAATACAAGATACAGGCATGGCCATACTTTCTTATGTAATTGCATTGCTTCTGTGAGAAAAAAACAACCTTGTTTGTGCTTCAATGGTAAATAGATACAGTATGCACCCTGAAAACCCTATTGACACAATAGTATCCTCTATATGGATGGCAGGTGCTGGTGATCTATACTAGGGCGGCACGGTGGCTGAGTGAGTAGCACATCTGCCTTGCAGCACTGCGGTCCTGGGTTCAAATCCCACCCAGGTCAACATCTGCAAAGAGTTTGTATGTTCTCTCCGTGTTTGCGTGGGTTTCCTCCGGATACTCCGGTTTCCTCCCACACTTCAAAACATACTGTTAGGTTGTTTAGATTGTGAGCCCCATGGGGACAGGGACCAATTTGACATGCTTTGTGCAGCGCTGCGTAATCTGTGTGCGCTATATAAATAAAGACTTATTATTATTATTATACTAGGAGGATCTGATGCATGCAGGCCTGCACCACTAAGCCCCCTTCTTCTGACACAACCTGCACCCCAAGGTCCTCTTCATTCATACAGCCTGCATTTCCATGTACCCCTGTTCCCACATACCTTATACCCCTGTGTACCCCTCTTCTCACACACCCTATGTCCCGCATAGACTGTAATATGATGTTCATTTTCTTCTCCCTAAGGTTCCCCCCTCCTCGCAACAGGCACCACCCTAGATTCCCAACTCATTACAACAGCCAGAACCTCAAGCCATCCTCTTCTTCCCTACAGCTTTCAACTGGAGGTCCAAAGCCAAATTACTGTACCGTATATACTCGTGTATAAGCCGAGTTTTTCAGCACAAAAAATGTGCTGAAAAACCTCACCTCGGCTTATACATGACTTACATACTCACCCTCCGGGGTCCAGAGGGGGCTGGCTGTACACTTAAGGGGGCTGGCTGGCTACTAAAGGGGGCTGGTTGTATACTTAAGGGTTCTGGCTGGCTGTATACTTAAGGGTACTGGCTGGCTGTATACTTAAGGGGGTTAGCTGGCTGTATACTTAAGGGGGCTGGCTGTATACTTAAGGGGGCTGGCAGGATGTATACTTAAGGGGGCTGTCAGGCTGTATACTTAAGGGGTCTGGCTGGCTGTATACTTAAGTGGGCTGGCTGCATACTAAGGGGGTAGGCTGTATACTACATTGGGCTGGCTTGCTATATATACTACTGCTGGCTGGCTATATACTACTGGGGGCTGGATGGCTATATACTACTGAGGACTGGCTATATACTACAGGGGGCTGGCTATATACTACTGGGGGCTGGCTATATACTACTGGGGGATGGCTATATACTGGGAGGCTGTGACCAATGCATTTCCCACCCTCAGCTTATATTCAAGTCAATATGTTTTCCCAGCTTTTGGTGGTAAAATTAGAGGTCTCGGCTTATACTTGAGTATATAGGGTAAGCACATATTCGTAAGGACCTGTGATATTGTCATCACAGTTCCTGCAAACCCACTGAAACATACATATAGATGCCATTTCCTCATTGGTCTCAGGACTTGCAACTTCAGAGACTGGTACCTTAAGTGCATCTCATCCCCACTCTGCAATTGCTATTTTGAAAATATATCTATACTGTAACTGTGACCATTTCAAGCGTGCCGTGATTCTGTGTTACCATTGAAGCTAAACATATCACTTATCTTAACATACAGTACAATAAAAGATCCTCTGGACATTAGTTAACCTAACAAGGAATACTGAGGAGGTAATTGGTCCTGGATGACCATTTTTTCTGCTTCTGATTGGTCAGTAAAAGTAACCAAGCATCTGGATCTCCTTCAAGTCCTGGGGGTAATGGATTCTTACCGTTTACTGTAAATAGTTCACTTTCTCTTAGTGTCAAGTGGTGGCTTAATTCAGGCTTCACCTATTTAAGTAACATCATAAAAGATATGGTCTAATGAGGCAGCAGTCACCTCATTAAGTAAATGCACTATGCAGTAACATCGGATTCACTGTCTGCTGTTTTGTTAATGGCAATAAAATTGTTGAGTGGCAGGTTTTTTTAACACCTCTGTCAGGAGTACTTTTAGGCTGTCCTCCCTGCAGAGTGTTGCCGCCATCAGTTTTAGGTTTAATTACAGAGATGTCAGTGATAAGAATACACATGTAACTGGTATCTCTATTAAAATCTCCATTTTAAGAGAATGCTTTACAGACTATATATTTCCATATGGTTACAGAGGTATTATGCTTTATCATACTACTTATGTCATCATTACACATGTACAAGTGTGTGCAGAAGGTATTCTGATGTTTGCATGGAAAATCCAGACAGCCTTTATTAATGATTGGAACTCAGTACAAAAAAAGAGAGAAAAAACATCTTTACAGCATCCAAGAACATTCAGCATTTTAGCATAATCCTCACCTATAACAATTCAACATGTCAAATTACCTGACAGTTCGTGCTGTACTCACGGATCGCTCTGATAAAATCGCATAAATAAGGAGGTGTTTTTGTCATAACACTTGTTCTCCTCCAATCACATCTCATCCCCCATTGTTTGCTCTGCCCTGCCTTGATTGAAATGAGTCTGTAGGCTTGTTGGCAAAGAGAGATCTAGCAGGAAAGCTCATTTACTGAAATGCCATTCAGATCACATACATAAATCTGCTATTTCAGGCAGAACTAATTGGTAAAACTTTATATGAGAATTATTTCATTTTGCTTATTAAAAAGAAGAATGGTAATGTATGCGTTCATCGCCTGTTTTCCAGGATGGTGTTGCCACTTTAAGACCTAAAGGGAAAAAACCTTTTCCATAGCTTTCAAATAAGACTTGTCATCTAGACTTACTAAAACTTTGTAACCTACATTTAATATCAGAATCTTCACATATAAAATTATAGTAGAATGGACTGACCATCAGCACTTACCTCTTACTAAAGCCTGACCATCAGCACTCACACTACACTGTGCACTGACTGAAGCATTTTTATAGACTGTGGACATACTGGATTGTGGAGCAGCGGCTTTCACATTGGCCTGGGGACTGACCATTATTATTCATGCAGCGTTCACACTGGACTGTGGGCTGGCCAATATGAATAATAATGGCCAGCCCACAGTCCAGTGTTCACCCTGGTATTTATACTACACTGTAACACTTACACTAGACTGAAAAACTGATTGCCAGCGCCTTTACAATGAACTGTGGACTGGTTGCATAATGTACACTAGACTGTAGCTGTATAAACCAACACTACAAAACATGCAGGAGGGTACAGAAAGAGTCAAATAAAACAGAACACGACTATTACATGCAGTGACTCACAAGTGACAGATCCTCTAATTAGAGTCACTTCTATCCTCATCTTCCTATTCAGCCATGACACTTCTAACCACGACTTATCTCTTCCATTATCAGAGTCATCACATTTTTAGACATTGCCCAACTTCTCAATAAAAAAGCACCAAGAGAGCAATCTACCATTTTCAACCTACTACTACTCCTAATCTGAGCCTACAGCACTGCCCAAGGCCACTAACTATAATTAGTATCACACAAACTCTTCAAAATTGTACTACAGTAACATTTCTCAGTGATAAATTATGCCAACATGGTAATGCCACATACATAGAACTTTCTGAATTATTGTTAACAGAGAATGCCAATGACAGTAGTAATACAGGCTACAGACAGTGCCCAAGAATAAAAGCTATGAACAGACATTGCCCACAGTAAGTAATAGTGCCTGCAAAATGCCTACAAACCAATATTACTCACAGTAATAGTGCCCAAACAGAACCTCTAAAATATACCTTCATAATAGCAAACAGTGAAGGCAAACCTTTTAGAGACAGAATGCCTAAACTACAACCAAAACCAGATTAGTAATCCCATAGCGCCAACATTTTAAGCTTTAAATTATTGCTTACTGCTCTGTCACAAACTTTCAATCATATTGGTGTCCTGAGGATACCAATACAGTAGAATGAAGGAGGGAAATTTTGGGTTATCATAGTAGGTTCCCACCAGGTCCCCCATACAAGAATCCCAGGACCCAGAGAAGGAGCTCCAATAATAATCTGACACCACTATCTACACCTCCTCACTCCTCCTGCAGTTCCCGATAGCAGAGAGCTCACCATGTCCTGGGCTCCCTGAGACTGCAGGAGGAGGCCTTGAGCCCTGTCTGATGAACTCTGTGCTGGGACAACAGCCTGGGTGTCCACAGAGAGATCTCTGGATGCCAGCTTTGGCACCCGTGTCTTTGATTCACCATCACTGCTCTATAGTATATGTTCTCATAGTCTTCCAGGTATTATTAAACCAATTAGAATTCCTTTATAATGCCAGATATTGTTATACACATAACACATTAATAATGTCCTATATGTCTTCCAAAGAAATAATGGAGTACCTAAAACCCCTGCACAAAACATGCAAACAAATATTCTTCTAACATTATTCCCATATAGCACCCAACACTATATGCTAAGACTTTTCCCAGATGGCTTAGACACATAAAACAGTAACAGTAAGTCTTCCGACACTTCAGGAAATGGCAGGTCCCAGAGCCAAGTTTTAACCTTATCCACAGTTGAGTAGTTATACTGCTTAAGATCTGCCACAAGGCAAAACTCCATGGCTCAAACCCTAGAGGGTCCTTCTAACAAAGCTCAAGTTGTACCAGCATGTTATGGTCTATATTCAAGGTTCCTACCTTTAGAAGAGTGGGGGTAACACTGAGAAATCTTAAAGAGCTGTTCCCACAAAGACAAGATTCTTAATATATACACAAATATACTCAGTATAACAAAATAACACATTCTCTAATTCGCTGTTATTAACAATAATACAGCATTTCACAGATATAATTCCAACTTTTCTCCATCAGTCTTGGTGTATACATATTTGGTTGCCCCGGGATTCATCCATAAATCTGATTATCGGGTAAGGCAGATTCTTCTCTTCAATTGCTTCTCCTATCTGCAGGATGCAGTTTGCTTGGACTTATGGTGGAGTCTATTGTTTGCGGTAATGGAGACGTCCCTTTATATTTAAGTGGCCAAGTGGCATCCAAAAGTACGGATAAATTGTAAGTGCCCCTAATAATGTATGCACCAATTCGGCTCAAAATCTAATTACATGTAACCGATTGTGTCTCCATAGGGAGATCAGGCCAAATTATACACGACTAATTTAAATAACAAAGAATGATAAATTTTATTAATTTTAGTTAAAAGCATAGACAAAACATGTTAAAAGGGTTGGTTACAGCGGTGGTGGGATACACAGAAAAGGAACCTCCGGAAGGTCACGACATAATATTGCACATATACGTGAATAAACAGGTCATGCTTATTGCCTGAAAAAGGATGTCTTATTAAAGTGTATATGAAGTAACGTGCTTACCCATGTGGATAATCAAAGTTAACGTGACCCGGGTAGCTCCTGCCCCGACGCGCGTTTCGGCTTATCCAGCCTTCGTCTGGGGGTGGCGCCATAAGGGTCATAGGTGGCTATTTATCTAAATATTCCACCTATCAGCAGCGTTGCTGTGTAGAGGTGGAGACAGCTATACGTAATGGCAGGAAGAGATGAAATGCGCGTGCGCCTAACAGTGACGTGTCGCGGCACTACGGCGCATGCGCCAATGGTTGCCATAGCGACACTTCGTGTAGTGGCGCATCACTGGCCTGCGGCGCACGCGCATTGACCAAGAAATGAATAAACGCTGCACGAGACACATATTGGACATTACAACGCCGTGTAAGTGCATGACTAATGGGTAGTCCCAATGAATATCCATTGGAACTAAGAATATTTAGTCTGAATGTTGCCAGCAAGAAATATATAAATAAATAAATGTTACAACATAATTATATTATCTAAAATATTAGTAACAGTAAGTTTAAAGATTAGGAATAGTAATGTGTACATTGTATGAGCCTACTTACAAATAATTAACATGATACTATACTAAAGACCAATAAAAGGATACAAAATTACGCAGTTACACAATTACACAATACAGAATTACACAGATATAACTATTATCTATATCTATGTAAGGATCATGTTCTTTAAGATTGTATATAACATATCATGGCTAAATGAGGTGATGGTGGAAAGAATGGAGTGTCATAGTATAATTAGTTGAATACATAAGGATAACCTTATCAAAATATAAGGCGAATGTGCATGCATGTCATGCATGCACATGCGCTATTGAATTATTATACAACTTAACCTTAATAATTGTGAAGGGATAGGAAGTGAAGGACGAGTGCAGTGAAAGTGAAGTGAAGGAGAGGGGGAGTGAGGAAGTGAAGTGCCAACTAAGTAAATTATTGTGAAGAATAAAGGTTAATTGTAAAAAACCAAAATGATATCACATTGCTCAATTCAAGAAAAATTATTGACAAAGGTACGTATATAAATATACGCCACTACATGTCACAATCTCTTTGCAGATAGCGTAATGACCATTAGGTGACCGTAGCCACACTACTGGTTTGTGATATTGTTAGAAAGGCCATTGTGGCCTAAAAATTAACATATCCTAGATCCAAAAATATATAGTATAGTAGCCATTAGGTGACCGTGGTCACGCTAATGGTTTGTAATAATGCTGAAAAAGCCATTGTGGCTTGAACTAATTTGTAGTGGGCAAAAAAGAAAAATAATAGAAAAATAATAGAAAAATATAAGATCCTGAAAAGTACAGGAGTTAGGGTCCAATATTGATCCGTGTCTGATGGTTAATAATGGGAGATATAAGCCATTCGTATGGTTTGCTTCGGAGCCGTCTAAATTCGCACAAAATCTGTGGTAAGGAAGCGATGTTGCAGTCACCTATGACTAAAGAATATACAATTAAAAATCTGTTAAAAACATTTTTTACAAACAATGACGCAGGTGGGGAGATACAGCATGATAAACAGAGGTAACTAACTGTACTGTTTTCGTGGTGGTTGGTTATCTTATTCTAAAAATGGGGCAAAACTTATTGATTCGTTGAGGCCATTGGGTTGTATGGTATTGAGGGTCCATATCCACCGTGACTCGCATTGGGCTAATTTCTTTTGAATGGGTCCTCCTCTAATGCCCAGGTTAATCCTGTCTATGCCTCGTACTTTTAGGAGTCTTGAGTCTGAATGATGTTTTTCCCTGAAATGCTGTGCTACCGGTTTTCCCTCTGTGTTGAACATTGCATCACTTGATGCATTAATGTCGCGTATATGTTCTCTAATGCGGATCTTCATGGCTCTAGATGTCATACCGATATAAATTTTCTTACAGGGACATGTAGCGTAATATATCACTGCTTGGGTGTTGCAAGTGATATTCTGTGTAATTTTGAAACTTCTTGTCTCAAAGGAATTAGAAAAAGTGTCCGCGGTTTCCACATTAGGACAGGCGACACACTTGCCGCAAGGTTTGCAACCCCATTTTGGCAATTCTGCTCCGAAAATTGTTTTGGACTGTCCTGAGGTGTAATGACTGCTCACCAAGATATCACTTAGATTCTTAGCCCGGCGTGGTGTTATTGCGGGATATGGGGCTACATATTTTGCTATTACCGGATCAGATTGTAGAATCGGCCAGTATCTCCCAAGTGCTGTACGCATCTCATTCCAGTGTGAGTGGAAGTTGGTAATGAGTCTAACCTGTGTGGTTGGTTTCTCTTTTTTTCGGGGTGTTAATAAAGTTATTCGAGGTGTTGTTTTTGCCCGCTGGTAAGCTGTCTTGATCGATCTGTTGCTGTAACCTCTTTGTTGGAAACGGATGCGAAGGTCATCTGCCTGACGTTCAAAGTCCTCGTTCGTGGAGCAGATTCTCCGAATTCGGAGAAACTGACCGATGGGTACAGCATTTATTGTTTGGGGGAGATGTGATGATGTGGCATGGAGGAGTGAGTTGACTGATGTCTCCTTCCTGAATACATTGGTTTGTAAGAATCCATCCGGATCTTTGTATAGAAGTACATCTAGAAAGGGGACAGTCTCTTTATTCACCGTATATGTGAGCCTCACATTTACCTGGTTCGAATTAAGTCTCTCGAAGAATTGTTGTAGTTCTTGTTCATTGCCCCTCCAGACGATCAGGATGTCATCGATGTACCGGGTCCAAAAGAGGACCCGGTCCATCGCGGCATCCCGATCGTCACCCAATAGGTCCCTCTCCCACAGCCCCAGGAACAAATTTGCATATGAGGGTGCACACGACGCCCCCATAGCTGTCTTTAGTATAGTATCATGTTAATTATTTGTAAGTAGGCTCATACAATGTACACATTACTATTCCTAATCTTTAAACTTACTGTTACTAATATTTTAGATAATATAATTATGTTGTAACATTTATTTATTTATATATTTCTTGCTGGCAACATTCAGACTAAATATTCTTAGTTCCAATGGATATTCATTGGGACTACCCATTAGTCATGCACTTACACGGCGTTGTAATGTCCAATATGTGTCTCGTGCAGCGTTTATTCATTTCTTGGTCAATGCGCGTGCGCCGCAGGCCAGTGATGCGCCACTACACGAAGTGTCGCTATGGCAACCATTGGCGCATGCGCCGTAGTGCCGCGACACGTCACTGTTAGGCGCACGCGCATTTCATCTCTTCCTGCCATTACGTATAGCTGTCTCCACCTCTACACAGCAACGCTGCTGATAGGTGGAATATTTAGATAAATAGCCACCTATGACCCTTATGGCGCCACCCCCAGACGAAGGCTGGATAAGCCGAAACGCGCGTCGGGGCAGGAGCTACCCGGGTCACGTTAACTTTGATTATCCACATGGGTAAGCACGTTACTTCATATACACTTTAATAAGACATCCTTTTTCAGGCAATAAGCATGACCTGTTTATTCACGTATATGTGCAATATTATGTCGTGACCTTCCGGAGGTTCCTTTTCTGTGTATCCCACCACCGCTGTAACCAACCCTTTTAACATGTTTTGTCTATGCTTTTAACTAAAATTAATAAAATTTATCATTCTTTGTTATTTAAATTAGTCGTGTATAATTTGGCCTGATCTCCCTATGGAGACACAATCGGTTACACACAGGATGCAGTTTGCTGTCTGCCCCTTCCCCTCCATTAAAAGACAAGCTCACACACTCACAGACACTTTCTGCCAGCAAGCAGCAGCGTGCAAAGACCTATTGTACCAACTACAGATAAGATAAAATCTTTACAGCAGGGCGAGGAGGTTAAGCAGTGCTGATTTTGTGTTTGTATAGCTGAGATGTAGTAGAGCTAGAGTGTGTCATTGTGTTTAACCCCTTAAGGACGCAGCCTGTTTGTAGGTTAAGGCTCGGTCCTTTTTTTAAAAATTTGACCAGTGTCTCTTCCTGTGGTAATAACTTTTTAACAATTTAAGATATCCCTGTGATTTTGAGATTGTTTTCTCGTGAGACATTGTAGTTTATGTTGGTAGTATCATTTCGGTGATCCGGTCCTTTTTTGGGGGGTAAAAATTCAAAAATTTAGGAAAAATTTGAAAAAAATTACAATTTTCAAAATTTAAAATGTTCTACTTTTTAGACAAAAAGTCACACCACAATTTTTTTGGGGTAGAAACCTTTTGCCATTAAAATGCAATTGCCATTGGTCTGCTTTTTATTTCCATAATTTGTTTTACGTTTCCATTTTCTTTACGGATGTGAGAAGGTTTCAAGTTTTAGTAGCAACTTCTCAGATTTTTTTGAAATTTGAAAAATGCTAAATGTTTGGTGACCAATTCAGTTTGGAAGTGCCCTACAGAGACTTTTGTACTATATACCCCCACAAGTAGCACCATTTTATGAACCTAACATCTCAACCTATTCAAATCAGCATTTGAGAAGTCTATTAACCCTTTAAATATTTTTCTGGAAGCATACAAAAATGGATTGGAAATTTCAAAATTTAAATTTTTGATTACGATTTTTCTCATTTAGCCCTAAAATGGACACATTCAGAAGGAAGTTGTGGCAAATATACATCCCAAAATTTTTGCCCTGCTTCTTCCGAGTACGACAATACCAGATATGTGGATGTCAATTGCTGTTTCGTCGCACAGCGATGTCCAGAACAGTTAGTTCTATTGGGTTTTTGGAAGGCCAGTTTGGCTTCAAATATTTTGTGGTGCCACAGTGTACTTGAAGAGCCCCTGAAGAAACAGTACAGTAAAAAACCCCCAAAGATGTCACCATTTCGGAGACTAGACCCCTCAAAGAATTCGTCTGGGGTTGTGGTGAGCATTTTAACCCCCAACATGCAGGTAAAAATTGAATGCAAAGTAAATGGTGCATAGTAATAATTGCGTTTTTCTTGCAAAAATGTCATTTTAGTGCCTAATATACTGTGCCCAACCCATGGCAATTTAGACAAACACCCCAAAAATCATTCTGCGGGTTGTCCTGAGTACAGCAATATCACACATGTGCCAATAATTGACAGGCTGGGCACACGGCAGGGCTGAGAAGGGAAGGAGTGACATTTTGATTTTTCAGCTCCGTTTTTACACGTTTGGATTTGGAGTGCCATGTCATGTTTGCAGGGCCCGTGAGGTGCCAGTGCAATAGAAACCCCCGATAAATCATACCATTTTGGAAACTAGATCCCTCAAAGAATTCATCTGGGGTTGTGGTGAGAATTTTAACCCCCAACATGCAGGTCAAAATTGAATGCAAATTAAATGGTGCATAGTAAAAATTGCGTTTTTCTTGCAAAAATGTCATTTTAGTGCCTAATATATTGTGCCCAACCCATGGCAATTTAGACAAACACCCCAAAAATCATTCTGCGGGTTGTCCTGAGTACAGCAATATCACACATGTGCCAATAATTGACAGGCTGGGCACACGGCAGGCCTGAGAAGGGAAGGAGTGACATTTTGATTTTTCAGCTCCGTTTTTACACGTTTGGATTTGGAGTGCCATGTCATGTTTGCAGGGCCCGTGAGGTGCCAGTGCAATAGAAACCCCCGAGAAATCATACCATTTTGGAAACTAGACCCCTCAAAGAATTCATCTGGGGTTGTGGTGAGAATTTTAACCCCCAACATGCAGGTCAAAATTGAATGCAAAGTAAATTGTGCATATTAAAAATTGCGTTTTTCTTGCAAAAATGTCATTTTAGTGCCTAATATACTGTGCCCAACCCATGGCAATTTAGACAAACACCCCAAAAATCATTCTGCGGGTTGTCCTGAGTACAGCAATATCACACATGTGCCAATAATTGACAGGCTGGGCACACGGCAGGCCTGAGAAGGGAAGGAGTGACATTTTGATTTTTCAGCTCCGTTTTCACACGTTTGGATTCGGAGTGCCATGTCATGTTTGCAGGGCCCGTGAGGTGCCAGTGCAATAGAAACCCCCGAGAAATCATACGATTTTGGAAACTAGACCCCTCAAAGAATTCATCTGGGGTTGTGGTGAGAATTTTAACCCCCAACATGCAGGTCAAAATTGAATGCAAAGTAAATTGTGCATATTAAAAATTGCGTTTTTCTTGCAAAAATGTCATTTTAGTGCCTAATATACTGTGCCCAACCCATGGCAATTTAGACAAACACCCCAAAAATCATTCTGCGGGTTGTCCTGAGTACGGCAATATAACAGATGTGCCAATAATTGACAGGCTGGGAACACGGCAGGCCTGAGAAGGGATAAGCAAAATTTAGCTTTTGGAGCACCCTTTTCACTAGACTGGTATTGGGGTGCCCCTGAGGTACCAGTGCATTAGAAGCCCCCGAGTAGTGACCCCATTTTAGGAAAGGGCACCCCTCAAAGTATTGTTCTAGGGTTGTATGAGCATTTTAACCCCTAAGATGCTGGCCTAAATGTAATACAAAGTGAATGGGTCAGTGTAAAAATTGCATTGTTTTTTTCAAATGTGTCATTGTAGTGACAAATGACATCATCCCAACTCATGCCACTGTGGATAAACACCCCAAAAATCATTCTGCGGGTTATTACGGGTATGGCAATACCCCATGTGTGGCAATAGGCTACAAGATGGAGACACGGCAGGGCTCGGAAGAGACTGGTATTTGGAGCACAGACATTTCATTTTTTTTTTACATCATAAAACATTTGTAGATGCCCTTAGGGATCAGAACAGTAGAAACCCCTGAAAACTGATCCTATTTGAAAACTACACCCCTCCATGAATAAATCTAGGAGTGTAGTAAGCATTTTAACCCCACAGGTGGACCCCAAGGATGATGCATAATGGATAGAGCATAGTACAAATTATCCATTATTTCATCTTGTGCCCAGCTCCTGCCACGGGAGACAAACACCCCAAAAATCATGATGTGGGTTCTCCCGGGTACGGCAATACCCCATATGTGGCAATAATCTACAGGCTGGGCACACGGTAGAGCTCAGCAGGGAAGGTGCGGCATGCGGCATGATGTATAAGCTGTGTCAGCTGTGTGCATCAGGGTAAAATTACATATCCAGGGATGTGTGGTATATGCGGAAACAATCTTTCATGCATAACCCTGGTTTCTCGGGGCATGTGTCACACTGGTAGATGGTTTGTTTTTTTATGCCCCTTTTTGAGCACACCCTGCATCTCTTCTGTGTCCTTCCCTTGCTGGCTGTTTGGGGAACTTCTCCTGGAAAGTGCTGCCCTGGTACAATCCGTGATGTGGCCTCGCTTCCAGACGTGCTAGCACTCCCCCCTTCCTGGTCTCTAAAAATCAACTTCTTCACTACCACCTCTTGAAATTCCAGGAAAGTTCCCCTCTGGCCGGCACATCGATGTAGCACGAAAGCATTATACAATGCCATCTGCATGATGTGCACGGCCAGCTTTTTGTACCACACCCTCGATTTCCGCATGGCGTTATATGGCTGTAGTACCTGGTCCGACAAATCCACCCCTCCCATGTACTTATTGTAATCCAGAATGCAGTCTGGCTTGGGGGCTTCTGCACTGGTACCTCGTACAGGGGCAGAGGTGGTGGTGTGCCCATGTATTGTTGTTAGTACAAGGACATCCCTCTTGTCCTTGTACCTAACACACAATACTGAGTCGCTGCTTAGTGCTCGGCTCTCGTGCCTTCTGAGCTTTTCCCCTAGCAGCGACTTAGGGAGACCTCTCTTATTCCTTCTAACAGTGCCGCATGCCGCAGTTTGTCTGGAAGCGAGGCACTTGAACAGGGTAACACTGGTATAAAAATTATCCAGGTAGAGGTGGTAGCCCTGGTCCAGTAGTGGGTGCACTAAATCCCATACTACTTTCCCAGCAATTCCCAGGAAGGGGGGGCATTCAGGGGGCACTATTTTGGAATCCTTGCCTTCATATATCCTGAACTTATAAGAATACCCTGATGCACTCTCACACAGCTTATACATCTTCACACCATACCTTGCCCTCTTATTGGGCAGGTACTGGCGGAACTGAAGTCTCCCTTTGAAATGTACCAGGGACTCGTCTATCGATAAATGCCTCTCTGGAGTATACACTTCCATAAATTGGGCATTTAGATAATCTAATATGGGCCGGATCTTATACAACCTATCATAACTGGGGTCACCTCTGGGTGGGCACTGTGCATTGTCGGCAAAATGCAGAAACTTATGGATGGCTTCAAAGCGCATCCTACTCATTGCCATGCGGAACATCGGGGTGTGGTACAGAATGTCTGTGCTCCAATAATCCCTGATAGATGGCTTCTTTACTAGTCCCATAAGAAGTACTATGCCCCAATACTTATCCATCTCTGCTGCACTAACAGGGGTCCACCTGTGGGGTTGTGAATAAAAAGAAGTGGGGTTTTGGGCAATGTATTGTGCAGCGTAGAGATTAGTCTGGGACACCATCAGACCAACTAGGTCCTCACTAAAAAAGAACTTAAAAAAGTCCACTGGCCCGAGCCCTGCCGTGTCTCTGTGTATCCCAGGACTGGCCGTAAAATCAGGGACCTGAGGGGCATAATTACTGGGGGTCACCCATGTGGGGTCAGAAGTCCCGGGCACTTCAGGAGAAGTCCCGGGCACTCCAGCAGAAGTCCCGGGCACTCCAGCAGAAGTCCCGGGCACTCCAGCAGAAGTCCCGGGCACTCCAGCAGAAGTCCCGGGCACTCTGGCACTACTACGTAAGCGCCTTCTCGGGGGTTCCTCAGAGTCGCTTTCTGAGGACGAGGTAGATAGATAAAACGGACACTCGTCCCCACTAGCTGACTCCGTATCGGAGGCCATAAAACTATAGACCTCCAAATCAGTATATGATTTTTGTGACATGATGGGGGAGATAGTATAGAACCTACACTACACTACACCTACTACACTACACCTACTCCACTACACCACACAACGCCTTCTCCTCCTCACAACGCCTTCTCCTCCTCACAACGCCTTCTCCTCCTCACAACGCCTTCTCCTCCTCACAACGCCTTTTCCTCCACACAACGCCTTCTTCTCCTCACAACGCCTGCTCCACCACACAACGCCTGCTCCACCACACAACGCCTGCTCCACCACACAACGCCTTCTCCACCACACAACGCCTTCTCCTCCTCACAACGCCTGCTCCACCACACAAAGCCTTCTCCTCCTCACAACGCCTTCTCCTCCACACAACGCCTTCTCCTCCACACAACGCCTTCTCCTCCTCACAACGCCTTCTCCTCCTCACAACGCCTGCTCCACCACACAACGCCTTCTCCTCCACACAACGCCTTCTCCTCCACACAACGCCTTCTCCTCCTCACAACGCCTGCTCCACCACACAACGCCTTCTCCTCCTCACAACGCCTTCTCCTCCACACAACGCCTTCTCCTCCTCACAACGCCTTCTCCTCCTCACAACGCCTGCTCCACCACACAACGCCTTCTCCTCCACACAACGCCTTCTCCTCCACACAACGCCTGCTCCTCCTCACAACACCTTCTCCTCCACACAACGCCTTCTCCTCCTCACAATGCCTGCTCCACCACACAACACCTTCTCCTCCACACAACGCCTGCTCCACCACACAACGCCTGCTCCTCCACACAACGCCTGCTCCTCCTCACAACACCTTCTCCTCCACACAACGCCTTCTCCTCCACACAACACCTGCTCCACCACACGCCTGCTACTCCTAAACGCTACTCCTACTCGCTACTCCTAAATGCTACTCCTACTCGCTACTCCTACTCGCTACTCCTAAACGCTACTCCTCCAACTCCTAACGGATCGCACTGAAAAGTGCGGTTGTGGGGGATAGGGAAAACGTACAAGGGGGGGGGTAATTTTGTGTTTTAGGGTACAGTACAGGGACAGCTCTCTAGCACAACTCTCTCTAACAACTCCAACACCAAAATGGCGCTGTTAGAGAGGGTTGTGCTGAGTAGATCAGCCCCCCAGCGTCAGAGATCGCTGTCATTGGCCAATCTGAATCGATTGGCCAATGGCGGCGATCGACGTCACAGGACCAATCAAATTGGTCCTGTGATGTCATCGGTGGGGTGTCGGCAAGCGTTGCCGACACCTCCCACCGACGTGTCACCGGCCCGCGTCACGGATCACTGTCATTGGCCAATCGCGATGGATTGGCCAATGGCGGCGATCGACATCACAGGACCAATCAAATTGGTCCTGTGATGTCATCGGTGGGGTGTCGGCAAGTGATGCCGACACCTCCCACCGACATGTCACCCTGTCTCGTGACAGGGGGACGTCCGAAAATGGAGTAGCGCTCGCGTCCGATATATCGGACGCTGAGCGTTAAGGCACTTTGCTCAGCGTCCGATATATCGGACACTGAGCGCTAAGAGGTTAATATCCATCTCACGGATCTCATCATCTCTCATTTCGGATCTGTCTGTTCTCTCCTTTTCTATGTGTCAGAATGTGCAGAAGCTAAATTAAAGTGTACATAAACCCAGTACTGTATAGTGTAAGCACATTGTCAGCACACAGCATCTCATAGCACAGAGGAATTAATAATACTAATCTTTATTTATATAGTGGCATCATATTCCATACCGCTTTACAAATCATAGGGGACACATACAAATAAAATACTAAATTACAGAGTACAAGAGCTGACAAGAGATTACAGTCTATGAGATGATAAATCATGAAGTGTCTTCGAGATTTCCCAATCACACTCTGGAATCTTACACTGACCATCCTGAGTGATAGGAGCTAAAACAGCAATTAAACTGAGTAAAATTGTAAAGTAAAGGGGTTAAAAATTATCTTTATTGAGTAAACATCACTAGGGGACTAAAATTTTAGAACTTTCTTGGGCAAACCGCTTCAAGGGACTGTACAACTTTAGACCCCATGGACATAACCGAATTGGCGGCCAAATCACACCCCCCTATAGATGTCTATTATGTGTCATGGTGTGGGGAGCACACTTTGTCTCACTGCACCGTGACCAGGGCAAAATACAGAGCGGGTGCTATTAAAGGATCAATTTGAGGTGCTGCTGCTCATCATTCAATGGAGAGGGAAGAGAAGTGCTCACCATCCCCCCTTCCACCCGGCCGTGTACTCCACCCGGAATCCGGCCCGAGTGAACGTTCATGTGCATGATGTCTTATACTGTACAAACTTTGGTGTTGAAAGCAACAACCAAGAATGAAATATCAGAGTAAAACATAAAAAACCACCATAGCAATGGCTGACACCATAGTACAGCAGAAAATAAACCCCCCCAGGGAAGTATCCTGACATAGAATCGTGTTGCCCCTTAATATACGCTACACAGTATTAAGACCCTTAGTGCTCACTATACAGTATAATTCCCCCCAAACCTGCTATTGAGCTACCCTATATAATAATAATAATAATAATAATGGGTTTTATACTTCTAGAATATAGGAATTATTGACATGGGTTTGGCTCTATTCATATCCAAAAAACACAAGCGATTTACAAACATATTCTGATAAACAGGATAAAATACAATATAAGTAGTAACATAAAGGATGATGGAAATATCAGGTGCTTCCCCTCACCAGGTAACAGTGATGCACTCAGAAATAATGTAATGGGGCATGAAGAATGTGATCTACATTTGCACTGAAGAGGAAAGACTGGACAAGGCTGCAGGATGTGCAATGAGCTTCTGTGACATTAGGTAAGAGTTTTTGAACTCCTGACTCTACACTACATGACAAGCAGAAGTTGAGGGTAAGACAGCTGATACAGGATGCTTGAGTTTGAAAGGCCAAGTAACAAGATTCTGACGGTCATTCTAATTTATACAATGACAGATACCCTGTGAATCCTAATGAATAAAAGCCTGTTACATTCCTTGTTCTATGACATGGAGCTATTACCTTATTCATAGATTCGTTTTCTTCATAAAGCCTTACTGAGAAATGACTGAATAAAAATTAAATATTGGATTTTCTAAGACCAGTGCGACTTCAGCTATGAACAGGGGGGCTTGAAAAACACAAAGTGTACATTTCAGATACACATATTGTACTCCCTAGGGTCATAGCCACATTGCAGTGCATGATAAATGGCAGTATTACAATATACAGCCCTTATTGGAAGACTGTTGTGTATCTACATCAGATGGCTAGGAATAACTATGAGGTCAAATTTATGAAAACTGTCATAATAAAAAAAAACCACAGCAACCTATAACAGCGCAGCTATCATTTTTTAAAAGCATTATAAGAAAAGAATGGTTGTTATGGGCAACAAAGATAATTTTTCTAGGTACATTCGAGGTCATCTGCCAACAGTCTTGAACAATAGGTTAACAATTTTCTGCCTCTTCTTTGTGTTCTAATACTAGCATGGCCTCTAAATTCCAGAGATTTAGCTTTGCTGGGTGGGAGGTTATTTAGCACACCTAATAGCTAAACTTCTTAAAACAGTTTGGAGATTTTTCTATTGATAACTTGCCTTTAGGACAAGTCGTCAAAATTATTTTGTTGAGTAACCAACTTCAGAGAGTTTTACTGTATACCAGACAGAGCGCCAAACAGTGTGTGTCTCCTTTCATATTCACTTTAAAATAATAACCCTCGTCCACAAAGCTCTGAATAATGCTGCACCTCCCTATCTCTCTTCTCTCATCTCAGTCTATCGCCCAACCCGTGCTCTTTGATCTGCCAATGATATAAGATTAATCTCTGCCTTAATTCAACCTCTCATGCATGTCTCTCTCCAGGACTTCTCCTGAGTTGCACCAATTCTCTGGAATGCCCTTCCACAAACTCTCAGACTAATACCCACACTCCAAAGTTTCAAACATGCTCTTAAAAAACCCATATCTTTAGGCAAGCCTATCACACTCCCTAACTGAATGAAATGTCAACTTTCACTTTACTAATTCATCCTATGCCCTCCTCCTGTCTGTTATGCGGCAAACACCAAATATAAACCAAGTTCCAGGCTTCTCTGCAGTTACTTTCACCTTGGACCTTGTAAATAAAATGGCGGCTGATGGCTGGTTTAAGCAGCAGAATTTATATTTATTAAATTATTTATTAAATAATTTTATATTGTTCCCTTATAAAGAATAGCTGGACCATTATATAATCTCTTATACCTCTTGTGTCACCGCCTTGATCCTCATAGAATGTAAGCTCTTGTGATCAGGGCCCTCACTCCTATTCTTCCATATGAATGTTTGTACTCTGTAATGTAATATCATATTTGTATATGTCCATATGATTTGTAAATTGCTACGGAATTTGGTGGCGCTATATAAATAAAGATTATTATTATTATAATTATATTATTAGTGACATGGGATTGCAGCCTATTTACTTGAAAGAAATGCGCTACAGAAGAACCATGTGAACTGGACTTGACATCACTGCAAAACCTCCATCTATTGGTGGGGTAGACAATCTACTCTCATAAATCTGATATTCATAACGTATTATAAGGATTAGTCATTTATATAAAAATAAGCTACTAAAAACATATTCTTATACAGCACTGCAATGTACAATGTACAATTTTGTAAACAAAGTAAACAAAATGGACCGACAAACACTAATATATCAACAAAAAATAAAAATGAAAAATGATGATTCAGATCAGCTAGTCTTTTCTACACCATATAGTAATGACTATCATGACATCATAAAAATAATTAAAAAATACTTACCGGTCCTTACAACTGATGATAAATCATATGCCATACTGGACAAAGGCTGCCGTTTCGTGGCACGCAAACCTAACACCATAGGTGGCATTACATCACCATCAGTATACACTAACAAACTACATCAATCACCAACATGGTTAACTACAAAAGGTTCATACCCATGTGGAGGAAATAGATGCAACCTATGTAAATATATGGCCTCTACCAAACATTTTTCATCATGTCAAAATCAAAAAATTCATAATATTCATACCATCATTAATTGTAACTCTAAATATGTTGTATATCTAGCCACATGCACTCAATGCAATGTACAGTATGTAGGTAGCACCATACGTCCATTAAAAACAAGAATATCAGAACACATACGAGATGCTACTAATACAAAAGAAGATGCTGGGCTCAGAAACATATCATGTCTATCCAAACACTTCATTCATAACCATGCAGGAGACACCTCATATTTACGCATTACAGCAATAGAAAAGGTCACGGCCCCGTCACGGGGGGGAGATAGAACATACAAATTAAGGAATAGAGAAATACACTGGATTCTAAAATTAGACATGCGATATCCACAAGGCCTCAATAATAGATCAGATACTATGTATTTCTATTAAATCATGAATTCAATTACAACTGGGTATTTTTTCAGATTTAACACACCCACCTCCTTACATCATACGCCCCCTCTACCTTACTACCTATGCGCATGTCTTCATTAGCGCTAATACTATTGCACCTGACATTTTAGCATAAGAAGCACGCTTCATCCCAAAGCAGACAGACCATGAATAAGGGCAACAGACAAGGTTACGCCCGAAACGCGTAGGTCTGCTACTATGCACTTTTTAACAGGCACTATGATATGCACATAGCACTTTCTGTGCATCCCATGATTTTTTCCGTCAAGAAAATACTTGATTTTTATCTTTTTGTAAACTAATAAGGTATATGCCTTTTTAATCAACGAATCACGAGTGCTGGATCCACAGAATTTCCTCTCTCTAGTTCCACACCTGCAGCGGCACAGGTATACTGCTGTCCAAGGACCCGGGCACCGTTCACACGGCTCGAGTGGGAATCGCATACAGGACTGCCTTATATAAGAATACCGGCTGACAAGGTGAGCTGCAAGCTTTTACCTTTTTCAACATCTTTACATTTTTCTATGTAATGTACAATGGCTACCTATCACGAATTTACAAGTAGGGATCACTTGGATATCAGATTCCAAAATTCAACTGAACAGGTTGTGGGTTCGGCTCTGCGAACCTGGACTTCAGCCAGAAGTTCAGGTTTGGGTTAAGCATTAGGCTCACCTTCCTTCAAGAGCAGTTGGGGACATATATAAAATGCTCCCTGCCAGCTGTTGCCCCAGTTGAAATATAAATCATCCATAGACTGGTCTAGGGTTTCAGCAGCATTAGACGTAATTTGATGAGGGGAGGGGTGATTTGTGCATCAGCCATCCCGTTGACGGCGCCGATCCGGAATGTCCGACAGGGATTTGGAGCTGTCGTGATTCACTAAGATCGTGCGGCCAATTTCCTGCATCTGTCGCCTCCCCCGCTGAGGTCCACCGGAGTTCACCTTCTTCTTCCCGGTGCATGTGAGTGCTGACCTTGCGACACAATTTGGTTTTTAAATTTAGCAGTTTGTCCAAATCAGTCGGGTTGTCCTATGGCCACGCCCCCCAATTTGTGTCCCATGCAAGCCGGCGCCAATGTGCCACAATACAATCGCGTGCGGGGCAATTCAGGGCAAAACGGTAAAAAGTCGGCAAACCCAAAGAAAACGCGGTGTTTGGACCATTAGTAAATGTGCTCCTATATATTTATTTGCTTTAATTAAAATTTCATACACCTCTTCGACAAAATAAATACATCTCAAAATTGTTAAGAGGACTATTATTACTCCTCTGTAAGAATTTTAGTGCCACCTCTGTTTCAGCCATATATTTAAGGTATTTTAGAATATTTAGTAATAAGTACAATATCCTTCAATTGTCCAGCCAGGCGGCTTAATAATAGACTAAAACGTGCACATTTTCTAGAGGTTTTTTGAGCAGCAGTCACCTCGTTCACAGACAGCATTACAATAAAAGATAAGAAAATAAAGATAAATTAGAAAAAAGGAATCATTTTGTTAACTGGTTTTATTATTCAAAACAAAAATTTGGTGACTTCGCTGAACGCCTTATCGTCAAACCTGTTTTCCATGTTAATGACCAGGTATTTTTTTTCCATCAATGCCTTCTACAAGCTATAACCTAGAGGTCTTGTTTTTGGGACAAAATGTAGTTTTCAATAGCATGATTGTGGGTTTCATATATCCTGCTGGTGAACTTATTTTTATATAGTGCACACAGATTACGCAGCACTACACAGAGCTTGCCAAATTGGTCCCTGTCCACAATGGGGCTCACAATCTAATCAACCTACTAGTATGTTTTGGAGGAAACCTACGCAAACACAGAGAGAACATACAAACTCTTTGCAGAAGTTGACCCAGGGACCTGAACCCAGGCCCCCAGCGCTGCATGGCTGTAATGCTAACCAGTAAGCCACAGTGCTACCCTAATTATAAGATAATGCAAATCAGAAGTTATTTTTATTTAAAAAAAATATAAAAAAAAAAAAAAAACATTTTTGGTTTATTTTTTTAAAGTTTTTTTTGGCATACAGGATAAATGCTATTTTAGTTTTATATAAAAGTATAAAATGTGTGTGATTTACAAAATTTTCTTTAAAATGAATGGGCAACTTTTGCCATTAACTGCTGTAAAAAGTTGACATGGCGGTCAGTAAGGTGTTAAAATGGAACACCAGTGCATATTTATTTATCATAAATTCTGTGAATCAGTTAAGAGATGTATTGGGGGAAACCACTTTAAGGAGGATCTATTATTAAAAATATTACTAATCCTTTCAAGGGAACCTGTCAGTATTGACATAATAAACCACTGCCAGTATGTTGCCAAGCAGCTGAACACCTTCCAGATCACGGTTCTTTTATGACCCAGTGTGGTGACTTCATCCAGGAAATCAACTTTTAAGTGTGATGTAAATTGGTTTTATATGTCAAGGAAACTGAGATTTTAACACTGAAGTCAATCTCGCTCTTCCTCAGAAATCCCCTTTTAGTGTAATTAATGGTCCTGCATCCAAAGACATCACTAACCAGATCTCCTGAAATCCGATCCATGATGTCAATCACAGTGAAGGAGGCGTTAAGAGTTTCCCACCTTCACTTTGGTGTTTTTTCAGTTTATGTTTATTTTTAAAATTTCAAATAGAAGCATGCATGTCTGGTAAGGACACTGGAGCGGACATCTGGCTGAGGGGGCCTGTTCAGACTCCCCAGTTGTAGTCAACAGGGATGATGATCTTGTCAAAACTCAGATAACGAAGTCTACAATTTCCTTATTATTAAAAATTTGTCTAGTTGTTTAAATCCAATTTAAAACATATACATACACAAAACAGTTAGTAATGAATTATGTTTATATAGGGGGCAAAAGGTGATTTATTCCAGGCAAAAAGGTAAAATCTTTATTCAGATAATGGTCCAAATTTTTCTTTTTAATCGCATATCATGTTGAACTACCTACACCCACCTAAAATTTCCCTTTTCTAATATGGTGTGGCCTCCTGTACTGTGTGAGCATGCACGACAAGCAGTATCAATTAACCTCTTACCCCAGTTGGGCAATGCATGACATGCACATTGCTTAACCCCTGATGACATGTCCAGGTGCAATAGTGTTCGAGGTGCTGTAAGTGGGACACTGGGTGTACTGGAGGTGGGGCACACCTGCATGCACCAAGATGCAGCATTGAATACATAACCCCCTTTATCACCCACATAAATACCCTGCACCCCAGCCAGGGTTTCAAGCCTCCTAAGGAAGTGTGTGTGAGTGTGAAAGTGCATTGGGGTGTCTGGCAACATCTCCTACAGACCAGCATAATTGGGTGAGTGACTAATTAGTTACATGTTGGATTCATAAGATAAAATTTGGTTGTCCTAGGAAGGCATTGGCCTTATGTACATTTGCACTTTATTTTTTCTGGGTGACCTGAGTTACATGTGGGATTGATATTTCTCTAGATTGTACCCCCTGTCTTTTGTGATTCACATATACATATACACCCGCTCAGACTGCATTGATGTAAAGCTTAGGCATATCAGTAACTGGATGAATTCACAATTAAATACTGTTTTTTATGTAGATGTCAGTTTTATCGGATTTGATAAATCTGGAGGTATATCCCCCTGTGCAGTGTTATCCTCTAGCCTTGTACAATTGTAAGGTATTATTTATGTATAAAACAATAAAAGTTTTGTTGAAACTAAATTGGATTTAATAAACATCCAATTCTATTATAAAGCAACTTGTTGATTCCATTCGTTCGGTTTTGATATGATGTTTTAGCGGCGGAGGTTCACATTAATATTGTAGGGGACATTTTAGATGCCCAGTACACTATATTATATTGTTTGTGACATGTTGAGTGTTCTAAGGATTTTTCTAAGGATGATGATCTCCATCTGGGAGAAAACATAGGGCTAGAGCAATGGTTTGGTTGGGGTGCCTCTGAGCCAAGAAAAATGAGCTGAATGTAATTATGTGATGGTGGGAGATACTGGACGCAATGACACCAAGAACCTCACCCAATGCTGTCCATGAGTTAGGAAGTGATCATTTTAGAACTTTGCAAGGCCTCACTTAGTTGCACATCCTGAAAACAGATTAACTAAGAGTGTGCGCCACTATTGGATTATTTGTGAAGCAAACTGCACAAAAGCAGATTTCACCACTTCTGATATAATTGGGCCTCTGTGTTAAATAAATGTAGGAAACTGCACTAAAAGTGCTCTGCCTGTGTATATTGCTCGGTGCACCAGATACATTAAAGGGGTATTCCCTATTTCAGCCAATAATTATTATTGTTTTAAAGATTACACAATTTTCCAATATTACTTCTGTATTAATTCCTCACAAATTTCTAGATCTCTCCTTGCTGTCATTCTATGGAAAGCTTCTATGTTTACTACTGGTGGACAGAAATCGGTCACACAGGTGCACAGATCATTAGTATCACAGACAGTATATATCAGTGTGTGATATAACGAGCCGCGCACCTGTGTGACCATGGTCAGATTTCTGTCCACTGGAATTAAACATAGAAACTTTCTATAGAATGACAGCAAGCAGAGGTCTAGAAAAATGTAAGGAATTAATACAGAAAGTATATTGAAAAATTGTATAACTTTATATTATAAAAATAATTTCATAAATTTACTATAATTGGAATACCTCTTTAAGAATGTGCGCAAGAAATCATGAATCTCTCGCTTCCGTGCACTGGCCTGGCAACATTTTTGTGGTGCACCTTTAACATAGAGCGTGCAAGAGAAATCTGGCGCATGGTCCAACTGAGCAACGGAAGGCCCCCAAATTTGTGTTGCATGGTGCCTAGTGCAGTTGCACCACAAAATGGTAGCAGGCAACACATTTGTGGTATAGACACTTCTCAAATACCTGAGCAAGCAGTTTACATTAGAAAAACGTGCAGTCTGACAGAAAACTGGCGCAAAGCCCTTAGAAAATGTGCCCCTTTGTCTGAACCTGAAATCACATAAGGAAAATTAAGTAAAAATGATAAATCAACAAAGGATAAAACAGATTACTTCAAATATGTGCATTGACTGACTGCAATCAGTTCTGCAAAGTGTTGAAACATTTATCAAATGTCTAAATATCACAATCAATATCCAATACTGTTGCAATTCTAAAGCAGAAAACCCGCTGCTTTACTAGAAAACCTTTTCAATATAATAATGTCTGTGCTTTGAACTAAGATAAACACCAATTTAAATAACTGATTCAATCCTTACTTAGCGATTAAATGCTTTCATTAGAATTGCATAATGCAATAAGTGGAGACAATGGAAATGTACTTTGTTCTCATCTTTCCTGTTTTGTATGCTGTGCCCTCTTCTGCTTAATATACTGCACTCCTTCCAAAGATTTCCAATAACCCACAGCTGATTTTGGTTAGCATTTTGGCAAACAACTCAGTCAGTCACTTGACAGAGCTGCCAGAAATTGGTGGCTGTTCTTCTCTATACAATTTACATGGCAATTAGAAGAAAAGATCCCCCAGACGAGAATTACACACCTTGCAATCAGGCCTGTAGGAACTGGGGGGCCCGCATCCTGATCCTGGTCACAGCACTACGCAAAAGGAGTACGGTCACGGACACCTCCCATTGACGCTGTGACCCATTCGTTTTGTACTCCATGAGGCCAGAACATGTCGCCCAAGTACTAAGCTTACCGAAGGCTATAATTTCTAATAAAGTCTTATAGAGAAGCCACCATGTTCTGTACTCCTAGAGCAGATTGTTACCTGTAATTACTACATGGCACTTCTATCTGTCTATGACTGTCACTGACTAACCTCCGAATATTGCTCCGATATGACATTGCTATGTCATATGCTGCATATTGGTCAGGTGTAGTGTGCACTCTGATGGGGGAAGGACTGACTACAGAGTATCCAGAAACTTTTGGTTTTGGTTATTCGATTTGACTATGGAGCAGAATAACAGAAATCAAATGCTATGGTAAATGGACAACCTCCATGTATCATCATTTACAATAGACATGCATGAATGGAAGGTTTCCTTCTCTTGTAAATTGGAAGGCCCGATTAGAAATATTGCCTCAGGGCCCAGAGGACTCTAGTGATATCACATTTGTGAAGTTTTAACACCACCTCAGTAGTCAAATCTTCTGAATCATAAAATGACAAAACAAAAAAGAACATAAACATCGGTAAGAATAACCAAACCATGTTACCTGGCGACTTACACATAAATGGAAGAGCCAATCTGTGAAATCAACACCCGAATCTATTCACTATAATCTAAAGACATCAACAAGACATAAACTGACACATGCATTATTGATATCACTAGTGTGAATTTAGAGTATGTCTTATATGCCATGCTTCAAAATGGCTGCCTTCCCAGTTTTAACGGTATTGTACTACTGATGCTGAAATAGACACTATTATTGGCAGTTGAATGCATTAAGATGCCAGGACCTAAACAAGGTTGAGGACTGTATCTACTCACGGGCAGCCTCAAAGAGAAGGATGTGAGCACATCATTTATTTTGCGTCACTTCATAGACCAAATAGCTTAGTTTATTAAGCTTTTGATATATAATTTAAGGTTCAATCAACTGATGATATATATTATAGTTAAAAATATGACTAGATATCTCTCTGTTACTAACAAGTCATCAACTATAACTGCACCCAGAAGAGAAGCAGTGAAGAACTAAAAAAAAAACTAAAAAAAAAAAACTTTCTCTTCAATAACAGCAACAAAAAGCAAACAAAAGTAGCAGTATTAGGTATCAATCACATAGGTACCAAGCTGCACAGGGTACACACATGCCCTGATGCCAAGCTGCCATGTAATGTCTCTACGGCCTTATACAACACCAGGAGATGCTTTGCCGAAATGAACATCCAAAATGTGAATACAACCTTATCTGGTCACTTAAATGGTGCTGTGTCCTGTTTCCCTGAACAGCAGCTGGCTGTCTGGGAGCATTACTGTACAGCAAAGTCAAACAAGGGAATTGAGATCATTTTATATGGAGTGCCTTGACAATTTTATGGTTTACCCAACAATTACCCCAATTAAAATAGTTAATGGTTGATAATCCTTTTGGACTTCGGTACTAGTGGACATCAAAGTGTAGCCATCATTTGAGATCATTTTTAACATTGTTGGGGGGACTGTTGTGAACATTTTTTCTAATATACTTTATTGAAAATTCTGCTCTGTAAAAACATGGCTACACTGCTCCCTCCCATAGACTCCCTCCCTGTAGACCAGGGGTCCCCAAACTTTTTACATAGGGGGCCGGTCACTGTCCCTCTCAGACCGTTGGAGGGCCGGACTGAAGTTTAAAAATAAAAAAAAATATATAAGAAATTCCTTGAAAACACAGCTCTAGCGGTACATGCGACCTCATCCGTAATACACTGGGCCCCCTCAATTAATTATTTAATATACTGCACCCCTTTGTGAACTATTTTATTTATTGGCCAAATTAATGAATTAATTGGGTCAATTAATTAGTAAATATGCTGCCCTTCCCCCCATTAATTATTAGACTGCCCCTCATAATTAATTATTTCCTATGCTGCCCCCCTCCATTAATTATTTCCTATGCTGCCCGTCATAATTATTTCCTATGCTGCCCCTCATAATTAATTATTTCCTATGCTGCCCCTCATAACTAATTATTTCCTATGCTGCCCCTCATAACTAATTATTTCCTATGCTGCCACTCATAATTAATTATATCCTATCCTGCTCTTATGAGGGGCAGCATAGTAAATAATTATGAGGGGCAGCATAGTAAATAATTAATCATGAGGGGCAGCATAGGAAATAATTAATTATAAGGGGCAGGGTAGGAAATAATTAATTGAGGGGCAGCATAGGAAATAATTAATTATTCCCTATGCTGCCCCCCTCCTAATTAATTATTTCCTATCCTGCCCCTCATAATTATTCCCTATGCTCCCCCTCCATTATTATTTTCTATAATGGCCCCATAATTCATTGTTTCATATATTAGGGCCGCCACAATCTTTCTACTGCTGTTTAAAAAAAAAAAAAATAAAAACCCTGTACTTACCTCTGGCTCCCGTGTCTTCTTTCTTCTGGCTGCTGCCGGACAGGAAGGGGTGCGCTGCAGCGTGATGACGTAATCACGCGGCCGCGCATTCAGGTTCCCGGAGCTCCCCCTCCATTATTATTTTCTATAATGGCCCCATAATTCATTGTTTCATATATTAGGGCCGCCACAATCTTTCTACTGCTGTTTAAAAAAAAAATAAATAAAAACCCTGTACTTACCTCTGGCTCCCGTGTCTTCTTTCTTCTGGCTGCTGCCGGACAGGAAGGGGTGCGCTGCCGCGTGATGACGTAATCACGCGGCCGCGCATTCAGGTTCCCGGAGCGATGTGCGCCGGGGTTGTCTTCCGGCCACATTGCTCCACCTGCAATAATAGTGCTCATGCGGCCGTTTCCGGCCGCATCGAGCACTATTCAGTGACGGGCAGGAGCTTCCTGTCCGGACGGACGGAGGCCCCTGCCCGACTAATTATAGGCCACGGCCTAATCACTGACTCTATTGGGGGATCCGGGTGCTCGCCACTTGATGGGACGGGGGCCGGATAGAAACGGTCCACGGGCCGCAAGTGGCCCGCGGGCCGTAGTTTGGGGACCCCTGCTGTAGACTATGATGTTACATCTAATCTCCCTGTGTTTGTTTAAACAGCTCTGAGCAGTGAGGATTTACCCCTTCACTTTCAGCTTGATGTTTAAAAATAATGCTCATGGCATACTACAGCCAGGGAGAGAGCATAAAGGGTTAACACTCACTGCTCAGAGCTGTGTAAACAAAAAACAGAGGAGAGAGAGATCTGTCTTCAATCTGGTAGACAGACAGCCCTTGAAAATGGAGAAGTAACACTGTTAATAAGGAGCGCTTTGAGACTGGTTTCTTTACAAATTAAGCAAAATTTCTTAATGAAAAATATTGGAAAAATATTCACAACACCCATAAACACACATTCACAAAATTAAAAATGAGCTCCCACTTAGTGGAAACTTTCTAAGCAAATATCTGCCTGTTAAGAATAAAGACATACTGTACAAAGCTTCCTGGTGGGAGTCCATGTAGTTACCACCAAAAGAGACGATTAGTGCTGGCTGAGAGGAAACAATGAGATGTCTCATAAATGCAGGTCAGATTCAGCGCTCCCTCTTTATATAACCAGCAGTGGCATTATAAAGAAAGTGACATATAAAAGAATCAATACATTTAATGAACTTTTCTACAAAGAACATCATTTGTTTAAAGAAAGGAGCATACATTCACTGTAGAGACAAATAGGGCTTCATGTTCTGCCAATATTCACAATGTCCCACAGATACATGACACAGTCCTTGTATATGTTGATTCTATTAGTAACATTTTATATTGTATTGTAAACCATTTTAACCTGTTGTATTATACAAAAAGCTAGGCTTGTTCAGTACAATAGAAGTGGTGACTTTTAATAATGAATCTTATTCTTATGCTAGAGGTACCAGAAATGCCAATATACAATCTACATAAGCACGTCTTTCATCGCTATGAATAATGGCAGAGTCTGCCTGAAATGCGTTAGTCCTGTGCTGTTTTAAGATGCATAAATAAGCAGTCTATTTTGTAGTAGTCAATAGTTGTCCTGGTAATTCTTCAAATAAACACAAAATATCAGCATCAATTCTACAAAAATGTGCATATTCCACAAAATTCTTCACCTATCAATCCAAAATAAAGAATATTAACGGCTCACCCGAGCTACAAGAGCCATTGTGCTCCAAAAATGCGTCCAGACCATAGAAAGCTTGTATAAACCCATGTACAAGTGAACCTTCTTTCAAACCTTCATTCCTTTATTTGTAGTACATCATGATTCATAAAAAACTATAATATCATCATATCAAATAGCAGGGAGAAATTGTGTTTCTAACACTCTCAAGCATACTTAGTCATGGCTCCATGAACGTTCGACACACATAGGCCATTTTGAATGCAGAGTCATGACTGAGGGCATTTGCAATGCGTAGGACGATTTCTCCCTGCTATTTATATATTTGCATTCGCAATGACAGGGGAGGGTGTGGCCTTTACCATACGCCAGTGCACGAGTGACGGCGTATTATAAATTCCCCCTATATGTCATGTAATCTGACATCTTTCTTCTAGGCAGCTTCCATTTTCCATTCCTAATTGCCTCTGAAACGCTACGAGGACTCCTGTCTGTTGTGACTCAAGAGAGAGTCAATTTATTCAGGTAGGAATGGAGCCTGGGAGGAGCTAAGTATGTAGAAAAAGAAACTATTTCCTCTGCTAATATGTATTACAGAATTTCAGATATTCATTTGTGCAATATATTTCTGCAAGTTTTCACAAAATTTTGTGACCATTAAAACCTTCCTATTAAAAATGTTGAATGATAATCCCAATAGAATTAAGTTACTTAGCACATCACACAATAAGCTAATAACATTTTAAACAATAGTTTTTGATGCCTAAATTCAGTTATTCCACCCATTAATACACCTACAGTCCAGAATAAAAGCTCATCAACATCAATCACTTGGAAAAACCATATGTCTCGGTTCACCTTTACAATCAAATTCATGCTAGCTTTAAATGAAACATAGAAATAGGTCTTAGTAAAAAATTCCCCATAGTTAAGTTTCTACAAGTCCTCTTTAGATAATAGGCCTGATGTACCATTCCTTGAACACCAGTATTTTAGAATAGAAGGCATAACAGAGTCACAATTTCCAGTGCAATCTCCATGGACTGTTAGTACCACGTGTGGCCCATTTATGCAATGTGGATGTGATGGGGTGTGGAACAAGGTGGCCGGGCAAATAACTGGTGCAGATAAAGCCAACCCAGGACGGGCGCAGATTTCCATTTAAGTGCACAAGTGCAGTGCCAGAACTATTTGGGGGTTACTACGTGGTTGTACCTCTTAGTAATTGAAGCATGTAACCGGCACTGAAAAAGCATACATTGGCCTCAACATGTTTCCCTAGTAACAGACACTCAACTTTGTATAGTCTAATCCTGTAGTCATATTCTCTGTTCCAGTTGTCCATCAACTTTATGAAAATATGAAATTGTCAGTTTATCAAGAAGTAAAGAACTAATAAAAGCTAATACGATGACAGGATCAAAATATACAGGGTTAGCGGTTACCATAGTGACACATAGATCTGAATGTCTGCAATCAAAGCAAAACAGTAAAAATTTCTTAAGGAAGGTTGACTGTTGCTATTTTTTGGAAAGGTAGACATGTCCTAAACAATATAATAATTAGAAACTCTACTTTCAGATGGGTGGGCACAAACTGTATGCTACAGCCCAGGACTGGCCACCTGACACCAGAAAGTCTATTTAGCATTTGGGTATCAAAAACAACAACACTGAGTGCAAAGCAAGAATGGGGGCGAGAGAAAAGAATGCCATCTACAACAGTGGAGTGGTACCTATTTAAGAATTAACCCCTTAAGGACACAGATCATCTTCACCTTCAGGACACAGCCACTTTGAGGGTCATTTATGTTTATTTTTCTTGCTGTATTTTTAAGGGTTTTTTAAGACATATTTTGCGCGTTTAAATTTTTGCGCCATTTTGGGGACATTTAAAATGTCCGCTGGACATTTGTTTTTTCATAAATAAGACACATTTATCTTCTATTCCAGATGTGATAAATGTGGCAAATGACATTTATTGTTTCAAATTGTCTAAAATTTGACAAATCCATACTTAAGGAAAACTTAGAAAATGTAAAGAAGTGACTTGAGACGTTTGTGCGACATTTTTGAGACATTTTTTAACAAAAAAAAAAACATTTAACGCAAGGAAAAAGTGAGATTGATAAATTACCAAAGAAGCAGACGGAAAAATGACAAAATGGCAAAAACTAGCCAAAACAATCAGAGATAAGATAAATTACCCCCTTTATCTTACCAAGTTTATTTACAGACTGTTTTTTATGACATTAATTTTTTTTGTACTTATTTATAAAAAATGGAAATTTGGTGAACTTTTTAAAATATTAGCGATTTTCAGATTTCTTAATGTTATGCTATTCATACAGTTCGTCTAAACGCCCAAATTGGTTGCTAACTGACATTAACCATCTACCTGCTTTATGTTGACAAAAACTTTTATATGTTGTTTTATTTTATTAAAACATTAGAAGGCTTACAGTTCGAACAGCAATTTTTCCAAAGGCAAATTTCAGACAATTCATCTTCATAAGGCCTTTCATGTTCTATTTACCGTATTTTTCGGCCTATAAGGCGCATCAAAAATCCTTTAATTTTCTCAGAAATCAAAGGTGCGCCTTATAGGCCGGTGCGCCTTATATATGAACTTATACAGAAATGTACTACAGACAAGATGCTCCATCCCCAGAAATTTCCTGCACCTTCCCACACAGTATACAGGGTCCTTGGCTCCTGAAGTGCCCTGGCACCACAACTAACATTGTGCCCATCCTGCCCTCCCCTAGCACGGAGAGACCGGAGCTGCCATAGTGCAGACCACGAGGCAATCATCATCATCATCTGTAAGAAATCCCCCCTACCTGACAGCCCTGTAACAGGGGAAAGAGAAGGAGCCACAGGGAACCCCACAGGAATAACACCCTGGCTGAGGAGGGAAGGAGAAGGGGCAGAGGGAGACCGCTTAACCCCTGCATCACCCTGCATTAACCCCCAGCAGCCCATACCTCTGAGATCGGAGCTCTCTGACACGCTGAAGACAAGTTTCCCGGGAAGTGTAGCTGGCTTGAACTGTGCACAGGTCTGCCACCTGCTGGTCATTTTTGGGTACTGCTTTTCATCCAGCGCCTTATACTCCAGTGCGCCTTATATATGAAACTAGATGTCTTAGCAGGCATTTATTAGAGGTGCGCCTTATACTCCGGTGCGCCTTATAGGCCGAAAAATACGGTATTAGACACTCCACACAATCAACCCATTTAAAAACTGCACCCCTCAAACTATTCAAAACAGCCTTTGGTAAGCTTGCTAACCTTTTAAGTATCTCACAGGAATTAAAACAAAATTTGGATTTGCTAAAATTTTGACAATAAAATTATTTTTTAGCCCTTAAATTTACACATTCATGCAGGATAAAATGAGAAAACATGTGAATGTAAACTACTTTAGGTTGTTTGCTTTTTTCCCTTAATTTTGGACACCAATAGACCCTAGGCTCTTATAGATGCCTCAGTTACATGGGAATACTTGTAAAAGAAAAAAAAAAAAAGAATATGTCCCCCACGAGTCTTTTGTGACCTCATGGGGGCATATAAAGTAAAAACAAACACAAAATTTGAATAAATATTCTTAGAAAATACATTTGTAACTCCCAATATAGAAAAAAAAAATCCCCCGCTATACTACAAAAAACACTGCCAAAAATAACTCCAAATAAAACTAAAAAAAAAAAAAAATCTTTAAACTTTGATTATGTTTTAACCCTTTAACGACCCGTGACGTAATAGCACATCACTGTTCGGCTGCGGGTGCATGGAGAGGGCTCACAGCTGGTAAGTCTGCTGCATATCCCAGCAAAGACTTAACAGTAACACCCACCGATCGCGGGTGTTAACACGCACATAGCCAGCGGCGGCTTCATGCGCCACCATCTTGTTGGAGATCGTCACTCCCTGTGACGCCATCGGGGATCAGCGATTGGTTGACATGACAGCCGGCTGTCTGGATTTAACCCATTCATTGCTAATTGTAATGTAATGTATGAGGGTGAAAATCCCCACATACAGCCATACAGTAGTATGGCAGTAAATGGTAGGATCAATCAGAAGACCAAGGGTTAAAGTACCCTAGGGAGTCTGAAAAATAGTACAAGTTAAAGTAAAAAAAAGTTAAAAAAAAATGTATGATAAAAAAACCTAAAAATTCAAATCACCCTCCTTTCCCTAGAACTGATATAAATATAAATAAAATATAAACACATTGGGGGACATGTATTATCGTATCTGCACCTAAAAAATGCTAGGATCTTTCATTTTTTGGGATGCAGAATTGTCGTGGATCATTTATAATGAGTTTGCGCCAGAAAGAACAGATGTTTCCGACTATCCTGACTCCTCCGTCTTTTTTTGGCACAAGTAGGCGTGGCCCAACTTTTCAGCATTATCTGTCACATTTATGTGTATTTTTGGCACACTATAGACAAGGAAAAAAATGGTCAGAGAGCAAAATTAAGGTGCAGTCCATATAAGATTTTGGAACACATCTCATTGATGTCCGCATTTTTATGGCGCAAGACTGTATCAACGCGTCCAAAAATGCCCAATCTATCAAAATATAATAATGTTTTTTCATTGCGTTTAACCCTGAATTTGAAATTGCCCCTTTTTTCCATATTGAAAAATATAAAAAATTCAATAAAAAGTGATCAGAAGGTCGTACAGTCCAAAAATGGCAGCAGTGAAAATTTCATCAAAAGTGGCAAAAAAATTACACCACCCACAGCTCCTACACAAAAGTATGAAAAATGTATTAGCACTAGAAGATGACAAAATCTAAAAAAAAAATTTATACAGGAGGTTTTAATTTTTGTAAATGTATGAAAGCATTATAAAACCTATACAAATTTGGTTTCCCCGAGATCGCACCGACCCAAAGAATAAAGTAGACCTGTCATTTGGGGCGCACAGTGACAGCCATAAAATCCAAGCCCACAAGAAAGCGGCACAAATACGTTTGTTTCACCAATTTCACTACATTTGGAATTTTTTTTCCCGGCTTCCCAGAATAAATACCGTAACTATGAAGTGCAATTTTATATGCAAAAAACAAGCTGTCACGGAGCTCTTTACGTGTAAAAAAAATGGAAATAAAAAAATTAAAAAGGGCCAGGTCCTTAAAGGGTTAACTAGCTCTCTGTGTCAAGAAAAAAAATAAAGCAAAAAATGTTATGGTAGAAAGCAAAAAAAAAAAGTTATGTCCCTTGAACCGCCGTATACTAAAATTTGCTAAAGTGCCCTAGTCACTAGAGCCTTTTCAGGCCGTGTCACTAAGGGGTTAAAGCAGTGGTTCTCAACCTTTCTAATGCTGTGACCCCACAATACAGTTCCTCATGCTGTGGTGACCCCAAACCATGCAACTCGCAGTAAAAACACAGTAAAATTACGGCTCCGATGGCTTTAGGCGACCCCCGGTTTTGGTTGTTCGACCCCCACTGGGGTCCCGACCCATAGGTTGAGAACCACTGGGTTAAAGGTATGTTGAAGCAGAGGATATCGTGATTTTTAGATGGGACTAATTTTGGAACCACACTATTATGGTTATGGCGATATCCCATTTATATATTTTTTTATTATGTGACTAATTCTACAGAATAGAAACTCATTTGGAGAGAAAAATCCCTTAATTTTTCATTGCTGCCAACTAAGCGCCATACTGTTTTTAATATTTTGTTGATTGAGCTGTTTTAGGGCTTATTTTTTTGCAGGATCAGTTATTGGTATCATGCAGGGGGTAAATGTGACGTTTTCAGCACTTTTTATGGTGTTTTCTGAAGATCTGGCCGCCTATTTTAAAAATAAAATTGATTGTATCCGCCAGGAAATAATTGCTCAATCCACTCACCCCTCCAATCCCCTTCCCTCTGGTACCTTATCTTGTTCACTCTCTTCCTTTGAGCCAGTCACAGAGGAAGAAGTGTCTAGGCTCCTTTCCTCTGCTCGCCCCACTACCTGCATCAGTGACCCCATCCCCTCACATCTGGTACAGTCTCTCTCCCCAGCAGTCACTTCTCACCTGACTAAAATTTTCAATCTCTCTCTCTCTTCTGGTGTCGTCCCCTCTTCTTTCAAGCATGCTATTGTTACCCCTTTACTAAAGAAACCTTCACTGGACCCATCCAATGCTACTAACTACCGACCAGTTTCTAACCTCCCTTTCATCTCCAAACTCCTGGAACGCTTGGTCTATTCTCGACTAACCCGCTATCTCTCAGCTAACTCCCTCCTTGACCCCCTGCAATCTGGTTTCCGCTCTATGTATTCCACTGAAACTGCTCTTTCTAAAGTCTCCAATGATCTCCTCACTGCAAAATCCAAAGGTGACTATTCTCTCCTTATTCTCCTGGATCTATCGGCAGCGTTCGATACTGTGGACCACCAGCTCCTCCTTAGGATGCTTCACTCCATTGGCCTAAAGGACACTGCACTCTCTTGGTTTTCTTCCTATCTCTCTGACCGCACTTTCAGTGTCTCCTTTTCTGGATCTTTCTCTTCTCATCTTCCTCTCAGTGTCGGGGTTCCTCAGGGATCAGTCCTAGGCCCTCTCCTCTTCTCTCTCTATACTGCCCCCATTGGACAAACCATCAGCAGATTTGGTTTCCACTATCATCTTTATGCTGATGACACCCAGCTATATACTTCTGCACGTGACATCACCCCTGCCTTAATCCAGAACACTAGTGATTGTCTCTCTGCTGTCTCTAACATCATGTCCTCTCTCTTCTTGAAACTTAATCTTTCTAAGACTGAACTTCTTGTCTTTCCACCATCTACTAACCAAACCACCCCTGACCTCTCCTCCATCTCGGTCTGTGGGATCACTATAGCACCGAGGCAGCAGGCCCGCTGTCTTGGGGTTGTGCTGGACTCTGACCTTTCCTTTTCACCTTATATTCAATCTCTTGCTCGCTCTTGCCGTATGCATCTCAGAAACATCTCCAGAATCCGTCCGTTTCTGACATTTGAAACTTCTAAAATGCTAATTGTTGCACTTATTCACTCTCGACTAGACTACTGTAACTCCCTACTAATCGGTCTTCCACTCTCTAAACTCTCTCCTCTTCAATCTATTCTTAATGCAGCAGCCAGGCTCGTCTTTCAGGCCAAACGCTACACGGATGCCTCCAGTTTGTGCCAATCACTGCACTGGCTACCTGTCTCCTTCCGTATTCACTTTAAAATAATAACCCTCATCCACAAAGCTCTGGATAATTCTGCACCTCCCTACCTCTCTTCTCTCATCTCAGTCTATCGCCCTTCCCGTGCTCTTCGATCTGCCAGTGACAATAGATTAATCTCTACCTTAATTCGAACCTCCCATGCACGTATCCAGGACTTCTCCCGAGTTGCACCAATTCTCTGGAATGCCCTTCCCCAGACTCTGAGACTAATACCCACCCTCCAAAGCTTCAAACGTGCTCTTAAAACCCATCTCTTTAGGCAAGCCTATCACTCTCGCTAACTGCATGAAATGTCAACTCTCCCTTTACTAATCCATCCTATCTCCCATCTGTTATCTGGCAAACAACTGATATATACCAAGATCCAGGCTTCTCTGCAGTCTTTTTCACCTTGGACCCTGTAAATAAGATGGCGGCTGATGGCTGGTTCAAGCAGCAACATCGTTGTTTAGTAAATTATTTATTAAATTATTTTATATTGTTCCCTTATAAAGAATGGCTGGACCATTTTACAACCTCTTGTGTCACCCCCTCATCCTCATAGTCTGTAAGCTCTTGTGAGCAGGGCCATCACTCCTATTGTTCCATATGACTGTTTGTTCTTTGTAATGTAATATAGTTGTATATGTCCCCTATGATTTGTAAAGCGCTACGGAATTTGATGGCGCTATATAAATAAAGATTATTATTATTATTATTTATTATTATTATTATTGGTTGGATGCACAACTTTTTAAAAAAGTTTTTTACACTTTTATCCCCCTCTGGGACTTGAACAAGTGATCATCGCCGGGTGGAGAGGTAGTAGACCCCTTAGGTCAGTGATGGCAAACCTTTTAGAGAACGAGTGCCCAAACTAGAACCAAATCTACTTATTTAAATGCAAAGTGCCAACATAGCAATTTAAGTGGTAACATGTTGCTACCTGTTTTCTCAAGGCTTTTAATTGTATCAGCGTCCTGAGAACACCAAAACAGTTGCAGGAAAAAAACTGAAATTCAGATTATCATTGTAGCTTCCTTCCAGGGTCCCCTGAACAGGAATAATTGCGGTGACCATAGCAGGAGCTCCCATTATAACGCAGCCTTGTCTGCACCTCATTGCTCCTCCTGTAGTCCCAGGCTGCTAAGGATGTGTAGCTTTAAAATAGCACTGATCACAGCACATCCTGGTTGCCCAGGGACTGCAGGAGGAGGTTTTGAGTCCTGTCTGGAAACTCTGTGCTGGGGTGATGGCCTGGGTGCCCACAAGGAGTGCTCCGAGTGCCACCTCTGGCACCAGTGCCATAGGTTCGCCACCACTGCCTTAGGTGCTGCGGTCATGTTTTGAGAGTCAATAAAACAATAACCATACTGCCCATAATATGTGCCAGTTCCCAAACCCGTTGACACCGCTGTTAATCCTTTTCCTCTATATAATGAAGCTGCAGCAGATTTAAGTTGATTCTTGATTCTTTGCTGTGCAAGTGCTGAGCAGTCCTAACAGTATAAAGAAAAAACCCTTGGGGTTATCCTTTGCCTGCAGAGTGGAAAAGAGGTTTCCCACGAGTGCTGGGACAGACTGGAGTACACAGTGTTAATGCTCTGTCATTAGCTTTAATTAGCTGTGTTTACAACAATACAACCGTACAGACCCTAGTGTTTACTCAACAATGCAGCTGGGAACCTCAAAGACTAGTAAGGCAGGAAGGAATACAGTCTGGATGCACAAGGTGTAAGCGGAGAGATACTGGTCCATGGATACAACATTTTCTCCATCAAAGCCAATTCTGCTTAAGAAGGCCTGATGCACACACATGTCTCAGCAGGTAGCCCACGTCCCCATGTATGTCTACTGGCTCATACTCGTGGTTCTGGTTTCCATGGACTAGTGTATGAGACTTCTGTCACAAACATAGGCAGCAATAGGACATGCTCTGAATTACATCTTTACAGTCTTTACTCCTGTGTTGCGGCTTTCTGACTCTTAAAAGCAATCAACCACATGGATTCCCTCTCAGGGGCTCCTGTGTACGCCAACCCTGTAGGCTGCTATTTATTCCCGCCTTCCTTTGGCGCTTATGACCGCCTCCTCCCTTCCGCTGCCAGAGAGTCAGTGACAACAGCCGGCTCTCGGCAAATCCTGCTCATGCTCAGTCATTTTCCGCATTTTGCACCCAGCGCAATGATGTGACCACCACACATATGCAGTATTTGGGAAAGGGAGGGAGGCAGTGCCACAAGGGGCCCTTGTGACAAATATATGGTAGCCCCTGAGGCTCAACTGCATATTTTTACATTTCCTTTATCAAGAAAAAATAAAGCATTAACAGCTGAATGAAAAACATTTCCTGTTTGAGGGGCCCGCGACAGCATGGAAGCATGCTTGGGATTGGTTTTTGGCCACAATGTGACCAGTGCAGTGGAATTTGTGGTCACACACTGTACTACTCATATCACTGCTTCATTGCATTATTTGTGTGCTATTTTCATGAATTGTTCCTTTATAATTCTACAGCATCTATAAAAGAAAAAGAATGTTAGAGCAAAATCTTGTATCTGCTCCCGGCCCCACTCAAGAACAAGTCAATACCTTCCTGAATAGAATAAACTCGCTTTTACACCTATGTTACCAGGAATGGATTCTGTTCTCTCTCTGATACATTCTCTTTAACACATTCATTACTTCATCTCCATCTGAATGTAAATTATTCTCCATGGACAGTTTAAAAGCAATGTGGATTAGACGTGATAAATAAGGCAGACGTAATAGAGATTTGCATTCTACTGCGCAGCCCCATTGACTACTACAGCTCATCATTGATAAGATATTTCATTTGCTTGCATACTCACATTAGTTTCTGTAGATTATTAAAAGAAAATATAAACTCAACAGAATAGTATGGTTGGTGGGGGTATTTTACAAATAACAGCTGGCCTTGTAGCAAAGCGGGACCCTGGAGACAGTCAGCAATAAACATGCTATTACTCTCTGGGCCAGAAGAAAGAGATGGATAGCGTGAAAAAGGGCTACATGTAGAACAATTGTTTCTTCTATAGAAAAAAAATTATTTCAGGCTTTTGTTTCCTACAAGAGCTCTTATGTGTCATGTATGAAGCTTTTCCCATATGTCTGTAGTGAACTTTACAAGCCGATATCAACAATTGGTTGGCAAGGAAATACTGCCTTAGAGATACCTGTGTGATGTCAGCAGTGGATCAGGAGTCAAAGGCAAATCTCCACAAGCACTTACTGCACAATGTTATAATGTGCTGGAACAAGGCACACAATAGGTATATATGCTCAGTGCCTCCAAGGAGACTATTAACAAAACTAATGCACAAGTGTGAAACTGGAGAAAATGGCCCACATTTATTAAAGTGTTAGCGTCAGTTTTCTCTCTGACTTTGCACTGAAAAAAGAAAGTGCCAACTGCTTGTACATGTATTTATAAAGTGTCTGCGCCAGTTTTGTGTCGTGGTTGCACTGTGTCCGACAAGACCGAAAAAATGTGTGCTTAGTCGAAGTGTATGCCACATTTATTTCTGACCTGCGCCACAATTCTGCAGCATGAACAAAATGCACCAAAAAAAATGGTGCTCACTTCCAGAGCAGTGCAGGGGGTGTCAGAATAAAGAAGACCGGGCACCAGGTTAGATGAATCTGTCGCACTCTGCACACTCCACAGGCAAAGTACACAAAGTACAGACTGTACTAGTTTTGATAAATGTGGCCCAATAGTTTCAAATTCAGGTCCACTATTAGCATCAACCAACCCAATAACTGGGAAAGGAAGACGATGCTGGTAGATTTAGGAATTTCAACACCTTAAAAGAAAATGCATTGGTCCGTTAAAAGGTTTTTGAGACTTTTTTGGGCTCTAATAAATTCTTATATATTAAAGTAATCACTCTACTTATGCAAAGTGGGTGTGGTCTACCCATAAAGGTACTGTGTGCTAGAATATTACTGTTTCCATATTATGCAAGTTGTGCCTGGAGAAGAAAGTAGGATTACTTTAGCAGTGGTGTAAACTTTGAATACATTTGGAACACTTTTCAGCAACACAGACTACACAGTTGCACACGACTAAGTTCAGTCTGGCAACTCAATTTGTGTGTGGGCCAAATCTGTATGAGTTCAGTTCAAAAAAGTTGGGTTCAAGATGGATAATCCGGCCTAAATTTAGTCATGTGCAATGGCCCTAAGCAAAATTGCCTTATCCTAATGATAAATATCCACATCAACTAGTTCATTTTCAATAATGACTATGTTAAGAATATATTTACATTCTCTAGATCTTTTCTTCAGTATGATATATTTCTTACAGTAACGATCTTAATGTCCTTATCGATTTCAATGAGGCTAAACAACAACAATTTATAAGCCTCCAGTATATAAAGTTTTTATTTGAGGCCCGCTGAATGCCCGGTACTGATACTTTGTTTGAAACCTGATGTTTCCCATTTATTCCAAATCAGTTTTTTTCTCTCCCTTACAAACCTCTCCCTTACAAACTATAGAAGAAGAATCTGTAATTTGCCATGACCCATGTCATTTCTTATTTTCATAGTGCTATTAAACCATGGAATTATTTAAAAAAATCTTTTGAATAAACTACATATTTTTTGTTTAAAAAACAGATACCTTTCCAATAAGTTTTGAGTGTGATTTGCCATTTTTAATATCTTTTTAATATTCTTGTTTAGAGCTAGGGGTAGGTTATTTGTATTAATAATGAAACGTTCATGAGCAAGAGTCGTTAAAGAACAAAATGTGCCCTGGGTAAATAACTTCTATATTTTATCAGACTCAAAAATTTTTTTAATGCAGCATGGTCCTTCATTTTCACCTGTCTTTCCAAAATAATTAACCAAAATTACTTTTTTTTCCAAATTTCTTACCAAAATATTGATCATTTTTTATAAAAAAAAAAAAATGTGGCTTGTGATCAGAGAATAAGAGTTGCCCTCTAATAAATTGGTCCATGCTCTTGAATCGGAAGCCAGAGTGAATAGCTCATCATGTGTGTATTACAGAAGGGCTCATTTATTATAAGACTTCATATAGAACAACAAGTGCTTAATGGGGAAGAGCTATAACACAAACAAACAAATATTTGCATAAATGTGTATTGATTGCGAATTTTCAAGTAAACAGTGATTAGAAGTCAGGAACATATTACGAATGGGTTTGCCAACACATCAGTGAAAGTCTTTTGTAACCATTTTATGTAATGTTACAGAGATGATTATTTATGTTTGTTTTGTGTAAGCTCTGAAAGTGCAGAAGTGCAGAATATGACAGTACTTTACAAATAATCATAAAATAATCGTATACATAAAGACAGGAACACAAATTTTACCTCCTTCTAGGCAGAGGAATGGATACAAACCTCAAGGTAACAAGAATATTCACTCAATTACCTCCAGGACTGAGAGACTCATACAATTTAAAGCAATGACACAGATCATAGAACTTCTAGTAACTAGAGAAAACTGTATAAATCCCGGAGACTCACATATTTGGAAACAGGAGCTCTAAAAATAGGAAAGTAGATTCAACAAAAAGAAGAAAAAAAGGAGATAAATGGCCCTGTAGCTATCCCAGCTAAACTATGCAACATGTATGGAAACATGGAGATGAAAATTGAAAGAAAGTTACCTTTTGTAATGATCTGTATTTGGCAAAAGACCAAACTCTCTTTATCTTGGCCAAGAGCATTTAGCCCGCCAGTTATCTCCCCTGACTCCACTATAAATGTTTGAATACTTGAATTGGCCAAAAATACATGTGTACTTCAACAAGTACGGAGAAGCGGTGGCTGCTGAGTACAACAGGCAGCCGTACAAAGAATTTGAAATATTGAAATGCTTGTTTTTCTCAATGGCAGAAGTAGGGGTACAATTTGTAGTTGAGAGTCAGGCTACATACATCCACATTATGTTGTTGTAGGATAATAATAATAATCTAAAAGAAGAATGCCATTTGTAGCCTTTATAATCCCTTTGCACAGCTTAAACATACATGATGGTTAAAATGACCTGGAGCTTTCAATCTTCATAATTCCATTGAAGAGATTTATAAAACAAAACGAGTGAAATATAAAAAGCTATTTAGAAAATGTGCAAACTTCCCTAAAAATCTAAGGACACCGCTTTATAAATATGTATCTAATGGTTATTTTGTATACATTTTGCATGTATTGCAAAATAATTACAAAATGGAAAAATAACTATGCAGTAAAATATAGATATGAAGGAGAAAAGGGAACAGTGGATTCTCTGACCTCAATAGCAGTGACACCTAAAAGTTATATGCCAGCTGTCATCAGTCACCACTTTCTACCTGGCATAGAGCATCAGGTTCAAGCACACAAAAGCCATAGAAATATTCCTGCCCTGCAGAACTCACAGTCCAATTAGCAAATAAGCAGAAACAAATTATGTGCAACATTGTAATGCGACAACAGGGTGAAGGAAGTAGAGCATTAAAAAACTGTACATTAACATACTGTAGTTGAAGAAGAGGAAAGATTAGGCACAGACTAAGGGCTTAATAAAAAATGGGGTGACAGAAAGGGATGGTAGAAAGTAGGGCATGTTAGAGAGAGAAGGGAGAGGGCATGGAAAAAGAATAATGAGCAGATGACTCATGCCTGTAAGAAGAGAAAGAAAGGATGGAAGGGAAGGGAAGTTGGAAAATCTAAAGGAAAATAATGGAAAGCAATGGGAAGAGAATGATATGGGAAGAGAATATGAGGAGAATAAGGAACATAGGTAAACGAAGTACAAGATAAAGAAGGAAATGTGGAGATAAAGAAATTCGCAAACCCATCCTAAATATTATGTTTACTACAAGAATAAAACAACACAGCGTAAAGATTTAAGGAGAAACGAAGAGTTAAGCAAGACTGTTATATATGCATCACTGTTATATAGGATTAGGTAATCCTCCTCTTAACCCAGCAGACGAGTAGTTAAGTCTAAATCTTACTGCAAGAAGCAAGGTTCCCACCGGGAATAAAGCTATTTTTACTCCTTCAGTCATACCTGCCCTCCCTCACCTAGCTGCACACATTCTCTCTCTCCCTCATCCTTCACTAATCCCCATTTTAACCAGCGCACCCTCCCAGCTGCTGTCTCTCTTCCCTGTGTCTTCCCATTTTCCTGTAGCACATACAGATGTGACTGCTAATTCTCTCTCTGCTGGACACATGAAGGAGGGAGGTGGTATAGAGGAGAGCAGGGCTCCATCTTAACCTTTTCCAGCCCAAGACACCCTGACTCATATTGGGAATAGAAAAGTTAAGACCTTAACCTATTGTATTCAAAAAGGGCTAAGACACGAAGGACAGGGTTACAGGAAAGGCAGAAGCTTGGTAGCAAGAAGGTGATGTGGTGATTCCCCATATGTCAAAAGAAGAAAATGGATGGATATTTAAAGAGATCAGAAACAAGATTTGAAGATGAAGAAAAGGGGAGATCTGGCAGAAAGAGAGGAAAGAAGAAAGGATATATGAGGGAAGGTACGCAGGAAGAAAAAGAAATAAACAGAGGGAGGGGAGGCAGAGATGTCAAAGCAGACTGTGAGGGATATGAAAAGACTGACTACATGAGGCTGGGAGGGTGAAGAGGATCGAAGAGAGAAAAATAATTTAATGCACTAAACAAGGTCATCAGGCATCTAGAAAGGAAATATAGGACAGGGAGAAAAACCATATAGAAACAGATGGGGAAAACATTGCAGAGAGGGGACAAGACAGGAGACAATCCCCCGCCACTAGTCATCTCACTGGAAACATGGCTCTGTGAGGAGGCAAAGGCTGATAAAAATACATAGCGGAACAAGATGCAGCAGACAAATGGAGTATCAATAATACAATAAAATGTCCTTTATGGGGGAGAGAAACAGCACTACATGGAAGATGAAAAAAGACTGCTTGAAAGAGGGCACTATAGAAAGCTGGTAGACAATGAAAGATACCCGGATGACAGACAGGCAAGGGGAATACTGTGTGAGTGAGAAGATTGACAGAAGAGAGTCTTATTCTACAACCATCTGTATGACCAGAAAAAACCCTTGGGGAAGAAATGATCACTGATCCCTCATTAATGTGCTTAGACTTACAGATAAGCTCACCAGCGATGTGTCTGCAATACCAATAAGGTAACAAGTAAGCAGGGAGGCCGTATAGAGGAAGAATTACAATATGGTAACCAACCAGTTTTCTCCTACAAATATAGAAACAAAGTGCAAAGTAGCCAGTAAAACATTTCTGGAGGTGTTAGCTATTTACAGTACGGTAGTCAAAGTACTACAGTTCTCCTTTGGACAAATCTTCTTATGTCCTAAGGACAGGTTTCAGGGGTGAAATACACACATACATAGAACACATGGGGAGAACTACACATAGTAGAATGGTATGTGGAGGAGTTGCATGCTTTGAACTTGGCACATCTGTTATTTAAGATATATTTCACAACTCAATTGCAGTATATCAAAATAGTAGTAAGTTTTGTTGCTATGATACCATTTTATTACGAGAAGGCAGAAAACTACCATTTGCCTGATTTTAGCCAAAGCTGGACAAAAAAATTCAGTGTCAAAGATCATGTACCTGGCAGATAATATAGGCAAGTTTAGCATTCAATAGGAATCCACGTACCAAGGACATCATAGAGTTAGGTTTTACTCACGGACAAATGAATTATGGATGTGTGAGGTCCATATTCTCCATAGACAGCACACAGAGCCATTGATTTGTATATATTTATTCAGTTCGCTATTTTTTAACGACTGTGTTTTTTAAAAAAAGATCCTATTTTTGTACAAAATGTTAAAATGCAGGTCAAAGGGTCTTTGCAAATATGGTCAGCACATAGATCTGATGTTTATACAGTTGCTATAATCCATGGACATGAAACTAAAGTGGGAAAAAACATTGGAATACATTATTAACATAGCCTTGGAGATGCCAACCCCAGTTGTGAGATTTACTGCAATTGCAGGCCAATACACTACACTTTTCCGCTATATCACTACAAGCTACAATGTGAAATTCATCCAGGCAATGAAAGCCTTTGCAGACAACAATATAAACACATAATTTAATACCAGAGGTGTAGGATGTGGTGAGTAGACGAGACATCACAATGATCCTTGAGAAGGAGATGTAGGATTTACAATAAACTGTTAATCCTCTCCTGGGAGAGTTCCTATATTATTTTATGGGAACGCTAAAAATAGGCTGTATGGAAACTAGAAGCAGAGCTGTTTTTTTCCCAGGACACTAGTAAATGGGACATGCACGTTGCATCCAAAATAGTTAATTTATAAGACAGAGCAATAATTGAGGAACATCAACATTACTGACTGAACAATAAAAGTGACCAGAACAGAAAAAAGGGTCTTAAGTAACAGGAGCGAGAACTGCAGAGACTGCACAGCACTTGTTATTAACCTCTTTTGTGGAGAAACACACAATCAGCAATAGAAAAAAGAACTCCGTTACAAAACCTACGTTGGATGGTAGACGTTATCTGCATCATTTTACTATATACAGTATATAATAACTTATTTAATGAAAACCAATGAAAATACAATATTGTTCATGGGGACTCTTAAGTCCCAGGACATATTTCAGATAAAATGGGGAAATCCAAATGCCTATAAGTAATGGGAATGTCCAAAACATAGCTGCCATCTTGAAAGCTGCCATAGTGGATCAAGAGCAAGTTTTTCCAATGGGATGATGAAGAATATCAAGCAAGGTTGTCACCATTTATTTAAGGTATTTATTGTGTTTGACAAGTTATCAACACAACTGCCCGCTGCCTGGTCTACTAAAATGGCTCGAAAGGGCAGGGGTGGGGAGATTTACATCCCTTCTCTGCCAGAAAACTAAGGGGAAAGACAAATTAAACCTATTGATTCTCAAGTGGTTTCATAGTGATTGGATCCACTTTCTTCACCTCTGTGTATAAAATTATGTGGAACACAGCAAATAGCTGTGCATCACAGGCAACTTTTGTTGATAACTTTTGGATCACAAGAGATGACCTGCCTGTCCTGGGACTTTTTACTTACACCATACTAATCTTTTAGTGGATTTTATTTTAGCCATGTAAAAAATTTACAAAGTCCATCTTCAAAGCGAATGTTTCCTAACAAAATCATTGACAATGGACTTTGCGACCTATTTTTTTAGGAATCTAAAAGACTAAAATTGCATCACTTTTTCTTTGAATGCATTTGCAGTCTACAAATGGATGGTTGTATACATGACATTAGTGTGTATTAGAAAAAAAGTAAAGAGTGTTACATTAGTGTGTATTAGTTTTGGTGTGGGTGATGGGTAATGTCCAGTGATTGTTGCCATTTGTTGCTGGCTTGAGACTCTACTAAAATAACCTTCCCATCTATCCCCGCTTTCCATTTTAGTTTCCTAAAACAACAGATTTAGGCCATTTCTTACCACAGTCAGTTACTCTCCAAAAACAGGTATCTGTCAAAAGCTATATCTTAGATGTTGGATATTTTGGTCCCTGCATTTTCCAATGCATCTTATTAATATTTCCTTTTTCCACTATTCATTCTAATTCTTTTACCATTGTAATGAATGAAATGGACAACAATATAAGAGATCAACTTTGAATAAGCAGTAGTATATTGTTCTCTTGCCTGCAATCACAAGTGCATGGGTAGCATTAAAGGTCATAAAGTATGACGCTGACAAATTAGCAATTTAGTGTTCACAAGTCCACACGCGCTTGTCAGCCTGTTTGTTTCAATAATTCATTGATATTACGGGAATACGTTGGGGAATGAAATGACTAGTAAGCAGAATTTCTTGCCAGTAGTTACTGCTACTTAGTATTTTGTAGACACTTGTAATTTATTGGATTTTATCTTACAATAACACTAAACTAAGTGATCTGATCATTTAAAAAGTTAAAGGAAATCTACTAACAAAATCAAGCAGGATTAACTAGGAGCACTTACTGATAGATCCAGGTACGGTAACTGTGGCAATCTTCTTATATTTGTTACACATGGTTTTCTTCTTTCTAAAATAAACTTTTAAAATGATGCTAATTAGTCTGAAGGGCTTCTGGGGGTGTTACCATAGTCCCGTGATGCAGCTTCATATGCTGTTACACCGTGCAAGAAGCATTTCCCCCTCCCATTGTGTGCTGAAACTTCCACTGCTGTAGTGAGATTACATCAGACAGAGGGAGGGGGAAGTACTGAGGGGACAGGGAGAGGGAGAGACAGTCTAACAGCCTGTGAAGCTGCAGAACTGAGGGGCTCTGTTAACACCCTCATGAGCCCTTTGGGCTCATTAGCATAATTAAAGTTGATTTTAGAAAGAAGGAGGCCATAGATAACATATATAAGAAGATTACCACAATCACAGTGTTTGGATCTTTGGCTAAGTGCTCCTGGGTTATCCATGCTTGATCTTGATGGTAGATTTTTTTTTAAATGCTTCGGTTCAGAAAATTATCAATATGTGCCTACGTTGGATATAAAAATAATAAACAGCACATACTAACCCTCACCAGCGCCCCCATTCAGTTGAGGAGACACACATTACTGCTGGCCTCTGTTTTTGTATACATAGCTCGACAGTGCTTGCACCCATTATGGTCTGCAGGCGGCTGTCAACACAGGGGCCAGCAATATTGGGTGGTAACGAGTGGCCCTCCATCCCCCAAGGCGTATGTCAACAAACTTTCTGAACCCAGACAACATGTTTAAAACATTAACAGTAACTCTCCTCTTCCCTGCCAGTTTGGGCTGTTTTTCAATCCGCAAACAAACTTGGCCATGTCTTGGTGAGGAGCAGGGCAGTTGGTAGGCGCAGATTTCCAGTGTTAAAAAATTTCACCCAATGCATATTAAGCACAGATTTCCAGAAAATTCACAGCGTAAAACAGTAGCAACGTAGTAAATGGGATTTATGGAAATAAACAAGCTGCATTTTTAAAAAAATCTGTTTTTATGTGGATTTATGATCAGTAGCATATATTGTCCCAATTAGATTGTGAGAAGATGCATGAAAAAAGTAAACATGCTTATCAGCCAGAGGGAACCCAGAATTGGAAGTACTTTATCCAATTTTCCCCTAATGGCAGACATTATCCTGACCATACACATGGCAGACATTTGTCTAGGTTTCTCTCTAAAGCACAAAAAAAAACAGCCTTTGTCTTTAAAATTGCCTAAGCCTTATCTCCCCAGATATCTGCTGTTGTAGGACAGTCCAGAGAGCCAACACACTTTATAGGGTCAGCCTGTATGCACAGCCAGTTAGTATGTGGCATGAACACATACTTGCGGGCTATTGCTTTCTGTTATATCATGTCCAAAGGGGCAGAAGTAGACATTTTAGAAAAAAATAAGAATACAACAATCTTAATATCTAATCAAACATCTTTGGAGGTTAAGGACAAATGTGGTTACCATTATTTCTCCATGATATATGATATATATCTGTAAGGATAGGGCACGGACAGCGATGCCTAATTCTGAGCTCCCCCCTGCATCAGACTCTCCCTGCAGAAAAGTGTAGACACGTAACACGACATGTTACAAATAACACAAAGGGGAGGTCAACAGTCCAAGTCATAAAAATATAGCAAGTAGAGTACAAAATTAAATACAGAGGAGAACAGTCGAGAACGTAAGCCAATATAAAAAGCAGTATTACAAGAAATTGCAAGACAACCACCGACAGAAAATTAGCAAGGCAAACAGCAAAGTAGGGTGTTGTACACAGGGTTTATACCAGAGTGCTTCATGTGAGAGAGGCAAGGCTTTGAATGAGTGAGAGCCTTAACAATTGCTGGTCCAGAGCAAAGATTGCAGAGAGCTAGCAGACACAGATGTAACACTAGTAATGTCGTTCACTTCAATCAACTAGTAAATTGGTGGTTTACAACCAAAAGTCTTCAGGGACATAGGTTAAACAAAGCAGACAAAATCCCTAAATCCAAATCTACTAATTGTCCTTAAGGCTTGACCATTATGAGAAAGCATTTTAAGCCATCAATTCCATGGAAAATAGGAAGAGAGACGTAAACAACTGTACTCCTGGGAACACAGAATATAACATAAAGGAAATAAAAATATAAGTGGCATCATTACACTGGTATTCATCCTTCAGACTTATGTACAATGTTCAGACATGTAATGGCATTTGACTGCCCGTTATTCAAAGCTCTAGCAGAATTTATCATTTACCAAAGTCGCCCAGAAAAGCCATTTATTACATTCAAAGCCACCTACGTTAAATGTTTTCTCACATCAACAAGAAAAATTTAATGTGAACATAAGAAAAACAACAGTGGGAAGAAGGAATTACAAAGAAACACTATTTTCCATTTGTAGAGAATAGCATGGCCCCAAATCAGCAAATGTTACAGGGGTTTTCATGGATAGTAATAAAGAAAAGACCAATCAATAAGTAATGATGCATCTGATTTTAACAGAGCCATGAATTCTTTGTGACAACATGGCATACAGTGCAGGACAAGTTTTGGACGAATCATAGACCCTACTCATGAACATGATGTTACTACTGTCCCTTGTGTTCCCCATATGCTAAACATATCCTTACAAAGATTGTTATTTATTGCTATTTAGAATTATAACAAATTGTTTATATAATAAATACTGTTTTTATATCTGAGATTTGTTTTGATGGAAACAAAAAAAAAAAAATAAATATATATATATGAAATAACAAAAATGCAAGCACAGATTGTAACAAGACACAAAGAGCTACCATACCAACACACAGGATGATGTCACCGACTACCTATCTAGCTGTAAGTACGGCCTACCAGACATCATCCTGCAGGGTTGCCAACATGAGCCATTGGGGAGAAGGGAAGCACCTGTTCTGCAATGGAGGAATGAGAAGGGGATAGAATGGCTCCATTTGAAATTTACCAGCCATACCTTAACTACTTATTGCTCTCCCTGAATAACCCCAATAAGGACTACATGTTATGTCACAATGGTCCTATCCTCAGGATAGCCAGTTATTTGTTTCAGTCTATTACATGGAGGATAAACGATTGCGTTATTGATCAGCTGTATTGATAATCAGTTGCATGCATCTTTTCTACTGCTGCATTTGCTGGTTATTTGTCGGCTGAAGGGCAGAGGAATTAAATGGGGTAGATAGAACTTTTTTATTACTATCGTAGACCTCCTAGGGTGTTTGAACGCTGATACCATACTTCAAAAATACTATATTGCAGTATATTAACAATATAGTTAATCTGTACTAGATCCTGCTTCCAGCAGGGTCTAAGGTGGATTGTTCTATAACAGCTATGGAAGCCTCAGAGAGGATAACAACTGTTATAGTTTGCTGCCCCCTCCATGCCCACGGTGTCAACAATCTCATCCAATATTGTTTGAGACATTTAAATAATATATTTTTTACTTATGTTATATTATAGAAAAATCTTGAACCTATTTACACTCCTGATTTATAGCTCATAGAGCAGTGATAACGAACCCTTTAGAGACCAAGTGCCCAAACTGCAACCCAGACCCAGTTATTTATTGCAAAGTGCCAACACAGCAATTCTGGCATTAACTTAAAATCTTCTTGCAATGTGCTATACCACAGCTTTCAACAGTCCTGAGAACTCCAATATTGTTGATAGAAGGGAAAATTCAAATTGCCATTGGAGCACCCCTTGACAACCCACTGAACAGGAAGAATTGTGGGGCCAAGAGCAGGAGCTCCAATGATAATCTGACCCTGTCCATACCTTCTCTTCCTGCAGTCACTGGTAGACCGAGATGCTGAACTTTAAAATAACGCTGAGTGTGTTACTTCCAGGGCTACCTGTTCCTGCAGAAGGATCACTTGTGTCCTTTCTGGTGAATTTTGTGCAAGGGCAACAGCCTGAGTGCCCAATGATGGGGCTCAGAGTGCCACCTCTGTCATAGAGTGTAAGTTTTTTACTCTGTAATGTCTAATTATGTTTGTATATGTTCCCCATAATCTGTAAAGCGCTACAGAATATGATAGCGCTATATTAATAAGGTTATTATTAAAGCTGAAATAGATAAATTGTATACGTATAGTTTTGCAAAGTTTTTGTGTAGTAGAACGTATGTGCACAGAATATAACTCTATTCATACTGTATCCGTATAAAATACAGTGGGTTGGCAAATGATGGATGGCTGAGAGAATTTATCTCCCACTGGTTCTGGTCTCCCTGTATACTGCATGTATATATGGCAGCATATGGTGCACAACCGTATGTAGCACGTATTCAACATGTATTTTAAACATTCCCATAGAACACATGGAACGGAAATACTGGAGAAAATAGGACATACTCTATAATTTTTTTCATCTTGCTCACAGTACAGTACGCTGGACAATAAGGCCATGTAAATGGATGACCATATTGCCCATTGAAATGAATTTGGCTGTATGCTACCCTTGTGAATACGGTCTGATACGGCTAGCATACAGCCATTTTCATATGTTCACGTGAAAGAGGCCTAACAGAAATCCGTACCCAGCTTTTTCATGCTGAGCACTCTGTGATAAAAGTTGGGGAGATAAGTTATATAAAGTACAAACATTTCTTCCCTGATATTATAAAAGACCACAACAAAAGCGTTTGTGGTCAGTACGGCAGCATCAAACTGAACAGATTCAACATTTCTCTGGCTATAAGAGGGGAGTTTAACCCATATGGATCAGTAAGATCGCTTCTATCACAATAGGTAAGTGAGTTATCAGTACAAAGGTTGTTGTACTGCTAGTACTGGGTGTGTACTATGATTGTTGTGTTCAGCGCTATTGGTAACTTGGACAATACCACCAGTAAAATGGCCACAGTTGTTGTGTAGCCAAAAATTAATCTGTCGAGCCTTTCCTCTAAGTGGCAGAAAAATAGTTTTTTTTTAATTTTTGGATCATAGCAATAGAAGCAATAGGAAGGAGATTGTGAAATTTAGTTTATTGCCTTTACTAGACTTTTATTACTACACCAATCCCCTCTACAATGTGGGGCTACTGTTGCTGAGCCTCCATAATCTGGGAAAATCTGCCCATATGACTGTACAGAACTTTGCTAAGAAGCACATCAACTGACCCCCATATGCAGAAATCGCTTTATGTAGAATCATGATGCAAAAGGTAGCATTACTTGACTCAAAGAATTGTGAATTTTATATTCATAAATTACCCAGCTTGGTCCTTCACTTGTGTGACTTCCATAAAGGTTGGGCAGATTCAGACCACACATAGTTATTCTTTTTAATATGCATGTATACAGAAAGGTAAATCTATCCAAATTCCTGAATATGCATCAAAAAATAACATAACATTACTAGGAAATGAAGGCCTAAATGATGTAGATAATGCAGCTTGGCAGGAGTTCTGGTAATTAAAAGAATTTATCGTTGTATGTTATCATGAATAACTTATGACACAGACTGGTCTGAGAATGGGGACACTGGGGCACAGATTGGATCTTGTCCAATAAAGTAAAGTATTTCATGATATTTGTTTCTTTATCCCAGTACTAGCTACATTGGATAAAAAATGGGCACAAAGACCAGAGGGGACAAGACCAAAAATGAAGAACTAAAAAAATATGAGAGAAAAGAAAGAAATGAGGAGAAAAGAGACGGGACAGTGACACAAATCAGGATTGAAAGCAAATTAAGACACGGAACCAAGGATGAAAATGCTATATGGAAAGTCAGAGAGTGTGACATAATGCAGAGTAAAGATGACATAGAGAAGGCAATCTTATAAGAGAGGTCAAATGGTCTTCAGAGACACAGGAACCGTTGTCAGACATGTAAAGCATTACTTCTGCATCAGAAGATTATATGTTGATCTGGAAACATAGCTGCTTGGCCTGGACGCACATGTAACTGTGGCAGCACAATATTATTCACGGTGAGCCACCATTGCCAATCTTCTGACATTGGTGTTTGCGGATCTTGAAATGACTAGAATTAATAGTTATATTTATTAGGACCAGTCTGAAAACATAAAATATGGTTGTCCTTACCCATCTGGTGACTTAAACATATGGCTCTTGAATGATAAAGCCACCACATATGTCCCCATTACAAAGTACAAAGGCCTGGGGTCTAAGACATAACATAAAAAGGTAGGTGATCATTTATTACCCATTGCATGATGTACAAACAAAAGACAAACCTAACACTTAGACATATAGTTGTAAGTACTGGCCCAGTAACCATCATCCATCATCCATCTGCAGGATATGAGAAGCTAAACTGATAAAGCCACCTTAGATGTCCACCACAAAACCCTGTTGTGTATATTAACATGAAGTCATGTAAATAGGAGTGTTAGCAAATCCAAAAAGCTTATATTTCTACTCCAAAACCAAGAAATATCAATATACAGTTTCATTTTAGGTTCCAGCTGCTACATCCAGAGGTTAGTGTGTCTGACAGAAAGCTACAGTATGGCGCACAGCGGCACAGTGATACATTACATGTCACAGTCATCCCAAAGTCTGTGCACACAATGTACAGTGATACAGGGTTGTGTCTGTGTATGTGGTGCTGCACACTGCTGTAACACAACCCAATGAGTACTAATGTATGGGAACTGTCATATAGGCGAAAATCCCTCTTACCACCCCAGGGATATACATCACAATAACACCGGTCATAGCATCAGAGCCCAACAAATGTCACAGACCATAGATAGATAGAAAGATGGATAGATAGATAGATAGATAGAAAGATGGATAGATAGATACAGAAATATGGGGTAGATAGTCCTGGAGCCCCGAGGTATTAGTTACATCAGATGGATAGCTGAGATATATATATATATATATACAGTAGAAGACATAGGTAGGTAGGTAGGTGGCTATGCCGCGGTCTCACCTTGTCTCATGTCCCCCTCTCCATGCCGGGCTGCTGTACAGTGTATCTCTGGGAGGTCGCTCCTCTGTGTCACTTATGTGCGCAGCTCCAGAGCACAGGCGTCATTCAGGACAAGCATCCTTCATAGCCGCAACTAGCCCGCTCCATGGCAGACACCCAATGGCACAGATCCTGTCAGGGCCGGGCATGGGCTAGCACACACCCCGGTGAGGGGCCCCCAGGCTCTTCTGCCCCAGAGCCACAATCCTTCTTCCTTCCCTCTCGCAGGTGGAATGTGATGGCGGGAGGTAATAATCACATGGATATTCCCAGCATCCTGCCGCACACTGCTAATCTCTTCCCGCCTGCTGCTTCCCTGTGTGTGTGGAGCCGATGCCTCGGTGTCCTTGTGAGGAGGAGGCAGGCTCGTCTGATGCCGTGTCTCTTCTCCCTCCCTATCTTATCCTCTATCTGGCAGACTGGTCCAGCTGCCCCTCCCAGCAACTGCTCAATGCAGAGCTGTGTCTCACCAGCGGGCGCAGGCTCCAGCCCTCAGCGCCCATGTCCTGTGGGCCCTGTCCTCCTCAGGGCATAGGATGGAGCAGGGAGACATGTCTCTTGTGTGCTCACTGTATGCCTGGCCTTGTTACAATATAACCTATAGGGTTACTTATAAATGTGAACACTGGCATAGAGGACACTTCTAAGCACACACTAAAATACTCAGGGGAGCAATGTCTCTGCTGCTGGGTAATGGCTGGACTAGTCTAACAATAAGTCTGTCACTTGCTGCTCCTTCTCCTGCACTGCTCCTGCTCTTTACTTTCATTCCCCTCAGGTCCTATTATTTCTCCTAAACACCTGACAGACAGCTATAAGAGGGGACAAGGTCAGAGGTCCCTGATACAAGAGACAGCTACTGTAGGTAGATGATAAAGAATATATATATATATACAGAAACACTGTAATCAAGTAGCAATGGGTGCAAGTTATGTGGGATTGGGACAAAAATCCTCCATAGATAGAAAACAGAAAATGAGCAGCACTCCAGACGTCCAAAATAGAAAAATGTGCTCCTTTTTATTTCATGTGTAGCAGTAGCGACGTTTCGGCTCCTATTGAGCCTCATTCATTAAACAATTTCCTTTGTGGCGCACAGTGAAAGCCGCAAAATCGAAGCCCACAAGAAAATGGCGTAATTGCGTTTTTCACCAATTTCTCTGCATTTGGAATTTTTTTTTCCCGCTTCCTAGTACACGGCATGGAATAATAAATACCATCCCTATAAATGCAATTTGTTACGCGGAAAACAAGCCCTCACAGAGCTCTTTATATGCAACAAAAAAAAAAGTTAGAGATTTTTGATTGTGAGGAATGAAAAATGGAAATGAAAAAACAAAAAGGGCCAGGTCTTGTGATGCTTTAACATATCCAGGGAATTTTGAGACTGTTTTCTCGTCTCACATTGTACTTCAAAGTAATAGAAAAATTTTGATGACATCTTTTGCGTTTAGTTATGAAAAAAAATGAAATTTGGCAAAAATGGCTAAAAATTATTCATTTTCAAAGAGCAAAATTTGCTCAAACGCCCCAGAAGAAGCCGAGGTTGGTGAAACCCAGGGTCGGGCGGTTATGTGAAACTGGCACCCCTGTTTATGATTTTATATGCGCATTTTTATCAAGTGTTTTGTGAGTATATTTTATACAAATAAATTTCAATTGTACAGACATACTACGCGATTCGCATGCCTATTTCTTCCAGTGACCTACTGTGGTGAATGGTGGAGTCAAGGAAGGATTAACCACAACGGAGATGCTCTGAACAGTGGTCTATTTTTGTCGGAGGATCTTTCACATACGCTAAAATGTGGTGGAAAATTACAGCATTGAAAAATGAATCTTGGTATATTTAATTGAAAGAAAGGAGACCAGTCGCAATTCTTGGAGCTCCGGTCAGAGTAAAACTTTTCATTCTTGGTATCATGTTGGGGTAAATTTTACTTTTTGATCACTTTTTAGGCGCTTTTTATGAGGTCACATGTCTAAATTTCATAATTTTTGTGAGTTTTTTTTTCTGTTTCTTGTACGGCGTTCATCATATGGGTTCAGTGACAATTTTATTTTATTGTACAGGTTGTTACGGATGTGGTGATACCCAATATGTTGTGTTTTTTTTGGTGATTTTCACTTTTTTATGTTCTATTTGATTACTGCATGTAATGGGACTTCAGGGGACTTTTATTCTTTTTTAATAAATTTTTACATTTTTAATATTCTTTTTTAATAAACTGTACTTTTTTTTTTTTTTTTTACTTTTTTTTACTGTTTTATTCTGTCCCAGGGTGGGACATGAACAGGTGATTATTTGATCACTTGTTCATTGTAATATACTGCAATACTAATGTATTGCAGAATATTACATAGTCATCCTATGAATTCTGCATAGGCTGACAGGCACTGTTAGATCCTGTACAGTGCACGATCCTAACAGGCTGCTACTATAGGCAGCCCTTGGGTCCTTATCGGACCTCAGGGTTTCCATGGTAACAATTGGCACCTCCATGCCTTGCACGGGAGGGTGCCAATCGTTGCACCGATGTACCATAGACGCCGCGGTCAATATTGACTTTTGTGATCCCGGCTGTTACTGTGGGATCCGGCTACCAGCTTCTGAACCCGGGCGATCGCCATGCCGTGATTCTACGTCAAGGTGCGGGAACGACCCACATCCTATGACGTAGAATCACGTCAAGGTGCGGGAAGGGGTAAGAAGCTGTTTGACAACACACTGGTCGTAGTTTATTAGGCCAATTTCTGATGACAGGTTCCCTTTAAGCACAGAATATGTACATTTCTAATAGGGGTTTTAGGCTTTATACAGTTATTATGGGGTTTCTCTAATTCACCCCCATTAAAAATGTATATTATTCACAACAGCCCCATAAAAAATGTATCCTGTACTTAAAGGACACCTGTCATCAGGTCTGTGTCACTAGTCCTGTCACTACTACCTGTTGGAGCAGCTCACAAGGATCCCATCCCAGCCTTTATCTAGTTATTTCATACATTATTCATTGTAAAATCATCTATTCTTTATCATGTAAATGAGGCTGGTCACATGGTCAGAGGCAGTGCTGTCACCCCTGTTACCCCTCCCCTCTCCTCCCCCTGCTCATGTCTGTGTGTAATGTATAGTAAAGCATAGTTAGTGTATCTGCTGACATGCTGCATCCTCCTAATATACAGGTGAGAGACACAGACATCAGCTACACATGAATCTGACATGTTCTCCTATAACATGGCTGCCTGGAGCTGCTGTATCTCTCCTATACACACACACATGCACACACAGGCTGCAGGGGGCGTGGCCACCAGCACCAGGAAGCACATCATTATACAGCCTCACATCATTATACAGGCTGTCAGTCATGCACTGGGGGTGTGGCTGTACCTCCCACTCATGAATAGAGTGGACAGCTTGAATATGCTAATGCTTCATTGGACATTTCACAGGTCATTTGCATACAGCTTTAGGACCTCATTGCTTAGGTTTACAGGCATGTAGAGGGACAATGAAGGGATAGAGGCAATGCTCTCTAATGGCAGTTTATGAAAATATATTTAGTTTAGGGGGGTTATTTTGCATGACGGGTTCTCTTTAAAGGAAATCTACCATTAAAAAAGTAAAAAACATGTAAAGATACTCAACTTTTATGCAAGCACGATCCAGCTCAGCCCAAACCAGGCACAGCGTTGAATAAAACTTCTTTATTTAAGGCATTTTAAAAGACATGGGGATACATCATAATTTCCAACGCGTGGTAGGGGCTGAACACTACGTTTGTTTGTTCATAGATACTCAACTACACTACTCTTATAAGAGTAGCCGGGGGGCAACCCCTTCAGTCAAACTGGACTGTCCGGAACACCTGACTAACCTCACATTGTTTGATTCCCCCCTAACTTTTGAATCGGGAGGTGATGTTCCCACAGTTATTGAGGACACTAGAGACTATAATGTCGTTAACCTTACTAATCTAATTCTGTCTGACGAATGTGTATCTGTTCTTAAGAAAGGTCTTAATTTTGCGGTTACCAATTCCTTTGACCCTATACAATTTGAAGTCGACCTATTTAAAAGCATACGCAAATTAAGTCTACATAAGATGTTCCAGGTTGGTGAAAATGGGGGTGGTGGGGGCATCACTAGGAGTCGTAGAGAGGGCGAAATTCCAGCTGTTGTTGGACCATTAGGTTTTTCCCCCCCTGATACTACCCCACACCTGGATTTACCTGTTATTGAGTGTCTTTTGAGCCTGGAGAATACCTTGTCGCTGGATGAACCAGCAGTACAAGCTGAATTGGTTATTCCAGACTCAGAAGTGGAGGTTGAAGTTTTTAAACAAGGGGTTAGATCTTCCTTTTGTCCCCCCTTGCCTGCTGGCTCTCCCATCGACATTTTTTGCCAACGCGTCAGAGACGACGTTAGGGCCTTGGTTTATCCTACTGCCCGCAGCAATCTTTCTGCGGGCGAAAAACAAGCCCTACTTTGGCTCCAATCTTTAAAAGATGTCGTGGTGAAGCCAGCGGACAAGGGGGGCAATGTGGTCATTATGACAAGTGAGTATTACAAGAAGGAAGCAGATAGACAGTTAGGGGAGTCTGTTACGTACACTCCTCTGGCCAGCAATCCCACTCTGAGGTACCAGACCCTTTTACGTTCTTTTCTCAGGAGAAGTGTCGAAATAGGCTTATTGTCTGAACAGACTGCTATTAAATTGCTCCCCGAGAACCCTAGGTACCCTATATGGTATTTCTTACCCAAGGTGCACAAGTCGTTAAAAAATCCCCCCGGCCGTCCGATTGTGGCAGGGATCGGATCTCTTACCGAACCCCTGTCACAATATCTGGATTGGCTCCTTCGCCCCACTTTATGCGATATACCATCGTATTTAAAGGACACCAATTCTTTCCTAAGAGTGGTTAGAAACATATGTTGGAAGGACAGTTACACGTTAGCCTCCATCGATGTTGAGAGTTTGTATACTCGCATCCCCCAAGATTTAGGCGTACAATGCATCCACCATTTGTTGGTTAACGCCAATAAGAGTCCCCAATTTGTCGACTTTGTTTGTGAGGGCCTCCAATTTGTGTTGTCCCACAATGCCTTCATGTTTGATGGTCGTTGGTTTGTCCAGAGGGTAGGCACAGCTATGCGCACCCCTGTAGCCTGCACTTTTGCCAACCTGTTTCTCGCTTTTTTCGAGAACCGCTGTGTCTACTCTCTGGACAATCCTTACGCCTCAAACATCAAGGCATTTTATCGGTACGTGGACGATGTATTCATTGTTTGGGAGGGCACTCGTGCTGAATTTTTTGAGTTTGTTGAATACCTCAACACCAATAACAACATGAATATGAGATTCACAGCAGTTTTTGGTGAAAAAAGCCTCGAATTTTTAGATGTAAAGGTCTTTGAGAATCAGGGTGAACTGTGTACCTCTGCTTTTAGAAAAGAGACAGCTACTAACTCTCTCCTTCACTTCGATAGTTATCACCCATTTCATACTAGAAAGAGCTTGCCCTATGCTCAGTTCTTGAGACTCAGACGCATCAATAGCAATGATATTTTATTTTGCCAACAAGCGAAGGAACTAGGTGAACGACTTATAGCTAGGGGTTACCCTAATGAGATCATTCTAGAGGCCTATAAAAAGGCTACTATGTTGTCCCAAAAAGACCTGTTGTATGCTGATCCCAGACGAAAAAATAGGCAATATACAGGGGGCCAAAAATCTATAAAAATAGGAAAAAAGCTCACTTTCTCGTTTGAGTTTAGTCCCTGTGAAAGAGCCATACATCAGGCTATCGCTAAGAACTGGAGTATCCTAAGTCAGGATCCCCAACTTAAGGACATCACTAATGAACGCCCATGTATTGCCTTTAGACGGTGTCCCACAGTCAGGGGCATGCTAGTGCGAAGTTATTTTTCCACACAGAATCAATCCGGGTTGGACAAGAGTGTTCCCATGGGTAACTTCAGGTGTGGCTCTTGTAAATTCTGTGAATACAACAGTCAGCTCAAAACCATCCAACTGGGAGGCGTCACACACAGGGTTAAATCATTCATCTCATGCAAATCCACTTATGTAGTATATATCATCTTCTGCCCATGCAAATTATTCTGCATTGGAAAAACAATACGAAAGTTATATGTCAGGTTTAGAGAACATTACAAATCGATCAGTACGGGGGATGGTTGCCCCAGGCTGATCGATCATGTCAAAAAACAGCATGGCGGTGACCCACGGGTCCTACGTTTTGCAGGGGTTGAACAGATAAAAGTGGATCCCCTTGGTGGGGATAGAAAAAAACAGTTACTTAGGCAGGAAAGTAGGCAGATCATCCGGTTTAACGCCACGGGCGCCCTAGGTCTGAACGATAGGAACGACTATAGCTGCTTCTTGTAAATGTACTTACCGTTGCCTAATCTTTAGTTACTTCTGTCTTGATCTATTACACTTTTTGTCCATCGGACTCTGGATGGAGCGTTCCACTCGTAGGTGATTACGGTGTCCCGTGCTCAACTTATACTTATTACAGCAGGTCCTAGTATCGGCACGTAGTGCTGATGTGGTTTTAACTTTGTTATACTGTGTGTATTTTAACTGTCACATTGACGTATATTTTTTATGCTTATTGTTGTATCACTGTTTCCATGACGCCGCCGACCGGCCCCGACGCATATATTGTGAGCGGCGCCGGGAGGTGACGTCATTTGGCTTGAGAATGCGCTAGATTAGCGTGAAACGGCCCGTCGCCTGGCCCCGCTCTGTACCTGTACACACCTCAATAAAGTACTCTTCGCACTGTTTGGTGAGTGCCGCTGAACTTTTTTATATTTTTCTATTTGGATTATCTTTGCTCTTGCTGAGCACCACCGTATTCCGAGTTGTGCAAGAAGGCCTTACCACCCTGTCAAGACCCCTGCCGGGTTGTAATTGAGATCCATGTATTATTTTGGTCGGATGGTGCCAGACTACTGTCTTCTCCGTTGATTGATTACACTACTCTTATAAGTTTATTTTCTAGGTGATCCCAGCGTGTCAAGACTAGCAAAGGACAGCGCTGGGATCAACTGCTAGAGGAGCGGGGGTGAGTATCTGTACATGTTTTAAACTTTTTTAAGGACACCCAACTTACAGGCGACCCCTCGTTAAAGACGGACCTCTCTAGCCAGTGTGACCTCTGGTGAAGGTCTCTGGATGTTGTACTATAGTCCCAGGCTGCAATGATCAGCTGTAAGGTTTCTGAAGCTTTATTGATAATCCTTGGTCCCATTATAGCAAAAAATTTTGAAACTCCAATTGTCACTACGGCAAAAAAAATAATTTGTCTGGATCTACAATTATAAAATGTACAGTTTCGACTTACATACAAATTCAAGTAAAGAACAAACCTATGGAACCTATCTTGTACGTAACCCAGAGACTGCCTGATAGACACAAAATGCTTTGTCCTTTCCCTGCTTAACATAGATAGCATCATACTAATGTTAATGCAAGGCCGAGTTCTCAGTTTTGTCATCAGTTATGTTGAGCCAAAACCAATAAGTGATCAAACACACTGAACAAGTCCTTTCATTAGAGCTTATCTCTGTGTAGTACAGACACCTGAATTTGTCCCAAAATAACTGATAAAAATAACTGAAGAACTAGCAGAGATGTGAACTGGGCGAAAGACTAGGGCTTAGCTTTGTGATTTTGATTTGGCCCGGTCATGCTGTTTGTTCCTTCTTCAAGAACACAATAAATTAGAGCAGAGTTCTTCCTTTTCTGAAGTACCAAAATACATCTGGACTCCAGATGTAGGGGTTATTCCAATTTTCTCTTGGATAGATATAGTCACTTAGAATTAATGGAGCTGTCTGGGATTTAAAAAAAGAAGCTATATATTGCTTGTAGGGGTTATTAAAACAATTGCCCACATTTACAAAAACAGGCAGTTACAAAAACAGGCAGTTTGCCTGTATAGTGTGTGGAGGGCGCCAGATTCCGGATTTCTGGAGCACGCTCTTCATGAATCTGGCACCTTCTGCACTGCTCCAACAGAGTGCACCACTTTATTTTTGGTGCACCTTTAACATAGTGGGGCAGATTTATCAAGCTGTCTGAAAGTCAGAATATTTCTAGTTGGCCATGGTAACCAATCACAGCTCCCTTTAAAATATTCATGAGCACTGGTAAAATGAAAGCTGAGCTGTGATTGTTTGCCATGGGCAACTAGGAATATTGATAAACCTGCCCCAGGGTGTTTCTGTTGGACTTTGCATGATAAATGTGATGCATGGTCCGATTGAGCACCAGAACGCCCATTTCAATGCAGAAATATGTGTCACACAAAGTTTTGCGTGCACCACAATTGTGTCGCGTGTGCCAGAAATGTGCCTTGGACACTTCTTAAATACCTGTGCAAGCAGGTTCCGACAGCCAACTAAGGTCCTGGCACAAGGACCTCAGTAAATGTAGGCCACTGATTTTAGCTCTCTTTCAGACGGCGTGTCTGCTGCTCATCTGCAACAAATTCAGACTTCTCGAGTCAGACGCGCTACCGTTGCGCCACAAGGTATCCGTATCTGTTTTTTTCACATTTGCAAAAAAATTAGGGATTTTTAATCTAGTTTTAGCCCTGCCCTACGTAATGTCACCTTACAATCTACTCAGAAATGTTACAGTGCAGAAATTATACAAACTAATCACATCAGAGGGATAATCTTTACACTGTTATCAATGCTCAGAAATATTGCAAAGAAAGTTCCACTCTCTAAACAGAAATGGGCCTTCTCAGTTGAAGCAGCTGCTATGTCTGCTACCTTGGTAGCAATACCCATGTTTAGATATATGTCTTATTGAGATATGTCATGTGTATAGGACAAAGGGTAGAATTTTGACATTAAATTCTCTTTGCACATAGTGACAGACCCTCGTAAGGAGACACACATTTTTACTGCTGGGTTAAAACCTGAAGTAGAATTCCTACTGTCATCCATGTGATACTAGACAAAGGTCTTTTCTACGGACTCTAATTTGTGTTTGTGTTGTAGGTTTTTGTAATGTGGTCTATGAAAATAAAGGTCCTTCATGAATAGTAATTATGCATGCATTAACTATGGTCATATCTTGGCTGAATTTCTGAATGTACAGCCCAATCCTGATGCATCTCTCTTAAGCAACACATTCATGGCCATAATATATTGATCATCCCCTGGTTCAGGCCTGTCAATGCACTTTGAATTATTGTTGACTACTTCAATACCTTGATGCATTATGGGTAACTGTAAAAGGTTTGTAGAATTTTTTATTGTTTCTACTATTTCCTATTGTTAGAGTGATTCACAATATTGAACCTGGAGCTTTGCACAATTCTATTAAGCAATGCTTTTTAAAATGTATTCTTCATTTGAATCAAGGTTACCTCTAGGTTCAGCATTTTATTTAAGGCTCTTTCAGACAAATACTCAGTGAGCTTTTAATATTTCAGTTATGCAGTTGAGACGAATGGTGCTTAAATTCACGCTTACATTTGTCTCTAAATAGGGGCAAACTATACAAATTATTAGCATATCCCAAAATAGATTTTTAATTAAAAGACCTACCTTAAATATGGGTACTTTATACAATGTTTAATGTACAACAAGGTAATTTACTTTGTCTACAATCATTTTTATAACATGACACATAACTCCAATATACGGTACCTTCATATCTCAAGCTTAAAGGAAACCCGTCACCACATTTTTACATAAACAGCCGGTGACAGGTTCCTATAGAGCCCTATTAACTAATTGACACTCTTCTCTTAGCTAAAAATTGGTTCCCTTACATTCACATAAATCACCTTTTATCATTATCTGGCATCATAGGGGGCGTTCCCTGCTTGGGCAGCCCCTCCCATCTACTCTTCCTCATGCCTTATGCCTCTTTACTATTCAGTTCATGCAGTTCATGTCATGTGACCAGGGTGACATTATCTCAGGCCCTTTAGCCTCTTAACAATAGAAAACTGTACCCCATGTATGTATCTGACCACATGAAGTCACAGCAGCCTCCATGGACTTCCACTTCTCTCCATTGTCCATTCAGCCAGATGTGATTTAATGTTATTACATACATGGTGTACAGTTTCCTATTGTTAGAAGGCTAAAGAATCTGTGATGATGTCACTCTGGTCACATGACATGAATGTAACCCAAGGCACTGTGTAAAAAATGGACACAATATTAGTAAATAGCGCTTTACATGTCTGTAGTTGAATATTAGAAGACAATCCCTCATTCCAAGTTTCAGGACAGTTATTTGAAGAGACACAGAGCTGTCAGACAGAATCAGGCGGCGTGGTTCACTGCCAGCCTGGGAGAGAGAAGAGTCAGAGCCACTAGACATGAGTTAGGAAAGCTCATTTGCATATCAGAAAAACATCTGTAATTAAGGTACCATAGTTCGCTGGCAGCTATTTTTAGGTGATATGGGGAGGGCTTGTAACCCTTTACCAGTAGGCATTGTTAGTCATGGTGGTAGAATTCTGGAGAGTAGGTCATGAATGTGCATTCACTTTATATTTCTAAACATTAGATGGAGCTGAAAGCAAAGACATAGGGGGAGATTTATCAAGATGCCTAAGAGTAAGTATGTGCTTAGTTGCCCATGGCAACCAATTACAGCTCCCCTTTGAAATATTCACGAGCACTGGTAAATGAAAGCTGTAATTGGTTGCCATGGGCAACTAAGCATATTCTTACTTTATAAATCTCCCCCATAGACTTCTTTCACATCTAACGTTTGCTTTGTCGGTCGTTGCTGGGCAAGCATAAGGCAGTTCACCGTAATTAATGGATTTATAAGCCTTTTTTTAAGCCAAGTGCAGGGGTCCCTTTATGAATTACAGAACCAAATATGGAGATCCAATGTATGGATGGCAAGAGTTGAGTTTAGGGATCTTCAATACGGCAAAAAGGAGTGATTGCACTGTACACTCACCGGCCACTTTATTAGGCACACTTGTCCAACTGCTCGTTAACACTTAATTTCTAATCAGCCAATCACATGGCGGCCACTCAGTGCATTTAGGCATGTAGACATGGTCAAGACAATCTCCTGCAGTTCAAACCGAGCATCAGTATGGGGAAGAAAGGTGATTTGAGTGCCTTTGAACGTGGCATGGTTGTTGGTGCCAGAAGGGCTGGTCTGAGTATTTCAGAAACTGCTGATCTACTGGGATTTTCACGCTCAACCAGGGTTTACAGAGAATGGTCCGAAAAAGAAAAAACATCCAGTGAGCGGCAGTTCTGTGGGTGGAAATGCCTTGTTGATGTCAGAGGTCAGAGGAGAATGGGCAGACTGGTTCGAGCTGATAGAAAGGCAACAGTGACTCAAATCGCCACCCGTTACAACCAAGGTAGGCAGAAGAGCATCTCTGATAGCACAATACATCGAACTTTGAGGCAGATGGGCTACAGCAGCAAAAGACCACACCGGGTGCCACTCCTTTCAGCTAAGAACAGGAAACTGAGGCTACAATTTGCACAAGCTCATCGAAATTGGACAGTAGAAGATTGGAAAAACGTTGCCTGGTCTGATGAGTCTCGATTTCTGCTACGACATTCGGATGGTAGGGTCAGAATTTGGCGTCAACAACATGAAAGCATGGATCCATCCTGCCTTGTATCAACGGTTCAAGCTGGTGGTGGTGGTGTCATGGTGTGGGGAATATTTTCTTGGCACTCTTTGGGCCCCTTGGTACCAATTGCAATGCCACAGCCTACCTGAGTATTGTTGCTGACCATGTCCATCCCTTTATGACCACAATGTACCCAACATCTGATGGCTACTTTCAGCAGGAAAATGCGCCATGTCATAAAGCTGGAATCATCTCAGACTGGTTTCTTGAACATGACAATGAGTTCACTGTACTCAAATGGCCTCCACAGTCACCAGATCTCAATCCAATAGAGCATCTTTGGGATGTGGTGGAACGGGAGATTGGCATCATGGATGTGCAGCCGACAAATCTGCAGCAACTGTGTGATGCCATCATGTCAATATGGACCAAAATCTCTGAGGAATGCTTCCAGCACCTTGTTGAATCTATGCCACGAAGAATTGAGGCAGTTCTGAAGGCAAAAGGGGGTCCAACCCGTTACTAGCATGGTGTACATAATAAAGTGGCCGGTGAGTGTATGTTTAGGCGTTCCCATATAGGTTTGTACACCCAATTTACCCATTGTTCTCATACAGCCTGTACCCCAGTGCCCCCCTGCTTTTTATTTCACTTTTTATTTCAAAAAAACAATATACATTTTAAAATTATCCTTGTCATCATCTTTTATTAAAAGAGTCTTGCCGTTTTACTCTAACTAATGAGTCTCACAGTAGGCGGACACTTCCTGTACTGTGGAGATCACTTCACAGCAGTCATCTCATTATCATCACAGACTACAGAATTACAAAGAAAGGACTAAAAAGAAAAATTGTAACTAGAATAATGTCAAAACTTCAGTGAAGTCCATGTATCTTTTTTAGAATGAACATATTGTACACTAATACTGTAGCGAACAAACACCAAAGGTTCCATTGTTTGCAGTCACCCCAGGACATCAGTCTGTGGTGAAGATATAATGCTACAGGTGAAACTCTTATACATTATAGTATTCCAAATATCAGCGCAGTGTAATTGGTGGGTAAGCGTGGAGAGAATATTTTTACAAACAGACTTTAATGTGATGATCGCTGGAACATATAACATTCTATATTGTGCAGACTGCTTTTCTATTGCCACTAAATTTTTCTTGTTAGCATAAGTTGAGTATAAATCATACTTAACTACAGGCTGAATGGAGGCACAGCACTAAGGGCTTATGTACATGAGCATTTTTCTTGCTGCATCACAAATGGAACATAAAGCACGTTCTCTTGTAAAAATGTCAAGCTTCACATATAGGAAGTGTATTAGCACTTATATAGGAATATAGCCGCATGGAAGCTATTTAGAATAATGCCGAACCATAAACGAAGTTAAGCAACTGTAACAGAACTATACCTTTTTCTATATGATGCAAAACTACTATGCAGGCTCTATTGTACTGACTCATCACCTGAAGGATATATGAACTGAAGAAGACATCAATCTGATGTCAAAATGCATTACTAAAATCTACTGAGAGGCCTAGTGATTGTCCTTTATCCTGTAGTCTTAAAATGTAGACCAACCTAATGAGATAATACCGTATTTGTGTTAATTTCAAGTTTAAATCCCCTGTCTAGATTCCATATCAGACAAACCCTTGTCCTTATACCTAGTAAGCCATTTAGTTAAAGGAAATCTGTCATCAAAATACACCATGATAAACCAGGGACAATTACTCATAGATCCAGGAACTGTGACTATAGCAATCTTAGTATATTTGTTATCCATGTCCTGCTTTAACCCCTTAAGGACGCAGCCATTTTACAGCTTAAGGCTCAGCCCGATTTTTTGGATTCTGACTTGCTTCGCTTTATATGGTTATAACTTTTGAACACTGTTACTTATCAAAACGATTCTGAGATTGTTTTTTCCCCACATGTTGTACTTCATTTTAGTGGTAAATTTTGGCTGATAAGTTTTGCGTTTATTTACAAAAAAAAGAAAATGTGATGAATTTTTTGAAAAATTTGCCATTTTCGAAATTCTAAATCATCACGTTTTCAGGCAGATAGATTTACCAGCTAAATAAGTTGCTGAATAACATTTCCCATTTGTCTACTTTACATTTTCATAATTTCTGAAATATCTGGATAATTTATTTTGACGTCACGCGGCTTGCAAATAGAATATCGCTTTTCCGGATTTTCAGAATTGACTATTTTGGGGATAAATACAGTTTTGAATGAAATTTTACATATTTAGCATCAAAACCCCCTATATAACCAACCCATTTTCAAATCTGCACCCCTCAAGCTATCAGAAACAGCTTTTACGAAGATTGTTAACCCCTTGAGATCTTCATAGTAATTGAATCAAAATGGAGGTGAAATTTAGAATGGTCATATTGTTCCCTTATACGTTCATTTAGCACCAAAATTTACACATTTCCAAAATATAAAAAGAGAAAACCCACCATACAATTTGTTCTGCAATTTCTCCTGAGTACAAAGACCCCCCACATGTGGCTGTGACTTGTTTTATGGGGGCACAGCGAGGCGCAGAAGGGAAGGAGGGCGCTGCAGCTGCCAGGAATTTAGTTTCCTCATTGGCCCCTTTTGAAGGCTATAAAATTTTCGCTTTTTCGTTATTGGGGCCATGTGACGGCATTTTTTTTGCGGGATGAGATGCTTTTTCCATTGTTACCATTTTGGGGTTGGTATCACCTATTGTTGAAAATTTAGGAACTTTTTTTGAGGGCAGGAGTAGAAAAGCATCAATTCTGTACTGGATTTTTGACTTTTTTTTTTTTGGTGTTCACCGTATAGACTAATAGTCATGTTATCTTTATTCTATGGGTTGATACGATTACGGGGATACCAGACATGAATATATTTTCTTACGTTTTACTAAATTTGTCAAACAAAACCCTAATGTGGGGAAAAATCTATAATTTTTGTATTGCCATCTTCCAAGTGGCATAACTTTGTTACGTTTTTGGCTACGGAGCTGGTTGATGGCTTGTTTTTTGCGGGACATGTTGTACTTTGCACCAGTATCATGTCTGAGTACATATGGTTTTTTGGTCGCATTTTATATCATTTTTTGTGGGATTGAAAAGGTAAAAATCATAATTTTTGGAGGGTTTATAACAGTTTTTTTTTACGGCGTTTATCGTGGGGGTTCAATAATGATTTACTTTTATTCTACGGGTTGTTACGGACGCGGTGATACTATATATGTGGGGTTTGTGTTATGATTTAGACTTTTTTTTTGAGTTATATGTCTCATTATATGTTTTGGGGGTTTGGGGCATTTTTAGTGATTTATGACTTTATTTTTTTATTGAATAACTTTTTTTTTTACTTTTTCACTTTTATACCATGGGACATGAAGAAGCAATCTTCTGATTGCTTTTTCATGATAATATTCTGCAATACTCATGTATTGCAGAGTATTATCAGTGTCAGCCTATGCACTTGCATAGGCTGGCACTTTGCCAGTAAGATGACGTCACAGACGCCATCTTACTGGCAATTCTTGCTAGTAACTCTGGGGTCCAGATCGGACCCCAGAGTTACTATAGCAACGATCGGCGCCCCCCGAAAACGGTTCGGGGGGGCCGATCGTGGGGGAAAGACCCCCCAGATACTTGTTAGATGCCGCGGTCGCGCTGACCGCGGCATCTAACGGGTTAAGCACCCGCGATCGGAGACAACTCCGATCGCGGGTGTTACACTGGGGTGCCGGCTATTAGTTACAGCCGGCACCCCGTGTTTCCCGATGCCGGTTCGGCTCTGATCCAGAGCCGAGCCGGCATAGGAGCCGTGGCGGATATATCCGCCACTGAGCGCTAAGTCACTGCGCTCCGTGGCGGATATATCCGCCGCGGAGCGCGAAGGGGTTAAAATTATACTAATTATACTGCAGCAGAAGAGGTTTCAGCAAACATTGGGAGGTGGGAAGTTCTCCTTGCCCCCTGTAACAGCCTTTGAATTCGCTGCATGGAGGGGCACTGGTAACACGCCCAGGAGCCCTTCCTGCTCATTAGCATTCTATAAAATTTGATTTTGGAAAGAAAAAGACCATGGATAACACATATAAGAACATTACCACAGTCACAGTGCCTGGATCTATGAGTAAGTGTCCCTGGTTTATCATACTTCATTTTGATTGATTTTTGTAGATATGCGTTAAATGGCCACAAGTAATTTAGAAACCTTTTATTGCACAACCTTTCATTGCAAAATTACAATGGAGGTAAAAGTTGTTTAGCTTAAATAGCTTTTTTAGTTCACAATATATTGAAATCGAACTATTTTCTTGGTATATTCAATTGTTATATAGATTTATTTAAAAAAAGGTGAAGCAAGTAACACATAGCAACAATTTTTTCCTTTTTTGTGACAATATAGCCACCAGAGAGTGCGGTGCATCTGAAGCCCAGCAATGATATTTCCCTTGATATTCCAGCAGCTGTCTAGTGATGTTTTGAATTGGAGGCATGATTCATGTTCTAATGTATCCACCCAGGCTTCATTCCAGCATGCAGATCCCTAGGCTTTCTGCTTTGTGCAGCTACTACAGGGCCATGAATATCATAATTCTAGCTTCATCACTGCACTTGTTCTGTAGTTTTAAACACATATACTTTCCTAATGATGAGCCTGATACCTTTATGAGACCATCCATACATATTAGGTCATTTGTACTTAGGTCGATACGGCCGCAGAATTTACAGCCGTCTCATGGCCCATATAGACGTCTATAGCACCCAGTCGCAGTGCGACGAGCATACGCTGTCTCACCGCACCATGACCAGGCTGGACATGTCTCGTGACCGAGTCGGCTGTATGCTAGCGCGGGCAAGCATCCATTTGTGTGCACTAGGCTTCAATCATATATTAGTAGTGAAATTTTTACATTTTAAACCAGTCATTTATAAAACCTTGTGCCACAGTGAGATTACCTATTTTACAGTAACAATGTTAATCTTCTTATTCTCACTGCACATATTTATGTTAATTCTTTTCATACATTGAATTTGAGCAAAAAAAGTATTCATTTGTATGCAGAGACTACTATATTGTGGAGATCACATATTCATTGCTATATATGATAAATGTTTGTGATCAACCTATCCAATATGATTCTTTCTGGTCATATCATATAAAAATTTTAACTGTAGAAAAAATTAAGTAAGGAGATGCTTCAAAGGAATAGTCTAAGTTGCTTATGGTGTTAAAAACGGATTATACTGTTGCAGATATAAGAAACTCAGACGTGAGTAAATGGATATGGCTAGAGATGGGCGAATCGATTTTAATGATTCTAACCTCGGTTAGAATTTCAGGATAAATTCGATTCGTCACGAAGCTGAAGTTTATGCTGATTCGTGGGAACGAAGTTGGGTTTTTTTCCCCTCATGTTTCTGCTAAATGGGCGCGAGAACAACGTGTTACATGGGGCAGAGAACTCTGGGAAGGAGAAAGGAACACCCCCGAAGACATCTGGAGACCTGTAAGCCAGGGGCGCACCTACCGGTGGGGGCGGCATCAGGCAGGTCACTCATTGGTCTCTCACTACTGTGACCGCCAAGATTGCTCCATCCACGGGCATCTGGGATGCCCCTTCTGTCTGCAGCCACCTCCCGACCCGCCGCTCCCAGACCCCCGGCCCGCCTCTCCAGTACCCGGCCCACCTCTCTCCTGTCCGCGCCCGGACCGCCTCTCCCGGACCCCGGCCCGCCTCTCCAGTCTTCAATCCGCGGCCGCCTCTCCCGGCCACAGCCGTCTCTCCCGGCTGCCCGCGTCACCCGTCCGGGACCCGCCTCACCGGTCATGGTAAGATGCATATAAATATACATGTGTGTGTATATGTATATGTATGTTTATATACATCTCTGTATTCATGTACATACTGTACAGTGAGTATGTGTATGTATGATGTATGACTGTATATATATATAAGTGTGTTTATACTGTATGTGTGTGGTGAGTATGTGTATACATGCTGTATGAGTGTGTGTATATATATATATATATATATATATATATATAGTCTCAGGAAAGGCAGCAGCACTCCAATGTGAAGTCAAAGCAGGGTGATCTTTATTTCAAAAGTGCGACGTTTCGGTGAACATTTCACCTTTTTCAAGCATGCTTGAAAAAGGTGAAATGTTCACCGAAACGTCGTACTTTTGAAATAAAGATCACCCTGCTTTGACTTCACATTGGAGTGCTGCTGCCTTTCCTGAGACTACATTTGGATCCTTTGCCACGGAGTATACAGATCCTGCACCCAAAACCAATACAGGTTGTGCTGCCTTGTTTTTCTTTATATATATATATATATATATATATATATATATATATATATATATAGTAAAGAAAACGGCAGCACTCCAAAAATTGTGAAAAAACGTGGTGTTTATTCCACCTCCCGCAACGTTTCGGCTGTGTTCAGCCTTTGTCAAGCCTTTATTTCATCATTTACTAGGACTGTACTGCTGATCTTCTATTTTGTGTATATATATATATATATATATATATATATATATACATATATATAAGCAAAAAAACAGCAGCACAGTCCTTAGTAATGAGATATAGCGGGTGCTATCCTTCCACTCACACCAGTCTGAGCGGGTAAGATATCCAAAGCAAAGAAAAACGGCAGCACTCCAATGTTGTGAACAAACAAGCGTGTTTATTCCACCTCCAGCAACGTTTCGGCTGTTAACTCAGCCTTTGTCAAGCAATGTGTGTAAAGTTTTGTACAAATATATATAGTCGCAGTGCAGTGACATCATACATAAAGGTAAACAAAAGCACATGGTGCATATAGTACAATGTAACAGTGATCAAATAGTTAACAATCAATGAATGATACATACATATAATAGCATTTCATAAATGTCTACATTTGTGATCAAGTGAACATAAAAAGTATATACTTTTGTTGTAGATAAGTGTATCATTCACCTGTGTGGGGCCTCCTCCTGGCTGTAAACTGAAGCAGATCGGGCTCTATCAACGTCTCATGGTCCTCACTGCGCATGTCAGCAAAAGTGAGACAAATCAGGCGCAGCCCGCGACACAAAAAATGTCAATGCGCATGTCAAAAAAATGTGGTGGAGAGCAGAACACTAACTGCGCATGTCGCGCATGCGCATAATATTTTGTGGGTCCTAAAAAGAAAGAGAGACAGACCCTTCTGGCCCCACAAAAAAATGTCAGTTTCCCCTGTAGACGTTGCGTGAATTGTACGATGATGTTAAAAGGGAATAAGTTTACACGTCCGGTGACTAATGCCACATTTGAGATAAAACACTACCTTACCTGCGATTCCGACCATGTCATCTATTTACTACAATGTCCATGTGACTTGTGGTACATAGGGGAGACCACCCTTGATTTGAAAACTCGTCTGAACCAACATCGTTACACTATTAGGGCTGGGAGGAAGGACCTCCCAGTCCCTAAACATTTTCATGAACACAAACATAGAGAGGGACAGCTCAGATTCCGAATTATTGACGGAATCCCACCCCTAAGAAGGGGAGGTGATAGGAAGAAACTACTCAAAAGACGTGAACTGGAGTGGATCTACAAATTAAAATAAATAATATTTTATATTATATAATATTTATATAGCGCACACAGATTACGCAGCGCTGCACAGGCATGTCAAATAGGTCCCTGTCCCCATGGGGCTCACAATCTAAACAACCTAACAGTATGTTTTGAAGTGTGGGAGGAAACCGGAGTACCCGGAGGAAACCCACGCAAACACGGAGAGAATATACAAACTCTTTGCAGATGTTGACCTGGGTGGGATTTGAACCCAGGACCCCAGTGCTACAAGGCAGATGTGCTACTCACTCAGCCACCGTGCCGCCCTAAAGCCCAATGAGTTAAATGTTGATTTTAAAACTAGTGGAATTTTCTAAAAAACTGACTTGTCTTACTGTACTGCTCTGATTCTTTTTGATCATAATCTCCTATGAAGGTTATGGTGTTTGTACCATATGATATTAACCTTATTTCTCTTCTTTCTTTTTAGATCACCCAGTGCACTTATTCACTGTCACATTAAAGTGGACACCGCCTGCGGACCCCTCCTGTGGCTTCTAAATATTCTTTTTTTGACCACACACATCTGTATTTTGTGGGATAAATAAAATTTTTTTTTTCACTTATTTCAATTTTTTCTCCATTGAATGTACTGGAGTAGCAGATCTGTAGCCTCATGAGTAGCTCCTATCTAACTTGAGGATATTTGGATCTTGGGTTACTATAAGAAATATGGTGATTTAGTCTCCGGATTGTGGCTAGAATTGTAACCACTCTCGAGCCGTGCATGATAGGTAGTGGTTGACATCTTTGGTGACATAGTTTATTCTTTGACAGATACCACTTTTACTTCCACAGTGCACACTCTCCACTAGGGCAGAACTTAATAGGTAGTCCTCTAGTGGGGAAATGCATGGTCCATGGTTGGGGATGATTACATTTCCACTACGGACCAATATGCTTTCTGTAACATGGACGGAGTGCACTATATCAGTGTACACCGTGCAGTGTTACCCACATATTTTGGGACCTTTTTAATAATAGCCCATAATCTGTGAAGAGTGTGTTACATTTAGGTCTCTTTTGTGATACCGTATTTAGGTACTCTTGCGGCACCATATGGCTGGAATTATAAGTTCATTTTCATTGGGATTTTATATCTGTTTATGTCATGACTTTATACCATTTAGACCCACTCCTTAAACCTATGAGAATGCATACTTTGATATGTTCCGATATATCCTATCTCTCTTTGCTAGGTACACTTATTCCGTTACTTAGTGTGACTCTTACTGGATACGTAGATTGGGCGCACGCGTGCCCCAAAAATATTTAGATTGGGCGCACAAAATATTATGCGCATGCGCGACATGCGCAGTTAGTGTTCTGCTCTCCACCACATTTTTTTGACATGCGCATTGACATTTTTTGTGTCGCGGGCTGCGCCTGATTTGTCTCACTTTTGCTGACATGCGCAGTGAGGACCATGAGACGCGAATAGCGTCCGATCTGTTTCAATTTACAGCCAGGAGGAGGCCCCACACAGGTGAATGATACACTTATCTACAACAAAAGTATATACTTTTTATGTTCACTTGATCACAAATGTAGACATTTATGAAATGCTATTATATGTATGTATCATTCATTGATTGTTAACTATTTGATCACTGTTACATTGTACTATATGCACCATGTGCTTTTGTTTACCTTTATGTATGATGTCACTGCACTGCGACTATATATATTTGTACAAAACTTTACACACATTGCTTGACAAAGGCTGAGTTAACAGCCGAAACGTTGCTGGAGGTGGAATAAACACGCTTGTTTGTTCACAACATTGGAGTGCTGCCGTTTTTCTTTGCTTTATATATATGTATATATATATATTGGCATGCTGTATGTATTGTATGGTATATGGCAGCACGCTGTATTTAATATAAAATACACACAGCGTGCCGCCATATAGTATATAATACATACAGAATACCACCAAATAGTATATTTTGCAGGGCAGCATGCTGTATGTATTGTATGGTATATGGCGCCACACTGTATGTATTATATGATATATGGCAGCACGCTGTATGTATTGTATGGTATATGGCAGCACACTATATGTATTGTATGGTATATGGCAGCACGCTGTATGTATTATATGGTATATGGGGGCACGCTGTATGTATTATATGGTATATGGCGGAACGCTGTATGTATTATATGGTATATGGCGGCACGCTGTATGTATTACATGGCGGCAAGCTGCATGTATTATATGGTATATGGTGGCACGCTGTATATATTATATGGTCTATGGCAGCACACTATATGTATTGTATGGTATATGGTGGCACGCTGTATGTATAACATGGTATATGGGGGCACGCTGTATGTATTATATGGTATATGGCAGCACGCTGTATGTATTATATGGTATATGGCGGCACGGTGTATGTATTATATGGCGGCAAGCTGTATGTATTATATGGTATATGGCGGCATGCTGTATGTATTATATGGTATATGGGGGCACTCTGTATGTATTATATGGTATATGGCGGCACGCTGTATGTATTATATGGCGGCAAGCTGTATGTATTATAAGGTATATGGCGGCACGCTGTATATATTATATGGTCTATGGCAGCACACTATATGTATTGTATGGTATATGGTGGCTTACTGTATGTATAACATGGTATATGGGGGCACGCTGTATGTATTACATGGTATATGGCGCCACGCTGTATGTATTATATGGTATATGGCGGCACGCTGTATGTATTATATGGCGGCAAGCTGTATGTATTATATGGTATATGGCGGCATGCTGTATGTATTATATGGTATATGGGGGCACGCTGTATGTATTATATGGTATATAGTGGCGGCACATTGTATGTATTACAGGCGGTCCCCTACTTAAGGACACCCGACTTACAGACAACCCATAGTTACAGACGGACCCCTCTGCCCACTGTGATCTCTGGTGAAGCTCTCTAAATGCTTTACCATAGTCCCAGACTGCAATGATCAGCTGTAAGGTGTCTGTAATGAAGATTTATTGATAATTCTTGGTCCAATTACAGCAAAAATTTTGAAACTCCAATTGTCACTGGGGCAAAAGAAAAAAATTTGTCTAGAACTTCAATTATAAAATATACAGTTTCGACTTACATACAAATTCAACTTAAGAACAAACCTCCAGACCCTATCTTGTATGTAACCCGGGGACTGCCTGTATATGGTATATAGTGGCACGCTGTATGTATTATATGATATATGGCAGCACACTATATGTATTGTTTGGTATATGGCGACACACTGGATCTATTATATATTACATGGAGGACGCTGGATGTATTATATGGTGGCACACTGTATGTATTATATGGTATATGGCAGCACATTATATGTATTGTATGGTATATGACGGCACACTGGATCTATTATATATTACATGGAGGACGCCGGATGTATTTTATAATATATGGTGGCATGATGTATTGATTTTATATTATATGGCGGATTGTTGTATGTATTTTGTTCTTTATGGTAGCTCACTGTGTTTATTATATAGCACATGGTGTCACGCTCTTATGTATTTTGCATTGCTTTATTTTTTTAATTAAGCCAATATGTTTGGGTCTGGTCCTGACACTCCTTGATATATTACATATATGGAGTGAGGGGGGGCGTCTTTCTCTCGCCTCAGGCAGCAGAAAGGCTAGGTTCACCCCTGCTGTAAGCCAATCAGCGACCGGCACAGCCCTATAAAACCCAGCCATTTTCTATCTCAGCACTTCACACTTCATGTTGTAGCGTCCAGCTGCTGCTATTTTACTGCGATTCTTGCTGCAATGCCTAGCTGTTCTCTAAGGGGGTTCTATATACCCAAATAACAGTTCTTTTTGGTGACAAAATCGAATAGGAAGAAATCTGTTTGACTTTCATGCATCTGCAGTAGCGATTGGTGGACCAATCCCTGGTTGTTCTTTAAGGGGGATCTGTATACCCCAAATAGCAGTTCTATTTAGTGACAAAATCGAATAGGAAGAAATCTGTTTGACTTTAATGCATCTACAGTAGCGATTGGTGGACCAATCCCTGGTTGTTCTTTAAGGGGGATCTGTATACCCCAAATAGCAGTTATATTTGGTGACAAAATCGAATAGGAAGAAATCTGTTTGACATTCATGCATCTGCAGTAGTGAGCTGTCAGTTGTGGGTTATCTGTGTAACGCACATTGCCATACGTTTTGGGGGCTCTAGTTTACAGGCGGATTTACGTGTGAAATCCACATAGTTTATACAGTGATTTTCACTGAAATTACACTATCAGTTGTGGGGTATCTGTATAACGCACATTGCATACCTCCTAACTTTTGCGGAGGAGAAAGAGGGATTTTTTACCCACGGAAGCCACAACCTAACCACGCTCCATAACCACACCCTGGCCATGCCCCCTAACCTCACCCTGGCCACGCCACTGCTCATACCTCCAACGCATCCACTGACACCAATGTACATATAGCAGCATTATATATATCCACTACTGATTAACCCCACTGGCACCAATGTATATTTATGTATATAATTGGGGGGCATATTCCAATCCCCCTAGACAATGAGCGTGTTCCCCCCCCCCAAGACAACGAGCATGCTCCCCCCTAGACTTCTGTCTGCAGCCACCTCCCGACCCGCCTCTCCCAGACCCCCGGCCCGCCTCTCCAGTACACGGCCCACCTCTCTCCTGTCCGCGCCCGAACCGGCTCTCCCGGACCCCCGGCCCGCCTCTCCAGTCTTCAATCCGCGGCCGCTGTATGTATAACATGGTATATGGGGGCTCGCTGTATGTATTATATGGTATATATATATACCTGAAATGTATATGCCACAAATAAAAATACATATATGAATGTAGCAAACAAATAAATACATTTCAGAAATGATTATACCTAAAAATAACCTGCGCATATACCATAAATATGTTCCAAAAATGAATATATATCTGCAGTAAATAACCACACATGAATATATATTTGAGTGCCTTTGAACGTGGTATGGTTGTTGGTGCCAGAAGGGCTGGTCTGAGTATTTCAGAAACTGCTGATCTACTGGGATTTTCATGCACAACCATCTCTAGGGTTTACAGAGAATGGTCCGAAAAAGAAAAAACATCCAGTGAGCGGCAGTTCTGTGGGCGAAAATGCCTTGTTGATGCCAGAGGTCAGAAGAGAATGGGCAGACTGGTTCGAGCTGATAGAAAGGCAACAGTGACTCAAATAGCCACCCGTTACAACCAAGGTAGGCAGAAGTGCATCTCTGAACGCACAGTACGTCGAACTTTGAGGCAGATGAGCTACAGCAGCAGAAGACCACACCGGGTGCCACTCCTTTCAGCTAAGAACAGGAAACTGAGGCTACAATTTGCACAAGCTCATCGAAATTGGACAGTAGAAGATTGGAAAAACGTTGCCTGGTCTGATGAGTCTCGATTTCTGCTGCGACATTCGGATGGTAGGGTCAGAATTTGGCGTCAACCACATGAAAGCATGGATCCTTCCTGCCTTGTATCAACGGTTCAGGCTGGTGGTGGTGGTGTCATGGTGTGGGGAATATTTTCTTGGCACTCTTTGGGCCCCTTGGTACCAATTGAGCATCGTTGCAATACCACAGCCTACCTGAGTATTGTTGCTGACCATGTCCATCCCTTTATGACCACAATGTACCCAACATCTGATGGCTACTTTCAGCAGGATAATGCGCCAAGTCATAAAGCTGGAATCATCTCAGACTGGTTTCTTGAACATGACAATGAGTTCACTGTACTCAAATGGCCTCCACAGTCACCAGATCTCAGGTCAATAGAGCATTTTTGGGATGTGGTGGAAAGGGAGATTCGCATCCTGGATGTGCAGCCGACAAATCTGCGGCAACTGTGTGATGCCATCATGTCAATATGGACCAAAATCCCTGAGGAATGCTTCCAGCACCTTGTTGAATCTATGCCACGAAGATTTGAGGCAGTTCTGAAGGCAAAAGGGGGTCCAACCCGCTACTAGCATGGTGTACCTAATAAAGTGGCCGGTGAGTGTATATATATCAGCCTTAGGTAGAAAATACCATTGCAACTTCTCCCGGCCATGACTTATCACACCAGGTAATATCTCCCTAAAAAATCACAGTCATTATAATGTCCCTTAGATGACCACAATGTGCCTCCCTCCATATGCAGATAATACACTGTGACCCCTCAATATATTTTAATATATACTACAGTATATTTGTATTCCCCCTCATTAATTCATACTTAACACTGGTAACTCCTCATTAATTTAGATAGCACAGCTTCCTCATTATATCATTTGATTAGCACAGCACCCCATTAGAAACATAACACAGCATCCACGCACAAGTGTTATCCAGCACCCCCTTTTAAAATGTACTGAGTTATACTGAATTTTACTTTGTTTCTTTTATCATTTCTGGTAACAGTATGTTTACTCCTCACTATTATTATCATTACTTTTATTAATTGTTTCATGCTGATTCCTACATGTTATGTCAGTTATTTCTATGTATTATTTTAGACCTGATGAAGCACTTGTGTTAGAAGTGCCAAACGCGTTGTCAAATTTTACTCTAAGTAAAGGACCAAATACTGCATAAGTGTCCCTTTTCTTGGGGTAACATCCTTTGGAATCTACCCTTTTAAAATGTAGCACAGTACTACTCATTATAAATGTATGAAAACACCACATTAGTAATGTAAGACAGCAGGGTGGATAATGAGAAGATGAAGCTGCATTTGCCATAAAACATCTATGGTTACATAAAGTTTACACATTCTTACAGTCTACAAAGTAGAGCATCCCATTAACTCTCTCATAGTCCCCAATACAAACACCATTGCCTCCAACTCTTGGGCCACCCCCCTTATCCCATATAAAGACAATTTATATGTATGTATTTAATTATATATGTATGTATTTATATACCCCAAGTTTATATGCAGTCCACCACATTCCACCAGTATTTATGCCCTCAGTACACATGTAGCCCAGCATATGCCCCCAGTATATATCTAGCAGAGCACATGCATCCATTATATATGTAGCACAGCACATGCCCCCAGTATACAGGTTGGCCAGCACATGCCCCCAGCTTAAAAAAAAAAGTATGCTCAATTACCCACGCTCCATACAGTAAAGCTGAAGTAAAGCCTCCTCTTCCCTCCTCGTCCTGTGTGCGCTGTGTCATGTGTACTTGACATAAACTCTTTGGGCAAGATGAATCAAACACCAACGCGTGATAATGGCCAAGTGCCCTTGAGTCCTGCCAGATACATCAAGAGGCTTAGGCAAAACTATGGCAGATCTTTTTACACAGTTTTGTATAAAAATGTGCAAACAAAAATTGCAGGTTTTTCAAAAGTGGCGTAATCGCTGTAAAAATTTGCCATTCTTTCACTGCTTCTGTGGCAAAAGAACTGGCACAGAAGCAGAGATAAATCTCCCACATGGTCTGGGAATATTATCTTCACAGGGAAAAACATACAGTCCTTGGTCAGCTGTAAATATCAGCAATTACAAAGTCCTCATTAACTTTTCAACCACTAGAATTTGGCCTACCAGTAGGGGCAATCTCTTACTGTAGTAATGTTTGCAGTTGTAGGAAACAAGTAGTATATGTATTCTTGGGTTAATGCGGAAGATAAATACATATGTCAGTATAAAATAAGGTGAAATATGCAAATACAGAAATATAATTACACTTGTAACTAGGTCAACACCAGAATATCCAGAAAACTATATAAGCTGGTCTCTTGTGGACATGAGTTTGAATAGTGAACATACTTATATACTGTTGCACTGGTCCCCTAAACCTAAATCTGGACAAGGGCAGCATATACTTGGAGGTTATACTGAATTCAATTCTTAAACTTAGGTGTATTTCCTATACTATTATCTGCCCTGAACAAGAATGTTTAAAAACTATCTTTAATTTATTCACCTTCTTAAAACAACTGCTTTAAAAAAGCCAAAACATAAATGATTCACTTTATCAGGTTTCCAATGTGCACCACATGTCTATATACAGGCAGTCCCCCGGTTACATTTAAATGTACCAAGAGGGGTTTCTGACAACCAGGTCTCATGTCTAGCTGGTTTGAGATGACTATGGACCAACCAATCCCTGAGATTGCCCCCTTCTGTATGTAATTGCTTGAGCTGTACATGCCCTACATGTCCTACATCTGGATCCAAGGTCATGATCTTCCAATATGTGGATAGAACTTTTATGAACGGATAAAAGTGTAAATCATAGGTCCCTGTGATGTGCATTTGTGTTTCAGATTCCTGTCTTAGTTTTGAAAACAAAAGAGAATCCCTGTGAGACATAATTGGATTTCCTATACTACAAGCCTAACCCTTATTTAAAGAAATTCAAATGTTATTAAACACTGGTTCCAAAAACGAATGTAATTTTTTTAAGCAATAAAAAGCACTATATATATAATAGTGCACTATGTGCATAATGGGAGAAAACAATGATCAGATTTAGATTCATTACTTCCTAAGTAAGTTTAAAACACATAGCAATGATGCAATTCAATACACTGCTATGAGCAATAATTTGCTTTTTTTTTCTATATTTTTTGTAATAAAGGGTCTCCACTGTGAATACCGTTACACCAGGGTTCTGTCAACATTTTCCATGCAGTAATGAATCAAGAGTACCAATGAGTTGTTCGGAGTCGTGGAAACAGCTGAATATGTCTGTTCTATGATGTTTCCGTAAATCCCTTAGAGGTAAAGAGTTATAGAAACAGCGGAGCAAGCTGTGGTGTTTCTGTAACACCTACACACCTATTGAAGTTACCAAAACAAGCCTTGTTTGTCTGTTTCTCCAAATCTGACCACTCTAGGTGGAGACTGGGCGATTCTAATCTTAGCCAAGAATGGCCAAGAATAAGAAAATTTAAATCATATAGCAATTCAATATACTGCTATGAGCAATAATTTGCTTTGATGAAGCTTCTTTTTTTCTGTATTTTTTTTTTAAAGGATCCCCACTGTGAAGACCAGAACACCAGGGTTCTGTCAACTTTTTCCAAGCCGTAATGAATCCAGAGTACAACTTGCACTATTTTTGATCACTAGGTGATTTTTGAAATAGTTGCAGTGAGAACAGACAGATACATCATATTAGATAGTTATAGTTAGGTAAAAATTCTTGACTTATTTATTGCATCTTATTTTATTTAGTATCACACTCTTTTGATATGGGTTTACATATTCCTTATGTAACTGTAAAGAAGAACTTTACTTGCTTTCAAATATAGGGAATGTATACAGGTTTTCAAATACAGTACACTAAAATATACTGTATTCGGAATTAGTTGCTACACACAAATACATTAGTAGTAGAGATGAGCGAACATGCTCGTCCGAGCTTGATGCTCGGTCGAGCATTAGGGTACTCGAAACTGCTCGTTGCTCGGACGAATACTTCGCCCGCTCGAGAAAATGGCAGCTCCCGCCGTTTTGCTTTTTGGCGGCCAGAAACAGAGCCAATCACAAGCCAGGAGACTCTGCACTCCACCCAGCATGACGTGGTACCCTTACACGTCGATAGCAGTGGTTGGCTGGCCAGATCAGGTGACCCTGGGATAGACTAGCCGCTGCCCGCGCTGCTCGGATCATTCTGTGTCTGGATGCCGCTAGGGAGAGAGCTGCTGCTGGTCAGGGAAAGCGTTAGGGTGTTCTATTAGCTTACTGTTAGGCAGGAGTGATTCTCAAAGAACCCAACAGCCCTTCTTAGGGCTACAATAACGTTCTACTTTTTTTATTTTAATTTGCATCTAGTACCATTTTGTGAGGAATTAGCAGGGGGACTTGCTACCGTTGTGTTTAGCTCTTAGTGGCACACATATCCATAGCAAAGACCGAAGTGGGAAAATTTAGTAGGGGTTGGATTTCAATTAGGCACTAACTCAGTGTCATCTCATCTGGCATAGTAGTGTGCTTTGATACTTGGCTAGAAAATAGCCATAGGAGAATACAAAGAGCTTACTTACGCATACAGTAGCGTTATATATATTTGATTTCTGGTTGATCTGCTGGTGGCTGTACTTTCTGCAGTGCATGTACTAGCCAATTCTGAGCAATTTGTAGTGAGACTTGCGACCGCTGTGTTCTGCGCTTAGTGACGCACATATCCATAGCAAAGACCGAAGTGGGAAAATTTAGTAGGGGTTGGATTTCAATTAGGCACTAACTCAGTGTCATCTCATCTGGCATAGTAGTGTGCTTTGATACTTGGCTAGAAAATAGCCATAGGAGAATACAAAGAGCTTACTTACGCATACAGTAGCGTTCTATATATTTGATTTCTGGTTGATCTGCTGGTGGCTGTACTTTCTGCAGTGCATGTACTAGCCAATTCTGAGCAATTTGTAGTGAGACTTGCGACCGCTGTGTTCTGCGCTTAGTGACGCACATATCCATAGCAAAGACCGAAGTGGGAAAATTTAGTAGGGGTTGGATTTCAATTAGGCACTAACTCAGTGTCATCTCATCTGGCATAGTAGTGTGCTTTGATACTTGGCTAGAAAATAGCCATAGGAGAATACAAAGAGCTTACTTACGCATACAGTAGCGTTCTATATATTTGATTTCTGGTTGATCTGCTGGTGGCTGTACTTTCTGCAGTGCATGTACTAGCCAATTCTGAGCAATTTGTAGTGAGACTTGCGACCGCTGTGTTCTGCGCTTAGTGACGCACATATCCATAGCAAAGACCGAAGTGGGAAAATTTAGTAGGGGTTGGATTTCAATTAGGCACTAACTCAGTGTCATCTCATCTGGCATAGTAGTGTGCTTTGATACTTGGCTAGAAAATAGCCATAGGAGAATACAAAGAGCTTACTTACGCATACAGTAGCGTTCTATATATTTGATTTCTGGTTGATCTGCTGGTGGCTGTACTTTCTGCAGTGCATGTACTAGCCAATTCTGAGCAATTTGTAGTGAGACTTGCGACCGCTGTGTTCTGCGCTTAGTGACGCACATATCCATAGCAAAGACCGAAGTGGGAAAATTTAGTAGGGGTTGGATTTCAATTAGGCACTAACTCAGTGTCATCTCATCTGGCATAGTAGTGTGCTTTGATACTTGGCTAGAAAATAGCCATAGCAATAGGATAGCATTGTTTGGTTTTAAAAACTCAAAAAAAAACAAAAAACACAAAAAAAAAAAAAAAACACAAAAAAAAAAAAAAAAAAGTAAAAAAAAAAATAAAGTTATAACTCTCATTTTAAAAATGTTTAACCCGAGGGCTAGGGGTAGAGGACGAGGGCGGGGACGTGGGCGTCCAACTACTGCAGGGGTCAGAGGCCGTGGTCCTGGGCGGGGTGAGACACCACCTGCTGATGAGGGAGCAGGGGAACGCCGCAGAGCTACACTCCCTAGGTTCATGTCTGAAGTTACTGGGACTCGTGGTAGAGCACTGTTGAGGCCAGAACAGTGCGAACAGGTGATGTCGTGGATTGCTGACAATGCTTCGAGCAATTTGTCCACCACCAGTCAGTCTTCCACGCAGTCCACCCATGTCACCGAAATCGCCACTCCTCCAGCTCCTGCACCTCAGCCTCCTCCCCCCCAGTCTGCCCCCTCCCAGGAAAATTTGGCATTTGAACCGGCATACTCTGAGGAACTGTTTTCTGGACCCTTCCCACAGTCACAAACCACTTGTCCGGTTGCTGCTGAGCAATTTTCCGATGCCCAGGTTTTCCAACAGTCACAGTCTGTGGGTGATGATGACCTTCTTGACGTAGTGGAAGTGTGTAAAGAGGTGTCCGACGATGAGGAGACACGGTTGTCAGACAGTGGGGAAGTTGTTGTCAGGGCAGGAAGTCCGAGGGGGGAGCAGACTGAGGGATCGGAGGATGATGAGGTGACAGACCCAAGCTGGGTTGAGAGGCCGGGTGAACACAGTGCTTCTGAGACGGAGGAGAGTCCTCGACCAGAACAGGTTGGAAGAGGCAGTGGTGGGGCCAGACGGAGAGGCAGGGCCAGAGCTGGTGCATCAGCGCCAAATGTGTTAACTAGTGAAGCTCCCGTGGCGAGGGCTCCTGCGGCGAGGGCTAGATCTTCAGAAGTCTGGAGGTTCTTTAAGGAAACACCGGATGACCGACGGACTGTGGTGTGCAACATTTGCCAAACCAGGCTCAGCAGGGGTTCCACCACTACTAGCTTAACTACCACCAGTATGCGCAGGCATATGAATGCTAAACACCCCACTCAGTGGCAACAAGCCCGTTCACACCACTGCTCCTTCCCCTGTGTCAGCTGCTAGTCAGCCCCCTGCCCAGGACCCTGCCACAAAAACCCCATCGTCGCCTCCACGATCCTCCACAGCATCCACCAGCGTTCAGCTCTCCATACCCCAGACGCTGGAGCGGAAACGCAAATATAGTGCAACCCACCCGCACGCCCAAGCCCTTAATGTGCACATCTCCAGATTGCTTAGCCTGGAGATGCTGCCCTATAGGCTAGTAGAGACCGAGGCCTTTCGCAACCTCATGGCGGCGGCCGCCCCTCGGTATTCGGTCCCCAGCCGCCACTACTTTTCCCGATGTGCCGTCCCAGCCCTGCACCAGCACGTGTCAGACAACATCATCCGTGCCCTGACCAACGCCGTTTCTGACAAGGTCCACCTGACCACGGACACGTGGACGAGTGCTGCCGGGCAGGGCCACTATATATCGCTGACGGCACATTGGGTTAACTTGGTGGAGGCTGGGACCGAGTCTGACACTGGGGCTGCTCATATACTGCCGACGCCGAGGATTGCGGGGCCTACCTCGGTCCAGGTGTTTCAGGCCTACTATGCCTCCTCCTCCTCCCACCCCTCCTCCACCTCCTCCTCCGAACTACCATCCGTGGGCACGGCGCCATCAGTCGGTAGCTCTAGGCACAGCAGCAGTGCCGTCGCTAAGCGACAGCAGGCGGTGCTCAAACTGCTGAGCCTAGGCGACAAAAGGCACACCGCCCAAGAGCTATTACAGGGCATCACGGCGCAGACTGATCTGTGGCTGGCACCGCTGAACCTCAAGCCGGGAATGGTTGTGTGTGACAACGGCCGTAACCTGGTGGCGGCTCTGCAACTCGGCAGACTGACACATGTGCCATGCCTGGCCCATGTGTTAAATCTGATAGTTCAGCGTTTCCTCAAGACATACCCCAATCTGTCTGATTTGCTCACGAAGGTGCGCCGCATCTGTGCGCATTTCAGGAAGTCCAGCCCAGATGCTGCCACTCTCAGGGCAGCGCAGCGCCGCCTCCAACTGCCCGCTCAGCGACTGTTGTGCGACGTGGAATTCAACACTGACCATGTTATCCAGAGTTTACCAGCAGCGCAGAGCGATTGTAGACTGCCAGATGTCAACTTCCACCAGAACTGGTAGTCAGGTCAGTCAGCTTCCTCAAGTCTACAATGAGGAGTGGACGTGGATGTCTGATATCTGTCAGGTGCTGAGTAACTTTGAGGAGTCAACACAGATGGTCAGTGGCGATGCCGCCATCATCAGCCTCACCATCCCGCTGCTTGGCCTGTTGAAAAACTCTCTGGTCAGCATGAAGTCGGAAGCTTTGCGCTCGTCACAAGAGACAGGGGAAGAATATTCCCTTGTTGATAGCCAAAGCACCCTCAGGTCTGTTTCTCAGCGCATATCGGAGGAGGTGGAGGTGGAGGAGGATGAGGAGGAAGAGGAGGAGAATGTTGGTGAGACACAAGAGGGGACCATTGTTGAGTCCTTTACTGTTCAGCGTGTATGGGCAGAAGAAGAGGAGTTGGAGGAGTTGGAGGAGGAGGAAATGGACAGTCAGGCCAGTGAGGGGAGTGAATTCTTACGCGTTGGTACTCTGGCGCATATGGCAGATTTCATGCTAGGCTGCCTATCCCGTGACCCTCGCGTTCAAAGAATTTATTCCAGCACCGATTACTGGGTGTTCACTCTCCTGGACCCACGGTACAAGCAAAATCTTTCCACTCTCATCCCTGCAGAGGAAAGGAGTGTGAGAATGCATGAATACCAGCAGGCCCTGGTGCACAAGCTGAAACAGTATTTCCCTTCTGACAGCGCTAGCGGCAGAGTGCGTAGTTCTGCGGGACAAGTAGCGAGGGAGAGTAGGCGAGCAGGCAGCTTGTCCAGCACTGGCAAGGGTACGCTTTACAAGGCTTTTGCCAGCTTTATGTCACCCCAGCAAGACACTGTCACCTGTCCCCAGTCTCGGCAGAGTAGGGCTGATCTTTACAGAAAGATGGTGAAGGAGTACGTAGCTGACCATACCATCGTCCTAAATGATCACACAGCTCCCTACAACTACTGGGTTTCAAAGCTGGACATGTGGCACGAACTGGAGCTGTACGCCTTGGAGGTTCTTGCCTGCCCTGCCGCTAGCGTCTTGTCCGAGCGGGTTTTCAGTGCAGCTGGTGGCATCATCACCGATAAGCGTACACGCCTGTCGACTGACAGCGCTGACAGGCTGACGCTTATTAAAATGAATAAAGGCTGGATTTCTCAGAATTTCCAATCTCCACCAGGTGAAGGAAGCTCAACCTGAATAATTGATCCACTCCTCCTCCTCCTCATTTTCCTCCTTCTCCTCCTCTTTGTACAGTAAAGCAGAGGAAAATGGCTATTTTTTGACAGGGCCCACTGGCTCTTGCTATAGTACTTCATGCATTTAATTTTTCTGGAGGGCCACCTACCCGGTCCTCTGTTTGAAACAATTTTTGTGAGTGCCACATACAGGCACTCAATCTATTCCATTTTACTGCAGGGCCACCTACCTGCTCCTCTGGTTTGAAACATTTTTGGGACTGCCACATACAGGCACTCAATCTATTCCATTTTACTGGAGGGCCACCTACCTGCTCCTCTGGTTTGAAAAATTTTTGGGACTGCCACATACAGGCACTCAATCTATTCCATTTTACTGCAGGGCCACCTACCTGCTCCTCTGGTTTGAAACATTTTTGGGACTGCCACATACAGGCACTCAATCTATTCCATTTTACTGGAGGGCCACCTACCTGCTCCTCTGGTTTGAAAAATGTTTGGAACTGCCACATACAGGCACTATCCAAATTAAATTGTCTCCATAGCAGCCTCCACACGTTGTCTCCATTGCTACCTCCAAAAGTCGTCCATATAGCTGCCTCCATACATCGTCCCTTTATCAAACGAGGTGTGTCAGGCAGAAATTTGGGTTGTTTTCATGGATTCCACATCAAAGTTGTTAACTTTGTCGCCACCCTGCTGTGTTATCCACAAAATATACTGGCAAACTTTTACCATTTAGGGATATTATTTCAGCGCTTCTTGCGCATCTGTTTACATTCCCCTCACCCGGCATATCCTAAACTTATAAGAACGCTACTACACTTGATCTTATACAAAAGGTTCTTAGAAGTGCTGTTTGGGGAGTAGCCTAGAGACAGGGGCTTGAATTGGCGAAAGCTCGCCTGGCAGCGGAGCGCCAGCTCCATGCGCATCATGCGCTTCTTGCGCATCTGTTTACATTCCCCTCACCCGGCATATCCTAAACTTATAAGAACGCTACTACACTTGATCTTATACAAAAGGTTCTTAGAAGTGCTGTTTGGGGAGTAGCCTAGAGACAGGGGCTTGAATTGGCGAAAGCTCGCCTGGCAGCGGAGCGCCAGCTCCATGCGCATCATGCGCTTCTTGCGCATCTGTTTACATTCCCCTCACCCGGCATATCCTAAACTTATAAGAACGCTACTACACTTGATCTTATACAAAAGGTTCTTAGAAGTGCTGTTTGGGGAGTAGCCTAGAGACAGGGGCTTGAATTGGCGAAAGCTCGTCTGGCAGCGGAGCGCCAGCTCCATGCGCATCATGCGCTTCTTGCGCATCTGTTTACATTCCCCTCACCCGGCATATCCTAAACTTATAAGAACGCTACTACACTTGATCTTATACAAAAGGTTCTTAGAAGTGCTGTTTGGGGAGTAGCCTAGAGACAGGGGCTTGAATTGGCGAAAGCTCGCCTGGCAGCGGAGCGCCAGCTCCATGCGCATCATGCGCTTCTTGCGCATCTGTTTACATTCCCCTCACCCGCCATATCCCAAACTTATAAGAACGCTACTACACTTAACTTGGTGCAGGCTGGGACCGAGTCTGACCCTGGGGCTGGTCATATACTGCCGACGCAGAGAATTGCGGGGCCTACCTCGGTCCAGGTCTCAAAGGCCTACTATACCTCCTCCCACCCCTCCTCCACCTCCTCCTCCTCCGAATTACCATCCGTGGGCATGGCGCCATCAGTCGGTAGCTCTAGGCACAGCAGCAGTGCCGTCGCTAAGCGACAGCAGGCGGTGCTGAAACTGCTGAGCCTAGGCGATAAAAGGCACACCGCCCAAGAGCTATTACAGGGCATTCCACATCAAAGTTGTTAACTTTGTCGCCACCCTGCTGTGTAATCCACAAAATATACTTGCAAACTTTTACCATTTAGGGATATTATTTCAGCGCTTCTTGCGCATCTGTTTACATTCCCCTCACCCGCCATATCCTAAACTTATAAGAACGCTACTACACTTGATCTTATACAAAAGGTTCTTAGAAGTGCTGTTTGGGGAGTAGCCTAGAGACAGGGGCTTGGATTGGCAAAAGCTCGCCTGGCTGCAGAGCGCCAGCTCCATCCCAAGATCCAACTAACATAGTTGCAGCACCTTTAATCTACTACTAGTTCACTGCCTCCATAATAATAATAATAATAATCTTTATTTATATAGCGTCATCATATTCTGTAGCGCTTTACAAATCATAGGAAACAAATACAAATGTAATGTAACAGAGCACAACATTTGTATGGAACAACAGGAGTGAGGTCCCTGCTCGCCAGAGCTTACGGTTTATGAAGATGATGGGGTAACACGAGGTAAAAGAATATTTAATGGTCAAGCCATTCTTCTTAGGGAATAGAAAAAAATATAATAAATGGAATTGCTGTCGCTTGAACCACTCAGCCGTCATCTTATATACCAGGTCCAGGGTGAATGGGACTGCAGAGAAGTCTGGTGCCTGTTGGTTGCTGGATAACAGATGGGAGGACGACACAGGACGGGTTAGTAGAAGAGTTAAAACTTCATGCAGTTAATGAGTGTTATAGGCTTGCCTAAAGAAATGGGTTTTAAGAGCACGTTTGAAACTTTGGAGGTTAGGTATTAGTCTGATAGTCCAGGGCAGAGCATTCCATAGAATTGGTGCAGCTCTAGAGAAGTCTTGGAGACGCGAGTGGGAGGTCCGCACTAGGGTAGAGGTTAATCTAAGATCACTGGCGGATCTAAGAGCACGGGTTGGGCGATAGACTGAGATAAGAGAGGAGAGGTAGGGGGGTGCAGCATTATACAGAGCTTTATGGATGAGGGTTATTATTATTTTAAACTGTATTCGAAAGGAGACTGGCAGCCAGTGCAGCGACTGGCATGAACTGTAAGCATACATGGTCCCCTTATCAAACGAGCTGTGTCAGGCAGAATTTTGGGTTGTTTTCATGGCTTCCATGTTAACTTTGTCGCCACCCTGCTGTGTAATCCACAAAATATACTGGCAAACTTTTATCATGTACCGATATTATTTGAGCGCTTCTTGCTCACCTCCTTTGGTTCCTCTCTGACACCCATTGGTTTGAAGCCTGAGTCCAATTAGGGTATGTCGCCATGCCACTCTCTAGCCTGCTGCCGCTGCCTCTGCCTCTGCATGCCGTCCCCTATAGTGTCAGGGTCAATTATTGGATGTTTTACATGCTATCTAGCTTCATTCTGTCACTCTGTAATGGCCATGCTGTTGCCCATAATTTCGGCATAATGGTGCGATTAAGCAGCCTCAGAGGCATCCATGCATGCTGCCCCTGCTGTTTCCTGTCCATTTCCGTGGTGTTTCCATCCTTTTCTGAGGTTCCCAGGTGTTTGGCCAAGCTTCCCTGTGCAGAGCCTTGGTCCCCTTGAAAAATGCTCGAGTCTCCCATTGACTTCAATGGGGTTCGTTATTCGAGACGAGCACTCGAGCATCGGGAAAAGTTCGTCTCGAATAACGAGTACCCGAGCATTTTAGTGTTCGCTCATCTCTAATTAGTAGCTGCCAAATACTGATCTGACTCTTCTATTATATCTCCTATGAGCTAATGATCTGATGTGATGCCTAAGCATTCTTTTGTACATAAAGACATAATTATATCAACACTTCAAAAGCAAATAAATGTGACCCTCTAACCTCAAATCCATACCTATTGCAGTAAAGGAGATTTAACAGACAATTGTTGGCTGAGAGTAAAGGTCATTTGCAAAACATCTTAGAAATGTACCTCAAAAATCAAACACATCATACTTGCTGAAGAAAGACAGGGGACCAAAATCTAAATTTAGCTTTCCCTAGTAAAACACCAAAATGTCTGAAAATATATATGGTTTAAATATTAATATGGTTAATTAACAAAGCTGTACTCAAACGTTCATTTTCCATATAGGGTACATGAATATAGATAGATAAACATACTGTATATCTACAGTTAGGAGGGAAAAAAAATGTACACCCTCTATAATTTCAATAATTTACATATTAGAAAATGATAACAATAACTAATCCGTAAAAGGTCTTTAAATTAGGTACATTTAACTTAAAAAAAACAAGATATTTCAAACTATACTGTGTCAATATTTATTTATTAAAAACTAGGCCTAAAACTCAGGAGAAGACTCATCTCCGTTGTGATGATAGCACTGTCTCCACCATTCTGAATTGTCCTGAGTTGTGGAAACAGTTGAATATTCCTATTCTACATATGATGGTTTTTTTAAGTCCCATAGAGGTAAAGAGGAGTTACGGAAACAGCATTGTGAGTTATACTGCTCCTGTAACATTCACGGTTATGGAACAGCATAGCACATTATAAAATGCCATCCCATGAGATTGGGATAATCCAAATACATTAAAAGAAAATTGACAATCTTCCCATGAGCAGTAATTTTCCCTAATGTCCATTGCTCAGAGAAATTGCACAAAAACCCAAGAGTAACATCTGATAGAACATAGGTCTCAATTAGTATGTTAAATGTTAAAATTCATGACTGTACCATTAGAAAGTGCAGTTTGCCTCACAAATGTGCAGGGCGTGTCAGATAATAAAAAACTGCCGCATGGTCTTCAATTATCTGGCGCACCCTGCTCTGCTCAGGAAATGTGCACCATTTTTTCCCCTTGTATTAAATGTGTTGCTGTATTAAATGTGTCAGCAACTCCGACTGAGCACTACCACAATCCTTTTTTTGCACAATTTTTCCGTCTTGTGGGACACAGTGCAGCTGCAGCACAAAACCGGTGCAAACACTTCTAAGTGTGCATGCACACGAACATGTGCCTTTACGGCTACGGCTGGGCGGGTACTCATCTAGCGCCATAGAGAGGAGGAGTGGTGAACCCTCCTCTCTCCATAAAGATTCACGGCACCATAACATCGGGAAATATAGGACATGTCCTATCTTTTCCCTGTGTACGGAGCGGTACAGTGCTGCATGTGTGCGTCACTGTATTGCTCCGTGCGACTATTGACGCCTATGAGGAACGTATGTATGGCCGCAAGCTTGCGCCGGTCAGTGTTATGGTGTTCAGTCAGACCATGCGCCACATTTAACTTGCAAAGACAGACAGAATTATGTTGCATGCCCTATGCTAAAGGTGCACCAAAAAAGGTGGTGCACTCTGTCGGGGTGCCAAATTAATGCATAATATTTGCCATAAATCGTGAATCTGGTGCACTCTGCACAGGCAAACTGCACATAGTACAGACTGCACTGTGCTTAATAAATATGCTCCAATGTACTTTGTACATACAAGACTAAAGTGAAGATATTTGGCCGTAACAAAGCACAAATATGTCATACCAACAATTGAGCGGACTAGTGGAGGGTGGTGGTGATGATTTGGGCATTAACATGTTTTGCATCATCAGCCATTAGGGTGACAATAAAGTACTCTACATAATAAGTATTCTAATGTGAGACCCCATGTCATATGTGCAACATATATAGAAACCAATATACAACTTAATTTACATTTGTAAAGGTTTCCTACATTATCCATCAACAGGTGTATAATCAAAGCGTAAATGAGACAGAAGGTTGTGGAGGAGCATAGATTGGGAAACGTTAATTAAAAAGAGCAGTCAATTGAGACTATCAATAAAACCCAATAAACAGCATTATAAAATAAAGCTTGTTGGCAATTGTCAGAAATAGGACTTCCACAAAAGAAACCATACCTAACATAAAGCCACAAAAATGTCTGAATTTTAAAAAATGGCACAAGAAATACAAATGGTAATATGTGATTTATTCAGATGAGCCAACAATTCCATGCCACAAACCGTCGTTTGGCGAGAAAAATTTGGGTTGTTGAATACCATAGTAATACTTGTTTGTTTTATAAGTTGATGCTTTCTGATGCAAATCACATTTTATCATTTTTCAAGTCTATAGAAGCCTGATGCCAACCGTTTGGGTACTATAATGGCTCATAATAGTTTACTTCAATCATGTAAATAAGTTTCTCGTCTTCTGAATGTAACAGATGCTTGGAACCTAACTGTTTTATTGTTTGCCCTATTCCAGACTATATTAAGCAAAATACAAATTGCTGCTTTACTGAGGAAATGTTCCTTTTTATAAATCATTTCTTGCTGGGTATATCACTGCACTTTGCTGGACTTTGGGAAGAGGGACATCTTTATCACATTGCTATGAGATTGTGTTTGTGTTCCTTTCCAATAAAAAATAATTTGTCCATGACATTAGTTTATATTTGGATCCCATTCCTAACCTAGGATCCAGCTGTCCTCTTCCATCACCCTAAATCCCTTCTGATCCCCTTGAGTGTTCTTTAGAATAGAATCTGGACATTTCATTGTGTTAATCCATTATCCTGTGTAGATCCCACCAACACTTGTTAGGTTTATATTGCACATAAAAAAGTCAAATGTTAAAAATGGATGCTTGTAAAACTATACTGTCTTTCACTAGAAATGTTTCATTCTTCTTCCTCTCCTAATTTTCTTTCTTACTATAAATTTATAACCATTATTGTGGGCTCTATTTACTGCCATCTCTTACATCTCTTCACATATTGTTTATTCTTTGCAACATATTCATTTCTTTTCCCAAATTCTACCAATCCTTCATCTCTCCAGGGATGTGAGTTCCTCTCACTGTTCCTTATTGCTCCTCCTAGCCCATCTATGCTGTCTCCTTCATGTTATCTTGTTATTGAGCTTTTAGTTATGTGCCAAATGGTATATGTGTCTTGTAAAAATATAGATAAATATTTAGAGTACAAAGAGCTATGCCTCACGTTCTTAAACCTATTCAAATCGCAACAGTACATTATAAAGGCAGGAGAAAGAATAGAAAAACACACAAAAAATTAATTTATTTGCAATATTTGTAATTATCCATAATTTGCTATTGTCTGCATGTATAAACTATACTATATGAATAAAAGGGTCTGTAGTAATATACCTCACCTTTTCACTGCCCTCCTGCTCTCTTCCTACTTCAGTTATCTTCTCCCTCCACTACACTCTCTTGTTCTCTAATGCATTTGGATTGAGTTAACATCAAAGTGATGTCTTGGCACTTACAGCAGTGCATGGAAAAACCAACGCAGGAATGGGATTGGCCAGCTGCGCTCCGGCTGTAAACAGCAAACTTAATCCCGATAACAAAGGCAATCATACCAATGTGTATAAACCTATCCATACCATAAAACTGCTTTTTATATCTACTTTTACATTTTTGTCTTGGAATCAAAATTGTTCAACAATGTAATTACAAATAGATTTGGATGAGATTTGGAAGTAATGTAGGACAGGGGAAATAAATGTTTATATAGAGAAGCAGGATAGTGATTTTTACATTGTAAATTTCTTCAATTGCTTTCATATTTTCATTGTAACACATTTTATGTCTACTCATGGTACACAGTAATTAGCCTGATTATCTTCAATTATGGTAATCTTTATTTTTGTATCCATTCCATAAAATCTGTTTAGTTCAAGGCTGCCTTAGGGTACACACAGACAGATTTCATATCCTATTCTGAGCATATAAATGGTTCTGTTATGCCTACGTCAATATTATAGGAAGTATATGTTATATATGGAATACTGAAAGCCTTCACTACACTTTAATTATTACTCATACTATTTTATTTTGACTTTGTTAAAATTGTATGAATTGACACCTAAATATTGTATAAAATAATATTTTTTTTGCCCACTCTACCTGACATGTCAAAATAATCTGTAGTGACGTAAACATGCAACTGAACTCCAGTGGGTCCAGTGCAAGCTTTGGATTGAGATCCCAAACACCTAAACTTTCCCACTGCCCCCAACTCTCATATTATACTTGAGAATACACATATATCATATAAATCATAAATATGCTACACACATCATGTATAAATGGAAAACTCAAATATATCCACATAACTATATACCGGCAGTAAATATATATAGGTAAAATAAATATACTGCATTCTATGGCTGCCCTCAGTCAGATTTAAACCTGTTAGGCTGTTGATCCCGCATCATGGCTGAGCCTTGGCATACAAGCAGAAGTCGGTGGTGACAGTTGGTACTGCAGTGGAACTCAAGTTGGAGGTAGATATATACTGTTTTATTATTTTCACACCCCTTGGGGCTAATAGAAATAGCATTAAAAGTTTATCCTGTAAACCCCTTTAATATTTACTGCAGCAATCCCGCATTAATTAAATGTAGCAGAGCACCACCATCTCCCCTTTTATTACTATGTAGCACAAAAACCTCCTTAACTGAGCTTAGCTGCCTGTCCTTATAATTATAGGACTGGGACATTTAAAACAAAGCCTGTTACCTACTGTGTGCCTGAGTGCCCTAGGCTTCCTCTTCTTCCACAGCTTGGAGTGAAGGATGTGGATGTGGTATAATGATGTCATTGCACCACCACCACATCATGAAGAATATGCAGGCATCTCTATTAATCAATTGCATGTGCTAAAGCACCTTCAGTTTAGCAGCATCTTCACTATATTACTCCCCAAGTGGCCCTGGCCAACATGTTTCTTTTTCCAGTGGGCGGAAGCTGTTGAAACCACATACGTCGGTGCATCATAAAGATACACATCACACACACAACATCACAACAATATTAGATATGTTTGATTTAAGGTAAACAATTACCAGGTATATTAATTTTCTAAGGAGTGATTCACCATCACTACAGGGGGATGGCAGTGGCTTAACTTATACATATAGAGGTCACATAGAGGATCAGCTAAGCCACATGTGCATCTGTATGGGAGAAAAGAAGCTATAGCTATATATAACTATTGAAGATATATGGACATCATTTGTAGCAGCTCCAATGCTGAATAACATAACATTTGGATTAGAGACATAATTACTTTTTAGTTGAACCCATCTCAGTATTATGCCTTAAAGGGCTTTTCCCACTAAATAAAATTCTCAAATCGCACAAATGTACACAATAAAGATCATTTTAACCCCTTACTTCACAATTTTACTCAGTTTTATTGCTGTATTAGCTCCTATCACTCCCTAGGCTGGTCAGTGCAAAATTCCAGGGTGTGAGTGGGGATTCTCTAAGCAGACACATTATCCATGTAGCTCTGTGAGCTGACAGTGTGGTTAGATTATCAGAGTCCAGGTTTATATACACTTTAATTTAGCTTCTGTATCTGACGCATAGAAAAAGAGAGATGAGACAGATCAGATATGAGATGATGAGATGCATGAGATGCCTATTACACACTGTCAGCCCTGCTACATATCTGTTCTTACAGATATGTGCCTGCCTCCCCCTTCCCCTAGATAACTCATCTGCCTCATCTCTCTCCTCATGATGTGTTGATTGCTGGCAGGAAGTGAGTGAGTGTGTGTCAGAGAGCAGAGAAATCTCAGCAGCACGGCCTCACACAGAAATCCAAGATTGCTTCCCCAACCCTAAGTCAGAAATTACAGAGTCATGTCTAGGGGCAACTGAAATTACACCAGGACTGATAGAGACAGGTTGGAATTATATCTGTGAAATGCTGTATTTTTGTCAATAACATTAAAATTAGAAAATGTGTTATTTTATTATCCTGGTACAGTTAAGAAACTTGTCTTCGTGGGAATACTCTTTTATTACATAATAAAATGAGTATTCTTCTTCTTTTCATAATAATATCATGAAACAGTAATTCTGCTTTAATTCAAAACAAAATGTTACTTCTTTTCATACTGATAGCATGATACATCATGCATCTCAACTGCATCTTGACCACATCGTGACTGGTCCATCTATTCATACCCTTGAGCAGAATACAGAGACCTGCAATGGTTGATCTTGCAGAATATGTAAGTCAATGTCAGATGGATATAGAAGCTCATTTACTGATTAAGAATTTTGCTTAAACCAAAAGTTATATTATTAAATATACAAAGGGTAGGGTTATTGCTAATTTTCTGTTCAGCACATGGTACTGGCTAAGTAAAGAGTATTTGACATAACACTATGTCTGAGTGGTGGGGGGATCAGTGGGTACTTTCTTTCATCTCTGCATGGAGAAACAGTATGCCCGAAAAGCTTCACTTTTACTCACACAGCTTCTCTTGCATTTTTCACTGCCTTTCTATATAAGATTATCCTCTGTTTATCTAGTGTCTTTAAAGTATTCCTCCTATTTCATGTTTTATTGTACAACAGCATTGAATCCCAGTGGATTTAATTAAGCTCTGATCAACAGAAACAAATGCTTTAATGGCAAAGTAAAACAAATCTCTACAAAGTGATCTACATTCATTACAATTATTAAACAAGAAATAATTGCTGAACTATCCACCCCCATTCAAGTCTGTATTTACTAGAGGCACCTTTGACAGCAATTACAGCCTTGACCCTGTGTTGGTATATCTGTACCAGCTTTGCATGGTCTATATAGATATTTCAGTATTCCCCATTCTTCACAAGAATGTTTAAACTGCATTATGCTACAAAAGAGTCTATGCTGGAACACAGCCAAAGATAAGCAAATACAGTAAGGTTATAGCATTGGACTGTCAGATTGTTGCTTTCTAAGCCAGATGCAGCATAAAATCATGTGCTTCATATCACATCTTGGAACAAGACCTTTTCCTATAGTAATCAACTTCAGCAACAAGTGAGTTTGGAACAAATAACAATTTGCTTATTATTATTTTGGCCTTTACTTTGTTCTACAGTATTTTCCCTCTTTAACAATAGTGATTTTGGGACAAAGTTTGAGCTTTCATTTTCTACTTTGCCTAAAGGAGATTTACTAGTCCTCCTTATTCCCAATGCTCTATTTGTTACTAGTCCACCTATTGGAGGCAGCACTCTTCTAACACTATTTCAAGTCAAACTGTAATAGGAATAGTATCTAAACCATACATTTATCTGTATGTATTTTTTACAGGATGAGTGCCTCTCATTAGAACTGCAGATAATGAGCCAATAACATAAAGGCATGCCACTCATGTAGCCCAAATACTATTTTACAATTAGGGTCAAGCATCTTGAAGGAGCTGTCTGCAGATGAATACATGACTAATATTCTTAGTTATTGTATAAGTTGTGGTTAGGAGTCTGACATTAAATTTAAAGGGAAGCTGTCACCAGGTTTTACCCCTCTAAACTTCTAGTCCCCTCAAATGTCCTTTCTATTATTCCCCCTTTTATGTGAAATCTCACCTGTTTTCCTATAACAAAACTACACCAAAATCTGGCTAATATGACATTTTCCATCTCATTTTTACATAAGATTAGTCAATTTTAGGGTAGCATTACTTCAGAATCCGCCAGCTTCTGTTTTATAGTACCTAAAAACATGCTGTCATATTAAAGATAAGAATCTCATCTTTCAGATCACATCAGGCTTCTGGTTCTGAGCTATACATGGACATACATGCAGTTAAAAAATAGGCTGGATCTTTATCTGCAGCTTGGATTTCCAAACAGCAGCATGTTTCTAGGTACTATAGAACAGATGACAGTAGTAGTAGATTATGTAAGATGACTACCCTAAGTATTTTCTAAATATTTTAGATTTTTTTGGCCTATTATCAATAAATAGTGTGGCAAACTAATAAAATAATAAATTAGCAAAAGTAATAATTTAAAAAAATGCAAAACTATACACAAACCAATGAGACATAAATTACAGCAATGTCTAAAACTGTCACTGTTAAGCAAAAAGACGTCCAGAAAATAAGTTACTTCACAAGTATAAGAAAAAAAATAGAACTTATCAACATGTCATTCGATCAGCCCCTTAAGCAAATATATTTCATCCACATATCTGAATAACACACTCACCTCCTTGTGCTGCAAGCTTGTCTGTGACACTGACACTCAAAACAACTGCTGTCACATATAAATATAGACAGGTGTTTTAAAATACGCCAATATTAACAACACATTGAACCCCTGGGTATGTATGAATAATCCAGAACTCAGTTTTCATGGCAGCTAGTATACTAAACTGTGTCATGAAATATTAAATCTAAAACCTTTTTACCTTCCATAGACATACACAGAGCTGCTGGTCACAGACAGAAATTATTTGTTTGTGGCTTATACCAAAAGATGTAGAGTAGATGGGAATAAGAAGTGATAGGAAGGCAAACAGTAGGTCAGTGGCAATTCAGTACAAAACATAGTATGGACAGAGAAATTTCTTTCAGGCCATGCTTTTGGTGATCACCTAAGGTAGGATACAGCTGCAGTATTGTCTGAACACACACAGATTTACCAGAGGATATTTACTCCAGCGGGGGATGTTTGCTGGATAGAGGAAGCTGTCACTTCTGACAACAGCATATTCTCCATATCATTATTACTTTGAAAACAAATGTTGACATAGAACCGGTTTATGGCTTGAAGTAAAACAGTTTTAAAAGCAATGTTCTGCCTTTTAACAACTTTGGCTATTTTATTTTGGGTATATGCATATTTATTGACTGTTCCAATCTATTCTAATTCATTTCACCCCTAAACAATTGGTACAGTTTCTAAAACTTAAATAAGAAAAATACTACAAATTCTTTGCCAGAGGAAAGTGTCATCAAATTGACTAATAGGAGTGTCAATAAGCTTGTGTCTCTGGGCTAATCTGCATCCTGCGACCAATCTACAGGACATGTACCAGTGGGTTCCAAGTATCTCATCACACAAATGTAAAAAGCTACTGCTTTGGTCATTTTCTCTACGCCAACAATGATAAATAAAAGCACCACATATTTAACCGTTCCAGATGAAAAGGAATTGGTGATTTAATATAAAAAGCAAGTATATTAAGAATGAATAACAGGAATGTCCCCTTGGTCTTAATTATCAAATTGTTCTGGAAGACATAATAAGGAATATTAGTGAGAAGATAAATCAATAATGTTACAATAGTCATAATATATCACCTTGTCCTATATATAGCTGTAAAGTAATGGGATGTCTCGAGGTCACCCCTCCACCTATTCGACATTAAAAACTTCTTAATCATATTAGTCCTTTTCTGTTTTTTTTTCCATATACATGGTGCAGTTTGCACTAGTTTCGATAAATGTGGGCCAGTGGCTCAGTTTGCCTGTGTGATGTGCAGAGTGCGCAAGATTGATCAAATCTGGCACACTGTCTACAATAATTTGGTGCACCCTGCTCTGCTATGAGAGTGTGCACCATGCTGGAGAATTGTGGTGCACGTCAGTAATAATATGGTGCAAACTCCGACTAAGCACTAACAGTGAAAAGTCAGACAGAAAACTGGCGCAAACACTTTAATAAATGTGGGCCAGGTATTGTGTGTTGGGTGCTGCACAATTCTAGTGTGGGCAAGTTAGTTGATCCTTATGAATGCAGCTGCATTTTCATACTCAAGTCTGGATAGCTAAACCTGCAGAAGTATGGGTCGTTGAAGAGCAGGGGGTGGTTGCCAATTGACAAATTGTCGGGTTTGGCGAAACATGAGGTTCTTTATTATTCTTTAAATACAACACCACAAAAAACACAGCCACTCTTACATGTCAGAATTTTTATATGTTATATCTGCACTATGTGCTTGTGTAGTGTGCATAGGCCACCAAATTCATGATTTGTCGCGGCTGTTCTTCATGAATCTGGTACCTCCTGCACAGCTCCGACAGAGTGCGTCAACTTTTTTTGGTGCACCTTAAACATGGGGTGTGCGAAACACTTCTGTCATGTCAAATGTGGACTATGATAACTGTGCACCGGAACAACCATTTCTTCGTGTGAAGAATAGGGCAGCTGCTCTACAAAAGGGTCACATGTTACACATATATGTTGCAGGCACTTCTTAAACACATGTGCAAGCAGTTTGCACTTGAAATTATGTGCAAAGTCCATCACAAGGGCTTTAGTAAATGTGCCCCAAAAATATTTTTTTGGGGGGACAACATAATGGACAATGGACTGTATGAGACTAGACCAATAAAATTATACATCTCTTAAAGATTTGCTTGGTGCATGGTAAGAAGTAATAATGGATAGAAATTATGGTTGAAACATGTTTTTTTCCTCCTATTTAGACCGCAAATGATTTTTAGTTTCTGACTTGTATGAAGAATAAATATGTCACCATGCCATCAACATAATATGAAAGTGAGTTTATTATCAAAAAAACAGTGCATACCAATAATCTAATACCCTGTTTCCCCTAAAATAAGACATCTCCCGAAAATAAGACCTAGTACAATCTTGTTCAGGCATAGAAATATAAGGCCTCCCCTGAAAATAAGACCTAGCGGCAGCCATTGCAGCAGCGCCCCCCACGCCATACATTAGTATTAGGAAATCTTTTAGATGCTGCAGAAGGTTGTAACATGGGGAAGAATTCATGGAATTAAATCACTGAGTGTTGTACTGCAAATGTGATACCAGCAGCGACCAGGATAAGAAGGGGTCATCTATGGAAAGTGCTTTTACTAAACATGAGGGACTGGGGCCATTGATTATAATAGAAATGGAGTCACAAGGAATACAGCAGGAAATTCAGAGTTTGGAGAGTCATAAGGAGAAGTTGATTTTTTGTTCAACTATAAATGTAAAATCTTAATAATGGAAAAATGAGACATCCCCTGAAAATAAGACCTAGTGCCTCACTGTCTTATTTTCGGGGAAACAGGGTATGGATGGAGGCAACCATGACTCCCAGTGTCTTATAGAGGTAAACAGGGCAAATTGTTTCTGGACACCCAATGAAGTGTTGAAATGGCTAGAAAAACACTCATCATACTGTGAAGTGTATTCTATGTTAATTTTATTAATTCAGATAAGCAAAGCAGCCAGTGTTTATATATTAATTGTACAGATTACAATGATATTGCCTAATTGTAGCGTTGTGAAGATTTGCAACAGGGGTTCTTGGGAATTTTTTTACAGATTTGAAATGCATGAATCTCATTACATCCAACAGCTGGAGAGTAATGTTTCCAATAATTGTTATATCTGGTCATAATGAACACTTTTTATTTGTTCTATCTCAAATGAGAACTAAAATATGGAGCTACAATATGATGGTCGCAAAGAGATTATTGAAATGCTTAAATGCTTTTAATGCAGGGGAAAATGCTGACCCAACAAACATGAAATCTGTCTACACCAGCCCTTGAAAAAAACATAAAATTGAACCGATAGCCATACATATAACGTAAGTGTATATATATATATATATATATATATAGTATATATATATATATATATATATGTATATATAATATGAAGAAAGCGGGCAGCACTCCGTTGTAGGTAAAAATTACAAAAGTGTCTTTATTCCATAGTGAGTGACAATGACAGCGACGTTTCGGCTCTGCAAGAGCCTTTTTCAAGCTCTTGCAGAGCCGAAACGTCGCTGTCATTGTCACTCACTATGGAATAAAGACACTTTTGTAATTTTTACCTACAACAGAGTGCTGCCCGCTTTCTTCATATTGTAACTGGAGGACTTGTGGCCCAGTCCTGGGATGCCTGCACCCATTCCCCTCTTTTAAGGTTTGTGCTGCTTGGACTTTCTTTTCAGTATATATATATATATATATATATATATATATATATATATATATATATACATGTATAGTATAATGTATATTAAAGGGAAAGAATGACATGACCCAGATGTTATATTTTTATCTGTGGTAATACCAGTTATAACATACGCTGACCAAACAAAAAGGTTAAGTAATAAATAAATGAATATGTATAAAGATACAAATAGCCACAAATGTACCAATACATATACACATATTTCATTCAGTAAAAGTTAAAGTGATATTCCCACAAAGAAGAGATTCTTAAATATACTCAAGATAACAAAAAACATGTTCTCTAATTCACTGTTACTAACAAAAATACAGCATTTCACAGATATAATTCCAACCTGTCTCTATCATTCCTGGTATAAACAGTTTCGGTTGCTCTGGGATCCGACCGCAAATCTACTGATTTTTATGGTTGGGCAGGAAAGATTCTTCTCATGAATTGATTCTTCTGTCTGCTGGATGCTGGATATGATCACTGCCCCTCCGCCTCCATTACAAGACGAGCTCACACTTAAATACACACAGACACTTCGAGCCTGCAAGAGCTGACTATGTGTATTATAGATAAGTTAGTGTGATTGAGTGTCATTGTGTGTTATATTTATCTAATGGATCTCATCATCTCTGAACACTCTAGAATATTACACTGAACATCGCTCAGTGATAAATGATCTTTATTGTGTGAACATCACAATAAACTTTCTTTATAGCCGGGGATCTTCAGAGGGACATACCTGGAGGACAGCCAAACCTTATCTCCTGGAGAGAAAACTGGAGGAGGCCTGTGTCTCTTGTTAGCCTGTGTTTTCGTGCGGGCAGATGCCCAAAGTAGAGAATGGTGAGTTTGCTCCCAGATGGACTTAAGATCTTGTAACAGTTCTTCCACTGCAGGAACATCAGAAGGAACGGCAACAGGAAGAGGTAGGCATGGAAGTCGTCCATAGACAATGTAAAAAGGAGCAGCACCGCTCGATTCTGAGTCCAGAGAATTATAAGAAAACTCAGCAGTGGAAAAGTGCAGTAGATAGCAGCCGAGAGTTTGGTGGACTCTCTCCACTTGCCCGTTGGTCTGAAGATGGTATGCGGAGGAAAAGTCCAACTTGACCTACAGAGGGAGGCTGTGTAGCCGGAAGATATGGAGGAAGAACAGACTGGCCATATGAGTAGCAGATGGCAGACCTGGCAGTGGAACTAAATAAGACATTTTTGAGAACCAGAGGAAGATGGCAAATCTGTAATAAAGTCCTTGGCAATATGAGTCCATGGGCACCTGGCTATCGGCAACAGCAGTAGCAGACCTGCTGGCATGAGACGTGACAACTTGTTACAGGCATCCATCTGTGAGAAATGATATAATGATGTTACTCTGATGAAACTGCCACTTCTTGAGTTTTGCATATAGGCAATTGGCCCTTAGGCGCCCGAGAACTTGTCATAAGTGGGTCTGATGGGATTCCAGGTCTGTAGAGAACACCAGGATATTGTCCAAACAGACTACAAGACAAGTATATAACAAGTCTCCGAAAATGTCGTTGACAAATTCTTGAAAGACAACAGGCCCATTGCAGAGTCCAAAGGGCATGACTGAATACTCGAAGTGCCCATCTCGGGTCTTGAAGGCAATCTTCCATTCATCCCCTTCACGGATGCAGATGAGATTATATGAATCCAAGAGGGCTGTGGCCTGAAACTGAGTACATGTTCCAGAGCTGAGTGAAACAGACAAGTTCAATAGTGGTGAAGCTTTGCTCTCAGCTCCTAGGGATGCTCCTCTCAAGAACCCTAGATACGTGCGTCTCCTGGACACTTGAGGACAGACTGGAAAAGACTAAAGAAAGTGTTCCTGGTTGACACAATAAAGGAAAAGATTCTTTTGTCTTCGCTGAGAACGCTCTTGTGGTGTCAGACAAGCTTTATCCACCTGCGTGGGTTCCTCAGCATCAGGACCGGAGGGCAGCAGAGGCGGACTTTGAAAGACCGGAGCCAAGCGAGACAGATGACGAACCTTGGCTTGCACTTGTTCAAGGGGCTGCTTCTCTTTAGAGCGCTCAGTAAACCAGATGTCGATCTGAGTGGCCAGAGAGATGAGACGACTCAGGATAGATAGCAGGTCATGTGCAGACATTGCGTTCTTAATTTGTCCTGAAAGCCCCTTCTTAAAGGTTGCGACCAAGGCGGCTTCATTCCAGGCTAGCTCAGAAGCCAGGTTACGGAACTGAACTGCATAGTCTTCGACAGATGAGTCCCTTTGACATAAGTTCAGGAGGGCGGTCTCAGCTGAAGATGCCCAGTATGGTTCCTCAAAGACGGACTGGAACACGGCAAAAGAAGGTGGTGAGATTAGCCGTTACCGGGTCTTTCCTGTCCCAGAAAGGGATGGCCCATGCCAGGGCCTTCCCGGAAAAGAGGCTGATAATGAAAGCCACTTTAGACCGTTCTTGGATGAACTGCGTAGGCATGAGTTCAATGTGCAGGGAGCACTGAGTGCACAACTTAGGATTCCCATCATATTTAGATGGCATGGAGAGTCGCAGCTTGGGTTCTGCAAAGGGCGGACAGACCAGAGTGCCAGAAGAAACCGCAGGAACTTGACGCTGGTGCTGAGTAGCCATCAATTGCTGCAGCATGGCGGTGACTTGTTCGAGTTGCTGACATTGCGCGGCAATCTGCCAGGACTGCTGGGCCACTTTGGTGGTAAGATCAGCGGGAGAGAGGGGGCACACAGTGACACACACGAAACATGGGTTGCAGGAGCACCCGTGACATATACCAACAGAATTACACCAGATGGTTCTTAATACTAAGTACATTGCATCACATTCAACATGATCTGTATTTTGAATCTCATCTTTGATATTTCTACTATATTACTAAAAATAAAAGTTATGTTTTGGTATGGTCGAAATATGGGCATTTTCCAAACTGTAGGAAAGGAGTCTGACATAGGCACACACAGGCTGCAGCTGCCCCTCCCGGGAACTCATGCTGCTGTCAGGGAGACAGGTAATGCGAGTCAAGCTTATACATGGCACTTTTAATATCAGCAAAACAAAGGCTATTGGAACTTGTCACCAGCTAAAAATTACATTCCTGGTTACAGGATCACTTTAATTAAAAAAAGCTAATTTCTATTATTTTCACTGTAATGTTGATGAAAATATGCTGTTTAAAATGCCCAAAGGCCTTTTGGATTAAAAAATTTAAAACATCTGTGGCCGTGAAGAGCATTTATGATTTGCTTGTTAACCAAAGAGAATTGTGAGGATATTATTATTTCTAAATGACGCAAACAATATCAGTAATATTGTTTCCTGCTTGATGCCTGCAATGGAATAAATATGTCTCTTCATCTGGTTTGGAGGTATGCTTGTTCTGTACAAATCTCCATGCTGGGACCCTAACTTATTATTAAAATAAAGATATATCCTCTGCTTTTCGCAAGGTGGACAAGGCTAATGATACCTGCAAATAAATGAATATGTTCATGCTCATTACAATACAATTGATTTATGCAGAAGTTCTGTCAGTGTACCTGGTGGGGGCTTTCTCAGGAAATCATGATTCTACAAGTTAGTGGTCATTTTGGTTGATATGTTTGATACAGGGTAAGCGGAGAAAACACATGTCAACATGTCAAAATTTGTTGTAGAGTTTCTTTCCAATACAGAGATGCCCCATATGTGGATGCAAGATGGATGACTGGATGCAGGGGCGTAACTAGGTGAGGCAGGGCCCCATAGCAATCTTCTGAATGGGACCCCCTTCTCACTAAACAATATATATATTTGTATACTTTCACATGTGAGTTACAATCACACCTATATACACTTATATACATACAGTTATTCAGTCATAGACACATTTATACACTCATGCGCACACATATAGAGCATATACACATCACACATACTTAAACATGCAGTGCCATATACTGATGCACAGTAAATATGTGCCATATACTGATGTTCAATAAATATGTATTGGAGCCCATGCATATACACATCACACATACTTAAACATGCAGTGTCATATACTGATGTACAGCATATATATATATATATATATATATATATATATATGTACACATACAGTACAGTATGTACAGGGGCGCATCGTTTATTCTGCGCCATGCTCTGGCCTGCAGCAGCGAGTCCACTGGCGCAGGGACAGTAACGCCCTACGCCGGGCCACTCTAGGACCGGGGTGAAGGTGGCAGATTGGGGTAAATAATTGCAATTGCTAGCAATAAGCAAAAGCGATTATTTCAGGGCTTCTACGCCACTGACCTGGCGCCAAGGCCCTGATAAGTATGCCCCACTGTATTTATTTTATACTACATGGAGAACGTCTGATGTATCTTATAATATATGGTGGCACGATATATTGATTCTATATTATATGGCAGATTGTTGTGTGTATTTTGTTCTTTGTGGTAACTGGCTGTGTTTATTAAATAGTACATGGAGGGATGCTCTATGTAGTCTGCATTGCTTTATATTCACATCAAACCAATATGATTGGGTCTGCTCCTGACACTCCTTGATATATTATATATATGGTTTTTTTTTTGGGGGGGGGGGAGGGGTCTTTCTATAGCTTTCCTCTGGCAGCAGAAAGGCTAGGTTCACCCCTGAGTATATACACACCATATGCACAGTGTCAGTGATAGTGTCAGAATTTTGGTGTACTTTTATTATTGACCACTAGTGGCTGCTGTTTCTATAAGTCTTATTGTGCTGCCCCTTTGGTTCTCACCACTGGAGGTATATACAAATCACATATATAAACACACATATAAAGCATGTACACGTCACATATATGTTATATATGAATTTCACAATGTGCAGCATAAGATGTATATAATTGTCCATTCTTTAGTATTTGTGGTCAGATAATGGGGCCCCCTGACACTACTGGCCAAATAGCAGCTGCTATTGCTACTACCACTGTTGTTACTCCTGTGATCGGGCACACAACAGATCACAAATGGAATGCACCATTATGCAGATTTGGATTAAATAATTTTCAGGCGTCATGACACATTTGCAAAGCCCCCTGAGGTACCAAAACTGAGGAAGCTAAAAGTATTTTTTTTCCCCTCAAAAGATCAAAAGCTTGCCGCCCCCCCCAAAAAAAAATATTAACCCCTTAACGCTGAAGCCACTTTTCACCTTCCTAACACGGCCCATTTTTTCAAATCTGCCCTGTGTCACTTTAAATGGTTATAACTTTGAAACGCTTTGACATAGCCAAGTGATTTTAAAATTGTTTTCTCGTGACAGTTTGTACTTCATGTTAGTTGAAAAATTTTGGTGGTATGTTTTGCATTTATTTATGAGAAAATCAGATATTTGGTGAAAATTTGGAAAAATTCTTGATTTTCGAACTTCAAAATGTTCTACTTTTTCCATACATAGTCATAACCGCAAAAATACTTAATAACTAACATTCACCGAATGTCTACTTTATGTGGACATGGTTTTTTATGCATACTCTTATTTTTGTAAGATGTTATGGGGCTTTGAACGTTAGGTGCGATTTTTCACATTTTCATAAAAAACACAAAATCCTGCTATTGAGGGACCTGCTCACTTTGAGAGGCCTAAATAAAAGTAAAACCCCATAAATTACCCCATTATAGAAACTACACCCCTCAACGTACGTAAAACAACTTTTATGAAGTTTGTTAACCCTTTAATTGATTTACAGGGGTTAAAACAAAATCGGATGCAATTTTGAAAGTAAAATATTTTTGGCTAAATGAATGTGTTTTTCAAAAAATGTACAAATTCTCAGTGGATAAAATACCAAAACGCCATACCCCATATGTGGTGGTAACCTGCTGTATGGGCACACGCCAGGGCATCGAAGGGAAGCTGCGCCATTCAGAGCAGATTACGCATTGTCACTTTTTATTGACTGTACAATCTTTATTTTTGGCAATTTGGACATATAAGGGCTTCTTTTTTACGACATGAGATGCACTTTACAAATACTTCATTTTAGTGGGTCATTAGCTTATTGATGAGATTTTATTAACTCTTGAATGTATGGGTGAAAAGAAAATTGTCAATTTTGGTTTACTTTCTTTTCGTATTTGTGGGGGGTCGTACACCGTACACTAAAAATACTATATTATCTTTATTCTACAGATCATTACGGTGATACCTCATTTATATAGTTTTTCATTTATCTTTACAATTTTACTGAATAAAAACTGACAGAGGAAATCTCATTTGTTTTTGCATCGCTATCTTTTCAGAGACGTAACTTTAATATTTTTTTGTTGACAGGGCTAGTTTAGGGCTTATTTTTTTACGTGTTGAGTTGTTCTTTTCAGTGGTGCCATTTTGGAGGAGATAACTATGATCACTTTTTCGAACATTTTTGTGTAGAGATTTTATGAAAAATGTACATTGTTGGCGAGTTTTTCCGGTTATGTTTTTATGGGGTTCGCTGAGCGGGTCCAATAATGTTTCTGAGTTATTGTACGGATTGTTACAGATGCGGCGATACCAAATATGTGGGGCATTTTGGCGATTTTGTGGTTTTTTTCACTTTATTGCATGTGTATAGGGAATATTTGTGTTTAGGGGACTTTAACTTTATTTAATTGAATCTTTTTATTAAAAAAATGTTTTTTTTAAATGTTTTTAACTTTTTTAATTTACTTTTACAGGTTAGCTTGAACAAGCGATCCACTGTTCAAGCTAACCTGTTCAAGCTATTCTTCACCTTACACTATGTAATATAACACACTGAGCATGCTGCGTAGGGACCCGGCACCAGGAAGCAGATCACGCAGCCCCGGGCACTGGCAGTCCCGGGGCTGCGATCGGAGCAGCAGACCCCCCCGGTAAGTGCCGCGGGGGGTCCAATTCACTTTAAACGCCCCTAACACGCTGTGGTCAGCGCGACCGCGGTGTGTTAGGGGTTAACACTCGCGATATGAGAAATCTCCGATGGTGGGTGTCAGAGGCAGGTGTCAGCTTTAATATATAGCCGACACCGTTCAGGAGCCGGTGCCAGAAGCTTGACGTAATAGTACTGCAAATTGTGGAAACGCACCTCCCACAATGCAGTACTATTACATCAAATGTCGGTAAGGGGTTTTTAAAGAAGAAAATGCACTACATTTCTCTCGTGTATATGGAAATAACCCAAATGTGGTTAGAAACTGCTTTAGGGACACACTGCAGGCTTTGGAAGAAAAGGCGATTTGCCCTTTTTTAGAGGAACAAATTTAATTTGTCAAGTTGCATTTGCATTGCTGTTGCGATACTAGAACATTGGAAGGCCTCAATTACTTTCACAGGGTTGTCACACAACAGATATTTATGACTTATCCAATCAGCAGATGGAGGGCAATGTTTGGAGCAGTAATTACACACCTCTTCTTCTTTAGTTAAGGGGGTTGAGGGGGTATAACTCAGTGTAGGGTCACATGGAAGGGACATTAGCAGAGGCCACATGGATTAAATGCATTTTCAGATGTTATGCAATGTTTAGGGAACATTATTAGATGGATGGCACAATGAGGGGGTAATAATGTGAAGTATAGGGCCCATGCATTGTGGAGGGACAGTAGTTGTGGGGGCCACAATGAGGACAGCGTGCTGTGTGTGGGGGCAAAATCAGGACAGAATAATGTACATTGCCACACTTGCCGGCATTATAAATGGTGGATTTTCTTTTTAGTCGTTTTACAGTATTTGAAGGAGACTTTTAGGGGTAGCAACAGGATAACAAGATTAGGGGACCATGTCACCTGCAGGCACTGGATGGAATAGGTAGGGATTTCCACTGTATTCTCAGTTGGCTTTGGCGGAAGCTCATTTAAGGAGGGTTATGTACAGGACTGGTCACTACTGAAAATTCAATAAATATGTATTGGAGCCCATGCCCCAAATCTTTTACCTCCCTAGTAATGCCCTGGGCTTCAGTATAATGAACAGTATCCCATAGTTTACTAATGTGGTGCATGGGCTGGTGAGGAAAAATGCCCATGTCTCATGTCCCTTATATAGGAGAGTGCACTTGTATAAGTGGATGGCCAGTTTCATAAGAAATAAAGTCACATCTTCGCACCCTTGCATAATGTCCTACAACCAAGCCTTTTCCAATAGCCTCATAAGTTCTGAATGGTATGTCAAGGTACATATGAAGTGAAAGCCCATGTTTGTCCCAGAAGTGATGACTCTACCAATCAGATATTTGTTACCTTTGTGGGACAACCCCATTAAGAGCTTGTCTTAATAAGAAGTTCCACCTTTTGGCCTCCAAACATCAAGTCAGAGACATCATCACATCTGGAAGAGCTTTTAAATTGTATTCACAATGTCACTTCTTTCTCCTCAAAGCATAATTGGGCTAGACAAGGCTGGTATAATTGACTTCTGTTGGTGTTGCAGGTAGAAGCTTAAACATAAAAGAGAGGCTGCATTTAAACTCATTAATCTTAATTCTCATGTACAGGAGTCTTCATACAAGGAGAAATTAAGAGTCTAACACCAATGCCAAAAGGGATCTATTGATCAAAGTGGCTAGTCCTGATTAGTTCTTAATTAAAGCTTCTGAATAGAAACATTTGGCCACCCACTGTCCTGTTAAGTAGATTCTATATCATCTACGGATGATTCCCACTGAGAAAATAATAAACAAAAATATATTTTGCATTGAATTAAAAAAATGTATAATATTCAGAAATATATTGCAGGTGAGTGGCTTAGATTTTTGTGAATAACTGATGAACAAACAAAGTAAACATATCCTTTTGTTTAAACAGACCAGTATAAAATAGATACACTGCTAATAATAAAGATAACTATTTAGCTCAAAATCCTGTACATTTACCACATTTCAAAATATCTAAACAGTTTCAAAGATTTATTTTCTTAGCTCCATCATCTTAGGATTGTCCCAATATGTTTGACCTAAAAGGAACTGCTGAGCAAAAAGAGGAACAGCAAATTTGGCAAATATTTTCGGCTTAAGTTAATTCTGTTTGATCTTTATTCAGAGTCCTCCACGTCTTCTTCCAAGGCAACTGATTTGCATTATAAATTGTAGACTTTTTGAAATTGGTTTGGAAATCATCATGCAGTATGGTAATTCAGCCCTCTGTCTCATCCAGACTCTCTGAGTGAGCAGATAATTGAGCCATGATGTTTTCCATTCTAGATTGCAGCAGACAAGGACCTTATCTTTGAAACAGACACGAGCCTTCTTTGATTCTATAGGACTGCTGTATATTGAACCACCATCAAAAGCTCACAGTTTTCACCAAATATAACTCTAAACCACTGTCTTTTGATAAAATCAAGTTTAACAATCAAACGTCTAAAAATGTATATTTCCATTTTTTTTCATATATATTTTATTGAAGTTTCACAGTATAACAGATATAGCATCATATAAGCAATGGCCTGTTTGGCCGTACATTAACATTTCACACAACAAATGAACATTGCCAGAATTTTCTGCTTTGATATGGTACACATTTCTCTTGCTAGAATTGTTGAACATTTGTTTTGATCTTACTGTCTTCCCTATTAGGTCTATATGAAGAAGAAGACCAAGGGTAGCAGGATTGCTCATATATTTGCTTGTTCACACGAGATGATATCCTTTGTTTGTGACGTCTATACCCTATAACAGTAAACAATAAACATAACCATTTAACAATAACTCAAGCCTAGAATCTTTTGTTATTATCTGTCACTCCTTGAAATAAGAGCTCTTTATCCATGAGTCCCATTGTGTTTGGAAGGATTGTGTTATTCATGTTAAAGTTTGGTTTTCAGTCCTAGCAAACTTCAGTAAAATTTGTAAAATGTGCACTCTATGGTTATGTAACCTAAAAAGACTTGCAAAATGGTAGTGAACCTTTTATCTCTATATTTCCATTTTTTAAGTGTTTTATATATACTGTAAATTTGTGTCAGATTCATATGTCAGGACCAGATGCACAGATGTCAGATGTACAGACTATAGGAACCAGGATTTTATATGCTTTTTAGATAAAGATTAAACATGTATATATTAACGCATTTTCCAAATATGTAACACTTTTCACAAAACCAAGTTGTTTAAAAGGTCTCAAAATATAAATATATTTAACCCCATAGCGCAATAAGACGTAACCTTACGTCTTGCTGCGCATGGGGGAGTATGAAGAGGGCTCAAGGGCTGAGCCCTCTCCATACTCACCAGGCATTTGCTTCATAATGAAGCAAATGCCTGTCGCTATCACCCGCGATTGGTGCTTCCACCGATCGCGGTTGCTAACCCTTTGATCTCCGCCGGCGGCGGCATTAAGGAGCCGGCGGCGCATTGGCGCCGCCATCTTGGCTCCGATCGTCGCTCCCCGTGACTTCATGGGGGAGTGGCGATCCATTGTCATGACAGCCTCGGATCACACAAAGATCGGAGGCTATCATGATCTCGGCTACCTATTATAATGTGCGATTTGCACATCAAGGGCTGAGCCCTCTTCATACTCACCAGGCATTTGCTTCATAATGAAGCAAATGCCCGTCGCTATCACCCGCGATCGGTGCTTCCACCGATCGCGGTCGTTAACCCTATGATCGCCGCCGGCAAAGCTGTCGGCGGCATTAAAGAGCTCCCCGTGACTTCATGGGGGAGTGGAGATCCATTGTCATGACAGCCTCGGATCACACAAAGATCAGAGGCTATCATGATCTCGGCTACCTATTATAATGTGCGATTTGCACATTATAATAGATGGTGAGCAAAATCCCCATATACTGCCATACTGTAGTGTATGGTAGGATCAATCAGACAACCTAGGGTTAAAGTACCCTAGGGAGTCTGAAAAATAGTAAAAAAAAAAAAAATTAAAAAAAGTAACAAAAAAAAATTACATTAAAAAAACATAAAAATTCAACCCCCCCCCCCTTTCCCTAGAACTGATATAAATATAAATAAACAGTAAAAATCATAAACACATTAGGTATCACCGCGTCCGAAAATGTCCAAAATATAATAACCGTTTTTCACTACGTTTAACCCCGTAACGGAAAATAGCGCCCGAAGTCGCAAATGGCATTTTTGTGCCATTATGAAAAATAGAAAAAATTCTATAAAAAGTGATCAAAAGGTCGTACAGACCTAAAAATAAAAGCATTGAAAACTTCATCAAAAGTTGCAAAAAATTACACCACCCAAAGATCCGTACACTGAAGTATGAAAAAGTTATAAGCGCAAGAAGATGGCAAAATGAAGAATTTTTTTTCTGTACAGGAGGTTTTAATTTTTGCAAATGTATGAAAACATTTTAAAACCTATACAAATTTGGTATCCCCGTGATTGCATTGACCCAATGAATGAAGTAGACTTGTCATTTGGGGCGCACAGTGAAAGCTGTAAAAACCAAGCCCATAAGAAACGGCGCAAATGTGTTTTTTCATCATTTTCACTGCATTTAGAATTTTTTTCCCGGTTCCCAGTACATAGCATGGAATATTGAATACTACCACTACGAAGTGCTATTTGTTACGCATAAAATTAGCTGCCACACAGCTCTTTACATGGAAAAATAAAAAAGTTATAGATTTTTGAAGGTGGGGAGTGAAAAATAAAAACGCAAAAACAAAAAAGGGCCTGGTCCTTAAGGGGTTAATACCTTTCCCAGGATTCTAACCTGGTTTGAATGTCCCACTAAGTACTTTCTACAGCACAACCAGAAACGGAAAGAGCTGTTTCTTTATGAGAGTTTATTGGGATCTTTCACATCTCCAAACATTGTGTCATGTGTATATTGTATGTAGACACCAATGAAGGGCTTTATTTCTTGCATGTTTGATATCTAAATTGTCTGATTTTCCCAAAAACTGTTTAATTTTTTTTTTTACTTGCGATCTGTCTTTGGGTTTACAAAAATGGATAAAATAAAGGTATATGGGGGATTTATCACTTCTTCTTTGCCAGTTTTCTGGCATAGAAGCAATGGAATAATCACAAATGCTGTGGCATGGAGGGGGCGACGCTAGGAGCGGCTGCCGCTGGATGTTCTCATCCCATGTCTACGTTCTTTTGCAGATCCTACCTGGTGTAGTTTTTCTTGCCAGCCACACCACCTACCTAAGCCTTTTGATGTATCCGGCACAACGAGGGGGGGCGCAGGGGCGGCAGTGTATGATAAATCTCCTCGCATCTCACTCTGGCTTTTTCAGTGAACTGTGGTCCACAAGAATAAGCCTACAATATGTCAGTATATGTTAATATAAGTTAAAGAAAATCTACCAATGGATTCTGACTTTATTAACCAGCAGCGTCAATGAAAGCATATGATTATTATAAGCATCCTTTCATTAGTTTACTTTTAAAATTGAATTTTATCTTTATTGAAATGAGACACAATTGCTTAAAGGGGTGTCACCCTCTAGCATGCCCCAAAGCAATTGTTCCCTTATGACCCCCTCGCACACTGTGCCGGAAACAGCGTAACTAGGAGAGGCAGGACCCCATGTGCACACATTTATGCACTGTTATATACATTTATACACAGATCTGTCCCAGAAGCTGCTCACCACATGGAGGACATACATGGAAGTAATTAGAGATGAGAGATCCTGTCCTGTCAGTCTGCTGTCCAATTCCTCTCTCCCCACATTTATTATCTGAGCTTCTGGCTCAGCTGTGCATATTATATTATATATTATGCTGTACAATGTGCACCAAGATATGTATATACTGTAATGGTGCACATCCTCCATTTTTGAGTGTGTCAGTTTGGATGCCGGGCCCCTTGACACTGTGGGCACTACAACATTTTGGCATAGAGCAGGGAGGCACAAGGGCTCTGGGGGACTTGTAAAAGCCACATTTACTTCATTTAAATATTGACAAAAGTTCATTTTATAAGTAAACTACAGAACCTCTAACAATCAGAGGCTTGTATTCACTCTGCTGGCATATGAATGGTTAATATAATTAGAATCTGCAGGTAGATTTCCTTTAATATGAACTTGTCTAGAGATGGTAAGTGCACTTGATTAATTGGAATTTGGGACATTTCAGTCATTGTACTGTAATTACTAAGCTGTGCATGTCTGTTCTATAGTACCATGTAGTAAACAGATTTGTAGTTTGGAAGGATGCTGATCAATAAACAGAAAAAAAGGTTTTGCCGTGTTTCTACTTTTATAGAGATGATTCTGTTCTGATACAGATAAAACAATTTATCAAGCAGCACTTATCAGACAAGTATCAGTACATCTTTGAAAAAATGTAGTGTAGGCTGTTGCAGGTACATTGAAAAAAGCATTTTCTACTAATATCTGTAGTGCATCTGTAAATGTAAAAGTATCCAAAAATAGCCCAAAGGGAGTCATTTGGGGATAACTTGATGGAACATTTATATCAAGAAGACAAAAGCCAAAGAAGAAGGAAGAGAAAAACAGAATTAAAGAAAAAAGCCTACATGTAGCTCATTATGTTTAGGCCGGAGGAAAATGGTTACACTGTTTCAGAAATGTAGTGCAGTGAGTTGTAGGATTTTTTGAGTTATTTAGATTTTGGATCTAGATGCCTTTAAATCCCAACTTCATACTAACCATGCCCTCTCAGTTTACTTGAGGTATAAATCAAGCTGTGCTGTAGTGTAGTAAATATCTTGTATCCTGCACTATTGTACAAATACAGAAATAACTAAACTTCTTATGTTTTATGAATCAGAGGAAGTCCCAAAGGATAGACCCCCCCACAATCAAGTTAAGATATGTGCTAGTGTTATGATGTAATAATAATAATAATATCCCTTTAATGAGGTTCTCCATGAACACAATTAATGCCCTATGCTCGGGATAGGTCATTTTTGTGAACGGTGGATGATCTGACACCTGTCCTTGATCTTCTTACCAGAAATTAGCACTGGAGTATTTGGAGACACATTCAGACAGCTCCCATATAGAACTGGCCACTAAACCTTTTCATGATGGTATAGAACACCGGCAATATTTTGTTTTACCTATCCATCTGTCTATGACCTGTGCTGAAGAGGCTGTGATACAGGGGGGGGGACTTTGATCCATATCTTATGAGAATGCCACCATCTAGCTGGATATTGGGAGGAGGTATCTTTTGTATAACAAAAAGAGGTGAATAGGGTTCTGATCAGCTTACCCAAGACAGTCAATTTCCATGCGGCCCTGGTCGCTTGCAGCTTGGATCCACACGTGACCCACGTGTAACCACAGAATAAATAATCAAAAGATGTGATCCAGCACTTGGTTAAAATACTTCAATCCATTTTATTTACTTTGGTAAAATATCCACACATTAAGGCTTGTTGAACAGCACAAATTATAGGAAAAAAAATTGCCTACCCGTTTCGAGCACTACCTCACACTCTTAGTCATGGCTCTACAGCAATGGCTCCATGGTCACTATATTTAACAACTCTCTTTGCTCCAGGATCCCGATTAAGATTCTGATTAAGTTACTACTTGCACTCAAACGGATAAGCTGTTGTATACAGACTAGTTTTATAACTTATAGATCTAGGTGCTGGTAGGTGGTACATATAAGACCCCCTGGGTAGCATTTCCAAAATTGCTGGCTGTTTGATACACTTTGAAACCTAGAGGGTATATTGAGTGATATAATAGACCCAGCTTTACCCCACTCTCCCTCCCTGGCACTTGACCCCTATTTTACCACCCCTGGCTCTCAACCATAAATATGTTGGTCATTCCATTACTCATCTTCTTACAATTGTCACTCCATGCTAAAAGAGGAAAAATGTATGTTTGTATAAAAAAGTATGTTAGAGCAAGAAAAATAGAATATGATGACTTTTTAGGTACCTTGTCTCTATTTTCTTTTGTTATTAAAGGTTACCAACGTTTAAAGTATGCTCATTTTTCTTTCTGTAGACATGTAATTTCTGTTCAGGTGAAATGTAGCTAAATTAGTTGGCAGAAAATTATCACTCTTAAAGCTTTCAGGTTGCACTATGTAGGTATCCTACATCCAAGTATGCATATCCAAGCACATTTTATCAATTCTACGCAATAATAGCCCAAATTCTTTTTAGTTATATTATGAAGAAATCTGCAGTAAAGACTTCGTTTGGAAAGATCTGATTCATCTGATAACTTCTTTCTACAACAGCCAATTATTAATCTAAGCATTTAATGGCGTAGGGATTCAGAATTAATTTGCTATCATCCATATAAAAATGTCATCCTCATTCAGCTGTATGCATTCCTTTTAAGTCTGTTAAAAGGAAGATTCTTACTTATTTATGAAGAGCAGATATTTACATACCACTAGTCAATTGGATTTTTCTAACAACATTTACTAACAACAGTCTGTACTATGTGCATTATGCCTGTGTAGTGTGCAGGGTGCTACAGATTCAGAATCTCTGGAATCTTTTTAGCTAGATTAGTACTTAAAGACTCATGGGCCTGGTAAAATGCTTTAGCTTGGTACCCCCATGTAGCATCTCCTCATGCCATATATTTCAACATCTCACAATATCCTTCAATGCAGCACACATTTGATAAATCAGCTTTCTTCTCTTTTTGGTTTTAAAATATAGGTAAAAAAAACTGCCTGTGTGTTCGGCTCTGCATATGTTATAGATGCGCAAAATTTCCCATTTTGAGTGAGAATTCTTCATGGAAACTACACATTGATGCAGATTTTCACTCTCCCATAGACTTCAATGAGGAAAAAACTTTTTTTGTAAATTTGTAACTTTATGTTTATTTTTCACATAAACATTTTATCAGAAGCAGACAGCTGTTCTTGATGTTTTTGATTTTTTTTAAATTGATTCTTTTAAACAGAAAACCATGATGATAGCTTAACAATATAAACCATCATAATATGGAGCTGTTCACATTAAACCCCCTCTGCTGCACCTCCCCCAGCCTGAACACATCTGTCCCAGTGATTTCAGTCTCCATAGAAGGGCAATGACCTCATTGGGAAACCACCAAATACAATGGCAACAGCCTATCTCTATCTTTTGCCAAAGTTGACTCCTCCCCCTGATTTCAGGGGGAGGATCAGGCAACGTATCGCCCTCTATACACACACAGTGATACGTCAGTGACATACAGTGTAAGGACACATTGCTGAGCCCCACAAGTTCTCCTTATAATGTAAGTGATAAAGGAGAGTTGACTGCGGCCACACCATGTACAGGACACACAGGGATAGGTGATATGTATATACAAAGCTGAAACTGTATTATTACCATTAAAACATAAAATTATATCCTGCTTTTTATTTTTATATTAAATCCCCCCCCCAATAAGAACTATTAGTCTGAAGAATATTCTTAAATGTTAAATGATTGTATGTTGCCAGCAGTATTTTGTCAGCTGAAGCTGATTTATAGATTTTTTTCTCATTGAGACTTTTTAAAAAAGTCGCACATATATGAAAAAGTCTCAAAAACAAACCACAGAGAATGATCACATCTATCTAAGCAAATTTTAGCATTTGACAAATATGGTGCAAAATAGAGACATTTTGGGCAAGATGTATCACTTTTATACGCGTAAGTGTAGTAGTTGTGCCTATATTGCTACAACCATTTGTGATAAGTTTCATTCCTGCCTCTTATTAATCACTTTACTTAAGCACAGTTTAGGCGCAATGTTAAATTCGGGCAGTTACATGTGATCCTCCTACAAGCTCCTCTCTGCTTCTCTCCCGCACCCCAGCATGAAAATAACACTCACAGCAGAGCCAAGGTGTGTGACAACCTGCACCCATTGACCTCCGCAGCAGTGGCTTCTCCTGTAGGGGATGCCCCAGTGCTGATTTCCTGCTGCCCCCCTGTAATTCTGGCCAGTAACCTCCTCAGACACCAGTGTGGTCATCCTGCTGCATGGGGACACTTCTCTGTAGTATCTGCAAAATCCTACAAACTTCTCTTCTCTCCTTCTCTGAGCTGAGGCTTCTACAGATTGTTTAGTAAATAGAAGCTCATGAACAGTAAATAGAGTCTGCACAGTGTCTGCAGTATCTGTAATGTCTGTACTAGTGTCTGCTGAGCTCTGCTGCTGGGGATGAGCTGCTCTGCACAAGAGCTCAGCTAATTCTCAGTTAACGCCACCTTCAGGCTGGAGTGTTTTTGCGTCCGCTTTTGCACCTAAATGAAAAGTCGCAAGTGATGAATATTATTAGGCGCAGTAAAACATCTGGATTGGTAGGGTAAATGAAAGAAACAAAGTTATTTTTGCTGCACGGCTAGTTTGGTGCAAAAACAGTGCGCAAGTATGAAAAGGTGCAAAAACACCAGAAAAAACAAGTGATACATCTGGCCCTTTAGGTGCAAAAAACATTGCAAAATAGTAAAACCTAAGATAAATCTTCCCCAGAGGGTTTAGATAGATACCTCGATGATTGCAGCATTAACCCCTTAACGCCGAGGCCCTTTTTAGTTTTTGTGTTTCTATTTTTTACTTCCCACCTTCAAGAATCTATAACTTTTTTTATTTTTCCATGTAAAGAGCTGTTTGTAGGCTTGTTTTCTGCATGACAAATTGCATTTCACAGTGACGGTATTTAATATTCCATGTACTGGGAAGCAGGAAAAAAATTCCAGATGCAGTAAAAATGGTGAAAAAAAGCATTTGTGCCGTTTTCTTGTGGACTGGGATTTTATGGCTTTCACTGTGTGCCTCAAATGACATGTCTACTTCATTCTTTTGGTCGGTGCAATCACAGGGATATCAAATTTGTGTAGGTTTTATAATGTTTTCATACATTTACAAAAATTTAAACCTGCTGTATAAAAAAAAATCTTCATTTTGCATCATCTGGCGCTAATAACTTTTTCATACTTCAGTGTACAGATCAGTGGGTGGTGTCATTTTTTGCGACTTTTGATGATGCTTTCAATGCTACCATTTTTCGAACAGTACAGCCTTTTGATTACTTTTTATTGAAATGGCAAAAAAGTGGAATTTTCAACCTCCTTATGATTTATACTGTTCTAGGGAAAGCAGAGTGATTTGAATTTTTAGGGTTTTATTTATATACACTCACCGGCCACTTTATTAGGTACACCATGCTAGTAACGGGTTGGACCCCCTTTTGCCTTCAGAACTGCCTCAATTCTTTGTGGCATAGATTCAACAAGGTGCTGGAAGCATTCCTCAGAGATTTTGGTCCATATTGACATGATGGCATCACACAGTTGCCGCAGATTTGTCGGCTGCACATCCATGATGCGAATCTCCCGTTCCACCACATCCCAAAGATGCTCTATTGGATTGAGATCTGGTGACTGTGGAGGCCATTTGAGTACAGTGAACTCATTGATATGTTCAAGAAACCAGTCTGAGATGATTCCAGCTTTATGACATGGCGCATTATCCTGCTGAAAGTAGCCATCAGATTTTGGGTACTTCGTGGTCATAAAGGGATGGACATGGTCAGCAACAATACTCAGGTAGGCTGTGGCATTGCAACGATGCTCAATTGGTACCAAGGGGCCCAAAGAGTGCCAAGAAAATATTCCCCACACCATGACACCATCACCACCAGCCTGAACCGTTGATACAAGGCAGGATGGATCCATGCTTTCATGTTGTTGACGCCAAATTCTGACCCTACCATCTGAATGTTGCAGCAGAAATCGAGACTCATCAGACCAGGCAACGTTTTTCCAATCTTCTACTGTCCAATTTCGATGAGCTTGTGCAAATTGTAGCCTCAGTTTCTTGTTTTTAGCTGAAAGGAGTGGCACCCGGTGTGGTCTTCTGCTGCTGTAGCCCATCTGCCTCAAAGTTCGACGTACTGTGCATTCAGAGATGCTCTTCTGCCTATCTTGGTTGTAACGGGTGGCGATTTGAGTCACTGTTGCCTTTCTATCAGCTCGAACCAGTCTGCCCATTCTCCTCTGACCTCTGGCATCAACAAGGCATTTCCGCCTACAGAACTGCCGCCCGCGCGATGTTTTTTCTTTTTCGGACCATTCTCTGTAAACCCTAGAGATGGTTGTGCGTGAAAATCCCAGTAGATCAGCAGTTTCTGAAATACTCAGACCAGCCCTTCTGGCACCAACAACCATGCCACGTTCAAAGGCACTCAAATCACCTTTCTTCCCCATAGTGATGCTCTGTTTGAACGGCAGGAGATTGTCTTGACCATGTCTACATGCCTAAATGCACTGAGTTGCCGCCATGTGATTGGCTGATTAGAAATTAAGTGTTAACGAGCAGTTGGACAGGTATACCTAATAAAGTGGCCGGTGAGTATATATATATATATATATATATATATATATATATATATATTTTTTTTTTTTTTTTTTTACTTTTGTTTTTACTATTTTTCTCCCCCCCTAGGATAACCCTAGGGTGTGTTAGAGAAAAATCTCTAGCTGTGATGTGGGTCCAAATTATTATATAATACGAGCTGCTCGGAGAATCACTCATACTCTCACATGTGTTTGAGAGGATTCCAATTTTATTTAGCTAGCAGAGAGTTCTTATAGGTTTTTGAGACAAAGAAACTTTACTGAGCATGCCTCACATTCCTTTCCTTAGGACAGAATATATCTGTGTAAGTAAGATGATCTGCAGGGGGATGGCGCTTTTTCTTTTTCTTTTCTAACAATAAAGGCAATGTAAAGACACATGGGGGGGGGGGGGAGGAGAACTCTTAAGAAAATGGATTCTGTTCGCTCACAGTTGTTTGATTGATCTGACCATATACTGCCATACTTTATTCGATTAAGTCGATTACCTGTGCCGATCTTGTGACTTTCATCTCTGTATGTGCACAATGATATGGATTGCAAAACGCACATTGTAATGAATAGGTTAAAACCAGATAGCCACGGGTCTTTGTAAGATACAAAACTGCCATAGCAACTAATCGCCACCCCCTCCCTGATGACCTCACAGGGGGCGGCGATCGAATCCAAGAAGGCGGTGCCCGTGCACCTCAAGGATTTAAATATCTCCGACAGCTTTGCCGGAGGCATTTACAAGGTTAACACCTGCGATCAGTGCCAGCACCAACCGCTGGTGTTGCCAGTTGGTGTTTGTTTCAATATGCAGCAAACGCCCACCTTGTATGGACAAAGCTCAGCCGTGAGCCCTCTCCATACACTCGCAGCCTGCATGTGACGTAATAGTAAGTCACATGTCGGTAATCGGTTAGTACATTGGTTTAGTTATACGTACTCCTTACAGTCCAGTTACTTCCAGATAATTTTTTACTAATTGTAGTGACAAACCAAGCAATGCAATTTCATTTTTCACCAGCCTCTCTTATTAATCTATGAACTCAACTACTGGTACTACTGACAATAAAATGTTTTGGATGTCCTAACAAGGAGAAGAATTTACATTGCCTAAATTGTCAGACAACAAAGAATTTCATAGTATTGCATATTTTTGGCCCCATTTGCTTTTGTACTACTGCAACCTTCTGCAACCTACTGCAAATAGAAAACAACAGCAGCAAAGTTCAAAAAGTAGAAAATAGACAAAATAATGCTATCAAGAATTCCCTCACCACAGAAGGGTCCACTTAAATATAAAAAACCTGCAGCACTCCCACGATTGCGCTGTTTTTGGGGATTGCATGGCTTTGACAGGTATTTAGCAGGTGCCTGCGCTGTGATTGTGTTGCACGTAATCGGATTGTGGCACAGCTGCGCTGGCTTTTATGCAACAGATGTTAGAAGGTGTGCCATTGGACGATCCGACTGATTCGGACTGAGCCCGGGATTCAACTTTCAAACTGTGTCGCAAGACAATGAAATTACTTGCAGCAAGATAGAAGAAGGTAAACTCCGTCAGACATGAACGGGGAAGCAACACATACAGGATATCGGCCGTATGATCTTAGTGAATCACAGCAGAGTGGATGATCATCGGACAATGCACTTTTGGTGAACTCCGTGGACTGGGTAAGTAAATGTGCCCCAATGTGTCCGCTGCTTACTATGCCTTTGTCAAGTTGGCATTGCTGCCATTTTTGTTTTTTATTGTGTATTTCACACATTTCATTAATTAGCAATTAAAGCCATGGCCTAAAATTGTATATCAGAGATGCAAAAACATGAAAAAAGATGAAAAACTCTACCTAGGGACCCATAACATTTCCACAAATTAATATCTGGAGCATCATGTCATACTCCAACCTTGATCTCTTGTGTTCTGCAGTGAGATGCCTCTTCTTTAATTTGGTCTTCCAGAAAGTTAAATCTGTATCAGTTTCTTTCCTACATTACAGCCTGCAGCATAAAACAGTAAAAAGCTGCTTGCACAATAGGGCCATTGAGATATTATTTGAAAATGTTTTGTAACTATTTATCAGCAAAAAAGCAAATAATGATAATGTTTTTCTTCTTAGGACTACAAAATTGGGTGGGTGGCACTTCTGCCTTGCAGCGCTGGAGTACTGGGTTTGAGTCCCACCCAGGTCAACATCTGCAAAGAGTTTGTATGTTCTCTGTGTTTTCGTGGGTTTCCTCCAGATCCTCCGGTTTCCTCCCACACTTCAAAACATACTGGTAGGTTGTTTAGATTGTGAGCCCCAATTGGCATGCTTTGTGCAGCGCTGTAAATTGTAGGTGCTATATGTAAGTAATTATATAAGTAATTATTATCTTATGTTTATTTAGCTAACAGTTACAATAAGAAATGTTTTAAATGAGCTTCTTGGCAACCACACAGTAGTCGAAGTAGTAGTAGTACATCTACAGCAGCATTAGGTTAAGCCTGTATAGAGAAAGCTCACAGGCTGAGATCGCTCTATGCAGTGCCGGCAGGGCCGGCTCCAGGTTTCAGTAGACCCCTGGACAACAGCCCCTGTTATATATAGTACCTATAGATTAAATATTTACAGTCCCATGACACAAGGCTAAGCAGGTATCCCTTTTGCACTCCATAAAGTACTATTACTTCATGGTGCGTAAGTACAAGCAGCCCCCCCCCCAGGGCTGGCGCCAGCACCCGGCTTGCACATGCATCTTATGTCTACAACTTCCAGCATGCTCTGGAGGTGAGGAAAGAGCAGGGGAGTCCTGTAGGACCACAACTCTCAGCATTTTATATAGGGGAGGAGGTGTGCAGGGAAGGTCTGAAGGATTACAATTCCCAGCATGTCCTAGAGGAGAGGGGGAGGACTGGTTCCTGCAGGACTACAACTCACAGCATATCCTGGATAAGAGGGAGAGGCGTGACTCCTGCTGGACTACAACTCCCGGCATGTACTGGAGGAGAGGGGGAGCTCTGGCTGCTGCAGGACTACAACTCCTTCCAGGCCATGAAAAAGAGAGGTAAGACCAGGGGAAAAAACTAACCCCAATATGCTGCAGGACCATAACTTTCAGAATGCCCTACCTCTGATTGTAGTCCTACACTCTGGGAGCTGTAGTTTTACTTTTACAGGTATGAGTTGGAAAGGAAGGATTGTTGCTGGGTCGTATCTACTAAAACTTTACTTAATTCCTCTCTGCCCCATTACCTGTTATCTGGGCACCTCTATCGCCCCTTGTCACCCCGATACTGTCTCCCTTGGCCACTCCTATAGACAGCAGCCTGGACTATTTCTCCAGGTATGTGACAGGATCACTAGCCAATCACAGGGGAATATTAGAGTTGTGCGTGTTGCAGGCACCAATCACAGCAAGAGATAGGTGGTGGCCAGCCAGTAGCTGCACAGATGAGCATGTCAGACGTTTGTTTTGTGCCAGCATGTGTAAGGGCTGGTGTACATTAGATCCTGGCCCGGCACAAGCACCAATCCCCTCATCAGCCCAGGTGAGGAACCGCGTGTAGCACGAATGCCGTGGGCCCCTCTTGCATCGATGGGCCCACAGCTCTTGCTCTGTCAGCAGAAACCTTATATTAAAGAAGTTTTGTCATTAAGAATATTTATCCCCTATTCACAGGATAGCAGATAAATATATGATTGTGGGGGGTCTCGACTATTGGGCCCCCTGCAATCATCAGAATGGGGGTTTACAAGTTCCTCCTATCTGCGGCATGGCAAAGGGACTTTTGGGTACTGGACGTGCGTATGTAAATCTGCAATTCTCATAGAATTCAGTGAAGCTCAGGGCGCAGCTCTGTCCTGTTCTTCATTGACATCTTTGGGACTTCTGGTCAGTAAATAGGATGCACCAAACCTAAAGGTCCCAATCAGAAATGGAGAACTTGAGATCCCCCATAATACAGATGGAGAGGGGATGGATATACTTAATTACACAACTCATACATCATCAAGGGTCACTGATCTGTTATCATGACAAGCAGGAGCCTCAAAGAGGATTCAATGGCCCTCATTTGCTATTCTTTATTGAAGCCCGTCGGAGGTAGGCTGTAGAAAATACAGTGTATAATAGAATATTTTGCAATACATTAGTATTACAGTATATTGTATGAACAATTAGACCCCCTATGGTTCAAACACTATAGAGGGCTTTTAAAGAAGGAAAGAAATTTTTTTTTAAAGAAGATATTTTAAAAAAAAGATAAAAAAATTAAAAAAGTAAAATTTCAAATCAGCCCCCTTTTCCTAGATTGCTTATATAAATAAACAAAATCATAAAAATGTAATGTATCCCTAAAATGCATGATAGATCCAAATATTAAATTAAGTATCCCTTACAATTCACGCCTTTCATTGTAATAAAAACCATTTAAACATTTTGAACAAAAAATGATCAAATTGTTGTACAGTTCTGAAATTAGCATCAATAAAGATATCAGCCTGCCTTTTTCAGAACAAATTGACTTGCTTCTAGTGACATTTTTAACATAGCCTTGAGGTACCTTCATATTTTAGGCCAAATAATTAGGACCATTTTCTAATTTCTCTCCCATGTGTCTTCTGCATTAGTTTGTTTAAAACACTAATGAAACAAGCACAGACTGATGTGCTATATGGTAGATCGTTGCTCGTCAGCCCCTGCATTGGGCATGTCTAAAGGGGAGTTTTTCCTCAAGCATTGACATCATTAGTGCCAGAATGGGTAAAGCAGGTCTTAGTTTGCCCCAGGTGATGGCATATTTATATAACAATATTAGTTTAGCATTGTGGTATTTTCATATACATTCATTTCCTTTTTCTGACATTGTTTCTTTGTAATAAAATGGAGAAATATTGGACAGGGTAGAATTTACACAACAGAAATTATGTATTTTTCTTTTTTTATGAGATTTTATTTTGCTTTTTTAAAGGAAACAAATATTTAGTTTCCCGATTAAGAATGAAAGGTCATTACTGAAAAGTTAAACCTTCTTTGTGTGCGCAACATGTAATTGACTCAGGTGGCATATAATCAAATAATTCTAATTTGAGAATTTTAAAGGACCATTAACACACATTCTCATTCATTCTGTGAAAACACTGCTTAAAGCAAACTCAGTAGATTATCAGAATTAAATCTATATGAATGAAGTACAGCTTTGGTAATGAAGCAAATCTTTTATTTCCATGTGAATGTATCATTGTGATACATTTTGTAGAGATATCGAAGGCAAAAGGCCTCTAGGGATAGTGCTGATGGACAGGTATGTCATCCTATCATGTCATGCCTGCGTGTCTGACGTATTTCCCATATTGATAATGAGGCTGTTTTATTTCTATATAATGTTCACTATGTATTGTCTTTTATTACTATGAACCTGACGAAGGCTTCAGCGTCCAGCGTCGAAATGCATAGTTCATGTTTTATTTAATTTATCAAAAAATAAAAAGACGAGAACCATATGAAGATGTGGAATTCCTTGACTTGCCCTTTCTATATGCTTCTAACTATGGGATGAGACTCATGGACGCCTGATCCTCGTGGCCAGACTACACCACAAGCAGCTCTTCATCCTAATATATACTACATGCTGGGCTACAAGATAGTCGCAAGTTGAGCACCTTAGCAATTTCATCTTGGATATCAATACCTAACACTACACCTGAGTCGTTCCCCCCTGTGTCTTCCTTCTGTCCTCTTCTCAGTGAACCAGTCCACATAAGCTTTAGAGTACATGTGGCATCAGCACCAATTTTATGAGATTACGTTTTCCTACCATTGTATGGGGAAATTAACACCCCAAGGGTAGCAAGAGTTTATCAATAATAGTTAAAACAAATATTGAGGAATTGTAAAGAGAGTGTTAAAGGGGGACGAAGACATGTTTTTCACTAATAGCTATCACAAAGCAAATGTTTCTGTGTCCCAATCAGGTTTCTCTATTACTATGGCTACGCTAAAGCATCTGGTTGATGGGGAAACAACTGACGTAACCTTGGCAGAACATAAAAGACCCACTAGTATTTCTTAAGTGATGTTTCTGATAAAGAGGTATGTGTTCTACCCTGTGAAAGATGCAGCTGTTAAGCCACCATCTATAGGACCTGCCATCTTGATCAGTGTTAAAATAGGACCTACCTTGACAAGAAGGGCTCACTGAAGAAAAGTGCTATTGCTAAACATGAGAGATTGAGACCAATGATTCTAATAGAAATGGAGTCACAAGAAATTCAGCATGAAAGAGTTTGGAAAGTTATAAGGATATTTAGATTTTTTTTGTTCAACAATAAATATAAATTCTTGTTCATGGAAAAAATAAGACATTCACAGAAAATAAGACCTAGTGCCTCTTGAGGAGTCTAATTTTCAGGTAAAGATGGTATATATCTAGTATGTGCATAGTCTATGATGTAAAGCCCGCCCTACCACTGTGCTGGATATCTCTAGAGGCTCCATCCTCCTGATATATTTTGGGGTTGGCTGTGCTCCTAGACAATTCTATGGCAGGTCCTACTTGGCATAGAACTACTCTATAACTATATAGGATAGTGAGCAGACTATAGCTAGTTCGTGGGGCAGGGACATTATGTACATGTCTGTGCATTTACATAGGTTTACACATATAGGGGGACACATATAGGGCTTCTACACCAGAAAACTAGTGTAGAATCCCTTAAATAATCGCAATTACTAATGAAACGCCAGCAATTGCGATTATTTTTCCCTTCACACCAGCATCACGCCAAGTAGGCATGGAGGGGGCATGAAGGGTCACAGCCAGCAGTAGAGTGGGCAGACGTTGGGCGTTCCTGCCTTGAATCCGTTCACTACTGTTCCTTTCACCTTGAACTTTCACATGATTTTTGCGCAATACAGCTATAGCGGCTAGCTGGCGTAGTTTAAGCCATTCACATAGAAGAGAGGAAGGGTCTTAGGAATAAATGGATGACACCCAGTTTTAGATTTTTAAACAAAATCAATATAGAGGGATGTCCATATTTCAAAATTATAGCTTTATTATGAATCCAAAATACATAGTTGAGAACAATTAAAAAGCACATTTAGTCCATAAGACAACAACAATAATCCTGGTGTCCATAAAGGGTGAACAAAATAGTCATTAGGCAGAGAAGATGTAAAACGATGTAAAGTTGTAAAGTTTTTTCCACTCATATAAATAGAACAGACAGCAAGAGCAATTTCATGTGATATCAATACACAGAGTAAATATAGTCACAATGCCATAGTTACCTATATGATCAGGTTTGTATAATGTGGACACCGGGAACTAAGAAAAATCCCCACGTGTTCTGCCTGATTGTACAGGCTTCCTCAGGGGTGATGTGACAGCCACAAGTATTCAATTCAAATCATGTCCATTACTATTGAATTCTTGTGGCTGTATGTGGACCATTGGGACCAACTTCGGTCCACTTGTGTATTGTTTATGTGTGTTTAAACATTTTTAAATGGTTTTATCATTTGTGATTTTATGATTTGTGATAGCTTTTGTGTGTACTTTTTGAGATGAAATAAAATTATTTTTTGTATAGCCTATGCACATTGGCTTGTTCTTTTTTATGGTTACAAATGCTAGTGATCCGCCAGCATTTTCCCACCTTTTTGCCAGATCCATACCAAGGAAGCCTGAAAGGCTGTGAAGAGGGGGCGGGGCTGGTGGCAGGGCTTTCCTGCCTTGTGCCTCTGTGCAAGCTGCATTAAGCAACTTTCAAAGATAAAAGTGTGCAGGCTACAGAATATTTCTATGCCAGGTAGGACCTCTACGCCAGGTAGGACCTTGGGTTTCTTTGGAGGGACAGTGAAATTATCATACGTTGGTGTATGATAAAAAAATAGGATAATGTAGTGATATATAGAGAGATCTTTGAGAAGTTCCATCTCTATATACCAGTGCATTTAGCTTGTGTAACAGTGTAACCCTACGGAAGCTCTAGCGAAGCTCTTAGTTAGATAAAATCCTCCCAGTGAAACCAGTTTGTACATAGTCTAGTGGATAAAGATACTGTGGGGGGTATTTAGCACAAGCGCCGGCGTATTACAGCCCCGCCGCTGCATTTTCACTTCAGCCTCTTAATATATCGGGGAGGGCATTGACTGGTGTAGAAATAAACGCAGGCAACGACTTATCACATGTAAAAAGTCGCCGGCGCAGGGACAGGCTCTTGACAGGCCCCCCCCCCTTCACACCCCTTCACACCCCACTGGCGTGAATGTGGTGGATTAGGGCCAATACTCACAATTGTTATGTGGGTGTATGATCTTAACCAATTATGTTTCTGCCATGTACACTGGAGTGTGATTGAAGAGGTGCTACCATCTGACCAGGAACATAAAACCCCTGGACAGGGAGGAGCACAAGGTCAGTCAGTTCAGTCAATCAGTGTTCAAAATTGGAGTGAAGAGAGAGAGAGAGACAGTGTCAGTACACCTTCAGTACTGACACAGAACCAAATCCCAGACCAGAGTTAGGAGACATAAATCCAGAGCTGCAGCTTCCACAGATTGAAAACAGGTCCATCCAAATTCCCCCGCCTGCATCTACTACCAAGCTGGTGAGCTATTCCTGAGGACCACTCTCCAAGACCACTCCAGTAATCCGAATCTCCTGTGAGGTCGTTTAAGCCCGATGCCTGCTGTTGTTCAATAAAGAACCGTGAGTTATTTTGCACAACGTTGCCCCGGTCTGATCCCTGGATACGGCTGTTACCACCAGGGGCTTCCCCATCCATTACCCAGGGACATATTTACAGACACTAAGAGGTTACCCCAGGGAGAACCAGTACATCAGCCTCTCCCTCCATACTTCTTGCACACACCACCTGCTGGAGACCTGCCAGGCTGTGGGACAGCCCTCGGGTCCCCATACCAAGCACTATGACATCAGCGCGCCCTAGGCTGCAACCGCCAGCCACTCCGATATTCTGTGCCCATGCTGCCTCCAGGCCCCAAGGAAAGGTTAGGCCCCAGTGGGGGATGTTGTACTAGCATTTGCGATTATTTCAGGGCCTTTTCGCCACGGACGTGGCGCAGAGGCCCTGATAAATGTGCCTCTGTTATGCATTTTAGAGAGTGAAGATTGTGAGTTCATATATGAATGGTAGAAAGCAGGGACTTTGACATTAAACCTGTATCATTTTTTCAGCCAAAGATATAAAGCAGATCGCCCTTATGGCCTAATGGATTGTTTATACAGTTTTATGCATCTAATAGGACCTGACATTCATTAGATAACAAAATGCTTTGTAATCGTTCATTGCTTTTGCAGATACTTGTTTTTCATTGTCAAGAGTATAAGTTTGTTGAATCCATATCTGTTTTTTATAGACAGCTTCATTGATCAGGGTCATCTTACCATACACTAGGTCGTATGGTGGAAACTTTTTTACTTGCGTCAATAATACAGCTCATTATGTTATTGAAGAACATTCTTCACCATTACAGCAATGTGAAGACTAAAAACATGCCTTTCATTTTACAATTAAATGAAAAAACTGGCATCAAGAATAAACTAACAACTATCGCATTATGTTTGTCATATGGACTATTCTGATTTAGAGAAAGCAGCAGAAGCCCTTCTGAGAGCGGACGTCCTGGAGATTGTTGCTAAAAACATTTTGATTTTCAAGCACTTCACCTGTCTGCTCATGCTGCTTTCATAGACTGTTTTCAATAAATCAAGATGTAATAATGGAGTGCTTCACTACCTTGCACACATTTCCATATGATTAACTCCTTATTTTTTTGTGGGTTAAAGGACAATCTATTTGATTAACTCCTTATTTTTTGTGGGTTAAAGGATAATCAAATGAAATAGGACTTGGTTTTTATCTTTTTTTCATTTTTTCAACTTGTCTTTATTCAACTATTTTCACAATAATGCAAACCATCCATATAACACAGCTAAGAGGCAGGGGTGGAGAAGAAACAAGAGGAGAAGGAGGATGTATATTTGTTCATAAGCTGACAGGAAATGATTATGGCCTTGAAGTGAGCAGAAGAGTAGTGAGTCCAGTTGTAAAAATATGCTCGCAGGTCAAGTCCTGGACCAATGAGGATAGGGTTTGATTTTGAGAGGACTTGTGAGGTCATGCAGAAGAGACCCATCCGACCAGCAGGAGACCCTCAGATTGGACTTGTGCTGGGATATTGGAAGAGTACCCTGGAGGCAGGGTCACATTAGATATTGTTACAAAAACTATATGGTGGAGTTAAAGTTAAAGTGATGGGGTAGCCAAGTTTGTAATATGGTTTTGGGGGCCACTGCTGATATGCAAAACAATACATTCTTATATCTGTGGAGAACCAGTGAGGATGTTTCCGGCAAAAAAAAACAAAAAGAGCCCAGCCCTAGGTTTGAGGTAGTTGGAGTTTTTTATGTGTGCATACAAAGAGTAGTGTTTAGTAGATCAGGACCAAAAACAGTGATACATACCAGCCCCTTCTACCTCACTCCTCGGGAGGGGATGTTTCCCATTTGGTGGTTACGGAAAAGGAGATATAGAGTCTCTGGGGCAGATTTATCAAGCTGTCTGAAAGTGAGAATATTTCTAGTTGCCCATGGCAACCAATCACAGCTCAGCTTTCATTTTACCAGTGCTCATGAATATTTTAAAGGGGAGCTGTGATTGGTTGCCATGGGCAACTAGAAATATTCTGACTTTCAGACAGCTTGATAAATCTGCTCCTCTGTGTGCAATCAGCCAGGAATCAGAATTACATCCGCCGCGAGGTCAGAATCAATAGTGGACCATAAGCCCAGACCCAAGGTCTGTGTTTCATAGTCAAGAATGTAGAAGAGGACATTATAGTATGCAGATATCTGTCATAGAGTTGAGTCAACATCAAGATTTGCCATCCCAGTCATTCTCCCCCATGTAGCGCATCACTCTGTCAACATAGCTCTGAGCCTCTAGAAAGTAGAAGGAATTCGAATTTGGTGCAAGTTTGGGAAAAGGACATAACCCTCTTCAAGGTTGTGTCGATGAGATCCCCCTCGTTTTTTAAGTCCTTCTGAGCCCAGTGTTGAAATGTAGGATATGTCCGACACTCCTGAAAGCCTTGGTTGCCCATGAATTGGAGATGTAATGTTGTGAAATTAATGTGGAGGCATATCAGCTGTCACATTCTCCACACTGTTATTGCCAGGGCGTTATGGATGGTAGAGTGATGAATAGAGGAGATGCAGAAGACAGGTCAGGGACAATGGAGCGCAAAGAGCCTTCTTAACTGGGACCAAATCGTTCCCGATGGCCCAGTGATTATGAGTGCCTCTGACTTCAGCTAACGTTGGACCCAGGATGCATCCTGGGGGAACAACACAAACGAAATTAAATTGTCAATAAAGGCTGGTAATGCCCCAGAACCCTTGCCAGATATCACAATAAAGGATCGAAGACTAAGTTCAAGGCTAATAACATAGTATAGGAAATAACATGAAATTATCAAACTTCTGGTTAAGTTTCATCAGTTGAATCCCATACAAAATGACTGAGGCATGCTTTGCAATTACTCTTTTTCAGCCCATGTCTTTTTATTGTAGCATTTGTCTCACATATATATTGAACTACATGGCTGATTTCAGATTTTACAAGAAAAGAAATGTAATGTATTGGTATGCAGAACCCTTGCATTACATGATGTGAAATTCAGGGGGTCTTAGAACATAATACCAGCACCTTTATTTATATGTTTCAATTACTCATGCATCTTTGGTTCCAATTTGCACCATGGAGAATCACCAGTAACATTAAATGACCATAGATCAACTAATTCAGTACACCAATCCACTGTCATTTACATATTTATGTATAATACATACATAAACAAAACTGAAATCCAGCTTAGGAAATTAACTTTTCTTTTTGATCAACTCTTTATTTTTATTTTCAGGTTTAGTTTTCACATATACATCAGCATAACGAGGGGCGAAGAGGGAGCACAAGTCAGGGCTGCACGCCTGTCGCAGCAGGAGGACCACCAGCCTTGTGTAAGGCTTCATCCAGGCACTCAATGTTGGGCGCTGCCCAGGGTGAAGACCTGCACATACAAGACTTATTCTATAAGGGGTGGCTTATCCACAGCTGCCCAGCATAGTAGTGACACAATAGAGAACTCCTTTAGTTTAGCATAGTTTTTGCTTTACCCCACCTATATAGCTGTCACAAAGATATTGTTCATTCAATAAAGACTCTCCTCTTTTTCATAGAATGTAGGAAAAAAATTTTGATATAATCGTGGTAACCTATTTTTGGGACACATAGCAGTCTAACAACCCATTACTTTTATAATAATAATCTTTATTTATATAGCGCCATCAAATTCAGTAGAACATTATGAATTTTCCCTTACTGATGGAAAGTGAGCATGCACTGCTAGGCAGATCACGTAACAACACCTGTGGTACCAAAAAAAACGTATCTAAACTTCAGCTGATGCCATGACACACTTGATATAGAACAGCCCTTATAACATTGGATTTTTGCTTATGAATGACATTGATCATGCTACAAATGTGCTGCAAGAGTCTAACTTTACCATCTTATAAATCTTTGGTCCGACTTCACCTTGATACAATTTTGGGCATCAGTCCATCAGAAAGGCATTATGTAGCTGGAAGGAGTCCAGAGATGGGTACAAAATAACAAGTGGAATGGAAGATTTTAGTTATAAGGAAAAGCGATGCCAAAGTTGTTTTAATCACATTAGAAAAGGAGAGCTTATGAGGGGATATGATTGCTATAAATATATCTCCAAGGTCAGTACTGTGAAACGAGAGGGCTTTGTACAATGCAGGCTTGTAGAATGTGTTATCGGTCTTACACAGATATTTTCAAGAAGAGTACGCATTGTTTTGTCTCCTGTGTAGGATGGAAAGATATGCAGTATGATACCAGAGTGATTTAAGCACAGATCAAAATAGAAATGCACTTGTCATTTTTTTTATGTCAAGCAGAAATGTTTCCCCAAAAGAGACAGAGAGGCAATGATTAGGCAGTGGAGTGTGTACGGTATGGGCTTATGTACACCTTAGGATAAGCAACATTGTGCACTTGGTTAAAATCCTCATATTTTTCTTACTACAAACAAAAGTGATAGCACATTAAGAAAGTAAAATATTGTACATATATATTCAGTGTATATATATACATATACATATTTATAAAACATGGTGCACGTTCCAGCTTTCAGCATCAGCCCACTAACACTTGTAACTTTGCTGCTTGGTGCGCACTTGTTCCATACTTTTTAACTTCAATGGCTATGCCCTACCTACCATTCTGCATAATGGCATCAAATTCTGCCATCCTAGGGACTTTACATATTTCCAGCTATCTTTGGTATTGTTCTAGTTCTAGTTGTATAGGGGCTGACAAGTTACAGGTGTACGCTGTCTCTTTTATATTAGATCCCTCCTGTATGTTAGGGACTGGGTTTCTGAATTCCATAGTTACTGGTCAGTTCTTGAACAGACATATGATGGTCTTCTATGCTGAGATATCCCTGAGCAGAACATACACTGTTCATTTGCAAGGGTCCACCGCTGTCCATGTCCACCCCATCTGAAGCTTTGCATTGCCAAATGAAAGCAATGGATCATACTTTGTCCAATGGTCCTGTATGGGATACTTGAACTAATGGAAGAACCTTCCCATAGATCCTATAATCATTGTCATATCTTCTGTGATTGTTACTTGACACTTTGAAATTAATTCAGTGAAACATTGGAATAGGATGCCTAGGATTTCTGGTATGAACAACCCTTGAGCACAATATTGATTCGATATAACTAGCTGATATCTTTTGACACTGTAGGAGAAGTGAAGCATTACACTGTGCCTACAGCATATTAGAGGCCTGTACAAAGCAGAGATAAAGCGAGTTCTATAGTAGAGATGCTTTTTGACTTAGACTCACAGGCGTCAATTATCTTAATTTTTTTCTGTCTTTTTTGAGACTTTGCATTGCAATTTTTGTGCCTTTTTGGAGACTTTTTGAAATGTGCACTGAAGTCCCCAGAACATTTCTTTAATGTCAGTAAGACACCTTTTTCTTCCATTCCATGTGCTTAAAGGGGTATTCCCATCTGGGCATTTACATTTAATTAAATTCATTTGCCATATGTGAACATTTAATCTATTGGATGTTATTAAAAAAATATTCCTATGTGAAGATAATTTCTCATAAATGTAGTCATGTTGTCCCTTAGAAACTAGATAGCTTCCTCGGATACGACACCTCACACTCTGGCAGCAGTGGCCAGACATGCACTATTGAGTCCTGCCTGACCACCTGGATTCAGCGTTCATTACCACGTGATGGCTGTGGTACATGCAGTAACTCCAGGAAAGTTCATATACAAAAAGCTTTTGTTTCTTTGTGCAATCCCTCCAGCAGAGGTGGCCGTATCCGGGGACACAGTCTTGTTTCTAAGGGACCATATGACTGCATTTATGAGAAATTAGTTTCACACAGGAACCTTTTTTTTTAATAACATCTAATTGAAGAAATTTATATATATGGCAAATTAATGAAACTGAATGTGAATGCCCAGACGAGAATACCCCTTTAATGTTGCAAATGACATTTATCTTTACTTTATTTTAGTGTCTAAAATTTGCAACATTTTTTGGTGCAAAAACACCAGTCTCAACCAGACTTAAAGGAAACCTACCACTTAAAAGTGGTAGGTTTATACACATATACATGGCACCAGCTCATATTTTTGTTAGGGGAACAAAGCCCCTATCGCAGAATTATAAGTTATATTAACTTGGGCTCGGCGCACCATGCGTGCGCCCGTGCGTGCGCCGGATTCTGAAGTGCAGAAGAGCCGGTGACATCACCGAGCTCTCCGGCACACGCACGCCTGCGCAACTTAGCACAGCCTGTTTCCCCGTGTTAAGTTGCGCAGGCACGCTTGCACCGATCGTGGCTATTAACCCTTTCAAAGTCGCCGGCGGCATTTAAAAGACGGTGCCGCACGGGCGCCGCCATCTTTATTACGATCGCCGCACCCCCGAACGTCATCCGGGGGTGCGGCGATCGGTTGCCATGGTAGCCTCGGGTCTTCATTTGGATTAATGGCTTCTGCAGATTCGTTACAATGAGCCAGTGGCTCATTGTAATGAATGAGCTGCAAAAATGCCATATATTGCAATACAGAAGTATTGCAGTATATGGTAGGAACAATCTGACCATCTAGGGTTAATGTACCCTAGATGGTCTAAGAATTAGTGAAAAAAAAAGAAAAAAAAAGTTTAAAAAATAAAAAAAATTAATAAAATATTAAAAATTCAAATCACCCCCCTTTCGCTAGAACTGATATAAAACAAAATAAACAGTAAAAATCACAGACACATTAGGTATCGCCGCGTCCCAAAATGCCCGATCTATCAAAATATAAAACTGGTTACGGCCGGCGGTGACCTCCGAGTCAGGAAATGGCGCCCAAATGTCCGAAATGCGACTTTTACACCTTTTTACATCACATAAAAATGGAATAAAAAATTATCAAAATGTCGCACAGACCTCAAAATGGTAGCAATGCAAACGTCGGCTCATTTATCAAAAAATGACACCTCACGCAGCTCTGTGCGCCAAAGTATGAAAAAGTTATTAGCTTCAGAAAATGGCAAAAATTTTTTTTTCTTTTTTGTACACATTCGTTTAATTTTTGAAAATGTATTAAAACACAATAAAACCTATATAAATTTGGTATCACCGCAATCGCACCGAACCAAAGAATAAAGTAGGCATGTTATTTGGAGCGAAGAGTGAAAGTCGTAAAAACTGAGCCCACAAGAACGTGACGCACGTGCGTTTTTTAAAAAATTTTTCCACATTTGGAATTTTTTTTCAGCTTCGCAGTACACGGCATGTTAAAATAAATAACATTACGGGAAATTTAAATTTGTTACGCACAAAATAAGCCCTCACACAGGTCTGTACACGTAAAAATAAAAAAGTGAGAAATTAGCGAAAAAACCCTGCGTCCTTAAGGGGTTAATGGGGAAAGATGTGAGGTTCAAGATTTCACATTTTACCTAATGACAAGTTTCAAATCTGTCATTATAATGGTTGTTGCAGCTCAGCCCTCTTGACACACATGGATTGTTAATAATAATTCCTTTATTTATATAGCATACACAGATTATGCAGCGCCACACAGAGCTTGCCAAATCAGTCCCTATGGGGCTCACAATCTAATCAACCTACCAGTATGTTTTTGGAGCTAGGGCGAAAACCGGAGGACGCCCCATGCAAACACGGAGAGAACATACAAACTCTTTGCAGATGTTGACCTGGATGGGACTTGAACCCAGGACCCCAGCACTGCAAGACTGTAGTGCTAACCACTGAGCCGGTGTGCTGCCCCTATTTTTTTAATTAGATGCACAGAAACCACAGAGCTGGGCTTCTGTGAAACCTCTTACAATAAAAGGGCATGTAGGAATTGGTCCAGCACAAAGTGTTAATATAAAAATCCTAACTTTTTTTTATAATGGTTTAAAAAGCTTTACCATGACATACACAAGACATGAATGAAAAATCAGGGGAGCATAAATCCAGTTGACACATTTTGGACATTGTTCTGTCCATGGTTGTAGCTTATGACTAAGGACAGAACAATGTGCGAAACGCATCAGCTGGATTGATCCCCTGGATTGATCCCACTTTATGTCTTGTGTTTCTCATGGTAATGTTCTATAAACCACTATGAAATAAATGTTTATGACATTTTTAGATTGACGCTTGGTGTTGGACCAATTCCTACATGCCATTTTACTATATAAAAGTATACCGGGCTCCCTGCCACGAACATGCATCAAGTCATGGGGGTGTCCAAGTCCCTGTGTCACCATCATTATCTCCTCACAGCTCTCCTGCAGAGGGAAGGGGGAGGAGGGAGAACTGTGAGAGCTGTGCGGAGACAATGATTCAACTTGCTGGCAGGTAGCCAGGTATATTTTTATATACTGTATATACTGGCGTATAAGACTACTTTTTAACCTCTTAAAATAATGGCTACAGTGGGGGGTCGTCTTATACGCCGGATATACGGGGGCCGCACTGTGTGAGGTGTTTTTTTTCCCCGTCAGCGCGTAGAGAGCCGCTTCCTGGGACCGCCGCGCATGCGCGGCAGTCCGCCTCTCACAGTCATTAGAAGAGGCTTAGTACGCGCTGACAGGGCGGCGCGCTGTATGCTAATGCAGCCGCCCTGTCACAGCGGTCGGCGTCACAGAGCTGGGGGTCACAGGCGGCACTTACAGAAGCATGTCGGATCTTCATTAATATCGCAGCTTACAGTTATGATCACCAGGCACTTGCTCTCTTGTTTGTTTTGCAAAGTTTTAAGCAGATTTTTTTTCATTTGGGAGAGGGGTAGTCTTATACAGTGAGTATATACCAAATTCTATATTTTTAGGGCAGAAGTTGGGGGTCGTCTTATACGCCCAGTCGTCTTATACGCCGGCATATACGGTACTCTTAAAAGAGAGTGGAAGCAGTAATGTTAATTATAAAAGCGGATTGGTAATAAGTATTAAAAAGGCTATGGGAACCTGTGAGTTACGTGAAAATGTGAAATCCTGATGACAGTTTCCTTCTGAGCTGGCATACTGATGTATCAGTTTACATTTATCTATGGTAAAAGGAGAGAGATAATCAGAGATTGGCGCAAAACGTTTTTTTTCACATCTGTAGTGTTCGGTTTTGCTGTACAACTAAACTCCATAATGCTGTTACTTTTGAGAGTGACCTACAGATGAACAAGGAGGCAAGGTTTGTTTGTAGGGGAGACATAACAGAAGTAGACTCCCCTTCTATTTGCATGAAGAACTGAGAATTAGAGAGACCCTTCAGAAAGGAAAACTTCACAAAATGCAGTCATATAATATCATAAAATGGATAAAAGTAGTGTTATACCTCATGAATATACAGGACAGCTAATCCTATCAAGTTATCCAAAAAGTTAGGTATGCTTTAATAGATTGGACAAAAGACCCATATAAGATAATGCCTGATAAGAGATGATAGAGTAATTATTACATGTGTGGATCTCAATTATGCAATTAGCTTCGAAAAATGAATGTGGGACCCTCTCAGCAAGCGACTTAGAAGACACCAACAGACCTGAAGATAATTTGCCCACTGATCTTTACACTTTTCTGAGCTTGGCAGCTGCTGTTGTAAGCAGCTTATACCAAGAGAGGAAGAACCTAGAGAATGCTAACTGTGCAAAGGGATTTGTAAATCAATTTCTGTTGTGAAGATAATTACATTTAGTACATTTCAAAAACTTTTTACATTTAAAACTGTATACGATGACTCGTAAATTACTTGATACAATTACCTGATATCATAGCAAGGTATTCCTGCATTGTAATCTAATTCTTTAACACACATTTCTCTTATTATAATGTTATAAGTAGCACAAATAACATTACGTCATGAAGATCTACAATAGAAGAGCTTCCAAATTACACAGTTCATAATAATGTATCAGTGTAATGAAAAACCCTCCCACCAGAATCTCACATTCATTCCAGGTTGAATGAATGCAGTTTTTGTAGTGTATTTAGACACACACAAAGGATGTTACTTTCACAAACAGACCTTCTATGATTTTTGGTTTTAGTGGTTCTTCAGTGTATGGACTCACAGGGATTCCTGTAGCTTAGAATGAGTAAACACTTGATTGACATGTATTTAATCCCTATAGTAGAACACAGACTTGGACTGATCCACAGGTAAACAGGTGTATCCACAATAGTGGAAAGAACCTGTTAGGGGGGTTTTCCACCCTAAATTAACTCAGTGGGGCACATTTACTCTCAGCAGTGCAAACCGCACTAAATGCTAACTGTGTCGTGTGCAGGGTGCGCCAGATTAAGGATTTCTACTGCACAGTCTTCATGAATCTGGTGCGCTCTGCACTGCTCTGACAGACCGCACCAACTTTTTTTGGTGCACCTTTAACATGTGGCATATGACCGGAATGCCCCCTAATTTGTGTCGCAGGGTGCCTATTGCAAATGTGCCACAAAAGGGTTGCATGCGACACAAATGTCACACGAACCCTTCTTAAATACCTGTTTATTTAAAAGAACTAGAAAGAATGTGCAACAGAAAGCTGGTGCAGAGCCCTTAGTAAATGTGACCCAGTATGTGCAGTTTCAAGTAATGATGCCCCCCTCTAATATTTTTACAGCTGAAAAGTCCCCAATGCTGAAAATAACTCAAAGTGAGGCAGACCATCTAGCCACTTTACACTTACTCAAAACTTCTAAGGAGTTATTATCATGTATCTAACTTAGGCTACATTCACACTACAGTATGGGGGACGTATATACGGCCGACGTATATACGGCCGATATACGTCCCCCATACACTCCTATGGGCTCACGGCCCTGTACGGGAGCGGTACGGTGCAGCACACGTGCGGCACCGTACCGCTCCGTAGCCCGGGGAAAGATAGGACATGTCCTATCTTTCCCCGTATTACGGCGCCGTGCGCCATTAGTTTGTATGGAGAGGGGCGGGGGTGAGCTGCGCTCACCTCCTCCTCCTCTCCCCGCGCTGCCGTGTGCCCGCCGTACTACGGTGCGGCGGGCTCACGGCAGTGTGAATTTAGCCCTACTGTGAGTCTGAAGTCCACCTCATCTGCCAGTCTAATCTTTAGCGTGAAGATTGTACAGTTAGATGAAGCTGGTCCCCACATCCCTCACTTTATTGTCTGTCACACTCAAGAAACCTTTATGTATTACAAACTCATATCAGTGCAATTCAGCTTCAACCACCAACGTCTTTTTTAGAGTTCGATTTTTCTCTGCTTTGCTGTCAATCAAATCATCCCGTAGCACAGTGTCACAGTGTCAATTCGCTGCAGCCAGCCCCCCAATGATGAAATGCCCTGCAGACCCCAGTGATGAAATGCCCTGCAGCCAACCATCCAATGATGAAATGCCCTGCACCAGTCCCCTCCTACTGATGAAATGCAGCCCAAGGTGTATAAATATAAATCACCTGGAAATAGAGCAAGCAGAGACACGTGCATGCACTTTGCCGACTGATGCACACTATGACGTTATCAGCAGCGACACTGCCAAATCATAGTGTTCGCCAGCAGGCAGAGCGTATGGACAAGTCTCTGCTCAATCTATTTCTAGTAAAGAGAAGAAGGAAGAGGAGCTGTCCGTAGAAATGGGGGCCCCTGGAAGGTGAGTATGTCAGCTTATTTATTTTTATACATTTGTGTAAAAGCCGAGTTGGGGCGATCCGTAAGCTGATTGGTGGATACCTGTTTGTCTTTATGCTAATACACATGTATATTTCTCACTATTCACAGTGTTTTTACTAATATATATATATATATATATATATATATATATATATATATATATATATATATATCGCACTGGTCTTATTATATTACACTTTCCTATGGACACAGGCTTTACATGTATTATTATAAATCATTTGTCATTTATGCACGGTCATTGTGGACCAATGAAATGTATTGTTGGCCTATATATGTTTGTGTGCTGGCCACCTTGCACCATGCTTGAGAAAGGCTCCCCGTGAGCTGAAACGTTGCATATGGAATAAAGACACCCCACCTTGTTTTGAAACTACTCTGGAGTGCTGCCTATTCCTAAAATATATATTACAGCCCACCAGCCAAGGGGCTTATGGACTTTGCACCCATCAAGTTTGGTGTGCTGCTATGAATTTTCCTCTACTATACTCTTCTTTGTGGAGAGACTGTGTTGAACATCGATGAGAAATTGAGAGTCTGTATACTGGGGGAATAGGGACATAACGTAAAAAAAAAATATTTGACTAGTAATTAAATCATTATTTAACATTTTGATAGAATAACTATGAAAAATCAACTGATACAAGGATGGAAATATGTATTCAAGTATAAGATTCAACTCCTATTCACACAGATCCCTTTTCAGAAGGAATTCAGGTATTTTCCATGGCAAGAATAGTATAGTTTACAATGGTTTTGTAGCTGTCATACAGTATGTACCAGATTAAGATGCGACTGACTCTTTTGTAAGTCATTGGGGTTATTGGGATCTCTTGGAAAACTGATCATCAAAATTGTCATGGCTCAATTATGAACATTCAGGATCCAATTTTGAACATGACCTAACTTGTCCCTTTTTATGTTAAAAAAAGAACTGACTATACTTAATTATTCTGTCACAGTGTTCATTACTGTGTTCCGCTTCATTGTGTGGATTTATGTGCCTGCTGGTCCCCTGCTGCATACTGTATAAATTCTGTACTGAGTAAAAGATAAATTTGTTCTATTTTCTTAAACCAAAATTTTTTGTAGGTGGCATTTATTTAATGCATGATTTCCCAATATGGTAGATGAAACTTCTGAAGGCAGCTGTTTTATGGCCAATTTTTTTAATTTTATGTATTAATTTGCTTCTCTGTGTTACTTGCTGCTTGTTTTTTTTTCTATTGATGCATAACCCTCATGTAATGTAAAATATATTTATCTTCACATTTTTTTTTCCATTATTCCACATATTCAGGACTGCAATTATGTCCTTCTATATTCTGGGAGATTTAGCATTACATAGAAAAACATCTTTGAGAACTGCATATAATTGAATTGTAAGGAGTCACAGGGGTGGAGAAAAATCAACTTGGCCTGAGACCTCGTGGTTGGTCTAATGTCCAACGGATCAAGTAAATTATCCTGAGCTACCTTTAGCAGCTGCCATCCAGACTTTCGATAATGTACCAGGACAGGAATGTACCAGGATCATTAATAAAGTTTGGGGGAAAAACATCCCAGCATGACTTTTCTATGCCCTTGACTCTTTATAGGACATTTACAGCTGAAACCAAATGTTTGCATACACTATATAAAGACACATATGCATGTTTTTCTCACTGACATGACAATCAGAATAAACCTTGTTTTAGGTCAAATAGGAGAGTCAAAATTATTTATATTTGCTAAATACAAGAAATATTAGAGAGATAATTTTAAGGCATTTTATTACCTTCTGCAAAGTCCAGAGTTTACATACACTAATATTACTATGCCATTAAAAAAATTAGGACAACTCATATGATAATGTTATGTCTTTGGAAGCTTCTGATTTTTTGGCAACACAGAGACACACCTTTGCTTGTATGTGAAGGTCTACCTTTGTGTTACATCATGAGAAAGTCTAAAGAAATCAACCAAGATATCCGGAAGAGAAGTGTGAATTTGCACAAGTCTTGTTCATTCTTGGGTGCAATTTCTAGATTCTTGAGGATGCCTTGTTCAGCTCTACAAAAAATTATACGCAAGTAGAGAAAAGATGGGAATCATAATGTGCATATCAACCCAATTGTGTCATGACCCATAGTAAAATGAGTACTGTATCTACATGGGCTGAAAGGCCACTGTTCCAGGAAGAAGCCAGTTATATTGAACTTTTTGGCCATAATGACCATTGTTGTGTTTGGAGGAAAAAGGGACAAATGTGCAGGCCTGAGATCACCATCCCAACTGTGAAACACGGAAGGTGGCAGCATCATGTTATGGGTTTGTTATATTTCTAATCTGGGCTCCTTTCTCCCCATTTTGTATTTTTGAGATGATAAATATTATGTCAATTGTGATTGTTTTTGAAATAAAAAATTGACAATTTTTATAGAATGAGATAGACTCCTTTTGTGCTTTATATAATTCTTTATGTACCATGGAAGAAAGTTGTCACTCAGAACCTCTATACACTTTGCCGAGGTAATTTTTACACCTTCAGTAACCCTAAAGGGGTCTAGCAGCGTTCTCCCCATGATTCTGGCCTAAAACATGACTCCGCCATCTCCTCGCTGAAGTCGAAGCCTAGTTGGGACATGGTGGTCATCCACCAACCATCTTCTATTACATCCATAAACATCAGTAAACAAGACTGTTTGAAAATTAGTCTTCACATATGTCTGGGCCCCCTAACCAACTTTATCCAGCAAAAGATTTAGTAGCTTGAAGATTTAGCAATACAAGCAAGTTTCCTCATTTGATCCTCATCTTGTCTGCCTTCTTATGACAATTTTAAAAGTGCCCCTTGTAGCCAGAGCTTCCCCCAGTAGTCACAGTGCTGCCCCACTTAGCCTGTGCTTCCCCCATTGATCACAGGCCTTCCCTATGTAACCAGTGCTGGCGCCAGTAGTAAAAGGGCTGTCCCATATAGACAGTGCTGCCCCTAACTAGTCACAAAGGTGCCCCATGTAGCCAGTGCTGCCAACAGTAGTCACAGGGCAGCCATCAGTAGTCACAGGGTTTCCCCATGTAGCCAGTGCTACCTGCAGTAATCACAGTGCTGCCCCCAGTAGTCACAGTTCTGCCTCCAGTAGTCACAGGGCTTCCCCATGTAGCCAGTGCTACCTGCAGTAATCACAGTGCCACCCCACATAGCCAGTTCTGCCCCTAGTAGCCATAGTGCACCCCTCTGTGTTTCAGTAAAGTTGACTATTTCCTGTCACATCTAGGCTGTGTTAGTAACATGTATTGTATCCCATCCTCATTTGTCTAAAAGACACTATACACATTACTCTAATGTTAATCAAAGTTGATTTTCACAGAAAATATTGGAAAAACAATCAATCACCAGACATTTTTTTCTTTACTGGTTCTTCAACCAGCAACCTTCAATTAATGTGTATGGTTATTGTTATATGCTGCTTCACAAATTGCCCCACAGCAGGTAGGATTGAAAAAACAATGCTATTCAGATTATAATTTCACCAGAATAATAATTAAGATGTTTTTGACAAGCTCTCACATAATTGATGGTGATTATGTCTGTCCCTTTATGATTACCAATCAGCCGATATTTACTTTGAAGGAAATCTATCATCAAAATTCATCATGAGAAGCCAGGGACTCTTAATCATAGATCCAGACACCAAGACTTTGATAGTGTTCTTATATTTATATATATATCCATGGGTTTTACCAATGTCCCTCCATGCTGCAGATTCACATGCTGTTTAGCTATATTCCCCCTGCTCCTCTGCTCCCTCAGCATTTCCCTTCTCCCTCTGCCTGATCTAATCTCAGTGCAGCAGAGAGTGTGGGAGGGAGTGCTCCTATACAGTGTAACAGACTGTGAAGCTGTAGCATGGAGTGGTTCTTGTAATCCCCACAGAGACCTTTCCTCATTATCATACTTTGGTGCCTGGATCTATCAGTAAGTGGCCCTGGTTTGCTGTGCTTGATTTTGATGATAGATTTCCTTTACGCGCTAAAAGTATTTATGATATATTGGTGGGAATTCGAGACTTGGAACACACATGATAATAGATTTTTTTTCCCGGGTATTTTCCAAACAGACAGGAATAGTCATGAAGTGACAATACAATGGTAATATTACACAATAATTTCTGCCCCATTTCCTGCACCTACATACCATATTTAATTTTGCCACTTAGAGTTAAATGCAATAAAAATTCACGAAATAGGATTGGCTCAGTGACACAGGGTCCATGTGCTGACGTCCTCCTTTCAGACACAGACCACTATCTTGCACCGTGAGTGACCACACGGTTTTCACATAGATATGCGGAAGACCTTTAGGGATTAACTAGCACCATTTTGCATAGAAACACCTCATAACACTAGAATATGAATTCTGTTCCTGCATTTAACGTGCATCAATAGACACATATTAAATTAATAAAAAAGGCACTTGTGTATGTAAGCCCTAAGGGATGAAACTGTAGCAGATGCTCTTATGGTCCTTGTGGCAGTAAAAGTGGTGTTGTAATTTCATCTGCTTTGTACATGAGTATAGGAAATACACAAGGAGGTCTGGATAATTGAAAGTGAAGCTTACAAGACAGTTCTCTCAAATAATCTTCATCGAGTGGCACCCTCATCGTCTGTTAATTATTTTTTTGAGGAATTGTATTTACTGGTATGATATTTATAAGCCCTATAAAGCTGCAGGCTTGTTTTCTCAATCCATTAATGTACTCAATCCATTATGTCAGCGGCATCAACTGAACACTTTTTCTTTGAGTTCAGACAAAGAGTAAGCCCTGGGCATATTGGCGAGACAGTGGTCATTTAACGCAGCAGTGTGTACTGAGTCTTTACAGTGAAGGAGAGGATTAAATTGGTAGAGCGGCAAGGTATCCATAGGATATAGCTATATTTCATGAATATTTTATATTTATGGGCTTTTAAGATCAATTTGTCAGACTGAGGTATAATTGGTACGAAAAGTGATAGAAAAAACATCTAAACCGGAAGTATGCTCAGAACTTTTGTCACTTGTCTTTCTTTGTGCTTCCTGGTAGTTTCACTCTCTCAATTGAAAGTGATAATGGTTGCTGTACTTCAGTGAATCACAGTGAGGAAGCTATATGTTTGAAATACATGAGAAATATGAAAGAACCTCAAAGCACTAAGATTCTGTCCCTGTTGACAACTATCTTCTAAAGAAAACCAAAGAAAACAGAAGAGACTGGTAATAACAGGTGCATAGTCCATCAAGTCACCAGATTCTATGTAAATGATCATGGCAGTGCAGGAAAGTTGAACATGTCCAGCATTTAAAGGCAATCTAGTATAAAAAGGACATAGAAGAACTGGAATGGGTGCAGCGGAGAGCAACCAAGTGTCAGGATTTGGGGGTAGTGGACCCATTGTACTACCCCGGACGATGACTTAAGCTGACACCTGGGAGCGGAGTCTAAGTCGCACCCAGTTTTCACCAGAGCCCGCAGCAAAGCGGGTTCGACTTCCTGCGGCGTGGTACCACCAGGTCCCTCCACTAGCGCAACTTTGTCCACGGTGGTGGCCAAGGCTAAGTGCAGATTTGTAGAGCAGAATCGTAGTCAGTGACAAGCAGGAGGTCAGGACGGGCAGCATGGGAACATAGACAGTAGCAGATCAGAAGGTCAGGGCTGGCAGCAGAGAAGCGTAATTAGGAACAGAACCGGGGTTTCAACAGGAAATCAGTCTAAATGCACATGGCAAGGAATAAAGCTTTCTTAATGGCATGGAAGCACAAAGATCCAGTGGGGGATGAGGGAAGAGGTTGGGTATTTAGATCTCCTAGGAGGCAGGGACGTGCATGCTGGAATGAGGAGAACGTCGCTGGGGCGCAGCAAGGTAAGTGGACCTGCTTCTGGCGTGAGGGGGCACAGGGAGGCACAGGGGTGCGCCTGCAATCCGGGACATGGTTCACCAGGAGCACCTTGTGACACCAAGCTTATTAGGGGAATGGGGGAACTAGAATACATTGATAGATTACTCAATTTGGGATTATTTATCTGAGGGGAGACCTCATTACAATGTTAAACAGAGATGCTGTAAGAGCAGTGAGACTACATATTCCTTGTACATGTTCAAGAGAGGCCTGTATGCCTTTCTGGTGAACAAAAATATTATGGATCATGGAGCAAAAACTGTTGTTTTTTACAATCGTATATACTATGATACTATGGCCTCATTATTCATAAAACAAAGTTTTTAAAAATATGCAAACGAGACAGAGGTTTTCCGTGGCTCTTCTCTCATGCCCATTGCTCAGCCTTCTGCCAACGTCACTCTTCTGGTCCTTCCAAATCTCATGGCTGCGCATGAGGTCTCTCTCTCCAGTGACTTCAGTGATGTTCTGTGCTTCCAGCTAGAAAATTTGGAAGGAGAAGAGGAATGACATCGGCAAGGGGAGGCTAGGTTAATCAAGTTTGGGGGGCGTGTAATAGTCTGTAAAGCTGGAGCCCAGATGGGCTCTGGTAAGGCTCCTAAAGCACTGATGGTTCTTTTGCATATTTCTAAATCTTAGTTTTATGAATATAGAGGCGAAAAAGAGGGATTATAAGCATATTAATGTGGAGAAGACTATCCAGGCAGAGACCAGGAAAATAGTGAGCTCACTGAGCATGTGAGAGCCTATTATCCAGTTAATAGATTGGATATACATAGTGCCCATAACAGAAGATCTTGTATCTCTCTGTCACTGAGAAGTATGTGTCTACATTACACAAATCTACTCTAAGTACAACCATAAGCACCATGTAATGGTTTATTATTAGAGATGAGCGAACATACTCGTCCGAGTTTGATGCTCGTTCGAGCATTAGCGTACTCGAAACTGCTTGTTGCTCGGACGAGTATTTCGCCAGCTCGAGAAAATGGCATCTCCCGCCGTTTTGCTTTTTGGCGGCCAGAAACAGAGCCAATCACAAGCCAGGAGACTCTGCACTCCAACCAGCATGACGTGGTACCCTTACACGTCGATAGCAGTGGTTGGCTGGCCAGATCAGGTGACCCTGGAATAGACTAGCCCCTGCCCGCGCTGCTCGCGTCATTCTCTGTCTGGATGCCGCTAGGGAGAGAGCTGCTGCTGGTCAGGGAAAGCGTTAGGCTGTTCTATTAGAATAGTGTTAGGCAGGAGTGATTCTACAAGAACCCAACAGTCCTTCTTAGGGCTACAATAACGTTTTATTTTCCTTTTTTTTGGTTTGCTTGTGGCTGGGCTTGCTGGCATTAGTAGTGCAGCTAGTACCATATTGTGAGTAATTTGCAGGGAGATTTGTGTTTAGCTCTTAGTGACACACATATCCACCTCAAACACTGAAGTGGGACAATTTATTAGGGGTTTGATTTGAATTACGCCGAGTCTGCTGATTTATTTATTTTTTTACGTTTATTTCTTTTTAGAACTCACAGTAATCTGCCAAAGCAGTGTGCTTTGAGTGTGGGCTAGAAAATAGCCATAGGAGAACCCCAACGGCTTATTTAGGCCTACAATAGCGTTATATTTTCCTTTTTTTTTGGTTTGCTTGTGGCTGGGCTTGCTGGCATTAGTAGTGCAGCTAGTACCATATTGTGAGCAAAAGGAAGTATAGCGCAACCCACCCACACGCCCAAGCCCTCAACGTCCACATCTCCAAGTTGCTTAGCCTGGAGATGCTGCCCTATAGGCTGGTAGAGACCGAGGCCCCTCGGTATTCGGTCCCCAGCCGCCACTACTTTTCCCAATGTGCCGTCCCAGCCCTGCACAAGCACGTGTCAGAGAACATCATCCGTGCCCTGACCAACGCCGTTTCTGACAAGGTCCACCTGACCATGGACACGTGGACGAGTGCTGCCGGGCAGGGCCACTATATATCGCTGACGGCACATTGGTTTAACTTGGTGGAGGCTGGGACCGAGTCTGACCCTGGGGCTGCTCATATAGTGCCGACGCCGAGGATTGCGGGGCCTACCTCGGGCAAGGTCTCAAAGGCCTACTATGCCTCCTTGCGCGTTGGGACTCTGGCGCATATGGCAGATTTCATGCTAGGCTGTCTATCCCGTAACCCTCGCGTTCAAAGAATTTATTCCAGCACCGATTACTGGGTATTCACTCTCCTGGACCCACGGTACAAGCAAAATCTTTCCACTCTCATCCCTGGAGAGGAAAGGAGTGTGAGAATGCATGAATACCAGCAGGCCCTGGTGCACAAGCTGAAACAGTATTTCCCTTCTGACAGCACTAGCGGCAGAAGTAGCGAGGGAGAGTAGGCGAGCAGGCAGCTTTTTCAGCACTGGCAGGGGTACGCTTTACAAGGCCTTTGCCAGTTTTATGTCACCCCAGCAAGACACTGTCACCTGTCCCCAGTCTCGGCAGAGTAGGGCTGATCTTTACAGAAAGATGGTGAGGGAGTACGTAGCTGACCATACCATTGTCCTAAATGATCACACAGCTCCCTACAACTACTGGGTTTCAAAGCTGGACATGTGGCACGAACTTGCGCTGTACGCCTTGGAGGTTCTTGCCTGCCCTGCCGCTAGCGTGTTGTCCGAGCGGGTTTTCAGTGCAGCTGGTGGCATCATCACCGATAAGCGTACACGCCTGTCGACTGACAGCACTGACAGGCTGACGCTTATCAAGATGAATAAAGCCTGGATTTCTCCGGATTTTCATTCTCCACCAGGTGAAAGAAGCTCAACCTGAATAATGTATGCACTCCTCCTCCTCATTGTCCTCCTTCTCCTCCTCTTTGTACACTAAAGCAGAGGAAACTGGCTATTTTTTGCCAGGGCCAACTGGCTCTAGCTATAGTACTCTATGTATTTAATTTTTCTGGAGGGCCACCTACCCGGTCCTCTGTTTTAAGCAATTTTTGGGAGTGCCACATACAGGCACTCAATCTATTTAATTTTTCTGGAGGACCACCTACCTGCTCCTCTGGTTTGAAAACTTTTTTGGACTGCCACATACAGGCACTCAATTTATTAAATTTTTCTGGAGGACCACCTACCTGCTCCTCTGGTTTGAAAACTTTTTTGGACTGCCACATCCAGGCACTATCCAAATTAAATTGTCTCCATAGCAGCCTCCACTTGTCCTCTTTTTAGCTGGCTACACACGTTCTCTCCATTGCTACCTCCACACGTCATCGCCATAGCTGCCTCCAAAAGTCGTCCATATAACTGCCTCCATACATGGTCTCCTTATCAAACGAACTGTGTCAGGCAGAATTTTGGGTTGTTTTCATGGATTCCACATCAAACTTGTTAACTTTGTCGCCACCCTGCTGTGTAATCCACAAAATATACTGGCAAACTTTTATCATTTACCGATATTATTTCAGCGCTTCTTGCGCATCTGTTTACATTCCCCTCACCCGCGATAACCCAAACTTATAAGAACGCTACTACACTTGATCTTATACAAAAGGTTCTTAGAAGTGCTGTTTGGGGAGTAGCCTGGAGACAGGGGCTTGGATTGGCGAAAGCCCGCCTGGCAGCGGAGCGCCAGCTCCATCTCAAGATCCAACTAACATAGTTTTAACTGCAGTACCTTTAATCTACTACTAGTTCACTGCCTCCATACATGGTCCCCTTATCAAACGAGCTGTGTCAGGCAGAATTTTGGGTTGATTTCATGGATTCCACATCAAACTTGTTAACTTTGTCGCCACCCTGCTGTGTAATCCACAAAATATACTGGCAAACTTTTATCATTTACCGATATTATTTCAGCGCTTCTTGTGCATCTGTTTACATTCCCCTCACCCGCCATATCCCAAACTTATAAGAACGCTACTACACTTGATCTTATACAAAAGGTTCTTAGAAGTGCTGTTTGGGGAGTAGCCTAGAGACAGGGGCTTGGATTGGCGAAAGCTCGCCTGGCAGCGGAGCGCCCGCTCCATCTCAAGATCCAACTAACATAGTTTTAACTGCAGTACCTTTAATCTACTACTAGTTCACTGCCTCCATACATGGTCCCCTTATCAAACGAGCTGTGTCAGGCAGAATTTTGGGTTGTTTTCATGGATTCCACATCAAACTTGTTAACTTTGTCGCCACCCTGCTGTGTAATCCACAAAATATACTGGCAAACTTTTATCATTTACCGATATTATTTCAGCGCTTCTTGCGCATCTGTTTACATTCCCCTCACCCGCCATATCCCAAACTTATAAGAACGCTACTACACTTGATCTTATACAAAAGGTTCTTAGAAGTGCTGTTTGGGGAGTAGCCTAGAGACAGGGGCTTGGATTGGCGAAAGCTCACCTGGCAGCGGAGCGCCAGCTCCATCTCAAGATCCAACTAACATAGTTTTAACTGCAGTACCTTTAATCTACTACTAGTTCACTGCCTCCATACATGGTCCCCTTATCAAACGAGCTGTGTCAGGCAGAATTTTGGGTTGTATAAGATCAAGTGTAGTAGCGTTCTTATAAGTTTGGGTTATGGCGGGTGAGGGGAATGTAAACAGATGCGCAAGAAGCGCTGAAATAATATCGGTAAATGATAAAAGTTTGGCAGTATATTTTGTGGATTACACAGCAGGGTGGCGACAAAGTTAACAAGTTTGATGTGGAATCCATGAAAACAACCCAAAATTCTGCCTGACACAGCTCGTTTGATAAGGGGACCATGTATGGAGGCAGTGAACTAGTAGTAGATTAAAGGTACTGCAGTTAAAACTATGTTAGTTGGATCTTGAGATGGAGCGGGCGCTCCGCTGCCAGGCGAGCTTTCGCCAATCCAAGCCCCTGTCTCTAGGCTACTCCCCAAACAGCACTTCTAAGAACCTTTTGTATAAGATCACTACATATGGTTTCACTACATTTAAATATTATTTCATGATGTCATTATTGACAGAGGCACTGAGAAAAACCCGTGATATTTCTCAATAAAATCCTGAAAAGTAATGGACAGCGGTTTTTATTTGTTTACTTTAGCTGTTAGAAAGCCAATAACATAAATCCTATAGTTGATATTTGCTGGCGACCTTATTGCTTGCAATGTGTGTTCATGTTTATCAGGACAAGCTTAAAGAATGATTTCCCTCTGTAAATATCTAAACGTGGATAACGGGTGTCAGTCAAGTCTGCACATGTTAGCTAAGCCATTTTGATGTAGTGCCCCTTTAATTTATTGCTAGCCAGGCACCGATCCATGAGGGGAGGAAAATACATTTATTGCTAGCCAAGCATCAATATGTGTAAGCAAAATTATGGATTTATTGCTAGTTAGGCATTAATAGATGAGTGCAGAATGATTGATTTATTGATAGTCATGTATCATTCCACCAAAAAAGATTAATGTATTTTCTGAAAGTCAAATGTCAGAACAATAAGCCAGATATATGGATATTTGCTTCCTTGACATAAATTCATATACTCAGAATGGTAGTTTTAGTGATGGGAACCTATCATTTATAGGAAGGAGCTGAGCATTTCCTGTAAGTCAAATATCAATCCAGGGAGACAAAATTATTTCCAAGTAATACCTTTATTAGGCGTTAAGCATCAGTCCATGGCATCAATTCTAGGAGCCACAAACCACAATCTTAGGAACTGTGCATAGTTGTTTGTTTATATCTCAGCTATTACCATTTTTTCTGCTGCTAGATAATTATGCAAATATGCATCCTCCACTTATTTTTATATGTCTGTTTTGCTTAGAATAAGGTAAACATTACAAAAAAACATTATTCAAATATTCAAATAAATATTTTTTGTTATTTAATCTGCAAAAACACAAAGTTGTGCATAGAGATCTGGTCTCAAGCAAATCTACACCCATTTAGAGGAAGAAACACTGGAAAAGATACACATAGAATGTTATATATTCTGGAAGCATCTTCTCCTGGCTTGGCATTAATCAGTCCATAAAGAATGATAGATTTGGCAATGTGTGTGTTGCTATGTAGCTGAAAAGGTCAATAAGCATTCATTAGCAATCTCCTTTGCAGGCCACTAAACAAACTCACGTTGGAGCCCACCAAGCTTACAGACCATGATGCATCCTACAAAAACAGATGTGAAGTATGGGCATCGTTTCCGGAATTGGATTCTCACCGTGACAAACATGAATCTGCAGAAGAAGGTCTTACTTCAAGCCAGGTATCAATGCAAGAAAGCAGAATGGAAGATTTATTGCCAGCTAGACATCAGTTCATGAGAACAGAATGATGGATTTTTGGCTGGAAATGCATTTATCTATTAGAGTACTGTAGACTGATGGATTTAGTGTTACACATCAATTCACAAGTGGAGAATTTGATTTCTAAACAGGAATCAACCAACAAGGAGAAAGAAATTAAATTACCTGTTTCCTGTAATCCAGAAGAGACGAATTAAAATTGAGGTTGTGTTGATTTGGTCATTTATGATAAATCTCTCTAGAAGATTTAGGCTCTAGCTGGATTTTGGTTGCATGGCGATGAATCAAGAACAGAGAAAAAACATTTTTCACGGTTATTATAAAAATTTGAATTTGGCATATTTTCCAAGGAACTGGCCATGTGGTGTTGCTCATCTGACATTGGCAAGTGAGCACCGCTCATTCCCACTGCAATGTGAACATGCTCAGTAGAAGGCTGTAGGGCCTTGCAGTTTGTGCATGAGGCCTAAGAAAAATGTGGTAAAATTAATCTGTAAGACTAAATGTACACCACCACTAGATGGTAAATGGAAGACATTCTGTTTACCATCTATTCCGATACACTTGCATGTATGCAAGTTACCCATCTGTTATGATGGCTAAGTTGTGGAAGTTAGCGATGGACACCATGAACGGTGTCTTAATTTACATGGGAACTCGTAATGTTGATAAAAAACTGTTGAAAAACTTCTGATGATGCACCAGAACTGGACCTGTAAATTATGCAATAATGCAGGAAAAACTGTTATAATTCATCTGTGCATTCATATTTAATTTAATTCATCCGCCATAAGTATATATATATTTCTTCAATTGCATGTTATAAAAAATAAATTTACCTGTTAAACATCAAATAGAAAAGAGAGAATAGTCGGGTCACTCACCAAAAAACGTGTAGTTTTATTGAAGAAGGTTGAAGCAGGTAGAGAGTTTACCGGGCACGCCACAAACGACGGACCGTTTCGCGCACAAGCGCTTTCTCAGGTCTGTCAGACCTGAGAAAGCGCTTGTGCGCGAAACGGTCCGTCGTTTGTGGCGTGCCCGGTAAACTCTCTACCTGCTTCAACCTTCTTCAATAAAACTACACGTTTTTTGGTGAGTGACCCGACTATTCTCTCTTTTCTATTTGATGTTTACCACGTTGTCAAGCTGTCAAGTTAAAGCCGGAGCGCACCGCCTAGTGTATATTGCAGATTCTACAGGTGTCTAAGTGCACGATATAGGTGAAAGAACGTAGTAGCCTGCCATATTCTTTCTTTTTGCATGATAAATTTACCTGTGTAAAGATAATTTCCTCCGCACTCTGGCAGCAGTGGCCACACATGCCCTATCGAGGCGCCCTACCACCTGGATTCAGAAATCATTACTATATGACGGCTGTAGGACATGCAGTAACCCCCAGGCATTTCATATGTAAAAACTATTTGTTTCTTTCCACAGTCACTCTAGCAGATGTAGTTATATCCATGGACAGCTGTCCTTCATTTCTAAGGGACCATAAAACTACTTTAATAGGAAATTACGGTGTATTTAGAAATGGTAGAATTTTTAATAATTTCCAATGTAAAAAAATGTATGGATATGGCAAATGAATTAAATTAAATCTAAATTTCGAGTTGGTAAGATTTTAAGCGTTTAAGATTTTTTTCAATTTACACTATTTAAAGCCCATAGGATTGCTATATTATAAGCTTTATTTTCATAAAGTTGTGAATTATGTTTCCTGTAAAAGCTTCTGTATACAGAATATTGTAATGTTTTTTCTATTATTTTCCCATTCCAGCTATTTCTTTTTTAATTAATTCTTTTAATTTAAATTTTCGGCAACAGGTTTATCAATTAACAGACTAGGAGACATATCAATTAGAAAAATCAATGCAGGCTGAATGAAATTGCAATAGATAGAGAGTAGCAAGTTAACATTAACAATAGGGGTACATTGTATAAGGTAAAGTAGACATCATTGTAAAATGGAAACAAATCTGAAGGCCATATACCTTTAAAATCTTTAAGTTTCTAACAAATCATTGTATCAATTCTTCAAAGTTTATTGATTTCAGCAAAAATGTTGCCAGCCCTGCTGATTAGGCTATAGCGATTGTGGCGCTTAGAGAAGTTGCGTGCTCGCATTTGATAGATTTTAGTCATATATTTTCCACATCTGGACTACTGGACTCTTACAGCAAACAGCGTTAATATATGCATTTCTCTATACCAACTAAAGCAATTTTGTAGAGCCATGAGTCTGCATACATCTTGGCTTCTGAAACGACAAATATGTGCAGAGCTTTATGTTACCTTTTACGTTAAGAGCGCATACAGAACGGAGATGAAATGAGCAAAGACAAACATTGAATAATAAGTTGATCGTTATATTTTTATATAAAATGTTGTTGAAAAGTAACAGCAATGTTGAGAAAGCCTTATAAAAATTAAAAATGTAATTTAGGTTTTGTAATTCCATACAAAAATGCTTATTGTTTTTTTTCAATGTAAAATGTGGTTCTACTTACCTAGGCCTAGACTGGCCAAAAAGTAAAAATATGAATTCTCCAATGAGACCCAGGGCCCTCCAGGGCCCTCCACGTGTTGTGTACAACCCTCAAAGTATGTCATTCAGATACACCTCAACCGCCCTTTAAAAATAAAGGTGGATTATCCAACAAACGACTTTATTTTTGATAATGTAGATGCACTGGATGACTGATATGACACATAAATACAATGTTTGGCCAACCAGTATCATTACTCCCTGGGTCTTCTATGGAGCCCAATCACATTGCAGCATCTTTCTACTGGCTGAGGCCTGCTACTTTATTGTCATATATTCCTGGCTCACAGAGCTAAAACAGCCTAAAAGGCAAAGGCCAGCCAGCAGCTTACTGATAGGTCTCCTTTGAGCTAAACAGTCTTCTGCAAGGGTCATAAAGCAAGCTATGGGTCAGCTATGATTTATGAATTGGCGAATGGATATTATTTAATAGTTGCATGTAGCTGTACAGTAGTGGGACACATGAAAGATTAAAATGGTGAGCCAGTCCGACAATGCACTTTCTGCTTATTTCTAAAAGTAACAAAAGGAGCAGCTGGAAAATAAAAGCAATGATATGGGTATGGTTCCCTTTAATGTGTATGGTCAGGCCAGTGTCTGCCATCAGGAAAAAATGGATAAATTACTTTGAATTCTGTGGTACATATTAATAATAGGGGCTCTTCTGAGCTTCATATTAATTAATAAGGGGGCGCTGCAGTGTTACATATGAATAAATGAAGGGTTGCTGTGCTATAATTAATGTGACACCATGCTCCTTATGACCTCTTAATGCCTATTTGTGACATCACAATAGCCCATTATGATATCACAATCTCTCAAGAGGGGGTGCCCAGAATCTACTCCTAGTGAGCAAAGAATCAAACATCTAGCTTGTGTAAAGGCTAACATATATGCTTTACAGCAGTTGGATCGGCAGATCTCAGTTTTTGAACTTAGTACAATGTAGTACAGGCAGTCCCCAGGTTACGTAGAAGCTTGTTCTTAAGTTGAATTTGTATGTAAGTCAGAACTGTATATTTTATAATTGCAACCCAGCCAAATTATTTTTGGTCTATGTGACAATTGGATTTTAAAAATGTTGGGTTGTCATAAGAACCAGGATTAACAATAAAGCTTAATTGCAGACACCTTTTTTAACAGTCAGAGCTGTTTATTGTAGCCTAGGGCTAAAGTACAGTAAATTACCAACATCCAGAGGTCCCTTAGTAACTAGGGGTCGTGTGTAAGTTGAGTGTTCTTAAGTAGGGGACCGTCTGTATACTGAAAACATGTTTGCAGTTTGGTTTTGATTCTTGTTGGAAAATACGCCAAAAATTTTCCACAATGTAAAAAATTCTTCTTTTTGCAAAACTATATCCATTCCATCCTGAAAAAGAAAGTTAGGTTTTGTAAGAACTGTTTTTGAGGGAAGGCGGATATCCATTTCTGCAGGATAGCTTTTCAGATGCTACCAAGATAAGAGAGTAATTTGTTTAGATGAGTTGGAATTTCATGGTTCGGAGATAACTTACCTAACACTGCCCATAGTGGTGTTAGTTGGAAGTCAGGGTCTACATGAGACTTCTCCACTTCGTATCAAATAGAATTAATCTTGGGGCAAGCCCAAAGACAGTGATTTAGGATCATTTTGGTTGCACTTGGGTCCTACGACTGTGTCAGTAATATATTTTCCTTTCCCAAAACCCTTTATTTGAAGAAATGTAAGGGGAAAGTAATTAAGGGGACTTTGTACTTTTGGTGGGGATCATCATCAGCAGATCACACAACTGGGGTAAAATGTTGATAATTTGTGGCAATCCTTTGCTGAACTATTCAAGAAAATGGCCAATACTGTGTTTCTTGCCTTTTGTATACAATAGCAGTGTCTACTCATTATACAATTAATGTTATCTTCCTGCTTCTATATTACTGATGGAGTCTGTACTATATCCCAAGTCATTGACTGAATTTGCAGCCTGCAGCAAACATTTAGTTGTGCCTCATTATAGGACAGTTGCAGTAGACAATGTCTGCTCAGTGCAGATGATGAGCTGATCTGACGATATAAGCCATAGGACATAGAAAATTAAACCAGAATATAGATATTGCAGTAGATCTTTCTTGATGTATGAGTGTCATTTAAAAATATGTATTAAGTAGATTGCTCTTACCAACTAAGCAGACCAAAAACTGCAGTGACATTCTCACTGCAGTCAGTATAAATTGACTGTACATTTAAAGGCACAGATCATTGCTATATACAAAAACAAGCCAGTGCTTGATAAATCTGCCCGATGTACTCTAAAATACCAACATATTCAAACATCATTCAGAGAAAGGTACATCTACTCAAAATATTAATATTCAGCTTACATAAAGTATTGTGTATGGATACATTTTGATCCATCAAAGGAACTTCTTTAAATGCCTTTCCCTCACATTAATCAAGGGTTTCAGACAATTTTTAGAAAATATGCATATACGTTTTCCAGGAACACCACACCTCTTTTTCTACCTAATAAGGCAGTCTCCTTACCATCAAGCATGACTTTCAGGAAGTCTAATGACATGATGCGAGATTAAAGCAAACCCAGCATATCTATCCAGAAGGAACAGATTCCCAACTGTAAACTGCACGGTTTTGACATGGTTGCATATTTCAATACAGTGTAGTTTCTGAGGCTTCTGACTAGGGTCAGGGAGTAAGAATTCTACTTACGGAGACTTTGCCAAGTAAGTGCACCTTGAAGCCATGTGGAGACTTAAAGGGTATTCCCTAGAAGACAAGTTTGTTAATGTACTCAGCATAACAAAATTGCTAACACATTCTCTAATTCACTGTTATTAACAAAAATGCAGAATTTCACAGATATAATTCCAACCTGTCTCTATCAGTCCTGCTGTACACAATTTCAGTTTCCCCTAGACACAACTCAGTAACTTCTGACTTGGCTTGCATCCATTTTGGATTTCTGTGTGAGCTTGTGGAGCTGAGTTTCTGTTTCTGCTGTGTTGCTGTAGCCACACCCCCTGCCTGGAGCTCAGAGACACTGATTACTGATTACTTCCTGCCAGGACATGGTAAGTAGAGAAAGGCTGCAAACTACGAGCTACAAGGAGATAAGTGAACCAGGGGGAGACAGGCACATGTCAGTGAGATGTAGCAGTGCTGTGTGTGTCGAATAGGCATCTAATGGATCTCATGATTTCTGTGAGATGTAGCAAAGCTGTGTGTGCAATAGGCATCTCATCATCTCTGATCTGTCTTGTCTCTCTTTCTATATGTCAGTGTGTTAGTACAGAAGGCAGATGAAAGTGTATATACACCAGTACCCTGATAATGTAACCACAATGTCACCACAAAGAACTAGATGGATAATGTGTCTGCTTAGAGAAGCCCCACCCACACCTTGGGATTTCACACTGTGCAGCATAGAGAGTGATAGGAGCTAACACAGTAATAACCCTGAGTAAATTGTAAAGTAAGGGGTTAAAATTATCTTTATTTTGTTAACATTACTAGGGGTTTGAGATGTGTGAATTTTCTTTTGTGGGGAAAACCCCTTTAAGGCTATTGATGTACTACTAGGGGATTGTAGGAAATATGCAAGTACATTTTCCAGGATGGAACAAGGAAAACTACACCTCTTTACCTTGTTCCATCATGGAAAACTTATTTGTATATTTCCCAAAATACCCTACTGGAGCATTAATGGCAAAAAAGACAATTTTTAGACACCTTTATAAGTAGGGTGTCAAAAGGGGCATAGAATTGGACAAGTGGCTATGCAAATGCACCTCATTTTCCCAGTCTTCTGGAGTACACTTTTCCAACTAGTATGAGTTGCACAGTTAGACAAGACAGTGTTTTTTTCTGTTTATACTGGATAAATCCTAGTATAATATTGAAGCCTTGGTTGGTATGGGTGTGAAAGACTAAATATGTATGATTTCTGTATTTTACAGGGGCGTTACAATTTTTGTGTCTTTTTTGTGACTTTTTTATAGTTGTTTTTGACTAAATCTTTTCATTGTTTTATTACGAGGAGAGAGTGACATTAATTTGTTTGATACTGAATACTGAAGTGTACTGACATTATTAGGCCAGGCCTCCGGAGTTCAGTGGACCCTGGACTGCAGGACCCGATGTCATGCAGTGGAGTGTAGAAGAACCCGAGAAAGAGCCATAAAAACCAAATACAGCGGTCGTTAAGGAGTTAAAGTATCCTTTTTATTTTCTATTCATGGGATCTAATTATACATTTAAAATAGAAAACATGACCCTAAAACTACTGGACCATGAAATGTAGGCTGCTCTGGACTCCCCATCAGTTTATATTACATGTACGGATTATTTTGCATGTTTTAGAATTGTAGAATTGTGGCTTTATGCTCATGCATCTTTATTATTATAATGAATGCCTCTTAATTTAATGTTGCCATATTCTCTCTTCTGATAAATGACCCTTTGTAATTTGCTAGTGTAAGGGAGCAAAAAGGCAGAAAGCCTACTGTAAAAATAATGCACGGGGAAGCATTCTTCCCAGAGACTGACCACAGTGCCAGGAAAGAGTGACCCCTGTAGAGATATGGAGCGACCATAGTAAGAGAGAGTGCCGAAGAGAGAGCTTAAGAGACTTCTGGAGACTTGAGGTGAGAATATTCCATAAATTGTATAGGACACAGCGTTATGCATTTTTAACCATTTGGCCTCCAGAGTTCTCTACGTTGCATTAAACACAAATATTCTGCAATAAAAATTGCTGTCTATTCTTCTAAGGAATAATATTCCAAACTGTAACCTCTATTTGTGGAAAGTCTCCCTCGTAAGAGCATCATCTCTGTGTTTCTATAATAGCATATTAAGCTGTTCCTATCTGTGTTGACACGAGTTGGGATAAGCAGTAATTTGATTTCCCCCGAGGGCTCCTGCCCCCATCCTGCTGATTATAGACGCTGGTCTAACACCCCCTCCGCATTAATGCCATCCCGTTGCTCCCGGCTACTAATCTCATTAGCCCAATTTTGTCCAAGCCCCTCATATCACACGCTTTGAAGAACCACAGGACCTGGAGGAAGAATCCTGTCAGATTGTGTCTGTAAATGCTCCTTTAAACCCCTCCTATCGCTCAGCATTTTAAAACCCCTCCTCTTGTTCCATATAACTACTCATATTAATCTCCTGTATGTGAGTATTCAGTGCAACAATTTATTAAAAATGGTTTCTTGTTCTATGATATTTGAGGTTCTATATCAAATATTCCTTCTAATGATGTCTCAGCTCTCTGCACTATTTACTCATACAAATAGTTCCCTGCATCCATGTGTTCAAGTTACAGACTACAGGGTCCTTAATCCAAATATAATTGTGCAGTGTTGTCGCTTACAGAGATTGATGTCTCTACCTCATTATATGGTCATGTTGTACTCTATTGTACTCCAATGTCATTGATTTGCCCAATAGAATCGACGCCACAGTTTCTGTAATTATTCAAAACCAATTAGATATACTTTATCTAAGACCTGAGATTATGGAAAGTATTTATAGCCTTAAATAAGCCCCATTACACCTTGTACATGTTTGGGCTATATTCACACGACTGTTGGGGGATGTATATATATATATATATGGCTGCTGGCTGCCATATATACATCCCCCATAGGCCGGCAATAGGGACAAGGCGCAGAACAGAGAGTTACATGTCCGATCATTTCCCTACTGCGGCGCCGTTAGTCATATATCTCTATGGAGAGGGACGGGGGCGAGCAGCGCTCACTCCCTCTTCCTCTCCCATGTGCCTACTTGTGCCCGCCATGCTTGAGCTGATTTTCCCTCCAATTTTCAAACAGGAGACAAAGAGCCATAAAACTCATAAGACTGATACGTTGATTAGGGACAGTTATGGAGTTATGGTCCATCTCAGCCCAAGGGCAAATACATTTTTGTAACCAGTGCTCCAGTAGTATCATTTCGATATGTTGATTTAGGCTCTAGCACCCTTGGGTCCAGATATATAAATATTTCTAGGTAGGACCATAACAAATGGGTCAGGTTTGGTATCAATGCGATCCAGGGATTCACCCGGATCCAATGATACCAGAACCCGGACCCTATGACTTCCCCTTGAGAAGCTATGGCTTTAGGGTTTGTAACGTGATACCAGCTAGGAGGGACCCATGACCCCTCCTGGGGGTAGACAGAGGTGTGTCTGCATCTGAAATAATCAGACACCTCTGAGGCCAAATCGTCTTTGTCTGGGAATGCATTTTAACATCAAGTGCAGAGGAAGATCTTAAGGTGTGGACTACCTGGTGCCATTAGTCCCACACACAAGGTAACTAGGTTACTGAACTGCTGTTACTTACTACTTGTGTATTTTTGCTCCATTTACTGTATATCTCTATTGTGTGTACTATATTGTCTAGTGTGCCCTTAAGGCAATTAAATATAAAATTTAACCTGTGTTCCTCTTTTATCTTGATCCACAAATCTCACGTCTGGGTTTCTTGGTTATATACATGCTACTGAGTTGGTTCCTCACCCTATATAATCCCATTACGGACTGGGTTTATATTGAAGGAGAACTGGTGGCAGCTTCATTAGGTTGATAAGATTCTGTTTCACTGAGGCTAGTGAAAGGGATCTTATAGCCATGCAGGAATGTGATTTATTGTTGTGCCATATCCAGAAGTTGTGTGGACAACTATAAATCACTTCCTGCGCCTCTCAGAACCCATTTGTTCCGGGAGTGACTATAAAAGCATAACTAAGTGACCTTTTGTACCCTTAAGGGGTCCGAAATGTCAGGGTTTCTTTCACAGGTGGGCTATTCCAAACACACAAAATCCAGCTGATATTAAATATTGCCTGGTGAAGGTCCAAGTCCTGGGCCGAAACGTGTCACATCTTTTAATAAATTGTATCATTTTATGGAATCTACAACTTTGGGTCAAATAAATGCCTTGAGCCCTGATCTTATACGTATATCAGTCAGATTTTATGCATCTCTCCATAGTGCCACAGCCAGCACGTCCCGACCAGGTTTTGGCTTCCTAGAATGTGTAGGACAAAAACCTAGGCATAACATATACACTTTTAACACTTTTCCCCTGGTCTTGTCACAGTATTTATAATATTCTTAAACATCCCTTTAACTCCATTTTCTTTAGTGCTTTAGTTTAGTGAGCTACATAAGTGTACACTGGATAGTTAGATTAATGCTGCTCATGTAATATTTTATAGAAAAGTGATATCCAATTACGATTCTAGCAACTACTAGTCATTATTAAATTTGACCAAAACTCACCAAACAAGACTAGTTTTCCCCAATTATGCAGCTAGATTTAGGATAAAACCTATGAATAAAATTCAATGCACATACTAATTTGGAAGCTTGGCCTTTTCCTTTCTGTATTTGGATGTTTTAGAGTTTAACTACCAACAACATTGGTTGATCAGTAAGTCAATATATACTTAGTAAGGCTGCATTCAGACGCCCAACGTATATACGTTGAATATACATCCCCCATAGTCCGGCAATGGGCGCACAGCGCCGTATGGAGCCTGCGGCACCGTACCGTCCATACCCGGGGAAAAGATAGGACATGTCCTATCTTTCCCTGGAATACGGCGCCATGCGCCACATTTCTCTATGGAGAGGGGAGGGGTGAGCACCCTCCTCCTCTCCCAGCGCTGACGTGTGCCCACTGTGCTACGGTACAGAGGGCACGCTTTCGTCTGAATTTGGTTCTTGAAATGTTCACAAACAATTACCCCGAGCTTAGAGCAGGTTGCCTTCTGTTTGCCTTCTAAATGCTTTTAATGAGTAGGATTCATTTATTGTGCCATTGAAGGGGTTTAAATAGACATATTGTAGAATCTATTATTGAACAGTATAATTTTCAGTTATTATAATTGCTATAACATGGTTGAAAATGGAGAATATTCCAGTGAGTGGCGGAGAAAGACTAGTTTGATGGAAATGAGCATAGGTAGAAGAGGACATGCGACTGTTTCTTAATTCTGCATTTTCACTGTCCCCACACTTATTACATAGGGTATGAAGATTTACTACAGTCTTTAAGGAAGGACAATGCCAATGTAGAAAATAAATGAATGGATGATTTAGTGTGCTGTGTAAAAATGTAATGAATGGGTCATAAAGTTTGATTTACTAAATACGGGTAATTGTTTTTTTGTGGATTTTTGCAGAATAAATGTGGATTCTCTGTAGAGTGAATAAACCGCTTACTGTTAAACATGTCAAACAAGTAAACTCACAATATGGTCCCTTCTATGACTTGGTTTAGGTAACAGACTTCCTCACTTGTGGTCACTGATGGTGAGGGACTAGCTCTTTACTACATACTGATTCAAACTGGACCTGGAAACAGCATAGAACTGAGCTGTGTTGTTTCCAAAACTTTTGAGATTTGAGTGTTGACAGACAGTTATGGGATGCAACCTGGCAGGTTTATTTTTGAGAAAGATGCGGGTCACGTTGGTGGGATATATTAAAGGGATATCAATGGAAACATCTTATGTCTGAAAAATCCACCATTTAACATTAACCAAAGTTATCAAATTCTTTTACAAAAATACAACCTTTAGGGAGTATAGTATAATCCTTCAATATGTATTTTAATATAAAAAAATAAATGCTGCTACTATTTAGCTTTCCCCAAAACATTCCCGCAGATGGCATATTTCAACTGGCTGTTACATCAATTAATAGGGTATTTAAGATCAAGGCTTTCTGAGCCCTAGTTCTTCCTTTCTTTCATCACGTTCTTACTTTATATGGCAGTCAAGATATCATTCTTTTCACATTATACACAAATCTTCAAAGTATTAAGGAAGAATTAAAGTATAATCTTTATGTTGTCAGGTTCCTAATGATTTACTGGGAGGAAAAGCAGACCTTGAGGAAAAGTGAATCTTTTCTAGCTATGATTTACAGTAAAAAAAAAGATGTGATACCAGTAATGCACCACCTGGGAAACCTCATCATTGGGTACTAGATACAAAGAGGATTTGTCACCAGAAATAGCTCTATAAGCATCTATTACCAGCCCTGCTATTGAAAGAGAGTGCCTACACCTGCATCCATTAAATGCCACCCAATTTTCCAATAAGGTGTCTGAATGATTATCCATGCAGAATGTATATTAGGGCATGCGTGCCATTGTTGCCCTTTTTACCCACTAAGAGGGTCCTTTTCAGCTGTAGACATTCTGCTCTGTCATTAAATGGATGACATTGTCATCTATAATGACAATCTAACAAACGTGACATACATTATTTCACTAACTCAAATGAGTAATCTAGCTTTGATGAAAGCAAACTATTTTTCTACCTATATTAAAGAGTGGAATACAAAAGAAAGTGCATAGTGACTTGGTCTTTCTCAGTCACCCCAAAAGACGAAGAATTCCCAGTGACCTTTCTCAATCTTTTGAGTATTGGGATGTGTACATGTGTGATATAGATACTGTATATATATATATATATATATATATACTTGTTGCAATTTTGTATTTTTGTAATAGGCTTGTTGAGTATTATATTTGTTTGATATATTGATTGCCCCTGCCGCGGCTCTCGCCTCTCTCCGACCCAACACTGGCTCCAACAGGCCGGCAAGCGCACTCCCACCTCCGACTTCCGGAGATTTAAGGGCCAGCGTGCCGATTTGACCTATTAAAAGCAACAGGAATTTCTTCAACTGGCTAACAAGGTACAAAATTTTGTTTTAGCTCTCAAAATTCTCATGCATTAGCCAGATTGGAGAGCAGATTTAGAGAGAATTCTGATTTAAATGGGAAATAAGTACTACTTACTTTCCTTTGTGGCATTCTGCAAGGAAATTTAACACATGTCACATTTCCCTAAAGATTACAGATAACTGCTTGTGGTCCAACCAGTGACCCAACCCACAAGCCACATCACTCTAATTTAGGGGGGGTGCAGAAACCCTACTTTTTTATTTTCTTAAAACTTACAACATAATGAATGCTTCTGCTAATCAGATACTTATGTTTCTTGTCTTGGCCTGATTATCGATCTTTGATTTAAGGAGTTTGTTTCGTGCGGCTTAATATGTTTTTTGAGCATTGTATAAACAGCACTATTCACACATGTGCTCACAGACTGTGTGGATTCTGGAAATTACTATTTGTACAATTACAGCTGTCCAGCTGACATCTCTGGCGTGTGTTCCTGGTTCTGTTTTCTTCTGTATATGTAATCTGTACTGCCTCGTTGCACATTTTGTTTAACACTGTATTGGGCTTCATTCATAAATTACAGACTCGGTCAGTGTTTTGCATCAATATTTTGAAAACAAAATACTGAGAAAATACAATATATACGTTCAGTCCATTATGTTTTCAATGTTTTTAGGAGTGCAGTTCTGCCTCTCCGTCTTGAGGCTTAAAATTGTATCCTCTTTCCAACTTTTCAGTGCAGCAGCACACGTTCTTAAAAGGAATATCTTATTTTATTGCCATAAAAACAAAGGCATTAGTTTTTATGGCAGTTATATAATATATTCTAATTAAGAACATGTGATTATGCACCAAATAGTCAGAAAAAGCGACACAATTTTATGACACAACATGGATAGATAGAACTGTACTTTCACATTGATCCAGTCTTGGACCGAGAACCCTGACTACGCAGCAGAGCCATAACAACAGGTAAAGTAGACATGTTGGGACACATTTACTTACCTGTGCGAGGAGTTCACCCGAAGTGCACTGTTCCGACAATAATGCACTCTGGCAAGATTCACTAAGATTGTGCGACCTATCCTGCATCTGTTGCTTCCCCGCTCAGGTCCACTGGAGATCACCTTCTTCTTCCCGGTATATGTAAGTGCACATGTCTTGTGACAAAATTTTCATGTTAAATTCTGCAATCAGTCCCGAAAATTTCGAAATTCCGACGGAAATGCAATCCGCGGACCCTTAGTAAATAAACCCCGTTGTGCTGGACTGCTCAACACTGAGAGGTGAGCACCCACTTTGCCATCCAGAATTTTGCATAGTAGGATCTACACATGAAACTCTCTTCTCTCTTTTTCCTTCCACTTGGGATTTGAATTCACTGACACTGTTCAATGTTTTTAGGAACTACTCTTGTTATTATTGTACATCTACAGCTAAGAAAGACTAACTAGTAACCTAAATCTATGGCGTAGCCTGCTTGTGCCCTGACAAGCTCATTTTTTATCTTTAGAACCAAGCCATATTTTTTAAAGGGGTTGTCCACTTTCAGCAAATAATTGTGCAACATTTCCACCAGGGCCTTGGAGGCAGCCGGGGCCCAGAATAGTGGTGTGGCTGGCGATTGCAGCTTAGGGCACACTGTGGTCATGGTCCTTGGTATGATTGGAGGGCTGTCCTACAGCCTGGCAGGTCTCCAGCAGGTGGTGTGTGCAAGAAATATGGAGGGAGAGGCTGATGTACTGGTTCTCCCCGGGGCAACCCCTGAGTGTCTGTAAGATCCTGGGTAATGGATGGGGAAGCCCATGCTGGTAGACAGCCGTATCCAGGGATCATACGGAGGTACCAGGCAAGAGGCCAATAACGGTCAAACAGCAGATCTGGATTCTACTACTATAGTGGTCGTGGAGAGTGGTCCACAGGAATAGTGCACCAGCCTGGTAGTAGATTCAGGCTGGGATAATGGAGATTGAGCTGTGTCCAAACTGTGGAAGCTGCAGCTCTGGATTAGAGTCTCCTGACTCAGCTCCCGGGATTGGTTTCTGTGACAGCACTAAAGGTGTGCTGCACACTGTCTCTCTCTGACCATATGCTAAGACCATGTGCTCCCCCCGCACAGAGGATTTATATTCCCCCGGTCAGGTGGTAGCACCTCTCCAATCACATTGCAGTTTACAATACAGCCACATAATTGGATAAAATCTTACACCTATTTGACTATTGCCTTTCCAGGCAGAATCTACAGCTGCAATCGCTTAATGTCCAGGCTTTAGAACCTTCATAGAAGGTTCGCGACTCTCGCTAACAGCTACTGACCTTGAGAGGGCGTTATTTGCAACTACCAGCCTGCCTATGTAATGGCAGGGGTGTTGCAATTAATATGGTTTGTGTAAGGAAAAGTTATACAATTTTCCAATATACTTTCTGTTTCAATTCCTCGCAGTTTTCTAGATCTCTGCTTGCTGTCATGTGATGCTTCTCCGTTTACTTCCAGTGGAGAGAAATCTGTACATGATCATGTCATGTCACACAGGTGCACAGCTTGTTATTATCACAGAGTAATCAGAGCCATTTGATATAAAGAGCCCTGCACCTGCCTGTCCTTCACATGGCCATGGACAGATTTCTATCCACTGAAAATAAACATAGAAGCTTTCTACAGCAGGACAGCAAGCAGAGATCTAGAAAACCGAGAGGAATGGATACAGAAAATATATTAGAAATTTGTATAACTTTTCCTTACACAATTATTTGGTGAAAGTTGACAACCCCTTTAAATCTGACATGTGTCACCATATGTCCTAATAACTTTGACTTTAACCTACCCCAGTGATGTTAAGATAGTTCAACCACCCAAATTAGTTGTTGAATAATATTTACCATAAATATTAATGTTCGCAACATTTTGTTAAGGTTATTTTATTTATCAGGGCATATATGTTATTTGTCAGGGCAATATTTTTTTATATTATTGGGCTTACAAATCCAACAGCAATTTCCCAAATTTAAGCCTCATACACATGACCTTATTTTTGGAGTTGTAAGCTAGCTGCAAATATGATAACTATTTGACAGCAAACTTAACTTTAGTGCACAGTCATGGTGCACTGAGGCACAGTGCTTGCACCTTGTGTTACCTCACCTTGACGGGCCGTTCTACAAATTATAGAGCAGTTCCAATTCCTGCCAGGATTTGTGTCTCGGCCATACCACACTGCCTGTTGTTTGTGACCTACAAACAGCATAAAGTCATTTGCATGAAGCCTTTTATGGAAATTTCAGAAACAATTATTTTAGGGAGCAATTAATTTTTTATAGAGGTATTGGTAGGAGCTATTTATTATAAACCCCTCATAAACGAAATTTGGTAGTAAGCAGTTGGTTTTGTGTGCCTTCAAATGTTATTTGAGCGTTGTATAAACAGGACTGTTTATACACTGTGCTCATAGACCGTGTGGGTTCTAGAAACCCTTCAAAATGTGTGTGGCAACACCTCATTGATGAAATTTTATTAACTTTTCTTAGGTTTTATTTTTTTTTTGCTGTATAGCATACTTAACATACCGTTATCTATGGTTCACTACGATAGCCCATTTATACAGTCTATTTTATAGGGTGCAGAATAAAAACGCATTTGGGGACAAAAATGACTTTCTCTTCCATTGCCATTTGAAAGGCAAAACAATTTGAGGGATGCTATTTACAGGGCGAGTTGATGGCCATGAGTAAGGGCGGCTTTTACGCCCGAAACGCGTACGCCATTTGTCAGCATTTTTCACTCTGCGCCAATCAGGATGTCTCGCTATGTTTCATCTATACTCTTTATGTGATTTTAAGAAGTTTTTGGAATAAAAGTTACATGGTTTTATCCACACTTGATGTGGCATGCGATCTTTCTCTGCCAAGCTCCGACTTAACTCTCCTGGTCTCACAGCAGCAGCCAGCACAGTGAACGGACAAAGACGGTGAGCGGAAAAATTTTTCTTTATTTCTCCTGTTTTTCATAGTTTGATAGTTTATATGGTTGAAAAAAGTGTCCATCAAGTTCAACCAAGGAAGGGATTTAGGGGAAACAATTCTATATAACATAACCATCAATGTTATTTTGGTGTAAAAAGGCATCTAGACCCTTCTTGAAGCTCTCTGCTGTCCCTGCTGTGACCAGCGCTGGAGGCAGGCTACTCCACAGATTGACAGTTATCATAGTAAAAAAGCCCTGTCACCTCTGGTGATTAAACCTTGATTTCTCCAAACGGAGACAGTGTCCCCTCGTCTTTTGATTTGATTTAATCTGAAACAACTTTCCACCATATTTTTTGTATGGACCATTCATATATTTGTATAAATTAATCACGTCCACTCATAGTCGTCTCTTTTCCAGACTAAATAAAACTAGTTGTTTTAATCTTTCCTCATAACTGAGACCATCCATGCCACTTTTCATTTTTGTGGCTCTACGTTGAACCCTCTCCAGCTCCAGGGCATCTTTTTTATGGACTGGTGCCCAGAACTGGACAGCATACTCCAGGTGAGGCTGAACCAATGCCTTGCACAGTGGTTATATTACATCCCTATCCCAAGAGTCCATACCACTTTTGATACATGAAAAGATCCTACTGGCTTTAGAGGCAGCTGATTGACATTGCATGCTGTTATTTAATTTATGATCTACTAGTACACCCAGGTCCTTCTCAACAAGGGACTCTCCCAGATTTACTCCGCCAAGGACATATTTTGCCTTTGGATTATTAGCCCCCAGATGCCTAACCTTACATTTATCCACATTAAACCTCATTTGCCAAGTGGATGACCAAACACTCAGTTTGTCCAAGTCACCCTGCAGCCTATGAACATCCTCCACAGACTGTATTACACAACACAGTTTGGTGTCATCTGCAAAAATAGACACAGTGCTATTAATTCCTACCTCTATATTATTAATAAATAAATTAAACAGTAGTGAGCCAAGCACAGAACCCTGGGGTACAGCACTCATAACTGGTGACCATTCCGAGTAGGAATCATTGACCACAACTCTCTGGATATGATCCTTCAGCCAGTTTTCAATCAAATTGCAAATGATTCCTGCCAAACCAATAGCCCTAATTTTACCCATCAGGCGTCTATGAGGGACAGTGTCAAATGCCTTTGTGAGGTTGCTTGGGCAAAAAACTGTTTCATTTTTTGTTGCCCCATATATAATACTATGCAGGTAGTTACCGATTCAGTCATTCTAAATATGTGCTGTTTATGTGTTAATTTTTACTTTTTTATGTTGTATAGTTTTATAATAGCTAGGGTATTTGTGAGATTTTTATTAATTGTATCATTTTATTAAATTTGTACTCATATATTTTTTTTGTCTTACTATGGTTCTTGAACAAGTGACCTTCTGATCTATTTCAGACTAATACACTGCCATACTAATTAGGCTTTTGTATGTAGGCATACTTATCAGGCATAATCTGACACTGACCCGGTGAAAACGGACAATAAAGTTTTCTTTGAAATCAATGTACATTATCCATCAGACTGTTATAGTATACACAATATTCATCTGAAGTGACTCTGAAAATATTCAGACTTGGTGCCTGAAAATGTCTAGAATTTTATCAAATATATAAATGGAAATTGACAAATATATCAATTCACCTGTCATTAGACAGGTATGGACAGGAGCTAGGCTGCATTAGGTAAGCAATTGTGTACAAAATACAGTGCTGTAGATTAAAGCTCTTTATTTACTGCTGTAAAAGGAGAATGAACAGGTATTATGACTAGATAGTAGGCTTGATCTACAACCTACAATAATAAAAAAAGAAAAAAGCAGTATTTTTTGTCACAGTATCTGCTTTTAATGAGTTAAAACAAAAATGGTCATGACATTCCCTTTAAAAGCAGTCCTTGTGTCTGAAAACAAAGAGTGCTCGCTCGACGTAATATACAGTATTCTGTACATTTGCTCAAAGCAAGTAAATACCTTTTTCTCATTGTCTATCTCGGCTGTAACCTACCAAATCCATCATCAGTTTCAATGATCTGCAGATTTCTCAATGTTACAAGAAATGTTAAGGTCAGCCTCAGCTAGCTAACATCTTCATAGGCCTACATAACCAATGCGTCCTCCAGCCTGTAGCTACTCCCTTTGCTCCAGTGAACAATTCTTACTGCTAATAAATTCTCATTTTAGCTCCCCCTGCTGTTCACTTACTTCCATTTATCAGAATGTAATTTCTGAGTTTAAACACACACTGCCACCTGGTGAGAGGAAAAGAGAACACAATAATGGAGAACAATTCATTGTTCATTAATCATGAGGTGACAATTACACGCTCTTATTTGATACCATGTTCTTACTGCATCTTTTTCACACTTCCATTACTTCTTACCCATAGGTACGATCTCTGTCCAACAGCAAAAAAACATATACAACTAGCTATAAATAGGCCTCTACAATCCATTGTTCTGTAAATTCAAGATACATAGAAATACTGAAAAGTACAGCCTCCTGCCTGACAAATGGGGCTTTGCTTGACCCAAATATGTCTTTTACTGGAGATACCTCACTCTCCTCTACAAGGATTAGACCTGAGCCGCAAAAAGACGTAAGATATTTTATTGAGAGAAGATTATAGAGGGGGTAATTTGAGGTGAGTTATATTCACATCACATAGGTGGTGCGCTGAATTTATGGAGTAGATTTATATTAAAAAAAGAATTACACTTCAAAGATAAAGCAAATTTGGTAGATGAACTGAAAGAATTCTAAAGTGTCTAAAAAATATGTTAAAACTGCTGCCTCCACAATAAGAAACAGAAATGTCTACAAATTGTCTCAAAGAAAATAAACATAATTCCCTTTTGTAGGCCTCCCATTTCAGCCCTGGTACCGTGTTCTGCCGCTCTCCGTTTTTGGATCAGAAGAGGTGACGTTTCACTTATATCCTTAGGTCATTAGAAAACACTGGCCTCACGGTGACATGTACAAAGTCATTAACTAGAATTAACTCTTGAATGAACTTATAATTCATGATTTGCTAGCCCCTGCTGCTGAGGCTACCTGTTCACATCCCTGAATTTATCAAGGCTGGTGTTTTGAACACCAGTCATAAATCCCCATCCCCCGGTGCACCCCATGCCGGTTTTACTAAGAGGTTTCAAACTTTTAATAAATCTGGAAGCTGCCCTGCGGTTGATTTCAGCTATAGTCCACAATCCCACCCGTCCCACTCTCCCTGTCATGCCCAAAGTGCTAGGCAGTGTGGAAATGTGACAAAAACTGTTGGAAAGGGTTTATTGGTACACATTGTGGATCAGAAAATTGGTAGATAGTAAATGGCATAGTAAATGCCCCACTGTGAGGTTAATCAGAATACACAGACTGATTGGTAATAAATAAAGGTTTGTCACCAGTGTGCCTACAACTGCCCTGAACAGTCCTATGGAAATGCAATCCGCGGACCCTAAGTAAATGACCCCCATTGTCTTTAAATGTCTTACTTGCTCAGCATAGCTAGGGATTCATGGGCTCTAGTGCAAGCTTCGCCCCACTATATCCCTAAAATTACTCTAAAAAGCACCCACGGCCCAATCAACAAATGCTGACAACAGCCTTCTAAAATTCATAAACTTTTACATTTTTCCATTTAAAGAGCTGTATGAGGGCTTGTTTTCTTGTTTCACATTCAACTTTCTAATAGCAGCATTTAATATTCCATGTATATTCCAAATCTGGTGTAAATGGCAAAGAAACACATTAATGGAATATTCATAAAGGCTCAGTTTTCATGACTTTCATTGTGCAATAAATAGGCATTGTGCAAAGGGAGATACCAAATTAATATAGGTTATGTAATTATGTAATATTTAGTTAAAATATTTTGAAACTCCTTAGAAAAAATGTGTTTCAATACAGTATGTATTTCGGTTTCATTTGCACAGAGCACATAATGTATGCTAAATGAATAATTTCAGTGCTCTGTATACAGATCAACATGTCGCCCCCTCCACCAATAACATTTCTTTATATTTTTTAATAGGTGCCCCTCTGCTTGTTCTGGAATTGCTAGAATTTTCTTTCTCCATCAACCAGCCTTCAAGAAGAAATCAGTGTAATTATTTTCTGATTGCTACTGTCACGTAGGCAGAGTAAGGCTGTCTGCTCTAGCCAAGGACAACCCATCTGGCTTTTTATTGTCAGATGGGTGGTCCTGGGCTAACCTCACCCATATGAGAATTTCTTTATTATGTAACTTCTTTATTTTGTACCTTATTTATTATTTCCCATTCAGGAATATGGTCCCTTTGTACTCAGAATAGGTTAACAAAACTACAGCTCATCCTGCAATCTTGAGGTAGCTGCAGGCAGGGTGAGACTGGCTTAGGGCCCACCAGTGAAATTGATTCTGAGGGCCCACCTACTGCCACAAGGAAATATTACCTGTATATTCTAAGGCCATGTTTATAGAATGTGTTTTCATTACATTTTGAAAGGCACAGCAAATGCATTAGGTAAAATGCATCTCAAAACACATCAGTATTAATAATAGTAAAAACACGGATGTATTTTGGGATGCCTTCTGGAATTCATTTTAACTCTTACAGGACTCAGCCCTTTTTAACACCCCTCATTTACAGAGATGTATGAGGGCTTGTTATCTGCAGGACAAATTGTACTTTTTAGTGGCACAATTCCAAGTGTGGAGAAATCGACAAAAAAAAAAAATAATTTGCAGAGATTTCTTGTGGGCTCTGTTTTTACAGCTTTCATTCTGCATTCCAAATGACACCTCCTCTTTATTCTTTGGGTCGATAAGATCACAGGCATACCACATTTATATGGGTTTTATTAGGTTTTAGTACCTTTTAAAAAGATTTATATCTTTTGTACCAAAAATATTTGCCATTTTGTCAAATTCTGAGGCCAATAACATTTTCACACTTTGGTGTACGAACCAATGCAAGGTATCCTATTTTGCGGTATGTGCTGGCATATTAATTTATATCATATTATATATATTTGGGACCTATATGACTGTTTGATCATTTTTATTCAAATATTCATGGAGGAAAATGGCATGTGTATGATTTAACTGTTTATTTTTATATGTGATCTAGGGAAAAGGGGGTGATTTAAACTTTTACAATTTTTTTTTACTATTATTTCAGACCCTCTAGGGTACTTTACCCCAACAGGGTCTGATTGATCATACTATATGCTGCAATACTACTGTATTGCAGTATACAGAAATGTTGATGATGATATCTATCAGCCTGCTATCTGCAGGATATTGGATATCATTACACATAGCAGGTCTACAAGTCACTACCACCTCATATTGTGATATTGTGGACCCTCTCATCTCCCCCTCATATTGTGGCCCCTTATCTCCCTCTCATAGTGTGACCTCACATCTTTCCCTTTAATTGTGGCCTCTCACCTCTCCCTCATATTATGGCCTCTCACCTCCCCCTCATAGTATGATCCCTCATCTCCCCCTGATATTGTGGCCTCCTCTCATAACCCCAATAATGTGGGCCCCTCTCATACCCCCATAATGAGGGCCCCCTCTCATATAGCTCCCATTATGTAGGCCCCCTCTCATATCCTTTTCATTTCCTCTTTATGCTGTGGTCCGTCATCTCCCTCTCATATTGTGGCCTTGTCTCCTCCCCCTCATATTGTGGCCTCTCATCTCTCCCTCATATTGTCACCTCTCAATTTCCCCTCATATTGTGACCACTCACCTCACCTTAATATTTTGGACCCTCTCATCTTCCCCTTATATTGTGGCCCTTTATATACCCCTCATATTGTGAAACCTTCTCATCTATCCCTTGTATTGTAGCCTCCTCTTGTAACCCCCATAATGTGGGCTCTCTCTAATATCCCTCCCATAATGTAGGCCTCCTCTCCCCATAATGTTGGCCCCCTTTCATATCCGCCCATTGTGTAGGCCCCCTCTCATATCCCCTATATTGTGGGCCCCATCTCATATCCCACCATATTGTGGGCCCCCTCTTATACAACCCCCCTATTGTGGACCCCCTCTCATACCCCCCAATTTGTGGCCCACCCACTCGTTCTCTTTCCTTGTTTCAAATTAAATTAAAAAAATTAAACACCACATACTCACCTGTCCCTGTTCCCCAGAAGCTCTCCTTTTCTCATCTTCCTATGTGTGGTGATGCCGGCAGATGACATCATTACTCTGCACCTGCCAGCATCACAGCTACAGTAGGGAAACAGTGAGGATGCAGGAAACTAATAGCTTTCTGCACCATCCTGTTATTCAATGCTATCTGTGCCTTTTCCGGACACAGATAGAGTTAAAGTCACAACGTGGCTGTCAGGGGCAGAGTCAGCAGCATGCAGGGGTGGAGTCAGCATGCGACAGGGGAAGAGTCATCACATGGGGCAGAGTTAATAGTTGTTTGAGCCCACTAGTGTTTTCACCGACACACCAGAGGAGCCAGACCAACCCTGGCTGCGGGTCCTGAAGATGGGGCTTGAATCCTTTTTGTAAAATATATTTGAAAAATATGTTCCTCTAGGGAAAATGCAACATGTATAGATATATATATATATATCTGAAATGCATATACCACCAATATAAATATATGCCAGCAATGAATGTAGCAAACACATAAATAAATTCCACCCCTCAGTATATCATAATACAGTATATAGGGTAGCCCAGCACATGCCCCCAAAATATATGAAACCCAGCACACACCCTCAGCATATATGTAGCCCAAAACATGCTCCCAGTATAAAGGTAGCCCAGCACATGTTCCAAGTATATATTTAGTCACAGCACAAGTCCCCACTATATAGGTAGTCCCAGCACATTCCCCCTGTAAAAACATACTCCCAGAACATGCCCCCTGTATATATATAGCACAGCAAAAAAAAAAAAAAAAAAATACTCACCTACCTGCGCTGACGATGTTCTTGAAGGCGCCAGCAGCTGCCAGCATCCTCCTCTCTATGACCCAGGCATTGTTGCCTAAGCAACCATGTTGGTGGTGACCCCTCGGTCACAAAAAAAAAAGATCGCAAGCAGTGGTTACATTGGTGCCTGCGTCCAGTGATCAGTGCTGTGTGTATCTTAAAGATGCACATAGTGGTGATCGTTATCGAGGTCCCAGATGGCGCCTTAAAGGCATAAGGCAAGGATGGCTTCCTGACCCACCGCCTTACTATCATCCCGGCCCTGTCAGTCAGTGACACTGCTTTATATAGGCAGGGGTGTACCAAGCCTGTCTGCTGCCTGAGGCGAGCCATAGAGAGACGCCCCCCCCCCCCCCCCGCCATTTATAAGGGAATGTTAGGACCAGATCCATCATATTGGTTTGGTGTGAAAATACATACAGAGTACCGCCATGTAGTACAAGATAGATACAGTGTACAGCCATGTAGTATAAAATTCATAGAGTACCGTCATGTAGTAGAAAACATATACAGCCAGGGCCCCCATTGAATGTAGTCCAGACAGGGAAGAGTAATATACCCCCCACGCCAGCAATGACTGTATACAGCTCCCCCCAAAAGAAAGCAATTACTGTATACATATATATATCACACACACATCACAAATTACACACACATATACATAAACCTATTTCATGTTATACCTGTATATACAGTATACACGCATTACACCTATATCTACACCCTTTACATGGTATACCTGCATATACACATACATGGCACCTATATATACACACACCTATTACATGTTATACCCCTATATACACACATATATAATACATTACACCTATATATACAGCTATTACAAGTCATACTTCTATATACACATGCATTACACCTATATATATACAGCTATTACATGTCATACACATTACACCTATATATACAGCTATTACATGTTAAACCTCTATATACACAAGCATTACATATATATATATATATATATATATATATATATACAAACACAGCTATTACATGTCATACCTCTATATATACATGCATTACATCTATATATATACAGGTATTACATGTCATACCTCTACATACATACGGATTACACCTATATATACAGCTATTACATGTCATACCTCTACATACATACGGATTACACCTATATATACAGCTATTACATGTCATACCTGTTACATGTTATACCTCTAAATACACACACATGACATGTTTTACACACATATACACAATGACAAAACACATATAAACAGAGAACACACACACATATACATTACACTTACCTGGTATACAGCAGCAGGTCCAGGTCAGGCAGTGGATACATCAGGGAGGCCTATGCAGCTGTCTCCTCTGTGCAGGAGGCCGGGCTGGTGGGCGGGGCTTCTTCTGTCAGCTCTGCCGGGGCCTGCACCTCCAGGGAGACCAGCCACATCTTTGAATGTGGCGCTCCCACTCCCCCTCCTCCTCGCTCCTCCCCCTGGCTCCTCCCCCTCGCTCCTCCAGGCTGCCTCTGTGCTAGTGACACAGGAAGCGCTAGTAAGCGCTTCCTATGTCACAGCAGCACCGCACAGGAAGTCCTATGCAAGTACTATTGTAAGTAGTAGCGGCGCAGCCTGGCAGCGTGCAAAATGCCGCCTCTCCACCAGCAGGAGGCGCACCGCCCTGAGGTGAAAGTCTCAACTCGCCTCATGGCTGGTGCGCCCCTGTATATAGGTATGAATCAACTACTAGTCATTGAAATAGGGGCCCTACTGTATGGCAAGAAAGTCATACTTTTTTATAATAGGAATCTCTCCTAAAATGAGAGAGGACTGTTTCTCCGTCATGAGGCACCCAACAGAGCATGCTATGGCAGCTTCCTGTAATCACGGCACCACTGCTGAATAAAACTGGCAAGAACTTGACCTGGATGAGTATAGTTCACTTGTAAATATCCATTTTACAGCTGTGATAACAAACCCCTGCTTGTTTCTAGTGAACCACACTTAAGGTGCCCATACACAAAATGATAGGATTTGCCAACTATCTCAAGTTTATGAGGGTCTTCCAAATTGACCCCAACAGCAGATGTTAAAATACAACATGCCTTATCCTTGTTCCAGTGAGAAAAAGGTTCCTGCCATATGTGTCTGGACACAGCTTATTTCCATCCTCCCAGCTTAGGTTCAGTATAACCAAGCAGGGTCCAGGCATTGTGGCTGTCATATTGCTGCTGAAGCAATATGTTCATTTATTTTAGACAAAATAGTTAACTTTATTGAGTCTATTGAGTTGTAGGAAGCATAAAAATGTTCTGGTCTAAAATATCACTCTGTCTACATAGAAGGGTAATCCCGTGCTTCAGCGCCTTGTTGTTTCAGTGATGTCATCACAGTTTCCTCTGCCTTTACATGGAATTGTTTGTAACATATAACTAGTGTTTATAACACAAGAAGCAGCAGTATGAGAGATACCCTTACAGTCCAGGAATGTCACATTTTTAACACTTTCTTTTCTTTCTCCCAAACAATAAAAACAGAATGTTATCATTCCATAATTACACTAGACAGATGATCTTGTTAAATTAGAGAACTGAAACATTCTTATTGCATTTGTATACAAATTGTATTATTAACAAAGATTTGTCACTTGTCATGTGAGCTGCCAGTCCTTCCATTAAAATGACTCAGTGCCTGTGAAGGAAATAGTGACAGTGTCATGGAAATGTGTGACACATAAAGTGAAGGGAATGATTTGATCCCTGGCTGATTTTGTAAGTTTGCCCACTGACAACGACATGAACAGTCTATAATTTTGAAGGTAGGTTAATTTTAACATTCAAAGGCAGAATATCAATAATAAAGTCCTTAAAATCACATGGTGTAATGATATAAATGTATTTGCATTTTATAGTGATAAATAAGTACTGTATTTGATGCCTCTGACAAACAAGGCTTAATACTTGGTGTCAAAATCCTTGTTGGCAAGCACAGCAGTCAGCCGCATTTTGTAGTTGATGATAAAATTTGGTACATTCCTCTGTGCAGATCATCTCTAAATCATTAAGATTTTGACGCTGTCCTTGGCAACTTGGAGCTTCAGTTCAATCCAGGGAAGGAGGTTGTCACTCAGGATTTCACAGTACATGGCACCACCCAATCTCCCACTCATACGGTGAAGTAGTCCTGTGCCCTTAGCAGAGAAACACTCCCAAAACATAATGGGGGTCATTTATTAAGGGCCCGATTCGCGTTTTCCCGACGTGTTACCCGAATATTTCCGTTTTGCGCCGCTTGTACTTAAATTGCCCCGGGATTTTGGCGCACGCGATCGGATTGTGGCGCATCGGCGCTGGCATGCGCGCGACGGAAATCGGGGGGCGTGGCCGAACGAAAACCCGACGTATTCGGAAAAACCGCCGCATTTAAAAACCGAAAATGTGTCGCATAAGGACCGCTTACCTTCACCTGGTCCAGCTCGGTGCATTCCGGCGCGATGAGTTTACTTTCAGCGCAGCAGCGCCACCTGGTGGACGGCGGAAGAACTACCTTATTAAATCCCGGCCGGACCCGAATCCAGAGCGGAGAAGCCGCCGCTGGAACGCGAATGGACCGGGTAAGTAAATTTGCCCCAATGTCTCCACCTCCATGCTTGACAGTGTTGACAGTAGGGACTATGTTCTTTGGGTAATAGGCAGCATCTTTTTACCTCCAAACACGATGAATTGTGTTGATGCTAAAGAGCTCAAATTTTTGTCTCATCTGACCACAACACCTTCTCCAAATCACTCACAGAATCATCCAAGTGCTCATTGGCACACTTCAGATGGGCCTGCACATGTGCCTTCTGAGCAGGGGGACCTTGTGGGCACAGCAGGATTTTAAACCATTAAGACTTAATGGGGCAGATTTACTTACCGGGTCCTGTCGCGATCCCCGCGGTGCGTTGTCCGACATTGATTTGGAGCAGCCGTGATTCACTAAGATCGTACATCCAATTTCCTGCATGTGTCGCTTCCCCCGCTGAGGTGCGCCGTAGTTCACCTTCTTCTTCCTGGTGCATGTAAGTGCTTGATCTTGCTACATAATTTTGCTTTTAAATTCCGCGGTTTGTCCGAATCCGTCGGGTTGCCCGACGGCACGCCCCACTAGCCCCCCCCCCCTCCTCCCGATTTCTGTTGCATGCAAGCCTGTGCCGATGCGCCACAATCCGATCGCATGCACCAAAAACCTGGGGAAATCCAGCGCAAAAAGGAAATATTCAGGAAACCCGACAGATTCGTGGTCTGCGGACCCTTAGTCAATGAGTCCCAATGTGTTACCAATGATTTTCTTGGTGACTGTGGCCCAAGCTGTCTTGACATCATTAACAAGTCCCCCCCTGTGTAGTTTTAGGATCATCTCTCGCATTCCTCATGATCAAGGATACACTTACGTGAGATTTTCCACTGTGGCACAGATTGATTGACCTTCATTTTGTATTTCTTCCATTTTCTTACTATTTCAGCAATAGTTGTCTCCTTCTCACCCAGTTTCTCACTTGTGGTTTTGTAGCCCATTGCAGCCATGTACAGGTCTATGATCTTGTCCCTGGACAGGAGTCTTTTATACAGTTGACTATATAAGACGCTGTCTGTAATGCAGGTAACAAGGTGATTAGGAGTCTAATTGGTCTGTAGGAGCCAGAACTCTTAATGGTCGGTAGGGGATCAAATACTTATTTATTTCTTTTCACACACAAAAAGTTGCTAACTGCGCCTAACTGGCGTAGAAATTAAACGTGGTGCAGTGTCCATAGTGTCTGTGTTGGGGCACAGTGTATATAGAGGGAGATTTATCAGTGCCAGTTTTATGGCTTAGAAGCACAAATAAAATATGAATAGATTGCAAGAAATTAAGATTATTCTCTCCAGTACACTGATGCACGGAACGCCAGCATATAATAAATCTTGCCCATAGTCTCTGTGTAGCACTGCATTTCTGTATGGTGGTTCTGATGTATTTATGTACTGCGCTATTACAATAATTCACGGTAGGCACTACATTGTGCAATGTGAAAGACACTGTACATGTTTTAATTAAAGGGATAAATTCTGTGGAGGCATTGTCTAGACCAATGTAGTGGGATGGCACTGCATACACTATAATCTATACATCTGAAAGCACTTATGTAATATTGAGGACTGATATGCTAAAATATGGGGGGCATTTTATATATTTGAATCAGGTGGGTGAGGGGCGCTTTTTTTGGCCTGTGGAGTTACCTACTTCCCTGTAATATAAGAGTACAATGAAACTACACACATTAATGTCATATAAAAGGAATAATGAGTATAAAGAAGTGATACTATAGGGATGAAGTAAACAGTGGTATGCTTAGAGATCCATAAAAAAGAATACAAGTGATGCCACTGCAACACCCCTGCCAATGTATAGGCAAGGGGGTAGTTGCAAATAAGGCCCTCTACCTGTCAGGATCCATCTGATGAACCTGCGCAACTTACCCAAGGGATAAAGGAGGGAGGTCTCTGGTAATCTGCAGCTGTAGCCTCTGCCTGAACAGGCAATAGTTAAGTGGGTGTAAGATATTGACCAATGAGTTGGCTGTATTGTAAATTGGAGTGTGATTGCAGAGGTGCTACCACGTGACCAAGGGAGAAGATAAAACCCCTGTGCAGTGGGAACACAGGTCTCTTAAGAGTCCACCAGCAGTCCAGGCCACATGGTCTAAGTGAAGAGAGAGACAATGTTTAGTACACCTTCAGTACTGATACAGAACCCAATCCCAGGACCATAGTCAGGAGACCCAAACCCCAGCTGCAGCTTTCACAGTGTGGACACAGCTCCATCTCCATTACCCAGCCTGCATCTACTACCAGGCTAGTGCACTATTCCAGCGGACCACTCTCCACAACAACTCCAATACCAGAATCTGCTGTTGATCGTTTAGGCCCGTTGCCTGCTACCTGTTCAATAAAGAACTGTGAGTTAGTTTGCACAACGTTGCCTCCGTCTGATTCATATATACATCTGTCTACCAGTACATAGCTCCCAACCGTCCCGATTGTGCCAGGAAAGTCCCGTTTTTCTTACCTCTGTCCCTATGCAGCTATGAGGTTGTCACGGATTTTCCCCCCAGGTCCCGGCGCTGTGTCCCCATAGTAAATACTTTGAAAGCCTGAACTCACAGTACAGAATGGCTTCTACAGACATCGGGAGGGAATCCTTTTCAGAGAAGTGTCGGGCTTAGCGCAGAGCAGGGACCACGTCATCAGCTTCATATCTGTCCATATATGGTCACTGCATCTCCTAGGGTTCCCCAGAGCAGACATCGAGCAGGGAATCCTTTTCAGAAAAGTGTCGGGCTTAGCTGAGAGCAGGGACCACGTCATCAGGTCAGATCAGTATCTGTCCATATATGGTCTCCAGGGCTTCCCCAGACACAAGCTCTTTATTTAATTAAATTAAATAAAGTTTTGGCCAGGCTGAGATTCAAACCTGGGACCCTCTGCACTGCAGACAGGAGCTTAACTAACTGAGCTATAAGCCCAGTGATACAGAGCTGAGGATTTCTGGTAAATCTGGTAAAAGTGTTATCTGCCATTTACACTGTGATACAGACTAATGCACTGATATATAGAGAGGGATCTTCTCAGAGGTTATTATTGTAATTATTGAGACTATTATTATTATTATAAATTTTATTATTTTTATTATTATGGAGATGATTATTAATAATGGTAAAAATAATAATAATCATCTCAATAATAATAATAATAATAATCTCCATAATAATAATAATAGTCTCAATAATTACAATAATCTGAGAAGATCCCTCCCTATATACCAAGGCATTATTTAGTCATAGTTCTTAGTTACCAAAATTCTCTACCTTGTTAATCACTGAGATTATAGCTCAGTTGGTTGAGGCGCTGTGTTATTATTGTACATGGACACTGCAGGTTCTGCGTTCAAATCCCAATGAGGATGATTTTTTTTTTATTGAGATGATTTTTATTATTTTAATATGGCTAAAATTTGGGGCGTGGCCAGGAAGTGATTGGGGGTGTGGCTTAGGGGGATCGCCGCGGCACCATTTTGTCCCTCTTTCCTTTTCACAAATGTTGGGAGGTATGCCAGTACGTGGTTTGTACTGATGAGGTTCTTTAGCAGCTGAGATGTGTCTAAGGATGATGCCACACATGGCGCTTTGAACCCGTTTTTGGTCCGTTTTTAAGCAGTCCATTAAAAGACGCATGCGTTTTTTGAAAACGCATCCGTTTTTGACAGGTTTGATCAATTATCTTAATTAAAAATGGTGTTTTTAAAAAAATTGATGCGTTTTTTAACGGACCAAAAACGGGTTCGAAACGCCACGTGTGGCATCACCCTTAGGCTCCTGCAGCAGCTCCAGTGCCCTCTAGTGTCTTATGAGGTTATGCAGCAGCTACTATGTTTCTTAAGACGTTCTACAGCAACTCAGGTGTGTCTTATGAGGTTCTGCAGCAGCTCAGGTGTGTCTTTCTTTTGAGGTTCTGCAGCAGCTCCAATGTTTCTTAAGAGGTTTTACAGCAGCTTTATTGATATTATACAGCAGCTCAGGTGTGTCTTATGGGGTTCTTCAGTGGCTCAGATGTGTCTTATGAGGTTCTGCAGCAGCTACTATGTTTCTTAAGGCGTTCTACAGCAACTCAGGTGTGTCTTATGAGGTTCTGCAGCAGCTCAGGTGTGTCTTTATTTTGAGGTTCTGTAGCAGCTCCTATGTTTGTGAGGAGGTTTCACAGCAGCTCTAATGAGGTTTTATAGAACCTTTACAGCTATTGTATTTCTTAAAGGAAACCTACCACTTAAAAGTGGTAGTTCTAACCCACAGATACATGGCACCAGTTCAGTGTGAGCTGGTGTCGGAGCATATTTTCATTAATACAAGAAACCCCCGATTTCTGATTTATACTTTATATTAAAATCCGTTTTGGCGCACCAGAGTAGGGCACGGTGCACCATGTGCGCGACCGGGCATGCGGCTGATTCTGAAGTGCCGGAGAGCCGGTGACGTCACAGAGCCCTCAAGCACACATGCACCTGCACGACTTTGCATGGGGAAACAGGCCTTGCAAAGTTGCACAGTTGCACTTTTAAGTGGTAGGTTTCCTTTAAGAAGTTCTATAGCAGCTCAGGTGTGTCTTGTGAGGTTTTGCAGCAGCTCAGGTGTGTCTTATAAGATGCTGCAGCAGGTCAGGTGTATCTAATGAGGTTCTACAGCACCCAGGTGTGTCTTATTAGGTTCTGCAGCAGCTCTAATGAGGTTCTACAGCAGATCGTGGTTTAAAACACTTTTTAAACTTTATGGCCGAAGCTGCTTCGGCGCAGGGAGGTACGCGTTCAGCACACCATGCGCACGACCGTGCATGCGGCTACATAGGAAGTGAATGAGAGCCGCACGCACGGTCGCGCGCATGGTGCGCCGAGCGCGTACCTCCCTGCGCCGAAGCAGCTTCGGCCATAAAGTTTAAAAAGTGTTTTAAACCGCGATACTGCGGTTTAAAACACTAACAAAAATAAGCTCCGGCACCAGCTCACCCTGAGCTGGTGCTCGGTATTTCCTTCTTATACCTGCCACTTCAAGTGGTAGGTTTCCTTTAAACGGACTAAAAACGCATACTTTAAAACTGACCAAAAGCGCCATGTGTGGCATCACCCTAAGGTGTGGACTGTGATGTTACATGCTGTGCATAGGACTGTTTATTTATTTTCACCAGTCAGAGATTGTATGGGATGTAAGAACTAGCACATATATCTATAAGGTCCAGAACTTTTATATCACACTCACTTTATTCCAAAATGTTATGATGAAAAATGATATATTCACACACTGCAGGGGGAGCTTATACCAATCACAGATGCATATGGGAACTTGTGTTTTGCCTGTAAACTACACAAAACGTGATGCTTGTTCCCAATCGCAAGCATTTAGGTCGAAACACATCTGCAGTCAAGACAAATAAGCCAAATAAGCTTGAATTTTGTTTCTAAATGCAATTCAAAGGCAGTGTATGACCGTGGCCTAAGTGTGTTGTCACAGGTGGCTTTTTACACGATGTTAAAAACCGCATGCGGTTTTTGAAAACAGCATCTGTTTTTGTCCATTTTTCCCAATTACCGTATATACTCGTGTGTAAGCCGAGTTTTTCAGCACAAAAAATGTCAATGCACTTTAAAAAAACACAAAAACTTATATACTCACCCTCCGGTGACCCCGATGCGCAGCGCTGCTCCCCCGATGTCATTGAGGCTCCTCTTCTGGCTTCCCAGCTCGTCTTCTGGCTTCCCGGCTCCTCTTCTTTCTTCTGTAACCTCCTGCAGGGAGCTGCCATGTTTTTCCCTGGGCGGGGCATAGTATGACGTCAGCAGCGGCGCATCATACTACTGGGGGCTGGCTGTATACTACTGGGGGCAGGCTGGGGTGGCTGTATACTACTGGGGGCAAGCTGTATACTACTGGGGGCAGGCTGGGATGGCTGACTACTACTGGGGGCAGGCTGTATACTACTGGAGGCAGGCTGGGGTGGCTCTATACTACTGGGGGCAGGCTGTATACTACTGGGGTCAGGCTGGGGTGGCTCTATACTACTGGGGGCAGGCTGTATACTACTGGGGTCAGGCTGGGGTGGCCCTATACTACTGGAGACAGGCTGGGGTGGCTGTATACTACTGGGGGCAGGCTGGCAGGCTGTATACTACTGGGGGCAGGCTGGCCTGGCTGTATACTACTGGGGGCAGGCTGTATACTACTGGGGGCAGGCTGTATACTACTGGGGGGAGGCTGTATACTACTGGGGGAAAGCTGTATACTACTGGAGGCAGGCTGTATACTACCGGGGGCAGGCTGGCCTGGATGTATACTACTGGGGGCAAGCTGGGCTGGTTGTATACTACTGGGGGCAAGCTGGGCAGGCTGTATTCTATAGGGGGCAGGCTGGCTATATACTGGGGTGGGGGGTCTGTGACCAATGCATTTCCCACCCTCGGCTTATACTCGAGTCAATAGGTTTTCCCAGTTTTTGGTGTTAAAATTAGGGGTCTCGGCTTATACTCAGGTCGGCTTATACTCGAGTATATACAGTTATATAGTATATATAGTTATATAGTATATATAGTACAGTTAATTAAGATAATTGGGGAAAACGGACAAACACGTTCCCTTTTTATAAAATGCATTTGTTTTAAAAATGCATGCGTTTTTTAACGGACTTAAAACGCATGTTAAAACTGACCAACATCAGGAAGGCATTGTCACACATAATGATAAATGGCCAATTCACCCATCAAACAGAAAAGGTCCATGTATAAAACAGAGCCAATGTGGCTGATTCTCAGCATAGACAAAATCAGCCACTTTTGTATTTATGTGGACCTACACATATAACACAATACATATCGGTGGATGTACATGTATAGGCTTAGCATTTTAACCCCTCCCTAACTGACGCAAGCTCCCCCACTAACAATGCAACGATTTGTAAAGCGCTATGGAATTTGATGGCGCTATATAAACTCTCTATCCGCCACTGATCATACATAAGCTTCCCCTCCTCCACTGCCAACACACACTCCTCACCTATTGACAACGCACAAGTCTCCATCCCCTGCAGCCAACATACACTCCCTTCACTCCCCTCCCCACACAAAAACCCATATTCACACTCACAAGACACACAAGTCACCCTCCCCCAATGACAACACACAAGCTCCCACTCACAACAATTCCCCCTCCCCCACTCACAACACAGGAGTCTCCCCATTCCCACACACAGCACACACAAGCCCCCTCTTATACACACAAGCATTTGCTGCCCTACTCACTGCAGACAGGGTTCTCTTCCACCACTGAAGTTCCCCTCACCTCATCTCCATTGCTGCCAGTTCCTGGTTATGGCCTCCTGCGCCTGGCTGCAGCAGCTCTGTAAGCTGCAGGATGCAGGACCAGGGAGAGGCCAGAGCTGGGACTGGGGTCTGCAGGAACACTGTTATCCCTCCACTGTGCATCCATATAATAAGGTTAGTTTATCATTTGGATGCATAAGGGAGGGAGGGCAGTGCAGGCAGTAGACAGGGAGTCTGAAGTCCTGCCCGGCCCAACCACACCATGGCACGTCATGTAGTGAGGGGAGGAAAGGAACACCCAAATCATCTGTCCGCTTCCTGGAGATACTACCAGTAAACTCATTGGACAGTCCAGCCAGTTAACCAGCATATATGGGCACAGCACAGTACTAATCCTATCCTGCATAAATGGACACAGTACAGTACAATTACTCATATTCTGAATATATGAGAACTGTGCAATCTCACCACTGTTATCCTTCATATGTGGGCACAGCATTCCTGTGTATACGGGTACTCATTCCTGTGTATACGGGTACTGCATAGAAACAGTACTCCTGTGTAGTAAACATGAGCATACCTCCCTATGCCCTCCCCCCAGAAGCTCCCCCTCATATTACACCTCTCACAGCGGTTGCCCCTCATATTACCTCCCTTCCCCAACAGAAAACACTCAAACTGTGCCCCTAGTTCCTCCTGCTGCTTAATAATAAACACAGTTATTCACCTTTCCCCATTCCCCCAGAGCAGCAACTCTTCTCTGCTGATGTGTACAGCACTGCAGCTACAGGCAGGATGACATCATCACATTGCGCCTGCCTTGTGTACAGGAAGTACTATTACTATTAATATTAGGAGAGGTAGCTGCCTCCTGCACTGGGAGGTTTGTATGTGGTAGGTGGCCACAGGAGGCAGCTGTTTGTCTCATGTAAAATAGGCAGAGTCAGCTGTGACTCCTTACAGAGGGCAGTAACTTGAGATAAATCTGCGCATTTTATGAGAACTGCTGAGTGTTTCTGTCGCTGTAAACCTCTAATAAACACCAATAATCTGCAGTTTACTAATATATGATATGCAGCTGCCCTCACACTGCTACTTCTAGGCAATTGATTTGCATAAGAGCCTTTTAACCAATGAATAATAGATGAGGAATTTGGCATGTAACACTGTTAGAACTACGACCAGGAGGACTTTTTTTTTCGTTTTACAGACACGGATACATTAGTGTATGTCAAAAGTGCTAATTCTCTGCAAAATAGCTTTATGGGGGTTTTGTCAGGAACAAAAAAGCATGAAAACCAACAACAAAAAAAATAGATTTTCATTTAGAAAGCCTATAATATTCCATGGATAGCAATAACCTAATATTGGAATATTATCAATACAAGAATATGGACTGTAGGACAATGGATAGACGCATGGTTTTTAAATGTCAGATGGACTGTGCAAAAGATCAGCCTGTATTAAGGCCCCGGCAAATGGGCATGAGCCATATATTCCTTGCCAAGTACAAAAATGAAAAGTGTTCATGGAAACATATTGTAGTATGATCACTCTGGGACCCTGGGCTGTCAGTAACAGAGGCACTTCACAACAGAGAGATAATATTGAGCACAGTGCTGAAGAGGTTAAGCAGCAAGGAATGGAGATATATCACTCTTGGAGAGTGACTGTCAATCTTGAGCTTGCCCCTGCTGTGCCTGCGAAAACACTGCCTCATCTGTGACTTATATATAGTGCCTCTGCAGGGAAAGGGTTAAGGTCAATGTGAACAAAGAACTCTCCAAACACAAACTAACATATACATATACAGTGGGGGAAATAAGTATTTGATCCCAGGTCAATTTTGCAAGTTTTCCCACCTACAACAAATGGAGAGGTCTGTCATTTTTATGGTAGGTAATTTTAAACTGTGAAAGACAGAATCTAAAAAACTCCAGAAAATCACTTTTTATGATTTTTAAATAATTAGCATTTGATTGCATGAAATAAGTATTTGATCCCCTATCAACAAGAAAGGATTATTGGTCTCTTATGTTAGCGCTGTTAGTTAGCTGTTATTCTTTAAAAATCTCCTCCTACCTGCATTAACCCCTTCCCGCCACAGCCCTTTTCCATTTTTGTGGTTTCATTTTTCACTCTGTACAGAGCCGAGTGACAGATTGATTTCTGCGTAACAAATTGCACTTCAAAATGGTGGTATTTGTTCTTCCATGCTGTGTACTGGAAGGCGGGAAAAAAATCCAAATGCAGTGAAATTGGTGAAAAACCGCATTTGTGACATTTTCTTGTGGGCTTGGATTTTATTCTTTGGGTTGGTATGATTACGGGGATACCAGATTTGTATAGGTTTTGTAATGTTTTCATACATTTACAAAAATTAAAACTTTTTCATACTTTGGTGTACCATAGTGTTCATACTTTTAATGCTATAATTTTTAGGACTGTACAACCTTTTGATAACCTTTTATAAAATTTTATATACTTTTTAAAATGGCAAAAAAGTGCGCCGTGGAAAACTGTTATTATATTTTGATAGTTCGGCATTTTCGGACGCAGCAATATCTAATGGGGCACATTTACTTACCTGGTCTCTGCGCGATCCCCGAGGTGCGTTGTAAGATGAGGATGAAGTCTGCCGCTATTCAACAAGATTGTGCGCCCAATATCCTGCATGTGTCGCTTTCCCGCTCACGGTTGAGTCTTCCAGTTATAGTGGGTCTTCCAAGTATGACAATTACTCAAAACACACAACCACGGAAGCTAAGGAGTGGCTCCATATGTTGCATTTCAAGGTCCTGGGGTGGTACAGCCAGTCTCTAGGCCTGAACCGAATCAGAAATCTTTGGAGGGAGCTGAAACTCAATTGCCCAGCGACAGCCTCAAAACCTGAGAGATCTGGAGAAGATCTGTATGGAGGAATGGGCCAAAATTCCTGCTGCAGTGTGCGCAAACTTGGTTAAGAAATACAGGAAACGTCTGACCTCTGTAATCTGTTTCTGTATCAAATATTACGTTCTGTTTTTCTCTGGTATCGAATGCTTATTTCATGCAATAAAATGCTAATTAGTTATTAGCAAATTCGGCCTGGAATCAAATCCCTCACTGTGTGTATATATATATATATATATATATATATATATTATATAAAGTGGCCGGTGAGTGTGTGTATATATATACATATATATATATATATATATATATATATATATACACACTCACTGGCCACTTTATTAGGTACACCATGCTAGTAACGGGTTGGACCCCCTTTTGCCTTCAGAACTGCCTCAATTCTTCGTGGAATGGATTCAACAAGGTGCTGGAAGCATTCCTCAGAGATTTTGGTCCATACTGACATGATGGCATCACACAGTTGCCGCAGATTTTCGGCTGCACATCCATGATGCGAATCTCCCGTTCCACCACATCCCAAAGATGCTCTATTGGATTGAGATCTGGTGACTGTGGAGGCCATTTGAGTACAGTGAACTCATTGTCATGTTCAAGAAACCATTCTTAGATGATTCCAACTTTATGAAATGGCGCATTATCCTGCTGAAAGTAGCCATCAGATGTTGGGTACAATGTGGTCATAAAGGGATGGACATGGTCAGCAACAATACTCAGGTAGGCTGTGGCGTTGCAACAATGCTCAATTGGTACCAAGGGGCCCAAAGAGTGCCAAGAAAATATTCCCCACACCATGACACCACCACCACCAGCCTGAACCGTTGATACAAGGCAGGATGGATCCATGCTTTCATGTTGTTGACGCCAAATTCTGACCCTACCATCCAAATGTCGCAGCAGAAATCGAGACTTATCAGACCAGGCAACATTTTTCCAATCTTCTACTGTCCAATTTCAATGAGCTTGTGCAAATTGTAGCCTCAGTTTCCTGTTCTTAGCTGAAAGGAGTGGCACCCGGTGTGGTATTCTGCTGCTGTAGCCCATCTGCCTCAAAGTTCGACGTACTGTGTGTTCAGAGATGCTCTTCTGCCTACCTTGGTTGTAACGGGTGGCGATTTGAGTCACTGTTGCCTTTCTATCAGCTCGAACCAGTCTGACTATTCTCCTCTGACCTCTGGCATCAACAAGGCATTTCCGCCCACAGAATTGCCGCTCACTGGATGTTTTTTCTTTTTCTGACCATTCTCTGTAAACCCTAGAGATGGTTGTGCGTGAAAATCGCAGTAGATCAGCAGTTTCTGAAATACTCAGACCAGCCCTTCTGGCACCAACAACCATGCCACGTTCAAAGGCACTCAAATCACCTTTCTTCCCCATACTGATGCTCGGTTTGAACTGCAGGAGATTGTCTTGACCATGTCTACATGCCTAAATGCACTGAGTTGCCGCCGTGTGATTGGCTGATTAGAAATTAAGTGTTAACTAGCAGTTGGACAGGTGTACCTAATAAAGTGGCCGGTGAGTGTATATATATATATTGGGAGATTTGGCCCACTATAGACAGTGATACCAAAGTACAGTCCAAACAGGTCTCGTCTGTATTTACTTCAACAGCAGGAACAAAATAAAACAGCTGTCACATTCAGGCATCAAAACATAAACAAAATCCTACCTGTCTGGGTGCTAGCTAAACAGAGTTCCCCTAACTCACCACTAAAACATAAAAGATGTCTCTGCTCCCGGCACAGAGGTCACGGCTGTGTTCACTCTCCAGGCTCCTTTCAGAGCCAACTCTCTCTGCTCTGCTCAGCAGCTTTATGCAGCCTGATTAGGCTGCTCCCACCACCTGTGTCCAAGGTGCTGGACAACACAACCTCCACATTAAGGCCTTGCATAGTAGAAAAACCCAGGGGAAACATATCTCCCATTCACAGTTAACCCCTTCAGTGTCTCACATAACCTGCCCCTCTGTTTGACCCTGTCGGGAGGAACACCTTTGGCCATCAGACAGTGGGTACGAGACAGGGCATCGGCATTCTCATGCAGCTTTCCTGCTCGGTGTTCTACCGTGAACTTGAAATTTTGTAACATTAGAAACCACCTTGTGACCCTGGCATTCCTCTCTTTAGCCTCTCTTTTTCCTCTCCAACTGTCGACCTATTAAGTAATATCTCAGGGATTCCAGGGCCCATTTGATCGCTAAGCACTCCCTTTCAACTATACTATAATTCTTCTCAGGGGAAGTGAGCGGGCGGCTAAGGAATGTCACGGGATGTTCCTCACCCTCCACTACTTGGGACAGGACAGCCCCTAAGCCTACATCAGAAGCGTCAATCTGCACAATAAAGGTCTTGGTGATCAGTACCGGTCCCTCGCACAAAACTATTTTAAGTCGCTGAAACGCCCCCTCAGCCTCTTCACTCCACTTTACCATCACAGACCCGTTACCCTTGGTCAGGTCAGTCAGGGGTGCCGCTATTGTCGCAAAATTGGGAATAAATCGTCGATAATAGCCCACTATGCCTAGGAAAGCCCTCACCGGCTTCATACTCACGGTCGTGGCCACTGCTGTATCGCCTCCACATAATTTACCTGGGGTTTGATGACCCCTCGCCCAAAATGGTTTGCCCTCAACCCTGCCACCTTAAGGGAGGCTACCACTGTTTGTACCTTGGCTAGATGACTCTCCCAATCGTTGCTATAAACTATAATGTCATCCAGGTAGGCCAAGGCATATCTAAGGTGAGGTTTTAGCATAAGATCCATTAACCTCTGGAATGTGGCGGGAGCCCCATGTAGCCCAAAGGGGAGTACGACATAATGAAATAGGCCATCAGGAGTAACAAAAACTGTCTTCTCTTTAGCCTACCAAAACCCTTTTACCTACCAAAACCCTTTTGTCAGGTCAAGGGTGGAGAAGAACCTAGCCTGTCTCAGCTGTTCAATAAACTCGTCAACTCTGGCCATAGGGTAGGAATCAAATTTAGATACCTTGTTCAACTTCCTAAAGTCATTGCAGAACCGTAGGGAACCATCAGACTTGGGAATTAATACAATAGGACTAGACCAGTCACTTTTAGACTCCTCGATAACCCCTAGGTCTAACATCTGCCTGAGTTCTTCGGATTTTGCATGTCAACGTGCTTCAGGGACCCGGTAGGGTTTTAGATGCACCTGGATGTGGGGATCAGTTATGATGTCATGCTTGATGACTGAAGCACAACCCGGTTACTTAGAGAACACATCGATGTTTCAGAGCACAAACTCCTTCGCTTCCTGAAACTGGGCCCAGGAGAGGGACTCCGAGATCCGTACTTCAGGTACCTTGGCATCGGGTACACCTACCTCCTGTGTCACATTCTTGGGGACAGACGCTTTTTCTACTCCCACGGCTATCAGGGACTCTCTTTCCTTCCATGGCTTTAGGAGGTTCACGTGGTATATCTGTTCGGGTTTCCTCATCACCGGCTGATATACCTTGTAGTTAAACCTACTTTCTCCATGACTTCATATAGACCTTGCCATTTCGCCAAGAACTGACTCTCAACAGTGGGCACAAGAACTAAGACTCAGTCGCATGGGTTAAAGGTCCTGAGTCTGGCTGACCTATTGTAGACTCTACACTGGGTCTCATGTGCCCTTGTCTTGTGCTCATTTACAAGGGGCATCACCGCCGCTATGCAGTCCTGCATAAGGAAGATGTGTTCAATCACACTATGGTGGGGGGTCCTTTCCTGTTCTCAGGTCTCCTTATCTACGTCCAGGAGCCCACATGGGGAACGGCCATATAACAGCTCAAAGGGTGAGAAACCTATGGAAGACTGGGTAACCTCACGTATGGCAAACATCAGATAGGGCAACAAACAGTCCCAGTCCTTCCCATCTTTGCTGACCACCCTCTTTAGCATACCCTTCAAGGTCTTGTTGAACCTCTTGACCAGGCCGTCTGTCTGAGGATGATATACAGAGATGCAGAGCTGTAACCTACAGTAATTTACACATCTCCTTCATTACTCTAGACATGAATGGGGTCCCCTGGTCAGTCAAGATTTCCTTGGGGAGGCCCGTGCTGGAGAACCTGGAACAGCTCCCTAGCAATGTTTTTGGAGGAGGTGTATCTTAACGGAATCGTCTCTGAATACCACGTAGGGTAGTCCAGGATAACCAGGATGTACTGGTGCCCCCTTGTGGATTTTACTATGGGGCCAACCATATCCATTGAAATCCATTCAAACGGCACCTCTTTGATTGGTAACAGGACCAGAGGACTCCTGAAGTGGGACAACGGGGCAGTTAGTTGACACTCGGGGCAGGAGCTACAATACTGGTTTACCTTCCTCACCCCAGGCCAGTAAAATCTCTGTAGGTTCCTCTCTCGAGTCTTCTCAGCACCCAAGTTACCTCCTAGCACATGTTTATGTGCCAAATCGAACACCAGCCTACGAGCATCGGAAAATAGCTCAGCAGCAGCAGGACAAGTGGTTTGTGACTGTGGGAAGGGTCCAGAAAACAGTTCCTCAGAGTATGCCGTTTCAAATGCCAAATTTTGGTGGGAGGGGGCAGACTGGGGGGAAGGAGGCTGAGGTGGAGGAGCTGGAGGAGTGCCGATTTCGGTGACATGGGTGGACTGCGTGGAAGACTGACTGGTGGACAAATGGCTAGAAGCATTATCCGCAATCCACGACATCACCTCTTCGCACTGTTCTGGCCTCAACAGTGCTCTACCATGAGTCCCAGTAACTTGAGACATGATGAACCTAGGGAGTGTACCTCTGCGGCGTTCCCCTGCTCCCCCATCAGCAGGTGGTGTCTCACCCCGCCCAGGACCACGGCCTCTGACCCCTGCAGTAGTTGGACGCCCACGTCCACGCCCTCGTCCTCTACCCCTAGCCCTCGGGTTAAACATTTTCCAAATTAAAGTGTAAACTTGAAAAAAAAAAATTTTGTGTTTATTTTTTTTAAGTTTTTTATTTTTTTTAACAAAACGATGCTATCCTATTGCTATGGCTAGTTTCTAACCTACACTGACAGCACACAACTGGATTTTGTGCTTTGCAAGATGAGTTTGAGCTATAAAATGAAATAAAGGTAAAAAAAAAAAATAAATCAGCAGACTCTGCCTAATTCTAATCAAACCCCTAATAAATTGTCCCACTTCGGTGTTTGAGGTGGATATGCGTGTCACTAAGAGCTAAACACAACGGTCGCAGGTCTCCCAGCAAATTCCTCACAGTATGGTACTAGCTGCACTACTAGTGCCAGCAAGCCCAGCCACAAGCAAACAAAAAAAAGGAAAATATAACGCTATTGTAGGCCTAAGTAAGCCGTTGGGGTTCTCCTATGGCTATTTTGTAGCCTACAATGAGAGCACACTGCTTTGCAAGATGAGTTTGAGCTATAAAATGAAATAAAGGTAAAAAATAAATAAATCAGCAGACTCTGCCTAATTCTAATCAAACCCCTAATAAATTGTCCCACTTTGGTGTTTGAGGTGGATATGTGTGTCACTAAGAGCTAAACACAACGGTAGCAAGTCCCCCTGCAAATTCCTCACAGTATGGTACTAGCTGCACTACTAATGCCAGCAAGCCCAGCCACAAGCAAATAATAAAAAAAAAAAGTATAACGTTGTTGTAGCCCTAAGAAGGGCTGTTGGGTTCTTGTAGAATCACTCCTGCCTAACACTATTCTAATAGAACACCCTAACGCTTTCCCTGACCAGCAGCAGCTCTCTCCCTAGTGGCATCCAGACACAGAATGATCCGAGCAGCGCGGGCATCGGCTAGTCTATTCCAGGGTCACCTGATCTGGCCAGCCAACCACTGCTATCGACGTGTAAGGGTACCACGTCATGCTGGGTGGAGTGCAGAGTCTCCTGGCTTGTGATTGGCTCTGTTTCTGGCCGCCAAAAAGCAAAACGGCGGGAGATGCCATTTTCTCGAGCGGGCAAAGTATTCGTCCGAGCAACGAGCAGTTTCGAGTACGCTAATGCTCGAACGAGCATCAAGCTCGGACGAGTATGTTCGCTCATCTCTATTTGGGACTTTACCCAGTGGGTGAGTGAGTAGTAGTCCTCCCTTTTCTGTGGATTCTTCTGGACCCTCATAATCAATAATCCTGTTTTCTGTCAATATTTTTTATGAATTGTATAAAAATTGTATGAATATGTATATAGTTACAGTACTGGAAACAAGCGTATTACATATTTAAAGTAGCAGAACCAAGCTTACTACATTAATGCAGCACAACCTAGTTTATTATATACATCAATAAAATAGCTAAGCACAAAGATGGAGTACTAACACCAGGATTACTACATAAATACAATATTAGAATTAAGCTTACTACATACCAGATAACAAACCAGAACCAACTAAGGCAGTGATGGCTAACCTATGGCACTGGTGCCAGAGGTGGCACTCGGAGCCCTTTCTGTGGGCACTCAGGCCATCACCAGAAATGACTCCAGGTATCTTCCTGCAGTCCCAGACAGCCCAGGACTTGCTGTGCACAGAGCTATTTTAAAGTGACAGCTTTACCTGGGACTATGTTCTGCTTTATTGATGTCCTCAGGTGCTGGTATCAATGAAAACTGTGACAGAGAAGGGAGTATAAATCACAAATAGAATTTCTGTGTTGGCACTTTGCGATAAATAAGCGGGTCTTTGTTGTAGTTTGGGCACTCGGCCTCTAAAAGGTTCGCCATCACTGAACTAAGGGCACGTTCACACGGCCATTTGGGGACGTATATACGTCCCCCGTAGGCCGGCAATGGACACACGGCACACACTTGCGGCACTGAACCGTTCCGTACCTGGGAGAAAGATAGAACATGTTCTATCTTTCCCCAGAATACGTCCCTGTGCGCCCTACATTGCTGTGGATGCCCTACATCATCTCCTTCTCCTGGGCACACATTTGTGTGAAAATAGCCTAACACCGACTGGCCTCGCAGTAGAAAGCTTATCTGCATAACAGAAGCCACCAATGGTGGAAGGGGGTGGTATTGGATTGGATTCTGAAGCACATCACAATATGCCAATATACAGTTCACTATGTGAAGCAGGCCTATTAACTCCTCAACCAAGACAAATACATTTGAGAGTTTAAGCGCTTGGCACAGATGAATATAACTATTCAACCGCAGTTAGTTGCTAAATTATGAAAGTGTGGCCAAGTCTTACATTTTTCTCTGTTTACTCCATTTACTATTTTATTTTCTGTAGATTTTGCTGACACAAATCAAACTATTTTCTAAATCAAATGATTTTATAAATTAAATTTATACAGTGTGATAAATAGGCAAATTTGATATTTGAATCTTAGTTCAAATACAATTTTTATGAAGGTTTTATCTAAGGTGTATTCTTAATTTTCTATGTGGCCTTATGGATTGTTTGTTTCTTGCTGGATAAGGACATGATTGGGTTTAGGTCTTGTCAATAGAAGATTAACATTAAACATTTTTCGTTCTATTCAGTTATTTACTTGTATAAAATTATCTGTCTCCCTGCCAGCAAAGATGATCGAATTATGGGGGTTTCTGTGCAAGACTGGAAGTCAGCTCATGTCTACATGACAGGGAATGAGTTAGAAGAGCGAGAGCTAGGAGAGTAATGATAAAACAGGCAGGGCCGCATCTGCCATGAGTCTGGGTAAAGTCCCCGCCTCAGGCGGCAGATTGCTGACCCATTTCAGAGGCGGCATTTCACCACCCATAGCATGGAATTGCTAATGACTGGTAAGTCTGTGCTACCTTAAAAATAAATATAGGTGCCTTAAAAGGTGGTGGGGAGGGAGTCTACATATACAGGGGGAAAGAGGGTGCGTATACAGGGGGAAAGAGGCTGCCTATACAGGGGGGGGGTGGCTGTGTTTACAGGGGGGAGAGAGGCTGTGTATACAGTGGGGAGGCTGTATATACAAGGAGGAGAGAGGATTTGTATACAAGGGGGCAAAGGCTGTGTATACATGGGGGAAGGGAGGATTTGTATACTGGGGGGCTGAGTATACAGGGGGGAGGCTGTGTCTACGGGGGAGAGGCTGTGTATACTGGGGGAAGTGAATATACATGGGGAGAGGCTGTGTATACAGGGGGAAAGAGGCTGCGCATACAGGGGGAAAAGGCTGCGTATACAGGGGGGAGAGAGGCTTCGTGTACAGGGGGGAGAGAGGCTATGTATACAAGGGGGAGAGAGGCTGTGTTTTCAGGGGGGAAGAGAGGCCGTGTATTCAGGGCGGAAGAGAGGCTGTGTATACAGGGTGGATAGGCTGTGTATACAAGGGGGAGAGGCTGTGTACTGCTGCGGGAGGCTAAATTAGGGCACCTAATAAATTGTGGGTGCTGTACAGTCATGGCCAAAAGTTTTGAGAATGACACAAATATTATATTTTCACATGATCTGTTGCCCTCTGGTTTTTATGTGTGTTTGTCAGATGTTTTTATCACATACAGAAATACAAGTACAATCATATTATTAGTAACAAAAGCTTTTATTGACAGAATGAGTTAATGCAGCAAGTCAATATTTGCAGTGTTGACCTTTCTTCTTCAGGACCTCTGCAATTCTCCCTGGCAGCTCTCAATCAACTTCTGGACCAAATCCTGACTGATAGCAGTCCATTCTTGCACAATCGATGCTTGCATTTTGCCACAATTTGTTGGTTTTTGTTTGTCCACCCGTCTCTTGATGATTGACCACAAGTTCTCAACGGGATTAAGATCTGGGGAGTTTCCAGGCCATAGACCCAAAATCTCTATGTTTTGTTCCCTGAGCCATTTAGTTATTACCGTTGCTTTATGTCAAGGTGCTTGCTCCATCATGCTGGAAAAGGCATTGTTGATCACTAAACTGCTCTTGGACGATTGGGAGAAGTTTTTGGTACCATTCTGTATTCATGGATGTGTTTTTAGGCAAGACTGTGAGAGAACTGATTCCCTTGGCTGAGAAGCAACCCCACACATGAATGGTTGCAGGATGCTTTACAGTTGGCATGAGACAAGACTGGTGATATCACTCACCTTGTCTTCTCCAAGGCCTTGGAGAGAAAGGGTTGCTGCTGCAGTGGAAAGAGATTACCACTGCTTTTCAATCAGCTATATTTTTCAATCAGCTATATTTTGTTGAATAAAATGATTTTGTGATCAAACATTGGTTGAACCTGAAATCAATGTAGCAGCGCACTGAGGAAGCTCCACTTTTTTCCCTTTAATCCACTGCCATGATGTTTTTTTCTGGAGGGAAGTGGCTTCTTTGCTACCCTCCTTGACACCAGGCCTTGCTCCGCCTCACAGTGCGTGCAGATGCACTCACACCTGCCTGCTGCTGCCATTCCTGAGCAAGCTCTGGACTGCTGTTAGCCTGATCCCGAAGCTGAAAAACTTTTAAGAGACTATCCTGGCGCTTGCTGGTCCTTCTTGAGCACCCTGGAGCCTTTTTGGCAACAATGGAACCTCTCTCCTTGAATTCCTTGATGATGCGATAAATTGTTGACTGAGGTGCAATCTTTCTAGCTGCGATACTCTTCCCTGTTAGGCCAGTTTTGTGTAGTGCAATGATGACTGCACATGTTTCTTTAGAGATAACCATGGTTAACAGAAGAGAAACAATGATGCCAAGCACCAGTCTCCTTTTAAAGTGTCCAGTGGTGTGATTCTTACTTAATCATGACAGATTGATCTCCAGCCCTGTCCTTATCAACACCCACACCTGTGTTAATGGAGTAATCACTGAAACGATGTTAGCTGCTCCTTTTTAGGCAGGCCTGCAATGAAGCTTAAATGTGTTTTGGGGAAAAAAGTTCATTTTCTAGGCAAATATTGACTTTGCAATTAACTACTGTTAAGCTGATCACTCTTTATAACATTCTGGAGTATATGCAAATTGCCATTATAAAACCTGATGCAGTAGACTTTGTAAAAATTAACATTTGTATAATTCTCAAAACTTTTGGCCATGACTGTATATACTATAATTCGGGTGACTATATAAAGGATGTGGGGAATAGTGTGTTCAGTGATTTTTTGAGGATAATATATATATGAAACATGCTCTATTATACTGTAAGTGACTGTGGTATTTTTAGGGGTGCAGTGTAGAGTTGTGGTGCATAGAGCTGAAGACATTTGACTGTAAGTTCAGCAGAGAAAAACCACGGCCAGGAGAAATCGTAAAGAAGTCTTTTTTCCGATGGAGCAGATCATCACCTGTAAGGTACTACTGTCTGTGTCACTGACTGACTACTAGTGTGTAAGGTAGCATCATCGGGTCCGGCGTAAAAGCTAGAATCTGCCTTGAACACAGGGACTGGCAACTTTGAAGAGACAACCCCATGACTTTATCCTCTTTGCTGGCAAGGAGCCAGGTATACTTTAATGTACAAAAATTGGGGTTGGTTTTATGGGTTTTTTTTTTGTTTTATACATATATTTAGCTTTCCTGTGTACCGCTTTCTGCAAGTGTCTTCTCCTATTTTGTAATGGTGCCCTAATGAAGGGGACTGGCTGTGTGCCCCAGTTTTATAGCCGATACAGAAACAGGTTGCTGACAAAGCTGTTGAAATAAGATGGGCAGCTATCGATGTATTAAGGTTTTGTTGATCAGTGTCAAAAATGGTAAAGAAACTTATTACATCACCCGGCTCAGTGGGAGAGTGTGGGATGTGTCCAAACAATGAGGTGGCGCTGCCAGAAACAGGAGGGGGTTGCTGAAACCAGAACATGAGATTTGAAAAATAGAGTAAGATTCATATTTTACATGTCATCAACAATGAAGCACATTTAATGACACTGGTTATGAAATGTGGCAGCAAGACTACACAGAATATCACACATTTTCATCAGTGTAATGCAGAGGTATCATAGGGACATATTTTAATGGTTGCTCTTTGGCAACAAGTTTTTAATGCTTTTCTGCCCTGCTCTTTAATGAAAATCCTGCTATGCAGAGCTTTTGGTTGCTGTTGCTTTTCATATAGGAAAATCTCACATCCAATCAATAATTTACTGTAGGATATGAAATCAGAGTGGTCTCATCCAATATTAACAAAAGTTGCCAGCAGTATTGTTTTAAGCAAAAGCATAAGTGGAAGTAATGCTCTGCTCTTTATGGGCAATCGTCGTATCCGTACTATCAGTAAGCGCTCTGTACTGTGTGTCTTAGACACCAGAACAGACTGGGTTTTTTAAATTTTTCCAATAAACATTGGGAATATGAGACAAACAGCAAACTAATCAGAAAGACTTATGGAACATCAATAAGTGATCAGGGCAAGGACCAAATGTACACGGCTGCTAAGAGCAGTAGTAAACTAACAAAGAAATCTGAATGTGCCAGTTATAGTTCTAAAGGTGTACTGCTCAAACATACACAAAACAGACCTGCATACACAAAACCCCCTGTAGTCAAAAGCCTCTCACTAAGATAATCCAGTCCCCTATAATGTACTGACGTGACGCAACCACGTCCAAACATTGCTGTGTACAGTTGGGAATCTGTTCCTTCTGGAATAGAAATACTGGTTTGGTTTTTACCCACATCATGTCATCAGGCTTTGTGAAAGTCATTCTTGATGGTAGAGGGCTGCCTAAAAACGGAGCAAAAAAAAAAACATTGTTTTTCTTATGAAATCCTGGAATATGTATTTGCATATTTCTGGAGTGGGTTGAGTGAAAACTAAGGAGTGCACTTAAGGGATAATCAAGGGTAACGCCAGTGTCAGTTCAGGCTGAGAATCAGTAAGGCTATAAAGTTTTATTAATACGAGATACAATTTACCATTTACAGGAAACTACTTTATATCAAATTATGAACTCTTATGCCTCATAAAATAGAGGTATTCAGAAATCCAGCAAAATGTGTTTTAGACTTATGTACTGTGACTTGGAAAAGTATTAGACCCATGATGAATTCTTACGTATTACTTTCTGCAGATTGTCACAGGTCAATCTTTAAAACTGTAAAATAATAAGGGCCTAAATTGTTAGTTAATAGATAAGCAGCTATACCAAAATGCCATGACTAGTCTTTTGTAAGGCATTGATGTTTTTCTTCTTGAAACTATTCCAATGTTGCTTGAAGATGGTAATTTTCTGCATCTAAAAAAAGACCACAATATTAAAATGCCTACCAATTACAACTAAAGAACCACAAAAAGGTGAAAAACTAAAAAGTTACTTTTAAACATTATCACGCAAAGGCTATATGTGATTGCTTGTCTGAGTAACAAACATAGGAGGACGCTATCGATAATGGACAATGTGTCACTAATGTCATGGAAAGAAACCACTATTTCCCTATAGACCGTAGCACAGAATACCTGTATTTACAGTGCATGCAGATTAGGGCAGAGAATATGTTATGGTGTATGTCACACCTTTGTGCAAGTTGATGATGGACCTAAATCAGTGATGGGCAACCTTTTGAGCTTGGTGTGTCAAAATTCGCCAAAAAACCGAGCATAACTCGGGTGGTGTGTCACCTTGACAAAAAAGAAACACAATTTTGTGATATTTATAGTTTAAATAACAAATATGTATAATTATTTAACTTCTAGGGTACTTTAACCCTAGGTTGTCTGATTGATCCTACCATATACTGCCATACTACAGTCTGGCAGTATATGGGGGATTTTCCACATCTATTACTATGTGCAAATCGGTTGCAATCAGACACGTGTGGAAATGTTTAGTAACCTGCAAACTTTCAGTCATGAAAGTTCACAGGTTATAGCGAGGATGCAGGCGCCGCTGTCTGCATCTCCTTCATGAGGAGTAAAATAATCGCAATGTATGGCGATTTGCAAGGCGTTGCAATTATTTCAGGGCTTGTGCGTCCCAAAACTGACATACAAGCCCTGATGACTGTCTTTCATCATACAGTACACTGACATTACTCACTGTATGATGAGAGTGGTTGTCCTCCCTCATCCCTGCTGTGGAGATGCTCAGTGTAGAGGTGGCAGCTGCTGGGACATCACAAAAGGCAGCAGCGATGTAGCCTGTGTGTGTTGCCTCCCTCCCCCTCCACAACTATCAGGAGCTGCAGAGGAGTTTCTGGAGTTCATGGCCAGGTCACCTCTCCTGCTGTACCCCGTGCTGATACCTGGGCTGACTGGAGACATGAGGCACAGCTCACACAGGTGAAGGGGCCGGCCCGGGGGAGGAGGAGGAGGGGGGGAGTGCTGGGAGCTCAGTGCATGACAATCTCTCAGCCTCCCACTAATGCACCTAACCGAGGATGAAACTTAACTCTCGGGCAGCCGCGTGTCACTGAAAATGGCACTGACACGCATGTCATAGGTTCGCCATCACTGACTTAAATGATGGTGTCATGAAGTTTTTGTCATTTTGATGGCACAGATAGTGCTGAATACTGACAGAGGCTATGAATACATATGTGAACAGAGTGTAATATTAACACTATATTTTATATAATTATGACATATACAGAGATCAGTGCAATGTGTATGAAAGCATGCTGATGGAAATCATTAAGGAAACAAAATTGTCAAAAATATTTCTCTTGACAGATTCTCTTACATACTGTATGCCAATAAAATCATGAATATCATGAAGATAACTTCCTAAATGCTAAATCACTAGCCCTGTGTGTGCACATGTGAAACAACACTGTTTGTGGACACATTGGGGCTTATTTACTAAGGGTCTGCGGAATGCACTTTCATCAGATTTTGGAATTTTTCAGGATTTGTGCCACTGGGGGTGTATGTTTATTGGCCTCCTAGGATCCCCCATTGAACCTACCACCATGCTTACGGGTAAGCACTAACTGATTATGTGCATAGTGGGAGCCGGAAGGTACCTCCGGTCCCTACCTCGCATAGGATTGTATTGAGGATATATTTTCTGCATCAATTACCACTATTCATCAGACTGTGTAGTCTGTAGTACTTTTTATTCACCTCTAGGTTCTGGGGTTCCTTTAGGGCGCTTATGTTTTCGATGGTTGCCCCAATCTCCATCAGGGGCTAATTGTTTCCCCCATTTCTGTCCCTACTATGTGGTTCTTTGTAATGTGTGTATTGCCATTCTAATAAAATATATTGTGAATTTTATTCATTTTCTGATGGCTTTTTTCCACCTCTCTTTTGGGTTGTAGTTTGTGCCGCTGTTACAGCTATTTAGAAGGGGATTGTGTGATGCACAATTGGAATTTGGTGCTTCAGTGCCGGCATTCAAGCAACAGAAATTGGGGGGCGGGAAGATCCAGTTGATTCGGATTGAGTGCGGGATTTAATATTCAAATTGTGTCCCAACCAGTGCACTTACATACACCAGGAAGAAGATGGTGAACTCTGGCGGACCTGAGCGGGAAAGCGACACATGCAGGAAATCGGGCGTACAATCTTAGTGAATCGTGGCACAGTGCATTGTCGTCGGACAATGCACTTTGGGTGAACTCTGTCGGCCGGGTAAGTAAATGTGCCCCATTGTGTGACCTGTAAGTTCTAGCAGTTCTCTTCATTGCAGCCTCTATCTTTGGTTTCCCCATTGAGCTGTAGGGTGAAAATCTTGCTGCAGGTAAGTCCAGTTGGTGGTTCTGTTCAATAAATGACAATGGTATCTACATGCACATTGGTTAATGGTTAGACCACTGACTAGAAGAGACTAAAACCCAAAGCAACCAGGAATTATAATAAATAATAATTAACATAGCTATAGCAGTGCCAATGTATCATGCCTTCAAGGTCAGTTTTCTCTGGCTTCACTACTTCTGCTCTATACTGACTGCAGGTGGGACACTATGTATGATGCAATAGATGCTGTTTAGCAAGTGCTATTCATTGTTTCAGTTCAAATTTGCTTTTAATAAACAAGCAATGGTAGTAGCTGTACAAAAGTTTATCAGTAATAAAAACAATAATGTTTATGAGTGTAATTTTGAAAAATACAGTTCCAGAAATGACTTTATATCAAATACTAAGCTCGGGAAGTAGGGGGGTGTGTGTAAGAGGTCTGACTTCAATAGAATAGAGGGAGGGGATAAGAATCATATCTGAAAAGTAGGAAACAGAGGCAGAAGGAGATGATGGTGAATGAGTAACGCCTTTAACTATTGAAAATGGAGCTATAGAAAATCTTGCTGGGGAATGGAGTTTATCCAACCAAGGAGGCCATGTATGTAAGAATCAAAAGTGAATATTTTTTGCGCCTTGGGTATAATTATGTCTCTTTTCTTGTGATACATGTTTAGTATTTTTTGCTTTTTTTTACACCTTTTGTTGCAAATGTCTCAAATTCACATGGACACAAGCCACATGAGGGGTTATAAACAGGAGTGGATACTACTGTAAATTATGGATTTGAGGCTGTGTCCTGCATTTTTAAGCACTCTAGTCATATCCCAGAGAGAGGATGACATATAAAGCTGGGGTGCATGTGTGACAACACATGTCACATGACGCATCACAACAGCTGAGAAGAGGAGATTTGCCTAATTACATTACTGTCAACATGGTGTTTACAAAATGCATCTGTTAACAACATGTTAACACTCACATTAACATAGCTTTGACGAATGTGTTGACGCCATGTGTAACCATTCCCTTAGAAGTCACAAATAAATTCCAATAAAATGTGAATGCAAAAAGGTATGAATTAAGAAAAAAAAACACACAGCCCAAACTTTCAATGCCCAACAGGTTTATGTGCAAAAGTTTAAACATTTAAAGCATGTACAATAATTCCAAATTACATGTTATAACTGGGTCCAAGAAAAAAATCCCTCCTCTGCACCAGGTGCAGATTTGCACCTAAAAAGTCTCATAAACAAGCAAAAAAGGTGATACAAAAGTAAAAAGTCGCATGGAAAATAAAGATACATAAGGCACACTGCACATGGTGCAGACAAAGGTATACTTGAAAAAAATACAGCAAAAAACACAAAAATGAGACAAATAAACTAGCAAAATTAAAATAATTGTCCCCCATTGAGTTCTAGACACTTGCTTTGCATGACATTGGGTTACCAGGAGCAGCACTAAGGAGTGCTGGGCACTAGAAATGGCTCCTTAACTGATTAGGCTTCTGAAGAAAAGGCAGTAAAACAATTACAGTCAAATTTGTGTTAGGATAGGAAATACATCTGACCCTAAGATTAATTTAGGTAAACACAACCTCAGATAAAAAATATACATAACGTTCCACCCTGTCAGAATTTATATAAAGGAGATCTTGTACCACCTCCACTGACTTCAGCTCTTTACATCCAGTGATAGTTGTCGCTCCACTCATTCTGAGCCACTTGGAATTTTTCTCTACCCCACGGTTCCCAATTAGCATGTGGGTTATTTTGTCATCCAATATTATAATAAGGATATCTACTGGCAATTGAGGCTGACTCTGCATAAGTTTATGGTAAACCACAAATCTTCATTTTAAACTGTTTAAGGCTGAGGACACAACTATCTGAGCGATTTACAGTCACAGCGCAATAGATGGGATGATAATATGATTATGTGAACCCCTACACCAGATGGTTTCGTACCTCTTACCTGTTTTGTACATCAGTGGAAATCACTGCAGAATGTTTGCATTGGACACTTGCCCACATTTATGAAAGTGTTTGCACCAGTTTTCTGTCTGACTTTGTGATGCACGCAACCGTTCTAGTGAAGCACTGTTAGCAGAGCACTTTTAGTAAAGTTTCCTACATTCTTATTAAATTTGCCCCACTGTGTCCGACAATACAGAAAAAATGTGCACCAAAAGGGCTGTGCGAGTTCTTAGTGAGACCGTGCCCACAATTCTGCAGCATGAACAAAGTGCACCAAAAAAATGGTGCACACTTCCAGAGCAGTGCAGGTGGTTTGTCAGATTCATGAAGAACACGCACCACAATTCATGAATCTGGCGCCCTCTGCACATTTAATGTAGTTCCGTTTGCACTGTTTTTGATAAATGTGGGCCATTGTGTGGCTTTTCTGATCTGTGTCTTCCCAGCCTTATATAGACTTTTATTTAACTTAAATAGGACCTGTCACCAGATTTAGCTTATAAAGGGTTACAAGTCCTCCCCATATCACCTAAAATGAGCTCCCAGTGGGGCACTGTACCTTAATTACAGATTTTTTCTAATATGCAAATTAGCTTTTGTAACTCATGCCTGGTATCTGTGAATCTTCTCACTCAGGCTTGCAGTGAACCACGCCCCATTATTGTGACTGAAAGCTCTGTGTCTCTTCAAATCACTGCCCTTCCTCCTTGTACTCAGGGGCCGCCTGCTAATATTCAGCTACAGACATATAAAGCTCTATGTACAGATAGGAAATGTTGTGTCAATTTATTTACACAGAGCCTTGTGTTACATTCATAACATGTGACCAGTGACATCATAGCAGGTCCTTTACCCTTCTAAGAATAGCAAATTGTACACCGTGTATGTGATTACTTGAAATCACAGCAGGAGTAGAAGTCCATGGAGGCTGCTATGACTTCATGTGGTCAGATACATGCATGGGGTACAGTTTGCTTTTATTAAGAGGCTAAAGCATCTTAGATGATGTCACTCTGGTCACATGACATGAACTGTGACCAGTAAGGCATGGGGAGGATGAGATGGGAGGGGTTGGATGAACAGGACACGCCCCCTCTGATGCCAGGTGATATAAGATAAAAGGTGATTTATACAGATGTGAGCAAAACTATTTTTAGCTAAAAGAAGGGGTCAGTAAGTGAACAGGGCTCTACAGGAACATATTACTGGCTGTATATGTGCAAATGTGGTGACAGGTTCCCTTTAAAGCTGAGTTTTCCCCCCAATACTTTTTTGTTGAATTCAGTTATTTTATTCAAAATTAAACCTAAGGTAGAGATAATAAGAAAAATATCAAGGCTACTTTTTCCAGCATAGATTCACTTCTGAGAAGCTCACACTTGTACGAGAGGGAATTGCAGTATTCCTTAGTATTCTTCTATTATCAGGATTGCTCAATTTATAAGCAGGAGTGAGCTTTTGTAAAAGCCTGTGTCTGCTCATGGCTGCTAGGAATCAGTAGGGAATATGATTTTTCTAAGACTTCCCTTTTGTATTATCAAAATTATGTCCACTAGGGCTCTTATTGCCATTTGCAGCAACGTAACCACAGGCAACACAATTTTCTGTGAGCTAAACACAGCAACACAAATCACTCCTATGTCCTGGTCTCAAGGCTAATAGCTGTTATCTACACAGATGCATTGCGACAAACTCTCAGCTCTCAGTAAGGAAATATATTTACTATCTGAATGTAAAGATTACTTTCATTCCCTGAGAATGCAGAAAACACATTTAAGAAAGTTTATGGCTGGGTTTTCACAAATTGCAGTTTTGTCACATTTTTTGCAATAAAACATACATTTTCAATGTCATTTTGATCATTATGATATGCATTGTGTGAACACAGTCTAAAAATTACATTATACAATGTTTAACCCCTTAAGGACGCAGCCATTTTACAGCTTAAGGCTCAGCCCGATTTTTTGGATTCTGACTTGCTTCGCTTTATATGGTTATAACTTTTGAACACTGTTACTTATCAAAACGATTCTGAGATTGTTTTTTCCCCACATGTTGTACTTCATTTTAGTGGTAAATTTTGGCAGATAAGTTTTGCGTTTATTTACAAAAAAAAGAAAATATGATACATTTTTTGAAAAATTTGCCATTTTCGAAATTCTAAATCATTGCGTTTTCAGGCAGATAGATTTACCACCTAAATAAGTTGCTGAATAACATTTCCCATTTGTCTACTTTACATTTTCATAATTTCTGAAATGTCTGGATAATTTATTTTGATGTCACGCGGCTTACAAATAGAATATCGCTTTTCCGGATTTTCAGAATTGACTATTTTGGGGATAAATACAGTTTTGAATGAAATTTTACATATTTAGCATCAAAACCCCCTATATAATCTACCCATTTTCAAATCTGCACCCCTCAAGCTATCAGAAACAGCTTTTACGAAGATTGTTAACCCCTTGAGATCTTCATAGTAATTGAATCAAAATGGAGGTGAAATTTAGAATGGTCATACTGTTCCCTTATACGTTCATTTAGCCCTAAAATTTACACATTTCCAAAATATAAAAAGAGAAAACCCACCATACAATTTGTTCTGCAATTTCTCCTGAGTACAAAGACCCCCCACATGTGGCTGTGACTTGTTTTATGGGCGCACAGCGAGACGCAGAAGGGAAGGAGAGCCCTGCAGCTGCCAGGATTTTAGTTTCCTCATTGGCCCCTTTTGAAGGCTATAAAATTTTCGCTTTTTCGTTATTGGGGCCATGTGATGGCATTTTTTTTGCGGGATGAGATGCTTTTTCCATTGTTACCATTTTGGGGTTGGTATCACCTATTGTTGAAAATTTAGGAACTTTTTTTGAGGGCAGGAGTAGAAAAGCATCAATTCTGTACTGGATTTTTGACTTTTTTTTTTTGGTGTTCACCGTATAGACTAATAATCCTAATAAATATCTTTATTCTATGGGTCGATACGATTACGGGGATACCAGACATGAATATATTTTCTTACGTTTTACTAAATTTGTCAAACAAAACCCTAATGTGGGGAAAAATCTATAATTTTTGTATTGCCATCTTCCAAGTGGCATAACTTTGTTACGTTTTTGGCTACGGAGCTGGTTGATGGCTTGTTTTTTGCGGGACATGTTGTACTTTGCACCAGTATCATGTCTAAGTACATATGGTTTTTTGGTCGCATTTTATAGCATTTTTTGTGGGATTGAAAAGGTAAAAATCATAATTTTTGGAGGGTTTATAACAGTTTTTTTTTACGGCGTTTATCGTGGGGGTTCAATAATGATTTACTTTTATTCTACGGGTTGTAACAACCCGTAGAATAAAAGTAAATCATTATTGAACCCCCACGATAAACGCCGTAAAAAAAAACTGTTATAAACCCTCCAACGGTGACGCGGTGATACTATATATGTGGGGTTTGTGTTATGATTTAGACTTTTTTTTTGAGTTATATGTCTCTTTATATGTTTTGGGGGTTTGGGGCATTTTTAGTGATTTATGACTTTATTTTTTTATTGAATAACTTTTTTTTTTACTTTTTTACTTTTATACCATGGGATATGAACAAGCAATCCTCTGATTGCTTGTTCATGATAATATTCTGCAATACTCATGTATTGCAGAGTATTATCAGTGTCAGCCTATGCACTTGCATAGGCTGGCACTTTGCCAGTAAGATGACGTCACAGACGCCATCTTACTGGCAATTCTTGCTAGTAACTCTGGGGTCCAGATCGGACCCCAGAGTTACTATAGCAACGATCGGCGCCCCCCGAAAACGGTTCGGGGGGGCCGATCGTGGGGGAAAGACACCCCAGATGCTTGTTAGATGCCGCGGTCGCGCTGACCGCGGCATCTAAAGGGTTAAGCACCCGCGATCGGAGACAACTCCGATCGCGGGTGTTACACTGGGGTGCCGGCTATTAGTTACAGCCGGCACCCCGTGTTTCCCGATGCCGGTTCGGCTCTGATCCAGAGCCGAGCCGGCATAAGCGCCGTGGCGGATATATCCGCCACTGAGCGCTAAGTCACTGCGCTCCGTGGCGGATATATCCGCCGCGGAGCGTGAAGGGGTTAAGGACTCAATGACCAATCACTTTTTGCCATTTTATCTCTCCAAAAGGCATGACTTTTTAGATTTTCTGTTATCAGAGCCATATGACACCATTTTTGGGTGTACATAGAATTTATTGCTGAACTTTTATTATTGTTTCAATTTGTTCTTCAGGCTGTACGTATAATTCTTGGTCACTATAATTCTGGAGACATCGAATATGTACACTCGCGGCCACTTTATTAGGTACACCATGCTAGTAACGGGTTGGACCCCCTTTTGCCTTCAGAACTGCCTCAATTCTTCATGGCATAGATTCAACAAGGTGCTGGAAGCATTCCTCAGAGATTTTGGTCCATATTGACATGATGGCATCACACAGTTGCCGCAGATTTGTCGGCTGCACATCCATGATGCGAATCTCCCGTTCCACCACATCCCAAAGATGCTCTATTGGATTGAGATCTGGTGACTGTGGACGCCATTGGAGTACAGTGAACTCATTGTCATGTTCAAGAAACCAGTCTGAGATGATTCCAGCTTTATGACATGGCGTATTATCCTGCTGAAAGTAGCCATCAGATGTTGGGTACATTGTGGTCATAAAGGGATGGACATGGTCAGCAACAATACTCAGGTAGGCTGTGGCGTTGCAACGATGCTCAATTGGTACCAAGGGGCCCAAAGAGTGCCAAGAAAATATTCCCCACACCATGACACCATCACCACCAGCCTGAACCGTTGATACAAGGCAGGATGGATCCATGCTATCATGTTGTTGACGCCAAATTCTGACCCTACCATCCGAATGTCGCAGCAGAAATCGAGACTCATCAGACCAGGCAACATTTTTTCCAATCTTCTACTGTCCAATTTCGATGAGCTTGTGCAAATTGTAGCCTCAGTTTCTTGTTTTTAGCTGGAAGGAGTGGCACCCGGTGTGGTCTTCTGCTGCTGTAGCCCATCTGCCTCAAAGTTCGACGTACTGTGCGTTCAGAGATGCTCTTCTGCCTACCTTGGTTGTAACGGGTGGCGATATGAGTCACTGTTGCCTTTCTATCAGTTCGAACCAGTCTGCCCATTCTCCTCTGACCTCTGGCATCAACAAGGCATTTCCACCCACAGAACTGCCGCTCACTGGATGTTTTTTCTTTTTTGGACCATTCTCTGTAAACCCTAGAGATGGTTGTGCGTGAAAATCGCAGTAGATCAGCAGTTTCTGAAATACTCAGACCAGCCCTTCTGGCACCAACAACCATGCCACGTTCAAAGGCACTCACATCACCTTTCTTCCCCATACTGATGCTCGGTTTGAACTGCAGGAGATTGTCTTGACCATGTCTACATGCCTAAATGCCGCCATGTGATTGGCTGATTAGAAATTAAGTGTTAACGAGCAGTTGGATAGGTGTACCTAATAAAGTGGCCGGTGAGCGTATAATGTTTTGAAAAGGTATTGTGACTTTTGCATAATGAAAAACACCCTGGGGGAATTTATTATCGACTTTCAAACAGAAGTCCCCGGGTTACGTACAAGATAGGGTCCTTGGGTTTGTACTTAAGTTGAATTTGCATGTAAGTCAGAACTGTATATTTCATAATTGTAGATCCAGTCAAAAATATTTTTTTATCCCAATGACAATTGGATTTTCAAAATTTTTTGCTGTAATGGGAACAAAGGATTATCAATAAAACTTCATTACAGACAGCTTACAGCTGATCATTGGGACTATAGTAAAGCATCCAGAGAACTTCACCAGAGGTCACAGTGGGCAGAGAGGTCCGTCTGTAACCATGAGCCGTCTGTAAGTCGGGTGTCCTTAAGTAGGGGGCCACCTGTAATGTAATTTAAGCCACAATTCTGTCACATCTCCCTATATGGTCTGCTGTTGCATGGAAGCTTGAGTGCTTACTGTAAACCACAAAAATAATGCATATCATTAATAGATATGGTAGTAAAAAGTTATTTCATATATCTAAGACTCCCAGAGATGACAAGGTTTAAGCCCTCTTTTATAAATAGAGTAGTAGTTTTTCCAGTTATGTTCAATGGACTGCTGTAGAAAAGCCTCTGCAGAACTTGGTTATCTACATTAGCTTCTTACAATTGAATGGTTGCATGTGTGCATGAAGACCACTACAATTAAACAGGGGTAGCATATTACCTGTGGATTTACCTGCTCTTTTAATCTGAAGCAGAATATAGAACAACAGTGTAGTGTATGGGATGAATGAAAATCCCATGCACACATTGCAAGAAAAAACCTTTCATGGTAGAGATATCAACATTTGCAATGCAAACTCATTTAATAAAATGCCTCAGCAACCTGACTATTTATCTATTAGAACCTGTCAAGTGCTGTTGGACAAACACAACATTTGAGAATTGAATCTTCATTGAGTCATCCTTCATTGAGTCAGCCAAAAATTTGGGAATTAAAGACTTGCTTATAAATACCATAATTGGTAACAGGAAATACATAACATTTCTTGACTCAACATTTAAAATGGTGGATGGTTGGTTGGAATACAATAGAAAGAACAAATACCTGTATTTTAAGCTCTCCGATCTGACAATTTGGACTTTGTCTCCCGGATTTGAATGCTAGCATATGGGTAAAAGCTGGTATTTCAACGTCGGATTTATTGCTAGATAATGGGAAATGCCGTTCATTTGAAGATATTTCTTTAAGGTTTAATTTAAAGAACATCTACCATCAGATTACCTGGAGGTAGATGACTATTACGTACCTCCCCGTCCTATCCCCGTGTGTCCCAGGCTGCATTTTTTATATATTTGTATGGCCGTGTTTTTTAAAAAAAATAAGTTTCTGAGATATGCAAATTACCTTGTGTTGCTCTGCAGAGCACCATCAGGCTCTACTGTAATATAATTTATGCTCAACCCAGGGCCGCGCCAGCCGCATTCTGAGAGCCGGTGAGATTTGAAAAGGGAACCAATGACATCAACGGCTCTCAGAACGCAGCTGGTGCAGCCCTGTGGTGGGCATAAATTATATTACATTGGAGCCTGATGGTGCTCTGCAGAGCACCACAGGCTAATTTTCACATTGGGACGGGGAGGGACGTAATAGTCATCTACCATTAGGTAATCTGATGGTAGATGTCCTTTAACTCCATCTGAAATTTCTCATACAATGTAATTTAATATTTTTTTTGCAAAAGTCAGATTGATGGAGGAAAAAAGTGCATCACATCAACATAAAATTCTTAAGTGGTTGTAATAAGGAGAAAACGGGCATTGCTTGGGCTTATTCTGACTGCCTAGATTGTACTGTTGATGGCAAAACTCTTTCCCATGAATGGTTGGATAAGTTCAACTCTTAGAACTCACAAAAATATGTTTGGTTTATTCAACACCAAACCTTGTTTGAAATACAAACAAGATGAGTTTTGTCCCCAGCAAGATAAGCTAGATCTTATCCACACTATTCTGACCAATGCTGGAGAGGCTGTGGACAAGTGGGAGACTTGCCCTTATTTATGCAAATTCTAGGTTGAGTTGTCAAACTTAAAAGCTATTAGTATCAAATTACTATTAATAAATATTGTTCTTCCAAATCATGGTGTTGAATATCAAAACGGTAACCTTTGGATTATAGATACGATTTGCACAGCAGCAAAATTCTGTTTGATAGCATTTTGAAAGACAAGGACAATATAATCAAATATTATAAAACTGGAATTGGAAAGTTGAACAATCTATGCACAATCGGTATTAAAAACAATAATAGCCTGGATAGGCTTTGGAAGTCTTTCGTTCGTAGCTAGGTTGGACTTTATAGGATATAAGGCACCTTCTCTCTCCTTCTTCCTCCTCCTTCTTCTATACCCCCATTGATGGTGAATTTATATGTAAATTACTCTTCCCTTTTTTTCTTTTTTTTTTAAGTAATCTGAATCATGATTCAGATCTCCAAGGTCAAACGAAGTTGGTGTACTGGAAATTTGTGAACAGATAGTGCGGATCACCAAGGCAAAGACTAAAAAATTGTAATTTTCATGTACTCACAAAGATAGAATTAAAACTGTGCGTATCTCAAAGTTTCTCTTAAAAACACCAAACAACTCGCCCAGCCTAGGTTTCACCCTCTCCGGTTTCTTCCGGGTCCTGGTGTTTGACGTAATGTCCGATGTTTAAATCCAAAATACGGTGCATTGATTACATATGACTCTATACAGGGGCGGACTGGCTGGCTGTATCCTGAGGGGGGCTGTCTGTATACTGAGGGGGGGCTGGCTATATACTGAGGGGCGGGCTGGCTGTATACTGAGGGGGCAGGTGGGCTGTATACTGATGGGGGCAGGCGGGGCAGGCCAGCTGTATACTGGGAGGACTGGCTGGCTCTATACTTGGAGGCAGCTGGCTATATGCTGGGGACTGGCTAGCTATTTACAGGGGGCTGACTGGCGGTGTTATATGGCATAGTAGTTGTAGTACTTGTTATATTCCTGTACATAGGGGGCAGTATTATAGTAGTTATATTCCTGTACATAGGGGGCAGTATTATAGTAGTTATATTCCTGTACATAGGGGGCAGTATTATAGTAGTTATATTCCTGTACATAGGGACATAGGGCGCAGTATTATAGTAGTTATATTCTTGTACATAGTGGGCAGTATTTAACAGGGAATTGTGTTGCATGCGATTGGAATTTGGCACAGCTGCGCTGGCTTCCATGTGGCAGAAATGGGGGGGGCATCGGACGATCCGACTGAATTGGACCGAGCGCAGGATTTACCTTTCAAATTGTGACGCAAGATCAAGCACTTACATGTACTAGGAAGAAGAAGGTGAACTCCGGCGGTCCTCAGCGGGGAAGTGACACATGCACTTCCGCATGATCTTTGTGTATTGCGGCAGAGTGCATTATCGTTGGAAAATCTGTGAACTCCTCTGGATGGGTAAGTAAATGTGACCCATTGATTAACCTTGAAGGGAATGGATAAGGGAAAATTACAGAGCAGGTATGAGCCGGTCACTGCGCCACACACTATCACCTCTACATTGCATTGGATTGAGGAACACAGTCAAGTGACTTCCCAGGGTTCTTAGTTTAAAAAAAGTTGAAGAACATATAACTATAACTAAGCCTAAAGGCAACATTACATACTGTTATGGTTGCAGTGGACTCTCTGAAGTCCAGTGTAATATCAGCTTTCCTACGCTTGTCGATACTTCATCACTTCTTGGTGCCAGTAGCTGAGCAAGTTACCTTTGCCGTGTGGCCGTTTTCATTTGATTATTGGCCCTGGGGAAGTTAATACTGTCAGTGAGAAAAAGAAAATATTCATTACAATAAAAAAGGTGAATGCCCCTCTCATGGTCATCTGACAGATTGACAGCTGTGGAATGAATATTGTATGTGTAACGTTGTTCATCACACAGGGGGTCTGACTTTTAACTTCACCGCTCATCAGTTTTGACAAGATAATATTGCGCTGTTATCATTACAGCCATAGCATCTGGCTAGATTCAGAGCTACACTCTCTAAGTCAGGGGAAGCGCCAAACGTTTAGGCAAAGTTCTAATGTTAACTCATTCTTCTTAGTGAAGCAAAGGAAAAAGTAAATCTTTCAGCTAGAACACATCATGCACTTTATTATGTGTCTCCAATCTATTAAAAAGCTAGTTTACTTGTAATAATTTCCTGGTCTCCCATCCCCCACGTGTCCACATCAGGAATGGGCACAGTTCTTGTAGTACCAGTAGATGTAGTATAAAGAGCCTCTGTGTGTGCAACTGGATTCAAGCCACTGCAGCATAGGAAAGGGGCCATGCAACATACAGCTGAGGCCTGCAATATGATACCTAAATCTTTCATAGAAAAGCCTATGTATGTGACAAGTACATGTACTGAACAATGACAGACCCGTGCATAAGTGATATACATTATAGGACATTTCTGTGTGTGCAAAGTCTTTTACTGCTTTGACTTTCATTTTCTTCCAGATTAGTTCCAGGGGTTGTCTGGAATGAGGCCAGGTAAGGCAGTGATCTCATGCAGCTGGATTTAGGGGAAGCTAACTTATCCAGGTTATGAGCTGAAGACGCATAAGACTTTCAATGTTAGGCCTGCACTGGAGTTATTCTAAATGTTTAACCTTATGTGTTTAGGAATTATAGTCACTCCTGCAAATGATGCAACTAAGTATTATAGATTTCAGTTCCAGGACTTGTGACAAGCGATTCAATCCTGCCTATGGTGTTGTGTGCCATATTGCCTTCATCTGGTCGAATGATGAGAGCCATCCCATACAATAGTTTGTCACCCCATAAGTGGTACAAATGACATCATGGCACACGTGTGGCTGGGCTTTGAACTGGCATTCCAGGTAAATCTCCACAGATTGCTTCACTTCCTTTCCCTGTCTGCCCATCAAATTTATCATCAGGCGAGCATGTATGGGACCGACTGGGGCAACAGATTCCACAACCTATAAGTGTGTAGGATCTATAGATGTAGCAATGGTTAACATGACTTAAGGTGTATAATGGACTATAACTGTGTGTCGGGGCCCCACATATCCAAACTTGCATTCTGCACATTATACTGGAGCAGAAACATACACTTTATAAACACTCCACACAGATACACATAATTATATACCAGCATTTAATATGCTGTGCATATAAATATAGAGGTAATAAATGTACAGAGCACCAGGGCTGAGATTCATATAGCATAGATAGACCTCACGTACTGATTAAACCAGTAGCAGCTCCTGCATTCTGCTTCTGGCCTGCTCCATCCAGTATCCTGGTGGACTCTTCACAGGTTATGATTCATCTCCATCAGGTATACTGCCTCATTATAACTGCCGCAGGATTTGCCACCCAGTTGTTTTTAGTTCCTTGCTGCACCAACACATTTTTATACAGCACCAGCACTCAGTTCATTAATTAATATGCTGAGCCAGCACACCTAATTAAAAAGCACCACAGTATCACTACTCAATTATTTATATATTTAATAGCAACACCTCTCCGATAGTTCATAGCAGAATTCCTCATATATTTAATAGCAAAACCCTAATATATTTAATCGCAGCTCCCGTTGTATATTTAATAGAGGCACTCATTATTTAATAGCAGCATCCTTCATTAGTGGCCAGTTAATAAAATCAATACTTAATTAATAATACAAATTAATAATAAAATCAATACTTACCTCTAAATTGTCGGTGATGCAGTAGCTTCTTTTGCCTGGGCTCTTACAGAAAGACGCAGGCATGCATGCCATCATCATGCACGCCTGGGTCATAGGAATGCCGCAACCACTGGCACTGGCTCTATCGCTTCCTCCATCTTAAGTGATGGGGGGACCCGGTCCTACCTCAGGCAGATGCGAGCCCCCTCCACCTGTGGGCCCAGCCTCAATATCTGTGAGCAATTGCGTTGCAGAATACTATACTAAACCTGTATTCTTCAATAGCTTACCGCAATATGGTCTACAAGTGTCTCATCTGGGCACAAGAGCCTCCTTTAAATTACATAGTTTTTGCTATTGAACTTTTTATTCTCATATTGTAATTACTTACTATCAAATTTGAGTTTCTATCAACTCCTTTTTGGTGCACTATTTTTTGGTCATTGTGAGAGATATATTTTTCTACAGACGCCATTTTGGTATAAACTCACACCATCTTGACTTAGCCGGGGGTTATGCTGACCACTGTACAGCCATATCATGATTCAAACTTAATTTTGTGTGAACGGTTTAGAAATTACTGTGTCCTCTCTCCTCTCTGCAGCTTCTCTGTTTGAAGGCCATGTTGTGACTTATACAAAGCTAACACAAGGACAATTAGTATAAACATTCTGTTTAGATGAGAACAAGGCCTCTGAAAGAATGTTTTAAAGGGAATGTTCTGGTAAATTCAGCTGACCTATAGCATTGCAGTATTTTATCACCTTTTCACGCCCCTATGCAGATGATTTTCTGTGTTTCATATATGTAGCTGCATGCTAATAAAGATTATGAGTCTGGATTTTCTAAGAGACTGGTGTGTCTTGGTTTCTGCTCTCATCCCGAAACCGGTACCCATTTTTGGCTAAAAAGGGTTAATTCAAAAGTCATCTTACAACTGCTAAGGATTGATTTGAGTCCTAGATAACAATCTCTCTTACAGTCATCGAGTACATATCCCTCTCCTGTAGCTACAGTAATGGGATGTCCAATGACTGGACCCACCTACTGCATCAAACTCCCAGCTGTAGCTGCCATGTTATACCTCCAAACCACAGCCTATGTTGCTGCAGCTACATTGTCACAAATCAAGTCAAGCCTCTGGGCTGTACCTTCAAATCTCTGCACTCTGCACTGCACATTAATGGCAAAGTCTACATAAAGAGTCTTCTCACTTCCCTGACCTAGTCAATAGCATCTAACTCAGCCAAATCACTTCCCTACACCATTTTAAAGAGATGCACTGGTTGAGCTATTATTCTGCATCATGTCATTAGGCTTTCTAATGTCTTGCAAGGTAGCCAAGAGGCAATTTTTTCCCATCCTGGAAAATGTGCATTTTTTAAATTTCCCAGAATTTCCCTGTTAGAGTATGAATGGCTTTTAGTCTCCACATGCCTATAGGGGTGGCCTTTAATGGCAGTATATCCTTAAGGAGTCTTCTCACTTCCCTGATTCACTAGCTCTACACTCAGGACTCAGACTGGGCTTCAGCTACTTTGTCATGCTGGACTGCTATTGTCCTCTACTGCTAAGCGCCACCATGAGCCCACAAATAACTGGTACCTGACCTTATGGTATGGTGTAGCAAGTAACCTAGTTTAGTTCACTAAATATATAGAAGAGAGAAAAATTAGAGTACAAGGTTGAAACAAGTACCATATTATCTCTATCTTAAGATATTATCACAACTTTAGACTTTAGAAGCAATTACATCTTTCTGAACTACAAACTACTGAAATCTTCCTTTTTATCCAGCACTTACACAAAGATGACAGTATTCAGGATAAGATTATACCTAGGGGAATAAATAACACACAAGACAAGGAAGTTGTGGAACAATTGCTTGCAATGTCTATTAAAGGGTAATGCAAAAAATAAAAACATAACTTGAATCTGATAAAAAAAACTACTAAATGTCCTATTAGTTGGGATGATTATGGGCATTTAGTGAATGCTTATTGACAATAATAAGTTGAGAGCCCTTCATACAGATTTATATATTACATGGGGATTCAGGCAATAGTTCATGCTCCTTAGTTTTCATTATCCGGGCATCACATCTAGTTTAGATACCAAATGCACACATTGGGGCACATTTACTAACAACAGTGCAAACTGCACTAAATGCATTTTGCCTGTGTAGTGTGCAGAGGGTACCAGATTTATGATTTATGGAACACATTCTTCATGAATCTGGCCCCCCCTGCACAGCTCCGACAACACTTTTTTTTTCTTACACATTTCTGTCGGACTTTGCATTTTAAATCTGACGAACGGTGCGACTGAGCAATGAAACGCCCCCTAATTTGTGTCGCTTGATGCTTAATTCAGCGACGTGACAAAAGGGTCATGTGCGACCACATTTGTGGTGCAGACACTTCTTAAAATGTGCAAGAAGTTTGCACTAAAAAGAATGTGTAAAGTCCGACAGAAAACTGGCGCACGGCACGTAGTAAATATGGCCCATTGTATGTAGCCTGTGGAAATGGGCTCATACTGTATGTCAGGCCAAGGACTGCATACTTTGTACAGGACTGGAATCCTTGCAGTACACCCAAAATATGATACATTGATTCCCACCTGCCGGCAAAACTTTGGTTCTGCCTCAGTTACAGAAAATACAGTGCCGACACTGCAGTCTGACTGGCGGATTGGAAGTCCTTGCATCTTATCATATTTTGATATAACGCATGTATTCCTCTTCTGTAAAAGTTGTGCATTCCGTGGGATCGAGATGATATTATTGGCCATGGCCTCCACACGATCCCTTACACAAGGGAATGCGTTGCCCTCCGGCGCTAAAACAGCATTTGCTTATTTGATAATTCAGGATATGCTTACACTGACATATCATCAGTAAACACATATTCCCTACTACTGGCTTATCTATTAGGGACTTAAGGATGTTTTAATATGTGTATTAAAAACTCCTGTTGCGAGCTATTGTATCTTACAGAGTCATTCCTTTACGCAGCATTATTATTATCATTAGACCTCAAAAAGTGTCAAAAATGACAGCACTCCTGACAGACCTTTTGTTAGTCAATGGGGTCCATTGGTGCTCAGTGGTATTTATGTCACAGTACAAATATAAATATTATTATTGAAACAATAGAACAAAAACACAACCTAGTAACATAAACATAATGACATTTAAAACACCAAAAGGTCAGAATTGCCCTTTTTCCATCCATGAAAGGAGTTAATAATAGTTATCCAGTAAATCCCTGTAAGGATTTAAAAGCAGATGCTAATAGTTACCTGCTGCAGGGTATTTATATTTGAAGGTGCTTAGAAGTCAGATCTTCCTAATTTTTATCTCCATGGCTCTGGTGAGGTAGCGAAGGGGTATGCTTTCAACAAAGGGGCGGAGGAGAAGCACCTAGCCCCATGTAAACTTTGGTTGATGAAAAGTCAAGGAGGGGGCAACACAGTTACTGTTTGAGGTTATATTCTTAGGTCACATAGAGCTATGTATTGACTTCTCTATTGAAGTCAGAGGTAGGACCTTACAGTTCAGACCTTAGGATGATGCATATAGCTAGGCTTATAAATCACCTTATGGTTTTATGAAGCATTTGAGGGGTCTGGATAAAGAGTCTGTATACAGTTCCACCTGTTCTCTTTTATTGAATCTTTCTTAGTCTCTCTTCCCTTGTATCGAGGGTCTGCTATATTCAATACCTTTATTTACCATAATTTTTTGGGCAGATATATTTGGCCAAATATATAACCTTGGCAGTACAGCAATTAATGAAATTACTAGTTACATATTTTGGTTCCAGTTGGGAATTTTAGAAGTATGTGTTTTATATGCCTTGTAGCCGGACAAAGTCACATCCGACACATCTTTGGTGCAATTTTTGGTGCACACTTAGAGCTACAAAAAGCTAGTCTACAGAGTTCTATTTCACCTTCATCAATATGGAGTTTATGCAGATCATTTTCAGCTGTGCGCCAATTCATTAATCCCTTATGCCACAATCTCGCATCCCAATGGAAATTATAGCACGGTTGGTGTGACAAAAGAATGGACCCTGTGCCTGGATGAATGCCTGGAATGGTGTTTTAGGTTCAAAAAAATATTTGCTCAGTGAATTATTATATACAGTACAGTATAAGACTTATGAACTGATGCTGTCTCCTTGATCTGTAAATTTAACAGGTTTGTCAAGTTCATGATATTATTATAGAGTGTTATTCCAGAAAAAGGCAAATATATTGAATAATATATTCAATGCTTTTCAATTTGAAATAATAAAAAATAAATACGGAACATGTTAATTATTGTATACAGCAGAATGGAAGTCACATTATTGGTTAAAATATTCTGCTTCTGTAATTTCTAAGGATTTTCATTTGTAACTTCAACCTTTCACATTTAGATCAAGGAACTACTTTTTCTGACTATACAAACATATATTCTAAAAATATTAACAGAATGAACAGCCAGAGAATCTTTCTTTTCCTTTCCTCCCACACACTTGAAAGAGTGGTGGGTGGAGATCCTTTGTAGAAGGCAGCTCACAGCACAGATCTCAAATTGGTAGCTTGAAGGGCCTTGAGCATCCCTAAACTTTTAGTTTGTGGTTGTGGCATAGCCACCCTGCTACTTGTATAACGAGGACAAAATTTAATTACTAGAAGATGATCACACAATGGGGATGACAAGATTTAATTTATTTAGGTTACTTAGATGTAACAAAATATTAGACTATAAAAACCTCCAAACCAAGATGTGAACTTATTTTTCAACAAATCTGCACATCCAACTGTATAACTAGGGGGCTTGGTTTGCCTTGAATATGCATCTTGTCATATTTGATTATTAGTCTTTATGCCCTCATGACTATGGAGGTTATTTATAATTAGGACAGTTCTATATTTGTTTTTGGAGCTTTGCTGCCCATCAGATTCATTAAAGGGGCTTTAACCCTTAAATAAATGTTCTTATGCTCTACTTTCTGTCTGGGTTTATTTTTCTCAAAAAGTTGCAATATGCATAAAAATTACCAGTACATACACCAGCAGGGGCCTGGATTGACAATTCAACTTTTTTTGTGACTTTTAAAAAAAAATGCAAGTCATGAATCTGGCTTTGTACTACTAGCAGTAGCTCTTATGTTAATGCAGTTCTTTATGTTCCCCTAGGCTCTGTGGACACAGTACATAGGGGCTCATTTACTAAGGGTCTGAATCGCATCGGGTTTCCCGAAGCTTTCCGATTTGCGCAGTATTGCCCCAGGATTTTGGCGCACGCGATCCGATTTTGGCGCAATAGCGCCGGCTTTCACGCAACAGAAATCGGGGGGGGGGGGGCGATGGATTCGGAAAAAACGCAGTATTTAAAAAAGAATTTGTCTTGCAAGATCAGCACTTACATGCATCGAGAAGAAGCAGGTGAACTCCGGCAGACCTTGCCGCAGCAGCGACACCTGGTGGATATCGGGCACACGGACCTTAGTGAATCCCGGCAGATCCGAATCAGCTTCGGACAATGCGGGAATCGGGACTGTGGCCAGTTAAGAGGGGAGCAGAGTCAAGGGGTGCAGGGTCAAGAAAAACTGGTTTGGGTCAGGTGTTGGTGGAGCAGGCGCTAGGCACATCTGCTTCACAGACAATTGATATTGATTTAGCTGGCTGCAAGCTTCCTGCTGTCGGAGGAAGAAAGGAGAGGGAGAGTTCATCTAATCAGCAGATTAATCCCCCGATGTCCTCCATTCTTGACAAGTGTGCAGCCATCCATAATCAAGTTGAGTATATGTATCTGTAACATCCTCACTGGGGCCTAGACAGTTCCTAACATGGAGAGGGCGCTTTCGCAACAACTACCTACCTTATGCATTGGCAGAGTTGTTGCATATATGTGACCTGTAAGCGTTTAAAGGAAATCTACCTTTTGATTTCATGCATTATGAACCAAACATACCTTGAGAATGTTAGAGCTACACTGATGCAGAAGCATATCTTGTTTAATCCCTGAGCTGAGCGGTTTTGCTGAAAAAAACAGTTACATCATTCTCTCAAGCAGCACATACTTAATGTGAGAGGAGAAGCGCCAAGCCTCAGCACAGGAGTGACAGAGTTCATTATCATAATTGTATAATTGTTATTTCAGCAAAACCAGCTCAGGGATTAAACAAGATATGTTTCTGCATCAGTATAGCTACAGCATTCTCAAGGTATGTTTGGTTCATAATGCATGAAATCAAATGGTATTTCCGTTAATGTCTGTGTATGTGTAACCTGTGTGTATTTATGTATGTGGTAGTCAAAGCATATGTGGATGTAAATATAAAGGATATCTGTATGATGCTGTTGTGAATGTATGGATGTATTTATTGCTAGATAGGTGTGTATGAATGTGCTATAACTGGGAAGAGGAGGCTGTGTATAGTATAACTGGGTAAGGGAGGTTGTATATAATGTAACTGGGGATCAGAGGCTGTATATACTATAGCTGGGGAGGGGGCTGTTTATACTAGAGCTGTATATACTATACTTGGGGATGGAAGGATGTATGTACTATAACTGGGGAGGGGAGGTTGTATATATTATAACTCAGGAGGCTGTACATACTATTAATGGAGAGGTGAAGCTATATATAATATAACTGGGGAGGGGAGGCTGTATATACTATAGATGGGGAGAGGAAGCTGCATATGATATAATTAGTGTGTGGAGGCTGTATATAATATAACTGGGGAGGTGAGGCTGCAAATAATATAACTGGGGATGGGAGGCTATATATATTATAAATGGGGAGGTGAAGTTGCACATAATATAACTCAGGAGGGGAGGCTGTATATATTACAAATGGGTATGGGAGGCTGTATAAAATTCTGACATATTTGCAATGCAAATGCATTGGGCAAAACTCAGCAACATGTGTTTTGCCTTTCAACATTAATAGTGATCACTAAAATGTCATCAGCAACACATGTTGCTTCTTAGAAAAAACATCTACATGTGATGATACATTTTGCCCAATTCATTTCAAAACGCAATGCGAACACATCATGTGAACACATTCTAAAGCTGTGGGGTTATAGACAGGTGTTATCTCTATGAATTTCTCTATATAGATATACCTCCATATAATAGTACATGGAAAAGATTGTTATTGAGGTTTTAAGACATCCTCATTCTATTATTCAGCTTGCGGCTCAATATTTTAATAGTCAGCTTGTGGTTCACCAAACTATGTTGCTTTCGCCAAAACCAGATTCATTGACCTTGGATTTTGTATATAAGATGATGGCTGATGGCTGGTTAAAGCAGTAGCAATTTTATTTATTAAATTATTTTATTCTGTTGCCTTATAAGGAATGGCTGGACCATTATACAAGCTCTTATACCTCCTGTGTCACGCCCTTCATCCTCATAGACTGTTGATCCACATGTCTGTACTCTATAATGTAGTATTTTATTTCTATATGTCCCCAACGAGTTGTAAAATGCTACAGAATATGATGGTAAATAAATATAGATTAATAAATAAAGATTATTATTATCATAAAAAATTTCCTGAAATGATTAAAAGCATCTCAGGAGGATCATGAGTGTTCAGAGGAGTGTAACTCTCTGGTGTCCAAATAAACGCGAAGTACTCTCTACTCCTGCCATAGAGAATCTTCCTGTCAACGAAGAGGCTGAAAAACTCCTATAGGATGTAATAATGAATAATTACATTATATGAGGTGTATATTTGGCAGTAATCTATCGTTTGCACCCTTTTGTTTTTACTGGACAGTCCCTTTGAGCAGTTAAGCTTATTCAGCGGCGTAGTTATCCATAATGCAATAGCTTGGGGCCCTAGAGATGAGGGGAGCTCAGTTGATAAAAACCCAGGACATTGATATGGGTGGGGTAAAGCTGTGGATATATTTTTGTCATAGTGCCAGTGTTGACAATTTTCCATACCTGATTTGCGAAAGATAAAAGACAAAATGCTACCGTACATATATTAATATTGGGCTAAGGTCCCCTTAAGAACATGCGGCCTCAGCCCTATAGATATAGAACAATAATATTAGATTATTTGTTGTATTGTCTGTGACTTTTAAAGAAATTATGAACAAGCGAAATGATTAATAATTACACAAAAGGACAAACAGTTACAAAATCAGATGGTGCCTTCCTACCAGGGCCGGCTCCAGGTTTTAGTGGGCCCCTGGGCGACAGAGCTCTAGTGGGCCCCTTTATGGGCCGCCCTCCAGTAGTCACACTGCCCCCCCCTCCCGTATACACACTGCCCCCCTCCTCCTGCATACACACTGCGCCCCTCCTCCTGTATACACACTGCCCCACTCCTCCTGTATACACACTGCTCCCTCCTCCTCCTGTATACACACTGCCCCCTCCTCCCCCTGTATACACAGTGCCCCCCTCCTCCTCCTGTATACACACTGCCCCTCCTCCTGTATACACACTGCCCCCCTCCTCCTGTGTACACACTGCCCCCCTCCTCCTGTGTACACACTGCCCCCTCCTCCTCCTGTATACACACTGCCCCCTCCTCCTCCTGTATACACACTGCCCCCTCCTCCTCCTGTATACACACTGCCCCCCTCCTCCTGTATACACACTGCCCCCTCCTCCCCATGTATACACAGTGCCCCCCTCCTCCTCCTGTATACACACTGCCCCCTCCTCCTCCTGTATACACACTGCCCCCTCCTCCCCCTGTATACACAATGCCCCCCTCCTCCTCCTGTATACACACTGCCCCCCTCCTCCTGTATACACACTGCCCCCCTCCTCCTGTATACACACTGCCCCCTCCTCCTCCTGTATACACACTGCCCCCTCCTCCTCCTGTATACACACTGCCCCCTCCTCCTCCTGTATACACACTGCCCCTCCTCCTCCTGTAAACACACTGCCCCCCTCCTCCTGTATACACACGGCCCCCCTCCTCCTGTATACACACTGCCCCCCTCCTCCTGTATACACACTGCCCCCTCCCCCTGTATACACACTGCCCCCCTCCTTCTCCTGTATACACACTGCCCCCCCTCTTCCTGTATATTCCCTGGCCCCTGTAAGTCTCCCCCTCACCTCACTGATGCAGGTCTCTCTGTGTGGTCACTGCTTTCCCCGGCAGGTCATGTGACCATGACATCATCACAGGTCCTTCAACCTCTGATGCTGCAGCTCCTGCCGGGGAAAGCAGTGAGTGACTGCACATGTTCTCATCGCGATCGCGATGAGAGAGGGAAAGAATCTCCCGGGCAGCGGGGCAGATGTCCTGCTGACCCGGGGAGATCGGGGACCTGAGTGGGCCCTTCTAGTACCCCGGGGCCCCGGCACTTGCCTGGGGTTCCGGGTGCTGGCGCCGGGCCTGCTTCCTACAACAGCTCACAATCTAACTACACAACTAGAGATTATCAATTCCATTTGCTGGTGAGTTTTAAAATAGAACTTATTGTAAATTGCCCTGTATGTAAGTATTTTAGCTCAGAGCTGAAAATTTTGAATTTATTCTTTCACCTATGACTTGTAGCTCTATGGTAATTGTTGCACCTTGGCCCCTGTGTCTGAGTGGGCTTTATGACCACATTGGGAACAATTAGGGTACTGTAGCTTCACATACAAGGCATGTCTCATATGCGACATACAACTAAGTTCACTCTGCCTCACGAATGTGCCGGTTGCGGCAGATTATTGAATACTCAGTCTTCACTTACCTGGAGCTCCCTGCACTACTCAGAAATTGTGCACCTTCCTTTCTCAGCTGCATATTTAACATACAACATGCAATGTCGATGTATTAAACTTGTTGCAAACTCCAACAAAGCTCTAAAACGCCCCTTAAAGGAAATCTACCACCAGGATGAAGGATTGTAAACCAAGCACACTTACATACTGATGTGAGCCCCCTCTGTCAGGTTCTACTTTTCTTTTAGCTTCTTAGGACCTTGTTTTTACAATAAAAAGGTTTCACAAATTATGCAAATGAGCATCAGGGGCTCCAGACTCCATAAATGTCAATGGAGCTTGGAGCCCCGAAGGCTCATCTGCATTGAAAAGCTCTTTTCTTAAAACAAAGGCATACAAAGCTACAAGAAGAGCATCTTCTGCCAGAGGAGGAACACACCAGTATGTTAGTGTGCTTGGTTTACAATCCTTCATCCTGGTGGTAGATTTCCTTTAAGTGCACATTTTTTCTGTCTTGTCAACACAGTGCAGCCACAACACAAAAATAGAGCAAACGTTTCTTAAATACGTGTGCAAGCTTCTAAGATGTTCATTCTAATGCAAAGTCATAAAGACAGAAAACTGCCAGTCTAATAGATCTGGCGCTATGTGTGAATAATTTGGATTGGAATGAAAAGTATGTGAAATGATGAGGCCGTAAAATACTGTATACATGGGCGGATACTCATCACAGAGAAGACATTGAGGATGAAGTGCTGGTAGATTATTGCATTAAGTGGAAACTAGATAAACATTAACAATGCACAGTGATGTACACAGTAAAAACCTCAGGATGACATGAATAATCTGTGAAAAAGAGAATGGAGTCTACACAGTTAATACTATTGGCAGCCATTGACTTGCCTTGTCTGCAGTATGATATATAAGTAGTAGTCTATGTTTTTGGTTTGTCACATTGTACTTGAGTACTTAAATATTATAATAGCGTTATTATCTGATTGTATTAAAACTTAAGGAAGAAGAAAATAAAGAATAAAAAGCAGAGTGTTAACGTTTGAGGGATTATACATATGATTCAGCTGAAATTTTGCCACTCTCTTTAGCTATGTAAGGTTGCAATAATTGTTCAAATACCCATATGTATTTTCTCTATAACATATTTATTTAAATGTTTTACATTATTTACTTTAATGTGTTACTTTTTTTATAAATTAATTGCAATGTTGTTTACATTTTTCACTATTGGATATATCACCAATGTGTAGGCAGAATATAGACAGAAAAGGTTGAGTTAAGCCAACAAGAGATAAAGTGGCACACTACTTTACTAGTTCTGCTGCCACTAGTGATGAACCATCTTTGGTTGAGGGAAGCCATATAAATAGAATCTTCTAATAATATTCTGACACATGGGCTTAAATTCCATGGAAAGTAAATTGAAGAGAAAGTTAGTTGCCTCTTGCAGGCCATACGCTGTTTTATTCATGGCACAGGGGGATACAGCCAGTTGTTTAGACTAGATTAGGAGAAATGTGATCTGAGTGTGGAATGAGTGTTGATGCCATATGGGTTGTCACCATAAGTGGACAATTAGATGAGTGTTTCTACAGCGTGAATTGTGTTTCAGTGGATGATAAAAAAAGGCTTACTTTCCTTCCCATTCCCTCGCATTCTAGTTCATAACTGTAATCTGTTAGTTAGTTGGAAAACCCCTTTAAGGATTGTGAACGCCATTGGTCTTATGGTCAGGATCCTTAAGCTGTTTTCATGCACATAATAATGAGTTTAATTTACTACAAGGAACAAGAGAACCTCTAGAAAGTGCTAAACAAAAGATCTGTACATTGAATATGGAGAACATGGAAATTTTGAAGACACTATAAGATGCTATGGCAACATGTACTAAATTGGTAAGGAAAGTTTCATGCAAACTATTGAGTCTATGGGCAGATAATACAGGGTGTTCTGAGGGAAAATCAGTGGGAAGTTCTTACCAAATATGGAAAAGATAGCTGATAAAAATTGCTCATAAAGTGCTAGAAAGTTATACCATTGTGTGCATGACTCGAGAGAAATGCGTCTGTCAGCAAACAATGTGATTACCACTAATCTTTTTACTGATGAGAACTACATAAGAAGTTAAGTAAGAGCACAAGGTTTCTTTTTTTGCACAAAGATAGACATGAAGTTGATCTCTGTAGTTCTAAGTGGTTGATGAAATTTTAGTGTTAAAGATATAAAGCTACATTTGTTTCATAAAATCATAAAGTGCAGAGTGATATGCATTTCAATAAAGTCTAATGTTGTAATATTGTTTTCAGGCCATTATATAATTTACAGTCTGCATTTTATATTGTTTTTCCTTCCACAGGATATCTTTAGTTCTTAGCTTTCCCTGAGTTAGTGGGTGCAGGCTAGTTGCTATGATGCTTCCCAGGGAGGATCCAGACAAGTTGTGGATTCCTCCTGTACATTCAACTGATGGGATTCCCTAAAGCCCTCTACTGTCAGAATACAACTGTAAGAAAGCCCAGCAGCCCATTGTCTACATTTCCTACAGTAGAGAGCAGCAGTGAGCCCCGGGACCTTCCTTACTTGCCAGGTGCACATAGTTTTTATTATGTACATTATTTCTCCCAATAGAAATATTGTAATAGTGATTAATATGGGATCAGTTCCAATAGTCATACCTTATCTTCTCTTTTTCCATATCATACTCTGACCAAAATATTCTGGAATTTGGTGTTTTGGCATCTGTCCAACAGTAAAAGCTGGCCCAAAACTGGGTCATGTATCAGGAAAATGATCCAAGGCAAATCTATAACAGAATGACTGAAAAAAATCATGTTGATGCAATTGATCAAAGTCCAGACTGTAACCTTATTGAAATGCTGTTTTGTAGCCTTAAAGAGAACCTGTCAGGCAAATGAACCCCCTAAATATATTTTCATAAACTGCCATTAGAGAGCATTGCCTCTATCCCTTTATTGTCCCTCTACATGCCTGTAAACCTAAGCAATGAGGTCCTAAAGCTGTATGCAAATGACCTGTGAAATGTCCAATGAGTCACTATCATATTCATGAGTGGGAGGCACAGCCACAACCCCAGTGCTTGACTGACAGTCTGTATAATGGTGTGAGGTATAATAGTGTAATGGCTCCTCCATGTGCTTCCTGGTGCTGGCGCCCCCTGCAGCCTGTGTGTGTATGAGATGCTCCTATACACATGACTGACAGCCTGTATAATGATGTGAGGTGTAATACAAAGAGCACATATAGGGTATCGCCACGTCCGAACAATAAAATAGAATAATTACTGAACCTGTATGGTTTTTGCTCATCAAACCAAACAAAAAAAACATCATAAAAAGTGATCAAAAAGTCACATTTACCCCTGCATGATACCAATAAAAAGTACAACTTGTAGCACAAAAAATAAGCTGTAAAGCAGCCAAATCAACAAAATAATAAGAATTTTGCGCTGCTTAGTAGACGGCAATGCAAAATTAAGGGATTTCTTTCTCCAAATGAGTTTTTACTGTGTAGAACGAGTCAAACATAAAAACCCTATATAAAAGTGATATCACCTTAACCATACTAACCCATAGAACAATGGGGTATTGTGCCCCAAATATAGTGTTACTGCAATCCTTGAGGGGTCTAGTTTTTAAAATGGGTACAGGCTTTGGAGGTTTTTATTGCCCTACTATATTAGGGGCTCAGCCAAAGCGACATATTGCCTGTTCCAGCAAAATCCGCCAATAGACGCTCCTACCCTTCTTAGCAGCATTGTGCGTCCATACAGCAGCTTGTGACCACATTCATGGAGTGGGTTTGCTTCTTTAACCCCTTTTCAAAATAAAAATTTAGGGGCCAAATGAAAGTTTTTTTGGAAAAGGATTTTCTCTTGCACAAGCCAATGTAAATACTCGCTATGAAACATCTGTGGTGGTAAAAAGCTCAATATCAATGTAAATAAATTCTCTGAGTGGTGTAGTTTTCCAAAATCGGATCATTTATAGGGGAGGTTCACTGTTCTTGTAGCGCAGGAACTTTTAAAATATATAATAGCACCTGAAAACAACGTCTTCAAAATCTGCCCTCTAAAAGCTCAATGCCTTCTTCCGTTTTGCGCTCTGCTGTGGCCCCTAAAGTAGTTTACATTGTTACGTGGGGTATTGCCGTACTCGTAAGACACTGCACACAAAAAATCTGATATGTATGATATATGTTTTCTCATTTTATCCTGCATGAATGTCAAAATGTAAAAATTCCAAATAGAACGTCCATTTTGTTTAAATTCTTATGAGAATCTTGAAGGTTTAACAAGCATAGCAGATACTGTTCTGAATAGTTTGATGGGTGCTGTTTTAAAAATATGAATTGTTGCCTAAAAACATTGAATCTGAAATTTACTTAAAAAATTGGAAAATCACAGTTCGAACTGTAAGCCTCCTAACATCCTAATAAACTAAATGAACATATAAAAAATTATGTCAGCATAAAGCAGACATATGGTTAATGTTAGTTACTAACCAATTTGTTAGACTAACTGTATGATGAGTATAACATTTAGAATACAGTAAATAGAATTTTTTTTCAAAATTTTCACCAAATTTCCATTTTTTTTTTACAAATATGTGAAATATATTTTAACTAAAATATAGTCTAAAAATAAACTTGGTAAGATGAAGCATTCCAAAGTTAATTGTAACACAGCAGATTTGAAAAATCGGGTTGTGTCCTAAGGGTGAAAATGAGATTTGTCACTAAGGGGTTAATGAAAACCCTCTGTTTTCTATAAATAGGCCAATTTCTTTACCAAGTACACAGACTTTTCCTTAGTCCCAGTAGTCTTTCTTAAAGTAACAACCTTAAAGTAACAACCTTTTTATGGAACATGTGACGAAATTGCCCGGCACTCAAGGATCTTGGATAAAATTCTGTATATCTTTATTTCTCCATACCATGTGCATAATGAGCAGCGTCCAACCTTTGTATGTACTGCATCAAATGCATTGGAAAAAGTCCCAGAGGTCCAGTATAGAACTTACCATATAAACTAGAGTATAAGCCTACCCGAGTATATTACTCCAAAAAAGTTTGGAAGACTTATTGGCTTCAGTATAAGCCTAGGGTGGAAAATGAAATGAAATGCCCCATGCATCCTCCCCTCACAAATGAAATCCCCCATGCAGCCTCCTCTCACAAATGAAATGCCCCATGCAGTTTTCCCGCAAAAATAAAATGCTCCATGCAGCCTCCTCTCACAAATGAAATGCCCCTTTCAGTTTTCCCTCAAAAATAAAACACCCCATGCAGCCTCACCTCTCTAATGTAATGCCCCATGCAGCCTTCCCTCACTAATGAAACGCAGCCTCCCCCCACTAATGAAATGCATATTGTAACCTCCCCTCACTAATGATATGCCCCAGGCAGTCTCCTCTCACTAATGAATGCCCCAGGCAGTCTCCTCTCACTAATGAATGTCCCATGCAGCCTCCCCTCACTAATAAAATGCCCTATGCAACCTACCTTTGCTAATGAAATGCCCCATGCAGCAGCACCCACTAATGAAATGACCCAAACAGCCCTCCGATAAAAAAAATTCTATACCCAGCCACCGGTGCTCTTTTTGGCTCTTATCTTCATGTATGAAAGCAAGGGCACCCTGCGCACGCACATACTATGATGTTAGCGGTGTGTGCACGGGTTAGAGTTCATGTACCACTCTACCAGCACTGCACAGAAAGATGTGAAGACTGTGGAATCGGGCTGTACTTGGCCTGATCCCACAGACTGCACACACTACAGTGGATGGGAGTCCCTGCGTTATATAGTAAAGCTGAGAAGCACGTTACATAGAGGAGGATTCACATACTGTGAATGGAAATTAATTAAAAAATACACATTGTAAAACATAATTGAATTGAAATATGGAATTGTCTAATTGCGTAATAACATAATAATAAAATTAATAATAAAAAAACAACATCATAAACTGTTTAGCAGTATACACAAACATCACAAACATAAAGTGGTTAGCTTAAAACAACATATGTATATAGACATCGCTGCCTGTACTCCACAGTACTGTGCACCCATCTGTTACTAGGAAATGCACAGTTATTTCTATCTAACAGGCATAGTGTTGTTCCTCTCAGGCTTACACATAGTTAAAGAGAAAACACAGTTATGATTGGTCCATTATTAAACGGTTACATTATATGGCAAGTTACAAATTTGCTCATATAGTGTTTGTGATGTAGGGGTTAAGCAGACAGGGTGGGACCCCAGTGTAACGTGAGTCCCTCTTCCACTCATTCTGTCTCTGCAGTCAGCAGTAGCTGTATGATGGCTGGAGGACGCTGTTTTCTGCTCCTGCTTCTTCTGGGGGGAGTCCTTCAAGACATGGGATCTGAAGGTAAATTATTTGGGGTCTGATGGGCACAACGGATAACTAAAAGTGGTTCTGCATGCACTCGAAAAGAAACTAGAAACTTTCTTGGACCCCCCCTTTCATTCTAGATCAGTGATACAGCCCAGGTTTCCCTCTCTAGGATTTAAACTTCTGTATTACCAATGTATTTCATGCACAGATATCTGGATGCATTCTTATTCTTATCATATTGTTCCCTATCAGAATTTCCTGGATTTCCTTATATTGATCGTATTCTCTTCATTTGTAAATTGTTGATTTTAGAATACAAATCATTCAATTGCTTTAACCTTCAGCCTCATTTTAAAAAGCATCACTCTTCCGTGTAATATTCATAAAGATGTATTGTATACACATACATTGCTCATGCCTGCATTTAATTCTCACTTTGCTTGTATTGTTATAATCGCACTCCATAGGAAGAATAAGTGCATTTAGCTCTTATTATGTAAATGTTTCCTGATGGATGAGGGAATATTACAGCAGTGATTTATACGGGATCTGTTCTTGTAGCCATTACTGATCTTTTTGCTTTCCATGTTATAGTATAAACTGTATGTCAACATCGCACATCAATTCTTCCTCATGTCAGGCTTCTTTCATAAGTCCCTCTGTTTATGCGTATCTAAGGAGACCACCATTCATACAGTATATGCAATATTACTCATAGATCAGTGAGTGATCCATTATCACACTTATACCGAGCATTGGACAGTTTTTCTCTTGATAAATGAGATATATATTGAATGTCCCCTACCTTCCTATTTTTATGGCTCATCTTGCTGTTATACACCTTGTCATTGATACTTTGTAGGTAATAGACATATTTGCATCTATAGCAGGGATCCAATTTATTCATGCCCCTTCTGTTTTCCTCCCTCCATGTAGGCTGGCCACAAGCGCAGCAGACAGCCGATGAAGTCACCTGGCTGACTGCTAATCTCGCGCATGCGCGGTAGCTACCTTCCTTGCGCAGCCGGGTAACTTCACTGGCTGTCTTCAGAGGTTGCAGCCAGCCTACATGGGGGGGGAGGAAAGCAGGAGCCGCTTGGCTAGCCGAGGGGTGAGCGCCTCTGGCTCATTTGCATACATTTTATAAGTCAATATTTCATTATAGACACCCCGGAGCATGCCAGCAGGAGTCCCCCATCACCCCTAAGGTAACGAGCCTCCGTTTCGGAACAGTCTACCACCCCTAAATGGGACAGTATATGTCCTTTTCACGGGCTGAGTGCTCTCCATAGTCGGTAAGTCTTTGGTGCATATCGCAGCAAAGACTTACTGGTAACACCCGCGATCGTCCCACATCGCCGCCAACAAAGCTGCATATCGTTGCTCCCCGTGACGTCACGGTGAGCTCCAATCCGTTGCCATGACAGCCCCGGGTCTTCCAAAGACCCTAGGCTGTCTCGTTTCAATCCATTGATTAAAATTTGAGATTTGCACATTGTAATGTATGAGGGGGAAAATCTCCATATACTGCCATACAGCAGTATGGCAGTAACAACCTAGGGTTGAAGTACCCTAGGGAGTCTGAAAAATAGTAAAAGTAAAAATTAGTTAAAAATTTATAATAAAAAAAACTAAAAATTCTAATCACCCCCTTTCCCTAGAACTGATATAAATATAAATAAACAGTAAAATTCACAAACACATTAGGTATCGCCGCATCTGAAAGTGCCCCTTCTATCAAAATATAATATAAAATAGCGCCCAAAGTCGAAAATGGCAGTTTTTGCCATTTTGAAAAATATTAAAAAATCAATAAAAAGTGATCAAAATGTCGTACAGTCCTAAAAATGGTAGCATTGAAAACTTCATCAAAAAAAGATACCACCCACAGCTCTGTACACTGAAGTATGAAATAGTTATTAGCGCCAGAAGGTGGCAAAATTAAAAAAAAAAATTCTACACAAGTTTTTAATTTTTGTAAAAGTATGAAAACATTATAAAACCTATACAAATTTGGTATCCCTGTGATTGCACCAACCCAAAGAATAAAGTAGACATGTCATTTCTGGCTCAGTGAAAGCTGTAAATTCCAAGCCCACAAGAAAACGCTGCAAATTTCACTGCATTTTGAATTTTTTTCCCGCTTCCCAGTACATGGCATGGAAGAATAAATAACATCACTATGAAGTGCAATTTGTTACATAGAAAACAAGCTGTTTTCTCTGTACGTGTAAAAAAAGTTATAGATTTTTGATTGTGGGGAGTGAAAAATAAAAATGTAAAAACAAAAAAGGACGAGGTCCCTTAAGGACAGTCTGCCGGAGCAGTGCAGGGGGAGCCAGATTCATGAAGAATGTGCGCCACATTTCAGGGATCTGGCACACTCTGCACACTTCACAGGCAAACTCCACATAGTGCTCCTTTTTTGATAAATGTGGGCCAATGTGTTATACTATTGTAGCAAACTGTCAAGTTAAGGTTGCTACATCTGAAGACCATGGTCTCCAACGTTGTACATGTCATTTCTAAAAGTAGAACAATTCAATATAACATTGCCAAAAACCTCAATATTTGAAGTTTATATATATAGAAAATATTACTATAGAACTATATAAATACCACAATAGACAACAGACTGGTGGAGTCCTGCATGGTGCAACCATGTGTGCCAGGCTAAGAAACACGTTCTTTCCATTGGCATTAATGGCATCACCATATATAGTGTGTAACATTTATATAATTCCCTGTGATCTAAAACAATAAGACAATTATTATTAACATTATTCTAACATTCTGCTGTGTCCTTCCACAACATGTGTCAATTATCATTTATTAGTTCTGCTTCAACACGTCCTATTTTCTCATGTATTTCTGTTCTGTATGCCACATAGAAGTCTATGGGTACATATATAAAATACAGGTTGCATAAGTGCTGAATACACCGTATTCTGTGCACCGTACAGTGTATGCTGCCATGTATAAATGCAGTATCCAGAATCAGTGGGAGGTGTCATCCAGCCAATAGTAAGCCATCCATCATTTGCCAACCCACTGTATTTTTTACGGATATGGTGCCATACATGCTCATATTCAGGTGAAAAATGGCTGTATTTATGGCAAAATTCAGCTGTATATACAGAACAAGAAAAAACATATGTCATGTGCAAGAGGCCTAACTCTTATTGCTTAACACTTAGGACGCAAAGGTGTTGCACCGACAGAAATTTGGATTGCCATGTTGTACATATGCAATTATGGGCATTCAAAATGGTATCAAATATGAAGACATCTAAGTAATCAGATGACTTTTCTTGAATTGGCCAATCATCTAATGTTTAAGAGGAAATCCTGAATCTGAATGGTGAATGTCAAACGCTCAAAAATGTTCTTCTAGTTGAAAAGGCTGTCAGAAGTCCCTGTCCCCTCACTTTATAGATAATATACATATGTTTGGCCTATGGGGGAGTCAGATAAGATAGAGGTGTGCATATGCTGCTACTACTGTAGTATTTGATCTTAAATTAAATCTATTTTCAGCATATGCAAATGTGTGTCTAAGCATTTCAATAATTTATACTTTTGCAGTACTAGTCATTAATGGGAATTTCTAGCTGTAGAAAGAATTATCTGTTTCTATTTCTGGGGGTAAATGTCTATTACTAATTGTATGACAGCTGGGATCCTCAGTAATGAGAGAGAGCTGTAAGTACACTCAAGTGCTGCATTCACTATACACAGCAGGACTACACTCACCCTCCTGTATAGAAGTCACATAGATGGGAATTAAGAGGGAGCAATGCATGTACACAAGGAGTACTACGGGTACTTCACCTGTATCTATTCTGTAAACATTCCTCCAAACCAGTGGTAAAACTCTTCCAGATTAATATAATTCCGGTGATGTTAACAACTTGCAGATGACATCCATTACATGTGTTTTTAGTGTCCAAATCTATTTTTATTAACAGTCCATGGACACAAGTGCAAAATGTCTTTGAACCTTAAAGGGGTATTCTCGTCTGGGCATTCACATTCAGTTTAATAAATCTTCCATACATAAACATTTCTTCAATTAGATGTTATTAAAAAAAATGTTCCTGGGTGAAGATAATTTCTCATAAATGGAGCGATATGGGCCCTTAGAAACGAAATAGCTTCCTCGGATACGGCCACCTCTGCTGGAGGTATTTCACAAATAAACAAAAAATTTTTGAATATGAAATGTCCGTGAGTTACTGCAGGTCCTACAGGCGTCCTGTGGTAATGATCGCTGAAGCCAGGGGCTCAGTCAGGACTTAATAGCGCATGTCTGGCCACTGCTGCCCAAATGTGAGGTGGTCGTAACCGAGGAAGCTATCTCGTTTCTAAGGGCCAACATGGCTATGTTTATGGGAAATTATCTTCACACAGGAACATTTTTTTTAATAACATCCAATTGAAGAAATGTTTATATATGGAAGATTAGTGAAACTGAATGTGAACGCCCAGACGAGAATACCCCTTTAATGATAAAGACTTAAGCATTGCTTTGCTTCCAATACCAAACATGCACCAGTGTAAAATTACTATAACTTGTGTTATAGAGTAACTTGAGGGTGTGCAGAGAGAGTGCATCCAGGTGTTGGGGCCTTAACCTTTAAGGTGTCTCCTTTGCATACAAAGAAACCAGTAATTTAAGCAATGGGCCAGGATTTGCGACTGTTCCCCTATTATGCCACCTATGTTCCCCTCTTATGCCATGCTAAGTAAGCATGGAGGGGCATGTACTGGGCTGTGCTAGACCATGGAGTGAGCCGGCTCAGGGAAGGACAAGGCATAGAATTGTCTGGGCTTGCGGCTGTCCATATGATATATAAAATAAACGCCAGAAGGATAAATGAAATACTCAGCATGAGCAAAGTAGCAAGGTTAACGTCAAGTGCTGGCGTATGATGCACCAGTGTTTGACAAATCCCCCAAATAAACAGTTATAGCTTTCTGGGGCATGGTAAGTGTTTTACATCAGGGCCCCACAGCTTCAGGTTGGACCTATGATCATGTATCCATGAGAGACTACTTTAGGATGCTATGGAAGTTAACTCTTCTGTATATATAATGGAAATGAAAAGTAAAATGCTTTTTACAGACTGACCCATTCAAAACTACCTGACATGATGTGTAATCCATCTGCCTCTGAGCGCCTCTTATATAGCATCCACAGTTATACCTCAAAAATGACATGGGCCGGTATGATGTGATAACCTTCATATTTCCAACTAAACAATATAGGCCTATATTTATTAAAAACAGTGCAAAATGAGCTTTGTAGTTTACCTGTGTAGTTTGCAGGGTGCGCCATTATTGCAGATGCACGTTCTTCATGAATTTGGAGCTCCCTGCACTGCTACGACAGAGTGCACCACTTTTTTTTGGGTGCACCATTAACATGACGCTTACGATACAATTCTGTCGGACTTTGAATGATAAATGTGGCGCAGGGCCCGACTAAACACAGGAACAAGTATGTCTTGGATACTTCTTAAATACATGTGCACATAGAATATGCAAAATCCGCCAGAAAACTGGCGCAGGGGCTTTAATTAATCTGGGCCATAGTATATAACTTTCTTTAGATTTACTCAATTGATGGAATAACCACATGTACTATTAATGGGTAAGTACTATTTTAAACTAAAAAAACATGGGTAAAATTGCTAGTCCCTTCATCTTAAATTCCATTTTGAGTTATGGGACTAGACTTGATAACTGATGTCACAGTATAAGTTTTACAGATTGTCAGTACAAGATGTAATCATCATGTGGACTAATGTCATGTTCCATGATGATGTTCTCATATAACTGACTTTATATGCATGATCTCCATCACAATTCTAATTTGGTTGACTATAGAGGTCTAGTAATGTACTAATACTTAAATGATTACTGGTAACTCCAAAATATAACAGAAATATACATATATATGTAACACTTATGTGCTCCATAGGTATGTAGCTATAAAGGTTGAAAAAAAAACACAGACATTACAAAGTTCAACCCATTTTTTTGTACAACTACAATAACTCTTAATATTGTGCCATTTCTACCTATTTGGGTGCTTTAGCCTAAAATGTGCCTACTTGGACTATAAATAACCATTTTCTTTGTTGATGCTGAAATCATTTCTTCCACAAATAATAAAAATCTCCTGTTCCCCAGTAATTTTATAATTTATTTAGGTTTGTTATGTAATGAAACAGCACAATCTCATTCCATGCTTCAGTAACTGCCCATTTACAGTCCCTCAAACAAAGCTTTGGTAATAAATGCTAATTTTCTAGGAATTATAGAGGTAGACATATGTCATCCCCTAAGGAAGCAATATACAGTACATTGAATTGAAGTAGGTGAAGTGAGAAGCACTGAATGAACAGACATCTTTTGAACAAATGTTTTTGCAGACACAACCACACTACACATTATAGTCCATGTACATTTAAACCTGAAGGGGCATTCATTTTGTTGAACTCATCAACTCAAGAACTTTTGTGTTATTTGTATTGGCATCTAAATCCTGAATTATAAATGTCCCCTGAACCTTTCTTCTCCCATATGACACTCTAGATGCCAGACTAGATGTTTTTATTATGTTGCCAAGAATGATGGTTCTGATTCCCCAAACAAGTATAATTGACCATTAGTAAAATGCTCTTAAGCACAAACATATATATCTCCATTTCATCTTAACAAACAGGGCAGTGCTAGAATATTATCTCACATTACTACTGTAGATAGCACTACTTTGCCTCACAATTGAACAAAATATAAAATAAACTCCAGTGTCCCAATTCCTCAGTGGCTTTTACTTGCCCCGATGTGTAGTGGGTGGGCTGACAAATGTCATAGATATCTGCTATCCCAATCCATTCACTAGATCCTAGTGACATCTATTATTAGGTAGAGTCTTCAGTAGTCTGGGAGAATGTCAGGCATCTGCTCCTAGCATGATTACTGATCAAAAACATACCAATGCTGGATCTAACTTTTCAGACCTTGGCACTTTATACATTGTAACCTTCCCCGTGGATATTCACTAAGATGCAACCTTTCCTCACTTAGAATCTCATTTAAATATATCATCCTGTCCCATATTTAGTCAGTAATACAAAGATCAGCATACATTGGTACTCCCTTCTGAAACTACCCTCTATCAGCCTGACACCTAGGTCAATACGCTTAGTTTTTAATCAAGTTCATTTGCATCAAAATAACCGTATAACAGCAGTAAATTGCATATGGGCTTAAGGGACTTATTTTCCATTTAATGTAATACACAGAATTCCAATAAGATCTTCTCTAAACACTAATATGTATAAATGTGCTTCCAGCATAGTCCCTATTTAGCTCAGTGCATAGTTTAGCTAACATTATTTATTGGCCTCACTCTTAAGGACAGCGGCATTGTCTTATTTAATCTGAATAGGGACCTATGTGCTTGGAAATTCACATGTTTGTGCTGTGCCTTAATATATTATATAATATATAAACAGAAGATGCATTCAACATTGATCACATTAAAATGGTACAGGATGTGTCTGTTTTACTAAACCACACACCACGAGGCAAACACATTCAAATTAGTTCTAATGCATTGAAGTGTCTTCAGCCAAAGTGCTACATAATTATGTACAGATCCCAAAAATATTAACGGATATTTGTTCAAGACTGAAAAAACCTTCTTTTTTTATGTAAAAGAGATGTTTGTGTATGCGTCTTCTGGATCTTTAATTTACCAAGTGGATTTTATGTGGCTGTTCTCAATCTCTCTCATTTGTCAAGGTTTCTCGGGTCCCTAAATTTAACTCAATGACAGCGACAGTTTTAACACTTGGAAATGTACTCGTCATGCAGAAGCTCATGACAGCAACATGCTATATTGATTACAAGGTCAGGGCCTCTGTAAAGTACTGTGACCTGGTGACTTCAACAGGTTATAGTTCTGTTCATTCATAACATCTCACTGACAGGCGGTTGTAAGAGGTGTGTGGGGTAGGGGTGGGGGAGGACCACATTGAAGCTTAGACCCTGCTGAAGGATAATTTTTTCCATCAGGGTGTGTCTAGGAGCTAGTGGGACAGACAGAGAGGCCTGTGTTTGTGTGACTCCGCTCCACACATCTGACATTAAATGTTCCTGTCTGTAAGAAAACCCTCTTTGAAAAGTAAGTCTAAGGGGGAGAACGTTCTGCTTTTGCACACCATTTACACACCCTGTGACTACACCCCAGAGCGACGCCCTACTACAGCTTCTGTAATAAGCACGTAACTGTTTCCTATTAAGAGTTCCTATAATAATCTTGTTCTTCTGACTAATTCTACAGTGATGTCTCATAAGTTCTAAAATGTGGATTTGGTAGAGACTCACCCTTTCCCTACACCTCAGAACCACTGGAAGGTTCCGCAAAGATTTCAAAATCACCATGTATGATTGTACTAAAAGATGCCCATAGATAGATAGATGTCAGAATCACAGACTTGGGTTCAGGAAGGGAGACTGCTGTGTTACACTGGAACCTGCTCTGACAGCTCTCCAACCTCGTAAACCTCCATGCATAGACTATGCCCAAATGCAATAATACACTCACTATTTAAACAATCAGTTCAAGCAACATCTCTTCTGAGTTTATGGAATTGTTAGAACAAACAAAGACTCTTATTGAGTTTTAATAAAAGGACAGTGCTTACAAACAAAGGGGTTATCATGCAAAAAGGTAGCAAAATAAACAGACATATACATGCAATGCAAAAATAAACAGTTTGGGATAATAAAAGGGCTAAAAAAGAACTAAATACATTACATGACGCTATTAGTCTGCTGCCTATGGAAGTAGAAATACGCAATCAATCTAACCACTAGGGATCCCCCAAAGAATTAATAATTTGCTATGTAGATGAAAGTTGAAAGTCCACAGTTGTTGATACCTTTAATTGGCTAACATGAAAGGATGATGTTACTTGCCAGCTTTCAAGACATCAGCCTTTTTAGTTAGAACTCCCAATTTTTATCTATTTAACCACTTGCTATGGTAGCACTTCCACCTAAGTAAGATTCCAAAATCCACACTAGCCCCCTATCTGTGGTGAAATGAGGAAGACTTAATGATGTCTACATTAATGTCATTCAATTAAAGTGTTACATTACAAAATATTTTACTCCTGAAAATCTTTAATTTTGATATCTTGCAATCTGGCATCCTAGGACCTTGGTCTTACCTTCATCTATTCCCTCATAATGTTACACACAATTTATACTACTAAACATGATGATAAGAGTAGGAATAATTTCATAATTATTTAACTGCTCTCAGTTGCTGGGTACCCATTTTTAGCCTTTTATACAGTAATAGCATAGACTTGGATGGAGTTATTAGACTGAAGCATGTGGCTGAAGTTTTAAATTATGCCACATATTTCTTTGTTGTGTACATCAAGAGGGGGTTTCTAGATGTGACTTGACCTATATGGGACATAATGTTTGCTGACCTAACGGGTGTGAGTAGATTCCCCCCACTGGACAATTAGGTTATATGATAGAGTCTGGTTCCTGTGAATGCTGATCTATAGCACAAATATCCTGTCCTGGTTTAGGGAAAAGGAGTGGAATTGATAAAGAGTGGGGGCACCTACTTTTACTCATAATGTTGATGTGTCCCTTTCTTTATTACCACAACCCCCTTTTTATATGGTATGGGATTATTGATACATTCATCATACCACACCAGTCTTAATCGTTTCTTCCTAACAGGCCATAATTACTCTCTTTTTTATGCTGTATTGTGAATTCATATTGCTGTAATGACAAATTCAATCTCAGCACCTTCCCATTAGGTGTTGCTGAATACTAAGCGACCAAGTTAATCGCCTTATAACACATTCATTGGAATATTGTCAGTCACTGCCACCTCTCTTACTCCACTCCTCACACCCCAGTGAAAATATACCCTGGCTATTGACAAAGGACAGGTATCCTCCTCCAATGCCTGTAACAGCCCGTGTTTTACTGGAATTAAATCTGCATCACTCCGCCTCACCCAAAGTAACAGATTGCATGTTATCAATGGGCTGCCCTTCTCATCCACCTACAAATAAAAATATTATTTCAGCACAGAAGTAAAGTTACACTTTCATCAAATATTAAAAGTTTGTGGAACCACTAATGTTAATTAAAAAGGCAGATTTGTTAATTAGTGTGAAAAAGGCTATGAAAACCTGTCTTTAAAGGAAATATACTATCAAAATCATGCATAGATAAACCAGGGACACTTACTCAGAGATCCAGGTACTGTGACTGTGGTAATCTTCTTATATTTGTGATCCATTTCCTCCTTCCTTCTAAACTCAATTTTTAAAAATCTTTTCACAGGCTGTTACAATGAGCAGAACATGTCTCACTCTCCACCTGTTCTTCCCCTCCTTCATCTGCCTGTGTAATCTAGCAGCAGCAGGAAGTGCAGAGGGAGACCTGCTCTGCTCATTGTAACAGTCAGTGAAAGGACATCACTGAGGGGCTTTGGAAACAACCCCAGAGCCCCTCAGACTCATTGACATTATTTGAAAAGTTTAATTTAAAAGAAAGGAGGAGATGGATAACAAATATAAGAAGATCCATGGCATCTGGATCTATGAGTAAGTAAGTGTCCCTAGTTTATCATGATAGATTCTGATGGTAGATTTGACAGGTTGCTCAAAGCATAGAAGGAAACTTCTGATCTTGTAAATGTACTTTTCTTTCCTTCAAAATAATATGTTTTTAAATTTTGTGATATGTTGAAGATGCAAAACCAAAGTATACTGTAGAAGCCAAGTGAGTGAAATGAAAAATGTGTAGAATAGAATCTGAAAGTATTATGGCAAATGAATGATCAAGTTCCCCAATTAAAAGCAGGGAAGCCTTTTCCAAAGAAGCCTTTTGGGAGAATTTTACCTGCATTTTCTCACACTACATCTTCCACATCCCAAAGGTAAATTATTTTTATGTCATTTAATAGGATACATAATATAAAATGTATTCCACTTAGACTTTCCTGGTTCTATTACAACACAAGAGGTCTCAGGAACCACCATGCATTATATTTAAAAGAAACAATGCTTCTGCTAACAAGCACAAAACCGAAGTACAATGAATGCTTGCACAATAATAATAATAATAATTCCTTTATTTATATGGTGCACACAGATTACAGAGTGCTGCACAGAGCTTGCAAAATAAGTCATACAATCTGTTCCTATTTTAGTGTAAAATTTTTTAAAAAATCTATAACATATTATATATCAATGAAAACAAGATTAAAAGAATACATTTTCAAATGTAAAATAAATCCAGTTTAAGTCATTACTGTTAACATTGGTTTGTATGACATATCTGTAATATCCTCCTGTGCTATTTTATGAGCCACACAGTATTATACTGTGAGGAGGGGCCTTCATGTGTGTGCTTCATGCTCTTCATCTGTGCCATATTAAAGTATATAAAAGCCACAATGTAAATTGATAATAATAATACAGTAGATTAGTCCACCAGCTTTACCAAGGTAATAAACAGAAGAGAAGTTTTCAAAAACTCAACAGAGGAGCACTATGAGAAATGTTATTAGGTAAACGAATGATTGAGTCATTCATCCAAATATCTGACCAAATTGAAACCTCATGTGCTGCATAGGAATTATTGGGACCCTGCTGAGAATCTTTTAAATCAGATTTATTTTAAAAATGAAAACTGTGTAACACTCTTCCTTCACTGGTATATCAGTCTTAGGCTACATTCACAGGAATGTGTGCCCGCCGTGGCACGGTAGAGGAGGAGGGGGTGAGTGCTGCTCGCCCCTGCTAATGGAGATACATGGCGCAAGGCGCCGTAATACGGAGAAAGATAGGACATGTCCTATCCTTTCCCCAGGTATGGAGCGGTACCGTACCGCACGTGTGCGGTACAGTACCATTCCATGTACCCATTGCCAGCCTATGGGGGAAATATATACGTCTCCCAACGGTGAATGTAGCCTTACTGCTTTTATGGTACAACTGTAGTAAAACATAGCTTATGAACAAAAGCATGAAACAATACAATGGTTTAGACATTATCAAGGAAACCTTCTTAATTGGTCAGCATACATTGATGACTGAAGCAAAATCTCACCTCCCCTACATCCCCAAACAGGGCTTTGCACTTAAGATACACACCTTTCTCCATCCTAATTATCACATTTATACTGTCCTTGAATTCTCTCATACCGGGGGGCAGCAGGACACCATGTGAAGCTTAGTGTCATACACCCGGACACACACAAGCTCGGGAGATGTACCGTACTTCTCCAAAGAGACTATTAAGGAATTGACCCAAGGGCACACAGTTCCAGAACATGTGCTAACGATCTGCCAATCCCATGTAACATCTTGGGCAAGCGTCATCTGATTTCAGCCTGATTCAATGCAGAAAGGCTGGTCTCCTATGGATCAAGTACAGTGATAAGCATCACTAGTGATGACCTGGTAGTAAAGCTCATCAGAAATTGACCAGATATCTTGGTTTCACATCTTCTAAGCTATCAGGTGATATGGTTTGGCAATTGTATTGAGGAGAGAGTAACTTGCTTCTCTTTAGCTCTCAGGGGAGCTCAAGGTCCGCTTCCTTGATTTTACTTTAGAGAAAATGTAGCTTGTGCAGGTAGGCTTTAGAAGTGTCACAGACTATTGATGGCAATGCTGAGCTGTCAGGAACAGCACTTACACAGTATTATTCAGAATCGGCCATTTCCATAGACCTAAGTCTAGGGTGACCAAAAATTGGGAGAGAGGTATGCAAGAGGGAGAGAAACATGAGTATCTTTTCTCCTCTGGACACAAAGCCCTCCAGATATCTATCAGCCATACTAAAATCTCCCATCAGAATCACTGATAATAATGACATATTCATTTCATACAGTTCAGTCCTGTGTGTTTTTTATAAACTAGAATGCCCTAATGCAAAGAGCTTTACAAAATATGTAAATGAGGCTGAGGAGCTCTTGGGTGTCAAGGGAGCCCCTCTGAGGTCTCTTTTATTCACTCCAGTACAAGCTGGCCACATCATCCCGCTGCTACTCCTCAACACTATACTCTCTGCAAATCCTGCAGATGCGTGGTATTATCTTCCTTGTACAGCTACTTACTACACACAGAAAGATATATACACTGTCTGCAGCTTATTATGGTCAAAACTAATGACGGATTCCCTTTGACATTACCTATCATGAGAGTTGGTGCACTTGGTAAAGCAATGAGGAAAGAAGGAAACCTTTATGAATATCGGCAGTATAGGATGGTCGTTTTCATTACTGATAAACATACAGATCTGCACACCCTATTACGATAGGTTCAATCACATTTAAAAAGGCACATCCTTATGCACTACTTCGCTCATACCATAATAATAATAATACTAATTATTTATTTATATAGCACACAAAGATTATGCAGCGCTGCACAGAGCTTGCCAAATCAGTCTCTGTCCCCATTGGGCTCACAATCTAATCAACCTTTCAGTATGTTTTAGAGTGTGGGAGGAAACTAGAGGACACTTACGCAAACATGGAGAGAACACGCAAACTCTTTGCAGATGTTGACCTGGATGGGACTTGAACACAGGAACCCAGCGCTACAAGGCTGTAGTGCTAACCACTGAGCCACGGTGCTGCCCATGTGTTCCATAATTTCCTCTACTACTGCCAAACCTGAAGACAATTGCTGCTAACACTTACACAAGTACACATATTCAGCAAAAAAGGATCGATAGAAAGGCTGTGCTCAGCAATGTGGCATTGTATGCAGATGCTAGATGATGATCTCTGTTTGGCAGCACTGCCTTGGTTTGTGGGAGATAAAGAATCAGAATCCAGAAAATGTGGTTGTTTAAACAGAAGCGCAGTATTTATATGTCCATGTTCATGTGTATATTCATGTGTCTGCAAGAATAATTCCACTGTGTGCTCTGTATTGTCTATGTGGCTTCTTATTACTCTTCATGGGGATGTGTGCTCTGGTGTGTTACTGTGTGTCTCTGTTTATTTATGTGTGTCAGAACATTTCCTGTACAGTTTTTGGTTTGACTCAGAGGGACAGAAATTGAACACAAATTTGTACAGTCATGGCCAAAAGTTTTGAGAATGATACAAATCTTAATTTTTCCAAAGTCTACTGGATCAGGTTTTATAATGGCAATTTGCATATACTCCAGAATGTTATAAAGAGTGATCAGCTTAACAGCACTTAATTGCAAAGTCAGTATTTGCCTAGAAAATTAACTTTTTCCCCCAAAACACATTTCAACTTCATTGCAGGGCTGCCTTAAAAGGAGCAGCTAACAACATTTCAGTGATTGCTCCATTAACACAGGTTTGGGTGTTGATGAGGACAGGGCTGGAGATCAATCTGTCATGATTAAGTAAGAATCATACCACTGGACACTTTAAAAGGAGTCTGGTGCTTGGCATCATTGTTTCTCTTCTGTTAACCATGGTTATCTCTAAAGAAACACGTGCAGTCATCATTGCACTGCACAGAACTGGCCTAACAGGGAAGAGTATTGCAGCTAGAAAGATTGCACCAGCAGTGCAAAGCTTGGTCAGGAATGGCAGCAGGCAGGTGTGAGTGCATCTGCACGCATTGTGAGGCAAAGACTCTTGGAGCAAGGCCTGGTGTCAAGGAGGGCAGCAACGAAGCCACCTCTCTCCAGAAAAATATCAGGGACAGACTAATATTCTGCAAAAGGTACAGGGAGTGGACTATTGAGGACTGGGGTAGAGTCATTTTCTCTGATGAATCCCCTTTCCGATTGTTTGGAACATCTGGAAAACAGCTTGTTCGGAGAAGACAAGGTGAGCTATACCACCAGTCTTGTCTCATGCCAACTGTAAAGCATCCTGCAACCATTCATGTGTGGGGTTGCTTCTCAGCCAAGGGAATCGGCTCTCTCACAGTCTTGCCTAAAAACACATCCATGAATAGAGAATGGTACCAGAATGTCCACCAAGAGCAACTTCTCCCAACCGTCCAAGAGCAGTTTGATGATCAACAATGCCTTTTCCAGCATGATGGAGCACCTTGTCATAAATGGCTTGGAACAAAACATAGAGATGTTGGGTCCATGGCCTGGAAACTCCACAGATCTTAATCCCATTGAGAACTTGTGGTCAATCATCAAGAGACGCGTGGACAAACAAAAACCAACAAATTGTGACAAAATGCAAGCATTGATTGTGCAAGAATGGACTTCTGGCAGTCAGTATTTGGTCCAGAAGTTGATTGAGGGCTGCCAGGGAGAATTGCAGAGGTCCTGAAGAAGAAGGGGCAACACTGCAAATATTGACTTGCTGCATTAACTCATTCTAACTGTCAATAAAAGCTTTAGTTACTCATAGTATGATTGCACTTGTATTTATGTATGTGATAAAAAACATCTGACAAACACACATAAAAACCAGAGGGCAACAGATGAAACACGTGAAAATATAATATTTGTGACATTCTCAAACCTTTGGCCATGACTGTAAGGTCACAAGTTATAGACATAGAGAAGAGAAGGGTAACATACATACACATGCAGACAAACATCTGGTCCAACATGTAAAAGTAGTGAAGGGAACTGAGCCCCTGTCAAACAAATATGGTGGTAGATACATCTGTATAGAACAAAATGGGCATATTAAAATTTACAAAACATATGTGTTGAGGTAATGAAGGATATGTTTCATTGTGTTATTCTTCTTTGTGAGAGTGTGCCCTAGAATGTATTGCTTACCATATAGGTGTGTGGCCAGGTTAATACAGATTAGATTGCTAGCTAGAGGATTAGCAGATATTTATGTTGACAGATCAGGTTATTAAGTCTTAAAACCAAGTTATACAGCAATACTGTCCATGGGTGTATGTGCTGTGTATATGAATGTATATACTGAGCACTTGTCCTGGTGTTAATTAGTAGCAGTTCTGTGCATTATGTACTGGTGGTATGTCAGTTAGGGGTATGTACTAACACCATTCACATTTAGTGAAACCCCACACCTTATATCAATGTGATTGTGGAAAGACCACTCTTTATATTTAACCTCAACATGCCACATCCTAATATCTCAGCCCCTACCCTACCCTTTTTTTGTAAAATTCTCCCTTTCCCCAGGGAAGTCTTTGCGGTCAGGATGAATTAGAATCCCATTTAATTGAGTACAGAATCACTAAGAACATGGTTAGGGAAGAGTGTGGGAATGAGGAAGCCCAATTTATAAGGAGGAGAGGAGAGGGACGAGAGAAAAGCAACACAGAGCCAGCGACTGACTAAGCATCTTCCTCTCCACTCACTCATTTTTTCTACCTCATTCCCCTTCACTCCCCCTCCTCCGTTGTGTCATTCCCGCCATCACTACATCCTTAACCTTTCCCATGTTTTATGTTCTAGCTAAAAATACCCCAAAACATTAATCAGAGAGCCCCTGGGGACTGGTGTATTACTGTGCACATTAACTGGGGAGAAATGAAGTGTGAGAAAGAGGTAGATTGATAGAGTAAACGAGAGAGGGGGAGCGAGAAATGGAAAGAAAACAGGTCGGGAATCACAGAGTCTATGCCGTCTGCAGCTGGGAGGGGGAGAGTAAATCATGGGCCTCCATAAATTCAGCTTTATTCTGATACAGCCCCTGGAAATAGGACAAAATTACCCACACACTTCATTCTCTCCCACTATTGCTGTTTCTTTCCTGATCACAACACCTGCTGTACAGATTACAAAGGCCTTACTCCTTTCTATGTCTGTACCCCCCACAATGCCTCTTATTTCCCTACCCCCATCAGTGACAAGCACCAGAAATGAGACGTTCAGGTTGTTGGATTAGTTCTTATATTTGTAGCTGTAGTTCAGTTTAGGTCACGTTTAATCTTGGAAAGGTAAGAAATATCCACAGGTTCACTTAAGGCCAGACTTGTCAGACACAGAACTCCCTTTTAGAACCTACTGAATTCAAAAATTTGCTTGACTCTTTCCTAAGGGAGTTTGACTCTCTGTGGATGTCGTAATATCAGACTATTATTGCAGATCTGTTAGCTTTACATTCCGCTTATTATGCTTATGCTATATATCTCGGAGACCGTTACATTTAGCGTGAGATGTGGTAGCAGTATAGACCATTAGGGCACATATAATATCTGAAGTAGCAAATGAGTAGTCTGTGGCTACTGTATAAACGGCTACACGTGGTCAGACACATATCAGGTAGGTTTAAGCATTTAACAATACTAAAAATGCCAAATTTACATCATAGAAGGGGCTTTCCTCACATAGAGAAGTCCGTCTTTAACTATGGGTCGCTTGTAAGTCGGATGTCCTTAAGTTGGGGACTGCCTGTATCTATCTATCTAAGTAACAAAACACAGAAGAACAATGGGACTTATTTACTGAGGTCCCGTGGCCACATTTCCGTCGGGTTTTTCGACGTTTTCGGGGATTGTGCAGGGGATTGCGTCGCACGCGATTGGATTGTGTCGCAATCACACGCAGGATTTAACGTTTAAAATTGTGTCGCAATCCAAGCACTTACATGCACATGGAAGAAGAAGGTGAACTCCGGCGGACCTGAGCAGGGAAGCGACACAAGAAGGAAATCGGGCGCACGCTCATAGTGAATCGCGGCAGACTTCATCCTCGTCGGACATTCCAGATTGCAGATCTCGCAGGACCGGGTAAGTAAATGTGCCCCAATTAATCCATAGATTAATAAGGTTAAATGAGTAATCTCTGCCCGAGCAAGCTGCATGGTACATCAACAAAATAAACTAAAGTACATTAAAGAAACAAATGTCTTACAATCTTGCCAGATGTTGTGATACATTGGCCCAGATATATTAAAATGGATGAAATGTGCATTCTTTTTCTTTGCACTTGCTTTGTGCAAGTTGCAGCACAATATATAATAGTGTCACACACTCTTAGTTAATCCTGTCAGTTTTCCAGATGTGACATAGTTGCACCAGTTTTTTCTTGTTGCACTTTGCTCCATGCTGTGGTGACAGAATTGTGTTAGATATGTTATAAATGTGTTGCAAGCTAGGAGCTCACGTAAGCACGCCCCTTCAAGTGAACAGTATTAAAAGGTGTCGGATGAAATGTAACTGCGACACAATTGTGGCACTCCAACATTATTAAATACATGTGTAAGCTCCAAAGACTTTTTATTATATGCAACCGTGGACAAAAAAACTGGCGCAGAAACATCCAGTACACCAATCTGCTCTCCAATGTTGTTGTGGCACTTCATCAAGCCCTCTTCCGCATCCCGGCCAGTTACAACAGTTACGTGTGCACTGTTCACATCGCTTGTGTGCAACAATGTGCTTGACAGGAATAGAAGAGACCGCAACATTCATCGGAGCACTGACGTCTGTTCATTTTAACAATCTTACAAAACCCTTACAAATTTCATTGTGTGCTTTCATAAATACATTTTTGCATACCACTTAATACTTTGTTATGTCAAATACTCAAAACCCCACCAACATACTGACTCCCACCCCATTTCCCACAATAACAGGACTCTTATTGGAGCAGTGCATAAAAGGAGCATTATCATAATTTTATAACTGTTTATTCAGCAAATCCACTTAGTTCAGGGATTAAACAAGGTATGTTTATGCATCAGTGTAGCTAAAGAATTCTCAAGGTAAGTTTGCTTCTTAATGCATAAAAGCAAATGGAAGTTTCCTTTAAGTGCTTGTGCCTCTAAATCAGGAAAAGTGTTAATACGACATGCAAAAAGGTAGACTAGACATAATATCATAAGCATCATTATGCAATTCATATCCTACACATGAGTATCTTAAAGTGCCTATGAGTGGAGGTGAGGTACCCCGAAGCCCATTTTGCATGTCACTGCTTCCTCAGGCCCCCTTGGGCTGCTACATTGTCTGAATTTATTTAGCTCTGAAGTGTGTGGTGTGGTAATGTATGAAACATCAGAAATATTTAGTTCATGATTTTGTCCATAATTGTATGGGTTTCAATGTGATTTGTCAATAAAATTAACTATTTTTTAAAGTACCAAAGTTTTTGGATTTGGACTAGTGTATTTCTATTTGGATTGGATTATTGACAGCGAGGGTTTGATTTAAAGAACATTTAGATTTGTGACTTCACAATTATTGTGGATGAATTGTGCTTTTAATCTAGTGTTTTGAAAAGTTCTTAAAATAGTCTGATGAGAAAATCACCGTAAGACATACTTTACTAATTACCAGAACTTTGTTAAAATGACTAATTCTGACAACTGCCTAATGGAAAAACACACAGGAATAGTCCTCAGAGAGGAACAAACTTTTTTTGTCCAGACTAGGAAGTTCAAATATATTCTGTAGTTGTATAATAAGAGCAGCAAAGCCCTATAATTTATACTCTGCTACTCTGTAAAACCCATCATTTGTGGCAATGCACAGGACAGCTTCAATCACCAGTGCATTTTTCTGGGTATATAATCCAGACTGGTTGGCACTTATGTGGGCACAGTAGCTGCCAAGATTGATGGCACTGTGGCTCTTGTATGTGTGAAATGTGGAGGTACTTAAAGGGAACCTGTAAATTAGTTTTTCCACCATAAACTGGGCTAAGCATCAGCATTAAGCAGAGCTGTTTCTTTTATTGGCATATGCAAATTTACCTAGTAACTGGCAGCTTCAGACAGTCATGCAGACATCACATGAAATTAAGTGAGACATGACTGATTGACAGATCAGGAGGGCATCAGGTTGACGTCAGACAATTAGGAAAATGTCAATTATGCCTTAGATTTAGGGTGCATTCACACAGTTCGTTTTTGGTGCCGTGCGTTTGGATGGTTTGAATCAACTTTTCTTCATTATGGAAGTGTAAGCAGCTGTGAAAATGTTAACACAGCTGCTTACACTTCCAGATATTAAGAAAAATGGATTAAATCCTGCCAAATGCATGCTAACATGCAAAAACATGTTTTTTGCAAAGTGTTTTAAAACGCACTGTGTGACCGCACCCTTTGGTTGCATTCCCACAAACGTTGCACGACCGTTGGGGGACATATATACGGCCACAATAGGCCAGCAATGGGCACACGGAACAGCACGTGCAGCACTGTAGCGCTCCATACCCGGGAAAATGATAGGACAAGTCCTATCCTCCCCTGTATTATGGCGCCGTGCGCCATGTATCTCGATGGAGAGGGGTGGGGGCGAGCAGAGCTCACCCCCTCCTCCTCTCCCGTGTGCCGACGTGAGTGTGAATGTAGTCTTGCGATGTGCGATGTTTCTCACAACTGTCACTTGTGATGGTAAATTTTCATATGCCAATCTGAAGTTTTAAAAGCTCAGTGACATAAAGTTTAGTGAGTGGCACCACAGAAAAGTCTTTGCTTTATGCTGCCCCTAGTCTACAGTTGGAAAATCACCTTCGGAGTATGTGAAATATCTCCCTCTAAGTATATATAGTATGTATACGCTTGGGAGAATGGCTGCATACTGCATTATGCTAAAGAGTTGCTCAGTGATACTAAATCCTAAAATCCCCATAGGACTAATCTATATGGATTAAGAATAAATTAATATGTATGTGACAGATTGCTCATGTTCATGAATCCCTGTAAAGTATGTCAGTCTAAGTTTGCTCCCTATACAGTATACAAAATAAAAAAATCAGTTGCACAATTACACACTTCACTCTTTAGGCAAATGATGCACCTTAAAGGAACAGAATCATATTTTTTCACAAGATATACCAATAAAAACACACAATAAAACTGTTGAACTATAACAACCAAAAAAGATGACAAGAAGCATGTGTGAATTACTACCAAAAAGTGTGCTTCATGACACATTGTATTATCCCACAATACCATGGTTTTTATGTAATTATGGCTTGCATTGCATTATGCTTATTTTTTGCATATTCGAGTTTATTGTTTTTAGTTGTAACAGGTAACATTACCATACAGGTAAAAGAAATACAATACAACACAGTACAAACATTTATGGGCATGCATTTTGCTTTTATGTGCTCATCATATACCAAAAGTCTTGTTACTGTAAAAAAAATTTGAGAAAATCCATAAACTACTAAAGCAGTTGTGAGCAATATGAATGGCGGTAACCTCAAGAGATTTTATTATTATATTACACAGAAAATAATGCAAATTGTAAACCAACATCTGCTCAGAGCAGATATATCAAAATTAGTGCAAAGAAAAAGGAAAGGAACTGCTCTTCTCAATGCTATTTGTTACTATGGTGTTCATTGCCTATGGACTTATTCTGATAGGTCATTTCCTTAATTTCCTAAGAAAAATGTCCCTAATATATAATTGTACACTGCACAGAGAACTCTTTTAGGCCTCTTGCCCATGAACCATATTAAAAATCGCATGACTTTGCTCAATGATTTGATTTTCATTCAGGGTTCAGTGCTATGTGACTTTGGTCCATATTTATCAAAAACTGTGCAAAATGCAATATGAGGAGTTTGCCTGTGGAGTGTGCAACTTTTTTAACATTTAACATAGGGGGGCACATTTACTTACCCATTTACTTACTTATCCTTGATCCAGAATGTCCCCCGGAATGCACATCTGCCGCGATTCAAGAAGATTGCGTGCCCGATTTCCTGCTTGTGTCGCTTCCCCGATCAGGTCCGACGCAGTTCACCATCTTCCTCCCAGTGTATGTAAGTGCATTGGATGTGACACAAATTTAAATGTTAATCCCGCGCTTAGTAAGAATCCGTTTGATTGTCCGACGGTTTCTGCCGCATGTAGGCCGGCGCCGATGCGTCAATATCCGGTCGCGTGCAACACAATTTACGCGAACCCCGAAAAAGTCGGGAAGCCGGACGAAAATGCGGCCGTGGGACCCTTAGTAAATAAGCCCCAGGGTGTGCAGCACATTTCTGTCAGATACTGCATGATAAACATGGTGCATGGTCTGACACCATTTTCAGTACAGAATTTGTGTTGCATCGGGTGTGGTGCATTTGTGTCGTGGACACTTTCTAAATACATGTGCAAAGTAAGCCAGAAAACAGGGCCGGGGGCTTTAATAGATGTGGGCCAATGTGTTGGAGCATGACTAAAAAGGTTCTGAACTGTCTCCACATTCATGAAGGTTAAATAGAACTTCATAACACAAGTTTTTAGCTCTTTTATTTGTCCTCCAAAAATGTGTCAGAAACGCAAGAAGTGTCGTAATTACCAAGCTTTGCCAAAATTGAGCAACCAAAAACAAAAAAATGTTTTAGTGTCAGAAAAGGAGCAATAATGTAGGGTGGACACTTCATAAATATGGTGCACAAGGCGCAGCAAGGAAAGAAAAAGCACAAAAACTGTCAGAAAGCTAACAGCTCATTCTGTATATGTAGCAATGATACTACCAGTATTTTGCCTAGGTGGCAGAAGGATCATGAAACTCTAAAACTTCACTGTGAGCATTTTTAACCTTTATATCCACTCTGCTTATATCCATCCAAACCGGCAGGGTAGCAGGACAGCCCCAGCACACCCAGGTGCACTACTATGTGAACTACTCCTTTGTCTAAACTCAGTTATTGACATCCATCCATGTATGAGCATACCCACTATGACAGCCATCCATGTATGAGCATACCCACTATGACAGCCATCCATGTATGAGCATACCCACTATGACAGCCATCCATGTATGAGCATACCCACTATGACAGCCATCCATGTATGAGCATACCCACTATGACAGCCATCCATGTATGAGCATACCCACTATGACAGCCATCCATGTATGAGCATACCCACTATGACAGCCATCCATGTATGAGCATACCCACTATGACAACTATCCAAGTATGAGCATACCCACTATGACAGCCATCCATGTATGAGCATACCCACTATGACAGCCATCCATGTATGAGCATACCCACTATGACAGCTATCCATGCATGAGAAAACCCACTATGACAGCCACCCATGTATGAGAATACCCACTATGACAGCCACCCATGTATGAGAATACCCACTATGACAGCCATCCATGTATGAGCATACCCACTATGACAGCCATCCATGTATGAGAATACCCACCATGACAGCCATCCATGTATGAGAATACCCACTATGACAGCCACCCATGTATGAGAATACCCACTATGACAGCCACCCATGTATGAGCATACTCACTATGACAGCCATTCATGTATGAGAATACCCACTATGACAGCCACCAATGTATGAGCATACCCACTATGACAGCCATCCATGTATGAGAATACCCACTATGACAGCCATCCATGTATGAGAATACCCACTAAACTCCTAAGCAAAAAATAAGTAAATTAGGAGCAGTAAATTACAACTTAGTGCATCTCTATGCATAAATCAATCTGCTCCATTTCCTATATATGATGCTACCTCCATACTGGACTGCATTATTAACATAACAGTTCCTTTCAAAGAAATGAATAGTGTTTTTTGACACAAGACATTTTCTAAATGCATGGGTATAGGAAAATGTGGATACTTATTATTACATGTGTGTAAATTTGCATTTTTCCATAAAGTAATGTACTGTTGACTCCTTAATCCAACAAAAGATGCAAAACCATTTTTATTTTTGAGAATGTGTCAAAAAAATTTCTCTCCCAGACATCACAATGCTCCTGTATTAGTGCAGTTCAATTTCTTGTGTTATCTAAGTTAAATTCAATACAGCCCAACAAATCACAGAGCAGACCTGTCTCCTTGAGTTGTCATTTTCTGATTCAGTAAAATATCATAAATTACCTACGCCACAAATGCATACTTTTACTGTCTCCTCCATCATTTCTTTGCTTTGTTAACCTTTGCATAATGCAGCCAGAAGAGAATAAAGAGATTGCCGATTTAGCATTCAAGTACCTTATTAACCAGAACATCAGAGAAGAAGGTTGGTTTTGATGATGACAATTTTTTTTCCTTTATTTTTTTAATATGCAGGAGCATATTGAACCATTGTAGTATGCGGTTATTGTACAGAGCAGTTGTGCAGAAAGTTTCCACAAAGAGTTGCATTTTAAAGGAGTTGTAAGCACTGGATGGCAAGCATTCATATTACTATGACAAAGTGGTAATTGTGTGATAGTTCTTAGTGGAAAACATTAAACCAATCTTTTAATGAACATAAAACATTATCATATCTCAGTTATAAACATCTTTATAAATTACAATCAAAATTTTATACCATGACGTTTAAAACGGTTGGACTTTGTAGAGAATTGAGTTGAAGTCTCACAGAAACATTGTAGTACAAGTAACTGTACTGCTACTGTAGCATGTGATTTGAAGCATAGGATGTTAATGGATGCTACAGGTACCCACATCAGGCATGAATTAGGTTAAAAAGGGTGTGGTTTAGATGTGTGTAGGCATGGATTAACTAAGATATCGAACCTGAGACAGCTCCACTTGGAGTAGGTGTTAATGGAGCCTCCTCATGCTCATTTACATCATTTTAATGCCTTTTTTCTTAAAAACGAGGGGATAAAAAGTTAGAAGAAGAGCAGATCCTGCTAAAAGGGGGCACACACCAGTATGCCAGTTTGCTTAGTTTACAATCTTTGATACTGGTGGTAGATGTCCTTTAAAAACACAAGTGAGTATCTGAGATGGAGGAAAAGGAAGTAAGATGGGTAAGATGCTTTGGTAAGATGAGCTGTATTATGATATGGTATATCTGTGATATAATAGCACAGCTACTCTTACTCCTACCCCCCTACCCCAGATACTCACTTATGTTTTAAAATTCACATTATGTGCCAATCTATTTCCTCTGCAGCCTCCCATGTACACTGACCTCACACCTACTGGTGAAGTGCGAGCAGTTGCATTGGTTGGCTGCTCCCTTCTGTACACTCATCTGCTTTACGTACATGATGTTGTGCCCAATGCACCACTCCCTGAGGTGAAAGTCTAACGTGATTCATTTCTTGATCTCAATGTTGTTTTATACTACAAACGCTTCTCTTTTTATCCTTCTATTTCCCCTACACCATTGAGTGGGGTGTTTCTTTCCCAGTCATTTGATTCTCAGACATGTCACACACTTATCACAGTGATCCTGTGCACCATGAATCTGCTTATCTTTGTGAATTGATTCTGTAGCTTGTAAGGGGAGTGAAAATCTTCTTGTCTGCCTAGGGCAACAAAATGCCTTGTCCTGCCCCTGCTTGTGTCTTTGGACATGTTGGTTGGTGCACCAGCTCTATGTATCAGATCACTTAATCTTCCAATCCTAATGAATTCATTGAATTAAAATTCTATTACTTATTGTAACCTATTTTATGCTATTTTATCTACAGTATTTAATTTCCATATATGAAAGAAGAACTGTTTACTGTTTCCATTGCAATTTTTAATGCTTCTTGAGGTCATCTATACTAAAATCCTGGAAAATCCACTTAAAAGGCGGAATTATTATTGTACATCAAGAAAAGAATTCTTAAAAATTCCACTTAACAAATATCTGTACTACCATATTTCAATAACCATCAGGTAGATCAGCTGACTTGAAGTTGATGGGGGAGATTTATGAAGGCTTCTATAACAGTTATCTGCAGCCACCCACTAAGTACATCAGGGGGGGTACATCGGTGCTGTAGAGGGGCGTGGCTTAGATCATATGGCAGTGCAAGCGCCGGCATATGATAAATGTCTCCCAAAGTCTCTGATTAGAGTTTACTTTTCCAGTGGCAAAACAATTTTCATGAGATTTTCTCAAAACATCATAGTTTTTTGGGCAGCACTACACATTTGTAGTATGTATTGTATAGTAAATATTGTTTTATATTTTGCAAAAAGAGGCCTGATACAACATTGTAAAAAATGCCTGTGAAATATTTAGTATGTTGGTTCTGGAAAACAGCAAAGTACATCAATGTTCTGCAATATTATATGAAGTCACAGACTTCTGCAGTCTAGACCTTTCACAAATTCTCGTCCTTTCCCTTGCACACACAGCAGGCCCTGTGAATGCTTCCTCATGCTAGACGTTTATGGTGATCTCACAGCTTCACTATTTATATAAAGCACTATTTTCCATCTTTCAGCTAAATGTCTGTCATTCCTCAGGGGGACCTGCGGAGTATCAGTATTATGGACAAGCATCACTGAGCTATAATTAGAAAGGGGAAGGGTTACAAAGGAATATTTAATGTAGGCCAGCAACTACTGGGTTACTGAGCTGATTCTAACAGGAGTTAATTCAAGTATGGTGTCAGCTTTTGGCATGCAATAATATAAGTCATCTCTGTGCAGCAGCTCAAAGATTCTTAGTGCAGAATATGAGTAGATGCTGACATGTTTGCCTTTTGAAGAAAATAGTTCAATCAAATTAAAGCCTGATTATAGTTAATATGATTATTTCCTACTTCCAGCTTCATATCTTTTCTACAACAGTGCTAAAGCAAAAATAGGTGAACTGTGAGTATGAAGGTGACTATATACCTTAGACAGCTTTTTAAAAAACACTTGTTTGGCCGAAAACTGATCAGTGGTATAATAAGACTGTAATGGGCCCCGATGCAAACTTTGTCCCCACCGATGGGCACGAGAGCTGAGATACATATAGCAGAGATATACCTCTGTTCTGACCGACTCCATCCTAATCTGTATCCTGGTGGGCTCCTCACAGGTTACAATATTTCTCCATCAGGTATACTGCTTCACTATGACATCTCTGGGACGTCACCGCAGGATTTGCCTGCCAAGAGGTGTCTTCAGTTCCTTGCTGCACATCTCCACAGCCCCTAAAAATATAATATATAATTTATATACAGCACCCAAGCACCCACACATTTTTATACAGCACCAGCATCCCATTCATTAATTAAGCAGCAACCCTCATGTAACCCACAGTATTCAACATATATTTAATAGAAGCACGCATAATTTCAAAGCAGCACCCCTCATATATTTAATAGCAGCACCCCTCATATTTTTAATAATAGCACCGCTGATATTTAATAGTAGCAAACATCATATCATACTAGCAGTTTAGACTCCCTTCACCTGCAGGCCCTGATCGCACACCATGCGACCGCTATCGTTACACCCCTGCTACTGAACCCCAAGGTGTATGAACAACACTTGGTTGAAGGCAAATGTACTCTCAATAGGGAATATCAACATCAAACATTTATAATGTGCTTTTCTCACAGGGGAGTCAAAGTGCAGACAGGTAGAGGGAAACAGTTGCTAGGCTCTTACCCCCCTTTTAAGGGCAAAAAATTGCTACAATATCCAACAACAAAGAAGTTTGTTTTCCAGTGCAGAAAGCATATGCATCTATCTGATGACACAGCCACAGTTGACCCATCACTTTGGTCATGTGACAATATAATAAGAAAGATTAATTTATAGAGCGCTATCTTACAGTATTATGCAGCACTTTAAAGATCATACAGTAAATATACAAATAAAATAAGACATTACTGAGTAATAACAACGATTGGAGTGAGGACCCTGCTCTCAAGAGCTTACAATCTATGATATTGGGCCACATTTATCAAAATCAGTGCAAACTGCACTAGTGCAGAGATTCATGAATCTGGCTCCCCCTGCACTGCTCTGACAGAGTGCACCAACTTTTGGAGCATAAAGCATACAACACAATTCTGTCAGACACTGCATGATAAATCTAGCTCACGGTCCTTCTGCACTGGAACACCATTTTCAGTGCAGAATTTTGTATTATGTTAGGTATAGTGCAGCAAACACTTTATAAATACACATACAAGCAGTTTGCACTAAAAAGAATGTACAAAATCGGATAAAAAACTGGTTCAGAGGCTTTAATAACTGTGGGCCATTATGCGCGAATGGCAGTGAACATGGTGGTGGTGGGATTATGTGGTAATACTGTATCCCTTATCAGGTACTTTCTGTTAAATTTTTACATAAGAAAAGTATACATACTATGATGTCATAGTTTAAGTAATTATGTAAGTTTATTTTTTTATGTGGTTGGCAAACTGCGGCTTGGCTGGCTACTAAAGGGGCTGGCTGTACAGTAAAGGGGGCTTGGTGGCTGTATACTTAAGGGGACTGCCTGGCTGTTGTATACTTAAGGGGGCTGGCTGGCTGTCTGTATACTTAAGGGGGCTGGCTGGCTGTATACTTAAGGGGGCTGGCTGGCTGTACAGTAAAGGGGGCTGGCTGGCTGTATACTTAAGTGGGCCGGTTGGCTGGCTGTATACTTAAGGGAGCAGGCTGGCTGGCTGTATACTTAAGGGGGCAGGCTGGCTATATACCTAAGGGGGCAGGCTGGCTGGCTGTAAACTTAAGAGGGCTGGCTGGCTGTATACTTAAGTGGGCTGACTGACTATATGCTACTATGATGTCATAGTTTAAGTAATTATGTAAGTTTATTTTTTTATGTGGTTGGCAAACTGCGGCTTGGCTGGCTACTAAAGGGGCTGGCTGTACAGTAAAGGGGGCTTGGTGGCTGTATACTTAAGGGGACTGCCTGGCTGTTGTATACTTAAGGGGGCTGGCTGGCTGTCTGTATACTTAAGGGGGCTGGCTGGCTGTATACTTAAGGGGGCTGGCTGGCTGTACAGTAAAGGGGGCTGGCTGGCTGTATACTTAAGTGGGCCGGTTGGCTGGCTGTATACTTAAGGGAGCAGGCTGGCTGGCTGTATACTTAAGGGGGCAGGCTGGCTATATACCTAAGGGGGCAGGCTGGCTGGCTGTAAACTTAAGAGGGCTGGCTGGCTGTATACTTAAGTGGGCTGACTGACTATATGGCTGGCTGTATACTTAAGGGGGCAGGCTGGCTATATACCTAAGGGGGCAGGCTGGCTGGCTATATTCTGCTGGGGTCTGGTAGGCTATATACTATTTGGGGATGACTATATACTACTGGGGGCTGGCTGGCTATATACTGGGAGGCTGTGATCAATGCATTTCACACCCTCGGCTTATACTCGAGTCAATAGATTTTCGCAGTTTTTGGTGGTAAAATTAGGGGCCTTGGCTTATACTCGGGTTGGCATATACTGAGTATATACAGTACTTCACTTTCTATAACAATTTGCAAAATGTTTGACAAGATATGTAAGATCTGTGATAAACCATGTCGTGCTATGAAAGTGTTAATGATACCACATACTGTAGATCCCTAGTAAAGAGTTAGTTAGGGGATTAAGCTCTGTAGGTCCCTCATCTTGATGTGGTTTTCCTGCTGTCTCCCAAGTCTCCCGAACTCTGAATCATCAGCATTGGCACCAACACACTGGCTATTATACCTCCAAATATAGTAACAGTGTACTGCCCAGCCCTGCATAGCACTCTTTAGCTTTCAACAGCAGCTCCACTCATGTTATATAGAACTCATTTTGCTCCTTCACACAAGCCTCTTACTAGGTCAGTCACACTACCTCATTGTACAGCATCCTCAGCGAATCACAAGGGATCACTACACACCACCCATTAACTAATCACAGGACCGGGCCCTATGTTTATGTCTTTGCCGTATAGGTTATTGGGTTTCTGTGTGTGCAACAAAGTCTGTTTTATTCCCCTTTTCTTGTTTGTATCATGCATTTTTCGGTTGGTGTGTGATCCCACAGCATAAAAGCGGGAAAAGCTGAAATAATATTTTCCTCCAGAGCTGAAAGGCCTTCTGTTTTGCAGCAAATGAGTCACAAACACTTACTCAATAGCACATGCATATTAACGGCTTGCCATAAGCAGGATGGCAGACACTCATTTACACTTGAACATGACGCCCATCTCAATAATTTTTAGGATCTAATCTTCTCAACCATTCAACTGATTCTAATTTTCAAAAAAAATAAAAAGTAGAATAAATAGTTAAAGCATGTGAAAAATTACTGAACTGCTTTGTAGGAAATATGAAAATATACAATGTTATTAACTGTTTGCAACATATATCAAAAGTATGGGCAATAGCAAAATAAAATAAAATGTAATTTATCTAGAGATTCAAAGATTAATACTTTTCAAGAGGTTGTTCAAGTATTTTTTTTGTGTTCAAATTGATCTATCTTTGTAGCTCACATTCATTTTATAGTTTCTCTAGAATCTTAAAACTACTATTTTTTCCCGAAGCGGAAGAGTGAGCAAAAAGCAACACATTTAAGGACCCTCCAACCTGGTATTAAATCCAGTTAAGTTCTAGCTTCTCAAGGGGAAGTCATAGGGTCAGGATTCTGGTATCAATGGATATCTGGATCACATGGATAACAAACCTGACCCATTTGCTATGGTTCCATACAGAGATATTTGTATCTCTGTGTACAAGAATATTAGAATCTAGTGAGTCATAGCTATACGATCCTCTGGCTATACCAAATCTAAAAATGTATTTGCCCTTGGGCAGAGATGGACCATAACTTCATAACTGCCCATATCCAACATATTGGTCTGGGATTTTTATAATCCTTTGTCTGTTGCCAAACAAAATGGAGGGAAGCCTCTGAAACAGTTGGTACCAAGCAGCCTGCGAAATTCCTTTGAGACTAAACCTCCTGTGGAGTTTATGACACTTCTAGCTTCAACTCAATTAGGCTATTGGGGATGAGGCTGGAGAAAGTGAGGGATTTGTGCCTTCACTGAAGACCTGGCCATATTTATCACCATTGGACATGGTATAAGAGAGTGCGTGTACATTGCAGAATACCATGTTACTTTAAAAGAAAGCAGACAAATCTTAGTTATGGCACATTTTAGTTTCACAAATATCGATGCAAAGCTTAGTTATAAATTGCATACTAAAAGAAATCCACAGAAAGATAATAAAGCAGGAGTTGAATACGTTATCTAGGAAGAGATATATTATGCCTGTCAATAGATAACGAGTGAAGTTTACGCTTCCAGCTTTCCATAACTCTGACACAATTATATTGTGTTTTGGCAGATACAGTTTCCATGCTTCATTTATTTAACTTTGGACTGAAGCTACTGTAACTTTAAAAGTATGCATATGTTACCCAATCTGATAGCTTACAGTTGAATATATTTAAAGGGATATCCTATTTTCACCTTATTAAGATTATTGTATATAAAAAATGTATATCTTGGTAGCTGTTTGTATACGTTTGGCATGTGACTGCTGTAGGAAATCACTTGTCACATTGCTTCTATGCTGGCTCCCATTATTGTGATACAATGGCAGTAATACAACACATGGGTGATGCAGCCATCAAAATGTAATTTGCATGCAAACAGAGATTGGGAGGACATATGGAGCATTGCTCAATCTCCAAGGGAAAGGACAGGTAAGTATTTTTTTCATTTTTTTAAATTTTACTCTATATACGAGTATGTAAAATGGTTCATTACCTTTAAATCTACAGTAAAATTAGCCAGACTATGACCCCTTACAAATCATACATCATACATGTACCCTATAGATTGGCCACTCTCATGTGGGTCATTTTGTGACCTAGATACATTCTTATCCACTAGAAATAATGGGTGTACGCGATATATATATATATCCTTTGTACTTTGATTATGCTATTTCACCACAATACTGCATTTTGTGGTCCATACTGTTATAGAGGCAGTGCACATTCTGCAGCAGACAAAATATACAGACATAATACGACATTAATTACGACAGTAATAATGAAACAATATGAATGAGGTAACCACATATTGTTTTACTTTGCTAATTTCTGGCTAAGGTAATGTGAATATTTCACTTTTAGGTGTACAAAAAGTGTAAAATAATGTTTATTAAGTTTGTGTATCTATCGCTTTTCCAGGACAGAATACAGAAGAGACTGACCCCCCAAAAAATCTAGATGTCAACCTGCATATGACATTTGTGCCAACTGAGAATTCTGGTCTCCTTTTCCTTGCATATGGAGAATCTGAGTATCTACTGGTAGAGCTGGTCAATGGGACAATCCAGGTGAGTCTGTGTACTGTGTACAGAACTATCTAGCCAGAATCACTTTGGATATTACTTTTTACTGTTTGGGCAGATACTGGCAAGTGTTCATGGTGAGCAATTTGTAAGATTTGCAACATTAAAGTATAACACTTTAATATACTGTACACATATACACTTGGTTCATTTACACTTATATATTTTTTTAAAATAATTTTGTCCTGTAATGGGCACTGAACTTGTAAAAGACAAAGATGAGTTTGGCCTGCCAGTGCTAAAGGGTACCCTTATCTAATTCAGCATTGAGTAAACCATACAAATTAGATTAATTATGGCCAAATCCACCAACTCATCTAATATGTATGTATGTATGAAGGTCTCCCACGTCTCTCCTAATGGCAGATGTCATGGTGGGTACAATGGATTTCAACAAACTTTTATTGGAGGGCATTTATCAAGAGCTTGTTTATCGTGCCATGTCTCCAAATCCCCCCACCCCACTTCTCGATGTTCCTCTGCCCAATATGTCCTATGGCACAGCCCTCTTTGCTTACAAGAGTACTTCTTCCATATACAGAGATTTAAATAATAAATCTAAAATCAGAAAATATAAAGGGATTAAAAAAAAGTTTTTCTATCAGGTTTTAAAAAGGCAGAATAAATAATGTTGATACATTCTCTTTAAATGGGGTTTCCTGGATTGAGATATTGATAACCTATTGATTACCTATCAACCTCATAAATCATCTATATGAAAAGGGAGAGGTTACTCACTGATCAGCTAATATTGAAAGCTGGGGAACTGGAACTACAAAGGATAGATAAATGGATACTGCCCTTTTGATTCACTGATATAAACGTATTAGTGAATTTCCCACTGTATCATCATAATGCGAAAACATTGCAGCCCTAAAGCTTCATTGCATCTGTATATACAATCATGTAGCTGCTATAAACACAGCCCAAAAAAGAACATTCATCTTTGAAGCAACAAAATCACAGACAAGAGAGAAAGCGAATTACCAGAGGGAAAATAATAACAAAAAATCCAGCTTCTTATGGGAACCGTAAGAGACCAATACACACAAATGTCTTAAACACTTAAACTACTGAAGATGTGCTTGCATACTGAGATACACTAACACAAACTTCCGCTATAAATCAGTTTGTTCCTACAATCTTAATTAAAACCAAATGTCATGCTGTGGGATTCAGAAACTGTCCTCAGCTGCCCCCCTCTGTCCACATACATATGTACACACATCTCTTCTTATACAGCTTCCTGCAACTAAACTAAGCAAAGCAGCAACTTCCACGCATTAAAAATGTGAACAATTCTTATCTTTTGCAACCAATTAAAATCCAGTTTTCATGTACCCAGAAGGTTAAAGGTTTTCTGGGATTCAATAGTGTTCAGAAAACTCTTTCTTCTTGAGACCATTAGTAGAAAAACAATAGTTTAAAGGAAACCTACCACTTTATAATGGCAGTTATAACCCTCAAATACCTTGCACCAGCTCAGGTTGAGCTAATGCCGGAGCATATCTTCATTATTTGCAGAAACCGCCGTATTCCTTATTAAACTGTTTTATTCTTTATATTTCAACCACGCTTTGGCGCACCATAATATGTGCTCGGCGAACCATGCACGCGACCGTGCGCGTGCCTGATTAGGAGGTGCCGGAGAGCTGGTGACGTCACCGAGCTCTCGGGCACACTCGCACCTGCGCAATTTCGCGTGCGAAGCCGGCCAGGATAAAAATTTGAAGTTGCGCAGGCGCGAGTGTAGGATCGATCAGACAACCTAGGGTTAAAGCACCCCAGGGAGTCTGAAAAATAGTAAAAATAAAAATTGTCCTAAAATGCCTGATCTATCAAAATATAATAATGGTTTTTCACAGCGTTTAATCCCATAATGGAAAATAGCGCCTAAAGTAAAAAATGGCACTTTTTTGCCATTTTAAAAAATATAAAAAATTCTATAAAAAGTGATCGAAAGGATGTACAGTCCTAAAAAATGGCAGCATTGAAAACGTCATCAAAAGTCGTAAAAAATGACACCACCCACAGCTCAGTATACCAAAGTATGAAAAAGTTATTAGCACCAGAAGACGGCAAAATCCAAAACAAAAAATTTGTACAGGAGGTTTTAATTTTTGTAAATGTATAAAAACATTATAAAACCTATACAAATTTGGTATCCCCATGATCACACGGACCCAAAGAATGAAGCAGACCTGTCATTTGGGGCACACAGTAAAAGCCGTGAAATCCAAGCCCACAAGAAAACGGCACAAATGATGTGTTTTTTGACCATTTTCACTGTATTTGGATTTTTTTTCCCACTTCCCAATACAAGGCATGGAAAAAGGTGGGGAGTGTAAAATGGAAGTGAAAAAACTAAGAGGGCCAAGTTGTTAAGGGGTTGAGGAAATTAGCACCATGTGCCAGATTAACACCATTAACTTGCAGGTATCTGAAAGTTTACTGAAAGTGTTATTTTAAAACATTAAAATACTGCTATTTTACTCATGTCAGGATATAGTCACATAGGACTACACAATGACCTTGATATTTAGGAAATTGTGTGTTGTTCTTTAATTTTAATATGCATTGTATATTAGGTATGTGGCAACTGCACTTCCACTCCCACTTCTCCCCAAGGTTTTTTTTTTTTTTATTTCAGAAAACCCTTTAGATAATAAATGACAGCATACACAAGATATATAAATCTTTATGCTTTTAGCTCCCACTAGTGGAGAATGCAGGAAAAGTTTCTTTTTCATTTTATGTGTGAGGTATAGTCAAGGTCTAAAAGTACTTCTGGAACAATTCAGATAGACATAAAATTGTCTGTCCCAAACATTTACTTCTTCAACATTATATATTTAACACTTAGCACCCTAGACCATAGAGAATACTGTTTATTGATATTCTCTGTGTAACTTGTATAGACCGCCAGAGATAATTGGTATTAACCCAATAATCACTTTGGACTACCAAGAATATTACAATTAACCCTCCTTTTAGCATTCTGCATTTAGCCCTGGCATGCTCGGGAGACATATTCAGCACACATCATTTAAGTAACCATAAGCAACCACAGATATATGCCAAAGAGATAAGAGCTGCTGGAAAATGAAGTCTATAAACCACATGATGTTCAGAATCAGTGTTTTTATTCCTGTAGTAGTTTCTGGTATTTACGTTTCTTACGTAGTTAGATGGATTATATCCTTGGCCCAGATGCCACCGCATCCACTACATTCCCTCTAATAACGTCTTAGCCTAATGGGTCACGTGTACAAAATGATCAGAAAATGTGCAACTCTTGTGCAAAGTATACAATCAAATTTAAAGGGAGCCTGTCAATTACTTTTTTCCAGAATATTAACAGTGCCCTCAAGTAGTGTCTGAAATATGCTTTTCAGAAATCCCTCTTTTAAGCTTGGAATACAAAATAAAAATTTGCTTCCAAAATCATAAGCAAATAAGTCACCACTATCTTGGGCTGAATAGCACCTAGGAACAGGTATAGGAAAAGGCAGTGAAAGACATAGCTGGGAATGTGAGCTGCAGAAAAAGAGTGAAGTCCTGACTATAGGAACTCCCTGTAGCTTGGGCTCAACATCACCAAGAACTGTATTTTTAAAACTGAGATAGGGGCATCAGAAGTGATGCTCTCCCCCCAGCTTCCCAGCCTGTAAATATGACTCTTCAGCTCATTTGCATAAAGAATTTGGAGTAGATTTGTAGCTTAATGGGGGAATGCTAAAAAGGATATTTTATACAATACCTGAGAGATCTGGTAGTATACCTACATTACCCTTAGATGAATGGAAAGCGATGACAAATCAATAGATAGATAGGAGATACATAGATAGATAGAAGATACATAGATGGATGGATAGATAGATAGATAGATAGATAGATAGATAGATAGGAGATACATAGATAGATAGATAGATGATACATGGATAGATGAGGTGCTGCTTCATTTTTTGGATTTCTGAGGCCTCCGCATCCCCCCTTGTAGGGGAATTTTGGACATTGTGCTGCTGTGGACTTTCCTTTTTTTAGATAGATAGATAGATAGATAGATAGATAGATAGGAATGTCTTTATTACTACTACTACTGTACTAAGTTTTAACATGTTCTTTTCTTTTATTCCTTTCAGACTCGATTGAAAAGAACAATAGGAGAATCCATACTCACCTTGCCAAAATCAATTGTTCTGCAAAATAGCAACAGCCATAAAATAGATTTACAAGTTACAGAGTCTTTGATGACTTTAACACTGGACAACTTCACCAGCATTTTGGATTTTTCATGGCCACGACAGAAGCTGTTCACATATCACAGTATCCACCTTGGTGGGACTGGTGGAAATAACACATCTGATCATTTTGCAAATATTCCTACATTTAATGGCTGCATTATGGAAGCCACATTTGATAAAATGGACCTGCTTTCTGGATCCTTTCCTCAAGTAGAATTTTATGGTGATTGGGAAATTTGTCATGCGGACCTTCGGATTACTACTGGATCATTTGGATTTCTGGGACCACGCTCATATGTAAAGTTTCCAAGCTGGGAAATTAAACCACATGGGTCAATTGAAATTATTTTGGAGACTTCTAGACCAGGGCGTGCACCTTTGATTTACCAATCAGGACCTCAGAAATCTTACTTATATGTTGAAATTGCTGGTGGTCACCTTCAAGGAGTTTTTGACACTGGTATATCTGCTATAAAATTTGAAAACTTGGCATACATCAGTGACAGTCAGATCCACACTATTCAGATTTCTGTAGATGATTCTAATATTCAGCTGGATGTGGATAAAACATCAACTCTAATCTCTTTAAATAGTGTGGGACAAAAATGGGACTTCCATGGTGATCTCTACCTTGGTGGCGTGGATGGCATTACTTTAGCTAACATGCGGGAAGGTCCTCTTGGAAATATTTTTACGGATGATATGGAGTATAAATCTTTTTTAGGATGCATTATGAACTTAAAGATTAACTCCAAGAAGATGAAAATACAAGATGCTTTGACAAGCAGAGATGTAACAGATGGTTGCCATGAATATGATGACTACGTAGAATATGATGACTATATCACTACAATCATTCCCATCACAACTTCTCCAACAATGTTTGAGAGTCTCGCAGATATTTGCAAGTTGGAACCCAATAAAACTAAAATACCACCACTTCTACACCCTAAGCCTGTAGCAGTAGCCAGGGGGGGAATAGCAGCCCTTGAATGGAGACATATTAACCCCACAGTTGACTTGGACAAAGTTGGCTTACGTCAATCTCAGCTGGTTTTTACTATAGTTGGCAGCAGTCAACATGGTAAACTAGAGCTTGGAATATCAGGTGGTGAAACCAGAAAAAAATTTACCCTGCTAGACATAAACAGTTACAGAGTACGATATATCCATGATGGTTCAGAGTCATATAAAGACCAGATAAATCTAGAGCTATCATTAGCCAGTGGAATAAATGTCCCTGAGTGTCTAAGAAAACCCCAGCGTTTTACTCTTGCAGTAAATATTTCTCCTACATCTACTCCTATTATCCAGTTTCCTAGAGGGAATACATTTTGGATTTTATTTTATGGACAAAAAATTTTAACAGGGGATTTTATCAACATTACAGACCCAGATACGCCATGTGAATTTCTCACCATTTCAGTCACTGGAGATTCTAAACAAGGACATTTCGAAACTCAGGACAAACCTGGGGAAGCTATTCATGAATTCTCCTGCAAAAAATTGGAAGCAGGTCAAGTGGTATTTTTACACAAGTCTGGACATGAGGCAAATTTCACCATACAGGCCAGTGATGGAACTTCAAAAAGTTCTCCAGAAATTGTAACCTTTTTAGCAGTTCAGCCTCTGATAAATGTAACCCAGAATGCAGTAGTTGTACATGAGGGAACACCTGCATTAATCACACTTTCCAACCTACCTGTGGTTACAAATGCAGAAAAACTAGGAATTGATATTACCTATGAAATCATTGACTACCCCAGGCTAGGTATGGTACAGACTCTAGTGCCTGGAGAAGAGTGGAAAGCAACAGATACCTTTAAACAAGATGATCTGCAAAGATCTGCTGTGAGGTACCTAAGTACAGAATCAGAACTTCATGGAGAAGAGTTAAGTGAAAACATGAAAATTCAATTAAAAATAGGCACACAGGTAGTTAGTAATAACACAATTCAGGTCAGAGTCAAGAAATCAAGTTTACAGATGGCAAGAATTATTCCCCTTAAGTTGGGAAAAAAGCGTGAAGTGAACTTCACAGACAAGCATTTGCAAGTGGAAACAAACGTGAATGATCATGAACTAGCATCATTCATATACTTCATTATCCAATCCCCAAGAAAGGGAAATCTCCTATTGGATGGAAGAAGGATAATGGAAGGATCCCATTTTACCCAGGAAGATGTAAATAATAGACATGTCAGCTATGCAGCCACAGTGCGAAATACTATGGAAACGGAGGACCAATTTCAATTTCAAGTGATATACAACACAAGGAATTCCCCAGTGTTTACATACAAAATTCTCATTGGGGTAGATCCTGATGCCCCACAACTTACTAATCAACTACTGCATGTACTAGAAGGTGAAGCAGGAACAATAACCCAAGATCATCTTTTCATAAAAAGCAGTAGGAGCACTGGTTTTACATATGAAGTAATTGATGGACCTCAACATGGGATGTTAATTCGAAAGGGAAATTCTCAGACAGATCAAGAAGAAGGGGTAACAGAGTTTACTAATGATGATATTCTAGATGGTCTTCTCCTTTACAAGCATGACGGCTCTGAGACCACTGAGGATGATATACCATTTGTAGTTTTTAAGCAGCTTGAGGGTAGTGCTTCTGATACCAGTGGAGAAGGAGAAGGTAAAGAAGAGGAGGTTGTGAGAGACGTTTTCCGTGTATCTATTCAGCCTGTTAATGACAATGCTCCTAAGCAAATAGTACATAAAGTATTCAATGTGGTTCGTGATGGGAAAAAGTTGTTGACTACCAATGACATTGCATTTTTAGACTCAGACTCGGGTACAACTGATTCACAAATAGTTCTAGTGAGATATGGGGTGGCTTTTGGAAGAATCGTATTTGAGGATGAACCATCACTTGTAGTAATGAGATTTACACAAGATGATATCAGAAAGCACAGAATACTGTTTATACATAGTGGTCCTGACCAAGGCTCAATACAGTTACAGGTATCTGATGGACTACATCATCTTACTACTATTTTAGAGGTCCAGGCATCTGATCCTTTTATCCATATTGCCAACATGACTACACTCGATGTGGTCGCAGGAGGAGAAGGAACTCTGACACCCAAAAATCTTAACATAGAGACCAACTTGGACTTGCGTACAGATGATGAAATAAAATATCACATCAAAACTAAACCAAGGTGGGGAGAAGTTTTAAGGGAAGGCCAACCTACAGAATCATTCTCACAACAAGATTTAGCAGATGGATTAGTAGTTTACCGGCACAGTGGAGAAGGAAGTAACAGAGACCATTTCAGGATTTCGGTTGAGGTCAACCAGGTTGAAGCAGTAGGTGACATCAAGGTGCAAGTCATTTCTGATTCCCCACCTGTACCACTGAATGTGATACATAATGAGAAAATATATGTCTTTCAAGGTGAAGCAGCAGAGATCAAGAAAGAATTTCTTTTGGTGAGTATATCTAAATTACTATCCACTGAGAATGAACAATTTGTATAACCTAGCAATATTATATAATACTATAATCCCCTTTGACCCTTTTTTAGATCCTCTTCACTCTGCTATGGCAGGTCATAGTAAAAGGTCATGTTGCTGGGTAGCATGCACTTGTAGCACTATGACAGTATTGCCATAGTAATACTATGTTTTGATAAAATTTCTGCTAAATTTGTAATTAAATTTGAAGATGTATCAACAATCAAAAATCCGTCTATTAGGCTGCATTCACACTGCCGTATTGGGGATGTATATACAGCATCATAGACGGCAATGGGCGCATTGCGCCATACCGTTCCGTACCGCATGCAAAGATAGGACATGTTCTATCTTTTCTTGGAATACAGGGCATGCCCCATGTTACTCTGTGGAGAGGGGTGGGGGTAAGCAGCGCTCACCCCCTCCTCCTCTCCTCAGTGCTGACGTGTGCCCGCCGTGCTAAGGTTTGTGAATGTAGTCTTAGGCGCCGAGGCTCACTCCCGCCCCTCTCCATAGAGAAACATAGGGCACATCCTTTTTTTTCATCACTACGGAACGGTACAGTGCCGCAAGTGTGCAGCACCGTACCACTCCATATGGCACCACACGCCCATTGCCGGCCTATGGGGGATGTGTATCCGGCGTATATACGTCGCCCTGTATATGTCCCCCAATGGCCATGTGAATGAGGCCTTAGTCTGTAGAATATAAGTGCCTTGTGTGTTTTAACTGTTGTAGTTTTTTAATGTTTAATCTTTAGAAAATGTCATAAGAGCGGCCATACTTACTTCCTGTATTGTCTGTATATGCTTTGTGTGCTTAAACAATTAACAAGGGTTCCATTTTAGGGTTCCTACAGAGGGAATATTTCTCATAACAATTCATCTCAGTGAGGATAAAAGACTATCCAGTAACTATCAAATTTAGGGTTAAAGCTCCAACAATACCTTGTAATGCAGTTTCTAGATGATTCAACATTCCTTCAAAAATAACTTTTGTTCAAACTCTCTGTGCTTTATCATATAGTTAAGGAGATGGGGGAGTTCAACCATGCAGTCAAGCTCCCTCCACCTCTTCACTGCTGTTTACCCTCCAAAACCAGTGCCTCTCATTCTATGTCACTTCCCTATTCGCATTCTGGTACTGGCACATTATGCCTGTGATTTTTTGGCTAGCCCTACGCACCCTTCTTCACAGGTTCCCTTTTAATCATATTAATCAAAATACTTTTTAAGATTAAACTTGTCTATGTGAGGATGGGAGGAAATGTTCTTGTATTTTATATATACAGTCATGGCCATAAGTTTTGAGAATTATACAAATGTTAATTTTTAAAAAGTCTACTGCATCAGGTTTTATAATGGCAATTTGCATATACTCCAGAATGTTATAGAGAGTGATCAGCTTAACAGCAATTAATTGCAAAGTCAATATTTGCCTAGAAAACACATATCAACTTCATTGCAGGCCTGCCTTAAAAGGAGCAGCTAACATCGTTTCAGTGATTGCTCCATTCACACAGGTGTGGGTGTTGATGAGGACAGGGCTGGAGATGAATCTGTCATGATTAAGTAAGAATCACACCACTGGACACCTTAAAAGGAGGCTGGTGCTTGGCATCATTGTTTCTCTGTTAACCATGGTTATCTCTAAAGAAACACGTGCAGTCATCATTGCACTGCACAAAACTGGCCTAACAGGGAAGAGTATCGCAGCTAGAAAGATTGCATCTCAGTCAACAATCTATCGCATCATCAAGGCATTCAAGGAGAGAGGCTCCATTGTTGCCAAAAAGGCTCCAGGGTGCCCAAGAAGGACCAGCAAGCGCCAGGACCATCTCTTAAAAGTGTTTCAGCTTCGGGATCAGGCTACCAGCAGTGCAGAGCTTGCTCAGGAATGGCAGCAGGCAGGTGTGAGTGCATCTGCATGCACTGTGAGGCGGAGACTCTTGGAGCAAGGCCTAGTGTCAAGGAGGGCAGCAAAGAAGCCACTTCTCTCCAGAAAAAACATCAGGACCAGACGGATATTCTGCAAAAGGTACAGGGAGTGGACTGCTGAGGACGGGGGTAAAGTCATTTTCTCTGATGAATGCCCTTTCCAATTGTTTGGAACATCTGGAAAACAGCTTGTTCGGAGAAGACAAGGTGAGTGATACCACCGGTCTTGTCTCATGCGAACTGTAAAGCATCCTGCAACCATTCATGGTTACGTCTCAGCCAAGGAAATCGTCTCTCTCACAGTCTTGTCTAAAATCACGTCCATGAATAAAGAATGGTACCAGAATGTCCTCCAAGAGCAACTTCTCCCAAGCGTCCAAGAGCAGTTTGGTGATTAACAATTCCTTTTCCAGCATGATGGAGCACCTTGCCATAAAGAAACGGTGATTACTAAATTGCCCAGGAAACAAAACATTGAGATTTTGGGTCCATGGCCTGGAAACTCCCCAGATCTTAATCCCATTGAGAACTTGTGGTCGATCATCAAGAGACGGGTGGACAAACAAAAACCAACAAATTGTGACAAAATGCGAGCATTGATTGTGCAAGAATGGACTGCTATCAGTCAGGATTTGGTCCACAAGCTGCCAGGGAGAATTGCAGAGGTCCCGAAGAAGAAGGGTCAACACTGCAAATATTGACTTGCTGCATTAACTCATCAACTGCCAATAAAAGCTTTTGTTACTCATAATATGATTGCACTTGTATATCTGTGTGTGATAAAAACATCTGACAAACACACATAAAAACCAGAGGGCAACAGATCATGTGAAAATATAATATTTGTGTCATTCTCAAAACTTATGGCCATGACTGTACTGTAAAACATGGGGGTGGCAACATCATGTTTCTGGCCTGTTTCTCTGCAAAGGCACCAAGGTGACCGTGTCCATGAAAGAATGAATGGAGCTGTGTATCGTGAGATTTTGACTGCAAACCTCCTTCCATCAGCAAGGGCACTGAAGATAAAACGTGGCTGGGTCTTTCAGCATGGAAATGATCCCAAGCACACCGATGGGGCAACAAAGGAGTGGCTTCATAAGAAGCATATCAAGGTCCTGCACAAGTAGCTTAGCCAGTCTCCAAATCTCAACCCCATAGAAAACCTTTGTAGGGAGTTGAAACATCACTGCTCTAGAAGGGAATCGCATAGAGGAATAGACCAACATACCAGCAACAGTGTGTGCCAAACTTGTGAAGGCTTACAGAATACATTTGACCTTATTTTCCAACATAATTTGCAAATACATTCTTTCAAAATCAGACAATGTGATTTTCTAGGTTTATAGTTGAGGTCTATCTATGATGTCAATTAATGGCCTCTCTCATCTTTTTAAGTGGGAGAACTTGAACAATTGGTTGCTGACTAAATACTTTTTCCCGCATGGTATATTTGGTATCACCACTTCTGTAACATCATGAACGACAAATTCATTGCTTTGTCTTACCTTCAAATTGAACACTAAAAAATTTAGGTCCATTTACATTTTTATGCATTATTATGCACTAGCAGCCACAATTAACCTAATAATTTATTTTGTGTCATCAGGTCTCCGCAGACGGCATATTCCCTCAGAAAATTGCATACAGTCTTATGGGTTCTCCATATTTTGGACACTTGGTTTCTGTTGGTGGAGAACTATCTTCTGATGGATCACCAAGTTTGGACTTTGTATATACTTTTACTCAAGAAGATATTAACAAAGGAATGATCTTGTATCTGCACTCATCCACTGACATGCTCCCTGACCAGATGATGCTGGAAGTGTCTGCAGGTGGAACAACTCAAGAGATTGTGGTTCCTATTGAGGTATTATCTGTTAATATACCACTGGAAGTTAAAGAACTGAAAGTGACTGAGGGTGGGACAGCAGTCTTATCCAACAGCATTATTCAGGTCCCCAATGACTACTACATGAGTCTCAACTTAGACCTTATAATACTTGAATCTCCAAAGAATGGGCGTATTATCAATCAAGAGAAAAATGAATTGCGAGAATTCAATTGGAATGAGGTAAGGATTTCATTTACATTATATGTCCCGTTTAATCCTTAGGATGAGCACATAAGTGACGCAAGCTAAATGTTGACACCTGAGGAAGAACTTGCTTGTATGGTGGCTTGCAGAAGAAGGCTAGCGATAACAAACAGTCAGGATCCTGCTGCATCTGCCCCATGGACAGAAAACGCTGATCAAGGCAATCTAACCCCATAACAGGGGCGTAACTGCAGCAACTGCTATGGGGCCCACAGGGTCAGGGGGCCCCAGCATCTGGGTTATTTCATGTGAATATGCTGCATGTGTGTATTTGTGATGTGTATATGCTCTAAATGTATGCTACGTATATGATTGTGTTATATGGTGTATATGGTGTTAAGGGGTAAGTGGGGCCCTATTCAGAAGTTCACTATGGGGCCCTGCCTCTCCTAGTTACACCACTGCCCCATGGATGCCACAGTCAATTGTGATCATATAATCTAAGAATTTAGATGGAGAAAGAGCTTTTTTATTATATTTTAAGATATTATCAGATATTATATTATAAGAGCGGAAGCCGAATGGACCAAGCAGAGGTTAATTGTCAGTGACAAAGTTACAATACAAAAGTAATTCATTGTATTATAGAAGCAATGAAGTGATACCCTATTGAAGTCTAAAGTGGAACTTTAAACAAATGTTAAATAAAACATTACAAAATATTAAAAATAGCAAGAAAAAATATATCATTATTTTACTTTGTTAATAACCAGAGCAGCTTTTATGTCAGCATACCTATACGGTGAAGGGCATAAAAATATATCATATGGACAATACCGGTATATCATATGTAATATGTAATAAGTAAAACTGCCCCTTAAGATTAATGGGTGTTTCCATTTCAGCGAAAAAATATTGTTTTATATATAATGAATAGTTATACAATTTTCCAAAATACTTTCTGCATCAATTCCTTGTGGCTTTTTAGGTTTACTTCCAGTGGATAGGAAACATTAACCCCTTAAGGACGCAGCCATTTTGTAGCTTAAGGCTCAGCCCGATTTTTTGGATTCTGACCTGCGTCGCTTTATATGGTTATAACTTTTGAACACTGTTACTTAACAAAGCGATTCTGAGATAGTTTTTTCCCCACATGTTGTACTTCATTTTAGTGGTAAATTCTGGCAGATAAGTTTTGCGTTTATTTACAAAAAAAAGAAAATATGATAAATTTTTTGAAAAATTTGCCATTTTCGAAATTCTAAATCATTGCGTTTTCAGGCAGATAGATTTACCACCTAAATAAGTTGCTGAATAACATTTCCCATTTGTCTACTTTACATTTTCATAATTTCTGAAATGTTTGGATAATTTATTTTGATGTCACGCGGCTTACAAAAAGAATATCACTTTTCCGGATTTTCAGAATTGACTATTTTGGGAATGAAATTTTACATATTTAGCATCAAAACCCCCTATATAATCTACCCATTTTCAAATCTGCACCCCTCAAGCTATCAGAAACAGCTTTTACGAAGATTGTTAACCCCTTGAGATCTTCATAGTAATTGAATCAAAATGGAGGTGAAATTTAGAATGGTCATATTGTTCCCTTATACGTTCATTTAGCACTAAAATTTACACATTTCCAAAATATAAAAAGAGAAAACCCACCATACAATTTGTGCTGCAATTTCTCCTGAGTGCAGCGACCCCCCACATGTGGCTGTGACTTGTTTTATGGGGGCACAGCGAGGTGCAGAAGGGAAGGAGGGCGCTGCAGCTGCCAGGATTTTAGTTTCCTCATTGGCCCCTTTTGAAGGCTATAACATTTTCGCTTTTTCGTTATTGGGGCCATGTGACGGCATTTTTTTTGCGGGATGAGATGCTTTTTCCATTGTTACCATTTTGGGGTTGGTATCACCTATTGTTGAAAATTTAGGAACTTTTTTTGAGGGCAGGAGTAGAAAAGCATCAATTCTGTACTGGATTTTTTACTTTTTTTTTTTTGGTGTTCACCGTATAGACTAATAATCATGTTATCTTTATTCTATGGGTTGATACGATTACGGGGATACCAGACATGAATATATTTTCTTACGTTTTACTAAATTTGTCAAACAAAACCCTAATGTGGGGAAAAATCTATCATTTATGTATTGCCGTCTTCCAAGTGGCATAACATTGTTACTTTTTTGGCTACGGAGCTGGTTGATGGCTTGTTTTTTGCGGGACATGTTGTACTTTGCACCAGTATCATGTCTGAGTACATATGGATTTTTGATAGCATTTTATAGCATTTTTTGTGGGATTGAAAAGGTAAAAATCATAATTTTTGGAGGGTTTATAACAGTTTTTTTTTACAGCGTTTATCGTGTGGGTTCAATAATGATTTACTTTTATTCTACGGGTTGTTACGGACGCGGTGATACTATATATGTGGGGTTTGTGTTATGACTTTTTTTTGAGTTATATGTCTCTTTATATGTTTTGGGAGTTTGGGGCATTTTTAGTGATTTATGACTTTATTTTTTTATTGAATAACTTTTTTTTTTTTACTTTTTCACTTTTATACCATGGGACATGAAGAAGCAATCTTCTGATTGCTTCTTCATGATAATATTCTGCAATACTGATGTATTGCAGAGTATTATCAGTGTCAGCCTATACACTTGCATAGGCTGGCACTGTGCCAGTAAGATGACGTCACAGACGCCATCTTACTGGCAATTCTTGCAAGTAACTCTGGGGTCCAGATCGGACCCCAGAGTTGCTATGGCAACGATCGGCGCCCCCCAAAAACGGTTCGGGGGGGCCGATCGTGGGGGAAAGACCCCCCAGATGCTTGTTAGATGCCGCGGTCGCGCTGACCGCGGCATTTAACGGGTTAAGCACCCGCGATCGGAGACAACTCCGATCGCGGGTGTTACACTGGGGTGCCGGCTATTAGTTACAGCCGGCACCCCGTGTTTCCCGATGCCGGTTCGGCTCTGATCCAGAGCCGAGCCGGCATAAGCGCCGTGGCGGATATATCCGCCACTGAGCGCTAAGTCATTGCGCTCCGTGGCGGATATATCCGCCACAGAGCGTGAAGGGGTTAATGGTCACACAGGTGCACAGCGCATACTAACAAGCCATGCACCTGCGTGACATCACATGACCATTGACCATAGAAGCTTTCTATAGAATGACATCAAGCAGAGATCTAAAAACTGTGATGAGGTGATACAGAAAACATATTGTAAAACAATATCTCATCATGCAAACAATTTATTTTCTGAAACAGGAACAATCAATTAAAGGTGGTCAATAAACTTACAGGTTGTCCCATTAAAAGAAACGGAATGTGTTACTGTTCAGGCTTTCCATGCATACTTTCCCAGTTTCTCATTTTAGAGAAAATTCTGTTTTTATATTTATGCAAATAATATTATAGGTGCCTTAGTAATAGTCATTTTGGCTTCTTGTCAAAATTTTTGCTTTAAATCCCCTTTACAACCTGTCCACCAACTTATTATATAGCTCTTATGCTTCCCACATGTACCTCCATACTAATATAATTCTGGATGTTCCTTTTCAGCTGGACCAAGGGCAAATATTTTATGAACATGATGCCAGTGAAACTAGGAATGACAGTTTCACCATTATGGCCAATGCTTCTGATGTGAATCACCATAGCCATCCAGTAACAATCAATGTTGTTGTCCAAGCTATAAATGATGAGAAGCCACGTGTAATCACCAACAATGGGCTACAGGTATGTAGTGCTGACTTACACTGATGTCTCGTTATCATTAATTCATTGAGTTCTACAACATCTAGAAGATCTTCCTAACTATGTTCACTTGTCAAAATGAAACGTATAAGACACTTACTTGATTGGCTCCTTCTTCCTAAAAAAATTCAGACACAGTGGGACTTATTTACTAACGGTCCACAGATCGCATTTTTGTTGGAATTTAGACATTTTCGGGATTTGCGCCCCTGTGACAGGTATTTAACTGGGGATTGTGTCGCACACAATCGGATTGTGGAGCATCTGCACTGTCTTTAATGCGACGGAAATTGGGGGGGGGGGGGCAGGCCGTCAGACAATCCGACTGATTCAGACTGATTTAACATTCAAATTGTGTCGCAAGACAATGCACTTACATACACCAGAAAGAAGAAGATGAACTCTGGCGGACCTGAGTGGGGAAGCGACAGATGCAGGATATCGGGCGCACGATCTTAGTGAATCGTGCCAGAGTGCATTCCAGTCGGTCACTGCACTTTCTTGGAATGCGACAGGATGGGTAAGTAAATGTGCCCCAGTAACTTACTAAAATGGTTTGTCCTTAGTTTCCTTGCTATAAACTATCCACAGGACAGGGGATAACACTCATATCCATGGAGGTCCCACTCTGTCTGTAAGCTCCTTGGGCAGTTCTGGAGAGAAAAAATATTACGGGTTATGGGGATAAAACATTTATTTAATTTTTAAAGGTTGGCCTTGATGGACTTGTGTCTTTTTCCAGCCTTATATACTATGAATGTCCAGTTGAATATAGATAGAGAAACAATCCTAAGATATCCTAAAGATGGCAAGGTAGCAATATAAGTATGATTAAGTGCCCAAGGATACACAAAGCATGATAACAGCTATCAGTAAGTGAGCATAGCACTATACTGATTTTTTAAGGTGGTAGATTTCCTTTTATGGGACAGGCCATAACATAGCAGTCCCTGAAATCCTCTTCCACTCAGAACTATGGCTGTAATACATGAGCATATCCACTGGGTGTCCTCATTGCTCCTGTAATGTCCCTGCATACTTTTAATGAGTCCCAAATAATATCCTGCCTGCTCATAGCAACAATACCACCTGACAGGTTCACAGTAAGACTATTGGTGGATGAAGTGTAACATTGCTGGAGGCTAATACCACATTAACGTAAAAATGCTGTGGATATTCTATGCTGTTTTAATGTGTAGTTGTGCTCTGGATATTAAATCTGGTTTAAAGCAATGCAGGGCAAGGTTTGTCAGGGGCCACAGGTGAAATAAAAACATATCTGGGGATTAGGCATAACATAAAATTTGCATAGATGTTATGTTGTTATGTTAATAGTGACAGCAGGATAAACTTCAACAACAAATTTTAAAGAACCTGAGATTTCTATGGAATCCTTCAGCATCATGACCCTCACTTCGCCAAACTGGTAAAAAAAACCTTTGAATTTGGTAAAAGAAACCTTTTTTGAGCATTTCAGGAAGAATTTAATATCAGTGGCCTATAATTATGATATGTTGTAAATGGTCATCCATTTCAGACAATAGGCATCCCCAACAATCAGCTGTTCTGACTAAATAGTAAAAAGAGCTGTTTTTGGTCTGTTTTCGATTACTGCAAAGCTATAGTGTCAGCAACAAATGAAATATACAAGGACTTAACTATAGAGGTTGCAGTTGCTACCAGACCCATAAGCCACATGACCCACAACTCATTGATGTCTTTTGAAGCCTCAGCACTTCTTATGTGCACTGAGATTTATGATGAAAGCTGCCAAATGTGGCCCCTTAGGAGATCATTTTAATGTCAAAAGTAGCAGTCGGTCAATGTATTGTTAAATAACTTAGTATATATGCAGCTGCAAGGGTTAAGTCAGCAAAAAAAATCCCAATGCCTTTACTGTTTTATTTACTGATTAATTTTTCAACTACAGGAAGAAACTGACACTTGTTTTAAGTTACAATACACCTGTTTCCCTTCTGTACGCTTTGGTAATGTCCATAAAAATTAGTTTTATTACAGGAGGAATATAATTTTGTATCCTTTCATCAGAGAAGATGCTTAAATCGAAAACCCTATTGTGTTCCTTATGAAAACTATTGAACTCTGAGCTAAACAATCAAATAACATTATGTTTTGTTATAAAACAGCTTCTACCTAGTAACTATTGTGGTCAATAATAGTAAGTGCCTAAACTGAATTCATGTTTTTACCTTGGACCTATAAATCATTTTGTTACATGTAAAGCTACAGTTGGGAACAAGGTTATAGACAACATTGTGGATTTATTTTGCTGTCTGGAAGCCAAGCAGTCTGATGAGTTCTCTCTTAAATTTCACTGTTGACATCATTTTGCAGTTTGTTAGGTAACGTTGTATATACAGTGGGTATGGAAAGTATTCAGACCCCTTTGAATTTTTCACTCTTTGTTTCATTGCAGCCAATTGGTAAGATCAAAAAAAAAATTTTTAAATTATTAATGTACACTCTGCACCCCATTTTGACGAAAAAAAAACAGAAATGTAGATTTTTTTTCTAATTTATTAACCAAGAAAAACTGAAATATCACATGGACATAAGTATACAGACCCTTTGCTGTGAAAGTCATATTTAACTCACATGCTGTTCATTTTCTTGTGATCCTACTTGAGATGTGCAACACCCCTGCCAATGTGCAGGCCGAGGAGTGTTGCAAATAAGCCCCTCAGTCTGTGTCTCTCCTGGCAGGTCAGCCTGCACAACTCACCTCAGGGATTATACAGTCGTAAAGAGGTAATTGGCAGTGGTAGACCCTGCCTGTACAGCAAGGGTTAAGATATGTAATGATTGTTATCCAATTATATTCTTCCACGTGAACTGGAGAGTGAGCCACCACCTGACCAGGGCCTAACAAAACCCCTGGACAGGAAGGGGCAAGGCCTCTTAGGCCAAGGCTCTCACCAAATGAGCAGCTCTTAGGCCCCAGCTCCTGATGCTTTGGATGATACAGACAACATCACCAGCACTGTCTTTGTACACTTGATAAAGGGGAACTTTAACCCCGAAATCCGTTGTGTTTCTAGACCTTTAATAAATCTATTTGTATACCACACTCTGAGTGCGCCATCTGGTTGAATCACAAGCATAATACCACTTCCCAAAAATCCAGAGAGATCCTCCACCAGGCAGCACCAGACCATCTGTCATCCAATTCCTAATATCTCGTAGCGTTGTGCCTATCCTAGCACAACCCCACACGGTGAGCACAATTTTCACCTTAAACCTCCAATTTAGCGCTCTTCCCCTGTCCTCTCCTGCCATATTCTATCACAAACTTCCCAGCCCCTGACAGAGGAGAGAGCACACCTTGCAGATTGTCAGTGAGCAGAGAGATAGTGTGACACACACCTTCACCCTCTGAGCCCTCTTCACACTCACCGGGCGTTTGCTAGCACCGATTGTGTGTGGCGCCATTAACAAGCTGGGGCGCCGCCATCTTGGCTCCGATCGTCATGACTCCCCATGACCTCATCAGGAAGCTGGGATCCGTTGCTATGACAGCCTTGGGGCACACAAAGATCCGAGGCTATCATGAACTAGGCTATAAATTACAGTTATAATAGCTGGTGTACAAAATCCCCATATGCTGCCATACTGTAGTATGGCGGTATATGTGAGAATCAATCAGACAACCTAGGGTTAAAGTACCCTAGGGAGTCTGAAAAATAGTAAAAAAAATAAAAATAAGTTTTAAAAAAATTATATTAAAAAACCCTAAAAATTCAAATCACCCCCCTTTCCTTAGAAGTCATATAAATAAATAATCAGTAAAAATCATAAACACATTAGGTATCCCCGCTTCCTGAAAATGCCCGATCTATCAAAATATAATAACTGTTTTTCACTGTGTTTAACCCCATAACGGAAAATAGCCCCCAAATCCGCAAATGGCAAAAGTATAAAAAATGTAATAAAAAGTGATCGAATGGCCGTACAGTCCTAAAAATATAAACATTGAAAATGTCATCAAAAGTCTCACTGTACATCAAAGTATGAAAAAGTTATTAGCACCAGAAGTTGGCAAAATCAAGAATTTTTTTTTTGTACAGGAGGTTTTAATTTTTGTAAATGTATGAAAACATTATAAAACCTATACAAATTTGGTATCCCCGTGGTCTTACCGACCCAAAGAATGAAGTAGACCTGTCATTCTGGGCGCACAGTGAAAGCCTTAAGATCCAAGCCCACAAGAAATGTGTTTTTTAATCATTTTCACTGCATTCAGAATTTTTTTTCCGCTTTCCAGTATACGGCATAGAATATTGAATACCACCACTATGAAGCACAATTTGTTACGCAGAAAAAAAGCCCATACACAACTCTTTACATGTAAAAATAAAAAAGTTATAGATTTTTGAAGGTGCGGAGTGAAAAATAAAGACGCAAAAACAAAAAAGGGCTTGGTCCTTAAGGGGTTAAAGATTATGAGAGACCATTTTACCCAAATCCTGGCGATTTAAATACATTTTTTAGATGTTTTTATCTTGACCACAGACAACAAAATATCTGTATTGAAACTAAATGCAAAGACAATTATAATTTGTCTCAATACATGCAAGTGCAGTTTATTCTTTACCACTAGAGGTCCTTACCACTAGAGACTCTCCTTGCTGCTGTCTGACAGTCTAACATCAATGGGAGGGGTGAGTCACAGTAATAAACAAACTCTTCCTGGCTGTATAGCTTGTAAAGAGTTCTTAAAAAGCAACCACAAAGGCAGGTTATTACTGGTGGCATGCACTGTAAATAAATCGCTGTCCCATCATTAAACTATTCCTACTAAAAACAAATGTGTCCGAGAATAGGCGACTGTCAGGGGCAAATTAAGAAGGCCATGGGCCCTGGGCTGTATGAATATTATAGCACCTACATATTTCACTAGAATCAAGCTTCTTGGGGAATGGATGATGCGCCCTTTCTGCCTGCTTTCAATCTGCAGTTTCAGGATCTTCAAAGGTCCTGAAACAGCTCTTGTGTACAAATGTACTGAGAGCAGAAACAGATGTATGAGGATTTCATGGGTGAAGGTGCTTCTCAGTATGAAGGCTACTACCCAAACTGCCTACCCCTGCTTCCCCAAAAATAAAACAGAGTCTTATAATAATTTTTGCTCCTACAGCGGTTTTATTTTTCCATGAACAAGAATTCACAAAAAAAAAAAAAAAAAAAAATCGGCATTTATTAATCTCCTGTAGTCCTGCGATCGCATACATCAGCATATAATTCTGAATTCCATCGAATAAGTCTTTTTACTCTCTGTCCATGTACAACAATCTCTGGTACATTTTCCAACTTAGTGATTATGCATAAAAAGCAGGACTTTTTAATTAAGGACAATAATGTCAAAAACTTCTCTAACATGATTATAACACTGAATTTCATGCTGAATTTATTGGGACTCTATTTCTATTTGAATCTCTCATGTTTAGCACTTTCCTTCAATGAGCCCTGCTTGTCCGGATAGCTGCACGTAGCCTTTGCAACAGTAGCAACAGTCAGTGGTTTTATCCCGTGAACCTTTTGCTGTATCTAAATGATCTACCAATACTGTGGGGCTTATTTACTAAGAGTCCCGCGGCCGCATTGCGTTGGGTTTTCTGTCGCTTATGGGGATCGCGCCCCTGGGCAGGCATCTAGAAGGGGATTGTGTCGCAGACGATCGGTTTTTGCCGCATCGGCGCTGGCTTTCATGCGACAGAAATCGGGGGGCGGGCCGTTGGACGATCCGACTGATTCAGACAGAGCGCGGGATTTAACATTTAAATTGTGTCACAAGACATACACTTACATGCACCAGGAAGAAGAAGGTGAACTCCGGCCGGACTGAGCGGGGAAGTGACACATGCAGGAAATCAGGCGCATGACCTTTGTGAATCGCGCTGGAGTCCATGATCGTCGGACAACGCACAGCAGGGATTGCGACAGTACCGGGTAAGTAAATGTGCCCCTATATGTATTGGGTTGGGGAGAGGCTGTAGCAATGACTGCCGCTAGGTCTTATTTTCAGGGGAGGCCTATATTCCTAAGCTTGAAAAAAATTGCACTAGGCTTTATTTTCAGGGACCCTTTATTTTGACCACTAGGGGTTTCATCAGTCCAAATCCCACTAACCTATAACTTATTTGTTCTGAAGCTATATACAGTACTCCACTGTGCCCAACAAGGGCATATTAAGACTCCCCTGGGCCCTGGGCTGTTTGAATATTATAACCCCTACAAGTCTGAAATTCACTTCCTAAATATGGTACTAGAATCAAGCTTCTGTGGGAATGGAGGATGCTTCCCTTCTGCCTGCTTTCAATTTGTGTTTTAAGGACCTTTAGAGGACCTTCAATGGCTCCTGTGTACATGTGTATTGAGAGTATGAACAAAGGTACAAGGATTTCAAGAGTCTAAAATTTGGTGGGTTGTTCAAAAGTTAAAATTGTGCTAACATGCACAATTTACTCACCTGAAATGTCAATTGTTTTTGTATGTTTATTTACACATTTTTATATTTACATATTTAATTTGTATTATATTATCATGGATATAACTGTTATTGGTTAACTAACGTATATACCCTAGTATAAGCCGAGGCACCTAATTTTAACAAAAAGACTGGGAAAAACTTGAGTATAAGCTATAGGAAATGCATTGGTCACATGCTACCCATTATATAGCCAGCCCTTTCCCCCTACTATATAGCCAGCGCCTGCCCCCTAGTATAAAGCCAGAAGCCTATGCCCCCCATATATAGCCAGAAGCCCCCTGCCCAGCCACAAAAAATAAAAAAAACCTCTGTACACCCCCCGCAGGTCCTCTTCCGTCTTCGGCTCCTCATGCGGTCTGCCGTATACACCATGATATTGGCCGCTCGCTGATATCATGGTGTGTGCCGATGGCGGTGCACACACTATGATGTCGGGAAGCGACTGTTTAACTGTATCATTTTTTAGCTGAGGATTCTAACTTAACATTTGTTTCCTGTCAAGCTAAATTTAGACATGTAGAAATTCCATGCTTACAACAGGCATGTCATACGCTTCTTGAATGTTGTACTTTGATCTGTAGAGATCTGCTTTCTTTAAGATAGCTCAATATCCATAGTTTTCATGCTCCCATCTTGGGAAACTTATTTGCATATTCCTTTTTAAATGACATGCTGATGACAATGCAGAGATTGCTTGTTGTGGTTGTGAAATAGGAAATTTAATTGAGATGTTCTACTTTACTTGAGTTATGCTTTATGTTGCTATGCAGCTTTATTGGTTGCTCATCATTGGAACAAATCATTTCATAGTTTCCATTATTTCCTTAATGAGCAGTTCAAGGTCTGTGCTACACACGTGTGCGGCATCTCTTCACTGGACACAGCACAGCCCCTCCCTTATGCTCTGAGTAAGAGCAGGATCAGGTTATTGGTAGATATTAAAGCAGAGGGGAGGGGCAGGGGAGCAGTTTGAATACAGATATCATAGAGCGGATTAAATTCAGAGATCAGAGAATACAACTGTTTGGGAACACTCCCGCATTGCCCCAAAGTCCTTCTACAATCCTCACACATCGGGAAAGAAGGCAGGAACTTCCTATGTGTCTTCCGATCGGACTCTAATTTAGGTAAGCTTAAAAGTTTATTTTTCATTTTTCTCAGCGTAAAGACTTCAAACAGGTCGATTTGACATGACAGGTCCTCTTTAATAAAAAAAAAAAAAAAAATACCAGGACTTACTGAAAAATATTTGTGACCAGATTTTTGTAGGACAACTTGATTGTTTCTAAGAATGAGAGCAAATTATGCAGTTGTTTTTCCAGAAGGCATTTCATTGGCTTATCACACTTGTAAAACAAATGCTGATAAGACTTAAAGATAAGCTGACATTGACTTGAATGAAACTTTTTCCTGTTCTCAGGGACATGGCAATTTTCCGGTTCTTTATGCTGAACATACCTAAAATAACCAAATGATGTATAGTTGCTATCTGGATGTAACGATAAGGTCTTTTAAAATAACTTTTACATAGTTTTGACATTCTGTGAATGTGTGACACTCTTGGGGGGATTTATTATTTTCTTGTCCTACTGTTTGACAATTTTTTGTCTCAACTGAAACAATAAAAGTCTTAAAATGTATTACAAAAAAACAGAAGTCAGTGGGGATCATTGGTCACAGCTTCCCCCAATATATAGCTAGCCAGCTCACCGGTATACAGCTAGCTAGCCTACTGCCCCCCCAATATATATCTAGCCAGCCATAAATTGTGCTGAAAAGCTCAGCTTATACTCAAGTATAAACAGTATATAACATTAGAAAGCCCGGTGTGAAGTCAAATAGTTACCCATGTTATGGTAAACAATTGTGTTAATCATGAATCCCATTTCTGTTTGAACACAACCTTTGGAAAAAGCCTTTGTGATACATTCTAAGACAGACTTTCCAGTAGTCTATCCTAATAGGGAAATTCACCAGTACAGGATAAAGATCATTAGTAAATGTATTAGCTGCCTTAAATTCCTTCTCTGGTTGGTGTATGAAAATCAGTCATTTCATTCCTCCCTGTAAGAGAAGGCCTGTCCACTCTCCAGCCATGTATGTGAAAAATTGCATGTTGCATTATGTAACAATTTACTTAGAAATTGACAAATGGGTGTTACTAAATGGGGTGTGTCCCTGAATCGTCCGATATGGTCCTAATAGAGCTCATGTTAGCAGTTGCACTTCTTACACCTAAATTGCAAGTAACTGATAAAATCTCAGAGGAATAACAAAGGAATGGCATAAGATGAAATGACAATACTACTTGAAAATATAGACTATGTAGGGGTCGTCTGACCCCTTCCTGCAGCCCAACCTAAGGCTGCTTTCACAAAGCCATTGTTTATCCGGCCACAAAATTCCTATAGACGAATATGGCGCCGGGCAGCGGTACAGTGAGCACACATGGGTGGCCCTGTACCATACCATGCACGGGGGAAAGGATAGAACATGCTCTATCCTTCTTTGTGTTTACGTCCGGGCACCGGGCTTTGCTATGGAGAGGGCTGGGAAGTGCTCATCCCTCCTCCTCTTCAGCGCGCTGCCTTTTGCTGGTGTGGGTTACGTCCCAGCTAACATACCTGTGTGTAGAAGGAGACTAATGGAGAGTTTGCTGTGCGTGCTTGATAACTCCACATTTCAGTCTACCCGAGCACCAGAAATAGCCAAGGCTCAGCTATCTTCTACACTCCCATAGACATGAACTCTACATGTGGCTGGGCTGTGGGAAGGAGATCTGTCCCCAGCTCCTGAGATTGCTTTTTGAGGGGATTTCAAAACAAAGAATATAAGAAGTACATCTCTTTTTTTACAACCCACAGCAAAGTATTATTACGTCATCAACACTAAGGACTGACAGTTTATGACTTGTCAATTGCACATTGAAATCTACGTGAGACGTTTTTGCAGGAAAATGATGGGACCATAACTGGCGCACATACAAGAAGCCCATAAATAATGTTCTATATTATGTTTTGTAAAAATTGAAACAATTGAGTTTCTTATGTCTGTTTTCCATATTTCTCAAAATTGCAAACTCTACTTACAAAATACTGTATTACTACTACAGCTACACTAGTCTACAGATGGTGTGTGCCTTGTTTTAGCACAAATCTGGGCAGGGTGTGTGCATGGAGCCTTAAAGGGGTATTCTTGTCTGGGCACTCACATTAAGTTTCATTAATCTGCCATATATAAACATTTCTTCAATTAGATGTTATTAAAAAAAATGTTCATGTGTGAAGATAATTTCTTATAAATGTAGTCATGTTGTCCCTTAGCAACCAGATGGCTTCCTCGGATACGGCCACCTCTGCTGCGGGGATTGCACAAAGAAACAGATTGTTTTTGTATATAAAATGTCCGGACGTTACTACATGACCCACATCAGTCCTGTGATAATGATCGCTGAATCCTGGTGGTCCGGCAGGGCTCTATAGTGCATGTCTGGCCACCGCTGCCAGAGTGTGACATGGTCGTATCCGAGGAAGCCATCTCATTTCTAAGGGACAATATGACTACATTTATGAGAAATTATCTTCACACAGGAACATTTTTTTTTATTAACAGCCAATTGAAGAAATGTTTACATATGGCAAATGAATTTAATTAAATGTAAATGCCCTGATGAGAATACCCCTTTAAGGTTTCCATGCAGAGCCTGGCATGTTTTGTGTCAATACAGCAAAGAGATCAATTATGTCCATTTTTATACTACTATTTATGTCATAATAAGTAAGGAAGAGATATATAGTTATACACCAAATAACCATGTTACAGCATTAGCTTTAATATACAGGAATTGAAGCTAATATTTCCAATTTGCACTGTTGGTTAGGGTAAAAATTAGAAGATTTACTGAACCAGGTGCCAAAAAAAGTATGTGCACAAAAAGGGGAGAGGGTTTTTTGAGAGTATTGCGGTATCTACCTACATAGCTTTTAGACCTGATGAAGACGCCGTTACGGTGTCGAAACACGTCGTCACAATACCAATAAAAATCCTTATCACTTTTATTTGGACGTAGTGCGTCTATCTATTTGACCCCGTTTTTCTCTTTCCTTGCCTTTGAATTTGCACTGTTGACATTAGCACTTACCCGGCAAAAAAAGAAAAATGGTATTTAAGAAGGTTGTATATATCATTACTATTGATCACCTATCTTTACAATAGGACATCAATATCTGAATTGTAGGGATTTGATAAATGGACGGAGCTTTCAGAACCTACGTTGGCAAATACACTTATAGAAAAGGATAGACTTTTCCTTTGAGTATACCCCAAAAAAAGAAGTCTGGTAATGTCAGATATGGAAGCCATAGTAGCTAAAGTCGCTTTAAAATTAAACTCAGCATCCCTTTAAATTCTGGTTCTGAAAAAAGAAGAGACTGTATTTCTACCTTGCTGTTTATTGACACTTTGCTCCATCTTGCTGAAAGTAACCTTTCATTGACTCATGATCATCCAATAGATTCAAAAACTGTTCAAAAATGATAAACCAAGTTATCATGCATAATAAACTCCCTTTTATCATAGGGTAGGTTTTTTTGATTAGCAATAGGATATTCCACTGCCCATATACAGTGTTTAATTGTTTTTAATGCTAACCTAACCCCATGAATGGAATCGAGCCTTATCCAAAAACTATGTCAATTATACCTCTGTTGTCGTTTCCATATTCCTGGAACCATTGACAGTATATGACTTTTTTCTCCATATCAAGGCACTTGCCCTTTTGGTAGTTTATTGACGTGTTGAATAAGATCTCACGGTCTCCTGCTGAAGGCCTCTTGGAGGTTCAATCGGCAGATGCTCCAGGCGATGTTGAATATCGGCCATGATGAGGGATCAGCAATCCTGTTGTTTCCCGTTTCCATATGAAATTCTACTGCACACCACTGTCTTAGTGAGAAGTCCAGTGACTGCACTTGGAAGTCACAAGCGAAGGTTAAAACATGCGACTTATCTGTCTTGTGACTATCTCATGACTCCATAAGGCAGAGATATTTAAAAATATTCAAGGTCTCTTTAGAGTTAATTTTCCTGTATAACCTTTGACATTTGCATACAGAAACATCATCCAAGCTCTTTGTGAACTCTTTCAATGGACAACTTCCTCGAACGTAGATTTCCATAGTTGCATTACCATATCTTAGGGTAGAAATCTTCCTTGTTCTAAAAGTAGAGGACGCCTCCACGTTACAAAATTAGGTAGGTGCTAGAGAAACCATATGACATGTTGAGCGATTCTTTTTCCTAGTTCCTGAGCTACGGAAAGAATTAAATGTGCTGTCCTTTGTTGTTTACATAGCTTACAATTACATCTATGGCAGTTACAAAAACTGCATCGCTGATGATGTAGATGTTCTGGTATCGCCAGAACATGCAATGAATTGCTGACACGTGAATACCTCTTTGAGGGCAGCAAATTATAAATCAGTAACATGGATCTTCAGTCGGTATCCTCAGCCTACTGCTTCCAATTGATATATTTCTTTCCTGGAAGAGCTGTACACATGCATTGGAGTTTCTGTACACATCTTCAGCAGTGTCAAAGTGGACTTTGGGGTAGATTTATCACTGCTTATACAAAAGTTTTCTGCCATATAAACAGTGAAATATTTGCAAATTATTTGCAGCTCCTGGATGGGGTGGATACAGGATGTTTCCACCCCTTGCGGTGTTCTTTTGAAAAAAACTACAGACCTGGTATAGTTTTGCCAGCAAAAAATGTGCTGAAAAACCCAAACTCGGGTTATACTCGAGTCAAAAAAATAAATATATCTAAACTCACCTTTCCGGCGCCCCCTGTATATCTTCTGTGCGATCTGTCCGGCAGGGGCTGGCAGGCTATATACACTGGGGCAGGGTCTGGCAGGCTATATACACTGGGGCAGGGTCTGGCAGGCTATATACACTGGGGCAGGGTCTGGCAGGCTATATACACTGGGGCAGGGTCTGGCAGGCTATATACACTGGGGCAGGGTCTGGCAGGCTATATACACTGGGGCAGGGGCTGGCAGGCTATATACACTGGGGCAGGGGCTGGCAGGCTATATACACTGGGGCAGGGGCTGACAGGCTATATACACTGGGGCAGGGGCTGGCAGGCTATATACACTGGGGCAGGGGCTGGCAGGCTATATACACTGGGGCAGGGGCTGGCAGGCTATATACACTGGGGCAGGGGCTGGCAGGCTATTTACACTGGGGCAGGGGCTGGCAGGCTATATACACTGGGGCAGGGGCTGGCAGGCTATATACACTGGGGCAGGGGCTGGCAGGCTATATACACTGGGGCAGGGGCTGGCAGGCTATATACACTGGGGCGGGGGCTGGCAGGCTATATACACTGGGGCGGGGGCTGGCAGGCTATATACTGGGGAGGCTGTGACCAATGCATTTCCCACCCTCGGCTTATACTCGAGTCAATAGGTTTTCCCAGTATTTTGTGGTAAAATTAGGGGTCTCGGCTTATACTCGGGTCGGCTTATACTCGAGTATATACGGTAACTATAAATAATATGGCTGCATTAGTGTTCTTATGCTTTTATGTATTTAGGCACTCCAGAAACTATTCTGTACATGCCCTCATATTGCACATGCAATCTCTTTCCTAGTAACCAGGTGTACAGAGCTCTCTGTGTATACAGTGCTTATTACTTTGTTTACCTCTTCAGTAAAAGGCTGTTGTCTCTCTCCTCCTACATTTCCATCAATTATCCACCTGCTACTCGTCATGTGAGCTCTCGATGAAAACTAACCTGGGAACCTGAGACGAACTGATACAGGAGTAGGGAGGGATACAAACAAACTAGTGTTGTATTAAAGATTAGTACAATACTCAGAAGCCACTGGAAATTATTATTTTTTCTTTTAGTGTATACACCTGGTTGAATTGAATTTCAAGTGTAAAGTTCACTGCATATTGCACACATGTAATATACATGTATGTTACATAATTTGAATAATTTTTTTTATTCTGCACCAATTATAACATTTCTTGTTTTGATGCTAGATGCTAGAGGGAGAAACTGCTCTTATCACCACTGACGCCCTGCAAGCTATTGATGACGACTCTGCACCAGAAGACGTTGTATATTCTTTTATCCCACCATCCAATGGAGAAGTGATAGTGAGGGGCTTCCCTGGTAGAGTCTTAAGCTTTTCCCAGAGAGATTTGGATCTTGGGATGGTGCAATTCTTGCACAGAGGTGAGATATATATTATGAGATATATTATCAAAATAAATATAATAATTATATAAAAAGTGGCAACATATTTAGCAGTAATGTGCAGAGCTTGGCATCACTCAAGTCAGTACTGATACCTTTCTTGGAGAACCTCAACTAGGTACACCACCCCTCTCTAGCAGCTACTGCAGGGTATATTTGTGGCATGAAGACCACCCTGTTGATAATAATTTATCAGCTTGCCCTGGTCAGCTAGGAACCGCTGTGATGTCCTACTACAATTTAAAGGGGTATTCTCGTCTGGGCATTCACATTCAGTTTCACTAATCTTCCATTTATAAACATTTCTTCAATTGGATGTTATTAAAAAAAATGTTCCTGTGTGAAGATAATTTCTCATAAATGTAGTCATTCTGTCCCTTAGAAACGAGATGGCTTCCTCGGTTACGACCACGTCACACTGGCAGCGGTGGCCAGACATGAGCTATTGAGTCCTGTCTGACCTCCTGGCTTCGCAATCATTACCACAGGACGGCTGTGGGTCATGTAGTAAATCCCGGACATTTCGTATACAAAAACAATTTGTTTCTTTGTGCAATCCCTCCAGCAGACGTGGCCGTATCCGAGGAAGCCATGTCGTTTCTAAGGGACCATATCACTACATTTATGAGAAATTATCTTCACAGAGGAACATTTTTTTTAATAACATCTAATTGAAGAAATGTTTATATATGGCAGATTTATCAAACTGAATGTGAATGCCCAGGCGAGAATACCCCTTTAACTTGCCCTAAGATGACCTATTAATACTAACAGCTGGATATAAGAACAATATTGAGGTACAAGGTATTCGGCAAATATATCGAAGGAATGATGAACTAACAGGGAATAAAATAAAAGTCTATACTTTTCCTTTCATATAGGAGAGTTGGATGGGGGGTTCTTCTTCAAAGTAACTGATGGAGAAAATGAATCCGAGCAATTATTTTTCCATATCCGAGCAACACCAATCACAGTTACCATGGAATCACTATATAACCTTGTAGTGTGTCCACGTAAGTGACTAAAATTTATTCTTAAATCTTTCACAGAACCTCTATTCCTACATTCAGAATATCTTTATTTATGTGCTAGGTTCTCTTCAACAAATCACCAAGCAACATATGAACGCAAGGACCAATGAGCAAAAGGGCACTGAACCCATACTAGTGTATCATATAGAAAAGCCTCCACACATTGGTGACATTGTCCACGGAGGAAACGGCGAGGTGTTGGCCAACTTTACCCAAGAAGAGGTGCGTTGTGTCTCCTGCTTGCTCACTTTCACATTACATATCATTTCTGGGTGATGTGGTCAATGATAAAACTTCTCTGTATTACAGATAGATGCAGGCTTGGTGTTTTATCAACATGTAGACTCACCAACTCCATTTTGGAGTGCTCAAGATTTCTTTTTGTTCCATGTGCAATCTACTCATACAACCTCCCAGCAATATATATTAAATGTGACGGTGACATTCCAGAGCTCATGTCCACAGTTGCATACAAAGCTCTGGAGGAACTCAGGTAAGATTAATTTTCATAATTCCATCTACCTTCTTTTTCTTATATTAATAATTAATATTAATTGTTAATATAACATTTCATGGGAATTAGGCCTTATACAAAATGCTCTTAAAGGACATCTACCACAAAGATAAAGGATTGTAAACCAAGTACACTTTCATGCTGGTGTGTCCCCCCTCTTGCAAGATCTGCTCTTATTTTAGCTTCTAATGTCCTGTTTTGTTTTTTTTGTTTTTTAAAAAAGGCTTTTAAAATTATACAAATGAGCCTGAGGGGCTCAAGGCTCCAGTAACATCTATGGAATTGGGAGCCCCTCAGGCTCATCGCATAATTGTAAAGCCTTTTTTTCTTAAAAACAAGGGTATAGGAAGCTTAAAGCAGAATGGATCCCACCAGAGGGGGCACACAGCAGTATGTCAGTGTGCTTGGTTTACAATCCTTAATCCTGGTGGTAGATGTCCTTTAATATCTAGCTGAAAAGAGAAGAAATATTTCACAAGCTGAGAGGGTATATACAGTCAAGTGGTTAAAATATGGGAATGTACATAGTTACCAGGTCTAACAACATAAAACATTGCTACATCATGGTTACAAGTCTGTGTGGATCACACAAGTTAATGTATGCATAACAAATTCTTAAAATTCAACTAAACTGTGACTATGAGCAAAGGTCATATCATGCTCTGGGTGTAGATTACCAAGTCTGTATGACATGCTCCAAACAGTGTATACACCTGCTTTACACACCGTGAGCAAATAACCATTTACAAGTACTATTTAGTGGTGCACAATGTGAACATTTTGCAATAAGCACATGCTGTGATGGAATCACAGGGATTAAATAGGAGACTACACAAATCCACAGTAGTATGTGGCAATGGGAATTGTAAATCTAGCTAATTATATGTTTGGAACAGTTCAAATGGGTGGTCGCTTATCAAAAGAATTAGGTTGTAAATGTTCGGGAGCACCAAAGAACATAAGGGGTCTTTGTCTCCTATTTCACTGGAGGCGCAGTCACTCATATAGCAATATAAAAAGACAAAAAAGCAAAAAAAGGGTAACGGCTCACCATAGGAGGCTGTGTAATTTCCAAGTGCCGGATGGTCAGGTGCACCGTATCCCCTGAAAGATACTGGTCCGGATTTCCAGTGTGCTGAATACTTATAACAAGGAAGACAAATTGCAGGATGATGGGGATCCAACATCGAAAAATGTGTGCATAGGACTGTTAAGATTTCATCAAAATTTAATCTTCATTTTAAAAAATAAACATCTTGTAAATGGAAAACATAGCCACAAAAAAACACGAGACAAAAAAGTAGCAGCGGTAACGCTTTTCAGACTATAACATCCTAGTACTTAGTCATAACTAGATGACTAAGGACTAGGATGTTATAGTCCGAAACGCGTTACCGCTGCTACTTTTTTGTCTCGTGTTTTTTTTGTTATTTTTGTGTCTATGTTTTCCATTTACTAGATGTTTATTTTTTAAAATGAAGATTACATTTTTGATGAAATCTTAACAGTCCTATGTACACATTGTTTGATGCTGGATCCCCGTCACCCTGAAATTTGTCTTCCTTGTTATAAGTCACTCATATATGATGTTGTTCATATCAAAGTTGTACAACACTTATTGTTTGTCCCATGGTGTATGACAGCAAACCATTTAGGTAACTCAACCACAAAAGAATAATAAAGTCAGAAATTCAACAAATTTTAAAACTCCTGACCTGACAAGTCACTAAAGACTACAATAATACTTTTTCTTTAGCAAAGTGTTTACCAAGAGACCTTCAAAACTTGTTATGTACAATAGGATGTGCACTGATTCAATGATAAAAATGAAATCATTTTATTGTTACTATTTTTTTCTACACAGGTCTCACTGTTCAGCAAGGTGGTTCGTCACCAATAACTCTAGACACCCTTGACGGTTCCAACCTTTTGGCAAATTCAAGCTACTCCAAACAAACACATGATGTTGTTTTCTCAATCATCAGTTTTCCTTCATATGGTCATCTCTCCGTTAATGATGGGATTCTTGACTCAGAAAATCCATATTTCTTACAGTCTCATCTGGAAAATGGTAGTCTATACTATACCAATTCCGATACAAAGTCTGAGAGTCTTTTAGATGGCTTTCACTTCATGGCCCAATTAAGGCCAAAAATCAATTTTCTTCATGAATCCAAAGATGTGTTAGCCATAAATGAATTTTTTAACATAAGCTTCACTAGTGCACCAATAATACCTCTTATTTTATCTCCACCAAAGTTAAGATTACAATTAGCAGTGGGTTCATATATTTCACTTACTGAAGGTCATTTATCTGTAGATAACTCACTTGCTCCTCCAAATAATATAGTGTATACAATATTGGATTTGCCACTAGGTGTATCAGTGGAAACAAGTGGAAACCAATCTTCTCAAGTCTTCCAGTTTACACAAGAAGATCTTACCAAGTCAAACCTAATGCTTTTGGCTAACCAAACTGCAGTTTCAGGAGAAATAAGATTTAATGTAACAGATGGACTGCAGATGCCGTTTCTAGCAAATCTGCCAATAAAGGTTCTCCCAATTCATCAGGCTATTCTTGAAGTCGAGCAAGTATCTGGAAGAGCCAACATTACACTAGGACACGTCTCTCCTACACTTGACAAAATGGCAAATACATATGTATATAAGATAACTGGAAAGCCAACTTCTGGCCAGGTTGTTGTTGGCCGGACACCAGTATTAGAGTTTCAATGGGACCAGGTGAACAACAATGAGGTATCTTATGAATTCACCAGCTTTCTCTCCACCAAAGATGAATTTGAATTTGTTGCCATCTCTCAAATGGAAGAGGAATATATTGGAAAAATCACAGTACAAGTATCGGCAATGGTGAAGATAGGAGACAGACAACAGTGGCCAAGAGGATGTACAGTTAAACTAGGAACTGAAGTTATTGATGCAAGTGAACTTGGCACACAAATAAACAGCATCCCACAGTTTATAGTACTTCGCCATCCAAGAAAAGGGAGGTTGGTGAGATTTCCTCATAAGGGTGGCAGTGGTGAAAGGACAAGCACCAATGTCTTCACACAAGAGGAGCTAGAAAGTGGAATTATTGGAGTGGAGTTATGGGAGGATGACCAGAGTGGACAAGGCATACAAAGTGACCGCTTTAGTCTGTTGGTCAGTGCTAGTCACGTGCCTCCAGCCAATGTTACAGTCAGATTTAACACCGTACCATACAATTCTTCTAATATTAATAATGTCATTCTGCTCAGTGTTCCCGAGAGCTCGTCAACCACCACAAATTCACCTACATCCAGATCTGCAGATCCCACACATGAGATGTTTGTCACTCACATACAAACTACAAGTTGGGAGACAACTACTGTTTTGGGGTCTACAAGCAACAAGCCAACAACACAGTCAGAAACAACTAAAGACTTTATTTCAACTTCTAGCGATTCATTTGTCACTGTAAATATTTCCCCAACTACAAATTCAACACAGACGACATACTTGGTACCAGCAAGAACTCCTAAAATTTTAGTCAATATTACAAGTCCTAACACTTTGTCACCAGACCTTTGGATGTCATCAGAATATCAAAGTGAAATCACTACCCCGAAATATATCTTCAACAGTTCATTGAGTACAAATGCATCGGATTCCTCTAGCCCAGCAGTTGAGGGTACAGTTCTTGGTTTCATGAGCTCCCACATGTATAGCATTGTACTTCCTGTCTGTCTTATATTGCTTTTAATTTTACTTGGTCTGCTTCTTCTTGCTTACTTTGTACGAAAGAAAAAGATGGGAAAACATCACGTCCAGAAAGCGGCATCTTCAGCAGCAAAGACTGAGAATGGAGCCGGGGATAGGCAAACATTTCGTCCAACAGAGCCTGATAGGGGTTTCCCTCTTCATGATGTTGGGGATCAGAGAGGAAATGGTGCTGCTGCACAACCAGGTAGCCAGTACTGGGTCTGAACACAGGAACTTTCCCCTGGTCGGCACTAAAGGCAGGATATTCCCTCCAAACAACACTCAGGATGGAGAGTGGGATTACAAACTTAAACCTCAGCACTTTTCTTACAAAAGCAGTGCCATGTTAGCCTGCCTTATTAGGCATGCAGAATCTTAAGATATTTGCCTTGTAACTGGGACACAGTGTACTGGACATTTTCTAGCATGTCTACCCTAAAAAAGTAACTAGTTTGCCCATTGACAGCTTTGTGGCATCTTTACATTTTAAAATGTAATTTTTCTTTGTTTTTTTGCGGGTATATGTAACATATGCTGGAGAAACAGTTTTTTTTCGAGAGCAGCAACAACAGAACCATCTGTGCAATAGTGAGGTCCCTACATGATTTGATGCAGAGGTCAAACCTGAGTAAATGCTATGTATATTTATTAGCCTACTGCATCAAGTTGGTGCTAGGTGGAAATTTTTCAGTATCTAACAGCTAAATTATTTTTAATTCTTCTACCAAGTCTACGTTTCTTTGTATCCATTTGTATACTTTTTAGCATCTGTGTATTTTTGTGGCAATGTTCAGGTTTTGTCTCTGCCCTAAATGAGGGAGGTATAGTATTTCAAGAGTCCATTGTTTTGGACAGAAAAGACAGCCAGCTATTGTTTCAGATTGCGATGGACACAATTGTCTTCTAGATTCAACAGTGAATCCTCTTTCTATGGTCAGTGTCACTTTGTGTCAAGAAATGCTATGCGATCTAAAATGTAGATTCAGATACTAGCATTAAAGGGGTATTCCGGGAATATGAACATTGAATACATGGCGCAGAAGCCCTGATAAATATTCCTCTATGTGTAAAAAAAAAAAAAAAAGGAATTTAAGCAGATAAAAAAGGGAACTGTCCATGGAAATCCAGTCCAGGACATGAAAGCAATAGTTTGGGGCCATAATTTTTGCTATACCTCTGTGTAGGGTTATTCTCTTCACAGAAATTGCCGTTTCTATGTGCTATTTACTCAGTCTTTAAAATAAGATTTGGTAATAATATTTATGAAAAGAAAGAAATGTATTTGCCATGCAGTAATCCAGACATATCCTAAATTATTTTAGTGTAGCAAATATTTTTTTAAACTCAAATATTGATTGTTTTATGCAAAGTTTAATAATATTATTAAATGTAATGAAAGTTCTGATCTGATACAACGTATACAAACACAAGTAAACTGATGCTCAGGAGCTATAAATATTGGAGAGAAAAACTAATGACTGATACATCAGGGGGGGAGGGGGGGGGGACGACCAGCCAATCAATTAAATTACACTTCATATTAGGTTTCTGCCTTTTCCACAATACAAGCGGAAAAGCAGTCATAAAAGTGATTAACCCTTAAGTCCTATATAATTTCATTGTTTGTGGGTAGCAACTGCATGGGAGGACGAGTTCAGACTAATGGCAGAACAATTTGATCTTTGCTAGTTTGTATTGTCCTTTAACATGGAAAGACCTGGAGGATAAATTCTTCCCTGCACTATTTTATTGTTTCATCCCAATGTACTGCCAAGAAATAAATGTTTTTTTTACTGCATAAAAGATTGTTTATCAGGTAATCATCAACACTGAACAGTTCCCCTATGCTCTAAGAGTCTGCTGCAGTATCCAACCGGAAGTCTCCTGCAGTTTTTACTCAGAGCAGGGGGAAAGGTTGTGGAGCAGCTAAATACACAACATTCATAATAATGAACAAATATACATACTATTTAACAGTACAATATGAATCCACCTTTCACAGTCCTGCTGCAACTAATAGCATACACTAATGTATTATAGCATGGATCTCCAAGGCAGCTACCCAACAATGTCTGCAATATTGCAAATTACAAATGGTTTAGATTCCTATAAAACAAGTGCTCATAGAAATGCCAGTTCATCATGTAATTCAACTGTTCTACTATGTACTTTTGCACTGTATGCAGACCCACATTATGGACAACTTAGGGCAGAGACAGAAAAGGCAGCTGAGTGTATATGTAGATGGCAGAACCAGGAAAGGCGGAATCTTTCAAAATACACAAGTACATACAGTATACATGCACTTACATGTCTAATAGAAGAGATTTATTGAAAAATGGCCAACCACTTTAAAGGGAACCTGTCACCAGGGACCTCATTTTCACTAAAGACGGGTTGCAGAAGCCCATCACACCTGCAGTGCAAATATGTCTATCTGCCTTTTCTAAGCATTTGCATTACAATATAATTCTGTGTTATAACTTACCTTGCACCCTGTCTGAATCCTATGTGTAGTCCTAGGGGTTGGGCTTTGGTTTGGATGCATTTCAAAAAGCAACATGTGACTTGTCTGTGCTGCAGACTGCTCAGCTCTTGGCCCCCTTCTTTGTGATCCTGTACAGTTTCTCTCTCTCCCACTGATGTCAGCTCACCAGACTGTGATATCTGTGGGGAGGAGGAGGGAGGAGCTGTACAGGAGCACAAAGGTGGGAGCTGCGAGCTGAGCACTCTGCAGCACAGACAAGACACATGTTGTTTTTAAAAATGCATCCAAACCAAAGCCCAACCCCTGGGACGACACAGAAGATTCTGTCATGGTGCAAGTTAAGTTATAACACACAAATATATTGTAATGCAAATGCTTAGAGAAGGCACAATAACTATTTGCAATGCAGATGTAATAGGCTACTACAACCTGTCTTTGGTGAAAATGTGGTGCCAGGGGACAGGTTCCCTTTAAGAGCAGCTCTATCTTACTAATCTTTAACTTTAACTTCTTAAGGACTACCCAATGTAAATATATGTCATAGCCTAAAGGAGAAGGCAGTTTTCTCTCCATATAGGCCAGGTATCTGCTGTATTATACAACAGACACCTGCAGTGTAGTTGGTGCTGGCAACAGTTGTGGCAGTTAACCTGTTAGTTGCTGTGGTTAAACCTGATTATTTCACATAATCAGCAGCTTCACGCGGGCACAGCCATATTACTACCAAGCAGCACCCACCATAACATAATCAGGGGTTGTTTATTGGTTGCCATGACAGCTGAGAACCTCTGGGAGGCTTCTATAGCTGCCAATGAATGCTCTCTATCCCAGCCTGCTGGAAACAGGCTGTAATAATAGACCTTTAAATTCACATTATATTGCAACACCTTTGTATTGCCATATATTGCATGAGCCATCAGACCACTTAGCGTTCAAATACCCAAGGGGACCTATAAATAAAAAGGAAAAAAAAAAAATCACCCTTTGCTTAGAACACATAAAATAAACATATGGAATCACAAACATGTCAGGTATCATTGCGTCCCAAAAATCTCCTGATCTATCAAAATATAAAAAAAACATTTATTCCCAGTGGTGAATCCCATAACAGAAAAAAGTGACCAAATGTCAGAATTGCCACTTTTTGCCATTTATGCAACTCATAAAAATTTGAATAAAAGTGATCAAAGAGTCATACAGTCCCCAAAATGTTAGCAGTGAAAATGTCTGCTCGTCCCGCAAAGAATTATATTTTACCGAGCTCCATATACCGAAGTATAAAAACTTATTAGCGTCAGAATAGGGCACACATATCATAGTTTTTTGAAATCTTTCAAGTTTCCTGAAGTTGGCCTACTTTAACCATTGCAATGTATCTTAAGTTTTTTCCCATTGTGATACATGTGATGTGTTGCCCGTTTAGTTTCACTTTTGCGACTTTGTGTTTTGGTTTGCGACTTTTTAGTCACAAATATTAACTGCGCTCATTCCAATTCACAACATCATCTGCCATCGACAAGACTCCAAACACCATTTAAAGACAGGCACTAAAGCATGGATCCCATTAAGTTCACGAAACACAGGCTTGGTGAGACAACTAGGGTGCTTTCAAATGTTCCGTTTTTCAGATGTAATTTTTGTCCAAACCAGGAGTGGAATAGCAGCTTCTCTAAAATGATATTTTCTCACCCATTATGATCCACACCTGCTTTTTGCTTCAAAAACTGCATCTGAATGTGTGAATGCACCCTAAGAAAGTGGCCTGGCCGGACATCATATTGGGTTTCGGAAAGTCTTCCTTCTGCACAGCCCCCCGATGAAGGATTTGAGGAATCTGATTTGGAGACAGGCGGAATAAGCATTTAATTATGAGATCATCTTTTAACATTTGTGGTGTCCAAAAAAGGGGATTGTCAAATCTGCCAAGACTTTGGTTTAATTTCCAACATGTTTGAAAGGATGTCAAACAAGGGTCTGCAGTTTTTGCATGGGTCCAAGTAATGGATTTTGAAAAATGTCAATTATGTTTCAATGACCTAACAGTAAAATAGTATTGGAATTATTTGTGATGTTTTGTTTTTGTTTTTTGTTTTTTAGCATAACTGAAAAAAAATACATTTATGTAGGCCATTGTAGGCTAAATATGCGTTTCCTTTTATTTTTGCTGACATTTTATTTTCTTCTTGTAAGTAAGTCTGAGTCTAGCATGCTCTGTTTTGTGACTTTTTAGGCGCAAAAATGGGATAAATCCATAGTCAAACAGTCACAGAAAAAGAACTGACAGTGGGAGTATAAAGATATATATGGCACACTGCATGAAATCTTAGAACCAGCGTAGTTCACTACACTGCTAGCAAATGCGACTAATTAGTCGCAAGTTGCTTAAAGTTGCAAATTAAAAAGAAAAACTATGCCAAAAGGGAATTGTACATGTCCCCAGGGAATATTAAATACGGTCACAAGGAAGGACTATTTGTTACACAGAAAACAAGCCCTCATACAGCTCTGGAAACATAAAAATATAGAAGGGGAGTGAAAAATGAATATGCAAAAAACTAAAGTAACCTGGTCCCTAAGTGGTTTGAGATGTAATTTTCTATTGCCTTCTTCATCATACAGGAACTTGTCATGGCTATACATACATAGATTTAGCATCCCAAGGTTATTACCATATTTAGTAGCCATCATAACGGCATCTAGAATTTCCAATTCATTATAGTTTTTCTTTTAAAAGAGCCGAGCTCAGCTGTCCATACTTCAGTCATTTATATTCCATAAAAGAGAAATACAGACGCACTATAACCTCCATCCATTGGATAGTGAAAACTAACTACCTCAATATATCAATCACCAAAAAGAATTCTTGAAGTGAAGGAAGAGAAAATCAACCAAAGAATAGAAACAAAAGAAAAAAAAACTGTAATTATTACACATCACCGCTAAACAAGAAGGCATATTACAATAAGTCACCATGAGGAAACGCTGTATTGAACAGATGTGTCCGATCATATGATATGTCTTCCTACCATGTGATGACGGAATGGGTATATCTACCCTTATATTGCCTATAAGGCTGGGAATATAGAATTGAAAGCAAATCTAGGGTAATGGACCTCCTCTATAGAGAATGGCAGTGTTAATAAGGGCAACCCTAAAACCTAAAGCTTTCACCATAAAAAAAAAAAATGAATGAAAAAAACATGCAAGTGTGAAAGTAGCCAGAGAGGCTTTTATTCTTCTCATTGGAGATACAGTATAACAACATTGTTGTTTGCACTAGTTTTGAGGCTATAAGCAACTTTTTCTGCTCAATGGCATCTACCCATTAACAGTGTAATTTTTTTTAATTTTGGTGCCCACCATTTAGCAATGGGCATAGCAATGGACAATCACATAGTTCTCATGTCATTTTCTGCTTATCTGCTATTTGTATGTACTGTAAACACATACAGAATGGCATGATGGTGTCATCAGCTTACCTTCCCATATTTCATTAAAATAAAAAAAATCAGTGATTTTATTAATGCGCTATGTCTGTTAAACATACTGAAATGTAATGTATACAGAATGTTGCAATAAAACAGAATATGAAAATCCTTGAGGTCAAAATACATGCTTCCTAGATTAAATACTATATAGAATTCTATGGCAACATGAAGTCCCTACATATCTCTACATCCCGTTTTTTTTTTACTGCATGGTACTGAGGTGCCAGAGTTCAGCTCAATTCCACTCTGATGGGGCACTGTGGTTTAGTTTTATAATGAAGATTCTACCATGTACAAGGTACTTTCTGAGGGTGCATTCACATGGCGGGAAAGATAGGGCAGACTATCTTTTCACAGTGTACGGCGCAGAGCGTCACGGCCGACATTGCCGTCTATGGGGACATATGTGTTGCCGCATACACGTCTCCAGAGATGGGCGTCTGAATGTACCCAGATTCTGTTTTTGCAGTGGAAATATGACAAAAGTGGTTTGAGCTGACTAAAGGCGATCCAGTGCTATTTAGTGGAAAATACACTCCATGCGGACATTTTATCACAATGGTCTCAAAAGACATTGCAAAGTTAGGCCTCTTTCACACTTGCGTTGCAGATCAGAGTCTGATCAGAGTGCGATCAGGGTTTGGTCAGTGATAAGTGATATTTTTCACTGAGTTCAATCAGTTTTCAGTCAGAGTTCCTTCTTTTTTTTTGGTGTTCAATGCATTTTCGATTCGTTTTTCAAGCCACGATAACTCGTGTGAAAAAGACTCAGGACTGAGCTCTATCTTTTCTATGGCTATTGATCAGTGAAAAACACATTGCACTTGCATGCGTCTCAGAGTGCAATACGGTTTTGATGCCTCTCCATAGACTTGTAAAAGTAAAGCATGATGAGATTTAAATGTGCGTTAAAAAAATGCAAGTCTGATAAAAAACATTGATTACAATGGGTAAGAGTGCAATGCAAATTCAGGGCATCAAAAGCATGTGTCGAATACGTGGGTGAAAAACGGAAGTATGCAAGCGGGCTGAGGCCGCGTTCACACAATGCTTTGCGTTTTTGACGCATTCCCAAGGCTCCACCCTTCATCACTAGCTAAGGTTACATTGTGTTTCGACTGCATTTGCTTAAACGCAATGTAACGTCAACATGTGATCAAGGCTGAAGCCTTGTGAATGCGTTAAAAATGCATCAAAAAAGGCGATGCAACGCATCGTGTGAACGCGCCCTCAGACTGAGCAGTCTTATGCTGCACCAGATTTATTAACCACTTAAAAGGACCAAGTCACTCTAGGGCTTTTGGACCAAGCATGATTTTTTTAAATCTGCCCTGTGTCACTTTAAGTGGTTAGAACCTTCAAATGCTTTAACATATCCAGGTAATTATTAGAACATTTTCTCGTCACACATTGTACTTCAAATTAGTTGAAAATGTGGATGATCGTTTGCGTTTAATTATGAAAAAAATTAAAATTTAGCAAAAATTTTGAAAAGTTCTCGTTTTTCAAAGATCAACATTTTTTGCTTTTCAGGCAGATAACCATAGCACCCAAATAGCTTCTTACCGAACCATGTCTTGGCAAGGTTTTGGCATGGTATTTTACACTTCCTCTTATTTCTCTATAATTTTATTGGGGTTACAACTGTGGGTGCAATTTTTTTTCATTTTTAAGAAAAACCTATATTTACAGGCACCTGCTCATTTTCTAAGTGACTTTGAGAAGGTAAAACCCCATAAATTACCCAATTATAGAAACTACACCCTTCAAATGTATGAGAAACCAACTTTAAGAATGTGTTGGTAAACTGCTGTATGGGCACATGACAGGGCATAGAATAGAAGAAGCCCCATTCACAGCAGATTTGCATTGTCATATTTTACAGGTTATAAAATATTTCTATTTTTTGTAATTTTTTACATCATTTAGGGGTTCAATAGCAAATTGATGAGATTTTATTAGCTCTTTCTTGGGGAGGAAAAGGAAATCATTCATTCTGGTCTAGGGTTTTTAGCCCGGGCAATCGCCGAGACATACATGTACGTCGGGATGCAGCAAGGGACCGCATTTCCCAACATACTTGTACGTCTTTTTGCACCAGGCAGTTAAAGTGTCTGATGCTGGATGATAAATGTAGCCTAAAACTGTGTGGTTTAACTTTTATACCTGCTATTAGTTTTTGGCAGAAAATTGCATTCGAAAATTTTTTTTGGGTGCACACTGTTTTGCCTTGATACCACCCCTTGTCGGTGTACTAGAATGAAAGGTGTCCCAAATACTGTCTTAACCCCTTGATAAAGGTGGCAAGGAGTTAAAAAATAAAAAAAACTGGGTTTTTTTTTTTGCATAGAATTCTGTTTTTAGCAAATCTGACCCTTTATGTCTCGCACATAGGTTTTTCTGCAAACCAATGATCACTGTGGGCTCCTATTAGCCTAAATTTGCTATATTCTGTATCTGTTATAGGTACAGAAACCACCTAATGCCGATCCTATGTATAAGAATTTGATATTTGCCCCGAGGATTATTTCTACTCTTTACAACAATTTTGATCCACCTTTTTCTTAAGATGCTGTTATCTCTATGTAATTTAAGCTACAAAATGAGTAACACTACTTTCTGATTCAGTGCCAATATATTTACGAATGGGAAGAACAACCTGGCTGTAAGAAAAGGTGATCAATATTTTATTTCATGCAGAATACAATGCAGACCCATATGGGTTTAGTTTCCATGGGCTGTACGTGATCGTGTGCAGCCAGCCTTATGTAGGGCATTTTTTAAATTTTTTTTTACCTGGGAAAGGCGTAGATGTATTTCTAGAGACAATTTACAATTGGAGGACGAGTACCGATCAATAATATTACACTTCATATTATACTTCTGCCTTTTCCACAAGACAAACTACATTGAAGAAAGGTGATCACAAAAGTGAACATTAACCTACTAGTTTCATTGTGGGAGGACGAGTTCAGACTAATGGTAGAACAATTCAATCTTTGCTTCTTTGTATGGTCCTTTAACATGGAAAGGCCTGGAGGAGAAATTCTTCCCTGTATGATTTTATTGTTTCATATCAATGTACTGCCAAGAATCAAATGATTTTTTTTTGCACTGCATAAAAGATAGTTTATCAGGTAATCATTAACACTGAACAGTTGCCCTCTGCTCTAAATGAATGCTGTAATATCCAACCAGAAGCCTCCTACAGTTTTTACTCGGAGCAAGGGCCCTGGAGCAGCTGCATACATAATATTTAACAGTACATAATAATGTTAGCATGGAGATAGCTGTAAGTGGGCGGAATGCGGCCATGACAGGATGGGCTGGGAGGGCAGGAAAAGGTGGGTTTTTCAGAATTGGGGGTGGAACTTTATGTGAGGTGATAGGTGGGCTAGCTTGGGGGGTGGAGACCTAGGGGGTTTATAAGGGGTGCCAGGAAGGGCACGCCATCTTTTGGCTGGAGAAAATTGTAGGGAGAGGTGGTGCCGGTCCGTTTTGGCGACTTTTTTCGGTTTTGCGTTTTCTCCAGCGGTTTTTTGGCGACAGGACTGGGAATGGCGGAGTTAGAGGCCTTTTTGGCCCAGATGCGGGCACAAGCGGAGGCCAGGGGAGCAGAATGGATGAAGGAGCAGGTGGCCATGTTTGCCGCAGGGGATGACGGCGGGACCCGGCGGTCGGTCAGAGCATCTAGGGCAAGGCCCCCTGAGAGGTTAAGCCCCTCGGAGTCACCTGTACGGGCCGGGAGGAGTGAGGACTGTGGCTTACCTGGTGGTTCCGGAGGAGCTGCGGCAGTCGGCGGTTCCGGGAGGAAGAGGAGCAGGCGGCCGTCAGTGGCATCCTCGGAAGACGCAGGGGCTGGCGTGAGGAGTCCTAGGACACCAGGGAGTGCAGGATCGTCTGGAGGCGCTAGGCGCAAGATGGCGGCGACACGTGGAGGTCCCAAGATGGCGGGCGGACGTGCCGGTGGGCGGAGCGGCAGTGGCCGGAAGTCCGGAACCGGAAGTCGGAGGTCGGCGGGAGCAGAGGGGAGGAGCCAGCGGCGACGCGACACTCACCAGGAATACAGAGCGGTGAGTGTGAATCGCGGGCCGGGCAGAGCGGCAGCAGCGAGCGGCAGTGGGGGAGCGGGGGCTGGGGAGGAGGACGCCCCCAGCAGCCCAGGCAGCGAGGTGAGCGAAGCGGAGGAGGCCGCGGTCGGGGTGCTATATGCGGCCGCGGCTCCGAGCTCAGCAGCGGCGGGTGGGGGGGGTCGGGTCCCCCCTTCACCCAGGGCAAGCGGTGGGGCACGGCAGCAGCATGGGTCCGCGGATGGGGGCACGAACCCTCCATCCAGGCACAGGGGAGACGGCAGCTGGATTGGTGTGCCTAGAGATGGGCCTGCTGGAGGGATGCAGCACCTCACGGGGCCTCCTGACAGCAGCATGGGTGTGGGGATGGCGCAAGGTGCGCAGTGGTTAGGCGATGCTGGTTGTGTTCGTGGTGTTTCGTCTGTCTTTTTTCCTTACCAGATGCAGAGTGGCGCTGAGGCGGCTATGCTGGACACAGTGCGTCGTGCGCTAGGACTGGCCGGGGTCCCATGGTGTTGCCGGCAGCAGGATCAGCGGTTGCGGTGCCGTCTGTGGCTCCAGGAGTGATGGCAACGGCGGGAGCGGGTCCATCAGGCCAGGGCATCGTTGCGGGCCCCGGCGATGCCGGGCAGACGCCAGGAGGCAGCGGCGTCACAATTACAGGTGCGTCCACAGCTACACAGGCACATCTACATACGAACACACTGAACAATCCAGGGGGATTAGCCGTTACTATGTCTGATGCAGGGGCCGTTGCTAGTGGGGGGCCCCTTCAGGAATTTATGCAGGGGATGCAGCGTTTGATGTCAGTCTTTGAGAGGGCTATGGGGTCACAGCATGGGGGGCCTATATCGGCCTGGGGTGCTGGGGCGTCTGGGTCATCTAGTTCAGGGGTGACCACAACGTCTAATGCGCTAGTGGCAGTGACGCCCGTGGTGGCGGAGGTAGTCAGCACAGGGGCAAGGGAGAATTCGGTGGGGGCAGTTAGTGCAGGGTCAGTGACGGAAGGATCAGAGAAGGCAGTGGTAGCAGTGAGTGGGGATAAGGCTCCGGCAGCTAAGTCTGCTGAGGCGTCCAAATTATTGCCGGTGTCGGACGCGGCGTTGGGGAATTTGTACATTTGTTTTGATGGGCCTCTTGGGGGGCATCTAAAACAAGAAGTGAAGGATAGGATATGGAAAAGGGAGAATTTGGATATTTTTACGCTGTTACCTTTGGAGCGTTTTAGCGTTGAGCGTTGGGAAAAGGGGAAGGAACATCGTAAGGAAGAGGATGAGGAGAGGCGCCGGTATCGGCTGATTCCTCGTAATTTTGGGAATTGGCTGCACGCTTTTTCTATCCTGGGCAGTGTAATTGGGGAAAAACAGCCTGAATGGTGCTCGGGGTTGTTTTGTCATCAGGAGACTATATGGGAAGCGTACAAGACATATGGGGGGATAGCGTGGCTGAGATATGATGAGCAGTTTCGTCAGAGAATGGCCGTGAGACCTTCCTTGGAGTGGGGGCATAGGGATATTGGGCTATGGATGAGGTTGATGACGGCGCCAAAGCCGGCGCCGAAGAGTTCGTCTTTTGGTGGGGTGGCAGTGGCTGGTTCATCCTTTCAGTCGGGGCCCGACGGAGCCAAAGGTGGGCCCCCGTCGGGCGGTGGTAAGAAGGGAGTCTGTTGGAGGTATAATGAGGGTAACTGCACTTGGGGATCCTCTTGTACATTCAGGCACGAATGCTCTGGTTGCGGGGGCGTCAACCACCCCTTATCTCGTTGCTTCAGAAGAAAAGGTCAGGGACAGAGGACGGGGGATAGTGCTCAAAAAGGGGGTGACTCCGGTGAGGCTCGGCGTAATGATGCCGTGGCTCGGGAGATATCCAAATGAGGAGAAGGCTTGTCTGTTGATTCAGGGCTTTCAGGAGGGGTTTCGGATCCCTTTTAAGGAGGGGGAGACGGGTTGTTTTGCGAGGAATCTGAAGTCTGCAGAGGAATTCCCCGGAGTAGTTAGGGAAAAGCTGCAGAAGGAGGTGAAGTTGGGTCGTATGTTAGGCCCCTTTGTTAATCCACCAGTGGAAAATTTGCGGGTTTCACCATTAGGTGTTGTTCCTAAAAAGGAGGAGGGAAAGTTTCGCCTGATTCATCATTTGTCTTACCCGCGGGGGGGTTCGGTGAATGATGCGATAGATCCAGCTATGAGCTCGGTTTGCTATACTTCATTTGATGAGGCTGTGAGTCTGGTGAGGGCAGCTGGAAGTGGAGCGTTGATGGCGAAGGCGGACATCGAGGCGGCATTTCGCTTGTTACCGGTGCATCCCGAATCGATGCATTTATTGGGGTGTTATTTTGAAGGGGGTTACTACGTGGATGGCTGCCTGCCGATGGGGTGTTCTATTTCCTGTGCTTATTTTGAGGCGTTTAGTACATTCCTGGAATGGGTAGTTAGGGAGTTGTCTGGTGGGGCTGGGGTTATTCATTATCTAGACGATTTTCTGTGTGTAGGCCCGGCAGAGAGTTATAGGTGTCAAGTTTTGTTGTCCACACTGTCCGAAACGTTTGAGAGTTTTGGGGTGCCATTGGCGATTGATAAGACCGAAGGCCCGGCCACGAGATTGTGTTTTTTGGGTATAGAATTGGATTCAGTTGCCATGGAATGTCGTTTGCCAGAGAAAAAGTTGGAGGAGTTGCGTTCTTGTGTTGGTGAGGCATTGGTGAAGTCAAAGTTGACATTGCGGCAGGTTCAATCCTTGCTGGGGAGATTAAACTTCGCTTGTAGAATTATGCCCATGGGGCGGGTTTTCTGTCGGAGGCTGGCGCAGGCGACAGCTGGAGTAAAGCGGCCTGAACACTTTGTTCGGCTAAGGAAAGAGCATAGAGGGGATTTGAGGGTTTGGGATGAATTTTTGGTGGCTTACAATGGGAAGACTTTGTGGCTGGCGGAGCCTGTTTCCAATGCGGAGCTCCATTTGTTTACGGACGCGGCAGGGTCGATAGGTTACGGGGCGTTTTTTCAAGGGGAATGGAGTGTGGGGTCTTGGCCGGAGTGGTGGCACGAACAGAAGCTGACGGCTAACTTGTGCCTGCTGGAGTTGTTTCCGATTGTAGTGTCATTGGAGTTATGGGGCAGCCAGTTAGCAAACAGGAGTGTGGTTTTCCATTGTGACAATATGTCAGTGGTTAATGTCATTAACAAGCAGACGTCGAGCTCTCCACCGGTAATTGTGTTGTTGCGGCACCTGGTGTTGTTGTGCCTTCGTTTGAACGTATATTTTCGGTCAGTCCATGTTCCGGGTGTGGATAATGAGGTGGCGGATGCTCTGTCTCGATTACAGCTGGTCAGGTTCCGGGAGTTGGTGCCGGGGGCGGCGATGCAGTCGATGCGGTGTCCGGAGCATTTGTGGGAGATGCTGCGTTGAAATTATTTCCATGGGTGCAGTTGTCGTTAGCCCCTTCGACATGGGATTCTTACAAGAAGGTATGGCGTGATTGGTTTCTGCTGCTGGATGAGTGGGGTCCGGGCAGGGAGGTGCCTAGTAGAGAATCTGTTTTGTTTTGTTTGTTGATGAGCCATTTTGAGAGGGGGGCCTCGGTGGCTGTGGTTCAGAGGACATTGGCAGCTTTGGCCTTTTTGTTCAAATTAACCGGGGGAGAGGATTCGACTCAGGGTTTCTTGGTGAAGCAGGCGGTGAAGGGTTACAAGAAAGGTCGTTATAGAGAGGACTGTAGGAGACCTGTATCTTTTGATTTGTTGAGGGACCTGTTGGGGAAAGTCCGGGAGGTATGCGTGTCGGATTACGAGAGTTGTTTATTTTCCTTGGCATACTCATGGGCATTTTTTGGGGCGTTCAGGATTAGTGAGTTGGTAAGTGGAAGCTGCTCGCGTAACGGGGGCATTCAGATGCGGCACGTGCAGCGGGTGGAAGATGAGGTTAGGATTGTGTTGACAAATGCTAAAACGGATAGCTCTGGTCGGGGGTTCTTGGTGCGTTTGCGGCGGGTACCGGGGTTTGTGGGTTGCCCGGTGGAGTGCCTGGATTCCTTTTTGTCTGTCCGTTTAGCGTCGGGGGAGGCGTTATTGGTTCATCAGGATGGGAAGGCTTTGTCTAGATTTCAGTTTGTGGCAGTTTTTAGAAAGTGTTTGGGTCTGTTGGGGTTAAATGCAAAGGAATATTGTTCACATTCATTTCGCATTGGGGCTGCAACTGAGGCAGCCAGGTGGGGTCTGTCAGAGGCCGATATCAAGAAAATTGGGCGTTGGGAGTCGAGGCGTTTTCGGTCATACGTTCGGCTTCATAGACTGGAGAAGTAAAAAGGGGAAGTGGGCTTTGTTGGCTGTTACGATTGTTTATTTCTTGATAGGTATTAGAAGGTGTGTCATCTGGATTTTCGGACACTCTTTTATTCATTGGGCGGAAAAGAGGGCTCAGCTTCGTTTGGGTGGTAGGTTTCTTGGGCTCGATGGAAATTTGGTAAGTGTGCGTTGGCTTGGCTATAGGGGGCTTCAGTGGGAAGCGGTGCGTGCAAAGTTGCGAATGGCAATTGAAAGATGGGGTGCTCCGGATGTTTTGTTGATCCATGCTGGGGGCAACGACATCGGGAGTTTTCCTATGCGTCAATTGATTAAAGCGATGAAGAGAGATGTGTTGTGGATTATGAGTGAGTATCCGGATGTTTTGTTAATTTGGTCGGAGATGGTGAGAAGGGAGCGATGGAGGAACGCAGTTTCAGTGGCGGCACTGAATCGGTCTCGGGTGAAGATCAATAAGTGTTTTGGTAAATTCATCCGTTTGAATGGTGGTTTGGTTGTGCGACATGGGTTGTTGGAGGCTGATCGCAGCTACACGGGTAAGGATGGTGTGCACTTGACGGACCTTGGGTTGGATGTTTTTAATTACGGATTGTCTGAGGTGGTTGGTTTTGCTTGGAGGGTGTGGCGGTGCACAGCGTCTTGAGGGGTCAAGACGTTGTGCTGTGGCGGGTGCTTGGCAACAGATAATTTATATTTTGGTAAATTGATTGCATCATTTGGGATAAAGTCCGGGAATTTGGTGAATTGGATTGCAGTCTCCTTGAGAGTTTGACATCAGGAGCTGGATTCATTTGATATTTGCCACATTCTGCCCTCGTCACTCGCCAGGTTGGTGTGCGGCTTGTGGATTGGTAGGTGTGGTTGTTTACACGCTGAGCGTGAGTTATGAGCAATTATATTTTACTTAATGGTTACACCGGACTTAGTTGGTTGTCCAAAAAGGGACAAACAAGTTCTGCTCTGTTGTCAAGTACTCGGCCACTAAGGAAATTGATGTTTAACGTATTTTTATATTTTTTGCAATTGTTAATATATGTTTAATAAAGTTTATATTTTACAGATTTTCAAAGAATAAATAAAGCTGTGACCAGCACTTTTCCAACAACAAAATGTGTGTGTTTTATTTAGTTGGTTAAGGAGGGTTCCTTTTTCTGCTCTGTGAGCCGGTCCTACGACTCAGCCCTATCCTGGTCATGTTAGCATGGAGATAGCTGTAAGTGGGCGGAATGCGGCCATGACAGGATGGGCTGGGAGGGCAGGAAAAGGTGGGTTTTTCAGAATTGGGGGTGGAACTTTATGTGAGGTGATAGGTGGGCTAGCTTGGGGGGTGGAGACCTAGGGGGTTTATAAGGGGTGCCAGGAAGGGCACGCCATCTTTTGGCTGGAGAAAATTGTCCCACCCACCCTCCCCTTGTTAGTTGGTTTTGTATTAGGGCCACATTGTGTGTTTTTCTTTGGGGAGGAGGGATACAAGTAGATGAGAGTTCTTTGTCAGGAAGGGGTAGGTATAGCTTAGGGAGTTTAGGTCATTGATTGTGAAGTAGGCGGGTGCTTGGCAACAGATAATTTATATTTTGGTAAATTGATTGCATCATTTGGGATAAAGTCCGGGAATTTGGTGAATTGGATTGCAGTCTCCTTGAGAGTTTGACATCAGGAGCTGGATTCATTTGATATTTGCCACATTCTGCCCTCGTCACTCGCCAGGTTGGTGTGCGGCTTGTGGATTGGTAGGTGTGGTTGTTTACACGCTGAGCGTGAGTTATGAGCAATTATATTTTACTTAATGGTTACACCGGACTTAGTTGGTTGTCCAAAAAGGGACAAACAAGTTCTGCTCTGTTGTCAAGTACTCGGCCACTAAGGAAATTGATGTTTAACGTATTTTTATATTTTTTGCAATTGTTAATATATGTTTAATAAAGTTTATATTTTACAGATTTTCAAAGAATAAATAAAGCTGTGACCAGCACTTTTCCAACAACAAAATGTGTGTGTTTTATTTAGTTGGTTAAGGAGGGTTCCTTTTTCTGCTCTGTGAGCCGGTCCTACGACTCAGCCCTATCCTGGTCATGAACAAATATGCATATTATCTAACAGTATAGCAGTCTGAAGACTCTCCCCAGAGCATCAAATCCAGATAACACAGATCTCCAAAGCAGCTACCTAAAAACGTCTGCAATATTGCAAATTATGAATTATAGATGGGTTTCGTTTCAAAGGGCTGTACACAATTGTGTGCAGCCAGGGTTACCGTATGTAGGGAAATTTTAACTTATGCCGGGAGTGGGGAAGAATGTATTGCTAGAAAAATTAAAGGGGGAGGTAAGCCACAAAGGTGCTGGGCAAAAAATAATCACTAAGAGTGGATCTGTGTGGGTGTGCTAATGGTTAACAATCAGTGGGAGTGTTGGTCTACACCCTTTAAAAGAAAAAATAAAGCTGCAATTTGAGTACTCAATGACAATAGCCCTTGTAGTGTTATTTATCTATATTTCTAAAAATGAATGTCGGAATTTATTAACTTTTTTAATGGAACGGTGATACCGTAATTCGTGAGTGAGAAAATTTTCTAGAATTAGACTGAACCTAATATATGTACATATGTCAATCTTGGCATCTACGTTACCATACATGTATGTATGTATGTACGTACGTACTTACATATTACTAACTACTGCTGCGCTTCATGTGAACAGAATTTTCATTCACATCAGTCTCCATGTATACAATTTCACAAGCACTCTTTATTGCCAAGGCCGTTTCAGATAGTGAAATAGGAGATGACAGTTTAAAATGCCTTGCATTGCATCTAGTACTGCTCATGAATTTTTAAGTATTATAGTAACAGTGATCCTTGACAGTAAGTGTGCATTCAGGCATAGAATACAGTTCAATGATCTACCAGGTTTATAGAGACACGCAACCTATGAGGCTAGGAGTGAAGAGAGAAAAATACTTCAGCTACCCCTTTAACATAGATTTAACATTCCCAGGAAAAATGCAGTTATAATTTCCATGAAAACCTTGCTGCAGCACTGAGCAGCAGTATGCACCACTAGTTCTACATAGTGAATGACACCGCTCCGCTCCACCACTCACATGCTTTTGCATTTGTTGCTAAGCAAACGGCTCAGAACACACTTGGGTTGCTGCTCAGTATCCATGTACTAAGGCACCGAGTTAAAAAAAAACAAACAAAAAAACAAAAAAAAAAAAAAAAAAAAAAAAAAAAAATCGGTTGAAAAACAAACAAAAAGAAATGAAATACTAACTGCATGGCATGTCTAAAAGTCACTCATTTAAATTCACTATACCTAAGTAAATTAGATAGGATAGCAAAAACCTTAACAGTGCCCTAGTTGCGGTCATACTGTTATTTGAATCAACTGCCCATTCAATCACAACAGATGTGGTTTCCCTCCAGTTCTGAGTAAACTTTGGTACAGGAGGTGTCCAAGAAAATGATCATGATCTTGGATATGGGGGTTCTCTAGCCATCCAGAAAAACAAGTATATTGAATGACAGTGGCAGTTACAGGAACAATACTGCAACATTTACCCCAAATATGCTTACAACCCGAACACACACTATGATGTCAGCAAGGACCTCTGTAGGGTGTCGGAAAAGGGTATGGAGTTTATTTTTTTATGTGCTGGGCATACTAGTGGCTGGATGGCTATATCCTGGGGTATGGGCTGGCTATATAATGGGGGCAGGGTGCTGGCTATATACTGGGTGGAGGCTGTGACCAATCCATTTCCCATCCTAGGCTTATACTCAAAATTAGGAATCTCGGCTTTTACTCAAGTATTAATTGCCGTTTCTGCCACCCACATAAAGCAGACATTCGATAAATGTTAGTTATGAAGTTATTTTGGTGTTATGACTACGTATAAGAAAAGTAGAAAACTTAGAATTTTGAAAATGTTTCCAAATTTTCAAATATGCGTTTTTTTAATAAACACAAAACAAAGTCAGATTTAAAAAAAATGGGCCAGGCCCTGAAGGTGCCAAATGGATAAGTCGTAAGGGGTTAAGTGCTTTTCGTGACACTCATCCCCAAGCCTTTATTAGGCAAAACAGGGCATTTTGGGCTGCCACCTATTATAGGAGAAGGTTCCAGCTGGGATGGCAGAAATATAGGGTTGAAGACCACATATATAAACATATTTGGGGCATAACATGCAGAATTGGTCCTGTAATATCTGTCATCATTCACTGTGCATTTCTTTCGCGGATGGCCAGTGAACCCAAAAATCTCAGATATCAACACTTTCTTGGAGTTACGAAGAATTAGAAGAAATACTAATCTGGCCTGATAGGCGTGGTAGTTGATTCATGAATATTGCTATCCTTACTAATAGTACTCGGATATAGTTAATTAGTAGGAGTGACTTTTTTGCTAATTTGTCACAGAATTGTTTTTTATATATACATTGAGAGGGAGAACATTTGCAATCTAGTATTTATAGGTGCCCAGTGTATAGTATTTTTATGCTTAGATATTAATACAGGCGGTCCCCTACTTAAGGACACCCGACTTACAGACAACCCATAGTTACAGACAGACCCCTGTGACCTCTGGTGAAGCTCTCTGAATGCTTTACTACAGTCCCAGACTGCAGTGATCAGCTGTAAGGTGTCTGTAATGCAGTTTTATTGATAATCATTGGTCCTATTACAGCAAAAAATGTTTAAACTCCAATTGTCACTGGGGACAAAAATTTTTTTGTCTGGATCTACAATTATAAAATATACAGTTTCGACTTACATACAAATTCAACTTAAGAACAAACCTCCGAACCCTATCTTGTACGTAACCTGGGGACTGCCTGTAGTTATGTTTTGTTTCTTCTGCACAAGTTGGATATATTATACAACAGCAAAACAGAAATCTGTATTTCAAAATAGAAATATATATACACATATATACATATGTGTTATATGTGTCCAAAAGAACAGTCACTGTGCACCCAAATGGTCTGGATAAGACCTTATTTACAATCTCCCTGGTGACTTGAGTCTCAAAGCCTTTGAATTTATCCAGCATGCAAAAACACTCAATGGAACTTGATAATGGCTCCATGGAGGAGCTGAAGTCCATGTTTTTTTGCCATGGGTAAATGAAGGAGCCTATGCTTTTCATCAGGAGTGCTGCGTCCATTGAGTCTTTTTGCATGCTATAATATGTGTAGTCTATACAGATTCCCTACAGGTGGGGTTTGCACGGTTTCAGGGTGGCCTGGTCTATTGTTAATAATTTAGTAGAAATAAGCACCCACTCCTTTCCTCCAACATTTGCTTTCACAGGATATTTGTATTACCCACACATGACATGGTCACTGGGCTGCTGATGGATACTACAATTTCTAATTTCACAAAATAGAGAAAAATATTTTCACTATGACCGGAGCTCCAAGGATTCTAAAACTTCGATGAACAGCACCAATCTTCAATTTCTCCTGCTGAAAGTATGTCACCATTCAGACTAGCACCATCGCACTCTCATTCTCCTCCTTTATTATATTGTAATTATATTGTATTGGAAGAAAATATGCAGGCAGATGGTGTGGTACGTTCCAACAAGGTTAAAATTTATTCCAATTCGTTCAGCAACGCCCCGGAAGAAGTGTTGCCGGCGAAACCCTGGGTCGGGCGGAGAGAAAGCTAGCGTCCCGTTATGTGAATTTGTGATATGCGCATTTTTATTGGATTTTTGTGAGTATAATGAATTGGAATAAATTTTAACCTTGTTGGAACGTATCACACCATCTGCCTGCATATTTTCTTCCAGTTACAATATAATAAAGGAGGAGAATGAGAGTGCGATGGTGCTAGTCTGAATGGTGACATACTTTCAGCAGGAGAAATTGAAGATTGGTGCTGTTCATCGAAGTTTTAGAATCCTTGGAGCTCCGGTCATAGTGAAAATATTTTTCTCTATTTTGTGGACTTTTTCAAAGACTGTGTGGACCGGTCTTATACCGTGAGTAGCTACTTAAGGGGCAAACTGTGCACCACAAACAACTGTGTTAATTTCTAATTTCCTCTAAAATTCCAGCTAAAATATCTGACAAAGGAAAAAAACATTATGAATACTGACTGAACAAGAAAACAGATTTGTTTTTTCTACAAATGCCAAGTTTTGCTGCCAGCAGTTAATGCTCACGTTTTTTCCTTTTGCTGCCTTTTATGCATTTACAGACTATAGTTGAATAGTTTATGATAAAGGATGACACTTAAGCCACAGGTTATTTCTATACATTCTATGTAACATTACATATAGGCAGCTTCTGGTTATTACAGTCTGTGATTGTATGTAATCTGTGGCTACACTCCAGTGGGATATATAATACATCAACAAAACAAACCACATCTCCATAATGGCTGCTAATAGTACTTATGTTTCAGCAATTTTGCAATATAAATTTGTGGTACAGATTATAGACCCGACAGTGTCTATATAATGATACAATTCCAGGAATTAGATTTATTCCTCCCCCAGCAGGCTGGGAATAACCCATCTAAACAGAAGTCTTATGTGTCCTAATTATTCTGCATGGGGATGGACATACAAAAGGAACTAACAGAGCACTTCCAGATGTTGGAGAGTCTGTTGCAATAAAGAGGGGGGTGGCCACATTCCACAGATACCAACATCCACAGCACACGCTGCTGCTATAAAGCACACCTCTATACTATGTACATAACAGTGCACACACTGTGCTCATGCCAAGCCACAGCAGAACAGCACAATCTGCAAGAGAACATAACAATACAGCCTATTGATGGAAACAGAGGTTATGGAAGCAGTAACAAAACACAATACTAGTGTCAAGTCTGACAGTCTTGTCATTTTTGAAGGCCTCTATGACTGAAGAACAAAACAAATTTCCTGTTATGTGTGGTTACTACATTTAGATAGGAGGAAATATCATGTGAAGTATAAACACGTACAATATGCATTAGATAGGGAGCATAACATTTTTCAAAATATCATTACAATAGGGCGCCTTAGGAAAATAATTCCTCCTGAAAGATAGCCAACCCTGCTCATGGAAGAGAGAATTTCCAGCAATAAATGCAGCATCATAGGCAAAACAGTGGAGGACCGTATTCAGTGATGTCTATGAAACAACCCCTTTAAATTATCAAGATTGTTATTTATACAACTGATTTTATAATAGAAGAAATTTAAAAGAGAGATAAACTATGTTGTGTTACAGAAGTCCTTGGTATTCTGGCTTCACAAACTGTTACACTGCAGCAGCACAACTCAGTCTCACTCTCCCCTCTGCACTTCCTGTAATCTTAACAGTGAGAACAAAGTGGGAGGAGGAAAGTGTAGCAGCCTGTAAATCTACCGCATGGGGGATAACACAACCATAGCCTTTCAGGCTCATCCGCATAATTTTACAAGTTAATTTTAGAAGGAAGGAGGCTATGAAAAACCCTGTGCCCCTGGTGTATCATGATTGGTTTTGTTGGTAGATTCCCTTTAAGTTGCCAATAAGAGAATATTTACAAGTTTTCTATGCAAATTTGTCTTACATGTCATTATAGAGTGTAGAGGAGTTGTACCAAATTTACTGCCATGGTTTTTCATTGCAGTCCTACTCACATTGATGTAACAGACTAGCAATATTAGACAACCAATGAACATGTGTGGCTTTATATGTACAGTGGGTATAGAAGGTATTCAGACCCCCTCTTTACCCCATTTTTCACTCTTTGTTTAAGTGCATGCAAGTAGTAAGATCAAAAGTTATTTTCTTTTTGCTCATTAATGTACAGTCTGCACCCCATCCTGACACATATTTTTCTTAATTTATTAAAAAAGCAAAACTGAAATATCACATGACCATAAGTATTCAGACTCTTTGCTGGAACACTCATATTTGAATCACATGCTGTCCATTTCCTTCTGATCCTCCTTGAGATGGTTCAGCCCTCCACCAGTCAGGGCTTTATCATAGAGTCTGCAGGCGGAAGCCTCCCCTCAGTGCAAGAAATGTGAAGGCTGCATACAGTCTGTGAAAAACACATGAAGGACTCCCAGACTATGAGAAATAAGATTCTCTAGTCTGATGAGATGAAGATTGCAATTTTTTGTGTCAATTCTAAGCGGTTTGTGTGGAGAAAACCAGACACGGCTCATCACCTGCCAAATACAATCCTAACAAGACAATGACCCCAAGAACGCAGCCAAAATAACAAAGCAGAGGCTTCAGAATAACTATGTGACCATTTTTGACTCCAGCCAGAGCCCTGACCTAAACCCAATTGAGCATCTCTGGAGAGACTTAATAATGGCTTCCACCAACATTTACCATCCAACCTTAAGGAACGGGAGAGGATCTGCAAGGAAGAATGGCAGATGATCCCCAAATCCAGATGTGAGAACTTGATGTATCATTCCCAAGACGACTCATGGCTGTAATAGCTCAAAATATGCTTCTAGTCAATACTGAGCAAAGGCGATGAATACTTATGACCATGTGATATTTCAGTTTTTCTTAATAAATTAGCAAAAATATCTACATTTCTGCTTTTTTCTGATCAAGATGGACTGCAGAGTGTATACTTTTTGATCTTACCAATTGGCTGCAATGAAAGTGTGAAAATTTTAAAGGGGTCTGAATACTTTCCGTACCTACTGTAGAGGAATGATGTTACTGTAGTAGATTTAAAGGGGTTGTCCACTTCCACAAACAATATCAATTATTTGCTGAAAGGAAAAGTTATAAAATTTTCTAATATACTCTCTGTATCAATTCCTCACCGTATTCTAGATCTCTGCTTGTTTTGCTTCTACATAAAGCTTCTTTGTTTACTTCCAGTGGACAGAATCTGTCCATTTGATGTGATGGACATGGAGGTGCAGGAGCCGTTATTATTACCCAGCTCCTACTACTCTCAGTGATAATAGCAGCTCATGCACCTGCATGTCCATCACATCACATGGACAGATTCTGTCCACTGGAAGTAAATAGAGAAGCTTTCTATAGAAGTACATCAAGCATAAATCTAGGAAACAATGAGGAATTGATACAGAAAGTATATTGAAATATAGCATAACTTTTCCTTACACAGATAATATCAATTATTTACTGAAAGTGGCCAAACCCTGTAAAGTTCTCATTCCTAATCTCTTTTTGTGGATCAGTGGTACTTAACGGACTCGCTGAACATATTTTACAAAGACACTCCAAAAAAGTCCTGATGGGGTTTTATAGAAATTACTTCATGTGAACACTAGGCCTTGGGTCACTTTCGGTTTTTTGCAATTCAGAAACAATAAGTAGTAACATGTGCATCAAATGAATATTTGACTCATACCATCAGTAATGACTTAAGCACTATTAGACACTTCTGACACAATGGGGCAGATTACCAATCCTAGCTAATATTTAGTGCAAAATTAGACTAAACAGTCAATGAAGAACCAGATTATCTCAACTGCTGGATGATAAATTAAAGGTGCTGTGCACTTTCGACAAATAACTGATCTTGGCACATTTTTGTAGATCTCTGCTTGCGGTCATTCACCTGGAAGCTTCATTGTTTATTTCCTGGGGATATAAACCGGTCCAAGGTCGTGTGATGTCACACAGGTGCACCACTCAGAGCCTTGTGTTATAACGAGTCATGCACCTATGTGACACCAGGGATGAGTTTTTATTCACAGGAAGTAAACAACAAAGCTTCTGGTAGAAGGACAGCAAGCAGAAATCTAGAAAGCTGTGAGGATTACATACAGAAAGTATGTTTAAAAATTGGTTAACTTTTCCTTACAAAAACAATATCAATTATTTGATGCGAGTGGACAACCCCTTCAAGAGCAGCTTAGACTATATAACCTAGTTTTAGGGCATACCACCTATACGTTGCCTTACTGTGCTCTTTATAGGACACACTGTGGCATCTTAAACCACACTCCTATCAGAAGAGCCACACCAGTCCTTTCCAAGTCATGCCCCCTGATCTGTATGGGAAAATAAAATAATAAAAAAGCAGGGTAATGTACACTGCAGTCATTTCTTTTACTGCACAAATTGCTCCAGATTTCCAATACCAAGTCTTTTCCAGTGCATATATAATAAAGGCATTTCGAAACAGGCCTAATATGTAGAAAAGGTAACAGAACATGTACAAAATGTATCTATAAGCATCACCAAAGTGCAAAATGTAAAGTAGAAAGAAACAAGCAGGCTGCTCACTGCACATGCAATCTACTGACCTTATAGATCCCACTGTAGAGTAAAGCATGGTCAATACATATTGTTATCGATTTCCACAGCCATGGGAGTAACATGGGAGCGCACATTCTATCATATAGACCAAACAATCAATCAATCGGCATATGGATTCTAAAAACAATGCAGAAAGAGGCAAACAGTATAGGAACCTAGGAGCTTGCACTCAGTTTGCTTCCCGATGAGTGAGAACTGACTATACAGAATTTTGTGGAGTATTTTATGATGTGGATGTCTTTACTGCCTCTCTCTGAACGCTGAATGGATTCCATTCCTATTGGGTGACATCACTGCCTCTAGGGCACACATGGAGTGCGTGTATGCAGGCAGATCTATACAAACATTGAATCAATCTCCACCCTGCTCATGACATACTCAGACGCACCCTTTACTTCTGGGGCTTTTGCTTGCCAGAATCTGAGCAAAGACACTCATTATTGCAATGTCAGTAGGGGAGAGACCCAAGTTTCTGCTAATTGCCAATTTGAGCAAGAAAAACATTTTGTTGACAATGCCGAGACTATGTGATGTGTACTCTTCCAACACATCTTGAATATGTCTATAAATGAACTAAAGACGCATTAAAGGGGCTGGCCAAAGTTTAAGACAGGGGAAAACAATCTGATCAGAGTTGGGATCAAACCGCTAGGACCTCCATTAGTGGCACTCTTTAAATAGTGAACCACAACGTACAGCTATCCCAGGCACACTAATATAGGCCAGTGATAGCAGATCAGCCATTTGCATCATTCCGATAGACATTTAATAAATCAATATGACACATGCTGGAACGGACCCTACATCAGTTAGGGGGAAGAGGTCCCAGTTTGTCAGATTCTCACCAAATCAGATTGTTATCTACATTAGGGCTAACAATTAAACTTGAACCAAGCCCTTCACAAAGTAAGGTAAAGACTATAAATACATGACAGCTTACTTCCAGAAACAAAGCCACACCTCTATATAGGGTGGCACTTTCATTGAAAGAAACCTTTTTTTTTGCTTTTTAATCTTTGACCAATTCTGAAAAGAGGGCCTTTAACTGCTTTCATCTCTACGCTTCCTTTAACTAATGGCATTATGCTTGAATCTCTAGAGTTGAGAGCCAGTGTTGTGGAAGTTGGTGAAAAGTCCTCTTTAAGGTCTCAATAGCTTTAATAGCAATATCTAGAATAACACCAAAAGAACTATACAGGCAGTCCCCGGGCTACATACAAGACAGGGTCTGTAGGTTTGTTCTAAGTTGAATTTGTATGTAAGTAGGAACTGTATATTTTATCATTGTAATCACAGCACCAAACTTTTTTGGTCTCTGTGACAATTGGATTTTAAAAGTGTTGGGTTGTCATAAGAATCAGGATTAATAATAAATCTTCATTACAGACACCTCTGATAACTGTTATAGCCGTTTACTGTAGCCTAGGACTAAAGTACTATAAATTACCAATATCCAGTGGTCTGTTTGTAACTGGGGGTCGTATGTAAGTCGAGTGTTCTTAAGTAGGGGACCGCCTGTATTACAATTGAGTTCTGTTTACAATGGTGTCTACGGTACAGCTGCTTTATAATGCAGGAAGTACCGATACTTACTAGGTGAGAATTTACAGTATTTTTCAGCAGCCAGAAGAAAAAAAGAAACAACACAAAACTTCATACCATGAAAATACAATCTAATTTGGAGACAATGTTATAGAATGGAAGGAACAGTGGAAATAAACTGCTATATAGTTTTGTGTATGGTTTGCATGAGGTTTCAGTAGACACCTTATTTAATTTGTTTACTCATGGAGCACCCAAATAAGTGATTGGCAGCCATCTCTATGGACAGCCGTACAGTCATGGGGATGGCCCCATGAGGGAGTGCTCTGTGTAGTACAGTCTTACATACAGGGGTGCACATCACTGATAGAAGCAGTTATGGGAAGTAAAGCGCAAATATATATATATATATATATATATATATATATATATATTAGTATAATACCAGTTAAGATGGGTTAACACTAGTGTTTTAGAACACAAAATAATTGACGATACTAAATTAAAAACTTCCTGTGGATAGGGCCTAACTTGTTTTGTGGGCAAACCACTTTCAAGTATCACTTTAAGCATAGAAAGAGCAAAGGCATAAGTGAACAACATAACAGCTAGCCATCATTTTCCCACAAAACGATATATCAATCTACTCCGCACCTACTGCTCTAGTTTATTCTGCCAACATTTTTTGACGATTGATCCATTTTAAAGTTGGCATTGGTAAACCGAATTGTTGCTTTCACTGTATGCATAACATAGGTGTATTTAGTGTTGTAAACATTACTCATTGAGCATTATAGTAACTGTAAATATCTTCCTAGCAAATATCCACCCTCTGGAAACGTACAATAAAGCTCCGATTTATTTCTGCTCTCAGCATCATATTTACCAGTATTAACACCCATTTATTAAAAAAAACTCTTTCTATAACCAAATTTAAGTCTTTAAACAAAAGTTAACATTTTGTATCCCATTTAAGAATGTCCATGGAGTGCACATGGAAAAGAAGAAAGAGATGTGCTCTGTTATTAAAAAGAGATCTTACAGACAATGAAAGACAAGTCACAAGTTATCATACATCTTCAGAGTTTTTTCCAGCTCCTGGCTCACCCTTCTATAAAACATAATCTGTTCCTTTAAATAATGCTGGATCGTCATTTTAAAGTCTTGCAGTCGCCTTTGATGAAAATGGTTAATCTCTGCTTGCAATGCGAAGCCTACTACCCGACACCTTTTCCGAATTCCATCAGCTTCCTCTTGCTCCATCTTTCCTTCATCACTCATGCGCTGGCTGTCCTTTACCTTTGCAAATGCTCCTGAAGGAGAGTTTATAAGAACAAAAAGTTAGATAAGGATAATAGACCTACAAATCTGTTCTTTGAAATATTGCTAAAGGAAGGGCGAACACCGACAACAGAGGGACCTCTGCAGGAAAAGTAAATTGGCACCTTTCTTGTTAACATCATCCTCATCACAAAATTACTCGAGCCCTATCAAACTACCCATAGGTGCTAGCAAGAAGCCATTTCCTAAAAATGGTTTTCTGTTGTAAACATTTGATTTACTAACCATATGTCGCTTGAATCAAATTGGTGGCAAATCTAAAACCCAGAATCTGATAAACAGAAAATGGAACAGTAAGCAGACAAGTGATCAATGACCGTGCGGAGTGTCGTATCCTCAACATCCCAATTTCGAAGATCTATTTTTTGGATAGATAAATTCAAATTAATTAGCCTGGAAACCCCTTTAAATTTAGATCAACGAGGCCTGGCTCTCTGCAAGCCTGCTAGTCAATTCTTTGTGGTCATATTGGGTCCATGTGCAACCCCTAGTTTTGGTATGCTATTGATGTTTAGGGTTTTTTTATCCCAATTAAAGTAGCCAGGACTTTGTCACAGCATTGTGCATCAGTACTCCCTGGGCTATAAAGATAGACCTGACTGAACAATTAGCTCTACTGAACATGCCTTACCTGCTACAGCCTCACCGTATGCAGACCGCCTATAAACACCATGTTCTAAACTTGCCTACGTACACTAGTTTTGCTGCCCATTTCCTGTAAGAGCTATTTTAGTCAAGAGCGGTTCAACCAACCTTCTCTCTAGATGTTGCACTGGGAGCAGTTGCCAGATTACATCCTCCAGGGGAAGATATAACTCTGGTTCTGTCAGTTCTCAGAATGAAGCATATTGTTTTAGGACAGCAAACTGTAACACTACCTTGAGCTCAAGTCAGGGAATTTAAGAAAGGACAAGTGACCAGTCTGCAATTCTGCCACACAAAAAAATGTCTACACCTGGAAATCGAGATCTATAGTGTTGTTCACCAGGGTCTCCACAACAGAGAGCACAAAAAAAACCTAGTTAGGGGTACTGAGACCACTATTTCATACAGCCCCTTCCGGTAGGTCCCCTTAAGCTATACATTATTTGGGCATCAGTGCTAACCCAATAGAAATAAGAATATAGAATTTACATAAAACTACCTTGATACTACATTACATACATTTTCAGCAAGAGTGTGTAAAAATTAAAAGTACATCGTACTTTAGCAAGTTACTGAGATACATGTTCCAGCACTGTCGTTGTCAGAGCAGTTAAGGTTGAGTAATATCAGAATTACGCAGATTAAGTAGACATAGCAAAAAGAATGTATAGACTACAGATGAACGTTTGTGCAATTGAAGAAGTTACAGACTGTTGCATCTTACTCGTTTCCCTAGTTTTGTATCTTCTGGTCATGGCTTTACTGACTATACTCATAAATGATGTCATACCACACCCCTACAATTTCACAGACTGCCCTTTCTAGCAGGCCATGCCATGGCTATTATTATATTCTGACAGGATTATCATGCCTTAATAAAAGTACACAGGAGATGGACTGCTAGTCGCAAGATGTGATGACCCAAACAAAAATGATACGTTACACAAACAGAGTTGCTGGTATTCACTTAGAAACTATAAAATTACCTATAATAAAAAGCGAAAGATTCTTTACTGCAAGCCGAGTACTACATATAGTAGCATATAGATGAAGTGTGCAAAATCAGGGAGATTTAAGTGTGAAGTCATGACTTACCTTTTTGAAGGTGAATGATGTCTGGAAAGTTGGAAAGCAATCCTTGATACAAAGACAGTGTATCAAGAAATCTAAACTGATCATTTTTGGGTTGTTCAGCAAACATTTCTCCTACAATTTCATAGGTGCGACCAGTATGAGAAAGAGCGCCTATCAATGGCTCAGAAGCATAAGGTGGGTCTAGCTGGAACGAATGGCTTAGATTTTGCAGGGCACCACCAAGCTTCTGAAACTCCTTACGAAAGCCGCCCAAATGCTTACGGGCTAGTTCAGAAACTACACCACTTAATTGGAGAACACTTTCATCCATCTTCTTTGAAAAGGCTTTGAATGTATCCACACGCTCTTCTACATCTTGGAGGTCCTGATGTTCAGTGGGTATCTGCAAAGTCAGCAAAAAACTAGCGCCAACCATTTCATCTCTTTCTGTGCGTCTTTTTCCAGCTTTCCATTGTTTTTCATCACGACACGTTAGGAAATGCTGAAAGCCATCATATTGGGATAGGACTGGATGACTGGTCATATGATCCATCCATAGAACCAATCTACGCTTACGCTTTTGGATAAAATCTTCTTCAAAACGTCCAGTGGCCTGCTTCTCAGGCAAATGGGGGACAGAAATGACAGTAAATTTGTGCAGGAGGCGGTTGTATAACCAGTCAAAGTGCTTGTAGCGTCTGTAAACTGGAGAACTGGTGTGACCAGGAGTCAGCCTTAGGGAAAAATAAAAATGGATTTTTAATGCACACTAAACATATAAATTTTACAGTAATATATTACAGCTTTCCCTTCAATTTAAGGATTTTTTTTAGTAATTAAATATTATATATAAAAAGGGCTCTACAGAGGGGGAGTAAAACAATATAATGGTTCTTTACCCTCACTGCCATTTCTTTGTGTTCTCTTCCGGTTCTTGCTGCACTTTACTTTTTAGGTGTCTCCCAACACTATTGAAAGCACGCTCAGCCAATCACTGGTTGACAAGGGTCACCCCTCCACCAGTGAATGGCTGAATGCATCTTGTATTGAGAGCAGTTGAAACACCAGGAATGGCAAGTAGCTTTTGTAATATTACTGGCCCCCACGTAGAGCGCTTTAAAGGGCACCTAACACCCCGATTCTACCTATAAATGTAGAAGGGGTGGTAGGTGGATGGATGGATGGGACGTGAGGATAGCGCTTTTTTTGGGCTGATCCTCACGTCCCGGGTGTCTTTTACAAAACTTTATTACATGTATATGCTAATTTTTTTATGCGGCTACTGGGGCGTGGAGTAGCCGGACATGAGGCTACTAGTCGCGGCTACTCCACGCCCCAGTAGCCGCGTTACTCCGCCTACCAGGGAATCTTCGGCGCGCAGCTACCAGGAGCTGCGCGCCAAAGATTCCCTGGTAGGCGGAGTAACGCGGCTACTGGGGCGTGAAGTAGCTGCGACTAGTAGCCTCATGTCCGGCTACTCCACGCCCCAGTAGCCGCATAAAAAAAATTTGCATATACATGTAATAAAGTTTTGTAAAAAACACCCGGGACAGGAGGATTAGCTCAAAAAAGGGCTAATCCTCACGTCCCATCCATCCACCTACCACCCCTTCTACCTTTATAGGTAGAATTGGGGTGGTAGGTTCCCTTTAAAAATAATTCACTAGAATATCCAGTCTTCCAATTTATATTAAAAAAAAAATCTATGGGAGAGATTTATTAATCTGTCCACGACAAAAAAAAAAACAAAAAAAAAAACACATTTATAAAGGGTTTTAGTAAAGTAAGCCAACAATTAGGTGGTGCAGAGTACAACTCAACAGTCTTATACTATGACAGATTTATCACCCAGACACTTATATAAATCTGGTGCAGAATAAGACTGTCTAGTCTAACTCTGCACTGTCTAACCTTAGGACAATTTTTATTAATCTGCCCCATTCAGTGTGCACTGGATGAAGGACACGGCCATGTTCAAGATGACAAAGAACTACAAAAATAGCCTCCGGCCATCCCAGGTGCAATGGTAAAACTAAGGGTACATTCACACGGCCGCACACACATGCCGGAAGATAGAGCATGCTCTATCTTTTTGCGGTGTGCGGCCCGGATCGGTGCCACACATGTGGCACCGTATCTGCGCCGTGCCGCTATTGCCGTCTACATCCCCGCAGACGGCCATGTGAATGAGCCCTAATATAAAACTTTAAATTCAATATTAAAGATTATAATTTAATATAAAAATAGTGATATAAAAACATAAAAGTATAATATCCAGGAACTCTTTGACAATAAGGCCTAATAATAGACTGGCAATTGGCAATTTGGTAGGGCATTATATATAGAAGTCAATTCATATACATTACACACACACACACGCACGACTGATAGCATTACAATAGATAACAAAAGATTATGACATCCTATCTGCAATGTCAAGAAAACGCTACATAGGGTTCCATCAGTGAGCTCAGACCGCAAAGCATATAGCTAAATGCTGTTATTAGATCTCATGCATGATCGCAGTCCCCATTATCATTTACAAACCAAAAAATTACAAACAAATAGAAACAAATTAGGAAAAGAGTTTAATTTTGTTTTAAGGAGACTATAACAAATCGCCACTGTCATCATCCCTCTGTATCAAGACTTTTTGTACTGAGCACTATCATAAGACAATTTGCTATAAGCAAGTTATTTTACATAAGCCATTCAATATGCAAATCACCTGACAAATTAAAGTTTGCCCATAACTCAATACAAAAAAAAAACAAAAAAAAAAAAACGCCCAAGCAATCTTCAACCAATTGTTTATGTGGCAAACCCGCACACTTCAGCCAGACATAAAAGCATCTCCTAATAAAACTCATTCCACAATAACATAAGATTTCATCGCTTATAACAAACACTAAACAAACCTAAAGTGAATCACTTGACAAATAGCAGCCATTGCTCAACAAAACACAAAGTTATGCAGTGTGCACGCTTTGTGCAAACATGGGTTTAGGCACTTTTCCTTCAGCACACAGAGAACTGAACATTGCCCTATACAAAATACATTTCTCTCAAAGAGCCTACAGTACAAGAATGGCTCACAACTCTCATTCCCAAATTCTTTCTCACCTGTAAGAAATGTAACTCTTAATCCCCTTGAATTTTGTTTGCTTGGTAGGTTCCTCCACAGAGCAAATGAAAGAATTAGGATTTGGCTTCCACTGCGGCCCCTTGGGTCCCATTTCAATAACATAGTTTTCAGAAACTCTGCCAAACTGGGGAACATCTCCAAGTATAAAGGCTTCCACACCCGATCGTACAAAACTGGAGAATCTGTTCAAATTTCGACCCACAACACTCCCCCTTTTTCCACTGGCGATGCTATCCTGACGTTCTAGCTGTGGTCTTGGCCGGTGGGTATACTCAGGTCTTGGGTAATAATTGTGCTTTGTCTCACTATGTGGAACTCCATTTGATCCACTAGGCTCGTCAGCCACTGACTGTCCATCATCCCAGTCATCCCAATCATCATCATCCTCTTCATCATCTTCATAGCTCCCATGATGAGTAGTGTCTGTATAGCTTGTGTGGTGTGTTGGGTAGTCTACTTGGACTGATCCAGAACGTGATGGTTGAATAATTTCCACATACGACGCAGGAAAAAGTCCTGTCTGGCCACGGCTATTTGTACCCTGAAGCCATCCATCTAAAGAAACATCACTCAACAATTGTAGCTCCTCATTCTCCCGGATATCGATTTCTTCCTTGTTTTCACTTTGAAAGTTATAAAGTGCTCGAGCTTTTAACGCCATGATGAAAATAACCCAATGAAAGTACTGCAACATAAAAAGAAACCATTAAACAATATTACGGCTACATAAACTATTTGAACAAACTAGCTATGTTAAACTTTAAAAAGGGTTGGTTGCCCAAGATTAGAAAAAACATGTATGCCATTATTCAAAACCATCAGTCTACAGGTTGTGCCCAGTATCATAGCTTCATTGAAGTGAATGTGACAGGTATACCGCAAACTAGGTTTTTTTTTGAACATGGAAAAAAAACTCTTAGGTTTCTTAGTTTTGACAAGTACACAGATAAATTCAGTGTATATACAATACATTTAATTCTGTGCACTATATACCTTAAACTGATCCAGGGTGAAGGCTAATGTACACAGGTCAAATATTAGGTACAACCACTTCTTTTTCCCCCCAATAATGAGCCTCTGCTTAGCTGTCTGTATTAAGCCAAAAATCAAGCACAAATCTTTTATGTGACACCCAAAATCAATATTTGTCAGTGGCACATGGCATCATGTAAATGGCAATGTGCTGTTATCAAATGTAAATTCTATGAGGATGAATGATTCAACATTAAGCCCTAGGCCTGTGTAAAAATGGAGCTTTGCAGCCAGAGCTGTGCTCACAGTTCTACTAGTTTCTGCTGGATACAGTCAACATAAATTAATAATATCCTTAAAAGATCTGGATAATAGGATTATTATTCCCTATTTTCACATTACCTAAATGTTATTGTGTACAGTGTCTGGAGTAGCAACATCAATTCCTGAATTGCAAATAATGAGATTTAGTGCAGTCAATGAGCTAGTGTAAAAAAAATATATAATTTGTAGAAAAGTTTATGCAGCTTTGATTGTCTGTCTGTAACACAGGCCCAATACAAGACAGGTATTGCAATGTACGTACATAGAACGAAGACCATTCCAATTGGCTAAAACCAGCATATGGAGAAAAAGGTAATAAAAACACTATTTTTGCCATATACAAAAACTTGTAGAAAGTTTCAGTATGTTCTATTGCCCTTCTCTTCACAATTTCTCCAATAAACTAGCAGCAATCACTATGGTTTATTCTGTGGGGTATAAAATTGCCAATGTCTGGTGCACATGGAATTGTCTGCTGCTAGGTTTTTGGCAGTGGACCAATTTTCATCGGCTTACAATCAGTGTGACAGGATGCATCGCTATTGGTAGGAGTAACAGCAAAGACAAATACATACAGCGAACATGGGGCAGATTAATCAAGCCGTCTGAAAGTCAGAATAGTCTCAGTAGCCCATGGCAACCAATCACAGCTCTCCTAAAAAATATTCATGAGCACTGGTAAAGTGAAAGCTGAGCTGTGATTGGTTGCCATGGGCAACTAGGAATATTCAGAAAGCTTGATAAATCTGCCCCTATGTGTCTATATCAAGAGGATCAAAAAAATTCTCCTAAACTCTGTGGCAGCAGAGTTTTAGATAATGAGGATCCTATCACTTTGTACTTGTCACAACCTATACTGCGCTTATTATACAAAAGTTTAATAACACCAGTTCTAATGAGCTTTTCACTTTTTGTTCCCCAAACCATCACAGAAGTAGATGCTGCAGTTGTTTCCACGATTTCCCCTACATTTCTAAGTGCTGCACATCTGGATAAGGAATAAAAACAGAAATAAATTCCTGTGATTCTTTCCATGTATCTGGCACTTTTAAGGAAGGACGGTGTAGTGTTTAAGGATTCAGCAAACCAGACTTTCCGCTTCAAAAGTGAAAAGGAGTCAAATGAGAGTTGAAGATTAGTAATAATGGATCACCATGCCCAGCCCAAGAAACTTTTGTTTTAGCAAGTGGAATCTTCATTTTATTACATGGTCTATAACCATGTTCTGGAAAATGCAGGACGTGCAGCTTTTATTATTATTTTTTTTTTTAAAGGGATTTATCCATTTCTGTACTGAAGGAATAACATGGTGATATCCATGACCACCAGAGCTATCAGCCTCACCAAGGGCTCATAAGAAGACCATAAGAGGCAATAGAAATAGGTTTTGAAAGATATCCTCCGGCACAGCGTGTCCATGGTATAAGACTGACGCATTTTGAGCGGAAGCTCTTAATCATAGTCTGAATTACTTAGTTAAGAACAAGTTAAGTAGCACGCCTGCCCTATACAAAACCTTCTTATAGAAGTTTCACTTTAAATAACGCATGACCATTTTTTTTGACTCATTAAATCCAGAAAATATAGATTTTTATCTATTGTGGCTGCCATCTTGACTAAGCTCTAGTTACATTTAGCTATATTTTACAGCATCCTTTAATGCAGGCTCTGTGCAGACAATAAGCTGAGACATCATCAATTGTCAGTAGTGGCGGCAATGACTATAGACATGTTTTCTTTTACCTTTCCATTACCAAAAAAATCTAAGAGTTCAGGTTACAGTATATTAATAAAGGGCTTTAAACAAACTGTAACTCAGGCCTGGGGAGCTATAAAAACAATAAAAAAAACAACTTATGTTTACCTCCTGTGGTGCTCCCGCTGTCCAGTGGCACTGCTGTGGGCGCTCCCTTCTGACTACATGCTCACCCGCATACCCATTGAATGTGATGCTGTTTGAGGTGCAGGAGGAGGCAAGCATAAGTCTTTTTATTGTTTAAAGCTCAAACAACCCCTTTAGGCTGTTAGCTATTAAAGTAAAAAAAAAATTGTAGGATACAGTATTTTTGCCGAATGTAAATATAGATATTGACATGGAAAGAAAATGAAAACAAAACAAAAAGAAAACAGGAAAGAAAATAAAAATTCCTAAGAATAAGTTTTAATAACTACTTGGCCAGTCAATCTATGTAATCTAAAGCAGTGTTCCCCAACCAGTGGTCCGCAGCCCAAGACCAGGCCATGGAACACCTGGTTCAGGGCCACGGCCGACCTTTATGAAAACAAACCAAAAAAAAAAAAGGAATGAAGAAGGGGATGAAGAAGGGGAGTATTTTTTTAATACAGAATTCTGCTGGGAAAGCGGATATTGGAAGCAGAGGGTGGGTGGCACCCAAAGAAAAGGGGATATGGGAGGGAGACACGGTGAATGAAAGTGGACAATATGAGTGGGGCGTGCTTCCTCAGGAAATGGGACAATATAGGCTAGGCACATAGGGAGTTATGATGGGGCATGTAAACATGCATTTTTGGCTATGCAACTGACACCAGACCCCATTTCCTCACCATCAGTCCCTGGAGAAAAAAAGGTTGTGGACCACTGATCTAAAGCACAGTTTGCATATAGCATTTGCAGAAGTGATGTGTTTTATAGAAATAAACAAAAAGGACTGGGATTTGGAGGAATCACTACAGAAAAAAATAAAATAAAAGTGGACAGAAGGCATTTTAACTGTTTAATGTATGTATGTATGTATGTAAGTATGTATGTATAGTGAATTGGAGGGTGGCTAAGAAAAAAAACAAGCAAGCATGACTTGCAATATGAAACAGACAGCTTGCTAAACTACAATCAAGGCACATACCTTCAATAGGTAGAAAATATATACAGTTATACAGATCTGTACTGTTTATATAAAGATCTTAACATATTTGTATTTATTGGAATGTAAAGGATTTTATGTAATACTTGTTTTTATGTACATAAAGCTTAATAATTTCACAATGCAATATGTAGGATTCTATAGGGTGCACCCAAGTTGTTATAAAGGAGGGGTCCTTTGTACGAAGATTCACAGCTCCACGTATAACTTGCACCATGATGATACATTATGAATCCATTTGGAAAAATATTCCATCAACTTCACGAATCTGCCAAGTGTCCTTTTTAAACTTAACAGAATAGTGCAGCATGTTTTGGCAGTTTAAAAGCTATCGAAACTCAAAAGAAAAGAACCTATGCAAGTCTGAACAGAGCCTAAGCCGTGCACATGTGTCATTTGGACATAAAACAGGAAAGGTTTTCAACCTCAAGATAAAAGGAGAATGATTCTATCCACCAGCAGCAAGCACAGGACTGGAAAATTGTTAAAGACTATAAACAGCGGGGGACATTCATCAAGGCGTGCACACCAGATTTCTAGCATACAAGCCATGAAATAATCACAACTACGATTATTCCCCTCCTTATGCCACCTCCATGCCGTGCTCAGCCGCAAGTGGGTCGTGTGGGGCATGCCTGCTCCACACCTGTGCACTCCTTATAGCCTGCGCCCGTTCAGTCAGATTATAGCAGAATTCTACAGCCGCACAATTCAACAGCATGTGAAAAATCAATGAATGTTAAATTAGAAATTATCAGAAGTTTTCATTATAGGAAAACACTTCTCCAATATCAAAAATGGAATGTTACATTCTTTCATGTTATTACTATATCAATTTAAACAGTGTCCGAAATTGTAAGGTAGTATAATTCATAAGCCATGTGTCTTGTTCACCAACATTTTACATATATGGTGTCTGGGGTTTCCGGTTACAGCCTCAAGCACATGCAGGAAAATAGCCTATGTGCAGAAGGCTTGGCTGCATATTTGCATAAACATATTTTAAAGTGGTGAGTAGGAGACATACATGTTACATCATGCAGGACAGTCACAGATCTTGTATTTTGTAATGTTATATGCACTAAGATTGCAAAAAATCCAAAGACATGAATGTACCCTTTGCCATGTATGACTCTTGTGCTTACTGTGTCCGTGCAAACTAAAGCAAGAACCTGTTAAAAACAAAACCCAGAGACAGGGTTCACGCACATGGCCAAACTGTGCGTACGTAACCTATACATGGTGTCTAGCAGGAATACATTTGTTATCAGGTGTGTAATACCACATGGGGCCTTCCAGTAACAATTTAGGCTTCTGCATAAAACATTCAGAAAGCAGATGTCTGTATAAAGTTACAGAAAAGTGCAAATACAAAATGTTTAACTAAAGGCCAATTATTAATCTTTCAAAGTCTACATCAATGTTGTGCTGCTGATTTATATATAAGAGCATAACATGTGAGTCTCAAATATAATTGTTAAGTTCACAAAATGGCTGTGTCTATGTAGTTTTATCTGGTACTCCTAGGCCCTAGGAGCATTTTCATGAGAACTTTCCATATGCCTGCTTTTTCTACAGCGATAGACTATCTTGTTCTAGGTAGAAATAACTATTCATTACTGTAAAATGCAAAGCATCTTGATATTGCTGGCATATAATCTTACAATGACTATTAGTCCCTGTGCACACCTGTAGCCACACTAGCATTTCCTGAACTACCTGTGGAGAGCTATTTTACATATGAAACACTTTACTAGTCACATGTAAAACATTAGCAAATCCCCTTTCACACAGTAGGCAATGTTTGAGAGCCTAGTGCTATGGGATATTTTAAGTCTTTATGCTTCCCTTTCTTCCTAGCCATATATAATTTGAGGACCATATGTTTGCTTAGCATTAATGTCTTGCTGTTTATTGCACCTTTCACGTATAAACTAGTATTACTGTAAATATCAGTTTAACAAACTGTTTTTACAGAGGTTCCCTACTGGTGTGACATATACAGGTCACAATTGACAATGCATCACCATGGTGTTATAAACATGACAAAAGCCGTGTCCTGTAGGAGCAGCTGGAACCAGAGACTCATAATTCAGCATGGTTCTCATTTCAGGGTCCACACTGTGTCCTGATACTATGGTTCTGGTCAGATGTTGGTGTTGGCAGTCACTATTACTCACAGTTAATTAGAAATCTATGTATAATGGCTGATGTGTCGTGTGCACAGTACTAAGTGTGACCTGTAAATGTGTCGTTCCTCACTGAGAACCGGAATGTGAGTGTTTAGATACACAATGAAAACGTTTCCCTGCCACAAACAGGTATGACGTGAATTACAGCTCCAGAGCTCGGATCGTAAGACAAACAGTCCAGGAACTTACCCCAAGTGTGATCCGCCTGCAGACACCGCACTGCCCTGCCAGAGGTAGCGTCACTCATCTATAGCATAACGCAGGGAAACTTGGAGGAGCAATCGTCCAGCTGGAGAATCCTGTACATTAGGCAACAGATCTGAACTCCTGCTGCAGCTGGAATGTCCCCAGCATGTCCAGGAAACAGGCACAATCCACAAAAACAAATGTCAAACTTCCCGTGTGATGCGAGGAGTCACAACCTCAGGAATTCAGCCCTTAAAAAAACCATTTCCGCCCGCAGCAAACAAGAGTGGAGTCCCGTCCATGCACAGCACAGCCCAGCACGCCCGGGGGTCACTCATCCCCAGGACACAAGTGTCCTACATGTCCCTGCAGCCGGAGCATGTGTTACCTTCACCCCACAGGGTGTGACACGGCCAGCCCTCCAACCTGGGGGATGGGAGAGCTCTCCTCAGGATAAAAGATCTTTTAGGATCTTGTTAGAAGAGCCCTGGCTGCTTCTCCTTACCCCTGTGCTGTGTGTAACTCCTCCTATTCTCATCCCCTTCCCAGAGGAGGCGCTTCCAGCATCAGAGAGCTCCACTGCTTACCCTATGCTGGGAAAGTATAGAGACATGGGGTCAGAGCTCCCCACACACCCTCCACTGCTTATCCTATGCTGGGAAAGTATAGAGACATGGGGTCAGAGCTCCCCACACATCCTCCACTGCTTATCCTATGCTGGGAAAGTATAGAGACATGGGGTCAGAGCTCCCCACACATCCTCCACTGCTTATCCTATGCTGGGAAAGTATAGAGACATGGGGTCAGAGCTCCCCACACAACCTCCACTGCTTATCCTATGCTGGGAAAGTATAGAGACATGGGGTCAGAGCTCCCCACACAACCTCCACTGCTTATCCTATGCTGGGAAAGTATAGAGACATGGGGTCAGAGCTCCCCACACATCCTCCACTGCTTGTCCTATGCTGGGAAAGTATAGAGACATGGGGTCAGAGCTCCCCACACAACCTCCACTGCTTATCCTATGCTGGGAAAGTATAGAGACATGGGGTCAGTGCTCCCCACACATCCTCCACTGCTTATCCTATCCTGGGAAAGTATAGAGACATGGGGTCAGAGCTCCCCACACATCCTCCACTGCTTACCCTATGCTGGGAAAGTATAGAGACATGGGGTCAGAGCTCCCCACACAACCTCCACCGCTTATCCTATGCTGGGAAAGTGTAGAGACATGGGGTCAGAGCTCCCCACACAACCTCCACTGCTTATCCTATGCTGGGAAAGTATAGAGACATGGGGTCATAGCTCCCCACACATCCTCCACTGCTTGTCCTATGCCAGGAAAGTATAGAGACATGGGGTCAGTGCTCCCCACACATCCTTCACTGCTTGTCCTATGCTGGGAAAGTATAGAGACATGGGGTCAGTGCTACCCAGACATCCTCCACTGCTTACCCTATGCCAGGAAAGTATAGAGACATGGGGTCAGAGCTCCCCACACACCCTCCACTGCTTATCCTATGCTGGGAAAGTATAGAGACATGGGGTCAGAGCTCCCCACACAACCTCCACCGCTTATCCTATGCTGGGAAAGTATAGAGACATGGGGTCAGTGCTACCCACACATCCTCCACTGCTTACCCTATGCCAGGAAAGTATAGAGACATGGGGTCAGAGCTCCCCACACAACCTCCACTGCTTATCCTATGCTGGGAAAGTATAGAGACATGGGATCAGAGCTCCCCACACATCCTCCACTGCTTACCCTATGCTGGGAAAGTATAGAGACATGGGGTCAGAGCTACCATTACCCACACTGCTTATCCTATGCTAGGAAAGTATAGAGACATGGGGTCAGAGCTCCCCACACAACCTCCACTGCTTATCCTATGCTAGGAAAGTATAGAGACATGGGGTCAGAGCTACCCACACACCCTCCACTGCTTATCCTATGCTGGGAAAGTAATAGAGACATGGGGTCAGAGCTCCCCACACACCCTCCACTGCTTATCATATGCTGGGAAAGTAATAGAGACATGGGGTCAGTGCTCCCCACACACCCTCCATTGCTTGTCCTATGCTGGGAAAGTATAGAGACATGGAGTCAGTGCTACCCACACATCCTCCACTGCTTGTCCTATGCTGGGAAAGTATAGAGACATGGGGTCAGTGCTACCCACACATCCTCCACTGCTTACCCTATGCCAGGAAAGTATAGAGACATGGGGTCAGTGCTACCATTACCCACACTGCTTATCCTATGCTGGGAAAGTATAGAGACATGGGGTCAGAGCTCCCCACACAACCTCCACTGCTTATCCTATGCTGGGAAAGTGTAGAGACATGGGGTCAGAGCTCCCCACACAACCTCCACTGCTTATCCTATGCTGGGAAAGTATAGAGACATGGGGTCAGAGCTCCCCACACATCTTCCACTGCTTACCCTATGCTGGGAAAGTATAGATACATGGGGTCAGAGCTCCCCGCACATCCTCCACTGCTTATCCTATGCTGGGAAAGTATAGAGACATGGGGTCAGAGCTCCCCACACATCTTCCACTGCTTACCCTATGCTGGGAAAGTATAGATACATGGGGTCAGAGCTCCCCGCACATCCTCCACTGCTTATCCTATGCTGGGAAAGTATAGAGACATGGGGTCAGAGCTCCCCACACATCATCCACTGCTTATCCTATGCTAGGAAAGTATAGAGACATAGGGTCAGAGCTCCCCACACAACCTCCACTGCTTATCCTATGCCAGGAAAGTATAGAGACATGGGGTCAGAGCTCCCCACACAACCTCCACTGCTTATCCTATGCTAGGAAAGTATTGAGACATGGGGTCAGAGCTCCCCACACATCCTCCACTGCTTATCCTATGCTGGGAAAGTATAGAGACATGGGGTCAGAGCTCCCCACACATCATCCACTGCTTATCCTATGCTAGGAAAGTATAGAGACATAGGGTCAGAGCTCCCCACACAACCTCCACTGCTTATCCTATGCCAGGAAAGTATAGAGACATAGGGTCAGAGCTCCCCACACAACCTCCACTGCTTATCCTATGCTAGGAAAGTATTGAGACATGGGGTCAGAGCTCCCCACACATCCTCCACTGCTTATCCTATGCTGGGAAAGTATAGAGACATGGTGTTAGAGCTATCATTCCCCCCACACTGCTTATCCTATGCTGGGAAAGTATAGAGACATGGGGTCAGTGCTACCCACATATCCTCCACTGCTTGTCCTATGCCAAGAAAGTATAGAGACATGGGGTCAGAGCTCCCCACACAACCTCCACTGCTTACCCTATGCTAGGAAAGTATAGAGACATGGGGTCAGAGCTCCCCACACATCCTCCACTGCTTATCCTATGCCAGGAAAGTATAGAGACATAGGGTCAGAGCTCCCCACACAACCTCCACTGCTTATCCTATGCCAGGAAAGTATAGAGACATGGGGTCAGAGCTCCCCACACATCCTATGCTGGGAAAGTATAGAGACATGGGGTCAGAGCTCCCCACACAACCTCCACTGCTTACCCTATGCCAGGAAAGTATAGAGACATGGGGTCAGAGCTCCCCACACATCCTCCACTGCTTGTCCTATGCTGGGAAAGTATAGAGACATGGGGTCAGTGCTACCCACACATCCTCCACTGCTTGTCCTATGCCAAGAAAGTATAGAGACATGGGGTCAGAGCTCCCCACACAACCTCCACTGCTTATCCTATGCTAGGAAAGTATAGAGACATGGGGTCAGAGCTCCCCACACACCCTCCACTGCTTATCATATGCTGGGAAAGTATAGAGACATGGGGTCAGAGCTACCATTCCCCCCACACTGCTTACCCTATGCTAGGAAAGTATAGAGACATGGGGTCAGAGCTCCCCACACACCCTCCACTGCTTATCATATGCTGGGAAAGTATAGAGACATGGGGTCAGAGCTACCATTCCACCCACACTGCTTATCCTATCCTGGGAAAGTATAGAGACATGGGGTCAGAGCTCCCCACAAAACCTCCACTGCTTATCCTATCCTGGGAAAGTATAGAGACATGGGGTCAGTGCTACCCACACATCCTCGACTGCTTGTCCTATGCCAAGAAAGTATAGAGACTTTGGGTCAGAGCTTCCCACACAACCTCCACTGCTTACCCTATGCCAGGTAAAATAATAGGAGGACATGGGGTCAGCTGTATGCTACCATACCCCCCACACAACCTCCAGTGCTTATCCTATGCCCGGAAAGTAATAGGAGGACATGGGGTCAGTGATACCATTCCCCCACACTGCTTATACTATGCTAGGAAAGTAATAGGAAGACATGGGATCAGCTGAATGCTACCATTCCCCCCCCCCCTCTACTACCTTCTGTCATGTGAGCTGCTTTGGATCATGTTGTTTTTACCTATGTTTTACAAATAATGTGATACATGTTTACTTATTTACTACTTGATCTAGTAAAGAAGGCCAGCTACAGTGTGTGCATTTCCCATATGCTTCGTGGTGTCGCCTGTCACATTGCATTTACTTCATTGTTTTTTCCATGATGTCAGGAATAGAACACAGACACAATGGGCGTGAAAAGAAAGTGTGGGAAGGAGGTAAAGCTGCCCTCATGTGCCCTCTACAGGGGGAATCCTGCACACACACTAACTCTAACCTCTGCTCAATATGATATATATACAGCATATATATTTGTTTATGTGTGTAAATCCTAATGTTATATTATTACATAGTATATATTAAGCAGCAATATTTATATATTCTCTAATAATATATTACGCAGGGGCATAACTAGCAAAAATTGAGCCCCATGGCAAACATTTTATGTAAATACCGATCGCCATGGCTAGATTATAGGGGGGGGGGGGGCGCACAGGGCTTAAAGGGGCCCCCACCAAATGTGGGTGATTCCGGAAGTCACATGACCGCCCAAATCGCCCACAGTGTATTTGAGTCCGGGTTCACTGGGCCGTATCCAGCCGATGTGCCCGACTTCAGTCTATGGTAGAGCGAGGAAACAATAAGTTCCCTGCTTTGCCATAGATGATCGGAGGTAAACAAAGATGGTGGTGCAGCAAGGCATGTCACTATCCTGACACCAAGAGGGAAGGGAAGGAGGTCGGCGTGAATCAAGGGAACGATGGAAGGTGTGTTCAATTTTATTATTTTACCTAGGTCTGTATATAGTTATTATAGGGGGATTGTATATAGTTATTATGGCGGTGTATATAGTTATCATAGGAGTCTGTATATAGTTAGGTATTATAGGGGGCAGTATATAGTTGTTATAGGGGGACTGTATATAGTCAGGTATTATAGGGAGTCTGTATATAGTTGTTATAGGGGCTGTATATAGTTATTATAGGGGGACTGCATATAGTTATAGGGAGGCTGTATATAGTTATTATAGGGGGACTGTATATAGTTATTATGGGGAGGCTTTATATAGTCATTATAGGGGGTGTATATAGTTAGTTATTATAATATTAACAATAATTCCTTTATATAGCGCACACAGTTTTGCCAAATCAGTCTATAGGGAGGCTGTATATAGTTATTATTGTGGGTTGTATACAGTTATTATAGAAGGACACTATCTAGTAATAGGGATGCTGTATATAGTTGTTATGGGGGGGCTGTATATAGTTATTATAGGAAACTGTATATAGTTATAGGGAGGTTGTATATATTTATTATATGGAAACTGTATATAGTTATAAGGGACTGTATATAGTTATAGGGGGACTATATGTAGTTATACGGAGTCTGTATATAGTTATTATTGGGAGACTGGGGACGCGGTACATCCTGGACAGTGGAGCACCCTCACGTTCTTTACCTGGTAGGAGACGGTTTTTCCATTTGCTTATTTACTTCCCTTGTAATGCATATTCTGTCCCACTCTTGGGCACTAATGTTTTGCTAATTGATTGACACATGGATATAACACCCTTGGTGTAATACATACCTCAGGCCTAGCTCCATTTGTTTTTACTGCATATACCATCCATTTCCACTTTGTCCAGGTAGTTCCGTTTCTGTATCCGTGCCACCTGTTTGCTCATTTTTGTCACCCCTTTATACAAATTTTATTCATATATTAGTGTCATACCCTGTCACTTGTATATATTTTTTATATGTTCGCATTGTTCCACCAATAAAAATTTAATTTTAACTTTAATATTAGTCCTTAGTGTTTGTCCAATTTCCCCTGCAATGCAAGGGGTACTCCTCTTATCCATTTAGTGCCTTTGGATCCAAACACACTGGGTGAGCTTACACTGGGTTACCATTTACAAAACCACAGTAGGTCATTATAGTTACACAGCGATTGATATATCCCTGTCAGCCTGGTACCCACGTCCATGCCTAATCTGTCTATTATATTTTATTCTTGGGAGACTGTATATAGTTATAAGGAGGCTGTATAAAGTTATTATAGGGAGGCTGTTAAAGGGACTTTATATCGTTTTTGAGGGTGTATATAGTTATAGGGGACTGTATATAGTTATTATAAGGGGCTGTATATAGTTAATACTGGGGGAGCTGTATATAGTGATTACTGGGCTCTTGGGGTCATCACTCTTACACCCCATCTGAAACAATTTGGTCGATGTAAAATGGACCCTATGTAAAAGATATATGTTTAAGATTGGCCTCCCGTAAATAGGAGTAGTTAACCAAAATAATCCCTCTAGTATCCCCCAGTTTTGAAATCATGTCAATGGGGCAGATTTAGCAAGCTGTCTGCAAGTCAGAATATTTCTAGTTGCCCATGGCAACCAATTACAGCTCCCCTTTAAAATATTCATGAGCTTTGGTAAAAGGAAAGCTGAGCTGTGATTGGTTGCCATGGGCAACTAGAAATATTCTGACTTTCTGACAGCTTAATAAATCTGCCCCAATGACTACATTATGCAATGATTTTTAAAATTAGCACAGACGCTATAGTATGCCTGATTTGTAGAAACGGGTAGAAGCAAGATTGCGGGAGGTTAAATTCCGATCACAACTGGTCAAAATATTTTGAGATTGTACCCTTATAGAGTTGGGCCACCTTAGTCACTCTTCTAGTAGTCCACTAGGGGAACGGTTTGAGTTTGCCCAATTCGGGAAAGTGTATAATGGGCAAAATGGGGATGTGAACAGTAAAGCCATCCATCCCTAACAAAGCCCCCACTAACATTAATCCAGCTCTGACCCATCCACTAATATACCTATTAAGCATTGTATGCCCTTAAGTGGCCTCCACATAGGTTAATGCGCCTTTCTTCCTGCTGTAATTTAAAGGAAATCTACCGTCAGGAATCTGCTTAGTAGCCCCCTACCTTACGCCCTCCTTTTGGTAGCTACCACAGCAAAGTTTTGTTATTTCAGTAGCCCATTTATTTAGCGTTTGAAACCCACCCATTACTAAAATACCCCATTTAGTGGCCCCTACATTGCAGTGGTGTAAATTTATATAACCCCGTAGCCTTTCCTTTGGCCACCACTAAAAATGCCCCCACATCTTATGTCTCTTTCACTGTATTCTTTCACCATATGTCTCCATTTCTGTATCCCCCTCCTACATGATGTCCTTATGTTGGTAGATGTTCCACCAAAGTTGTGACCCCCTTTCTGTAGGCCATTTATTTATTGCCCTTACCCCACCTTCTAATGTGCACACAACATATAATATCCCTTTTGGTGGCCCCCTCATAGGATAATGCCCTTTTATTTTGGTTACCACTTAAAATGCCCCCCCCCCCTTCGAACCCACCCACCTTATGCCCCACTTTCTTTAGCCCTCCTACCTTATGCCCCCTTTTAAGTAGCTAGTACACCAATGATTTGTTCTTATTTAGTACCCTAACACCATCCACTAGTGTGTCCACAAATGAAAATCCCCATTAAATTGCACCAAAATTGTAGAGCAGTACATTTCTATAGCTTTCCACCCTTTGCCTCCCATTCTGTAGCCACTCACTTTATGTCTTCCATTCTATAGTCCTTCTCTCACCCCATGCATCCCTTTTGGTAGCTACTCTACATAAGTTTTGCCCTCTTTCCTGTAGACCCTTCCAGTCCAGTAAATTGTACAAGTGTGAGTGAGTAAGGCTTTAGAGTTTTGACCTAATTTGTATCTGTTATTGTGAGCCAACATCTGGCGTGGAGTTTTTATAGAGCAAATGTACAATTGAATTATTTGAACATGTTTATGCTTTTTATCCTCTCCTGATTTTGGCTCAAATCACTGATGTGTGAATAAGACCATTTAGGCCTGGCGTTTAGTCTAGCCGACCCCCCTGCCGTCTACTGATGAGGCGCAAAAACCCAGAAATAGTGTTGTCTACAGATGGGAATCTTTGGTTTGGTTAGTACAAAAATATATTACCGTATTTTTCGCCCTATAAGGCGCACCGGACTATAAGGCGCATTAGTCCGATGCGCCTTATATATGTAATAATTCCATATATAAGGCGCATCGGACTATAAGGCGCGGGGTCCGGGGGCGTGGCGGAGGTCCGGGGGCGGAGCGGAGACCCGACGGGACGCGACGGGACGCGACGCCGAGACGCGACGGGGAACGCGGGGAAGGTGAGGGGGAGGTGGAGGAGGGCAGCGGACCATACTTACATAGGTCCCCGCTACCGGAGACAGCAGATCTCCAGCGGGAACTGCAGACCACGCGGCAGAAGTTGTTCGTGCCGCGTGGTCTGCAGTTCCCGCTGGAGATCTGCTGTCTCCGGTAGCGGGGACCTATGTAAGTATGGTCCGCTGCCCAGCGCCATACATAGGGCGCACCGGACTATAAGGCGCACTTTAGATTTCCACGGAAATCCAAGGCTTTTAAGTGCGCCTTATGGTCCGGAAAATACGGTACATAAATATTTAGCACATGAAAAGCTGCTCAGTGCAATTTTCCATGTATCTGTAAAAAGAAAAAATCTAAAAACGTCCTCAGAATTCCTGCTGAATGACACACGCTTCACCATGTGCAAAAATGAGTATTGGCTGTTTTGTATTTGTTTTTTGCCAGTTGAAGTCAATGGGGAAAAATTCCAGAAAAGCACCAATAATTAGAGCTACAGATGTAAAGGAAAATTATGCAGGGCTCAGAAATTACATAACAATTGCTTACAGCTACATCTGTGCTTGCCACAAATGCCCTATAAAAACCCAGCCCACATTATTTTACTACAATAGACAATAAAGATATAGATTATAAGCTTAAGAATGAGGCTTGTAGTAGTAGTAGTATTCAAATTCCACAGTTGCCTTATTGAAAATGATTGAAAAACTAATATATTTTGAGTATGGAAAGATTATTTTTTAAGCATCAAATATCACATGCAGCAGATGGACATATATCAGATATCCCCTTTCCTTAGCCCTTATGCACACAACCATATTTTTACATATGTGCTAGATGTTTTTTTGTGGCATCTCACATCCTCATGTAATACTATGGACATGGACATTTTTTCGACTAGCCTGTGTCTGAGCCAAGTACTCCCGAGGAAAAACTCAGTGTATATCTTATTGTTGGTTGCATAGGGCCTATTATTCTCTATAGCTATTCTCTGGTTTTTGCAGTTAGGCAATGATCATGCGACCTAGGCCCTATTATGAAATTATCTGGTAGTGCGGTGTATGGTGTAGGAGGGCCTGGATTTTTCTTGCTTTTCTTTGTGTCTTCATGTTCTGACTACCTGTGGAGCTGCTCTTCATTTCAGTCCAGATACATCCTATTTTGTGGTATAAGAAGCTGCCCGACTACAAGGACCAGAGGGTGAATTGTGTCTGCATGAATGAGACTGGTGCAATAGCAAGGGCAAAGCTGATATTGGTATGTAGTTCTTTATTTTCTTCTCCTTTCTAAGTTATGTAGTTTTTTATTTTTATTTTTTGGCTAACTATTCATGTTTTATTTTGTCTGCAGGGTTATTATTTGTACACCCATCAGCTCATTGCTTATTTGGGACGTTATTGATGTTGACATGCAAGTTCTTTTTTTTTTAATTTATTGTTTTTTATTCTTTCTTTGTTTGCTATCTTTTTTTTGTTAAAGCGAACCTGTCACCAGAAATGTAATTTTTAGCTTGCTATGCTATGTTGATTTAAAAATGTCAGCATTGTGAATCATTTCAGTAGTTTCTAATAGTTTATTTTACATTACCTGGCTCCCTACCAGCAGCATGTGGTGAGTCCCAGCAGGGCCCTTTGTGTGCCTGTGTCAGTCTCTTCTCCTCGATACTAAAGCAGCTCCTTCATCCCTCCCAACTTCCTGTTATGTGCATTGAGGGGAGGGGTATGGTGTGGAGGAGAGAAAGAATGAATGAGGAGACACAGGCACACAAAGATAGATTGCTGAAGCTGCCCCCGCCCCCTTCCACGACCCACTACATGCTGCTGGTAATGTAATATAAATAAGTCTTTTTTAAACTACTGAAATGATTCAGAATGCTGGAAAAGGCTTTTTTTTAAATCAGCATAGCATAGGCTATAACCTGTAACAAGCTAAAATAACATTGATGGTGACATACCCTTTAAGATTTTTGGGCCTTTTGCTCGCTTCATACTAGCATTTCGCTTTTTCCACTATATTTACTTTCCATTAACGGAGATTGTAATGGAAACACCCTCTTGAAGAACTTGTAATTTCACATTCTGTTAGTGTTACTGTCACGTTCATTCCAAAAGGTCGCTCTATCCGCAGTTGGCAGAATAGGTGGCGTTAATTTGTGCGTGAACTGTGGCTTAGAGTTTGGGTTTTATTATCTGAGCCACATCCTGCTCCTTGCATTTCAGCCCAACCCAGCGGTTACTAGCATGATTGACAGTTCCCCTAGTGTGCTGCTGGAGGCGTGTCTGGGAACTGCCTTATATACCTGCCTACTCCCATCAGACCTTGCTAGTTAATTCAGTTTCCTTTGTTATCTCCTGTGCTTTTGCTTGTTTCTTGCTATTCTGTGTATCAACTTCTGCTCTGCCTACTGACCATTCTATTTTTCTATACGATTCTGTACCTTTGCTGTCATCTTGGTTTTAACCCGGTTCCGTCCGACTCTACTTGTCTGTCTGTATCTGTTGTTTCTCCCTCAGAGTTGTGCCTCTCCCCGTGTTATCCCGCTTTCCATGTCTCTGACCTGTGTTAGTATTCTGTACACCAGTGTAAACACTGGTCTATTTCAGTATTCCGGTTACCTGTCCGCTCCACCATCCATCAGCTGCCAGACGAAGAAAGTCTTCCCTGTCATCTTGTAGGATCGCTCAGGGACCGTCAGTTAGGTTCCTGATAGTGGGTTTGCCCTTTTCAGGGCGGTTTATCTGCTTTAGGCAGGGCCTTAACCCGCAGGGACGTCACATGGTGAAATCACCACCACTTACCTAGTCTGACAGCTAGCGCCAAGCCTGATTGTGGTTGCGCGGTTTCTAGACAGGTACTGACAGTTACCCCCTATTTGTATTTTTTTTAATTTTCTTTAAATTTCCTATGTTGAATTCTTTTTGGTGTTAATTTCTCATTGATTTCAGTGGACAACCCTAAGCCCGAAGCGAAAATAACAAAGCAGTGGCTTCAGAACAACTCTGTGACCATTCTTCTTAGTTACATAGTTTATGCGGTTGATAAAAGACACATGTCCAACAAGTTCAACCTAGGAAGGAAAGGGATTGGATGAGGAAGGGATTTAAGGGAAACAATTCTATATACCATTTATACTCATGTATAAGGCAAGTTTTTCAGTACAAAACCTTACCCCAGCTTATGTTATCTGCCGGCCGGCGCATACTATGACGTCATAAGCAGCCGCATCATAGTATGCAGCGGCCTGAAGATAACATGGCCACGTCTCTGCCGGCTGTTACAGAAGACCAAAGACAGGAAAGGAGCCACGGGGAAGACAGAAGAGTAGCCGCGCTGAGCATCGGGCGCTGAGCATCAGGCCGCCAGAGGGTGAGTATATAAGTTTATTTAAGTGCTAGGTGGGCTGGCTGTATACTACAGGGGGTAGTCAGGCTGTATACTATAGGGAGCTGGCTGTATGCTACAGGGGGCAAGCTGCCTGTATACTACAGGGAGCAGTCTGGCTGTATACTAGAGGGGGCAGTCTGGCTGTATACTAGAGGGGGCAGTCTGGCTGTATACTAGAGGGGGCAGGCTGGCTGTATACTAGAGGGGGCAGCTTGGCTGTATACTACAGGGGGCAGCTTGGCTGTATACTACAGGGGGCAGCTTGGCTGTATACTACAGGGGACAGGCTGGCTGTATACTACAGGGGGCAGGCTGGCTGTATACTACAGGGGGCAGGCTGGCTGTATACTACAGGGCGCAGGCTGGCCATATACTACTGGAAGCTGGCTATATACTACTGGGGGCTTGCTGGCTATATACTGGGAGGGGGGGCTGTGACCAATGCATTTCCTACCCTCGGCTTATACTCGAGTAAATATGTGTTCCCAGTTTTTGGTGGTAAAATTAGGGGCCTTGGCTTATACTTGGGTCGGCTTATACTTTAGGATATACGGTAGCATAACTGTCAATGTTATTTAGATGTAAAAAGGCATCCAGACCCTTCTCAAAGCTCTCTGCTTTCCCTACTGTGACCAGCGCCTGAGGCAGGCTATTCCACAGATTGACATCTCTCACCTTGTTTTCTCCAGACCGAGACAGTGCCCCCTTGTCTTTTGATTTGATTTAACCTGGAAAAACATATTTTTTGTATAGAGCATTCATATATTTACATACATAAATCATGTCCCTTCTTAGTTTTCCCTTTTCCAGACTAAATAAATCTAGTTATTTTAATCTTTCCTCATAATTGAGACCCTCCTTACCCCTTATAATTTTTGTGGCTCTTCGTTGAACCCTCTACAGCTCCAGGGATTCCTTTTTATGGACTGGTTCCCAGAACTGGACGGCATATTCCAGGTGAGGCCAAACCAATGCCTCATGCATTGGTAATATTACATCCCTATGCCAATGTCCATACAACTTTTGATACATGACAAGATCTTGCTGGCTTTAGAGGCATTGCGTGCTAATATTTCATTTATGATCTTCTAGTACGCCCAGGTCCATCTCAATGAGAGACTCTTCCAGATTTACTCCACCAAGGACATATGTTGCACGTGGATTATTATCCCCGGGTGCAGAACCTTACATTTATCCACATTGAATCTCATTTGCCAAGTGGATGACTAAACACTCAGATTGTCCAAGTCACCCTGCAGCCTATGAACATCCTCCATAGACTGTTTTACACTACACACCTTGGTGTCATCTGAAAAAATAGATAATGCTATTAATTCCTACCTCTATATTAAAGGGGCTAATCCTCACGTCCCGGCTATCTTTTAGAAAAGTTTATTGCGGGCATATGCAAATTTATTTATGCGGCTACTGGGGCGTGGAGTAGCCGGACATGAGGCTACTAGTCGCGGCTACTCCACACCCCAGTAGCCACATTACTCCGCCTACCATTTAATCTTCGGCGCGCAGCTCCTCGTAGCTGCGCGCCCTCGTCCGAGTCCCCCGGCATCTGCGGCCTACTGCGCATGCGCAGTAGCTCCGGCCCCGGAGCCGCAGCTGCGCAGCCAAAAGCCTGGGTTCTGCGCATGCGCAGAACGCAGGGGACTCGGACGAGGGGGGCTGCGCGCCGAAGATTAAATGGTAGGCGGAGTAATGTGGCTACTGGGGCGTGGAGTAGCCGCGACTAGTAGCCTCATGTCCGGCTACTCCACGCCCCCCTCACGTCCCATTCATCCACCTACCACCCCTTCTACCTTTATAGGTAGAATCGGGGTGGTAGGTTCCCTTTAATAAATATATTAAATAGTAGTGGGCCAAGCACCATCCAACCTGAGGCAACTGGAGAGGCTCTGCATGGAAGAATGGCAGAGCTTCCCCAAGTCTAGGTGTGAAAAACCTCATAGCTGTACTAGCTCAAAAGGTGCTTCTACTTAAAGGGGTATTCCCATATGGGCATTCACATTTAATTTAATTCATTTTCCATATGTAAACATTTCTTCAATTGGGTGTTGAAAAAAAAAGTTCCTGTGTGAAGATAATTTCTTATAAAGGTAGCCATGTTGTCCCTTAGAAATGAGATAGCTTCCTCGGATGCGACCACCACGCACTCTGGCAGTGGTAGCCAGACAAGGGACCATATCACTACATTTAGGAGAAATTATCTTCACACAGGTACATTTTTTTAATAACATCTAATTGATAAAATTTACATTCTTCAGATTAACTTAATTGAATGTAAATGCCCATACGAGAATACCCCTTTAATACTGAGCAAAGGGTCTGAATACTAATGACTATGTGATATTTCCGTTTTTCTTGTTTAATAAAATATAAAAAATATCTACATTTCTGTTTTTTTCTGTCAAGATGGGGATCAGAGTGTACATTAATGAGCAAAAAAAAAAATTTTTGATCTTGGCGGGAATGAAACAAGGAGTAAAAAACTTAAAGGTGTCTAAATACTTTCTGTACTTACTGTATATGGACAGTTATATAACTGGAGATCAAACTGAGTTTACGCTGTATGCTGTGCTATACTGCAGGAAGAAGGATGTCAAAATGTAGCCTGCTGCATATTTACAAAATGTGCTGTGAATGTAGTCAGTAAATAGACACTATTTTGGAGATACATTTTAGCTATTTTATCACTCAATAAACTATACTTACCTTTCAAAAGGCCATGCTACACCATTTCCCTTTTTAATATTCAAACTTCCTCGTATCCAAAAAAAAAAAAATGTTGGTCTCCTGTAAAAAATTATTTTAGAAATGTGTGGAAATTGCTCTTTAAAATCCAAGTATCAAATTAACAGAATTTTTATGTTTGCACAAAAAATTAAAAGCTCACAACCCATGGCAAAGGTCTTCATTGTTTTGTGAGTCCATACACTATCAATCAGTCCACAACTAATTTCCACCATGAATCAATCTATCCCTTAGAGGGACATGAAGTCAGACACAAACTTCTCATGAACTATAAGGCGCCAACTGTTCCAAGTCTTCCATGCTGGCTCTGCTCAAGGGGTATAGATGCTGTGAAACTGTCACCCCGCTATCCAAGTCCATGTGGCCATCATGTATCCAGACAAAATTATGCAAGATAAAGCAAGCATAAATAAGCAGCTGTGATAGCTGGATTTAATAGCTGTAGCTATTAAATAGCTATGATAGCTGTACTCCTGTGGCGGTCCTGTACTCCTGTGGCGGTCCTATGTTCCTGTGGCAGTCCTATGTTCCTGTGGCAGTCCTATGTTCCTGTGGCAGTCCTATGTTCCTGTGGCGGTCCTGTGTTCCTGTGGTGTTCCTGTGTCGGTCCTGTACTCCTGTGGCGGCCCTGTACTCCTGTGGCAGCCCTGTACTCCTGTGGCAGCCCTGTACTCCTGTGGTGGTCCTGTGTTCCTGTGGCTGTCCTGTGTTGCCATCCAGAGGTCCTGCCTACCTTGTGTCTCTACCTTGGCTGCCACGGCGGGCCTAGTCGCACCCATGGAGCGACCTGGTGGCTCCCCGCCGCAGCAAGATTATCCCGCTTTGCGGCAGGCTCTGGCAAAGACCAAGGGTCCACTTAGACTCAGCTCCCGGATTGCCGGTAGTACCATCATCCCCCGGGGTGGTTCAGGGAGTCCACTGTCTTTAGCCTCAAGAGACTCTCCCACACCCTCGTGTGTGACAAGAGCAAGATGTTTAGCGCCGTTTACACCCTGATATTCAAGCCTTCTCCTGCTTCTCCGCTTCTTATAACCCTGTGTCCCACATAGATATGTGCCTTGCTGATTATCTGACCCTTTCCTTGATTAGTGAGGCCTCTTATCTCTCCCATTCCATATCAGACCATGCCCCTTTGTGTGTAAAGCTGCATTGGGGGTCTTAGTGAGACTGTCTCTAGGCCTTTTTTGTGATATTTGTTTAAGTCGATTGATCCTCCCCACTAACCCCGGAGGCTCAACCCATTTTGCTTACTATCCTGCTCCCTCCTGCATACTTCTCTGAGCCCAGAGGGTTGTGTTCTGGACTACTGGGATGCATTTTAGACTTTTGTTCGGAGAACTATGTCCCAGGCCATACACAATCTTAACAGAGGCCTCACTGTAAAATATTCTTAAATATTGGGGTACATTTACTTACCCGGTCCTGTCGCGATCTAGCGGCGCGTTCTCCGACGAGGATTTGGGTCTTCTGACGATTCACTAATGTCGTGTGCCCGATGTCCACCAGGTGTCGCTGCTGCGCTGAAGTCCGCTGGAGTTCACCAACCTATTCCCGGTGCATCTGAGTGATTGATTTTGCGACACAATTTGTCTTTTAAATTCCACATTTTTTCCGAATCCGTCGGGTTTTCCGACGGCCACACCCCCCCATTTCTGTCGCGTGAAAGTCGAAAGTCCGATCGGGTGCACCAAAATCCCGGGGCAATTCAGCGCAAATCGGAGAAATTCAGAAAATCTGGCAGAAAAACGCATATCGGACCCTTAGAGTAAATGTGCCCCATTGTCTCTATTGTTCTATGTTTTGTTAAATGTAATTTGATTCAAATAACTATACTTGGTGTCAAAGTGATTATTCCCAAAATACATCACTCGGTGGCACCAGAAGGACTCGATGATACTTATAAAAAAAAGTCTCCTTTATTGGCGTCATCCAGGTTGCAGAATACAGGATACAATATACTTGCACAGGTTATCAGTCACGTGAGAATAGAGAATATGTTCTGGTGATGGCCGGGAGGTTTCCATCTTTTCCCGTAGCTCTTCATATGTCTATATCCACCTGCTGTGTCTTCTCCATGTGTCTCTGAGAGACGTCCGAGTTGTGAGAGCACAAGAGTTTCAGTAGTGAGAGACTTCCAGCCTTCGTAGCCTCAATGTACCTCGATGTCACAGCCTCTCCGTACCAGCCCCCATGACACTGTCTGTCATATATAGTCATAGTAGAGGTGTGTCTTGTAGTGTTGGACGTTCTGTGTCCCTATATATGGTATTCATAAATATTTAGACTTGATGCAATGTATGTCATCAGCGTGTGTATGGCTATCAATTTAACTCTTCATGGTCTAATACTGATGAATTTGTGATATACAATTATTTAACACTCACTTACTCTAAGACCGTGGCTGAACGTTGCAGTTGGAACTAGCATATATACGAGACCCCTCAGAACAGACTCTCCAGGCATGGGGTGATGCCCAGCGCATCTATGCTACCATTATGACGGACTATTGTATTCAAAACAGAACTAATTTGAATATGGGGACCGCTGCGGGAAACTGCTCGCTCGCCTGGCTAAGGTAGACTCTGCCCCAAGTTTGGTTACTGAGGACCGTGACTGTGTGACTCTGCAACTCTGCTACATGACCCTGATAGGGGTGCAGATGCATTTGGAGACTTTACACATCCTTGTATTCCTCCACATATGCGGTGACTGCTCAGGAGATTGCTGACTACCTTAGCTCTCTTTCCCTTCCGTCCTTTACCTCTGAGGCCAAAGTGACTCTGGCGGCCCCTATCAGCGAGCTGGAAATTGCCGAGGCTATTGCTTCCTTAGCTAACGGCAAATCTCCTGGCCCTGTACTTTGTAAAATGTATAGAGGCGGGTTCACTGCCAGAGTCTATTGTCACGGGTGCTCCTGCGACCAATGTCTCGGGAGTGTATTGAATCTGGGAAATTTAAAGGGCCAGCGTGCTGCTAATTGGAACTGGCCAGCCGCTGCCCTGCTATATAGCTTGCCTCTTCCTATGACTCCTGTCGGATCTTTGTGCCCAGTAGCCTTAAAGAAAGGCGATTTATCCATTGTGACCTCGTGCTTCCTTTCCTGACCTCAATCCTCTGCTGCCTTGACCGTCTGCTACTTTCCCGACTCCGATCCTGTGCTGCCAGTCCTGACCTCCTGCCTGACTTTAACTATGTCTGCCGTCTCTGTACCTCGCCTAAGCCACTACCATGGCAAGTCACACCTGCAGAGTGACCTGGTGGTGTCCCAACCATATTTGCTGCAGGCTCTGTTGAATACCAGGTGCCACTTAGACTCTGCTCCCAGTTGTCGGCTTAATTCATCGATTGCAGCGGTTCAGTTGGTCGACCTCCACCGATCCTGACATCTATGTCATCCACAAGCCAGGGAACAATTACACCTATTGTGATTCCCATCTCCCTCCTTTAGATAGATATAAACATTTTAGCTAAAGTCTTGGCAAGCAGGGTTAATCTCGCTATCTTGTCAATTATGGGCCCTGACCAGAACGGTTTTTATGCCAGGTAAATCTACCACTCATAACCTACGCACACTTTTCCTGAATCTTCAGCGGTCCATGACAATGCTGGTTCGAGGGTCTTGGTCTTGCTGGACTAGTCCTTTGACTCGGTGGACTGGCCTTACCTTTGGGTAGTGTCCCTAAGGAGATTGTAGCCTGGGTCCTCCTGGTGTATCACTCCCCTGTGGCCTCTGTTCTGGTAAATGAATTCGCTGGCTAGAGGAACCCTCCAGGGCTGCCCCATCCCCCCAATATGCTATTGCTGTAGAGCAGGGGTCTCAAACTCAATTTACCTGGGGGCCGCTGGAGGTAGATTCTGGGTAAGGCTGGGCCGCATCAAGTTTTCCACACAAAATGCGCTTACAAAATATCATTATTCAGATTCAAATGTCATGGCGTCTCCCAGCGCAAGGAAAGCCCCGAGCGGGGAGACGTGTTTTCTCTATGAACGTGTCCTGTGCACCGAGGGGTCCCAAGCTCCTACCGCACTGAGCCCAGTCAGGGACACTCCATCCCCCCCTCCCCCCCGGTACTTGCCTCCCCGTGTCCCTCCCATCGAAGAAGATGAAGTCGCCGCTCTGACCTGCACCAAGTGCGTTCAGAGCGGCGACTTCATCTTCTTCAAGTACCGGAGGGAAGGGGATTAACCGGTTACGGGCCCTTTCCTGTTTTTTCATGTCCATTTTTCACTCCCCACCTTCAAAAATCTATAACTTTTTTATTTTTACACGTAAAGAGCTGTGTGAGGGCTTGTTTTCTGCGTAACAAATTGCACTTCATAATGATGGTATTAAATATTACATGCCATGTACTCGGAAGCGGGAAAAAAATTCCAAATGCAATGAAAATGCATTCGTGCCATTTTCTTGTGGGCTTGGATATTACGTCTTTCACTGAGCGCCCCAAATGACATGTCTACTTTATTCTTTGGGTCGGTACGATTAAGGGGATACCAAATTTGTATAGGTTTTATAATGTTTTCATACATTTACAAAAATTAAAACCTCCTGTACAAAAATTATTTTTTTTTATTTTGCCAACTTCTGGCGCTAATAACTTTTTTATACTTTGGTGTACGGAGCTGTGGGTGGTGTCATTTTTTGCGAAATTTAATAATATGTTCAATGATATCATTTTTAGGACTGTACGACCTTTTGATCACTTTTTATAGATTTTCTTATATTTTTCAAAATGGCAAAAAAAGTGCCATTTTCGACTTTGGTCGCTATTTTCCGTAACGGGGTTAAACGCTTTGTAAAAAACGTTATCATATTTTGATAGATCGGGCATTTTCGGACGTGTCGATACCTGATGTGTTTATGATTTTTACTGTTTATTTATATTTATGTCAGTTCTAGGGAAAGGGGGGTGATTTGAAATTTAATGTTTTTTTATTATAATTTTTTTTTTTTAACTTTTTTTTATTTTTATTTATACTATTTTTCAGACTCCCTAGGGTACTTTAACCCTAGGTTGTCTGATCGATCCTATCATATACTGCCATACTACAGTATGGCAGTATATGGGGATTTTCCTCCTCATTCATTACAATGTGCTATCAGCACATTGTAATGAAGGGGTTAAAACGAAATAGCCTCGGGTCTTCGGAAGACCCGAGGCTACCATGGAGACAGATCGCCGCCCCCCCGATGACGTCAAGGGGAGCGGCGATCCCAGGTAAGATGGTGGCGCCCATGCGCCGCTATCTTTTTGAGGCTGCCGGCAGCATTGCCGGCAGCCATCGCTGTGAAAGCACCCGCGATCGGTGCTGGCACCGATCGCGGGTGTTACCGGTAAGCCTTTGCTGCAATATGCAGCAAAGACTTACCGGCTATAGAGAGGGCTCAGCCCGTGAGCCCTCTCCATGCAGCGCTTCCCGACCGCCGCCGTGAATACACGGCGGGCGGTGCTTTTCTAGGTGGGGGCCGCAAAATGTTGTCCCGCGGGCCGCAGTTGGCCCGCGGGCCGCGAGTTTGAGACCCCTGCTGTAGAGGGTTGACAATGGGTGGGAAGGTGGAGACGATAAGCCTATAAGCTGATGATACCTAGCTTTATTTTAAAGACTTGGACCCTCTCTGAGCGCAGTGTTGGAGGTAATTACAGAGTTTGGCATCCATTCGGGCCTTAGGATTAATTGGACTAAGTTGCATATACTCCCTATAGACCACTTAGTTCCCACGGCTGAAGCTGCAGCTCAACCTCTTTGTGTGACATTGGAGATCATGTACATAGGAGTGCGGGTTACATGCTCTATTGTGGACTACTACTTGCTGTATGTATTCACCCTACTGGCCTTGGTGCTTCAGCGCACAGTGGCATGGTCCCTATCCCTTCCTGCCTGTGTGTCAAAATGGTTCTCCTACCTAAAATCCTGCACGTTCTGCTTCAGTCCCCAGTGTATATACCGTGCCAATTCTTTCAGAAGCTAAATAGTTGCATGCCCCTATTAGTTTGGGGAGGGGAAGGCTGAGGTTAGCCACAGGCTTGCTGTTTCACTCCTGGGGTGGGGGGTCTTCTCAATTTCAAGCTATACTATTGGGCGGCCCAATTGTCCCTCTTTCCTTGGATATTCCACCTTGAAAAACCATGCACCATAACACTTCTTGTTGGCCCCTATTGTAGTCTGCATACTTCACCTGAACATCTCCTATTTGGGGAGGATGGAAGGACCAGGGGGCATCCCTCTTGCTGTGCCAACATGTTGTGGGTAAGAGTTTTCTCCCACTACTATGCCACTGGGTTTGACAAATGCACCCCCTTGCGGAATAACCCAGCTCTTTCTGAACTTTCCCTGCTGTCTAATGGGGCTAGATGGAGGGCCAGGAGAGTATTGTATATGGGGGATGTCTGTGTAGATGGAGTGCTCCGCTCATTTTTTAGCAGTTAACATGTTTTCTATAAATTGCTAAACTCCTTCCACCTATTACATATTTAACTTTGCCATGCTATAGACACAGTGGGGGTCATTTACTAACGGCCCGATTCGCATTTCCCCGACGTGTTACCCGAATATTTCCGATTTGCGCTTATTTCCCCTGAATTGCCCCAGGATTTTGGCGCACGCGATCGGATTGTGGCGCATCGGCGCTGGCATGCACGCAACGGAAATCAGGGGTGTGGCCGAACGAAAACCCGACGGATTCGGCAAAAAAAAACGCCGCATTTTTAAAAAAAATGTGTCGCGGAGCTTGCACTTACCTTCACTAGGAATAAGCTGGTGAACTTGAGTGCGTTCCGATGCTCTTCAGCACAGCAGCGCCACCTGGTGGACGTCGGAGGAACTGCCTTAATGAATCCTGGACGGACCCGAACGCACCGCTGGATCGCGAATGGACCGGGTAAGTAAATCTGCCCCAGTTTCCGGTTGATCAGTTAGTAGAAAACTCCTTACCTGTTCCACTCATCCTCCTGGAAGCCCTGGTTAGGGCCCTCATATTCCAGGTTGTACAGAGTTATTATCCACTCACATCAAACAAGCAACGACACTAGTGAGTGTATGGTGGGAGAGGGCCCTGGTCCCTTGACAGGAGAGGAGTGGGATCTTGTCCTCTCTTCGCCTAAGCTGGCCTCCCCCAACTTGGGGGACAGAATGTCTCAGGTATATATACACAATCAAGCATACCTAACTACTAGCAGAGTTAGTAAATTTTCTTCTCTTTTATGTGGGGTCCTGCAAGTGTTTACCTACTGTGTGCATTGTATCTCTAAATGCCCTTTAATAAAGTGTTATTGTTGATTTAAAAAAGAAAAAAATGGAAATATACTGGCCCTCTCTCCCAATAAACTATTGTTCTCCCATAGCAAGTCTTCAAGTGTAGAAATCTTTTCCTATCAAGCCAGCAAGACCCCTGGAGAACGGCATATCTGTGTGTCAGAACGTGAGCAATACAGAAGACATTAATACTGCCCCTCCCAAGCTACATTCGATACTCCTAATGACTCATTCAGTCTTATCATTTGAAAATGTGTACAAAACACAAATTGTGCACTAATATTTACAGTGTATGCAAGCTACTCACTTACATAGAACAATCTGTTACCAGTTTACCTCTCATCTAAACTATCTTTATACTTTCAAAAACTGCGTCAGTGACCCTGACAGTCACAATGACATTACAGTACAGTGACGATTAAAATAATAGTTCCTGGGATTCTCATAGAGATGCCACATCAAATAAATACCACTTTGTTGTAACATCGCCTGGGTGTTATTTATTTGCCACAGTTGTTATGCGGCAGACAGCACCTCCCTTTCTTCCCCAGCAACCACCTGTCTTGTATCTGTAGTGTTTCCCGCTGTATTCTACCAACACCATGGAATCACTAAACAAGTGTGGCTCAGTTGCCACCGAGATACTTCTACGACTACTTCCACATGCGACTTGTTAAAAATCAAAAGCGCAAACTGAAGCTATTGAGTCCCAATGCAAAATATGTACCAGGCCCCCATCTATGATGTGTCAATAGCACTGGCCTTCTCATTTGAGGAAAACACATCCTTTGAGCCCCAAAGGCTCCTGTGCCTGGGTACAACTCCTCAAGTTAGGACCCTGGTGATCATTGACCTGCTTCCCTTGTTATCCCATGGAAATAGATCGGTATTTCGTTGCAGGATGTCATCTGGGACGGATGATGATTTTGCCCGATATGTAAAACTGTTTTTCAAAGGAAGAATTTAGATTTTATTCTAATTTTTTGTTCTTAAAAAAGTTATTTTTTTTACACAAGGGAACAAATTAAGGGAAAAATATTATTTGTTAATTTACAATATATTTGTAAGTGTCATTCTTGAGTATGGTATTAGAATTTAGATTACCATATATACTCGAGTATAAGCCAAGACCCCTAATTTTACCACCAAAAACTGGGGAAAACTATTGACTCGAGTATAAGCCAAGGGTGGGAAATGCATTGGTCACAGCCTCCCCAGTATATAGCCAGCCAGCGCCCAGTAGTATATAGTCAGCCAGCTCCCAGTAGTATACAGTGTGCCAGACCCCAGTAATATACAGCCAGCCATCCCCTAGTAGTATACAGCCACCAGCGCCCTATAGTATACAGCTAGCCAGCCCCTAGTAGCATACAGCCAGCCTGCCCCAATATAGTATAATGCCAGCCTGCCCCCAGTAGTATACAGCCTGCCAGCCCCCCAGCAGTATACAGCCAGCCTGCCCCCATGTAGTATACAGCCTGCCAGCTCCGCAGCAGTATACAGCCAGCCCCTAGTAGTATACAGCGTGCCCCCCTCTCCAGAACTTAAAAAAAAAACCTTATATATTCCCCCTCCGATGTTGGCGCGTCCCGTCTTCTTTCTTCTGTCATGGACGCGGGCATGTTTTCTTCCAGCAGGCGGGCCGCTGCTGACGTCATAGTATGCAACGGCCAGGAAGAAATTATTAAAACCTGATCCAAAACTCCTACCCTGACATCTACAAAGGAGCTGTGGCCACGCAGCCGCGGGCCTCCGTTCTGCTCAAGTGCAGAACGCCGGCTATTGTCGTATGACATGTCTGTGTGATTTCTCTGATTGCTTTTGTGCTAATGATGCAGCAGATCTGACCAGGCTCCATAAGACTCTGCCCAGTGAAGTTGAACACTGATCCATGCAGATATTCCTACAAGCAAACAGTGTTTACTACTTCTGCAGCCAGCCAATCTACAGCCCTCCAAAGGAAGGAAATATTGCCTGCTATGGTGCTGCTGTTACAAGCCTGCCAATAAAAGGAACTGTGAGTTGTTAAAGAGACAGGATCTGTCAGTGTGCGTGTGAGCCTGTGCATGTGCATAGGCTGACTGCTGTAATATACTGCCATAAATCAATATAGCAGTATATTTCTCCAGATCCTGTCATCACTGAGACCCCCACTGATCAGCAAGTTAGGCCCTTTCCGGTGGATAGGGCCTAAGGTTTGTTCATAGGAAAACCCCTTTAAGGACTTAAAGGATATCTACCATCAAGCACCAAAGCTGTGTAATATAGCAGAGTACGGAGAGGGCTCGGTCCGTGATGAGAGCCAGTGGTACGGCTGCACAATTTACGGCATGTCCTATATTTTGGCATCTTTATGGTCCAGCCTCTTGGCATCCTATGGAGAGGGGAGGGGTGAGGAGCAGCCATATGCTCGGTACATGTCCTATATATACAGGTCTGATCAGGACAAGCATATGATGCTGTGAATGGAGCCTGTCTACAAGTAATGATAACATCATTAGCTGTGTAAAATCTGCATAAAATCCTTCCTTAGATTTACTACAGTAATAAAAGGAGGGATGCACTAGCATGCTGTGCCATAGCTGAGGGCACCATAGCCCTCTATGAGGTGATGTATTCGGCTAAGATGCACAACATGGCCGTTGTATATGAATCTCCCGCCCACACACTGCACATGCGCTCCACAGCGGTCACGTGCCGGGGAGGCATGGCTGTCATGTGACCATGACGTATTCAAGTCAGTTGGAGGAAGCTGCCAGACGCCTTTGAGTGCAGTAGCGGCAGTGTCTGCTATCTCACCCGGCACCGGAGGTGAGTGAGCGGCCGGGCCCCTACACGGGGTCCTTGCATACAAAGTGCTGCCTGTATGACGGGCGCTGCAGGAGAATTTGTGCCCAGTGTATTCCGCACAATGATGTGGGCTCCTGTGGCTGGCGCGCGCTGTACTGTGGGCAACGCGACTGAATAGAAGTGATAATTGCAGATATGTCTGTAATGTGTAACGTGGGGCACCTGTGGCTTTTATGCCCTCTAGTGATGGGCGCGCTGCCTACTGTGGGCACCTGTGGCTGTACTCTGCCTAATGTAAATTATGTTACATGGGGGTAGACTCCTGGTGAACGCTGGTCCCTAAAAATGTACCCCATTTATGTGGGTGTATGCTTTCCCCAAATTCTGCACATGTAGGGAGATGTTTCAGTCAACAAAAAGAGCAGTGTGTATGAGGAAGCGCTGATAGGGATAAGATATTCATTTTTATGTTCCCAGTTCTAAATTCCTAGCTGTATTATGCCAGGATTGTATGACTGCTATAGGGTCCCCAAGGAGATGTATGTAAAAATCTCCCCCCTTGTGTCTGCAGGCTTACCCAACACGCAGCAACAAAAACTCTACTGAACTCAGCATGCCAGTTCAGCTGTTCTGGGTTCAGGCTGGCAAGCACGAAGTGCGAGTTGGAACAAACTCTCTTATGTGTAACTTTCCTCAGTCTGAGCTCTGCGTGGTGCAGCCACTTCTTGCAATATAGCACATTTCAGTCAACAAAGTTGTTGGCGGACACCACATTATCGCTGGAGCAGCCTGTCTGTATATTCATGTGCTATGGCTCTGGTTGTTTGGGCAGCTGCTTACTTGGCCTTGTTTGGTTTATACCAAGTGAAAAAATAAAATTTCTGGTCAAGTTATCAAGTATGAGCTGCAGCTCCCAGCCGATTGAAAGTCATGTGACCGGAGTGCAGGTTGCTCTGGTCACATGATGGTTAGGGCCTGTGAGCTTCATCAGTGAGGACACCTGCTTGTTCCCCTGGCATCTCACACAGAGAACTTGCAGGATCAGGCTGTCACACTGACAGCCCAATCCCATACTGTGACAGGGGCTGATATAATGGGGCTCATTTACTAATGGTCGTGCTCTTTTCTTCAGAGAAGTTTAAGAAGTGTCTATGCTGGGATTTTGGTGCACACAATGCTGTTTTGGCGCAGCTGCGCTGACTTCCATGCAGCACAGATTAGGGGGCAATTTCCCCCAGACTGTCCGACTGATTCGGAGTGAGCGCAGGATTCAAGTTTGAAATTGTGTTGCAAGCCCAAGGACTTAGGTGCACCACAAAAAAAATTGGTGAACTCTGTTGAACCTGAGAGGGGAAGCGACTAGCGGCAATGTAAGTAAATGTACCCCAATAAGTCCTCTGTCACAGCAACCCCAAATGCAGTGCGCATAGAGCATTGAGGGAGTGAGAGGCATGTAAGGAAGATGCCAAGTGCATCCTCTCTGCATGTCTGTATGCAGGTTACTGATAACCGTGATCCTATGGGTAGTTATCATAAGGTCACTGTTATATGTGTAAATCTGTATAAAAGCTATTCACATATAGCTTATATAATGTACTTCCTGCTAACTAGTTTCCCAGATAAGAAATTAAAAAAACAAAAACATATAAAGTAAATTTTGGTTTGGGGGATTCTACAGCCTGGCCTGGGGAGGTCCAGCGTGAGCAATAGACTGGTCTGGGCAGTCGGTTGCCGCAGTCATAGTCTGAACTGAACTGTGGAGTTAGTGGCGTTGGTCATGGTCTGATGTTTAGGTTGCAGTTTCTATGGAGGTGTATAAAGTTTGTGCATCCTTTAATGTATGATGTAAGATTATTTAAATTGGCTATTCCAGCACAGAAAAAAGGCTGTAATGATTTTCTGGAATAAATGTCTATTAACACAAAATATGGTTATGACTTATTTGTATTATTAAAAATTTCATACTTCTCTGCAGCTAAAAATACTCAAAAATGGTAATGATAGTATTATTACTCTGCTGGAAAAATGTAGAACAAGACTTTGTACCAAGTTTCAAGCAATCCATAGTATGGATGATGCTGTTTGATCCCTGGAAATGAGTGTGCTGTGGTTCTAAGAATTTACTTCATGCCTTGTCTGCATTTTGTCAGATAAGCAGTCTAATTATTCTATAGGCGGATAGATTTTGGATGTATACACGCTGTGGGGCAGATTATCTGAAGTGTCTCGGAGCATAACTGTTCTGGTTGCCAATGGCAACCAATCAGAGCTCAGCTTTCATTTTACAAACAGCTGTGGGAAAATTAAAACAGAGATTTAATTGGTTGTCATGGGCAGCTCTCAGCCACTTCTGATAAATCTCCACAATTTGTGTTTTACGTCATTATGTGATGTCTGAATGTTGTTTTAATTTCATATTTTCTGTTCTGTAGTCTGTACAGGATCGCTGAAAATGGATGCCCTCACAGAAGCCCTTGCAGGCAGCTTTGCTGTTTCATCGGATCTGAATAGCACATCAGCTCCTCATCCACGATTAGCCCAATATAAAAGCAAATACAGCTCCCTGGAGCAGGGTGAGCGCAGGAGGAAACTGCTGGAACTGCAGAAATTGTGAGTGCTGAAAGATGGCTGACCATTACTAGGATAGTCACACTCTGAGTAGGTTGTCTGAGCTTTCACATTTTGCCACATCTGCACCCTGCATACCATTCTGCTGAAAAATGTTGGGATGGTGCCACCCAAAACTTCATAGACTTACTGTTATTTATGGCAGAAGGAGGCATAAATTATAGCTCAGCTCTAGGCCGGCTCCAAACTGGAATAGATGTGAGTTTCGATACGTAGTGGATTCTCCTAATTCATTAGGAAATGTACACCTCCTAATGAATTGAGGGCTCTTCTCTTTGAGGAGGGATTGAGACTGGCGCAGTATTCTCCACTGTAAAAGGGAACATGTCATGCGCAATTGGCCTAATAAACCTCTACCAATATATTGTCTAACCACATAATACCTTCTAGTTTTTGTCTTTCATGGTCCAGTGTGACGGTATCAACTAGTTCATTTTGAAGTGAGATGTAAATTGGTTGTAGAAAGTCAAGGAGGGGGAGAGTTTAACCCCATAGCGCAATAAGACGTACCCTTACGTCTTACTGCGCATGGGGGAGTATGAAGAGGGCTCACGGGCTGAGCCCTCTTCATACTCACCGGGCATTTGCTTCATAATGAAGCAAACGCCCGTCGCTAACACCCGCGATCAGTGCTTGCACCGATCGTGGGTGTTAACCCTTTGATCGCCGCCGGCAAAGCTGCCGGCGGCATTAAAGAGCCGGCGGCGCGTGGGCGCCGCCATCTTGGCTCCGATCGTCACTCCCCGTGACGTCACCGGGGAGCGGCGATCCCTTGCCATGACAGCCTGGGATCACACAAAGATCCGAGGCTGTCATGATCGAGGCTATCTATTACAATGTGCGATCTGCACATTGTAATAGATGGTATGCAAAATCCCCATATACTGCCATATTGTAGTATGGCAGTATATGGTAGGATCAATCAGACAACCTAGGGTTAAAGTACCCTAGGGAGTCTGAAAAATAGTAAAAAAAAAAAAAAAAAAAAGTAAAAAAAAAAAAAATTATATTAAAAAAACATAAAAATTCAAATCACCCCCCTTTCCCTAGAACTGATATAAATATAAATAAACCGTAAAAATCTTAAACACATTAGGTATCGCCGCGTCCGAAAATGCCCGATATATCAAAATATAATAACCGTTTTTCACTGCGTTTAACCCCGTAGCGGAAAATAGCGCCCGAAGTCGCAAATGGCATTTTTTTGCCATTTTGAAAAATAGAAAAAATTCTATAAAAAGTGATCAAAAGGTCACACAGTCCTAAAAATAGAAGCATTGAAAACGTCATCAGAAGTCGCAAAAAATGACACCACTCACAGCTCCATACTCCAAAGTACGAAAAAGTTATTAGCGCAAGAACACTGCAAAATGAAGAATTTTTTTTCTGTACAGGAGGTTTTAATTTTTGTAAATGTATGAAAACATTATAAAACCTATACAAATTTGGTATCCCCGTGATCGTATTGACCCAATGAATGAAATAGACCTGTCATTTGGGGCGCACAGTGAAAGCTGTAAAAACCAAGCCCACAAGAAATGGCGCAAATGTGTTTTTTCATCATTTTCACTGCATTTTTTTCCTGCTTCCCAGTACACGGCATGGAATATTTAATACCATCACTACGAAGTGCAATTTGTTACGCAGAAAATAAGTCATCACATAGCTCTGTACACGGAAAAATAAAAAAGTTATAGATTTTTGAAGGTGGGGAGTGAAAAATAAAAACGCAAAAACGAAAAAGGGCCTGGTCCTTAAGGGGTTAAAGAGGACCTGTCGCCACAAAAAAAAACGCACTAGTTCCTAGCGCCACCTCATTTTTAGCAGTGATAAACTGCTAGCCCTATCGAACCCCCTGACAAAGCTTAGCAGACACTATACACCGGAGACGCTGCACGCTTAGCAGACACTGCACGCCGGAGCTCACAGCAGTCCTACTTATTCATAGTCCTACAGTCGGCCTATGGAGTGGGAGGTGCGGTCCGGGGAAGAAGCAAATGATCACTGATCACTTGTCCCACCCTGGGACAAAATAACGCTATTAAAAAAGTCCCATCCCATATAAAAATCAAAAACAACATAAAAAAGTGAAAATCAACAACAAAACATAGCATATTGGGCATCACCACGTCTGTAACCTGTACAATAAAATAAAATTGTCATGGAACCCGTACGGTGAATGATGTAAAAAAACACACATAAAATCCTCACAAAATTATGAAATTTTTACACCTGACCTCATAAAAACGGCATTATAAGTAACATTTACCCGACATGATACCAAGATGTCCCGCAAAAAATAAACTCTAAAACAGTTCTGTAAACAAAATAATAAAAAAGTTATGCCCACTAACACCTAGGGGCACCAGGACGTTATAGTATGCTGCTCTACAATGAAAAAGTATTGCAGAGCAGTGTATCGCTGGTTCAAGTTCAAGCATGTATAAGTAAAAAAAAAAATGTAAAAACACTTAACACTACACATTAGAATAAATAAATACATGAAAATATAAGCCCCTAAAATGTCACTTTCCCATAAAAGCACTTAATAAAGTATAAGAAACACTTAAAAACCCCGCATATTTGGTATTGCCGCGTCCGTAACAATCTGTATAATAAAACAGAATCGTTACTGGACCCGCACGGTAAACGCCGGAGGAAAAAATGCAAAAACCTTCCGGAAAAAGATAATTTTTAATTAATACCCTATAAAAAATGCTCTAAAAAGGGTTTTTAAAAATGTTATGCACTCTACAATAAGCCCACTTAAAAGAACAACTCTTCTCGCAAAAAATAAGCCCCCTAACCAGATTTGTCAGCCGAAAAATAAAAAAGTTATGCATATGAAAAGATGGTGATGCTAAAATGAACAAGATTTTCTTCAAATTACGGTAGTATTTATTCAGTACAATTGAATAAAATACAAAGCCCCCCACATATTTGGTATCCCTGCGTCCGTAACAATCTGCATAATAAAACAGAATCCTTATTAGATTCGCAAAGTGAAACCCATTAAAAAAAACTTCCAAAAAAGGATAATTTTTAATACCCTATTAAAAATGCTCTAAAAAGTGATTTAAAAAATGTTATGTACTCTAAAATAAGACCACTAAAAAGAACAATCCTTCTCGCAAAAAATAAGCCCTTTAACAGATTTGTGAGGCGAAAAATAAAAAAGTTATGCATATGAAAGATGGTTATGCTAAAATACCAGACATGATGCCATAGAATAAAAATAATATACTATTTTTATGGTATGGTTAACGGTCAAAAATAAAACGCATAAATTTTCCTAAAAATTGATGATTTTCATTTCCTCCACCAACAAAGAGTTAATAAAATCTCACCAATTAGCTATAGATGCCCCAAAATTACATACCAGAAAAGTGCATCTCATGTGGCAAAAGAAATAAGCCCCTATAGGTCCACATTAAAAAAAGAAAAAAATTGTATAACCTATACAATGTGACATAGCAAATCTGATCTGGATGGCGCCTGCTTCCCTCCTATGCCCGGCCGTGCGCCCATACAGCAGGTCACCACCACACATGGGGTATCGGTGTACTCGAGAGAACTTGGGTATCAAACTTTGTGGAGCCTTTTTTTATTTAATCCATTGTAAATGTTTAATTTTCCACCCAAAATGAGCGTATTGTGAAAAAATATTACAATGTGTAGACTGCACCTCCATTTTGTTTTAACCCCTGTATAACACCTAAAGGGTTAACAAACTCCTTTAAAGTGGTATTTCATACGTTGAGGGGTGTAGTTTCCATAATGGAGTAAGTTACGAGTCTTGCTATTATTTATGCCTCTCAGTGTTCCTTAGAAGTTGAGCAGGTCCATCTAAATACGGGTTTTGGTGATTTTACAAAAAATGTGAAAAATTATACATAATTCTGAGCCTCATAACATTCTAGTAAAATATGTGTAATCTTAAAAAACCATGCCAACATAAAGCAGACATTTGGGAAATGTAAGTTATGAATTTATTTGGGTGATATGACTCTCTGCATCAAAAGTAGAGAATTTAGAACGTTGAAAATATTTTTTCCATTTTTTTTTTTTCCATAACTAAACACCAAAAGATTTCATCCAAGTTTTTAAACTAATTTGAAGTACAATGTGTCACGAGAAAACAATCTCAAAATCCCCTGGATATCTCATAGCGTTCCAAAGCTATAAGCACTTATAGTGACACAGGCCAGATTTGAAAAATGGGGCCGCGTCCTTAAGGCCAAAAGAGGCCGAGTCCCGTAGGGGTTTATACGTGGTGATGCAAAAACAAGCAAATTTCTCACAAAATGAGTTCTATATTTTGCTAAACAAGCTATATAAATGGGGTATTGCCGTAATCGTGATGACCCGTAGAATAAAGATAACACATGAACCACCACCATGAAATAGTTAATAAAATCTGATTATTAGGTATTGGATCCCCCGTAAAAGATGTACCTGAAAAGTGGATCTCATCCTCAAAAAAATATGTCCAAATGACAAAAAATAAACATTTTATAGCCTGTAAAACGTGATAAGGCAGATCTGCTCTTTCCCTTCATTGCCCAGCCGTGTTCCCATACAGCACCACACATATGGGACATCCTCATACTCTGGAGTAATTGGGTATCAAACTTTGTGTAGTTTTTCGTCATTTAATACTTTGTGACCGTTTAATTTTTGGCCAAAATTAATGCATTGTCTAAAACATATTACAGCTTGTAAATTAGACCTCTGTTTTGTTTTTACGCCTGTGAAACATGTAAAAAGTTAACACACTTCTTAAAGTTGATTTTTTTTTTTTTTTTTCACATCGAAGGGTGTAGTTTCTAAAATGGCATAATTTATAGGGTTTTACTGTTGTTTAGGCCTCTCAAAGTCACTTAATGCTGAGCAGGTGCCTCTAAATGAGAGTTTTGGCGATTTTCATTAAAATGAGAAAAACTGCACCCAAAATTCTGAACCTCGATAAGAGAGCTGATGCATAAAAAGTCATGCCAATACATAAAGAAGTAATTTTGGAAATGTTAGTTATAAAGTTACTTGGGTGCCAAGACTGAAAAGCAGAAAATTTAGAACATTGACAGTGAATAATTTTTAGAAGTTTTTGCCAATTTTCCAATGTTGATATTATCAACATTTTTCTATTCATTTGAAGTACAATCTCGTAATACCCTGGATATATTGAAGGGTTACAAATGTATGACCTTTTTATAGTGACCCAGGGCAAATGTAAAAAATCAGGCTTGGCCCTAAAGCCATAAAATGGCTTAGACCTGAAGGGTGCACGGTCTTCACTAATCTGGTGCCCCCTGCACTTTGCTCGCTGCTTCAGAATTGTGGCACGTGTAATAAGTGTGGCTCTGAATAAGCACTAACAGGCCCCTTAGTTACAGATTTTTTTCTGTCTAGTCAGACACAGTGCACCCATAACACAAAACTGGCACAGACACTTTATTAATACATGTGCAAGTAGTTTGCACATTATTCTAATAAATGTGGCCATTATATAAAGATTTGCCTCTGCATGGAGTGTCGGGAGACAAGAGGAGAGCAGTGAAAAATTTAAGACGTACAAGCTCGGAGGTGCTCTGCAGAGGGCCTAAGATTCATTTGAATATTTTAAACACCTTTATTTTTTCTAAATGTGCCCGCTCTTATCTATACTAAAATCATGGCAAAGGGGGACGGAGTGGGGAGATGAGTATAAATCTACTATTAGGGAATATGATGATAGATGTCCTTTAAAGAGGACCTGTCATCCTAAAAAAAAAAACTTCTAGGAGCTGCTTACTAAAGTAAACTAAGGTAAGCAGCTCCTAGTGCTACACCAGATGTAGCAGTGCTAAACTGCTAGCTTTATCGGAATCCTCCAGGCGCTTTCCTCCCACACCATAGGCCAGCGGTGACTTCCAGGCTTTGTGAGGAAGTCATTGCATCATCGGACCGTCTTGTCATGAGTACCCATAACCTGGGAGCACCGGACCAGGCTCACAGTGTTCCGGCGTTCTGAGGGTATGGTGCTGCAGTGTTAGCTAGCTTTATCGGAGGGAAAAGTAATTTCTCCCATCAAGAATCTAGCATAGGATTCTGTGTTCCCCTCATCTCTGAACATGTTCCATGGAAACAAACTGCGGCTGTGTTTTACAGGATCTGATCCCAAGGATAACTACCTTTTAACTACCATTTGAGATCTGTATACAATAATCTCTGAAAACCTCTGAGATGTAACTTTTCATTGTCAGGAAACGTTTGGACTACATAAACCATGCTCGGCGACTCGCTGCCGGAGATTGGACAGACCAAGATGAGGAGAAGGAAGATAAGGACAAAGAAAAAGAGGTAGATGAAGACATGGATGTGGAGCCTTGCAAGAAATTGCCCAGACATTATGCTAACCAGGTAATATACATTACATATAAATGCAGCTTTCTCATAGCCACACTTTTGCCTGAAATGTAGTGGGTTGAGTAAGCACTGGTGGGCGAATAGATGTCATAAGCTCTTCCCAATGGATCTTGGTCTCATTATGTGTGTTGTTTTATACTGAAGGGGATCATCTTAGACTCCAGCTTTCCCTGTGCTGTCCCTTTGTGGGAGTGATGGCTGTTTTCACAGACAATTTAATAAAACCTGTCAAGACTGAATGTTGCTTACTCTGTATTAAGTGATTGGTCCAATGGACCGTTACATTACCTTATTTTTATTCTCATCATTTCATGTATTTGTTACTCTTCAGCTCATGCTTTCTGAGTGGCTAATAGAAATTCCCCCGGACCTGGCAGACCTTTGGCTTCTTGTAGTCTGCCCTACTGGAAAGCGTTCTTTGGTTGTTGCTTCTCGGGTAATATGTTGTTTGTCATTGTCTTATTTTATTCTGTTGTCTTTTTAAATGTTGAGTTGAATGCAGAGGTAATATGTTTGCCTTATACCTAATACACTAATAGGATATAATTATGTGGGTTTTTTTTTATTTTTTTTTTTTTTTTTATGAGCATACATTCATTTCGTATGTATTTTGCTTCAGTATTAAGTGCTTCCCCTTTCATGTTGGATGTTAAAAGGCATTTTTTTTTTTTTTATAAATAAAAATGGTGCTATAATCTCATCTTTCCACTGCAGTACCTCTGGTCATCCCTATGTATACAGACCCTTGGAAGTGACTTTGCATAGACAGCACCCCCTACAGCCTAAGCCCTAAGACAGATTGAACACTGGTTTTGTCTGTGTGCTGTCCATTGTTTAAATGGACAGCACACAGACAAATTTATTTTTGTGGGTTCTTGTCCACTGCCATGTTTTCTAAGGCCTCCTTATTTATGATAGTTGTATTGCACCTCTCGAATGTTAGACTATCAATTGCCATTTTTGTGCTGAAAAAGCCCCACTCGGTTTATACTCGAGTGATATATATATATATATATATATAACTCAGAATTCACCATCTGGCACTGTCCCCCGGTGTCCTTCTCCTCGCAGCAGGTCTTCCGGTTCCTGGCCAGGCCTGCAGATGCACGTCCATGCGATCTGTTGGCAGAAAAACTAAGACGCAGCAGTGTTGTTGCCTGCTGACATCATAGATTCTCTGCTGGCAGATTACATAGAGGTGCATATGCAGGCCTGGCCAGGAACCTAAAGACCTGTACTAACTTAATTTTTTTTTATGGGGTAACCCTTCCATCGCCGCCAGCAAAGCTGCCTGCGGCTTCAAAAACATGAGGGCGCCTCTTGGTGAAGTTCGCTCCTCTTGGTGAAGTTCGCTCCTCCCGGTGATGTCAACCGGGGATGGCGATGTGCCTTTCGCACATTGTAATTAATGAGAAGGAAAATCCCCATAAACTGCCTTAAGGTAGTATGGCAGTAAATGGTAGGATCAATCAAACAACCTAGGGTTTATAGTACCATAGGGCAGTGATGGCAGTGACTTAGCGGTCAGTGATATATATGGCCGCTGAGCCGATGCTGGTTCATGCTCAAGATTTGAGCCGAACCGGCATCGGGAAACACGGGGTGCCGGCTGTGACTGATGCTGTGCCGGCTGGCACCCCAGTGTAACACCCGCGATCGGAGTTGTCTCCGATCGCAGGTGCTTAACCCGTTAAATGCCGCTGTCAGCGCGACTGCGGCATCTAACATGCCTCTGGGCGGTCTTCCGCCCCCGCCCCCCCCCCCCAAATCGTTTTCGGGTGGCAACGATCATTGCTATAGCATCACTGGGGTCCGATCTGGACCCCAGTGTTACCTGCAGGAACTGCCGGTTAGATGGCATCTGTGAGTGCATAGGCTGACACTGCTAATGCCCTGCAATACATAAGTATTGCAGGCAGAGGTCGCACTAACATTTTTCCAGAAGGGTAATAATACTCCTCTCAACATTTTTGAGGAGTATGAAATTTTCAGTAATACAAATATATAACTCCTAGTCATATTAATAATATGTCATGTTAATAAACTTTTGTTCCATATGACTGTTTGTTCTTTGTAATGTAATATAGTTGTATATGTCCCCTATGATTTGTAAAGCGCTACGGAATATGAAGCGCTATAGAAATAAAGATTATTATTATTATATAGGTCTATTTATAGAAGAAAATTTGTTACAGCCCCTGTTTTTATAGCTTCTTGGGACAATTATAGTACTATTTGGGGCCGACCCCAGACCCCCAACCACCCACAGAGTTGCCCAAGGCTGAAGCTGCGCCCCAGACCCCACCCACAGAGAGGGCCAGAGCTGACGCCCGCCCAAGACCCCTCCACCCATAAAGTGGGCCAGAGCTGACGGTGGCCCCAGACCCCCACCACCACCCACAGAGCGGGCCAGGGTTGACGTTGAGCCCCAGACCCCTACCATCACCCACAGAGCGGGCCAGAGCTGATGCCAGCCCAAGAACCCTCCACCCACAGAGCGGGCCAGGGCACACTCTGGCCCCAGATCCCCCCACCACCCAAAGAGCGGCCCTGCGCTGACACTGAGCCCCAGACCCCACCCACAGAGAGGGCCAGAGCCGACGCCGGCCCAAGACCCCACCACCCACAAAGTGGGCCAGGGCTGACGCTGAGCCCCAGACCCCACCCACAGAGCGGGCCAGAGCTGACGCTGGCCGCAGACACTCCACCCCCATGACCCCCTCCCCCATAGACCTGGCTGATGCCTGACACCGCTAAACTTATTAAATTTTTTTTGGGGGGGGGGGGGGGGGGGTTGGGGACATATCGCTTTTTTTAAACTGTTTAATTTTTACTTTTAATGTCATTTTTTTGGTTTTTTTTAATTACTTTTTTTTTTACTTTTTTTACTTTTAATGTCATTTTTTTGGTTTTTTTTAATTACTTTTTTTTTTTTTTTACAAGGTCGCATGTGTTCCCTGCTAAACTTATATATAGATCACAGATAACAGTGACCTAATGGTAACAGTCTATTGGATCACTGTTATCAGTGATCTGTATACAGAGTTATGCAGGGAGGATGCATATAGCACCTTCCCTGCAGCCTCTCACTGTATACAGGGGCTGCTCTGGCTACAAGATTGGGCTGTCACATAGACAGCCCAATCTTGTTCATAGCTCTGTGTGCACAATCACACACGGCCATGGGGGGGGATGGGCGGAGCTACTCACTGCTTCAGCCCGCGGCCGATGTAGAACGTCATGTGACCTGTGCTCCGGTCACATGACTTTCCATCGGAGCCGCTAGATAGCTGGGCAGGAGAGGAGGGACTGCACTATATTGTGGGTGTTGCCGAGTGTTGCGGCGTGAGCTGCGATCCTGGGCAGCAAGCGCCGGCAGCCAAGCACCCAGCCGGCAAATAACTACCAAGCGTATTTATACGCTTGGCGGTTTTTTGGAAGGGTAAATCAGCCTCTACAAGCGTCATAGACGCTTGTAGAGGCGTTATCGCGATCTCTGATTGCAGGGTATTATCATGAACAAGCAATCAGATGATTGCTTGTTCATGTCCCATGGTAAAAAAAAGTGAAACAGTAAAAAAAAAAAAATTATTCAATAAAAAAAATAAAGTAATAAATCACTAAAAATGCCCAAAAGCCCCAAAACATATAAAGAGACATATAACTAAAAAAAAGTCTAAATCATAACACAAAGCCCACATATATAGTATCACCACGTCCGTAACAACCCATAGAATAAAACTAAATAATTATTGATGATGAACGCCGTAAAAGAAAACTGTTATAAACCCTACAAAAATTATGATTTTTACCTATTCAATCCCACAAAAAATGCTATAAAAAGTGATCAAAAAAACATATGTACTCTAGAATGATACTGGTGCAAAGTACAACATGCCCCGCAAAAAACAAGCCATCAACCAGCTCTGTAGCCAAAAACGTAACAATGTTATGCCACTTGGAAGACGGCGATACATAAATGATAGATTTTTTCCCCACATTAGGGTTTTATTTGACAAATTTAGTAAAACGTAAGAAAATATATTCATGATTGGTATCCCCGTAATCGTATCGACCCATAGAATAAAGATAACATGATTATTAGTCTATACGGTGAACACCAAAAAAAAAGCAAAAATCTAGTAAAGAATTGATGCTTTTCTACTCCTGCTCTCAAAAAGAAGTTCCTAAATTTTCAACAATAGGTGATACCAACGCCAAAATGGTAACACTGGAAAAAGCATCTCACCCACATGTGGGTGGTCTCTGTAATCGGGAGAAATTGTGGAACAAATTGTATGGTGGGTTTTGTATTTTTATCTTTTGGAAATGTGTAAATTTTAGGGCTAAATGAACGTATAACCGGCACAATTTGACCATTCTAAATGTCGCCTCCATTTTGATGTAATTACTATGAAGATCTCAAGGGGTTAACAATCTTCGTAAAATCTGTTTCTTGATAGCTTGAGGGGTGCAGATTTTAAAATGGGTAGATTATATAGGGGGTTTTGATGATAATTTTGTAAAATTTCATTCAAAACTGTATTTATCCCCAAAATAGTCAATTCTGAAAATCCGGAAAAGCGATATTCGATTTGTAACCTGCGCGACATCAAAATAAATTATCCGGACATTTCAAAAATGGTGAAATTGTAAAGTAGACATATGGGAAATGTTATTCAGCAACTTATTTAGGTGGTAAATCTATCCGCCTGAAAACGCAATGATTTCGAATTTCAAAAATGGCAGATTTTTCAAAATATTCATCATATTTTCTTTTTTTTGTAAACCAACACAAAAATTATCAGCCATTTACAACTAAAATGAAGTACAACATGTGGGGAAAAAACAATCTCATAATCGCTTTGATAAGTAAGTGTTCAAAAGTTATAACCATATAAAGCGACGCAAGTCAGAATCCAAAAAATGGGACTGAGCCTTAAGCTGTAAAATGGCTGCGTCCTTAAGGAGTTAATCTGTAACTTTGCTACGTGTTCTTCCACATCTTTCAATCGTATCAGCCACCTGAGGCAACCAATACAGTTGAAAGAAGGAGGGTAAATTCAGACTCGTCGTAGCTTCTCTCCAGGGTCTCTCTGTAGAGGAAGAATGGTTGGTCCACAATGAGAACCTCTAAAGATATTGCAGTTCTGTCAACACCTTTTCACTTTTCCTGCAGTTCCAAGCAGTCAATGAAGTGTCGCTTTAAAATAGCGCTGAGAGCAGAATCTCTTAAATTGCCGGAAGCTTTGGTGGATTTGGTCATATTTGGTGAACTCTGTCCTGGAGTGTGATGGTCTGAGTGCTCACAGAAAGGGCTCTGAGTGCCACCTCTGGCACCTGTGCCATAGGTTCACCACCACTGCCCTAGGGAGTCTGAAAAATAGTTAAAAAAGTTTTTAATTCGCCCCCTTTCCCTAGAAGTCATATATATATAAACAGTGAACAAGTTGGGTAAAAATCTCTAAAAAAAAATTTCTATAAAAAGTGATTAAAAGTCTGTACAGTCCTAAAAATAGAAGCATTGAAAACGTCATCGAAAGTTGCAAAAATATGACACCACCCATATCTCTGTACACCTAAGTATGAAAAAGTTATTAGCGCCAGAAGATGGCAAAAAAATAATAATTTATATATAGGAGGTTTACATTTTTGTAAATGTATGAAAAGATTATAAAAACTATACAAATTTGTTATCCCCATGATCGCACCAATCCAAAGAATAAAGTAGACCTGTCATATGGGGCGCATAGCGAAAGCCGTAAAATCCAAACCCACAAGAAAATGTCGCAAATGCCCTTTTTTTTTTTTTTTCCTCACCAATTTCACTGCATATGGAATTTATTTCCCGCTTTCCAGTACACAGCATGAAATATTAAATACCATCATTATGAATAGCAATTTGTTATGCAGAAAACAAGCCCTCACACAGCTCTCTAACTTTTTAAATTTTTCCATTTGAAGGTGGGGAGTGAAAAATTGGGGCACTCCGCAGTGGACATTTTATTATTGAGGTGCCTGCATTTCCCACCCTTAGCTTATACTCGAGTTTTTTGAGGGTACCTTGGCTTATACTTTGGTCGGCTTATACTCAAGTATATATGGTATTAATGGTGTATAATTAAATATACAGCTTCTCCTTATGTATTTTTTTTTGATCTGCCAATACTTGCGCTCTGTGTTCACCACTTAGCAGCAGTATTGCAGTATACCGTATTTATTGCTGATTGTTTCTTTTCTGCACTCTTCATTAGGGTTCTACTGCAGCTTATACAAAAAGTGGGTATTGTGTGAAAAGGTTTCCCTCTTTACTACCTGGAGGCAATCGGCATAATAGTGCTAGTGGTAAAGGTAAGTTCAGTTAATAGTTTATTAAACAAGATGTGTTTTTAACCGGTTCGCGACCGCCCGCCGTGTATTCACGGGCTGAGCCCTCTCCATAGCCGGTAAGTCTTTGCTGCATATTGGGTGTTTTCACAGCATGGGCTGCCGGCAGCCTCAAACAGATAGCGGCGCATGGGCGCCGCCATCTTACCTGGGATCGCCGCTCCCCGTGACGTCATCGGGAGGCGGCGATGCGTCTCCATGGTAGCCTCGGGTCTTCCGAAGACCCGAGGCTATTTCGTTTTAACCCCTTCATTACAATGTGCTGATAGCACATAGTAATGAATGAGGAAGAAAATCTGTAGTATGGCAGTATATGATAGGATCGATCAGACAACCTAGGGTTAAAGTACCCTAGGGAGTCTGAAAAATAGTATAAATAAAAATAAAAAAAGGTAAAAAAAAATTATAATAAAAAACCCAAAAATTTCAAATCACCCCCCTTTCCCTAGAACTGACATAAATATAAATAAACAGTAAAAATCATAAACACATCAGGTATCGACGCGTCCGAAAATGCCCGATCTATCAAAATATGATAACGGTTTTTCAATGCGTTTAACCCCGTAACGGAAAATAGCGCCCAAAGTCGAAAATGGCACTTTTTTGCCATTTTGAAAAATCTAAAAAAATCTATAAAAAGTGATCAAAAGGTCGTACAGTCCTAAAAATTATATCATTGAACATATTATCAAATTTCGCAAAAAATGACACCACCCACAGCTCTGTACACCATAGTATAAAAAAGTTATTAGTGCCAGAAGTTGGCAAAATCAAAAAAATTATTTTTGTACAGGTTTTAATTTTTGTAAATGTATGAAAACATTATAAAACCTATACAAATTTGGTATCCCCTTAATCGTACCGACCCAAAGAATAAAGTAGACATGTCATTTGGGGCGCTCAGTGAAAGACGTAATATCCAAGCTTACAAGAAAATGGCGCAAATGCGTTTTTTCACCATTTTCATTGCATTTGGAATTTTTTTTCCCGCTTCCGAGTACATGGCATGGAATATTTAATACCACATTATGAAGTGCAATTTGTTACGCAGAAAACAAGCCATCGCACAGCTCTTTACGTGTAAAAATAAAAAAGTTATAGATTTTTGAAGGTGGGGAGTGAAAAATGGACATGAAAAAACAGGAAAGGGCCCGGTCCTTAACCGGTTAAGTATTCAACTACATTGTATTGAATTTTTTGTCTTTAAAAGGAACAATTTTGACCATGTAACTGCAGATAGTGTACAGTAGCAGCCCTGGAGATCTGTGTAACCATTCCACAGCAGAACTGTGGAAAATGCATTCATATTCCCGCATTGTAGTCAGACTGCACCTGCGTGAGACCTGTTCACCTACTGCTGTACTCAGTCACTGCTGTAGCCTGCTTCTGGTCTGTTTGAGGATTATTTCAAAATCTATAACCTAAATATCTTGATGGGTTAATTTAATTTTTCATTAATTTCAGATTATACTATTCTGGACTGTATATACAATGAGGAGTCTCGAACATATTATGTGTTGGATGTCATGTGCTGGAGAGGACACCCAGTGTATGACTGCCAAGTAAGTTTCCATTCCACATTGTGGAATGATGCTGAGGATATTGTACAGAATTTTACTTGAATTTAATAAGGCCTTCCTGTGTTTTGTTAGACTAACAGCATTAATTGGTCTGTTTAAATTAAACTGAGTTTCATTGACTTTCCAAAATTTTATGGTAAATTGTTTTGCCATAGCAAAATTCCTTGTATGGCTTCCTTGTAATTTAAAGTGTAACCGTCATTTCAAAAAACTTTTGATATGTTGTAGGGCAGGTAATTTTAAGCCCTTTTGCAATTGGATTAGTTACCCGAATCTTGCTCCTTCCTCTTGTATTCTGCAGACTTCCCCTGGATATCAGTAATCTCACATATGTCTGTTACTATGAACATTCCGTCTTCAGAAAGAAGCTGAGACTATGGAGGAAGAGACACCCCCCCCCCCCATCTCTCTCCCTGCACACAGCTGATTACCTCATGTCTCACTGCCCCAGCACTGCATGTGCAGGGAGAAGCCCTCACTAATGTAGTATCAAAACACCTACACTCTTATCTCTCCTCAGCTTTCCCTACACTTGTATATAAGTAAATAATCCACACAGACACGAGATAAAGATCGCAACCCCTCCCCCATCACCTCACACAAGGAAGTGGCAGGAGACACTCTCTGCAAGCTGTGCTGGAGTTTTACATAGATGGATAGATGGATATAGACACATGCATAGATCGATAGGAGATAGAAAGATATGACATGGATAAATAGATACATACATACATATGAGGGATAGATAGATATGGGATAGATAGCTTTGGTGTCATTGGTCAGCAGCAGGCACTTGTGATGAGGTGACAGGAGGCAGGTCCCACCTCCGTCTTGCTGATGGGCCAAAAAAGGTACTAAATGAAGACCGAGAGGCAAAATACTTTGAGGAATCATTCCCAGGGACACCTGGAGCAGAATTGCGTATTTTAGGGTTTGTTTGGTTTTTTTGCTCAGAATGACGGTTACACTTTAAATGTAGCAGTAGATATCGAGCAAACACATTGTAATTGGCCCAAATTACATTCATTTACGTTACTTCGCAATAGGTTTAATCCAAAAAGCATACTGATAAGATGGTTGGCTGGTCCCACTTTGGCCCCAGGTTTGGCCAACAAATCTTATTGTGTTTAACCTCTTTATCATGATTGCCTGGCAAGCATGAAAAATATTCTATGTTGGTGAAATCTGTAATGAAAACCTTTGTTTGTGTGTAATATATATATAATATATTAGTTCTGCTCTGCAAGATGCTAGTTCCTGGCTTACCTAACCGTTCTAAAATACTGCATAAATCGGTATGAGGAATAACAAATTTGCTAGTACTGTATATACTTGCGTATAAGCCAACCCGAGTATAAGCCGAGACCCCTAATTTTACCATCAAAAACTGGGAAAACCTATTGACTCGAGTATAAGCCGAGGGTGGGAAATGCATTGGTCGCAGACCCCACCAGTATGTATACAGCCTGCCCCCCAGTATGTATACAGCCTGCCCCCCAGTAGTATACATCTCTGGTGTATATATCTGGTGGCCCCGACGTGCAGCACTGCTCCCCCGATGTCCGCGCGGGTCCTCTTCTGGCTTCGGCGCCCGTCTTCTGTCTTCAGTAACTTCGTGCTGGGCGCCGCCATTGTTCTCCCCCGGACGGCGCCTAGTATTACACGCCGCTGCTGACGTCATACTAGGCGCCGCCCGGGAGGAGAACATGACGGCACCCAGCACAAAGTTGGAGAAGAAAGAAGACGGGCGCGGAACCAGAAAAGGACCCGCGCGGACATCGGGGGAGCAGCGTTGCAGGTCGGGGCCACCAGAGTGTGAGTATATAAGTTTATTATTTTTTAAATATTTTTTTAGTATATTTGTGTGTGTATTGACTCGTGTATAAGCCGAGGGGACGTTTTTCAGCACATTTTTTGTGCTGAAAAACTCGGCTTATACACGAGTATATACGGTAGTTATTCCCTATGTTGGCGTGTGTGATTTTTGATTCTCCCCTCCATGTATTACATATTTTCTTATATTCACTTGCACTATTGACTTGTTTTAATAAAAGTCAGTGACCATTTAAGTTACCATCTTTCCATTTGCTCTATGCTTATGTTTTTTTCTTAGACTGACTTTAGGTTTTATTGGTTGGAATCAAAATTGGAGGAAGAAGAAGGACTAAGTGTTATTTCCAAGACCAACTCTGTAAGTAGCATGCAGGGGTGTAACCTGAGGCAGCACCCCTTAGTAGACTTCTGAATGGGGCCCCCCATCTAATTTAAAACCAAATATACATATTTGTACTAGCACATTTATATGCTGACTTATGCAAGCGTTTATATATACACACACAATTTATGTACTTTTTTTTATACAAATGCATATATACATGTCTACACTCATAAGCACACATTTGACTCGTATATACATTTATACTCGTACATACAGCATATACACCTCATATATGCACATATAGTGAATATACATCATATACTTAGACATACAGTGTGTGTGTGTGTATATATAATATAATCACACCATAAATACAGTATAAACACACCATATATGCACATACTGCATATACACACAAGTACAGCATTTACACAGCAGTTGCATATATACATACAGCATATTCACGCGTAAAGCACACACAACATACAAATATATATGTGTGTGTGTGTGTGTATGTGTGTGTGTGTGTGTAATATATATATATATATATATATATATATATATATATATATATATATATATATATATTTTATATTAATGTGTGTGTGTTTAAGCGAAAGAATAGTAATTGTAGCAGTGGCCCCCAACCTGTACACGTAGCCCTGATATTATGATGGAAGCATGTTATTACTCTTCTGTAGTTATCATATCAGCATGTATATCTTTTTGTAATAACTATATACCGTAAGTTGCCCTCCTGTCCTCCTTTATACAGAAGGCAGTTTTAGTACTTGAGGTATTGCCATCTAGTGATGGAATATCACAAGGATATGTCATAACTATGATTAATTGGATTTACTTGCATTTAACAACTTGAGTTTCCTTCACTGATATTGGCAAGGGCATTTATGTACATGTAACAGTAGCTGGTGATGTGACACAATAAATCACTATCTTTGTGGATTGTTGGACCCCCACTATCAAAAAGCAATGGAATATCCTTGCAATATGCTATTCTTTATATATTTTTCTTTACGTGAATAGCACTTAAATACTATAAAACTTCCATCTATTGGGACCCATCACTGGCCACTGACTTTGATTAAATGTATTTGCCCTATTTTGTTTACAATGCAGAAATGTGTGTTTAATTTAGATTTTTTTTATTATTAATTTTTATCATTTTCTGTAGTTCAAGTTTGTTGGCCTACAGAATTTCCCCTGCTCTTTGGATTCCATTCAAAGTGTTCTCACTCAGACCTATTCCTACAAGGTATTGTATGCATGTATTTGGTTACATGAAATCTTTTTCAAATAACTCTGTGATAGGCCCATTGAAGTAAAATGGTATAATAATCCAGTTTTGCATATTAACTAGCCTCATATATTCATATAAATGTAGCTGAATGTTGTGAATATTGCCTACCTTGTAGATCGGTGAGGATCTCGGTGATGAGGACCCCCATGGATCACGAGAATGGGGATTCGATGTACCCCCTGTTGAATCCCAAGGTGATAGCCGAGTGCCAAACACAGCAATCTCCGTCAAATCCATATCGATGACCGGGGCAGCCCACGCATGCGCAACCTAGTGCTCCGGTCATCTTTGGGTTCGATGGGGGTACACCGTGATCCGTGGGGGTCCCATCACTAAAACCTCCACCGATCAGCACGTTTAGGCTCTATCCTGTATAAGGTCTAACTTGCTACAATGGAACAACCCCTTTAAGTGACTCTTAGGAATGATTTACATGGAAATCTGTTGAAGAAAAAACATATTTTTTCCATGTGGTTATTTCATAACAGTATTTCGCAGCATACAGTACTTTGGGTCGTTTGCTGTCTGCATGTGGTATATTGTAGACGCGTTCCAAAAATACAGCTTTGTAATGAGACCATATTCTTTTATGTTTTTTTTTCATTTCTAGGTGGATGGGCTCTTATTTTACCACATGCACACTCACTATACCCCAGGAAGTACTCCTCTGGTTGGTTGGCTACGTCCCTATATGGCACCTGAAATTTTAGGATTTCCTCCCCCACCAGGACCTCTTGCAGAGAAGCCAGCATATGCACAAGAGCAAATGCGACAAATTCTTGAACACAAGAAAGATGGAAAAGGAGCAGCAGAGGGTGGACGTTATGAACTGGAACATCTGTCAACAATAGCTATGTCTTAACGTGTGTGATAGACTGCTGGTCTCTGCTTACTGGAATTGAATCCATAGTCAGTATTGCCATTCAACACTGGTTCAACTTAAGGGCTCAAGCACAGGAACGTGTTCATGAGCCCTAAGGCAAAGTCGATTGGTTGCTGCCATACCTGTGCTTTGACCTGATAGTGGATTGTTCCTGGACTTTACATTGAGCAAATATACAGTGGTGCACGGTTTATAAACCTGGAACATTCATTTTCTAATGTAGTTTTTTTTTTTTTTTTTTTTTAAATAAAATAAATTGTCGAAAATGACTTTGGATTTTACTTGTCGGTAACTTCTCTCTATTGCTTATGTTCTCTAGAATATGAGGCATAGGTGAACTGGATGTAGCATTGGTTTCATGTGCATAGTGTTTTTAACATGAACTAGTATTGTAGTGTAAATCTGTAAAGACTCCCTGAATTCCATTACATTCCAATGCAATTTACCTCAAAGTACCTAAGGGTCCTAAGGGATATTGTGCAAAAAGTCCTTGGGAGATAACATTATCTTGATAATCCATTAGGTTATAAAGTCATTGCGCACTTGGTTTGGAAACATTTATGTGATCTATAGAACTCCTCTGGGTGAAGAGCTTTCTAGAGAAATCTTCTGGGTGACTTTTGCCCTAAAGGGGTTTGCCCATGAAAAAAATTCTCAAATTCCAATCCCCTAGTTATGTTTGCACAATAAAGATCATTTTTAACACTTGATTTTACAATTTTATTGCTGTTTTAGCTCCTATCACTCCCTCAGCTATCTCTAAGCAGACGCATTATGATCCTTCTTTTGCTATGAGATGCTGTTCTAACAATATGCTTAGATTATCAGGCTGCAGAATTATCTACACTTTTATTTAGCTTCTGGACATTCTATTAGTATCTGGCACAGAATACTCAGCTCTTCCTCATCTCGGCCACAACATGCACATCTGCTGTGCCACCCCCATGGATAAAGACCTTATTTGTCTTTAGCTTTTTTTCTCCTCACGCTGTTGCCGGCAGGTGTGTGTCCGTGTTTGTGTCAGAGAGGAGAACAATAAATGTCGACCTTAAAGTGTAACCGTCATTTCAAAAAACTTTTGATTATGTTGTAGGGCGGGTAATTTGAAACCCTTTTGCAATTGGAATAGTTAAACGATTCTTGCTCCTTTCTCTTGTATTCTGCAGACTTCCCCTAGATGGCAGTGACTGCTCAGATAGCCGTTACTATAGACATTCCGTTGTCAGAAAGAAGACTACGGGCAGGAGACACGCCCCCCCCTCACACTCCCTGTACACAGCTCATCACCTCATGGCTCAGTGCTGCAGCAGTCATGTGTCACTACTCCAGCACTGTCATGTGCAAGGAGAATCCCTCACTAAATGTAGTAACCAAGCACTTCATCTTCTCTTTCCTCAGATTTCCCTACACTTGTGTATAACAAATAATCCACACAGACAAACTGCAGCCCCCCTCCCCCCATCACCTCACACAAGGAAGTGGCAGAAGACAATCTCCAAGTCACAAGCTGTGCCCTATTGTGCTTTACTGGAGTGTTACTTGGGTAGGTAGGTAGATAGACAGATAGATATGATATAGATAGGATATAAATAGATAGGAGATTAAGATATGAGATAGAAAGATAGGAGGGATAGATAAATAGGAGATGGATAGATAAATGGATGATCGATAGATATAGGAGATGGAAAGATGGCTAGCTAGCTCTGGTGTCATTGGTCAGCAGCTTGAGCTTGTGATGAGGTGACAGGAGTCAGGCTCCGCCCCTTCATCTTGCTGATTGTAGTTTTTTGAGAGCTGGAAACCATGGTTGCTATGGGCCAAAAAAAGGTTCTCAATGAGGACAGAGAGGGAAAATACTTTGAGGAACGATTCCCAGGGACACCTGGAGCAGAATTATGTATTAGTTTTTTTTTTTTTTTTTTCTCAGAATGATGGTTACACTTTAAAGAGAACCCGTCAGGCAAAGTAACCCCCCTAAACTGAATATATTTTCATAAACTGCAATTAGAGAGCATTGCCTCTATCCCTTCATTGTCCCTCTACATGCCTGTAAACTTAAGGAATGAGATCCTAAAGCTGTATGCAAATGACCTGTGAAATGTCCAATGAGTCATTAGCATATTCAAGCTCTCCGGCTTATTCATGAGTGGGAGGCACAGCCACACCCCCAGTACATGACTGACAGCCTGTATAATGATGTGAGGTATAATGGTGTAATGGCTCCTCCATGTGCTTGCTGGTGCCCCCTGCAGCATGTGTGCGCGTGTATAGGAGAGATACAACAGCTCCAGGCAGCCATGTTATAGCAGAACGTGTCAGGTACTTGTGTAGCTGATGTCTGTGTCTCTCACATGTGTATAGCAGGACATGTCAGGTACTTGTGTAGCTGATGTCTGCTTCTATGTGTATTAGGAGGATGCAGCATGTCAGCAGATGCAGCACACACACTAACAATGCTTTACTATACATTACACACAGACATGAGCAGGGGGAGGGGTAACAGGAGTGACATCACTGCCTCCGACCGTGTGACCGGCCTCATTTACATAATAAAGAATAGATGATTTTATAATGATTAATGTATGAATTGACTAGATAAAGGCTGTGATGGATCCTTGTGAGCTGCTCCAACAGGTAGTGGTGACAGGACAAGTGACACAGACCTGATGACAGGTGTCCTTTAAAGTCAGACTGATAGACACGTTGGAATTATATAAGTAAAATGCTTTATTTTTGTTAGTAACAGTTAATTAGATTTTTATTTTGTTATCCTGTGTATATTTAAGAATCTTGTCTTCATGTGAATACCCCTTTTAAATGTAAATCTTGATATAAACCAAAGCGAGACCATTCTTTTCTTTTGTTAACGTGCCTGAGCTTACTTGAATATTGAGTGGAAAGGATACAATCTGGGGAGAATGAAAGGGGGATATTAGGTAAAATCCATAAGGAGACTGCAACCCACTCAGAGATTTATCAGAAGTATCTGACAGCAAAACTTTTCTAGTTGCTCGTGGCAATCAGATTGTTTCCATTGCTATATCCAACCCAAAATCTGTAATGAATCTGCTTGGACTTCAAGGGTAGCTGCAGTAATATGTAGAAAACCATGAAACTAAACGCATTAAAAGGAAATCTACCTCAAAATCCATCCTTCTAAACTAGAGATATAAGTTTATAGATCCAGGCACCATGACTTATTTGTTATCCATGGCCTCCTTCCTTCTAAAATCAACTTGGGAGACTTTAACTTTCTAAACTTTCTAAATATAAACTGGGGTCGGGACTCTTCTTCATCTGTGAAGGGGAGACACTTTATCAACTTTCTGCAGGATAATTTTGTGGTATAGCTTGTAGAAGATCCCACAAGAGGTGATGCTTTGTTGGACCTTTCTAGCAATGTGGAGATTGTCCTTAAAGGAAACCTACCACTTGAAGTGGCAGGTTTCCGATGGCAATACTGAGCACCAGCTCAGGGTAAGCTGGTGCCGGAGCTTATTTTAGTGTTTTAAACCGCGGTACCGCGGTTTAAAACACTTTTTAAACTTTATAGCAGGCGCAGGCAGGTACGCGCTCGGCGCTTACCATGCGCGCGGCTCTCATTCACTTCCTATGTAGCCACACGCACGGTAAGCTCCGAGCGCGTACCTGCCTGCGCCGGCTGTAAAGTTTAAAAAGTGTTTTAAACCGCGATACCGCGGTTTAAAACACTAACTAAAATAAGCTCCGGCACCAGCTCACCCTGAGCTGGTGCTCGGTATTGCCATCGGAAACCTGCCACTTCAAGTGGTAGGTTTCCTTTAAGCGATCATAAAATAATTATTTTCCTCAAACTGTAAAAAGAAAAAACATGTTGGAAAATCAAACATTTTAATTTTAAGAAGGCTAATTTTCCGAAATTTGTGGCTGCACTACAGGACATAGACTGGGATCAGATACTGTCACGTGATGACACTAGTGTTAAATGAGAGACATTCAAATCTATACCGGGTCATTCGAACAAGTACAGACGGGCTAGACTACACTCCATATGGTTTATAGCAGGGGTAGGGAACCTATGGCTTGGGAGCCAGATGTGGCTCTTTTGTTGGCTGAATCTGGCTCTCAGACAGATCTTTAATAAATAGTGATGGCTGCTGTGTCTCTTAGACTGATCACTGGACACAGCAGCGATGTTACTGCTGCCTACGTCCTTTGTACGACCCAGGTGCCATCGCCACCATCATCTAAGCCTGGGTCACAGAGAAGAGCGTGAGAGCGATGAGGAGCTGGCTGAAAGGAGCGCTGATAAGTAAATATTCTTTTTTTTTTTTTTTTTTTGCTTGTACTTCCTATCTACTGGGGGGCATGTGCTGTGGCTACCGATCTACTTGGGGGCATATTCTGTGGCTACCTATCTACTGGGAGTATGTGATGTGGTTACCTAACTACTGGGTGTATGTGATGTGGTTACCTATCTACTGGGAGTATGTGATGTGGCTACCTATCTACTGGAAGTATGTGCTGTGGCTAGCTATATATTCTGCAGGCGTTTTCGGTGGGGACACCTATCTACTTGGGGGCATGTGCTGGGGCTACCTATATACTGGGGGGCATTGTTGTGACTACATATCTCCTGGGGGGGGCACCCATGACACTGGGACTACCTATCTACTGTTGGGGCATGTTCATACGGTACGGCTCTTACAGAATAACATTTTAAAATATGTGGTGTTCATGGCTCTCTCAGCCAAAAAGGTTCCTGACCCCTGGTTTATAGCTACAGTTAAAAGGGCAATTAATGGTAAAAAGAGGGCATTCAAAAAATATACATCTGACGGGTCAATAATTACAAAACACTTGCTAATGGAGTTGTGGTCAATGATTCCTAATCAGAATGGCCACCAGTTATAAGTGGTGTTCCCCAGGGTTCTGTGCTTGGCCCACTACTATTTAATTTAATTATTGATGATACAGAGGTAGGAATTAATATTGTCTATTGTTTCAGATGCCACCATACTGTGTAAAGTAATACAGTGGAGGATGTTCATAGGCTGCAGGGTGACAAACTGAGTGCCAGCAAGACAAGGGGGATACTGTCTCAGTCTGGGGAAAACAAGGTTTAATCACCAGAGGTGACAGGGATTCTTTACTGTGAGAACTGTAAATCTGTGGAATAGTCTGCCTCAGGCGCTGGTCACAATAGGGACAGCAGAGACGGTCTAGATGCCTTTTTACACCTAAATAACACAGACAATTATGTTATATTGAATTTTTTCAGCTAAATCCCTTCCTCGTCCAATCCTTTCCCTTCCTTGGTTGAACTTGGACAAATGTTTTTTTTTTCGCTATTCCCTGACACGCTGTGTCAATACCTGAGAGCATGCAGTGCCAGCCAACCTTTCTCCCTACTACGATCTGTGTTTGACAAAGGCCTATGTTTGGCCGAAACGTCACTAATTTGAATATGATCGCTTACTTGTAAATAAACTATTCACTTGGCATAATATATTCCAAAGGAGTGCTTCGATTATTCGTTCATTTTGTAGTATTTGGGGCGGGAACCCTAATCCTACCTAGCACCAATAATATTCTAGGTGCAACCGCACACATCTATTAATTTCTATATGTAGTATGGCAGTATATGGTAGGATCTATCAGACAACCTAGGGTTAAAGTGCCATTGGGGGTCTGAAAATTATTAAAAAAAAAAAAATTTCAAATAAAAAAAAGCTTTCAAATCACTCCCCTTTCCCTAAAATCATTTATAAATATGAAGAGTAAAAATCATAAACATGTTAGGTATCACGTGTCTAAAAATCTCTGACCTTTCAAAATATAATGCAGGTAGTCCCCAGGTTACATAAAAGCTAGACATTCGTGGCACTCACCCGTTCGAAGTTTCTTTATTTTGATTTCAGAGTAAAAGCAGTCCGACATGGTTCAGCCAAAGTGGGGCAGAGGTGGGAGCAGCGGGTCACACCCTTTATCTTGTCAATTTATACATTCATCATTGTAAAATCATCTTTTCTTTATTATGTAAATGCAGCTGGTCACATGGTCAGAGGCAGTGCTACCCCTGCTCATGTCTGTGTGTAATGTAAGCATTGCTGGTGTCTGTCCTTTATCTGCTGACATGCTCTGTCCTCCCATACACATGTGTTAGACACAGACATCAGCTACACATGTACCTGACATGTTCTGCTATACACATGTGAGAGACACGGACATCAGCTGCACAAGTACCTGACATGTTCTGCTATAACATGGCAGCCAGGAGCTGTTGTATCTCTCCTATACACACACAGGCTGCAGAGGGCACCAGCACCAGGAAGCACATGGAGGAGCCATTACACCATTATACTTCACACCATTATACAGGATGTCAGTCGTGTGTATAGGAGTATCTCATACACACAGGCTGCAGGGGCCGCCAGCACCAGGAAGCACATGGAGGTACCATTACACCATTATACATCACACCATTATACAGACTGTCAGTCATGTGTATAGGAGTATCTGATATACACACAGGCTGCAGGGGGTGTGGCCGCCAGCACCAGGAAGCACATGGAGCAGCCATTACACCATTATACAGACTGTCAGTCAAGCACTGGAGGGTGTGGCTGTGCCTCCCGCTCATAAATAATCTGGACAGCTTGAATATGATAATGACTCATTGGACATTTCACAGGTCATTTGCATACAGCTTTAGGACCTCATCCCTTAAGTTTACAGGCATGTAGAGGGACAATGAAGGGATAGAGGCAATGCTTTCTAATGGCAGTTTATGAAAATATGTTTAGTTTAGGGGGTTATTTTGCCTGACGGGTTCTCTTTAACCCCTTTCCGACATTGGATGTAGTACTACGTCAGGGGCGGCAAGGACTTGCCGTATCGTGACGTAGCACTACGTCCAGTGTCTGGCAGCGGCTGCCGAACTAAATTTCCTCTGATCTTCGACGTTAACCCCTTACACGCTGACCACGATGTGCAAGGGTCCTCTATACTAGATCGGACACATAGGGGCCGTGGCTTAGAACGCAGCCACGGAGTCAGCCAGTTCCGCCCTCGGACCCACTTACCCGGGGGGGGGGGCGTGGCTCTGATCGCAGCCACAGGGTCGGTCAGTGCTGCTCGAACCCACTTGGTGAACGCTGTAGAAACAAAACCCCAAAAACTTGCAAAAATTTACATTTCTCATAAAATCCATTCACAAAAATGTTCCAAAAAGTTAACAAAAAAAGTTATGTACGCCAAAATGATACCACTGAAAAGGACAACTCAATATGTAAAAATATCAATCTGTGAACCAAAAATTGGGTATCAAAGTTTGTGGAGCGTTTTGGTATTTTATCCACTGAAAATTTGTACATTTAAAAAAAAAACCCATTCATTTAACCAAAAAATGTTTAAATTTCTAAATTGCACCGGATTTTGTTTTATCCCCTGTAAAACAATTAAAAGGTAACAAACTTCATGAAAGTTGTTTACATACATTAAGGGGTATAGTTTCTATTATGGGGTGATTTATGGGGTTTTACATTTATTTAGGCCTCTTAAAGTGACTTTAAATCTGAGCAGGTCCCTCAATATCAGGATTTTGTGTTTTTTTATGAAAATGTGAAAAATCGTACCTAAAGTTCAAAGCCCCATTACATCTTACAAAAATGAGAGGATGCATAAAAAACCATGGAGACATATAGCAGGTATTCAGTTAATATTAGTTATCAAGTTGTTTTGCTGTTATGACTATGTATGGAAAAATTAGAACATTTTTTTCATAAATAAAGGCAAAACATACTACCAAAATTTTTCAACTAACATGAAGTACAAAAAGTGTCACGAGAAAACTATTTCAAAATCATTTGGATATGTGAAAGAGCGTTCCAAAGTTATAACCACTTATAGTGACAGACCGTGTCATGAAGGTAAAAAAAAAGTGGCTTCGGCGTTAAGGGTTAACTTTAACACTTCTGTTATATTGTAACAGGGAAGAACTGCTGACTCTTGGTTGGTGATGAATGGGTTAAGTGAAGCTCGTCCTTGTCTTGCAGAGACCATGGCTGCCACTAGAGGGAGCATGGAGATTAGTTCTGGATGTCACTGGTTTTATGACCGCTTCCTTTTCCCCTCACCCCTCATAGGGAAATGTCCCGTTCACATTAAATCTTCTACATGAACCTTCCTGTATGAATTTCTCAAGCAGGGTGCAGTCTGTAGTCCCCCCCTAAATCCCTGGTTAACTCCATTTGCCTCCATTGGTGAAGGTTTGGAAGAGAGGCCTAGTAACTACAGGCCTCCCAGGAGCCACAGCCTGTAGTAGCTACTGTGAAGTGGAAGGAAGACTGAAGGCAGGCATGGCACAAGCACTGACACAGGAGGAGGAGCAGGTAATTTTGTGTGTATTTCATGTATTGGAGATATAGCAGAGCTTGACATGTGACTGTATAGTTTGCAGAGATCCTTCAGGAACTGTGTGACACATCCATTACATTGCCTCTATGTATAAGTGTATCTGCAGACACGTATTGACGTGGTTATACCATAACATTTTGTCATTTGCAACCGTGTTGTGTTATCCCTTTAGTTTGGCAGCGTGATGGAGATGCTTTAATGTGGAAGACGTCTTTATCCTACTAGTTAACCATAACCTTTAATAAATAATGCATTGCGTAGCTTTAAAATCCCTTCAAAACGCCTCCAATCCAGTGAGTCACTTGCTATGTATATTAATCCCTTGTGCTCGGATAACTGAGAATTTTAACATGTAGTCATTAGCTTTTTCCTATGGAGGTAGGGTATGGAAGAATTATTACCAGTATCAGTGCCAGCACTGACGTCTGTCTGGCAGACAGGAAGTCCTTGCATCATATTTCAGTATAATGCAAGCACTTACCTTTTGTTCAAGGTGTGCAGCTTGTGGGATCGCGGCCAGTTTCCATAGGCTGCACAAAATCATGTGCATTCGGCCTTGGCCAGTTTCGCATTGGTGAAACCGGCCTTACTCTGTAGAAAAACCTTTCATTATAAAGTCTACATATAAAGCACCGAGACGGGACATTCTTGTGCCCCAGGTAGATGAGAAGTATTGCGCATCCCAATTCCTTCAACTATGAAATCAATTACTAATGATAACGTTAGTGGTAGACAAGAGGTTAAAGAAAGTACAAATAGCAGTGCTACAGTGTAGTATTGTAAGGGCTGATTCACACTGCCATGGTTGGTCTGTGAATCATGGAGCATGCGGTGTACTGTCCAGGATGGGACTCAGAGCATCATGGTGATATAAGATGCACAGAGTCCCTTCTTCCTTGTGGAATTCTATGATGCAAGGAGTTCCATCATAGATGATAACAGATCAATCAATGCAGTGTGTGGGAGCCCTAAATCTGAGGTGTGAGCTGGGAGGACCGTATTATCACACTGTTTAATTTCATTGGGCGACACTAGCAACCAGCACCCTAGAAGCCCTAGTTACCACAGTACAGCACAAATGGCACCCCAGATACCAAGTACAGTGGAACCTTGGATAACAAGTAACTTGGTCTGCAAGCGTTTTGCAAGCCAAGCTTGTACTCTACAAAAATCGTAACTTGGTGTACAAGAAAAAATTCATAATACAGTACAGGCAGTCCCCGGGTTACGTACAAGATAGGTTCCATAGGTTTGTTCTTAAGTTGAATTTGTATGTAAGTCGAAATTGTATATTTTATAATTGTAGATCCAGACAAAATTTTGCTGTAATAGGCCAAGGATTATCAATAAAACTTCATTATAGACCCCTTACAGCTGATCATTGCAGCCTGGAACTATAGCAAAGCATCCAGAGAGCTTCACCAGAGGTCACAGTGGGAAGAGAGGTCTGTCTTTAACTAGGGGTCATCTGTAAGTAGGGTGTCCTTAAGTAGGAGACCGCCTGTACAAGCATTATGGGAGCCCTCTGTAGCCCAGTACTGTACCTACCTCTCTCACAAAATTGTATAATAGAGTATTGAAGAAATAAGAGGCTAGATGTTGTACCACATATGACTAAAATTTTTGGGGTGTGTAAGAAAATGTCTTAATTTCAATGATTTTTCTTTTATATATGTGTGATTTGGATTACAAGCACAAAGTTTGCACATATTCCAAGGTATTCGATCATTGTGGAACCAATCATCTGGAATTCAATGATTTCCTATGGGAAAACTTGCTTTAATGTGCAAGCGATTTGGATTAAAAGCATGTTCCTGGATCGAATTGTGCTTGTGATCCAAGGTGCATATCCAGAACAAACCAGAGCCCTTAGGAGACAAATTAGACCTAACAACTCTAGAGCACTGGAGCTCATTTACTAAGGGGCGTGCTGCACTCAGCAGACTGTGCGCCTTTTCAGGGATTACACGGCTTGGACAGGTATTTAACAGGTGGCTGTGCTGGGATTGTGTCGCACGCGATCAGATTTTGGCGCGGCTGCGCTGGCTTCCATGCGACACAAATTAGGGGACGATCCGACTGATTCGGACTGAGAGCGGGATTTAACTTTCAAATTGTGTCACAAGACAATGAACTTACATGCACCACTAAAAAGATGGTGAACTCTGTCAGACCAGAGCTGGGAAGCGACACACGTGCAGGATATTGGGCGCAAGATCTTAGTGAATCGCGGCACAGTGCATGATCGTCAGCGGACGGATAAGTAAATGAACACCAATATTGGCCACTGAAGTAAAAAAAAAATGTAAAACTATTCCATCTTATGACTGGGGCATTATAGCAGATGACTGCCCACCCCTGTCGTTTCTCCAGTAGATTAAATAAACATTGGAAGCTGCAATATTTGTAGTTCCATGTTCTGTAAAGGTCCTGATACAGTAGCAGTGGCTGCCTATATACATACATGCACAGCTCCTGCACAGAAGAGGTTGGAGCCAGGCAGATAGCCAGAAAATAAGGCACATGATATTAACACGTGACCAGTGTATATTGTATACAGTCATAAGACACATACAAAACATGCAATATTTACTGGAATGTGGCCTGCCCTGACAGCCACAAAGCTGAGGTAACATTACACACGCCATCACTGGTGTCCTGTAGATAATCTGCCGGATATTACAGGTAATTGTAATATTATGTGATACATATGGCCCGGTTGCAGAAGCGTTTCAGTAAGTATTGAGTTTGCAGAACTTTTTTGACTTTTTTGACCACTGCCGCCAGATGTATTAAAATGACTAAGCCACAATGATACATTTGATGGCCAGCAGAGGAACAAAGACAAACTTAGTGACCAAGCCCATTTGCGCCTTGATGACCAAGGCCTATTTTTCAAAACCAGCATGTGTCACTTTATCCGGTTATAACTTTAGAAGGCTTTAACTTACCCAAGTGTTTTTGAGTTTATTTTTCTGTTATATTTTGTATTTCAAAATAGTGTGAAATATTGGTTGATGTATGTAACATTTATTTAGGAAAAAGGGTGAATTTGGTAAACATTTTGAAAAATTTGCTATTTTCAAACCTCAAAATGTTCTGTTTTTCAAACTGATAGTCTTACTACCCAAATTCGCTACCAACTAACATTGACCATATCTCAGCTTTGTGTTGGTATCAGTTTAGAAGTGTCCTTTTGTTTTATTATGACGTTAGAAAGGTCACTAATCAAACAGCATTCTCTCACATTTTCAAGAAAATTTGAGAATCAATTATTTTAACTTCACCCCTCAAACTTTTCAAAACAGCAGGTAGGAAGCTTGTTAACCCTTTGTGTATTATACAGAACTTCTATTGAAGGTTTAATTTGGAATTCATTAATATTTATCATTAATATATTCATTTACCCACATTAACTGAATAAAAGGGCACCTCACATGTGGATGTAACCAGATGTCAGGGCACATGGTGGCGAGGAAGGGAAGGAGCCATTGAGCTTTTGTAGGGCAGAATAGTTTTCAGGTGCTATTACGTGTTTGTAGAGCCCCTGAGGCCACGTTCACATGTGGCATTTTGCTTGCGTTTTGAGACATAATCCAAAGACTCCACCTTCGATCGCACGTTGAGGTAAGGGTGTATTTACTTTGCGTTTAGTTAACGTGTTGGAAACACAATGTTAACAAAATATGTTATCACGAGTGGAGCCTTTCGATTGTCATCACATAGAATTTGTAAACTTTTTATCATCTGGTATAGGGGCATATTAACCCCTTGCCACTGATGGGCTTTTTCCATTTTACTTTCTGTGTATTGCTCCCCACTTTCAAAAATCAATAACTTTTTCAGTGTACAGAGCTGTATGAGGGCTTATTTTCTGCATTACAAATTGTACTTCCTAGTGTATTTTATATTCCATCCCTTGTACTGGGAAGTGGAAATACAATTCAAAATGCGGTAATATTGACAAGAAACCACATTTGCGGCATTTTCTTGTGAGCTCTATTTTTATGTCTTTCACTGTACATTCCAAATGGCCTCTCTAATATGTTCTTTGGTTTGGTACAATCACAGGGATACCAAATTTATATTGGTTTTATTAGGTGTATAGAATTTACCAAAAATTAAAAACTTATGTACCGCCCCAAAATTATTACATTTACCATATTCTGACTCCAATAACGTTTTCATTGCTACTATTTTGGGGACTGTGCGACCTTTACATCACTTTTTATTATGTTTTTTATGTGTTGCGAAACGGCAAAATAGTGTAGTTTTGGATATTTGAGTGCGTTTTTCCGTTTTTTCCAGGAAAAAAACCTTTTTGTATCATCCAAGATTGCACATTTAGATTATTTAATGTTTTCATATGTGTTAGGGGCTTTTAGGACATTTTTATGAATTTTCTTTTTTTCTTAAACTTTTTTTTATTTTCAGATTACTATGATATGAACTAGAGTTCATGTGATCACTAGTTCATACTAATGCACTGCAATAACCATGTATTGCAGTGTAACTGACAGGCAGCTACTCGCCTGGCCGAGCAGGCATGTGCCAATGGCAGACCCGGGAACCTACATTGTCTCCAGCTGCACGGCTGAGAAGACAGCACCCCGCAATCGTATCATCATAAGGCAGCTGGGGCACTGCTCCTCCCTGCATCGGGGTCCCGTGCAGAACTTGGGTTAGGCCGATGGAGAAACATGCATGGGTGGTCACTAAGGGGATTAAATATCCTGCCTGCCTAATAATAAATGCCCCCCACGTTTTACATTCTGTAGAAATCTGCACTTAGGTTTTCCAGAAGGAGCAAGAAAAACCATGCCTCTTTCCCTCTTTTAAGGCCCTTACCATCAATATGACGTTCATTAATCAATATGGAAAGAAGTTTAGCTGGCCCAGCGTAAGACCCAGCCCTTTAAGCGCAGATCCTTGCGCCAACAACGGAATAACAGCTTATAATTCCATATGATCCAACTACAGCCCTCTGGGATGATGATTCTTGATAAAAATTCTCAGCTTTTATTCAGTCATGTTTAAAATGGCAACATTGTTCCAGGATATATTCCAACCCGTTTTGGATGCAATACCGTCCTTATTCATGGGTATGAGTCCGAAAAGCATTGGAAATACACTGAAACAATGTTGCTGTTTTAAACATGATTGAATAAAAACTGAGCATTTTTAATCAAGAATTATCATCTGTAGCTGTATCGTATGGAAGTATATAACTTTCAGGAAGCCTAATAACATGATGTGGGATTAAAGCCAAACCAGTATATCTATTTTTGCACCACTATTCCTATGTGTGGGTTTGCTATAAAGTAACAACAGAAACTTTTTACTCTTCAAAATTTACCATCCTGTATATGTAATATTAGCATCTGGCATGTAATTGCGTCACATTTTACTGTATGTAAATATTGTTTTGTATGTCCCTTTTTATTATGGGTAAAAATTAATTTGTCCATGCCATGTCCATCTGTTGTCTGTCAATCATTAACTTTACCATCAAAATCAGGTATGATAAACCAGGGGCACTTACTCATAGATCCAAGCAATGTGACTGTGGTAATTGTCTTCTATTTGTTATGCATGGCCTCCTTCCTTATAATATCAACTTTTAAAATTATGCAAATGAGCCTCTTTGCTGAAGTTTCACAGTTACACTGTCTCCCCCACAGCTTCCTTAGCACTTCCCTCTGCCTATAATCTAGAGCAGAGAAAGTTCTAGCACACAGAGGTGTGGAGGGAGAGTTTCTTGCGCATTGTAACACCCTGTAAATCTACAGCACTCAAGGGTTCTGGTAACACCCCCACCATAATTTTAAAAGGCCATGGATAACAAATATAAGATTACCACAGTCACAGTGCCTGGATCCATGAGTAAGTGTCACTGGTTTATCTTGATGGATTTTGATGGTAGATTTCCTATATAACTTAGGCTACATTCACAAGATGTGTGCCCGCCATACCATAGTAGCGCTGCTAACCCCTGCCCCTCTCCATAGTGACATATAGCCACGGCGCCGTATTCGGGGATAGAGCATCTTTCCTCCTAAGCACAGTCGGCAACACGTCCATCAAAATGGCTGGACTTATTGCCCATTGGAAGGCATGGGAACGTATGCAACACGTTCTGCAACGGTACAGTACGTGTTGCATATGGCTGTTTTCACACCTTTTGTCTGAATCCACCCTAAGGCCCGTTCCACACTTGCGAGTGTAATGCGATGAACTCGCATCACACTCGCAACGCAAGCTGCCGGGAACGCACGGCCCGAACGCTGCACCGCGGGAGTAAACTCAGCATGTCCGTTCACTCCCGGTGTGCAGCGTTCGGGCCGTGCGTTCCCGGCAGCTTGCGTTGCGAGTGTGATGCGAGTTCATCGCATCACACTCGCAAGTGTGGAACAGGCCTAAGGCAGGACCGATTCTAGCATATTTGCTGCCTGAGGCAATTATTAAAACAATATTACTTTACATGTCTGGACAAAATATCTTTGCCCAAATCTTTTAATATCTTTTAAAACTGCAACTAAAGAACAATATTCCAGTTAGCAATATTTAGGTGCCTTTCTAGTTTTCTCAGATTTTTACTATTTATGCATTTATTTCCCAGCATTGTTTACTTTGTACTGTGTCTGGGATATTTTTACTTCCCCGTGCTTTTTTCCCAGGCCACTCATCGGTTCCTGCATGAGATGAATGCCTGGACTTCCTTTCACTCAGTGCCCCCGCTCTCATGGGATGTTGCTGTGAAGTTTTTAATGGCAAGAAAATTTGATGTCGTCAGAGCAATCGAACTGTTCCACTCATACAGGGTAAGAGTTGAATCAGGCAGAAACGTTAATATTTCTATCTTTTCGGGCACCTTAGTATTTTTATTCCATGTATATTTTGGAAGCAATTATTACAGCATTAAATTTCATTTGCCAAATTTAGTGTGTGTTTATAAACTATACATAGAAAGTCATCTGGCTCACCTGTATCCCCTGTGTGAATAGAGTGGTAGTGGGCAGGTTTGGCAACTTTTCACTTCTATTGGACTGATGCAAGGTTATAAGAGTGGTGCCTACGCATGCGCAAAAAAAAAGCAGGGAATGTGTTTAATAAACTATAGTTATGAGGTAAATGCCTTACCACCCTACCAGTCTTGTGGAATTGTCCAGCAGCCATATCTACACCTTCTTTATCTGTTTGGATGACAACTACTCTAAGTTAATGGTGTTTTTAAAGGGAACCCATTTTTCACAAATACAGGTAGTGGCAGATTCCCATAGAACCCTAGTAACCAAGTGACACCTTTCTTTTAGCTAAAAATTCCCCTGAGATTCCCATATATTCAACTTTATAGTTTTACCTGGTATCTAAGCATGGCTACAGCGAGTTGAGGTGGGCGTGGTCTCCTTGGGCTGAATCCAACAGCTCCTCTCCATCCTATCTCTTGTGTGCCGCTGTAATGTCATGTGACCAGGGTGACATTATCGCAGGTCCTTTAGCATTAGAAAACTGTACACCAAGCATATATCTCATGAAATCACAGCATATTGTATCACAGCTGCGTGAATAATTAACATTGCAGACATCGCGCCCGGTGCTCTGTAGCTGCTTTTTAGAACTAATTTTTTACAGCGATACCGGGGAAGACCATCTCCGGTATTCTGGAAAATGTAGCGATAGGTAAGTGTGTAGTTTAGTTTTACAAACAAATAGTGTTAGATTTCCATTTAAATGTTTTTTTTTCTATACAAATTGCCAAAATGGGAAAAATTAGGATTGTTTTGTAATTTTTCCCATTAAAGGTTTTAAATAAGTAGTAAAATTGAATAAAGTATTAACAAAATATGTTAAAAATATGTACAGGGTCAATCCATCACCCTCCCCCAGGTACAGCTGCAGTTGCAGGGTGTGCATGTACTTACCGGAAGTTCTGCAGCTCCTTTCTGCCTTCGGCTGTCAAACTGGTGGGGGGAGGGGCTCACTTCAAAAGTCTATGGGGCAGATTTATCAAGTGTCTGAAAGTCAGAAAATTTCTAGTTGCTCATGGCAACAAATCACAGCTCGGCTTTCATTTTACCACTGCTCATGAATATTTTAAAGGAGAGCTGTGATTGGTTGCCATGGGCAACTAGAAATATTCTGACTTTCAGACACTTGATAAATCTGCCCCTATGTCTTATAAACGGTGGCACATTGAAACACAGTTTTGGTAAAAATATCCAAAAGTGAACAATATAATAATAATAAACGGTTTAAGTGTCACTGTTCAGAATATATAGCCATTTCAATAAGCCACTACCATGATGTCTATAGATGTGTTCGCTGCATGGCGTATGTGCAAAATAGGACGTATATATAGCCGTACGACAGTCGTTAAGGTGTTAAGAGGCAGTAGAACAGCGACCCCAATGAATTGTATATGTTGGCAAAAGTTATACAGCATATAAAAATCTATATAAACCAATATATATATATATATATATATATATATATATATATATATATATATATATACAACGCAAAATAGAATAAAACAAAGGTAAAAGAAACAATGCTAAAGAAATGTACAAAGTATTTGAATAATTATATTAAATATTCGAATCAGAACCTATTACCACTAGGTGGTTGGTGATACAATGTATGGTTTTTAACTCTGCCAGGAAACGCGACAGAGAGAAGGGATCGTCAGACTAAACCCTCTTCAGGAACCTTTGCTGTCTGAGTTGCTGAGTGGAAAGTTTACTGTGCTGGTGAGACTTATGTTTACTATTGTGTATTCAGGCTTTGTTGTTTATGTTAACATAAAAATATGTATCTTCTGCCCACTCCATTTTCTATTAATAGAGTGTACGGGCCCCTACTGGTGCATCCATTGCCATTTTTACTGCCAAACTTCACCACCCAGCAAGAAAGAACAGTAGAGAGGTGCAGCACACAGTACTCCAGGCTCTCTTCTATCTGTTGGACCGTACAGTGGAGAGGTGAGAGAAGCAGCAATAAGTACAGCAGATATAACTTTGCATTTATATCTGGTAACATTTATTACCAGGATTCAACACAATTCTGTTGCAGATTGGACCAGTTTTCATACATCTGGGCCAATGTGTTTGATACAGTCACTTCTTCTGTTGGTGTGCTTTTGTATATGCACATTTGTATTCAAACTTTGGGGAAGCTACAGTATTTTCTCCTGTGTATTTTACCCAGTAGTGGATTATAATATGTGGTTAGGGCAGGAAGTCGGGGCCCATGGCCACACAAACCACCCACCAAATGTTATACCGAGAAGGACCTTCACCCATCAAATCCTTGAATGTCTGTTCCTGCTCTCAATACACATGTTCACAAGAGACATTTTAGGACTTTTAAAGGTCCTCCAAAAGTCCTGAAACCGCAGATTGAAAGCAGGCAGAAAGGTCACGTCTCCCTTTCCCCAAGAAACTTGAATCTTGTGCCATATGTAGGAAGTGGTTCCAGACTTGTAGGGGCTATAATCTGCTGCTGATGTTTATTAACGTATAAAGGCAATTTTAAGCTGACCCGAGTAACAAGCCGAGACCCCTCATTTTAACACAAAAAAAATGGAAAAAAATTATTGATTTGAGTATAAGCCTAGGGTGGGAAATGCATTGGTCACAACCCTCCCATTATATAGCCTGCCTTCTACCAGCCCCCTCCCCAGTAAATAGCCTGCCGCTCCCCCCCCCCAAGTATATAGCCTGCCAGCTGCCCCCCCAGTATATAGCCTGCGATCCCCTGGTAGTATAAGGCCTGCAGCCCCTGCCCCCAGTATAATGCCTGTAGAAAAAAGAAAAGTGTACTCGCCTTCTGAGGCCTCCCCACCCACCAGGTCTTCTTCTATGCATCGTGGCTCTGGCATCGGCTCCGTGTCCCCGTGCAGTCGGTCGCAGGTATCATGATGTCAGCTACTCACTGATATCATACTGTGTGTCGATGCCAACGTCACGATGCCTGCGACGGACCGCGCGGGGACATGGAGCCAATGCCAGAGCCGCGATGGATAGAAGAGGATCTGGCAAGGGGCGTTGGAAGGTGAGTACACCTTTTTTTTTTCTTGACTCAAGTATAAGCCGAGTTAGGGTTTTTCAGCACATTTTTTGTGTTGAAAAACCCGGCTTATATTTGAATATATATGGCATAGAATAAAGATATGTGATGAATTCTCTATAAATTTTGCATGTCTTTCTTTCATTGTTTTTAATTCATATATTAATTTAGTTATGTGTTTCGATAACCCATTACATTGAATATGAGGTCATGTGATTGGCCATTTTGGTTTCAGAGGGAAAATTGGTTAAATGGTCAGGATCTGTGATGAATAGACATGAGGATGAAACATTAAAAGACCAGAGGGGGCCAGAGCTTGTAAGAAAACAACACATATTTACCCAGCTTTGGAACAAGGACCCCTTGATGCTCTGATATTTTCTGCTTTGGGCACTCTGCACACTTGGAAGTTCTACAGGATCAAAGGACTTGCTTCATCCAATGACTTCCCTCCCTGGACACTGGGATAACAGAGGAAGAGAATTCCCATGGAAAACGGATGTGACGTTCCATGTCCGAGGAGGCTAGTTATTGCATGAAGTGTGTCCCGTGATCTCTTGTAAATTACATGAAAATTCATAGTATGAAATATAGTAGTATATATTATCTGTGAAATTATCTTTGTAAATATATACTAAAAATCCTCTCTTTAAAAATGTTATACACATTACTTGTTTATTTAATAACGTAATTGTTTGCATGTTTTCTTCTAGGTTTAATACAATAACAACCCAATGACTGTATCCACTGTGTCATAGAGATATCACTAACTGATCTGTGTCTTAAGCATAAAATGTATATTTAATAATATGTCTTTAGTCATTACAAAGTTAGATAATGGAGTATATGTCACTGCCAAACTGAAGGAAACACTAATATAGAAAACTAAATATATAGCTAACCATCCCACAATGTGAGTTACGTTAAAATACATTTTCTATAGATATATTTTTAGTTTTTCTACATTATTAGTATTACTGATTAGTTACTAAACACAAAAGGTCTTCTAGGACAGATGTTTTGGCCACTTTACTTCTAGTCCCTGTAGATAGTACTGAGCCTCATGCACAGCATTTTCTACTTGATGGTGTGTTGTTAATTGCTAAGAAAGTTCCACATGTCTTGGTGTTTTCTTCATTTTGATAGTTACTTAAGGGTATTAGAGTGTCTTGTCATTGGTACTTGCATCTTGGGGATATAAGTGATTAGTGTTACCATATGCCAGAGCTACATGTCTGTTCAGTTCTAGACTAGCATAGTGCACTCTCGCTGCAGTGTCGACACACAAAGAAATGGCCTGGTGTTTATCTATGATATGGGGGGCAGTCAGTACAGCAACTTTGAGCTGGAATTAAGCAAGAAGATCTTGAGCCTGCTAAGGGTGAGTGTATTCTCCATTCATCCATTTGACCATTATTACTATTCCAAGTTAGGATATCCACTACTCTTTTGTTTATACAACAACATTGTTTTTGCCAGTTTTGGTTTCTGGTGCATCTCAACTATCTGTAGAGGTGAGAAAGTTTTCTACAGGTCATGTTGTCTGTGGTTATCCCATAATTTCTAACACGTCAACCCCATCTTTTGTTGCTGGTTGCACATCCTAAACATATAGACAGTAATCTCAAATCTACCTACAAAAGCCTAGTTAACTTGATATAAGCCTAGATCACTTCCCCTACACCAGTACATACAAAAACTTATGTCATATCATTTGGATGTGAACAATATCTGTGTCTTCATGTTAGGGGGCATTTCCTGCTCGTCTAAAGAAAGTCCTGATTGTTTCTCCTCCAGTCTGGTTCAGAGTTCCATATTCTATTATCAGTCTGCTACTCAAAGAGAAATTAAGGGAAAGGGTAAGTATTGCTCTCTGTATTTCTACTACATTGGGAAAAGTTTCTACATGTTTTAATAGAAAAGGTGACCATACACTTTAATGGGGAGTTATCCAGGTTTGGACTGGTGTCCAAGCCTTGAAAAAGTCACAATTCCAGCCGTATGGTGCATTTCCACCCCCTTACACCACCCCCATGCCATGCGGGCTGTGCTGTGTATATGGGCCATTCTAAGCCACACAGGGGATCTTGGTATATCTGGTGTTCCCTTGGGGGCAGAGCCAGGACTGGAAACTCTTGGTATATCCACTTAAGAGCATGGTGAACGTCAAGTTCTGGTGTACAATGCATCAGCACTTGATAAATGCCCCCATTCTGTTAGTGGATGAGTGACGGATGATCGGGAGAACAATAATAACTGCAACCTTATACATTTTAGCCACGCTTATACATTCTAGTTTTTATAATTCTATCCTTTTAGGTCCACATGGTAAGCATGAATGAGCTTTTGGAGCACTTGCCTCCACAGTGTCTTCCTGAGTCTCTAGGTGGCTTACTTCCATGGGATCCTGGTTCATGGAATTGTCTTCTCCTTCCTGCTCGTGCTGGAAAACCAGATCCTCTAGATGATGTGGTGCTAGTGCTGGCAGAAGGTCAAAGAGGGAGTGTACATAAGCCAGGAGCTGGAAGCATGACATTGTCTGAGCTGAAGGAGCATACCAACTCTTTGGGAAGACGTGGAATTTATGAAGAATATGAAATGATCCGCAATGAAAAACCAGAGGGGACTTTCTCAGCTGCAATGTGAGTGTAAATAGTTTGTTGTACAAATATTTAGGAAGAAAACCAAAGAGAATATGTGTAAGATGTGGACCTTCTGGCAGGTCCACATGAAAGAAAACTTTGATTGTTACGTGAGAATAAATGTTATGGTTGACTATAAAACCAAAGGACAATAGTACACATATCAGACTTATCAATAAAGAAAATGTATCATCTGTGTAATCTCTGGTAATTGTTTTCTTAACACAAGCCTTTTAGTAACACTTTATATCAAGCACCTCACAGGTGTAAAGTGTCTGTGACATTACACAAATCATCCCCAAATGTAATGTTTTCCCCTTGTCCACTTTTATAACGTATAGGGCTGTTGTGAACCGTGATCGGAATCGTTATGGAGATGTGCCATGTCTAGACCAAACAAGAGTCAAGTTAAAACGTGTCAACTGGAATGATGTAAATATCTTATTTTATTGAAAAGCAAGCTTGTGAGTTTAAATGTGTCCTCTTTTCCCATAATACTTATTGGTAAATGGCCAGTAAGAATGTGTGTGGTGTTTTTTCTTTGAAGGTGATATATTCCTATATAGATATGCATATGACGGTACATAGGACTTTCCTCTGGAGGTGTACATTAGCACCATGTACCAAAGACAATCATATTAAGCAACATAATCATGAACTAAAAGTTAGACTATTTGAACTAAATCGCAATACAATAACATATTTTTGTGTTCTATTCTCATCTTTGTCCTTTAGCGCTCGGACTATATAAATGCCAGTTTTATGGATGGATACTTACAGAAGAATATGTATATAGGCACACAAGGTAATGAATAACATCTGTTGCATAATGCTAGTTATAGAAAATAGTTAGCTATAATGTGTGATATTGGTAATAACATATGATTATACCTCTGATCCCAAAATCATCTTTATCTCGATGTGACAATAATGTCCATTGACATAAAATACTTCCTAGAGAATCTAATCTGAGCTCTGGCGAATGCAGAGCAGCACTAAGAACAACACCCATGTAATATCTCCTTGTTGGTTGTTCTATAATAAGATACAGGGTAATTGTTGGGAAATAATGTATGTAGTAACCTTTGTACATTGGTTTAATTAGTGTGGTGGTTATGATATGTGGTGATAACATAGATGTTGGGGTTGGAATCCATGCTTTAAAGGGAACCTGTCACCAGGGACCTAATTTTCACTAAAGACAGGTTGCAGGATCCCATTACGGCTGCATTGCAAATATGTCTTGCTGCTTCCTTTTAAGCATTTACATTACGATAGAATTGTGTTTTAACTTGCCTTGCACCCTGACAAAATCCTCTGTGTAGTCCTAGGGGTTGGGCTTTGGTTTGGATGCATTTCAAAAAACAACATGTAACTTGCTGCATGACTGCTCAGCTCTCAGCCCCTACTTTTACTACAGGAGCACAGAGATGGATACTAAACAGAGGATTTTGTCAGGGTGCAAAATAAGTTAAAACACACAATTATATTGTAATGTAAATACTTAGAGAAAGCAGAAAGCCATATTTGCAATACAGCTTTAATATGCTCCTGCAATCTGTCTTTAGTGAAAGTGAAGTCCCTGGTGACAGGTTTGCTTTAAGATTTTGTCAGAAGGGTTTCTACTTTGTGTCTGGTCTAGAGAATAAGTAATATTATAGAAGTGTATATTTTTCTCCAGGACCTATGGAAAACACATTCCAGGATTTTTGGCAAATGGTTTGGGAGCAGAATGTTTTGGTTATTGTCATGACAACACGGTGAGTTCATTGAGATGATATTTGGGCACATTTTGCATGTTTTTGTTAATTTCATTTTTATTATTGTCCTTTTACTGAACAGAGTTGAGGAAGGAGGACATCGCAAATGTGGTCAGTATTGGCCTCTTTCCCCAGAATCTGCCGTTTTATATGGTGGAGTGACTGTCGCAAACAAAGCTGCTGAGAATCACCAACATTACAGAAAGACTAGTTTGGAGATCAGCACTCGCCAGGTTTGCATTTTCGTTTGCTTTGTGGGGCCAGCCATGGTTACAAATATGATGTCTTATATTATACACGTGACCTATTACAATGAAAAAACTTTATTCAGTATTTTATATTGGTAATCTACTGATTGACATGGTAATAACTACATTTCCTTTTTTATTATTCTGTATAAAGAATTAATTCCAGAGTGCCTTACATTGAAAAAGAGTTCATATACATAGCATCAAAATAATGTTTCCTTTTTATTTTCTCTTTGTGGATTTGAAACCTTTAACTGAACGATAACATACAATGATTAAGTCTTCATTATTCCTTACGTTTTCCTTTTTGTGACTTGTATATTGCTCGTTTTAGGGTCGGGAGAGGAGGCAGATCAGTCATTTGCAGTTCCTGAGTTGGCCAGACTTTGGGGTTCCCACCTCTGCTGCTGCTCTTATCAGTTTTAGAGATGCTGTGAAAAAGGAACAGAGAAGATTGGTGAATGATCTGGGAAACCAATGGAAAGGTCCTGCAGGCGGTCCCCCAATTGTGGTACATTGCAGTGCAGGAATTGGAAGGACAGGTACTGGGACCCATATGGGAAGGAAACACAAGGATAGTATGTGGAGTATGGGTAAAACAATAAAAAATGTGCTTAGCTTCTGTCATTTCATAGAAAACATAGACTCATGTAAGAGTGGTCCTTGAAAATGCACTGAATGATATGATATAGTTGTCTCCAAGTGTGCAATATAAATAAAGGTTTTAGGGCAGTCTTCTAAGGAAACCATGAAATGTATTAAAAAAATTACCATCAAAATCAAGTACTCATATGTTCAGGCACTGTGACTATGGTAATCTTATATTTGTTACCCATTGTACTGTTCCTTCTAAAATCAACTTTTAAAATTATTCTAATGAGTCTGAAGGGCTTTGGATTCACAGGCTGTTACAGTGAGAATAACATGTTTCACCTTACCTTCTTGCTCCTCCCTCTGCCTTTGCAATTCAGCAGCAGCAGGAAGAGCTAAGGGATGGAAGACCTGCTCTGCTTTTTGTTACGGCCTGTGTAGCTACAGCACTCAGAGGCTTTGTAAAGACCCAGAAGATTCAACAATAACTATAAAAATTGATCGTATTGACTCAATGAATAAAACATATTGGCCCATAAAGTCGAACTTTCCACGTTCTTTCATGTGCATACTGCTTCCACATGTATTTAAGAAGTGTCCGAGACACATTTGTGGCGCATGCGACACAATTGTGGGGCACCTGAGCACTGTGCTCGGCAGTCTCTAGATCTCCCATAGTATTAAACAGAGGGGCAGGACATTCAATTAGTGAGAACGGGACCCCAGTTCTCATGAAAATGTGGCAATCCCTTCTCATGATTGCGTGGTTCCCACTGATCAGATTGTTATCCCCTATCTGAGAGGCCCAGTTTACACTTGCCTTTGGGCTTTTTGTTACATTCTCCGTTTTAAGAGAGCGTAATTGAAAGTAAAAACATAAGGTTCACCTTTCCTTCTCCATAGACTGCCGGTCTATATCAGTGATTTATTATTAATGGACAGTGAAACAGAACCTGATGAATGTTTGTGCTTGAACTTAGTTTAATAAAGTAAGGATCGGAGTTACATTTTTTTGGGTGCAAGATGTGGATTTCTATGAAGGCTCCATCACGCTGTGGACTCTCCTGTGGTACTGACTGCAGTGAGTCTAAATGATGAAAATCAGTATTGTACAAATATACTCTAAAGCCCTAGCACAAGACAGATGTTAATATAATATCAATCACCCGAAAACTAACCTTATGTTTAATATGATTTCCTTACAGGTACTTTCTGTACATTGGATATCTGCTTGTCCCAAATAGAAGATGTGGGGGCCTTGAACATTCAGCAGACGGTGAGAAGAATGCGGAAGCAGAGAGCATTGAGTATACAGACTCCAGAGCAGTACTACTTCTGTCACATGGCTATACTAGAACATTTTGGAAGCTGACACAAATGTCATAGCCACCAGTGCGACGTTCAGTGTCAAAGAATCAAGGACCAACATTAGGGGCTAAAGGCCTTAATTTTGTATGGGTGCTGCAAAGGCAGAATATGAATTCCTGTTAATGGCTCCTAAGTAAAGCAATAATATATGCTATTTGTAACTAGGAATCATACAGTATAATATTCCAGCACATTAACATGTATCTTATGTACTATACAATTACCTGATTAATGTCATTACAAAATAGTTAAACTATAATTAATCCATACATGTACATTAGCGTATCAAAACGTATGCATGTGGAAAGATGCTGCACACCAACACCTTACTACTATCATTCTGGTTATCATGTGGAAGGGAACTACCTGTAGTACATGCAAACATTAAGGATACTGTAGAACAGTGATGGCGAACCTTTTAGAGGCCGAGTGCCCACTCTGTAACCCAAAACCCTGCTTATTTATCGCGAGGTGCCAACCAAAAATTAAAGCAGTAACTTATTTCTCCCTTTTCAATATCTTTCAATCATATTGGCCTCCTGAGGACAGCAACACAGTAGAAAGATGGAAAATTTTCATAATTTTAGCTTCTTTCCAGTTTCCCTCTGTTCACAGATAATTCGGCCGTGTCTAATTCTCCCTCTTCCTTCAGTCCCAAGTAGCGAAGTAAGTATCAAAATATGACTGAAAGCAGCATCTTTTAAGTTGCTTGGAACTGCAGGAAGATTCTTGAGTCTTGTCTAGTGTGGTGGGGTGATGGCCCGGGTGCCCACAAAAAGGGCTTTGAGTGCCGCCTCTGGCACCAGTGCCATAGGTTCGCCACCACTGCTGTAGAACCTTAACTCAGGATAAACTACACATGAGAATCCGGCTTTTTCTCATTTCCTGAATTTTTGTAGTATCCCAGATCCACATATCTTTGAAACTTCTCACAGTGTGTGAATTTTCTTGGCTGCAAAATTATCACACGAAAAAAACGGAAAGACTTTTACTTTTCTATTGCAGTCCAATGAAATCATTCAAATAGACAAGACTATGAACTGTGAAATAAGGACTAATGTAACGTCATAAGGGAGATGGAGGCAGAACTTTTTTTTAAAATGTGATAAAAGTGATTTCTGGAAAATGTCCTCTAATGTTCTGTTGTCAGTCTAAGGTGAACAGAAAAGTAGAGTTGTATATGTATATAATTGTATAGACCTTTAATCTTGTGAATGATTCTATACACGTGAATGTATATGAAAAATATGTGACTTTTTCTTAAGTGTAAATGGATGAAGATGGGACTCAATAGAAGCTAGAATATGATAGACATTAAAACAGAATGAATAGTCTTGAAAACCTTGCCTGGACCAGTATAAATGTACAATATTAGTGGCTGGTGCTGGATCAGAATTCTGGTGTATCTAGTCAAAGTTTAGACCACCTAGTTGGACCTTGGTTGGTTTACTTTGCACCAGATTTAAGAGCACATTGTAGCAGCTTAAGTCGTACCTCTTTTTAGTAATCCGTCCCCACTTTCCATGAAGCCCTGTCAGTTGCAATGTAAGAAATGTGGTGCACAGCATATACTTAATTTGTCATGCAGAAAATAAGACAATATTCTAGTGCTTTTAGCTTGGTAAATCCCCACAAAAACGTTCCTTACTCAAGGAAATATGTTCTTAAAGTAATATTATTCTATTTTTTTTTTTAACATTTTTCATGATTTATAGTGGAGGTTACGTGCCATTTTTTTGTGTATACTTACTCCTATTCCCAATGAAATTACAATTATGGAGCAACAATAAACACATATATTCTTGATATGGTCACAGATTTTGCAGTGCAGGGCCAGTGCTAAAAATGATGTGTCCAGTTTATTCATAAAAAGTGAAAAAAAAAAACATGGCTGATTGACGTCCTTTTTTATATATACTGAAATGAAGAGAAAGAGATCAGTCAGTGGGGGGTGGGCTTCATATGAATGCATCAGAGGTGAACTGCAAGGCATTCATTGATGCACAACTTTGTGAAGGTAAACTTTAAGGTAGGACTTGTGCTTTGCTGCTTGATTTGGGCGCCCCCTTTTGCTACCTGATCCTTCATGTAAATAGAGCTTAAAGCACAAATCAATAACTCTAGGAGCGCAAAACAACATTCCCTACTATTTTGATTACCTATATTGAGCAGGTTTTTTTTATATCCTCCTCAGTGTAGCTTATTCCTGAAGCAGCCTCTCCTGGCTGTGCTGATGAGCCCTTTTAAACCATCTTGTAAACTATTCTACAGACCCTCCACCACCTTCTGCCCTCCTAACACTTTCTGCACAACAGAGAAGTTATTAACCCTTAGTGCTAACACAACAGAGGCTATAAACGGCTTGTAACTATTTCACTGCTAGTTTCTACTATTTATTACATTTTACATGCTCCTCCATGTGATGGAAGCTGCCAGACTAGTCACTATATCAGTCTCTATGTATACTATGCAGTGTTCAGTTGATTTACTTGTAGGAATCAAACTGGATTTAATACTAAATGCCTTAATGAGGAAATACAAGGCATCATGGGAACTTTGGGCCTTCTTAATTTGACTCCGCTTTAGGGAAGATACAGGAAGAGGTTAGTATCCGTCCACTTCACTGCTGCTGAAGATTTTTTGACAAGAAGCTTCAGAACAGAAAATGCCCGGAACACAATATGGGAATTGTTTTGTTTGCGCTACTGCACACAAACCAGTAAGAGTTTGTTCACAGTTAAGTCCTAGTGGTACTCTCCAACCATCTGTTGGAGGATTCTGCGATTGATAAAGAAACTGACCGCACAAGGATACATCAGTCAGTTTTTTTGTTTTTTTTTTTGTTTTTTTTTCAGGCACCCATTGACTTAAATGGGTGTTTTTCTCGCAGATCTTGGAAAAGAGTAGGAACCAATACCGCCTTTGTCTCTGATCGGATCACATCACAGAAACATTTAGTGAAAAAAAGGACGTATGAAAACTAGAATAGTCTGAGTTTAGACCAAGTGCAACCTGATGACAAATCACACGAGAAAAACGCTTGTGGGCAAGAGAACTAAGATTGCTAGTATCCACAGTTACTTGCTCCTCAGCAATACTTTCTACATCTTGAACCACGCTGCCTCAGCCTTATGCCTTGCACAGAACTAGGGTTAATATTGGTTATTAAAAGGCTTTTGCAGAAGACCTGGGTGTTAGACCCCTACTGATCTGATCTTAATGTCCTATTCGATGGCTAGTTCATCAGTAGAGTTAATCTAGAAAACCCCCTGTCCCTACATAAAATCATTTCCAGCACACTATACCTGGGAAGGCATACAGAAGAACAAGGGAGAGGAGACTGAATGAGATGATCTGATAAAGGATCAATAATTATGTATCTCATACAGAAGAGCAAGCCCCACCTGTTAGTCAGACTGGGGGGGTCACATGGCACTACTGCCTATATTGAAAGGCTTTAGAATGTATAAAAAAAAGAATAAAAGTCATACTGCCAGTATATAAATATTCCAAGAAAGTTCCGCTTTATATGGGAGATTCCTCTTATGCTGGCTCTCCAAACACCGAAGTATGATAAAACTCCACCCCCGGCTGCACGGTGGATACATCATGAGGTTTAGACCTCAAGATATATCTGACGACCGTGCTGTGCTGGGGTACAAAACTACACCAGGACCGAACCGGTGTTGTTTTGCGTAAAAGCATGTGAACATTCAGCATTGAATATTCTCAGGCTTTTAGAAAGTGTGATTATTTCAGTTTTCTGCCGTAGAAGCACTGATAAATGCCCCCATATGTCTCAGAATTTTTTTTATTTTTGAGTGCTACTTTGTGTGATTAATCATTCTGATCCTTGTTTTTATCATTCCACAACAAACTTTGATTACCCATATAATGCACATCCTCCTTATTTTACTTATGACAGAAAAAAAACACCAAAAGGAGTCTTTCTCAACGTGTCACTTTTACCAGTAGTTATGATTTTGTATTTTTTTTATGCTTTGTAAAAATGAAAAATGACAAGTCATTCTGCTGGATTATGGGGTGTATAGTATTACTGAATATTTAGTACATAGCATCAGTATATTAAATTACCTGTGAATTGTGTGGGCTACTCAAATTTATACCACAGTTTGTAAGAATTGACTGAATGGCTAGATTTTGTCTTCTTCTTTATAAACATTGTAGTTGTCTCTTTTCCAAAAATTTAGATATTTGATATCTTCATTCAATCAATTTTCCAGTTGCTTAATATAAAGTTCTTTGAGATATGTCATATAATAAAAGTGTATCTTGCCAATGTATTGCAATATGTTTTATTAGGATATTACTACATGGGGGGGGGTCTTTTCACTGATCAGCATTTTCAGCGCGTGGGGAAAAAAACAGTGGAAGCAGAAAAACAAAGTATTTGATGCACCTGACCAAGACACACAAGAGACCAGCTCCCACCAGTATACCAAACCAGTGGAGCCTGTCAAGAATATAGTCTAGCATATTTTAACTCTAGCTTTAGTGTCTTATTTCAATAGATGGGAAACCGAGAAACTTTCTGCCGCACCAAACTGTGGAGCCCCTGCTAGTGGTTCCACTCCAAGCAACTCCAAGTATCAGCTTGTGTTTGATTTTCCAAGAACTACAGATGGTGATTGGGGACACTCTGTGCTCCTTGGTGCAAGCGATGTATTTACAATTTAAAGTCTGGTGAGGTGGGCTGTAATATATATTTTCTGTTTAGAAGAGATCTTCTTATCCTCTATTCTCCTTTCTCTGTGTCAAATAACTGGCAATTGCTCCATGATTACAGTTCAGAACTTCTGTCCCCAGCACTGAGCTCTGTCTGTGGAATTCAATTATCACACTGTTTGATTTTCATTGACCGAGCATGGATGCATCCTGCCGGCCTTTTGCCGGCGGTATGGTGCTGCCCATTGCCGTCTATGGGGGACGTATATAGGCCGTATATACGTTGGCCGTATAAACATCCCCCATACGGCAGTGTGAATACAGCCTTAGGCCAAGTCTAGGTTGTCAGCAGAACAGAGTTATACATACGATATAAGGAACTTCAAAGCTTTGGCAACACCTATTAGAAGAAGTAGAATTTTCTCAACTGGGTTTTGGAAGGGGAAATGGGCACTGGCCCTTTAAATCTTTAGATTTATTGCATGTGCCTTAGGACCCAGGAACAACTGTCCAAGAAGGCAAGAAGCTGCAGCTTCCTACAGCTGGCTTCCTCACCAAACTATGTAAATGGGGGACTGTACATACTTACCCGGTCCAGTAATGATCCCAGATTTGGACGATCTGACGAGGATGAAGTCTGGTGCGATTCATGAAGATCGTGCGCCCAAGTTCCTGCATCCGTCGCTTTCCCGCCGAGGTCCGCCGGAGTTCACCTTCTGCTTCCCGGTGCTTGTAAGTGCGTGTCTTGTGACACAATTCTGAATGTTAAATCTTGCGCATTGTCCGAATCCATCAGGTTGTCCGACGGCCTGCGCCCCGATTTCTGTCGCGTGCAAGCCAGCGCCGATGCGGCAAAATCCGATCGCGTGCGATACAATCCCCGGCACGGTGCGGCACAAAACGGAAACGTGGATCCTTAGTAAATGAGCCCCACTGTGTCACAGAGAGGATCCTCAGTGATTGACAATCTTTCTTTAATAACAAAGATCACTGATAGGACCGACTCCATGGCTAGATAAATATACGTACAGAGATAGTTGTCAGTTACTGACACAACTGCCTTCATGGCTAGATGAATGTACATACAGTTAATAGCTGCATTTACTGATGTAGCTGCCAATATAAATAGCAGTGATAGATGTCTCTTACTGAAAAAGAAAAACTTCCTTTTTTTTCCTCTTGTGTTTTTTTTCTATGTCAAAGGGGCTTTAATACAGAGACTTAGGTGCGTAAAATTACCAATTTGTCTCTATTCACTGCTGTTTTGCTGCAGTGTTTACAAAGAAATCAAGGGCCTCAAGCGCAGAGTAAATATATTTTATTTTTTTTCCTGCCCTGGTCTCCATGTGGTTTTGCAAGTTTATGCTGCAATGCAAGAGTTAAAAGCATAGAAGACCTTCTACAACAGCATTGATACCATAATTGAAAGCAGTGGAGTTGAAATGGTTTAGAGCAGATGCACACTGACATGGTCAGCCGTGAATCACAGACCGTGTTCTGTTTGATGTACCAACCAAAGTGGACAGGAGAGGACTCCTTGCATCATGGTTACATATGATACACAGAGTCCTGGCTTTCCTGCAGAACAGGACATGGTTAATTACAGTGGGACCCTAAAGTATCTTTTTCTATTACTATTAATGTGATATATATTAAATATTCATTAGTTCCAATATTGATTTAAGAGTTTTGTCCCATAATTAGAGATGAGCTGTTTGGTTCATTGCAGCCAATTGGTAAAATCAAAAGGTTTTTTTTTTTTTTTGCTCATTAATTTACACTCTGCACCCCATGACAGAAAAAAACAAATGTACGGTAGATATTTTTGATAATTTATTATACAAGAAAAACTGAAATATCACATGACCATAAGTACTCAGACCCTTTGTTATGACACTCATATTTAACTCGCACGCCGTCCATTTCCTTCTGATCCTCCTTGAGATGGTTCTACTCCTTAGTCCCGTTTCTCATTATTCTGTGAACATGGCCGTGACAGACTGAGCATAAAAGAGACCTGAGCATAAAAAAAGGCAAAGAATCCTTGCGGTGTCCCACAGACCTTTTTGAGTAGGAGAATGTAGGACACAATGAGTAAAGACAACCGCTTTGGAGTCCCTGGTCCAGAGGATGAATGAGAGTCTGACCACTTGCATGTTCCGAAGCTCCCTGGTGGTTAGTACAATATGTAGGGTGTGTATGGCAGACCGGATGTGGTGTCTGTATACTAGCAATTCCCTTCCAGTCCCTTTCGCCTATTGTCTCTGGTTGGCACCCAGAGGTTAGCACCAACCATGCATCTTTTACAAGGGGCAACTCAGGGTTTTTTAGCCTTCCCCTGAGCCTGTTTCATTAATATTAATAATAATTTGATGTGAGCGTTGTGGCCATGCCTACCCGGTATCTGCTGGTCTATTTAAATCTTGAGCTGAATCATATGGAGTGCTGCTGTGTCCAGCTTCTGTGTTTTGTTTATTTGCTCAAGAAAAGCCCACAGAAAAGCGTTACCTTCCTGACACACCCAGAACCCCCGTCACAGTAACTATATTGCAGTCTGGTGAGTTACTCATTTCTTTCTCTTTCTATGATTCTTATGGGCGGTGTTTTGTATGTGATTATAGGGGGAAGATGTGCCTAAAAAGAGTCCAGTATTTGTGGCCATAAATTGTTTCAGTCCCTAAACCATTTATGTTTGCTTCTGACCAACTTGGTACCTCCTCTGCAGTTTATATCAGGTTTGGAGGAGTAATGGCGGTCTGTCAACTGATCACCTACTCAAATTAGATTGGATAACCATGGATATTGAATATTATTATATGATAATAAAGAGCCGAAGACTGTCTAGAATGTTATGTTTGAAGGTCTGCAGGAAAGTGAGTTTTTCCATTTCGTCCCCCATGACGGCCCCCTGGAGGGTGCTTCTCCTTCCTCTGTAGAGACAGGAAATTGAGAGTATTAAAAGGACCTCCCCCAACCTCCCACCAGTGTTTTTCCTGTCCCTACAGGGGATAGGGTTGAGAGTAAATCCTCTATCTCTCTCCTCCGGGGGGAGGTATGGATCTTGTACCTCTCGGGGTGCTTGTCCTCCCCAGCTCTCCCTCGTCCGAGCTCCTGGCTCTACTTGGGGTCTCCAGTGTGGGGCTGCCCTTCGTGGCGTGCCGGTGGCCATACGGCTCCTGCAGGGACTGGCACATCATCCGCTTGTACGCGCAATGCCCCACTTCCGGTGACCGGAAGTGACATCACGGAGACCTCGGCGCAGGAAGTGCCACTGATGACGTCAGACGTCGGAAGGTGAGTTTTTTAGACGATCTCAGTGTAGTTTCACTTCTGCTGAGGTCTCCATGGAGCTGGACAGCATGGCGGATGTGGCTGAGACGCGATCCCTAACCCTGGGTTCTGTGAGTAAACGCTTTTGGGAATGTGTGGGGATTGTTTCCCTGTCTATTGCCAATTTTTGGGGGTCTCTTGTAGGGGTCTTTACTGATTTAAGTACTCCCTATCTTCTTAATTAACAGAAGAAAGATCTCCCAAAAGAGAGAGAGAGAGAGAGAAACCCAAAGAGAAGGAGCCAGATAGGCCTAAAAAGGCTCCTTCCAAGCGTTGCCAAATTTGTAATGCGAAATTAGATGCCTCATGTAAGAAAAGCTTATGTAAGGAATGCTTAGACAAGATACTTAAGGAAGAGAAGCCCTCTTTTTTGGATGAGTTAAGGACCATTATGAGGGAAGAAATTAAAGCCTCTAAGGGTCCCCCCCTGAAAAGACCCCGAATTAGTCCCGAATATGTAGACCCGGATGATGAACAGCCTTCATGCTCATACGAGATAGTCAGAGGACCAGGATGTTTTTTCACAACCTCAGGTGGTTAATGACCCAAAATTTTTGTTTTCCAATGAAGATTTGGATAGCTTGATAAAGGCCCTAAGGAATACCTTAAGAATTGAGGATAAAGTAGAAGAAAAATCCATGGTACATGAATTATTTGGGGGACTGAGACAGAAGAAAACAAGGGTGTTTCCTGTTATAGAAAATTTAAAGGGTCTTGTTGTTGACGAGTGGAGAGAGCCAGAGAAACGGTTAAATATCCCTAAAGACTTTAAAAATCGCTTACTGTTTGACCAAATTGTGGGAGAACGTACCCAAAGTAGACATTCCTATTACAAAGGTTGTAAAAAAGACGGATTTGCCGTTTAAAGACTCCACGCAACCTAAAGATGCAATGGACAGGAAATCGGATTGTCTACTTAAAAAGCTTTAGGAGTCTTCTATGACTACAAATAAAACAAACATTGCTGCAACCTCAGTATCCCATACTCTCCTCTTCTGGTTAGGGGGTTTAGAAGACCATCTCAGGGAAGGCACCCCAAGAGAAGAAATTTTGGATTCACTGCCATTACTTAAATCTGCTACTGCCTTTTTAGCTGATGCCTCAGCAGAATCTATTCGCTTTGCCTCAAGAGATGCCGTCCTCTCAAATGCTACCTTAAGGGCACTCTGGTTGAAACAATGGTCGGGGGACATTCTCTCTAAAGCAAAACTTTGCAGCCTTCCTTTTTCAGGTGAATTCTTGTTTGGATCTGAGCTAGATGAGATTCTTGACAAAGCTGCGGATAAGAAGAAAGGTTTTCCTGAACCTAAACCTACACGAAAAAAACAGTTTTTTCGTGGCTTTAGAGCAAACAAGGACCAGCCAAAGAATAAAGGGAGATCTTCCTGGAGACAGGGCTTCTGGAATAGCTCCAGGGGAGGAAAGAATAAGCCATTCCTATTCAGTTCCTTGAACAAACAAGAAAAGAAGCAATGACGGCAGGGTGGGGGGAAGGTTAAAGAACTTTCTCCCCCAGTGGAAGAACATAACAAACAACAGGTGGGTGACTTCCATTATCCAAGATGGTTACCGTATAGAATTTATGTCTTCTCCTCCTCATCAGTTTTTTCTGTCCAGGCAGTGCTCAGGAAGTCTGACACTTCATCTTTGTGAGCAAGTGTCTACCCTGCAGAATCTGGAGGTGGTTTGTCCAGTCCCTCCAGAAGAGAAAGTTACGGGTCACTACTCCTCCCTTTTCCTAATAAAGAAGCCAAATGGGTCTTACAGGTTAATCATAAATTTAAAATTCTTGAACAAATGGGTGACATATGTCAAGTTCAAAATGGAATCCATAAAATCTCAGACTACCTCCGCAGAACACCTATTCTCCCTCACAAATGGAGTCTGAAATCCGAAGTCTTCCAGGAGATTGTCCTCAGATGGGGAAATCCTTCCATCGATCTCTTCGCATCCTGGACAAATTCAAATGTCGAGAAATTCTATTCCCTAAATCCGAAGGAAGTTCCTTGGGGTCTGGATGCCTTCTCTCAGTCTTGGGATCAGGACCTCCTCTATGCATTCCCTCCAGTTCCTCTGATCAACAGAGTTCTCCAGAAGTTAGTGTCCAGCCAGGCCAAGATGATTCTAGTAGTTCCCTTTTGGTCGAAGAAAAGCTGGTTTCCGCTTCTGCAATAGCTGGCTCTAGACCTTCCTTTCATCCTTCCCAAAATTCCAGACCTCCTGCACCAGGGACCAGTCTTAGACCAGAACCCAGGGTTCCTAAATCTATCAGCCTGGATCCAGAAAGCGCCTTCCTGAACACAAAAGGACTCTCCTTTAAGGTAATAAAGACTTTGAGGAATAGTAGGAAGCATGTGACCCATGCTATCTATCTTAAGATATGGAAAAAATTCTGTGCCTGGTCAAAAGACCAACCTAACCAAGATTCTCCTAATATCTGCCAGGTTCTTGATTTCCTGCAGGAGGGATTCGACAAGGGATTACGGCCTAGTACCCTGAAAGTCCAGGTGTCAGCTTTAAGCGCATATTTTGATACAGCACTTGCGGAACACAGGTGGGTAAAGAGATTCTTTCAGGCCTGTACCCGCTTAAGACCTACTGTAAAGGAATCTTCCCCCTTTCCTTGGTCTTCAATGCGTTAACCTCATGAAATAAGGGAAGAAAAGCCTCTAAGTCAACTATTGGCCAGTGGATCACAAATGCGATCAGGGAATGCTACGGTCTTAAAGGTTTTCTTATTTCTATGAATATAAGAGCTCACTCTACCCGAGCAGTCTCCACATCTTGGACTGAGAGAGGGGGAGCCTCCATTGATGAAATTTGCAGAGCAGCCACTTGGAGCTCAAATTCCACCTTTGTTAACGATTACCGACTAAATATAGCCATGGCAAAAGATCTGGCCTTCGGCCGTAAAGTCCTACAAGCTGTGGTCCCTCCCTAACTGGGGATAATTTGGTATGTCTCCAGGGGGCCGTCATGGGGGACGAAATGGAAAAAAGGAATAAGTCCTCACCGGTAATTTGGTTTCCATAAGTCCACCATGACGGCCCTATTATTTCCCTCCCTTGTTGTTTTGATGGTTTCTTCTTGTAAATACTGTATGTGAATATAACATGCTAAATAAAATTGAGTTGAAGCCTATACCGGTGTAGTTATTTGGTATACACTGGTGGGAGGTTGGGGGAGGGCCTTTTAATACTCTCAATTTCCTGTCCCTACAGAGGAAGGGGAAGCAATCTTCAGGGGGCCATCATGGTGGACTTATGGAAACCGAATTACCGGTGAGGACTAATTCCTTTTTTTTGGTCCATGACACCGTTGCCTCCCTAATTGATAAGGAATGGAAGTATCCTGACAAAAAATCCTTTATCCCCAGATCTGTCAAGAGAAAAGTGCCTTCCCATATTGGATTTATTGGATAATGGATAAACTTTCTTTTTGGACAACGGGTGTTCATGTTTGAGTACAACCTTTACATATAAAACTTCAAATGTCCATACATCTGTGGATATCAGTATCTGAACTTGATTGCAGAAAATATCCTCAGGAATATAACTCCACAGGACTAATACAAGAAAACAATAAAACACAAATCTTTTAGTACTTAATACTTTCCCACAAAGCCAAATGAATTTCTAAAAAAAAATCTAATAAAATAGTTTATAATGTCACTGGTTACCAATTCTAATAACTTGGGAAAACATAATTGGTTTTGTAAAGAGTTTTTCTGTAATCTCGGTTTTCTGCTTTAACGGAGAAGAAAAGAATACTATTGGAGTATTTTTTGATGTTTTGGCATAGACTGCATCTGTTTTGGACACAAGGAAAGTTGCCGTTATGTTGTTACATTAGGGGAAATGTGATTTTGGTGGTGGCACGTTTAACAACAAACTGGCAACCTGTATCAAGAATTGTGGCAATACTGGAGTCTTCAAACAAAATAGATAAGTACTTTCTGATAATGATGAAAGACTTTGTTGATATTCCTTACTCAAAGTATTACTAAGAACTATTCCCTTTTGTTCCATATTTTAATTTGTTCTTTTGGTGCGGTATCTACACTCACCGCCACTTTATTAGGTACACCTGTCCAACTGCTCGTTAACACTTAATTTCTAATCAGCCAATCACATGGCGGCAACTCATTTAGGCATGTAGACATGGTCAAGACAATCACCTGCAGTTCAAACCGAGCATCAGTATGGGGAAGAAAGGTGATTTGAGTGCCTTTGAATGTGGCATGGTTGTTGGTGCCAGAAGGGCAGGTCTGAGTATTTCAGAAACTACTGATCTACTGGGATTTTCACGCACAACCATCTCTAGGGTTTACAGAGAATGGTCCGAAAAAGAAAAAACATCCAGTGAGCGGCAGTTCTGTGGGCGGAGATGTCTTGTTGATGCCAGAGGTCAGAGGAGAATGGGCAGACTGGTTCGAGCTGATAGAAAGGCAACAGTGACTCAAATTGCCACCCGTTACAACCAAGGTAGGCAGAAGAGCATCTCTGAACGCACAGTACGTCGAACTTTGAGGCAGATGGGCTACAGCAGCAGAAGACCACACCAGGTGCCACTCCTTTCAGCTAAGAACAGGAAACTGAGGCTACAATTTGCACAAGCTCATCGAAATTGGACAGTAGAAGATTGGAAAAACGTTGCCTGGTCTGATGAGTCTCGATTTCTGCTGCGACATTCAGATGGTAGGGTCAGAATTTGGCGTCGACAACATGAAAGCATGGATCCATCCTGCCTTGTATCAACGGTTCAGGCTGGTGGTGGTGGTGGTGTCATGGTGTGGGGAATATTTTCTTGGCACTCTTTGGGCCCCTTGGTACCAATTGAGCATCGTTGCAACGCCACAGCCTACCTGAGTATTGTTGCTGACCATGTCCATCCCTTTATGACCACAATGTACCCAACATCTGATGGCTACTTTCAGCAGGATAATGCGCCATGTCATAAAGCTGGAATCATCTCAGACTGGTTTCTTGAACATGACAATGAGTTCACTGTACTCAAATGGCCTCCACAGTCACCAGATCTCAATCCAATAGAGCATCTTTGGGATGTGGTGGAACGGGAGATTCGCATCATGGATGTGCAGCCGACAAATCTGCGGCAACTGTGTGATGCCATCATGTCAATATGGACCAAAATCTCTGAGGAATGCTTCCAGCACCTTGTTGAATCTATTCCACGAAGAATTGAGGCAGTTCTGAAGGCAAAAGGGGGTCCAACCCGTTACTAGCAGGGTGTACCTAATAAAGTGGCCGGTGAGTGTATAATCATGTCTATTTGTAAAATAGATGGGCTATATCCGCTATGATGTAATCTGGTGTCAATCTGATGAGCCCTGACATTATATTTTGCTGTTGTGGTGCAAGCTCTCTTAGCTTGTAGATATTTACCTATGGGTACATCTTTTATGGTATGCTTAGGATGGCAACTATCAGCACCTAGTTGTATGGCTTGCAGAAGGTTTACGATAATGTCGGCTCTGCCTTTTTTAGGATCAACATGTAACATGATGTCAAGAAGAGGAATATTGGCCACATTACAGTTATAAGTTTTTTTTTTTTATACAAATACAACATACAAAAACTTACATAACAAACACATCATACATAAACAAAAATACAATAACAGAACAAACGAAAAAAGAAAAAAAGGGACATAAAAATGTCTGATCCCAATTAATTTACAAAAAACAATAAAAAGTGATTTACTGAATTCCTACTTACAGTGTTTACATACAATACCAAAAAACCTAAGATGGCCCTATTTTGTTGTTAAACAAGTTTTTATCTCTGTCAAGGGAGCCCATTTTTCAAGTTGTTTTATATGGATTATTTCATCCCTGGATAGTATCTCTTCATATCTATAATAAGTACAGTAATAAGTAAAAGTCAAACTACAGTGATTAGAGTTCAGATAATGTACAAAGATAGGCTCATCAGCAATCAATCCCTGCCAAATTAGAAAACAATCATCGATGTACCTTCCGCACCATCAGATGAAATAGTATAGGGATTATGTTTTTCAACAGAAAACCAGTCACGATATATTGATATAAAGAAGCCTCATAATTACTGCATATTTTGAAATCTGAAACTTCTCGTATAACTAATACATGGGGTATAGCAGTATATAACAAGGTAACATCTACCGAAATCCAGACATTATTCTGATACTGCATCATATTGTCAAATACTTTGAGCAACTCCTTACTGTCCATTATATATCCTGGTATGTGTGACCAAAGGCTGTAATAGTCTTTCCATGCAAAATCATGTGTGGAACAGCATCCGGTCAGCCAACAAATTAGTGGTAACTCACATATGGATAGGGGTGCACGCCAGATGTTGATCCTAGTTGCCAGAATCCAATTGTAGATAAAGTAGAAGGTATCAGCAGCACTCTAGAAGGAAGTATTATATCAACAGTCTTCCTTTATTCATCAGAGTTATGGTGCAACGTATAGGTCTTTATCAGGAAATAGTCTATCCAGCAACTTTCCCAAAGTTTCTGTCAATGAACCGACTCCCCATATTAATATGGGACGCATCGGAGGTGGGAACTAATTGTGTATTTTTGATAAAGCATACATAACTGGCATTAGAGGAAGTATCAGAAAATCCTTATCCTTGCAGACAAACATGCCCAAAAATATTTATGGAAGGATTACGATGCCATTTTCTGTAAACTTGGTCATCTGATAACATCCTCTTTACTTTATGTTTATATTACAATGGAGCTGCCTTTGGAAGTGGCACTGGTAGTTATATTTGCATTATGTGTATTATTATGTATTGTAGTTGAAGTTATTCAAGAAAGAGTTAACTCAGTTTCATATTCTGAAGCGATGCAAAACGGTGCCTACGTGGTCTGACCTCAAAAACAAAATTATCTCCACCGTGGTTTCAAAGAGGGTGCGTCATTCATCTACCATGCACTGTGAGAAAGAATGGAGCATCATGTATATCAATATCACATATGTTGCTTATTCTAATCTGTGTAACTGCGCCTATCCAAAAACATGATCAAATTAGGATAAGCCAATCACAACCAAGCATAGTCCTAACAGGGCTCCTCCCTCTTAAGCTAGAAACATAAGAAAAGTTATGTTATTTCACCTGTACACCCTTGTTAAGGAGGTCGCACTGGTTTCAGACGCCATCTTGACTACTGTCTGCCATTTTAAGTATTAGCCAGGGCTCACGCCGGGAGTCAAGCACAGTCCAGTTAATGTCATGATTCAAACTTCATTTTATGTAACCGGTTTGCTCGCCTGCCAGCTACCGTATTTTTCGGACTATAAGACGCACTGGACAATAAGACGCACCTAGGTTTTAGAGCTGGAAAAATAAGAGAAAAAGTTTTTTTTCCCCAAATAGTGTGCTAAAACATTTACTAAAGTAACAGTAAAGTAGCGGCGCGTTAGGGGCCGGTACAGCCATGTTTCTCTTTGGAAAGGGGTAGGGGCGAGCAGCCCTAACCCCTCCTCCTCTCCCGGGCATTAATAGGGAGACTTTATTAGGGGACATTTTATGGGACACTGTTACCTGGTGCTGAAGGATGACTCCGGTGCCGACAGTACAAGTGTTTTGTCAGATTCAGCCCTGTACATAACACTTGGTGGTCGGGGAGAGTGTTGTTCCTTTGACCCAACACTAATTGGCTAGTGCAATGGTGGTGAACCTATGGCACTGGTGCCAGAGGTGGCACTCTGAGCCCTCTCTGTGGGCACCCAGGCCATCACCCCAGCATGAAGTTCACCAGACAGGACTCTAAGAATCTTCCTGCAGAATCTTCCTACAATGATAGGGGAATTTTCCCTCCTCCTTTCATCCGGGATGGTGTCCTTAGGAGGCTGAACAATTGAAAGTTGTCAAAGAACAAGGAGAAATAAATTACTGCTTAAATAGCTGCGCTGGCACTTTGCAATAAATAAGCGGCTTTTGGTTGAAGTTTGGGCACTCAGGCTATAAAAGGTTCGCCATTACTGGGCTAGGGCTTGGCTAGCAACAAGCTCAGCAAACCAGTGTTGGGGGCAGCATTAGTGATGGGAATTATGCTCTTAAGATAGAATTATACTGACACGTAGTCAGGGGGTCTCAAGAGTTACCAGGGCTGCATAGGTATGCGTATATGTGAAAATGGTCACAAGAGCTTACAATCTATGAGAAGGAGGGGACACAAGAGATTACAGTTTATGAGGAGGATGACACAAGAGGTGACAGTGCTTGTAGAATGGTCACAAGAGCTTACACTCTATGAGGAGGAGGAGGACACAGGAGGTGACAGTGCTTGTACAACGGTCACAAGAGCTTACAATCTATGAGAAGGAGGAGGAGACACAGGAGGTGTCAGTGCTTGTACAATGGTCACAAGAGCTTAAAATCTATGAGGAGGAGGGGACACAAGAGGTGACAATGCTTGTACAATGGCCACAAGAGCTTACAATCTATGAGGAGGAGGGGACACAAGAGGTGTCAGTGCTTGTACAATGGCCACAAGAGCTTACAATCTATGAGGAGGAGGGGACACAAGAGGTGACAATGCTTGTACAATGGTCACAAGAGCTTACAATCTATGAGGAGGAGGGGACACAAGAGGTGACAATGCTTGTACAATGGCCTCAAGAGCTTACAATCTATGAGAAGGAGGAGGAGACACAGGAGGTGTCAGTGCTTGTACAATGGTCACAAGAGCTTACAATCTATGAGGAGGAGGGGACACAAGAGGTGACAATGCTTGTACAATGGTCACAAGAGCTTACAATCTATGAGGGGGAGGGGACACAGGAGGTGACAGTGCTTGTACAATGGTCACAAGAGCTTACACTCTATGAGGAGGAGGACACAGGAGGTGACAGTGCTTGTACAATGGTCACAAGAGCTTACACTCTATGAGGAGGAGGACACAGGAGGGGACATAGACTGTAAGCTCCTATGACCTTGTAGAAGCACTGTTTGGGAATTGTTCAGTTTCACACACGTGTGAGAACAGCACAGCAGGCACAGGAGCAGAGACTCCAGTACTGGTCACATCTTCAGTGTTATTTGATGCCCCTGCAGCACGAGCAGCTGGGAGAAGACAGTGACCTGTCCAGCATCAGTCACAGTGAGAGCTCTGTGCTGAGGGGGCGTGGTTTGGGCTTTCCTTCATCAGATAACCTGGAAGTGGTGTCTCAGTCTGTGTGCACTGCACCAGCTCCGCTGCTCACAGAAACTAGCAGGCGGCAGCTGTGTGTGGAGCCGAGCTCAGCACTGCCCCTGCGCTTATGTCATTCTCCATTCCCTCCTGCAGTGGAGGGCTGAGACTCCGGCACGGCATTTAGTTCTTTATCCTTACTCTAGCCAGCTTATCTTTTTCTTCTCAGGGAAATTAGTATAAACATTTCTGTGAACAAGGTCTGGGAAGACAGTGCACAATTCATTAACCATTTTGGAGAATGTCTTACAGAGTGTCCTGGTAAAATGCATTATGGCCAATAGCATCTCAGTATTCTATCTCCTTGTCACGTTCACCAATGCTGATTTTTCTGTCTTGTTATATATGCACTTGTGTGTAAAATAAACTGGCTGACGTGTGTCTTGGTTTGTGTTCAAGCCCTGGGGCAGTCATGAAAGAGTTAATTTGAAAGTCACCTGTACAACTGAAGTAAGGGCAGTAAGCCCTATATAAAAATCTCTAACAACCCTCCTGTGTCTCTGGTCAGAATAGTGGTTGCTGGCTGTCCATCTGGACAATAGTTTGACCAAAGTTGATAGGCTCTGGTACTTGATCCTGGTCATATATAAGTATTGATCTTGCTGGGAGTTGTGGGATAAATGATTTTAAAATAACGTGTACAAGGTATTTTAGTATTCCCATGTATTATTTTATATTACTTCTGGGACTTGCTGTTAGACAGGAGGGAGTCGCAAAGGTGCATTCTAATATTGACAGGGATGGCAGCATTCCAGCCCACAGCTCATCGTTATACTGTCTGTTCAGACACAAGGTCAAAGGAAGGGGGGGGGGGGAATACTTTCCTATCAGTGGTAGCCACTGGGGCCGAGGTATATTTTCGTACATATTCAAGTATAAGCACCACTCTGCTTATACCCGGATATATACAAATAATAAACTCTATACGCACCTTTCCGACGCCCCCTACAGGTCCACTTCTTGATCCAGTCCCGCCGGTAGCTCCAGGTCCATGCTTGTTAGCTGCGCACAGACAATGATGACATAGTTTGTGTGCTGCCAGCGGGCATGGACCTATCACTGCTGGCGGGACAGGATCACGTAGTAAACTTAGGGGGCGTCGGAAAATACAGGGGCTGGCTGTCTGGCTATACACTAGGGGGCTGGTAGTATAGCAGTTCTATTCTTGTACATAGGTGCAGTATTATAGTAGTTATATTCCTGTACATAGGGGGCAGTATTATAGTAGTTATATTCCTGTACATAGGGGGCAGTATTATAGTAGTTATATTCCTGTACACAGGGGGCAGTATTATAGTAGTTATATTCCTGTACACAGGGGGCAGTATTATAGTAGTTATATTCCTGTACACAGGGGGCAGTATAATAGTAGTTATATTCCTGTACACAGGGGGCAGTATTATAGTAGTTTTATTCCTGTACACAGGGGGCAGTATTATAGTAGTTTTATTCCTGTACATAGGGGGCAGTATTATAGTAGTTTTATTCCTGTACATAGGGGGCAGTATTATAGTAGTTTTATTCCTGTACATAGGGGGCAGTATTATAGTAGTTATATTCCTGTACATAGGGGGCAGTATTATAGTAGTTATATTCCTGTACACAGGGGGCAGTATTATAGTAGTTATATTCTTGTACACAGGGGGCAGTATTATAGTAGTTATATTCTTGTACACAGGGGGCAGTATTATAGTAGTTATATTCTTGTACACAGGGGGCAGTATTATAGTAGTTATATTCTTGTACATAGGGGGCAGTATTATAGTAGTTATATTCTTGTACATAGGGGGCAGTATTATAGTAGTTATATTCTTGTACATAGGGGGCAGTATTATAGTAGTTATATTATTGTACATGGGAGGCAGTATGAGCCTCTTTCTCTGCTCTGTACATGTTGATTAAGACCATCTACTAACGGTTTGTATGGTGTTTGTGTGGTGACTCCACCCACTTCACATGGTCACACGTACTTCTTACTGTTGTAGGTTTTTCCTGGGCCACTTTAAGTTCCCAGTCCGCCCCTGGTGGCAGGCAATGTTAGAGAAGCTGCTATGAACAGTAGTGAGTTGTGATTTTTCTGTGTGCATCTAAAAGCTGTGTTAACACACATTCTGCTACTACTCTGTTGATGTTGCATATAAATGTAAGTGTAAACGAGACAAATACAAATAGTAAATGCAATGCAAAGGCAACATAAACGTAAATGGCGTGCTAGTGGAAGTGTAAATGCAACCATTGCAATTGCCACATAAACGTAAGTGTTAATATGACAAACACCTTGTAATCGTAAATGCGACGCAAATGCAACATAAACATACATGTAAACACGAAACAAACGCATTGCAAATGTCAAGTAAGTATAAAAGCAAAGCAAATGCAAACGCCGCTTAAGCATAAATGCGATGCATACGCCACATAAGTGTAAATGTGACACAAACATTGCGGAAGCGTCATGTAAATGCTGCATAAGGTTGACGCAAACCCCCGGGAAAGCATAACACAAACTCCACGTAAGCACAAGTGTAAATGCAACAAACTCAATCAATTTTGGTTGATATGTTTTGCATTTATTATCAATTTTCTGATTTCTAAATGTTATGCTCATCATACAGTCTGACCACCCAAATTGGTCACTAATTTACATTTACCATTGGCCCGCTTTGCATTGGCATTGTTTTTTTAATGTTACTGTATAAGGACATAAGTAGGCTTCCAAACAGAACAGTAATTTTCAATAAAATTTCAAAGGCCGTTTCATTTTTATAGGGGTTTTAATAGTTGTATTAATTAGAAACTTTGCACGAATCACCAAATTTTTTAAAACTTCATCCCTTTTACTATTTTGCCTTTAGTGAGCTTGTTATGTCTTTGGCATCTCAAATGAATTAAAACAGAATTGAGGGTTTTGGGGGGAAATATTCAAATTTAGACAAAATGATTTAGCCCTAAAATTTACACATGCTTGCAGCATAAAACACATTTGTTGTGCAGTTTCTCTTCAGTATGGTAATAGCCCAAGTGTGGATGGAAACCTGTTTACACATCAAAACAATGCAGTTGAGATGAAGTTTCAACTTCAAAATGTGAACACACCCTGACTGTTAATGTTATTCTGGTTTCACAAACAATCACCTTTTCACTGTGCAGATCACTGTTCTGTTAGAAGCCGACCCTACTGCAGCCACTCATAAAACCTATTGCACTGATGAAGATGGCCACCTACCAGGTAAGTATAATGCACTTGGGGGTCTCCTTCTCCAGTGTTTTTACATTACACTGACTGTGCTATCACTACAGTCATGGCCATAAGTTTTGAGAATGATACAAATGTTAATTTTTACAAAGACTACTGCATCAGGTTTTATAATGGCAATTTGCATATACTCCAGAATGTTATAAAGAGTGATCAGCTTAAAGGAAACCTACCACCACAAATCTACCTATAAAGGTAGATCGGGTGGTAGGTGAATCAATGGGACGTGAGGATAGCCCTTTTAACCCCTTAATGACCTTTCTACGGCGCCGCGTCAGAAGAAGATTTCGGGACATCGGGTCAGTTTAGTGCCGGTGTCGGGCTGTGATATCACAGCCCAGACCCGGCACTAACACCCGGGATCGGAAAAACTCCGATCTCGGGTGTTTAACCCCTTACACGCCGCGGTCAAGCATGACCGCGGCGTGTAAGCGTGTCCCCCGTGGATCGGACCCCCTCGGTGTGCTTACCGGGGGATCCGATCCCTCCTGCCGCTGCCCCGGGTCCCGACGAGTGACCCGAGGCTGTCGGCTCCTCTTCTTGCCGGGTCCTGCCTTCCTGGCAGGACCCGGCTGTAAGTAACTGAGCATGCGCAGCATGCTCAGTTACTTACACTTTACACTGCAATACAAGTGTATTGCAGTGTAGAGGCTTGAATAAGTGATCGGATGATCGCTTATTCAAGCCAAAATGTGGAAAATATGTGAAAGTAAAAAAAAAAAAAGATTAAATCATTTTATAATAATAATTAAATAAATAAAATAAAGTCCCATAATCTCCCCAGTTACACATATAATGCAAATACAGTATATAAAACACAAAAACACACGAAAAATGTACATATTTGGTATCACCGCGTCCGTATTAATCTGTACAATAAATCTAAATCAATATTGAACCCGCTCGGTGAACGATGGAAAAAAAAAACTACGAAAAACTTCCCGTAATATACAATTTTTCATCAAACACCATCACAAAAAATGTTCTAAAAAGTGATAAAAAAAATCTACGTTCCCTAATATGATACGACTGAAAAGAACAACTCTTTTCGCAAAAAATAAGCCCTCAACCAGATCTGACAACAGAAAAATGCAGAAGTTATGGCCCTAAAAAGTTGTCAATAGTAAAAACAATGCGATATTCTCCAATATTGGTTTTGCTCAGGAAAATTGAGCAAAGATAAGAAAAACTATATAAATGAGGTATCACCGCAATCGTAGTGAACCAGAGAATAAAGATAAAATATTATTTTTACATTACGGTGAGCGGGGGAAAAAAATGCTAAAAATCCAAAATAAAAATTGATGATTTTGTTTATGTCCCCCTTGAAATAGTTAATAAAATCTCATGAATAAGCCCCTAAATGAATTATCTATACATTGTATCTCATTCCGTAAATAATAAGCCCTCATATGTTTGCATTACCAAAAAAAATAAAAATGTATAGGTCGTACAATGTGACAATACAAATCTGCTGTACATGGCGCCTCCATTCATTCTATACTCGGCCGTGCGCCCGTACAGAAGTTTACCGCCACATATGGGGTATCGCTACACTCTGGAGGAATTGGGCATCAAACGTTGCAGTGCGTTTCATCATTTAATTTATTCTGAAACTGTCAGTTTGGCCTAAATGAATGTATTTTCCATAGTTTCTAAATCGCAGGTCCATATTGTTTTAACCCATGTGAAACACTTGAAGGGTTAATGGACTTAATAGAAGTTGTTTTACATACGTTGAGGGGTGAAGTTTCTATAGTGGGGTAATTTATGGGGTTTTACTATTATTTAGGCCTCTCAAAGTCACTTGGAAGCGGAGTTGTCCCTCAAAATGTGAGTTTTGGGGATTTTCATGAAAATGAAAAAAATGGCACCTAAAGTTCTGCGCCTCATAAAATCCTAGAAAAGTGAGAGGACGCATAAAATATCATCCCAACATAAAGCAGACATTCCGTAAATGTAATTTATCAAGCTTTTTGGGTAGTTTTACTTCCTGTCTGGAAAGCAGAACATTTCAAACTTGCAAAATAACGAATTTTTACAAACTTTTGCCAAATTTTCACTTTTTTTCAGAACGAAACTCAAAACTTATCACTTAAATTTTATAACTAACATGAAGTACAAAGTGTCACGAGAAAACATTCTCAAAATCACCGGGATATGTTAAAGCGTTCCGAAGTTATAACCAATTATCGCGAGACATGTCAGATTTGAAAAATCGAGTCTGGTCATTGAGCTGAAAACTACTGTCGGTGATAAGGGGTTAAGGGCTAATCCTCACGTCCCCGCACTGTTTTGCAAACTTTTATTACCCTAATATGTTAATTTACTTATGCAGCTACTGGGGCGTGGAGTAGCCGCATCTGAGGTTACACGAGGCGGCTACTCCACGCCCCGGTAGCCACTTTACCCCTCCTACTCACCATGTTCGGCGCGCAGCTGCTCGTAGCTGCGCGCCCTCGTCCGCCGATCCTGCCGTCTGCGCATGCGCAGAACAGCAGGCCCGCGTCTGTGCAGCCCCGGCTTCGGAGCAGTGACCGCGCAGGCGCGGGCCTGCTGTTCTGCGCTTGCGCGGACGGCAGGATTGGCGGACGAGGGCGCGCAGCTACGAGCAGCTGCGCGCCGAACATGGTGAGTAGGAGGGGTAAAGTGGCTACCGGGGCGTGGAGTAGCCGCCTCGTGTAACCTCAGATGCGGCTACTCCACGCCCCAGTAGCCGCATAAGTAAATTAACATATTAGGGTAATAAAAGTTTACAAAACAGTGCGGGGACGTGAGGATTAGCCCTTAAAAGGGCTATCCTCACGTCCCATTGATTCACCTACCACCCGATCTACCTTTATAGGTAGATTTGTGGTGGTAGGTGCCCTTTAACAGCAATTAATTGCAAAGTCAGTATTTGCCTAGAAAACTAACTTTTTCCCTCAAAACACATTTCAACTTCATTGCAGGCCTGCCTTAAAAGGAGCATCTAACAATATTTCAGTGATTGATCTCCAGCCCTGTCCTCATCAACACCCACACCTGTGTTACTGGAGCAATCTGTTATGATTAAGTAAGAATCACATCACTGGACACTTTAACCCCTAGGCGCACCAGGACGTTATAGTACGTCCCCGGGGCTAGATGCTTAGGATCCGATCCTCTTCTGGGCAGCTCCGAGGACTGGCATGTGCCCCGGAGCTGCCCGGTCTCCATGGCAGTCAGACCCCTTCCGGGTCGGACTGTAAACTGTCTGAGCATGCGCAAGCTTGCTCAGACAGTTTACACTGCTCTACAATAAAATAGTATTGTAGAGCAGTGTATTGAACTTAAACCAGTGATCAGAGCATCACTGTTTCAAGTTCTAGTATGTATAAGTAAAAATATGCAAAAACACTTAACACTACACATTATAATAAATAAAAAATAAATACATAAAAATATAAGCCCCTAAAATGTCACTTTCCCATAAAAACACTTAATAAAGTATAAAAACACAAAAACACAAAAAACCCCGCATATTTGGTATTGCCGCGTCCGTAACAAACTGTATAATAAAACAGAATTGTTACTGGACCCGCACGGTACACGCCGTAGAAAAAAAAACGCAAAAACGTTCCGAAAAAAGATAATTTTTTAATTAATACCCTATAAAAAAATGCTCTAAAAGTAATTTAAAAAATGTTATGCACTCCAAAATAAGCCCACTAAAAAGAACAACTCTTCTCGCAAAAAATAAGCCCCTAACCAGATTTGTCAGCCGAAAAATAAAAAAGTTATGCATATGAAAAGATGGTGATGCTAAAATGAACAAGATTTTCTCCAAATTGGTTTTTATTCAGTACAATTGAATAAAATACACAAAACCCCCACATATTTGGTATCCCTGCGTCCGTAACAATCTGCATAATAAAACAGAATCGTTATTAGATCCGCAAAGTGAACCCCGTAAAAAACAAAACAAAAAAAAGCTCCAGAAAAAAGATCATTTTCAATTAATACCCTATAAAAATGCTCTAAAAAGGGATTTAAAAAATGTTATGCACTCTAAAATAAGACCACTAAAAAGAACAATCCTTCTCGCAAAAAATAAGTCCTTAAACAGATTTGTGAGGCGAAAAATAAAAAAGTTATGCATATGAAAGACGGTGATGCTAAAATTAACAACATTTTTGCCAAATTACTTTTTATGCAGTAAAAATGGGAAAAAAATAAAAAATCTATATAAATGAGGTCTTTTTGTAATCGTGGCGACCCATAGAATAAAATATACTATTTTTATGGTATGGTAAACAGCCAAAAAAAAAAAAACCCATAAAAATCTTCCTGAAAAGTGATGATTTTCATTTCCTCCACCAACAAAGAGTTAATAAAATCTCACCAATTAGCCTATAGATTCCCCCAAATTACGTACCAGAAAAGTGCATCTCATGTGGCAAAAGAAATAAGCCCCTATAGGTCCACATTAAAAAAAAGAAAACAATTATAGCCTGTACAATGTGACATAGCAGATCTGCTCTGGATGGCCCCCTATAAAACACGTAAAGCGTTAACAAACTTCTTAAAAGTGGTTTTTCATACGTTGAGGTGTGTAGTTTCCACAATGGGGTAATTTACGAGTCTCACTATTATTTAGGCCTCTCAGTGTCAATTAGAAGATGAGCAGGTCCATCTAAATACAGGATTTGGTGATTTTACAAAAAATGTGAAAAATGATACCTAAATTCTGAGCCTCATAACATTCTAGTAAAATATGTGGAATCTTAAAAAACCATGCCAACATAAAGCAGACATTTGGGAAATGTAAGTTATGAATTTATTTGGGAGCTATGACTATCTGCATCAAAAGTAGAGAATTTAGAACGTTGAAAATAAAGAATTTTTCCAAATTTTTGCCAAATTTAGTTTTTTTTCATAACTAAACACAAAAGATATCATCCAAATTTTTAAACTAATTTGAAGTACAATGTGTCACGAGAAAACAATCTCAAAATCCCCTGGATATCTCATAGCGTTCCAAAACTATAACCACTTATAGTGACACAGGTCAGATTTGAAGAATGGGGCCGCGTCCTTAAGGCCAAAAGAGGCCGAGTCCCGTAGGGGTTAAAAGGAGGCTGGTGCTTGGCATCATTGTTTTTCTTCTGTGAACCATGGTTATCTCGAAAGAAACACGTGCAGTCATCATTGCACTGCTCAAAACTGGCCTAACAGGGAAGAGTATTGCTGCTAGAAAGATTGCACCTCAGTCAACAATCTATCCCATCATCAACGAGAGAGGTTGTTGCCAAAAAGGCTCCAGGGCGACCAAGAAGGACCAGCAAGCGCCAGGACCGTCTCTTAAAAGTGTTTCAGATTCGGGATCGGGCTACCAGCAGTGCAGAGCTTGCTCAGGAATGGCAGCAGGCAGGTGTGAGTGCATCTGCATGCACTGTGAAGCGGAGACTCTTGGAGCAAGGCCTGGTGTCAAGGAGAGCAGCAGAGAAGCCACTTCTCTCCTGAAAAAACATCAGGGACAGACTCATATTCTGCAAAAAGTACAGGGAGTGGACTGCTGAGGACTGGGGTAAAGTCATTTTCTCTGATGAATCCCCTTTCCGATTGTTTGGAACATCTGGAAAACAGCTTGTTCGGAGAAGACAAGGTGAGCGATACCACCAGTCTTGTCTCATGCCAACTGTAAAGCATCCTGCAATCATTCATGTGTGGGGTTGTTTCTCAACCAATCAGCTCTCTCACAGTCTTGCCTAAAACCACATCCATGAATAAAGAATGGGACCAGAATGTCCTCCATGAGCAACTTCTCCCAACCTTCCAAGAGAAGTTTGGTGATCAACAATGCCTTTTCCAGCATGATGGAGCACCTTGCCATAAAGCAAAGATGATAACTAAATGGCTCAGGGAACAAAACAGAGATTTTGGGTCCATGGCCTGGAAACTCCACAGATCTTAAAGGAAACCTACCAGTTAGAATGGCAGGGGTAAGCAGTAAGTACCGAGCACCAGCTCAGGGTGAGCTGGTGCCGGTACTTACTTTCGTTAGTGTTAATAACCGCTGTATTGCGGTTTTAACACTTTTTAAACTTTCGAGCAGAAGAGGCTTCGGCGCTGCGTGCGCACGATCTTGCGCGATCGCGATACAGCGCTTAATAACACTAACGAAAGTAAGTACCGCCACCAGCTCACCCTGAGCTGTTGCTCGGTACTTACTGCTTAACCCTGCCATTCTAACTGGTAGGTTTCCTTTAATCCCATTGAGAACTTGTGGTCAATCATCAAGAGACGGGTGGACAAACAAAAACCAACAAATTGTGACAAAATGCAAGCATTGATTGTGCAAGAATGGACTGCTATCAGTCAGGATTTGGTCCAGTAGTTGATTGAGAGCTGCCAGGGAGAATTGCAGAGGTCCTGAAGAAGAAGGGTCAACACTGCAAATATTGACTTGCTGCAATATCTCATTCTAACTGCCAATAAAAACTTTTGTTACTCAGAATATGATTGCACCTGTACATAAAAACCAGAGGGCAACAGATCATGCGAAAATAATATTTGTGTCATTCTCAAAACTTATGGCCTTGACTGTATACAGAGTGACCGGTGACATTACACTGCCTGTGATATCACTACGCTGTGTGGCCGGGGACATTACACTACCTGTGCCATCACTACATTGTGTGACCGGGGACTGACCATTACACTGCCCGCTGTGTGCCCTCCCCGTGTCTCCTCTAGCATGCATCCTCCTGAGGCCCGCGGACAGCTGTGATAGACCGAGAGACACGAGCGCTATCCGGCACCGCAGCCTCACATCCGGCCACTAATCCCAGGACAGGCGCTCAGCGCTCTCGTCCGGCCTGGGCTCCGCTCTCCTTTCTTATAGCAGGTAAACACCACCCGGGGGCGTGCCTCTCAGGGAGGGGCGTGTTCTCCGCCGTTCCTCTTCTTCTGGGTAACTTTCCCCGCCCACCTACCCTGTAGACAACCACTAGCATTGGGAGTGGGCGTCCGTTATAAGTGATAGAATAGGCGTGGCTTTTCTTTTCATTCCATTGACGGCCATTTTCCTCCCGCGCCTGCTCCATAGAGCCGATGCTGGGGCGGGGCTTGTCTCGCAGGCTACACCCACAGTCGCTGGGCGCTTTGCCTCGATTAGGGATTGGTTTCTGGTTTTGATGGGCGTCTGTGGGTAACCAATAAGCTGTCGCGCACGGTGGCGCCCTGTGCTGGGTGTCGGAGGCGGGATTTCCCCCGTGACAGAGAGAAACGGGTGGACGTTTACCGGAGCCCGGAACCGAGAGGATAATCGTAGAGCGAGGTAAGAAGCGGTGTGCGGGCTGCTGTGAGGAGGGCAGAGCAGGTGAAGGGCGGCTCCGGGATGTGTGGAGAGGCGCTGGGCACACTCCTGGGGTCTGGAAGGTGGCAAATGCCCGGCTGGTAGTGGCGGAGGCGCCGAGCCGTGCAGAGCCGGGGGGAGGTGCGGGAGCTGTGACCGGGCTGTGGGATGAGAACACGGCGGCGCGATACTAAATGGAGTGAAAAAGGGGGCGGGCAGCGGGGATGATGCGGCGGAGGGTGACCGGGGACAGCTGCCCTCTCCGCTCCCGGTATGAGCCGCACATGGGCGCAGGCCCCTCCATATGCTGCGGGCACTGGATTATGACGGGACTGGAGGACGGACGTGCGCCGTGATAAGAGATGGAAGCGCCCTACATATCGGGGCGACCCTGGGCGCCACATGTCCTGACAGGCGGATCATCCCCCGCGCCGGGCGCCCGAGCAGCCGAGGATTATGGGCGCTGTGCTGGGGGTGTCCTCGTACACAGAGCGCCGCTGCCTCATCTCTGAGAGGGATTTGTGGTCTGCGCCGAGGAGAATCTCCTCTTATCCCCTCGCATCGCCCTCGTCCTACTGGGACAGCGCTGCCTCCCCGGAGTGCGGCGAGGAGCACAGTACATGCACGGCCAGTGAGAGCACGCTCGCTCTCTGCCGCCACCATAACCACCCACTGCTGCTCTCCGGCCTGGACTCCCTATTTTACCATGTAAACACGACATAAGGAGGCGTGTCCTGCCTAGAGGGGCGTGGTTCTCTTCTGCTCGCTCGTACACAGCTGCAGTCCGTGCCCAGCTCTGTGCATGGCAACCAATACCAAATATAGGGGCGTGGTTACAGCTTTGATTGACGTTGGACGGGGAGGGATATTGCTTTTTATTCCATTGACGGCCATTTTCCGTTCGCGCTTGCCCGGTAGTGCCTGGGATCGGGGGGTGTGGCCTTTGTCTCCACCCCTTTTACTTCCAAAGTGGCTTTGCCTCGGCAGTCTATTGGTTATCTCTGGTGATGGACGTCGGTCACTGTCCAATAAGGTGTCGCGCCCAGTACGAGCAGTCGGAGGCGGGATTTCCCCCTGTGACAGAGAAGAACGGGTGGACGCTCACCGGAGACCGGAACAGCGCGGCTGATCCTGGGGTTAGGTACAATCGCTGTAGGCAGAGACTGTATGAGTGCTGCTAGTAGTAACTAAGCGTGCGGAGAGACCAAGTCCGGGGTCTGACATGCCCTTTCGTGGAGAGATGGCAGCACTTATGTCATCAGCCCGCACCCCTCCGCTACTGGCCCTGGGGATGGGAGCCTTCAGTAGCCCTGCTACCAGGGTCACCAGCACTGGGTTATGGAGGGTCTTCTGCAGAGAACCAACTTGTCTCTTCCAGTGTTGTGCCCCCCATGCGTGCCATGTCCTCCCCTCTGAGACATCCCCCCCCCCAAGAGGTGTAATCTGCTAAAAACAAACTTGTCCCCTCTGGCCCAGTGTGGTGCCCCTCATGCATGTGAGGTCCTCCCCTCTGGCCCAGTGTGGTGCCCCCCTGATATGTGTGAGGTCCTCCCCTCTGGCCCAGTGTGGTGCCCCCCTGATATGTGTGAGGTCCTCCCCTCTGGCCCAGTGTGGTGCCCCCCCTGATATGTGTGAGGTCCTCCCCTCTGGCCCAGTGTGGTGCCCCCCTGATATGTGTGAGGTCCTCCCCTCTGGCCCAGTGTGGTGCCCCCCTGATATGTGTGAGGTCCTCCCCTCTGGCCCAGTGTGGTGCCCCCCTGATATGTGTGAGGTCCTCCCCTCTGGCCCAGTGTGGTGCCCCCCTGATATGTGTGAGGTCCTCCCCTCTGGCCCAGTGTGGTGCACCCCTGATATGTGTGAGGTCCTCCCCTCTGGCCCAGTGTGGTGCCCCCCTGATATGTGTGAGGTCCTCCCCTCTGGCCCAGTGTGGTGCCCCCCTGATATGTGTGAGGTCCTCCCCTCTGGCCCAGTGTGGTGCCCTCATGATATGTGTGAGGTCCTCCCCTCTGGCCCAGTGTGGTGCCCTCATGATATGTGTGAGGTCCTCCCCTCTGGCCCAGCGTGGTGCCCCCCCTGATATGTGTGAGGTCCTCTCCTCTGGCCCAGCGTGGTGCCCCCCTGATATGTGTGAGGTCCTCCCCTCTGGCTCAGTGTGGTGCACCTCATGTGTGCTAGGTCCTCTCTTCTGGCCCCGTTTGGTGCCCCCTTATGTGTGTGAGGTCCTCCCCTCTGGACCAGTGTTGCACCCCTCCCCTCTGGCCCAGTGTGGTGCCTGCCCCATGCGTGTGAGGTCCTCCCCTGTGGCCCAGTGTGGAGCCTCTAATGTGTGAGGTCCTCCCCTCTGTTGTGCCCCCCCCTCCCCCATGCGTGCCAGGTCCTCCCCTCTGGCCCAGTGTGGTACTCCCCCATGCGTGCCAGGTCCTCCCCTCTGGCCCAGTGTGGTACTCCCCCATGCGTGCCAGGTCCTCCCCTCTGGCCCAGTGTGGTACTCCCCCATGCGTGCCAGGTCCTCCCCTCTGGCCCAGTGTGGTACTCCCCCATGCGTGCCAGGTCCTCCCCTCTGGCCCAGTGTGGTACTCCCCCATGCGTGCCAGGTCCTCCCCTCTGGCCCAGTGTGGTACTCCCCCATGCGTGCCAGGTCCTCCCCTCTGGCCCAGTGTGGTACTCCCCCATGCGTGCCAGGTCCTCCCCTCTGGCCCAGTGTGGTACTCCCCCATGCGTGCCAGGTCCTCCCCTCTGGCCCAGTGTGGTACTCCCCCATGCGTGCCAGGTCCTCCCCTCTGGCCCAGTGTGGTGCCCCCCCCCCCATGCGTGTGAGGTCCACCCCTCTGTTGCGCCCCCCTCCACCATGCGTGCCAGGTCCTTGTTAAAGTTTTTGAATCTGATGTACTCAGCCATCAGGACAGTGTTGGGTTGTGCCATATATAAGCCATGATGTACCCCTTCTGGAGGTGTAGGGGACACATACTGATGTGATGAGGGGAGATGGTTTACGAGCTCTATCTGTTTTATGTTCTGACATGTGCTGAACTGGCGCTTTGAAGAGAAGACCTGTTATAGCACAGAGCTGGATATGCTAATTATATTGGGGTTTATGTCATGGTCTCCAGGTAAATATATAGTTACAATCCAGTAGTACCGAACCGTGTTCATCACTGAAGCACTTGGGTCTAGATAGAAATGTATTATACACAGTCTCTGTACATACTCTTCATATGGGACATTCCAGGCTAATTGGATTCTTCGGATGCAGCGCTATCACCACGGAACCATCCGGATCTGTTTGTCATATTCAGGATATTTTCCTGTGACAGAGCAGAAAAAAAGGACCCAGCTGTAAACAGTCTGAGTTCAATTCCCTTTACATGGCTACTAACATCTAGTACAGGGGAACACATTAAAAGCACATAACAAAATAACTTTTTAATCTGTTTATTATTTTGATTTGCTTTACAGCAGCCCCATTACCATTGGCAGCAATAAACTGGAGGCGACTCATTGAGGTCTATGCTGAGTATACTAGGCAGATGGGTGTAACTAAGCTGTGACATCATTTATCTGTAGTGGAGGTGCAGATGTGTCATCTTCTGTTGATTTCCTGTCTGTGATGTAAATGTGATGGATGCTGCCTAGAAAACCCCTACAGAATTAGCATGTGGTACCGACCAAGTATTGCATGATATGGAATTACTTTTTTTTTTTTTTTAACGAAGTAGTCAAAAGATTTAAAAAAAACAAAAAAGAGCGTTAGCGTAAAAACTTTTTTTGGAAAAGAAGGGTTTTTAAGATTTTTTTTTTTCCCTACAAACTGTCTGGAACTACAAGTTTAGATAACCAATGTTTCAAATGAAAATCTTTGTCTTATCCTGCATTCAGGCTCTAGAACTTGCTGCACAGGATTTTGCCATGGGAAACTTTTCATGAAAGAAAATCCACCATTTGATTCTATGCATTATTAACCAAACATACCTTTAGAATGCTGTAGCTACACGGATGCAGAAACATATCTTGTTTAATCCCTGAATTGAGTGGTTTTGTAAAAAAAAAAAAAAAAAAAGTTATAATATGACGATGGGGTGAGGAGAATTGCCAAGCCAGCCACAGGAGCGCAATCTAATTATGCACTACTCCAGTCTAAGCCGAGAATACGTAGTCTCTGTGTTGTTGCCGACAGGCAGAAGTAAACAGTCGCTGCACCATCCTCCAGCTTCTGTGTGTGAGTTATCCAGCTCAGGTTGATTAGTCCTGTCTGGACAGTTCAAGTAGCTCTGTGTAATGTGTTTATGTAGGCACCCAGCTTTCCAAGGTCCTGAATTTTGTAATAGTTTTTTGAGCAGAACCACTCGGATCACAGATTTAAAAGATGTTCCTGCATTAGTGTAGCTACAGCATGCTCAAGGTATGATTGGTTCATATTGCAAACATGGTTCACACTGGCATACATATTCACGGTCCGTGTATCATCAGTGTGTGAAGTTCTTGCAGGTGATGCCAAGAAATGCTGTTGAAGCCGCAAACTTGGGCAGGAACAGCACCAGCCACAGTGCGGAAGCCAAGACTAATCACAGAGATAAAATCATATGGGTGTCAGCCCTGTCCCAGGGGGAAGAGGAGACTTCATGCATCATATATCACTATGATCCTTAGGGTGATGCCGAACATGGCGTTTTTAATTCGGTTTTAAAGCGTGCGTCCTGAAAATGCATCAGGTTTTTGACCGGTTACCATGCCTTTGTCTGCTTACAACCTATTTATCTAATAAGATAATTGGGGAAATACTGACAAACACATGCGTAATAACGGACTAAAAACTCCGTGTGTGGCATCACCCTCTGTCCCATGTTGCATTTTGGCGTTTCCATAGAAACGCTGATGCGATCGAGCCACGACCAGCCCCAGTGGGTGCTGTTTTGTTTGCGTTTGCAAACGCAGCCAAAACGCAACGCGGGACAGCGCCCTTATGGTGCTACCACATGTTCAGTTTTTCAGATGCAGTTTTTGATGCTCAAACCAAATGTAGTAAAAGTAGGAGGGGAAGTAGAACCTTTTAATTATTAGTCTCAACCAATTATCATTTTAAAACACGTTACAACAGTTGAGGAGAGGTTATTTGCCAAATTACATTACTGTTAACATTTGTATTTACAAAATGCGTTGTATACGCATGCGTTAACACAAGCATTTTGTTAGCGCATGCGTTAACACCGTTAACAAATGCACGTATAATTATTAACAAATACATAAATGTACACGTGGCGTTTTTGGTCTGTTTTTAAGAATCCAGTTTTAGACAGTTTAAAAAGGCACAAGTTTGTGTACTTAGAACCTGTTTATCTATTAAACAGGCATCTTGGATTTGATCACCGATCCCCCGAATGTCATTGGGGGGCGGTGTTCGGTTGCCATAACAGCCTCCGGTCTTCGTCAGACACGTGGCTGGTTTCTGAAGATTCGTTTTAATGAGCCAGTGGCTCATTGTAATGTATACTGTGCAGAAATGCCATATACTGCAATACAGCAGTTTTGCAGTATTTGGTAGGAACGATCAAGGTTGTAAAAAAAAAAAAGTTCAAAAATAACGTAAAAAAACTTAAGTTCAAATCATCCCCCCTTTCCCTGGAACTGATATAAAATGTAATAAACATTAAAAATCGCATACACGCCGGCCACATCCCAAAATGCCCGATTTCTCAAAATATAATATTTATCAACGGTTATTGCCGGGGGTGATCCACACAACGGAAAATAGCGACAAAATGTCTGAAACAGGACTTTTGCATCATTTCACATCTATTAAAAAGTGACCAAAATGTCGCCCAGGCCTCAAAATGGTATATGACCTAAAAAACGTATATAAATTTGATATCGCCATAATTGTACCGAACCAAACAATAAAGTAGACATGTTATTTGGAGCACACAGTGAAAGTCGTAAAAACTGAACCCACTAGAACAGTGATGGTGAACCTTTTAGAGATCGAGTGCCCAAAATGAGACCCAAAAACCATTAGCTTTTCCCAAAGTGCCAACACGGTAATTTAGGCAGTAACAAACCTATTGCCACCAGAATCTTTGAGCTCCAATCCGACACCTTCTCACTCTTCGGACAGGACGAAGCAGCACAGGATGGGTCACTTTAAAATAGCAGGGCACTACTTGGACTGCCTGAGACTGCAGGAAGATGCCATGTATGGCAAACTCTGTTCCTGGGAGACAGCCGTGTGCCCACAGAGATGCCTTCGAGTGCCATCTCTGGCACCAGTGCCATAGGTTCGCCACCACTGCACTAGAACCCACAAGCACATGCTTTTCTTTCCTTTTTTTTTTTTTTTTTTTTCTTCTATTTTTCCACATTTGGAATTTTTTCCAGCTTCCCAGTACACTGCATGGAATAATACATGTGACGGAGAAGTAAAATTTGTTACGCACAAAATAAGACCTCACACAGTTCTAGCTGGAGAGCTAGAAATGAGCAAAAAAAACCTGCGTCCTCAAGGGGTTAAAAGGATTGAAAAAGCATTCTTTAAAACGGGCAAAAAGGGTGGTTTCACAGGTGGCGTTTTGAAACAGTTTTTAGTCAGTTTTTATTCTTGCGTTTTTAGTCCGTTAAAACGCATTAAAACGCATCCGTTTTTTTCCGGTTTTCCCAATTACCTTGACGCACAAAAACGTATGTGTTTTCAAAAGAATGCATGTGTTTTTAAAACTTATGCGTTTTTTTTTAAGAACCGCATGACTTAAAACGGGTCAAAATGTCACCCTTGGGGCGATGCAACACATTCAGTTTTTTATATGCAGATTCAGATGTCCATAACAGAAGTGGGATAAAAAAAGGAGAGGAGCAGCTTCTCTCTATGATATGTTCTCATTCATTAAAATCCACACCTGCTTTTGGCTTTGAAAACTGCATCTGAAATGCTGAACGTCTGAACGCACCCTTAAAGTCCAGGCATATTCACTGTGGTTGATCCGTCATTGACCCTGTTGTGTGCTGCTGGCATAAGAGTGGCAGGTAAAGCATCTATGTCCAGTGAGGGTCTTGTCGTCGTCTCTTTAAAAAAAAAATCTACCATCAAAATCCATCTTGATAAACCAAGGACACTTATACATGGCTCCAGGTACTGTGACACTGGCAATCTTTTTTTTGTTTTCCATGGCTAAAAACAAGATATCATTAATATAAGCTCCTGGTTTGGGCATCAAAAACTGCATCTGAAAAATTGAACGTATGAACACACCCTAAATCTTTGTGAGTGTCTGATAAGGCAAGCGATAGCTTGCAGGTGGGGGGGCCATTGAGGTTCACAGCAGTTAATGTTCCTCAGGTGAGCTGGTAGCTAGTTGGGCATTGGCTGCTCTCCTAACAATGACTATTCTTTATCTGTAGGGGCATTGCTGGCACCCGACTATGTTTTCAGGATGAAGCGGAGACTGGATGACCCAGAGCCAGCAGCCTACCCACCCCAGCCAAGGCGCATCACTGAACCATTTGCCCATCAACATCGTGTCCTTGCTCCAGCCCCTCCTGCTTATGAGTCGCCGTCTGAGGCCATGCAGCCCGCAGCGGGCATCCAGTACTCTGTGACACCTGGTTATCAGGTAAAACATTTCAATGTTAAAGTACTATTTTTAATTTTTTTTTTTTTAGGTAGGGTGCAGAGGTATTTCATCTTTAAATTACATAATAATTTTGAATCTTTAGACAATTTGCCTATGGATTCCTCCTCTCCCTTCCCCCAAGAATTTGATTTATTTTCTTTGTACTGTAAAAAAAGAAACCCTCACAATAACAAGACAAAGCCTCTGACATGTGATTTGTACAATGCACTTTCCATGTTATGTAGCAGTTCAAAAGTTTATAACCATTTTTAGTTTACACCTGTCACAATTTAAAAAAAAAAAAAAAAAAAAAAGCACATAGTGGACTCAAGTGACTCCATGCTCTCTGCTATCCTGCAGATATTCTAATTCTTCATCCATTTCAATGAACATTCATTTCTTTTCAGGTTTCAACAGTGCCTCAAAGCTCCGGCAGCCATGGGCAAGCAGCTCTGGCAGCAGTACATGGGGCTCATCATCACAGCAATCCTGTGCCAGGTCATGGGGGACCGGGAGTTCAAAGTCATCCACATTCAACCCCGCCAGCTGCACCTGCTCAGGGTCAGCAATTTCAGAGACTAAAGGTACAGGAGTGAAAAATAGTGATATCATGTGTGACCGCATTGGTGGAAATTGGTGATGTTTGCTGTGTGGAACAGAAAAATAAAGCTTAAAATTTCACTTTTTTCAGGTGGAAGATGCACTTTCTTACCTGGATCAGGTTAAGCTGCAATTTGGCAGCCAGCCCCAGGTTTACAATGATTTCCTTGACATCATGAAGGAGTTCAAATCTCAGAGGTAAATAGGGCATGGATACATATTTCTTCTGTAAAATCTAGATGATTACCATATTTTTCAGACTTTAAGGCGCACAAAAAATCCTATGACCTTCTCAGAAATCAAAGGTGTCCCTTATAGTCCAGTGCGCCTTATATATGAATCATACTTACAGACAACAGCTGCCTTGAGCTGTGCACGGGTCTGCCACCTGCTGGTCATTTATCCTTATGATCAGGTGCGCCTTATATACGAACCTAGACATTTTAGCAGGCATTTATTGATGGTGCTCCTTATAGTCCGAAAAATACGGTATTGGTGATGCTCCTCCACCTGTACTATATATCATGACGTGGCATGATGTGACAAGGAGGCTGGAATATCAATAGTGAAAGTACAGACTTGACCTCTGTTGGTGAACAGAATGCTCATTATATCTTTGTTGCTTTCTTCCTAGTATTGACACTCCAGGGGTCATCAGTCGGGTTTCCCAGCTTTTCAAAGGTCACCCGGACCTGATAATGGGTTTTAACACATTTTTACCACCTGGGTACAAAATAGAGGTTCAGACAAATGACCTGGTCAATGTCACAACACCTGGGCAGGTCCACCAGATCACCACCCACGGTCTCCAGCCCCCTGTCCCACAGGTTCCTCCGCCTTCACAACCGTCCACACAAACTGTCCCCCCTCCAGTGCACCCAACTCCTCCACCAGCCCCAGCAAAAATTAGCAAGGTAAGTTTTGCAAGTGAGCTCATCAGTAAAAAAAATTTTCTTTATGCATATACATGCCATTTGAGATTGAAAATTGTTTCTGTTTACAGCCAGTGCCATCTCAGGCGCATACACCAACAAGTCAGCAGAGCACACCAATTCAGTACCCATCTCCTCGTTCTCCACCAGCACAGCCGCACACGCCAGGACCGTTGGCACATCCCACGCCACCATCTACTGCAGCTGCTCCTGCCATGCAAAATAACCAGCCAGTGGAGTTCAACCATGCCATCAATTATGTGAACAAAATAAAGAATCGCTTCCAGGGTCAGCCTGATATTTATAAAGCCTTCCTTGAGATCCTGCACACGTACCAGGTTAGACTCGTTCCTCCAAAATAAAATGGTAAATATATCATTTTAAAGCACTGCTTGTTAGAGAATATAGGTGCCACAGCTGTGTGGGGAAAAATAGCGCATTCTGCTTCTAGCAGATGGACCTGATAGCAGGCATGTCAGGTGGGTGTGGCTCTTGCTTGTGCCAGGCTGATGGGGATTGCTTGTGGACCTGCGTTGGATGATTTCATGGACATGGTGAGATTAGTGCAGCTGTTTATAAGTGGGTGATTAAATTTCAAATTTTCATAGTGACCAAACCACTTTTAAGAATATATTAAAATGTTCTCGGTTTTATGTTTACCTTCTACCTTCAAAATTTCTTTATAGAAAGAACAACGCAATGCCAAGGAAGCAGGCGGAAACTACACCCCTGCCCTGACAGAGCAGGAGGTCTATGCCCAAGTTGCTCGGCTATTTAAGAATCAGGAAGATCTGTTGTCAGAATTTGGGCAGTTCCTGCCTGATGCCAATAGTTCAGTAGTAAGTCATTTTATGTTATGTATGTTGGTTTAAGTGTTTGATCTGTGCATGTTGACACAAACCTTCATGAATTTAATGCATTTACTTTTTTCTTTAAGCTTTTGAGCAAAACCACAGCAGAAAAGGTTGAATCTGTCAGAAATGACCATGGGGGCACTGTGAAAAAACCTCAGTTGAACAACAAGCAGCAGAGGCCCAGCCAGAATGGTTGTCAAATACGCCGACATTCAGGACCCGGAACTACTCCACCGGTGAAGGTAAATCTAACGCAACTTGAGGAACAAATGACTAACAAACTTTTTTTTTTTTTAATTTTTTTTTTTTAATTGGAGTTAACTTTATTCTTTTTCAATAGAAGAAACCGAAAATACTTATTCCAAAGGACCAGTCCTTGGGAGATGCAAATAAACATGGTGCAGGTGCAGAGTCTCAGTTTTTCGATAAGGTGATTATGGCAGGACTTGCTTTCACTTGTAAAGTATTTCTTAATAGAGATGTACAGTGACTTCATGTATCGTATACAACTAAAATGTTGTGACCTATTGAATGAGATTTTTCCAATACTTGTGTGTTATACACAGGTAAACTAGAAAACTCTGGTGGTGAATTTAAACTTTGAGTACTCCAAATCGTTTGCTATCTGCTGTGATGGGGGGCAGGGGGTTTGTTGTTTCCTTAAGTATTAATTTGTTTTTTGAGAACTTTCAATAAAAAATTTAATTTCCTTTTAATTTTCCAAGGTCCGTAAAGCTCTGAGAAGTGCTGAGGCATATGACAACTTCTTAAGATGTCTCGTCATCTTTAATCAGGAGGTCATTTCACGAACAGAACTTGTACAGTTGGTGTCTCCTTTTCTTGCGTAAGTCGCTTTTCTTCCAGGGGTTCCTTGAAATTGTTTAGCTCCTTGCCCCACTACGTTGCCTATTCTCATCCTAAATGCTGTGTCAACTCGGCCTCAGCACATGAATAAGTGCTAATCGCTCCCTCAGATTGCAGTACAGGGGGCTGCTGTCACTATGCCCGGGCCAGTTGTGACCAAATGACAGGTAGCAAGTATTGGAATTAAAGGAAGAAAATGTTTCAAAATATCAAAACAGATAAAATGTACATAATTTCTTTGCCTATAATGACTCAACGTGCACAATAGTCATTTATTAGTCATTATTTATTAATAGTCATTGAAACCAATAGGTCTTTGAAAGCAGTGATGCAATGACAATTTTTTTTACTAAAAAAAAAAAATCATTTAGGAAGAACTGTAACACTTAAAGTTGCTATAGCAACCTAGAAATTTTTTTTGTTGCTTGATTCAGAATCTGTGTGTGTAAATGTGTGTATGTAATCTTTCAAAATGTCCTGAAAACTAGAAGCCCACATGTAGCTATAATGACGGTGAAATAATTATGGCTCCTGGTTTGTAATGGGAAAAAGATGGGTTAATGGGTAAAAGTCTGGAATGCCTTTTAATATGTTAATTCTTGTTTAATACTGTAATGTTTTTTATTGACTATTGTGAGTTTATTTTAAATCCTGTGAACTATTATTTTGTATACAGCAAATTCCCGGAGTTGTTTACCTGGTTCAAGAACTTTTTGGGTTATAAAGAGTCTTCACACTTGGAAAGCTTCCCAAAAGAAAGAAGTACAGAAGGCATTGCCATGGAAATAGATTATGCTTCATGTAAGCGCTTAGGTTCCAGTTACAGAGCACTGCCCAAAAGTTACCAGCAGCCCAAATGCACAGGACGAACCCCGCTTTGCAAAGAGGTACATTTTTTTCCATTTGTGAAAAATTTAACCTTATGTTAAAAGTTATGTTATGTTTTATCTGATTAATAGCATAGCAATGTTCTGTTGAATAGGTTGGACTTGGTGGACCTGTGTAATAGCATCTTCTTCTCTAGAAATTGACAGTTAATTCAATTCATCTGCCATATAAATACATTTCTTCAATCAGATGTTATTATATAAAGACCTTTACCTGTGTGGGGATAATTTCCCAAATATTTAGCCATGTTCTCCTTTAGAAATGAAATTTGTTGCCATTGGATATGACCACCTCTGCTTGAGTGATTGCACAAAGAAACAAATCGTTTTTGCATATGAGTTGCTGGGAGTTACTACATGACGCACAGCCATCTTGTGGGAATGAGTGCAGATTTATGGTGTCAGGCGGGATTGGACACAATAGCAATATGTGGCCGCCACTGCCAGGGGGTGGCCTTGTCCAAGGACAGCTTTCTTGTTTGTATCCTGCTTGCTGTGTTTTTAATACTAGGCCCATGGGTCATTTTTGCCACTTAGCTATTCTGCTGTGAAATGTCAGTAAAGTAATATAACTCTTATACCTGTACAAATCTCATGAGCCAGATGGAAGTGATCAGTGTGACTTGTCTCCCTAAGCCCAGCTGACTTTTAGAGGAAATGTTAATCTCTATGGCTTCATGCATTGTAATGCAGTCCTCTCATTATGCAGAGATAATCATTTTCTGTCTGCCATAGGTCCTAAACGACACTTGGGTTTCTTTCCCATCCTGGTCAGAAGATTCTACGTTTGTCAGCTCTAAAAAGACTCAGTATGAGGAACACATTTATCGATGTGAGGATGAGCGGTTTGAGGTAAGGGAGTGTGTAGGCTCACCCCATACACTTCTCCTTCACACGGCTGATGTCAGTCAGTATGTCAGCTTGATTTACCAGTCTGGACCCAGAACAGATGAACTGTGCGCAGCTGTTCAAGGTTAGGGCTGGTAAAACTTAATACAGTAAAGATTTGGCACGGTTTTGTGTTTTTTTTTTTTTTTTTTTTTTTTGTTTGGCTGTTGTAAGTTTTATAACAGCAAATTCATGATGTAACAGCAATCCAACTGTATAGTATAGTGTAATGTATGGGGCGAGGAGAGGAAATGTGGGCAAACGGCTTGAGAAAGCACTGGTTTGTCTGCGTTTCCTCTCCTTGCGCTATAGCCGTACTTCCGCTCTCTTCTAGACTACCTCTCTCTGTGTCTGATGAAGATCCCTTAGTCGATGGAAACATTACACTACACTATTGGATTGCTTTCATATCATGAAAAAAAATATTTTGCAAAAAAAAAGTGCCAAATCTTTACTGTATTGATTAAGAACAGGTTGGTTCCCTATTTTGTGCACCCAAGCTACAATTGGAGTTGCCTGTATTTTATCCTATAAAGGGCCTGGTAAAATTGGCCCAAACCTGGAGATCTACAGGGTTCCCAGGTATGAGTGTTATATGATTTTTGTATAATGGTGCACTGTTAACTGCATCTAAAATCCTTTACTTGTTGGCAGATCTTGTGGGTTAAAAGGAACCTGTCAGCAGAAATTGAACAAATAAACCACTAGCAGTATGTTGCCAAGCAGCTGAACACCTTCCAGGTTATGTTTTCTTTCATGACCCAGTGTGGTGACATTATCCAGAAAATCTACTTTGAAGTGAGATGTAAATGGACTCTATAAAGTCAAGGGGATTTTTAACGCCGTCATCGAGCTCTCTTCACTGTAATTGATGGTCCTGCATCGAGAGACATCACTGACCGAATCTCTATGATTTATATGACCGAGGAGGGAGGCATTTAGAGCTCCCCATCTTGACTTTAGTGTTAAACTCTCCTCCTTCACTTTATACAACCAATTTGCAGCGCACTTCAAAGTTGATTTTCTGGTTGCTGTCACCACATTGGACCATATAAGAAACAAAAACTAGATGGTTCTTGCTAATATTCTAGTAGTGGTTTATTAGGCCATTTGCTAATGACAGGTTCCCTTTACTTATGGCAGTACATTTGCAAACATGTTATATGTTGCTTAGTCACATATTGAAGTTTAACAGCATCTAGGATTCTAAAAAACTTAAGGTTCATACACTCTGCCGGTGACTAAGATGATGCCGCCTCTGCCACTTCAGAAACGGGAATTACTTTTTTCTCAGCACAAGGGAGCAGCTTAGTGGATACAATTGTATTTTCTGCAAATTAGTGCGATTCCCTATCACACTAATGTTCTTATTTTATTAAATCCTTCATAGCAACATGTTATTTACCAATACAGCACTCGTGTTTTCCTATAAAAGCAATAAACTTAAGTTATGTTTTTGATCCATTACAGCTGGATGTTGTTCTGGAGACCAATTTGGCCACTATCCGTGTCCTGGAGGCAATTCAGAAGAAGCTCTCGCGATTATCTGCAGAGGATCAAGCCAAGTTTCGTTTAGACAACACTTTAGGGGGAACATCAGAGGTCATCCACCGCAAAGCACTGCAGAGGATATATGCTGACAAGGCGGCCGACATTATAGATGGCCTGAAGAAAAATCCAGCGGTTGCTGTCCCAATTGTGTTGAAAAGGTGTGTATTTTAACACATTCTGCTACAAATGTGCGATTTTGAACTGAATTGCGTTAAGGCCATTAATTGGACATACATTTTCCTAATGCATGTTTTTTTATGTGCTCTCAGGTTAAAAATGAAGGAAGAAGAATGGAGAGAAGCCCAGCGAGGCTTCAATAAGATTTGGAGAGAACAGAATGAAAAGTACTATCTGAAGTCACTAGACCACCAGGGTATAAACTATAAACAAATTGACACAAAGGTCCTTCGTTCCAAGAGTCTTCTTAATGAAATTGAGAGCATCTATGATGAGGTTAGTGTGCTGTCATCACAGGTCTGGCTGCCTTCTAAAATATTTCTCTGTGTAATGCACACAATGGAGATCTTATGCCCTCAGTCTGTCTTTTGCATGGTGTTTGTCGGCTGTATGATTGGGTCTGAGGGGCTGGGCAATAAATTGCTTATTATTGAAATGTATTTTACAAGCAAAATTTATTTTTTAAATAAACTAAACAGAAAAAACCAACCCCATTGTATGGCCTTGTATGTTGACTAAGAATGGAAGTTTTGGCTTTTGGAAGGAGGGAGTGGAGAAAAAAAATCGGTTTTCACAGAAAGGGTCTCCACCTAGTGGTGAATGCGTGAATTGCATTAAACTTGTGTGGATAGGTTAAGAAAAAACTGTATTTGTTTTACACAGAGGCAAGAACAGGCATCTGAAGACAATTCTGGTGTCCCCACCGGACCTCATCTAACACTGACGTATGAGGACAAGCAGATTCTGGAGGACGCTGCCTCACTCATTATCCATCATGTAAAGCGACAGACTGGCATACAGAAGGAGGACAAGTACAAGATTAAACAAATCATTTACCATTTCATCCCAGATCTGCTTTTCTCCCAGCGAGGAGAGTTGTCTGATGTGGAAGAAGAAGAGGAGGAAGAGACTGCTGAAACCGAAGATGGGGTCAACAAGAAACACAATGGGTTGGTGGGAGGAGGGGCTAGTAGCCCACCAAAAACTAAGTTGCTGTTTGCAAACACTGCAGCGCAGAAGTTTAGGAGCATGGAGGACGCCTACAACTTATTTTATGTTAACAATAACTGGTACATTTTTCTGCGGCTGCACCAGATACTCTGCTCTCGTCTCTTGCGCATTTACAACCAAGCAGAAAAACAGGTCGAGGAAGAGCTGAGAGAAAGGGAATGGGAAAGAGAAGTGCTGGGCCTAAAGAGGGACAAGAACGACAGCCCAGCCATCCAGCTTCGTCTCAAAGAGCCAAGTAAGTGTGCTCGTATTTATAGAAACTTAATATTTTTTTTTTATAAAACATATTTTTTAAATCACTATTTATATTCAACAAAAAATTGATATATTCTGCTGATCTTTCACCCAGACCATTGGTCCATAGTAAGCAGACACGATAATACTCTGTAGGGGTTTTCTAATACTCACATCATGTACCTCACAAACTGGATTACACTAGATGATAACTCCATCATTGTCTCCACTACAAGATGGCAACCACCATAATCACAGAGGAAAAAGAAAAATGTATGTGTTGTTGAGTCAACATTGGCCAAATGTTACCCTGAAAATATGGGAGACCCAAATGGGCTAAGCATGGATTGTCTGTCAGTTACGATTTCTAAATGTTTTACTCTTATGCCTTTTGTCTTAAAACTTTATAAGATGTATATAGTACATTAAATGTTCATTACGAGGGCGATTTTCCTCCTTCACCTTGTGCTAGTACTTATATATCTCTTCTCTGTGCTACAGTGGACATAGAAGCTGTGGATTATTATCCGGCATTTCTAGATATGGTTCGTAACCTGCTGGACGGGAATATGGATTCGAACCAGTATGAAGACTCCCTGCGGGAGATGTTCACCATCCATGCCTTTATTGCTTTTACTATGGACAAGCTGATACAGAGCATAGTCAGGCAGGTGAGTTATTACTCAAGGTGGTAATGTAGACCATGCTAACTCGGGCCCCTTCTACACTCACGAGTGTGACTCAATGAACTCGCATCACACTCGCAACGCGCACTGCCCGGAACTCCTGGCCCGAACGCTGCAAACCGGAACTGAACTCTGCATGTTTGAATTATCTATCAGGGCACTAGCGGTAAAGAGAACACCTACTTAGGGTGATTATAGAGAATTAATCAGGATGTCCTTGCATAACCTGTCTCCAGTATATTTCTTATATTCTGACACCCAGTGGCAAATAAGAAAACTACAGCATTAACTTTAAAACCGTTAGAAGACTAAAATAAAGGGATTAAGATGAAACGCTCCAGCCAAAACTTTGTTCAATAATGTGAGATTACACAATTCTAACCAAAATATAATTGTGTGAGTTACAAGAAATCACTGATTTGTTTGAGCCAAGTAATCGCCCCAGGGTCTCTTTAATATGATCACGTTTTCTCTGAATTGGCATAATCACTGATGAGGGGGGATGCATAAGGATTTTGTTGTGATGAACATTTATATGATGTGTGTATATGTCCTCTTACATTTGTAGCTCCAGCATATAGTCAGTGATGAAATCTGCGTGCAAGTGACTGATCTCTACCTCACTGAGAGCAGCTGCAATGCAACAGGAGGTCTCTTGGCTAGCCAAGCATCCCGCACCCTGGGGGAGGCCAACTACCAGCGCAAAGCCGAACAACTGATGGCTGATGAGAACTGTTTCAAGGTGAGCTACGAGTTAGATGTTAGTCACTACAAGCTTCTTGGTTGCTCACCCTCACATATGTTGGAAACTTGTGGCATTTTTTTCTTCTTCCATAAGCTATATTCTTATCTAGAATGGGTTTACCTCTGATCACCTAGGAAGAAATGAAATGTAATTTTTTTTTTTGCTCTTTTGAAACTTTGTTGCTCTCCTATCCAAGGTTAAAAAAAAACCTGAGAGGTCCTCTATATCATATCCATGGGTTCCAGCTCCTGGCACCCCACTCCATCAATGCATACAAGGGGCTGCAGCCTTGGATAATCACTGCACCCTCATTGGGATAGGTCGTCAATAAATAATATATATTACCAAAACTTTTTACAGAGGAATTTTTAAATGCACATGGACACAAGTCCTTACACCACTTGTACTACTATGGTGGCAAAACCATGAAAAATATAAATAATTGTAATTTTATATGATGTTAGAAGACACTGGTATATCATGAGTATAACGTTTGTGACCTTGCTGTGTTTGGTATAGCATTTTGGTAAATAACAATAAACATTGTATATTGCATATATATTGGATATACATGTGTGTGTTTTTTTTTGTTTTACAAGGTACATTACCTTATCTACATAAGGTTCTGTGATTTAGAGTGGCATTTTTTGGAATACAGTCCTTTTTTATAGATAAAATTGTTCTTCATAAGTGTTACAGTATGGTCGGAAGTACAAAAAGCTCCATTCACAAAGGCCTCTTATTCTACTTTTGATTGCATGTATATTTCAATAAATGTTTGATCTTTTTTCCCTTATTTTTTTTTCTCTTTCCTTGTACAGTTGATATTTTCCCAGGGATGTGGACAAGTCCATTTAACAATTGAACTGCTGGACACTGAGGAAGAAAACTCAGATGACCCAGCGGAGACCGAGGTAAGCCCTACTCGTTCCTGAGGGGCTCTCGGTTACCGCCACCATAGGCAGGACCCCGACCTCCAGGACCTATTGGGGAAAGGGTCATGGGGGGGATGTGTGAAAACACCTAGAAAATCGCCTTCTGAGATCAAATCACAGCCCACCCCGGTCAAACAAAACCTGCATTGTGTGTACTATCTGAATTTTATATACCTGTACAGAATGTTACCAATCTGTGGTTTGTTAAAGAATCCAGAAAATACTTAAATTCCAAAAATATCTAAAAATAATTTTGGAAGCAGAATCAAATTGTAATATAATAAACTTGTTTTAACGATCCAGGGTGACTTAGTGATTTGTTCTGTTTTTTGTTTTGTTTTTTCCCCACTCTCCTTCTCCCATTAAATCTCTTCCATCAAGATTCCATTCTTCATCCTCACTTTCCTCCTGAATCACTAACCTCAGTGCTGCTCTTATTGTTTCTCGTATACTGTTTTGGTCAATTCATACTGACAAATCCTCCCAATGGGAATCCACTCGGAATATAGTGCAGGTCTGTCAAAACTCCTTAAGAAAGCCCACATGGAGCTTTTGACCTAGTATTTGACTCCGATTTTCAGAAAGAAAATCCTATTTAAATACCGCTGTGTGATCTGAGCTTTCATGTGGCAAAAATGACGTTTTAGAGCTGGAAAATGCCTGTTCTTCTAATATTGGATTTTCAACAATCCCCAGTGTTCAGTGGTGTCTGTTAATCTTAAAGGTGTGTTCCTATCTAAGACTTGTATGGCATACCCATACCCTCCATGGGAATACTCCTTTTTAACATATGGAACTGCAACCATGTCAACACTTGGTATTACATATCCTGTACGTCCATATCATCGTTTAGAAGCTTTCATAGCTGTGAACGTATGTGCTTCTAGATATTCTGCAGGCTCCACACAATTTTTAAAGGCATCTGTAAATATACTAAAATAACCTTTTAGAGCAATTTTCAGGTGTTCTATCCTCATTCCAGTCATAGCGCTCAGTCTGAGTCCTTTAGTTTACCCCTATCTTTGATTGGGTTTTCTGCTACTGTCAAGTGTGTTGGTGTCACATGTTGAAGTTATTCCCTCCAAAATTCCCTGTAATTTTTAAAGTTTTATTGAAATCCTTCTCCCCCCCCCTTTATTACTGTATGTGCTAGGCAAGGGAAGGCAAGTTGTACAAGAGAGTGAGATATTGTATCAATAAGTATTCAGTTACAATAAACAGCGTAAAACATCTGTCATAAGAAGAATGATGAGCAATCGGAGCAGAGTGATAGAAGAATTCCCTGCATTCTTGAATGGAGTAAGAAGCTTGTTTGCTGTTCACGCTAACTTGAATGGAGAGCACATGGCCAGTTCTACCGCTGCTCTAGTTAAAGGGGTATTCTTGTCTGGGTATTCACATTCAATTTCAGTATTCAGCCATTAATATACATTTCTTTAATGTTATTAAAAAAAAAAAAAAATTACCTGTGTGAAGATAATTTCTCATAAATGTAGTGATATGGTCCCTTAGAAAAAAAGCCTCTGTCCTTGGATACATCCGCCACTGCTGGAGTGATTGCACAGAGCAACAAAAAGTTTTTGTATATGAAATTTCTGGGAGTTACTGCTTCTCCTACAGCCGTTCTGTGGTAATGATCGCTGAATCCAGGAGGTCAGGCAGGACTCAATTGCGCATGTCTGGCCACTGCTGCCAGTGTGCGGGGTGGTCATATCCAAGGAAGATATCCTGTTTCTAGGGGACAACATGAATACATTTATTACAAATTATCTTCACATAGGAACTTTTTTTTAATAACCTCCAATTGAAGAAATCTTTACAATGGCAAATAATATAAATTAAATGTGATTGCCCAGATGGGAATACCCCTTTAAGGAAAAATTAGATGGATGCCAATAAATCTACATTCTCACCATGGGCGCAGGTCCTAGAGGTGGGACCAGCACCTAGTATGAGATTTGGAAAAATCCCTTAACTGTAAGACTGAGCTACTTCATCTCCTAAAAGGAAATCAAGTACCTCTTGATTTGTAGAAGAGTTAAAATCACCTATTCTGAACCACTTACATGTGTCTGGAGGACCTTAGATTTGGAAACACTGTGAGATATAATAATAAAAAGGAAGAACACTGCAGTCCAGTGGATTTACATGGTACATGTGATGGCGTCACCTCTCTAAGCAATCCAATACTAAAGGTAGCTGGTGCAGAAATGGCTATTTAATGCTGAAGTATCACCTCTAACCCCCTCATTGGATAAAACTGGATCCTGCAAAAGTGTGGTAAAACCAACTTCGGGTGTAATTTTTCTGCAGCAGCTTATCTGAAATGAAATGCAGTCTTTAAGAAAATCTCCCATCAAAATTAAGCTTGATAAACCAGGGCCATTACCACAGTCACAGTGGTTTATTATCCACTGCCTCATTCCTTCTAAAATACATTTTTAAAATGGGGGCATTACCAGAGCCCCTTATTGCTGCATATTCACAGGCTGTTACAATGAACATGTCTTACCCATGCCCCTGCGCGCTCTTCTTGTATAATTTAGCAGGAGCAGGAAGTGCAGGGCTCTTCAGACTCATTAGCAGAATTTTAAAAGTTTGATTTTAGAAGGAAGGAGGCCATGGGTAACAAATATAAGACTACCAGTCAGTGTCTGGATCCATGAGTGCCCTGGGTTTATAATGATGGATTTTGATGGTAATGATTGTAAAAAAGAATCCTCTATAATATGTTCTAGCTTCTCCTGTTTTATGTTTGGTGCAGTAAGTACTTTATTATTCCCCTTGTAACCATTCCAGAGCTCTTGTCCTGTCCTGGAAGCTGGAACCTCCCATTCACCCTGGTTACCAGTGATGTAGCATTATTCTGCAGGGATTGACTAGGCATTTATTTTTACTTGAGGGTTATATATAGGAGTACAGTACAGTTTTGGTGGTAAACACAGTAGTGGATCTAGAATACCCCAAATTGTGTTGCTGCAGAGTAGACTGTATTAAAAAAGGTGAGGTTCTCCTTGCCTCTTCTTTCTGCTATTCCATTCTTTTACACTGAGTTTGGAGAGATAATATCACTGATCACTGATGAGGTATAGCACACAAACACGCCTGTATGTCGCCGGCCACAAACAACCGTCCCGTGTATATCAAGAAAGAAAACCTAGTAAGCTTTCTATGATAAACCTATTGGACACGAAGAAGATCATCTTAATAACAACCACCTCGACAGGACAGCGCTGTGATATAACTGGATGATTGGCCGGCAGACAAAGCTTCAGATGTTTCTGTGCACTGATGACAAGGAATAAATCTAGTATGAGAATTTTTTTTTTTTTTTTTGCTTTTATAGACTGAGGATAGCTGTAGAGAAAATATACTTTATTCCTTGAAACTGCCAATTGGGTATTAAACAGCATTGCTAGGAGTAGTTTTTATTGCAGCAGTCTTGTTTTTTAGCCCCTCACTGCCACCAATGCCTTCTGCTGTTATGCGTTGTGCAAGTGTTATACATATAGACATATAGTTCATCAGCAAACAGGATTGTAAATTATTATATAAGTAGCTTGGTTTTCATTCGAACAAGAAAACTTGCATAATTTACAATCTGTTATGTACTCAACTTTTGATGCTAACCTGACGTCTTGCTGTGGGTCCAGCCAACGAAACCGCAGAAGCAAAGTTGTAGGAAGGAAACCGGCAGCGCTCACCAATGAATATGTCTTCAATATCTTCATAAAAATCCTTGCAGGGGGTCATGCTTGCTGCATCGCTTCCACCATCTCCGGATATAAGACTGTCCTATGTAACTGTAGTCTAAGGGTAGTGCCCCTACATTCTACATATAATAAGTAACTGCAGAAACCACTGCTCTCGGGATGTATCAGAGTGCACTTATCCTAATCTTGGTGTGCTAGACCATTTTTTAATGCTTTTGCATTGTGGCTCAGTCAAAAGTTTTACCCTTCTATTAACCAAAGTATCTGGGATTATAAATAGTGAGCTGATGACAAAGGTCTGAAGATCCTGCCAGACATCATATATAGCCGATTTTGGCTGAGGATGCACGTGTTCTGCTTGGGGAGAAGAAAGTAGGAAGCTACTATTAGAGAGCAGCGAAAGAGTTTGGAGGACTCTGACATTAACTATTTTTCAGATTAAGGTTTTGTCAACCTTCTATCAATTTAACACATTGTTTAAGGCCAGTTGTTTCATCAGTTGTTTTTTTTTTTGCATTGTTTATTGTGCAAATAAAAGAATAGGTGCTAGTCTTTCCTTTACTTATTACCTCTGCGTAGTGCCCTCACCTAGGATTGGCTCACAATAAGGCTACATCACACAACTGTGTGCTGGCCGAGTGCAGGAGAAGGTGTGAGTGCTCCCCAGTCTGGCAAAAGATTGGACATGTTCCTTCCGCCTGGCCAGGTCATGGTGCCGTCACCCATTGCCATAGACCTTTATTGTGGTTGTGATCTCGTGCGGCAACAATAACGGTCATGTGAATGTAGCCTAACGGATGAAAGAACTGACATGTGAAATAGCCCTAAGATGCATCCCTTAACACTATTATTCTATCACCAATGGCTCTTCCACACTTCCAAATGAGAGCATCCAGAGTTTACTAGAGGTGGATGTCCTTGTGGTGGTAGCTCAGCATACCATAATCTTATCCTTGGTCCCAGAGTATAATGAGCTGCAGAGTGTTGTAAATGGTGTGTAGGATAATGCTACATCCCTAGCATGGCCACAGGTTTAGGGACCCCAAGGAACAGCTTCTTGTATCGTTATGATGCTGTCATGTTTGATATTTAAACATGTGATCAGACTGGGACTTGTCTGCCCATATTAAACATGGTAAACCGGCCTTATCTATGATGACAAACATATTTTTTATTATAAAATGAAATTTTAGCTTTTGAGAAAAAAAAAATAGGATTAGCCGTTTTTTTTTTTTCTTTGCACAATCTGGTTCCTGTGGTTTTTGGTTCACAGCTTGAAAATCGCAACAAGACACTTAGTCTGAACTGAGCCTTAGTGTAATTGTCTTCCTGCTGCCCCTCCGCTGTGCAGTTCTTCTCTTGTTGTCTGCTTGCCTGTTATGGGTCTTGGCATTCTGGGCTGTGGGACTAATTCTGCACAAAATTGTCTTCTTTCTTTAAGCGCTGGTCGGACTATGTGGAAAGATACATGAACTGTGACTCTACTTCCCCAGAGCTGAGAGAGCATCTCGCACAGAAACCTGTTTTCTTACCCAGGTGAGCTCATCATCTGACAACTGTGCCGACGACTGGTTTAAGTCCGTAACCACATCTGCCTTTTTTCCTACAGGGCTTTCCTTGTTTTAGTCTCTACCACCTCTGTTGGGAAGCTATTCCAGTATTCTTATCTTCACATTTAGTCTGAACGCTTAACTCTTGAGCTTCAGCTTGCTTAAATTATTCGTGCCTAACTTTTGAAAGTGTTTTCCCCTTACAGATCAACATGGGAATTCAAAGTTTTATGGTATTTATAGATGTGTAACATTCCAGGTACTTTTATTGTTACATAGGAACCTGCGCAGAATCCGGAAGTGCCAGCGAGGCCGCGAACAACAGGAGAAGGAAGGGAATGGAAAGCGGACATTGGAGAATCTAGAGAGTCTGGACAAACTGCAGTGCAAATTCAAGCTGAACTCTTACAAGATGGTGTACGTCATCAAATCTGAGGACTACATGTACCGTCGCACTGCCTTATTGCGGGCACAGCAGGTGGGTGAAATGAAAGAACATAGAGAAATTTGTCCTGAGCAAATGTAAGAAATGCCCTAACATTTAGGGCTTTCACAGACCAACCCTAGTGTCAAGGAGACCCTTCCTTCTTCCCCACAAAAGAGCCGCGCCAACAGTATTAATGATTTGTAGGGAACATTAGTCCCCTCCTCTGCAATGTGGTCAGTTTGTGAAACCGGACACTGCAAGGTCCATGATTCACAGACCATCCTCAGCAGTGTGGAACTGCCCTTGCATGTATACACCTAGAAATTAATTGTATAGCTAAATAGGAGATAATGTTGCCTCCAATATGTTCTCAATCTGCGGAATTTTCTTAATGTTCCTTAAATAGTCTTGTAGATATCCAGCAAAGAACATGGGTCCATTTTGTTTGTGATATCAAAGTAAAAGAGGTTATAAAAAGACGTCATTCCATCAAGTCCAACCTATACGTTATATTGCGTTGAAGGCAGAAAAAGGCAAAAACCCTGCAAGGCTAATGCCAATTGGCCTAAAGCAGGGAAAAATTCATTCTCAACCCCTTATATAGCGGTCACATAACTCCCTGGATCAATAGAAACTAAACAAAAAGTTCTATTCCCATACAATGTTATATTTTTGCTCTCCAGAAAGTCATCTAGGCCTCTCTTAAACATGTACGTACATAGAGTCCGCCATAACAACCTCCTGCGGCAGAGAGTTCCATAGTCTCACTGCTCTTACAGTAAAGAACCTTTGTCTATACAATGTTGAGAAGAGAAAAAGAGGCGGTATCCAGCTATGTTAGTTTCCAAAAAGGATAAAAACACAATTTATTTCCAAAGTATTAAAAACATCACAATGCCATGGCAGAGAAAAATGTAAACTTCTGACGCGTTTCGAATCTTAACGTGGAGTCTTAGTCGACTAAGACTCCACGTTAGGATTCAAAACGCGTCAGAAGTTTACATTTTTCTCTGCCATGGCATTGTGATGTTTTTAATACTTCGGAAATAAATTGTGTTTTTATCCTTTTTGGAAACCAACACAGCTGGATACCGCCTCTTTTTCTCTTCTCAACATTGCATGGACTGACCCCGACTCAGCTTGCCCGCGCAGTGTTGCAATCTCGGACATGTAGCTTCTCAGGTGAGCTGTCTCCCTTCCACTCTTTCCTGGTCACAGGCCTAGGTACAAAAAGATCTTTGAAGAGATCCTTGTAATGAGGTCTCCCCTCAGTCTTCTTTTTTTTTTAAGTTGAATAATCCAGAATTTTGTAATGTCATTGTATTCCCCCCCATTCCCCTAATAATCCAGGTTGCTCTCCTCTGCACCCATTCCAGCTCTACTATGTCCTTTTTATACACTGGTGCCCAAAACTGTACACAATATTCCATGTGTGGTCTGACCAGTAAAGGGCAAAACAATTTCCTTATCATGTGAATCTATGTATCTCTTGATACATCCCATAATTTTATTTACTTTAGCAGCAGGTGCCTGGCTCTGATCACTGAAATTAAGTTTTATATCCACCAATATCCCCAAGTCTTTTCATAAGTTTTACCAAGAATTTTATAATTTATCACATAATTATAATTTTCATTTCCTTGACCCAAGTGCATGAAATTACTTTTATTTACATTAAGCCTCAGAAAACAAGGTTTAATCAGAGGCAACAGGGCTTCTTTACTGTGAGAACTGTAAATGGAATAGCCTGCCTCAGGCGCTGGTCACAGTAGGGACAGAAGTGAGCGCCAAGAAGGGTCTAGATGTCTTTTTACACCTAAATAACATTGACGATCATGTTATATAGAATTGTTTCCCCTAAATCCCTTCTTCATGCAGTCCCGCCCCTTCCTTGGTTGAACTTTATGGACATGTGTCTTCTTTTTTTTTTTTTTCAACCGTTTAAACTATGATACTATTAAGAGGTGGTGATTTCCATGCTCAAATAACTGAGGGGACTGGGTAAAACAACTAAACTAAACTGGGTTGGATGGGGGTTCTGTTTCTGCAGGACTGTAAGGAGGAAGATTTTTTTTTTAAATCAAATTAGAGGATATTTGTATTAATATGTGTAAAAAGTTTTAGATTTTTACAATTTTTTTTCTTTGTTTCCTTTAGTCCCACGAGCGAGTTAGTAAAAGACTACACCAGCGCTTCCAAACATGGCTGAGCAAGTGGAATGTGGAACATGTGAGCCGGGAGATGGCAACCGATACCAGAAAATGGCTGATGGGAGAGGGGCTGGAGGGGATGGTGCCCTGTTCCACTTCCAGGGACTCGGAGATACTACACTTTGTGGATATTAACAAGTATCGAGTAAAATATGGACCAGCCTTTAAAACCCCTTAAAAAAAATAAGACGTCCATTCCTTTCTGGAGGGACTTTTTTTTTTGAAAATTAAGATATTTTTTGTCTAAACCAGCAGGATCATTTACAGAAGCATGGGTGGTCCCTTTCCCCTCACCCGGGGGTCAGTTAGGCTCTCCTGTTGCCGGAAGAATTGCCGCTCTGATAAAAATAAAAATGGAGTTTAGTGTTACTGAGAATCTCCTGCCAATCTCCCTACTAGTGTAAGCAGACCTCCCCCACCCGTGGTATGTAAATACAAGCGTGTAAATACCGTTCTCCCAATCATCTCCTGTCCCATCCATTATTTTCTAGCCAGCGCCGTCTTAGTTTAACCTTCTGTTACCTTTATCTTTGTAACATAGTGATTGGGGGGAACATCTTAAAACCACAACCTCCTTTATTACTGTTTCTACCAAAGGGAGTCTATTGAGCGTGTGGTTTATATATAGAAGTACAGTATATCTGTCTGAGAACTGCGCCCCAGCCCCTCTCTACTGTATCTTGTCAGTGTGAGTGTTATATTTTATCTTTTACTCTTCTGTCCTTTCTTCTGCCCCATTTTTTTTAAACACTGTAAATAAAGAAAAGGTTTGGTATGACTTTGTTTTTCATGAAAGAAACCACAATAAGGTTTTCCTGTTATTGGGAAAGGGGACCCAGGGTTTATTAAGCCAATTTCTGATGACAGATTTGCTTTAAATTTGACTGTAGAACGACCTTGTAAAATGAAGTAACTTTTTTGTGATTCAGATTTGAGGGACAAATCTATTACGGTAATCAAAAAATCATCATCCAGATTCACTTTTGATGGTTCAGAGTAAATTTGAGTTCTGGACAGGAACTTAAAGTACAAAAAGATAATACAGTTTGCATATGGAGGGGGCCACACAGTTCTCCCTTCTCTTTTAATAGTGTCAAAGAAAATGATTTTCTATTAGAACCAGGATGAATAGATTGGTGTATAACTTGATCACCAGAGTATAAATTTGTGGTTGACGCACATAATTCCTTACTACCCTTGTGTCATGATATATTATTAGACCCAGTTCACACCTGTGTCTGGGCTTTCCATTACAACGGAAACTAAAATAGAAGAACGGTAAAAGGAAGGTCTTCTCTTAAGGGGGCGTGGCCTGATGCCGGACTGAGGAGACGTGCGCCGCGGAGCTCCCGGGACCCGACACCCCATCTCCCTCCTAAGGCAGCCATCCCTCACCTGTACCCGTTCCCTTCAGCTCTGGGGTGCCCCACACGCTTGCCGCTGTCCTCCGGTCCCAATTTGGAGGCGGCTGCGGACTCCGCGCCGCTCCTCTGTACTTCGCCGCGGCCGACCACGTGACCCGCGCGGTGGCCCGCTCCTAGCCGCCCGGTGCAGCTGTAACGATCGCAGCTGTAAAGATCCTCCTCTCTCCTGCAGCCTGAGACGCCGTTCCCACCACCGGAGGCACCGTGACAGCGCTCCAGCCAGCCCTTCATCCTGCTGGAGGCGCCATCCTGTGGGACTCCCCTGCGCTGCCTGAGGCCTAGGCGCGCAGGGTTAACCCTGACACTGCTGGACTGATCCAGGACCAGGTAGGGAAGTAATTCCCCTGCTGCTGCCCACCTCTGCCCTGGGGACCCCAGTTTGTACAGCCCAGCACTGAGTCCTCCATACTCCCAGTGATCCCCTGCTCCTGGGTTCTGTTTTATATTAACCCTTGCAGTGCCGCTGCAATACTCCACGTGGGTTTGGACTGTATCTCTGCTAACTACTGGACGCTAGGCTCCTTGATTGTTTATCACTGGCCCCCCTGCCCAGACGCCATGGGTAACCGGAGGAAGACGGCTAAAATGCTCAAAGCAGCGTCCGGGGTGTCTGCGCCTCCATCGGATGATGAATCCGTCCATGAAGATCCTCCATTCCAGTCCCTGGAACCCCTGGACGCGCAGGAATGCTCCACATCCCAAGCCGTTCTTGCACAGATACAGTCGAACGCTGCCAAAAAGTTAGGGAGATTCTCCCGCACACAGCCCTGCTCTCCTCAGGGGTCCCCAAACTCCTCTCCCTCCCTCTTTGAAGGCTCCCAGAGCCCGCCGCAGCTTGTAAGCTATGAAGAGGGTGCTGATCCGTCTGACGCGGCCACGGAGTTGGATCGGAAATTTGCAGAGGTGCTGGCGGCCATTAACGGATGCCAATCCAAACTGGTCACCAAGGTGGATGAGCTGCGACAGGACTTTGTTCTTTTAAGACACGATGTCCACAAAGCTAAAGAGCGAATTACTGAAACTGAACGCAGAATATCTGAGGTGGAGGATGTCCAGAGGCCTATGCCGACACAGATCAGAGAGCTTCAGCGCCAAATGTCTGCATCCATCGACAGAGCTGATGACCTCGAAAACCGCCTGCGACGGAACAACGTCAGAGTGGTTGGCCTCCCCGAAAAAGTGGAGGGGTCTGACCCTGTATCCTTTTTTTGAAAATTGGCTCAAAAATATGCTTCCTGCAGATACCTTCTCCCCGTTCTTCACAGTGGAAAGGGCCCATCGTGTGCCATCCTGCCCTGGCCCTCCAGGGGGCAATCCAAGACCCTTCCTGGCCCGGCTGCTGCACTTTAGGGACAGGGACTCTATCCTCAGGGCTGTCCGTACCAAGGGAGAAATTCTCTATGCCAACAGCAGAGTGTCCTTCTACCCTGATTTCTCTGCATCCGTCAGGAAACAGCGAGCACAATTCACCGAGGTCCGTGCCCGTGTCCGTGACAAGGGGTATAAATACTCCATGATGTATCCTTCCAAGCTCCGAATTGTGGACGGCCAGAAGACTCGGTTCTTCACCTGCCCAACCGAAGCCCTTCACTGGGCTGATGCAGCTCCTCGGGCTCCCGCTGCAAGGCCCGCACCTCCTGAGTGACTGGACTCACATATCCTTTTATCTGATGTGCTATGACAATGCTGGACTTAGTCCTGAATAGTTATCTAGGGGTCCCAAATCACTGTTACAGTTTTCTAATATTTGTTTACACATTACGTGCCTCACAAATGTACCCTGTGACTGATTTGCGTTCTCTCTTTGGTCATCTTGACCAGTGCGCCATATATGGCACTCCACTCTCTCCCTCCTCCCCTCCTTCTCCTTCCCCCCTCCCCCTTACCATTACCTCCCTGTGTCCCCCTCCCCTATTTCCTCTTGGTTCTCTCTAAATATGGCTGCCTAATAACCTCCTGATCATCTATTCATTAAGGGTTGAAGGTCCCGGGACAAATGGTGTAGGTTTGTCTTGAGTTAGGGACCACTGTTCTACTATTTGACTGTTAGTGGGTATAGGTCTGCACTACTGCTGTTAGGGTGTTAGACAGGGGGTTTATATTCTTGGGATTGTTAGTTCAGTTCTGTTATATTTGTTATGCTCACTGTTGTCTGTCTGTCTATGTCTCTGTGGTATGAAAGGATGAATGCTTGGTTGCTCACGTCTCCTTTCCCACACCCCTTTCCCTTCCGCTAAGATGTCTTCACTTAAGGTAATGAGCTGGAATGTGAGGGGACTTAACTCCAAATTCAAGAGGGCTCTGATGTTAGACGTCATTAAGCGTCAGGCCCCCCATATTGTATGTATCCAAGAGACGCACCTTACGGGTCAGAAGGTCCTCTCTCTGAAGCAGGCATGGGTGGCTAGAGGTTATCATTCCTCCTACTCTGTTTACGCCAGGGGAGTATCCATACTCATATCCAAAGCGCTTCCCATAGAGGTCATACAGGTAGCGCCGGATCACTTTGGCCGTTATGTGATCGTACATTGCGCCTTGTGGGGCTTTACCTTTACTATTGCGTCTATTTATGTCCCCCCTCCCTTTGATCCAGCTGTATTGCACCTAATATCCAGTAAGCTGGCTGCTATGCCTCCAAGTCCGATACTCTGTATTGGTGACTTCAATGCAGTCCCTAATCCCTCCTTGGATCGTACAAGTGGTCTGGACACAGGCTCGGTCCGTCTGAATGAGTGGCTCACTTCTCTAGACCTCGCCGATGTTTGGCGTAGTAAACACCCTCAAGAGAGAGAATATTCATTCTATTCCTCTGTTCATAAGAGCTTCTCTCGGATTGACCTGGCCTTTGTCTCCCCTGATATGATGCAGCACGTTGATCAGGTATCCTATTGCCCGCGCAGTGCGTCAGACCACTCCGCCTTGCTCATCAGTCTCCTTATAGGCCCCCCCAGCGACTCCCGCTTATGGCGCCTGCACCCGGCCTGGCTCCTATCCCCAGCGGTCCAGAGTACTGTTAGGGCAGCGCATAGCGAGTTCTGGGATGTACACTCAACCCATCCTGATCCTCTTCTAGTCTGGGACTCGTACAAGTCCTCGGTGCGGGGAGCATTCATGTCGGGGGTAGCTGGCCATAGGAAGTCCTTAAATGCCCAGGAGGAAAGGCTGACGGCTGTACTGGTGACTGCAGAAAAGGATTATCTAGAGAAACCTACTCCGGGGAATAAAAAGACTTGGGCTCAGGCGCAGAGGAACCATCTAGCTGTAGTGAAGGAGCGCACCAGTAAGCGCCTGCTAGCCAGGGAAGCGTCCATCTTTGAATTCGGAGATAAAAACGGGAAGCTGCTTGCGTATTTATCGCGGGCTGAACGCCCCTGTGCTTCCGTTCCCTCTATTATTGATGGTAACGGAGCATTGATCACAGAACCCCGGGCCATTAACATGGTATTTCATGAATACTATTCATCTCTTTACAGCTCCAGATTGTCCGCCTCTTCCGTCGAGATCTCCGGATTCCTTGATAGTCTTCCACTTTGGAGGCTCACGCAGGCACAGTCATCGGAGCTTGATGCTCCGCTCTCGGCGGAGGAGGTGGAACTGGCCATCCAATCGTTGCCCCCCGGTAAGACACCTGGACTTGATGGGCTGGGAGGTGAGTGGTATAGGGATAACTGTGAGAATCTGGTCCCCCTTCTCCTTAGCCTGTACTCCGATGCGCTTGACAGCGGTTCCCTTCCTGACTCCATGCGAGAGGCCCTTATCGTAGTTCTTCCCAAGCCTGGCAAGGACCCTCTGCTTCCTGACTCGTACCGCCCAATTTCCCTCCTAAACTCAGATGTAAAAATACTAGCAAAAATTCTGGCAACAAGGCTTAACAAAGTAATATTATCCTTGGTTCACCCGGACCAGACAGGCTTTATGCCTGGGAGGGGAACTGACATAAATATACAAAGACTACACCTGAACATAGCAGAGGCAGAGCGGTCTCCAGACCCTGGGTTTATATTATCCTTAGACAATTGTAAGGCATTTGATTCTGTGGAGTGGCCCTATTTGTGGACCCTTTTGCCTAGAATGGGTTTTGGCCCTCGATTTACAGCATTGGTTAAGCTACTGTATAACGATCCCAAGGCTAGGGTACGGACTAATCTTAACATCTCACCTACTCTCCCTATGGCCAGGGGCACTAGCAGGGTTGCCCACTATCTCCCCTTCTCTTTGCACTTGCCATTGAGCCCCTTGCTGTGGCGATCCGCCACTCTGAGGGCATTAAGGGCATAACTAGAGGTACTATTATTGAAAAGGTATCTCTCTATGCTGATGATACACTTGTATACCTTGGAGATGTGGGCCCCTCTCTGGAATCCCTTCTGTCCCTGATAGAACGTTATGGGGGGTTCTCAGGCCTTCGGGTTAACTGGGACAAATCGGTCCTCTTTCCCTTATCTGATGTAGGGGTACACTCCCTCCCCGTCCCAGTCCGGGTGGTGTCCACCTTTAAATATCTGGGAGTCCAGGTGTCACGCAAGGTCCAGGCATTTACGGAGTTAAACATTACACCCCTGATAGCTGCAACGGAATTGCGTCTAAAAGCCTGGTCCACTCTCCCCCTGTCTTTGTACGGGCGTATTAACATATTTAAAATGATTTTTCTCCCAAAATTTCTATACCTTTTTCATGCTTGTCCTATACTACTCCCTAAGAGCCTGTTTAAACGCATAGACGTCATTCTCAGGTCCTTCTACTGGCAGAGTGGTGCCCCGCGCTTCAGTTTAGCGCTGCTTCAGGCTCCCAAGGCTAGGGGTGGACTGGCTGCCCCGGATCTGTATCTTTATTACCTGGCTTCCCAGCTAGTATATGCCCAGTGGTGGATAGATATAGACATGGTTAATGCAGCTACTGCACTGGCTGGGGCCCTGGTAGGTTCCTACGAGGCCCTTACAAACCTGCTGTACAGATACAAGTCCCCATCTGATACCCCACTTCCCCTACGTACGGTAGCGGTGTGCTGGCGTAGGGCGCAATCCCTGGTAGAAACAGGCAGCCCTCCCCCTCCCTCGCCCAGGACTCCATTGTGGCTCAATCCGTGGCTCTCTCACTTCCTCTCCCTCCTGGGCTGGACAATGTGGGGGGCGGCGGGGGTGAAATTTGTAGGCCAGCTCTTATCCCCGGAGGCAGAATTACTCAGCTTCAACGAGATAAGGGAGAGACATACGGTACCCAATACGGCTAGCTTCCATTACACGCAACTGCGACACGCATTCAAAGCCCAATTCGGCTCCTTCAGCCTGACAGTGAAATTCTCCAAACTAGAGACTCTGATGAGTACCCCGGACCTCCTAAGCCACTCACTCAGTGCTATGCTCTCCTACAAGAGCAAAAGTCCAGACCGTTTGATAGAGCCTGTGAACGCTGGAGACAGGATATCCCTGACCTGTCAGATGATGACTGGAGGGAGGTCGAACTGTCCTACTTCACATCTGTAGTGAGTGCGAGGGACTTCCTGATCCAATCTAAATTCCTCCATCGAGTATATTTCACCCCTGCTAGATTATTCCGCATGGGAGCAATGCCCAATGACCTTTGCTTTCGCTGTCAGGCTGAAGTCGGATCCCTCCTGCATTGTGTCTGGTCCTGCCCTAGGGTCCATGTCTTCTGGTCCGAAGTGCTTGAGTTCCTTAATCTACACTTTGATTTCCCACGATTATTGTCTCCCTCTGTGTGTCTCCTCGGCATCATAAACGATGTTGTCAATGGCCACTATGACAAAATTTTCTTTAGGTTTGTCTTATACTACGCCCGAAAAGTGGTGGTGATGACCTGGAAGGACCAGGAGCCCCCTCCATTAAAAAGATGGATATTACTCATTAACAGTGTCATTCCTCACTACCGGTCCCTGTATGCCAACAGGAAGTGTCCCCAGAAGTTTGATCGCATCTGGTCCAGATGGTGCGCGACTCCCCATACAGCCTTATAATCACGTGTGATATACACTCCTCTCCATGATGAAGGAGACTGAGCGTGCTGGTATGTGTGTGTGTGTGTGTGTGACTGATTGTCCCTGTGTCAATAGTTATTTGTGTTGTATCAAGATGTCTGGCTACAGTATCCTGCTGTCATTTACTGTGTAATATCCCTCAGTTAGCTTTGAAACGCAGTAAGAACCTGAATGTTACCATGGCTGTTGTATAATAATCCTGTAATGGGGGGAAGGAAATATGTGACAGACAATCTTGTTCTTCGATTTTGTTTATTTTAATTGTATAAAATTTCAAAAAAACTGCAAAAATAAATACTTTTAAAAAAAAAAGGAAGGTCTTCTCTTCACCTTTTTATTTCTGAAAGACTCCAAAAGACCTTCCATCATTATTGCATAATTAATATCGCAAAAAAGATTCTGGCTGCTGTTTTTTGGAACCTTCTAAATAGATGTGTATCGGGTCTTACATCGCAAATTACAAGAACTTTTGAGATTTTATAAAGCCTTCAATAACTTTACAAGCCTACATTGAAACTGATGCCTGCATGCCTGAAAATGACATCAATTAGGCCCCTTTCTATTATTGATTAAAAAATTCTATATTTACCAAAATTGCATAAAGGTTTAAGAAAAGAGGCGACCGAATTATCACAAGCATTATAGTTGCACTACAACTCCCAATATACTCACTTGGAGACATTTACCATCATAAGATGAAAGTCCCTCCAGCGTGCTGGATACATTAGGAGGCTACGGACTCCTGATATATCCAGCGGCCACTCCCCTGTTGGCGTGGAGGTGGGGAAGAAGGGGGAGCAGTTTGCAAGGAACTGCGATTGTTTCTGGACCTGTACACCAGAAAATAGTACAAGCCCTGATAAATGTCCCAATATACCAGGCTAATTTGTCTATGAAAGGTAGTTGAGAAATTACTTTATAAAGTATCAATGGTCTAATATTTGTATTACCGATTATCTTTTATTGGTGATTTTGTCCTTATAAATCAACGAAACAAGGCAAGATGTTCTTTGACTATATAGTGTACTAGTTTATATTTTTATTTTTTGTTAATAATACGACTAAGGACCGGTCACGGTCCTAAACGGGTCAGAACTGTTATAGGACGTCCCTATGTTGTTTAATTTTTTCTAATAATGTGGACTTTTATTTGATCACCAACAGCCTGGATTCTGGACTATTCTTTTTCTAATTTTGGATTCCTAATTGAGAAAGTTTGTCTTCATCAACTTGAAAACTATGTAGAAATCTGGCTTTTGTAATAGAAGTTACTGTGGGAATTGTATTTTAAGATTAGTAGTGACTGAAGACATCTCAGCATTAATATTAACTATTAATCTAGGACAGTGATGGCGAACCTTTTAGACACCGAGTGCCCGAACTTCAATCAAAACCCACTTATTTGTTGTAAAGGACCAACATGCCAATTTAGGCAGTAGCTTATTTTTCTATGCTGCACCTCAGCTTTAAATCGTATAGGCGCCCAGTCTCAGGCAACCAAGAATGTGTTTTATCTAGGAATGCAGGAGGCGGCCATGAGTTCTGTCAGTCTGCGCTGGGGCAATGGCCTGGGTGCCCATAGAGAGGGTTTGAGCATCTGTGCCATAGGTTCGCCACCACTGATCTAGGAGTAATGGCAAATTGGCAAATGAATCCTATGAACCCTGCTAAATGGAGCACCCAGCAGAAGCTGCTGGGAGTGGGCTCATACAGAACCGATAACTACATTTCAAGGGTCTCCATTACACCAGCATTTAGTGCACTCGTGTCCAAAAGGAAATAGGGAGGTAGGAATTTTTGGTGTTGGAACCCACAAAAAGTTAAATTCTAAATACTTTGTTTGTCTATGTAATTATGATGTGTGTAAATAATTACAATATTGGCACATGAAAATAACATTATAGAAGGGACTGCAGAACAACAGGACTAGGGGTCTCTCATCTGTAATTCCTACTGTGCACATCCCCCATGTGGTCAGCAGCTACTGGTACAAATCTCTGTATGTGTATAAATGTTTGAGTATACAAATGTGTATATTGTCTGAGCGGGTAGTTGGGCCCCATTTAGGAGTCTACTATGGGGCCCTGCCTCTCCTAGTTACTCCCTTGCATACAGGTTCCATATGCAACATATTTTAGAGGATGTGAACAACTATTATCCTGTTGGAAATACCAATTTTGAAGCGCTGCCAGAGAGACCAGACCTGTGGCTGGAGGAGGCACTTCACATATCACGGAGCCATAGTACTAGGAGTCACTGGAAGTGTCTATGGGAGTGCTGGAAATAACTCAATCTGATCACATTGTTGGCCACTATACTAAGGAGTGAACATGTGGTCCAATAGAAAATCCTACAATACTATTTTTGCCTGCTGATAACTCAGGTTTGAAAACAGTGAAGGAGACTTATAGGTTTGTTAAGATGACATTATTTATGATGTACAAGTATTACGGGGTTAAGTAACGTCAAATAATGTTGGATAGATGTGTACACAAGGCATTTCAGGGTTGTCCTGTAATCTGCTCCTTACATCTTTCTCCTCTAGTGTATCTATAAAGGTTGCTGCCAATCCTCTAGGTGTTAGGATTGAGTTTACAGAAGCCAAGTTTCTAAACATAATTTCAGGATGAAATATTGGACTGTGTCCTAATAGAGAAGATCTTGCATTAGTGCTTGTATGTAGGATAGGAGTAACAGATATGAGCTGTGCTGTGCCCATAAATACAGGATAAGAGTAGTAGTACCATGCAGTGCCTTTATATACTGGATAGTAGTAGTTAGTGTGGCCATAAATGCAGGATAGGAGTAGTAGTTCTTTGGTGTGCCCTTATTTGTAGGATAACAGGAGTATTACTGATGTACAAAGTAGGAAATGAGTCACTAAAGAGACACACCTATCATCCATACTTACCCCACGCATCTCCTTCCATATGCCAGGCCTGCCTTTTAGGACCTTTGCTGGACTGTCACAGGTCTTGTCATGTATGCCAGGAGCCGGCACACATGTATAACCAGAGAGTGCAGTGTTGTGCCACTCACTGCTTGCAGCTCCATATACAATTACATATTGGGGCACATTTACTAAGGGCTTTGTACCGCTTTGCAATGCACTTTAGTCGGACGGCTCATGTTCTTCATGGCTAAAATGGCTTGCACAGATATGTAACAAGTGTCTGCACTGCAATTGTGTCACACCTGACCCTTTTGTGGCGCAGCTGCACCTGCCTCCATGTGACACAAATTAGGGGGCGTGCTGTCGCACAGATGACTGAATCACACGGAGCGCCGTATTTAACTTTCAAATTGTGTCGCATGCCCTATGCTAAAGATGGTGGACTCAGGTCAGGCCTGTGCGGGGAAGCGACACAATCGTGATTTCTGGCTCACGCAGCTTTATATATGGACAATGCACTTTCCGTGAACTCTAGTGACCTGCTAAGTAAATGTGCCCCCTTGTGTTCCAGAACAAACATAGAATCCCTTGTGGATTCCTATGGATTTTTTTTTTACCTGAATTTTGAGATCAAATGGCATTTCTTGCTGGATCTATATCAGATTTCTCCTGATCTATCTTATTGGAGAGGTCAAAAAAAGATGGAACAACTAATAATGATGTTATTCCAAATGGAAATGCATTTAACTGAACATAGACAATTTCTTATTGAACATGAAATCTGAGGAGCTTTCAGTAGGCCAGATATATGGAAATATCATAGTATGTTTCCTGCAGATCTATTGTCCTTTCTAGAAGAATTGTGACTTATGGACTCGATCTGGAACTTGTGGTCAGTTATCATCGTATTTAATAAAGGAAACTTCTGGAACTTCCTCGCTATCTTGAAGGAACCGTAGCCATTTCTTCCATATTCCTCAGCTTGTGAAGACATTCTAATAGAGCTTATTAAAGGATATCTACCACCGGGATGAAGGATTGTAAACTAAACACACTGACATACTGGTGTTTTCCCCCTCTGGTAGGATCCACTCTTCTTTAAAGGGAACCTGTCAGCAGAAATTGCCCTAATAAACCACTACCAGTATGTTGCCAAGCAGCTGAACACCTTCCAGATCATGTTTCTTTCATGGTCCAGTGTGGTGACATCATTCAGAAACTTTGAAGTGAAATGTAAATTGGTTGTATAAAGTCAATGAGGCGGAGATTTAACACTGAAATCAAGCTCTCTCTTCTGCAGAAAGCCCCTTCACTGTAATTGATGGTCCTGTATCCAGAGACATCACTAAACAGATCTCCTGAAGTCAGATGCACAATGTCAATCACAGAGGAGGAGGCGTTTAGAGCTCCCCACCTTGACTTCAGAGTTAAACCCTCCTCCTCCTTGACTTCATGCAACCAATTTACATCTCACTTCAAAGTTGATTTTCTGGATGATGCCATGTCAAGACACTAGTAGTGGTTTATTAGGTCAATTTCTGATGACAGGTTCCCTTTAAGCTTCCCCCTATGCCCAGGTTTTTTTTAAGGCTTTTAAATTATGAAAATAAGCCTGAGGGGCTTCATAGGAGTTAGCCCCTTATGCTCATTTGCATAATTTTTCAATATTTTTTTTCATAAAAACAAGGGCATAGGAAGCTTAAAGAAGATTAGATGCTGCCAGAGAGGACACAGCAGTATTTACAATCCCTCATCCTGGTGGTAGATAGTTAATGGACAGGAGTCCGGTAACCACCATATTTGGTAGCAATCTTTTAGAACCCATCTGATATAAGTTTAGGATTTTGTTGGTAATTCTTTACTGATTAAGTAAATTGTTGAAATTCTGCCTTCTACACACATGGCATCATGTCTTCCTCCTCATACATAATAAAAAATCTTTTGAATGGCTGAATACCCTGTAAACAATAGGGACCTGAAAATAAAACCACTGGAGACAAAGTACAGAAAAAAAAATATATATTTAGACTGGAGAGTTGTATTGGTCATTGTGATAACATTGGAAAGGAACAGGCAGCGTCTCGGGGATTACAGACCACTGGAAGCACTGAGCAGACTCTGGAGTCAGGACAAGCAGTAAGGCAGAAGGGAGGACATATAAGGGGGCTCAGTCATCACCACCACATAGGTTTAGCAGGGCGCGCTGATATTCGCCTTTTGTATCTTGCTGTAACAAAGAAAAGAAAGTTGTATTTCAGGTAAGCATTCATCTGAAATCCTACAAGGGGTAAGATTAAAAGACAATTTAAGTCTAAATGGAATTACATGTTGTGTGGTGTAAAAAACAGATTCATTTCTCTAAACTGTATGTAGAAGTTTAAGGCCCATCCCAAATGCAGTTCTAATGACCTAAGCTAGCAGGACCCTAGGGATCCAAGGTGTTGGTATCCATTTGTGTCAGCGGACTCCCCAATGCAAAAAGGATTTTCAGCCCTGTATAGGAGTAAGCTGCTCTGCTTCGATAAACCTCTGCTCACTGTGTGCAGGCAGACAAAGCGCTTCATATTGCATCATTGCCGTCAGAGTTATCCCATAGTATATCTGGTACACTATGCGCCTATGCCTATTATATGTATTGGGCAGGAGCACCATGAACCATTGTGTGAATACTAGTCATACGTATAAACTGCTCTGTCTTTTTGAGGTCTCCATTAAAAAATTGAAGAAACAATAAAACAATAAACTGTAGTTGCCAAACCTGGAAATTTTGATATTTACAAGTCCATCAATATTTGGTTCAGGGTTTGGGTGCTTCTCATGCAACCCAGACATGTTGCTGGATTGGTGGCTGAACAGCCAATACAGCAAATGTACGCCCCTGACCAACTAGCCATGGCTGTGATTGGCCAGGGGGACACCTCTGGCGAATCCAAACTAGAATGGAAAGTTTGAGTCTGCTCATCTTTACTTATAATCCAAAGAGCCAGTACTTACACCAATGAAGTAATTCAGAGATTTGCCATATTTCTTCTTGAACTCTGCTCTGATTTTCAGCATGTCCACTTCACTTCTGGAAACCATATTCCTGATCAAAACCTTATCCTTTGTGCCTTTGCCCTGATATTAAATCGAAAACACATTCAGTAATGATAAAGAGCAGGGCAGTTTCTAGGTAATTAGTTTTGGAGGGCGCCCCAAGGTTATTAAATCATAAACAATGGACCTGGATTTTTAACATAAACACACAAGTTAAAAATTATTAGAGACAAGCATTTATGTATGGTTTATAGTGTATGCAGCACTATCCCTTTCAGATAGCTTAGACATTGCCCCCTCAAATTAATTCTTACATATATATAGTGCCCCACTTTAATTAAAATGTACAGTGTCTTCCAAATTATAATATTGTGCTTGCCATGAATTATAATTATTATAGTGATTTACATGTATACGTCACCAGAACAAAGCTTAGTACAGAAGCACAGCACCAGGACCAAATCCTTATCGCACTACCCCCAATATATAGGCAGTCCAAGCACCCTGCAGCCACCCCTCTCAGTATATAGGTAGCCCCAGCACAATACAGTCACCCCCTTCTTCAGTATATAGGTAGCGCCAGCACACTGAAGTCATACACCCTCTCAGTATATAGGTATCCCCATGCAGTGCAGTCACCCCCTTCATTATATAGGTAGCCCCAGAACAATGTAGCCACCCACCCCCTTCAATATATAGGTATCCCCAGCATACTACAGTCATTCCTGCCGTCAGTATATTGGTAGGGCCAGCACACTGCAGTCACCTTCCCCCTGCTCAGTATGTAGGTAGCCCCAGCACACTGCAGTCACCTTCCCCCTGCTCAGTATGTAGGTAGCCCCAGCACACAGCAGTCAACCCCCCTTCAGTATGTAGGTAGCCCCAGCACATAGCAGTCACCCCCCTTCAGTATGTAGGTAGCACCAGAACACTGCAGTCACCCCCCTTCAGTATGTAGGTAGCACCAGAACACTGCAGTCACCCCCCCCCCCTTCAGTATGTAGGTAGCCCCAGCACATAGCAGTCACCCCCCCTTCAGTATGTAGGTAGTGCCAGAACACTGCAGTCACCCCCCTTCAGTATGTAGGTAGCGCCAGAACACTGCAGTCACCCCCCTTCAGTATGTAGGTAGTGCCAGAACATTGCAGTCACCCCCCTTCAGTATGTAGGTAGCCCCAGCACACAGCAGTCAACCCCCTTCAGTATGTAGGTAGCACCAGAACACTGCAGTCACCCCCCTTCTGTATGTAGGTAGCCCCAGCACAAAGCAGTCACCCCCCTTAAGTATGTAGGTAGCGCCAGATCACTGCAGTCTCCCCCCTTCTGTATGCAGGTTTTCTGAAGGCACTCCTGAGAGTAACATACAGTAACGCGTTAGGCCAGTGGTGGCGAACCTATAGCACTGGTGCCAGAGGTGGCACTGGTGCCAGAGGTGGCACTCAGAGCACTCCTTCTGGGCACCCAGGCCATCACCCCAGAACAGAGTTTCCAGACAGGACTCAAAACTACCTCCTGCAATCCCTGGCCACACAGGATGTGCTGTGATCCGTGCTATTTTAAAGCTACATATCCTTAGCTGCCTGGGATTACAGGAGAAGCATGGAGGTGCAGACAAGGCTGCATTATTGTTGGAGCTCCTGCAATTCTTCCTTTTCAGGGGACCCTGGAAGCTACAGAATTTCTCCTCTTTCTCTTAATTGTATTGGTGTCCTCAGGATGCCAATACAATTAAAAGCTGTTGCAAAACCGGTAGCAACATGTCACTTCTTAAATAGCCATGTTGGCACTTTGCATTTAAATAAGTGGGTTTGGTTGTAGTTTGGGCACTTGGTCCCTAAAAGGTTCGCCAACACTGCGTTAGGCTGTATGTTCAAAAGAATAGACTGGCTTAAAGATTCAGCAACATTAAATAAATGGAAGTCTTCAAGTACATAAAAATGTTCAAGGTTTGTGGTTTTATCAAGAAAAAAAAAAATAATACTTTACCTTCATGGATTCGTACAATCTGTCAGCAAAATAGAGTGGCTTGTTCTGAATACACTGCACTGAAAAAGGAATACATTAAGAAATGCATTAGGTGCTGATAAACGCCAAACATTACACATATCTATATACTGACATCTGGAAAGGCTTAGGGTGAAGGAGTATTATGTGAAACTTACCAAGATTCAGGAAAGCGTTCTCCAGGTCACCCTTCACTTCCTTCTTGATGCTCTCCTGCATGTCATAAGGACTGTAGCTCTTGTACCTCTCAAAGACTAGAATATTGAATACATTGCACAGTGAGTAGTCTGAATGTCAGGCCTTATACTAATGCTTTCTATAGATTGACTTTTTTAAAGCCCTTTGAAGCATTTGTAATTCTATCTGAAACCTAAACAGCTACATACGACCCTCGTACCTTTCTGTAAGTGTGGGATGCTACGTTCGGTCATGATTGTAATCCATTTGCTTACATCTGTTCCCTTCCTCTTTACTCCAGCCTCGTACAGTTCCTATAATACATAGAGTGTGGTTTTAATTTCCATTGAATATACTTACATGCTCTTTCTATCATGTTTCGGCCAATTATATCACATTAAAAGGAGATGAATGATTAGTGGGATTTACCAATACAGTAGTCATGTATCTGTTCATGGCAGTTGCTGGTCTTGTCTATGTCATATGAACGGGGATGACTATGTTATGTAAAATATTGGTAATTCTAAGAAGAAGATGCTGTAGAAATGTGAGTGAATCCTCCCAACCAAAAAAGAAAGGATCTCTCTGGAAACTGTTGCAAAGTATATTCAGGTCATAAAGGAAACGTGCACAGCCATACATCTACTTACTCTAGCGTCCTGGTCAATCTTCTCATAATCTACTACAGAACTCTCCCCTTGTCTTTTTCCCTGCAAGCATAAAAATAAAGATGAAGTAGGAATAACTCAGAGGTGTAAGTGTAAGGGTGGGTCTGCAAGGAATGTCATTTGCTAAATATCTAATTTAAAATCCACACTTCTTAAACGTATAGATGCAAGTTTGTAAATTCTAATTCACTTTGGCTCTTAGTTACTTAATTTAAGTATTCATCTTAAAAAAATCCTGAACATGTAGCTGAGCTGAATGTATTTTGTGATAAAGAACATGTACACAGATTTATCATTTCTGGATAGGCCCATGGCTATTTACTTACCTTGGCCAGAGCCACCATTAACTTTCTGAAGTCTCCTGAAGTGTCTGATACAATGTCTTTTTCTAATTCTGTCTTGTACACTGAAGAAGAAACATAGGAAATGATCAAACATACACTCTCACTGCTATTATATAGCTTCCAACCTATAAAAGTTTCCACCATATTCTTATGGACATGAGTATAGTATAGAAATAACACAGAATTGGCCATGTATTTTAAAGCTTTTGCTATTCCACAATCTGGCATTCCTTTTTGGGCTCTATCATAGGATCAGGAATGGAATGTAAGCTAGGGTGGCTTGTGAGGAGTGATGGACACTACCAGATCCCATTGTCTGACATAAAGTCTGTCATTCTGCTATATGACAGAATATGAACATGGTAAACATTTCATATAGTAGTAAAGTGGCAAAAGTGTCTTGTACCACTAGGGGGCTGCACTATCCCTACTAATGATGATATAGCATCGCTGTGGAGGTTGATGGAAAAACTGTCGGCTTAGGTAAAGTGTGAAATTACATTGATTTACACTCACATTCTCTGTAAGCTGCTTGGATTGCCTGGAGTTCTTGGTTATCCCGAGAGCAAATAATTTCAATCAGAGTGTCTTCATCTGTACCAAGACCCTGCAAGTATAACAAATTTTAGCCGAGAGTAAAAACATACAGTAGAAAATAACTTATCTTATAACGTTATTTCCACCATGTAGTAGTCTTTGATTACGTCCTTTTCACCTTTGGAGCTGCCTACGCATATTGTTACTTTGATTTTAAGGGACAATCTGGGAAGGGTGATGTTTTAGAGAAGATTTGTTAAAATCTCAAGCACATGTATGCCATGTGACATCAGTCTTAGGCCTCATGCGCACAATCGTGTGCATTTTGGAGGCCGCAAGTAATTGGCCACGCGTCGTTGTGAGCCATCTGGCATTGGTGGGTGAGCGTCTCTTAGCACGCTGATCGTTATCCATAACAACGGACTGTCTAGGCCGCAATAAGGGGCAGGAATAGGACCTGCCCTATCTTTTGCAGTGCAAGCAGTCAGCGCGTTCACAGTGGCTTGCAGTGCATACATCACATGATGAACATGCCCAATAGAAATCATAATAATACATTTATTATCCTCAAAACTATTTTTCTACCATGTGGTTGAGCTGGGCTTCTTGTAATAACTTCTACATGACTTGCCTTCATTGCGCCTTTCAGTTCTGAAGCATCATACTGAGGTGGTGTCTTCATCAGTCCGAGTAGTAAAGTTTCAAGATGTCCAGAAAGTGCACCTTTCAATGCGGATGGCAGATCCTACAAATGATTAAAAACAGAGCCTTGTCAAATTAGAAGCTCAAGAAAGTCCTAATGCAATAAAAGGATTGAACGGTCCATACAAACCTTATCTTGTATGAAAACTACTTCACATTTATGGAACTGCTATTTTTATATTGAGTACCTGAATATCTGCTTATAAAATAGATAGCCTGCTAGTCTGAATACCATATCTGTTTTTCAACTACAACAGTGCCCCAAGCTATGAATGAATTAACACAGGGCATGCACCAAGCAGTCACATGCCAGGGCATAGTGTATAAACATTCTTCCCTAAGAATAGTAAAGATACATTTACTGCAAGGAACTGAAGGCAGATCATCCAGAAGCACAGCAATAAGGGCCTGAATGCTCATAAACTGGGGCAGCAGCATATGGTCATATAAATCATTACTAAGAAGAAACTAAAGATTTTAAACAGTTACCTTCTTGGTTCTCCTCTGATAGGCAAATGCTATGTCCTGTCTTTGGTCATTGCTGCGGTTTGTTAAAATGTTGATGATGGTTAGTTCATCGACACCTGAAACATACAGAATGTTAGATAATAGAGAATGTTAGATTTATATATAAAGCAGTTGTAGAGGAAATAATACTATCAGAGGATCTCTTACTTCTCCCGACATGTCAGATTTGGTAGATAATTGTATTCCCTAAGAAATGTTGATAATGGAGCATGCTTCCTTCAGACTATTTTTACCATTCCTCAGTTATTGCTCCGGAGAGTATATGAATAAATTGATTCATATATGGAGGTCAGGAACGGAGGTCGGCAGTTGGGCTGAATGGAGCCTGTTTTGTAGCCTAGAGTTTATAGTGTTGTATGGACAATGGCTGCGCATGTGCAGTACACTCTCTGACCAGCAGGCTGCAGGTAGAGGATCAGCGGACCTCCGTTCCCGAGATCGGTCAGGGTCCACATCTATTGATACATGATAAATAGTTTATATGTAAAAAGTTACAGTTAACTGATGCAATTGCATAAAACATTTTTTTAAATATTATTAATTAGAAGAGAATTTAACACCTCATAAATGCCCCACATTGAGTTGCATTTTCTGTAACATTAATTGTTGCCATTAAAAAATCTATTTATTGCAAAGTGAGGGTTGGAAGATGAAAACTGTTCATGTCCTTCATTATTTAGGATACATTTGTACCACAATCTATTATAACAGTCATTACCTCATCTACAAATAGACTGGACATTGCTGGACCTATAGTGAGGCCAGAATTGAAAATAAGAGGTCATCCGACAGACCACGTAGGGTGAAGAATAATGTGTTTTATTTTTAGACAGATATAGTGTATGTGAATTATGCATAGAGAGTGCACTCTGTGCTCACATGTCCCTCCACTAAGCAAATAAACACAATTATCCTAAGGCAAAAGGATTATTGATCGCAGCAGATACAGGAACCACTTCTAATTGGGTTTAGCAGTGTAGTCATGAAAGCCAGACAAGGACAATGATGTCTACGATGTAAGCTTTAAGGAGGGGAGGAAAAAAAAAGCATTTCACAGCCCAATGCTCCGACACACCTCTCCCATTCTGGAATGTTCCACTCCGAAAAAAATAGTAAAAGTGAAAAGCACAGCCAAGAGGAAATCTGCCTCGCTTCCTCCATTCCTGAAACTTGTTTAGCTGCGCTCAGGTTATTCCTGGCACAGCCACAAAAGTTGGGTGTAATAAATTAGAAAGACAATTGGTTTGGGGTATAGATCTCTTGAGGCATTTTACAATTGTTACTATTTCCAACTATATGGAGCACCTGGCACCCGCAGGAAGGAAGAAATCAATGTGGTGGCGAAAACAAACCATAGACTTTGGGGGAAAGGGAATTAAGGAAATTCTGCAGTCTAGAGATTTATCAGTGGTAAGGGAGCATTTAGCCACATGTCAATACATATTCTGAAGGGCATTACAGGCAACAAATGAACAAACATCAAAAGAAGAGAGTATTCAGTCAAGAGCTTACAATCTAAATGCAGTAAGGCTACACTACTCCCATACACATTAATCTATTACTGAGAGTATAAGGTGTCACCACTATCAGACATAACAATGTTTTTTTGTATTTGTCAAATCTCCACCTATCCAAAGATGAGCAGAACAGAGATGTGTTAGGTCATGAAATCTTTTTCCATACATCAATTTCCATATGGCCATAAGGCTACATAATGTTGTGGAAAACAATTACACAAGTGGCCGTTCAATGCACATTAGAAGAAATATCCAGCTTGGTGAGGCCTAGTACACGCGTGTCTATAGTATCAGGACAAATAAAGCTCTCCAAAGGACTCCATTACAATGGTTGTCTACAGAGAGTATTATCTATATAGTTCTCCAACTTTCCTGACACTCATCCTGACATATTTGTTATAGTAAGTAATTAAAGGTGTAAAAACCAGATATTCCCAGTTGAGGGGGTCCTAAAATAGCCTGATACTGTCCAATAGTAAACCCCAAATGCCAATACCAACCTTTTGTCTTAATGGCAGTTTCAAGGGCTGCAGCATCTTTCTCTGCATCAAAGTTTGTGGAAGGTCTCACAGTACCACAAGTTGGGTGACTGGAACTGGATTGCTGGAACGGATGAAGTGGGAATTAAAAGTAGAAATAACAGATGCGCAAATATTAGGACTAGGAGTTTTCATTAAAGCAGTGTTTGGTATATCTCCATACATAACTCCACTAGCTCATCCCAAATAACTGTACTTACATTTCCTTCCAATTTGAGCTTGGATAGAATCTCATGGATACAAGCCATTACTATTGTCTCTGAAACACAAAAATAAAACCAAATAACAGTTAATGTTTAAGTATAACAACCACAGCATACACTAGAGCACTTCAATAAAAAGTAAGTGAAAGAACATATTTTTACATTCGTCAACTCTAGAGCCAATACACGCATGCCTCCAGTTTGTGTCAGTCATTGCAGTGGTTGCTCGTCTCCTTCCGTATACAGTTTAAAATAATAACCCTCATCCACAAAGCTCTGCATAATGCTGCACCTTCCTACCTCTCCTCTCTCCTCTCAGTTTATCACCCAACCTGTGCTCTTCGATCTGCTAGTAGTGTTACATTAATCTCTACCTTAATAATAATAAATTTTTTATTTATATAGCACACACATATTACAGAGCGCTGCACACAGCTTGCCAAATCAGTCCCTGATCCAAATGGGGCTCACAGTCTCATAAATTTACCAGTATGTTTTGGAGTGTAGGAGGAAACCCACGCAAACACGGAGAGGACATACAAACTATTTGCAGATGTTGAAGAACCCAGGTCCCCAGCGCTGCAAGGCTTTAATGCTAACCACTAAGCCACCATGCTGCCCGTACCTTAATTTAAACCTCTAACTCACATCTCCACAACTTCTCCAGAGCTGCACCAATTCTCTGGAAAGACCTACGCTATACTTATATCTTACCTCCAAAGTTTCAAACATGGCTTTAGACGCATCTTTTTAGGCAAGCCTATCACACTCACTAAATGCATGAAATATCAACTCTCACTTTGCTAACCCATTGTGCTGTTATCGGGCAAACACCAGATATCAAACACAAGGCTTCTCTACAGTCCCATTAACGTTGGACTTTGTATATAAGATGGCGGCTGATGGCTCAAGCAGCAGCATCTTTATATATTAAATAATTTTACTCTGTTCCCTTATAAATAATGGCTGGACCATTATATAAGCTCTTATACCTCCTGTGTCCCCCCCTTCATCATCATAGACTGTAAGCTCTTGTGAACAGGGCCCTCACTCCTATTGTTCTATATCCCTATTATTGCTCTGTAAGCGCTGCAGAATATGATGACGCTATATAAATAAAGATAATTATTGTTAGTCCAAGGTCAAGCTTCAGGGTAAAATTGCTTCATTTAGCCGTCCTCCTTGTGTGAATCATAGTTCTCAGTTATGAGATACAAGAATGTGACCTAAGTAACTATGTATTTTATGCTTACTGACAAATGACTGCTTCATTCTGACCTTAGAGATGCTACATAAGGATTTACTATGTATTTGACAAAATTTTCCAATAGATACATTATTTTACTGTGTGGGAGCTAGATCACCAGTATCGGCAGAGAACAAGAGGGACAGTCACATACTCCATACACATAAGAGGGACAGTCACTTACTGCATACACATAAGAGGGACAGTCACATACTCCATACACATAAGAGGGACAGTCACTTACTGCATACACATAAGAGGGACAGTCACATACTCCATACACATAAGAAGGACAGTCACATACTCCATACACATAAGAGGGACAGTCACATACTGCATACACATAAGAGGGACAGTCACATACTCCATACACATAAGAGGGACAGTCACATACTCCATACACATAAGAGGGACAGTCACATACTCCATACACATAAGAGGGACAGTCACATACTCCATACACATAAGAGGGACAGTCACATACCGCATACACATAAGAGGGACAGTCACATACTCCATACACATAAGAGGGACAGTCACATACTCCATACACAGAAGAAGGACAGTCACATACTGCATACACAGAAGAGGGACAGTCACATACCGCATACACATAAGAGGGACAGTCACATACCGCATACACATAAGAAGAAGGACAGTCACATACCGCATACACATAAGAGGGACAGTCACATACCGCATACACATAAGAGGGACAGTCACATACTCCATACACATAAGAGGGACAGTCACATACTCCATACACATAAGAAGGACAGTCACATACCGCATACACATAAGAGGGACAGTCACATACTCCATACACATAAGAGGGACAGTCACATACCGCATACACATAAGAGGGACAGTCACATACTCCATACACAGAAGAGGGACAGTCACATACTGCATACACAGAAGAGGGACAGTCACATACTCCATACACATAAGAAGGACAGTCACATACCGCATACACATAAGAGGGACAGTCACATACTCCATACACAGAAGAGGGACAGTCACATACTGCATACACAGAAGAGGGACAGTCACATACTCCATACACATAAGAGGGACAGTCACATACCGCATACACATAAGAGGGACAGTCACATACTCCATACACATAAGAGGGACAGTCACATACTCCATACACATAAGAGGGACAGTCACATACCGCATACACATAAGAGGGACAGTCACATACTCCATACACAGAAGAGGGACAGTCACATACTGCATACACAGAAGAGGGACAGTCACATACTCCATACACATAAGAGGGACAGTCACATACTGCATACACAGAAGAGGGACAGTCACATACTCCATACACATAAGAGGGACAGTCACTTACTGCATACACATAAGAGGGACAGTCACATACTGCATACACATAAGAGGGACAGTCACATACTCCATACACATAAGAGGGACAGTCACATACTCCATACACATAAGAGGGACAGTCACATACTGCATACACAGAAGAGGGACAGTCACATACTCCATACACATAAGAGGGACAGTCACATACTGCATACACATAAGAGGGACAGTCACATACCGCATACACATAAGAGGGACAGTCACATACTCCATACACATAAGAGGGACAGTCACATACCGCATACACATAAGAGGGACAGTCACATACCGCATACACATAAGAGGGACAGTCACATACTCCATACACATAAGAGGGACAGTCACATACTGCATACACAGAAGAAGGACAGTCACATACTCCATACACATAAGAGGGACAGTCACATACTCCATACACATAAGAGGGACAGTCACATACTGCATACACAGAAGAAGGACAGTCACATACTCCATACACAGAAGAAGGACAGTCACATACTCCATACACATAAGAGGGACAGTCACATACCGCATACACATAAGAGGGACAGTCACATACTCCATACACATAAGAGGGACAGTCACATACTGCATACACATAAGAGGGACAGTCACATACTCCATACACATAAGAGGGACAGTCACATACTCCATACACATAAGAGGGACAGTCACATACTGCATACACAGAAGAGGGACAGTCACATACTCCATACACATAAGAAGGACAGTCACATACTCCATACACATAAGAAGGACAGTCACATACTGCATACACATAAGGTCAAGCCAACATAAAAAGGTCATTGTGTGCATTGTGGAGTGTCAAGAGCTCTGCTCACAAGAGCTTACAATCTATGATCATAGAATAATAGACATATGCTGTTATATGCATTCACTAATCACATTGATGCCAGTAAGGATTATCTGCCCATAATAATACTGATTGGCAGAACACTAAATATTCCACAATGTCACAGCGCGTAAACTATGCCATGTTCAGGCAAGTCACCGATAGAGCTAATGTTTGTAGATGGAGATTGATCATGTGTGTGAACATGCCTTTCAGAAAACCAGCACCTCTCAGAGCCTTGCCTTGGGTGCGGTCCAGAATTATCACTATAGCCTGTTCTTCCACATCCAGGCTGAACAAATATGATCTTCACTTCACAAAACATGCAAAGATGTGATGTCAGCACATAATTCAACAAGTGACAGAAGGGGTCCAGGTACCCTGAGCTCAGATCCTGGGCAGCAGTGTCTACCATTCTTCAATGGCAACACCCAAAAAAACAGAAAGTCCTAGGATCTGATAGAAAATACAATTAAAATGAAGTCTGTGAACTGATCCAAGAAGTGTGGCGCAGGAACATGCTTTTTAATATCAAAATGGAAGGAAACTGTTTGATGGGGAGTAGGGGGGTATGAGCACAGAATTTAGTGGGCCTACCACAGTGCCAGGGACAGAGCTCCGAGCATCATAATGATATATAATACAAGGAGTCACCACTTCCCCTCAGATCAGCAGCTCCAAACTATAATCATGATCACAGAAATAAATCTCTGCCCCTATGATACGTCTTTATCTCATCACTGATAGATGAATGTTAGCAATTCCATCTCAAGGAGCTGTAATGCTGATGGAAATCCTCTGATATAACTGTTCTTAGATGTGGACATGAAAATATAGAAGACATGTCTACAATTGAGACATTGAAGAGTCTCATGACTATGTATTCTGCGTGGCTTCTCTCCCTAGCAGACAATATAGGAGGGTCCCACTGCCTCAGTATTGCAGAACTACTTGGCTTTTGGTAAAAATCCTCCCACTCAAGAGAAGTCAGAGCCTGCGTCAGGCTTGGTGCCAGTTTTTACTCCACCCAAATCATAAATCACTCTGCCACACCTATCCTCCTAATCCACAGTGCCTTCTCCTTCTGCAAGGCCTGGCGACGTCTGCTAGTTATTGAGCTGTAACAAAGAATCAGAAAACCTTACATTTATAGCTAAGTACAGTGGTTAGAAGAGAAGGATAGACTATGAACCACAGAGGGAAAGAGTGGATGGAGTCTGGTATATGCTATGTCAGTCTAAGTATATCATGGAGAGAGGAAATAACATCTGTCAATAGCCCAGACTGATGTATAGACAAAGATGAACATATGCATTGGCAATGTAGTAGCTATCCAAGAACTACTGTAACGTTGTATTTTCCATGTGGTCCTTGCTATAGGACCACACCTAGGAGTACTGGCATCATACCAATATTCAGGAACACTTTTTGCTGCAAACATATTTGGTATTTGTTGCCACATTTGCAATACAGACAGGAGTTGATCTTCATAAATGTCTACAGGGTCTGGAATTTTAGGTCAGAATGTTGGACCCACGCTCTGATAAGGAATGCAGGAACAGGGACAAATGTCAAAGGTCAGATAATGAAGACAAAAAGATAAAACACAGATAGGAGTGAAGTGTCCCTGGGTAAATCTAGGTAAACACTTGTATCCCACTCTTATTGTTAATGTGTGATATATGAACATGTGGCCTTGATCCGGGACAATACCAAGGACGAATCCCCCGGCTACGCCCCTTGTCTCATAGAATAAGGGTCAGATTCTTGCTGAAACCTGATAAAGCGTCTCTGGTGATAATCAATGTATCATTATAGACTGCTGGACCCTGTGCAAAGTGCATGGAAATCATCAGCAAGAAACATTCAACCTCAGAGATGGGTATGAGGTGTCCCCATATAGGGGGATATTTTTGGGTATCTTAAGTGAAGTACCTGTAAGTAGCACTAGTCTAAAACTGCAGGATCAAAGAAAACTAGAATGAATGAAAAACAACTGGGTGGAGAAGGGCTGTAATGACATTACTATTACTGTCAGCATTAGCTGATTCACAGGCCAGCACCCTGCCCCCCACCCCAGGGCACAGGCTGCTGCCTCTCTACTCTCCCATTCATTTTCCATGTTCTATTACATCACAGGTAAATGGGGATCACAATAATTTGGATTCATAAATAAGGAAGAACAAACAGTAGGGACTTGAAACCCATTGCTGTCTATAAGCACCACATACAAATATCCTGTAAACATATGATAACAAATATACATTACTACTAGAAACACAGGCTGCCTCCAGTAGGAGCACTGGAGAAGTGGCTGATAACAGTGAGAAATAGCTTGTGTGCAGTAGCACAGCAGATGGATAGAAGTCCAGTATAGAGTTTATATCGATAGTAAGTTAACACTACAGGGATCTACTACCCATCACACACAACTTCTATAACTAGTAGTATCACTAGAAGTAGTAGTAGTATCACTAGTAGGAGTAGCAGTATCTCTAGAAGTAGTAGTATCACTAAAGTAGTAGTAGTATCACTAGCAGGAGTAGTAGTATCTCTAGAAGTAGTAGTATCACTAAAGTAGTAGTAGTATCCCTAGCAGGAGTAGTATTATCACTAGAAGTAGTAGTAGTATCACTAGCAGGAGTAGTCTGTGCAGATAGCGGAGCCATGAGGAGGCAGAGCAGGGCTGGAGCATTACCTGAGGCGCCGCAGCAGCAGGAGGATGAGGCAGGAGCGGCCGCTGAGCGGGATGTACGAGCAGTGAGTGCGCACTCTGTCACCCGGGCGTGGCATTTATCGGGCGGCCACGTAGATGTGTGCCCCAGCCCTCCACTACATCCCCCGGTACCGCCCTGCTGCTCCTCACACCTCCCTCTGCCCGCAGCAGCACCGGGACGGCACCGCTATGCGTCCGGGCACCTCCAACCTGCACTCACTCACCGCTCCCATCTCTCTTATACTCAGGTATATAGCGACCACTTATCCCTCAGCCCTGAACATCTGTATCAGATTATAAACACTCACATGTAACAATGTTACAAATGTGAGCCCATAACGATATAATGTTTGTGGACATGCTGTATACAGTGCGCCATGGTGGCTGAGAGGAATCTGCACACCTGCTGCATGTCACACTTATTTACATGTGTCCTTGAATATGAGGATGTGCACAGTAAAAACTATCCGTGTGACCTGTCCCTTGTTTTAGCAGGAAGAAAGCAAAGCATGTCCGAGTCAGATCCGTTTTTCACCGATGATTCATGGACCGTAGTGCATGGGGATCCTTGGAAGGATCCGGTAGTGCAGGGGGTTTTGTGTGCTGGTAACCTTCATTGTAGTTAGAAGAACTTTGACAGATCCAGTGTTGGTCTACTTACAGGACTCCAACACCAAACAGTGGACCATTGTCAAAATGGGCCAGAATAGGAGCGGCTCCATCTTTTTTTTTGTCTGGGACAGTGGTCACATGTATGAGGCTGTGAAATGCAAGTTAAATGACACTGGGGCACATTTACTAAGGTGCTTGCGCCAGTTTTCTGTTGGACTTTGCACGTTCTTTTATGTGCAAACTGCTTGCACATGTATTTAAGAAATGTCTGCGCCACATATGTGTCACACACAACCCTGCACTATTCTTCATGCAACACAAATTTGTTTATTGAAATGGGCTTTCCTGTCCGGCAGAAGTGTGTTCCATGCCCAGGGGTGAACCAAGCGTTTCTGCTGCCCGAGGCGAGCTATAGAGAGACGCCCCCCCATATATGTAATATACCAGGGACCAGATGTGTCAGCACCAGATCCATCATATTGGTTTGATGTGAAAATAAAGCAACGTAAAATTCATATAGTGTACTGCCATGTGGTATAAAATGCATACAGCGGGCCGCCATGTAGTAGTATAAAATGCATACAATGTGCTGCCATGTAGTATAAAATGCATATAGCGTACCGCCATGTAGTAGTATAAAATGCATACAGCGTGCCGCCATGTAGTATAAAATGCATACAGCGTACCGCCATGTAGTAGTATAAAATGCATACAGCGTGCCGCCATGTAGTAGTATAAAATGCATACAGCGTGCCACCATGTAGTAGTATAAAATGCATATAGCTTGCTGCCATGTAGTAGTATAAAATGCATACAGCGTACTGCCATGTAGTGTTAAATGCATACAGTGTACCGCCATGTAGCACGAGAGAGATACAGCGTACCGCCATGTAGCATAAGATAGACACAGCATACCGCCATGTAGCATAACATAGATACAGCGTACCACCATGTAGTATAAAATACATACAGCATACCGCCATGTAGCATAAGATAGGTTTAGCATACCACCATGTTGTATAAAATAGATACAGCGTACCGCCATGTAGTGTAAAATGCATACAGCATACCGCCATGTAGCATAAGATAGATACAGCTTACCTCCATGTAGTATAAGATACAGCGTACCGCCATGTAATATAATATAGATACAGCGTCCCGCGTCAAATTCGGCAGCACTTTAAAAATACACACATATACTGCATATACATACAGCATATACACCCATACAGCATACACAAACACACATACAAGATATATACACACACATATATATGACAATCCGACGAACCCTTAAGAATTGACTGTAAGGGAGTGACCTCAACATTTGTTTTGGGTGATTGTTTTTGTCAGTGGGTTTGACGAATAAATCAGTTTGTAAAGTATCATTATCCAGCAAAACCTGTACGTCCAGAAATTGGACCGACTCGGTGGACCACACTAGTGTGAACTGCACGTTATTGTCTGCTCCATTCAGGAAATCCTTAAAGAGAAACAGTTCATCAGGTGTACCTTTCCATATGAGGAAGATGTAGTCTATGTATCTCCACCACCTCAGTACATTCCTGAAGTGGTGGGACACATAGACCGACATCTCCTCAAAGTCACACATAAAAATGTTGGCATATGTGGGGGCTACATTAGCCCCCATTGCCGTAACCCCTCAATTGTACGTAGAACGTGTCCTGGAAGAGAACGTAATTACAGGTAAGTACCAACTCTAAAAGCTCCATGATAAATGTAGTCACAGTATCACTGTAATCAGAGTTAAGCAATTTTCTCCTAACGGCTGCCAGGCCCTTTTCATGACATATGGAAGTGTAAAGACTCACCACATCGAATGAGGCTAGGATGACATTACCAACCAATATGTCCGTTGTCTCCAGCTTTTGTAAAAAGTCCGACGTGTCTCTAATATAAGACTGGGTATTGATAGCGAAAGGTCTTAAAATTTTATCCAAAAAGATGGCAATAGTGTTGAGGATTGAGCCCATACCTGCCACTATGGGTCTCCCCGGTGGATTAGTGAGGCATTTGTGGATCTTGGGCAATAAATACAGCACCGGTGTAACCGGATGATCCACAGTCAAATAATTATATAATGCTTCATCAATGAGGTTGCATTCACGGGCTCTATCAAGAACACATTTGATTTTTCTCCCAAATTCAAACTTAGGGTCACCATTTACTTTTTTATACACTGTGACATCCATTAATTGCCTGTCCACTTCTTGTAAATACATCTGTGTGTCCATGACGACGACCGCACCCCCCTTATCAGCGGGTTTGATTGTGAGGTCGCCATCATGGACAAGATCTTGCAGTGCACGCCACTCCTGGCTAGTGATGTTAGGATTTTTTAACAGACCTGAGACTTTATCCGCCCTCAATTTCTTAATACCCATATTAACACTTTGTATAAAGGAATCAACCGCAGTGTTTGAGACATTAGGGGTAAAATTGCTTTTAACATATAAATCAAAATCTTTCAATTTTAGTACAGGTGACACAGGTACAGTACTCACATTCGAAGGTGCCGGTCTTTCAGCAAACCAAACTTTCAATTTGATAGATCTGAAAAAGTTCTGTAAGTCAACTTCAACATTAAACCAATCCATCGGAGCCGATGGACAAAACGACAGTCCCTTATTCAGTAGCGTGGTCTGTGCTGGGGAGAGAATTTTGGACGAAATGTTTACAAGTGTTTGTCCTTCCGTCTGGTCATCACCTTGGTTGGGGCTGGTTTCTCCCTCTGCTGCTTTGCTTTTCCTCCATCGCCAGTGTCTGATCCCCCCTCTCCTTGTGGGTTTGTCCCTAGGGGCTCTGTATTGCCTCCTACATCTAAAAAAGAATCCGAAGTGGTGTGTGCAACTTCTTGCTCCTTTGGGGCAGTCGCTTTACCCTTATGACGACGTGGATATTCCCTCTGTCGTGATGGACCTTGGTTAAATGAGTCATTTTGCCAAGGGTAGATGGCTCCTCTCTGGTAGTCTTCAGCATCTCGGTTCCATTTCTGCCTTTTGGTGGTTTCCAGTTCAGCCTGTAGTTTAGATAAATAGATATTCACTTTTTCCTTGAATTTTGTATAGTCCTCATCTGTCAAGGTAGTTTCGAGTTCATTTTCAGTTTCCTGAATTTTTATAGAAATTTCTTTTAATTCCAGTTGTAGAAATTCCAAGTTTAAAAGTAAAAAATCTGATGCATATTTATTTGATAAGTCCTCAAAACGTTGGCAGAAGGATGCATCAGAAACAAATTTGGTCTTATATTAGAGCGCATCCCCTTAGGTATGTGGCCAACTTTGTAATATTCATTCAATGTGATCAGATGTAGCTTCAAATTCAACGCTCTTTTAGAGTAATTTTCAAACCTTCTTTTGAGCTCGTTTCCTGATGGTTTCTTTAAGAAGCCGGCATCTCCTCCAACGCTGCTCATGATCCTCGTGATTTCCTCCTCCGTGAAGGAAAAAGTATATAAATAAATAAATATATGTATATATAAAGAGAAAAAAGAATAAAGTTAGCACATAAAGTTACTTGCCTTTATGGTTGCAGCGCTGGCGGGTGGCTGGGTAGTTGTGTCAGCGGCTCTGTCAGCAGGTGGCCATGCTGGCAGCTGGATAGCTGTGTCGGTGAGTGGCTAGGTCTGGGTAGTTGTGTCAGCGGCCGGCTCTGCCAGTGGGTGGTTGTGCCGGCGGCCGTCCAAGTCGGAGGCTGGACGATCCTGTCGTCGGGCAGGCGGCCAGCCAAGTGGTCGCGCTGGTGGCCGGTCAGATTGCAGCGACGGCGGGTGGCTGTGTCCTCGGCTGAATAGCCATGTCGGCGGGCAGCCAGGTCGCAGCCCCGGCGGCTGGGTGGCTGTGTCGGCGGGAAGTCGGGTTGCTGCGCTGGCAGGAGATGCCGCCCCCTTGTCCAGCAGGAGGCACGCCGCCTGAGGCGAAGTTCCCAACAGGTGCGCCCCTGTCCATGCCCCATGTCAAAGGTGCACCAAAAAAAGTTGTGGGTGCAATGCAGGGCCAGGGGTGGGGGTCTGCTGTGTGTGCCTGCGTCAGTCTCCTCACCTCTCCCCCTGTCCTGTCATGGGGACACAGGCTGCAGCTGCCCATGAGGACTCACCACATGCTGCTGGCAGGGAGCCAGGCAATGTGAATAAAACTTACATAAAGTACTGAAATGATTCAGAATGCTGGCAATGGCATTATCAAAACCGCATAACAAAGGCTATTCAACCTGGCACCAGCTAAAAATCACATTCCTGTTGCTTTTAAGTATTGAGATCTCCACTTTTGGGACTTTATACAACTAAGTTACATCTTGTTTCAAAGTAGATTTTCTGGATAATGCCACCACCTTGGGCCATGAAAGAAACCTAATCTGAATGGTATTTACCTATATGACAACATACTGGTGGTGGTTTATTAGGTCAATTTCTGCGGACAAATTCTCTTTGGACAGGGACTGAAAAGCAGCCCTTATTGCCTATACTATGTAAAGTAATTTTGTATAAGGTCACACACTTGGAAGATAGTACACCAGCGAGCAAAATACTTTCATGAGGGGACACATTGAGGTACATTTACTTACAAGTTCACCTGAGTTCACTAAAAGTGCTATTTCCATGTATAATGCAGCGTGTGGCGATTCACTAAGATCGTACGCCAAGAATCATGAATCTGGCGCTTCCCCGCACTGGTCCGACAGAGATCACTGTCTTTTTATGCAGTCACCTTTAACATAATTTGTGTCACATGGAAGCCAGCGCAGCTGCGCCACAAAAGGGTCACGTGCTACACAATCTCAGCGCAGACACTTCTTAAATACATTTGCAAAACGGTTTAGCAATGAAGAACGTGCACGGCCCGACAAAAGTGCAGTGCACGACCCTTAGTAAATGAGCCCCATTAAGTGAGTCTCCCAGCAACTAGATTTTCACAAAAATGGGTTTCCCCTGCTCATGTGACAGGTGAGTAACGGCACATCCTCCAAAAGGACAGCATACGGCCGATGTATTTCAATGGGCTCATACACAGGTAGTTTAAATGGCCCGACTGCCCATGTTTGCAGCCCAGGCAGTCTCTTCTACTGTCACTGATGTCACCTCTCATGCTGAGGACACCCAGGCTGAGAACAAGGGACCAGGGGTCAGGTATAACCACACAATTATCTGCAGGTAGACTTAGATGGATCAATTTCAGTAAAAACCGATACAGGAAGTGGTAGTTTTTAAAACTATCATCGATTGTTTAGGAAAGTAAGGTAGATAATCTCTAGGACTGTGATACTTTTATCACTAATGAAACAAGCACACTGCTACACTCTATGGTGACTCACAGTATACGGCGCAGATATAATAACAAAGTTAGTTTTCAGTGTTGACTTTTTGATTTCTTATCAACATTGCCTTCAGACTGTAAACTATTTTATATAAGTTTATGTCTGACACATGGGTTAGGCAAATTGCTAATAAAAATTATATCATGTTTTTACAGGCTTTTTGTTAACCCCTTAAAGTGAATCTGTTTCCACCATGAAAAGTGACTTGATGATTATTTTATTTTCCACAACGGAAGCCATATTTCATGTGGAAAAACAATACATTGGCGTTGGCAGATTTCATCTGAATTCTTGAGTATTATGCAGAAAAAATCAATGTGGAAAACCTGTAATCAATGTGCATCACATTTCTCCTGTGATTTTGTAGGGTGTTTACAGATACATACCTTCCAACTGTCCTGGACCTATTGGGACAGTCCTGGATTTCAAGCTCTACCCAGCTTTCCCACCTGGAGGGAGGTATCTTCCAGGACATCAACTCTTTCTGCACAATAAGGGGGGGGGGGGGCAGAGAAGGGAAGTACAATAAGAGAGGGAGTGGAGAAGGAAGGCACAATAAGTGGGGGAGCAGAGAAGGGAAGCACAATAAGAGGGGGAGCAGAGGAGGGAAGCACAATAAGAGCGGGAGCAGATAATTAAGGCACAATAAGAGGGGGGGCAGAGAAGGGGAGCACAATAAGAGTGGGAGCAGATAAGGGAGGCACAATAAGAGGGGGAGCAGAGTAGGAAGAGCAATAAGAGGGGGAGCAGAGAAGGGGGCACACTAAGAAGGGGAGCAGAGAAGGGAGGCAAAATAAGCGGAGCAGAGAAGGGAAGCACAATAAGAGGGGGAGCAAAGAAGGGGGCACACTTAGAGGGGGAGCAGAGAAGGGGCACAATAAGAGGGGGAGCAGAGAAGGGAAGCACAATAAGAGGGGGAGCAGAGGAGGGAAGCACAATAAAGGAAAGCAGAGAAGGAAGGCACAATGAGAGGAGGAGAGGAATAGGGCACTACAGGGTGGAGATATTTTAAAATGTGTTTGATCCACAGAAAAGGGGGCAGAGTAGAGTGTATGGGTCATTAATCTACTGTAGGTATTTTACTGTGTGGGAATACAAGGGGAGGGGCTAAGGGGAAGGACAAAGGGCGTGGCAAAAAGTAAATTTGTGTATGCACACCTGTATTATTGTTCCTCTTTCTTCAAACCATAAGTTGCGAGGTATGGATTCGAACTCACAGAGGAGGGCGAGCTTCAGCACCCTACTCACCTTGGAGGAAGTGGTCATGTGACATTGCTCTCTGTGTGTATCCAAAAGAGCGTGCTGAGTGTGTGCTGCTCTGTAGATTTAGGAGTCTCCTACACAGAATAGTGAGGTACAAAATCTCCCTGGTTCCCGATCATTTCCTCCATTCCATTCTGTGATTCTACAGAACTCTCTCTGTCTCTCTCTGCACCTCAAGCTGTGTCATAGGCTGCTCTGCACCCTCCTTCCCCACTTCTGCTCTCCAGACACTTTTTATACAGCAGAGAAGGTGTTAGCCCATAATGCTCACAAATCACAGACTATAAACTTTATGCAACTGCCTGCTGGTTTATTCTTCTTATTGCATTCTCCATGTTTCTCTTGTTGGTGATATATTCCTCTACGGCGGCCATCTTGAGCAAGAGAACTAAACAGACGCCATTACAGGTCTGGCCTGGGGGAGGGTATGTTGCCCACTCAGAAGCTATAGAGTTAAATGTTTTAATTCAGCTATTTTTCTTATTTAAACTGTTGTTTGCCTTTTACATTATCCTTGGCATTTTGCTGTCCTTCGGCCTCTATGTTGTTTTTTTATTTGTTTTGGTTATCAAGAAGCTTCTGGAGACATTCTCTGTACATTCTGTAGATAAGCAGGTTTGTGAACAAGGCCTGTTGATTTTTTCACAGAATGTGCTGTTGTATTCATTGTGGCCAATAGCATTACAGTATTCTTATCTCCTTCTTCACGCCCCCCAATGCTGTTTTTTCTGTCTGTGATATTATGCATTTGAGAGATTAAAACGAGATAGAAGATTTTTACATACACTAAGAGACTGACGTGTCTTGGGTTTGTTCTCTCCTCCTGGTACCGGGAGCCATGAAATATTTAATTTGAAAGTCACCTGTACAAATGAAGGACTGTTTTCAGTCCTAGATAAAAATCTCTAACATTAATTGTCGTCCCTGGGTGGGCATACTATTATGGACATCTGACCATCGAGGTGACCTCCGCAGGAGTCCAGGCGGCCAGTGACCAGAACTGACAAAGAGCGCTCCTCGGGGTAAGTCTACTTTAATTGTCTGCCTTGACTGTCACTTCTGTTTCACTGGCTGAAAAGGACTGGGCAAGGTCATCTCCTTGTGTGATATTATGTATTTTGCCTTAAATGTCCATATATAAAAGTATGCTCACTATAATTGACTATAATTGTGGCAAAGGATCATTTGTACGGTGACTGACAGAGACTGGACAGTGACGGATGGTCAGACAGTCTGTGGTGTTAGCTGATGCTGTGAGACGGGTAGGATTAACCCGTAGATGTCTGTAATGCTAGAGTGGGAGATATTCTATTTTGTCGTGATTGTCATAGTGTCAGTGATACAGTTTTGTCATTAAGGTTTGTCCACAGAAGTGAGTCTCAGAGATTTGCGGAAACCTGCCCAGGCCAGGTGGGCATTCGACTATCTTCGGGAGTCTGAGCGGTCTCGTATGACTGTACGAACTAGTCGAGTCTGAAGGAGAGCGACTTGGAGAGTCAGTCTGAGGACAGTGACCTGAGAGTCAGTCTAGTGAGTAGGCAGTGATCCAGTGTAGAGTCCCTTGTGGACTTGCAGGGTCAGTCTGAGGGCAGTGACTTAATCTAGGGTCAGTCCAGTCGGGCAGTGGCTTAGTCTAGGGTCCTTTTTGGAAGACTCAGGTGTCTAATTTCTTTGGGGTCAGTAAATCGAAGTGTCTGTTGTGAAACCCTCTTGAGTCTGTGGGGACAGGTTCCTTTGACAGTATTGTGGTTATGGACACTTATGATGAGTAGTGAATGAGAAAAAGAGATTTTATTATATTTTCCTTAGAGGGAAAGATGGCGTCTGGAATGCAGACTCCACCCCTGTATCTGGTGGTTAGAGAAGATGACACGCCCTACCATACTTTAGTGGCGGCCATCTTAAGACAGTTATATTCCCTTCAAGTCCCTGAAAGATAATTGCCTATGACTCTACTCTGTTGGCAGCGATAAAGGCTGGTTGAGGATAGCAGCTGAGCACCCTTCAGGATTCTGGGAGTTTTTTCTCATAGATGGCTCCAGGTCTGCAGGAGAAGACAGACGGTTCTACACTGGATATACAGTGGTCAGTGGCGCACATGAGGTTGTACAAGCAGAACCACTCCCTCCACACAGGTCAGCGTAGGAGGTGAAGTGATGGCACTCAGGGAAGCGCTACAGCTGGTGGAAAGTAAAAGTTACTTAATGCATACATCCCAAATAAGGGCTTGAGAGGGACAAAGGCTGTTTCCTTTTAAGACACCATGGTCCTCCGGACCTACATAATAATACTCTTTAATTTTATCCAGGATATACCCTATGGTTGCGGGTTGAACAGCTGTTTGTCGACACCGTTGTATGCTGAGTGATTTTACATGATGATCAAATAAAGTTTTTTTCTTTTTTACAAGTGCTGAATTCTATGAAACTTTTTTATCTCCTGTTGTCCACCCCTGTCATACAGTGGCCTTCCGTCCTCCATCCCTCTTATAGAGCGTCCCCTCCTCTCATTTAGTGACCTCCTGTCCTCCATTCCTGATATATAGTGGCCTTCTGTCCTCCATCCCTGTCATATAGTAGCCCCATGTCCTCCCCTGTTCCTGGGTCTAAAACAAAAACAAAACAAAAAAATCCCACCGCTACTTACCTTTAATTTGTTCCCCCGCAGGTCTTGTGTGTTGGGGCTATGTTGATGAAAAAACACAAGACATTGGGCTTCCTACTTCAAGGCCGATACAGGAAAAGCTAGTCTCTGCCCACGTCACTACTGCTGAAGATATCGACAAGCAGCTTCAGAACACAAAATGCCATAACTCTGGAAAGAAAATTGTAAGCAGCACAATATGGGTAGGGGGAATCAGTCACATAGGACAATTTGGTAAAACGCTTTAAAGTTTACAGCAACTTTTTAAAAATGAAGGCACATATCGGCATGCAGCGCGCACTACTTCCGGCACCACAATAGACTCTCACTCCAAGACACAGCAAAGTGTTAGAAAAAGGTCCTTGTGGCCGAAACATATGCTGTTATTTATTGCAAAAAATGAAATCTCAGTAAAAACAACTGTTGTGCTCAGCCATTATTATCAAAAGTTTTTTTAAATCATGATTAGGGTCTTATTAACATCAGGTTTTTGAAGAAGGTTTTGGATGTAGTTTTTCATAAAATTGTTTTTGGTTTTTGGCATTTTTCATTGAAGCTTTGCCTAAGCATACAGGCAAAAAACAGATCGACATGGTGCATAAAAAAAAAACGGAATTCATGTTTTGGATGTGACAGTGGATTTAAACTTTTGTGTTGCCAGGATATCTTAGCCCCATTGGTTAAAAAACTAGTCTTAAGATGGTGGGTCTTTGTCAGTACATTCTAACTGACATCTAATGCCATTCACTGGATGTACAATGATAAATCCTACTGTAGTCATAACACAAGAATAATGACACAATACCAAGTTCTTTTGTAGTAAAGGGTTATAAACAGGGTTTAAAGGGGTTTTCCCACAAAAGAAAATTCTCACATTTCAATCCCCTAGTGATATCAACACAATAAAGATCATTTCAACCCCTTACTTTACAATGTTACTCAGTGTTATTGCTGTTTTAGCTCCTATCACTCCAAAGACATCTTACAGATATGTGCCTGCCTCTCCCTTCCCCCGAATCCCTGAGCTCCTTGTAGTTTGCAGCCTTTCTCTCTGCTCACAATCTCCTCACAGGAAGTAATCAGTCAGTGTTTGTGAGCTCCGTGCAGGGGGCGGGGCTACAGGCTGAGAGCAGAGAGAGAGAGAGAGAGAGAGAGACAGAAATCTGAACTCCACTATCTCACACAGAAATTCAAGATGGCGTTCCGACCCTAAGTTAGAAGTTACAGGGTCGTGTCTAGGGGCAACTGAAATTGTGTACAGCAGGACTGATAGAGACAGGTTGGACTTATATCTGTGAATACTGGATTTTTGTTAATAACAGTGAATTAGAGAATGTGTTATTTTGTTATCCTGAGTACATATAAGAAACTTGTCTTTGTGGGAATACCCCTTTAACCCCTTCACGCTCCGTGACGGATATATCCGCCATGGAGCTGTGAAGGTTGTATGAAGAAGGCTCACGGGCTGAGCCTTCTTCATACAGAGATGGGCTTTGCTGCTTTTCTTTGCCGCCGGCAAAGTCGCCGGCGGCACTTTAAATTTGGCGGCGCATGGGCGCCGCCATCTTACCTCCGATCGCCGCTCCCCCGAACGTCATCGGCGGGCGGCGATCGGTTGCCATGGTAGCCTTGGGTCTTCGTTTGACCCGAGGATACATGGCTTCTGCATATCCATTACAATGAGCCTGTGGCTCATTGTAATGTATAGTGAGCAGAAATGCCATATACTGCGATACAGAAGTATTGCAGTATATGGCAGGAGCGATCAGACCATCTAGGGTTAATGTACCCTAGAGGGTCTAAGAAATAGTGGGGAAAAAAAAGAAAAAAAAAGTTTAAAAAATGTAAAGAAATAATAAAATATTAAAAGTTCAAATCACCCCCCTTTCCCTAGAACTGATATAAAATATAATAAATAGTAAAAATCACAGACACATTAGGTATCGCCGCGTCCCAAAATGCCCGATCTATCAAAATATAAAAACGGTTATTGACGGCGGTGACCTCCAGAACGGCAAATGGCGCCCAAATGTCCAAAACGCGACTTTTACACCTTTTTAGATGACATAAAAAATGTAAGACAAAATGATCAAAATGTCGCACAGTCTTTAAAACGGTAGCAATGAGAACGTCGGCTCATTTCGCAAAAAATGACACCTCACACAGCTCCATGCGCCAAAGTATGAAAAAGTTATTCGCGTCAGAAGATGGCAAAAATTTTTTTTCTTTTTTGTACACATTCGTTTAATTTTTGAAAATGTATTAAAACGCAATAAAACCTGTATAAATTTGGTATCACCGCGATCGTACCGAACCAAAGAATAAAGTAGAGGTGTTATTTAGAGCGCAGAGTGAAAGTCGTAAAAACTGAGCTCACAAGAACATGACACACATGCAGTTTTTTTCAATTTTTCCACATTTGGAATTTTTTTGCGGCTTCCCACTACATGGCATGGAATAATAAATAACATCATGGGAAAGTAAAATTTGTTACGCACAAAATAAGCCCTCACACAGGTCTGTACACGGAAAAATGAAAAAGTTATGGATTTTTGAAGATGGAGAGCGAGAAATTAGCGAAAATACCCTGCGTCCTTAAGGGGTTAAGAACCCAAAAAGTTTCTGTGTGTTTGTAGTCTTAAAAAAAGGAACTTTATAATATACCTTATAATTTGTCCAAGGATGCTTGGTCATTGGTTCTTGTGGTGATGTGCCTACAAGGAGCAGGTGCTGTGGAGAACTGACATAGAACTGGATACCAGATCATTGCACTAGGTGCAGGGACCCACTGACTGGTGAGCTGTGACATCCTATGCAGTTTTAGGATTTTAAGACATTTGAAGAGGATGTAAGAAACTCTCAGAGGTCTGATAATGTACTGTAGTAATTAGATCACTAACTTAAATGCAAATATATCAGATAATTTATGTCCATTATCGGGAGACTCATATTTGCTAGACTACACCTATGTGGCTCCTAAGAAATTTTTGTATTTGATTATTATTCCAGAGTTTCTCCACAGTTATATTCAAATATCATGCTATTTGTATCCATTACCTGGAGACCCATAATGAACAAAACAGACAGCCTAATTCATGTTTATGTAACCATGAAAAAACAGGATCAGGATCCCACCCAATGTGATATTTATCTGTCCTCTGAAAAACCTCAGACCCACTGATCGTTCACCAGTGCCAAAGTCCTGAATTCCTCTATTGTTTCCTGACCTGGGATAGCCCCAAAGCATTTTTTGTCTTCAGATTATTTTCAAATACAGTATTTAGCTTGAAGCACTTCAATGAGAACATAATAAAAAGAATCAGTTTGTGAGATCCCTCAGATGAAACCAGCAGGTGGCCATAAAGTGATCATTCAGGCCCATTATCAGCCATAACACATCAATAAGATGTAAGCCCATGAGTAGACTGGAACAAATAAAGTTGATTTTTTTTTACCACAAATAAAAAGGCCATTGCAGAGCCAGATGCTTAGATTATTAATGCCTAGACATACTGGAAGCAGGTTAACGTTGTCTATTTAGAGAAGCAGAGCCTCACATTGCTGACTAGTATGATGGATACACAATTTGTTTTTAATGTGTCCATTAGTTTACCATTTATCGGTGATAGTCAGCGTCATAGTACATTGCCGGATCTATGTATACATTTAAATATGAATATGATAAGTAATACTGACAGGGCCCTCTCTATCTGCTCTTTCAAGGATATCGGACAAGGAGTTAAAATCTCAACTAATGGGGCCGCCCAATGCCCTGGGCCCCAAGGTAGGTGCACTCTGGTTTGCTCTATGGTTAAACTGGATCTGAAAAGTAGTCCATATCCAGGAGTTTTCTAAAAGGAAGGTCATTAGTTATTGAACAAAGAGGAACAACTACCAGTCAGCTGTTGTATGGATAGGTCATTAGTAAAATAGAGGTCAGGATATATTCTGAGAATTATGAAAGTAATTTGTCATAGGCCAATGAAACCACCTACGATACCTTCCTTCTGTGATACACATGAGATAGCTTTTAGCCATATGTGTGTTGTTCCCAGTGACATAAGAAGACTCCAATGGACCAATATTTAAATACATGCATTACACATACTCTACACATGCATATACCATATATATCCTACATGCAGATAAATATGTACACAAAAATACCACTTAAAGTGCATATAGCTTCTGCCTCTTCTCTCTGTTCTGGTATTCACCTATGTGTCAAATTCTTCTCCAACAGATGTAGAGCCTCATGATGACTTCTTCTTGGCATGGCTTATCACTGCAGAAATTTCCACCCAGATGTCTTGAGCTCCTTGAAGCATATCACTACATTCCACCACCTAAAACCCCTGAAAGGGAATCTACAATGATGATCCAAATTCCTCCTCCTATCAATGGTAACTCTGTCCTCAGTGGGCTAATACGCCTAAAGCCATTGTAAACCTGGGAACAATGACATACTACTTAAAAGACATCTACCACAAGGATGAAATATTGTAAACCAAGCACACTGACATACCGGTGTGTGCCCCTTTTGTCATGTTCTGCTCTTTTTGTAGCTTGTTAGGAGCTTATTTTTAAGAAAAAAAATGTTAAAAAATTAATAAATTTCAATGGAGTCTGGAGCCCCCAAGGGTCATGTACATAATATTTTAAGCCTTTATTTCTTAAAAATAAGCTAAGCTAGGAAGCTTCAGAGAGAGCAGAACATGACAGAGGGGGCAGTGTGCTTGGTTTACAATCCTTCATCCTGGTGGTAGATGTCCTTCAAAGTGCAGTGTCCATCACTGGTATATACCACATTCCCTAAATAAATTTTGTATTTTACAGGACCAAAGTTTTATCAGCATCAGAACGCCCTCATTAATTCTTATGTTCTTATTCAAATTAGGATGGGGCCATAGGATTTTAGCATACTTAATTTTGGCCCTAAACTATGCAAATTTAGGAAACCCTCATATACATACCGCTCATATACATATCATATCTAACAAATTGACTGTGAAGTTTTACTTATACAGAATGCATCAGGAAATGAAATGAACATATTTCTTATATGAAGCGTGGCCCAGTATTTAGAGATTTGTTGATCTCTATACATGTAACTGAAGCAGAATGTAGGCTGTGAATGCTAGCACAAGGCATGCACTTAGACAGGACTTTCTCAGGACAGTCTATTTCTTCAGTCATAAGTGGAATGAAGCAATACCACTTAATTATTCATGTACAACGCTAAATTCAGGCTGAGCTGTAACAAGGGCCTCATCCACACCCATATACAGCAGCTCGCCATGCCTTCTTCATATGAACATCTAGTTCTTCTGCTGGAGGAAAAAAACCTAAATCTACAAAACACCTCTGGGTGTACATACATTTCCAATGCTTGTCCCTAAATGCTCTGTAAGATGATCTCTTTCCTTTGCCATTGCTCTAGAAATTATTTTAGTGTTATATAGTTCCTCTCTCTGGGAAACATTATGTTGTATAGTCAAATTCTACTTGTAGTGGCTTCAAAATGTCCCTCATGTATGTGTGATGTGTATAGGATGTATATGGGGCACAAAGACTTTTCATTGAGGTCTAAGATTTTTAGGTTACAATTGTGCAAGTTAGCTTTAATTGAACTAGTGTTCAATTCCTGCCAGGAATTATCACCTAAGTTTCATGATTTTACATAAAACAAACACATTTAGGTAAATAAAAGGACAAAGTTGGGTAGAAATAAATTTTGAGTGACCCTTACAGTAGGTTTTGACTAATGTGCATCAGATAGGCCCAGCAGTTGGGAACCTGCATTGGAGCCGGCTTTGTAGACAAGACTGGCTATTAGCATCTGCTTCTTTTGGTGTAGCTCATGAGACTACATTTTTGGGCAGGACATTACGATTTTTTCCCAAACTACACAAGCTTGAATCGGAGGTCCGTCTTTTCCAGTTTATGTACCCATATTTCCATGGCCTCACTAGACAAGCATATTATTACAAATTATAAGACACTGTACCTGGAGACAATACCATATTTTCCACACTATAATACGCGCCACAAATTTAGTAATCCAAAAAAAAGGAAGAATATACATGACACCAATTACAAATTCACTTTTGGTCACACACAAAGTACACACAGTTCTGCTACATCTATTCACTCCAATTACACACAACTCTTTTTCATAACTAGTCCCAGCTGCAACTTTTTAACTGGCCCAATTCCCTAGCTCTGTCCTGAACCATCACTGGCAGCATGAAAGGGGTTAATGACCTTGCAGTGGTGCAGGAAGCATATGATCACTGTTGTCTGTCTCTTTTTAATGAGCTGGATCATTAGGCACCGCTCACTACAAAGAGCCAACTCTTCTGCCTCCATATTTAACTCCATTAGGAGATATTTTCAGGTGGTTAAATCCCGAACTACACTCCACTTTTAACTCAAATTTATAAGGTTAAAAGGGGCGTGGTTACCCTGTGAGGGCCAAGGTCAAGTGAGCCATTGGCTCAATACATGGAGCAGACTCCCGTCATTCACATGAAAGAGACGGCTCGTTCACGGATGATACATCACAACAATCTGAGATCTGTAGTAATATTCATGTCGGGATAGCAGGGAGTGCAGAGGCAGACCTCCAGACTGCTGAACTATAATATGTATGCGTTTTATAGTTTTAAAAATACTGTAATTTACAGACTTGGTCCCCTCAGAGACTTAGATATTCTTCATTTGAGAAGGAAGTAATGGAAAAGGCTTAAGGAGCAGTCTGCCCGAAGGATCTGATATTTTTCCATTTGTGCACTATATTTCACTAGATAGCAATGTTATATTTTCTTATTTTCAGTTTCTTATATACTAGTCAACACAAATCTGACTTTTGTGAAAAAAATCAAGGAGCTTCCCCATTCAATATTTTAATCAATGATCTACATAGCTGGCAATTTCTAAGTGCCATGTGGTTTATAACCTGTCTGCAGTGTGTGTTCTCCGTATTATTTACTTATATTATAGAATATACTATACTTATATTCTTTTTTAGTTGTCCTTTTTCTGCTAAACTTACTTTCACTCTTACCCACTAACATTTGCAAAATCTACCCAATGTATGTATCTCATAGCACTATATCACAGTATGCCTCCATGAAGACATCAAGAGGAGTAGAAATCCATGTAAGTCCCTAAGTACCAGTTCCATACAGCAGCAGTGAGACCTGTCCATTAGAAACAAGGAGGCAGGGCAATGCAAGTCAAATTTAATAAGCAGGACTCCATCAATATCATGGGACTCTCCTCAGATGAATTGCATATAAGTTTACAAACTGATTTTTCCCCCTCTCACTACGACAGCACCCAACCAGAGAGAAGGATCCGCCCCCAGGGACAGGAAAACCAGATCTTTTTAAGAGCGGCCCGTCCTTCCTCCTTCAGTGGTTTTCCTGTCCCTGACGGGGATCCAGGGAGCCTCAGTGAGGCTCTGTTGCGTGGCGAGAGGGGGAATGTTGCGTGGCGAGAGGTACCTCGCGGTGGCCGTGCATGTCCCCCGCCAATCGCTTATCGGAGGGTGTAGAAGACTCGGTGGGGGTGGTGCGATGGAAGCTGCGGGTCGCAGCGACAGTCTGCAGGTGTGGAGGGAACGTCCGGTATCGAGGCCGGGTGATTGCGCGCTTCGTTTGGTGCAGGCCAAAAAACCAAGATGGCGTCCGCCCCACTTCCTGTTGAGACAGGAAGTGGGGCAAGGAGAATGATAGCGTGCACCCTGGCGGGAGATTTGAAATTCTGGTCCCACACAGGAGTCTGTGTGTATTCCACACCGGCAGCCGGCTACAGGATTTGCATCCAGCTTGTCTGCTGCTGTTTCTTGGTCAGAGGACCTGAATAATCAGCTTACTCTCCACCAGGCGGTATGAGTTCCAACGACGGTGGTAGAGATTCAGTGGACACCGCTACGGTAATTATGGTTTAGTGGGATAGTCCGCTGGATGGTAAGTGGGGCCTTACTAAGCCATTAAACTGGTTCTGATAAGTCTCTTATGTGATTTTTTTATTAGGAGGGAAGAGACGCGTAGGGGGAAAACTACAACTAAATCTAAAAATCGTGTTTGTAGAATTTGTGGAGATGACCTGCCGGACTCGCATCCGAAACCTAACTGTGATCAATGTATACAGCTTATGGTAGATCAGGAGCAGTCGTCTCTGTTTGAATCTATGCGTGCCGTTATCCAACAGGAAGTGCGTAGTTCGATGCAGGAGGGTTTGAAAAAAATCCCTTAGATCTAGAGTATCAGACAACTCAAGCTCTAGCCCAGAAGATCTATCGTCAGGCTCTGAGGAAGAAGATAGATCGGGTAGACCCTTGTTCCCAGCAGAAGATACGGAGCATTTGATAAAGCTGGTCAGGGATACTATGGAGCTAGAGGACGAGAAGGAGGAACACTCAGTTACAGACATTATGTTCCAGGGATTAGGAGAGCGGAAAAAGAGAGTCTTCCCCATCCATAATAACATTTCCTCCCTTATCAGAGCAGAATGGAAGAAATCGGAAAAGAAAGTTTTTTTACAAGAGCCATGAAGAGAAAATATCCCTTCGCAGGGAAATATACGGAGACATGGGACAGAGCGCCCAAGGTGGATGTGGCTATATCCAAAGTCTCTAGGAAAGTGGCTCTTCCAGTGGAGGATTGCGGGGTTTTAAAAGACGTTACTGGGAAGCGTCAGCAGGAACATTCAAGCCAAACATTGTGGCTACTTGTGTGTCTAGATCACTGTTTATGTGGCTTACCCAGCTGGAAGAGAAGATCAAGTCGGGTGTTCCAAGATCACAGCTGGTTACAGAGGTCACTGCGGCACAAAAGGCCTCAGCCTTCCTAGCGGACACATCGGTAGATGCTCTTAGATTATCAGCAAGGTCAGCAGCATTGTCTAATTCAGCCAGGAGAGCCCTGTGGCTCAAGAACTGGTCAGGAGACTTGTCATCAAAAAGTCACCTATGTAATATTCCTTGTGAAGGAGAATTCCTTTTTGGATCCACATTGGATAAGATCCTGGAGAAAGCGGCGGATGGGAAAAAATACAAAACCGCCAGGGAAGTTTTTTCGTCCCCCAAGGAGATTCAAGTCACCACAAAGATCTGGAGACAAGAAGGATACATGGAGACCCTCCAGAAGGGGTTCATGTTCTCGCGCCCTTCAGACCCCAACAAACGTCCTAATCAACAATGACGCCAGAGGACCTGTAGGGGGGAATACTCTACCTGTTCAGGGAGGAATGGGAGAAGATCTCAGGGAGTCGCTGGATCCTGGGAATCATCCAGGACGGCCTAAAATTACCTTTTCTGTCTTTTCCCCTACAGCGCTTCAGGATAACATCTGTAGCGGGTCTGGAGACCCAACAAGCTTTAGTATCAGAAGTAAAGTCCTTACTTCAGAAGAAAGTACTCAGAAGAGTTCCACTTCAGAAACGAGAGGAAGGGTTCTACTCAACCCTATTCTTTGTAAAAAAGACGGTTGGTTCCCTTCAGACTATAATAAACCTAAAACCTCTGAATCAATATCTACAAGTAGAAAGATTCAAGATGGAGTCCATAAAGTCAATGATAAATTTGCTTTTTCACAACTGCTACATGGCCTCTAGAGACTTGGCGGACGCATATTACCGCGTCCCCATTCATCCGGATTACCAAAAATATCTGAGAGTGGCAGTGGTACTGGATGGCATCCTCTCTCACCTCCAGTTCACGGCCATGCCCTTTGAAATAGCTATAGCTCCAAGGGTATTCACAAAGTTGATATCAGAGGTGGCAGCGTACATCAGAAAACATCAGGGGATTTTTGTACCATATCTCGATGATTTCCTGCTGGTAGGAAGATCATCAGAGGATCTAGCAGATCAGATAAAGATGGTTCTGGAGACCCTTCACCATCTGGGATGGTTGGTGAATTGGAAGAAATCTTCCCTTACATTTTCCAGAGTAAAAATATTCCTGGGGATTCATTTAGATTCCATGATCCAAAGATCGTTTCTTCCCCCCGAAAGGATTCAGAAATTAACAGCTTCAGTAAAGAGCTTATGCAGGAACAGTTCTCCTTCAAGGGAAGTAATGAAGGTTCCGGGTCTCCTCACAGCAGCCATACCGGCGGTGCCTTGGGCAATGTTCCATGCAAGACCTCTGCAGCTATACATGCTGAATGCCTGGGATGGGGATCAGGCCACCTTAGATCAGAAAATTCCTCTTTCACAGGAGGTATTGAATTCCTTGGAGTGGTGGACAAAGGGGGAAACCTTCCAGAGAGGAAGATCTTTGAAGGAGGAGAGACCACTGTCCTTGATAACGGACGCAAGTACCTGGTGATGGGGTGCCCAAGTAAAAGACCTCCTGTTCCAGGGAACCTGGGCAAGAGAGGTTCAGGGAATGTCCTCAAACTACAGAGAGTTGAGAGCTGTCCTAGAGGCAATGAAGCAATCCTTGCCGGAGATTCAGGGGAACATGTCAGACAACATGACAGCAGTAGCTTTTTTAAATCGCCAGGGAGGAACCAGAAGCAAATTTCTGATAGATGTGGCGAGCCAGATCTTCAGCTTAGCAGAGATCAACTTAAGATCACTCTTGGCAATACACATAAAGGGGAAAGAAAATCTAGAAGCAGATTTTCTGAGCCGTCATCGCCTGAGACAAGGAGAATGGTCCCTCCACCAGGATGTCTTCCACATGATATCGAGACTGTGGGGGCGGCCACAGATAGACCTATTTGCCACCAGGAAGAACAAGCGGGTCAATCGTTTCTGTTCTCTAAACCCGAAAAATTATCCAGTGACCCTGGACGCCTTTTCAACAACATGGAATTTCAACCTTTCTTATGCCTTTCGTCCCCTGGCTATCCTTCCGAAAGTCGTGAAGAAGATAGGGGAAGATCAGGCTAGGGTTATCCTAATAGCACCCTTCTGGCCAAGGAGAGCATGGTTCTCAATACTGAGGGAACTCTCAGTGTCAGATCCTTGGATCCTCTCAGAGAGGCAGGATCTTCTCTCCCAGGGTCCAGTATTCCACCCACAGATAGCAAGCCTCCATCTGACGGCCTGGAATTTGAAAGGTGCATCCTGAGGAAAAAAGGCCTATCTGATAAGGTAATTACAACCCTACAGGGAAGCAGGAAAGTAGTTACCTCTAGGATTTATTTTAAGATTTGGAGGGTCTTTTCGGATTTCTGTAGTCCGAGTCAGATAAATCTAGATTGCCTGAACATAGCCAGAATTCTAGATATTTTACAGGCTGGGTTAGACAAGGGGGTGAAGCCAGCTACCCTTAAAGTCCAGGTGTCAGCCCTTAGTGCCCTGTTTGACTCTTCCTTAGCTTCTCATCCTTGGATAGCCAGATTTATAAAAGCTGCATCTCGGATGATTCCCTTTAAGCATACTACAGTTCCTCCTTGGGACCTCACTTTGGTCCTGAATTATTTGCTTAAGGAACCATTTGAGCCATTAGAATCCTTCCCCCCAAAATGGTTAACATTGAAGGTAGTTTTCCTAGTGGCAATTACTTCAGCCCGTAGGGTAGGAGAAATATCCTGTAGAGCTCCTTTTACAAGGTTTTTTGAGGATAGGGTTGTTCTTACAACAGACCCGGCCTTTTTGCCTAAGGTAGCTTCAAGATTTCACAGGTCACAAGAAATCAGGCTTCCTTCCTTTTGTAATAATCCCTCTACGGATAAGGAAAGAGAGTTTAGTAAATTAGATGTCAGAAGAGCTATGGAGATTTACTTAGCCAGGGCTGAAGAATGGAGGAAAGCAGATAGCCTATTTGTTCTTTTTGGAGGAAGGAACAAGGGGAAGAAGGCCTCAGCTAAAACAATTTCTAGATGGATTAACCGGTTCGCGACCGCCCGCCGTGTATTCACGGCGGCGGTCGCGTCGCTCTGCATGGAGAGGGCTCACGGGCTGAGCCCTCTCCATAGCCGGTAAGTCTTTGCTGCATATTGCAGCAAAGGCTTGCCGGTAACATCCTCGATCGGTGCTAGCACCGATCGCGGGTGTTTTCACAGTGTGGGCTGCCGGCAAAGCTGGCAAACAGCCTCAAACAGATAGCGGCGCATGGTAGCCTCGGGTCTTCCGAAGACCCGAGGCTATTTCGTTTTAACCCATAAAACGATGATAACACATTGTAATGAATGAGGAAGAAAATCCCCATATACTGCCATACTGTAGTATGGCAGTATATGATAGGATTGATCAGACAACCTAGGGTTAAAGTACCCTAGGGAGTCTGAAAAATAGTATAAATAAAAAAAAAAGTTAAAAAAAAAAAATTATAATAAAAAAACCTAAAATTTCAAATCACCCACCTTTCCCTAGAACTGACATAAATATAAATAAACAGTAAAAATCATAAACACATCAGGTATCGACGTGTCCGAAAATGCCCGATCTATCAAAATATGATAACGGTTTTTCAATGCGTTTAACCCTGTAACGGAAAATAGCGCCCAAAGTCGAAAATGGCACTTTTTTGCCATTTTGAAAAATCTAAAAAGAAATCTATAAAAAGTGATCAAAAGGTCGCACAGTCCTAAAATTGATATCATTGAACATATTATCAAATTTCGCAAAAAATGACACCACCCACAGCTCCGTACACCATAGTATAAAAAAGTTATTAGCGACAGAAGTTGGCAAAATCAAAAAAATTATTTTTGTACAGGAGGTTTTAATTTTTGTAAATGTATGAAAACATTATAAAACCTATACAAATTTGGTATCCCCTTAATCGTACCGACCCAAAGAATAAAGTAGACATGTCATTTGGGGCGCTCAATGAAAGACGTAATATCCAAGCCCACAAGAAAATGGCGCAAATGCGTTTTTTCACCATTTTCATTGCATTTGGAATTTTTTTCCTGCTTCCGAGTACATGGCATGGAATATTTATTACCATCATTATGAAGTGCAAGTTGTTACGCAGAAAACAAGCCATCACACAGCTCTTTACGTGTAAAAATAAAAAAGTTATAGATTTTTGAAGGTGGGGAGTGAAAAATGGACATGAAAAAACAGGAAAGGGCCCGGTCCTTAACCGGTTAAGCTTGCCATTAGTTCAGCTTACAAGGCAGCAATGCTACCTGTACCAGAAGGGTTGAAGGCACACTCCACCAGGGCAGTTTCCTCCTCTTGGGCAGAGTTTAAGGAGGTGTCAGTTGCCAGGCTGCCACCTGGTCTTCTCCGCACACTTTTTATAAGCACTATAGACTGGATGTGGCGGGTGCACATGAATTGACATTTGGGCAAAGAGTGTCATCTTCGGTGATCCCTCCCTAGTTTTCTATGTTATTCTCTTTGGTTGGGTGCTGTCGTGGTGAGAGGGGGAAACCGGTAATTACTCACCGGTATTTGTGTTTCCTTGAACCACGACAGCACCCAGGGTATTCCCACCCTTTTATTTTAATTCTCCCCTCACATCTTTGTTTCGGTGGGTGTATGTAGCACAGGGTGCTTAACATAACCTTGGTGGGGGGTTCACATATATACGTATGGAGGTGTCCGATGGTCGGAAATAATCAAGCATTGAGTCCCATACAGTCTCTGTAATCCACTGAAGGAGGAAGGACGGGCTGCACTTAAAAAGATCTGGTTTTCCTGTCCCTGGGGGCGGATCCCTCTCTCTGGTTGGGTGCTGTCGTGGTTCAAGGAAACACAATTACCGGTGAGTAATTACCGTTTTTTTTTAAAACATTGCAGCCCTGGAAAGGAACCATTTAGGGATAAGGACAATAATTTATCATAGTTTTTAATGAAGTTTTTATTTTGGGTAGGTTAAGTTAAATGGCAGTTTCCCTTTAAGACAATTTTGCAGGCATGGTGTTTTTTTTTGTACTCTCGTATGGTGGTTAGGTGTTATACGTTTGTGTAATACATGTACCATACTTTGTGGCACTGCAGTGAAAATGTGTCATAACACATACAGGGCCTCTATATGCAGTGAATAGGTTTCTGCACAAACAAACTTCTTACTGAACTACTGACAGCCTGTGACAACCGCGTCCTTTATATGATGGCTAAATAATGGAGAGTAGAGACAACTTCTGAATGCTGTGTAGTGTTACTACAAAAGCAGCATTGCTCTTCATATTATAACACACTTTCTTGTACATTGCTCCCTCAGTGATACTCAGAAGTGATAGTGACTTGTAGTAAAGTAAAGCAAGTATAAAAATTAACACAGGGTTGCAAGGAAGTAATGGGCAATATTCTCCAAGCAGCGATCCAGTGCTGTTCACATAACAAGCAGAATAATAAACTTCTAAATGAAGGTTATCAACTCAATTATTGCCATGTACAATATTGCTCATATACATTGTGAATCAGTTCATGAGGATGGTTTCATATTACATGAAGTATTCCCATGAGTGGCAATATAAGTGACCCTGTGCAGTATGACTACTGGCCAGTGCGGTGTCCCAGCAGGCCGCCGTACACAGCCCTCATTCAGTACAGAGAGAAGTACCCAGCATTTCTGAGAGCCATTCAGAATAAATAGCTGGTTTGTGAGTCACAGGGATACTGAGAGGTGGGGCAGGAGAATCCATGGAATTTGATCTGAAAACACACTCTAGCACTTCTCTACAAAACCATGTTTTATGGAGGGGAAAGATCGGGGAAGCATTCAGGGAATGCAGGCTGGATTTTCTTATCAACAAGCATAGAAATTATTAACACTTTCCCATCGTTAGATGGGTCGGACAGCACAGTGTTTGTATGCTTAAAGATTTTTTTTTTCATTCCATAAAAAATATTTGAATATATTTTGCTGTGATTAAAATAAAACATAAAACAGCAGCAGCAGCATAGGCTAGAATGCCTAATCACTTTTTCTTTTAACCCAAAACATAATTGTTTCCATATATTTAATACGGTACGCTAAACTAATAACCTGCAAATAACGCACTGGTCAGATTCTACGGACTGGGTACAGTGTCGGGCCTCCATACATCGCTTTTTTCTACTGCACTTTACTTAGTGACCAGCAGAAAGGTCTGTTTCCATGGGCTGAGCACCTCCATATATGCAGGGGGTTAAGGCCCCATTCACGTAATGCATGCGAATGGTTTGGAAATGTATTACAAGAGCATCAGGAGTAAGGCTGCATTCACACGGCCATTGGGGGATGTATATACGACCTCCTCCTCAACTGGGTGCCAAAGTGTGCCTGCCATGCTATTGTACGGCGGGCACCCGTCTATGTGAATGTAGCCTTACTACTCCTCGCACTAGAACTACTGGCACATGCTTTGCCAATAAACAAGGGAAAACAGGTTTTGCTACTTACTAAATGCAAACATTTAGGTCTAAATATGTATGCCATCTGGGAGGAGTTACTGGGTTTCAAAACGCAATCCAGGTGCATTGTGTGAACGAAGCCTAAAGCTACATGCACATGAACGTATGGCCACCTGGAATTAGCTGGGCAGTCAAACGGGATGCACTGGAGGGGAGCAGGAATGAGAGCTGTGCACCCTCTCCATTGGGATGCCACACGTGTGTACCACCGCCTATTGCCATCTATGGGTAAGTTTATATGGCCGCGTCAATGAAGCTTTAAACTGCACCACAACTTCATGGTTATAAGAAAAGTATTCAGTTTTAATGTATTTTAAGGCTGCATTCACACGCTTTGCTTGAATTGTGCATTGGTTTACAAGCAAAACACAGTGGTCTTGGCCTGTTGTAAGTATATCAGTGTAAACCAGCAACAACACAAAATGCAATTCAAACAGAGCACAAGGAATTGGACGATTCCTGCTAAATATGCTTCATGCAGAGTGGTGGTGAATTTTGACACTAGTTTAGGTTGTATTTAGTCCGTTAGGAATTTTCTTTGGCTTCAATAACTCAGTTATTGGCCTGTGTGAAGTTTGGCTTTTGTCCATGTTACTATGATCATATCCTGCCAAGGTCAGTGGCTGAGACCACTTTCACACAGATGTATCTTGGTCAGTAGTTTCAAGCCAAACCAAAGGGTGTGAATAAAATGCAACAGAGGTTCATGCCTTATTACGTTTCTGCAGAGTATGTTTCTCCCTGCTTTTTTAAGATAAAGCCCATGCTGAAAATATTTACTGCATGTGAGCCTGCTAAATTCCTCACTTAGAAATGCTTTGCATTTGAATTTTAACAAGGCAAACAAATGTTGATACTTACCGAATGAGTTTTAGTCAAATCACATGTGTGTTCGGGGAGGAGTTTCACCTGAGGCACCTGCATTTCCAATTCCAATCCAAGCAAAATGTGGGAACGCAGTCCAGCACCTTCTCCAACTGGCTTGTCATTGCAGTCAGGGTCGGACTGGGGTGCCTGGGGCCCACCAGAGAAATTGATTCTGGGGGCCCACCATACCGCTGCCGAGAAATATTCGTTATTTCACAGGAGTTCACGGCGGCTAACTAACTATAACATTTCAACTCCTTTGTATGTTTTCTGCAGCACATAAGAAGACTAGGCACTGATATTATAGAAATAGTCTAGGTAGTTAGTCAGTAATTACAGTTATCAGACTCAAAAGTGGGACTCAGTACCTCAAGACGCAAGACGACTTCTCCGACGACTTTTCCTCATCATTGGAGAATTTTCCACCAGATATCTTCATCTCTCTGTGGCACATCTCCACACTGTGCAACTAAAGATTTCACCGTCACTACAGCATAATGTCACTTGGATAACAATGTCCTACTCTGTGCTCCTAAATAATATTTACCACTTACAACACAACAGACCGCACTGTGCCCCCCCCACCAATACCAAATATACATACATAAATATATATATATTTATATACCCACATACCTGTACAATACTAATAACATTGCAGTAACGAATACACCACATATGGAAATATATACCAGCTGTGAAAAAACTGCACATTAATATACAGCACCAAAAAATGACTGCACTATAGGGCTGCCCCTAAAAACACCAGTCACTTTCATAGAAAATTATGTGGAAAATCCACATATACTGCCATACTGCAGTATGGCACAATATGGTAGGATCAGTCAGACAACCTAGGGTTAAAGTACCCTAGGGAGTCTGAAAAATAGTAAAAAAAAATTATTAAAATATCTAAAAATGTAAATACCCCCCTTCCCCTAGAACTGATATACATATAAATAAGCAGTAAAAATCATAAACATGTTAGGTATCACCGAGTCCAGAAATGTCTGATATAATAACGGTTATTCTTTGTGTTTAATCCCTAATGGAAAATAGCACCCAAAGTCAAAAATGCCACTTTTTTGCCATTTTGAAAAATATACAAAATTCAATAAAAAGTGATGAAAAGGCTGTACAGTCCTCAAAATGGTAGCTATGAAAACGCCATCAAAAGTCGCAAAAAATGACACCACACACAGCTCCATACACCGAAGTATGTCCTACTGCTGCTGATTGTTTCCCTCGTGAGTATTCCTTCCCCTACTGTATGAAAACCCCCTAGACCCTACACACTTCTGGTAATGTCCCCCCTACACACACTTATTATACATTAATGGCCCCCTGCACAATTAGTGGTAATTTAGGTAACTTAGTGGTAGCTTACCTATAAGCCCCTATTCATTAATAGCTTTAGGAAGGCCCCAGACCCCATACACACACAAGTTATAATTGAAAAAAAATAAACAGTAATACTCACTGCACGCGATCATCCTCTTTCCATCCTTCCTCCCGGCTTCTCCACTGTGCACTAAGGAAGGCGCCCAGCGCAGGCAGCACAGTGACGTCACACGCTGCCATCGCTGGGACGCCTTCTTCACGTCCTGTGCGCTTCTGACAGAGTAGTGAAGTGCAGCTCCGATGCGTGCTTGCAACAAGGTGCCGGAAGTAGACGGCGGCCTCAGATAGCGGGCATTCTACCCAGTGGCATATTTATGACAGGGGGCCCGGACCGAGACATTCATTATATTACTGTCCCAGTCCAGGGCCCATACCTGCCAATGGGCCCGATCACGGTCGCGACCCCTGGGACCGCGATCGTTACGCCACTGAGTGCGACCCTACTGTCAGGGCCCTCAGATGGGGATGGAGGGCCCTGCCGTAGCAGAGGTATCAGGGGCCCACCGGAGGATTCACCGGTGCTCTGGCTGGGCAGTCCGAGCCTGATTGCAGTCTATTATTTTGGCTGGTTTCATGGACCCCTGGATATGCTCTTACAGCATACAAAGTTTTAGTTAGGCCTACTTTATATCAATTTACAATGTATTTAAGTGCCTAAGATCTAATTAAAAAATGGCGGCTGTAATGTAGAATTTTTAGCCAAGGAAATCAGGGAACCAGGAAAGGAAACCTTATTGCATTTGATGACGGCTTTATAGAATTGTCATGTTATACTGAGCAGTAAAATACCCATGTGAGGAATCAGATTGGTATCTTTCAATGGTTAACTAATAAAGCATTAGACCATCATGAAAATAAATACAGATTTATTTATATATTCTACATTTTTTTCTCCTCAGTGCAATATATATTCTTGATATCTAACTAGAAACTTTAATATTTGAAGAATTATCAATTCTTTCAGAGAACTGCATTTCTTGACATTAAGGGGGTTTTTCATGGTACAATATGAATGGCCCATCACATGGAGAGGTCGCAACACTGTAAAATATGAATGGCCTATCTATATATGATAGGTCCTCAATAGCCTGCTGATCGATGTCCAATCGATGAGCTGTTGGAAGGGAATAGGAAGCAGACCGCTCCGTTCTCCATGTAGTCACTGCAGCTCAGCCGATTTGTCGTAACTTGGTCCAGATACTGCACAGAGAACAGAGCCGTCTGCCTCCTGTTACATTCTCAGTTAGCTGCTGAAGTGTGGAGCTTCTTGGTGTTGGACCCCATCAATCTGATCTTGAGAACCTATTCCATAGATATGTCATTAATATTTTAGCCAAGAATGCCCCAGTAAAACATTGTGTGAGTAGCCTGTCCAAGTTGTTTTTACAGCTATAATCCAGGACTAAGCATTAAATTGTTGCATTGTGAGACATATTGGCTATCACAGAGCTCCCCGTTACATTTCAATATTTTAAGACCAATTTAGTCTCTTCTTACAGACCTTTTGAGGCCTGCCGACGAGCAGGGACATTGCATCCACATAATTGTGTCCGCTGGGCTCAGGTATTCCCTTGTAACGCAGCAGGAGAAGCTGAACCAGAAGCAGCAGCCGCAGCCTGAGCCGCCGCAGCCTCAGCAGCAGCTTTCCAGATCTTCTGTTTTTCTTTCAGTCGGTGGATTCTATTTCTTCCTTTTTTTGCCTTGGTAACTGGTGAAACTTGGGTCTTTTGTTGGTTTGTAGATTTTTTTGGTTGATTTTGCTGTAAGAAATACAATATCTTGTTAAACACCAGTAGGAATGGTTTAAATGAAACAAATGTAAGAAGCCAGTGACTGATGACTAGTTTTTTATTTGCTTTCCCTCGCTGTCCAGTGGGTCTGTACAGTTCATTGCTTTATTCATCTCCACTGTCGATTCTCAATTAAAATGATTACAGATTTGTTTAGGGTGTCAGGAGTTCTCCCCAAACTCTCCCACTTGTCTGTGGTTTACAGGCAACTTCCCTGAGGAGGTCAATGACCATTTTGAGAACTTGTACATACAATGCCCTAGCACAGTGATGGCAAACCTTTTAGAGGCCGAGTGCCCAAACTACAACCAGGACCCGCTTATTTATCGGAAAGTGCCAACATAGAAATTTGATTTGTGATTTATACTCCCTTGTCTGTCACAGTTTTCATTGATACCAGCACCCTGAGGACACCAATAAAGCAGAAAATAGTCCCAGGTAGAGCTGTCACTTTAAAATACCTCTGTGCACAGCAAGTCCTGGGATGTCTGGGACTCCAGGCAGATACCGGGAGTCATCTCTGGTGATGGCCTGAGTGCCCACAGAAAGGGCTCCGAGTGCCACCTCTGGCACCAGTGCCATAGGTTAGCCATCCCTGCCCTAGCAGGTCAAACCAGTTTTGGTTGCAGGAGTGATATTTACAATATTGTGTTTTAATGTTTTTCATTAATGTTCTACAATTTAGCACAAACTAAATGTTAAGGGAACCATGATCATATACAGTAGGTCTTCTCATACTTTTACAACAGAGAAAAGATGCAATCTACAGGAAGGTCTGTTATCTGTGATGAGATCTAATCCCATTATACACAAACACGTAAGGCTGTGCCACTATTAACTCAGGTGTGTTAGAAGAAGAAAGGCTTCTTTATTCTGCAGAGCCTGAGATAGGCTCAGACATGCAGAACTCGCCCCACCTGACAAAACCTACCCACTCCTCCTCCTGGATATAGATAACAGGAGGAGCGGGGAGTACAAAAGATGGCATGAATAACACTTCTGGCGCCTGCTCTTTAGAAAATGAATTTGAAGAAAATTGAACATCTTTATGTGTTCTCTTCATTTTATTCTTATTCGTTTCCTTTTGCAATGACACTGAAAAAACTCTTCTGTAAGGCCACATTAACTGAATGAGTGAATATGATTTTGAAGGGGAAACCTGCTCCACAAATGTCATTCACCTGTTCAATTGACAAAACTGCACCTACAACCACCTCAAAGCTGATTACAATGTGTGTGTGATATAATGAGCCGTGCACCTGTGTGACCATGGTCAGATTCCTGTCTACTGGAAGTAACATAGAAGCAAGCAGAGGTCTAGAAAACCGTGAGGAATTGATACAGAAAGTATATTGGAAAATTGTAGAACTTTTAATCATAAAAAACATTAATATTAATTTGTTGAAATGGGAATACCCCTTTAAGCTTGTTCAGTGCTTTATAGACTATACAGGGTGGGCCATTTGTATGGATAATAAAATGGGAATGGTTGGTGCCATCAACTTCCTGTTTGTGGCACATTGGTATATGGGAGGGGGAAAACTTTTCAATACCATGCCGGCCATTTTGAAGTCAGCTATTATGGATCCAACTTTATTTTTTCCAATGGGAAGGGGGTTATGTAACACATCAAACTTGTTGAAAATTTCACAAGAAAAACAATGGTTGCTTAGTTTTATCGCAACTTTATTCTTTCATGAGTTATATCGCTCTATGTTTACAGCCATTGATATGTTGCAGAGGTAGGAGGAGCAGATAGAATTGTGTTGGTGTCTGGTGAACTCAGTATCTGGGTCATTTCAGCATATTTCAATGCTAGGCACCCTACGAGACCACCCTTATCTCCAATGCAACAGTTAGCAAACTGCTTGCCAAACTTTGTGAAACAAAAGACCATTAACACCTCTACAAGTGTCTCTGACGCATGTAGAGGCAGTTTTACCCTTTGAAAATACCTTGATGTGTATAAATCCGCATCTCAAATCTCTGCCGGGAGCCTCTTCAAGTCATTGCTGTAGCTCCCGGCCCGATAGAAGACTGTGACCGGAGCTCAGCTACTCCGTACAGGCTCACATGACCCAAGGCAGAGGAGACAGGGCTGCACACTGTGGACTCTGAAGAATGGAGCCGAGGAAGAAGCTTCCTGCCTGCTCTGTGCTGCTGTCTGTGTTACTGGAGCAGCTCCTCCCCCTCTCTGCTACATCAGTCGGACCTGGAGGGGGAGGGGCAGGGAAGCGCATGTCAGCCCGGACCAGCTACTACTCAGCCCTGCGGTCAGTGCCCACCAGAAACACTGAAAAGTATGTATGTTTATGTGTTTTTGTGTAATGTGTATGTAGGTGTGATGTCTGATCTATATGTGAACATTGTGTGCATGTTTATTTACATGTATTATGTATGAATGTAGTGTGTCAGTGTGTTTGCTTGCACAGTACTATGGTTTGTGTTAAAACACCCCCCCCCCGTATAATGCCCCTACTCTGTATAACCCACACACACTGTATAATGCCCCCTCACACTGTATAACCACTCCCTGCACTGTATAATGCCCCTACCCACACTGTATAATGCCCCTACTCTGTATAACCCACCCACACTGTATAATGCCCCCTCACACTGTATAACCACCCCCTGCACTGTATAATGTCCCTACTCTGTATAACCACCCCCTGCACTGTATAATGCCCCTACTCTGTATAACCACCCCCTGCACCGTATAAGGTCCCTACTCTGTATAACCACCCCCTGCACCGTATAAGGTCCCTACTCTGTATAACCCACCCACACCGTATAATGCCCCTACTCTGTATAACCCACCCACACCGTATAATGCCCCTACTCTGTATAACCCACCCACACCGTATAATGCCCCTACTCTGTATAACCCACCCACACCGTATAATGCCCCTACTCTGTATAACCCACCCACACCGTATAATGCCCCTACTCTGTATAACCCACCCACACCGTATAATGCCCCTACTCTGTATAACCCACCCACACCGTATAATGCCCCTACTCTGTATAACCCACCCACACCGTATAATGCCCCTACTCTGTATAACCCACCCACACCGTATAATGCCCCTACTCTGTATAACCCACCCACACCGTATAATGCCCCTACTCTGTATAACCCACCCACACCGTATAATGCCCCTACTCTGTATAACCCACCCACACCGTATAATGCCCCTACTCTGTATAAGCCACCCACACCGTATAATGCCCCTACTCTGTATAAGCCACCCACACCGTATAATGCCCCTACTCTGTATAAGCCACCCACACCGTATAATGTCCCTACTCCGTATAACCCACCCACACCGTATAATGCCCCTACTCCGTATAACCCACCCACACCGTATAATGCCCCTACTCCGTATAACCCACCCACACCGTATAATGCCCCTACTCCGTATAACCCACCCACACCGTATAATGCCCCTACTCCGTATAACCCACCCACACCGTATAATGCCCCTACTCTGTATAACCCACCCACACCGTATAATGCCCCTACTCTGTATAACCCACCCACACCGTATAATGCCCCTACTCTGTATAAGCCACCCACACCGTATAATGCCCCTACTCTGTATAACCCACCCACACCGTATAATGCCCCTACTCTGTATAACCCACCCACACCGTATAATGCCCCTACTCTGTATAACCCACCCACACCGTATAATGCCCCTACTCTGTATAACCCACCCACACCGTATAATGCCCCTACTCTGTATAACCCACCCACACCGTATAATGCCCCTACTCTGTATAACCCACCCACACCGTATAATGCCCCTACTCTGTATAACCCACCCACACCGTATAATGCCCCTTCTCTGTATAAGCCACCCACACGGTATAATGCCCCTACTCTGTATAACCCACCCACACAGTATAATGCCCCTACTATGTATAACCCACCCACACCGTATAATGCCCCTACTCTGTATAACCCACCCACACCGTATAATGCCCCTACTCTGTATAACCCACCCACACCGTATAATGCCCCTACTCTGTATAACCCACCCACACCGTATAATGCCCCTACTATGTATAACCCACCCACACCGTATAATGCCCCTACTCTGTATAACCCACCCACACTGTATAATGACCCTACTCTGTATAACCCACCCACACCGTATAAGGCCCCTACTCTGTATAACCCACCCACACCGTATAAGGCCCCTACTCTGTATAACGCACCCACACCGTATAATGCCCCTACTCTGTATAACCCACCCACACTGTATAATGCCCCTACTCTGTATAACCCACCCACACCGTATAATGCCCCTACTCTGTATAACGCACCCACACCGTATAATGCCCCTACTCTGTATAACCCACCCACACTGTAGGGGCATTATACAGTGTGGGTTATACAGAGTAGGGGCATTATACTCTGTATAACACAAGAAAACTGGATGCAAGAAAACTGTCACAAATGAAGAAACATCAATGGCTGTCCTAGATACATTCAGCAAGAGCCCACATCGTAGCACTCACTGCATGTCACTGGAAAGTGGCATCAGTCGAACATCCCATTAGCTACACACAAATGGCATTCTTACAAAATCCAGCAGCATCTCACCGAGGATGGCCTAGATTGAATTTGTAGAATGGGCAAAACAAAAATTGGAACAGGACCCTCAGTTTACACAGATCATTATGTTCAGTGATCAGGCAAACTTTTTTTGTGAATGGTGAAGTTAACAAACGAAACCACCGCTATTGGTATGACAGTAACCCATAGTGGATAGATCTCTCCCAAGACACAAAAACTGATAGTATGGTGTGGTATATAGGGTACAATCTTCATCAACGGAAACATCAATGCCACTGAATATATGAAATTGCTAAATGACAAGGTGTTGCCCTCTTTATGCACTGAAGATGGCATGTTCCCAGAGTTTATCCAGCAAAATGGTGCACCACCATATGTGTGTCAGGTCGGAGCATGACACTGATAATTGAAACGAGGGACGCTCCTGTCCATGACATGAAATAAACTTCTGATTAGAATTTGAGCAGCTGATGGGTCTGTGAAACCGGTTAGACAACAGCTTTGAAAAGTAGCAAAAAATGTAACATTATTACATCTACTCTACCTTTATCATTTTTATTCATTGGTTTCATTGCTAACACTTTATCCCAGCTTAGGGCATGGCCACTTTTTTGTGAAGCCTTACATTCACTTTTGCACAGGTTGAAAAATTGACTCAGAACTGTCTAAAATTTAAGTTAAATACGGTTTATTCCAGACAGTTTTTGCCTATACATGTGCCTATACATGTAAGTACCCTTATAAACAGGCACTCGGAGGGCAGTGTTCAATGGAGAACATTTACCAATATATTTTACATATAATTATGTCTTAATCTGCAACAAAAAACTTTTGCAAATGTTAGACATTTTTTAGACACTTTTAGAACTAATACCATAAAAAGTCGAGAAGAAGGGTCATAGACGAAATAAACCAACTATTAGGGGGTGTAAGGCAAGACTAGCTTAAACTATGGCAAATCTAGAACTCAGCATTACATACACTGATGAACCCGGGTGGGGCCTGATCACAGATGCCTTTCTGATCATCATACCCGCATTACCATCATGTTCACAAATTTTCAATGCCTGCTCCCATACACTTCTGACTCTTTTTTTCTCCTTTGGATCCATAAACTACTTTACTCTTCTACAGACACTAAGGGGCTACTAAGAAGTATGACCTCTATACTACAGAGAAAGGCGGTGCTGATCATTTCCTCCCAGGTCTGAGCTCTCAATCAATAACAACTATTCCAAAATGTTGAACTCCTTGCATTAAGCGGATTTAAATATCACCCATACATTCATAATGGTCTCTTTATCTGCCAAGCATATCAAATAATCTCCATTATAAAATATATCTAGATCGTAATGGAACAATAGTAACCACATTTTATTCCCCATGTTATATTGCCAGTAAAACATCTTACTCAGGATTTTTACTATACCCATGACAGAAAAAAGCATCAGATAGCGTCTTGTCTGTGTCTTTCCATTTCTATATTAAAATAAAATTATATAAAACAGCGGCAACTGAGGATCCTAAGAAAGTCTCCAATGCAGATGTGATAAATGCTGAATGGAGTTGTTGTTTAACCTCTTAGCTCTCTAGCGATATATCGGACGCAGAGCTGATGCCGGCACAACTCGAGAGTCGGGCCGCCATTGAGATACACTGGATGTCATCTGCAGCCAGTAGCTGACACCCCAGTGTAACACCCACGGTCAGAGTGGTGGGTGTTTAACCCAACATTCACAGACTACAGGCAGTCCCTTACTTAAGAACACCTGACTTACATACGACCCCTAGTTACAATCGGACCTCTGGATTTTAGTAATTTGCTGTACTTAGTCCTATGCTACAATAAACTACTATAAAAAAATTTTTGACTGGGGTTACAATAATAAAGTATACAGTTCCGACTTACATACAAACTCAACTTAAGAACAAACCTACAGACCCTGTCTTGTATGTAACCCGAGGACTGCCTGTATAGGGATGAACATCCTAGGTTAGGGTACATTCACACGCGGTATGCCCGCCGTGTGCTGGAGGTGAGGAGGAGGTGACCCCTCCTCCCTCCATAGGAAATAGCGGCACACGGCCGCACATCCGCCAAAAGATAGAGCTTGCTCTATCTTTTTGCGGTGTGCGGCCCGGATCGGTGCCACCCCGCCGTGCCGCTATTGCCGTCTATGGGGACGTACATGCGGCCGCAAATTTGCGGCCGCATGTACGGCCCCGCAGACGGCAGTGTGAATGAGCCCTTATAATGTTTCCGGGATGTTTTTTCATCTGTTCAGGACGTGATCGGGAGCTTCTGGGAGCAAGTTATTAGATTCGAGAGCAGTGCCTTAGATTGTGCCTTTTGCTCCCAGTTTGAGTCATGTACATTAGTATTGTAGAGGCCAAAAAGGTGATTGCCAGTGTTTGTTTACAGCTAGGAGCCACTCGAAAAGCAAGCTCAATATCTTCCATCATAGAAAGCGGCCTCACAAGTATAAAAACCTTTAGGGGCAGATGGGAAAACTTCTCAGCGATGTTTGAGATTATGTAACATATGTCTTCCAGCCCATGAACACCCATTAGGGATAATAATTTCCACTTAGGTACTCCAGATTATTCTCACACCCACACTCTCTAGATAGACCAGATCAATTATTTGAACTGATCAAATGGAGGAAATGTTTCTTATTTGTTTGCTACCAGATTTTTTGTTTTCATTACATCAGTTTGTATCTCCTCCGATGGTGAGGTGCCATTACTCATTTACATTATACAGGCAGTCCCAGGTGTTATGTACAAGATAGGTTCTGTAGGTTTGTTCTTAAGTTGAATTTGTATGCAAGTCGGAACTGTATACTTTATAATTGTAACCTCAGCAATTTTTTTTTTTTGGTCTCTGTGACAATTGGATTTTAAAAATGTTGTACTGTCATAACCAGGATTAACAATAAAGCTTCATTACAGATACATGTGATAACTGTTTTAGCTGTTTATTGTAGCCTAGGGCTAATGTACAGTAAATTACCAACATCCAGAGGTCCGTTTGTAACTAGGGGTCGTATATAAGTCGGGTGTTCTTAAGTAGGGGACCGCCTGTATATTGCCTAAAGCCCTGGCTAAGGGACATGGCCAATCAAGAAAATGGGGATCCTGTTTCCCCAAACAAAAGGAGCCACAGGTGTACCATACACCCTATATATGATATATTTAATTGAGAAAGCAGCTTCCCTGTGCCTTAATTCTGCTCTTTCTGCATTGAGAAATGTAACTGAAAGCCTCCTGAGGTCCATCCATTTCTAATAAGGTGGCTAAAGAAGGCTACATTCACACGACCGTGTGATTTCCCCGGTCTTGTATTTACGGGCAGTATGAGCCCGTATATACATGACGATTTTCATCCGTATGCAGCACGTATCTAACCTGTATTTTATACAGCCCCATAGACTTCTAGAGCAGTGATTTTAAACCTTTTTTGAGCCGTGGCACACTTTTTGTACTTAGAAAATCCTGGGGCACACCACCAACCAAAATAGCACAAAATGACACTAAAACAGTCATATTATACATATAGTTAATAATATAGATTCAAAATTTATTTTACTCACTCAGTGTGAAACCTGGGCCTGTTTCGATAAACACAAAAGGGATATCCTGGCAGGAATGGTGGAAAGACACACACGAAGCTCTTCCTCAACAGTTCTCAGTTTCTCCCTGTTTTTAGTACATGGTGCTGATTATTATGTGGCTCATATACTGCAAAATAAAGGGGTACAATGAGAGGTACTATGGCCATGAGGCCAGAGTACAAGTACCAGCTCATATACTCAGCATATGAGCTGGTACTTGTAGTACTCCAGCCTCATGACTATAGTATTTCTCATTGTTATATGCAGTATACTGCTGGAGTACTACAAGTACCAGCTCATATGCTGAGTATTCTGCCAACAGTTCATATACTCAGGCAAAAGCCCATATAGTCAGCATTATTGGTGGGCATTACCTTGGCGGTGGGCAAATGCGGGAGTCTCTCCGCTCTCAGGATGATGCGCCGGCCTCGGTGACGTCATTTTGTTGCGCAAGGTTCAAAGCTTGCGCATGTGTTATTGTACACGTCTCCTACATTGTAAGAAGTTGTGACTGCGCATCACTGCGCATTGCCGGGAAACAAAACACAGGGGGCACCATAGTTTGGGGAACTTTCCCCGCGGCACACCCGACCATGTGTCGCGGCACACTGGATGAAAATCACTGTTCTAGAGCATACAGAACTGAAATACGGGAGAAAATAGGACATGCTCTATATTTTTATACGGCTAGTATACGGTACGCTACAGTGTCAAAAATGGCAATATAAATGGTTGGACATATTGTCCATTGAAATGAATGTGACCGTATGTAACCAGTAAAAAAAACGGTACGTATACGGACGTTTTCATACGTAATGGGTGATGCCACACATGGCGTTTTTGGTCCGTTTTTAAACATCCATTTTCAGTCTGTTTTTGGCTGTTTACCATGCCATTTGGCTGCTTATAAATTGTTTATCTATTAAGATAATTGGGAAAAACTGACTAAAAATGGACCAAAAAAGACCAAAAACGCGATGTGTGGCATCACCCTTAACTCTTTCCACAGCTAGAGAATATCAGCTCTGTAAGGAGATTAGACTAACCAGTCACTGTCTGCAAAGAGTTAAGTCATTAAGAATAATATCATCGGTTGCTTTATCTCGCAGCTGTTAGTGGTGTAGAGGGACAGGGAGCCCTGTTATACACACTGCCTAAATAAGGAGGAATGACAGGGGGAAAATGAAGGGCAAAGTAACATATGACTTTAATGCGAACACCTTTACTATTATCCCCTGCACTACTCATTTATGCAGTTTTGATGGAAAACTTTTATAAGTGGGCCCAAGTTCTGTAAAAAGCCCAGCTACTATCCACCACTGATACTGATGGGGTTGGATAGTGAGTTAAATTAAATCTATCACCTTTAGGGCACGTTCACACGCGGTGTTAACTCATGCGTTTTCAAATGCAATATAACAGCTGAAAAGAGGAGATTTGTCTAATTCCATTGCTGTCGACACATGCGCTTGTTAATGCTGCGTTAACATTGCATTTATACATTTGTTTTATACATGCGTTGTTGACAACAACTGGGTAGATTTATAAAAAGTGTCCTAAGATTATTCTGCACCAGATTCATAAAAGTTTCAAATGCTGGATGATGAATCTGTCATAGTATAAGACTGTCTTGTCGTACTCTGCACCGCCTTTTAGTTGGCTTACTTTACTCCAGAAAGTTAGGACACAATGCTGCCGAGTTTGGAGCATTTCTGCCGCACGGACCTTTTTGGCATAAGGTCACGCCCCTTTTGTCGAGCTAGTGGTAGGAGAGACAGAAAACTGTCTAAAACCCCTTATAAACGTGGTGCAGACAGTTTTTTAGTGCAAACTAAGAAAGAATTCTGTTGTGGACAGATTAATAAATCTCCCCCAGTGTCATTAGGCAAATCTCCTCTTCTTAGTAGTTGTATTAAACTTAAAAACACATGCGTTAACGCCACGTGTGAACGTCCCCTTAAAGATGTATTACTTTAATTTTCCTTTCATTACAGAATAATCCTGTCAATTCACAGTACAATGATAAAGCTCTGTGTTATGCATCCGTGAATCTGAGCGTTTACATCACATAACCCGTGATACGCAGTCAGCCCGGGGTTACAGTATGCAATGCGATGGGTCTGCAAATGTACCTTAAGTTTCTGCATTTACAGAACTATTGACTATTCGGATAAAAGTTATGGTTCGTGGAAGAGCAATTTGTGCCGATTTAATGTACCACTACTTAGAGAAGATCAAATCTGCTTCATCCATCCTACCTTAATCATCCATCCTACATTAAATCATAAAGGCAATGTATATAGTAATAATAAATGTATGTATATACCCGGTGTTTCTTGCAGCTTCAGACCACAAGATCATTAAGTGGTAAACTGGAACAATACCAGGTTTTTTAGTTGGATACTCTAGTGTATTTAACCCTTTTAAGTGCAATAATAACCCAAACTGCTCTGAAAAAAGGGGAACACGACATAATAGGAGCAGATTTCCTTTTTTCCAACTCAGCAATTCTTGGAGGGATCCTCCCAGAATAAAGGTCACGTCTACACCACAGGCAGGGGAATCCAGCTCTTAAAGCCGTAGTGGTTTCAATGTTTGTAGAACACAGATAGTGCTTCATACTCTACTTTTTGTACTTGTGTAACAAAGCAGAAGACATAGCTCAGTGTTACAACATATTTCCCTGCTGGCAAACACAGTAAAGGGACCCAGTTCACATTTCTTAGTGCATTATGGAGAGTGTTAGGAAATTGGCAGAGTTCTGCAGCTATTATCCCAGGCTGACATGGTGTATGATCCAAGAATGACATCAAACTCCATCCTCTGCTCATTGTTAACCCCCTCCTCTGACAAAGGAGAGGTCTTAAGACTTTCCCAGCAACAAGAAAACCAATCCCTGCACCCTCTGTTCTCATGTGTACACCCACGGACATCTCTTTCAAAGGGGTTTTCCTTACTGCATATTTTAGAATTCCAATAAACCTCACTGAGTTTATTAAACAGAGTGGAAATAGGAGAATTACAGCACAAATAAAGGGTTAAAAAGAAAAAAAAAGCCAAAATTCCTTGGGGGAAACATTTTCAAAGGAAATAAAAAGAAACAACAGCATTAAACATGTAGGGTTAATAACTGATTGGATTTAACTGAGGGATTTCTATAATTGAAAACATGTTTTAGGCAGTGAAAAACCCCAAACATTCAGTGTTTTGCTATGGATGCATCAAGTATTAATATAACTGCTTTATAAACCCACTATTAAAGCCATATGGCATCTGCTGGTCTCATAATCTGGACCTGCCTCTATAAGCCGAAAAGTGTCTAGCATCTGGGGGACACCCGCTGCTTGTGTATTTTAGAGGAGAGGACAAGCACAGTGACTGTCGCCCCACATGACACGTCTGTATTAGTACATGAGCAGCTAGCGCATGTCCCCATGACTTAGGATTCCACAGCCTTGTGCATGAGCCGAATGTTGGGGCCGCAACTTATACAGCAGATGCTTTCTCTATTGTCTTTCTCTTTTGAGTCTCTATTGTCATTGACATGCGAGAGGGTAGGTTCCTATAAAACAATAGTGCTGGAGCATATTTTCTCTCCATTACAATGTGCCATCATGCCATGGTGGTTATTACCATTTGGTTGTGTGCCACTAAAAGCTCAGTTTGTGCTAACAGTGCCTGACTGCACAGGAAGAGGGCGCACCCCATGTCTATTTATATTTATTATTATTATCCTTATGTGCAGAAGATGAATGGTGCTCATCTGGTGGAGTTGTGCATAAGCAGGTACAACGCTGTCACTTATGGAGTGCTTCCATTATAGAAGGACGACAATCTAGTATCCTTATTTCCTGGAAGAACATCTTGTGTGGGTTCCAATACCAAAAAAAAAAATTATCTATGGCATGGCTGCTTTTGCCTACAGATAAGGAAACAAACGGATATTCCCCTTACTTCCAATAGCAGCTCTCTGTTCTCCATTACTACCACTCCCATTGGACTTATTGGAAATCTACTATCACAATCAAGCATGATAAACCACAGACTCTTACTCATCGATCCAGGCACAGTGGCTGTGGTAACCTATTTATATTTGTTATTCATGGCATCCCTCCAAAATCATCATTTAAAATGTTGAGTATTAGTCTGAAAAGCTACTGGGTAAGTCAGTGCTGCAGATTCATGGGCTGTTAGATTGTCTCCCATACCCCCGCCTGATGTAATCTCACTGCAGCACAGGAAGTTTCAGCACACGGTGGGAGGGGAGGGGGATGTGCCTCCTTGCACACTGTAACAGCCTGTGAATCTGCAGCATGGCGAGGTTCTGGGGTTTTCCCCTAACTTTCCATATGTCTAATTGGTGCAAAACCTAATTTCTCATCATTTTGCTCAATGGATGGATATTTTACGGTTCACTGTACTACAGACTCATAAAACAAATCTCCACAACCCAATGTTTCTCTGCAGCTTTTCTGCGGCACAACCAGTGTTTCCAGAAACTCCTGGAGACTACAGCGCCTGCTTTGTGGAAAATGTCTACCCCCAGTGTCAGGAATGTGCAGCTGGCAGTAAGCCCTACAATGGCAATACTTTACTACTTCAACACTTACTTTGTTTATTCCTGCATCCATCTCCGGTACAGGAGGGAAAGTGCAAGGTGGACGACCATGCTGAATGTGATACTTCAACAACAGATTTGGATTTAAAGGCACCCAGGGAACTGACAGAGACGACGGTGCTTTAGGGGGATTACAGTGGGCTTCATGCAGATTATAGGCTCCTCTCTGTTGATCCTTGGTACTTTTATAGAGGTAGACTGAGGAATCTCCAGACACATGGCTTAGGAGGTAAGATCCATCTTGGTGACTTGCACTAGAAAAGATTAGTAAAGAGTAGAGAGAAAATAGAGGAATTTGGTTAAAAACATTAAAAGAATCCAAATGAAAATATGACTTCTAGTCTAGATCAGCTGCAGTTTAGTAGGGGAGACAATAACCCTCTAAGGCAGGGGTCAGGAATCTTTTTGGCTGAGAGAGCCATAAGCGTCACATATTTTAAAATATAATTCTGCGAGAGCCGTACAATGGGGCTTATTTACTGAGGGTCCCGCGGCCGCATTTTTGTCGGGGATCACGCCACCCGCCGCAGAACATTATTATACACACGCCACCCCCCGCAGAACATTATAATACACACGCCACCCCCCGCAGAACATTATTATACACACGCCACCCCCCGCAGAACATTATTATACACACGCCACCCCCCGCAGAACATTATTATACACACGCCACCCGCCGCAGAACATCACAATACACACGCCACCCCCCGCAGAACATCCCAATACACACGCCACCCACCGCAGAACATTATTATACACACGCCACCCCCCGCAGAACATTATTATACACACGCCACCCGCCGCAGAACATCACAATACACACGCCACCCCCCGCAGAACATCCCAATACACACGCCACCCACCGCAGAACATCCCAATACATACGCCACCCGCCGCAGAACATTATTATACACACGCCACCCCCCGCAGAACATTATAATACACACGCCACCCCCCGCAGAACATTATTATACACACGCCACCCCCCGCAGAACATTATTATACACACGCCACCCCCCGCAGAACATTATTATACACACGCCACCCGCCGCAGAACATCACAATACACACGCCACCCCCCGCAGAACATCCCAATACACACGCCACCCACCGCAGAACATTATTATACACACGCCACCCCCCGCAGAACATTATTATACACACGCCACCCGCCGCAGAACATCACAATACACACGCCACCCCCCGCAGAACATCCCAATACACACGCCACCCACCGCAGAACATCCCAATACATACGCCACCCGCCGCAGAACATCCCAATACACACGCCACCCGCCGCAGAACATTATAATACACACACCACCCGCCGCAGAACATCCCAATACACACGCCACCCGCCGCAGAACATTATTATACACACGCCACCCCCCGCAGAACATCCCAATACACATTTGTTAAAGTGTCTGCGCCAGTTTTATGTGGCGGCTGCTCTGTGTCCCACAAGACTGCTAGACTGTTGTTACTGCTAAGCCGGACCATGTGCCACATTTATTACTGACGTGCACCACAATTTTGTCTTAGGTCCTAGCTATTTTGTATCTCAGCTGCTGCAGAACCTCACATTAATGTAGAAATGCAGTGGTGGGGGAAGATATGAGGGGATGATGCAGAGGGGTCTGTAAGGGACACATAGCTGCTCTGGCACACAGGACACTAAGGGGTTAGTGCAGAGTGTGAGGAGACACTGGGGGGAGGGAGCACTAATCTCTGGCTGATCCCGGCTGCTGACTCCTTCTCCTCAGGTGCTGGATGTCTCTGGAGTGTGCAGCTCTCTGGTCTCCTCTGTCTGAATCTCCCACGCTGCTACATCCAGCCCCGGGATTGGCTGCAGGCAGACAGTCTCCTCCCCTCCCTCTCTCACACACGGAGGAGACTGCTGCAAGGAGGGAGAGAGAGGCGCCGTCCCTGAATTAAACCCGCGGACCCTGCGCTGCTCTGCCGAATACATCCAGGGGCATTACTACAGCCAGGGGCACAACAGGAGCCAGATAAGGGCCCCTGGTCTTGACAGGCAGCGTAGCAGATGGCACGGCTGTAGTAATGCCCCTGGATAGGAGCCCTGGCTGCGAGCCAGATGCGGCCATCAAAAGAGCCACATCTGGCTCGCGAGCCATAGGTTCCCAACCCCTGCTCTAAGGCCAGTCTCAATGCATCATTTTAGGGTGTTTTCAATAAATTGCCCCCTATGTAATAGATGGAATGACTCATTCATGCATTTCATCATCTGTCTACTACAGGTGTGGGAGCTAATTCTCATATATTACCAATGATAAGCTTCCTGTATGAGTCATAAACTACAAGACAGTCAAACATCTTGTTTGTTCGGTTATGTGTCTCATTCTGCCAAATACACATTTCCTCTACACATCGAATGTAATGGATTATATTACAAATATGTCCCTCTGATAAAAATCAATAAGCCTGCACAAAGAACTAAACTTCAGTCAATGCCCTTCTCTTCACTACCACATGGACCATATGCAAAATGTAGTCTGGAGATGTTATTAAGCTTGTTATTATGGGCCAATTTAAAAAAATATAACACGGTTTATATAAATGTAATAATACAAATAAATTACTATATTATATTATTACTACTATTATTTATATTACTGTACAAAAATCTAATTGAAACACGGTCATTTTCACATGACATATGTTTATATAGATTCAAATTAACATTAGATACATACCCAGACACCCACTTCAAAACATGGCGAAGAGTGTTGAGGCAGTTAGCAGGGCTGGAGAGAAATAAAACAGTACAATATACTAGTCAGAATCAGCTCCTCCAATATCACAACACATTTCATAGACTTTACAGCTCCATTTGAACATTGCCCACTTTCAGTAATTTAATTGTTTGTATGGGCGGCACGGTGGCTTAGTGGTTAGCATTATAGCCTTGCAGTGCTGGGGACCTGGGTTTTTGTCCCAAGTCAACATATGCAAAGTGTTTGTATGTTTCCTCCGGTTTCCTCCCACACTCCAAAAGATACTGGCAGGTTGTTTAGATTGTGAGCCCCATTGGGGACAAGGACTGATTTGGCAAACTCTTTGCAGCGCTGCGTAATCTGTGTGCGTTATATAAATAAAGGAATTATTAAGAGGTTTCTGAAGACCTTGGTAATATTTCTAACAGGATTTACTAGAACATTTCACGATAAAATGTTCACAATAAAATGTTTATCCATAGGATGTGGAGGATACCATTACTGCAGTCCAAATATGACACACTTAAGACAAAGCTGCAACAGACAAATTATACATTTTTTTCTTTGCAAATCATAAATTATATTGGAATAAACCATTGATACCAATTTCTTTTCATGTAAATTAACATTTTATACCTCATTTTATATGTTTTCTGTCCACCACAGTAGTTGTTGAAAATCTACAATATTTGGATTATTATCAGATGTAAAAATACAAAAAAGGAGTAAAACTGTGGCTGAGTAAAAACATGGTGTTATACCATGCAAAGTACTAAGGACAGGGCTTCTGACACACATTTTAGTGTTTTCATCTACCTATGAAAACAAAAGCAGTCTTGGCAAACGTTTTGTATAGTATGAAGTGGCTACATGAGATATCCCCTTTATATATGAAGTGGCTACTGTGGAGGTACTGACATTAACATGTGCCAGTCTATGCTTGTTACCAAAGTGGATGAGCTAAGGCAGGACTTTGTTATACTGCGACATAATGTGCACAAAGCCAAAGAGTGGATTACAGAAACGGAGCGCAGAATATCTGAAGTGGAGGATGTCCAGAGGCCCATGCCAACGCAGATCAGAGAACTTCAACGCCAAATGTCCGCGTCCATCGACAGAGCCGACGATCCGGGTGGTTGGGCTCCCCGAAAAAGTGGAGGGGTCGAACCCCGTATCCTTTTTTGAAAATTGGCTTAAAAATATGTTGCCTGCAGATACATTCACTCCTTTCTTCACAGTGGAAAGGGCCCACCGATGGTGCCGTCCCGCCCTGGAGGCAATCCAAGACCTTTCCTTGCCCGGCTGTTGCACTTCAGGGACAGGGACTCTATCCTCAGGGCGGTCTGCGCCAAGGGTGAAATTAGATATGCGGATAGCAGAGTATCCTTCTACCCCGATTTCTCTGTATCAGTCCGTAAACAACGTCTGCAGTTCACTGAAGTTCGTGCCCGTCTCCGGGAAAAGGCGATACAAATACTCCATGATGTACCCATCGAGGCTGCGCATAGTGGACGGTCAAAAAACTCGGTTTTTTACTTCTCCTGTTGAAGCCCTTCACTCGGTTGATGCTGCCCCTAGGGTGACCGGTGGAAGATCCCTGCATCCTGAAAGAGCGTGATCTGTATTTCTGTGATTTACTATTTGTTATTGAGCCACAAGTACGCTGAGGTTAAGCGGCCTTGTGGCACTCTCACGTCTTCCTAGATGCGGGGACTCTAACTGCTGTACTGCTGCTACTAATGTGAATTACCCCCTAATTGGATAACTCCACTTCTCTCTTCTTCTCCTCTCCCCTCCCCTTCCCTTCTCTCCCCCCCTCCTCCCCTTTTCCTTTCCCTTCACACCTTCTTCACCCTTCTCTTTAATTTGGCTGCTTAACATTCTCCTGATATTATATATGCAATGATGGGTTGGGGGTTCCGGGACAAATAGGGTTGGTTTGTCTTAAGCTAGGGACCACAGTTCTACAATTTAGTTAGGTTCTGGGTATAGGTCTGCACTACTACCGTTGGTGTGTTAGACAGGGGGTTTATTGTTGTATCCGGGGATTGTTTAATTGTTTTACTTGTTATGTCTTTGGTTATCTGTCCATCTATGTCTTTGTGGTATCAAAGGATGAATGTCTGGTTCAACACGTCTCCTTCCCCTTATCCATTTCCCTTGCGCTAATATGACTTCCCTCAAAGTCATGAGCTGGAATGTCAGGGGCCTCAATTGTAAGTTCAAGCGTGCCTTAATTTTAGACGTTATCAAACAACAAGCCCCTCATATTATATGCATTCAAGAAACCCATCTTCAGGTGTCTTCACAGTGGCCTCAATCTATGTCCCTCCCCCATTCGACCCAGCTGTCTTGCACTTAATTTCTGGTAAACTGGCTGCCATGCCCTCAGGTCAGGTAATATGCATTGGAGACTTTAACGCAGTCCCCAGCCCCTCCTTAGACAGCACAAGCGGCCAAGACACGGCCTCTGCCCACCTAAACCAATGGCTCCTGTCTTTGAATCTAACTGAGATCTGGCGTAGCAAACACCCTCAGGAGAAAGAATACTCCTTTTACTCAGCGGTACATAAAAGTTTCTCCCGCATTGATTTAGCCTTTGTATCCTCAGATATGTTATCCCACGTAGACCATGTATCCTATTGCCTGCGCAGCGCCTCCGATCACTCTGCTATGCTTGTGCGTCTCCTTGTAGGTCCTCCTAGCAACTCCCGACTGTGGCGCCTGCACCCAGCCTGGCTTCAATCCCCTGCAGTTCAGACTACGGTCAAGACAGCGCACAGCGAATTCTGGGACACACACTCAGCCCACCCTGATCCTCTCCTAGTGTGGGACTCCTACAAATCCTCAGTGAGGGGGGCATTTATCTCAGGAGTGGCGGGACATAGAAAGGTGCTGAGCGCGCATGAGTCAGGACTATCGGCCTCAATGGTTACAGCAGAAAAGGAATACCTTGAGCACCCCACGCCAGAGAAAAAGAGAGCTTGGGCGCAAGCGCAAAGGAACCATCTAGCTACCATAAAAGAGCGTACCAGTAAGCGCTTACTTGCTAGAGAGGTGTCCATATTTGAGTTTGGGGATAAAAACGGGAAGCTCCTGGCGTATCTTTCCAGAGCGGAACGGCCCTGGGCCTCGGTGCCCTCTATCACTGATTGCAACGGTGCCTTGGTTACGGAGCCCCAGTCCATAAACTCGGTATTCAGAGAATTTTTCTCTTCTCTTTATAGTTCTAGGCTGACCGCCTCTCCCGCCGAGATGACTCAATTCCTTGATAACCTTCCGCTTTGGGGACTCACGACAGCACAGTCCGCCGAACTTGACGCCCCCATCTCGGTGGAGGAGGTGGAACTGGCCATTCAATGATCCACCCGGACCAAACCGGCTTTATCCTCGGTAGGGGAACGGGCATCAATATATGAAGACTATATTTAAATATTGCAGAGGCAGAGGGCTCCTCAGACCCTGGGTTCATTCTATCCTTAGATAATTGCAAGGAATTCGACTTGGTCAAATGGCCCTATTTATGGGCCCTTATGCCTAGATTGGGTATTGGACCCCGTTTTCTAACGTTGGTTAAACTTCTATATAATGAGCCTGAAGCTAGAGTCAGAACTAACCTCAACATTTCCCCTCCATTTCCCATGGCCAGGGGCACCAGGCCCGCTATCTCCTCTCCTATTCGCAATCACCATTGAACCCCTCGCAGTGGCAATCCGCAACTCTGAGGCTATTAAGGGCATTGAAAGAGGTACGATCACTGAAAAAGTGTCCTTATATGAAGATGACACACTGGTGTATCTTAGGGATGCGGGCACCTCTCTGGTGTCACTCCTGTCTCTTATTGACCAATACGGGAAGGTCTCAGGCCTCTGGATCAATTGGGACAAATCAGTCCTCTTCCCCCTTTCTGCTGAGGCTGGGATATCCTCTTCCCTCCCAGTCCCTGTCCAGGTAGTGTCCTCATTTAAATACCTAGGGGTCCAGGTCTCGGGCAAGATCCAGGCTTACACTGAACTAAACATAGATCCCCTGATAACCGCTACTGAGTCGCGCCTGAAGGCCTGCTCCATCCTTCCCTTATCCTTATATGGCCGTATAAATATCTTCAAAATGATTTACCTCCCTAAATTTTTATATCTATTCCTTGCCTGCCCTATAATCCTCCCTAAAACCTTATTTAAGTGAATGGAGAGTATTCTCAGGGCTTTCCATTGGCAGGGTGGTGCCCCGCGCTTCAGTCTGGCCTTCCTCCAGGCCTCTAAGGCCCGGGTTGGCCTGCGGCTCCTGATCTATACTTATACTATCTGGCCTCTCAGCTGGTGTACGCCCAATGGTGGATAGACATAGATAGGGGCAATGCAGCCACGGCTCTCGCCGGGGCCTTGGTAGGTTCTTACGAAGCCCTCACGAATTTACTGTACAGGTACAAATCTCCCTCTACCATTCCGATCCCCATGCGTACGGTCGCAGTGTGCTGGCCCAGGGCGCAACTTCTAGTAGGGGTGGACGATACCTCCCCTGTCTCACCCAGGATCCCCCTATGGCTTAATCCTTGGTTGTCCCACTTCCTCTCCTTCCCCGGCTGGACAATGTGGGGGCAGTGGGAGTGAAGTTTGTTGGCCAACTCTTGTCGGCTGATGCAGAACTACTCAGTTTTGGGGAGATAAAAGATAGATGTACTGTACTTGATACTACTATCTTTCAGTATACACAATTACGACATGCATTTAGGGCCCAGTTTGGTTCCCTCAGCCTGACAACGGGATTCTCCAAATTAGAGACTTTGATGAGCACCCCAGACCTCCCTAAACCGCTCACCCAGGTTTATGCTCTGTTGCAAGATCAAAAACCTAGACCATTTGATAAAGCCCTTTAACGGTGGAGAACCGATATTCCTGATCTGTCGGATGATGATTGGAGGGAGGTCGAGCTCTCCTACTTCACATCAGTGGTGAGTGCGAGGGATTTTCTGATCCAATCCAAATTCCTCCACCGTGTTTACTTTACCCCTGCAAAATTGTTCCGTAGTGAGGTGATCCCCAATGACACATGCTTTTGTTGTCGGGCTGATGTGGGTTCCTTTCTGCACTGTGTGTGGTCCTGTCCCATGATCCACACTTTTTGGTCTGAGGTACTGGAATTCCTTAGTCAACATTTCGATTTCCCCCGCCTAATGTCCCCCTCTGTTTGCCTCCTTGCTATCATGAATGAAACTATCCATGGCCACTATGATAAAATCTTCTTTAGGTTTGCCCTATACTATGCCAGAAAAGTGGCAGTGATGTCCTGGAAGGATCAAGACTCCCCTCCTTTGAAGCGCTGGATACTCCTTATTAATAGCATTATCCCTTGTTATCGCTCCTTGTATGTTAGCAGGAAGTGTCCCCAGAAGTTCGACCTTATTTGGTCCAGATGGTGTGAGAACTCCTATACTGCTATATAAATCCCTTAAGCCTTTAGGTATCACCATAATTAAGGAGATGTGTGGCTTGGTATGTATATGTGAGTGTGTGATTGTCTGACGCAAATTAATCGGGCTGGCTACAACATCTGGTTTATCAGGAATTTATACATTATACCACGTGCATTGTATGGCAAATGTAGTACCCCGAATGTTACTCTCTCATGTTACTTACTACTCCTGTAATGTGGTGATGAATACGAAGTAGCCAGTATGTTTTGTATTTAAACATTGTTTATTGTATTTATTCAAAAAAATTTAAAACTTGCATAAATAAAACCTTTAAACATGATATATCCCCTTTATATATGAAGTGGCTACATGATATATCCCCTTTATGTATGAAATGGCTACATGATATATCCCCTTTATATATGAAGTGGCTACATGATATATCCCCTTTATATATGAAGTGGCTACATGATATATCCCCTTTATGTATGAAATGGCTACATGATATATCCCCTTTATATATGAAGTGGCTACATGATATATCCCCTTTATATATGAAGTGGCTACATGATATATCCCCTTTATATATGAAGTGGCTACATGATATATCCCCTTTATATATGAAGTGGCTACATGATATATCCCCTTTATATATGAAGTGGCTACATGAGATACCCCCTTTATATATGAAGTGGCTACATGATATATCCCCTTTATATATGAAGTGGCTACATGATATATCCCCTTTATGTATGAAATGGCTACATGATATATCCCCTTTATATATGAAGTGGCTACATGATATATCCCCTTTATATATGAAGTGGCTACATGATATATCCACTTTATGTATGAAATGGCTACATGATATATCCCCTTTATATATGAAGTGGCTACATGATATATCCCCTTTATGTATGAAGTGGCTACATGATATATCCCCTTTATATATGAATTGGCTACATGATATATCCCCTTTATATATGAATTGGCTACATGATATATCCCCTTTATATATGAAGTGGCTACATGATATATCCCCTTTATATATGAAGTGGGAACATGATATATCCCCTTTATATATGAAGTGGCTACATGATATATCCCCTTTATATATGAAGTGGCTACATGATGTATCCCCTTTATATATGAAATGGCTACATGATATATCCCCTTTATGTATGAAGTGGCTACATGATGTATCCCCTTTATATATGAATTGGCTACATGATATATCCCCTTTATATATGAATTGGCTACATGATATATCCCCTTTATATATGAAGTGGCTACATGATATATCCCCTTTATATATGAAGTGGGAACATGATATATCCCCTTTATATATGAAGTGGCTACATGATATATCCCCTTTATATATGAAGTGGCTACATGGTATATCCCCTTTATGTATGAAATGGCTACATGATATATCCCCTTTATGTATGAAGTGGCTACATGATATATCCCCTTTATGTATGAAGTGGCTACATGATATATCCCCTTTATGTATGAAGTGGCTACATGATATATCCCCTTTATGTATGAAGTGGCTACATGATATATCACCTTTATGTATGAAGTGGCTACATGATATATCCCCTTTATGTATGAAGTGGCTACATGATATATCACCTTTACCCTTAGCAATCAGATACACATGGTAGTGTTACCATATCCAACATTTACACAAATGTGATAAAACCCAGCAGTAACCAAGGGAGATATACAGGACAACCCAGCAGAAGAAAATTAAACCTACTTGAAGTTACTCATGCTTTCCTTCACATTTTCAACAGTGATTTCTTCCAACATGAAAAACTTAGATGTTAAAGCATCAACATGTCCTAGAAATCAAATTAAAAAAGTGAGCGCATTGTACATTGATAACTTACAAAGGATAAGTGCATTGCTGGGTAGGGATTGGATAAAGAATGATCACTTATCTTACAGTGATCGTACATGTGATATTTGAGGATACAGTAAAGGGAACCTGTCAGAAGAAATTGACCCAATAAACCACAACCAGTATTTTGTGAAGCAAATTAACACCTTCTAGATCATGCTTTTCTCATAGCCCAGAGTTGTGACATCTAGAGAGAAAAATTCAGCATTTGTGCGGTTGCAATCTTCGGGTATCTTTATTTCATTAAGACGGAAATACAACACTATTCACAGGGGTAGGCCTCAGCGATCTATACATTTCGGCTTGGCGTGTCAAGGCTGTGCCTTGCTCATGATCTGACATCCACTAGAAAAATCATCTTTAAAGGCTTAGGTGACAGAATTTAGCAGTGAAGACAAACTGTTTCTGCCCTCGTAAAAAGGTGTTATATAATATTACAGCCTTCATCCAGTCAAGGATCAGGGGTGATTAGTGTACAGTTCAGAGAAACAGGCGCAAGTTATGGTATGCCAAAAGTCAGGTAAGACCAAGGTAGGGTAGGGTGCACCATGGGGAAGAAGGGAAGCGCGGTTCTATGATGAAACGCCACTGAGGAGAGGAACCATGTTGACTGCTGCGCTGAACACCTTTCCTCTTTGACTGGGAAAGGCTGTAAATATAACATCATTTTTCGAGCATGAGGCAGCGGTGTTCCTTTATAACAGTGATGGCAAACCTTTTAGAGACAGAGTGCCCAAACTACAACATAGACCCGCTTATTTATCGCAAAGTGCCAACACAGAAATTTAATTAGTGATTTATACTCCCTTCTCTGTCACAGTTTACATTGATACCAGCACCTGAGGACACCAATAAAGCAGAAAATAGTCCCAGGTACAGCTGTCACTTTATAATAGCTCTGTGCACAGCAAGCCCTGGGCTGTCTGGGACTGCAGGAAGATACCTGGAGTCCTCTCTGGTGATGGCCTGAGTGCCCACAGAAAGGGCTCCGAGTGCCACCTTTGGCACCAGTGCCATAGATTAGCCATCACTGCTTTATAAAAACACCACGCGAAGACTGTAATCCAGCCATATAAGGTACATTTTGTAGTTTGATAGTGCTCCAGCTGGTGACAGGTTCCCTTTAATATATAACACAACATAAGAAACACCTAAATAGAAAGATCCCTGATATATACAGGAGAAGCAGATTTGCATCAGAGATGAAGCTGTATAGAAAACCACAATCCCGGATGCAAACATGGCACTGTGGTTTCAGAAGTACTAAACTAATAGATTGCAGAAGCTCAAAGTTCAGAAGATGAAAGTTTACAGGGGCAACATACATAGAAGATTTTTTTTTAATCTAGAAGTTACTGCATAACTGTGAATAAAGGGGTCACTCCTACACAGCTGCTGGGATGACTCACACAATCCATTTCAAGAAGGAGGAAGAAGAAGACAGAATCCCAGCCAGATCCATTAAGACAATGCACAACTGCAGACTCTCAGGATTTCTTCCATAATGGCAGCACACATCAGACGCTAATCATAGAGTCAGAAGGCTTTATTACACTCTATCACATTTTCAGCTCTTACCCTTTTCAAGCACTCACTTTCTACAGTATAATAGAACACATCTTTCTATTACCTTTGCTGCGAATTGTATTTATGATGAATCTGGCCTGTAATGGTTAATTAGTGATACATAAAAAGCCACAGAACAGCCATGTTTCCCTTGGCCATAAGGAGGGGCTTTACTATGGCAACCACTAAACATAACATACATTATTTGGAGAAGAGGAAATGTAGTAATCATACAGGATGAGTCAGCGTTCGTGACTCATGCAGCTGCTTCCAGGATGCTTCTACATGTACCTGGACACAATAGAGGGGAGAACATCTTATACCCAATGTTCTGTCAAGTGGTATGCAGCCCCTATGTACCCCATACTGACCCTCAAAACCAGACACACGTTGGCTATTGCATGTACCTCCAGGTTATTCAGTCTAGAGCAGGGGTAGGGAACCTATGGCTCGGGGCCAGATGTGGCTCTTTTGTTGGCTGCATCAGGCTCTCAGACAGATCTTTAATAAATAGTGATGGCTGCTGTGTGTCTCTTAGACTGATCATTGGACACAGGCAGCGATGTTACGACCAACGCGCCATGGCCGCCATCGTCTAAGCCTGGGTCAAAGAGAAGAGCATGGGAGCGATGAGGAGCTGGCTGCAGGGAGCACTGGTAAGTGAATATCGACTGGGAGTATGTGCTGTGGCTCCCCATCTACTGGGGGTATGTGCTGGGGCTACCTATATACTGGGAGGCGTTGTTGTGACTATCTATAGCCTGGAAGCATGTGCTGTGGCTACCTATATACGGGGGGCATATGCTATGGCTTCCTATTTACTGGGAGTATGTGCTATAGCTACCTATCTACTGGGAGGCATGTGGTGGGTGTCAGGATTTGGAATAGGGAACCCCCTGGACCACCACGGACAATGATGTAAGCAGACACCTGGGACTTCACCAGAGCCCACCAGTCTACAGCGTGGTACAACCAGGTCATTCCACAGGCATGACTTGACCACGGTGCTTCCAAAGTCGAGGTACAGGATCACTAGGCAGTCTCGCAGTCGGGAACAGGCAGACCGCCAAGGCAGGCGGCAATGAAGCAAGGTCGGGGATAGAGCAAGAGATCATGGCTGGCAGTGAAGGAGCAGAATCAGGAACAGGTCTGGGGTCACAATGGGAGGTCAACACTTGGGAAGGAAACACTGTGGAAAGCTTCCTCATAGGCATGAAGCACCAAGATCCGATTGGGGAATGCTGGGAGCCACCGGTCTTTATAGGAACCCTGGAAGAGGGCAGCGCAGATCAGCAGCGCACTGGCCCTTTAAAACCATGAGTGCCGGCGCTCGCAGGCCATCCGGGACGGAAGCCGGAAAGTGGCGAGTTGAGTGAGCTCGGAAAGGGGCACGGATGTGCCTGCGATCCGAAACCTAGATCGCAGGAGCACCCGTGATACTGGGACTATCTATCTCCTGGGAGCATGTGCATATGGTACGGCTCTTGCTGAATCTTTCCCATTTCTATAATTACATGCTAAACTGACACATAATCTTCCACTACTGCATTCCAAGGCAACAAAGGAGATGCCAGAGCTTTTTTCCATAAAATATTTTTAGGATGTGTACTCTAATTCCCTATCCTTCTAATAAGGGAAATGGGTCATTTGTGAAATAACCCCTTACAAAAGTCTGAGAAAAGTAGTGTTTTAAAATATTCCCATATGGGACATTTAGGACACCTAAAGGACCTGAGAGAACGATGGCTTTTATAATCGTTCATTCTCTATGTATTAGTAGCTGTTTCGAGTTTTTCCGTTATGTCCCATTCACCAGAACAGCCACTAGTTAATGTATGGAATTTGGCTGTATGGCCCAATGTAAACAAAGGAATTTTAACGTGTAACTAAACAAATAAATTGAGCAAATGATAATTATAAACTTTTATATATTTTTTTCTGAAAGAAACAAGTCTCTGCTTCTTTTTCCTCTGCTCTTCTTCCTTATTTTAGCAGTTAGTGAGTAAGGGATAAAGGAACCTTATGAGGTGGCTAATGATTTAACGCTTTATATTCAGCGGCTGGATAGTCTTACAGAGCTGAATAATCAAGTGAAATATTTCCTATGCTGAGTACACGGCTTCAGATAGACTGCTCGCTACAGGAAAAAAGGAAGAGAGAACCTTTTATTACTAAAATCTTTATGATTTTTGTATGGGACAAAACAGCATGTTCTGAATATAGATATACGTCTTGCTGTAACAGCATACAGATTTTTCTTTATTCTGTATATTATTCATATTGTATTGCACAAAATATTAGCATTAAAGTTACAATTTCTAGGACTTTGATGTCAGATAACACAAGGCAAAATTAGAGACTTACCAACAAACATTTCACATTTAGAGTGTATAAGACTTTCGGTCCACAGCCGACACCTCTCGCTGTCTGTTAGCACCTCCACCCCATAGCAGGTCTGGTAATTCACCTTGCTGAGCAAAAAAGATGGGATTTGCTAATATAAAAGATAAACAGCAATTTGTTAAAATACAGATACAGGAATGAAGGTAGAATGAACTTATCAGTATTAGAGTCAAGTGGGATCGAAGCTTGTGGGCAGTCACAGTCTTAGTATTAAAGGACATCTTCCACCAGATTAGTGACAGTGTCCTAATCAGCTTACTCGTTACCTCTAGGGGATGCTGGCAGTGGTTTTTATTAGATATAGGTCTTCCGAAATCCAAAGAAAATTACTTTGTAAAACGGCCAAGTATGCACGCCGCAACTGACCCCCACCCTGTCAGCTTTTCACAGACACCCGGCGACGTCAGGCAGCTGTCAGCAAAACTTGTGCATGCGTGAAAAAACACCATTCCTTGCGGAGCTGGCAGTAAGCTGCAGGCAGTTCATGGAATGGTGGTATTGCACATGCATGAGATTTGCGGATTGCTGGCTGTTTACAAAGTTATTTTCTTCGGAATTTGGAAGATCTATAACAGTAAGAGCTATAACTATGCCAGCATCCCCCAGAGGTGACAAGAAAGCTAACTAGGACACTCTTCCCTCAGTAATCTAGTGGCAGATGTCCATTAAAGACCAGACTTGGATAGAACAGACACACTGAATGCAGTAGGACCATACACCTGACCCTAAAATGGCATATGATCTTATCTGTCCATGTGATTGTTCTTGGAGAGCTGGAGATCACATGACTCTCCATCAGCAGCCATTTTATGGACATTAATCTCTAGCTGATGAGGTAAAAAACAGGAGGCATCACTTAACATATCAAGAAAAATTAGCAGAAAGTGTAATAGACGTATATTGGTAAACTTCCACCAACAAGAGAGCACTTAAAACTACCAACATTTAAACAAAATTAAATAATTTAACACATCATTACATTGCACATACAATATATTGTGAGAAATACCACTTGGAGAATAAGTCAAAATGTAAAGCAAAAATTACTGACTAAAAAGTGGGGAGACATGAAGCTCCAAAGTGTGAACCAATAGCTGACACATGATCAAGATATAAATAGATGGGGACAATACAAGTTACAACATGTCTCCAAATATATGCCCATGTTATGAACTATCTGTATAATAACAATACACAGCTAAAATTTAATAAATAACGGAATAAAAAGGGCTATTACACAGGGTATCCTTAGACCAATTATAATGCTGTGAGAAAAAAATATATAAATTCATACAAGTCTCACTAAGAGACTTGTATGAGACTAAAGGTCCAGAATGCATTTGATGAAATATCATATATATATATATATATATATATATTCTCACATCAGCATTATCATCTGTCTATATGCAATTTAGCATACCCTGTGTATTGGCCCTTAATATTACTTCTGTTTTTTTTTTTTTTTTGCTGTGCATTGTTATTATACAGATAGTTCATAATATGGACATATATTTGGAGACATGTTGTAACTGGTATTGTCCCCATCTAATTATATATTGAAGAATGAGCAGCGCTACAGCCGGGCGAGCATACATGTGCGTGGATGCACCCTCAATTCGAAGAGCAGTGACCGCTGGATCTACAAACACTGTCGAAACAGGACTGGTGTACCACTACTGCTTTTAAAGATGAGCTGGAAAAATGACCCACCACTTTACATGTCTTTTTTATTGAACGTGTCCTTGCCATGTGCACGGGGCTCTTTACTAGGAGCAGCAGGTCATCCAGACTAAACAATTTATATGAGCAGTTTTCTTCAGGTTCTACTTCATACTCTGCTGAATCCTCTTTCAAGGTCATGAGCTCATGGGAGAGTAGGTCTATAAAAGAAAAAATGAGTAACTATATTTTTAATTGTAGTTAAATGATTAAACCAAAGACAAAAATACCAATGTTATTATATATAGGCTAGAATATAAAATAGCAGAAGAAAGGGTTTATGGAGTGGCACTGGCTCCATGGAGGAGCTGAAACCTATGAACCTATGAATCCTTCGGGAGTGCTGCATCCATTGACTTTTTTTCTGATAAGCTAGAATAAAGGCATTTTGAGGTCTAATAACTATATGCTTAGTTTTGTAAGAATAGGATTGTTATGATTGAAAATACTTTTTATCATAATCAACTTTTCTTAAATTATTTGTATCATATAGTAAAACATATACTACTTATTATAACAAACCATACACCAAACCATACATTATTTGTCATTGGACAAATAATCTGCCCACCCCTTCCACACTACTGTACTCAAATAGACCATTACTCCCAATAGTTTTTTCATATCCTATAGTACACTATGCTGATCTTATGTCAGAGGGAGACAATCCTCAATGGTGAGAGAATTCATAGTAAGAACCTTAGGAGAAAACTCTAATCCCACCCTAGACTGCTCTCAAGTTTTTAATGAATTTCTACCCAAAAGCAGCAAATTATCGGAAAATCCCAACTTAAATGTATATGGCCGGCGCATTCCTCCCCACATCTTTGGCAGACTGCATTGTCCCTTAATTTCATTTTATTCAATTCATATGGGGTATAAGAATAAACAATGCACCAAATTAAACCACATGATTCTGTGATTGTTGCTCAGTAAAGACAATTGACAGTAATAGATTGATGATCCCTGACCCGTTGATCCATGAAAAACTACCTAAATCTTTTTCCCAGTGTTTTTGACTAAGAAACATCACCTCACTTGAGTATTCTTCTTGAATAATCTTACATATCCTTGAGATTGTTTTCTCCCCCCAATAATCATAAAAATTCTATTCAAAATATTATCCTTAATAATGTGAAATCATTGTTTAACAGCTGACTTGCTAAAAGCATCATATAACTGCCAGAAATTAAACAAAACTGATGAGGAAAAAGGGCTTTATAAGCCAAAATCACCTTCAAAATCATTGTAGGTAATATTATATTTGTTATCCAAGGTCTCTTTCATTCTAAAATCAACATTTATAGTTAAGCTGATAAAGCCAGAAGAGCTGTAGAGTTGTTACCTGTGCACCTCTGTGCTGCATCTTCACAGGCTGTTACACTGTGAAGAACACTTCCCCCTTATAAAAGTTGATTTTAGAATGAAGAAGGCCATGGTATACAAAGAAGATTACCACAGTCACTGTGCCTGGATCTATGAGTAACTGCCCCTGGTTTATCATAATGGATTTTATTGGGAGATGCTGCTTTTTGAGAACTTTGTCAATGGTGACAACATAATTTACTAGGGCAGTCAATACAATACATCGTCGGCCAGGAGAGCTGCAGGTATAACGTATTACAGTACATTAAGTACACATTGCTATATACTATATCGCAATATTGTAATTGCTGTGTACACCAAATTACCATACAATAGTAGTAAATGCTTTGCTCTTCCCAGAAAAAAATCATCACTATCTTCTCCCAGGAGATATGCACTAAGCGCTTTAAATGTAATGCCTGCTACAAGCTCTGCCATTTATGTTTTGGCATCTTCCAGTACAATGATGGGACTGCAAAGATTTCCAATTGCATCAAATATCATGAGTAAATTGTGGTGGTGAAAAAAAACCTTCAACATGTCAGATATTTTGTTACAAAGTTTGAACATGTTAGGCCTATTTCACACTTGGGGTTTCTGGTATACTCTGTAATACATCCATTCACCTTCAGTTCCACATAAACTTCAATTGACCTTCCATTATCGATCCTTTATTCATAGTGGGAAAAGAAGACTTGGGCTGAAAGTGCATGCGTGTACCTAGTCTGATGGTTTATCATAAAGTTCACTCTGCATCTCTAAGAATAGAAGATACTGAGAAAGTATCATGATACTGTATGTATGTATGGCACATCCACATGCCATATACACCTGATACAATGGGTGCATGCCCCCAGGCATATGGATATGTCATTAAGGTCTTTCACAAACAACCCCATTAAATGTGCATCTTCTCAGAGTATAGACTAGAATACCTACACTTCACATTACTGGGATGACTAACGTCCACCTTCCTCTGGGACTCCATAAAAGAACTTGACAAATTCTGTTGGAAACTTGGTGCATGTTGTGTAGAAGGTTCACTTCTCTCCAGAGTTACCAAACTCGCTTGTTCCATCTTCTTTGGATCTGTTTTTAGAAGCTGAGTTTGCATCTTCAGAATCTGCCCCAAAGGGTCAATATCTTTAGAAATCTTCTTAGCAGATTTTCTGTCCCTGGGGGGCTGTGGTGGAGTAGGAATGGACGGTGTGGCTGCCTTATTGCTGTGCTCTCTCATTTTACTGTCAACGTCAATCACAAGTTTGTCATCATCTGAGTCGCTCTCATTGCTGGTTGTTCTTAACTGGGTATCAGAGTCACTCGTTTTTGAAGGCTCTTGACTGCTCAATCTTTTTTTCTTCACATCATTGACTACATCTGAACTGCAACCTTTATAACAGGTAAAATATCAATATCATTGCAGTCACAATAACATGAGGAGAATAACAGATGTCTGGGATGTAATAATCTATTATATTGTAGTTACACCATTTTTGATTTCTGTGGTCACCTGAGGTCTTGTTTTTGCGGGAGGCTATAACATTTTGATTAAAAATCTATTACCGTATATAGTCGAGTATAAATATATATAGGTCCCCAGACCGGAGACCAAGCCAAAATGAAAACCAAACTGAAATTACAATGTAACAAAACTTTATTTAATATCCATAAAATCCAATAAAACAATGTGCAGTGGCAGATGAAGGTACACAGAAAAAAAGAGTCATCCCACGCGGTCACTACAGAATCATAATTATCATATACAAAAATGCCGTATTTCATTAGTATAAAAATTGTTGCCCAAGGCCTATAATGAATACCATATCATATCTTCCACAATATAAGGAGGGATGTTCTTACCCATGTAGTGAGTGGTGGTGGTTCAGGTGACCTGGGTGACTCCTGCCCTGACGCGCGTTTCGGCTCACAAAGCCTTCGCCTGGGGGTGGCGTCATAGGTGACTTTTTGACTGATTTCTCAGCCTATTAGTGGCATTGCTGTCACATGGTTGTGATCTTCACGCATGCATAATGAGTATCATCACATAGACCATGTGAGCAGCTAGCGTGCACACGGAAAACGCTGCTGGGGTTCGTAACCATGACAAGCCCTGTGATGTCTCCCATAATGCATGCGTGATGGGCAGGAAAACACAAGAGGGCGAAGAGACTAGAAGACGGAATAATGCACACGTGCATATTCACTTCAGGGTAAGGCGCACAAAAAATTATTTGATTTTCTCAAAAATCAAAGGTGCGCCTTATAGTCCAGTGCGCCTTATATATGAGCCATACTTACAGACAACAGCTGCCTTGAACTGTGCACAGGTCTTCCACCTGCTGATCATTCATCCTTATAATCAGGTGCGCCTCATAATCCGGTGCACCTTATATATGAACTTGATGTTTTAGCAGGCATTTATTGATGGTGCGCCTTATAATCCAAAAAATACTGTAGCTCTATAATCTATTACGCGGAGTTGTAGGCTCTATGTATATAATATATCAATACTGTGGATTCGTTGAATATTTGTTTTTATAATCAATAACAATTTCAAGCATATCATGTCTTAATGTGCAACATATTTATGGTTATGGAAACCGTTGTAACTCACTAGTAAATTCCTTTTGATTTGGTTAAGCACCGGGATGTACAAAGCACACGCATCCCTACCTAGGATACTGTTACTAACATCTGTGAATATGCACGTGCACATTATTCCGTCTTCTAGTCTCTTCGGCCTCTTGTGATTACCTGTCTATCACGCATGCGTTATCACGCATGAGTCACAGGGCTTGTTATGGTTACGAGCCCTAGCAGCATCATGTGATGATACTCATACGCATTTGATGCAGAATGTAGGCACGGCTTGTCACAGCCATGAGATAATTGATAAGGTATTCATTTATAGGCCTTGGGCAACAATTTTTATACTAATGAAATACGGCATTTTTGTATATGATAATGTCATTATGATTCTGTAGTGACCGCGTGGGATGACTCTTTTTTTCTGTGTACCTTCATCTGCCACTGCACATTCTTTTATTGGATTTTATGGATATTTAATAAAGTTTTCTTACATTGTAATTACACTTTGATTTTCACTTTGACTTGGTCTCCGGTCTGGGGACACAATAGGCTATATGTGTTCGCATTGGTATTAGTATACCATAGTATTGGGTGTGCATACATCACAGGAGGTACTGTTGAATGCTGAAGGCACAACAGTTAAAGGGGGTGGTCCTATAACTCTGTAGGTGGCTTTCACCTTAAGTATATACTTGAGTATAAGCCAATTTTTCAGCACAAAAAAATGTGCTGAAAAACCCTAACTCGGCTTATACTCGAGTCAAGAAAAACCACAAAAAGTTTACTAACCTTCAGACGACTCCCCCTCCACCAGGCAGGTCCTCTTCCATACATTGCGGCCCTGACATCTGCTCCGTGTCCTGGTGTGTCGCAGACATCGTGATGTCAGCCGCACGCCGACATTCTAATAATGTACACTACAGCGGGCTGGCAGGCTGTACACTACAGCGGGCTGGCAGGCTGTACACTACAGCGGGCTGGCAGGCTGTACACTACAGCGGGCTGGCAGGCTGTACACTACAGCGGGCTGGCAGGCTGTACACTACAGCGGGCTGGCAGGCTGTACACTACAGCGGGCTGGCAGGCTGTACACTACAGCGGGCTGGCAGGCTGTACACTACAGCGGGCTGGCAGGCTGTACACTACAGCGGGCTGGCAGGCTGTACACTACAGCGGTCTGGCAGGCTGTACACTACAGCGGTCTGGCAGGCTGTACACTACAGCGGTCTGGCAGGCTGTACACTACAGCGGTCTGGCAGGCTGTACACTACAGCGGTCTGGCAGGCTGTACACTACAGGGGTCTGGCAGGCTGTACACTACAGGGGGCTGGCAGGCTGTACACTACAGGGGGCTGGCAGGCTGTACACTACAGGGGGCTGGCAGGCTGTACACTACAGGGGGCTGGCAGGCTGTACACTACAGGGGGCTGGCAGGCTGTGCACTACAGGGGGCTGGCAGGCTGTGCACTACAGGGGGCTGGCAGGCTGTGCACTACAGGGGGCTGGCAGGCTGTACACTACAGGGGGCTGGCAGGCTGTACACTGCAGGGGGCTGGCAGGCTGTACACTGCAGGGGGCTGGCAGGCTGTATACTGCAGGGGGCTGGCTATATACTACAGGGGGCTGGCTATATACTACCGGGGGCTGGCTATATACTACCGGGGGCTGGGTGGCTATATAGTACAGGGACTGGCTGGCTATATACTGGGGGGGCTGTGACCAATACATTTCCCACCCTCGGCTTATACTCGTGTCAATAGGTTTTACCAGTTTTTTTGTGTTTAAATTAGGGGTCTCGGCTTATACTCGGTTCGGCTTATACCCGAGTATATATGGTAATATATTTTTTTCTGAGGAGTTTCTGAATTCTGTTATTGGGGTGTTCACTTTATTGCCAAGGTGTTAAACAAAAGGCATTGTGTTATCTGCCTTATAATTGAGGTATACTCCCCTATAGGAAATGTATCCAGGAGAGAACGTCTGTATTATATTGAAGTGGCTACTGGTGTGTAATACATAGCTGAAGTTACCTAGACTGCCACCAATATTAACAACGAGACTCCCTGCAGATGATACTGAGCCTATGTCAAGTGGTGTCAATACAACATAAAGCATACAGTGTAACAATGGTAATCTTACGAGTCTTAGTTGGGTTTGAGTTGATGATCTCTTTTTCCATTTTCAGTCTATTTAATAAAGAATTTTTAAGGGAGCTCGGCTTTAGTTCCGGTGACTCAGAATCAGATACAATTGTGTTTGTGCTTGCATCCTTATCCAAAGATCCAAAAGTTTCCAATTCTGTCACATCAATTGAAAAATCCATTTCCTCTTCCTCATGTGGTGGCAAACTGCTATCTGCATTTTGCTTGTCAACCTGCAGGGTAAGGAAAGAAAATGAATGGACAGTGCAGAAATCTAACATGATGAAAGCTCTTCATGATAAATTAGTTATCTACAAAACTATGGCATCCGGAAGTTACCCAGACAATAACATAAAGGAAGCTATAAAACATGGTATCATACAATCAATTATAACCGATCTTAAAAGACTCTTGTATTATGCAGAGAACTCAGGGGAAAGCAAATTGTATATGATCCAAAAATATAAAATCAATAACCTAGAAACATTTTGTGAGTCATCTTATAAAATCTACTGTGGTATCCAGGTAGGTAAATTTGGTCATCATACATTATGACTTCCATTATGCACAACTACGGTGCACCCTGAGCGAGCTGTGCGGCTGGGCCACAAATTATAGAGTAGGTCCTATTCCTGCACAGATTCGCATTGCAGCCGCTTAGCTCATTTGAAGGTGGAAGGGGCTGAGAAGTGCTCATTCTCTTCCATCCCACCAAATACCAACAGGCTGCAAAGTTCCCCCATTTTGCGGCCCGTTTTAAGCAGGCAGACGTGTGCACTTACCCTAAGAACGTCTCCTTCACTGTAATGGAAGGCCTTGCATCTTAGAACTAGCCTGCAGTCTAGTACATTATGTCAATCACAATGGGGGTTATGGAGATGTGGAGAGCTTGACTTCAGTGCTGAGCTCTCGCCTCCTTGACTTTATACAACTAGCTTATATCTCATGTCATAAGTATATTTTCTGGATGCCATCAGCCTGGGCCAAGAAAACATGATTGGAAAAATGTTAATCTACTCAACAACAATTTCTGCCGATAGGATCCCTTTTAACGTTTTTATTATGACCTGTCTGGCCCAGAAAGTAGCCAATCACTGGTAAGCAGGATTACAACAGGGAAATCAGTACACAGATGAGTAAGCCACCTTCCTGCTGGTTCACGTGCTGAACTCCTTCCACTTTAAACTGTACACAAGAGTGCCATTATATGTTTATGCAATAATATATTCTGAAGCACATCTGAAGCATAATATAAACCAATCCTAAAAAGGTATTTATCATGGTAGGGTATATAATGGAAAAAAACAAACAAAAGAGAACATTGGGGCAGACGTATAAATGTGTCAGACTAATGCAGAGTAGGACTAGATGATTCTCTGCTGCGCTAGATTAATCCCAGTCTCTGATGCTGGATGATTAATCTGGTGCCGAATAAGATTGGACATTGTACCTCCTATTAGTTGGTCTAGTTTGCTGCACCACAATATTGAATTTTCTGGCACCCTTTTACAAAGTACAACCCCCTTTTTGTAGGAGTCGGAAAATGGACTAAAACCTTTAGTAAATGTGGCGAACGACACTTCAGGTGCAAATTTCTGGGGTAGGCAGATTGATACATCTCCCCCAATGTGTATTTACGTTGTGTACGCTTAGTAATTTCAAAGGAGAGAAGAAAGTAGCTTGTCCGTTTCGTAGTTTAGATGAATGCAACAAAGAGAACGTCAATGGGTGAAAAAGAGGTTAAAGGAGAGTCGCACCAGTCCCAAATTTTAAGGAATTCTTTGGGAGGGGCTCTGCACTTATATATATGGTAAAATATTATTAACAAGTTTCTTCCATTGAGAAACGGAAGGATGTCTACAGTATCTCCTATCAATGTGATCAGAATAGCTTTTCTAGCAAGCATTTGCCTCAAATATATACGCTCATAGTGAGACCACTGTTCCTCATCCAATATGCCAAAGAGACAAATCAGTGGAAAAAATGGAATTGGCCTGCTTAGGATTGTGGACAGTAGTAAGCTCACCATAGACCAGAAAGAGGCAATATAGAGGCATGCCCAGAGCATATGCCAAAAGTCTGCAGGTGCATGATGGCATTAGAGGCATGGCCATTCTGCCCATTTCATGAAACATCATAGGGGTCAGATAACTTTGGTGTATAATGTATTATTGACTTGGCTTGTAATTGACAGATGGAGACAAACTGGGGTGACTCGAGGAATTCTGATAAAGCGGCGTGACCGAGATCAGGAATATGAGATTTCCCAGTCCGCTGCATCCAGACTGAAGCTATTAGCTTTGGTATCTATTAATTAGTCAATTGTGGAGATGATGCCACCCAGACTCTGAGCCCTGACCACAACTACAAGAGGAAACAACGAAACATGAGGAGTTGAGGGCTCAGTGCCCTATGGATGCGGTCAATTTCAATTGAGTGTTCTTTGGTGTCAGCAAGGATAGAGGAAAAGAATCTTGTGCCCATTTTACAAGTTGGATGGGTTCTACTTCTTTACTCAAGCCCCTGATGCGGATATTGTTATGTCATCAATGTGTGTCAGAATGTCCGAAATTTGGGTGAAATGGGCTTGAAGTATCTGGTGATGGTCTGTTTCAGAGTATGTTCTTGAGATTCCTCCACCTCCAATAGTCCCACCTGGTCTATATCTTGTCATAGGGCAGTGGTGGCAAACCTATGGCACTGGTGCCAGAGGCGGCACTTGGAGCCCTCTCTGTGGGCACCCAGGCCATCACCCCAGCATGAAGTTCACCCAACAGGACTCAAAGAATCTTCCTACAGAATCTTCCTACAATGAATTTGCCCTCCTTCTTTCAACTGCATTGGTGTCTCTAGGAGGCTGAACTATTGGAAGTTGTCAAAGAACAAGGAGAAATAAATTACTGCTTAAATTGCTGTGCTGGCACTTTGCAATATAGGGTGGCTTTTGGTTGAAGTTTGGGCACTCAGGCTCTAAAAGGTTCGCCATCACTGTCATAGGGTATCCGTGTCTCGATTATGCACGGCTTCAAGTTTAGCTAATAAAGTAAATGAAGTGATGGGAACTCATCATCCCCCTCATGTACCAGGGACATTGTCTGAGGTACCTCTGTGGGTGATTGCTGCTCCTCCGTGCTGCCTCCGTAGTCCTTCTGAGTCTGTAATCAGCGCTGGCTGCTTGGGAGGGGTCCACTGAAGGAGAGTGGAACTCTGTCCCGTCTGGGTGCACGTGGCGCCAGGCACCTCTTGTTCCGGCGCCATCATGGCCGCATCCGCGGCTTGTATAACGGTTTGCAGGGGATCCAGGAATTGGGCTATGGAGCCTCGGACCACTTCCCGGGCTTTCTGGGACCCATAGTAACCTGCTGGGAGGGATGTGCTGCCAGTGGGGTAAGTTTTGTAGGTGTGGGTGTCAGAGCTCTCCTTCAGTGCTGCTTCACGAGGTCATGGTCAACCTCCTAAGGAAGAATTTTAAATTTACCAGAGCCACTCTGTGTTGTAGATTTTACAGGCTGTTAAAAATGCAGGAGCATGTCCCCCTTCCACTGTGTGCTGATTACAGATTAGATAAAGCAGATTACAGAGAAGGGCTTTAAAGTGACACAGGCTGTAAAGGTACAGCATAAAGGGGCTCTTTTGACAACCCCAAGGAGCCCTTCAGGTACATTAGCATAAATAAAAATTGATAAATTATGAAGGAAAGAAGCCATGCATAACAAATATAAGAAGATTACCACAGTCATGGTGCATAAGTGCTGTTGCACAATAGCAACAATGATCATTCAGACAGGGAGGGCTTGATAATAGCTTAGTGCTGTTAACCCCTAGGCGCACCAGGACGTTATAGTACGTCCCCGGGGCTAGATGCTTAGCGCACGGGGACGTTCTATAACGTCCTGCTTCTGGCACCGGCTCACGAACGGAGCCGGTACCAGAAGCAGCGGCTGTCAGCTGTCTAGTACAGCTGACAGCCTGCGCTAACACCCGCGATCGGAGCCGGCTCCGATCGCAGGTGTTAACCCCTTACACGCCGCGGTCAAACATGACCGCGGCGTGTAAGGGTGTTTGCGCTGTGGATCGGATCCCCCGTGCCGCTTACCGGGGGATCCGATCCACTTCTGGGTAGCTCCGAAGACTGGCATGTGCCCCGGAGCTGCCCGGTCTCCATGGCAGCCAGACCCCTTCCGGGTCTGACTGTAAACTGTCTGAGCATGCGCAAGCTTGCTCAGACAGTTTACACTGCTCTACAATAAAATAGTATTGTAGAGCAGTGTATTGAACTTAAACCAGAGATCAGAGCATCACTGGTTTAAGTTCAAGTATGTATAAGTAAAAATATGCAAAAACACTTAACACTACACATTATAATAAATAAAAAATAAATACATAAAAATATAAGCCCCTAAAATGTCACTTTCCCATAAAAACACTTAATAAAGCATAAAAAACATAAAAACAAAAAAACCCCCCGCATATTTGGTATTGCCGCGTCCGTAACAATCTGTATAATAAAACAGAATCGTTACTGGACCCGCACGGTACACGCCGTAGAAAAAAAACGCAAAAACGTTCCGAAAAAAGATAATTTTTAATTAATACCCTATAAAAAATGCTCTAAAAAGTAATTTAAAAAATGTTATGCACTCCAAAATAAGCCCACTAAAAAGAACAACTCTTCTCGCAAAAAATAAGCCCCTAACCAGATTTGTCAGACAAAAAATAAAAAAGTTATGCATATGAAAATATGGTGATGCTAAAATGAACAAGATTTTCTCCAAATTGGTTTTTATTCAGTACAATTGAATAAAATACACAAAATCCCCACATATTTGGTATCCCTGCATCCGTAACAATCTGTATAATAAAACAGAATCGTTATTAGATCCGCAAAGTTAACCCCGTAAAAAACAAAACAAAAAAAAGCTCCAGAAAAAAGATCATTTTCAATTAATACCCTATAAAAATGCTCTAAAAGGGATTTAAAAAATGTTATGCACTCTAAAATAAGACCACTAAAAAGAACAATCCTTTTCGCAAAAAATAAGCCCTTAAACAGATTTGTGAGGCGAAAAATAAAAAAGTTATGCATATGAAAGACGGTGATGCTAAAAGTAACAACATTTTTGCCAAATTACTTTTTATGCACTAAAAATGGGAAAAAAATAAAAAAATCTATATAAATGAGGTCTTTTTGTAATCGTGGCGACCCATAGAATAAAAATAATATACTATTTTTATGGTATGGTAAACAGCCAAAAAAAAAACCCATAAAAATCTTCCTGAAAAGTGATGATTTTCATTTCCTCCACCAACAAAGAGTTAATAAAATCTCACCAATTAGCCTATAGATTCCCCCAAATTACGTACCAGAAAAGTGCATCTCATGTGGCAAAAGAAATAAGCCGCTATAGGTCCACATTAAAAAAAGAAAAAAATTATAGCCTGTACAATGTGACATAGCAAATCTGATCTGGATGGCGCCTCCTTCCCTTCTATGCCCGGCCGTGCGCCCATACAGCAGGTTACCAGCACATATGGGGTATCCGTGTACTCGGGAAAAATTGGGTAACAAACTTTGTGGAGCCTTTATTCATTTAATCCATTGTAAATGTTTAATTTTCCACCCAAAATGAGTGTATTGTGAAAAAATATTACAATTTGCAGACTGCACCTCCATTTTGTTTTAACCCCTATAAAACACGTAAAGCGTTAACAAACTTCTTAAAAGTGGTTTTTCATACGTTGAGGGGTGTAGTTTCCATAATGGGGTAATTTATGAGTCTCGCTATTATTTAGGCCTCTCAGTGTCAATTAGAAGTTGAGCAGGTCCATCTAAATACAGGTTTTGGTGATTTTACAAAAAATTTGAAAAATGATACCTAAATTCTGAGCCTCATAACATTCTAGTAAAATATGTGGAATCTTAAAAAACCATGCCAACATAAAGCAGACATTTGGGAAATGTAAGTTATGAATTTATTTGGGAGCTATGACTATCTGCATCAAAAGTAGAGAATTTAGAACGTTGAAAATAAAGAATTTTTCCAAATTTTTGCCAAATTTAGTTTTTTTTCATAACTAAACACAAAAGATATCATCCAAATTTTTAAACTAATTTGAAGTACAATGTGTCACGAGAAAACAATCTCAAAATCCCCTGGATATCTCATAGCGTTCCAAAACTATAACCACTTATAGTGACACAGGTCAGATTTGAAGAATGGGGCCGCGTCCTTAAGGCCAAAATAGGCTGTGTCCCCTAGGGGTTAATAGAACCTGAACCAATCATGTCCCAATGTTAGCACATAGTCCAGAATTCCTTTATTCCAAAATATGTCCCCCTCTACTTTGCGAGCAATCCTCCTTCCTGTCTGACAAGAACAGATTATTATATGTTTTCCCTTACACAGCCAATCCCTTTGTCTCAAAAAGGCCACAGCAGACACCCACAACTTCCAGCCTAACTGTGGCTATTTCATGCAGATTGTGTATCAGAGGCTGAATAGACACATTTATCCCAAAAAGCCAAACATATCCAGAACTCACAGAGGCAGATGTTTCCTATACAGGACTGGGCAATGGTAAATAATAGGAAGATAAATGGGGAAGCGATAGTTGTGGCTAAACCGTAAAACATATGGCTTTCCAATATTCATAAACTACAACTGTATCAAGATCATACAAACACTCAACAAACACTCTTTTTCATATAATATCAAAGGAGACAACCTACAGTTTTTAGTTCTTTAGCCTCTGTGTTGATGGGAAGCTTCTCTCTAAAACCATAGGAAATGTGAACCCTCTCTTGTAATACTTAGGAGCTACATACACACACACACACACAATAATAATTTATTTTTTTTTTTGGGGGGGGAGGGTCTATCAAACGGTGGCCCATTGTACACAAGTGCCTGATGTTAACCCTGCCCGTTACATAGGGGGGGGGGGGGGTGAGGTTCATGGTCCCTTTGGAGAGCCGGCCTCAAGTTTAAAAAAAAAAAAAAATTAAGAAATTCCTCTGTACACTTATTCTGAAGTAAAAATACAAAGCAGGGACAAATACAATATTTAAAGTAAAGAGTAAGTACTTACCAGCATCTCAATGGGAAGTATGAGCCTGCTTTTGGTTGATAAAATGGTCAATGTCCGGTTCCAATTAATTATTTCCTATGCCGCCCCTCCACCATTATTTCCTATGCTGCCCCCCTACCATTATTTATTTCCTATGCCGCCCCCACCATTAATTTTTTCCTATGCTGTCCCTCATAATTATTTCCTATGCTGCCCCCCCACCATTATTTATTTCCTATGCTGCCCCTCCATTATTAATTATTTTATATATTAGGGTCCCCGGCCGCCACAATCTTTTTATTGCTCTTTAAAAAAAAAAAAAAATCCTATATTCACCCATGGCTCCCGCGTCTTCTTTCTTCTAGTTGCTGATGGACAGGAAGAGGTGCACAGCCGCATGATGACGTCATTACGCGGCCGCGCATCCAGGTTCAAAGAGCAACCTGCGCCGGGGTTGTCTTCTGGCCACATCGCTCTACCTGTAGTAACAGTGGAAATGGGCGCTCGAGCAATCGCATCGAGCACTATACAGTGACGGCAGAAGCTTCCTGTCCAGACGGATGGAGGCCCCTGCCTGACAAGAGCTGGATGCGACGGGGGGCGGATAAAAAAGGTACGTGGGCCACATGTGGCCCACGGTCCGTAGTTTGGGGACCCCTGCTTTGGGCAGACTACAACCTGAGATGCATTTAAATATTTGCCTACAATCTGACAATGGGGGAAGTGTCCTCTCAGCCCTCACACTGTTCCTGAGATGCCTAGAAATATTATAGGCAATCTTTATATCATCTCTCAGATGGAGTAGTGCGAGTGCTGAGAGAAGACTGTCCCAAATGTCAGAAGAGGGGGAATATTTACTGTCTAAGAAGAGCTTCTAGACAACAAAGAGGAGACTGAAAAACTCATGTACGTCACCTGCAATCTTCCAAACTTCATATCTTAAAGTAATGATGGCCACTTGTTTTTCTTTACTTAGCTGCTTTTTCTAGCCATAATACAAAACCCATTTATAAGGCAAGAAATCCCACTTATTAAACCTGACAGGGCACCTGTGATGTGAAAACCTTTTCTGGTGACTACTTCTTGAAGCTCATCAAGAGAATGCCAAGAGTGTGCAAAGCAGTAATCAAAGCAAAAGGTGCCTACTTTGAAAATCCGAGAATATAAGACATATTTTCAGTTGTTGCACACTTTTTTGTTCAAAATATACAGTCATGGCCAAAAGTTTTAAGAATTATAGAAATGTTAATTTTTACAAAGTCTACTGCATCAGGTTTTATAATGGCACTTTGCACATACTCCAGAATGTTATAAAGAGTGATCATCTTAACAGCAATTGCAAAGTCAATATTTGCCTAGAAAAGGAACTCTTTCCCCCAAAATTTCAAATTCATTGCAGGGCTGCCTTAAATGGAGCAGCTAACATTGTTCCAGTAATTGCTCCATTAACACAGGTGTGGGTGTTGATAAGGACAGGGCTGGAGATCAAACTATCCTGAGTAAGTAAGAATCACACCACTGGACACTTTAAAAGTAGGCTTGTGCTTGGCATCATTGTTTCTCTTCTGTTAACCATGGTCATCATTGCACTGCACAAAACTGGCCTAACAGGGAAGAGTATCACAGCTAGAAAGATTGCACCTCAGTCAACAATCTATCGCATCATCAAGGAATTCAAGGAGAGTGGTTCCATTGTTGACAAAAAGGCTCCAGGGCGCCCAAGAAGGACTAGCAAGCGTCAGGACCGTCTCTTAAAAGTGTTTCAGCTTTGGGATCGGGCTACCAGCAGTGCAGAGCTTGCTCAGGAATGGCAGCAGGTAGGTGTGAGTGCATCTGCATGCACTGTGAGGCGGAGACTCTTGGAGCAAGGCCTGGTGTCAAGGAGGGCAGCAAAGAAGCCACTTCTCGCCAGAAAAAACATCAGGGACAGACTGCTATTATGCAAAAGGTATAGGGAGTGGACTGCTGAGGACTGGGGTAAAGTCATTTTCTCTGATGAATCCCCTTTCCGATTGTTTGGAACATCTGGAAAACAGCTTGTTCGGAGAAGGCAAGGTGAGTGATACCACCAGTCTTGTCTCATGCCAACTGTAAAGCATCCTGCAACCATTCATGTGTGGGGTTGCTTCGAAGCCAAGGGAATCGTCTCTCTCACAGTCTTGCCTAAAAACACATCCATGGATAGAGAATGGTACCAGAATGTCCTCCAAGAGAAACTTCTCCCAACAGTCCAAGAGAAGTTTGGTGATCAACAATGCCTTTTTCAGCATGATGGAGCGCCTAGCCATAAAGCAAAGGTGATAACTAAATGGCTCAGGGAACAAAACATAGAGATTTTGGGTCCATGGCCAGGAAACTCCTCAGATCTTAATCCCATTGCGAACTTGGGGGTCACTCATCAGGAGAGAAGTGGACAAACAAAAACCAACAAATTGTGACAAAATGCAAGCATTGATTGTACAAGAATGGACTGCTCAGGATTTGGTCCAGAAGTTGATTGAGAGCTGCCAGGGAGAATTGACTTGCTGCAGTAACTCATTCTACTGTCAATAAAAGCTTTTGTTACTCATAATATGATTGCACTTGTATTTCTGTATGTGATAAAAAAAAAAAAAAGACAAACCACATAAAAACCAGAGGGCAACAGATCATGTTAAAATTTAATATTTGTGTCATTCTCAAAACCTTTGGCCATGACTGTAATTCCACATGTGTTAATTCATAGTTCTGATGCCTTCAGTGTGAATCTACAATTTTTATAGTTTTTATACAGAAAACTCTTTGAATGAGAAGGTGTGTCCAAACTTTTGGTCTGTACTGTAAATTGATTTTATGAAGTCAGGGCGGCGGAGAATATAACTCAGAAGTCAAGCCTTCCTTGCCTTAGAACGCCTCCTTTACTTTAACTGATGGTCCTGCATCCAGGGACAACATTGATTCGATCTCCTGAAGTCAGGCACATGATGTCCGTCACATGGGAGAAGGTGTTTAGAGGCAGGGAGAGCTTGACTTTAGTGTTGAACTTTCGCCTCCTTGACTTTATACATCCAATTTACATTTCACTTTCAAGTTGATATTTTTGAATGAAGTCACCACACCAGGCCATGAAAGAAACATGATCTAGAAGCTGTTCAACTGCTTGACAACATACTGGCAGTGGTTTATTAGGCCAATTTCTGATGACAGGTTCCTTTTAATAACTGATTCCAGTGCAGAATTTTTCTACGGTAGCCCCTCAGGCTCATTAGGATACTTATAAAAGTTGATTTCAGAAGGTCCGTGGATAACAAATTATTCCTGGCACAAAAACTATATTTGTTGCTGCACAATCACTATACATGTTTAACAATCTGGGCTCTAAACCATGTCCATACAATCCATACTAGTTTATGCAAAAGAAAAATATACTCACAGAGGAAGATGCATGGTCTTTGTCAAGAAGCATACTTTTCAAAGGGATCATGGCATTTTTCACCATAAATTTGCCCAAAACAACATCATGAAACATTAGATTTTTTTCTCTTGTGCTCAGCTCTTTTTTGGGAAGAGGGGAATCCATATACACTACTTTACACGGTTGACCATCTGTTTTGAAAGACAGTAGAGTAGATACATTAAGGTTTAGTGTAGGCTAATCTGATGTAAAATGTGGTTTACATCATTATTTTCTATGAACCCACCACCACAGGAGCCTTTTCTGCTTATATTTTTATACCCAGAGTTGCTTTTTTAAGAAATATTCACATTTACAAAGTTACCTGCTAAAAATAAAAATTGTTGGGTGTGAAAATATTTAATGGGGGAAATTTATAAACGCACTTGCGCCACAATTCTGGTGGTTTTGTCTAAAATGCCTTACCACAGTGTACACCATGTGTACCCTTCCCAAACAAATAACGGGATGATGTCAGGAGGGAGTAAATTGTACTGATTAGGATTAAGATACAGTTCACACTTGTTTATGGTACACTTTTGGCTACATAACATTACCAATAGGAGAATCTCCAGGTGAAAATTGTGATTTATAAATCACTATCTAATAACACACGGTGGTAGAATATATATTATCTGGCACAGAGTGCTGTAATTGTCAGCATCAATGCCACATACAACACTATCACTCATACAGTGTATCCCAGCATCACAGTATTATATATTACCGTATTTTTCGGCCTATAAGGCGCACCAAAAATCCTTTCATTTTCTCAGAAATCAAAGGTGCGCCTTATACGCCGTTGCACCTTATATATGAACTTATACAGAAATGTACTACAGACAAGTACTGTACATTTACCAGTGTTTAATAGCTCCATCCCCAGAAATTTCCTGCACCTTCCCACACAGTATACAGGGTCCCTAGCTCCTGAAGTGCCCTGGCACCACAACTAACATTGTGCCCATCCTGCCCTCCCCTAGCACGGAGAGACCGGAGCTGCCATAGTGCCGACCACGAGGCAATCATCATCATCATCAGTAAACAATCCCCCATACCTGACAGCCCTGTAACAGGGGAAAGAGAAGGAGCCACAGGGAACCCCACAGGAATAACACCCTGGCTGAGGAGGGAAGGAGAAGGGGCAGAGGGAGAACGCTTAACCCCTGCTGCATCACCCTGCATTAACCCCCAGCAACCCATACCTCTGAGATCGGAGCTCTCTGACACGCTGAAGACAAGTTTCCCGGGAAATGTAGCTGGCTTGAACTGTGCACAGGTCTGCCACCTGCTGGTCATTTTTAGGTACTGCATTTGATCCTGCGCCTTGTACTCCAGTGCGCCTTATATATGAACCTATATGTCTTAGCAGGCATTTAATAGAGGTGCGCCTTATAGTCCGGTGCGCCTTATAGGCTGAAAAATACGTTAATCACTATTGGATGTGAGCACTCATTATTGTTGAATTGCAACATAAGCACACAAAACAAGTGTGGTGCTGACAATACAGGGTCCATGCAAGGCTCTGCCTGCAGGGTGCTTAGCTTCTTGCTTCTGCTCCACTCAGCAAGCACCTTATAACATGGACCGGCCGACAAGCAGAGAGTGAATCTCCCCGCTGACAGCGTGCATTCAGCGCTCTGCTGCGACAGACCGACAGAGGAAGTGTGAATGGTCTAATCCTACCCTCTCCCTACTTCATACATGATTTTCTGTGCCCTACTAAAACCCTACCACCGTTTCGCCGAGACAGAGCTCGGCTTCACCTAGGGGTAAGTGCGCCAAGCTGGTGCCATTTATTCCTGCTCACCAAGCATGGCGCCGTATTCTGTCGAAAGGTAGGACATGTCCTATCTTGCTACGGTACGGTGCCGCACGTGATGCTATAGAAGTGTATGGGGGGCGTATATACGCCATATATACAACCCCCATACGTTCGTCTGAATGTAGCCTCACTCCGAGGACATTTAAATCTATTGAGATATCAGATATTTCTCCATTTTGAAAACCACATGGAGCAGCACCACAGAAAACTAATGTAAATCACAGGTATGAATAAGGGTCTAACAGGTCACCTAGCTAACGTTATACTTATGGTACATATGATACTGATATAAGCAATAGTTAACCCAAGACTGAAAACAATCTAAAAATTTTAATTTTACATGAGTAGTGGAGAGTTACATGGCCGGGTTGCAGTTCAGTCTCTTTTAAGTGAATGGAGCAGAGCCGAATACCAGGCACAGCCAAGGTACTATGTATGGTGGGGTGCTTGTTAGGAAGGGAGAAGTGTAATAAGCGCTGCAGACTCTTTAGAGATCCTAGAATAACTATTTATAGGGATTGTGCCCCTAACAACATCTATCCCCCGTGAACATGGTTAAGAGGCTGTTCGCTAGGGTTGAGCCACTATAACAGGGGCCGTTTTTAGTATCCCATATCAATGGAGCACCGGATCTACTTCAGCTGTATCTTGCAACCCCACCTAAGCTAATGTAGCACAGATTAGGCATGCACACATAAGACATTTTTGGGAACTTATAGGCCACTGTTCTCATAGTCTCACTGGCAGTCCCATCCATCAGGCACGTGCCCTAGATAAAATACTTTTACATAATAGAGCTATACATCTTACCTTTGCCATCCATAGTCCTCACACACAGAGGAATCTCCCATTGTTCACTAAACCCTGGAGCATGGTTGTTAAGGAGGGTGAACAAGGCCTGGGAGGTAAGCACAACCTGCGGACAATACTTTGGGACCAATTTCGAAATGTTTGGATCCAAGGTCACATTCTGTTGAGAGTTGTATAAGATGCAATATGAATGAGCAGGTAAACAAATATGTATACATAGTTGTGATTTTAATGAAATATGGATGGAAGGAAAAATAAACCATTATGCTCAATTAAAACTTAACCAGATGGTAGTAACTCCTCGCTGAACGTATATGTGTTTAGACAATAGCGTTTGCATTCGGTAAGTAGCAACATGTGTTTTGCTGCTTAACCATGCTTATAGGAAATCTACCAATTCTCCTTGTGGTAGAGTAACTATTTACGCTGCTGGGTAGATCCCATGAGCATTAATAGAAATATATGTTTATTAGGAGCATTGCTCCTGTAGATGACATTTAAAAATAACTTTTTTATGCAAACTAATTTGAGGTGCTTCAGGGAGCGTCAACAGGGCTGTGGGGGTTCTGGCTGGAACACCGATCCCTTCTTCCCCGCCTCCCTGCTCCATAGTATCATAGTATATAAGGCTGGAAAAAGACGCAAGTCCATCAAGTCCAACCTTTAAGAGTTAAATGTTTTATCCCCATAACCCGTGATATTTTTTTCTCTCCAGAAAGTCATCCAGGCCTCTCTTGAACATGTACATAGAGTCCGCCATAACAACCTCCTGCGGCAGAGAGTTCCATAGTCTCACTGCTCTTACAGTAAAGAACCTTTGTCTATGGTGATGGTAGAATCGCCTCTCCTCTAGGCGCAGAGGATGCCCCCTTGTCCTGGTCACAGGCCTAGGTATAAAAAGATCTTTGGAGAGATCCTTGTACTCTCCATTCAGGTATTTGTACATTGTAATGAGGTCTCCCCTCAGTCGTCTTTTTTCTAAACTGAATAATCCCAAATTTTGTAATCTGTCATTGTATTCTAATCCCCCCATTCCCCTAATAATCCTGGTTGCTCTCCTCTGCACCCGTTCCAGCTCTACTATATCCTTTTTATACACTGGTGCCCAAAACTGTACACAATATTCCATGTGTGGTCTGACCAGCGATTTGTATAAGGGCAAAACTATGTCTTTATCATGAGAATCTATTCCTCTCTTGATACATTCCATAATTTTATTTGCTTTGGCAGCAGCTGCCTGGCTCTGGTCACTAAAATTAAGTTTACCATCCACCAATACCCCCAAGTCCTTTTCAGCTCCAGTTTTACAAGGAATTGACCGTTTAGAACATAATTATACTTTTTGTTTCCATGGCCCAAGTGCATAACTTTACATTTATCTACATTAAATCTCATCAACCATTTCTCTGCCCATCCCTCAAGCTTCCACAAATCCCTCTGTAATGCTAAACTATCGACCTCAGTATTTATTACTTTACACAGCTTAGTATCATCTGCAAATATTGAAACTTGACTCCTCCCACAATGTGCAAGTTATCTCAAAAATACAGAGCTAAAGGCTCATGCACACAACCATCAGGGGGATGTACATACGTTCCCCATAGACGGCTATGGGGCACAGGCTCAGCACGGTGAGCGCAACAAGCTATTTTCTATGGAAGGGGAGGGAGCGAGCAGCACCAACGTGTGCATGAGCCCTTATACTGTATGATGCCGGCAAGAATTGAGGCTGAGAGTGGGAAGGGGAGCAGGAGGCGGGGTAAATGGGTTGCGGTGGATGAGTAATAGCCACAACCCTCAGAGCTCTTTAGATTAATCTGCATTAAAATAAAAGTTCTTTATAAATGTTATCTACAGGAGCAATGCTCCTAATAAACATATATTTCTATCAATGCTGCACAGTTAATAGTTAATCTACCAAAAGGGGAAGTTGTAGATGTTTAGTTGTTTTGTTTAACATATATGAATTTGAGGAGTAGTTATTCCTGATGTGCTTGAAATGTGTTTAAAAAATAAAATTCAAGCGTATTGTGTGAACACGACCTAAGGTATTTAAAGGTACCACACAGGGTACACATAGTTGCTTTCAGTGATAAAAAAAGGGGTTTTAATCAAAATAATATTTTCAACCTCCCCCAAATAGGGCATAAATGTCCATCAGACTGTAAAGTAGGGCTCTGTACCTTGACATCAGGACAACATGGTCCCAGAAATCCCTGCGGTCACTTCTATAGTAAACAACTTTTAAAAGAGCTGTCACTAGGCAACACTTTCACTGATCAGTCTATCCCACCCTACTGTGCATCCATTAGTCCCGAAGCAATAACTTTTCACCAGTGGGTAAAAAAGAAGCTCTAAATAGATAAACCAGTAGCAAAAAAACGCCAGAGGTAGAAATTACAGCTCACAGATTTTTGAAACATTTTTATCTCGACTGTTATGATGGTGGAGGTCCAAGAAAATTCACATAAAAATACTTATTAAGGGTAGCATTTCTAAGCTTAGTCTTGATATCCTCCTGCAATGCATGGCTCAGAAAGCAGAGAGGGCAGTAGAAAAACTCCAATAACTTTATTTGTGAAAAAAATATATATATATTTGTCCAAATGTAATACATGTGACAGCAAAGCACAATTAGACTGATTAGTCACGTACTCACCTCTTGAATACGATCGGCTTTTTTCTTTGGAGACAACATCTGAATCACTTTTTTATACATGGTGGGCAGAGGAATTTCATCTGATGGAAATTTAACTTTCACTAATTTCACAGATCCCTGGGAAAATTAAAGACAAGATCCAATAATAATATTGCTACCATCAATACGGTCATTAAAGGGGCTGGCAGTTTTATTACTTTCCCAAATGTAAAAATAAATTACTAACAATGTTATGCTGATAACCAGCACTATATATCACCCATATAGCACAGTGTTTGGCACAGGCAGAAACAACTGAGTGGATCAACCCTCTAAATTGAGCCTTTATCACCCATCTGATGAAAAAGTGATAAATGTCTCATCCTGGAATACCCTTCTTAATGTAGCAGGATCTCCAAATACACTACAAGGGGAGAGTTTATCTTAATTTGTGACTTTTCCATGCCCCTAGTAAAGTTAGCAGAGCAAGAATTTTTTCAGTGTTCCCCTGATATATAGTTAAAATCCTGATGTGGACGTACGAAAAAGTCACAATTTTGGTGCAAATCATGGGCACAAATAAACTCTAGTCCCGCTCAGGCATACCAAAAACTTTAGAAGGAGTTGCAGAAGTGATTTTTGTTGTTGCAAAAACCCCACGGACTCAGCTGTATTATGTATCAACCTCTAGGATAAATCAAACTAGGGTTGCCCAATACCAGAATTTTGAGTGTGATACAATACCCAGAAAAGTATCATGATCATGGGGCATTAAATGTCTGAGGGCGGCGGGGCTCATCCCAATCGCATATGCGTTACCAATCAAACGCATGCGATCAATAATGATCCACCAGCGTTTTGCAAGGAGAGCTGCTACCAGTGCTCACCTTTCATGGAGAGGACGCAGCCTGTGTGACCTCTCCATACACGCGCAGCCGACGTGAGATGTACTCATAAGTCCTACGTCTGTTAGGGGTTAAATAAGAGGAATGGACTAAAGGCACTTTTCAGTCAAGTATAGGTCTATATATATATTGCTAGCACATGCTGAGGTGAAGCAAAGAAAGAATAATACAGTATATATAAATATATATTTATATATACACACACAATGCATGGTAGTAAGGGATATTTAGCTTTAGGGTGAAATTTATGGAAAACCTTAGCACTGCAGTACTATTAAGTCAAGAAAGTAGGGTACTTAAAGGAAATACATGGGTTCCTTTCTTCTCAAATCAGCTTTTACAATTATGCTAATGACCCTAAAGGGCTCTCATGGGTCTTTCCAGAGCCCCTCAGTTCTGCGACTTCACAGGTTGTAACATTGAGCAAAGCATGTCTCCCCTTTCTGCTGCTGTTAGATTACACAGCCAGATGGAGAGAGCAAAACATGTTCTGCTCATTGTAACAGCCTGTGAAGCTAACACCCCCATAGCCCTTCATGCTCATTATTATAATTAAAAAAAATGATCTTAGAAGGAAGGAGGTTATGGATAACAAATATAAGAAAATTACCACAGTCAATGTGCCTCTGGTTTACAATGATGCATTATGATAGTAGATTTAATTTATTTAGAAACATGGGACATTAGGGACATGGTCAGCCAGGAGCCCCTGCATCCAAAATTTCAGTCTGAGTGCCAGAAAATTCATTATTGTGGCGCAGCAAACTAGACAAACTAATAAGAGGTGAAAAGTACAACTCTCTACCAGATACTGCACCAGATTAATCATCCGACATCAGACACAATGGGGGTCATTTACTAAGGGGCCGATTCGCGTTTTCCCGACGTGTTACCCGAATATTTCCGATTTGCGCCGATTGTACCTGAATTGCCCAGGGATTGTGGCGCACGCAATTGGATTGTGGCGCATCGGCGCCGACATGCGCGCGACGGAAATTGGGGGGGGGGGGCGTGGCCGAACGAAAACCCGACGTATTCGGAAAAAACGCCGCATTTAAAAACCGAAAAAGTGTCGCTTGGGGAGCGCTTACCTTCACCTGGTCCGAGGTGGTGCATTCCAGCGCGATGAGATGACTTTCAGCGCCACCTGGTGGACGGCGGAAGAACTACATTCATAAATCCCGGCCGGACCCGAATCCAGAGCAGAGAACGCGCCGCTGGATCGCGACTGGACCGGGTAAGTAAATGTGCCCCAATAACTAATCTGTCGCAGCAGAGATCTGTCTAGTTCTACTCTGCACTGGTCTAAAGACAGACACATTACTACATCTTCCCCATCAAGTGCATAAGGTAGATATATACTAAACTGTTGGACATGGGAAATAACACACATAATTTATAATTTACCATTTGAAGAAGGCACTTCTCCAAGTTAAAGGTCAAGTCTGGGACGAACTTTCCCCCCAAAATGCTGGTGATTTCATGAACAGTGTATAATGGAGGGTAATTCTTCACATACATTTGGCAGGACTCTATCAGCTTCTAGAAGACACAAGATTACAAGCACTCAGACATGGTCATTGTGATCAGATAGCATGTATTCATGTATCTATTTATACATGATAGAGAGAAGAGGACAAGAAATTAAAAACTGCAAGGCATCTAAGTGGTTTGCATGACTACATTGCAAGACTTAGTGCAGGTCCAACCACAATCATTATGTGAGTGGCGTTTGTATGTTCTCTAAGCGCTGTTGTGGTTCTCCATAAAGTACTACTGCCCCCCCACAGCAAAATAAATACCTAAAAGGCTGAATGGCTTCGGTTGCATGTTCATGTCTCGATAAGGTAAAGTCGATTACAACTCATGTAAGACACTACATTAATAGTCCTGCCCCCACTTAAAGTGTATTGTTTGACCCATGTTAGATGTATAGCATGACATGCCGATTTATTTATACACTAATTGGAACAACAGTTTTTAGTGCATAAAGGAACAGCATATTTACTGCCAAAACAACCTGACATCAGCTGAATGCTCCTCAGTATTACTGGATTTTAATGTATGGACGCCCCCCCCCCCCCTGCAAGAGCTCAGTCTGCTCCCAATCGGGGAGCTAGGAGAGAGCACAGTGCTGCCTTCTCGACACCAGAGCGTCACTGGCTCATTTACATATTTTTTAAAACTAGTTTTAGCAGCAAATATGCTGTTTCTTTATGCACTAAAAACTGTTCCGATTAATGCATAAAGAAACAAGCATGTCATGCCGAACGGCTACCGTCAGTCAAACTGATGGTAGATGTCCTTTAAGAAAAACATAACAAGAGACGTGTGTCAGCACTTCTCCAATAGTGTCTGAAGACATGTAAGCAGGTGCACAAAAAACATTTATTTTCCCTTGCTTTACTATAAATGTATCTATGTATGCACTAAGGGAAACTAACCGTAACATAGAGGTCAGCATCTGCACAAAGCAAATTATAGTCCTCAGCACAACTCCGGGCTGCATTCTGGAGAAACTTCTGAAACTCTGGAACTTCACAGATGGATTTAGATTTCAGGAACTAAATACAAGATTATGGAGATATTTAATAAGTCAGAAAACATTGTTCATGTTTTTTCTTCCCCACGCTTTCTGTGTCGAATTGCATCTCCCATACAGACTATGACCATATAAACCGAACTTACAGCAATATAATGATTTATGGCACAGTGAGCTCTGGAATGGTTGGAGCGATACATTACTGAGCTCACAGTGGTAAGTAGTGCTGCACTCAGAATTCACTGAATCATAATATATTGTGAGTTTTTGTACACCAGGCTACGGCGAGTCCAGAAACCGCAGTTGACACTGTGTATTTCGTACTTAACATGCTGATGTTACAATTATTAATAATGACATTGTGGACTAAACTGAAGTTATTTTACAGTACATTACAAACATAATGCAGAAAACATGTCTTAAAGAGGACCTGTCATCCCACCAAAAGATCCCCAACAACTATGCCCCCATAATCCTCCCCCAGCCCCTTTCTATTTATGACATTTAAAAAATAATTGATGTTGGTGAACTTGGTTTTAATCAATCCAGCCGACACACCACCAACACGCCCCTGTCGCGGGGACCTGTAAGAATAGCTGGCAGTTTTTTAGGTTACATTTAAAAAAATGTATATCTCTTAAATGTGCAACACATTTTTAAATGTTTATTTTTTGCTATATTTTTAGACAAATTTGGCAGCTTTCCATAATTCACACCTAAGGTACTAGACACAGAGGAGATGTGGTTGTGCATGCAGTTCCTCACTTTAATAACTAGAAAATAGTCATGAAAATAGTTAAAATAGCAACTGTATAAAAAAAAAGAAACAAGACCCTCAATGCAAATAGGAGAGGTCAGAAGCCCAGCAACCCTACTTTGTAACTACCTGGTAATGGTTATATTCTTTGACTTGTCCAAAGGAAACATTTGTGTCCCTTTTGTTGAGAAATTTGATCATCAGTTTTACGTAGGCATCCTGCTCAAATGCTGTGAGGGAAGAGAACCGTGGGTATGGCACGCGGGGCTCGGGAAAAGGAAGAATGTCCTTAGTAGAAGATGGGGCAATGGGTTGACTTTTGGGAACAGAAGCTTGGGAAGCTGAGGCCTCCGGATCTTTCTGAGAAGGCTCTGTGGAAGCTCTGGGAGAAGAGAGAGAAGAAACAGGAGGTGAGCGTTAATGTAATAGATTATATAATAACCATCTAGTGAAGGATTAGAAGCTCAGCCATTGGGTAAATCGGACTTCCTCTTGAGTAGGAGGAACTAATGAAAATAACAGGCACAATATAGAAATTTGGTTCCCTGGGTTATTGGGTTTGCAGATTTGCATATAAAAGAAATGGCTTCTAAATTATCATTTACCAGTAAAGGGATATGAAGAATTAAGAAAAAGTTATCCTGAATGTGTTATGGTTTCAGCATTTCAGCACACAGAAGCAACAAAATCACTAAAGCCATTGTGCAATGATAGGACATCATCTGCATTTAGCACAGCTGTCTCTCCACATAGCACGGATGTCCGTCAGGAAGACACATGATGGCACGTCATATCATCATGGAGGGGAGAAAAGCTGACTCAGTGGTGCAGCAGCAGACTTAATGCAAATGAACTATAGAAATAGAAAAGCTGTAGAAAATAATAACCTGATGGCACAGAAAGCATAGTGTATTAGAAGGGCAGGCCCAGGTTGTCAGAACACAATATGTATTACACATGGATGTTCCAATGGAAAAATCTGCAATGTAATACAGTGTCACGGTAGTTGGAACATTGCAAATTCTACAATGGAAACAGATGTGTGCTGTAGATTTATGATCCGCTGCATGTGACACATTTGCTGCGGATTACAGGAGAGAATATAGCCCGCTGCCATTCCTCTAGGTATGCAGAGGGGATAAAGCAGGATTAAAAATGTTAGGTATATGGCTGGGGTGGTTGTTGCAGCAGTAGCACGGGTGTAGACATAACTTCACAATAACAGATGGTGCTGCGGCTGAAACATGAAGGAAAGTAAGGCTATTATTTTTACACCCTTTCCCCCAATCCCTATATCTTATATTTTATAATCACTGACAACTTCTTTAAAGGGAGTCTATTGCCACGCAAGCAAGAACACTTTTGGGGTTGGGAATTTCTGCGCCCTTGCCCCAGGGTCGTCCTTGAAAGCCCTTTTAATGGCTGTATTCATATCTGTAACCATTTGTTTTTCTCTAACACATAGAATAATAAAAACTTTGCTAATAGTAGTAATAAGCAGAGAAACATGTAGTCAGAAAAAGTGGACATGACCCTCAGATGATACTAATAAATACTATATAAAACATTAATAAAAGAAAAAAAAATTACTTGCTGGAGAAGAGCAACAATTCAGGCAGTGTCGGACCCAAGCAATATTTCTCATAAGACTCACGTGTGAAGAAACAGCTTCTGCCATTGCAAGGTTCAATATCCCTGCAGAGAAAAGACATTGATAGTGTATATAACATACAAGGGTCTGAAAGCGCTATTCTAATTTACAGGACTAAAGCTACCCCAGCTATTGATGTCACTTACTTATGTTTAACTTACTTATAGACTTATGGGGTATATTACATCAGTATCCCCCATGCGTTCATTCGAAGCGCTGGGATTGCATTTTGAAAAACACATTTTCATCTAATAGGGGCAAATCTCCTTTTTCATATGAATGTAAAATTGTGTTTGTAGGCGCCAGGAAACCAGAGATATTCACATTTAAAGTGACAATTTCAGGAGCAATTTCTATACACTATCTCTCAAAAGTTTGGGGTCACCCAGACAGCTTTGTTTTCCATGAAAACTCATACTTTCACTTTTCATATGAGTTGCAAAATGAATAGAAAATATATTCCAGACTTTAACAAGGTTTGAATTTTTTTTTTTATTCTTTTGAAAACTTTGCTTCATCCTGGTTTTGTCTCTTTCGTACAGCGTTGGGAATTGGTCAGTTGGGAATCTGCTCCTTCTGGAATACATATACTGGTTTGGCTTAATCCCACATCATGTTATTAGGCTTCTTGTAAGCCATGCTTAGGACGTTGTCACACAGGACGTTTTGACTCTGTTTGCAAACGCAGAGCAAACCGCACCCATCGGGGCAGGCCCGCGGCCCGATCGCATCAGTGTTTCTATGGAAACGTCTACGATCGGGAACGAGCCAGTGGTGTTGTGGATTGCTTTAATGCAAAACACGGCAGCTCGGTCCCGATCGCAGGCTTTTCCATATAAACGCCAATGTGATCAGGCAGCAGCCCGCCCCGATGGGTGCAGTTTGGTCTGCGTTTGCAAGCGGAAACACAGTCAAAACATCCCGTGTGACAGCACCCTTAATGGTAAGGGGCCGCCTTTCACTGTAGCCAAAGGAGGTTTGTTTTCCCTAAATAGTTCATGCATGATGTGGAGGTGCTTTAGGACATTGTACTGTTGCAGCATGAACTCCAATCAAGTGATGTCCACAGGGTATGACATGGGGTTGCACAATAAAGTGATTGCCTTCCTTATTCAAAATCCCTTTGACCCTGTAGAAACCTCCCACTTGACCAGCACCGAAGCAACCCCAGACCATCACATGACCTCCAACATGGTTGACAAACGGTGTTAGGCATCTTCCAGCATCTTTTCAGTTGTTCTGCGTCTTACAAATGTTCTTCCATGTGATCCAAACACCTCAAATTTAGATCCGTCCACAACACATTTCTCCAATCTTCCTCTGTCCAATGTCTGTGTTCTTTTCAGTCTACTCTGAAGGCCCGCATCCTGGAGTCGGCTCTTCCCTGTAAAGGTTGACACTAACATTTGGCGGCTACTATTTAATGAAGCTGCCAGCTGATGACCTGTGAGGCGTCGGTTTCTGAAAAAAGAGACGTCCTTTCACCATGAGTAAGGCTTAGGTACAAGCCGAAACGCGTAGGTGGCTCGCCTACATGTTCACTGCACAGATTTTTTAATGTGAGAAGAATAAACGCTATCTTTTATTGGATGTGCCACGTTTTTTGGTTCTAATTTACTTGTCAGGTTGCTTAGTTGTGCAGCAGGGCCTCCCACTTTTCTTTCTACTCTGGTTAGAGCCTCTTTGTGCTCTCCTCTGAAGGGAGTAGTACACACCGTTGTAGGAAATCTTCAGTTTCTTGGCAATTTGTTGCATGAAATGGCCTTCATTTCTATGAACAAGAATAGACTGTAGCGTTTCACTTGAAAGTTATTTTTTTCTGACCATTGTGAAAGTTTCATAAAACAAACAAATGTGATGCTCCAGCAGATCAAAGCAAGGTCAGTTTTTTAGCTTCTCTAACCATCGAAATTGTTTTCAGCTGTGCTAGCATACATGAACAAGGGTTTTCTAAACATCCCTCAGTGTGATGCCATATGTCACATTTTTGGACCGGTTTAGAGCATGCGTTTTGAGTCCGTTTAAAAATGCACGCGTTTTTGAATGTTTGCCATGCGTTTGGTTGCTTTGAACCTGTTTATCTTCATTTCTAGAAGTGTAGGCAGCTTTGAAACCAGAAAGACTAAAACCAGATACATGGTAAACATTCATAAACACATGCATTTAAAAATGGACAATGGAAAATGCGTGCTTTATAACGGTCCAAAAACACGATGTATAGCATCACCCTTAGCGTTCTTACACAGTTAGCAAACACAATGTACAGGCGGTCCTCTACTTAAGGACACCCGACTTAGACGACCCATAGTTACAGACGGACCCCCTCGGCCCACTGTGACCTATGGTGAAGCTATCTGGATGCTTTCCTTTAGTCCCAGACTGCAATGATCAGCTGTAAGGTGTCTGTAATGAAGCTTTATTGATAATCATTGGTCTAATTACAGCAAAAATTTTGAAACTCCAATTGTCACTGGGGCAAAAGAAAAAAATTTGTCTAGAATTTCAATTATAAAATATACAGTTTCGACTTGCATACAAATTCAACTTAAGAACAAACCTCCAGACCCTATCTTGTATGGAACTCGGGGACTACCTGTACCATTAACAGGACGCAGTCCTTTTTCGCTTATGTTTTTTGCTTTTGGAAGGGGAGAGTAATACATTTTTTTATTTTTTGGTTTACAGAGATGTGTTAGGGCTTGTTATCTGCGGTACTTTCTAGTGGCATCATTTAATATTCCATGCAATGTACTGGGAAAAAAAATTCCAAGTGCAGTGAAATTGACAAAAAAAAAACACATTTGAGGCATTTTCTTGTGAGCTCTGTTTTTACAGGTTTTAATCTGCGCTCCAAATGACACTCTCTTTATTTTCTGGGTCGCTATGATCACAGGGATATTTTATATTTATATAGGTTTTAATAGATTTTAAGAAATTTCAATCTTTTGTACATTAAAAATATTTTCCATTTTGCCAAATTCTAAGGTAAGGTGTCATTTTATATGCTGTTGGATCATATTTTATTCAAATATTCAAGGATGGAAAAAGCGGCGTATTATATGTAATCTAGGGAAAGGTGATTAGGGCGATTTAAACTTTTTTACAGTTTTTTTTTTTTTTAATTTTCACCATTATTTCAGATTCTCCAGGGTACTTTAACCCTGCAGGATCTGATTGCTAATACTATATACTGCAATACTACTGTATCTGCTGGCTATTACAGATCATTACACCAGACCATTTAGACTGCAGGCAACAGATCACTGTTCTCTGATGACGCCCAGTGGTAAGTTAGATGCTATGGTCGGGTTCGCCAGTGATCCAAAGTTATAACCCTCTGAAGTGTGGCCATCCTCTGATACCCTGCGGATTTAACATTCCCTTTGCTGCTTATCTTGGTAAACATGTATGTACTTCTCACATCTTACAGTTTTTAGGAAATTACTGAGTCTACGAAATAAAAGGGGTTGTCCAGTTTCAGCAAATAAATGTTATTGTTTGTTTAATGAAAAGTTATACAATATCCCAATATTTCAATTCCACAATTTCTAGCTCTCTACTTGCTGTCATTCTATTTTTGCTCTATGAAATAAAGCTGCTGCGGCCGGTCACTGGGCAGGATTGTGCTGCAGTATGTGGAGAATAATGTCAGAGGATGCAGAGATGTCCCCATTGTACTTATTCTCTGTCCCCTTTGCTCCTGCATACAGCGTATTGTTATGCGCAGCTCTATGCCATGTGAAGGTCTTCTATTACTCCTGTATGTACACTACATTCTGTACACCCAGTCTCCATGATGTAATAACTACTTTCCTCTGTTCTTCCACCTAGACATGACCACAGGACATCTTGCCTCCTGCAGTGTTATCCCACTTCAAGTCCATGTCCCCTGCTGCCTGACATGAGCCCCCGGCACTCACCACTTGAGCTCTCCGCCCGCCTCCATCGCCCCTATGTGTGCGACTACCGCACCACGTGTGTCTCACAACATTGACGTCAACCACTCGCAACAACCTTCATTGCGCAGCCGCAGCACCTCATCCTCAGCCAGACCCGACTGAGACGTGTTCCAGCGCCACCTAGGGGCCACCGTGCTAACTGCACATGGAAAAGTCACTGCAGTATTTATATTGAGCCGATGATTGTAATATAATTCAAATGTCTTTCAGTGTATTTCATAAAATGAGATATTTATTTAAAGTAATTTCAATTTAGTGTTCTTCTACAGTAATGAACGATCTGTGACAGCAAAGCCATAAAAGTGGCAATAAAAGGACAGTTCTCTTTCCCAGTACCTTCATAGAGGCCGTTATGCAGCCTCATCCACCATATGGGTGATGGTACATGTGGCATTTTGAACATGTTTTTGGCCCGTTTTTAAGCAGTCCGTCAAAAAGCGCATGCGTTAAAAACCTCATGCGGTTTTTGACAGGTTTGACCAATTTTCTTAATCAAACTGGTCAAAAACACATGCGTTTACAAAAAAAGGTGCGTTTTTCAAAAATGCATGCTTTTTTTGACGGACTGATTAAAAACGGTCAAAAATAGCGTTCAAAACGCCACGTTGCCATAACACTAATACACCACCAGATTTTAGGATGATTCTTTGCTCACAGCAGTGGTGGATTAGGTGTCCCATGGGCCCCGTCTGTTCACACGACTAGGGCCCTCCCCAACGTCCAAACCACCAGGCGCCTGGATATTAGGACTTAAGTGCTACTCTATATAGTCTATATAGGCTATATCCTCTATATCCTCCACATCCCCTATAAGATCTATATACTCTATATCATCTATGTACCCTATATCCTTAATCATGTATTGTTCATGAAAGTAATTTAATTATGAACTTCAAATTTGCTGTTACTCGTATAGCTCTCTATTTAGGAAAGCATTCCACATTCCCTAACTGCATGAAACCCGCCACCCCGACCACCGTCCAGACCAGATCTCCCAGTCAGTGTAGAGCAGTGATTTTCAACCAGTGTGCCGTGGCACCTGGTCGGGTGTGCCGCAGGGAAAGTTCCCCAAACTATGGTGCCCCCTGTGTTTTGTTTCCCAGAGAAATGTAAAATGAGAAATACTATAGTCATGAGGCTGGAGTACTACAAGTACCAGCTCATATGCTGAGTATATGAGCCTCATGGCCATAGTACTTCTTATTGTACCCCTTTATTTTGCAGTATATGAGCCACATAATAATCAGCACCATATACTAAAACCAGGGAGAAACTGAGAACTGTTGAGGAAGAACTTCGTGTGTGTCTTTCCACCATTCCTGCCAGGATATCCCTTTTGTGTTTATTGAAACAGGCCCAGGTTTCACACTGAGTGAGTAAAATAAATTTAGAATCTATATTATTAACTATATGTATAATATTACTGTTTTAGTGTCATTTTGTGTTATTTTGGTTGGTGGTGTGCCCCAGGATTTTCTAAGTATAAAAAGTGTGCCGCGGCTCAAAAAAGGTTGAAAATCACTGGTGTAGAGGATGTGGATGCTGCCCCCCGGCCTCTGTGCTCTGCAGCTGAACTCCCCCTCATACTGTAAAAACTTGAGTATAAGCCAAGGCTCCTAATTTTACAATGAAAAAAAAACTGGGAGAAGTTATTTTATCAAATATAAGCCCTAGGGTAGAAAATGCAGCCACTACTCTAATAAAAGGTCCAGTAGCCGAAGCACCTTACTAAAGAAATGTCCACAGCACAACCTCCCTTTGATGTAATGTCCACAGCAGAACCCCCTTTAATGTAATGTCCACATCAGAGTCCTCTTTAAAGAAATGTCCACAGCAGAGCCCCCTTTATTGTATTGTTCTCAGCAGAACCCGCTTTAAAGAAATGTCCACAGCAGATGCCTCTTTTAATGAAATGTCCATAGCAGAACCCCCCTTTACAGAAATGTCCACAGCAGAGCCCCCCTTTAATTTTATGTCCTCAGCAGAGCCCCCTTTTAAGAAATGTACACAGCAGATGCCCCCCCTTTTAATTAAATGTCTACTGCAGGGGCCCCCTTTACATGTCTACAGCAGGGTCCCCATTTACAGAATGTCCAAAGCAGAGATTGCCCCTCCCCTATTAATGAAATGTCGAAAGTAGGGCCCTCTTGAAAAAAACCCTCTATACTCACCTTACCAGGTGTGTTTTAAGAAGTTGTCCAGGATTTAAAAAAAAAATGTTATATGGCTGTAGGGGGGAGGATTATATCAAAACAATAATCCACGTGTACTCCCGTTCACCAGTGAAGCTGCCTGTCACTGCTGGTCTGTTTTTAAGCTCATTTTCCTGTTCAGTTGTTGATCTGTAGATGGCCTCACATTTTACTCCAGAATACTTTGGTATACAGAGAAGTTCATCCCTCCACCATCGTATTTGACAGTTAATATAGTGCCCCAAATATATGAAAAATGGTGCAAACTGCCTTGCTGCACTTTGCCTGACCAATGTGCAGGTTGTGCCAGATAATCCAATAGCTAATCTGGTCTGTTTTAGGATGTGACACAGTTGCACCTTTTTTTCTTGGTGCACTTTGCTTCATGTTTTTGATAAATACTCTACAACCAAACTGCATCAGGATTGTGGTTTTATAATTTGTTATAACAAGTAGTTGATAATTTCCATTCCTCATCTGGCAAAAGCCTTGGGCTGATAATTTGCCAATATAACCTCTTGGATGGCACAATTAGGTTGTAGATCTACAGTTGGTAGAGGTTATGTCATAGTTCGTAATGTGAGCTGCAGAGGAAGGTCCCATTTCCAACTATGCCTTTTAACTACCTGTATCTTCGGTGCTATAGATCCCAGAACCACAAGCCTGATGCAATTAAAAAGAGGAAATTCTCATTTTAACAATGATAGTTTGGTGCTATAACGACAAAGATAGGGGCATCTTAAATGATCCTCAACCCTTCAGCCTCTAAAAGCGACGCTTCTCAGATGATTTGCATATGGAGATTTGTTTTTCTATAGGTAAACTTTAAGATATAACACATAAGAGGAAATGCAAGAAAAGAAATGTCATATCATACCCAAGGGTGCTGTAGTTTGGTGGTGTTAAATCTGGTGACCGTGTCCCATTAAGATAGTGGGCTGTGCCCAGTTGCTGTAGGGCCTGAGACTGATGTCCCAATAAAAGAGTGTATTGGACATATTATAAACATGGAAGTGGGATTACAGAAGCCCATAGAAGCAGCACAGCAATATCAAAAATCATATACAGCTGAAACACAAAGATCAATAAGGGTTTTATTAAGAGATGTTCACATCTTTTTAGGTACACCATAGTAATGAATGTTTGTAGACATGTAGGAGTTCTGCTGGAAAAATACTTTAAAGTGTAACTCCGGTGTTATCATTATTTTTATAACATTGGCAAATGTGATTCTTCCTCTAAATTTTTTATTTTTGTGCAGATTATGGTCGGGGTAAGGTGAAGAGAAGAGAGGAGAAGAGGAGACAACTTCTGTTATTCACATGCCGGCTCTTTGTGACCGCTCGTTCTTGAACAACTCATCACTACTCTGCAGATCAGGAGATAAATCAGTAAAGCCAGGATACACAGCTAGGGAGAAACCAGGCTAAACTTGCAGGATAGCAAAGAAACTGCTGCACGTAGGTAACCAAGATAATAGACAAAGTTGTTCTACATCCCAAGATCTATTGATTTGTGATTTTTTTTTGGGAGTCACACTTTAATTTAGGTAATAAATCTTAATAGGTTCTGTCATAGATGTCTTTTATAAGATCTATAAATATCTATGGTATAATACAACATATGCTGTCTATTCCGTCTCCTCAAATCTTCCAAATGGTATCCAAGAAGAGAAGCCAACACAAAATAACACAGACACACATAGGAATTAGCTCCTGATTAAATTTATTGCAGAATAATTTACAGTTTGATTGTATTTAGAGAAGAATACCCTGGACTCAGTGTCTGATACAGATACCTGCCAGATAGGTGCAGAGTTTTGTTATATATATATATTTATAAATATATATTTATGTATATATTTATATAGTCAGCCAAAAATGAACAGACCCAAAAAACTGGGATCTTAATTTTGATCACATATTATGTACCATAAGCTAGCACCACACAGGAAAAACACAAAAAGAGTTAACAGATCAGGCTCCACCAAGCCTATAACAGAGAGTATACCTAATGTCATTTAACAGCATATAGTGATATTGATACCTTCTTTATTTGCCGAGGATGCCTGCAAAGTTTAGCTGACAAACATCTCACAGAAAGCGAGTCAAACAAAGGTATAGTGTCACTGAGTAGAAACATATAATGTATAGATACAAAGAGCCTGTATATTGCCAGAGTACAGATTGCATGTATATTCATTGCACTGCATGTTATTAGGCCTTGATTTTCAGCACATGGCTTTAACTTATTTAAAATATAGGCATAGATCTTTGCTATTACATATATTCTTTGTAGAAAAAGTTGTATGTATTATCAGCCTAACTTTGTAGTATAAAAATGTCCACAAATATGGCCTAACATTTGGTCAATTCACTCCTCAGTGGGTGGATTACAACGAGCTGTGCTATGGTCAGTAGTTATCCGCTGGGTTATTAAACTGGTCACACTAAATCGGGCAAAGGACAGCGTTCATTCAAGTATATCATTATGTAATATGATAATATGGGACACCTTATTAGTCTTAGTCTTAGTCTGGGACACCCACAGATTGCAATAACATATTGGCTGTGGTGCTCTACCTAGCCCTGCACTTCTTCAGTTTCTTTCTGAGAATTCCATTTTCTCCAAGCTATGCCTCTCCAAATGACATCTATGGAAACGTACTGCACATTACCATGATAGTAACAAAGGGAGTGCAAGAAGCAATGGAAATATCAGAGTAGGACCAAAGAGAAAGTGCTTGAAATAGCTCTGGCACCTTCATTATAAGGATTGGAGGGGCTGCTAGGCTCCAGTTATTCAGTATTAATGACAATACAGATAAAGATGTAACTTCTCCTATAGTACTTGGTCACATCTGTTAAAAGTGCCATAACTATGGGTATTGGAGGCTTCTCTAGGTATCCTAAAGATGTAATGCTAGGTAAAAAAAAACTAGGATTGTCTATTAATTGGACAACAATCTCAACGTGCAAATACGGTCCTTTTATTTAGCCAGTGGAAGTCATCACCTAGCCACAAGTAGCTGGATGCTGGTGATCTCAGCCATCTCTAGTGTGAAAAAGATGGCAGCCAGTTTGATTATAGGAAAATCAGTAAAAGGCAGACACTCATAGGCTAAAATTGCAAGTCATAAGCCTTTTCTCGTGTAGTGGTTCAGTAATGTGAATGTAATAGAAATTCTGCAGGCATCAATAGCCGGCAAATGCATTAAAACACAAAATAGGGGGCGTCAAAACACTGAAAACTAAGCGTTTTTTGCTCCTGAGCCAGTGCAGGTGCAGAATATCTGGTCAGACTGACTTGTTTGGGCATTCAGACCTATCTGGCACAGCTCTGAAGTAATAGTAACTTGCTAATATTATAGGGTAGAAGGGTCATTTCTATGTTATCATCATGCCTGTGACCTCTCTACTACTTCTTACAGACTAATTAGGCTAAGTGTTTATCTTATATTTGGTCCTTAATACTTCTAGGGTAGAGGAATGGATTCCAGGTGTAGAAAAATCAATGTCATGTATTGTGTAAAATGAGATAATAGAATATCCACTATACAGCCTCAGTGAAATTGGATGGAAACACATGATACCCCCCTATGATCTGTACTCATCTGTCCAGTTTCTAAAACAAATGCTAGAAAATAAAATACATTAGTTTTTCACAATACTAATACCCTCTAAAACATCTAAAACAGAAAGTTCATATTGACACAAAGCGCAGAAGAGATTTGAACATGCCGGTGTATTTTCAAGAGATAAAGACAATGTAGGTTTATTGCTTCGACATTCAGTTATTTATGGCTGGATAACCTCTCAGAGTGGATTTCTTGTATCCGCATCTATAGTTTGATATACTTGAAGACATAAAATGGGTTTGCAGAAAGTATGAAAAACTTAATAAACGGCAAAACAATAAAATTCAAACTATCTATAATGTTAACACTGCAATTATCAATATGTTTCAGTGGCTTTATAAGATGGTGCTACATTCCAGTCAGAACAGGGAGATGTAACCAAAATGAATCTGTCACTTTATTTTAATTCTCTGTGTGTGTCATAAATATAAAGTACCACAAATATTCTGGACTCGACATTTTAAGAGCAGACTCTGAACTTTACACCTGTAAAATGGCTTATAACTAATTTTGTACCCAATGTTGAAGGAGTTCCCATAAACATAAATATTCATAAGCAAGCTTTAGTACAGGTCATGAATATCAGATCAGTGTGGGTTGGATTTCTCTCATCCCCACTGATTGGCAGTATAATGGCGCCCGTAGTCTATGGAGATGCTTGGTATTTACAATATCAATCACTTGAATAGGACCGAGCTCTGAAAAGAGCAAGGACCCTTCTTGGTAGGTGTGGGGGCTGTAAGTTATACCCTTATTTTAGTTTCCTATTTTAAAAATAGGTCAATATTGAAGTTCCAGAAAACCCCTTTTTGACATTTATATCAGCCCTGTGATTTTTTAGAATTGATGGGCCATCAAAAATGTGACCTGCTGTCATATACATGACAGGAGAGTACATAACATTGGATATATTTTTAATTAAAAATAATGACAAACTCTGGAATATCTGATGTTGTATTTATACTTGCTAGGTAACCCCATCAATGTACATCAAATATATGTGATCTTCATACAGAAACCTAAATGATATAGTGTACCTCATTGATTGTAAGCTGTTGGGAGCAGGGCCCTCCTTCCTATTGTATCATATGTTATTACTCTGTTATGTCTTATTTGGTTTGTATTTGTACCCCATGGCCTGTAAAGCTCTGCAGAACATGATGTTGCCATGTATGTAAAGATTTCTTGTAATTTATTTTGTTGTTTTCATACATACTTCAGAGCCTAAACTATGAATATAAATGCTGCTTTTGAAGTCTTGTCAATGCCTATTCACCAGTATTAATCTCAAGATTATTAAAAGAGATACAGAGCAATAGCTACATATTTCTACAAAAAATCTATTGAACAAAGCTCAGCTCTGGTATTAACATACAACATCAGATATTGAGTAATTGTTTTGTCATAAGGCATATGTTCCATATGCAACATATGCTATTTATGACTGTCATATATCTATTGTAAACAACAGATCAAATAACAGGGGTACTGCAAGAGTCATGTAATTTTGGTCAGAAATGATCACCATCTACAGCAATATGCATGATACCTCCATGGGTGGATAAGCAGTTCCTGGGCCGGGCTGGTACCATGTCATTGGGTAAAATCATTAATAGTCATCGGTGACTACTGATGTCCAAACACATTAGACTGTGAAAAGATCCTGCAACTTACAGAAGGATCTGCTGAGATAACAAAAATATGCATGGATATTTTACAGTGTATTTAAAATAATGTAAATTGTATCCACCACTACATATGCATTTACATAAGGAATATGATAGAGAATGCCCTCCGGCACCAACAGAAATAATAGTAGTCAATGTAGGACCAGCCACATAAAATCAAGATTTATTATAAGCGCCTTGACGGCAATCAGATAAATACTATATATGGTGGATAAAGCTTCTAGTTTAGCTTGTTTTCTAGAGTTTATATAGTTCTGCCATCTGTTTAAATGATCTGAACATTATCTTTAAATAAAAGAAGTAATCTGTCCATTAACACTGCCAAGATGTAGGACTACATCTGTCCGGACAACATCCAGGGTAGAACTTTCAATGGTGTAATGAAGGATCACCAACATTTGTTTTCCCTTTACAAAAAAAAGTTTAATTGTAGGATCATGACTGCCCCTTTCTGATATCTTCTCCAATGTGACAGCCTAGCGAGATGGATGAGTAATTCCCTGAGGGAGCAAGGTGTATTTATATATCTTACATATTCTATATACATATTGCACATTAGAAGGAATGGGGAAAAGTGCAAACAAAAGTGTACGTAATAAACTATTACAGAAGGATTCATGGAATGTCGAAAAACAATTACAATTCATAAAACAGGAATAATGCAAAATGAATATGCCACAATTCATAGCAAGGAAGAGTAGACTCCTGAGTGGGCAGTATTCTCACACCACAATGCCAGGTCTACACTATGTAGGTGGGTGATGTCTGAATGTATTGGAGTTAATGATTTGATATTGATGTATATAGTCTACAGGTATGTAGGAAAATGTGATCCACATAGATATAAAAAAAACCTAAAGCTGCAATAGAATATGCTTTTTATCATGTCTACACAATTAAGACAGGTAACTAGTTATATTGTGATTTACAATGTATTCAGCAGGGGCGTAACTTGAGGGGGTGCAGAGGATGTGATCGCAACCGGGCCCAAGAGGCTTTGGGGGCGGAAGGGAGGAGATTGTTTTGTATGTTTGTGTGAAACACTGAAAATAAAGAAATATCTGATTAAAAAAAAAATAATACAAATTTAGAGACCTCTCTGTTAAGAAGTCAGGATAAAATGCCTTAAGTTTATACTGGAATTCTGATAATGTTTGCACTCATTCCTTGTATTTATTGCAGCATATCCATTACGGCACATTAACCAAAACATTAACACTATTATAACAATATCTGAGCACAACTAAATGACATTTGGCTATGGCACATTTAAGAAACGTTTACATTTTTTTTTTGCTAGGTTTTTTTGCATTTTTTTTTTTACCAGAGACAGTTCTTGAAAATACAAATTTTAACTTTTGAATGTTTTTTTTTCCTTATAAAATTTTTACAATAATGGTTTAGTTTGTAACTTTTTCACATTACAAAAAAATCTGTTTATTCTTATTATGACCGCTAAACAAATCACATTTTTATTGCAGGAATAGTTCAAGTGCCTTTAAATATTTATACAAGGGTTAAAAAAATAGACTTTTCTTTAATTATTATGCTTTCTAAAGTGGTCCAGGCTTTGTATTAAATATTGTAATATTATCCCCACCCCCACTTTAATTATACGCATCTGAACACTTAAAGCAGCCAGAACACACACACAGACACACAACTGCAAGATTGAAGTGGACTGTTTGGGATTGTACAATCAACATTGAAGACATCAGCCATTGCATCAACTTTGTGTCATTGTATCACAAAGTAAAAACCTCATAGAAAACTAGTGGTAGATTAATTATCAATGGTTTCATGGCAACACTGTCTAAGGCTACATTCACACAGATGTTACGCGCCGTACCGTAGGGATATATGGTGCACAGCGCCATATGCCGAGAAAAGGTAGGACATGTCCTATCTTTTCACTGCTCCTTTGCGGTGCTGCGCGCCCATTGCCGGCCTATGGGGGACATATATGCGACGTATATACGTTCCCCGAACTGCATTGTGAATGAGGCCTAAGGCAGAGAAATCGGCAATCTTTCCTGGATCCCAAATTCCCATCACGAGTGATGGGACCCAAGAAACAAGTGGCTGTCAAAACGTGTTTTTTTTAAAGATAAAAATCTTTCTTTTAATAAAAACTGACCAGATATTTTGAGCACAATCTCACTTTTAATTTATACAATTTCACTAGCCATTTACTAACCATTTCCAAATTCTACAGCACCAACAGAATAAACTCTGCTTCTACCTTTTCAGCTTTATTGTGTAGCCTTAAAAAGAGCCAGCAGAGTCATCATTTTAGTTTTAAAGGGAGGGTCATTAATGCTACAATCTTCATTACATAAATGCTACACTTACGAAAGATGTGTGTATGGGGAAAGCTGTTTAAATACAATTATTATAAAAGTATTTTTTGAAAAATTTACGAACGCCTACACTGGAAAATAAAGAAATACGCTAGAAATATACTTTCTGGCAACCATATTAGCAACAACATTTGAGAAAACTTTGAAGAGCAGTAAAACTTATCCCTAAAGAAATGGCCAGTCTCTTAGAGAATATCTTATAGGAAGAGTTGGACCCAGATGACATCCCCATTAGTTCTTCAGTTATTGGGAACCAAAACCAGGAGTTGTCGAACACAGAAAACTGGGAGAAGTCTTTCCATTATACCTCACATCTGTGTAGTCGCTGGAAGGACTTGCATCTGTTTTACGCTCAAACACTCCTGGTTTTGCTTAAAAATAACACAAAGAAACAACTAAAGACCTATTGGAAAAGGGGTTTTCCTATAAAACAAGTTAGGCCCTATCCACAGCATTGTGCTCGGCAATCTCCGTCAGCTCCATAGAGAAGAAAGGGGTTGCCAGCCAATGTGTGATTGGCTGCTCAGCTCATCTCAGGGAGTGACCAGTGGTCCGATAGTCCCACACCAGTCAGTGATATAGGCTTGCTTTGTGGGAAACCCCCTTTAAGGGTTGTCACATATTAGATAGCCTCTTACCGTGTGCAGAGTGTATGAAGACCAGTGTGAAAAACCTTAGGTTCCTAGGTAATGTGGCTCAAAAACTATCCCAAATCATCTTTCGACACCATTGTAATTGTTAGTTCCTTCTGGCAACTCTTTACAGTTTCTCCTAACTCTGTAACAGTTCTTGTAGTCTGGCCGGCAGACAGGGGATCCTTGAATCATATTTATGTATATGCAATGTGTGCAGTCCGAGGGGACTGACCAACATATGGGTCAGTTTTGACATGTTCCACATGTTTGTGTGCAGCCAGCTTAAGGGTGAACTTAATTTTTCACACATTGCTCCTGTATTTTAGTCCAACTTTTTAAATAAATTATATGTATTTCAGTGTAAATATTTTTACAATAAATATAAACATGTAAATTCAGCAAACTCAATGGTTGTTTGGCTGTGCTTGTCTTTTTATGATACTTGTGATCATTAGCCTAAACTGAAAGACAATCTGTTGAGATGATATTTACCTAATGTGTATAACCAGATGTATACATATACCCTAAAAATCAAAGCATGAAAATTTTAATAAATATCACAGTATAAATAACAAAAGTTCCTGGTAGTGGTAGTCTTCTATTCTTCTGAAATTGGTTATTCTCTGGTAAGAAGACATTGAGGGAAATTTATTAAAAGTTAGGCCTCAAGCACACGACAGTGTGAGTAGGCTGTGAACTGGCTGCACAAACTGCCCCCACAGAGGCCTCTGGTGCACGGACACAGTGTGGTGAGCACCCCATGTCTCACCGCACCAAGAGGCCCTATACCTAATATTCTAGTGAATTTTCTCACATTTTCTGGTGGAAACTTTAGTAAATTTCGACGGGCCGTGGCGTTCAGGTTGCTTTGGTGAAGTGTAAACAGGGTCAGGTAATAAGAACATTTGCATTTTTAATGTAAAATGTATAAGAATTGATCCCGCGCATTAAAGAACAGAATACAACGTAATTTTTAATGACTGACACTATGTTGGAGTCTAAGCTGGCCTTCCTTGGAGTTTGTCATATAATCTGATAAAAAGGAAAGCTATATTTTTGTTTCTCACTTCTATGTTGCAAATGTTGATCCAATTCATAGCTAATCAATGGCATTAACATGGATTTGCTTTGGTGACGTCTAGTCAATGACTAGTGATTGTCTAGTCAAAGTTAATGTCGGAATGTCTAGGTTTAGCAGAAGGTTCAAAAATCTACATGGTGTATTTTACCTCTGCATCATAAAAACAGATTTGTCTTATACTAAATGAGCTGCGATAGGCTGCTAGTCCATATTTGTTTCTGGCAACCACATGAATTTTGCTGTGAAAAAAGTAATTTTCATTATTTTACAAGGGTCTGCGACACAATGAGACATAGAGAATGAATGGCAGATGTGCTTTGTCCATACCATTGCAGTGCTTCATACCAATTGTTTCCCTATGTATTCAAACAGCTGGCTGGTCACACATCCCATTGTCATGACTCAGGGCCTACTTTTAACCCTGTCAGTACCATCATTGTGGGAATCGTAAACAGTTTTTGGACCAGCCTTAAATAAATCCCTCTCAAAAAAAAAAAAAAAAAACAGCAGCAGTAACCGCTCCACACACTCCCAAAAATCTATTGCTTTTTCACTAAGTCTCGACTTCCTGATATACACATGAAAATACAAATTAAAATGAAAAAAGTAAAGGAGGAAAACAAACAATAACAAAAACACAATTCACTAAACAAAGGGAGAAGAGCAGTAGGAATTAGTAAAAAGGTGCAAAACAAAAAAAAGTGCCATATTGAAACAGATCAGAAGAAGCCTAGAACCGGCCCCCACACTTAAACAATATTTCTTTAGCCATATAAATGTTCATGCCCAAGTACCCTGTAATACATATATTTATATATAAATATTACTTTGCTTGTATTGCTAGAGACCCCATGAGTCTCATGGTTAAAAATGCAGGTGTGGTTCTCTTACCAGCCTGCCTTGTGATTGGTCCTTAAACTCTCTCCAAAACATCCTGTAAACAATATCCCTGGGGATGAGAGGTCAAGGACAAATGTCTCTGCATGTCACCCCTCTCCCTCTCCTCCAGTACCCAGATTTGCGTAAAGTGTCTTGGTTCCTCTTTCTCATGTTCACATACACGAGTGTGCGCACGACTCATGAAACTTGTGTATTTCAGATGTTGTCGTAGACTCTTCTATCCCTCTAGTTGCATGGCTGGCTCGTATTCAGAGGTAAAAAGTTCCTTGTAGAGGGGAGGGAAGTGATGTCTCACAATGTCTGGATATATTGCTTTAAACGCCATGAGTTTCTCTGCGTGACGCCCACACAATGCACGCAGGGTGGAGACTTTGCATATTAACTGGAAAAAACCCAACAACATAGCTTTTATTATACATGAAACAATATCAACCCCTGGAGTTTAATTATACAAAAGCATAAACCTACCAGACAACATAAATTGCCTAATTACTTTCTGTGCAGGTTAGCCTTATATCACCCATGCTGACACACTGCGTCTATTATCAGCTTATTAGAAGCTTTACTCTTCAGTGTTATGTGGAGTAAATGTATATGATGTTATAAAACAGAGCTACCCCAGGTTATGGCATAGAACAGATTGCCTGTTGTTTCATCTCATGTTTGAAGCTCACCTTGGTTAGGATTCCATCCTCACGATGGTTCTTTTGAAGAACATGCTGCAGTGTGAGTTGGATCTTCTGCTGGAGCTTCTCAATCTTCAATTTCTCCTGCAGCCATGAGCGATCTAATAAAATATTATATATTCAATATTTGGAATTTTTTTGGTAAATCCTTAAATTAGAAGAGCGTCATTTATTGCAGTTTAATTCCATTTCATAGGAAAATTAATAAATGTGGATCTCAAAGTCAGAAAGGCAGTACAAGGTCAACTAGGGCTACAGTTGTTTTTCCATATATTTCCATGAACAGAAGAATAAAAAAAATGTAAAAACAGTGGCAGACCCCTCACACAATTACAGAAAAATGAAGCATGCTTTGCTATTTAGCCAATGATTTCTAATCTAATCAGCAATACAGGATCCTTGTGGAGTCCCCTATACAGATGTGAACCTTATAGTCTTCAACATTTTGAAGTGGTTGTCCTGGCTTTTAAAAAAATTATATAAGGCTTGGTATAAAGATCTTAATGTCACCTCCCCTGGTGGTCCTGTTCATCTGTGGCTGTGTCCACCACAGGCACTCCTGTCCTGACCGCAGTATCAGTTTCAATGTGTAGCAGGTGTGTTGCTGTGGTCAGGACAGAAGCACCGGCCTTTGTAATCAAACAGAGGCCCAGCTGTGGTATAACGGGAGCACCGGAGGAGGCAAGTAGAAGATTTTTATTGTTTTTTTTAGCTCCCTACAAGCCCTTTTTTAAAAGCGCAGACAACCCCTTTAAGCAGCAGGGTTATATCAAGACACAGTTCTGATCAGTTCAGATGATATGCTGATAGTGTCCAGAATGTAAATTCTCTTACTGTATACATCAAGTGTATAGTTATATGTAACCCACTGATTTTTGAAAGGCAAGTCTTGGCATGGAAGGACCACGTGTAAAATAAAAACAAAGGTATAAGTGGCATGTGTGAGTCTAACCCTACTCAAAATAGTTTGGGTAGGTGGATAATTGTAACATGTTACCTATGAGAAAGAGCAGAAACATGGCACAGAGAAACCGATCTACTTAATGAAGTAAATTACAAAGTTTACTAATCACTTGCTCTATTCATTATTGAAATAAAAAAATAAGTTTGCTTTGAAGGTTACACTGATTTATATGTTATTGCCGTGTTTATTCATCAATCATATTCAGCCTTCAGTGTACATCTAGTTCAGACCAACGAGCATGCTTCCTACTTACCTCCCGACATGAGCACAAAGGCAGAGAATAGAGCAATTTCATCCTCTGTTAAGTGCAGCGCACATAGGCTCTTCCCAAACTCAAACACAAAGCTCATAAAGTCTTCACAACCTACATGGAAGAGAGGGAGAAAGGTTCCAATCAATTATTTGTACAGTACAGTAGGTACTTTCATTTTTACAGATCAGAAAAAAAGTTACTTAAGGTCTTATACATCAGGTATTACTGTATCAGTCTATCACCCCTTTTTCAAAGATTGTAAGCTCTTACATTCAGGGATAATACTCCTATTGTTGAACAATAATTTATTTACATGTTAAATATCTGATTTTGTGTGCTCTGGTGTTCTATGATTAGTAATATACAAATATGGTTGTCCTAAAGCTCTAAAATGTATAAAGGGAGGGAAAAACCATATAAAGAGTAATGTTGTAAACCCACATAACCTATAATTTGCACCCTTCAAGTTCTGATTTGGAACACCTCTATAAACATTAGAAGGTCGACTGCTCTAGCTGAAATTAGTTGGGGTAACTTTCATTTAATGTACATGGACACCTCTATACACACAAAAGGACAGTTAACATCTATATATAGCTCACTTTATTATCAGGAAAGGTCCTTTCAGATTTCATTAGCACCAATGTACACAAGTTATCCAGTGTTCATTTAAAGGACTACTGTACAATCTTATAGAAACTTTATAGGTAACAAACGTTTATGGTACTGACATAAAAGTTCTGTCCTCACAGAGTTTGTCAATATGTTAAACCCTGATAAGTGACTAATGATGATGTATAAAAGATGTAATTGGGAACAAGCGCCTCTGAAATGGTAAGTGGCCATCACCTGCCGTTACATTGACTGCTACTTGGTAACTTGGTATCAGACATTGAATCACTAACCGCTCATTGGGCACTGAATCATCCCAAAGCACATGAATATTCCAAGTATGTGAAGAAGCAAGGGACAGCATGTACTGAAGTACTACCGCACAGCAATGTGAGGTATGACTACTGTAGAGAATTATGTAATGTAGTGTGCGTGGTACAATATGCAATGCAAGCTTAATGGTCAGTAGGTTATGTCACTTTTACAGCCAATGTGGCAATATTCTACTGTGTGAGCTGTATGGAACTTGGATTGTCTAGTTAAGAAACTTACCTAAAGCCTTGAAGACCTCTATGCCTGCATATTTGCCATCAAAATACACCGTGTTATTTTGAGAATCAAAGGCACGACACATTCTGATGAAAACAACTTCCAATGAGCCTGGAATAGTAAAAAAAAATACAAAAATAATTACACATTGTAGATTTTTTTTTCATAAAAAATACATGCAGTATTTACACCAATGCTCTCTGTATACAGGCGTAACTAAAATCTTCTTGGCCCCAATAAAAATATGCACAGGGATCTTAACTATAATGTATTATTAATAGCGAGTCTACTCATATGGGGACCACCTCTACAATACTTTCCCTTCAAGCTTTTCTCCTTACATATACAAACCTGCTTTCAGCAGTACTATCTGGTCATTCTGACACAGCTCCATGAATCCATCAATGCGTTTGGCAAATTCAACCACATACTGTATGGCCTCTGTGACCTTTACTGCACAAAGCTGCCACATAACCTCCCGTTGCTGTATGAGGAAACAAAAAGCAAAAGTTAATGGGATTTGGAGTTCAGGGTTACATTTCAGTAAATTGGTTGTCATACTATTCCTATTCCAATGGGGGGCATCAGTGTCCAAGAAACTGGTTAAACTCAACTGAAATGATGAAATGATGCTTCCGCACAGTCGAGGCTTCCGCACAGCAAGAGTCATATTTGGTATGCAGTAGTATCGAGAAAAAAGTCAGAGAAAGATAGATATGTACTATAATGCTATTGAAATCTTTCAAATATGACAAAAAAAAATAAGACTAACTTGTGGTCCAAACAAACTTAAAGGGCACATTTTTGTCAGTAGACGGGGGGGGATAAGTGACTAATTGGGGGTCTGACTGGCCGTTTAAAATTTGAAGCAGAGGGCCAAAGCTCTCCTGTAGTGCCCCATATGGAGTGGAGGGCAGGTGATTGTATGTTCAACCCGAGCACCAATTACTTCTATGGGACTATAGTATAGCCATCCAGGACGTTCCATAGCAATGAATGATGCACGGGTTGAGATCGAGCTGCACATCAGGGAACCTTGAGGTTGTGCTCATATATTACATTTGAAATTCAGTTCAAAGGCAGCAGGGATGAGCTTGGCCCAAATGTATATGTGTTTACATTGAAATGCTTGCTATCGGGAATGGGGACCAAGTATATTGGAATGTTTCCTGGCGAAACACATGGTGCTCATTACTTATCAAACGCATTTCTGTATAGACGCATATGCATTTGGGCCAAACGCCTTCTAATCGGTTTTTGAATCACGTTTTAAAACGCAATGGGGACGATGTATTAATTTGTCAGTTTTTAGACCAGAGTTAAACTAGACAGATCACTGCCGCGCCAAATGAATCACTGTGTCTGATGCTGGATGATTAATCGAGTGCCATATAAGACTGGAAAGTCGTACTTTGCACCTCCCATTAGTTGGTCTAGTTTGCTGCACCACAATATTAAATTTTCTAGTGCACAAACTGACTGTCTTCTCTCCGGTCACGCTCTCTGGTTATCAAGGACACACCCCTTTTTCGGAAGAGTCGGAAAACTGCCTAAAAATGGTCTAGGGGCAAATTACTCCAATTTTTCTGACAAAGACATACTGATACATCTCCCTTAATGTGTGTACACAGGCTTAGCCCTCCTGTTCTCCTGACCTTCAGTTTTCCTTACAAGCAGTTAGAGCCTCAGCCACCTTTGAACAGTAAAAGTATCTAAAATGTCAAACACTTGACTGCTTAACTCTTTGCTTGCCCATTGTCTACACTTTGTACCTTTGCAGAAGAGCTAAAAGTTTGAAGTGTTTGGATAGGATAAATGCATTGCTATAGGAATCCTGTGCCCTGGCTGCAATGGTTGCAATGTGGAGCGTTTTCAATATAGAGCACAGCAAGTGCTAAAAGTATGTTCACACCAAGTTTTTTGAGTAACATTTTGGTCCAAAAATCTATGCAATAACAGCAAAACAAAAGCCTCACTGTCTTCAATGGGAGCCATTTGGCTGCTTTCCAGAGTAGCAGGTTCAGAGCACTACCCTATCTTACCATGCGTCAGTGTCAAAAATATTTTGCTTGAAAAAGCGGTGGGTGGCCACAAACTGTTAAAGGAAATCAACTACTCAAAAAAAAACCCAAAAATCTAGAAATACTCACCTACTCACCCTTTCATCTTGATCCAGAAACTCTCCATCATTAGTCTTGACACGCCAGGCTCACCTAGAAAAGAAAGTTTTAATTTGCAGCACGGGACAAGATGTCCGACTCTTTTGGCTGCAAATTATACACACCCCTGCACCTCCCTCTCCCATGCCTGAGGAGATGTCACGCAAGAGGGGTGAATTCACACGCCTCTTGCTTGCAGTCACCTCGTTTTCCCATGCTCCCAATATGGGAGAGGGAGGTGCGCATAATTAGCAGCCTAGAGCGCCGGACATCTTTTCCCCACGCTCCGTGCTGCCCATCATAACTTTTTTTTAGGCGATACTGGCGTGTCAAGACTAGCGAAGGACAGCGCCGGGATCAACATCAAGAAGAGCGGAGGTGAGTATTTTAGGAATTCTGCCTCAAAATCAGGACAAAAAAAAATTCATGTGAATGTCCACAATTACTACTGTAACACCCTATCATGTCTATGATAATGATACATCTCCCATTGAGTCCTTCTATATGGGATGTTTATATTAAACATAGACATCCTTTATTTTGCCCACCTTGCTCTGGTAACTTTCAATCTCTTCTTGGAGAAAGGTCTGCCATGTTATCTGCTGCAGCTCCTCGCGTAAATACTGGCAGGTTTCCATGTGAGACTTAGAGATGTTCTGAGCAAGATGTTCTGACAATGACAAAGAAAAGGAGTGAGAACATCTAAATGACAAGCACGACTTCCTCTAAACTGTGACCTTTGAAAGGACACAAGCTTAATGTCAGATGAAACGCAATGACTTACTGCATGGACGCATTTTTAGACTAGCTAATTTGACATCACTTCAATACATTATCAGAGTTATTATTCTATATAATGTATTATTTAACAAATATTTGATACAGATTGACATAAATAGGTAAAAAAAGAAATGGAATTTGATTAGTGAAATCCTTATATATATCCATCCCTGGCTCAAAAACATTTCATACAACAAGCAGCTTTTGCAAAGGACATTTATAATTCAGATTCCAATATTTCTTACTTTTCCAACTTACCAAGTTCTGCCATAGATACAGTTGGGGAAGTCTCTCCATTAGTAAAAGAGCAGTAGGGAAAGAAGGACGATGGTGGTGTGTAGTCACAAAGTGGCTCTGGTTTGATGCCATTCACGTCCAAGCCGGACTGGTCTGGAGATGGCTGGATATCTAAGTAAAAGCTGCTCACTGCCGTCTCGTTCTTGCCTTCGTCTGGAGTGTGCTCTTCCATGTAACTCCCCAGGTCATCCCGTAAATCTGTCAGCCCATTAGGAGTCAGGCCGTATCCTGCAGGAGTTAGTGGTTCTGCCTCTCCTGGCTGCTGCTGGTGGTCACGTTGTTGTTGCATGCGATGTTTCTGCACCTCAGCATATAAACTATCCCTCTGCTTCTTGGACATGCGGCCAAACTTTACAGCTATAGAAACATAAAAGTATATGAATACAATTGCGATACTGAAGTTAATTTGAACTCATACAGGTTTCACAAGTCTGGCTTTGACCCTCTGTTTCTTTCTTGGCTTTTCTGTCCATCAAATGTTTCTTAGTGATTTTTCCTTAATGATACAAAAGTTTGGTCTTTAGTGAATTTGAAACTTTTTAAAACAGAAGTGGCAAAGAGTCTCCAAAAGTTGGAATCTGTGCTAAGTTAATTTCTATGCCTGGTCAAGGGCAGCCTTCACCATGAAAAGTCTCAAAAATTAAAAGAAAAGGGCAAGCCAAAAGTTTAAAACATGTGCCCCATGGTATTCTAAGTGTTTAAAGATCTAAGAAGCTCAAACAGATGGATAATTTTAATGCTTCAAATGTAAAATATGAATTTAAAAATAAAAAACATAAATTTTTCAAGGGAACCTTCCACCATACAAATGTATTTCAGTCAGTAGGAAGCATGTTGTAGTGCAGGAGGAGCGGTGTATATCGATAATGCAACACCTAAGATGCTGGCCAGATAAAATAAATACCATGAACTCAAAAAACCCTCTACAGGAGTGGGAAAAGGAAGCAATTATATCAGCATCTATAAGATGCAGATACTATTTCTTGCAAGAGGTATAGCAGACAAAAATGCTGCTGGAGAGCTGCGACTGAGGTAAGTCAATTTATTTATGTTGTTAAGTGGCACTATAGTACACTGTGACTACTACTAAATTCCGCAGTGAGGGCTGGTGGTGACCACTATATCAATGCCTATACAGGCAGTCCCCGGGTTACATACAAGATAGGGTCTGGAGGTTTGTTCTTAAGTTGAATTTGTATGTAAGTCGAAACTGTATATGTTATAATTGAAGTTCAGGACATTTTTTTTTCTTTTGTCCCAGTGACAATTGGAGTTTCAAAATTTTTGCTGTAATTGGACCAATGATTATCAATAAAGCTTCATTACAGACACCTTACAGCTGATCATTGCAGTCTGGGGCTATAGTAAAGCATCCAGAAAGCTTCACCAGAGGTCACAGTGGGCAGAGGGGTCTGTCTGTAACTATGGGTTGTCTGTAAGTCGGGTGTCCTTAAGTAGGGGACCGCCTGTATTTTAATAAATATTTATGTTTTCAATATTTTGTTGTGAAAGCATTAAAAAGCTAAATTGCAGTAGAGGGCTGTATTATAATCGCCGTGTTCTGTATTTCATAATAAATGTAGGGACGGCTATAATATAATAATAATAATTATTATTATTATTACTATGCTATATTTATTAATGGGGGCTGTATAACAGTTAATTACTATGTGTGTATTTCATAATGAATTTGAAAGGACGGAAGCTATATTATAATGAATTTTTATAATGACATCAGTGGGAGGGGTTTATTTTACTGAAATATTATGCTTGAGATTGCCTAATTAATTTTTTATGGTAGGGTGCCCTATATGCCCTATAATGAAACAAAGGGAACCTTCAGGGTAATTATATTGCCCTGTATGAGCGTAGTTCAAAAAATGAGCATGTGGTATGAAAAAAAAAAAAAAATACTAATTTCTTCCAATATTTTATTGTATTTCTTAGCACTGGGCCATTTTTATATAACCTTTTAATGGTTGATTTGATAACGATGGATAAATGATCACTGTGACCTACCATCACGTGACATGCCCACTGCAAGGCATTTCTGCAGCCGACAGTGTTGACAACGATTCCTGCTTGTCCGATCGATCAAACAATTCTTCTGCCGTGGACACGAATATGTGGCGTTGCTCTGTTGACTTCGTCTAAAGAAACCCTGCAAGGAAAAGCAAAACTAAAGCTCAACTCGATACATATGAAACCACAAAAGTTTGTGCCTATATCTGTCATATGTATGTACATACTGTATGCAAATCCTATCGTACCTTTATCATATGTATACCGTACCTAACACTTGTTGTGCAACTTACTTATGGTCAGCGAGTGGATTCTTGGAGAAATCCTCCCTCTAGTCTGACCAATCACACAAGATCATCTGAATACACAAGGCATGGATAACCCAGGCCTCCCTGCAGTCTACTGACAATTCCTGCTTAATGAATAGACTTCTTCAATTCATTACCATATCCACTTCCACTCCTGTATACACATATGTCTTAATTAGCTGCTCATTGGCTGTTTAATTACAAGAAAGCAGCTGCCAGCTGCCAGGCCTCTCTGTACCAGCGGCCATGCTGAGAAGTCTCCGCTCCGGTGGGTGACAAGGAGACTCTCTGAAAGCTCTGTGATTTATGGCTGGCTGTGGCAGAATCCTCTGGCTCATTAATCTCTCAAATAGGACCAGCAATTAAAACGTAGGCCTTCTTGACGGCTTTCTTCATCTTAACCAACCATAAGGACTAGTAGTCCCAATCTCAATGGTTAGAGACACAGCCAGTCCAAGACTAGAGGTATCGGATATACATCATCCTTGTCAGCCAGTCTCATGTAAATACGCACATGTCAATTAAGGTCGACAAGTTGAGGGCCAGGGGTTATCCATTAACATATAACAGATTTTCACCAAGGCACATTACTAATGCTTGAAAATTTGGAGTTCTGACAATGCTTTTTATCAGCTTTGAACCATGATGGGGGTAGGAAAACATTTGTCCTCAAAGTAAATAGGAAAGTTTTTAAAGAGTATATTTTTCCATTAGTCCCATATGGATAAGCCTCTTGCATTTTGCATTGACATTCAGAGCACAACAATCTAAAATGTTTCAATAACTAGAGCTTGAAGTGCCCCTCTTCAGCACAGGAGCAGGCATCGGAGTGAAAATTGCTGATTTAGATGGTATCTGCTCTGCAGAAATGGGCAAAATGATCAAACCTGTAGAAAAGATAAACGATCTGCCCCACTACAAAAATGAATGATCTAAGCACCATAATTACTATGATAGCGGCTGGTAAATCGGCCAGGAAAATAGCTTTTTCCAGTAAAACCGCTGCCATCCTAGCAAAATATCGGAGTAGTTGGCCAAGTCAATAGATCATCGACATAATGAATTAAAGGGAAAATGGCTGCAAAATCTACATCTATATAATACAAATCCTTCATAAAAAGGTAAAAGGCTGACGGGATCTACGATCTATAGGTGCCGCTATTACAACTACTATGTGAGAGCCTCATCCCCAGCACAACTGATAGAAAGGACTGAGCAGGTCACCATCGTACTAAACTACACATCAATAGCAACATACAAACAATATGAATATCTGCTTATCAGCTTTTACATAACACACCAGAGTCTTCCTCGTTCATTCTATATTAAGGAGCAAGCTCATGTTACATGGATCTGCTCAGTACTCATATACCTCAGTATAAATAGTTCTCATGTCACACTTTCCTTTTTCATCGTATAGGCTAAGTAATATCTAAAGACAGTTCTGCTGACACATCTTCCTACACATCTCCATCTGACTGGCAGCTATGTGCTCTTCTAATCTCTCTCTCATTCTCAAGTAGGCTTTGGTCGGAGAGCGCGGCTGATGGTAGAATGAAATGTGTGGGCAGATGATGTGACACAGGACTTCCTCTACCACAACAGGACAATGTAGACGAATCTCAAAGCGTAGTTTACTAACTTTCAAGGTAGAGGTGTTCAGTTTGCTACAGGTACAACCAACCGCACTTCTCTATGCACTTTTTTTGTGTCCAAAGTGAGTCTCAAAATAAACACATTTGGCACTCTTACTTCTTACATTTACCGTATATACTCGAGTATAAGCCGACCCGAGTATAAGCCGAGACCCCTAATTTTACCACCAAAAACAAGGAAAAACTATTGACTCGAGTATAAACCGAGGGTGGGAAATGCATTGGTCACAGACCCCCCCCCCAGTATATAGCCAACCAGCCCCCTATAGTATACAGCCAGCCCAGCCTGCCCCCAGTAGTATACAGCCTGCCCCACGTAGTATACAGCCTGCCCCACGTAGTATACAGCCTGCCCCACGTAGTATACAGCCTGCCCCACGTAGTATACAGCCTGCCCCACGTAGTATACAGCCTGCCCCACGTAGTATACAGCCTGCCCCACGTAGTATACAGCCTGCCCCACATAGTATACAGCCTGCCCCACATAGTATACAGCCTGCCCCACATAGTATACAGCCTGCCCCACATAGTATACAGCCTGCCCCACATAGTATACAGCCTGCCCCACATAGTATACAGCCTGTCCCACATAGTATACAGCTTGCCCCCAGTGGTATACAGCTTGCCCCCAGTGGTATACAGCTTGCCCCCAGTGGTATACAGCTTGCCCCCAGTGGTATACAGCCTGCCCCCAGTGGTATACAGCCTGCCCCCAGTGGTATACAGCCTGCCCCCAGTGGTATACAGCCTGCCCCCAGTGGTATACAGTCTGCCCCCAGTGGTATACAGTCTGCCCCCAGTGGTATACAGTCTGCCCCCAGTGGTATACAGTCTGCCCCCAGCGGTATACAGCCTGCCCCCAGCATTAAAAAAAAAAAAAACTTATATACTCACCCTCCAGTGGCCCCGATGTGCAGCGCTGCGCCCCCGATGTCCGCGCCGCTTGTCTTCAGGTTTCCGCGCCCGTCTTCTTTCTTCTGCTGGGTGCCGCCATTGCTCTCTCCCGGCCGGCAGTTTATTATTTTTAAAGTATTTTTTACTCTTGAATCGTGTATAAGCCGAGGGGACGTTTTTCAGCACATTTTTTGTGCAGAAAAACTCAGCTTATACACGAGTATATACGGTAGGCAGTTACATTAATAGTAATACACAAAAAAGGTGGGCATTCAAAAAGTAACTTTTCAGAGTGCTGTAGGCATGAAAAAAAGGTGGGACTACAGATACAAATAGACAACACTTTTCCAACTAGAGGTCTAGTCTGATGAATGGATGATCAGGATATAAATGTTACCACCAAGTGCACCTAAGCGGGGTCTGCTGCCCTCTCACTGTAACACATACAGTATTTATGATCTATTAGAAGGACAACTCCTTAGGATAACATCCACCAGGGGTGCACACAGGTTACAACCTGTGGTGTCAGCATACAGTATTAGCACAATGGATGACATTTTAGCTTTGGTTTTAGCTAAAAAGCTATTTTGACCTTTGCAATGCCCAGTTTTGGGTGATTTTGAAGTGGCTGATTGCCAAATTTCCTTTATTTGAGTCCTACAATTTGGACATTTTACTTTTTAATTTTTGGCATGCACTGTTTTTGGAGTAGATACAGTAGAAATTAATCTAAGGGTATGGAAATTACAGTAATGGGGATACTATATTAGCATATTTTTATGTTTTACAATATGGATTGGCACATGGATTGGGGGGAGCGGTAAACAATTGTAGTTTACATGGACCAAGGACTGCTACCTGAAGAATGAGCATGCTTAGGGTAGAAATACTTTTTGTAGAAAATCATGGTGAAAAATGTTAAAGCGTATGGAGCAATGTTCAGGCACTCCACTCCACGGGTGTCTTGTGCACTAGGTTCTTATCAATGCCATATTCATGGTATAAGCCAGAAATGTTTTATAGATGCAGATTCTCTTCTCTGGGATAACAGGAGTCAGGGAGGTGGGAGCCTTGTTCTGAAGCGTATGTGAATGAAGTGGAGCCAGTGCATGCATAGCCCTCTACAATCACATCTAAGTCCTAAAAACAGACCAGTGAACTTGACTATATGTGCCGAGAAAGAAATGTTGGACAACATTTCAAAGTCATTCTTATAATAATTACATTGGTTGCTTCCTTAAATTCCAATTAAATTTCAGATATCACCTGGTTGGGATACATGTATATTGGGTACTGGTATGGGATAAAGTAACAGTACATTATTTGTGTATGAAGCAGAAAGAACTGCTTTCAATCAAACATAAGATTAGGAAATTATTAATGTCATAGATGCCCCAGCCTGAGCAGAAATGACAGATAAGCAGATGGCAACACACAGCAACACATTTATGTATGTGCTATGGAGATTATCAGTTCCAGAAAAACTCTCTTACAGGTTGTAAAAATGCACAGAAAAGGAATTTTGTACCAATTATGTCACACGGTCTTCTAGTTTATGGATATGTACAAGATTCTCTTTTTGTTGAGATCAATGTGAATGAAATATACAGTACCAAAAAAAACCCCCAAACAATCAAATACCCCACATGTCATACCCTGACAATGGTACAGCTATGTGTATTAACTGGACAGGTTTATAAAAGGTAATTTTTAAACAATGCAACATCTAGCAATATTATAACCATATTATAAACACAGCCACAAAAAGTAGTAGTACATTAATTTTTTCTGTGGTTCACATGGTTGCCATTTGTTTTTAATTCTTGAATTTATTAAAATGAAATCCATGAAAATTTAGCAACCAAGTTCTGTGGTATCTGTAAAATACATGGAGAAAAAAGGAAAAAAAATGTCTCATGTGAATAAACATAAGCGGTAAGGCAACGACAGACCCAAAAACACACTGAGGAACGATTAACAAGACATCGATATGTGCACCGACCATGTACCAGCAGCAGCAGCATACCAAAAATGTACTGGCCTGTATTACAACCCTGTAGGTACTTTCTATGTACTTGTCAGTTGCCTCTATAGTATGCCTCTCTGATTTGGGAGACAAAGAGAGGAACACATCACTCCTCATAGTATATGGTTCAGATTGGTGATTGAGTTAGGGAACTACCCTTAATTGTATTAAATAAGAAAGTACTTGGCTCTCAAATGCGATTCAATTTTCTTTAATTCAAGAAAATGATATTTACATTTGCAATCCAGTATGCAATCCAGAATTAATGTTTCGGTCAAACCACATGACCATGATTGCATACTAAAAGTCAAATGTAAATATAATTTTCTCGAATAAAAGAAAATTTCATCACATTTTAGTGTCAAGTATTTTCTTATTAAATAACTCCATAGGTACATACATGGATGTGTATGAATTCATAAAAAAAACTAAGGGTATACATGGAAGATGAGGAAACATAATGTAAATACTACCAGCTATAAGGTCTTGTATGCATTTTGACAACCAGAAGCCCCAGCAGGCTACATACTGTATGCTTTCTGTTTTTCACTCCTGCCCTGGCCCCATTTCAGATTACTTAATGACAATCTAAAATTGTTCTGCAGCAGAAGATTGACATACCAAGGATCAAAACATCCACATGGAATGTCCTTTTCCTGGAAGAAAAAAATGTGTGAAATTTTCATATACTATACTAGTACTGTATTACACACTATTGTACCTCGGGGAAAAAAAAATTTCCGAAGAGAAACGCCAAACCACATATGATGGCCCGCGAGGGCTCCATCCTCGACATGCGTTTCAGATTGGGAAAGCCTTCGTCTGATGCTTTCCCAAGCCGAAAAGTGCGTCAGGGACGGAGCCAACCTGGTCACTGGAGTCTGTCTACAAACTATTTCATGGGTAAGGTTTTTTTTTTTCTCTTTGTTTGGGAAGGGTCGTCGACTTATTAAAAATTATTAAGTGTAATTATGAGGTGATCTGTTGGGGGTGGGTGGTAATGGATTTAAAGGTACTATTTGTCTTAACTATGTTGTATTGGTTATTGAGGGTGGGTGGTATGGGGGCTTAAAGGTATTATATGTTCTAACCCAGGCTGTATTGGTACTTTGTGAAAAACTGTATATGTATCTATGTTTTTATGATTATTTTTGTACCGCATATACTTTGCATAGTAAAAATGTTTAAATAATAAAAAAAAGGTTGTTTATATAGCTAGTGGTGGGGAACGCTGTCTCAATATTGCCTACATTATATACATAAGATCGGGTCAGCGCCATCAAGTTGATTAGACCATTTTCCCTTCCTATACATGCTGTTTATATATCTCCATGTGATTTCCGGGGGTGACTCCACTATCTGTTTACCATCAGCTGTTCTTTGCAATTTTTAAAAAACAAAACTATGTATGTGCAATTCATATGATAAAAATGCTAAATTTGAATAAACAAAGTTTGGTATATTTAATTCTTTATTCGTATGTGGTTTGGCTTTTCTCTCTGGAAAAATTCTTTTCAGAGATACAATAGGATGTTTATTATCTTTGGCCATTAACCCAGGTGTGAACAATGATGTGGGATGACACTATGTCGTAATGTTTAGGCACTTAATATTAACACTTACTTTATTCCAATATCCTGTTCTTATATAAGTGTAGTACTGTATTACACAGCCGATTTACTCCATGCAGCCATGTAATATGCGCTATGTGCAGGTGTGAACAATGACACTTGTAATGATGCCTGCAACCCAATAGAGGCTGGTGACACAAATGTCTGAGATTCACCAATTTGTGAATCTTCCAATAGGAAGGCACCTTTAGGACATGGGGAGTACTACTGTACCCCATTCATATCTTGCTGGTTCAAGTTCAAGCTTTCTTGAAATGTAAAAGTAAAGCCTCTTGGTTCAGAAACGTCTTTTACCTCATCAGCAGCCATTCCTGTCCAGATAAACGGTCATGTGATCTCTAACTGTCCCTGACCAATCACATGGCTCTGCATCTGTGGCCATTTAATGTAGAATTTTTAATTGGTATTGGTAAATTACTGTCACGGGTGGTCCCGCGACCCACATCGCGGGTCGCGGGATCACCCGTGCCGCCCTGCCCCCGCCAGCGCATCTCACCCGTCCCGGCTCCTGACTCGCTCCCCTCCGCTGTGCGCGCGCGTCCCCGACTGCTAGGGCGCGCGCGCGGCACCTTCTCCAAATTTAAAGGGCCAGCGTGCCATTAATTGGAGCTGGCCATATTGCACAATTCTTCATAAGCCTGCCTCTTCCTGTAACCCTTGCCGGATCTTTGTGCCTCATAGCCTTAGAGAAAGCTTCCAAGCGATTATTCCTGCGTTCCTGTGTATTCCTGCGTTCCTGTGTATTCCTGTGTGTTCCCGCTCCTGAGTCCTGTGTCACCCGAGTTCCTCTGTGTTGCTGTGTTCCGTGTGCCTGTGTTCCTGCTCCCACCTGCCTGGACCTCCCGTTGCTGATCTTGGACTTGACGCTGCATCTCTGCCGCTTGCCCTGACCCTGTGCCTGGACCTGACTACGAGACTGTCATACGCCAAGGTACCTCGACCTCGGCTGCCACCGCGGGCTGGTCGCACCTGTGGAACGACCTAGTGGTATCCTGCTGCAGAAAGTCCAACCCTCTTTGCGGCGGGCTCTGGTGAAAACCAGGTGCCGCTTGGGCTCCGGTGTCGGCTAGTTCCATCTCCCGCGGTGGTCCAGAGGATCCACTGATCCTGACAATTACCTTATATCCTGCACCCAAATTTACATTACAAAAAAATTAGGTAAAGTGACCAACCCCTTTAAGGGACTGCCATGTGTGTCATGGTGCATGCAGTTATATTTTCAGCAAAATATGATAAACCTCAAATGGAAACTTTAATTTGACTTTTTTAGGGCCATTTATTAACTGTATATACTTGAGTATAAGCTGAGCTTTTCAGCACCAAAAATGTGCTGAAAACCTCTAACTCGACTTATACTCAAGTCTATGAAAAAAACTCTCTACTCACCTTTGCAACACCCCCTGCAGGTCCTCTTCTGTCCTCTGAAGCTCCGGCTTCGGGTTGGAGACGGAGCTTCAGAAGACAGAGGAGGAGCTGCGGGGAGCATCAGAAAGGTAAGTACAGAGTTTCTTTTTTTTTTAATAAGCTGGGCATACTGGGTGCAGGAGCTGGCTATATACTAGGGGGCACGTGGCTGGCTATATACTAGGGGGCACGGGGCTGGCTATATACTAGGGGGCACGGGGCTGGCTATATACTAGGGGGCAGGGGGCTGGCTATATACTAGAGGGCAGGGGGCTGGCTATATACTAGAGGGCAGGGGGCTGGTTATATACTGGGGAACATTGGCTGCTGGCGATATACTAGGGGGCATGGGCTGCTGGCAATATACTGGGGGACATGGGCTGGATTGGATATAAACTGGGGGCATGGGCTGGCTATATACTGGGGGCATGTGTAGGTTGACTGTATACTGGAGAGCTGGCTATATACTGGGGGGCTGCTGGCTATATACTGGGTGACTGGGTGAAGGCTGTGACCAATGCATTTCTCACCCTAGCCTTAAACCCGAGTCAATAGGTTTTCACATTTTTTTGTGTTAAAATTAGGTATATACAGTACTAATCCAGAAATAAACCCAAAGCAGTTTCCCATCCCCTCCCCCTGAGCTCCTGGCACGGCTCGGCTGACATATTAGAAGAGCTTGTGTGTATGTATGTATGTATGTATGTATGTATGTCGGCTAAAGGAATTTGCACTGTCTCATCTACAATCAGATTTTGCACGGTTGCTGCCTGTGACTCAGGGAACGTCTTAGATCACATTTTGAGACTAAATTTTTACCCCAAGCTTTCCAAAATCCACTTATCACCCACCATACACAGGAGCCATTGTCTGCTACTGCTGCTGTGGCAGTTGGAAGCAGAGCTGTGATTGATTGCTGTTCAGCCACAGGTCATTAATATGAGCTCTGAGATTTGATTGGTTACCATAGGCAATGACTATAAGACACTTATGTGTGAGGCAAGCTGGATAAGGATACAGAGATAGGGGAAGATTTATCAGAAGTGTCTGAACTAAAACTGTTCCAGAGATCAGAGATCAGCTGTAATTTTATAAACAGCTGTGCAAAAATGAAACTTGAGCTCTGATTGGTTACTATGGCCAACTAGAGCAGTTCTGCTCTCAGACACTTCTGATAAATCTCTCCACAGACAAAGTGACAGTCAGAGACACAGACAGTCAGTGGAATAAGAGTGCCCGAGACACAGTCACTAAAAGAGATTGCCAGAGACAGTGTCAGTGACAGTCTATAGATGAATATAAAATATCTTTGTTAACCAATTCTGTTTTGTTACAGCTTAGAGCAGTTATTTACTATCTCGGCCAATGCCGGGAGCTACAGCTAGTTATTTATAAATCAAGTAGTCTAAGATATTGTCATATTTTTGGTATAACTTTTTAAGTGTCCTTTGTCAGCCAGTTAGAAATATGTTACATATGAATCCATTATTCTTCCTATATGCATTTTACCTGCTTATAATCCAATATTATGTAAGTAAATCTGTCAGAATGTAACACAATGTAGTTGTGGTGTGTCTGAGATAAAACGGTGCTTCCACTCTATCGCATACTGTACCTTACAACCCTCGCAGGTGATGACCCCGTAATGGATCCCTGATGATTTGTCTCCACAGATTTTGCACGGAATTATTTCGATTTGAGCTGCGGAATGAGAGGAGAGAGCAGAGTTAATTACCTTCCATTTTAATACATGTACAAGATGAACCCATACTAAATATTCCAGGCAGCGACGTGAGCCTGCTCCCCCCCTTAGGGCTCCCATCTAAAATTATAGTTGCTCATTATCAAAAGGCTTTTGGGTAATTAAAATGGGTCAGATGAGGTGCCAAAAGATCTAGAACATACACACTTGTGCATAAATACACAAATAGAACTAGGTGGGAAGTTTTCACATTAGGAAACCTACCACTTGAAGTGGCAGGTATAAGAAGGAAATACCGAGCACCAGCTCAGGGTGAGCTGGTGCCGGAGCTTATTTTTGTTAGTGTTTTAAACCGCTGTATCGCGGTTTAAAACACTTTTTAAACTTTATAGCCGAAGCTGCTTCGGCGCAGGGAGGCGCACATGGTAAGCGCCGAGCGCGTACCTCCCTGTGCCGAAGCAGCTTCGGCTATAAAGTTTAAAAAGTGTTTTAAACCGCGATACAGCGGTTTAAAACACTAACAAAAATAAGCTCCGGCACCAGCTCACCCTGAGCTGGTGCTTGGTATTTCCTTCTAATACCTGCCACTTCAAGTGGTAGGTTTCCTTTGAGGTCAATATTCACAAGACCTATTTTTGCCAAGTCTAATTTAAAATTTTGGCAAGTAGATACAAACACATCTAAAACATACATTTGCCTATTCATATAACAGGAACTGAAAAGAACATTTCTGCTATTGTCTTTTGTTGAAAAGGGTAACAATAAATTCAAGCTTTTACAAATCTCAGCTGACCTTAAAACGGGAAGGTAAAGAGTAAGCGCATTTATACAAGACGTGACTACACAAACAAGAGAACAAAATTGCACACGCTGCTAGATGAATATATGTGTATATATATACGCAAGGCTTATCATATGTAATAGCCTAGTCCCCGTGGATGCCATTTGTGGTCAGTAATCAGTCATGTACCTGACCTCGTCCCAGTGAAAATGTATGATGTGTTAGTAGTCACACTGCTCTCCGTGATCACATCCACACACTGATGATGAATACGCTCTTTACTGTGATGCTGAGTATCTTCACACTGATATTAATCACCCTGCTCTCTAGGATGATGCACAGTTTCACTGGTAATGAAGATATCCATTTGTATAATGATCCAGAGCAGGAGAAAACACTACATAACACGGCTGCTGCCCCAAATAAAATAATGGTGCAAAGTATGTTCATGATGATAAATGCAGGTGGCAACCAGCTGAATACACCGAGCAGTAAGACAATGCTGTGCCTGCACTGTACAACAGGACTCATATTACCCCATGGCATTGGATATCGTGCAAATGCACTGTCTACAATGGATTTAATTACTAATACACAAATCATTCATTATTGCAGATTACTACTCTTCTAGAAGCCCCTCTTCTCATGCCTTTAATCGCTACAGCAGGAATTGAAACCTTCATCTGCTATTGCCATACATAGGGGAACGCAGACAATCCTTATCCTGCAAATAACATAGAGCAATCCAGTGGGGTAACTTGAAGCTGATGGGCCCCAGTGCAAAGTCTGTGCAAGACCCCTGACTATAAATGTATGGTTTATAGTACCAGTCTTCTCATATGGGAAATTGACACCTTATGGGCCCCCTAAACCTTTTGGGCCCGGTTGCGATCGCACCCCCTGCATCCCCTCAAGTTACGCCCCTCGAGCGATCATCTTCTGTCTGGTGTATCGGTATCTGCAAAACTGCACAAGTGCATGGTGATGGCTGCATTATTGACTTTTATTGAACCAAACACATTTCCTCATGAATTTGACCCAAACTACTTTCCACTGTATGGGAAAATACAGGACTTTTCCCGACGATCAAGGACACACAAGCCAAACATGTTAGCGATACGATACATAAAGTGGCTCTCTGCTCTGTCTACATGTTAGGGGTCCTGTAATAAGGGACATTGGGGACAATTATCTTGATGGGAGAACCCATAAAATTCAATGCACTAATATACACTTTAGGTTAGTTTGTGTATAAACAATTCTTAGAGTCACTATTGATCCCGTTTTAGCAATGACGCCTGGAAACACCAACAAGTGACAGACCTATCACAGAATTAGGAAGAAAATGTGTGTTGTAAGATGAAGATGAATTTTATCTCTTTTATCACTTTAGAACACTGCAGCAGATTTGTTAATCAAGTCCTAATTGGTGCTGATCTATAGGAATCCACACGGATCCACAGAGCTAAGGGACTCCTTCACAGAGACGCTGTTAGCCGCCTACTATGCAGGGAGCTAGTACTGCAGGGTTGTAGTTCCCAGTACAGGGAGTACCGGGGACAACACTAAACAGAGAGCTGTCAAAGCAACATTAAATTAGCTAGCTATACATGTAGAGTCTAAAATATTCAGAAGTATAACACTGCCACTTCCTCTTGGCCCTTATACTAACCCCACCTACAGGGTCATGGTAAAATTAATATGATTTTGTATGCCCTCCCTTTACCCATGCAGTTGATTAGGAACATATGAAGTAAAGACAATTCTAGCATTCACCCTGTCATGAAACACACACATCCTCATCAGATGAAAGGTATATGCAAAAGAATAACATCAACACGTCAGGCTGAGTCAGACTGTACCCTATAATCAGAATGTACTATATTAATTACATGGTGCATGTAATCATCCAAAATATTTCTTCCCTCCTATTGTTTATGCAGTGGAGCAGTAATAAAAATAGTCAATGACAACACTTTTTGTCTCATGTGTCATCCATACAAACTGCATATATTTCAGGGGTTTATATCCATATCTAGTAGACTTTAGCTTTACATTTTTACATACTGTAGTTGCACACTGTAACAACCTGTGAATCTGCAGCATGGGGGGCTCTGGTAACACACCCAGGTGCCCTTCAGGGTCATTAGCATAACTGGAAAAGTTTATTTTAAAAGGAAGCAAGCCATGGATAACAAATACAAGAAGATTTCCACAGTCACAGTGCCTAGTAAGTGTTCCTGGTTGATTTTAAATGGTAGGTTTCACTTAAGGTACTGAAGTAAAAGGGCCATGCTGCTTATTTCTTCTGCAAATTTGTGTCTGTCCAAGGAGTCCCCCCCAAATCATACATTGATAACTTAACTTAAAGGTAACATGTCAGCAGAAATTGACCTAAAAAACTACTACCAGTATGTTACAAAGCAGCTGAAAACCTTCATGACTTCATCCAGGAAATCAACTTGAAGAGAGATGTAATTTGGTTGTATGAAGTCAAGGAAGTGGAGATTGTAACACTGAAGTCAAGCTCACTCTTCCTCAAAAAGCCGCCATCACTTTAATTGATGGTCCTGCATCCAAAGACATCACTAACCAGATCTCCTGAATGTCAATCACAGAAGAGGAGATATTGAGAGTTGAGTTGACTTCAATGTTCATGAAAGAAACAAAAACTAGAAGGGGTTACGGTGCTTGACAATATACTAGTAGTGGTTTAATAGGTCAGTTGCTGATGACAGATTCCCTTTCAAGATAGGCTTTGATGTAAAACCCTTTATTAATTTTATGCTGAAAATATGCACAATTTTTAGACTGTGTTCACAGATTTTGTTAGAACTACGGTTAGAAATGCACTTTAAGTGTATTGAGGAGGAGCTACTACTGAACGCAGGCGTGTTTAGAACTAAACGCTTGCGTTCGGGAAGTAGCTACACGTGTTTTGCTCTGTTTATCAACAAAAAAGGTGTTGGGCCGAATTCACACGAACATATGAATCGTCCTCTCTTTTCCCCGTGTACAGAGCAGTACGATACACACGTGTGTGGCACTGTATCGCTTTGTGTGCCCATTGCCATCTATGGGGACAAGCTTGCGCCCGCACATACGTCTCCCATACGTTCGTGTAAACGCAGCCTTAGGCCCCTTCCACACTAGCGAGTGTGATGCAATGAACTCGCATCACACTCGCAACGCAAGCTGCCGGGAACGCACGGCCCGAACCCTGCACTGCGGGAATGAACTGACATGCTGAGTTCACTCCCGCGGTGCAGCGTTCGGGCCGTGCGTTCCCGGCAGCTTGCGTTGCGAGTGTGATGCGAGTTCATCGCATCACACTCGCTAGTGTGGAAGGGGCCTTACTTGTTCCCAAACACAAGTGTTTAGGTATAAAAGCATCCACCTCCAGGAGACGCTCCTTTCTGACGTGATTGAACTGTATTTTGAAACGGATGAATGTGGCTTTCGTATACTTTATGTTTCTGTTTCTGCCAATGACTTTAGTGAAATGTGTGCTGAACACAAAGTAGGTGAACCTCTAGAAGCAAGGCAATGGTTTATCTGAGAAAATGAATCTAATAGATATAAATACACTGAATACTTTTTCAAGTAATAACTCCCAGAAAACGAAACATAACAGCTCTACGTTAGGAATAAAAATAGTCCAGGTACTGTCCGGCCAGGACCTTTCTCCTCAACTAGTGCTTATTTCTTTCTCTCTCTGTACGTGTTCTCGTACACCAAAGGGAAACAGTACATTTTCAATGGAGGATCTTCACTTAATGAAAGGGGGCCACATGGTAAGGTAAAAGGGTGGGAACATTGAAAGCATGCGCACCCAATTACTTACACTGACGGGGATTTATTTGTCTTGAGCAGAAAAACCGCATAGGATTAATGCATTTGTAAAACAAGGTATTTTGCTAGAACCGTATGAGCAAAGGGGGAAAGAAACCCCTCCCAATCATTGCAACAATCACCAAAAGACTTGCAATGATCACACTGGCTGCTTATGTAAGGCTGGAATAATATCTGTGTCTGGCATTCCATTGGGATTCTGTAAAAAAATGGGAAGACCACTCTGTAATGAAAATTTAGTATTTTTTAGGCGGTATAAAAGTGAAATGTTTAGTGGTGTATGCCCCCTGAAGAAGAACCCTGCAATACATGTGTTGTGTAACCTTTAAAATTGTTTAATTTTTTTGCTGACATTACTCCATTCTTTTGTCTGCTTTCTGGGATTCTTCTCCTCCCAAGTTTTTAGCTTAGGATGACTGTAAAAGCTCTGTCCACAAGCTGCACATGACATCCTTACTCTCATCAGTAACAAGATCATCATACTTCCCAAAAATTAAAAAATACTACACAATAAAAAAAAAACACCCACAATTGTGTGTCCTTTGAATGAGGGCTATAGAGGCACAACGGGGGTCCTGATTATTTAACATATATTAGAGAATTGAATACGATGTATGTATTAACTGCTGTTTATGTCTCTTTGGATAACCACTTAAAGGAAACCTACCACTTAGAATGGTAGGGGTAAGCTGTAAGTACCGAGCACCAGCTCAGGGTGAGCTGGTGCCGGTACTTATTTTCCTTAGTGTTATACACCGCGGTATCGCGGTTTTAACACTTTTTAAACTTTAGAGCAGAAGATGCTTCGGCGCTGCGTGCGCACAATTGTGCGCGCGCCTACATAGGAAATAGCGGAGATATTGCGCGCGCAGCGCCGAAGCCGCTTCTGCTCTAAAGTTTAAAAAGTGTTAAAACCGCGATACCGCGGTTTATAACACTAACGAAAGTAAGTACCGGCACCAGCTCATCCTGAGCTGGTGCTCGGTACTTACAGCTTACCCCTACCATTCTAAATGGTAGGTTTTTAAAAAAAAATTGATGATTTTAAATATATCAGAAATAATAATAGGAACTGAACCTATATTTCCATTTGGATTTGTTGTAACCAGGAATCTACACTCACCGGCCATTTTATTAGGTACACCTGTGCAACTGCTCGTTACCACTTAATTTCTAATCAGCCAATCACATGGCGGCAACTCAGTGCATTTAGGCATGTAGACATGGTCAAGACAATCTCCTGCAGTTCAAACAGAGCATCAGTATGGGGAAGAAAGGTGATTTGAGTGCCTTTGAACGTGGCATGGTTGTTGGTGCCAGAAGGGCTGGTCTGAGTATTTCAGAAACTGCTGATCTACTGGGATTTTCACGCACAACCATCTCTAGGGTTTACAGAGAATGGTCCGAAAAACAAAAAACATCCAGTGAGCGGCAGTTCTGTGGGCGGAAATGCCTTGTTGATGCCAGAGGTCAGAGGAGAATGGGCAGACTGGTTCGAGCTGATAGAAAGGCAACAGTGACTCAAATCGCCACCCGTTACAACCAAGATAGGCAGAAGAGCATCTGTGAACGCACAATACATCGAACTTTGAGGCAGATGGGCTGCAGCAGCAGAAGACCACACCGGGTGCCACTCCTTTCAGCTAAGAACAGGAAACTGAGGCTACAATTTGCACAAGATCAATCGAAATTGGACTGTAGAAGATTGGAAAAACGTTGCCTGGTCTGATGAGTCTCGATTTCTGCTGCGTTCATTCGGATGGTAGAGTCAGAATTTGGCGTCAACAACATGAAAGCATGGATCTATCCTGCCTTGTATCAACGGTTCAGGCTGGTGGTGTGGGGAATATTTTCTTGGCACTCTTTGGGCCCCTTGGTACCAATTGAGCATCGTTGCAACGCCACAGCCTACCTGAGTATTGTTGCGGACCATGTCCATCCCTTTATGACCACAATGTACCCAACATCTGATGGCTACTTTCAGCAGGATAATGCGCCATGTCATAAAGCTGGAATCATCTCAGACTGGTTTCTTGAACATGACAATGAGTTCACTGTACTCAAATGGCCTCCACAGTCACCAGATCTCAATCCAATAGAGCATCTTTGGGATGTGGTGGAACGGGAGATTCGCATCATGGATGTGCAGCCGACAAATCTGCGGAAACTGTGTGATGCCATCGTGTCAATATGGACCAAAATCTCTGAGGAATGCTTCCAGCACCTTGTTGAATCTATGCCATGAAGAATTGAGGCAGTTCTGAAGGCAAAAGGGGGTCCAACCCGTTACTAGCATGGTGTACCTAATAAAGTGGCCGATGAGTGTATGTGTTATTCATTACAAACTAGATGTTTAACTGCTTATAAGAACTTATTTACTCAAATGATACACAGACATAAAACAGGGACCATTTAGGGGCCACATTTAACTGTCCGAACACTGCATCAAGGACGACAGTCCAAGCATCACAGTTTGTAAATGATACAAGGAGTCCCTACATCCTTACAAGAGAACCGTGTTGATTTGCATCATGGTCTCAATAAAGTATGGTTATCCTTACATCATGTATAACTATATGAGATTTATTTCTTCCTAAAGTGATGATTTCCTTACTTCCAATTTTCAATTAATTTAATGAATTTAAATTAGTTTTTCCATCACTGATATTGGAGTGTTATGACACGTACCAAAGTATTTGGCTTGAGAACGTTTTGGAGCCAGGGGTGTACCAGCAATAAAGCGAGTTAAGCCTCCTGCCTCAGGCAGCTTCACCAGCAGGACCCGACACTTAAAAATAATGTCTCCTCTGGAGGGGGTGCAGTTCTAGAGATTGCCCCATGCATCAGAGAGTTAAGGTTCACCCCTGTTTGGAACAAGCCCTGGCAGCATGAAAAGGTGCAGTACAGAGCTGTGCGAGGGGCTGAAAATGAAAGACAACTGCTTCACATCTTTGCATCATCCACTTAGCATTCAGATTCATTTAGATACTTTCTTGTATTTCCGTGAATACCGCTTTAATAGTTGAACTTTTCATCTTCTCTGCATTTCCAAACTGATTTCAGTGTTTAGATGAAATCATATTAATTTAACATTAGAAAAAAAACACATAATAATATATGCCCATAGTTATCATCTGAATAATAGAAAATCTGCTAAATATACTGCTATTTCCTCTAATTATTTGCATATGTAACAGATTTTCATATGCAATTTAAGTGGACATACAAGTTGTTTTATGAGTATTCAATGCTAATTATAGCCAAACATAGAACAGCATGTTGGAACGGAGAGACAGATTAGACCAATCAAAGATTTACTGGTTGGAATCCAAGATTAATATAATTAATATACAATCATGAAAAAAGTTTATTAGTGTTCGCTATGTTAAGCCTTGTGTGACAGCACACAGGTAAGTTGTATGTATGATGGCTCTACCCACTACCTACGGTTACACCCATCAAACTGCTTTCCATATAATAAGGTCAGCATTGCATAGACTATAATTACAATTGCATAAGAATAAATGCATCAGACACAATGTAACAGGAAAAGAAGCATGCTCAGACTAGCTTACATTCTACAGCTACAATAGATCTATTGATGGACTCGACTACTGAAAGTACATGCTGATTTATAACTAAATCTGTCATTCTCTCTTGTATTGGGAAGAATGAAAGTAAAGAAAAAAAAAGGATCCAAGCAGTTTTTTTCTGTGAAAACTGTTCAAAGTACAATATTATAGTCACTACATGGGAATTTATTGTTAGGTAGCAAGGCTCGCTGTGGAGATAAGATATCCATGAAGGGTTCAAGAGCAACTATATAGCTCTGAAAACCTTAATGTGTCGGTCCACCTTTAATGGCCCTCATACATATGCACCCTCGCAACAGCCAGCAGAGGTAAGTGAAGAAGGATAACATGATCCTTCGGGACAATACAGGAAAGTCCCGACTCCTGCTACGGGTGAGTCATATGACCCACGGCTCCTGAGGACAGCAGAGAGTATTTTACCCGGCCAAGTACAATACCCTAGTAAACTTTTGTATTGGCGTACAACCACTTTGATAGCTGTACATTGTGAGATGGATTACAAGGCTGCTGGAAAAAAATTCTGCAGCAAAAAAAAAATGAAAATGAAGATATACAAGGTAATAATAAATTCCAGTAGTATGCCATAATGTTTTATGGTTAGTGGACACAAGGTATAATCTCCTGGAGGCCTTTTATATCTGCTTTTTTGGGTATCTTTCAAATCCAAATTTTGGCATTGAAATAGATGTAGTATAAAAATGATAATATGCACATACTCTAGTTTGTACACAAATCCTAGTCGGGCGCCGTCTTCTAATAAACACACCAGCAGTTATGGCTTTACTTAGAGTGAACGCAATGATAATAATCAGACAGTATATTAATAATTAATGCCTGTACACCGATAAAAATACTCTGGGGTAAATTCACAGCATTAAATAGCTGCCCAGAGTCCTGAAACTAATTACAGTAATGCAAGAAATGATTCTTTATATCTGATGTGTGTAGCACTGTAAAGTTCGATTAACCTTCAACAATAATGTGAGAAAATATTATCAAGGTACAGATTGTGGCTAGAATAATCCCCATTTTTGGGGTCTAAAATCTTTGGCTCTTGATTATACCATTGTTAAAGAGATATACACACACACACACACACATACATACATACATACATACATACATACATACATATATATATATATATATATATATACACACACACTGTATATATTATTAATTATCAGCCAAAAATGTAATAAAGAAATTGTGGTACATAAAATATACGATGATCTCTGCTCAGCATTCTGCTCATGTGAGACTCCAAATTATCTTTTGTTTCTGATAATCTTGTGCTGGAGACACATTTCTGGATTATGAGATGGATACAGGGATACAGAATCTAATTGTAGACTGAAATATATATTGGAAATTAGAATAAAAGTCATTTTGAGCATACTGCTGCCTAGATTTGTGCATGAGAATTTACATTTTAGGCACAACTTATTTGTTACTATATTTCTTTATATAATACATAATAATTTATTATGAGAAATAAAATGTACACTGTACACCCCAGTAGTTGATATTCCATTCTCTGTCCATGGTGCTGATAGAGAACAATCCCACCATCACGAAATGATGGCGATCTCTCATGAAAGCTACCTGCTCATAACCTGCTCTTGGACCACAAAAAAGTGATCCCATAGTCTATTGTTGCTGATGACTACAACAAATCCGAGCACAGCCTTCTCTGAGTTTGGTGGTAGAGGGAGTTGGCTCATACATTTGGCAGTGAAAACTACAGCTGTGGGCATGAGCCCATAGAAATACAAGAAACCATGTGCTATCCACTGAAAAAACGGCTAGCTCATGGTCATAAACACCAGTGGAGGGCAAGTACACTAAGTGTTACCCCCACAAATTGCTGTTAGAATGGTAAAAAAACAAAGATTCTGCAGAGTTAGTTTTATTATTTTGGGCATCTGTCATTCCACCAGTCACCACTCCATTATAACTCCAAGCTAAGGAGTTCAGGCCATGCATTATCATAAAGTGCACAGATCATTTGCGAGCTGACTGTAGTGGAATGGAAGAGAGCAGAGATTAAACATGGATATTGGTAAAATTGTATCTATTCATAAATTACATGACTTTATGGGAGTACAAAGAGAAGCAACTATTTTCCTTTTGACTTCCCATACAAGTTGTTCTGGTTATACAATCGTACGTTGTATATTGTTATTTGCTGGTGGGAGGTCGGAGGATAGAATCCACCTATCTATTTAGACTGTGCTGCTAATTCCCTTTTTATTACTGTATTTTTCGGACTATAAGGCGCACAAAAAATCCTTTGATTTTCTCAGCCATAAAAGGTGCACCTTATAGTCCAGTGCGCCTTATATATGAGCCGTACTTACAGACAACAGGTGTCTTGAACTGTGCACAGGTCTGCCACCTGCTGGTCATTCATCATCAGGTGCGCCTTATAATCTGGTGCGCCTTATATATGAACCTAGATGTTTTAGCAGGCATTTATTGATGGTGCGCCTTGTAATCCGGTGCGCCTTATAGTCCGAAAAATATGGTATATAACTAATTTAGTTATATAAAAACAATGACAATTTAAAGTAAATAAATGCTTACAGGAATTTTCCAGAATTGTAATATTGTTGCTCTTGAACATCAATGGGGTTAATATATCGCTATTAGCCATATTCACAGCCCCATCAACTAGTATCGTACACGGTCAGGGTGGGGAAGGGTACGTGCTCAGTAAATGTAGCAGGTGGGCCGTGACACACATGATATAGCCAGTCCTATCCCTGCACGTAATTGCAGCGTGGATGGGCATTTTTAGTGGACATTCACTGGGTGAGTAAAGCTCCCCCTCAGAAGTCCTATATGCCACTAGCTTTAATGAGCTGATTAAGGGCTCTTTGATACAGGCATTTTTTAAATTAGTGATTTTGTACGGAAGCCATTTCCACTTACGGACTCTTATGGATTTGTTTTCTCTTCCTGGCCTTTTCACACTTCAGTTTTATACACTGATCCAATGTTGTCAGTGAAACAAAAAAGGACACATTCTCCAATTCAATGTTATTAACAAAAAAAAAAAAATTCAACATTTCACAGATATAATTCAAACCTGTCCATCAATTCTGGTGTTTATCAATTTTGGTTGCCCCTGGCAATACGACCATGAGCTCATGACTATGGTGGGCCGATTCCTCTGTCATGAATAACTTCTCTTGTATTGCAGGACAAGTGGAGACAAGTGGCAGAGAGCACTAGAGACAGAGGTACTTCTTGTCCTTGTAGAGGAGACAGCAGCGAACAAGATAAGCTCTGGATCCAAGGGGGGGGGGGGGGGGGGACAATTTGGCAAACTCTGTGCAGCGCTACATAATCTGTGAGTGCTATAGAAATAAAGGAATTATTATTATAGCAGTGCTGACTATGTGTCTTATAGGAGAGGTAGCAGAGCTGAGTGTGTCATTGTGTCTTATAGCCATCTCATGGCTCTGGACTGTATCATCTATCTTTTTCTATGTGTCAAATATTAGTAGAATCTTCAGAAGCTAGATAAAAGTGTAGATAAACCAGTACCCTGATAATCTAAGCACATTGTCAGCAACTCATAGCACAGAGGAATCATGAAGTGTCTGCTTAGAGAGTCCCTGTCCACACTGCTGAATCTTACACTGAGCATCACTGAGTAATGGGAGCAAAAAATAAAAATAAAACTGAGCAAAGTAAGGAGATAAAAATGAATTATTAAAAAAACCCATGAAATTAAAGTGATGTTATTTTTCTTGGGCAACCCCCTTTAAGCCAGGAAGAGAAAACCAATCAGTGTCCATAAACTTCAATGAAAAAACATATGATAAAAAACCACCAATGTGAGTCTACCATATCACAGAATTTGGTATTAATTTCCAAACAAAAACTGCAATTTGTGAACACTTTTAGGACTAATACACCAAAAGGTGCGTTGTTATAAAAATGGTATGGATTCTTAAAGAAGAGGGTGCACCAAAACTTATGTAAATGAACCAAAATTTTAATGCATTTTATCTGTAAACTAAGCCAACAAATTGAACAAGTGCAAAGTTAAGCCACACAGTTTTCTCTTTGACAAAAATGAGCCAGCCAGACTAGAAAAAAGTGACTCAAACTAGAGGCGTATGGCGTGATTTGACACTGCGTTCAGAGAGTAGCGCCAAAGACTAGCCAATTGTTTTTAATAAACAGACTTCCTAGCAGGTTGCTGGAGAAGATCTGCCGGAATGCAATTGATCATTATCTTATGTGTATGGCTGGGTTTAATCTTTTGTACATACAAAAACAAGTGGGCTCATGGAACATACTATTTACATGCTTGGATTAATAACACTAAACATGTTACAGTATATGCAAGAAATATACAGACACAGATATTCTCCACATGCCCAGTTTAGCGGTGGTCTGCACTGGAATCCCATTATTCCATCTTCACTTAAAAAAAAAACCCACTAAAATAAGAAAAAGTGTTGAGAAAAGTAAGCATGGGGTAAAGAAAGAAAGCAGAGTCTCTTAAAGGCCCATGGGAAAAGAAATTTATTATTTATTCTCTATCTTCCAATATACGGAATATATTATTATATATCCAAGCAGTCTGTTTACATGCATTTTTCTTTGTTATGGTGTTTTTGGGTCATGTTGAGTATAAGAACCAGCTTATGGCCCTAATCAAGATAATCCATATTTTTATTAGGTGGGGATAAATAGGTCTGCGATGTAATACACAGGGGTTAATTTTTATCTGTGTAGTGAGTAGTGCGGATATGGGTTAACAATCTTTTTTTTAACCACAGCAGAAATGGAAGGACAATACAGCTGATCCAGGCCATTGTCTTACCCTAATGGTAGCAACAGGCAGTGCACAAAAAACCTATAAAAAAATTAAATAAATGAAAAAAAAAAAAGGAAAAAGTTGCACCTGCCGGGACAGGAAAGACATGTATCACAAGAAAGAAAAAATAATTATACATAAGGCGCAAAAAAAAGTGTCAATTATACCAAAGAAAAAAAAACCTAAAATACATTCCCCCCCAATGTTAATTCAGCAGCCTAAAACAGGGATTAATACCCAACCCCTTAAAGAGATTTCAGTTTCATAGCATAACACATAAATACCGAAACAGCGTTCAATGATTTCGTGTTCAAAAGGTACTGATAAAGTTATGTCTTCAAAATTAGTTACTGTGAAACTGGTGCCACCAAGGGAAATGTATCACTGTATTGTAAGGTGTCATAAGGGGTTGACATCCAGCCCGTCGGCTTTGTGCAAGCTAATGAAAACAGCTGCATATCATTTACGAGAAAAGTACTCAGGGACTTTGTAATATTACATTTTGAAAGACGAACATTGTGTACATATTAAAATGACATAAAACACATACTAGAAGGACAGCCATACAATTAGCCCATAATACACATGTCAGTTCCGAGGCAGCAGGTCTCCTGCACCCCTATACACCTTTGACAATGTTTGCCATATAGAAAAATCAATACACAGTCTCCTTTTTACAGCGACATTATACATAAAGGTGTGATGCCGTGATACCAAAGTAATGCGTAAGTTGGTGTATAAGTACAAAGGGTGTGTATGAATTTATTAAGCTGTGTGTACTGTACACATAATTATAAGGCAGATATACTAAACAGGTAGAATAAACTTACATAACTGCATTATTTCTGGCAGTTCATCACAACCACATCATATCCCAGACGCATTCAGACAAGACAAGCATGCAATTTAGTGAAACCCGTAGGTGAAAACACAAGCTGTGCAAGACCTTTCCCCAGTCCTCTAAATGTTATCTCAAAAATAAGTGCTTACATTTTACAGCACTGAAAATTACTATGAAAAGGTTATGCTGAATCCAAGCCATTTACACAGTTTTCTCATTATCTTTATATTTCTGGCCAATCACAGCCAAGACAAGTTTCTAGGGATGTAAAGCTGCCCGATCCCCATCAAGCAACATGTCCAGGTTAGGCAGAGCTGCCGAATGGAGGACAATGAACTGAAAGTTTGGGTCCACTTATCACTAACCCTAAATCTTATCGGAGCTCCAATATGTGTTGGGTTGGTTTAAACAAAAATTGCTTAACCTGTTAAGGACCGGGCCCTTTCCTGTTTTTTCATGTCCTTTTTTCACTCCCCACCTTCAAAAATCTATAACTTTTTTATTTTTACACGTAAAGAGCTGTGTGACGGCTTGTTTTCTGCGTAACAAATTGCACTTCTTAATGATGGTATTAAATATTCCATGCCATGTACTCGGAAGCTGGAAAAAAATTCCAAATGCAATGAAAATGGTGAAAAAACGCATTTGCGCCATTTTCTTGTGGGCTTGGATATTATGTCTTTCACTGAGCGCCCCAAATGACATGTCTACTTTATTCTTTGGGTCGGTACGATTAAGGGGATACCAAATTTGTATAGGTTTTATAATGTTTTCATACATTTACAAAAATTAAAACCTCCTGTACAAAAATAATTTTTTTAATTTTGCCAACTTCTGGCGCTAATAACTTTTTTATACTTTGGTGTACGGAGCAGTGGGTGGTGTCATTTTTTGCGAAATTTGATAATATTTTCAATGATATCATTTTTAGGACTGTACGACCTTTTGATCACTTTTTATAGATTTTTTTAGATTTTTCAAAATGGCAAAAAAGTGCCATTTTCGACTTTGGGCGCTATTTTCCGTTACGGGGTTAAACGCATTGAAAAACCGTTATCATATTTTGATAGATCGGGCATTTTCGGACGCGTTGATACCTGATGTGTTTATGATTTTTACTGTTTATTTATATTTATGTCAGTTCTAGGGAAAGGGGGGTGATTTGAAATTTTAGGTTTTTTTATTATAATTTTTTTTTTTTTAACTTTTTTTTATTATTATTTATACCATTTTTCAGACTCCCTAGGGTACTTTAACCCTAGGTTGTCTGATCGATCCTATCATATACTGCCATACTACAGTATGGCAGTATATGGGGATTTTCTTCCTCATTCATTACAATGTGCTATCAGCACATTGTAATGAAGGGGTTAAAACGAAATAGCCTCGGGTCTTCGGAAGACCCGAGGCTACCATGGAGACGGATCGCCGCCCCCCCGATGACGTCACGGGGAGCGGCGATCCCAGGTAAGATGGCGGCGCCCATGCGCCGCTATCTGTTTGAGGCTGCCGGCAGCTTTGCCGGCAGCCCACGCTGCAAAAACACCCGCGATCGGTGCTAGCACCGATCGCGGATGTTACCGGTAAGCCTTTGCTGCAATATGCAGCAAAGACTTACCGGCTATGGAGAGGGCTCAGCCCGTGGTTAAAAACATCTATCACCAAGATGAAGGATTGTAAACCAAGCACATCAACATACTGGTGTGCACCCCCCTGGAAGGATCTGTTCTTCTTTTAGCTTCTTATGTCTTGATTTAAAGAAAGAAAAAGAAAAATATACAAATGAGCCACTGGGGCTCCAAGCTCCATAGGTTTTAATGGAGCTTGGAGCCCCTCGGGCTCATTTGCATAATTTCTAAAGCAGTTTATTATTAAAAAATAAGAGCGTAAGAAGCTTAAAGAAAAAAGGATCCTGCCAGAGAGGGCACACACCTGCATGTCAAATGTGCTTGGTTTACAATCCTTCATCCTGGTGGTTGTCTTTAAATTGCAATCCCAAAAATGAATGTGAATATTTAGTCTGAATCAGTCTGGGTTTTCCAGGGGAAACTGAGACTCACTGAACTATCACATTAAATAATGTCCAGAAACATTTCCTGAAAAAGGAAGGACAAAATTTGAGGAATTATTAGTGTTATCAGTGTAGTTAATACAGAACCTCTACCATGCTACAGATCTACGGAGAATAAAGTAGTCGTCTAGAGAAATGTCTACCACATTGGACCTCCCCATTCAGACCTCATGGACACCAACATTATTTTTGAAGGCTTCAACTGCTAGCACAGGTTCTAATGTACAGGCGGTCCCCTACTTAAGAACACCTGACTTACATACGACCCCTAGTTACAAACGGACCTCTGGATTTTGGTAATTTTCTGTACTTTAGTCCTAGGCTACAATAAACAGCTTAAACAGTTATCACAGGTGTCTACAATTAAGATTCAGTGTTAATCCTGGTTCTTATGACAATCCAACATTTTTAAAATCCAATTGTCAAAGAGACCAAAAAAATTTTGACTTGGGTTACAATAATAAAGTATACGGTTCCGACTTACATACAAATTCAACTTAAGAACAAACCTACAGACCCTATCTTGTATGTAACCTGGGGACTGCCTGTATCTATGTGCTTATACACACGTCCATGGTTTCCACAGCCCTGTGTATGAGCGGACAGGAAGTCCTTCTCTGCTTTCATCAGCGTGTGAGTGAACTTCAGGAGGCCTCATTCTCAGAATTCCATAAGGATGGAATAAAGGGTTATTCCCATTTCAGAAAAAAATTGTTACCGTTTTTATGATAAAAAGTTATACAAGTTTCCAATATACTTTCTGTATCAATTCCTCACAGATTTCTAGATCTCTGTCATTCTATAGATAGTTTCTGTGTTTACTACTAGTGGACAGAAATCTGACCATGGTCACACAGGTGCACAGCTCGTTATAAGACAGACAGTAATCAGAGCTGTGTGTTATAACAAGCTGTGCACATGTGTGACCATGGTCAGATTTCTGTCCACTAGTAGTAAACATAGAAGCTTTCCATAAAATTACAGCAAGTAGATATCAAGAAAACTGTAAGGAATTGATACAGAAAGTATATTGGAAAATTGTATAACTTTTTATAATAAAATGAATTACATTAATTTGCTGTAATTACAATACCCCTTTATGTCTCACTGAATTCACATACACTTCTTTTGCTATGTTATGGGATTAAGGAAGTTGCCCACTGAATTATTTTTTTTTTTAAAAAGGCTGAGAGTGGTGTAAAATAAAATATTAATAATATTATTGAGAAGCATTTCATTTATATCAAAAAGCATGGTGGTAAATGTTGCAAAAGGGGAATCATTTAAATGAAATCTACCATCAATATCAAGCATGATGAACCAGTGACACTTACTGATAGATCCAGATACTGTGTAGGAGCACGTCTCCCTAAGCACTACCCCCTCCCTATCCCTTGTGCAATCTCACACAGTGGGCAGGGGGAAGAGCTCAAGCACAGTAAAACAGCCTGTGAAGCTACAGCAGGGAGGGAGAGTGTTAACACCCCCATTAGAATAATTTTGATAATAAGTTGATTCTACAAAGAAGGAGGCCATGAAATAGAAATATAAGTTTACCACAGTCACAAGTGTTTGGATCTATGAATAAGTGTCCCTGGTTTATCATGATGGGTTTGATGGCCAATTTCTTCACAGAAGATAAAGTAGCTGTAATAGAGGAGGCATTGGCTTACTCTCCCCACTTAGAACCAATGCATGCTAAGCCAAGCATACATGTGTATGTGTATGTACAGCAGTGACGTAGCTGAATGAGTTCTTGACTGGGCTGCCGAAATGACAGCACTTAATATTGATTAACATTATTAAAAGTGACTTTTCCCTTTGCACCTCTTACAAACCACGCAACTTTCATGCATTTTTTAAGAGATTCCTAGAAAAGAATAAAAGTTAAATTTCTAAACTCTTCCATATACATTACTTCTTTTTCAGAACCTCTCATGATAGCGGCCAAAAGGAACTTCATGAAAAACGGTACCACAATCACAGTGTGGGAAAGATCAACGGAAAGAAAGTATCAATAGAAGGGGAACTTCATAGGTATAAATACATCCACAGCATAACCCATACAGAACTATGAGTTGTGCTATGCATCCGATCACATAACACATACCAAAAAGCACATAAGGACAGTTATGAAACAGAGACTGTCCTTGAAGTATAACTGAAAAGGCAATGGAGGGCAAGGCAAAAATAAATGCAACGCTTCTATGATGAGAGACACCTATGTTATGGGATCAAGGTCTGAAATCATTTAACAAACTGTTTTCATCAACATGAAAATTTTAAGGGCAATAAGAGTAAAGTCATATTTAGAGAGTATAGATTTTAAATGGGTTGTCCAGCAAGAAAACTAAAACCTATATATACACACACACACACACATATATAGGTTTTAGTTTTCTTGCTGGACAATCACTGACGAGTCGTGCACCAATCACTGATCATAGCCCCCATGTAGAGCCTTTGTCATATATATATATATACAGATAATATATATATGACAAAGGCTCTACATTCTACATGGGGGCTATGATCAGTGATTGGCTGAGTAGCCTCCCCTAGGGGACATGAAGGGGAACACCTTTAGGCAGTTAGAATGTATTTATCACTTTGTAGTTTTAATAAGAACTATATTTAAAATTCTAAAGCGCAACTATTAACTTGTCATTTATAATGTTGCTATATATAAGAACAACTCCTGGTTTGGGAAAAGGATGTATAAAAAGTGAGAGAAAAACATTGGTACAAGGCTGAAAGCTTTGGAGCAGTACAAAATTCCTGTTGTCTCACTGGTAAATGCTGAATCCACTTAATCTAGACAGGTTTACACCAACCTATATTGTAATAACCACATTCCAGGATGAGCAAATTCTTCCTAACAATTAGGTGCCATCATCCACACACCCTAGCAATCTCCATACTCATTGCATTTATTTTATACCTTTGTCTTCTACAGAAGAGTATCTTAAATGAAAAATCAACTTGTTCTGTATATTTAGACGCTGGTTACTTTACACCGCAACTTTTTATTCCCAAGGTCATCAACATCCTTCAATACATTTTCCATATGAACATGACATCCATGTTCTGACAAATTAGCATCTACTCGAATACTATTTAAAACTTCTGTCCCTTTTTGGCCAACAAAAATGATTGACATTCTTAATAAATGACCCAGAGAAGATGATACGTCCTCAGAGTTGTGCTATAGTGTATGACCAGGATGAGAAATACATAGCACATAAGCTACTAAAATTATGACACAACATTTGAACCATCAAGAAGTCTTTATCAGGTATGTAGTAACGGAGTCCATATCCATACCATCATCCAATGTGATCACAAGCCTAGACAAGGCGATACCAAAAATGTTATGGCATAACTGGCTTTAAGCATCATTGGCAACCTGTTCCCTTGCTCTTCTTGGTTGTATACATTCAGAATGGAAGGAACGTGAACGGAGATTGGGAGTTGTGCTGCTTGAAAACCTCTTTATTACAGTCCTGCTTAGGCTGCTTTCACATCTCAGTTTTATATAGCAAATTTTTTTTTTTTAACTCAAATCAGCAAAACTATTGGTAAGAAAATATGTTAAGATGCTGGTTTGAGGAGTGTGATATATGTGAACACACTCCAACTCTGACCACAGAATGTGATTAAATACTTCCCCTGTGGCTGTAAATCCCAGACCGTGTGCTTGCTAGATTTCATAGGCTAAATACAGTGTCAATCGAAGAGACATATGATGCTAGGAGTCCCTTCTTTCTCACCGCAATCGTGATGAAAGTTTGCGTTCCTCATCTTCATGGAAAAAGGGATTCCTTTCATCCTATGATGCTTAGAGTCCCCTGTTTTCAGTCTGTGAAGTGTGTTCAGCACATAGTCCAGAATTCATGGATCAACAAAGTCTCTGGCCTTATTGTAAACTGCAGAAAGTGGTAGGACAATGGGGGAGCATGGTAATCATTATTGTCTCTCCTAGTCATTCCATCAGGACATACTCTGCTTCATACTGATGTGTCCATCTTCAGACCAGCAGTTACTTAGAAAAACTTAATAAACGTGGAAGAAAATACATTTGTGAACAATGTTGGTACACGCAGGGATGGTTTTGGCATTTCTGGGATCCTAATCCACTGCATACACAGCTACACTGTATTACTCCCAGCAAGGTCAAGGCTTTAAGCTGTATTGGTATCTTGTGGTCGCTGATGAAATTTAAAACATGCAAGGAGACGCAGGGTTGTATTCCACTTCTCCATATTTCTTTGAATTGGCTGCATCCCACCAATGTGGGGGGCTCTTAAGATGTCTGGCGCCCCAAACAATCAGATAAGTTGCCTTATAGATAAAAGCACCCCTGTGTATATGTTGGTGATAGTTATATAATAGATTATTAAATTAAACATAAACATAGAATTCTCCTTCTCTCCTCTGGTAAAACTTCACGTGTAAGACAACAATGCAAATATGTGTAGACGTGAAGGATGGATGCAGTGTGACATGTGCCAGTCAATACGACACTCATTACAATAAAATAACTTCTATTTTCACTGAATATAAACCTATCATAATTCATTTCTCTTAATTTCTCAATATATTCAGATAATTAGAGCATAGAAAATACAAACCACAAAGGTTTCGGCCCCTACAACATGCAAAGATATCAGGACTGTTCTGCATAAGTCAGGACCAATAGCCAACACAGTCATTTCTGCTTCTGCATGTTATGTAGAATCAATTCATTGCATATTAAAATTCTATTTAGTCCACAGGCGTCTCTCTGGATCATCTTAAAGGGATACAACGCCAGCCTACCCGCAACGCAGAAGCTTTCAAATTCTTGCCAAGAGACTTGATAGCTTAAGGACATTTGCTTTAGATTTGCCCTCTTTCTTGTAAGGGCATCTGTACAAATTCAGGTTACCAAGGACACAGATGACTGGTACAAAACCATAGTAACTAAGAAGGTAATGGTTTTCAATGTGTTTAGAAATAATTCTAGATTTTATTTATTATAGAAAACACAAGAACACTAATTGTTTACGTCTTGCATTTGTATTCTTAGACGGTCGACCCATTAAATTTTTTAGGAATTGATAAAACACGTGCAAGAATTTCCATGAGAGGTGGAAAAATATAAACTCTTGGACTAGGTTATACTTTAATGTCACGTAGGCCAACTTCCTACCAACGCCTTCATAGCATACTCCTGAAATCTATCTTATATAATACACATCCAGGAGATCATTGGACATGCATCTGTCTACTTTCAGTGATGCAGCAGTTTCAGATGTTCATGTCTTATCATAGAGTAAGTACAAGCAATTGTAACTCTCCCCTTATTAATATAATAGAGAAAAGACAGAAATAGAAATAGTGGTGAATAAACGTCTAGTCATATCTGACACAGTTTATATCGGGTTACTCAAGAACCGCTGACACATATGACCTCAGGCAACTTCTCAACAGCTTGTCTGGTACCGACGATACCAACAATAACCAAAACTTTACACCAATCGTACAAAAATAATAATAATGCTGATAAAGGACGGAAACTGAAAGATACCGTAGTGATTGGCATTGTGGTGAAGCTCTTGGCACAGATATATATCTGTGGGTGTTATATCGGTTATTCACTAAGCGGTCCACTGAGGCCACATAGAGCTCTGTATTTAGCCACAGTGAGAAATTGTTTCTATAGCTTAATCACAAGATGGGCATCACTTTTCCTTTTTTCTGACTCAATGTTTGCAGGCTGTAAAATGCATTGACCATGATAGATAACTTCCTATGTGCATCAGCTAATAATAATGATGATAAATGTATTCATAAGAAATACATTTTAAATTAAAATCTTTATTACAACACCAAAATTTTGTAAATGCTAGCAACATGAGTCCATCATTGTGTTTTAGGTCAAACGCTTTCTCATGGTGGTAAAGTTTTAGTTACCACTAACTTAGCTATTTAGACAATGTTTCCATGTCTCTAACATAACACTGTCCAGGACTTTGTTATCTTCATGACATGGTCACCAAGTGTTAATGTTAAATATGCATCTTTATTAACAACAAACAATTGGGACCCAAATCTGTACTAAACCTATTGATCATCAAAATAATTGGCCTTTCGTCTAGAGAGTCCGCCCACTGACTTCTGCTGACATATAGTGGTATAGACCTAGGGCCAAGTCTAAATAAGCCAATAACCTATCCAATAACTTATCACAACACATTCGGTAAGTGCTTGCAACAAAAATAAAATACTATAAATGAAGTACAGACGGTTCCCTACTTAATAACACCCGACTTACATACGACCCCTAGTTACAAATGGACCTCTGGATGTTGGAAATTTACTGTACTTTAGCTCTAGGCTACAATAGACATCTATAACAGTTATAAAAAGTGTCTACAATTAAGCTTTATTGGTAATCCTAGTTCTTATGACAATCCAACATTTTTAAAATCCAATCACAGAGACCACAAATATTTTGGCTGCGGTTACAATTATAAAATATACAGATCCGACTTACATACAAATTTAACTTAAGTACAAACCTCCAGAACCTACCCTTAACGTAACCCGGGGGCTGCCTGTATTTCTGCATAATACTAGAGGAAATCACAAATCTTAAATGTTCCTTAGATGTAGTTTCTATGGTATTATAAATCAATTCAAGATTTTAGTAGTTGCTGCAAAGCTAATTTGGGGGAAAAAAAAATATATATATATATTTCTTTACCTTCAATTTTACATCTATCGGGATCTCAAATCTATTAAGTCTATAAGAAATCCAGGCTATCTTACAATACGAAATGCCATAAAAATCCATCAACTAAAGAGGATGGGGTGGGGTGGGGGGGTGTCACTAATCAATATAAATTTATAGTATAGCTCCAAACTAACAGAAATCAGGTATAAGTTTGGGTATCAAGGTATCAGTTTGGGTTCATATTATGAAAGAAGAGGCATACACCAAATATTACATCATATATATCCACACATATTATATAAAATGAAATTATTGTAAGAGAACAAACAATTTAAATGGGTTATGAAATATATATATACATACAAAAATACAATATCAAATAAAGGTGACAGAATCAGTCATTAGGTACCCTAATTATCAAAGACAGTAAAACAAAACTGACTTTTTTTTTTATTAAAGATTCCAGCCACTTGTGAGTTACATAATATCTGAATAACACATTTGGCTTGTATGCATATAAAATTCATAGATGAGCACTCTCTCAATCTCATAGAATATCCTAGACTCCTAAAGTAAGCAGGGAACCTAGAAAATATTAAGTATAGAAATCTTCTAAAAAATATTATAAATACGGTCCAAATAAGTTTGTATCACCAGATCTGTGACATACGAAATGGTAACATGCGATACACTAGAACATAAAACATAGAAAATATAAATGCCTCTCTTGAAGGCAAGTTTTCAGGATTTTTTTTTCAACACTTCATTGCTATCAATTAAAAGTATATGGTTGTATAAAATAAGTTTAGTAAATGATAAAGTTTTGCCAAAAAATGTATTGATATATTGCCCTCTCAGAAACAACAGCAACCAGCCCTCAAGACCAAGGTGTCTTTACTGTGATACTTTACACTTAAATATGCCCGATTTATTTCTCATTCCATTAATATATTAAGAGAAAAAAAAGGAAAATAAAAGGATGCAGGCTGATTTATAGTGATTGGCATTGTGGTGAAGCTCTTGGCACAGACAAATATCTCTGGGTGTTGTATCTGTTATTCAGTAAGCGGTCCGGTGAGGCCACATATAGCTCTGTATTGAGCCACAATGAAAAATTGTTTCTATAGCTTAATCACAACAAGATTGGGCATCACTCCTGGGCATCACAATGGCTGTGACATCCATTGATCTTAATCAATAACTTTCTATGTGCATCACCTAAATAGTTCTTAGTATTGATACCAAGAGTGAATATTTTTGGTTTTGTCATGCGTTTATGGTTTTCTACATAGGAGGTTCTTATCTTGGTGGTATTTCTAAGTAATACCATGTATATGATATGCACCTTGTATCCAGAGCATTGCTACATTATTATACATAACTATATGAGTTATTATAGAATGGTGTACTATATGTGTTATCTACTCTCGATGCAAATGAAAAGTTGTATGCCTAATTTTTCTTCATTTATGACTTTTAGGTGGATTCTGCTTTTTTTCTCTATTTTTAATTATTGACGATGGAGAATACATATATGTGTGTAGTTACCTGAACACAGACAGGTTGAACAAGAGAAACAAGTGGTTCTTGCTTTCGGCAAAGTATCTTGTTCACAATGCTGCCTCCAACAACCCGTTGTAGAATATTCCCCAACTTCCTCATGCCGAGATTCAGCACATATCATCAACAGAGAACACATAATACAGATACATAGTGAAGTGCAAGGCTTATAGTCAATGCTTTATAACGCACATACAATACAAAGACATTGGTCCACATTTATAAAAACTAGTGCAGTCTGTAGTATGTGCAGTTTTCATCTGGAGTGTGCAGAGTGCAGCAGATTCATCAAAACTGGTGCACGGTCTACATAAATCTGGCGCACCCTGCACTGCTCTGGAAGTGAGCACCAATTTTTTTTGGTGCACTTTGTTCATGCTGCAGAATTGTGGCGCACATCAGTAACGGAGCAAATTCAGACTGAGCCCTAACACGTCCCTGTAAATGTACAATTTTTCTTGTCGGAAACAGTGAAGCCGTGACACAAAACTGGCACTTTATAAATACATGTGTGTGTGGCTTGCACATTCTTTTCAGTGCAAAGTCAGACAGAAATCTGGTGCAAAAACTTAAATAAATGTGGGCCTGTGACCAACACAAATGTAGTAAAGTTCATAGTCAGATAACACTTATATAAGCTTATCAGATGTAGCAAAGGTCAGTTGTTATGCAAAAGAATGTATAAGTGTACAAAAAAAGTTGCTTTTGTCATACATATAGTAGATTTGGATTTGTTAGATGTGGTATTGCTGAGTTTGTGGTTCGTCAGTCAGAATAATCTCCTAATGTGCCATTTCTGATTTTATATAATAAGAAAAGTAAACCTTCCGCATAATCTTGAGCCGAGAATTTATAACAATGCATAAGTTATTTTGCCCCAGGGTAAAAATTCAGTTTTGGTATGGCTCTGTGAGAATGGTTTACAGCTGAAATCGTCACATCATAAATGTCAATTTTTTATTTTAACAATTAAAGCAAAGATTTCATAAGGGATTGGGATTTATAACATATTTGTGACCCATATATCACCTTACATGAACCAAATGTGAACATCAGATCCATAGAATGAAATGATGGTTTAACATATGACCACAATGCACTGACTGCGTGACATCCCCTGACCTCATTCTGAAAAACGTTGGTCAATAAAAGACACAAACACCATCTAAACTATGAAAGGATTACCAGAAGATTTTTTAGTATATGGGACACAATATCCTGACCTGCTATATAAAAGTGCATTACATGACAAATACTTAAGGGAAATATATATGTGAAAAGCTTGAAAATTTAGGAAGGCAAATATATCACAAACCGTGATTACAAAATAATGCTCTTAGGTCTATGATGTACAAATAATATCAATAAAGCCAAAAAACTGTAAAATAACTGGCAATATTGCTGAAATACAAGCGTAAACCACTTCAACCATGGAGACTGCTAGAACATCTATGATGTGTACAAAGAATAGAACTAACATAACATCACATACAATAACACAGAAAAGTATGCTTCAAGTGTCACAATGTTATTGATACTTGTGTACCATAAGTCCTAAAAAAATCCGATCTGATAGATCTTATAGAATGAAGGATGGACTCATAACATTATTCATTGCCACCGTATTGATAAATTGCTGTTATTTCATTTCTTCACACTTCCAAATTACACAGTTCACCAAGGAGCGAGCAATCATTTCATGCCGACCCTTACACATCTACATAAAGCTAAAATTTTATTAACTAGGCCTCAACTCTTAAAGATGGTCACCACTGACATTGTCAGTGTCAATGGTGCAATTTCCTCCTAAAAGCAATGTAGAGGCCTGAGAGGCCACATCTAAGTTGACTTCATGACATAATTAGAATGGGTCAAGATGACAGCATGTAAAGGATTGCTCGTCACGTTAAATATCAAATTTTGTTATAATATAGGACTACGACGTCAGTGCAAAACGTATATTTCAGTGCATTACATGGTTATAGATAGAGAGACAGAGAAAAATTCTAGATTTACTACCATAATAAAAGTAGGCACACAGCTCAAAACACTCATTCATACATAGTGCAACAGTTCTGTTCTTTATCCAGGGTTGGCCAAATCCTGGCCCGGGACAAAGACCAGAAACATTGCTCTCTGGGTAAATAAAACTCCTAACTTTTTGACCTATTTTTTTGGAGTGTTGCCTGATTTTTGTGACCTTGGGAACCCCTATTCTTTCATCAGTATACAGTTTGTCCTTCCTTGGAAGATTTATTAGATTCTGACATCTGTATCCGGGAAACAACCTATAAAATCCAGTGTATTATATCTGTATATTAAAATGACAAATACCAAAGATATTTTATAATATATATAAATTATACTGTATCTACTTTGCTGTATTGAAAAATACAACAGGATGCTATTCCCGGCAACTAAAGAGTTTGGGACTTTTCATGACCTTTCCCAAGGTTACTCAGAAAACTTTAGATACTTCACACCAGTGTTGCAATGGTAAAATGCTATTTAATTTCACAGGACATAAATGATGACTACAGAAGCAATGTAAAATCTCTTTGGATTGGATGGTGACCCGAGATAAAATGTAGACTCGTCATTTGGACCATCTGATATATCTCCTTCAGATCAAAATAATTACATGTGACATCCAGGTGGGTTTTAAAACATTTCAACCTGAAGCTCTATAACTAATGTTCCCAGTATTTCACAAAGAATACAAGCCAGGGATATGAAGTACTGAAGTGAAATGAGGAGCAAGCAGACGTCAGCGCATACAAGAGAAACTCATTAAATCATTATGAGATGTATAATTATATGGCCCATTGGTAATAATGGCGGTTATACATAAACGCAGACACAGAGACAAAACCACAAATCTCTCAGACTCGGATGCACTCGGATCAGGCGATGGCCTAAACCTCGTCTAAATCCTGTGCGACTGGAGCAGATCTGTAAGTTTCTATGCCTGAAACAAATTGCTTCTTTTCGACTGGGAACACCAAATTCCACTTCATCAGCAGTTTTAGTTTATCTATGCTAACAATTTTCTTGTGGCTTTGAGGGCTGGCACACAATATACATACTGGTAGCAGGGCCTGTGATTGCTGGAAGTAACACGATCACTTTGATCTACATACAGGGGGGTATACCTGACATATACAGTGGAGAATGACTTTTAGAGATTATGGGTAGTAGGTCAGCATGGCTCAGTGACCTACAGAAGAGCATCATGTAATGTCTGCAGGGACAATCACATAACCTGCTATCACATAAGCGTGATCACAGTACATATAAGAAGTAGGAGACATCCAGGCACAGGATGGAGCACAGGTATAATATATCAGGTCACAATCTGCGCCTTCACATACGTAACCTGGATTACGACTACAGCAGATGTCACAGGCAGGGATGTAAGTACATGAGATCTCAGGTAAGTGGTGATCAGGGAGGCAGACAACTTGTAAACTTCTCCACATTGATCTCAGTAAAGGACATTACACTGAGTGGATAACTGTCTGATAACATAACACAATAAATAGCAATGTATATAGACTTCAATGGCACTGCAAACCCTTTGGCATGACTGTGGTCCCTGCCAACACTTCCTGCTCCACATGCCACCTCAACACTGGCAGCCGGAGGTGCCTGGTCCTGGCAGCAGCTCTGCCAACTCCATAGCACCCTCCTAAGTGCCAGTGAGACACTCCCTCTCCAGAGCTCAACTTCAGCAGACAATTTCTTCTTCTATGGGCTTCCCGATGCCAGGCCGCTGTATCCCTATTCCTGGTGCCAGCTTCCTTCTCCTCTCAGAATTTGCTCCTAGTTAGTAGAGTTCCAGTGTGCCCGCTGCCCCCTCCCCAAGCCGTGCCAGGGCATTCTCTCACCTTTCATGGCCGCGATCACATAATACATGGTCACCGTGCTGTGCCCCGGAGCCCCCTGCACACTCCAGCGCTCTCAGATGCCAGCTCCGCTCTGCCGCATCCCCCGCCCGCAGCTGCCATATGAGAGTCCATGTGACCCGCTCCAAACACGCCCCCAAATCTGACAGCGGGCCCCGCCTCCATCTCACACTCTAGCCAATCAGCAGAGAAGGTGTCGCCGGCAGCCCCCGCCTACCTAGGAGCGCACCCGCCTTACACGTGGCTGGCTGGTGACAGCGGAGAGAAGAGAGAGGAGAGCTGGGCACAGGCATGGCGGGGGTGCTGTGTGCCCGCCTCATGTACCCTGCAGCTGTGCCCAATATTTCCCATAGTCTCACCCAGTGTCTAACCAGTGCCAATGTGTACGCCAAAGCAGACATGTCTTCCATCACCAAAAACTGCCAACCAGTGGGGGCAACTTTTAACCCCTTCGATACCAAGTTTTTTTTTTGGTTTTGGTTTTTTCCTTTAGAAAGCGATATGTTATCTGCGAGACAAATTGTATTTTCTAGTGATGCCAGTTATTGTTCTGTGCCATGTACTGGGAAGCTGGGGAACATAGTGGTGGAATGGCAGGAGCACAGTTACACTATTTTTGGATGGGCTTTACAGATCTTTACAGATTTCAATGTGCAGTCGAGGTGACACCTCTCCTTAATTCTTTGGATCAGTATAATTACAGAGATATGCAATGTATATAGTTTTGTTGTGTTTTTACACCATTAAAAAAATCCCTAAACCTTGCATAAAATAACAGCATGCATCGCCATAGTCTGGCCTCCATAACTCTAACATACTTCAGTGTACAGAGCTGTGTGAGATGTCATTATTTGCGGGATGGGATGCAGTTATCATTTTGAAAACTATACGACCTCTGATCACTTTATATTAACATTTTTATTGAAGGTTGAAGGCGAAATGGCAAAAAAAGCGACACTAAGGCGGCGTTCTTAACCGGGAAGAATTTTTTATTTTATTTTAATAGATCGGACAGTTAGGATTGCAAAAATACCTAGTGGGGGAATTCACGCGTTTAGAATGCAGTCTTAAAGTTCCCAGATTTTTGCAATTATATTTGCTAAAAGGCTCTGGCAGAGGACCTGGCTATAGTCGGATGTGGCAAGCCTGCCCTTTGCTCGCCCCACTCCTTGTCCCAACGTCCATAGTGCGGACGGAGAAAGCCAAAAACTGGCAGAATGGGGAGATTCATGTACCTAATGAAGGCATAATTAATTTTTTTAATTATTTTACTTGTTTATTTGTGTGTTCTAGGGAAAGGGGAGTGATTTGAATGTTTATTTTTTTATTTTATTTTTTTTCATATTTGTTAAAACTCTAAAGACTTTTAAAAACTTTTTTTTAACTACTATTTTTTTAACTACTAGGTTACTTGAACCCTAGAGGATCTAATTACTTATACAATATACTGTAATACAAATATATCACAATATAATTACAGTAGTATACTGCTCCTATATTACTATCTATAATAAAGAGAGCTGTGGGCTCCCAGCTGTCAGTGCACTGATTGGCACCCTCCGATGACATCAAGAGGGGCACTGACCATTTGAAGATGGCGATTCCTAAAAGAAAACTTGCCAGCACCAACCACGGCAGTTACCGGTAGGTGTCAGCTGTGTCCATGAGCCCTCTTTATAGTAATTTACTGAACTTTATTCCCAGTCTGCCGTAAAGATTTATTTTTTAAAGTCATGGCAATCCAAATTGTTACATGGACATACAAATGTATTTTATGAAGTTACACAAAATATACCTGTTCAGACTTACATGACAACTCAACCAGAGAACAACCTACAGAACCTCTAGGGTTGGTATCCCAGCGACTGTCTGTACCGTATTTTTTGGACTATAAGGCGCACTGGAGTGTAAGGCGCACCATCAATAAATGCCTGCTAAAATGTCTAGGTTCATATATAAAGCGCACCAGATTATAAGACGCACCTGATTATAAGGATGAATGACCAGCAGGTGGCAGACCTGTGCACAGTTCAAGGCAGCTGTTGTCTGTAAGTACAGTTCATATATAAGTGCGCTATATAAATAAAGGAATTATTATACGTCAGCATACGGCGCACAGCGGGCACACAGCAACGCAGGGAGAGGATGTATGGGGCCACGGTGCCGTAATACGGGAAAAGATAGGACATTTCCTATCTTTTCCCGGGCTACGGAGCGGTACGGTGCCGCACGTGTGCTCCCATACCAATGCCGTGAGCCCATAGAAGTGTATATACATAGGCCGTATATACGTCCCCCATACATGTGTGTGTGAATGCAGCCTTAGCCAGTATTTTATACATTCCCATTGACTTCTATGGGCCGTACGTAAAGCAGTTTTAATATTGAGGAGGTTCTATTCCTGGCACTTTTTGAAAGGGGATACTGGTACTGTATTTGTAACCATTACATAACTATATTTCCTGAATACTACCCATTGGAAGTGTGCGGTATAAATAACTTGTTCTTCTCTTTTGTGCATCTAATTATGGGTGCGTCTTATGGTCATGTGCATCCTATAGTCCGAACAATAATGTGCATGTCAGCAGTGGTGACAGCTCCACTTTAAGTGACTCTGGTTTTGCTCCAGGACGTGAATAGCAAGGTGCCAACTAGAGACCACTCACATGTCACTTTCTCTAGTAATTAAACAGCATTGTGCCCAACTCCAACCCCTTAGGCTCTATTCACACCTTGTTATGTGAACATCTCTCCATACTGCAGGTCATCATTGACCATTTGGTGTTTATCAGGATGTAATGCTAACATACATTTTTTTAATATATAAAATTACAAAATACTACACTTTCCTATACAACCTGCCACTACAAAACATCAACATTTGCAACACAACACAATTTTTTTTATACCATTGGGGACAATGCATTATTTATGTCACTACATGGCATGCAGTAGCTAAGGTCAGAGTTATCCATTGAGTAATATGATCATTGGTTAAATAGTGCCATATAGTGTTCCGTTAAAGGAAATATACTGTATATACTCGAGTATAAGCCGACCCGAGTATAAGCCGAGACCCCTAATTTTACCACCAAAAAACTGGTAAAAACTACTGACTTGAGTATAAGCCGAGGGTAGGAAATGCATTGGTCAAACCCCCCCCCCTCCAGAAGTATACAGCCTGCCAGCCCCCAGTAGTATACGGCCTGCAAGCCCCCATGTATTATACAGCAGCCCCTAGTACTATACAGCCTGCCAGCCCCCATGTAGTATACAGCAGCCCCAAGTAGTATACAGCAGCCCCTAGTAGTATACAGCAAGCCCCTAGTAGTATACAGCAGCCCCTAGTAGTATACAGCAAGCCCCTAGTAGTATACAGCCAGCCTGCCCCCACAGCCCTTAAAAAATTAAACTTATATACTCACCCTCCAATGTCAGCGCGGCTCCTCTTCTTTCTTCTTGCTTCTGTCATGGATGCGGCCACGAAGAATATGTCGCGGCCGCGCATACTATGACGTCAGCAGCGGCCGCGTCATAGTATGCGCCTGCTAGAAGAAAACATGGCCGCGTCCATGAAAGAAGCAAGAAGAAAGAAGAGGAGCCACGGAGAAGAAAGAAGATGGAACACGCTGACATCGGGGACATCGGTAAGCAGCGCTGACATAGGGGAGCCGCGCTGACATCGGAGGGTGAGTATATAAGTTTATTTTTTTTAAGTGGGTAATTTTTTTATAGACTCGTGTATAAGCCGAGGGGACGTTTTTCAGCACATTTTTTGTGCTGAAAAACTCGGCTTATACACGAGTATATACGTTAACTTAATTAATATTAACTCTGCTGGGTAGCTCCCCACAGCATGAATACACACATATCTTTATTAAAAGGGTTAATAAATAAGATTAGAATAGATAGAATGAATTTTAACTTTATATTAATTAAGGAAAAGTGCTTCATGGGTATCACCAGAGCTCCTCCGAACTTCAGGGCTCTGCCTCTTCCATGCTCCCAAAGCACTAGTGTCTGCCTCCCTGTTCCATCGGCACCCCCCACCTTTTCTACTGTCTGCCGAAATACAAAATCTCACACAGTACAACACAGTAAAATTCCTGTACAGTAGCTGTATTTAGGGCCGGATCATTGCCCAACATTATATACACATTGGGGCAGATTTACTTACCCGGTCCATTCGCGATCCAGCGGCGCGTTCTCTGCGCTGGCCGGGATTTATTAAGGCAGTTCCTCCGCCGTCCACCAGGTGGCGCTGCTGCGCTGAAAAGCATCGGAACGCGCTGGAGTTCACCGGCTCGGGCTGAGTGAAGGTAAGTGCAAGCTCCGCAACAGATTTTTTGTTTTAAATGCAGCGGTTTTTCCGAATCCGTCGGGTTTTTGTTCGGCCATGCCCCCCGATTTCCGTCGCGTGCACGCCACCGCCGATGCGCCACATTCCGATCGCGTGCGCCAAAATCCCGGGGGAAATCGGCGCAAATCGGAAATATTCGGGTAACATGTCGGGAAAACGCGAATCGGGCCCTTAGTAAATGACCCCTATTGAATGTAACAATCAATTTTGCAATCTATAATACAAAAAAGCCATTTAATTGTGAATATAAAATTAACCAAACCATATCTTCTATAAAAGAAACCAAAACCAGCAAAACATGCAGGAAAACGCTAGATTGGTTCAAGTGCCAAGTGTCTTTTTATAGTCACAGGATTGTATGACTGTGTAAAAATGTCATTATTAAAAAAAACTTTTCTTCTGGAATAGTTATTCAATTCTGTACACTTATTTAGTAGATGCTATGTACAGTATGTTTTTTCTCTTTCTTAAATATTCATTGTACTTCTTTTGTATTTGTCATGCAGAATATATAATAACAAATCAAGAAGGGAAAACATCAGACTACAAAGGTGTTTTCTATAGTCTGTTACCATAGAAACATATAGAGGGAATTCCACTATGCCTTCTCCACCAATTTGGCATGTAACAAGTCCCCTTTGCAATAGCTTTGTGAATACCCCGCCCACCATATTTACTATAATCATATAGTACTATAGCTGGTAAATGACAGCAACTATAGCAGAAATGTCCACCAGGTCAGATCTTGTCTACACAGATCTGTCAGAGATCACTTCTGGATCTACTAAAACGCCAGTCTTACTAGATCCCCCATAGTTTTTCATAAAAGCTGTAGACTCAAAATTGCATTTAACAGGTGCAATAAACAGGCAGCATTAAAGCCTGGTTGCAAAGCTGTACATTTCTTACATGATCCATATTCCTGCAATAATGTAGAGATTGTATGGATGATGCCGAGTTATGTGAAAGTCTCACTGGATGTCTGGTCTGTTCTCCCTCTCTACACACAAGCTAAAGGACACAGCTTTGGCTGGCAGATAACTGTCCCTGCAGACAGGCTCACAATACACCTTCAAGAAGCTTCGTCCTTGTCACAAGGTCACCCATTTCCCTCTTTTTATAATAGTCATTAATCCCTTTACTGCATCCATGTTGTCACCTTCATAGAGGAGCAGGGCGGACACTGGCATCTCCACTGACACCTGTCATCAAGGTGTGATAGAGAGCAGCAAGGTTATAAAGGCCTTTTTTTCACGAGGCAGAAGACAATGCCTCCGGCAGCAATGGTGTTAAGTACTGGGTCTACACTAAGTGATGTGCTGAATTTCTGCTGGAAGTAAATTCCGGCAGGTCGGTGACTTCTATTTATTTCTGTAATAACATCTTCCAATTACTTTGTAAATTAAAAATAAGGTAACAATGTACATGGGAATATTATGATAGCCCAGTAAACATACAGTGCTGGTGTGTAGCAAATACTTGGAGATCATTATATACCACCTAAGGGGTGACTAAGCCATGTACTCCCGAATTCTACCATCAAAAACATTTTTTGTGAGACTTTGCAAGATGTTGGTGTAGTTTACCAGGTGCGCAGATGTGGGCCACATTTATTTATTGATGGATTGAACAAATTGTAATAATCTGTATAGCTACTACTTAAGACACAAATGTTACACTTGTTCCAAATGGAGCACACCTCTTGGCAACAAAGTTAAATGTAATTTAAAATATTCATATGATAAAGCTCTGAAAATGGGGCAGATTTATCAAATATGTTGTGGAATTAGACAGAACAGAGTAAGGCTATATTCACATGACCATATGGGGGTATATACACTCACCGGACACTTTATTAGGTACACTATGCTAGTAACGGGTTGGACCCCCTTTTGCCTTCAGAACTGCCTCAATTCTTCGTGGCATAGATTCAACAAGGTGCTGGAAGCATTCCTCAAAGATTTTGGTCCATATTGACATGATGGCATCACACAGTTGCCGCAGATTTGTCGGCTGCACATCCATGATGCGAATCCCCCGTTCCACCACATCCCAAAGATGCTCTATTGGATTGAGATCTGGTGACTGTGGAGGCCATTTGAGTACAGTGAACTCATTGTCATGTTCAAGAAACCAGTCTGAGATGATTCCAGCTTTATGACATGGCGCATTATCCTGCTGAAAGTAGCCATCAGATGTTGGGTACATTGTGGTCATAAAGGGATGGACATGGTCAGCAACAATACTCAGGTAGGCTGTGGCGTTGCAACGATGCTCAATTGGTACCAAGGGGCCCAAAGAGTGCCAAGAAAATATTCCCCACACCATGACACCACCACCACCAGCCTGAACCGTTGATACAAGGCAGGATGGATCCATGCTTTCATGTTGTTGACGCCAAATTCTGACCCTACCATCCGAATGTCGCAGCAGAAATCGAGACTCATCAGACCAGGCAATGTTTTTCCAATCTTCTACTGTCCAATTTCGATGAGCTTGTGCAAATTGTAGCCTCAGTTTCCTGTTCTTAGCTGAAAGGAGTGGCACCCGGTATGGTCTTCTGCTGCTGTAGCCCATCTGCCTCAAAGTTCGACGTACTGTGCATTCAGAGATGCTCTTCTGCCTACCTTGGTTGTAACGGGTGGCGATTTGAGTCACTGTTGCCTTTCTATCAGCTCTAACCAGTCTGCCCATTCTCCTGTGACCGCTGGCATCAACAAGGCATTTCCGCCCACAGAACTGTTGCTCACTGAATGTTTTTTCTTTTTCGGACCATTCTCTGTAAACCCTAGAGATGGTTGTGCGTGAAAATCCCAGTAGATCAGCAGTTTCTGAAATACTCAGACCAGCCCTTCTGGCACCAACAACCATGCCACGTTCAAAGGCACTCAAATCACCTTTCTTCCCCATACTGATGCTCGGTTTGAACTGCAGGAGATTGTCTTGACCATATCTACATGCCTAAATGCACTGAGTTGCCGCCATGTGATTGGCTGATTAGAAATTAAGTGTTAACGAGCAGTTGGACAGGTGTACCTAATAAAGTGGCCGGTGAGTGTACGTCCCCCATAGACGCCAATCGGCGCACAGCACTGTACTGGTACGTTATGGTGCTTCACATGTGCGGCACCATACCGTCCCGTACCCGGGAGAAAGATAGGACATGTCCTATCTTTCCCCGGAATACAGCACCATGCGCCATACATTGCTATGGAGAGGGGCAGAGGTGAGTAGCACTCACCCCCTCCTCCTCTCCCGGGCGCGGTCATCTACGATATGGCAGGCAAACATCGTGTGAATGTGGCCTGAGACTAGACAATCTTATGCTGATCCAGATTTATCAAAGTGTCTAATCCTGAACAATAAATCTGGTGTAGTATAAGACTGTCAATTTGTACATTGTCTTAGTTTCAAAAATCCTGGCATTTTAGCATAATTTTTGCCACACTAACTTTTTCTGGAAAACCATACCCCCTTTTCAGAGGGTATGTACTTTTTGTCATACTAGTCGTAAAAAGTGTATGAAAATTATCTAAAATCCTTGCTAAACATGGCAGAGTTTTTTGTTGCAATTTACTCCAGAATTATGTTGTAAACTGAGTTATAAATCTGCTCCAATTTTTATGGGGCTTTTAGACAGATTCTGAAAGGGGTTTTCTAGGATGAATAACTTTTTTTTACTGGCTAGGGCTGCTGAAACAAATTCATTTATGCTTACCTCTGTCCACACCTCTGGTCGCAACAGAATGCACCAATTATGGGGGTTAAATACAGTATATACTGCAGTATAAGCTGACCTGAATATAATGCCCAGCAGTCTCCCCTCACAAATGAAATGCCCAGCAGTCTCCCCTCACAAATGAAATGCCCAGCAGTCGCCCCTCGCAAATAAAATGCCCAGCAGCCAGTAGCGTAACAAACGCCGTAGTGGTTTCTATATGTAGCTATATGTGCATATCTGTGCATATATGCATATATATATATAATGCATATAAATACACAGTATATATACATATATGTATGTATATGCATATTAGTAAAATATATATTTATATGTATGCATAAGTATATATATATACACATATATATATATACACATATATATACATATGCTGCATGTGTGTATCTGTTGTATTTGTATGTATATGCTGTTAACGTATGTATGTGTGTATTTGCTGTGTGTATATGCTGTATATATATATATACGCAGTATGTGTATGTACTGTATGTATGTGTGTATATGCGTTTATATATGTATATGATGTATTCATACTATATGTATATAATGTGTATGTACTATGCATTATGTGTGCAAATTTGATGTGTATATACTGTATGATTTTGTGTATACTGCATGTATTAGTGTATGTATCTGCATAAATGTGTGCGTATAAGTGTATACGAGTATACATTATAAAAGTGAGTGTATGAGTCTAGAACTTTATGTGTGTGTATATAATATAAATGTCAGTACAGTATATGAGTGCAGAAATGTGTGTGAGATTGTATGAATGTGTTTGTACAAATATATTTAAAGGGGGAAAGGGGAGCCCTATGCAAAAATCCGCTATGGGGCCCAAGCTTTCCTAGTATGCCCCTGCCAGCAGCTTTCCCAAACTAATGGAAGGTTCAGCAGCCTCCACCAGTAATGGAATGCCCAGCAGCCTCCCCTCACTAATGGAATGCTCAGCAGCCTCCACCAGTAATGAAATGCCCAGAAGCCTCCCCTAATCTGCCCTGCAGCCGTCTCCCACATAAGGCTCTTCGTTATATGACATCGGTAGCAGAAAAAAGCATGATCAGAATTCAAAATTTATAGGGTGCGGTCACATGGGGCATTTACATTGTGTTTAGAAATGCAATGCAAACGCCTGGGGGTGTTTTGCAAGGAGAACTTTAGTTTATGACAGTCTATTATATGTATTGTAAAGGTTGTCCTGGTTACATTTATATAAAATATATAATTTATTTTGTGTCTTATACATTTTTTATTAATTCAATTTCATTTTATTAATTATCTGCTTTGAAGATAGGAAAATGTAGTGATATATAGAGAGATCTCTGAGAAGATTTCCTCAATGACTGCTCTTCAGAAGGCCCACGTCCTGACTCGAGCATAAGCTAAGTGGGGGGTTTTCAGCACACAAATTGTGATGAAAAACCTGAGTATATACGGTATGTGCTGTTTTGTTTCGTTACATAAGTTCCTCCCACTAATAAACACATTGGAGCAGATTTACTTACTCGGTCCTGTCACGATCCAGTGGCGCGTTCTCCGATGAGGATTCGGGTCTTCCGGCGATTCACTAAGGTAGTGCGCCCGATGTCCACCAGGTGTCGCTGCTGCGCTGAAGTCCGCTGGAGTTCGCCGGAGTTCACTATCCTATTCCTGGTGCAGGTAAGCGTGTGTCAAGCGACAAATTTTTTTTTTCTGAATCAGTCAGGTTTTTCCATTGGCCAAACCCCCCGATTTCCGCCGCATGCATGCCGGCGCCAATGCGCCACAATCCGATTGCGTGCGCCAAAAACCCGGGGCAATTCGGCACAAAACCGTAATTTTCGGGAAACCCGACGAAAAATATCGATTTGGGCCCTTAGTAAATGACCCCCATTGGGGCACATTTACTAAGGGCTTTGCACTGCACTTTTGTCAGACTTTGCATGTTCTTGTAGGGGAAAACGGCTTGCACAGGTATTTAAGAAGTGTCTGCGCTTTTATTGTGGCGCACGCAACCCATTTGTAGCACAGCTGCGCCGGCTTCCATGCGACACAAATTAGGGGGTGTGATGCCGCACGGTCCGACTGAGTGCCGTATTTGACATGTAAGTTTTGTGGCCTGCCCTATATTAAAGGTCCACTGCAAAAAAGTTGGTGAACTCTGTCAGGCCTGTGAGGGGAAGCGACAGATTCATGATTTCTGGCACACGATCTCGATGAATCGGTTGCACCAAGCGTTATACACGGAAAGAGCACTTTTAGTGAAGTTGCTGTCTTTCTTGGTAAATGTGCCCCATTATTCTTTCCAGACCACATCTTATTATAGAACACCTTTGTTATTTCATTGTTACAATCTATTAGTAATTGTTTACCATGAAATGTATTATTTCAGTTATTCATATGCCAATAAACGGTAGGAAGTGGCTATAGGGTGACAACAGCTCTTTCCGAAGTGTTTAAACATAGATTTTTTTGTGATATTTTATGGATTTGAAAAGTATTAATTTGAATTTCAATGTATTGAAATGTGAATTTTAAATAGTGAAAAAAATGGATTTTAGGGAACAATTGGTAATGTGAATTTCCCTCTATCTTGCCCACTTCTTGTCAAAGATGAGGAACTGGTAAGATGGATTCACACATAATGAACTTGAGGAATTTTGTTTTTTAAAAACCTATTTCTTTAATGTGTACAAAAGTAAAGTGAATTCTAGGCATGGTGCAGGTTTCTCTAGACGGTCACTGAAGGTGCTCCCCAATGCCACCACAGTCTCGAGCATGGGATTGGAGCTATTCTCCAGAATAGATTTCAACTTACACACTATCCTCCTCTCAGCTACCACCTTCACATTGTCAAGAGGACGCCCCAGGACAGAGCTGGCTTTCCTTATCAGTTTGTCCAGTCTGCTCCTCTCCTTAGCTGAGATGCTGCTTCCCCAACAAACTACTCTAAAGAAGATGGCTGATGCCACTATAGAAATGAAGAAGGTCTTAAGCAGTGCCCCCCGCACTCCGAATGTCCTCAGCCTCCAGGTATAGCCTTCTCCGACCCTTCCTGTAAAGTGCATTTATGTTCTCTGCCCACTCCAGTTTATTATTGAGGAGGACACCCAAGTACTTCACTGCCTCAAAGTCCATCCCATGGATGACCACTGGTTGAGAAGGAGCCAGAATATCCTTTAAGGATAATTTACCAGAAAAGGACACCTATGCAGGTTAATGTATGCTTAAAGGTAATGCATGCTCCACTAGTGATTCTCAGAAGGAAATACAAAACTATGTTTTTCAGGGTGGGATAAGGAAAACTTTTCATCCTAGCTATGTTGTGAGGCAGCACCGATTCAAGAATGAGAATAGTTGTCAGCCAAACAGGTATTAAAAGTGGATGGCACGTTAGTGCAATGATCCATTCATGGCACAGTTCACACAACTGATGATAAAGCAGTGTATATGTTTTGTCATATACAGTATATCAGTGTGACCATAAATACATCAGTCAAAAAGTCATGAGTTTCATTTTTGCACACAGCTGGATGGTCCATGTCAGTTTTACCATGTTTTTTCTTATAACTGTAGCAGCAATAGTCAATTCATAAATGTAAGAGAAAATAAAGCATTAGTGCTGGAAATTAATCAGGTTACAGATATTACTCTTCTCCAGCAGTCGGAAAATGAAAGTAGTGCTCAGACTGCTACAGTGGGGGAAGTTCTGCACTCTTCCTCTGCACACATTTCTAAAAAATCTCCCCCTCTGTTTCTAGTAATTTGACATCAGCACCTACACTAATGTAATACATGCAGGATTTCAATTAACACATTCGCAGTTAGAAACTTTTGTTTACTTGTTTATGTATATATCATGACATCTGTCACCACCTATGACCACTTTACATAAGAAATTCACAGAATTTTTTCTTTAGAGAATCGGAAAAGGAAAAGTTAGAGCCAATTTTTTAAATAAATGTTTACAAATTTTCCTAATAAACTATAATACTAATCACAAATATTTTTTAAATAACCCATTTAATTTTTTAAAAATAGAAAAGTGACTGTTACATTTTAATAAATTATGGCAATCTTGGTGTATTTACACATTTTTACCCACTGAAAATCAGGAGGAGCATATTGCAGGTTTGATCTCTGAAAATTTTCTTGCACTAATGAGTGGATACTAGCTGTTATTAGTTCTTCCATACATCAGCATCTGAAGGAAAAAAACTAGACATTCTACTTCTCATCTCTCTATCCTTCATCCAGAACCATATAGGACAGTGGTGGCGAACCTATGGCACGGGTACCAGTGGTGGCACTCAGAGCCCTATTTGTGGGCACCCAAGCCATCCACACAGCACAGTCTCTCACCATCCAGAAACTCCAGAACTCCAGAAATGCTGCTCTCACTGCTATTTTAAAGCAACACATTCTTAATTGCTTGGGACTGCAGGAAGAGGTAGAACGTGTGGAAAGGGAGGGATTATCTTTGGAACTCCTGCTGGCCCCATGTTTCTTCCTGTACAGGGGGACCATGCCAAGAAACTACAACTATAGTCCAAATTTGCCCCCCATTTTTCAACTGTATTGCATCAGAGAGATGAATTTAGCAGAGCATATTAAAAAAGAGGCATTTTATCTTTATCTGTGTATTTACATTTCAAGGTTCAACTGTATACTACTGGATTTGACTGTACAGGCAGTCCCCAACTTAAGGACACCCAACTTACAGACGACCCCTGTGACCTCTGGTGAAGATCTTTGGATGCTTTACTTTACTCCCAGGCTGTTATTATCAGCTGTAAGGTGTCTGTAATGAAGCTTTATTTATAATCCTTGGTGCAAATACAGCAAAAGAAACAATTGTCACTGGAGCTACAATTATAAAATATAAGTTTCGACTTACATACAAATTCAGCTTAAAGGGGTATTCTCGTCTGGGCATTCACATTCTATTTAATTAATCTGACATATAAATACGTTTCTTCAATTAGATTTTATTAAAAAAATGTACCTGTGTGAAGATAATTTTTCATAAATGTAGTCATTTTGTCCCTTAGAAACAGAAATGTGATTGCACAAAGAAACAAAACATATTTGTATATGAAATGTCTGGATGTTACTGCAGGTCTCAAAGCCATCCTGTGGTAACAAACGCTGAATCCAGGAGGTCAGGCAGGCTTAGTAGTGCATGTCTTGCCACCTCTAACGGACAAAATGGCAACATTTAGGCTGCATTCACACTTCCCAAGGGGGGCGTATATACGGCCGACGTATATATACGGCCGATATACGTCCCCCATAGACGGCAATGGGCGCACGGCGCCCAACGGGAGCGGTAGGGTGCAGCACACGTGCGGACATGTCCTATGTTTCTCCGTAGTACGGCGCCGTGCGCCATATGTTCCCATGGAGAGGTGCGGGGGTGAGCTGCGCTCACATCCTCCTCCTCTCCCCGCGCGCTACCGATGCCTGCTGTGCTACGGTACGGCGGGTAACGGCAGTGGGAATGTAGCCTTATGAGAAATTATCTTCACACATGAACATATTTTGAAATAACATCCAATTGAAGAAATGTTTACATATGGCAAATGAATCAAATTAAATGTAAATGCCCAGATGGGAATACCCCTTTAAGTACAAACCCAAGGATCTTGTATGTAACCTGGGAACTGCCTGTATTGGGTATGTTTATTTAAGTAGTTGTAAGCATTATATTACATGAAATTGGGCACTTTCATTTTTAAGCCACTGTATTAGTTGCATTTATTTCATTAAAAAACTTGCTCTAGTTGTAGGCATTATATTACATGATGTTGGGCATTTCACCATTTAGCATTGATTAGAATTAGTGTTACAGACCTAAAGGCAAAATCACTCTGCTTCATGTTTTAACTTTAGGCAAAACCTACATTGCTAAGCCGGAGGCACTAAATACTTTTTTGGCTAGATAATAAAACATCATCTAACTAACTTAGATTTTCAGTTTTTGTCACTTTAACTTCCTGGATAGACAAAGGGGCCAATGTTACACAATGCTAATAGCTTCTACTTATTCAAACACCACTTAATCATCATAGGCCACCAGAAAACAGGTGGCATTTTCCAGGTATACAGACCACACAAAAAATGTGATAATTACAGAGAGCTGGCACAGAGCTTATTACACTTCTGCCTGGGCGTAGTAGCAGGATAATTCAGCGAGAGCAGTAGCTCATTATTTCAGTATAAGAGCGGCAGAGACGACCTTTCTCAGCGAACAGGAAATTCCCATGGAGATTGGGGAGATCTAGTAGAGCCATGTGTAAGGAAGACCTCCCAGAGAGAATGATCGATGGGGGTTGTCCAACTTTCTCATGTCATGTACCTCTAAAATTATATTTAGGGCATCTCCGCGGGGCGGCAGATCCGGGGAATCACTGACATTATAAGTGTTGCAACAACTGTGAAAGAATGAGCATCTCTGTCTGGTCCTAACATGTAGACATAGATACCAGTAACCAATGTGCAGTTTATATGATAAATGAATGTCCTGTACACTAGCACCTGCTTCTGCACAATTATCCTAACAAAACCTATTGATGCTCAGTGCTTAATTTAAGGAGCTCATTTGTTGCTTACATATATTTTATAGCTGTCCCAGTGTAAAAGAGGGTCCCAGTAATAATGCACCATGCTCATCAATACTCCAGGTTTAATTACTGGCTATACCAAGCCCTGCACTGTATACAGAATGGTAGTTGTAGAGATATGGTTCTTGCTTCATACTACTTAGATTTATGACCCGCACTGATGTGCTGGGCAAGAACTGTGCTGTCCTCTATTTTGCACCTGTCACATAATTTGCATAAAGATATCCAGCAGTACTTTCATTTACAAATGGAGCAGACTGTGTGCTTCACAGACCCACTACTGTTATAGTTCATGAGTCTCAACATCCTATGTGGTCAATAGGGGTTTTCCACTTTCAGCAAATAGTTGGTATTGTTTGTGTAAGGAAAAGTTAAGACAATTTTCCAATATACTTTCTGTATCAATACGTCACTAATTTCAAGATCTCTGCTTGCTGCCATTCTAAAGAAAGCTTCTATCTTTAGCAATGGATAAAAATCTGTCCATGGTCATGTGATGTCAAACAGGTGCAGGAGCCGTCATATCACGCGGCTCTGATTACTCTCTTTGATGACAACAGCTCATGGACCTGTGTGACATCACGTGACCATAGACAGGTCTCTGTCTACTGGAAGTAAACATAGAAGATTTCTATAGCAGGACAGCAAGCAGAGATATAGAAAACAGTGAGGAATTGATACAGAAAGTATATTGGAAAATTGTACAACTTTTAATTACACAAACAATATCAATCATTTGCTTAACCAGCTAAGTACCGGGCCCTTTCCTGTTTTTTCATGTCCATTTTCCACTCCCCACCTTCAAAAATCTATAACTTTTTTATTTTTACACGTAAAGAGCTGTGTGATGGCTTGTTTTCTGCGTAACAAATTGCACTTCATAGTGATGGTATTAAATATTCCATGCCATGTACTCGGAAGCGGGAAAAAAATTCCAAATGCAGTGAAAATGGTGAAAAAACGCATTTGCGCCATTTTCTTGTGGGCTTGGATATTACGTCTTTCACTGAGCGCCCCAAATGACATGTCTAATTTATTCTTTGGGTGGGTAAGATTAAGGGGATACCAAATTTGTATAGGTTTTATAATGTTTTCATACATTTACAAAATTTAAAACCTCCTGTACAAAAAAATTTTTTTGGATTTTGCCAACTTCTGGCGCTAATAACTTTTTTATACTTTGGTGTACGGAGCTGTAGGTGGTGTCATTTTTTGCGTTGCGGGGTTAAACGCAATGAAAAACCGTTATCATATTTTGATAGATCGGGGAATTTTCGGACGCTTCGATACCTAATGTGTTTATGATTTTTACTGTTTATTTATATTTATGTCAGTTCTAGGGAAAGGGGGTGGGGGTGATTTGAAATTTTAGGTTTTTTTATTATAATTTTTTTTAAACTTTTTTTTATTTTTATTTTTACTATTTTCTGACTCCCTAGGGTACTTTAACCCTAGGTTGTCTGATCGATCCTATCATATACTGCCATACTACAGTATTTCCTCCTAATTCATTACAATGTGCAATCAGCACATTGTAATGAAGGGGTTTAAACGAAATAGCCTCGGGTCTTCGGAAGACCCGAGGCTACCATGGAGACGGATCGCCGCTCCCCGATGACGTCACGGGGAGCGGCGATCCCAGGTAAGATGGCGCCGCTATGTTTTGGAGGCTGCCGGCAGCCATCGCTGTGATAACACCGCGATCCGTGTTTCCGGCTCAGCCCATTAGCCCTCTCCATGCAGCGCGACCCGACCACCGCCGTGAATACACAGCGGACGGTCGCGAACTGGTTAAAGTGGACAACTCCTTTAACCTCTTCAGGACCAGTCCATTGCACAATATTGCGTTTCCTTTTTTTATTACCTGCATTCCAAAAGCCATCAATTTTTTTGTTTTTCAATTAACAGATGCATATGGGTTTGTTAACTACCAAACACATTGTTTACTTACTTGTTGCACCATTTAAAAGGGTTTCTCAGGAACCTTGAAAAACGCACAAGGGCCAGGACAGCGGTAAGAAAAAAGTAAAACGTACTTACCCCACTCCAGGTGCCATTTCCAGCATCAAAGGGCACAGTTTGCTGTGAAGTGCACTAGATTCATGATTTGTGGAGCACGTTCTTCATGAATCAGCCGCTCCCTGCACTGCTCTGACAGAGAGCACCAACTTTTTTTTGGTGCACCTTTAACATGGGGGCATGCTACACAATTCTGTCGACTCTGCATGATAATTGTGATGCATCGGAACTCACCTTTCAGTGCATAAATTTGTGTCACATCAGGGATAGTGCAGCTGCGACATAAAAAGGTTGCGTGCAACACAAATTGGTCGCGGACACTTCTTAAATACCTGTGGAAGCAGTTTGCACATAAAAGAATGTGCAAAGTCCTATAGAAAACTGGCGCAAGGTCCTTAGTAAATGTGCCCCCACGTCTTTTCTTTGGCACTGCTGTCTAGGCTGCAGGGGTTGTTGGGGGTCATGGGACTCATTGGCCTCAGTAGCATAGGATGGCACTAGTGTGAATCTTCTATCGACTTCAGAGAGCTGAGCAGTTTTCACTGTCAACATGACTTTGTAGGAAAAGTCTCCTGTATACACTTACACTTTTCAGAAAATGTCTGGCCTGAATGCAGAAACATCTTCAATGCTGTCACATGGCAGTGAGGCCTTGCACAGCCGCACTCCTATCGAGCCGCTTGTAAGCGAGGAAAGTCTCCAAGAGATTTACAGGTGAAGTCACTGGCAGTCTGAGCTATAAATGGGCGTTACCCAGCTACAATGGGTGTGAATAAATTATCAGAACCTGGAGCTCATTTACATATTTTATATATAATATAAAGTCTATTTAATAAAATGCAGCCATTCAAGGGTACAGTAAAAACAGCTTAGAAAACAAGACCACACAACAAATAGGTAAGTTTTAGGAGTCTACGATCAGTATATCTGAAGGTAGATTTCCTTTAAGTACATATAAATTATATTATTAGCAATTATTATATGAATATGTTCCTGAATTGGCCCAACTTTCATATGCAGTGTTTTAGGCTTTTGTGCATTGTCATATACACAGTCCATTGTCTGTAAGGTAATAGGAAGAGTTTGGGCAGATGCACACGATAGTGAAAGTTATCTTTGTCTCACTGACATTTCTGTTTCAATGGTTGGAAGATGACTAAACTTGATGCAATACTTTGTAATGGATCAATACCCATGACCATTATTTTAACGGACAGTGCAACCGATCTGCTAAAAGGTAAAGCCATTTTTCAGGCATCACTCGTAGATTAGTTTATGAGGCTCTGTGAAAAATGGATGATAGGCTGATGCGAATCGGCCATAAAAAAACTTTAAAAAAAGTTTGTTTTTCATGGCGGAGATTTGGCACGTTTATATGCAGGTAGCCTTAGACTTTTCTATATCAAACTGAGCTTCTTGGAATATCTCCAGCTTTTAGAGATGATTATTCAGACAAGAACATTACATTAGGGAATTGGTCACACTATTGTGTCCTGATATATTAAAAATAGCTTCAACACAGAGCTCAGCTTTCAGAGTATGTTCTTATTCAGGAAATTTGTTGCAGAATTTTATGCATCTAAAAGTCCTTCCTAAACATCAGAAAGGGGTTGTTTTTGTTGTGAGTGGATGGATTTCTGCAAGCCCAATTCGGGTGCATGGGATGCATGGGACAGTGGCACTTTCTGAATGATATAATGAACAGTTAAATGAATAATACCCTCTATATTCTATATCTGTAGTGCTTAGCTGTGTGTTCTGCAGACTTTAAAAGTGCAAAAAGGACACTTTTTAAGCAAAGAAATTGCAAGTCTCTCAAAGACATTAAGAGCATGAAAAGGATTACTGAACCAAACCAAACCCTGCTTAGTATTAACAGCTGCTAGTATTATTTATGGATTATCCATTATTCCTATGTATATATAATATTATGTTTCTTTTTATACAGCATTTACAGTGAGTCTGAAGACTCAACCCATTTGTGTAAAATTAAGCTGTAATAATAAAATGCAAAAAGCACACAATGTCATCAGGGTCTAATTGGGTGGCCTAGGGCCCACCAGTGAAATTGATTCTGGGGGCCCACCTACTGCGACATAGAAATATTTACTGTATATTCTTAGGCAAAACACAACAAATGCATCAGGAAAAACTCATCCCAAAACAAATCAGTATTAAATATATTTTACTATATGTACTTTGTATATATGTATATGTACTTTTTACATAGATGTATTTAGAGGTGCGTTTTTCATGTGTTTGCAACATTTTTAAAACGCAATGCAAACAGATAATGTGAATGCAGCCTAAGACCATGTACACAAGATGCAATTAAATTGTGTTTTCAAATGCATTTAGGTGCATCTGGAGAATCTCCTCCCGTAATGCAGATGTGTTTAGACCTAAATGCTTGTGTTCAGTAAGTAGTAACATGCTTTGTTAGGTCTAAACACGTCTGCATTTCAGGAGGAGTCTGCATTCAGGGAGGAGATTCATACTGTGGCTTCGCTTATCTCTCCCTCATATTGTGGCCCCCCCATCTACCTCTCATATTGTGGACCCTCTCAACTGCTCCTCATATTGTGGCCCCTCTCATCTCCCTTTAAAATTGTGGCTTCTCTCATCTCCCCCTTATACTGTGGACCCTATTATCTACTCCTCATATTGTGGCCCTTCTCATCTTCTCCTCATATTGTGCCCCCTTTCATCTCCTCCCCATATTGTGGCCTCTCTCATCTCCCCCTTATATTGTGGACCCTCTCATCTCCCCCTCATATTGTAAACCCTCTCATCTCGCCTCATATTTTGGCCCCTCAACTACTACTCATATTGTGGCCTCTGATCTCTCCCTTATATTGTGGCTCCTCTCATCTATCCCTTATATTGTGACCCTTACCCATAACCCCCATATTGTTGGCCCCCTCTCATACCCCATATTGCAGGCCCCCTCTCATAGCCACCCCATATTGCTTCGTCCTCTCATACACCCATATTGTGGGCCCCCTCTTTTATCCCTCCATATTTTGGGCTCCCTCTCATATCCCCCCATATTGTGGCCCTCTTTTCATAACCCCAATATTATGAATGCCCTCTCATATACCACTATAGTGTGGGCCCCCTCTAATACCAGCTCAAATTATGGTCCTCTCTCATACCACCCCCTATATTTTGCCCCCTCCCACTTGTCCTATAGTCCTTGTTTCACATTAATTAGAAAAATAAATAAACAACACATTTACCTGTCCTCATCCCCCAGCAGCTCTCTTCTTCTCAGCTTCCTGTGATGCCTGCAGATGATGACATCATCACTCTGCGCCTACCAGCATCACAGCCTCAGCAGGGGAACGGTGATGATACAGAGAGAGCTAATAGCTACCTACACCATCTGGTTATTCAGCTCTATCTGTGTCCTTTCTGGACACAGATAGAGTTGAAGTCTCAACAAGGGCGGCAGGGGAGAAGTCAGTGGCAGCGGAGCCAGCACACTGCAGGAGTGGAGCTAAAAACCGTCAGGGCCCACCGGTGGGACAGTCCAACCGTGCGCCTCAGTCATTTGCTGATATATTTACTTAAATTATTTAACAGTTAATTATTTGTGTAGCACTCGGACTAAACTCTAAATGAATTGTAGATTTGAAGTGTGATGACTGTTAATAATTTTTTGCACCACAAGTAAAACAAATAAAGTCCAAAAATATCTAGCAAAGGGTGTTGAAATTTATAGACCTGCTTTTGACTGGTCTTAATAAATTGCACAAATTGTGCCAAAAAAAGGTTTAATGCAAAAAGAAATGTAATGAAGCTGTCAGTAAAATAAAGCCACGTCCACAGTAGAAGTCCAAAAAACAGGGTCGGAAAATCAGTTTTTTCTGGTGCCAATTATCATTAAACCTTCATAGTGAGGAAATTGGTAATCTCATACTTCACTACATTTTTAGATGTAAAATCTGGGAGAGCCTATACCTGGATATACTGGCAGTGAGTGTCTGTCTGCATCTGCCTGAATCACTCCTGGCACACTTCCAGTATGTTGGAATGGAGACAGGGTGTAGCAGAGAATAGATCTTATGTAAGGGACTCTTAAAAACAGCTGCCAGTGGAAGGTAACTTTTACACAGACGGTTCAGTGCAACCTGCATGTAGTCCCTGTGTGGCCCTATGCCTCAGGCAAATCATATTGCACTTAGAGGATCTGAAACAGGGCACGTGGCAACAATCAGGCAGCAAATATTGCTTCAGAGCATCAATCATAGTGTATTGTTACCAGGCTAATATAATCTCCAGATTGAATTGCACAATATGAATATGAAATGAGGAATATTCCCATGGTGCTCCTGTACTGCATTTTCTTTTAACCCCCTGCTATATGTAGTAACCATGCAGTACAAGAAAGGTGTCAAATGGATGATCAATGAATCTTAATAAAAAGAAGACGTAAGGTTATTAATAACTCCGCTGGTATGTAAACTGTTAATGAAAAGAACAGAAAACAAAGTGCAGGGAAGACGCCCTGTTTAGGGAAGGGTGTAGGTTCTACAAACACACATCATTATTAGTTCTTATCAGCCAATTAGAATTTAAATATATGAGAAAAATGGAACCTTCCTTTGTAATCGCAAAGTTTTACCATAGTAAATATTTTAGAAATGGCAAGCATGGCTACTGCTTCAAAATATCTGACATAAAAGTGTGAGTGGCATGAACAAATCTGGAGAGGATCCTAGAGAGAATATACTTCATTTTACTTCTGGTTATAGCTCAAACAATAACTCAAAACTGTACTGTATGGATCTAGTCCTGAGGGAAATCCCAGAAATGAGTCTCTTAGATGACCTAACCTTAAAATATGTGTCTTTTAACTACATAAGTTTATTGTAGGACCAAGGCCTGTAAGATATTTTCCCAATTGGACCTAAAAATATTTTTCCACTTATGGCTGGGGACAGACTGTGGGGAGACCAGCAGCTTCCAGGTGTGGAGATAAATTCCAATACTGGTTTGGATCTGCATGTTTACTATTGCTGTTGGTTAAGCTATGGTACTGAACAAAAAAAGTCAATGGGGCAGATTTACTTACCCTGGTCCTGTCGCAACCCCGCGGTGCGTTGTCCGATGAGGATTAGCACTGCCGTGATTCACTAAGATCGTGCACCCAATATTCTGCATGTGTCGCTTCCACGCTGAGATCCGCCGGAGTTCACCTTCTTCTTCCTGGTGCATGTAAGTGCTTGATCTTGTGACACAATTTTGTTTTTATATTCCGTGGTTTGTCCGAATGCGTCTGGTTGTTTGCTATTTGATCAATTTGGTGCAAAGTATGGCAACAGAGTCTCCAGCAAAACTGATTTTAAATTCTACTTCTAATACATAGGCCCCACTATTTTTGTGCCAAAATTATGCACCTCACATCACTTTTCAGAAAATTGGCAAGTCTGGGTGGGGATTGATTAGTGGGAGTGAGTGAGTAGTATAATTTGCTCTAGAAAGTGGCATAAATGATAGCAAAATTTTGTGTTCTGTTTAACAAAAATTGTGGGATTTATCATTGCTTTAACATTAGTTTTCAATGGAGGAGTGTAGAGGGGCGTGGCAGGTGGCAGAGGGAGCAGCCTGTGCCTGCGTAATTTTGAATCATTTTCCTGCAAAATTGCACCAGGTCATACCTGGCGTAGTTTTGCCCAGTGGTCATGCTACATCAATATGGGGCATAGAAGGGGTAACTCTATGTAAAATCAGAGGGGCAAGAAAATACTGAATGGCTAGGAGGCTTAATGCGTACAGTTATAATTCTTCTTTTAGGTTCAACCACAACATATGTAAAAAATATGCCCCAAAACTCTGTACCTGACTTGGGTAGCTCTGTTATCTGCCATAGTAATTTACTGAACCTACCGTTTTCACACAATGTGGCTGTATACATGTATTTCGTTTTCTTTAAAACTGTTTGAGGAAGGTTTCCTAACACCACTTTTACGCATTAACTGCAGATCATATGCTCTTACTGGGATTCTGTATTGGATTGAAAAATTATACTTCTCCATGCCACCTAAGGTTATGTTAAAAAATGCAACAAACAATCCCTTAAAGGGGTATTCTGATGCTGATTGAATTCATCTGCCATATACATACATTTGCTCGACCTCATGTAATAAAAAAAAATGTATCTGTATGAAGATAATTTTCTATAAAAGACATATGGTCCCTTAGAAACAGAGGACAGCTGTCCTCGGATACAACCACCACAGCTGGAGAGTTTGCTGACAAAAAAAAAATAGTTTTCGCATATGAAATATTAGTGAGTTACAGTATATCCCACAGCCGTGGATAATGAACAATGAATCCAGGTGGTCGGGCGTTTCTAAGGGACAACATGGCTACAATTGTTGGAAATTATGTTCACTTAGGTACATTCTATTAATAACAAGTAATTGAAGAGATGTATATACTGTATATAACAGATGAATTAAATGCAATGTGAATGCCTAGATGAGAATGCCACTTTCAGGCAAAACACATGTAAATGGTGAATGCATAAAAGAAATACTAACAGTTGCTACACACCATAATGTCATACCACTTCTTCTCAATTCATATGAACATTTTTGAAGTCCTTAAGAGAATGCCAAAAAGATACTGTAATTAGAGAATACTAAGAACAGAAAAAATGCCATTAACTAAAAAAATGTATACAGACGTTCCCCTACTTAAGACTTACAGACAACCCATAGTTACAGACAGACCCCTCTGACCTCTGGTGAAGCTGTAAGGTGTCTGCAATGAAGCTTTATTGATAATCCTGGGTCCCATTACACCAAAAAATGTTTCAACTCCAATTGTCATTGGGGCCAAATTTTTTTTTTGTCTGGATCTATATTCTAAAATATACAGTTTCGACTTGCATACAAATTCAACTTAAGAACAAACTTCCGGACCGGATCTTGTACGTAACCCGGGGACTGCCTGTAGTTTGCATAATTAATCCCCTTACCAGTGGTCTGTGAGCAAGACTGAATATTATTTGAAGATAACATTGTATGAATATTTTCTGAATGTTTGTTTTAATTAAAGAAAACTACAGTGAAAAAAAACAAAAAACATTACCGGTATATAAAAGCAATCTTATATTTTATTATGTTCTTTAACTTTTAAAGTTTGTAAAGTCTTTACTAGTGTTGTAAAGTTTAAAAAAAAAACGTAAAAAATGTTTTTTTGTCTTTACATTTTTCACAAAATAAACTATGGTAGAAAGAGCAGAAAGGGATTGGGTGCAGTATTTTTACAATCATTGAAACGTTATGAACCTGTAGAAAACAGCCAACAATAATAATTAATTTAAGGTGTATTCCCACGAAGACAAGATTCTTAAATGTACTCAGGATAACAAAATAACACATTCTCCAATTCAGTGTTATTAACAAAAATACAGAATTTCAAAGATATAAGTGGTGCATGTAAGTGCTTGATCTTGCAACACAATTTGAATCTTAAATCCCGCGCTCAGTCCGAATCAGTTGGATCGTCCGGTGGCAGGCCCCACGATTCCTGTTGCATGAAGGCCAGCGCAGCTGCGCCACAATCAGATCGCATGCGACACAATCCCAGTGCAAACCCCTGATAAACAACTGTCAAAGCTGTGCAAATCTTGAAAACGGCTAACAGTCCAACGAAAGCGAGCAAAGTGACCCTTAGTAAATGAGTCCCATTGTGTGCAATACGCATCTTATCATCTTTCATTTCTCATCTATCTTTTTATGTGTTTGATAATAGTACAACGTTAAATGTTAGCTCACAGAACTTGATGGATCATAATGGGGGTCATTTACTAAGGGCCCGATTCGCGTTTTCCCGACGTGTTACCCAAATATTTCCGATTTGCTCCGAATTTCCCTGAATTTCCCCGGGATTTTGGCGCACACGACCGGATTGTGGCGCATCGGCGCAGGCATGCAGGCGACGGAAATCGGGGGGCGTGGCCGAACGAAAACCGGCGGATTCGGAAAAACCGCCGCATTAAAAAAAAAAAGTGTCGTGGAGCTTGCACTTACCTTCACTAGGAATAGGCCGGTGAATTTGAGTGCATTCTGGGGAACTTCAGCGCAGCAACGCTACCTGGTGGACGTCGGAGGAACTGCCTTAATGAATCCCGGCCGGACCCGAATCCACCACAGAGAACGCGCCGCTGGATCGCGAATGGACCGGGTAAGTAAATCTGCCCCAATGTGTCTACTTTTTGCAGACCGGGTAAGTAAATCTGCCCCAATGTGTCTACTTTTTGCACTGACTAGCCTAGGGAGTGATAGGAGCTATAACAGCAATAACACTGAGTAAAATTATAAAGTAAAGAGTTAAAAATTATCTTTATTGTGTAGGGCAGTGGTGGCTAACCTATGGCACTGGTGCCAGAAGTGGCACTCAGAGCCCTTTCTGTGGGCACTCAGGCCATCACCAGAGATGATTCCAGGTATCTTCCTGCAGTCCCAGACAGCCCAGGACTTGCTGCGCACAGAGCTATATTAAAAGCAACAGTGCTACCTGAGACTACTGGAGAAGTGGGAAGGTGTGGACAGATCTGGATTATCATTGTAGCTCCTGCTCCGGCCCTGACAATTCTTGCTGTTTATGGGACCTTGGAGAGAAGTGCAACATCCCCCACCGGGGCCTAGCCCTTGAGGTGAGGCCTGGAGACAGTCGGGGCCCGCGGTACCGGAGTGGCTGGCGGTTGCGGCCTAAGCACGCTATTGTCACGGTGCTTGGTACGGGGGAACCAGAGGGCTGTCCTACAGCCTGGCAGGTCTCCAGCAGGGTGGTGTTGGCAAGAAATGATGAGGGAGAGGCTGCTATAGCGGATCTCCCTGGGGCAACCCCTTAATGTCCCGAGTGTGAGTCTCTGGGTGATGGACAGGGTGCCGGTGATGAAGGCAGCCGTATTAGCAGGGACCAGACGGAGACAGAAGTTGAAGAAAACAACTTACAGTTCTTTATTTGAACCGGCAGGAACCGCAGCAACGTGCCTTTAACAGGTAGATGGAGTGCTGAGATGCTTTTGGAGGGAGCCTCAGGAGATAGTTCACCAGCCTGGATGTAGAGGGCAGGCTGGGAAGGCAGCTGTGTCCTGGTAGGAAGCTTCAGCTTGTCCTGTAGGGCTTCAGGTATCACCTTTAAAGGTAAGGTGATACCCCTTTCCTCACTATACTAACTCTAGTCTTCTTGCTCCACTCTTCAGAGGCAGGGGCTAGGCTCTTCCTGCTCTGGTATGGGCTAGACAGAGATTACTCACTCACTCACTCACTCACTGATCTCTAGGATTCTCCTACACTGGAATCTCTCTGAGTCTTCTCTTCTCTCTCCTGAGAGAGACTTCTCTCAGAGTCCTCCAGAACATTCTTGGCCAGGGGTTTTATTACCTCCCTTTGGTCAGGTGGTGGCTGCTCCTCCAATCACATCTCAGCTTACAAAAGACAGGATGTAACACAGATCATTGGACAATAGCATCTTGCATCATACAAAGATTAACTTCTGCCTTGCCAGGCAGGATTCACCACTGCAATATCCCCTATGTCCTATCAGGACCATTTAGTATGATGTGGGTACATGCAGGTGGGACGTATTCGCAAACACTCCCTCGCCATTGCATCGTGAGGGTGTTGCAGAAGCTACAATGATCACCCAAATTTCTTCTATTTTCTGCTTTATTGGTGTCCTCAGGATGCCGGTATCAATGAAAGCTGTGACAGAGCAGGGAGTATAAATTACATTTCTGTGTTGGCACTTTGCGATAAATAAGTGGGTCTTGGTTGTAGTTTGAGCACTCAGTCTCTAAAAGGTTCGCCATCACTGGTGTAGGGGATCACTAGGAGATTGAAATTTGAGAATTTTCTTTACTGGGAAAACCCCTTTAACTAACATCTGCCCTCAAAAAATGACTTAAATCACTGGTAGATTAGAAATTTCATACAAGACATGTTTTGATTGCTAATTAAAGTATACCCACATAATAAAGTGGCTAAAAATGAAATTACGGTAGTTCAAGAGATCTTAAAATATAGATCATAGTCAAGGTAAATATGAGACTACGACAAAACAAAAAATGTACTTCCAACAGTTTGGTCATCGAATTTTCCACAGTTTCTCTCCCAGCGCCATGAACAAATTACAAATATATATACCCTGTAACGTAGAGTGCAAGGAGCATAGGCTGCAGTAATTCCCAAGCTCCTTGGCACTGATGTAACCACTGTTAGGGCTCATTCCCACGGGTGTATGGGAATGGGAGGTGGACAAGGGGCCATGCCGCAAGTCTGCCAAAAATGTGGAACAAGTCCCATATTCTTGCACGGATGCTTGACTCGGGGGCAATGCAGTGGCACCGCACCATCATCAGGAGCCATAGAAGTTTATGGGGGCCGTGATCTGGTCGCAAATCATGCGACCACATCACAGCCCCATAACGGCTGTATGAATGCACCCTAAGTGTAGCACACAGATTTACTAAAGCCCCTACGCCAGTTTTCTGTCTGACTTTGCACTTTCTTTTCAGTGCAAACTCCTTGCACATGTATTTAACACGTGTCTAAGACACATTTGTGGTACATGGGAAACATTTGTGGTGTACGGAACACATTTGTGTTGCAGCTTCACTATACTTCACTGTAATGGGTTGCTCAGTTGCTCAGTCGGACCGTGTTCCACATTTATCTTGCAAAGTCCAACAGAATTGTGTTGCACACCCCATGTTAAAGGTGCACTCTATCAGGGTAATGCAGGGAGCCAGATTTATGAAGAACATGTGCCACAATTCCTGAATATGGTGCACCCTGCACACTACACAGGCAAACTGCATATAGTACAGACTGCACTGTTCTTAGTAAATGTGTACATTGTTTGCTTGATTTGTATTTGTCATGTACATATACTGTATATTCCCAAATATTTAAGAACATTCTAGCATAACGGAAGGTGACTATTCCTCATGCGGTGGTGTTGGGAAAATAAAATAGTAATATGCACTTTTAATGATGGTCTGTCTAGCCAGCAGAATATTCTATGTAAATGTATGAGCGTAAAGGCTATGGTAATTTATCAGTGGATACGCACAATAGCTGAAGTTTTTAAAGCGCAACTGACACCACACTAACCCCTCCAAACCTACAAAAAGTACCATCTTCTGTAATTTCTGTAATAAGTCCCCTGGAGTGGTTTTTAGCATATTTCTAGGCTGCAGCATGAATGAAAAATCATCTTTTATAGGAAGAAGTCATACAAGTCATACAATCAGATAACCCAACTCCTGCAGTCAGGCTGCTCTGCCCACTCCATACATCTGAATTCCCAGCCCTTCCTCCTAATTGTGATGTCATTCACTGACTACCTGGAGATCTAGGAGGAGGCAAAGGAATAAAAGATGGATTTTATTAACAGAAATCTGTTAAAACACCTCCAGGGGATGTACATGTTACAGAAGAATAGTGTTTGTGGGCTTGGGGGGTTAGTGTGGTGACAGGTTCACTTTGAAGCCTGCTTAACCTTCCAACAAACTCAGTGGAAATGATTGTGTGTACACTATGTGTTACACTATTTCTGGGCATTAGGTGACTTGTCATCTTTGACGTCTAGCAGCTCTTGTCTTTGATGTCTGTGTCTGTCATTTGAAGTCCTCTCACAGCTTATAGGAAGATACCTAAATGCTGTTACACATTTCTAAGTAATCTGAGACATCAGTGAACTTCTTTCTGTTTTGCTGGATCAAGGATGGAGTTCAGGTGGAATTTTAGAGTGAAAAGTATATTAGGAAGGAAGGAGGATGATGATAAGAGCCAATGTAAGTGGAGAAAGTGGCAATTTTTATTTCATAAGATATATTACAGGTACAATATAAATACAAAGATATAAATTCAAGTTTGTTGTGGTCACTTTTTTTACTTATTTATTACTTATTATTTAAATCTGCATGTAAATAATATTTGCAAGATCCTAAATGTGACGCACTGGTCAAGAGAACATTCCTCTCCACTAATGCTAGTAGCCTTAGAGTGTAGAAAAGGCTTTTGGCAGCCTATCCTGGGATTACCTGTATTATATCCAACCCCCCAGGCATTCTTGAAGTTGCTGGCGGCTTCTTGTTCTGCTATCCACATTTGTCAAGGAACGAGACAGGATTTCCCCTGTCACCGGCCCTGTTTGCCTTAGTTATAGGGCCCCTGGCAATTTCGATAAGGAATAACCCTGAAATTGTGGGGGTACTGGTGGGTTCTCGGCAATACAAGGTCAATTTTTTTGCTGACGATCTATTGGTCACTGTCATGCATCCCCTAATGTCCTTGCCTTATCTATTTAAAGTTATGGAGTCTGCCACCGGGTTAAAGGTCAATAGATTTAAGTCAGAGGTTCCTGTAATATCCCAAAACATACTTGTAAGCTCATAGCTCTCTCTTTCTGGAAAAACCTGGTCCACTGCCATACCTGAGGGTTGGCATCCCTGAGTATTTAAAATTTTTGTATATGATTATCTACCCTCTTATGTATAGAATGATTAAAGCACGACTGTAACATTGTTTTTTCACAAATCAATAGTTTTTGTGTTTAAGAACAACGTATCTTTGTTACCTATATCCAGCAGGATCTTTGCTATCCTCCTCAGTTTAGCCTGGCTCTTGCACTAGGTTCTCTCCTGGCTATTCTTGTTGCCCTAATGAATCGTACGCTTGTAAACAAGATGTTGAGTGAAAGAGGAGAGGGCCTGCTGCTCCCTGGTCACAGAGGAAGGAGTGGTAGGAGGCCATGTGACCGTGTGTGTGTATAGCAGACATTAATGTGTTCAGTGCTGTGGATAGAGAGGTCTCTTACACAGAATAGTGTAATATCAGTCCCTCCATCCCAGTCTACAGAACTGTCTATCTCTTCCCCATCTCTGCGGCACCCCTCCCCCACCTTGTACTTGGCACTTTGTGCACAGTGCAGAGAAGCTATTAATCCACACAGCACAAACTCGAAATAATCGGGTTAAAAGTGGAATGGAGTGGGGTGACTGACAGGCCTGCGGCTCCCTATTATATATTTAATAGGGAGATGTTCAGGAGCCAGAAGAGCCGGCTCTTATTAGTGAGCAGAGCCTAATGAGCCAGCTCATTAAGGAGAGCCGTAATTCCCATCCCTACTAACTAGATTTGCTGCTAAATTACTGAATGAGAGAACATAAGGAATCATGGGAACTGGGGGTAGAGTGAATTGGACTCAGGGCAGATACAGGAAGAGGTTAGTGCAATAACTTTGGATAGAAAAGGGCAAGTAACACAATATGGGCATCACTCTGTTTGTTTTTAAAGGGGGAATCACATATGTCAATTTGGTAAAATCATTATAACTTTGGAGTTTTAAGGAGAGCCGTAATTCCCATCCCTACTAACTAGATTTGCTGCTAAATTACTGAATGAGAGAACATAAGGTATCATGGGAACTGTGGGTAGAGTGAATTGGACTCAGGGCAGATACAGGAAGAGGTTAGTGCAATAACTTTGGATAGAAAAGGGCAAGTAACACAATATGGGCATCACTCTGTTTGTTTTTAAAGGGGGAATCACATATGTCAATTTGGTAAAATCATTATAACTTTGGAGCTTTAAGGCAGGTATAGCCATATGGGATGTCCCGCATCTATTTTGGAAAGGCGGTATTATATACAATGAAAATGGTTTTGCCCAAGCTTTTATATTTGTTTTGTTCCCTCACGATCCCTACTGCTGACCTATACTCCCTTCACAACATGTATTTAAGTTCATATGGTTATGACCCAGGATTGCAAGACGTATAATATATGTTCATAAATCTAGAGGTGGTTTCTTTGTTCCCTGATTTGTGAAATATTTTCAGACAGCCAGGATAGCACAACTCCTACTGGTGCATGCCAAATTCAGTCAGCCTCTTTGGGTCTCTCTAGAATCTGACATGGTGGCACACTATGCGATAGCATCCTTAACCCCATAGCGCAAAAATACGTTACTGTACATCCTGTTGCGTAGGGGGGAGTATGAAGCCGGCTCACGGGCTGGGCCCTCTTCATACTCCCAGGGTGTTTGCTTCACAATGGAGCAAACACCCGCTGCTAACACCTGCGATCGGTGCTAGCACCAATCGCGGGTGTTAACCCTTTGGGCTCCGCCATCTTGGCTAGGATCGTCATCAGGGAGTGGCAATCCATTGCCATGACAGCCTCGGGTCACACAAAGATCCAAGGCTATCATGTTTTAGGCTATTATCTATTACAATGTGCAATTTGCACATTGTAATAGATGGTGTACAAAATGTAGTATGGCAGTATATGGTAGGATCAATCAGACAACCAAGGATTAAAATACCCTAGGGGGTCTGAAAAATAGTAAAAATAAAAAAACTAAATATTTAAATCAGCTCCCTTTCCTTAGAAGTAATATAAATATAAATAAACAGGAAAAATCTGAAATAGTAGAAAAAGTGCCCGATGTATCAAAATATATTATCGTTTTTTCACTGCGTTTAACCCTATAAAAGATCTCTACTTGTTCTTCAGAGGATGCTATGAGGAGAGCACTGCACCCCATACTTGGTGGACCTGCCTTGTGGTAGTTCATTTTTGGAACAGGATAATGGCCCTACTCACAGAGCTTAAATAGTGTGCTGTGCCCCATCGCCCTACCTATAGTTTATTTAGCTAGAAACTCTTTTTTATGCCTCTATGTTTAAACTTTGTTTTAGTGGCTTCCTGTATCCAAATCACATCACAATGGCTGAAGCTACTCAACTTGCTACTATTATATGAAAATATTGCAGCTATAAGACCAGACTTTTTGGATTGGTCTCCTTGGATATCCTCCTCCCATTTCCTAGATCTTATTCATCATAATAATAACCTCACATGCGTTTTACATGTGGGACTGACTCTCCTGGAGTAGTTTAGTTCCTATAAGCACTGTAGACTGTAGACCTAATGTCAAATTTGTTAAAGTTATTATTTATCTGTTGTTTTATATTTTAATAGGTCGCTAGTGGCCTAGTGGATAGGCCGCCTGTTTGTAACTCCTTTGTAATTTATTATAAAATGACAAGAGCTACCTTTCTTCTCTGAACCCAACCCCCTTTGTATTTGCTTATTGCCCTATAGCAGTGATGGCGAACCTTTTAGAGCCTGAGTGCCCAAACTTCAACCAAAAGCCACTTATTTATTGCAGAGTGCCAACACAGCAATTTAAGCAGTAATTTATTTCTCCTTGTTCATTGACAACTTTCAATCCTTCACCCTCCCAAGGACACCAACACAGTTAAAAGGAGGAGGTCAAATTCATCTATCATTGTAGGAAGATTCTTTGAGTTATATCTGGTGAACTTCATGCTGGGGTGATGGACTGGGTGCCCAAAGAGAGGGCTCAGAGTGCCGCCTCTGGCACCCGTGCCATAGGTTCGCCACCCCTGCCCTATAGCTTGTAAATTCTCTGACCCTTCTTAGCTTTCAGTCTGTGCAGACTATCACAGTTCACTGACATAAAAATTGTTCCTCTAAATGGGAAGGTTTAAGGCTGGATTAACTTGCAGTAAGTTTTGTTATATAAGTTTCTGTATATGTTCTATTTACAGGAATGGATCTTGCGTAAAGCCATGTACATGCTGGCAAAAAAAAAATCCCCTTTTCAATGAGTGGAACTGATTTTCACATGGAGAAATTTCTGCAACAAAATCATTGTAAAGATCTAACAAACTGTAACCTGTTAACCAGATTGATTACTCTTGTGCAGGGATTAATTCAAGTAATACATTCTAAACATTATATTTAAGGCTTTTGTACTAGATTGGATATCTTGGCTCTAAAAGTTGAATTTCACTTTTAATCTGACTTGTATTCATTTATGCTGCAAATGATTGATCACTTTGTTTCCAGCAGACAAAAGCTGTTGTATCTATCACTGTGTGGTTATATTATTTGCTGTTGTGTTTTGCTGCCTGGTTGTAACGTGTCAGCTCATATTTGTGCCAACATAAACTTTCCGCAGTAGAAAAATATCTCTTTTCTATTTATTGTGAAAGGCAGTATAGGACCTGTTAGCACAGTGTAAGAGATTTTAATATAAATAGAGATGAGCGAGCACTAAAATGCTCGGGTACTCGTTATTCGAGACGAACTTTTCCCGATGCTCGAGTGCTCGTTTCGAGTAACGAGCCCCATTGAAGTCAATGGGAGACTCGAGCATTTTTCAAGGGGACCAAGGCTCTGCACAGGGAAGCTTGGCCAAACACCTGGGAACCTCAGAAAAGGATGGAAACACCACGGAAATGGACAGGAAACAGCAGGGGCAGCATGCATGGATGCCTCTGAGGCTGCTTAATCGCACCATTATGCCAAAATTATGGGCAACAGCATGGCCATGACAGAGTGACCGAATGAGGCTAGATAGCATCTAAAACATCCAATAATTGACCCTGACACTATAGGGGATGGCATGCAGAGGCAGCGGCAGCGGCAGCAGCGGCAGGCTAGAGAGTGTCATGGCAACATACCCTAAATGGACTCAGGCTTCAAACCAATGGGTGGCAGAGAGGAACCAAAGGAGGTGAGCAAGAAGCGCTCAAATAATATCGGTACATGATAAAAGTTTGCCAGTATATTTTGTGGATTACACAGCAGGGTGGCGACAAAGTTAACATGGAAGCCATGAAAACAACCCAAAATTCTGCCTGACACAGCTCGTTTGATAAGGGGACCATGTATGGAGGCAGTGAACTAGTAGTAGATTAAAGGTGCTGCAGTTAAAACTATGTTAGTTGGACCTTGGCATGGAGCTGGCGCTCCGCTGCCAGGCAAGCTTTCGCCAATCCAAGCCCCTGTCTCTAGGCTACTCCCCAAACAGCACTTCTAAGAACCTTTTGTATAAGATCAAGTGTAGTAGCGTTCTTATAAGTTTGGGATATGGCGGGTGAGGGGAATGTAAACAGATGCGCAAGAAGCGCTGAAATAATATCGGTAAATGATAAAAGTTTGCCAGTATATTTTGTGGATTACACAGCAGGGTGGCGACAAAGTTAACAAGTTTGATGTGGAATGCCCTGTAATAGCTCTTGGGCGGTGTGCCTTTTATCGCCTAGGCTCAGCAGTTTGAGCACCGCCTGCTGTCGCTTAGCGACGGCACTGCTGCTGTGCCTAGAGCTACCGACTGATGGCGCCATGCCCACGGATGGTAATTCGGAGGAGGAGGAGGAGGTGGAGGAGGGGTGGGAGGAGGAAGAGGTATAGTAGGCCTTTTTTAGACCTGGACCGAGGTAGGCCCCGCAATCCTCTGCGTCGGCAGTATATGACCAGCCCCAGGGTCAGACTCGGTCCCAGCTTGCACCAAGTTAAGTGTAGTAGCGTTCTTATAAGTTTGGGATATGGCGGGTGAAGGGAATGTAAACAGATGCGCAAGAAGCGCATGATGCGCATGGAGCTGGCGCTCCGCTGCCAGGCGAGCTTTCGCCAATCCAAGCCCCTGTCTCTAGGCTACTCCCCAAACAGCACTTCTAAGAACCTTTTCTATAAGATCAAGTGTAGTAGCGTTCATATAAGTTTGGGATATGGCGGTGAGGGGAATGTAAACAGATGCGCAAGAAGCGCATGATGCGCATGGAGCTGGCGCTCCGCTGCCAGGCGAGCTTTCGCCAATCCAAGCCCCTGTCTCTAGGCTACTCCCCAAACAGCACTTCTAAGAACCTTTTGTATAAGATCAAGTGTAGTAGCGTTCTTATAAGTTTGGGATATGGCGGTGAGGGGAATGTAAACAGATGCGCAAGAAGCGCATGATGCGCATGGAGCTGGCGCTCCGCTGCCAGGCGAGCTTTCGCCAATCCAAGCCCCTGTCTCTAGGCTACTCCCCAAACAGCACTCCTAAGAACCTTTTGTATAAGATCAAGTGTAGTAGCGTTCTTATAAGTTTGGGATATGGCGGGTGAGGGGAATGTAAACAGATGCGCAAGAAGCGCATGATGCGCATGGAGCTGGCGCTCCGCTGCCAGGCGAGCTTTCGCCAATCCAAGCCCCTGTCTCTAGGCCACTCCCCAAACAGCACTTCTAAGAACCTTTTGTATAAGATCAAGTGTAGTAGCGTTCTTATAAGTTTGGGATATGGCGGGTGAGGGGAATGTAAACAGATGCGCAAGAAGCGCATGATGCGCATGGAGCTGGCGCTCCGCTGCCAGGCGAGCTTTCGCCAATCCAAGCCCCTGTCTCTAGGCTACTCCCCAAACAGCACTTCTAAGAACCTTTTGTATAAGATCAAGTGTAGTAGCGTTCTTATAAGTTTAGGATATGGCGGGTGAGGGGAATGTAAACAGATGCGCAAGAAGCGCATGATGCGCATGGAGCTGGCGCTCCGCTGCCAGGCGAGCTTTCGCCAATCCAAGCCCCTGTCTCTAGGCTACTCCCCAAACAGCACTTCTAAGAACCTTTTGTATAAGATCAAGTGTAGTAGCGTTCTTATAAGTTTAGGATATGGCGGGTGAGGGGAATGTAAACAGATGCGCAAGAAGCGCTGAAATAATATCCGTAAATGGTAAAAGTTTGCCAGTGTATTTTGTGGATAACACAGCAGGGTGGCGACAAGGTTAACAACTTTGATGTGGAATCCATGAAAACAACCCAAATTTCGGCCTGACACACCTCGTTTGATAAAGGGACGATGTATGGAGGCAGCTATATAAACGACTTTTGGAGGTAGCAATGGAGACAACGTGTGGAGGCTGCTATGGAGACAATTCAATTTGGATAGTGCCTGTATGTGGCAGTCCAAAAAAGTTTTCAAACCAGAGGAGCAGGTAGGTGGCCCTCCAGAAAAATGGAATAGATTGAGTGCCTGTATGTGGCAGTCCAAAAAAGTTTTCAAACCAGAGGAGCAGGTAGGTGGCCCTCCAGAAAAATGGAATAGATTGAGTGCCTGTATGTGGCAGTCCAAAAAAGTTTTCAAACCAGAGGAGCAGGTAGGTGGCCCTCCAGAAAAATGGAATAGATTGAGTGCCTGTATGTGGCAGTCCAAAAAAGTTTTCAAACCAGAGGAGCAGGTAGGTGGCCCTCCAGAAAAATGGAATAGATTGAGTGCCTGTATGTGGCAGTCCAAAAAATTGTTTAAAACAGAGGACCGGGTCGGTGGCCCTCCAGAAAAATTAAATGCATAAAGTACTATAGGTAGAGCCAGTGGGCCCTGTCAAAAAATAGCCAGTTTCCTCTGCTTTACTGTACAAAGAGCAGGAGAAGGAGGAAAATGAGTAGGAGGAGGAGGAGTGGATAAATTATTCAGGTTGAGCTTCCTTCACCTGCTGGAGATTGGAAATTAGGAGAAATCCATGCTTTATTCATCTTGATAAGCGTCAGCCTGTCAGCGCTGTCAGTCGACAGGCGTGTACGCTTATCGGTGATGATGCCACCAGCTGCACTGAAAACCCGCTCGGACAAGACGCTAGCGGCAGGGCAGGCAAGAACCTCCAAGGCGTACAGCGCCAGTTCGTGCCACATGTCCAGCTTTGAAACCCAGTAGTTGTAGGGAGCTGTGTGATCATTTAGGACGATGGTATGGTCAGCTACGTACTCCCTCACCATCTTTCTGTAAAGATCAGCCCTACTCTGCCGAGACTGGGGACAGGTGACAGTGTCTTGCTGGGGTGACATAAAGCTGGCAAAAGCCTTGTAAAGCGTACCCTTGCCAGTGCTGGACAAGCTGCCTGCTCGCCTACTCTCCCTCGCTACTTGTCCCGCAGCACTACGCACTCTGCCGCTAGCGCTGTCAGAAGGGAAATACTGTTTCAGCTTGTGCACCAGGGCCTGCTGGTATTCATGCATTCTCACACTCCTTTCCTCTGCAGGGATGAGAGTGGAAAGATTTTGCTTGTACCGTGGGTCCAGGAGAGTGAACACCCAGTAATCGGTGCTGGAATAAATTCTTTGAACGCGAGGGTCACGGGATAGGCAGCCTAGCATGAAATCTGCCATATGCGCCAGAGTACCAACGCGTAAGAATTCGCTCCCCTCACTGGCCTGACTGTCCATTTCCTCCTCCTCCAACTCCTCCAATTCCTCTTCTTCTGCCCATACACGCTCAACAGTGAAGGACTCAACAATGGTCCCCTCTTGTGTCTCGCCAACATTCTCCTCCTCTTCCTCCTCCACCTCCACCTCCTCCGATATGCGCTGAGAAACAGACCTAAGGGTGCTTTGGCTATCAACAAGGGAATCTTCTTCCCCCGTCTCTTGTGAGGAGCGCAAAGCTTCCGACTTCATGCTGACCAGAGAGTTTTTCAACAGGCCAAGCAGCGGGATGGTGAGGCTGATGATGGCGGCATCGCCACTGACCATCTGTGTTGACTCCTCAAAGTTACTCAGCACCTGACAGATATCAGACATCCACGTCCACTCCTCATTGTAGACTTGAGGAAGCTGACTGACCTGACTACCAGTTCTGGTGGAAGTTGACATCTGGCAGTCTACAATCGCTCGGCGCTGCTGGTAAACTCTGGATAACATGGTCAGTGTTGAATTCCACCTCGTGGGCACGTCGCACAACAGTCGGTGAGCGGGCAGTTGGAGGCGGCGCTGCGCTGCCCTGAGAGTGGCAGCATCTGTGCTGGACTTCCTGAAATGCGCACAGATGCGGCGCACCTTCGTGAGCAAATCAGACAGATTGGGGTATGTCTTGAGGAAACGCTGAACTATCAGATTTAACACATGGGCCAGGCATGGCACATGTGTCAGTCTGCCGAGTTGCAGAGCCGCCACCAGGTTACGGCCGTTGTCACACACAACCATGCCTGGCTTCAGGTTCAGCGGTGCCAGCCACAGATCAGTCTGCGCCGTGATGCCCTGTAATAGTTCTTGGGCGGTGTGCCTTTTATCGCCTAGGCTCAGCAGTTTGAGCACCGCCTGCTGTCGCTTAGCGACGGCACTGCTGCTGTGCCTAGAGCTACCGACTGATGGCGCCATGCCCACGGATGGTCGTTCGGAGGAGGAGGTGGAGGAGGGGTGGGAGGAGGAGGAGGCATAGTAGGCCTCAAACACCTGGACCGAGGTAGGCCCCGCAATCCTCGGCGTCGGCAGTATATGACCAGCCCCAGGGTCACACTCGGTCCCAGCCTCCACCAAGTTAACCCAATGTGCCGTCAGAGATATATAGTGGCCCTGCCCGGCAGCACTCGTCCACGTGTCCGTGGTCAGGTGGACCTTGTCAGAAACGGCGTTGGTCAGGGCACGGATTATGTTGTCTGACACGTGCTGGTGCAGGGCTGGGACGGCACATCGGGAAAAGTAGTGGCGGCTGGGGACCGAATACCGAGGGGCGGCCGCCGCCATGAGGCTGCGAAAGGCCTCGGTCTCTACTAGCCTATAGGGCAGCATCTCCAGGCTTAGCAATCTGGAGATGTGCACATTAAGGGCTTGGGCGTGCGGGTGGGTTGCACTATATTTGCGTTTCCGCTCCAGCGTCTGGGGTATGGAGAGCTGAACGCTGGTGGATGCTGTGGAGGATCGTGGAGGCGACGATGGGGTTTTTGTGGCAGGGTCCTGGGCAGGGGGCTGACTATCAGCTGACACAGGGGAAGGAGCAGTGGTGTGCACGGCCGGAGGTGAACGCGCTTGTTGCCACTGAGTGGGGTGTTTAGCATTCATATGCCTGCGCATACTGGTGGTAGTTAAGCTAGTAGTGGTGGAACCCCTGCTGATCCTGGTTTGGCAAATGTGGCACACCACAGTCCGTCGGTCATCCGGTGTTTCCTTAAAGAACCTCCAGACTTCTGAAAATCTAGCCCTCGCCGCAGGAGCCCTTGCCACGGGAGCTTCACTAGTTGACACATTTGGCGCTGATGCACCAGCTCTGGCCCTGCCTCTCCGTCTGGCCCCACCACTGCCTCTTCCAACCTGTTCTGGTCGAGGACTCTCCTCCGTCTCAGAAGCACTGTGTTCACCCGGCCTCTCAACCCAGCTTGGGTCTGTCACCTCATCATCCTCCGATCCCTCAGTCTGCTCCCCCCTCGGACTTCCTGCCCTGACAACAACTTCCCCACTGTCTGACAACCGTGTCTCCTCATCGTCGGACACCTCTTTACACACTTCTTCCAGTACGTCAAGAAGGTCATCATCACCCACAGACTGCGACTGGTGGAAAACCTGGGCATCGGAAAATTGCTCATCAGCAACCGGACAAGTGGTTTGTGACTGTGGGAATGGTCCAGAAAACAGTTCCTCAGAGTATACCGGTTCAAATGGCAAATTTTGCTGGGAGGGGGCAGACTGGGGGGGAGGAGGCTGAGGTGCAGGAGCTGGAGGAGTGCCGATTTCGGTGACATGGGTGGACTGCGTGGAAGACTGACTGGTGGACAAATTGCTCGAAGCATTGTCGGCAATCCACGACATCACCTGTTCGCACTGTTCTGGCCTCAACAGTGCTCTACCACGATTCCCAGTAACTTCAGACATGAACCTAGGGAGTGTAGCTCTGCGGCGTTCCCCTGCTCCCTCATAAGCAGGTGGTGTCTCACCCCGCCCAGGACCACGGCCTCTGACCCCTGCAGTAGTTGGACGCCCACGTCCCCGCCCTCGTCCTCTACCCCTAGTCCTCGGGTTAAACATTTTGAAAATGAGAGTTATAACTTGAATTTTTTTTTTAACTTTTTTTTTTTTTTGTGTTTTTTAGTTTTTAAAACCAAACGATGCTATCCTATTGCTATGGCTATTTTATAGCCAAGTATGAAAGCACACTGCTATGCCAGATGAGATGACGCTGAGTTATGAAAAAAATAAACGTAAAATAAAAAAGGAAATGGCAGACTGTGCCTAATTGAAATACAACCCCGGGCCCTAATAAATTTTCCCACTTCGGTCTTTGCGATGGATATGTGCGTCACTAAAACACAGTGGTCGCAAGTCTGACTCCAAATTGCTCACAATTTACTAGTAGATGCACTGCAACAACTACAGCCACCAGCAGATCAACCAGAAATCAAATATATATAACGCTACTGTAGGCGTAATTAAGCCGTTTGTATTCTCCTATGGCTATTTTCTAGCCAAGTATTACAGCACACTACTATGCCAGATGAGATGACGCTGAGTTATGAAAAAAATAAACGTAAAATAAAAAAGGAAATGGCAGACTGTGCCTAATTGAAATACAACCCCGGGCCCTAATAAATTTTCCCACTTCGGTCTTTGCGATGGATATGTGCGTCACTAAAACACAGTGGTCGCAAGTCTGACTCCAAATTGCTCACAATTTACTAGTAGATGCACTGCAACAACTACAGCCACCAGCAGATCAACCAGAAAACAAATATATATAACGCTACTGTAGGCGTAATTAAGCCGTTTGTATTCTCCTATGGCTATTTTCTAGCCAAGTATTACAGCACACTACTATGCCAGATGAGATGACACTGAGTTATTAAAACAATAAACGTAAAATAAAAAGAAACTGGCAGACTGTGCCTAATTCTACTCAAACCCCTAATAAATTTTCCCACTTTGGTGTTTGAGGTGGATATGTGTGTCACTAAGAGCTAAACACAACGGTAGCAAGTCCCCCTGCTAATTCCTCACAATATGGTACTAGCTGCAAATAAAAAAAAAAAAAAATTATAACGTTATTGTAGCCCTAAGAAGGGCTGTTGGGTTCTTTTAGAATCACTCCTGCCTAACAGTAAGCTAATAGAACACCCTAACGCTTTCCCTGACCAGCAGCAGCTCTCTCCCTAGCGGCATCCAGACAGAGAATGATCCGAGCAGCGCGGGCAGCGGCTAGTCTATCCCAGGGTCACCTGATCTGGCCAGCCAACCACTGCTATCTACGTGTAAGGGTACCACGTCATGCTGGGTGGAGTGCAGAGTCTCCTGGCTTGTGATTGGCTCTGTTTCTGGCCGCCAAAAAGCAAAACGGCGGGAGCTGCCATTTTCTCGAGCGGGCGAAATACTCGTCCGAGCAACGAGCAGTTACGAGTACAGTAATGCTCGATCGAGCATCAAGCTCGGACGAGTATGTTCGCTCATCTCTAAATATAAATTTTTACTGGTGTTCACATTTGCAATGCCATCATAAAATGTTACATTATCATGTTCACAAGTGTACCAGGTTGTGTACCAGATTTCTGTGCTTGATAGATGACGATCATATTAAAACATACACAATACTAATGGAAGGGGGATGCCAAAGTGAGCTTCCTATATCCCACAAGTCACAATGTAAATGACTCAGGAGGAGCAGACTGGTAATTTGGATCAATGCAACATTCCTTCACTTATGTGTCACGATTGCCAAAATGGGCCAATGTGGACAAGCAGCTGGGAGCCGGTTTAACTTGTTACTCTTGCCATAGTTGCATCTGAATCTGAGACAGGAACTGTTAGGAATGGAAAAAAACCTCATCAAGTTAAAGTTTACCTAATGGTGAGGTTTGCTCTTGTAGATAACCAGCCTTTTCATATAATTCTCAGTCAAATGTCAGGAATTACTTTGACTACATTTTTGGTCTACATGACCTTAGACAAAGATACTACTGATATATGTCAGTGAGCAGATGCTTCTGCTCTGCTAGACTTTTCAAAAAAGTATCTGGACAAGAGGGGTGGTTTGTGGTAGTTTAAAAAGCATTAGATTTATTACAGACAAGCAGCTTTTTTCTACCAGAATAAACTAAAAGTAATGGGGCAGATGTATCATTCCTTGTACTTCAGTTTTTAGATGTACAAGTCATGAATAAGTTAAAATCTCAAACTTTGGCCTCACCAACCAAGTCTCATTTAACCTGCGCTAAAAAACTGGCCCACATTAGATCTAAATTTTATGCCAGACTTGACCTAAAAGTCCAACATATGAATGGTGATAACCTCTAAGTAATTCTGGCAAGTTTTGAGCCAATTATTAAGACTAGTGCACAAAACCCCATCTTAATATATTGACCCCAATGGGGCACATTTATTAAGAATGTAGGAAACTGCACTAAAAGTGCTCTGCCTGTGTATAATGCTCGGTGTGCCAGATTCATTAAGAATGTGCGCCAGTAATTATGAATCTGCCGCTTCCTTGCATTGGTCAGACAGAGTTCACCAACTTTTTTGTGGTGCACATTTAACATAGGATGTGCGACAGACTGTTAACATGTGAAATCTGGCACATGGTCTGACTGAGCACTGGAATGCCCCCTTATTTGTGTCGCATGGTGCCTAGTGCAGCTGCTTCACAAAACGGTTGCGTGCGACACATTTGTGGTGCAGACACTTGTTAAATACCTGAGCAAGCAGTTTACACCTAAAAGAACATGCAAAGTACAACAGAAAACTGGCGCAAAGCCCTTGTGTCCTAATGTCTGAATGATACCAGCTAATGTTTTAATTAAATAGAGGAAAGTGTTTTGAAACTCACAAAGAGGATATTCTCAGCTCAAGAGTTATCAATACAGCCAACACACTGAACACCAGACCACAAATGCAAGATGCAAAGACTACTAAATGCAAAAACACACATGCTTTATTGGAGATACTTTATATGACATTCAACACACAACACTGCTTAATAACATTTAAAAAGTACATTAGTACAATCCCAAAACAAAGTTAGTATGGACACAGTCCTATCCACCTAACTACCACCTCCTGTCAAACAAGGTATAACAGCCTGACTACCTGCCAATACATGCATAAATATACCAATAAACCTGGTGGCAAGATTTGTCCATGAATGAGATAAAAACCACCTAACACAAGGGCACCATTGGCATTTAAGGCCCCCAATGTCCTGGAAATGGATAAACTATCAATAAGTTAAATTACCATATACCCATCTCACTGTATATCGATGAATAACATATAAAAGTGCTAGGAGTAATGGCCATGAGCGGACACATGCAGGTAGAAGGCGATATGGAAAGGGGTTGCTTTATGGCAACTTCCTCAGGGGTAAAGTCAATAACATCACCACTGCTCTGTATCAGTGTGAATTTACTTGAGATGAAGATTCGTGCATTAAGGGAGTTGTGCAATAAATTTGCATAATTTTTAATGTTGTATGTCTAATTTAATAATTATAGCCACAGTTTTTGCATATATTATTTGTGCCATTTTCTGCTATCTTTCCTGTTTCAGTTGTTTTGGTCTCGCCTTTTCTAACATGTGCATGCATTTTTTAAAATGATGATTTCAAAGAAACTGCTGCCACAATTTGTGCGAATTACTCTTAAATTAGGCACACCCAATTGAAACCATAGAAAATTGTGTAACAGTTGAATTTTTGGGCAGTGCATTAAACATATAGGGGGAGATTTGTGATAGTTCTATGACCGCCTTTGGAGTTCTGCTGCTTTTCAGATTTCTTAAAGTAGTGTTGGCCCATAAAAAATCTTTCTAGTATTTTTTTTTTTAATAATCCCAAAATTAATCGCAAGTAGAGTAAAATGTTCTCAACAGCAAAAAATTTAGAAAAAAAGTTGTAAGTGATAAATGCCCCAGAGTAAGGCCCCTTCTACAATCGTGAACTCGCATCACACTCGCAAAGCATGCTGCCTGGATCTCAGCATGTCAGTTCAGTTCTGGTTTGCAGAGTTCGGGCATTGCGATCCGAGCAACACACGTTGCGAGTGTATTGTGAGTTCATCGCATCACTCTCGCGAGTGTGGAAGGGGCCTAACTGTCCAATTCATCTGGATAAAATGGTAAAGGTGAATGGAACAGATTTTTCATAGAGGCCCACAGGGCTGCCATGAACGGATGCCTAAAAGAGAGTGCCGGAGGCTCATATTTATAAATAACGTTTTTTTTTTAAATGCACCTAAGTAACAATAATAAACCATATTTTAATTCAAAAATTGTTTATTAAAAATAAAAAATATACCATATATACGCTTATACTCGAGTCAAAAAGCTGACTAAAAAAAAATCTAAACTCACCTTTCCGGCGGCCCGCGCGAGTCTTCTATGCGATCCCTCTGGCTGCGGCGCCAGGTCAGTGCGATGTCACAGTCACTGCATTCAGCTGGAAAGGGATCGCATAGAAGACTTGTGCGGGCCGCCGGAAAGGTGAGTTTAGATTTTTTATTTTTTTTAATCAACTTTCCGGGGATCCGGCTCTATAACGGGCCGGGGATCCGGCTCCATAACGGGCCAGGGGATCCGGCTCCATAACGGGCTGGGGATCCGGCTCTTTAAGAGGGCACAGGGGCTGGTGGCTAAATACTTGGGCAGGGGCTTACAGGCTACATATTGCGGCAGGGGCTGACAGGCTACATATTGGGGCAGGGGCTGACAGGCTATATATTGGGGCAGGGGCTGACACACTATGTACTGGGGCAGCGGCTGGCAGGCTATGTACTACTGGGGGCTGGTTGGCGGCTATATACTACTGGGGGCTGCTGGCTATATACTACTGGGGGCTGCTGGCTATATACTACTGGGGGCTGTGACCAATGCATTTCCCACCCTCGGCTTATACTCGAGTCAATAGGTCTTCCCAGTTTTTTGTGGTAAAATTAGGGACCTAGGCTTATACTCGGGTCGGCTTATATTTGAGTATATACGGTATTTTCCTTCCACCCGTTAGTAAAAATAAAATAAATAAATATTCAGATAATCAATATACAGAAAAGTAGCATTAATAAAAACTCCATCTTATCCCGCTCAAAAAATAAGGTAACCATGGATAAAGTAAAAAAAAAGTTATGATCCTTGGAAAGAAGGAACACAAAATCTAATTATTTCTTTAAAAAAATTTTTATTATCTAAATATCATTGAACATATTAACATACTACAATATGTAGAATAAAAGTAAAATGTTTTTGACTCTGCATGGTAAAAACATTTAAAACATAAAATGCTGCATATTGTCAATTCTATGATAGGAATGGGTAAAAATGATTTGATAAGATATAACACAAATATAATGCCATTCAAAAATGCAACTGGACAGGGAAAAAACAACCCTCATACATTGATGGCAACAGAAAAAGTTAAACCTTGTCCTGAATGAATCCAGTTCTTCTTGTGAGATACAGTAAGAAAGAAATAGACTTTAGAGCAGGGGTAGGGAATCTATGGCTCGGGAGCCAGATATGGCTCTTTTGTTGGCTGCATCTGGCTCTCAGACAGATTTTTAATAAATAGTGATGGCTGCTGTGTCTCTTAGACTAATCACTGGACACAGGCAGCAATGTTACCGCTGCCTACGTCCTTTGTACTAACCAGGTGCCATCTCCACCATCGTCTAAGCCTGGGTCAAAGAGAAGAGCGTGGGAGCGATGAGGAGCTGGCCGCAGGGAGCGCTGGTAAGTGAATATTCTTTTTTTTTTTTTTGTGACTACCTATCTACTGGGGGGCATGTGCTGTGGCTATCTATCTAATGGGGGGCATGTGCTGTGGCTATCTATCTACTTGAGGGCATGTGCTGTGGCTACCTATATCATGGGAGTATCTGCTGTGGCTACCTCTCTACTGGGAGTATGTGCTGTGGCTACATCTCTAATTAGAGTATGGCTACCTATATACTGGGGTGTGTGCTGTGGCTACCTATATACCGGGGACATGGGCTATGGCTACCTCTCTACTGGGAGTATATGCTGTGACTACCTCTCTTATTAGAGTATGGCTACCTATATACTGGGGTGTGTGCTGTGGCTACCTATATCCTGGGGGACATGTGCTATGGCTACCTATCTGATAGCTGTCAGTCTTTATAGGAACCCAGAAAGTGGGTGGCGCCAATCAGCGCACTGGCCCTTTAAATCCGCAAGTGCAGGAGCGCACGCTGGCCAGCCGGGACAGAAGCCGGAAAGTGGTGGGATGAGTGAGCTCGGAAAGGGGTGCCGCCACGGAGAGGGGCACGGGTGTGTCTGCAATCCGCTACCAATCTACTGGGGGGCATGTGCATATGCTACGGCTCTTATGGAATAACATTTTAAAATATGCGTTCATGGCTCTCTCAGCCAAAAAGGTTCCTGACCCTTGCTTTAGAGCCTTCTTTGCCCTTACCAAATCCATAAACATGATCAGACAGTGACCTTCAAAGCAATTAAAACAGATACCATTGTTGATGTAAACACTAGACAACACTATGATCATCTTGAATCACACTTCATATATTCTTTTATATTTTTCTGCCTCTTGGTTTATGCAGAGGGTTCGACAAATGCTTCTTGGTTTATTTGGCCTTGTTAGACAAGCCCTGGTGTCTACATTTCACAAACTCCAGTGGTGTATACTTGCAAATGAAGCATAGCCATAGAAGCAAATGTTATGTACTAGACATTTTACTTAAAGCGCTACTCTGATAAATATATATATTTTCCATAAATCAATAACTCTTGGGATGTAAAAGAACTTTGCCAATTATTCTGATTAACTATCTCAAGCAGTTTTTGTTATCCTACACAGTTTAGCCTATACCTGAAGTAGCTTCTTCCCTGGCTGATGAGCCCTGTGAGACCATCTTGTAAACAACTCAACGGACTCACAGGTAGGAAGAGACTGCTGCTCCCTGCTCACTCTGGAGGGATGAGGGGGAGGTCATACAACAGTGCTCTCAGTGTAGCTGAGAGCTGAGTTTGTGCAGATCTGTGAATACTGAAGTCTCCTACACAGAATATGGAGCTAGGAAGCCTCCCTTGTTCCCTATCAGTCTCTCTATCCTAGTATGTGATTATACAGAACTGTCTCTCTCTGCTCACCATGCTGTGTCATAGACTCATAGACTGTGTACTACAGCCTCTACCCTACCTTCTGCTCTTGGAACAGAAAAGTTATCAACCCTAGGTCCTTACACAGCACAGGCGGGAGAGATTTATCAGCGCAGAACTGCTCAACTTTCACTTTCCTACAGCTGTTTATACAATTAAAGCTGAGCTCTGATTGGGTGCCATGGGCAACTAGAACTGTTCAGCTCTCAGACACTCCTGATAAATCTCCCCCAATGTAACTATCTCACTCCTGGTTTCTACTATTTATCACATTCTCCATGCTCCTCCATGTGATAAACATTGCCAGGCTAGTCACTTCATTTATTCTGTATGTACACTATGCAGTGTTCAGTGGATTTACTTGTAATAATCTCAATGAATTATGCCAAGCATCATGGGAACTGTGGGCAGCTTAAATTGAACTCAGCTTCAGGGCAGATACAGGAAGAGGTTAGTTTCCACTGCTGCTGAACAAGTTTTTTTGAAAGGCAGCTTCAGAATAGAAAATACCATAGTTTTGGAAAGACAATGGCAAGGAACACAATGTGGGCATTGTTCTGTTTGTTTTTAAAGGGGAATTACATAGGAAAATTTATTAAAAATCATAATCAGAGTTAAGATTTAAAGCTACCATCAAAATCAAGCATGATAAACCAGGGACACTTAGATCTAGGCAACGCAATTGTGGTAACCTTATTTTTTTTTATAATCCATGGCCTCCTTCCTCCCTAAAGTCATCTTAATAATTAGCATAATTTTAGCAATTGATTTTAGAGGAAGGAGGCCATGGATATCAAAATTAAGAAATAGACAGTAGTTACATTTCCTGGATCAATGAGTAAGTGCCCCTGGTTTATCATGCTTGATTTTGAAGGTAGATTTCCTATAAAAACATCTGTGAATAAGGTGTACACAATGCAGGAGTCATTTACGGTTAATTATTCACACACATTAAGATATAGCTCTACTCTTGTCTTTATCACCATTAAATATCAATAAGATTCCAGGGAGAAAATTTTTAGGAGGTGCGAAAACATCCACAGAGATATTCTTAGCTTGCTATGAAGCCGGCTGCTTATTTGTTACATAATGTTCTTTTCAAACCGGTCAAACCAGATGCAATTAATATGTTTATTGTTACATTACCAAACTTACCTACCTGCCCCTGTGTTATGTTATGCAGAGATCCCATGAGGACTTAAGAGCTTATTTTAAGCCTTGCCTCTATGTTTAACTGACATTCATTTTGCTTGCCTTGCAGGAAATTTCAACAGTGTGAGATTGTGGCTACAGGCCGCCATAACTATTCAAGCAAAAATACATTGAGAAGAACAAACACTGCCAATGATCCTGATGTGATAGAAATGAGATTCTGGTACGAGAAACCTGTACTTACTGTCTGTGTTACACATAACAGGAAATAGAAGGATAGAAACATGTACAGTAAGAAAGAAATTATGATTTCAGCAGCCTACACATGTACTGATACACACACACACATATATATATATATATATATACTGCGCAGATAAGTTGTGTTAAAAGATAAATGCATGTTAAGATAAATTAGCTTGCCCACTGCAGATGAACTGAACGCAGCAGCTGATCACAAAGTGGACGATATATTCTTACTTGTACGCCACTGCAAGGCATGGAAAAAGTCACAATTTCTGGCTCACGCCATGAAAATCTCAACTGATTTTTGCATCCAACTGACCACTTTAAAAAAAGTGATAAAAAGAGACAGGGAAGAAGACAGGCTAGCACAAAGAATTAATGTAATCTGTGCCAGAGGACCAATAACCCACACTGGTGAACATTGCAATACATCTCTTTTCCAGTACAAGTGCTGCAGCAGAATTGTTTAAAAAACGGAACCTCTTAATAATTCAGGCACATTTGGTGCAGGCAGAGCCAATAATAAAGACCAGCAAACAGAGAGGTTTTCTTTCAGGCAGTTCATAAGTGTTCCCCAAAGCGTTTTTGAAGCAGTCTTTTGGCTTGTTCATTTTTGTCATGTTTTTGTTGGCAAATTAAAGATACATTGTACAGTGCACAAATCAAAATATAAAGAAACAATAGTGAGAATTATTTCCCCCCTAGAAACTGTTAATAAAATGTCATCGATAAGCTATATATTCAGCAGCAGAGGGCAGATCTTCTCAGCAACAGGTCAGCATGGTGCAAGCAGCTAATGGGAAAGGTAGTGGCGTAACTTGAGGCTGAAGGGCCCCAGTGCAAAGTCTGTGCCAGGTCTCCCCAACAATAATGTATGTTTTATAGTACTAGTCTTCTCAAATGGGAAAGTGACACCTTATGGGCCCTTAAGCCTCCAGGGCCCCGTTGCGATCACACCCTCTGCACCCCCTCAAGTTACGCCCCTGGGGAAGGGTTACATATGCATAAAAGTTACATATGCAATTCTAGTCTTAGTAAATTCCTCCCAGCCAAAGCTACAGATGAACATCTAGAAAATACAACCAACAAAAGAGTGTTGGTGAACAGGCCAAGAGTAGACTGTAAAGTAAACGAACGTCTCAATCACGCTGAGAGCTGGTGTGTACTGATGTGTAAATAAAACTTTGTAGATAAATAAAGAAAACTTTCCAACGGTGTGTATAACAATGCTTAATTTACTAGCTGTGTGAAATGAACAATTCCTGCCAAGTGAAGACAATAGAATAGTGTGTCTCCCACAACCTGTACTAGTTTCCCATTTACTGCCAGTTTGCATCTTTTTCCTTATTGACTCTGTGAATAGAAGAGGCAGACAGCAACATGTTGAATTGCAGGGTGCTCATCCTACTTGCATGTTCCTAGATTTTCATCATACATTCTTAGTTAGTGCCATAAATGATATTGAACAACTTGGAGGACAGGAATACCCAGTACTGCTTTACAATACAAAGATAGCACAATACTGTTAGTGACATCCATCAATCATTAGCAACATTAAGCAGGCAGATTAAATGCATATCAATATTGAAGGATATCATAACTGAAGATCATGCATATACTTTTCATTAATCTAATTATCATAGTAGCAGTTCCCATATAGATTGTGAGCCTTCAATGACAGGGTCCTCCTTCCACTTGAGTTTTAGTTTTGTGTCTATTGTAATCATTGAAAGCATATGTGAACCTCTTATCAAATGAATAACACCTTGGAATCTACCTGTGGTAGATACTTACTACTCAGCTCCCCGTCCCAAGCGCATCTGCAGTAGGCTTCTTTTAGTATGTCTTAGTATTGCTGTCTCTTGTAGAAATAAAAGTTTTAAAAATATGCAAATGAGGCTCCGTCTATAAGTAATTATACATGGCTCCGCCTACACACTGGTCATAGAGCCAGTGATGTCACCTGCTCTCCCCCTGCAATTCTTGCACTATGCGCGATCATAGCAGCTCTCTGACCGATGTGTAGGCGGAGCCAGTCGGCCAGAAGCCATGAATAATTACTTATCAGCAGAGCCAATATATGTCTACCTAACAGGACACTTTTTCCACCAGTCTTTAGCCTTCACACTCTACTAAAAACATGTGAGACCACATAAGCCAGTCACTGGCTGTACAGGAGATGTGTCATCAAAACTGAGGTCACTTTGCCTCCCCCGACTGCTGACAACGATCACATGTTTATGTTGTGTCCAGCAGTCAAAACAAGCAGGGGATGTGTAGTGTTTCACTGCTGAAAGCTAAGAGCACAGCAGTGTGAGGACACCCCATCCATCTATTTTCACAGTCCTGCTGCTACTAACAACATACACAAGGGAATTACAGAGCTCTCCAGTACTGCTAGCTATCACTATCAGCAAATTACCATATTTAAAACTGCTGACAGATTCATTACAACATTGCTAAATAAGTGAGGATCTATGGCTATTTTTGAGTAAAACAATATAGCCATCACTTAGCAGAACTGACGGTTTGGCACATGTTTACTGTCCACATGCATCCCTATTGGAAAGGTGCCCATTATATTGCTTGGTTGTATTGAAATAAAACATGACTGGCATGTCTTTGGTAAGATTAGACTGGATCTGACATCAAAATGAAAATTTATCACTTGCTTTATTTTATTATGACAAGTCTTTATTTCCCCAACAACAGTCCATGCTAAAGCATATCTGCTCCTGAATGTTTAGCTTGTTTAAAAGCGACCAGCTATTTAATCGATCTGACAGCCCTAGCAAATGAGACCACCATCTATTTGTAACACCGCATAAAATACTGCATATGTACTGCAAATAGTATCATACTGAATGAAAAAAAACAAAGTATAAAATTAAAGTACTTAAAAATCTATTATAAGACATACAGTTAGGTAGAAAGAAGAATGAGTAAAGGAAGTCTCTTTTTGGATCTTGCCTCTGAATATTTGTTGGGACTCAGGATACACTTTTACTATATCAAATGAGGTTTTATAGGGCTAACAAGTACTTTAATTGAAATTTTCAATAATGAAACTTGAAGGTAGGCTACATTTCAGCCTCATCCTTAGTGCAAAAAAACTTTAATCAGGGGAACTGTTACTTACATATTAATAAAATTGTGCGTTCAACCATAGGCATTTCCCTGTCTTTGTTAATACAGCTCTCCTTCTGGGTTTCTGAAGGAATATTTGCAGTTCATACAATGCATTTGAGTTGGTAGGGCTAATGGGTCCAACCACATGTAAAGGCCAAATCATAGCTCTTTCTGATATCCATCATTACCCTGTTTCCCCTAAAATAAGACATCCCCCGAAAATAAGACCTAGTACAATTTTGTTTAGGCTTAGAAATATAAGGCCTCCCCTGAAAATAAGACCTTGCGGCAGTCATTGCAGCTGCTCCCCCCACAACATACATTAGTATTAGGAAATCTTATAGATGCTGCAGAAGGTTGTGACATGGGGAAGAATTCATGGAATTAAATCACAGGCTGTTGTGCTGCAAATTTGATAACAGCAGCCACCAGGATAAGAAGGGTCATTGATGGAAAGTGCTTTTACCCAAACATGAGAGACTGGGGCCAATGATTCTAATGGAATCACAAGAAATACAGCATGAAATTCAGAGTTTGGAGAGTTATAAGGATGTTGGAGAAGTTGATTTTTTGTTCAATAATTAATGTAAATTCTTGTTCATGGAAAAATAAGACAACCCCTGAAAATAAAACCTAGTGCAACTTTAGGAGCAAAAATGAATATAAGACACTGTCTTATTTTCGGGGAAACAGGGTATTAGTTTATATGAAATAATAGATACTGCAAATCATAATATCTTATAATGTTTGTTTTTTATTATTTTCTACAGGTTATTCTTGGTGCTGATCGTGAAGCCACATTATTCATATCACTATGATTCAGCCAAGCACAATGGGGTTCAACATCTGTCCAGGTTTTCCTAGTGTAGATATCTGCCAAACTTTTCTTATTAACATGGTAACTGATAAACGATACGATAAGGTGGGGAATAAAGGAAAAAGCAATGACGTTTATTGAGAGAGAGGAAATAAATTCTGTAAAGATTAAATAAAGGGAGCAAAATAGATACATAGATGCACTATGATTACACAGATCTCCAGTGTCAAAACCTAACGTTGTACGGTAAAGTCTGCTTGTGAGTTTTAGAGACTCGCTTTAAAGGAATCAGTCATTGATTTCAAGAGGTTAGATTGTTGGGATTGGTGTATTGCTTATCTCAGCTACTACAGAACATATCTGTTTGTCACAACTTGAGAGCCTATGCAATCACAGTGACATAAGTGTACATCAAGGTACCCAACCATCTCTGCACCTTACTTACTTCAAGGTGCAAAGTTGGGTTAAAGGATTTATCAAGCTGTCTGAAAGTCAGACTATTACTTGTTGCCAATGGCAACCAATCACAGCTCAGCTTTCGTTTTACAAGTGCTCATGAATATTTTAAAGGGGAGCTGTGATTGGTTGCCATGGGCAACTAGAAATATTTTGACTTTCAGACAGCTTGATAAATCTGCCCCATTCTGATCTAACATAATGTACATCTGTTTGGTTGAAAAAGATTCAACCAGGAGAAACATTCAAATTACCTTAACCATATTGCATACTCTGACATGAGACAAGACGTGACGGGAAATTGAAGATGCAAACATTACAGCTTTTGTACATTTTTGTTGTCTTTTTCAAATGAACCACTTCCTGGATGGCTAAATGTGTCTCATGTCCAGTCAATGTAGGTTATATAAGTTCTAGAAAACAGGCACATGTCAAAGACATGTTTGAAGCAGATGTAAAGACAGTGTGTAGCCAAAGCTGGGTTGAATAGTGACAATAAGTCTACCTGTGTTATATAAAAACACTTCAATGAGGCCCCCTGTCACCCAAGTGCTGTACACAAAGCTTAATACAAGCAAAGTGCATGAAATATGGACACAAACACCAGCTGCCCGCGGCTTCATTTGGGATACTATGGCAACCTATGGCATCATTAGGAGATGATAGTGGAACTACAAAAACAAACAGGGCCCCTTTGAAGTGCTGTTTGCTCCACAAAGCGTCCATTTTTATTCAGAAGTGAAACTATTTAAAATGATTTTTTTAAATAAAAAAACAAGAGTTTTTGAAGGCATTTGTATGTATCATTTTGCTTGAACATATTATTAATTATATCAATGCAAAAGCCTGTCCTAAAAAATTTGGAAGCTGTATCTATCTCGGAAATGGTGGTCTGCTGAACCCCTTCCCTATACTTCCCTGTTTATGCATTTGCAGCCATTCTCAATTCATCTCTATGAGAGCACCAAGAGCCGAGGCGCTTCGTGTGCATGTGTGGCACTCTTTCCATTCAGCCCGACTGCGGGAATGAATGCAGTGGATCTCCGTTCCAGAGATAGGTGAAGGTACCAGAAGTCCCTGTGATTATGTCATGAATAGATAAGATGGGAATATCCCTTTAACTATCCCTATCTCCTCTTTGTGTTATATGGATTTTTTTAATGAACTCTTAAGCAATTTAAAACAGCCATGTTACAGATCACCTAGCGAAAAAAGGGAACTAGATGTCGTAGCTTACTCAATGTTAGGGTCACATGATTTGTCACACGACATAGTCCTATCCTGTTAGTACATGGAAGGGGTGATCCGTTGGATGTACCAGTATTAAGGGTTAACATGTTGTGCATGTTAGTCTTAGCAGCATAGTTTTAGACTTCTAATACTATAGTCGGCAGCGGCTTTGGGATCAGCTTGTAGACAACTCCACTAGTACAGACACCATAAAGAAACTTTGTTTTCCAGCAATCGGTTATTTTACCAAAGTATAGTATTTGGCAGCATTTTATTTGGAAGAAAAGTGGTGTTCCAGCAAACATATATGTCTACACCACATTAGGTGCATAAACTGGCTAATTTATTCACCTATATCACCAAGATATGATTAACATGTGATAAATACACGTAGGTAATATATAACACACCCTACTGCACAAGGGCTCTGTAAACTAACTTTTTTCAATCATACTAAGAAAAGTATAGGGACTAATGCTTACTCTTTTACTGTTGGAATTTACAATGGGTAATGTGAGTATCTTACACTTACCCTCTTTGGATTCTTGTTTAGTTTATAAATTTGCATGCTCACATTAACTACATTGTTATTTGCATCAATGATTGTAATTTCTGTTTCCATACAGCACAAAAATATGGATACCTTTAGTGGATAAAGACCTGACATATAGTCATATAAAATTTCAAGGCCTTTCATAAAATTAAAGTTTTTTAGAATGCAATTACTATAAAGCATTTACTAAATGCTATTTGCACATTTTTCTATTAACCTAAATGTTCATTTTTACAGTATTGGCAGGAAGGTCCATTGGTCTGAACATCAGGCAGACTATCCCATGAAGGCTATATGCATATTACTTATTTTTCTGATCATAATAACTCAGGCTATAGCAAATTAGCAATAAATGTTAAGCCGTATATATCTCCCAAGTGTAAAATAAAAATTGTACAAATAAAAAATAATAGTGCTCCCTAACAGATAGTAATAAACTAGGATTTGTGCTGCCTTGCCAGGATACCATAATCAGCCAGACGGTTAAAGGAGCTTTTGACTCATTTACATTCTATGATAATCTGTACCATAATGCAACACAAACTGGAACATACTCTTGCAATTAATTGGTAATTTCTTTTGATATGCAAATGTTGACAGACTACAGTGCTGCAGATGACACATCCAATAATAAATGATAAGATCTGGTTCTGGGAAAACCTCTTTCTACCCCTCACTCTAGAACAACACCATGCTATGTTATCACTGTACAGTATTAGCATGTTCTTGCCATATCGGAATAATAGAACTGGACATCTTTGGGGCCAAGATACTCAATTCTTGATGTACAAATCCCTATTCTTATTATTCAACACTTTTTTAATGCCTTTAAGGGAGCCTACCAACTTCCAAATCCTAGTGCTTAACTATCTCCGACCATTCTCAAAGACAGTGAATGGAGCGACAATATTTTAAAATATAAGGCTAATTATTCAACACCTAAAGATGGTCTGAAACTGAGTTATGTAACTTGACGATGACCCCAATTACACCAGCAAATCTAAGGCAACTCTAATCCAAAGTCCAGTCCTCAAGCCAATTAAAATGCCATGCCTCAAGAGATCTGTGCATCCAAAAATGGCCATATACCTCAATGAACTGAAGAATGGGACCAAATTCCTCCAGGACAATGTGAGAGATTGAAATTCATACAAAAAACAATTGCTACTAGCGATTGCTGATAAAGGTGGTGCTACAAGTTATTGATTTAGAGGGGTACTTCGTTTTTTCACTCATGGCTTTACACAATGGCTTCACTTTTGTCAGCCTGATATTTTATCAACCTACATTTAAGACCTTCTCAGGATGTTTTCTTATTTATTGTGACCTGATATGTAGGGTTCAAAGAAGTAGTTCAAAGATACATTGGGGCACATTTACTAAGGGCTTTATGCCAGTTTCCTGGCAGACTTTGCACATCTTAAATACCTGTGTAAACAGTTTGCACTAGAAAGAAGTGTCTGCACCGCAAAGGTGTCGCACACGACCGTTTTGTGGCACAGCTGCACTAGGCAACATGCAGCACTAATAAGGGGGCGTTCCGGTGCACAGTCAGACCTTGTGCCAAAGTTAACATGCAAGTCCGACAGAAGTGTGTCGCACGCCCCATGTTAAAGAGAGCAGAAAAAAAGGGGTGCACTCTGTCGGGCCAATTCAGGGAGCACCGGATTCATGCAGAACGCGCGCCAGAAATGCAGAAATCCTGGCACACCCTGCACTACACACAGGCAAGCCACACTTAGAGCAGTTTCAATCATTCTTAGTAAATGTGCCCCATCTTCTTTTTCTAAGGACAAAATAATGCAATATTTAGAACAAGGCACCGGACAGGAGGCAATAATGCTCTTATCCCATCTAACTGCACTTATTTCAATTTGAAGGCCAAAAAGCTGACTTAAAATACCACAGAAAGCTAAAGCTTCTAAACTCCTTCCTGATACACACTGTTCATTCTGTAGGAAACTGTAAAGTACCGATAATAAAAGTCCCCCCAGGTTATCATCATTAATAGGATGGAAAACTTCTGCCCTCAGGATAGGCAAAAGATGTTTACTGTGTAACTAATCTAAGGATAACCGGGACAAATATCTGGAAAAACTATGCTTTATAAGTTACATAAGCAAACAATCGGTGTGATATGCTCATCATGTCCCGTCGACAAGCAGGTAAGAAGGTATATAAATGCTCTAGAGGAGGAACATGCTTGATGTCTCTCACTAAGTCATTATAATTGTGATCAATCCATCCACCAGATAGGCAGCATAGTCTCCTTCAGGATGTTATGGAACATTGCTTCATACATTTTGATGTCAATTAGCTTAGGACACACAAGTCATGTCATCTCACTGCCATCTCTGTCATTAGGCACCAGAAACCCAAGCCTTAGGGCACCATGTAGTAAAGGGCACCGGGTCTTAGGGTCAGGCCTGTATTTAATATTATGTTCTGGGTTTCCTTTCAGAACTCACATACACATAATTTCCTCAATACTGTAAGTACTAATAGTAAATTGGTTCCCATTGATGCTACAGAAGAAATAATGCCTACTCTTTAAGTGTACCATATTCTTATACTACCACAAATCTTATCAGTTTTTCCTTTAATCTCGGTAGAATAAACAACATTGCAATTAACGTACTCTTCTCTCTAGTTTCCTGATCCATTTAACCCCTTCAGGACATAGTCTGTTTGTACGTTAAGGCTCAGCCCTTTTTTTTTAAATTGGACCAGTGTCTCTTCCTGTGGTAATAACTTTTCAACAGTTTAACATATCCATGTGATTTTGAGATTGTTTTCTCATGAGACATTGTAGTTTATGTTAGTAGTGTCATTTCGCTGATCAGAGGTACAAATTCAATCATTTCGGAAAAATTGGGAAAAAATTACAATTTTCAAATGTTCTACTTTTTAGACTAAAAGTCATACCACAATTTTTTTTTTTGCCATTTGTCTTCTTTGTATTTCCATAATTTCTTTTACATTTCCTTTTTTAACAGAGGTTAGAAGGTTTATCGTGTAGTAGTACGGTAAGTTTTTCGATTTTCAAGAGATTTGAAAGAAGCTAAATTTGTATAAAGGCTACTATAAACCCCCACAAGGAACACCATTTTATGAACTTAACATCTAAAACTATTCACATCAACATTTGGGAAGTTGTTAACCCTTTAATTCTTACTCAGGAATTAAACTACAATGGATTGGAAATTTTTACATTTCAATTTTTGTAAAAGAATATTTTCATTTAAAACCTAAAATGTACACATTCGGAAGGTATTAGAGGTAAATATACATCCGTTTCTTCCAGATGTCAACTGCTGTTTCGCCGCACAGCGCGATTTAGTGCTATTGGGATTTTGGCAGACCAATTTGGCTACAAATGTTTTATGATGCCACTGTGTACTCAGGGCCAGTTCTAGAAAAAGTGGGGCCCTGGGCAAAACTAAAAGTAGGGCCCAAAAATAAAACTATTTAATGACCAGTCACAGTCAGTAAGAGGCTCCCTTTAGTATGGTAAAACAATCTGTTATATGGGAGAATTTTATACGAGATAGATAGATGATAGGGAGATTGATGGGCAGCACAGTGTCGCAGTGGTTTGCACTACAGCCTTCCAGTGCTGGGCAACATCTGCAAAGAGTTTGCATGTTCTCTCAGTGTTTGTGTGGGTTTCCTCCCATTTTCCAAAACATACAGGTAGGTTCAATAGATTGTGAGCCCCATGGGCACAGGGACCAATTTGGCAGACTCTGTGCAGCGCTGCGTAATCTGTGTGCGCTATATAAGTAAAGGAATTATTCATTATGATTATCATGATAGAAGATAAATATGAAAGATGATAGAGATTTATAGATGCAGAACTATAAAGTAGATGATATATACAGTAGATGGATATCTATTAAAAATAGATCTTCACCCAGGAATTCAACCAAGTGGTATTAACCCTTTCATTGCCAGGCATTTCTGTATATTTTATTGCGTTATTGGCCAGAGCAATTTTTACAATTTTGACATCTACAAATAAAATCTAAATTGCAGCAAAAAGTATTAAAGTAGACACTTGCCCCATTTTGCAAAATTGCATTAAAGAGTTTATAGACATAGGCGCCTTCATGCAATTTTGATTCAAACTGAAACATTTTATAAAAAATACTTAAAATTTGACTTTGATGGCAAAAATGTGCTCCAAACAGAAAATATTGACCTTCACATCTCCTAAATGTAATAGATGGACATGTGTAGAGTTCACAAATGCCTCGTATTGATATGTTCACATAAATAAATCATTATAATATCACTAAAACTGTAATAACTAGATATCTGCTTTTAGAAATTTTAAGACAGTCACAACCTGCAAAATATATCAATAAAACAGATTAAAAAGTAAAGGCACCCGTAAAACCTATATATTTTTGAAAGCAGACAACCAGGCGATGCATTTGTTAATTAACACTTGACCACCCTCATGTTACTTTGTGACGAACACAAATTATTAAACAAAAATTGCATTGAAAATGTCTTGATAATGTACGTTTTTACATAAAACTCACATCAAAGTGGAGGTTTATGCAAAAATAGAGATTTAAAAATAATAACACAATAATAAAGGGGCAGATATATCAAGCTGTCTGGAAGTCAGAATATTTCTATTTGCCCATGGCAACCAATTACAGCTCAACTTTCATTTTACCAGTGCTCATGAATATTTTAAAGGGGAGCTGTGATTGGTTGCCATGGGCATATTCTGGCTTTCAGACAGCTTGATAAATCTGCCCCAAATAAAGTGTACAATAGAAAGCCCCGACAAGTAGACAAAGAATTTATATAGGCTTGAGGGGAGCATTTTAACATTTTAAAAATTGCATTTTTTTCTCAAATATGCCACTGTAGTTGCAAATTTATTTTGCCTCTGGGGACAAACACATCAAAAATTATTATGCGGGTTGTCCCGGGTACAGCAATGCCCCATTAGTTGCAATAATCTACATGATGGGCACATGGCAGGATTCAGAAGCATTTGATGCCCTTAGGGATCAGTACAGTATCCTGTACTGACCCTATTTGGAAACTACACCCCTCCATGAATTAATTTAGGTGTGTAGTGACCATTTTAACCCCACAGGTGAACCCAAAGGATAATGAATTATGTCTTCTTGTGCCCAGATCCTTCCACGGGAGACAAACACCCCAAAAATCATGATGCAGGTTCTCCCGGGTACAGAAATACCCCATATGTGGCAATAACCTACAGGCTGGGCACACGGCAGAGCTCAGAAGAGAAGGTGTGACATGCGGCATGATATATAAACTGTGTGAGAGTGCATCAATGTAAATTAATAAATTAGATATCCAGGGAGGTATGATAAATCCTCAGAAAAACCCTTCATACATAATCCAGGTTTATCGGGGCACATGTCACACTAGTAAACCTTTTTTATGTTCTTCCCTTGCTGGCAGTTTGGGGAACTTCTCCTGGAAAGTGCCCTGGTACAATACGTGTTGTGGCCTCGCTTCCAGAAGTGCTGAGATCCCCCCCTTCCTGGTCTCTAAAAATCAAATGCTTGAAATTCCAGGAAAGGTCCCCTCTGGCCTGCACATTGATGTAGCATGTAAGCATTATACAGTGCCATCTGCATGATGTGCACGGCCAGCTTCATGTACCACACCCTCGACTTCCGCATGACATTCGTTATATGGCTGAAGTAACTGGTCCGACAAGTCAACCCCTCCCATGTACTTATTATAGTCCAATATGCAGTCAGTTTGGGGGGTTTCAGTACTCTGACCTCTCTCTGAGTCACTGCATAGTCTTGGACTCTTCTAAGTTTTTCCACATAACATCCAGGATTCCTTCTAACACTGCAGCATGCTGCAGTTTGTCTGGAAGCGAGGCCCTTGTAGAGGTGGTAGTCCTGGTCCAGTAGTGGGTGCACCAAATCCCACACTACTTTTCCAGCAAAAGAGGGGGCAATCTGGGTCCATCCCTTCATATACCCTGAACCTTTAGGCATACACTGATGCACCCTCACACAGATTATACATCTTCACACCATACCTTGCCCACTTATTTGGCAGGTACTGGCAGAAATGAAGTCTCCCTTTGAAATGTACCATGGACTCGTCAATAGATAGTGCTTCTCGGGGTATGTACTTCCATAAATTTCATAGTATCATAGTATATAAGGCCGGAAAAAGACACAAGTCCATCAAGTCCAACCTTTAAGAATTAAATAAATGTTTTATCCCCATAACCCGTGATATTTTTTCTCTCCAAAAAGGCATCCAGGCCTCTCTTGAACATGTACATAGAGTCCGCCATAACAACCTCCTGCGTCAGAGAGTTCCATAGTCTCACTGCTCTTACAGTAAAGAACCTTTGTCTATGTTGATGGTAAAATCGCCTCTCCTCTAGGCGCAGAGGATGCCCCCTTGTCCTGGTCACAGGCCTCGGTATAAAAAGATCTTTGGATAGATCCTTGTACTGTCGATTCAGGTATTTGTACATTGTAATGAGGTCTCCCCTCAGTCGTCTTTTTTCTAAACGGAATAATCCCAAATTTTGTAATCTGTCACGGTATTCTAATCCCCCCATCCCCCTAATAATCCTGGTTGCTCTCCTCTGCACCCGTTCCAGCTCTACGATATCCTTTTTATACACTGGTGCCCAAAACTGTACACAATATTCCATGTGTGGTCTGTCCAGGGATTTGTATAAGGGCAAAACTATGTCTTTATCATGAGAATCTATTCCTCTCTTGATACATCCCATAATTTTATTTGCTTTAGCAGCAGCCTCCTAGCTCTGGTCAATAAAATTAAGTTTACCATCCACCTATACCCCCAAGTCCTTTTCAGCTCCAGTTTTACCAAGTAATTGACTGTTTAGAACATAATTATACTTTGTTTCCATGGCCCAAGTGCATAAATTTACATTTATCTACATTAAACCTCATCAACCATTTCTCTGCCCACTCCTCAAGCTTCAACAAATCCCTCTGTAATGCTAAACTATCGACCTCAGTATTTATTACTTTACACAGCTTAGTATCATCTGCAAATATTGAAACTTGACTGTGTAAACCCACTACAAGGTCATTAAAAAAATATTAAAAAGAAGTGGCCCCAATACTGACCCCTGTGGCATTCCACTGGTAACGTCAACCAGTTTTGCCAAATTTGGCACTTAGATAGTCTAATATGGGTCTGACATTATATAAGTGATCATCACTGAGGTCATCTCTGGGTGGGCACTGTGAATTGTCAGCATAATGCAAAAACTTATGGATGGATTCAAAGCAGATCCTGCTCATCGCCATGCGGAACATCAGGGGGTGGTACAATATGTCTGTGCTTCAATAGTCCATGATTTCAGGCTTTTTTACCAGTCCCATAAGAAGTATTATGCCCCAATATTTCTCAATCTCTGATGCACAGATGGAGGTCCACCTGTGGGGTGGTGCGTATAAAAAAGTGGGGTTTTGGGCAATATGTTGTGCAGCATAGAGATTGGTCTGGGATACTATCATACCAATTTGGTCCAAACTTAAAAAAAAACTTTACAAAGTCCACTGGTCTGATCCCTCCCATGTCTCTGTGTATCCTAAGCACTTCTTCAGCAGGACCCCCTGGCACTTCTTCAGCAGAAGCCCCAGGCACTAATCCAAAGCCGCTGTCTCGGGGGTCACTTTGGGATGATGAGGTAGACAAATAAAATGGACTCTTTTCCCCACCTGGGTTACACAAAGGATTCAGGGAGCGGTAATATTGCTGCCTGTGTCCAGTTAGCAGCATTGTGTGCATTGTATTATGATTACTATGATGGTGGTATTCTTGTATGTTGGTTTTGGCTATGCATTTATTGAAAAAGTAATATATTTGCAGTGTCTAAGCCATGTATATATCTGATCACATGGCATGCCTCCATGGACTACTACTCCTCCCCATGCCTCCATTGAGGCTGCTGTGATTTCATGCTGTAAATGTACAAATTTATTGATGGGTCATCACTAAATCGCGAACAAGCCGAGCTGATGGCTCACCTAACCCTGCCCTTATTCGGCTCATCGAGCACCTGTTAACGCAATAAAATCAGGTTAAAAGTGGAATGGTGTGGGGTGACTTACTGGCCTGAGCCTCCCTTTTATATATTTAATAGTGAGCCGTTCAGGAGGCAGAAGAGCCGGCTCTTCTAAGTGAGCAGAACCTTATGATCCAACTCAATAAAAAGAGACAGACTTCCCATCACTAGTGCAAATGTAACAGGACCTTAGATGACATTACCATGGTCACATGACATGAGGTGACCAATGATGTTACAGATTTTTCAACAGCCATGGAGAGGAACCATTTAGTGATAAGAGCAATGCTTTATAATCATAGTTTTTAATGAAGTATTTAATTTGGGTGGGTTAATTTGCATTACAGGTTCTCTTTAAGTCAGGAACCACCTGCAACACCCCTGCCAACGTACAGGCAAGGGTGTAGTTGCGAATAGGGCCCTCTCCCTGTCAGGAGCCTGCGCAACTCACCCAGAGGATAATGCAAGGAGAACGTAAGTAAACTTGCAGCTGTAGCCTCTGCCTGGAAAGCCAATAGATAAATAGGTGTAAGTTGTTATCCAATTAGTTGGCTGTACTGAAAACTGGAGTTTGATTGTAGAGGTGCTACCACCTGACCAGGGAGAGTATAAAATCCCTGTGCAAGGGGAGCACATGGTCTTAGCTGTCTGTCAGCAGTCTGACCTCATGGTCCTTCAGAGTCTGTCTCAGGAGTCTCAGAGTGAACAGTGAGCCAGTGTGTGCAGCACACCTTCAGTGCTGTCACAGAAACCAATCCCAGGAACTGAGTCAGGAGACTCTAACCCAGAGCTGCAGCTTACACAGTTTGAACACAGCTCCATCTAAATTCTCCCAGCCTGCATCTACTATCAGGCTGGTGCACTATTCCTGCTACCACTCCAGTACCAGCATCCGAATCTGCTGTTTGACCATTCTGGCCCATTGCATGCTACCTGTTGTTCAATAAAGAACTGTGAGTTGATTTGCACAATGTTGCCTCCATCTGATCCCTGGATACGGCTGCTTACCACCATGGGTTTCCCCATCCATTACCCAGGGACCTATCTTACAGACACTCAGGGGTTGCCTGGGGGAGAAAACATTGCATCAGCCTCTCTCTTTCCACATATCACCTGCTGTAGACCTGCCAGGCTGTAGGTCAGCCCTCCGGTCCACATACCCAGCACCGTGACATCAGCGTTCCCTAAGCTGCAATTGCCAGCCAGTCTGGTATTCTGGGTCCTGGCTGCCTCCATGCCCCAACATCTGGCTAGGCCCTGGTGGGGGATGTTGAAAACCTGTACTACAATACAACTATATTGAATATACTTGTCATCACTTTTCATCACTGCAGGTTAACTACGGTGATTAGTGTCAGCACATTAGTTAATGGCAGGTGTCTGCTGTAGACATTCAGCAGACACTTTCCCTGTACATAGAGGGCTCAGCCCGTAAGCCCTCTTAATTCTTCAACTGCATAAAGACATATTGAGACTTATGGCAATAAGGATGTGGTTAAGAAGCAAGAGGGGAAGGTATGTGAAAACTACCCAAAAGAAAAACTCACATGACAGCTTTATTTTGTTAAAGAGGATTATATTTTTAATAGCATTTCCTAAAAAATTCCCAAATGTGCCAGATATTTGACTCAGGGTAAGACAACTAATAGGGCTTATAAACTTAAACTAAACAGGGTGAAAATATACCAGACTTCTCTTCCAGTGTTAGCTTGTCTGTTTAGTGTAAATGTATTCTATGATTAGTAGCTCTTCCCCAATGTGTAGATCTTTTACTTTACATAGAAAAGGTACACTAGTAGTTTGCAACTCAGCACCATAAATTAAATATTCTGCTTTCTGTGTTTTTGTTTTCAATGATTTTTATAGAAATTTTTGAAACATATAAAACGTAACAATGTCTTTCAAGTATTTAGCATTCATGAATAAACTTTTCATAGCATACATTATGTGTATGATCATGTATTTTGCTGTTGCTATATCAATACAAATTTCCGAAGTCTAAGGCTTTTTGTGTTTTTGTTAGATTATATACACACACATCATCGTATCTCAAACCCCACACTTAGATGTGAAATATTAATATACATAAGCTCCAGGTATACATTATGGCCCCGGGTCAGTATGAAAATGACAGGAAGTGGCTACAAACAGGATCTCAAACCTCACCACAATGGTTATACAGCCAATAGCTAGGACGTGAGGTATATCCTCTGCTAAGTTTTCTCACAGTTGGGTAAATACAGAAGAAATAGGCTCAAAAGGTTGGTAGACCAAGGCTATCAAATGGGAAGGTATCTTGTCTTATTAAATGCTGCTACTCGGGTAGCTACTAGATAGCTATAGCAACATAAGTGTATATGAGCTATTTGTGATTAAAACTATGACCTATTCAGTTTACACAAAGTTCTCATAAATAGCTTAAATGGTAACAAACTTTATCAAACAATACAAGAAACCCGGAGCTACATATTATAACAGCAACATGCCTCCTTGTCCTATCTCATGCTCCTAATAAATCTCTCCTGAATGACATCTTGCTAGCAAGTAACAGGAGCTCACTAAGATTACTTACAAGCGCTGTGTAAATGTGAGGGCGAGCAGTGTGCACAACAGCAAGGTACACCCACAAGCTGTGAGACAACAGCACATAGCAGAGACATAGCGCAGAGAGATGAACGGGAAAGAAAGATCACAAATCACATACTGAAAAGAAATACAGGCGGTCCCCTACTTAAGAACACTCGACTTACATACGACCCCTAGTTACAAATGGACCTCTGGATATTGGTCATTTATTGTACTTTAGACAACCCAACATTTTTAAAATCCAATTGTCACAGAGACCAAAAAAGTTCTGTCTGGGATTACAATGATAAAATATACAGTTCCGACTTACATACAAATTCAACTTAAGAACAAACCTACAGACCCTATCTTGTATGTAACCCGGGGACTGCCTGTATTGTTATTCAATCAATGGACTAGTTATCTTTGCAGAGTCTGTTTAAAGATAAGATGACTTCAAAGGGTTATTCCCATCTTGGAGATTTAGGGCAAATACAGTACAAGGTCCTATATCTGTAACATTCATCTATCCCAAAAATGTTGATTGATTCAGCTGTATATTGAGAGAATATGGGACAGTGCACGGCTCCCTTCAATCACTACTATGTGACTTCTGAGAATGGCAAAGCAGGGCTAATAATGCAACCATACTATTTCCTTTTTCCCAAACAAATTTAGTTTTAGTCCACGTGCTATCCATTTATCCAAAGAGCAAACACACAATTATTTCTATGGGTATGGGTTCATGAACGGGGCCATGTTCATTTTGCTTCTGCAGCAAAATCCACACAGATTACAATGCCAATTCTGGACCCAACCTAGTCACAACCTAAATTAGTTTTTTTTGTTCCTGTGCCCACATTAACGCCTTCCTATCATGAGGAATCTACCATCAGAAGTGTATCTGATGGTATAATTCTGGTACCTAACCTAACCTGTTAAAAACATAATTTTAGTTATATGTAAATAAACTGCAGAGGCTACTGGGATGTGGAGTAGTCTTAGCTCCCAGTGCCTGGCCAAGCTACTCCATGCTCCAGTAGCCTTTGGAGTTAATTTACATATTACTAAAATAAAGTTTTTAACACGTTAGTTTAGGTTCCAGTATTATTAAATTACAGATTAGGGCAGAGGGAGGAGGAATCTGCCATCAAATCTACTGATGGTAGACAGGTTTCCTTTAAGAACCAAGCTCATGATCCCCATTAGGACCCAGCACGATTTTTCAACTCTGCCATGTGTCACTATATGCGATTATAACTTTATAATGCTTTAAATTACCGACGTGATTTTCAGATTTTTTTAATTTAATTAAATTTTTATTTTAGGATGGTAGAAGGCTTAAAAATCAATCAGAAAATTGTAGATTCAATAAAGGCCTATTCATATTTATAAGGGTTTTAAAAGTTCTATTTATGAGAAGCTCCCCACAAAGTACCACATTTTTTAAATTGCAACCCTCAAACTATTCAGAACAGTCCTTGTTCTGAATGTCAATACCTGACATGCGGATGTAAACCACTTTATTGGCCCAGTAGTGATTTTATTTTATTATACGGGTTTTAACGGACATGTCGATATCTTATATGTACTGTTTGTGTGATGATTTTCACTTTTTTTAGATGTAGGACTTTTATTGCTTATTATTTTATTTTTTATTTGTAATTTTTTTGACATTTTTTTACTGTCACAATCTTGGACTCGTAGATGATCGCTTGTTCAAAGTAATACACGGCCATAGTGATGCAGATGTATAGCTCTCCGACAGGATCTGTCATTGTGCTGCTGAAGGCTCCCAAGACTGCCATTCAAATGATACGCAACCCCCAAACCTAGCATGGGGGAGATGTGGGGGGGTGGATTTGATCATGGCAGGGAAAGGTTCTAAAGCTTTATAGATGCTGCGCTCTTGTTTGACTGCGACATCTAAAGGTTTGAACAGCTGGGATAGCGGCTATCGTGACAGCAATGCGGGACGAAAATGTACATCCAAGGATAAGGATTACATGGTTACATGCACAGACCCATTTTATTCTATATGTCAATTAACATGTAATTCTTTACATACAATCAGTCAGTATGGAAATTACACAACAAACTAACTTTAAAGGGAACCTACCACCACAAATCTACCTATAAAGGTAGATTGGGTGGTAGGTGGATCAATGGGACGAGAGGATACCCCTTTTAAGGGCTAATCCTCACGTCCCCACACTTTTTTGATAACTTTTATTAGATATATATTCAAATTTACTTTTGCGGCTACTGGGTCGTGGAGTAGCCGCATCTGAGGTTACACAAGGCGGCTACTCCACGCCCCTGTAGCCACTTTTCCCCTCCTACTCACCCATCTTCGGCGCGCAGCTACGCGGAGCTGCACGCCCTCGTCCGGCGATCCTGCCGTCTGCGCATGCGCAGAAGAGCAGGCCCGCGCCTGTTTCGGAGCAGTGACCGCGCAGGCCTGCTCTTCTGCGCATGCGCAGACGGCAGGGTCGCCGGATGAGGGCGCGCAGTTACGCGGAGGTGCGCGCCGAAGATGAGTATGTAGGAGGGGAAAAGAGGCTACCGGGGCGTGGAGTAGCCGCCTCGTGTAACCTCAGATGCGGCTTCTCCACGCCCCAGTAGCCGCATAAGTAAATTTGAATATATATCTAATTAAAGTTATCAAAAAAGTGTGGGGACGTGAGGATTAGCCCTTAGAAGGGCTATCCTCACGTCCCATTGATCCACCTACCACCCAATCTACCTTTATAGGTAGATTTGTGGTGGTAGGTGCCCTTTAAGTCAAAGGTCAGCCAAAAGTTTTTTACATTAACTATTTGTTTTGGGACCATAATAATAAGTCCATTATAAATTTGTGTTTTGTTCCAAGTGAAGTATGGGCATCATCTATATCTCCTGTGTGCGTCATCTGCTTTTTAAAATGGCATCCGCAAAAATAGAAGGATGCTTTCTCCTTAATTTACAATTGTTAACATTGTGAAAAAAGGACAATGAAATTACTGGGATGTGAACTATTATTAAAAACAACAAATACAAATATATTGGAAACAAGATGGTTCATTCCCCACAAACTGCTAAAGAGAACAATAGAGCCTGACTCGCAATGTTAATACTTTAACGACCCGTGACGTAATAGCACATCACGGGTCGGCTACGGGTGCATGGAGAGGGCTCACGGGCTGAGCCCTCTCCATAGCTTGTAAGTCTTTGCTGCATATCGCAGCAAAGGCTTACGGGTAACACCCGCGATCGGTGCTAGCAACGCTAGCAGCTTTGCCGGTGGCTTCAAATGCGCCGCCATCTTGTTGGAGATTGTCGCTCCATGTGATGCCATTGGGGAGCAACGATCGGTTGCCATGAGACTGTCTAGTTTTAACCCATTGATTACAATATGCATTTAGTACATTGAGGAGGAAAATCCCCATATACTGCCATACAGTATGGCAGTATGTGGTAGGATCAAAATTATAATTAAAAAACCCTAAAAATTCAAATCACCCCATTTCCCTAGAACGTATATAGATATAAATAAACTGTAAAAATCACAAACACATTAGGTATCGCCTCATCCGCAAATGCCCATTCTATCAAAATATAATGGCATTTTTTCACTGCGTTTAACCCGGTAACAGAAAATAGCGCTCAAATTTGAAAATGGCACTTTTTGCCATTTTAAATAATATAAAAAAATTCTATATAAAGTGATCAAAATGTCGTACAGTCGATAAATATGATAGCATTGAAAACTTCATCAAAAGTCACAAAAATGACATCACCTACAGCTCCTACACCAAAGTAGTTTTTTTCCCGCTTCCAAGTACACAGCATGGAGTAATAAATACCATCACTATGAAGTGCAATTTGTTACGAAGAAAACAAGCCATCACAGAGCTCTTTACATGTAAAAAAAAATATATATAGATTTTTGATTGTTGGGAGTGAAAAAACAAAAAAGGGTGAAGTCCTTAAAGGGTTTAATATGTTGTCTATAGAATAGTACATCACTAGTAAACAAAAGTGGAAGCAATTATACTAAATGCATGAACTAACCCAAATCTTTTAAAAAAAAAGTAGCAGAGAATGAAAAGGCTATCACCATAGTAAACCCAGACCCACACTAGACCAGTGTCTGTTACCTCTGCCCCAATGGCTGTTTTGCTTGTTCTTCGTCAGGCGTGTCATAAAATTGACGATGCAAAACTTAAATAGAACCTGTCACCAGGTTTTAACCCACTAAAGCACTAGTCCCCTCAGATAGGAGATCAAATGTCTTTCTAGAATTCCCTAATTTATGTGAAATCTCATCTGTTTACCTATAAAAAATCTCCCCCAAAGTCAGGTAAATATGGCTAATCTCACCTCATTTTCACATGAGATGAGTCATGTTTAGTGGTTGCATGTGGAGTGTCAGCCCCTATCTTCTGTTCTATAGGACCTAGAAACATGCCTTTACTGTCATATTAAAGATAAGAATCTCATCTTTCAGATCACATCAGGCTTATGGCTTTGTGTGTAAGGTGCAAATAAAGATCCAGGTGTGTGTAATTTTCACTGTCTGTATGTCCAGTTCTTAAGCTCACAGAACCATAAGTATGATATCATCTGAAAGATGAGATTCTTATCTTTAATATGTCATGTTTCTAGGTGCTATAGAACAGAAGATATGAGCATCTGAAGTGACACTCCCTAAGCTACCACTAATGTTGACTCATCTCATGATAAAATAAGGTAAGAAGAGTCATGAAGAGCCTGACTTTGGGAGAAATTCTTTTATGGGCTGAAAATGTATTTACCATAAACTGCAAAAGATTTTATACCTGTGATCTGATCATTTCAGCTTACAGATGCGAATGTTAGTAATTATTAGCAAATAATAACTGATAATTCCTTGAAATTACCTACCCTACCTCTACCCTTTCCCTCATATTTCTACTCTCCCCCTCCTATATCTACCCTTTCCATCATATATCCACCCTTCCTTTCCTATGTGTTACCCTTCCCCTCCTTTCTCTACCTTTCGTTTCTGTGCACTTCATACCCTCTTTCTACCTTTCTTCTCATATTTATACCCTTCCTATCCTATATGTACCCTTCCCCTTCCTTCTTATCTGCAGGGCCGGTTTTAGACAAAGTGGGGTCCTGGATAAAACTAAAAGTGGGGCCCCAACAGTCACAGAGGCTCCTTATAAAAGATAGATATGACATTTAGTAGAAGAGAGATAGAAGATCGATTGAAAAATGGATAGATAATAGGTAGGAGATAGATAGGTAGATAGAAATCTAGATAGATAAATGGTTAGATAGACAAAAGCAGCACTCCAATGCAGGCAGATGTAAGGTGAAAAAGTGGTGTCTTTATTCCATTGTGATAAGTGGGGATGTTTCAGCTCGGTATGAGCTTTTCTCAAGCCAAAACATCGGAATAAAGACACCAACTTTTCTCCTTATATCTACCTGTGTTGGAGTACTGATTTTTTCCTTGTATATACTTTGGAGGAACTGTTTGCCTGGCCCTGGTAGCTTGTCACATTTTTTTGCAATTGTGCTGCTGAGAACTTTCCTCAAGAATGGTTAGATAAACCATTAGATGATAAGATAAGCAGATTTTACCATTAGACCATCTTTTCCAGGGCAATTAAGTGGTATTAAAGGAGCAATACATCCTCTGCCCACAGAAGTCCACATGCAGGAGGCCCCTTAAGGACAGAGAGCCCTGGGCAAATGCCCTTGTGCCGCCCCTAATGCCGGCCCTATGTGTAAACTTCTCACCTTTTGCTACCTTCCCATCATATACCTAGCCTTCCTACCCTCGTATCTCTACCCTTCCCCTGCTAGTTGTATCCTTCCTAGCCTATCTGTACCCCTCTTACCCTTTCTCAACCATTCCCACCCTATCTGAACACTCACAATGGTGTTGTACTACAAAGTATGGAACCTGCTCTTTTTGTTCTTCTGCATATAGCAAAAATTTACTTGGACTCTAGCATTAAACCAAAGGTGAGATCTTTCCAATTATCAGAAGAAAATGCCATTTCTTTTTAACCTTTGTGTTGCCTGAAGTTACAAGAATCCCCTCAAATTGGCACAGCCGCTTGCAAGATATCACACTTCTTTCTCAAGGACAACCAAGGGAGAACTCGCAGCTTTATTATAGAATCATTTTTAATAAGCCTTTTTAAAGCCGCTGAGAGAAAGGGAAAGTAATTTGGCAGTTGGAAAAAGCTCCGTGAGGGATCCCAAGGCTGCCCAGTTAAGACATTTATGAAGCAATACTTTTGGGACCTCCACTGCTATTTTCCTGGGCCTCAGGGGGAGATGGAAGTATGAAGCTTAGATTCAGAAAGTACTCTGGAGGGATCTGATTATTTCTGCTTGCTATTAGCCACACTCCATGTGAGCTGAAATTACACAGGCAGGGAATTATTACCCAGCCTGTCTAGCAATACCTAATCTAGAATACCAGTGAAAGTCCAAAATGGCAAGAACAGGAAGGAAGAGCTTCCCGAATAGAAATAAACTAATGTGATAGTAAATGAGAAAAGCATTCAATTAGAAAACACGTACAGATCAACCTTCATCTGTGATAATGCAGTCACAAGATCATGTCACGGAAATCATCTCCAGTAGGGCAGAGAAAAATCCTCCATCAAACTAACAATTTTTATACATGAATGTGGATGGAGAGGCTGTTACAGACAAATGTCTCCATTGGTCTTCCTTTCTGTGTTGTCCACCACACAGCATAATGCCGTGCATGCTGTAATTGTACGGTCTGGGGGAATTGCAGCATGCACTGCTATGAGTCTGTATGCAGGCTGTAGTATACACGGACAACACACAGACCAACCATCTGAATATGCCCTAAGGCATAGCTATTTGACAGTCAGCCAAAAGCTGTTCAGTCCACAGTTATTATGCTGCACTTGTCATCCAGATATACTAGGCTCTATGCCAATTTGGATGTTATTTCTTGATAGGATGGAGAGGTTATGAGATGGCAACACATAACCTCAACCCCCCAAAAATTGGTTCTGATGAAGCACAATTGCATGTATTGCTCAATACAACTACAATCACACGTTATAGTTACAGTAATATTTACACTTTAAGGCAACAGCATTTAATATAGTTACCATTACCACTACACCATTAGGCAATTGAGCTCATTCAGATTAACATATGTCAGATGATTGTTTTGTTTCTTCTTTTTATTATAAGGCAGACTAAATAAATCTTATCATTGGTATACCATCTGTTGGGTTTCTGAACACATTGGGGGACATGTATCTTTATTTCTGCTTCTTCTTTTCTTTGCGACTCTTCACTGTGACTTTTACTGTTATTTCTCAAATACACCTTTGGTGGGCTGTTGTTAGATGCGTTAATGTGGGGATCCACAGGTATGTAATTATCCACCTGACGAAGCCTCCAGCCCGGGGCCCGAAACGCGTAGTGTTTTACCTTTTACTTTTTATTAAAACTGGTTTTATGGATACACCATCCCAGTCTATTCTCTGAGTGTGACAGCGCCTCTAGAACGGGACGACTCCTCGTGGTTCTTCAAATACACCTTTGCACCTTATATATCTTAGTTTTCCATTCATTATGTGCGACTTTTCACTAATGTATCATTTTTTTTGGTTACTTTTGTGACTTTCTAGGAGCAAATCTGCACCTGGTCCAGGGCAGGTGAAGAGGAAGGATTTTTTTTTTCTTGGACCCTTTTCTAACATGTAAATTTGAATTGGTAGACATGCTTTAAGGCTGCATTCACACATGGCATTTACATTGCGTTTTTAAAGACATTGCAGAAACGCATGTGTTTTACATTGTACCAGGCTTTTGGCTGAAAGTATTTTTCTTCATTGCTGGAAGTGTAACCAGCTGTAAAAATCTTACCTCAGCTGCTAACGCTTCCAACAATGAAGAGAAACACTTTGAAACCAACCAAACGCATGGTAACATGTAAAACGCATATGTTTCTGCAATGCTTTGAAAAACTAATACCAAACGCCACGTGTGACTGCACCCTCATATGTCGTCATCTCCCTGGGATGTGACTAGAGTGCTTAAAAATGCAGGCCACGGCATTAAATCCAAAATTTACAGTAGTGTCCACTTCTTTACATTACCCCCTTACATGGCTTGTGTCCTCACCTGTATATAACCCACTCGAATGGCTTGTGTCCAGGTTCATTTGTGACATTTGCAACAAAGTCTTAAGAAAAAGCCAAAAGTTTCACCGGCCAGGACAGGAAAAACTAAACATGTATCACAAGATAAAAAGACATGATCATATATAAGGTGCAAAAGAGACCTAACAAATGTCTCAATTATACACCAAAAAAGATACATGTCCCCCATTGTCTGCTGGAAACGTATTGTTACATTTTCCTTTACTGTTGGTAGAGTTATATGCCCCTAACTCCCCGTACATTTACCTATAACTGAAATATAACTAGGTAAATGTAAGGGTTCCCATTGTATATTTACAATATACACCACAAGGGTTTGAGGTGGGCACAATACAACAAGTATCCTATTCTTCTGTAATATACAATACCTCACATGTTCTCATTTTTGTCCTTTTCCCTTCCTCCAGGTTAGTAAAGGAGCCTGATCTAGGTCATATTTATATCATGAGGAAAGATCTTTTTTGCACATTATGTATAATCATACCTTTTGTCTTGTGATACATGTTTAGTTTTTCCTGTCCTGGCAGGTGCAACTTTTGGCTTTTCTTGAGACTTTTTGTTGCAAATGTCTCAAATGAACCTGGACACAAGCCATGTGAGGGGGTTATATACAGGAGGGTACACAAGCCATGTGAGGGGGTTACATACAGGAGAGGACACAAGCCATGTGAGGAGGGTTATATTCAGGAGAGGACACAAGCCATGTGAGGGGTTATATACAGGAGAGGATACAAGCCATGTGAGAGGTTATACACAGGAGAGGACACAAGCCATGTGAGGGGGTTATATACAGGAGGGAGAGGACGCAAGCAATGGGAGGGGTTATATACAGGAGAGGACACAAGCCATGTGAGGGGTAATATACAGGAGAGGATACAAGCCATGAGAGGGGGATATATACAGGAGAGGACACAAGCCATGTGAGGGGGGGTTACATACAGGAGAAGATACAAGCCATGTGAGGGGTCTAAATACAGGAGAGGACACAAGCCATGTGAGGGGGGTTATATACAGGAGAGGACACAATCCATGTGAAGGGGTTATATACAGGAGAGGATACAAGCCATGTGAGGGGTTGTATACAGGAGTGGACACAAGCCATGTGAGGGGATTATATACTGGATAGGACATGAGCCATGTGAAGGGGTTATATACCGGAGAGGATACAAGCCATGTGAAGGGGTTATATAAAGGAGATGATACAAGCCATGTGAGGGTGTTATATACAGGAGAGGGCACAAGCTATGTGAGGGGGTTATATATAGGAGAGGACACAAGCCATTATTGGGGGTTATAAACAGGAGAGGACACAAGCCATGTGAGGGGGTTATATACAGGAGAGGGCACAAGCCATGTGACGAGGGTTATATACAGGAGAGGATACAAGCCATGTGAGGGTGTTATATACAGGAGAGGACACAAGCCTTGTGAGGGGTTATTTACAGGAGAGGACACAAGCCATGTGAGCGGGTTATATACAGGAGAGGACACAAGCCTTGTGAGGGGTTATATACAGGAGAGGACATAAGCCATGTGAGGAGGGTTATATACAGGAGAGGACACAGCCATGTGAGGGGGTTATATACAGGAGAGGACACAAGCCATGTGAGGAGGGTTATATACAGGAGAGGACACAAGCCATGTGAAGGGTTATATACAGGAGAGGACACAAGCCATGTGAGGAGGGTTATATACAGGAGAGGACACAAGCCATGTGAGGGGGTTATATAAAGGAGATGATACAAGCCATGTGAGGGGTTATATACAGGAAAGGACACAAGCCATGTGAGCGGGTTATATACAGGAGAGGACACAAGCCATGTGAGGAGGGTTATATACAGGAGAGGACACAAGCCATGTGAGGGGGTTATATAAAGGAGATGACACAAGCCATGTGAAGGGGTTATATGCAGGAGTAGACATAAGCCATGTGAGGGGGTTATATGCAGGAGTGGACACAAGCCATGTGAGGGGTTATATACAGGAGAGGACACAAGCCATGTGAGGGGGATATATACAGGAGAGGATACAAGCCATGTGAGGGGTTATATACAGGAGAGGACGCAAGCCATGTGAGGAGGGTTATATACAGGAGAGGACACAAGCCTTGTGAGGGGTTATATACAGGAGAGGACACAAGCCATGTGAGGAGGGTTATATACAGGAGAGGACACAAGCCATGTGAGGGGGTTATATAAAGGAGGTGATACAAGCCATGTGAGGGGGTTATATAAAGGAGGTGATACAAGCCATGTGAGGGGGTTATATAAAGGAGATGATACAAGCCATGTGAGGGGGTTACATACAGGAGAGAATATAAGCCATATGAGGGAGGTTATAGACAAGAGAGGAGACAGGAGAGTGCGGTCATACATGGTGTTTGGCATGCATTTTCAATGTTACTATGCATTTGGTTGGTTGGAAAGCCTTTATCTTTATTGTTGGAAGTATAATAAGCTGTGTTAACATTTTCACAGCTTACACTTCTAGCAATGAAAAAAAAACACTTTCTAACCAGCCAAACGCATGGTAAAATGTAAAATGCATGCGTCTCTGCAATGCATTTAAAAATGCAATGTAAACGCCACATGTGAACGCTGCTTAAAGAATATCAACTAATTCCAAATTACATGTTAAGACAGGGTCCAAGAAAAAAAAAACCTTCTTCTAAACCAGGTGCAGCAAAAGTAAGTAAAAAAGTGATACATAAGTGAACATCTGGCAAATAAAGATACATAAGTCCCACTGCACAAGGTGGAGACAAAGGTGTACTTGCAAGAGAAACGACAGCAAATGTTGCAGAAACAAAAAAAAAGAAAGAAAAAAACAATCAAAAAAAGATACATGTCCCTGTCCATAGGCTCCTGTGTCTATTACTGTAGCTCGGATTGTGTTCTTGTAACAACATTGTTGCTTTAGAGAAAGGGATATGGAAACTTTCTTTTACAGTAGATGTCAATGAGGGTCCATGTGTTTGCAGGTACTGATTGCAAATCTACTAGATATTAAAAGGTGACCGAGTTCCCCATATAATCAGTTCTGCCATAAATTGTGGGCTACAATTCCTCAATAGGAAATGTCTCGAGATTCTGTAACCTCAAGACCAGAAGAGAGGATATTTTAGGTACTGTACCAGCCAATCTCCTGTATCAATCTCTATTGTATTTTAACAGTACATAGAACTAGTTTTAGCTCTATGCTTTCTTATTTACAAAAGATCTAGTACAGTGATGGCGAACCTTTTGGAGACAGAGTGCCCAAGCTACAACCAAAACCCACTTATATGTCACAAAGTGCCAACATGATCAATGAACTTATTGGCGTCCTGAGTTCACCAATACAATAGAAAGATCATTGAGAAATTTGGATTGTAGCTTCCCTCCAGGGTCCCCTGAAGAGGAAGAATCAGGGGACCCAGAGCAGGAGCTCCAATGACAATCCATCTCAATCCACACCTTCTTGCTCCTCCTGTAGTCCTGGCAGCCAAGGATGTCGCTTTAAAACAACGCTGAGTTTGGCACATTCTGGGCTGTACTGTATCATATGAGAAAGCCTTGTTCCTAGCTGGCAAACTCTGTGCTGCGGTGAAGGCCTGGGTGCCCACAGAAAGGGCTCCGAGTGCCACCTCTGGCACCAGGGCCATAGGTTCGCCACCACTGATCTAGTAGACATCCTTTTAGACTTTCATTTGTAAACTTGCACATGGATATGATAGCTCTCTCCCTGGACCCCCGACCTAAAGAAACCCATCAGTTTCTGACAAATACTGTATAGACACATAAACAAAGCTGTATAAATTAATTGTCAGAAATGTATAATATAATATGTTTAATATAATATCTTTTATATATAATCTATATATATATAATATAAATATATAATATAATATATATATATATATGGAATAATTTGTGACTGTATCAGAGTCTGTTGCTATTACTTACATGTGTGAGTCTTCTTGGTTATGGACAGACCTGGGAAGAAGGACAACAAAAAATCAGAAGAAGTAATTTTGTGTAGCCAAATGTAATATAATGATACAAATAGATATTACATGATGAGAAAGGATTTTTGGTACAGTAGAGTATGGTAAAACCTCATTGAGATAACTAAGGATAGTGGTATTTAAAAGATTTAAAAGGGAATGTCAAAGGTTTCATAGAATTAGATGATGTGTAAACTGGTCTTTGGAGAGATTTCACGGTAGGCATATGAAAATTAGCTGATATCGTCCAGTTATAAATTGCCACCAATATATCAGTCTGACTGGTATTCTGTTAGTTCAGTTATGTTCCTATAAGGCAATGCCTGGGTTATGTACAAGATAGGTTCTGCAGGTTTGTTCTTAACTTGAATTTGTATGTAAGTCGGAACTGTATATTTTATAATTGTAACTCCAAACAAATTTTTTTTGGTCTCTGTGACAATCGGATTTTAATAATGTTGGGTTGTCATAAGAATCAGGATTAACAATAAAGCTTAATTACAGACACCTTTTATAACTGTCAGAGCTTTTTATATTAGCCTATTAGTACAATAAATTACCAATTACCAGAGGTCCGTTTGTAGCTAGGGGTCGTCTGTAAGTCGGGTGTTCTTAAGTACCACCTGTATTACGATCAATGTTTAGGTTTTCTATTTCAAGGAGTTTAAAACATTTAAAATTTTAGTTAAGTGTTATCTTTCTCTCTAGCTCGAAGTATTATCATCATTATTAATAAAACTAAAAAAAAACAACATATCATAGCTACATTACCTAATGGCACATATTCGTCAATACATTGAAGTGACACTGGAAACATCAAAACTAATTTTATGCCAAGTTATGCCAAATTAGTATCCCCAATCTTATTAAATCTTATTAAAGTCCACTTTATAAATACCACTCCTTTTGTTTAGGAGACTTTGGGTGCTGTAACTCTTTACCCATACCAGATTTATCAATAAATATACACAGACAATGATAAAAAGCAATGGATCCAGTAAAGGTTCCATAAAGTTGGCAGCACCTGAGAATGCAGAGAGGAACATTGTAAGATTCTAGAAACAATGGGATGATGCCAAAATCAGTTCCTAGGCAAGAATACAGCAACATGGACAATGAATGCCCTTGTGTAGGACAATGGGGCCATTAATGATAATCAGCCTCCGTTACTTCAAGTGCTTTGAGTAATTTTAGAGTTTGGTTTCACAAATTGTTAATGGAGTTGTAATGTTCACTAAGAGACATAAATCATGGGTTGGTTGCAAGGACAAGGGACGATGGACAGATACAACTTTACCTATGTAATGAGCTATTCCTTCATCTACTAAGCAGTGTTATACCTGTTTCATCATTCCATTCATGAAAAGAAGGCATTGAATTTGATCTAAGATATCTAAGATGTTTGACCTAGGATGATAGTAAAGTAGCTCCATTTTCTATATGTCATCATTATATGTTTATTTTTCTTCTCTGTATTATTTAGCCAGCTTGACAAAACACTTTGGCTGTAGCATGTAAGTTACAAACATGTGTTCAGCTTACAGCACATGCGTATGTAACTTATCAATACGTAGCAAGAGAAACAGTTAGAAATAGAAGCCAGAAGGGAAGACTGATATGTCTCCTCTCTTTTGTATCCAGTGCAGAGTTTGGCTAAGAATTCACTGCCACAAAAACTACTCATGAGTCCCAGTCTGAAGGAGAAATAGCATTCACACTACACTTGTTGAGGCGATATCGTCTTGTCTATTAGTAGCTGTGCACATAAATCCCTATAAGGGAAGCACAGATCACCTAATATTTTCTGCAATATTCATATATTCATGAGAAGACAAATTTGTTTGGCTACAATGGGTAACAGTCTACAATCCGGTTGCAACATTTAATTTATGACCATTTCCATGTACTTGATCCAATAATTTAGACATATAAAAAGGTATTGCCTGTGTAATATAACATGAGACATTCTGTAGAATTAAACATTAAGGGTGCAGTCACACGTTGCAGATAAAACTGCATCACAATTAGTTTTGAGGTGGTTTTAGGTGCAGTTTTGTCAACACTCACGATCGGTGCTGGATGTGAACCATTCAATTGCCACCTGTAAAGCTGCCATCGACAGTAAAAAACCTGCCGCACATGGGCATTGGCATTTTGACTTAGGTCTTTGCTCCCGAATCTCAAAACTGAATTGTAAAAAATCCAAATTCAAAACTGATATAAAAATAACAGTAAACAGTAAAAATCATAAACATATTAGATATCACTATGTCCCAAAATGCATGATCTATCAAAATATATTGACGGTTATTCCCAGCGTTCAACCCCATAATGGAAAATAGTGCCCAAAAGTCCAAAACGTTACTTTTTCATCATTTTGCAACATAAAAAATGTAATAAAAGGGATCAAAAGATTGTAAGGTCCTTAAAATGATAGCAATAAAAACGTTGGCTCATCTCGCTATACCGAAGTATGAAAAAGTAAGTAGCGCCATAAGACGGCAAAATGAATAATTTGTTTTTGTACATAATGGTTTTATTTTTCTAAATGTATTAAAACACATAAACCTCTTAATGACCTGGCCCTTTTTTGTTTTTTCATTTCCATTTTTCACTCCCCACCTTTAAAAATGTATAACTTTTTTATTTTTACACGTAAAGATTCTTGTGACAGTTTGTTTTCTGCATAAAAATTGCACTTCAAAATGGTGGTATTTAGTATTTCATGCTGTGTACTGGGAAGCGGGAAAAAAATTCCAAATGCAGTTAAATTGGTGAAAAAACGCATTTGCGCCATATTCTTGTGGGCTTGGATTTTACGGATTTCACTGTGTGCCCCAAATGAGTACTTTGTCTACTTTATTTTTTTGGGTCAGTATGATCATGGGGATACCAAATTTGTATGGGTTTTATAATTTTTCATACATTTACAAAAATTAAAACCTCCTGTACAAAAAAAGTTTTTTGGGGATTTTGCCATCTTCTGCCGCTAATAACTTTTTATACTTTGGTGTACGAAGCTGTGGGTAGTGTCATTTTGTGCAAATGTTGATGACGTTTTCAGGACTGTACAACCCTAGGTTGTCTGATCGATCCTACCATTTACTCCCATACTACAGTATATGGTGTTTTTCTTCCTCATTTATTAAAATGTGCAAATCGCACATTGTAATGAATGGGTTAAAACCAGTCTTCGGAAGACCCGAGGCTGTCATGGCAACCGATCGCCGCCCCCTGATGACGTTACGGGGTGCAACAATTGGTTGAAATGTTTTGCATTTATTTCTAAAAAAAAGTGAAAATTTGGGGAAAATTTTTAAAAATGAGTTTTCTGAGTTTCAAATGTTATGCTGATCATACAGTTAGTTTAACCTCTGAAATCGGTTATTAACTAACATTAACCATATGTCTGCTTTATATTGACATACTTTTTTAGGTTATTTTATTTCATTAGGATGCATCTATGTCTGCGCCGTGATTTAGCTACTCTTCCCGAAACTCGAACCTTTTTTCCATTTGTCAGTCATCAATCCCATAGTTTTTGCTGTACTTCTAGTGTCCCAACATTTTTTCGGTGGATTCTTTGGCGCAATATTATACCAACAAAAAGCAAGTCTACCAACTTATAAACCCCTTCATGAATGTGGTTTCACATTTCTTACAATCATTTGTTCTTCTTCCTTTAAGACCGTGTGCCACAATATATAATCAGTACAAAACAACCCTAAAATTGGGTGACAGGAAAACAACAACCAGCACGCAAAATAATACGTTTATTATAATATGTAATCTGCAAAGAGTTTGTATGTTCTCTCCGTGTTTGCGTGGGTTTCCTCTGGGTCTTCCGGTTTCCTCCCACACTACAAAACATACTGGTAGGTTGATTAGATTGTGAGTCATTGGGGATTGGGACCATTTTGACAAGTTCTGTGTGTGCAATATAAATAGGGGAATTATTATTATAAGGTCAAAAGAGATGGGAAAGAAGTATATAGCCTTTAACTCACTCAACTGACAACACATTCAAGCAACTTGGCCGTATATGCTCATGTAAAGGAAGTTGGAAAAGAATAACTATTAGCTGATGATGAATATTGACAATACAGTATATGGAAACATTTCCTTCAGAATGTAAATAGCTGTTCATGCTCTCCTGTAAGCTCCATAGTACCCATCATGCTTCCACTTGCATACTATTATATCATGCTGCATGGTTATACCTAAGCTGTTGTAAAGCTTGTAATCTACTCATCCTGTTAAGGTATTAGTTGGTCCTAAATGATCTAAAATACTGTGGTATGGGTAGAATATATCTGGACAGTGGAAAAAGATATGAAACACCTTGAGTTTATTCATCTTAAACATTCTGCTATGTCTCATTGTAAAATTATTCTGACCGTTGTCACACAGTTCTGGTTCATGGACTGCACTGCTCTGAGATAATAAGTAATATATCATTTAACCAGGGATCCTTTAGAAAACACTGCTTAGTGAAGATGGGCCATTTCCATTCTCTCTCTGGCAAAGGTCTTGCTATCATTATAAACTGAGAGGCTTTCCTGTAAGCCATCACTTTATAGCATTCTTAAGTATGACAGTAAAATATGACCGCTAGCAGGCCTGTCACCCTCTACATGAGCTCTGTCCCCCTCCCTCCATGTGACTTTCAGGCGCGCAGAATCTCCTTCAGCCATTGCGTTCTACTAATGGGAACAATTCATTTAACCTGTGCTAGATATATAGTCAAACATCACTATAATGTATATAGTATTCAATAAAGAACGATTAATCGTGCTCTACAGGCCTGATTGATGCACAGAAGGGGTTCCACAGACATATGTGTTTAAAGTAGTTTCCAGACAAAGGCCCTTCCAGGAAATTAGAACCATTAAAAAGTTGTATTGTTAACCCTGCATAGAAACACAGGATCAACTTTACCTTGGGCAGCACTGACAAGACTGCATTATTTAGATAAGTATATATATAGAATATGAAGATTTTAGTATGTTCAAAGGCAAAGGGAGAGTGTTAAAAGGGCAATGCTGTAAATTTAGTTTCAGGAGGAATTATGTAACCTCACCAGATGAGTACATACTAGCCTTTAGGCATAACTCTAGTATGTGTGGGAATTAGGGGTCTTGCCAATGTTAGATTCCTCACACCTAAGTCACCACACTGGTGAGGATTGTTAAAACTGCAGATGGGGGTCAGGTGCACACCCTTGGAGAGGAAACAGGTAGTTCTCTTCACAGATCAGGGTAAACAACTTGTCTTGGATCCAAAAGAACCCCTTTTCAAGTGGAAAATACTTGAACTTTCTTGTTCTAGTCATCATAAATTGGCCTTTATCCCACTAGGATCAAGTATCTACACAGGGGGAAGTCTCTTGGACTTATGCTGTGAATATTCTCAAACTGTTGCAATCTGCAAAAAAGGACTTCCGAATGAACAAGAATGGAGGCAGCAGATTTTATACTCTTTCTGCAAAAGGACCTACCTGAAAACCTAAATTGGGCACCAGGCATTTACTGTACATTGGCTATGTTTGGTTACATTTTTACCTTAGACTGGAGGGTTGCTTTAATATCTTACCATATTATGTTTTGGAATAGTAACAGATTACCCCTGATGTTTATACAGTACTCTAGGCACTGGCCCTGTTTTACTATGCCCTTTCCTCCAGTTGTTTAGTGGCAAGAACATATAACAATCCTCATCTCCTTTTTAAAAGCAAACCTGTCACCAGGAAAGTGATTTTTAGCTGGTGATATGATCCAATAGCCTATGCTATTTTGAATCATTTTCGTAGTTTAAAATATTTTGATTCATATTACCTGGCTCCCAACCAGCAGCATGTGGTGAGTACCAGTGGGAAGGCAGCTGCAGCAGCCTGTGTGTTCCTGTGTCTCCTCATGCATTCTTCCTCTCCTCCATACTATTCCCCTTCCTCCCCTGCCTGCTCAATGCACATGACAGGAAGTGGGGAGGGGTGAGGGTACTGCATGAGTATGGAGGAGAGGAGACTGACACAGGCACACAAAGGCTGCAGTTGCCCCCATCCCCGGGACTCACCACACACTGCTGGGAGGGAGCCAGGTAATGTGATTTAAACTTATATAAACTACTGAAATTATACAGAATGCTGACAAAGGCATTGTTATAAACAGCATAACATAGGCAAATAGACTTAAAAATTAAATTTCTGGTGACAGGTTCCCTTTAAGCTTTTCCACTCCGTACGCCACAGGGGTGAAAGTGAGGCAAGCAGGAAGGGGAGACCATAGCTACAATCAGGTCTGACCTGGCGGAGAAGGGTTCGGGATCTACTAAGAGCCTGGAAGTTCTTAATAGATCTGGGCTGCTTTGCATCAACATGGGGGAAGATTAACACTGAAGTGCAAAACACCGGCCCTAATACATTCGCCCCTCTACATTTGCACTGAATCTTACTTTGTGCAGCGCACATTTACTTTACAAATTCTTTGAATGATATTGAACCTATCATTTGCATCACAGTTTCTATTCACAACTAAAGGCGGATTTAGAATTTTACATTTACATTTCTGCTTCTATACTGTGGTGCATTGGAAAAGCACATGAGGAAAACTCCTTACAAATTTTCTGTAGTTTAAATTAAAAAAACAAAACAACATAATTATAATGCTAAATATGTAAGAAAAAGATTAGATAGATAGATTAAAAAAAGACCACAGCAGCACAGTGTTTCGGACTATAAGGCGCACCATCAATAAATGCCTGCAAAGCATTTTTTGTACGCCTTTTAGTCAAGAAAATAAGGGTAAAAAAATTATGCAGCACATACCAATCCATATATTGAAAAAAATAGTGATAAGTTCAATCCATGCACAACATTTTAGTGTATTACCTCCTTTTTCAAGCCTTGGTAACACACTGAAACGTTGTGCATAATATAAACTCTACATAATTTTTTTGGCATATATTTTTCTCTTATATAGATAGATAGAAACTTTAATAATCCCCAATGGGAAAATTATTTTGTTACAGCTCAGTAAACATTTTAAAAAAACACAGTAAAATTAATATAAAATAAATGACACACACAACACAACATTTAAGACAATTAATATAAAATGTCAATAGTATATACGCTATATGAAATTCAGGTACTATTAAGCTAGAATTTATCTACTCCTAGAACTTTGTTATGTAAAGTAATCACTGTTGGTAAGTAAGATTTCTTAAACTGTTCACTACCTGTTTTTGGGAGCAAATACCCACCACTAAATGAGCTCCTCAGCTTTTCCACTTCCTAGTACAATGGGTGTGATCTAATTTTTATAATTGCCACAAGATTTGCGAGCGCACCCTTCTCTACGATGTTGGTAAACATTAACAATTCCGGCCAATAAAATCTTGCTTATGTCACTTTAATCTGAAACAATTTTAACATTTTTTATAAAAAAAAAAATTCTATGATTCACAGTATATTTTGTGCTTTGTGGGAATTTTAACAAGAAAAAAGACAGAGTGAGAATCTCAGACCATTGTTTATACGTTCTTAAAATGCCGCCATTCTTTACTCCAGCTGGATTAGCATAACCAGTATGAGTCTTCATGAATAGCCGTGAGCTCTCCGGAATATACAGCAAGCCCATTACCTCCAGGTTATAGAAAGTGAGCAGGGAAGGACTGGCTCCCTTTACATCCCCAGGCTATGACCCAAATAATTTTTTTCTACTAAAACACTGGTTACAATAATATGTGTTGGCAGGAATGTAAGCAGAACAACAACACTGGCAATATGATGATGAGTATGATGAAGCACAGGACTAACCAGTCAAGATTTAATGATCTCAACTCAATACTCCATTTTTGGGGGAGATTTATCAGAACTGTCTGAGAGCAGAACTGTTCTAGTTACCCATGGCAACCAATCAGGGCTCAGCTCAGATAGAAGGAGAGGCAAGCGGGACAACTCATGAGAATATATATATATACATACATACAGTACAGACCAAAAGTTTTCCTGACCATAATTGTAGACTAACACTGAAGGCATAAAAACTATGAATCAACACATGTGGAATTATATACTTAATAAAAAAGTGTGAAATAACTGAAAATATGTCTTATATTCTTCAAGGTAGCCACCTTTTGCTTTGATTACTGCTTTGCACACTCTAAGCATTCTCTTGAAGAGCTTCAAGAAGTAGTCACTTGAAAAGGTTTTCGCATCACAGGTGCCCTGTCACGTTTAATAATTGGGATTTCTTGCCTTATAAATGGGGTTGGGACCATCAGTTGTGTTGTGCAGAAGTCAGGTGGATACACAGCTGATAGTCCTACTGAATAGACTGTTAGAATTTGTATTATGGCTAGAAAAAAAGCAGCTAAGTAAAGAAAAACGAGTGACCATCATTACTTTTAGAAATGAAGGTCAGTCAGTCCGAAAAGTTCGGAAAACTTTGAAAGTGTCACCAAGCACTGCAAAGAAACTGGCTCACATGAGGACCGTCCCAGGAAAGGAAGACCAAGAGTCACCTCTGCTGTGGAGGATAAGTTCATCCGAGTCACCAGCCTCAGAAATCGCAGGGTAACAGCAGATCAGATTAGAGACCAGGTCAATGCCACACAGAGTTCTAGCAGCAGACACATCTGTACAACTGGTAAGAGGAGACTGTGTGCAGCAGCCTTCATGGTAAAATAGCTGCTAGGAAACCACTGCTAAGGACAGGCAACAAGCACCAGAGACTTGTTTGGGCTAAAGAACACAAGGAATGGACATTGGTCCAGTGGAAATCTGTGCTTTGGTCTTATTAGTCTATATTTGAGATCTTTGGTTCTTTGTGCAATGCAGAAAAGGTGAATGAATGAACTCTACATGCCTGGTTCCCACCGTGAAGCATGGAGGAGGAGGTGTGATGGTGTGGTGGGGCTTTGCTGGTGACACTGTTCGGGATTTATTAATAATTGTAGGTATACTGAACCAGCATGGATACCACAGCATCTTGCAGCGGCATGCTATTCCATCTGGTTTGCGTTTAGTTGGACCATCATTTATTTTTCAACAGGACAATGACCCCAAACACACCGCCAGGCTGTGTAAGGGCCTTTTGACCAAGAAGGAGAGTGATGAGGTGCTACGCCAGATGACCAGGCCTCCACAGTCACCAGACCTGAACCCACTCGAGATGGTTTGGGGTGAGGTGGACCGCAGAGTAAAGACAAAAGGGCCAACAACTTCTAAGCATCTCTGGGAACTTCTTCAAGACTGTTGGAAGCCCATTTTAGGTGACTACCTCTTGAAATATATCAAGAGAATGCCATGAGTGTGCATAGCAGTAATCAAAGCAAAAGGTGGCTACTTTCAAGAACCTAGAATAAAAGACATATTGTTACTTATTCCACACTTTTTTGTTAAGTGTATAATTCCACATGTGTTAATTCATAGTTCTAATGCCTTCAGCGTGAATCTACAATTTATTGTCATGAAAATACAGAAAACTCTTTGAATGAGATGGTGTGTGTCTAAACTTTTGGTCTACGGGGTCTAACAGAAAAGAAATTTCAGTTCAGTTCTACAGATAGCAAGGTTTCTAGGGGAGAATAATATAATAAAGTGAATTATGGAGTCATCACATGGTGGCACATGGAATGTCATCTTATACTGCATTATGTTACGAGTTACAAGTGAATGGTATCTAAAGGCAATATATGACAGCGACAGGTCCATACTCCCAGTTGCCTAACCTCGTACAGAATTGTTTAGTAGTGCTGAGAGAATACACTAGACACACAGAAGGAGATTCATCATATGCTGGTACTCCTTGCGACAGCCTTTGATAAAGTTCCATCCCCACCACAATGGCGGATACATGATGTATCCTTAGACCTCATGATGTATCTGCTGGCCATGCTTCGCTGCTGGACAAAACTACCTGGTGCTGCCTGGTGTTGTTTTGCATAAAAACCTGCATTAATCTGTGAATGTTACAGGTGTTTAAAAAGTGTGCAGGCACGGGACAGAAACGCCCTATGCCAGCCCACTCCACCAGGTGCTGTGCGCCTTCACGCCCTCTCAATGTCATGTGGTATAGTCCCATGATTATGCGCAATTGCAGTGCACAAAAATTAGCAATTATTTTAGTGCTTCTACTCCCGAAAAATGGCCTAAAAGTACTGATAAATCTCCTCCATAGTTTAGTAGAGTGTATTCATGAGGAAAGGGCACTCTGGTTTATCTCTGGCCCTCAGTGAGTACCTGACAATATATCAGTTATCACAGGGAAGGGCAGGTAGTATTTGGAGGGGGTTATCACTAAACTATCATCAGCATTAGTACGGTAGTAGTCAATCTCTCCATTTATTTACAATTATTGTGCTGTTAACTATTAGTAGTACAGCCCTATAGCTGTAATATGGTGACATTACACAGGGGAGCACAATAATCATATGGAAACATTTACAATACTATAATGAGTAAAATGTGAAGATAGTGGTCTTAGCAACATCCTTTCCTCTTTTTGATATACCATGAAGAGGACACAGGCTACATTTAAAGTGATAGTTTTGCTCTGTTTCTCTGGAATTCCCTGGCTTCTGTGTTTTGCGACAAAAATAAATCATTATCCATGTGAGATTACAAACTAATATTGGGTAATTACGTGACCTTGTCCAGAAAGGCAAATACTTGATTACTGAAATTAGACTGAAAGCCCCTGATACCTTATGCCAGCCTCCACAATGTAAATCATCAGCACATATCCATATACCAGAAGACTGTATTGTAGGAGACCACACTGTAGTTAGGGGTGACCTGCCCTTTCCCATTTGATATGAGATTATTTCTGACATCTTTTAGGTGTTTATGTCCAACAATTAAAGGGGTTCCCAGTTGATATACAACAATGCATGAATGTATAAGGCTGCCTTTTTAGTATTTTCATAATTTACTGTATATCAGTTTAGTTTAATTGCTGGTCAACATGTTTCATTGGGCTGGTTCCTTGATGCTGAAATGTAATTTTAGTCACATAGTAAAGTGCACAAGTAGGGCACCTTATCTATGTGGGTTTCTTAACTGCCAGAGCAATAAGCAATTACATTACAAAGCATAACTAAACTTTAATCAAAATTTTATAAATGAATACTACAGATGGTAAAATGAACTTTGCAATACACTTTATTAAATATTTGTCTCCCGTTTCCTTCTTTTTCTCCTGCCTTTCTTCCTTATTGATACCGTTTGTGTAGTTCAGCTTTCTTTCCCATACTCCGCTGACCACTAGAGATAAAGGAAATGGAACATCTTGTGTGGAAAGAGTTAATAATTAGCCTCCTGTCTCTCTGTGGTATACAGACCCCCTCAATGCAGGAGAAAGAAGAGCAATGTCCGGGGCAAAAACTGCTCTCCAGTGTAGAGTACAAATTATATAATGTCAAAAAACAGTATTATTCCTCATGAATCTACTATTGACTTATATTAAACTTTATGGAAAGTTAGTTGTGTTCTAAAGTGCTTGTCCATTTTAAATGTATTTATTGTTTCCCAGGAGGTCTAGGGTAATGGAGCGATTAATGGCTGCATCCCAAGGGTAGTGAAAGGATAAGATAATGAAGGGCTATGTGCTGTTTACTTGGTGGATTAGGACAATGGAGGGATTAATGTCAGCTTTACAAGGGTAATGATAGGGTAGAGTATGTGAAGAGTTAGTAATGGGTGTTTTTGGGTGGTTTACAGTTATGTAGAGGTTATTGGCTACTTCCCTTGTGTTCTAGAGATAATAAAGTAATTAATGATCCTTTACTATTTTGGCTCATTAAGGCAGTGGCTGTTACTCCTGTGCCTAGTAGATTAGTGTAGTTGAGAGGCAAGTGTTTTGTGTCATTAGTGATTTTCTACCCTCCTATGGTTGCAGCATATTCTGCTCTCCTGCTTCTCTATAGCTACATTCACATGGCTCTTTTCAAATGCTTAGCATATCCACTAGGAAAGCTCCCGGAGTATACACTAAACTTATCCGCAGATATGTACTGGCAGATGAAGACATCCGGTTTGCCTCTGTCTTACCAGTATATGTTGCATACTGAGAGAAACAGAGGAAGAAAGATGCTGCAAGCTATGTATAGTATATACTCAGTGGAGGCCATTAGAGCTTATTGGGAATGGATGCAACTTATTACACTCAGGGCAGGGCCGGTTCTAGACAAAGTGGGGCCCTGGGCAAAACTAAAAGTGGGGCCCCAAAATAAAACTATTTCATGACCAGTCACAGTCAGCAAGAGACTCCCTTTAGTATGGTAAAACAAACTGTAATTTTGGAGAATTTTATAGGAGATAGATAGCTGATTTTCAAAATAGCATCAAAGAGTTTATAGACATAGGCGCCTTCATGCAACTTTGATTCGAAATGAAACATTTTACAAAAAAATACTTAAAATTTGACTTTGATGGCAAAAAATGTGCTCCAAACAGAAACTATTTCCCTTCACATCTACTAAATGTAATAGATGGACATGTGTAGAGTTCACAAATGTCCCATATTGATATGTTCGAATCATCATAATATCACTAACACTGTAATAACTAGATATCTGCTTTTCAGCTAGAAAATTCACACAAATCTATCATTGTACCGGTATGTTCCTTACACAATGGTCACCCAAATAAATAACTATATATCCATAAACCAAGCTAATGAGATAATAAAGTCACTCTTAGATGTGCGCCATTGTATTATCCACACAATATCAGAACCCTCTGCGGATCATAAGAATGAGAGTGAAAACATCATAACATAGGTGTAAATAATAGAGAATGGTGTGAAATAAAAACTTTATTCCAGAACATGTGTGTGTTTTTGGTGTTACATATAACTTTATGGACATGTTCTGGGTTTGAATGTTCATTGTATCAGTCAATTTTCCCAACAACAAAAAACTATCACAAAATAAAAGGGAATAAGAGAGAAAGTGTGTTCTTAGATAGTTCTGCATACAGAAGGGTTAAAAACATGAATATTAGTTGATATTATACCTTCTCAGAATGTAGTAATATATAAAGTGAATATTACCATTATCTGTGAGGTGCAGCAGCTCCTGTGTCCAGCAAATGCTCCCTGCAGCCTGATGGCTAAGAATCTGGAGGGGGGGGGGGGGCAATTCAGAGGGCTGTACCTCTGGCTCTGTGACACATAGAACCTCACTTCTTTTTTCCTATGAAAGAAGAGAGTCTCCTCTTTTATACAAATCTAAATTTGTGTTTCTAAGTTTTAGGAAAATGGAGATAATAACTGTTGAACTGCCGTTAGGAGTGATTTTTATATATAAAAATGGCACCTGATATTCTCACTTTAAACCTGAAAATCTCTGGATCCATAGCACCTAGAAACAAAATTCAAGATTCATTTGAAAGAAGAGATTCTCCCCTTTCATGGGGCAATTGCCACCTTTGCCTACCCATAGCGCCGGCCCTGACTCAGGGAGGTCCCCAGGAATGTTATAGGACAGTTATATCACCAGAGAAATCCCCTGAACATCAGCACTACCAATGTTGCTTACTCCTTAATTATTTGTTTTCACCTTTTGTCATCCGCTCCTGCATTTGGCTTTTTTATATTGCAGCTGAAAACCTGAACATGTGGATGCACCATAAGAGTACCATTTTTGTAAAACATCTGGCCAAAATATATAAATATACTGAGAAAATGAATGGCATATTCATGTAGTGAATTATACCACTACTATGAAAAATGTGCATACCTTTTCTAACTCGGGATGGATGCCACTCTATAACATTTTTTGGCCTATGACCTCTGTCACACATGCGCTGGGGATCAAAATTAACGAACAACACATAATTTGTCACAAACACACAAATGTCATTGTATATATTCTAAAGAATACAAATTTAAATTGAAAAAACATCACTGATAAAAATTAGAGAACACTTTCAGATACCTGCAAATTATTGGTTTTAACCTGGCACCTATTTAACACAGTTTTTGCAAAATAAAGTTTTTTATGGTGATTAACCGCCAGTCCGTGCCATATAAGTTGCGCAGACTGGCGTGTTAATACGTCATGCGGACTACACCCTCTCCATGCAGGCTGGGTGTTTGCTGCATATTGGTAACAACAGCGATTGGTGCTAGCACCAATCATGGGTATTAACCTTTTGATTGTCGCTGGCAAAGACGCTGAAGCAGTCAAAAGTCAGCAAACTGTAGTACGGTAGTATATGGTAGGATCAATCAGACAACCTAGGGTTAAAGTATCCTTGGGGGTCTGAAAAAAAGTTTTTTAAAAAAGTAAATAAATTTAAAAAACAATGCTAAAATGTCCAAAACGCCACTTTTTCCCAACTTTGCAACATTTGTACCCTTTTATGAAAAGGGTTTAAAATGTTGTACATTCCTCAAAATAGTAGCAGAGAAAACTTCAGCTTGTCCAAAAAAAAGACAACTTGCACAGCTCTGCACACCAAAGTATGTACAAGTTATTAGCGCCAGAAGATGGCAAGACGAAAAATTTGTATTTTGTACAGGTTTTAATTTTTTTCATTGTATTTAAACACAATAAAACCTGTATAAATTTGGTATTCGCCTAATCGTACCAACCCAAAGAATAAAGGAGAGGTGTCATTTGGTGGGCACAACCCACAAAAAGCAAGCACAAAATGGTGCAAATGTGGTTTTTCACCAATTTCACTACATTTGGAATTTTTTTTCCAACTTCCTGATACATGGCATATAATATTATATGCAGTCACTGTGAAATACAATTTGTAAACCAGGAAACAAGCCCACATACAGCTCTGTACATGGAAAAATTATGGATTTTTGAAGGTGGAGGGGTGAAAAATGGAAATACAAAGACAAGAAAAGGCCAAGTCGTTAAAGGGGTTAAATTATTTCTGATCAAATCAAATAATCATACATTGTTCTCGAATTTTGATCTCTAGTTTACATGTCAGATACATTTGAGTTGAATGTAAGATTTAAAAACTGTGAATACAGAGCTTTACAAAGAGAACTGCCATAAGGGATGGCACACTGCTATTATAATCAGTTGTACCCATGTCTTCATTGGTTATTTGCCACTACTTGTTTAGCCCATTACTGGAATTCCTTTTGTTATCATGGCCCCTCATGATAGTACCACCGGTGCTACCCTGATTAGCTATAATAATAATATAATATCACATATATCACATACAAAAGTGATTTTGTGAATTACTCCACAACATTACACTGAGATTTTTTTTTTAAGTGGTTTAGCGCAGTGAGAACTCGTACATTTCAGACAAACATCTCTCAGGGATTTACACTATTTCTTTTGTGTAGGTGCTCACACATCTTATACATGACTGTGTGGTTTTAATAAATTGTTCCAATTTCTCAAAGGCAGAAAACTTTTGTCTTTTATTGTGTGGGTCAAGTGAAACATGGCATTCTAACTTAGAGGAATGACCAGAATTACTGTCCGCTTTATCACCCTCTAAAGCTTTCCTTTCATGTTTGGTAGCACTAGTAAAGCTTCCACCATGTGGTGATATAGTATGCTCTGGGCTGGTGAATGGCCCTCTTTAGTGTATCACTGACACACTACAGATCACATAAAGGAGCTCTTTCTTATCTTTGTTAATGTATTAAAAAAATGTAACACTAAAAGTATGCAAACGTTTCAAGGTGAGATACTAAAAAATTTGGCATATATATATATAGCTCATAGTTTTTCAGCACAAAAATTGTGCTGAAAAAACCTAAATCCACTTATACTTAGTCAATAAAAAAAATTAACACTGTACTCACCTTTCCGCCGCCCAGGCAGGTCCTCTTCTTGATTCCGATGCTCCGGTGCCTCATCGGGTCCTTGGGGTCCTCTTTGGGTCCTTCCGCTCCTCTTCGGTTCCTCTTCAGGAAGTTTGGCTCCTCTGCGGGTCCCCTTGTGATGCCGGTTGCTCACAAACAATGATGTCCACAAGTGGCTGAAGTCATTGGGGCAGATTTATCAAGCTGTCTGAAAGTCAGAATATTTCTAGTTGCCCATTGCAACCAATCACAGCTCAGCTTCCATTTTACCAGTGCTCATGAATATTTTAAAGAGGAGCTGTGATTGGTTGCCATGGGCAACTAGAAATATTCTGACTTTCAGACAGCTTGATAAATCTGCCTCATTGTGTGTGGCTGCCGTGCACGAGAAGTGCAAGAGGAGCCAAAGAGGAGCGGAAGGCCCCGGAGAGGACCCCAATAGGACCTGAATAGGCACTGAAACATTCAAAGCAAGAAACAGACCTGCGGGGTGGGTCGAAAGGTGAGTACAGTGTTTTGTTTTGTTTTTTAAGTAAAAGCTTGCCATACTTGGGGCAGGAGCTATATACTGGGGGGATGGATTGGCTATATACTGCAGGGGCTGGCAGGCTATATACTACAGGGGTTGGCAAGCTATTTACTGGGGGGCAGGGACAGGCAGTATTGGAGAAGTCAATAGTGCTAAGTCAATAGTTTGCCATCAACATCTAGATTAATAAATGTATGAAAAAGTCTTTATATTAGTTTTTTATGACGAACAAATACAGCAATTGTTTTGTATTTTCAGCCCTTTTTACATTTGTTTAGTATGCTAACCTTTGTTAGCATACACAATTGTAGTCCACTTGCGGGCACATAGATTATTCATCTGTTTAACAGATGCTAAAACATAATGCCAAACATAATTCACAATACTCTAAAGAAAGTTGCATTCTGATATGGTCCAGATAAGCAAAGAAGCAATATTGAGCTTGTCCACTCTATGGCAGTAGTGTGCATATCAGTTGCTAGGATTTTGAACTGGGAAACTTGAATCTGCCTCCTTACATTTACAGTGTCCTTCGATGCCATATGGAAGATCTGGTAAGTTCTCTTATCCACTTAACAGCTGTATAGTAAGAAATTATATGACTCACTGAATTCAGGAGAATATCAGATACATTATGAATTTGTGTCCAACACTACACAGTTAAATATAATCACATAGCTTAGAAACGTCAGCTTCCATCTTATGGCAATGAAGCGGTTAATTTGAAGATAGACATAGTATAAATAACACACAGGGTTAACTGCTTAAAACCCATTCTAAATGAAAAATGTGATATATTAATTGTGTTTCAGTTCATCCCCCAAGGGTAGCAGAGAAATTACCAAGGAAGGAAAGGGAGGAAATTAAACAGTAGAGGAGCAAGTAAAAGGGCATTTATAAAAAGGAGCGATCCTCTATAGGAACGTACTAATTATACAGGTAACTTTACTATGAAACTTTTCCAGAAACTTCAGTGTTTCAGCCACGGGGGATCCCAAAATCTGTGATGAATGCTGGATAAAGAAGACATATTGTATCAACTATAATGGAAAAATTAAATGATGTAAATCAGTAGATTGATTTTAGTTGGTGCAAGCAAAAATCTTAAAAATAATGATCAAAATTCCAAAAGTTCTGCTAAGGAGAGGTAAAAAGCAAATAAATATACTGGCTTTGGAGCAAAATTTTAAATTTTATATATAAGAAATTATATATCAGAAAAGCTTTAAAGGAGTTGTCCGGAAGTTGAAAAACATGGCTGCTTTCTTCTAACAACAACGCCACACCTGACTATGGTTTATCCCGGTATTGCAACTCCACTCCATTCATCTCTATGCAACTGAGCTGCAATACCAGCACAAACCATGGTCAGGTGTGGCACTGTTTTTGGAAGAAAGACACCATGTCTTTTAACCTCTGGACAACCCCTTTAACAAAGGTGACCAGTCAGGTGGTTTTTCCTACACTAAATTGTTCTCAAAATCATGGAAAAACTTTACTATTGTGTTCTCATTAATTTCTGTTGATAAAAAGTTAAGTTATAAACTTCTAAAATCAAAATTGGCATATGAAAATGTAACTAGTCAATGAGGTGGCAAGCAGCTTCATCATACCTTACTGGGTACAGTTTAGCCTGATGACTACAGGACCTGATGAAGCAGCTCCTTGCCCTCCATGACCAGTTATACCAGGTATATTTAAATAAATGCATCTATGATTTACAACTTTTTAGCACCAGAAAGCGAAGGCTACATTCACATTTCATTGTAACCCTCCAATTTAAAGAGAAGTCTGGCAGATCCCTGAAGTACAATTTCAACAGAGGACTAGGACATGTCCTACTCTATAGTCATACAGTGGGATAAGTCCTCCTGTCCCACTGCTTTGAAAGCAGGAGGAGGAGTGAACGTTGGCTGCAGCCACTGATTGACTACTTTCGATGTTCAGGGTTTTTGCCAATGATATATGGACAGTAACTAGAGATGAGCGAACATACTCGTCCAAGCTTGATGCTCCTTTGAGCATTAGCATACTCACAACTGCTCATTGCTCGGACGAATATTTCGCCAGCTCGAGAAAATGGCATCTCCCACCGTTTTGATTTTTGGCGGCCAGAAACAGAGCCAATCACAAGGCAGGAGACTCTGCACTCCACCCAGCATGACGTGGTACCCTTACACGTCGATAGCAGTGGTTGGCTGGCCTGATCAGGTGACCCTGGAATAGCCTAGCCCCTGCCCGCGCTGCTCGCATCATTCTCTGTCTGGATGCCGCTAGGGAGAGAGCTGCTGCTGGTCAGGGAAAGCGTTAGGCTGTTCTATTAGAATAGTGTTAGGCAGGAGTGATTCTACAAGAACCCAACAGCCTTGTTAGGGCTACAATAGCGTTATTTTTATTTTTTTTTATTTGCTTGTGGCTGGGCTTGCTGGCACTAGTAGTGCAACGAATTTGCAGGGAGACTTACGAACGTTATTTTTGTCTCTTAGTGACACACATATCCATTTCAAACAGCTAAGTGGGACAATTTATTGGGGGTTTAATTGAATTAGGCACAGTCTCCAGAAATCCCAATCCACATTCTCTCTGCCGGTGAAGCGTACTGTATGTCACATGTGGCATAATCTAATACGTTTTTTGTTCACATTAGTACCGGGACATTCAGAAATCCGCATTTCAGTTTGCTTTCTGATTTCTTCTTCTTTTATCTTTTAATTTTTTTGGGGGGTGGGAAATCTCTGTTATAGCAATCAAATGTTGTCTACTGTAGTTGAACGGTTGTGCCTGCTACTGTTTAGCAAGCTAGTCTCCAGAAATCCCAATCCACATTCTCTCTGCCGGTGAAGCGTACTGTACGTCACGTGTGGCGTAATCTAATACGGGTACGTAGTACCGGGACATTCAGCAATCCGCATTTCAGTTTGCTTTCTGATTTCTTCTACGTGTGAACCTTTTGTTCGCATAGGAAATCATTTCAGCGCTTCTTGCTTACCTCCTTTGGTTCCTCTCTGCCGCCATAACCAGGCCAAATACTGATACCTACAGTGCTACACGTTATCCTCGCCAAAAGGAATTTTTTTAATTGGTTTGAAGCCTGAGTCCATTTGAGGTATGTCACCATGCCACTCTCTAGCCTGCCGCTGCTGCCGCTGCTGAAGCTGCTGCTGCTGAAGCTGCCATCCCCTATAGCAGTGATGGCGAACCTTTTAGAGTCAGAGTACCCAAACTACAACCAAAATCCACTTATTTGCCGTGAAGTGCCAACATGGCATTTTAAGCAGGAACTTATTGCTATTTGTTCTTCCACATCTTTCAATCGTATCGACCCCCTGAGGCCACCAGTACAGTTGAAAGAAGAAGGGCAAATTCAGACTCTCAGAGGGTCTCTCTGTAGGGGAAGAATGGTGGGTCCAGTGTATGAGCTCCAAAGATAATGCAGTTTTTTCAACACCTTCTCACTTTTCCAAACAACCGATGAAGTGTCGCTTAAGTTGCCTGGGACTGCAGGAAGATTTGGTCCTATTTGGTGAACTCTGTCCTGGGGCAATGGCCTGAGTGCCCACAGAAATGGCTCTGAGTGCCACCTCTGGCACCCGTGCCATAGGTTCGCCACCACTGCCCTATAGTGTCCGGGTCAATTATTGCATGTTTTAGATGCTATCTCGCCTCATTCGGTCACTGTGTCATGGCCATGCTGTTGCCCATAATTTTGGCATAATGGTGCAATTAAGCAGCCTCAGAGGCATCCATGCATGCTGCCCCTGCTGTTTCCTGTCCATTTCTATGGTGTTTCCATCATTTTCTGAGGTTTCCAGGTTTTTGCCCAAGCTTCCCTTGAAAAATGCTTGAGTCTTCCATTGACTTCAATGGAGTTCGTTATTCGAGACGAGCACTCGAGCATTGGAAAAAGTTTGACTCGAATAACGAGCACTCGAGCATTTTAGTGCTCGCTCATCTCTAACGGTAACATCATTGCACTGCAAACCACAGGGGGAAATCTAAAGGATTCAAACAATGAATATTCAGAACAGCAGCTTGAAAACATGATAAAATCCCCCACCCCAAAAGTATATAGCTACTAAAATGCACTGCCCCCCAATATAAAGGGATCTTATACACTGCCCCCCCAGTATATAGGTAGCCAGCACACTGCCCCCAGAACATAGGTATCCAGCACACTGCCTACAGAATATAGGTAGACAGCTCACTGCAGCTCCCCCCCAATATATAGATATATGGCACACTGAAGCCCCCCCCCCAGTATATAGGTATCCAGAACACTGCAGTCCACTCTTTCCCCATTGTAGAGGTAGCCAGCGCACTGAAGCCCCCAGTATACAGGTAGTCAGCACACTGCACCCCCCCAAAGTATATAAGAAGACAGGATACTGCATGCCCATTCCCCATTATATAGGTAATCAGCAAACTCCCCAGTATATAGGTAGCCAGTACACTGCAGTCCCGCATTCCCTCAGTATATAGGGAGCCAACACATTGCAACCCCTGTAGATGTACCAAAAGGGTTTAAGGGATATTTTCTATACATACAAGTATCCACTTCTCAAGGTAAAACTGTAGTATTCTACTTTGCTTTCTTTGGGGGGAAAGTATTTGAACACAAAAAAATTGTACAGATCCGCCTCATGCTAAATAAATGAAAGCAGAGATACGCAAAACTCTTCATCCGTGCCTACAGAGGGAGAATTAGGATGATGTTTTTTACATATTGTAAAATATTTTTCCAAATATTAAATCTGTGAAGTAGCTTTTCTCCACAAGAATAAGCATACTACAGTTTTGAAAATTTGCAGCAATAAGATTTCCATGAAGATTTTCTCTGCTCCGAGAATTGTTGTTTAATGGAGTATTCCCACTTTGGAAAATTAATATTATTGTTTGCATGATGCAAAATAATATAATATTCCAATATATTTTTTTGTATCAATTCTTCATGGTTTCTAGATCTCTGCTTGCTGTCTTCCTATAGAAAGCTTCTATGTCTACTTCCAGTGGACAGAAATCTGACCCTGGTCATACAGGTGCACGGCTCATAAGTATCATAGAGAGTAAAGAAAGCTGTGTGTTATAACGCACAACTGAAATTCGGACAACGCGCAGGACTTAACATTTACAATTGTGTCAGAAGACACGCACTTACATGCACCGGGAAGAAGCAGGTGAACTCCAGCGGACCTCGGCACAGAAGTGACGGATGCAGGAACTCGGGTGCACGATCTCAGTGAATCGCGGCAGACCCGGATCCTCGTCGGACAACACACCGCTGGATCGCGACAGAACCGGGTAAGTAAATGTGCCCCAATGTAACAGACCATGTAAATGTGGCCTTGGTGTTGAGATACCACTAATTATAATAAGGTTTATTGTGCTTGTATTGTTGGTGAAGGACCACACATAATGGTTTTCAGCATGTTGGATCTTTTGTAGCCAGTGGTCCACTCCCCGTGTATTTCCACTCCCCACTGAAAAACATATAATATAAGTTGAGGTTGCATGGTTTCTGCCTTACTAGTATTAGGGATTTAAAGGGAATCTGTTGGCATTTGGAGAGCTGTGTAACCATACCATATGTATGTGGCTCATAGCAGCAGGATTGTGAATAATGTATTTACATTCCAGGATTGCACTTTGAGCACTCTGGTGCACTGATGTGTGAGTTTTCTTCACGGGAAATAGCGCAGCCCCTCCTAATTTACTATAAGGCACTGCTGTAGTTGCTTGTCTTTTTCACAGTTCTTCATGTTATGGTATGGTTACACAAAATTCCAGGATTGCTAGCTACCACTGTCTGCAGCTTTGGATGGCAAAAAACTTGTAAGTTCTAAAGAAGAAGGAATTCATTATACACTCACCGGCCACTTTATTAGGTACACCATGCTAGTAACGGGTTGGACCCCCTTTTGCCTTCAGAACTGTCTCAATTCTTCGTGGCATTGATTCAACAAGGTGCTGGAAGCATTCCTCAGAGATTTTGGTCCATATTGACATGATGGCACCACACAGTTGCCGCAGATTTGTCGGCTGCATATCCATGATGCGAATCTCTCGTTCCACCACATCCCAAAGATGCTCTATTGGATTGATATCTGGTGACTGTGGAGGCCATTTGAGTACAGTGAACTCATTGTCTGAGATGATTCCAGCTTTATGACATGGCGCATTATCCTGCTGAAAGTAGCCATCAGATGTTGGGTACATTGTGGTCATAAAGGGATGGACACGGTCAGCAACAATACTCAGGTAGGCTAAGGCGTTGCAACGATGCTCAATTGGTACCAAGGGGCCCAAAGAGTGCCAAGAAAATTTTCCCCACACCATGACACCACCACCACCAGCCTGAACCGTTGATACAAGGCAAGATGGATCCATGCTTTCATGTTGTTGACGCCAAATTCTGACCCTACCATCCGAATGTCGCAGCAGAAATCGAGACTCATCAGACCAGGCAACGTTTTTCCAATCTTCTACTGTCCAATTTCGATGAGCTTGTGCAAATTGTAGCCTCAGTTTCCTGTTCTTAGCTGAAAGGAGTGGCACCTGGTGTGGTCTTCTGCTGCTGTAGCCCATCTGCCTCAAAGTTCGACGTACTATGCGCTCAGAGATGCTCTTCTGCCTACCTTGGTTGTAACGGGTGGCGATTTGAGTCACTGTTGCCTTTATATCAGCTCGAACCAGTCTGCCCATTCTCCTCTGACCTCTGGCATCAACAAGGCATTTCTGCCCACAGAACTGCCGCTCATTGGATGTTTTTTCTCTTTCGGACCATTCTCTGTAAACCCTAGAGATGGTTGTGCGTGAAAATCCCAGTAGATCAGCAGTTTCTGAAATACTCAGACCAGCCCTTCTGGCACCAACAACCATGCCACGTTCAAAGGCACTCAAATCACCTTTCTTCCCCATACTGATGCTCGGTTTGAACTGCAGGAGATTGTCTTGACCATGTCTACATGCCTAAATGCACTGAGTTGCCGCCATGTGATTGGCTGATTAGAAATTAAGTGTTAACGAGCAGTTGGACAGGTGTACCTAATAAAGTGGCCGGTGAGTGTATATGAATAAGGCTACGGTACGGCTACAGTACGGTACGGCGGACATACATCGGCTCACCCCCGCCCCTCTCCGGAGAAAGATAGGACATGTTCTATCTTTCTACGGGCTATGGAACTGTACGGTGCTGCACGTGTGCTGCACCATACTGCTTCCGTACGGCGCCGTGAGGCCATAGAAGTGTATGGGGGAAGCACTGTATATACGCCATATATACGTCGGCCGTATATGCGTCCCCCATACGTTTGTTTGAATGTAGCCTTAGTATAATTTACGTACCATTGTTGTTTTTTACTTGCTCTGGACTGTCTTTAACTTGCATTATGTAAAATAGTAAGAATTGCAGAACATTTTTGACAGTACAGCCACCACAGCTTCTATACAGCAGACAGCAAACACAAGACTCGCACTTACACTTACATACTATAAGTAGTTGTATTTATCCTAAATACAACTTATTTCAATACAGGCAGGGCCCGGGTTACATACAAGATAGGGTCAGTAGGTTTGTTCTTAAGTTGAATTTGTATGTAAGTCGGAACTGTATACTTTATCATTGTAACCCCCAGCCAAATTTTTTTTGGTCTTTGTGACAATTGTATGTTAAAATGTTGGGTTGTCATTAGAACCAGGATTAACAATAAAGCTTCATCTTAGACACCAGTTATAACTGTTATAGCTGATTATTGTACCCCAGGGCTAAAGTAAAGTAAATTGCCAACATCCAGAGGTCCGTTTGTAACTAGGGGTCGTATGCAAGTCAGGTGTTCTTAAGTAGGGGACCGCCTGTACTCTATAGTGACTATAGCCATAAAATAACTATGACTGAATGTCAAGAGATGGTTAATACAGATATAGCTGATCCATTCATTTTTTATGAGTATTTTACAGCTCAATATATTGCTCAAGCTCTGAGAATTTTTATTATTCCCTTTCATGCTGAATTTCCTTTGAGAGCATTGCAGAAATTAACCAGAGGCGGCAACCCTCTGCTCAGTAACATATATTGCTCTGTCATACATATAGTACAGCCCACAGCAAATGCACATCTCATTACATAGAGCTAGACCACCCAACATGACTTCAACCTTAGCGCAAACATATGGTCAACATTGGTTATCAAAGACACTTGTTCTTATCTATGTTGTGCAGATGTTATATAGATATTCAACATGACTTTGTATAATCATAGTATCTTAGTATATAAGGCCGGAAAAAGACGCAAGTCCATCAAGTCCAACCTTTAAGAATTAAATGAATGTTTTATCCCGCATCCAGGCCCCTCTTGAACATGTACATAGAGTCCGCCATAACATAGCCATAGTCTCACTGCTCTTACAGTAAAGAATCTCTGTGTATGGCAATGGCAGAGGATGCCCCCTTTTCCTGGTCATAGGCCTAGGTATAAAAAGATCTTTGGAGAGATCCTTGTGCTGCCCATTCAGGTATGTGTATATGGTAATGAGGTCTCCCTTCAGCCATCTTTTTTCTAAACTGAATAATCCCAAATTTTGTAATCTGTCATTGTATTTCCCCCATTCCCCTAATAATCTTGGTTGCTCTCTTCTGCACCCGTTCCAGCTCTACTATGTCCTTTTTGTACACTGGTGCCCAAAACTTAACACAATATTCCAAGTACAGGTGGTCCCTTACTTAAGAACACTCGACTTACATACGACCCCTAGTTACAAACGGACCACTGGATATTGATTATTTATTTAGTCCTAGGCTACACTAAACAGCTGTAACAGTTATCAAAGGTGTCTGTAATGAAGCTTTATTGTTAATCCTGATTCTTATGACAACCCAACATTTTTAAAATGCAATTGTCGCAGAGACCAAAAAAGTTCTGTCTGGGATTACAATGATAAAATATACAGTTTCGACTTACATACACATTCAACTTAAGAACAAACCTACAGTTCCTATCTTGTATGTAACCCGGGGACTGCCTGTATGGTCTGACCAGTGATTTGTATAAGGGCAAAACTATGTCCTTATCATGAGAATCTATTCATCTCTTGATACATCCCATGATTTTATTTGCTTTAGAAGCAGCCGCCTGGCTCTGGTCACTAAAATTAAGTTTACCATCCACCAATACCCCCAAGTCCTTTTCAGCTCCAGTTTTACCAAGTAATTGACTGTTTGGAAAATAATTATACTTTTTGTTTCCTTGGCCCAAGTGCATAGCTTTACATTTATCTACATTAAACCTCATCAACCATTTCTCTGCCCACTCAAGCTTTCACAAATCCCTCTGTAATGCTAAACTATCGACCTTAGTATTTATTACTTTATACAGCTTAGTATCATCTGCAAATATTGAAACTTGGCTGTGCAAACCCACTACAAAGTCATTAATAAAAATATTAAAAAGAAGTGGCCCCAATACTGACCCCTGTGGCACTCCACTGGTAACATCAACCCAATCTGAGAATGTGCCATTAATGACCACCCTCTGTTTTCTATCACTAAGCCTAATACACAGATTTTCCCCTAGTCCCAGCAGTCTCACTTTATGTACCAACCTTTTATGCGGTGTCAAATGCCTTTGAAAAGTCCAGATATACAACAGTCACAGCGTCCCCCAGATCCAGTCTGGAACTTACTTCCTCGTAGAAGCCAATCATATTAGTCTGACAGAACCGATCTCTCATAAACCCATGCTGACGCTGGGTTGTAAGGTTATAGAATCTCTAACAAACTCCTCAAATATTTTCCCCACCACAGAAGTTAGACTCACAGGTCTGTAGTTTCCAGGATCGCTTTTTGATCCTTTTTTGTATATTGGTACCACATTTGCTATGCGCCATTCCTGTGGAACATAACCAGTCCTCAGTGAATCTTCAAATATTAAAAAGAACGGCCTGTCTATCCTGGTACATAGTTCATGCAGAACCCCGGGGTGTATGCCATCTGGCCCCGGTGATTTATCTATCTTAGTGGTTGTGAAGCAGTGCCGTACCTCTTCCTGGGTTAAACTGTTGACATTCCAAAGAGAATTTACATAATTCCTTATTGTGTCTTCCACCAAGGGATGGTCTTGGATAAAGACAGTTGAGAAGGCAACATTCAGTAGATTGGCCCTTTCCTCATCTCCTTCCACCATGACCCCCCATGTTATTCCTAAGAGGTCCCACACTCTCCGTTTTTAGTTTCTTATCATTTATATACTTGAAAAATAATTTGGGATTATTTCTGCTCTCCCTGGCAATATTTCTCTCAGTCTCTATTTTTTGTGGCCTTTATCTGTTTTTTACAGGATTTATTTTTCTCTCTATAATTCTGTAATGCCTCATAGCTACCTTTGCGTTTTAGCACTTTAAATGCCTTATCTTTCTCGCTTATTGCTCTCCTTACAAGACTAGTTAGCCACAAATTTCTCACAGGACTTTTTTCGAATATTTGAGAAAAAGTCCCATTATTTTGGGGGGGGGGGGGGGGGTTTGTCATTGAGAACACTGTCCCAGTTTATGCCTATAAGGTCTGCCCTTAGTTGCTGAAAATTTGCCCTCCTGAAGTTTGGAGTGTTTGTTGCCCCTCCACTAACTCTCTTAGTAAAGCATTATACAAAATCAATGATATTATGAACACTATTACCCATTTTTGATATCCTACTCTGTTGGGTAGGATAAGGTCCAGCTCTTGTTGGCTCCAGGACTAGTTGCGACAGGTAATTGTCTTTTGTTGTCCACAAAAACCTGCTAATTGAAGTCCCCCATGATAAGTACTTCACCATGCTTTTAATCCGCTTCCATTTGACTTATCAGCAATTCCTCAGCTGCCTCCATTCTATTTGGATTCTTATAACAAATCCCTAGTAATATTTTATTATTCTTTTTCCCTCCCCTTATCTCCACCCATAGGGACTCCACATTTTCATTTGCGTCACCGATGTCATCTCGCAGGACAGACTTGAGGCAAGAATTCGCATATAAACAAACCCCTCCCCCTTTTTTATTTATACGATCATTTCTAAAAAGACTATAACCATCTAGACTTACAGTCCAGTCATAGCTACTGTCCAGCCATGTCTTGCTGATACCCACTATATTATATTTGCCTTACAACATTAAGTGTTCCAGTTCCTCCATTTTTTGTGAGGCTTCTAGCATTTGTGTACATGCACTTTATACGGTATTCTCTATCCCTATTCCTTTTGTTCTTATTCCCCAATCTTATTACAGCCCCCCATCCTCCTCCATGGACTATGACTTTTCCCAGCTCTCTATCTACACTGTCTTTTTGCCCTGCACAAGTGTAGTTGCCCGCCCCCCAAGTCTCTATTTTAACAACTTTTCCAACCTTCTAGCCATTTTTCCCCCAAAACAGCTGCACCCTCCCCAGCTAATCCCTACTATAGAGCCTGTAGCCTACAGCAAAGTCAGCCCAGTTCTCCATGAACCCAAAGCCCTCCTTCCTACACCAACTTTTGAGCCATTTACCTCCCTAATCTCCCGCTGCCTTTCTGGTGTGGCACATGGTGCAGGTAGTGTTTAGGAGAAAACTACCTTTGAGGTCCTTGCCCTGAGCTTATGGCGTAAATCCCTGAAATAATTTTTAAGGACCTTCTACCTACCTCTTACTTTGTCATTAGTACCAATGTGGACCATGACCGCTGGTTCCTCACCAGCCCCTCCCAGTAATCCGTCAACCCGATCCACAACATGTCGAACCCGAGCACCCGGCAAACAACACACTGTTCGATATGTATGGTCTTTGTGACAGATTGCCCTGTCTGTTCCCCTAATAATCGAATCTCCCAGCACCTGTCTGACCTCGCCTGTGCTCCCATTACCCTTCTTACTGGAGCAGACAGTCCCCTGGTTGCTAGAGGCCATGTCTTGCTGCAGCATTGATACCCCAGAGCTGATATCCCCCTCATTCGCCATCCTGGAAAACTTATTGGGGTGCACCAGATCAGGACTAGACTCCCTGCAACTCTTCCCTCTACCCCGCCTTCTACACGTTACCCAACTATCTGCCCTCTCACACTGCACCTCCATACTTCCCTCCCCACACCCATCTTCCCCAGAGAGTTTGTGCTCCAGGAGCAGCAAACTTATTGTCAATTGCCTGCAGCCTTGAAACTTGCTCATTTAGATCCAGAATCTGGGCTTCCAGATGAGCAATTTTCACACATCCCACACAGCAGTATTCCCGCTCAAACAGTTGTTCAAAGAAAGCATACATGGCACAGGATGTACACTGTGAAGCAATGCCACTTATGGAGTCCATTGTGCTAACGGAGAATACAAAAGAAATACGGAAGAAAAGAAGATTTCCTTAATCCTAAATCTCACTTTGGACACTGAGTGTGTACAGGCAGAGAACACAGACATATCTCTGCTTGTGCACTTTTGTAATCAATTATATTTATGTGACGTATTGAATTTATTTTCATCCCCTTGTCATGGACCTGCAGTCCGCCAGTTGGCAGGCTGTGGGCCCTCTCCATCCCCAGGCTCCACTGCGGCCACGACCAATACGCCCCTGTGTACAAAGCACTTGAAGCCAGCATATTTAAAGGTAAAAATTAAGTAGTGAGCATTATGTACTATACATATTATTGTTAATACCAAGCACTATACACCAATCATTACCTGATAATGGACACTGAACCACAGTTCAATGACATTTGCTACTACATAAGATAGTATATACTTGAGCCCTGAGACAGTATGAAAAACAGCTGTAAACAGCTTTCTACTGTTACAGATGTGATAAACATGTAGCCATCCATGTAGTTATGGCATTAAGTAGCCTGAAAGGAATAGAAGCAGTCATAAAGTGCATCTCTTGAGAACCAACCACATCATGCAATACATGCACAACCTATTAATTTAATGTGATCAATCTAATGCTTCACTATCCCTTTGGTGGAGCTCTAGAGGGACTAGTCCCTCTGTAGACTACATACAATTACTTGGAACTAGTAGAATAACCCGGGATTACTTTATTTCTAAGGAATCTTAAAGCCGATAGTTCATGTATCCATTTTAAAAAATGAAGGGATTAATTATTACTTGAATTATGCCACAGAAAAAATGTACCATACTAAAATAAGGGCCGTTAGGTACTGCCCTTCTAAACTTATCTTCATACAGCCCCCGCACTACTGACCCCTTTGCTGTTAGTGCAGAAGCTTGCGCTCCATCCAGACATTACTAATGGAGAGTAATAACATTCATCAGATCTATAAGCACAGATACATGGAGCAAGTTTGTCAAACCAAATGCGTTATTGTACAAGCGGCCTCTGTAAGTGGAGTCAGCTGAATCTTCATCACCAGCTATGTATCGATACACTGCTAGCAAGATACATACAGATGGGGGTCCTATATCAGCAAGGTAGCTTCTGCCATTACACCCCAATTACACAAGCTGAAGTCCAACATGTACAGCTCTCTAACTTTTATCACTGTTGTATAACACAGATGGAGTGTAGATGATGCCAGTATTATGTAACTAGAGCTACAGGAATCGGCATGTCCTATTGCAAGGACTTGTACTTCCACATTTATTTAGTTGCCATCCTAGAACTTGTAGGTTGGTGACAGACGGCCACAGATTGCCTATTTGTGGTCTAGACACTGAGCTCAGAGTAGTAGATGTAGCCAAGCAAACTGCTCTGGTCAGCGAATTAAAGCCTCCTGACTGGACCACAGACATTCATGGTCCGATCACTTTCTATTTTATTTGGAAAGCTGTTACTGAGCATTTATGAGCCATGTCAAATAGCAGCTGGGTTTCCATTCACATTTTACATGACATAAATCACGCTATGAAGCAAGCGAGACATCTCTTGCAAAATCCTCCCCTTTGCTTGAAGCATAAAATATCCCATACTTTCTCTGTGCATGCGAGATGAAGGTTTCCTGTTGCACAAAAAACCTCAAGCAGAGTATGTATTTACCTGCCTCTGGTTTCCTGAGCCCTGCCAAGTATACTTCTTTCTTCACATGCATTGGGGATGACAAGAACAACAGCATCAGTGAGTCTTACATCATACTCTTTTGATCTGAAAATAATGTTTCACACCCTGCACAGACTTAACCCACTGATAATGCTTCCCCAAGTATTATCAAGCAATATGTCTATCTCACTATGGCTTAAAGTGGGTGCTTAGCCTTCTGGAAATAAAATAAAAAGTTATACTTTCTAATATATGTTTCTTTCGATATTTCTTTCTTCAATTTGAAGAGACTGGCTTCCTGTCAACAAAATTGTTGTGCTAAATAATTCCCCAAAAATCTTTTTTCTGTACAGCTTCAATTAGCTTGATGTCTGAAGTTAGACGGAACTGTGCCTCTGTTTAACATAGAGAATTGCCCTCAACAATACTTTGTAACAAAGTCCAATTACACAATATTTTTTGGTTAGTAAAACACTGGAAAGAGAAAAATCAATTCTAATTGTGAAAATAAGTCAGCATGACTAGCTGTAATATAGGGCGGGCTTGAGCAGGGACATGCCAACCATGCGCATTTACAGTAGCCATAACTTGGCATCAGTCCACCTGATAAAGTGAAATGGTGATGCCTATGAGTATAACCGTCTGTGCACCGGCTGGGGAAAATTATGAACGTGCCCATTCATGATAAATAGATGTTTTAAGAGTGGTTCAAAGCAGAGAAAAAAAAAGCTAAATAATCTTATTCACTCATTTCCAATTTTGCTGTTCTGATTAAAGTTTTAGCCCCAAGCAAAATCGGAATATACAGTAAATACAAAAAAATGCCCTCCACACTTTCCATCTCCTATTGTACTTGTTGCTGCACATGGGCCCATTATCCACAGGTGCTACCTTTGCAAAAGTACCAGTTTACATGTATTCACTAGTGTGTTTTAGCATCCAGTCTTTTTTAATGACAAATATACTATTTTATCACTACTGATACTCACTAGTCTGATTATGCAAATAAATACATAATTCAGTACAACAATTATGGATCATTCATTTTCTTATAACTTTGTGTTGATAAGAAACTTTGTATTCATAAGAAATTGCCAACTAGGGCTGCAATCACAGGAACGTATGGGGGACATATATACAGCTGCAAGTGTTCGGACAGATTTACATCCCCCATAGTCTATGGTGCCTTGGCTCGGTACGGTGACAAAAACTTATAAGTTTATCAGTATCCATAAAGTTGTGAGAAAAGATGATGGAAAATCATTATTTCATGGCAAATAAAACATTTTCAAAAATGGATATGTCAGTAGAGGTGAGTGATAATCTGAAAATGTTTACTTAGACCTGCCACTCATTAAAATCCACCCCTCCATTATTCATCACACTTCTTTCTACTTTTAAATAAAAAATTGAAAATAATTAATAATACCTTTTATAGCCTGATTTTCAAGCCATGACTTCAACTTTTAGATGTTTGGCAGTCATGAAAGGTTTAAGGTGCTTTCTGTATGAGCTTAGTATATATTTCTATGTAAGCATTCCAAATTAGTAGGCCAGACAACTTTAGGCCTCATGCACGCAGCCTCCATAGAGGTCTATTACACCCTTTCACAGTTCAGTGAGCACACTGGGGGTCATTTATCAATTTGGACGCAGGGTGGCACTGGAAACAAACTATATTTTTCAGTGGGATGTAAATTGGTGGCGCAAGGGATTAATGAATTGGCACACGAACAAAAAGGAATGGACCTCTCTAGACCAGCTTTTATCTCCAAACTGCGCCACAAAAAGAGTCTGAAAAATAGAAGCACCGGAAAATTGTCAGATTCACAAGGAGTGCCACAATTTTGCGCCTAAAAACAGAAAGTCGTAAGTGTTGGAAAACCACCAAAATTGTGGCGACATCACTTCAAAAATAAGGGACAGGGAAAAATAAAAAAATTCTGCCAGTTTTCAGTTTGATAATAAATTACCCCCACTGTGTCTCACTGCACCATGACTGAGCCTGGCGGCCATGCCGTCAAGTGACATGTCACTTATTTATCAGGAATGAAAAATATGCAGTGGAAAGGGAGTTTCTGCTGCAAATTTTTTCCACATAGTGTGTATGGCATTGCCGTAGTCTACAATGCTAATGTATTGCCTTACAGATTTTCTGCATGTCAAATCTGCAGGTAATGGAAAACATGTGAAATTACCCTAGGGCCTCATGCACACGGCTGTTATTTTGGGCTGTGTGCTAGGGGTCTTTACAGGGGATAGCACACCTCACTGGGAACTACCCAACTGGTAGTTCCATGAGCCAACTACCTAGGCCTACAAGATGGGTCGGGAACATATGGCTCTTTTGATGGCTGCATGTGGCTCACAGACACAGTGTGCTGATCACTGGACGCAGGCAGCGATGTTAACTCTGGCTGTGTCCTTTGTACAACCCGGTATCCTTTGCCGCCACTGCCGTTATATAGACAGCAGCGCCTGGGTTATAAAGAGGAGTGGACGCCTGCACCCTGCATCCACTCCTCTCTATAACCCAGGCGCTGTTGCTTAAGCAACAACGGAGGCAGTCCTGGTTCATATAGAAGAGTGCAGTGGCAACACAGAGCAGCCTGCAGGGACCGCAGATAGGTGTGTATTTATTTTTTTATTTTATGCTGTGACTACCTATCTACTGGTGGGCATGTGCTCTGGCTCCCTATCTACTGAAGAGCATATGCTGTGGCTACCTATCTAATGGGGGGGGGGGGGGGCATGTGCATTGTATGGTGCTCACAGAGTTACATTTTAAAGTCCTATTTGTGGTTTGGGAAGTAAATTTTTTGCATGCTTCTTAATAGAAAGTTTACTTGCTACAAGCTGGTCATCTTGTGACACTTATTTTGGGATACCTTAAGCCAAGAAGTAAGGTTAAAAATGGCTTGTCAATGATCGAAAAAAAAAACACAACCATCTGACACAAAGCTTTCATCTGAACAAATGTTAAATCAATACTACACATAAAATTTCTGTACATTTCATTTTTTGAAATTGTACTAAATGTTATAGTTTAATTTTCCAAACTGAAAAATATAATTAATAGGAGAAATCTTTAATTCACCTGTACGTAGATAAAAGTGTTAAACAGCAACCGAAAAGAGTTGAGTTGATCAGATGTAGAAGAGTTGTCTCCATCATTAGACATAAATGGGCAGATTTGTTACTAAGAGCTTAAATAAGTCAGTGTAAACCTAGAAGAGTTGGGTGCGCCAAATATATTAATTGCTGTATGAGCTCCATTGAATAAAAGAGTAACTTTTTTTTCTTTAGTGAGTGAGTGGTATACTTAAAGTGCTACGAAAATGAATAAATCTGCAACCATGTTAGTAATCTTCCCAAATGTTTTATAAGTAGTTGTACCAGTAATAATACATGTACAACCTATGGGGTCAATAGGTAGCAGGGGCCGCTATTATTTTTAAAGGAAATCTAATTGTCTATTTCCATGACTCTCAATTACTGTTAGATTGTAATCCACTGAAGATATTGGCTTATATGTGGGGAATTTGTTAGAGAGGGAGTTCCTCTATGATGAGCCTATATAGTGTTTTACACAGGGGTCGTCTTCAGTGTGTGATGTCCCCTGGGCTGTGGAGTGCCAGCGCAGTAAATATGAAAACACTAACACAAATCAAAGCACTAAAGTGTTCCCTGTATTTTCTGTCAAGATTTTACAAGCTCCTTTCAATTTGTATTTGCCAAGAAAAACTAAGTTGCACAGAAAGTTTTGCTTCTACGGGTGTGTTGAAAATGATATGGGAGAGGTAGAAATATGCAGTAAATAAGAAGATGCTTCTTTTACTCTGTAACTCTCTTCTTTTTGAAGTTTCCATGATCACATCCAGTCTTTTCCTCCCATTGGTTCCTCATATTGTGCCAAATGTATTTACACACCTCCCTTCATACTTCTTCCCTTTCAGCTCCTCCTTTTATCTACCCCAGAACAATATAAGCATGAAAGAAATTAAATAATGCTTTCCATACCCAGAATCCTGTGCTCAGGACATAGTGTCAGCTTCATTCCTGGAATTCACATTCAACCCAGGGATTACATAATTCCGCCTGCATTTATAGAACTGAGAAAGGATCAGCGCAGTTCATACAAACCTTTCCCTCTCCTCTTTTGCTCCCTTGTGTCTCTTCTAAAAGTACTGCACAACTGGGTCACTAGAACAGTGCGAGAGGGGACCACACATGAAAGCAACAGAGCAATTAACCCTTCCTAGCTAATGAACTGTAGTGAATACACTATATATTGTATAAGGACGTGATGACGTAGATTGCATACATACTGCATGGATCTATCAGTTTTATTGCATGTACGTTTCATACATTGCACATCTGACATTTCCCTGGGCATGTAAATTTAATGATTTACTTTATATATAAATTCCAATAATATATGTGAATACAATCTTACAATATGTGGTTTTATACATGTTTGCATAAATATATGGGTCATTTGCAAACCTGCTTGGGCAGTCTTTGGCAACAACTGTCTCAAAATCTGATACAAGCCTTTTTGTGTATGAAGTGGTAATCTGCTATTGGGCAGTGGATTTTGCTTACACTTTGTTATAAATTCAGTAGGTGACAAATGCTTACAGTTGAATATGACGCATCTGAATATTTGGTAACTTCAAAAGTGACACTTTTAGAAAATAATTGTATTCTTTATAAAAGAACAATTCTGGAATCCATACATTTCCAGGAGCGATAACTGAGGATGATGCTCAAAGATGCTCTACAATAGCTCATCATAAAAGAGTACATGTATTTACTTTATACTACTAGTCAGTACTGGTGCTTATTTACATGCCGTTATTTACATGGGAATAGATGTACAGATCACCACCATCCATCATAAATCAATATATGTCACATACCATCTGTACATCTAATCCCATGAGAACGAAGTGTAAAGACTACTTGTACCTACAAATGACTTTCTAACGTCTATAAGAAGTTACGCAGACACATGTGTAGGACAGATTTTACAACCTGGACAGATTTCTTTACGATTATCAATCTTATAAATATGGATTCCTTTGAGTCACAACCTTCTTGCAAAAAATAGAGTATAACAATAACTACACCTAAGATGCATTGGTCTACGAGATAACCCCTTTAATATAATTATCACCACAAATATTATAGCACTTCATAGATCAGTAGTGTTATGTTATCAGGTTCAAAGTAGGATCATCCAAATGCTTGTTACAGTGCAATTTAAATTAACATAATAATAGAAGGCTAGTGATGGAGCTAGTAATGTACTCACTAGTGTAATTTTGTAAATGTTGGCAGAGCTAGATTTGAAATTTGATGGCAGCAAGCATGGGAACTCTACACTGACACATATAATAGTTAGAGAATGGATGCATGCTATTCTTTCCAGGATAAAGAAATGAAGTATGAGATCTACATGAAACCTATAATGCAGAGGAAAATAAGGTTGATAAAAGACACAAAACGGCCCAGTGTAACATGCCATTCTGTTAATACACACTATGTGGGGTATAACAGCCTCCATAGTCTTTTTTAATTAAAAATTAGGCAAACTTAGTAGGTCCAGATTTGAATTTTTACCACTATTCTTATTGCCATGCTGTAGGTGTAGTCTTCTACCATGTTAAGTAGGGAATAAGTCAAGGCCAATGGGGGATATTGCAGTAATGTCAGTTGCCCCTTTAAATTGTCTCAAAACTGTAACAACTACAGAGTTTTTGCAAATATGCAGCCTTTTAGGAATAAACAAACCCCTTTCCCTTTTTAGATTAGACGAACATCTGATTTTTCATGTTACTCCAGCTGTGATAGGAAGATCTAAGAAGTGTAACTTCAAAAATTCAGGTTCAAATCCACAACAGTCCCTTAGTGACTCAGGAAAAACTTAGAAACTGGTTGCAACTTTTTTTGTGACTTCTTATTCAAAAAGTCACAACTCTAGAAACAGGGCTAGATTATAGGGTGGGCGCCCGGGGCTCCCACCACTTTACCCTTATAGGAGCCCCCACCAAGTGTGGGCTCTGCATCAGCCTGAATCTCCCACTATGTGTCCGTATCCGGCTATGTGTCCAATATGTTTCAAGCATGCGCCAGCGTACCGGCAATGTGTATCCCGAAACCAGTGGCCCTCCTGCATGCTGTACTACTAGACAGTGTGCCTACATTGCACACCCCTCCATGTCATCATTACTCTCCTATTTAACGTCAGCACTTGCTTCAAACGTTGACACATACAACTTATGAATTCCATACCAATATTCCTCCAGCTGCTCTATTCCTAGTGGTTTACTACTCTTTTTGCCTTACCAAATTAACCCTCACAATCCAGTAAGTTAACTGAGGATGAGGCGGCTGTATATAGATATATAACTGAGGATGAGGTGGCTGTATATAGATGTATTATTGGGGGGTTGGCGGCTGTATATAGATGTATTACTGGGGGGTGAGGCAGCTGTATATAGATGTATTACTGGGGATTAGGCGGCTCTATGTAGATGTATTACTGGGGGGTTGGCGGGTGTATGTAGATGTATTTTTGGTGGGTTGGCAGCTGTATATAGATGTATTGCTGGGGTGGTAAGCCGGCTGTATATAGATGTATTACTGGGGGGGTTGGTGTCTGTATATACATGTTGCTTGAGACTGGGATTTTTATATACACCTCGTCAGAAGATATCCAATCGGTGTGTATATACATGTATTACTGGGGGGTTGGCAGCTGTATGTAGATGTATTACTGTGAGGTTGGCAGCTGTATATAGATGTATTACTGTGGGGTTGGAAGCTGTATATAGATGTATTACTGGGGGTTGCGGCTGTATGTAGATGTATTACTGGGGGGTCGGCGATGTATATAGATGTATTACTGTGGGGTTGGCGGCTGTATATAGATGTATTACTGGGGGTTGCTGCTGTATGTAGCTGTATTACTGGGGGTATAGTAGATAGTGAGGAGGAGGACGTGTACGTATACTACATTCAAAGGGGGCCTCCACCAAATTTTGTACCCAGGGGCCCCCACCAACCTTAGTCCGGCCCTGTTTAGAAACATAAATACTTTATGTGCCAAAATGAAATCCTCTACATCAGGCTTTCTGTTTTGCTGCATGCCACTGCACCAAAAGGGAAACTCCCAAAAACTGGTGAAGGATATATGTTAAATAATAAATCTGCACCAATATGACCTTCACATCATATCATTTTGACTTTCCATTTGTTCCAGAGCGTTCTTGAGCAGCTATTTGAGTTGCCTTTGAATGTTAATGTAAGAGTTAAAAATGTATAATTGGGGACTGTGCAGCTAGCGATAGCTCACTTTCTGTTTTCCTCTAATTAATCACCTTATTCCTCATCTTTGAAGAAGAAGCCAGAATTACCAATATATGTGCTCTGTCAGCTATAACCTGAACTGGGAATATTCTCACTGACAGGAGATGAGATGCCAAGAGTGTCTCTTCCCTCCACTGCATAATACTTCTATGTATAACACCAAGTATAGTATACTCTCCTTCACATCAGCAGCATGGCAATAAGACAGCTTGTTAGGCTATGTACTATAACCTCAACTACAAGTTTTGATCTAAATATTGTTCAGAAGTAGACTTCCCCAAAAAGCACAATACTGCATGGACAAAATATTATTTCCCTTATTGTTCTGGAACCCTGGCGCACCTGGTCATCTCCAATGTTAGTCCCTTTAAGTATTACATTTTTGGTCACCAATTCAGCCAATTACCGGGCAGTATGTGATTACAGGTTTGTTTTTAAGCTGAATTTGTATGTAAGTCGGAACTGTATACTTTATAATTGTAAACCCAGCCAAATTATTTTTGGTCTCTGTGGCAATTGAATTTTAAAGATGTTGGATTGTCATAAGAACCAGACTAATCAAAGCTTAATTGCAGACACCTTTTGATATACCTGTTTATTGTAGCTTAGGGCTAAAGTACAGTGAAATGGCAACATCCAGGGGTCTGTTTGTAACTAGGGGTCATCTGTGAGTCGAGTGTTCTTAAGTAGGGGAACCCCTGTAATTTTTTCTTGTCAAAGGAGTGCCAACTAGACACACAGTTCTAAAACATGTATGGAAGAGTAGCATGTGGTATAATAATTAGGTAACTTCAGCCATAGCTCTCAATCACAGTAAGAAGCATATAAAACATAAATTTAATATAAAGTTATTCTGAACCCTTTCCACAAAGCTGAAAGCAGAACCCAAAAATACAGATTCCTAGTTGTAACTTTTCTACATCCAATGACAGTTTGTCCATACAATAATATGCATTAGCTACGGATTCCATAAAAATATATATGTATAGTGAGCCACAGGGTTTTTCCCCCTAAAGAGTTAAAATTTGGTAATCAATACAGTAGAGGTACATACTGATCAAAGGTACGACACAATACATCTGGCATAATCGATGAACATCTCAAATGCTTATGTTAAGACATTTCACCCACTAGAGTGTAACCTCCGCTGTCTACTTAAAAAGTGAGTATCCCTCCCAACACCCTACTACAATAAGTAGTATCTGTTCATATCTAATGTAACCTCCTACATCTCTGTCCTCTTCTAGTTCTATTGCCCAGCCCATGCTCTTTTATTTGCCAGTGATCTAAGATTACTCTCTTCCCTATTTCAAACCTACCACTCACGTCTCCAAGACTTCTCTCTTCTTCTGCACCTATTCTCTGGAATGCACTACACCAAACTATAAGGCTAATACCAAACTTTCAAACGTGCCCTAGAAACCCATCTTTTCAGGCAGGCCTATCATACGCCCTAACTGCATGTAACTTTCACTTTCTTTTCTCCAAACCTCCATTGATATCTCAGCCTGTCTATGTTATCCCTCATAACTTGATACCATTTCACAGGTTTCTCTGCAGAACGATGCACCCTGGTTTCTGTAAATATCAATAGCAGATGGTGACAGATTTATTCATTGTCATTTCTATATTTATTTAATTATGTTATCCTTTATACAATGATTGGACCATTTTACAGGTCACCTTTAGAGATGAGCGAGCACTAAAATGCTCGGGTACTCGTTATTCGAGACGAACTTTTCCCGATGCTCGAGTGCTCGTTTCGAGTAACGAGCCCCATTGAAGTCAATGGGAGACTCGAGCATTTTTCAAGGGGACCAAGGCTCTGCACAGGGAAGCTTGGCCAAACACCTGGGAACCTCAGAAAAGGATGGAAACACCACGGAAATGAACAGGAAACAGCAGGGGCAGCATGCATGGATGCCTCTGAGGCTGCTTAAATGCACCATTATGCCAAAATTATGGGCAACAGCATGGCCATGACAGAGTGACAGAATGAAGCTAGATAGCATCTAAAACATCCAATAATTGACCCTGACACTATAGGGGACGGCATGCAGAGGCAGCGGCAGCAGCGGAAGGCTAGAGAGTGGCATGGCGACATACCCTAAATGGACTCAGGCTTCAAACCAATGGGTAGCAGAGAGGAACCAAAGGAGGTGAGCAAGAAGCGCTCAAATAATATTGGTACATGATAAAAGTTTGCCAGTATATTTTGTGGATTACACAGCAGGGTGGCGACAAAGTTAACATGGAAGCCATGAAAACAATCCAAAATTCTGCCTGACACAGCTCGTTTGATAAGGGGACGATGTATGGAGGCAGTGAACTAGTAGTAGATTAAAGGTGCTGCAGTTAAAACTATGTTAGTTGGTTCTTGGCATGGAGCTGGCGCTCCGCTGCCAGGCGAGCTTTCGCCAATCCAAGCCCCTGTCTCTAGGCTACTCCCCAAACAGCACTTCTAAGAACCTTTCGGATAAGATCAAGTGTAGTAGCGTTCTTATAAGTTTGGGATATGGCGGGTGAGGGGAATGTAAACATCTGCGCAAGAAGCGCTGAAATAATATCCGTAAATGAAAAAAGTTTGCCAGTATATTTTGTGGCTTACACAGCAGGGTGGCGACAAAGTTAACAAGTTTGATGTGGAATGCCCTGCAATAGCTCTTGGGCGGTGTGCCTTTTATCACCTAAGCTCAGCAGTTTGAGCACCGCCTGCTGTCGCTAAGCAACGGCACTGCTGCTGTGCCTAGAGCTACCGACTGATGGCGCCATGCCCACGGATGGTAATTCGGAGGAGGAGGAGGTGGAGGAGGGGTGGGAGGATTTGGAGGTATAGTAGGCCTTTGAGACCTGGACCGAGGTAGGCCCCGCAATCCTCTGCGTCGGCAGTATATGACCAGCCCCAGGGTCAGACTCGGTCCCAGCCTGCACCAAGTTAAGTGTAGTAGCGTTCTTATAAGTTTGGGATATGGCGGGTGAGGGGAATGTAAACAGATGCGCAAGAAGCGCATGATGCGCATGGAGCTGGCGCTCCGCTGCTAGGCGAGCTTTCGCCAATCCAAGCCCCTGTCTCTAGGCTACTCCCCAAACAGCACTTCTAAGAACCTTTTGTATAAGATCAAGTGTAGTAGCGTTCTTATAAGTTTAGGATATGGCGGGTGAGGGGAATGTAAACAGATGCGCAAGAAGCGCTGAAATAATATCCGTAAATGGTAAAAGTTTGCCAGTGTATTTTGTGGATAACACAGCAGGGTGGCGACAAAGTTAACAACTTTGATGTGGAATCCATGAAAACAACCCAAATTTCGGCCTGACAAACCTCGTTTGATAAAGGGACGATGTATGGAGGCAGCTATATGGACGACTTTTGGAGGTAGCAATGGAGACAACGTGTGGAGGCTGCTATGGAGACAATTCAATTTGGATAGTGCCTGTATGTGGCAGTCCAAAAAATGTTTCAAACCAGAGGAGCAGGTAGGTGGCCCTCCAGAAAAATGGAATAGATTGAGTGCCTGTATGTGGCAGTCCAAAAAATGTTTCAAACCAGAGGAGCAGGTAGGTGGCCCTCCAGAAAAATGGAATAGATTGAGTGCCTGTATGTGGCAGTCCAAAAAAGTTTTCAAACCAGAGGAGCAGGTAGGTGGCCCTCCAGAAAAATGGAATAGATTGAGTGCCTGTATGTGGCAGTCCAAAAAAGTTTTTAAACCAGAGGAGCAGGTAGGTGGCCCTCCAGAAAAATGAAATAGATTGAGTGCCTGTATGTGGCAGTCCAAAAAAGTTTTTAAACCAGAGGAGCAGGTAGGTGGCCCTCCAGAAAAATGGAATAGATTGAGTGCCTGTATGTGGCAGTCCCAAAAAATTGTTTAAAACAGAGGACCGGAAAGGTGGCCCTCCAGAAAAATTGAATAGATTGAGTGCCTGTATGTGGCACTCCCAAAAATTGTTTAAAACAGAGGACCGTGTCGGTGGCCCTCCAGAAAAATTAAATGCATAAAGTACTATACCTAGAGCCAGTGGGCCCTGTCAAAAAACAGCCAGTTTCCTCTGCTTTACTGTAGAAAGAGGAGGAGAAGGAGGAAAATGAGGAGGAGGAGGAGTGGATAAATTATTCAGGTTGAGCTTCCTTCACCTGCTGGAGATTTGAAATTAGGAGAAATCCATGCTTTATTCATCTTGATAAGCGTCAGCCTGTCAGCGCTGTCAGTCGACAGGCGTGTACGCTTATCGGTGATGATGCCACCAGCTGCACTGAAAACCCGCTCTGACAAGACGCTAGCGGCAGGGCAGGCAAGAACCTCCAAGGCGTAGAGCGCCAGTTCGTGCCACATGTCCAGCTTTGAAACCCAGTAGTTGTAGGGAGCTGTGTGATCATTTAGGACGATGGTATGGTCAGCTACGTACTCCCTCACCATCTTTCTGTAAAGATCAGCCCTACTCTGCCGAGACTGGGGACAGGTGACAGTGTCTTGCTGGGGTGACATAAAGCTGGCAAAAGCCTTGTAAAGCGTACCCTTGCCAGTGCTGGACAAGCTGCCTGCTCGCCTACTCTCCCTCGCTACTTGTCCCGCAGAACTACGCACTCTGCCGCTAGCGCTGTCAGAAGGGAAATACTGTTTCAGCTTGTGCACCAGGGCCTGCTGGTATTCATGCATTCTCACACTCCTTTCCTCTCCAGGGATGAGAGTGGAAAGATTTTGCTTGTACCGTGGGTCCAGGAGAGTGAACACCCAGTAATCGGTGCTGGAATAAATTCTTTGAACGCGAGGGTCACGGGATAGGCAGCCTAGCATGAAATCTGCCATATGCGCCAGAGTACCAACGCGTAAGAATTCACTCCCCTCACTGGCCTGACTGTCCATTTCCTCCTCCTCCAACTCCTCCAACTCCTCTTCTTCTGCCCATACACGCTCAACAGTGTAGGACTCAACAATGGTCCCCTCTTGTGTCTCGCCAACATTCTCCTCCTCTTCCTCCTCATCCTCCTCCACCTCCACCTCCTCCGATATGCGCTGAGAAACAGACCTAAGGGTGCTTTGGCTATCAACAAGGGAATCTTCTTCCCCTGTCTCTTGTGAGGAGCGCAAAGCTTCCGACTTCATGCTGACCAGAGAGTTTTTCAACAGGCCAAGCAGCGGGATGGTGAGGCTGATGATGGCGGCATCGCCACTGACCATCTGTGTTGACTCCTCAAAGTTACTCAGCACCTGACAGATATCAGACATCCACGTCCACTCCTCATTGTAGACTTGAGGAAGCTGACTGACCTGACTACCAGTTCTGGTGGAAGTTGACATCTGGCAGTCTACAATCGCTCGGCGCTGCTGGTAAACTCTGGATAACATGGTCAGTGTTGAATTCCACCTCGTGGGCACGTCGCACAACAGTCGGTGAGCGGGCAGTTGGAGGCGGCGCTGCGCTGCCCTGAGAGTGGCAGCATCTGTGCTGGACTTCCTGAAATGCGCACAGATGCGGCGCACCTTCGTGAGCAAATCAGACAGATTGGGGTATGTCTTGAGGAAACGCTGAACTATCAGATTTAACACATGGGCCAGGCATGGCACATGTGTCAGTCTGCCGAGTTGCAGAGCCGCCACCAGGTTACGGCCGTTGTAACACACAACCATGCCTGGCTTCAGGTTCAGCGGTGCCAGCCACAGATCAGTCTGCGCCGTGATGCCCTGTAATAGTTCTTGGGGCGGTGTGCCTTTTATCGCCTAGGCTCAGCAGTTTGAGCACCGCCTGCTGTCGCTTAGCGACGGCACTGCTGCTGTGCCTAGAGCTACCGACTGATGGCACCATGCCCACGGATGGTCGTTCGGAGGAGGAGGTGGAGGAGGGGTGGGAGGAGGAGGAGGCATAGTAGGCCTCAAACACCTGGACCGAGGTAGGCCCCGCAATCCTCGGCGTCGGCAGTATATGACCAGCCGCAGGGTCACACTCGGTCCCAGCCTCCACCAAGTTAATCCAATGTGCCGTCAGAGATATATAGTGGCCCTGCCCGGCAGCACTCGTCCACGTGTCCGTGGTCAGGTGGACCTTGTCAGAAACGGCGTTGGTCAGGGCACGGATTATGTTGTCTGACACGTGCTGGTGCAGGGCTGGGACGGCACATCGGGAAAAGTAGTGGCGGCTGGGGACCGAATACCGAGGGGCGGCCGCTGCCATGAGGCTGCGAAAGGCCTCGGTCTCTACTAGCCTATAGGACAGCATCTCCAGGCTTAGCAATCTGGAGATGTGCACATTAAGGGCTTGGGCGTGCGGGTGGGTTGCACTATATTTGCGTTTCCGCTCCAGCGTCTGGGGTATGGAGAGCTGAACGCTGGTGGATGCTGTGGAGGATCGTGGAGGTGACGATGGGGTTTTTGTGGCAGGGTCCTGGGCAGGGGGCTGACTATCAGCTGACACAGGGGAAGGAGCAGTGGTGTGCACGGCCAGAGGTGAACGCGCTTGTTGCCACTGAGTGGGGTGTTTAGCATTCATATGCCTGCGCATACTGGTGGTAGTTAAGCTAGTAGTGGTGGAACCCCTGCTGATCCTGGTTTGGCAAATGTGGCACACCACAGTCCGTCGGTCATCCGGTGTTTCATCTGCTCATCAGCAACCGGACAAGTGGTTTGTGACTGTGGGAAGGGTCCAGAAAACAGTTCCTCAGAGTATGCCGGTTCAAATGGCAAATTTTGCTGGGAGGGGGCAGACTGGGGGGGAGGAGGCTGAGGTGCAGGAGCTGGAGGAGTGCCGATTTCGGTGACATGGGTGGACTGCGTGGAAGACTGACTGGTGGACAAATTGCTCGAAGCATTGTCGGCAATCCACGACATCACCTGTTCGCACTGTTCTGGCCTCAACAGTGCTCTACCACGATTCCCAGTAACTTCAGACATGAACCTAGGGAGTGTAGCTCTGCGGCGTTCCCCTGCTCCCTCATAAGCAGGTGGTGTCTCACCCCGCCCAGGACCACGGCCTCTGACCCCTGCAGTAGTTGGACGCCCACGTCCCCGCCCTCGTCCTCTACCCCTAGCCCTCGGGTTAAACATTTTGAAAATGAGAGTTATAACTTGTATTTTTTTTTTACCTTTTTTTTTTTTTTTTTTTTTTTGTGTTTTTTAGTTTTTAAAACCAAACGATGCTATCCTATTGCTATGGCTATTTTCTAGCCAAGTATTACAGCACACTACTATGCCAGATGAGATGACGCTGAGTTATGAAAAAAATAAACGTAAAATAAAAAAGGAAATGGCAGACTGTGCCTAGTTGAAATACAACCCCGGGCCCTAATACATTTTCCCACTTCGGTCTTTGCGATGGATATGTGCGTCACTAAAACACAGTGGTCGCAAGTCTGACTCCAAATTGCTCCCAATTTGATAGTAGATGCACTGCAGCAAGTACAGCCACCAGCAGATCAACCAGAAATCAAATATATATAACGCTACTGTAGGCGTAATTAAGACGTTTGTATTCTCCTATGGCTATTTTCTAGCCAAGTATTACAGCACACTACTATGCCAGATGAGATGACGCTGAGTTATGAAAAAAATAAACGTAAAATAAAAAGAAACTGGCAGACTGTGCCTAATTGAAATACAACCCCGGGCCCTAATAAATTTTCCCACTTCGGTCTTTGCGATGGATATGTGCGTCACTAAAACACAGTGGTCGCAAGTCTGACTCCAAATTGCTCCCAATTTGATAGTAGATGCACTGCAGCAAGTACAGCCACCAGCAGATCAACCAGAAATCAAATATATATAACGCTACTGTAGGCGTAATTAAGACGTTTGTATTCTCCTATGGCTATTTTCTAGCCAAGTATTACAGCACACTACTATGCCAGATGAGATGACGCTGAGTTATGAAAAAAATAAACGTAAAATAAAAAAGGAAATGGCAGACTGTGCCTAGTTGAAATACAACCCCGGGCCCTAATACATTTTCCCACTTCGGTCTTTGCGATGGATATGTGCGTCACTAAAACACAGTGGTCGCAAGTCTGACTCCAAATTGCTCCCAATTTGATAGTAGATGCACTGCAGCAAGTACAGCCACCAGCAGATCAACCAGAAATCAAATATATATAACGCTACTGTAGGCGTAATTAAGACGTTTGTATTCTCCTATGGCTATTTTCTAGCCAAGTATTACAGCACACTACTATGCCAGATGAGATGACGCTGAGTTATGAAAAAAATAAACGTAAAATAAAAAGAAACTGGCAGACTGTGCCTAATTGAAATACAACCCCGGGCCCTAATAAATTTTCCCACTTCGGTCTTTGCGATGGATATGTGCGTCACTAAAACACAGTGGTCGCAAGTCTGACTCCAAATTGCTCCCAATTTGATAGTAGATGCACTGCAGCAAGTACAGCCACCAGCAGATCAACCAGAAATCAAATATATATAACGCTACTGTAGGCGTAATTAAGACGTTTGTATTCTCCTATGGCTATTTTCTAGCCAAGTATTACAGCACACTACTATGCCAGATGAGATGACGCTGAGTTATGAAAAAAATAAACGTAAAATAAAAAGAAACTGGCAGACTGTGCCTAATTGAAATACAACCCCGGGCCCTAATAAATTTTCCCACTTCGGTCTTTGCGATGGATATGTGCGTCACTAAAACACAGTGGTCGCAAGTCTGACTCCATATTGCTCCCAATTTGATAGTAGATGCACTGCAGCAAGTACAGCCACCAGCAGATCAACCAGAAATCAAATATATATAACGCTACTGTAGGCGTAATTAAGACGTTTGTATTCTCCTATGGCTATTTTCTAGCCAAGTATTACAGCACACTACTATGCCAGATGAGATGACGCTGAGTTATGAAAAAAATAAACGTAAAATAAAAAGAAACTGGCAGACTGTGCCTAATTGAAATACAACCCCGGGCCCTAATAAATTTTCCCACTTCGGTCTTTGCGATGGATATGTGCGTCACTAAAACACAGTGGTCGCAAGTCTGACTCCAAATTGCTCCCAATTTGATAGTAGATGCACTGCAGCAAGTACAGCCACCAGCAGATCAACCAGAAATCAAATATATATAACGCTACTGTAGGCGTAATTAAGACGTTTGTATTCTCCTATGGCTATTTTCTAGCCAAGTATTACAGCACACTACTATGCCAGATGAGATGACGCTGAGTTATGAAAAAAATAAACGTAAAATAAAAAGAAACTGGCAGACTGTGCCTAATTGAAATACAACCCCGGGCCCTAATAAATTTTCCCACTTCGGTCTTTGCGATGGATATGTGCGTCACTAAAACACAGTGGTCGCAAGTCTGACTCCAAATTGCTCCCAATTTGATAGTAGATGCACTGCAGCAAGTACAGCCACCAGCAGATCAACCAGAAATCAAATATATATAACGCTACTGTAGGCGTAATTAAGACGTTTGTATTCTCCTATGGCTATTTTCTAGCCAAGTATTACAGCACACTACTATGCCAGATGAGATGACGCTGAGTTATGAAAAAAATAAACGTAAAATAAAAAGAAACTGGCAGACTGTGCCTAATTGAAATACAACCCCAGGCCCTAATAAATTTTCCCACTTCGGTCTTTGCGATGGATATGTGCGTCACTAAAACACAGTGGTCGCAAGTCTGACTCCAAATTGCTCCCAATTTGATAGTAGATGCACTGCAGCAAGTACAGCCACCAGCAGATCAACCAGAAATCAAATATATATAACGCTACTGTAGGCGTAATTAAGACGTTTGTATTCTCCTATGGCTATTTTCTAGCCAAGTATTACAGCACACTACTATGCCAGATGAGATGACGCTGAGTTATGAAAAAAATAAACGTAAAATAAAAAGAAACTGGCAGACTGTGCCTAATTGAAATACAACCCCGGGCCCTAATAAATTTTCCCACTTCGGTCTTTGCGATGGATATGTGCGTCACTAAAACACAGTGGTCGCAAGTCTGACTCCAAATTGCTCCCAATTTGATAGTAGATGCACTGCAGCAAGTACAGCCACCAGCAGATCAACCAGAAATCAAATATATATAACGCTACTGTAGGCGTAATTAAGACGTTTGTATTCTCCTATGGCTATTTTCTAGCCAAGTATTACAGCACACTACTATGCCAGATGAGATGACGCTGAGTTATGAAAAAAATAAACGTAAAATAAAAAGAAACTGGCAGACTGTGCCTAATTCTACTCAAACCCCTAATAAATTTTCCCACTTTGGTGTTTGAGGTGGATATGTGTGTCACTAAGAGCTAAACACAACGGTAGCAAGTCCCCCTGCTAATTCCTCACAATATGGTACTAGCTGCAAATAAAAAAAAAAAAATTATAACGTTATTGTAGCCCTAAGAAGGGCTGTTGGGTTCTTTTAGAATCACTCCTGCCTAACAGTAAGCTAATAGAACACCCTAACGCTTTCCCTGAGCAGCAGCAGCTCTCTCCCTAGCGGCATCCAGACAGAGAATGATCCGAGCAGCGCGGGCAGCGGCTAGTCTATCCCAGGGTCACCTGATCTGGCCAGCCAACCACTGCTATCTACGTGTAAGGGTACCACGTCATGCTGGGTGGAGTGCAGAGTCTCCTGGCTTGTGATTGGCTCTGTTTCTGGCCGCCAAAAAGCAAAACGGCGGGAGCTGCCATTTTCTCGAGCGGGCGAAATACTCGTCCGAGCAACGAGCAGTTACGAGTACGCTAATGCTCGATCGAGCATCAAGCTCGGACGAGTATGTTCGCTCATCTCTAGTCACCTTCTATGTCACCCCCTCATCCTTATAGACTGTAAGCTCATGAGAGCAGGGCCCTCACTCCTATTGTTTCATGTGAATATTTTATTACTCAGTAATTTCTTGTTTTATCTCTACCGTGCTTTACTGTTACTATTAACATACCCTGGAGTGGCAAAGAGTGACAAATCTATTTTGTCTATTAAAACCTCTGGTTTTTTGCTTCAATCTACCAGATTAGGTAATGTGGTGCCTTGGACAGGATTGGTTGGAGTTGTGAAATAAATAGGGTGCTTCTGGTTTTTTTTCATTGCTCTGTCCTATAAACAAAGTTTAAGTGGTATAAAATTGGGTGCAGCTAGGTGGAGCAGGCAGGAATCTTGTGGTATGAATACGTTTTGCCTTCTTGTGGACTGATTCCAAGTAAATCTGAAATCAGCTTTGGCACTTTGATGATCCTTGCACTGAGTATTGTGATTGCTTAAGATGTTCACATTTTGTGAAGCAGTTATCTTTTGTTGACCACAACAAAGGTAACATTACAATGTACCGTTCTTAACCACCTGCATCCACACCCCTTCAAAATCCGAGACCCTGATAGCTTCTTATGACTTTGGTGTAGATGAGATTAATATTTGTGCTGACTTCTAAACTTTGGAAGCCCCTCATCACACGAGCGTGAGACCACAAACACCTTCCATCAGGCATACGCAATACACCCCCTGCTAAGCCTGCTTCCTTTGGTTAACACACTTTGCTGTCCTATCTATACCAGTAAAAACAATTATTGCATAACATGTTGGTAAATTTAGCAGGTTAGAGTCCCACTTACTCAGAATAAAGTATCAGTTTGCATAAGTTCTGAGTATCATATATAGCTTTCTATTACAATACCTTGTCTAGCACTTTCACAATGGCTATACAAGAAATATAGATACTACATAATGAAGGTAAACGGCCATTATGCAGAAGACCATAGAAAATATAATGATAGATGCATGCATCTTTCATAAAGATTAGAAAGATGTTCCACAGCCACTTCATAGCATAGAATCCTGCCTGGTGTAGGATTGCTACATAGCTAATGGTAGGAATGCCTTGTGCTGGCCCACTCTGCCCCCAGGTGTGACCCCCTTCAGCCCCCTCAATACCCCTCATTAACTCACAAACTCTTTTGCCTTGCTTAACTTTTTGCTATTAGCCAGAAAGCCCCTGCAGCCTGGAATCATGGACTCTTTGCAACAATTGTGATGTGACATTAAACTGTTACAATTGATAAATACATAGGGGGACATTTACATAAAGTGTCGGTGTCTGCATTGGCTTTGTTACTGACCAGCTCTCGGAAAGAAGATACACGTTTAATATTGTGGAGCTGTGCAGATACATTTCTGGAGACAAGACCATTTTCTGTCCCTGGGACCAAAATCTCTCCCGAGCACCAGAAATGTGTCGAACAGTCGGTGAACAGGCAACAGTGCAATAGCACTGTGTTTGGGTCCCTGCTTGACCAAATTTCTTTTGGTCTACTTGCCACCAGTTTACAGCATCCAAAATTGGCTGCGACACATATTAGTTGTGTCTGAATTTCCACTCCGCCAAAGTCGGAGCAGGCGGAAAAGGTCATTTTTTCTGGCGCCACCAACTAATAAATAGGTCGGAGAACAAAACATGCAGTGAGAGCACCACAGAGCTGGTGGAAACACCATAGTAAATGTCCCCCAGTGTAACTTAGAGAACCACAGAATGGTTGGCCATTGTTTAAGGCCTCTCGCACACACGTGAAGTTTTATGGGACACAAACGACAGTCCCTTGATGTGTCCCTTGTGTCATATGCAGGTTAATGCTCGATGACAATAGTAAAAGACTACAGGTTGCTGTCAGCTCATCCACAGTGCTGTGGAATTCATGGCCATGTGCATGAGCCCATTGTAGTGATTGGGGACATGTGGCATTATTTATGTTGATTTGGCTAGGATAAAGTATAGCAACATAAATAATGCCATTCTAGCTATTTCACTGATTAGTGTGAAATTACATGCATGATTTTAACAATCTAATAAAAGTTATATTTTATGACGCTCACAACTTTTTCTTTTCCCAAGGTTTTCCCCCTCTTTCCCTTCCTGGATAAACAAGCTTCATAAGGTGGTGCACAACGTGAGTGTTTCCCAGATTGAACACATAACTCTATTCAACTTGAAACAACGGTTAGCACATATCCATAAAACATGTTCGTGTGCAGGGCCCCCCTGAAAAAAGTACTTTTATTCCAGCATGGTGCAGCTACTATTAACATAACACGCCGAAAACGGTGCATATACACAAACCTTTCAAAGCCTGCCCAGAAAAGACTTTACAGTTCTGTTTCATTATATTGAATAATTAACAAATTATATAGAATCTTTTCTCACAAAAATATCTATTATACTGTTCAGTTCCTACTGCTCTATAATATGTTGTCTGTGAAAAACACTGCATTTTCATTGTGTTGCTAAGGTCCTTTTAAGAACGTTGAAATCCTCATCTACCTTCCAACTATTATAAAGGCCACAAAAGACTGAATACCTTGGTCACCTTTTTGCTGTAAAATCTCAGAATGGCTTTACTGAGCAAACATGGAGTTATTTCTGAAAAAAAGAAATGTTGCTTAAGATTAAGTAAGTATTTTTTGGACTATAAGGCGCACCAGAGTATAAGGCACACCATCAATAAATGCCTGCTAAAATGTCTAGGTTCATATATAAGGCGCACTGGACTATAAGGATGAATGACCAGCAGGTGGCAGACCTGTGCACAGTTCAAGCCACCTGTTGTCTGTAAGTACGGTTCATATATAAGGCGCACTGGACTATAAGGCGCACCTTTGATTTCTGAGAAAAATCAAAGGATTTTTTGTGTGCCTTATAGTCTGAAAAATACGGTATATGTTTAGAACGATAAAAACATACATACATACAGTCAAAACATCGCTATATACTGTATCTCTATATACTGTAGCTATCATTTCTCTTATATATGTTTGACTTCCAGAAGAAGAATCTATACCTAACACAGACAACCTCAGGGTTTCATAACAAGGTTCTCTGTGGTTTAGGTCTGTTCACACACAGCTGCACATAGAACGCGACACGTTAATACTCAGGAGAAGGCAACTCCTCTGTGTTGTAATAGGATGAGACATTAGCAATAGGATGGCTAAGCATTAAATATAAATTATTAATTAAAATTATATATTAATTACTATGTTTTATTCATTAGCCATATTCTGCATGAGATTGCTGTGTCTGCCATTTCTGAGACATTAGCAGGACTTCCCTTGTGCCAGCATCCACTTGTATGAATAGTTTCCTCCCCAGCATACATCAGAACAACATCCAGCAAGGGGATGCAAATAAACTTGTAGATAGCGTCTAGTATATATCTCTTTATAAGTCTTATACAGTATACTGTATGGTGAGATGCACAAAGCACTGGGGCTGATTATTGGGGTCCTTCATTAACATGAGAAGCTTTACATCCACAGTGCGATGATGCTGACCAGAGGATGCTGATTAGTTACAGAGATCAGCAGAACATGGATTATGCTGATCCTTATAGACACAGAGATGGAGGAGGGGCGTTATCTCTGCTAGTGAAAAATTGTATGTGAACTACGTCTGGCAAAATATAAATAGCACAACAAGCCTCTGCAGAGAGTGCCAACTGAGGAGAAAGGCTGGCAGTAACATTGTTTCTCCATAATAGCAATAATAATACTGTATATACTATGTCCCACAACAAATAATGACTTTATGGCCTCATGCACATGACTGTATGTTATTTCCTTTTCTGTATATACAGCTGTATTTTAGCCGTAAGTACAGGAAGTTTTTTAACTGTATGAGCATGAATAGCACCGTATCCGTATAAAATATGATGGCAAATCCATCTGGCAAATGATTGGTTACTGCACATATATGTGGCAGTATACACTGCGCAATCGTAAGCAGCACATATGCAACATGTATTTTATACGTTCCCATAGACTTTTATGGGGTGTGTGGAACAGAAATACTGGAGAAAACCTATATTTTTTTACATCTCGTTCACGGTACAGAACAGTATCCATGAAAATGTAAAATTGTAATGAATGGGGCCTACACATGCATGAGGCCTAACATACATGGATATGTCAACCAGGTTTCCCCACTATCAGCATAGTTGTGTAAAAGTCTCCCCCTGCTCAGCTACTTCCATTTCTGACAAGAAATATCATTTTAAAAAGATCACCTACAGGTATTGTTGATGTTTGACCAAAACATTGTGAGGTCATCACAATAAAATACAGAAAAAATGATATTATTTGTTGACATAACAGTAAACTTATGTCATAAGAGTAAATTTTACTTGTGAATTTCTAAACTGTCACCTGAGGTAATAAGAGTGGCTAAGGACTAATTAATACTTATTTATTTTCTGCTGAAATCACTAGCAGCATTATATGTTGTGCTGTATACAGTAAAGCAGCATATATCCCCAGAAGTCTATCAATCGCCACTCTAATAGGTGGTGGAGTGGATGATCTTCTTGTGAATACACTAGACTTAGATTTATTAGTGCTTCAACACTTTTTCTGGCGTAGAAGCACTGAAATAATTGCAATTTCTTGCACACGGCAATGAATTGTGATTAATCTTGTGACTACGCAACCTCCACACCATGTGCCTCCGCACTTTCTAAAAGCCTGCAAACATTCACCACTGAAATTTGCAAGCTTTTACTCAAAACTATATCAGGTTGGACCTGGTGTAGTTTTGTTCGCCAGCGCAGCACAGCCGGCAAATACATCATGAGGTCTAAGCCGCATGATGTATATACGGTGGCAGCGGGGCTTTATCATACGCAGGTGCACGGAGCCAGTTTATATTTAATGTTCTGCACTACTTTTTGCCAAACATCGTCATTTATGTCCTCTATTAACTATTAGTAATGCATACTGTCATAGAACAGCATAGAAAACATATCTACTTGAAGAGTAAAGTATTGTATTTCATAGTAAATAAAGGTCTCATTGAACATGTCAGGCAACATCACAATGGGCATGCAAATGTGTGTTTCAGTTATAGAGAAGGTGGAATGCGGTCCTGAAGGTGGGGACTGCTCCCTCAGTTTGCTGTGTTGGGAAAGTATTTGCATTATGAAATTCGGGGCCATGCGCACATTAGGTCATAATGACTGCAACAAGCTAAATGTGTTTCTCTAGCTTTTGAGGAACAAGTATTGTATATTTATAAGCCTCTAGATATATGGTAGTGTCTCTTTATGTTTGATTTTATTAGTGTATGTTGTACAACATGTGTTTTTTATCTTTATTTCGATTCTATCCCACCTCCCTTCCTCTTCTTCCGCCTGCTCCATTACTCTCCGGGAGTGACGAGGTGTCTGACTGAGGTAAGTGGGACCCCATCGGGCCACTCGTTTTCTTGATCTGTGGGGTCTCATCACTGAGACCCTCACCAATTTAGCAAGTTTTGATTTATGGGAAAACCCCTTTAAAGCTACACCTCTGTCTTACACTCACCAACCTCTTTAAAGCAAAAAAAGGTATAAGAGTTCTCTGGGGGAAGAAATGTATTAACCCCAATGGTGATAAGTTTTCAAAGCACCAACATAAAGTACAGTGTTCTTCCCATCTAAAACCCCCAATAAATGAGGTGCACAGCATTTCATGTGCAAATTATTCCAGTTTTCGAGTGTAGACAGATTGATACATCTCCGCCAGTAATTAATCTGGTGCAGCAGAGAAGTCTCTACTTCTACTGTGGTCTAAAGACCCACATATTAATACATCTCCCCCAGTATCTTAATATAACAATAACACTCCTTTGTGGGTAGAGTGTTTCAGAAATGAGGAGCAATGACTTTTTGCATGCGAGTTAACTGTACAAACTTGAATCATCAACACATTGTTAATGTCATACTCATCACAGTCACACTCTAGTGTTAAAAGACAAGTTTTCTAAACTTGCAACATATAACTGGCAAATGGACCCTGCATAATCTTCCATTTACTTCCTATTCTTAATTTGTGTTATTGTCATTCATAGCAGGTCATTGTATTGGCTTGAGGTTTACTGCAGAGACTGATGGGTGACCAGACAGCGGGGCATCAGACCTGTAAGGGTCTGTACACACAGGACAACTGTTGCTCAATTTCCATTACCGAAATTTAACAATGGGCTCATCTATATTAAACACCAAGGCTAGTATGTGTGGTAGCATTACTGCAGGGTTAGTAGGGAAATTAGGATGCCTTTGTAATGAAACAGCTAGACAGTTGCTAAGAAGTCTATGAAAAAGTTTAGTAGTGTAGATTTCCCATTTCAAAATCAATTTTTCATGTAAAGCCAACTAAACGCTGTGTTTGGTTTGGCGATAATGTTGTAGCCCACAACTGTTAAACTACCAGTTGTATCTAGGTGCTGAAGTGATGTGGCTATAATGCGTTTGGCGACTTCAATTAAGGAATTGTGACGATAATTCATAACACAATTATTATATACCGTAGTGACAGTTTTATGTTAACAGCATCACATCCTCCTCACAGTGTCGTGGCCGCACTGTTTACTTGCACCATTTTGTACCTGAGTTTCATAATAATTTTGAACAGATATGATATCTTATTCTCACTTTCAATACATCAGAATGACTCTCATATTTTATTACTCACCTTTTTTCCGTTCTGAAGCTACTTGTCAAAAATCTTTCTGAGCAGCACACTAGTGGGGGAGGCCTAATGGTGAAGCTCTCTTCCAATGCAGTGAATAGATTGCAGCATGCACTACCCTCTAGCTGGTTACTGCCCACTGTCTTTTATGAAAAGCATCCTGTACACAGTTGTGTGCAGGTCGTAGAAACGGACCCATATGTTGTTCCAATCCCATTGACTGCTCTTACAGTAAAGAGTCCCTGTCTATGATTATGGCAGAACTGCCTCTCCTCTAGGTGTAGAGGATGCCCACTTGTCCTGTTCATAGGCCTATGTATAAAAAGGGATTTAGAGAGATTTCTGCACTGCCCATTCAGGTATTTGTGCATATTAGTGAGGTTTCAGTTGGGCACATGTATCATCTGGCTTGGTCCATCTGTTTTTTGCGACTTTTCTTGGCTTTTCTGCTGATCTTACAGGTGTTTCCTTATTGATACATGTTGTACTTGGTATTTACAACTTTTTAAAACAAAAGTCACAATCAGCTCTAAGCTAATTTCCATGCCTGGTCAGGAGCCGCCGCAGATTTGCAACTTTTTAAAGACTTTTTAAAATAGTGGCAACTTTCACATTTGGATTCCGTTGATAATTAAGGGAAGACTGCCAAAAAACTAAACACTGAACATCTAGGAAGGGAGAATCTCCTAGGGGCAAAAAAAAGCCGCAAATGACCACAAGCACCATGAAATATTGCAGTTCGCCAATTCCTGCTCTGCTTTGCACCTGTTACAGTTCAACTATGTCCTTTTTATACATTGGTGGTCAAAATTGTATGAAGCGTCATTTATCAAAACTGTTTAAGGGGAGAACCCAGCTTTCATGTAATAAATAAATGAGAGCTGAACTCTGATTGGTTGAAATGAGCAACAGTTTTTTTGTCAGACACTTTTGATACCTCTCACCCCCCCCAATATTCCATGTGTGGTCTGGCCAGTGATTTGTTTAAAGGGCAACACTATTTCCATAGCATGAACAGATTTGCCCTCTTCATGCATCCCATAATTTTATTTGCCTTGATAGCAGCTGCCTGCTCACTAAAATTAGGTTTACTATCCACCAATACCCCTAAATATTTTTCTGCTTTAATTTTACCAAGTAATTGACTGTTTGGAACGTACTGTACAAATAATAAAACTCAACTGTGTACACTATATATGAGGTCAATAATAAAAATAGCACAAATAATGGTGTGCCTATTGTAATGCTGCCACAAATACCAGCCATTTTGAGCATATTTGCAACCAATGGCGTAACTTAAAGCTGCCGCGACCCAGTACAACATGTCTGCCAGGCCTCCAATTATAATGCATTACTTTTAGTACTAGTCTTCTCTTACAGAAAAGGTACACCGTATGGACCCCTCGGCCTCTGGGCCCAGTTGCAATACACTGGCTGAAGCAATGCTACTATAAAACCTATCCCATTCCAAAGCGTTTTTGTCACAGCAAATTAACATATAAACTGATGTTAACTTTAAATTTTGGTTATTTAAGTTCCGAACTACAACATCAGCTACAATTCAGATTTTATAAAGTGATGCAAAACATAATCCAATTGCATACAATTTCCACCACAGCAGCACTTGTTCACCCATTAGATAACTATTTGGAAGCTAAAAGCTATTTTAGTCACCTAGTGTAATGGATTTTACACATTTAACATGTAATTCAAGCCAATAATCAGACCTTTTGTGTGAAATAAGTAGGCGACCTGATTTACTGTGACGTCAGCTGGAAGACTCAAACTTTCCCAGTTCCAGGGATGAGTAAGCACTCGTGTCATAACTAATGTGTCTAGAGAAGGGGTTGACAGAGAGAATTCCCTTGCCCTAACGCTTAGCGAAATCCTTTGTTGCCAAACCACAACACTTTGTGTACTGACAAAAGAAAACTAACGTACAGTTCACAGACTGATGTGTGAATGAAGATGTCGTAAGATAGTGAATATAACATTACAATTACTGAAAATGTAGCACATCTGCAAAATATTTCTTTTCAAATGTCAGAACTCTTATTTATGTGTTGGCTTTATAGGGGTCCCATGAGCTTATGCTTATTAAACTTTAACAGGTATAGTATCTTTAGCATGGTATGGTATGGTATTACTAGCAGGAAACCCCTGTAAGTGTATCTTGTTTTTCACTTTCTAAGTGTAGCAGCATGTTATTTTGTCTGTAAAATAACATTGAGAAGTAGTAATATTTCACTTGGTGGTGTCACTGCAGTTGGACCACCAGCAGTCAGAATTTTAGGACATATCTAAAGTAGCCACATTAGCTTAAAAAAATGTTTTAAAGGGCACCTACCACCACAAATCTACCTATAAAGGTAGATTGGGTGGTAGGTGGATCAATGGGACGTGAGGATAGCCCTTTTAAGGGCTAATCCTCACGTCCCCATACTTTTTTGTTAACTTTTATTAGACATATATTCAAATTTACTTATGCGGCTACTAGGGCGTGGATTAGCCGCATCTGAGGTTACACGATGCGGCTACTCCATACCCCGGTAGCCTCTTTTCCCCTCCTACTCACCCATCTTCGGCGTGCAGCTCCGCGGTCATTGCTCGGTCATTGCGCGGTCATTGCGCGGTCATTGCTCCGAAACAGGCGCGGGCCTGCTCTTCTGTGCATGCGCAGACGGCAGGATCGCCGGACGAGGGCACGCAGCTACGCGGAGCTGCGCGCCGAAGATGGGTGAGTAGGAGGGGAAAAGAGGCTACCGGGGCGTGGAGTAGCCGCCTTGTGTAACCTCAGATGCGGCTAATCCACGCCCCAGTAGCCGCATAAGTAAATTTGCATAAATGTGTAATAAAAGTTAACAAAAAAGTGTGGGGACGTGAGGATTAGCCCTTAAAAGAGCTACACTTGAAAGGGGACACTGTGACTATTGGGGCACTTACACTTTTGGCTACTGGTTGACATTGTGAATATGGAACAAAATGAGGCACTGTGACTTGGCCACTGTGTGGTGGCACTGTGACTATTTGCCACAGTGTGAGGGGACTGTGACCATTGGCTACTGTGGGGGGCACATGTTTAGCAATATGTTCGGCTTTGTGGTTTCTCTCAAGTTTCTGAATAAAATATATTGATGATATACAGTATATATTAAATTATATACAGGCAGTCCCCGGGTTATAGATAGGGTCTATAGGTTTGTACTTAAGTTGAATTTGTATGTAAGTCTGAACTGTATATTTTATCATTGTAATCCCAGCTAGAATTTTTTTGGTCTCTGTGACAATTGGATTTTAAAAATGTTGGGTTGTCATAAGAACCAGGATTAACCATAAAGCTTCATTACAGACACCTTTAATAACTGTTAGAGCTGTTTATTGTAGCCTAGGACTAAAGTACAGTAAATTACTAATATCCAGTGGTCTGTGTGTAACTAGGGGTCGTCTGTAAGTCGGGTGTTCTTAAGTAGGGGACTGCCTGTATATATACATATGCATGTATATGTATATGAAAATTATAAGAGTGAGCATACAAGTTCATATGGAGCAATATCAAAGGATGTTATTTTTGGTTTATATGGAGAAAAAATGTACAGTATTACATTTATTTTCCAAGGAGACATTTTTGGCCAACCTGCCATGTATAGTATCACAAGTTCCCATGTTGATTTTCAATATTTGCTCTTTAATAAAATATATTAACCTGCATGTCTTCTTCCTTTACAGAACAAAGACAAACTTTAAAGACAACCAGATAATTTCATGAACACATGTTCATCTTGTATAAAATCCACCTTTCTTGTGTAGAGTCCCACTTTAACACATGGAGTACAAATCCACAAAAGTAGATGCTACTGACCGTCCCTTTAAGTGACAGAATTAATTTTACACACAAAGAAATGAATTAATCTCCTCTCCGTATTCTCACGACTCATGAATGGTTAAAATGTGTAACTACCCTAATTGAGAAATGATTTTTAATAAGCTTGGCACAGCAACATCTTTCCCTTAGTAGAAGGAACAATGGTATCTTGTGGCAGTTCATTACCAATTCTTTTTGTTGCCTGAGTTGTTTTAAGACTGTGAAATTAGTGCTGGCAGAGAGTAGGGAGAGGGACTCCTTAGAGAAATCGCAGCTACTTAAAACAAATCAAGGCCCAGACATACTAAATTGTGCTATCTCATAAAATAAGGCTAATATGATCATATTCAGAGGATATAGCTCCATTATTCCTGGTGGAATACAATGTGTACTAAAGGAAAGTATTTCTGTATGGGAAGATTGTACGGGAACTTTTAAAATGTCCCACTAAAGTGATCAAAACTTTATTATTATTATACCTTTTATGTTACCTGTGACTCTAAGTACCTCAAGTACCGCAAGTATCTCATAACATGGAAGTCTGTTGAGAAGAAATTGTTAATGTTTTACTGGTTTTATCAGATTATTATATTACATGTTATTATGATATTACTAGTCTATTGTACACTTAAAGGAAACCTACCACTTGAAGTGGCAGGTTTCCGATGGCAATACCGAGCACCAGCTCAGGGTGAGCTGGTGCCGGAGCTTATTTTAGTTAGTGTTTTAAACCGCGGTATCGCGGTTTAAAACACTTTTTAAACTGTATAGCCGGCGCAGGCAGGTACGCGCTCGGCGCTTACCGTGCACGCGGCTCTCATTCACTTCCTATGTAGCCGCGTGCACGGTAAGCGCCGAGCGCGTACCTGCCTGCGCCGGCTATAAAGTTTAAAAAGTGTTTTAAACCGCGATACCGCGGTTTAAAACACTAACTAAAATAAGCTCCGGCACCAGCTCACCCTGAGCTGGTGCCCGGTATTGCCATCGGAAACCTGCCACTTCAAGTGGTAGGTTTCCTTTAAAGGAAACCTATCATGAGGATAATACTATCAGAAGTAGATCTGATGGTAGATTCCTCCTGTCTGTCTCTTCCCTAATCTGTAATTTAATAATCTTGGAACCTAACACAATTTGTTAAAAACCTTTATTTTATAATATGTAAATGAACTACCAAGGCGTACACTAGCCTGGGCAGACACTGGGTGCTAAGGCTACTCCACGCCCCAGTAGCCTCTGCAGTTAATTTACATATTACTAAAATAAAGTTAATAACAAGTTAGGTTAGGCAACAGAATTATTAAATTGCAGATTAGGGCAGAGGCAGGCAGGAGGAATCCACCATCAAATCTACTTCTGATAGTAGAACCCGATGGGAGGTTTCCTTTAATATAACAGCCTCAAGTACATAGCCATGTTAAAGCCCTACACAACTTCCACATTGTATACAGGTGTAATTAGTCTTACATAGACTTTTATACAGTCCTATGGTAAGGCGGAATGCCTTTGAATTTATGTATGTAAATATTATGTGGCATTATAAAGGGGTCACTCAGAGTTCTCTGTTGGAATGTATAAAGCGTGTGAATATATTGGTGGGCCTGGTGCTAAAACAGCATAACATGAGAATCCCCCCTGTGGGATTCTGCAAAAATTTATATTGCACAACTTTACTGCAACAGAACCTCAAAGTACACACCTTAGCTGCAGCAGACCAACATCACACACACCTCAACTGCAGCAGGGCTTCATAATATACAGCTCACCTTCTGCAGAATATCCAATCCCACACCTATACTGCTGCAGACACTCATAGTACACACCTTAGCTGCTGCAGAACCACAACTACCGGCACCATCATACATTCCTCAACTAAAGCAGACAGCATAATAAACAGACAGGCTTCTGGAGAACATCACACACCTAAGCTACTGCAGAACCCCAAAATATACACTTCAGTTCCTGCAGAACCTCATTATACACATTTGTTGGAGCATAACCTCTTCTGCTAGAGAACATCTCCATATGCAGATCCATGTTTTTTTTACTAGAAGACTTTATACTACACACCTCAGATGCTGCAGAATACCATAATACATACCTTAGCTGCTCTTGAACCTCATTATACACACATCAGCTGCTGCAGAACATTGTTTTGCAGATCTAAACTGCTGAATAACTTTATAATACATGCTATAGGACAGTGAAGATAGCTTTGATATCATGTAATGTTCCAAACAGCATTGCCCTGTTATTAAACAGTGCAGATTAAGCACAGGTAACAGGGATTTCAATTGGATCATATGTTGCAGACTTGAAATAAGGAGAAGATATTTGGAAAAATAGTTTAATACATCAGGTCAATGTTAAAGGTTAGAAAACCAGTCTAGCTGATCACAAGAAGGTTGTGTAATGTACAATATCATCCTCTGTAGCCTAAACCCGTATGTGACTCTGTGTGACTATTTTTCAATGTTTCCAAATAAACATCACATCTGTATATAAAGTACATGCCATTGAATTGTGTTCATCACAATGCACTTAACCCTTGGTAGAAAAAGAGTTAAGTTCTGTGACATCTCTCCCCCTGTAATATACTAATGACAATAGCCATTTTAACAAGCCCTAGAAATTGTTTCATTCTATCAATTACCTTCTAAAGCAGAACACGCCAGAGGGTTCCACTGTAAGGTACATGATGAAGGAATAATCTGAAGCTAATTAGTAAAAGGGAAAAAAGGATATATAGAAGGATATTTTGGTCTCAGTGAATAACGCAGTCCACGCTCTCTATTATATATTTCCAGCCCAGCAAAGATGGATTAGAGGAAATGTCCCCAGCCTGCAGTGTACATCATTACACGGCCAATACTGAGTGAATCCCTACCCCGAGTCCCCCAGGGGAGCTTGTAAAAATGGTTCTGCCCTTCCCCCTTCGTCTTTCCTGATTTATACTGTACCAAGGAATGCCGCCCTTTGGAAGAATAATCTTTGGCAGCTGTAATGTGGGTGAAGATATAGACGAAGTGTAAGGGCCTCTCGCACCCGGCTTCTCTGGATATTGATGGACCTCTCACCAAGGAGCGAGGAGCAGGATCTAAACTATCTATAACCTGAGGCGCATCATCTCTAGAGAAGAAAGTACAGCTTCTCGGACTGTCCAGAGATAAATCTGTGTAGAGAACTAGGCCTAGTGCTCCTGGGAGTCACGTGTGAGGCAGCAAAAGACAAAGTTAGAGTTAAGAAAGCTCTGAGACACAATGGGGCAAGAGCTGTGGGTGGGGTGGAGGGTTATAACATAGAAAGCAAAGTAAATGTCTCATTGAATGGACAGACTGTAAGGCAAACTATAATATAATACAATTCATTGTACTACTAAATATGAAAAAATATAATGGCAGAGGTATTGGCACATCATGGGTGTAGCTGCAAGTAGCACGGTGGTAGTTGGTACCATCGGGTACTCTCCCACATAGGAAGATTTATATGGTTTATAACCAGCACATGGTCACTGTGGAACCTGTTACACGGCCAGTTGTTGCCAACTTTCTAATAAAACAAGTGGAAGGACCAGACAAACACATCTTTGTGTAATATAATTTAGAGGTTTTTAACCAAATAATAATAAATCTTTATGCATATAGCACAATCATACTCTGTAGTGCTTTACAACTCATGGGGAACAAAATAAGACATTAAATAAAAACATAGTCATATGGGACAATAGGAATGCGGGCCCTGCTCACAAGAGCTTACCATATATGAGGTAGAAGGGGGGACACAGGAGGCATAAGTGCTTGAATAATTAAATTAATAATGCAGTCCCTTGAACCAGTCATCAGTCGCCCCCTTATATACAGAGTCCAAGGATATGACTGAAGAGTAGAAGTGTTTGCTTAAAGGAAATTTGAAATTTGATCTGATGCATTATGAATCAAACATACCTTGAGAATGCTGTAGCTACACTGATGCAGAAACATATCTTGTTTCATCCCTTAGCCGAGTGGTTTTGCTGAAAAAATAATTATAACATTCAGGACCTTGGGAAAGGTGGATTGCATTCAGCATTCCATTCATAAACACATTGCATGGAGCTTCCTGAACTGTCCAGACAGGAATAATAAACTTGAGCTGGATCACTCATACACAGCAGGTGGGGGATGGAGCATTGATTGATTACAGTGATTACATCATTCTTTGGAGCATTGAACACTTGAGCAGTGAACAATGCAAGAGGAGAAACGCCGGAGCAGCCACAGATGCGACAGAGCCTCATTATCATAATTTTATACCGTATTTTTCGGACTATAAGGCGCACTAAAAATCCTTTGAGTTTCTCAGAAATCAAAGGTGCACCTTATAGTCCAGTGCGCCTTATATATGAACCGTATTTACAGACAACAACTGCCTTGTACTGTGCACAGGTCTGCCACCTGCTGGTCATTCATCCTTATAATCAGGTGCGCCTTATACTCTGGTGCGCCTTATATATGAACCTTGACATTTTAGCAGGCATTTGTTGATGGTGCCTTATAGTCCGAAAAATACTGTAATTTTTTTTTTTTTCAGCAGAACCACTCGGATCAGGGATTAAACAAGATATGTTTCTGCATCAGTGTAGCTACAGCATTCTCAAGGTATGTTTGGTTCATAATGCATAAATGCAGATGGCAGATTTCCATTAAACTGTGTTTTGAGTGGTTTTTGCAATTTAAACATGCAAACAGATGCATCTTCAAACAGATGCATCTTCTCTGTCAGATAAGACCTTATGCACACAAGGGTGTAATGGGACCATGTGCTAGCTGCTTTTTGGGTGCTAACACGCATGCCCACCGCCAATACATGCCCCACAACATGGGTGGGTCCTATTTCTGCCTGTCTTTGCAGTGTAGGCAGTCATTTTTTCAAAGAAATCTCCGGTGTTAGTGGTGCTCACTTGCCGATGTCAAACACACCACAAAACACAGGATTACACTCCATTGTTTGCCACCCGCAAAGTGCAAACGTTCATGTGCGTGCATCCTGAGAGCTACATTTCCTAGACTTCTTCTATTACAATATTAGGCAGATCAGATTATCCATAGTATGGAAGATTGTAATCTCTTAAACCAAAGTTTAGGATGTGTTCACATGGTTCTGATGGACAACAACAACTTTTGTAACAACAAATTTCAAAACCATTAGCTCCTCCAGACTTACATGTTTACGTTTCTTAGCAAAACATGTGATTAAACAGTAAGGTAACCCCTATCCCATACATTAGCAGGGGTATGTAAATTATGTTTATGTGCTTTATTTGGTACTGTCGCTTGTGACTGAGATGAATAATAGCTTTAAGATACTTGGGGCAGGGACACCTCATCACAGCTGATTTTTTTTTATTAATATGTGTTCTACTAATGTACTTTGCAATTAAGCTTTAATACAGACTATATAACTAATGTCAAATTTACTAAAATGATATGACACATATGCTTTAAATGTCAGAACAACTCTATTCACATAGAACTGGCTCACATGAATACACACAAAAATGAAAGCGTTGTCTATAATGTACACTGGTTTATGCATATTCATTGTTAATCAGTATAATAACAGTACCATTTTGTGTAAAAAAAATACCACACTGTAATGCACCAAATGAGAATATTATAGTACCAGAAATATATTACATAATGTTTTATAATAATAGGAGAAGTCAATATATAGTCGGCAGAAATTTATTTGGAAGAAAAGGTAGGAAAAGAATAATAATAAATATCAAGGATGCAGGTAAGTATGTGCAATCACTATGCAATTACAGTATTATATAATAGTACATCAGCATTTGGCAAAGGGTGCACGGAGATGGCTCACGGGCTGAAACACCCCTATAAAACCTGGTTGTTAGCCCTTTACGTGCTGCCGGAATCTTGGCTGTGATCGTCATTCCCTGTGTACAGGACTCCAGGCATTGTAATTTCTGCAGATCTGTTACAATATGCTGGTGGCGCATTGTAATTGACCATGTGCGAAAACACCATATATCGCTAAACTGTAGTATGGCAGTATATAGTAGGAATGATCAGACCCCCTAGCCTTAAAGTACCCTAGGGGGTCTTAAAAATAGAGAAAAAAAATTAAATAAATAAATAAAAATATTTAATTTCAAATAATCCCCTTTCCCTAGAACTGAAAAATAAATAATTAAAATCATAAACATATAGGAAGTACGGAAAGGCGGAAAGGGTCTAAAGGAAGTCTATCACCTTCCAACTCACCCACAGTTCTAAACAGAATATTATAGTTAACTGGATGTGCCTTTCCCTTTTCCCAGACATCTGTTTTTTTTTTTATTCCATTTTCATCATACAAATGACCATTTCACACCGCAGTATAGTACCATGTCTGCTTGTGCTAATGTTTTCTTCTTCCTACAACTTACAAAGGATCTTCAATTATTGTGTAATTGGTTGAGATTACATTAATGCTGCATTAAAAGTAGAAAAGAGGTGCAAAAGCAGACATGACCTTTCCCTTGGTGCACCGAGTATCCAATATGCATATATATTAAAACAGAATCTATGCTCAAATAATGGATCACTTGGGGGCATGAAGTGTATGTCTAGAAGTGCCCTACACAGTGCTGGTTTTACTTGTGGGTAAGTTGTGAAATAGTAGATTCCCTTTGACTTTCTGTAAAATCTCACCCCCATTAAATATAATACCGGAAAATGCATTGTTTTCTGCGCTTATACATGTATCTTTTTTATAGGGAAGGGGTTTCATATAGTATAAGAACTGAAGATAAAACTTCCAAACTTTTGAATTTTTAACTGTGTGTACAAACATATGAGACCAAGAAGACAAAATAATAACAAATATGACAGTATAAAACACAGAGAATACATTTAAATTTATATTTAGCTTTTATTAGAATCTTATTTGAATTTTATGTATCAACCACTAGGAGGCAGACTACGTAACTTAAATATCTTTCTGCTTTCTGTTAGGTGTGAATTAGTTTTCATATCTACAGAAGTTCCCATGGGTCTCTGTGGGATTTAGTGTAGTTATGCTGTAAAATCGCTAATAACAGCTTGAAACTGTAGTAAGGTTCACACCAGATTTACTATGCAAAATTAAACCTAATAAAATATGTGAGATTCAATTTGGTATACAATAATTAACCCTTTAGTTTAGCAAAAATAGATGCATTTGCTGGGATGAAGCTTGAAAGCAGCTAAAATCCTTGCGACCCTACTGTAATAAATTAGAGTTTCATATAGAGCAATTTCTTACTATTTGTCCTTACATGAGCAAGTGCCTATAAATAATGATATGGATGCCACCAGTGGGGTTAGAATCTAGCGTGTAACATATGTTCATTAGCATATGTGAGAGTGCATCTCTTCATTAGCACATCCAGCGCTATTTATTACAAACTGCTATCAGCATCCTGGGGGTAGGGCTAGTGGTATGCTCACTTGTTTAAAGGGTCTAAGCAGTTAAAAATCACAATAGGGGCACTTATCATTTTTGGTATTTTTTGGCTGTGTTTTGCACTGTGATGTTAAAAATACAGTAAATCTGTGTACATTGTTAACTTTTAAAGGAGTTTACTAGGACAGTACATTTTAGGATACATACCTCCTAACTTTAATAGTTTTAGAAGCTGGTCACGTGGCACCTTTAGCTAGAAATGATAGTGGTTATGCAGATCGGAGTACACGTGTACCGGTGGAATATGCTAATGAAGGTTCAGGTGGGCTGCAGCGTACCCTGTGACCCGCAGTGAATCACTGGCGGTGCGGTATGAGAATCAATATGAAGGTTTATATAAAAACACAAGTGGGTTGGTGCGCGCTGCCCATATGGATAGAATACAACAGCAAAGTCCAGAATGTATTTTTGATTGTCCAGGTCCAAAAACAACATACACTGGGTGCAGAGATGGGAATCACTTAATAACGGCAAAAGATAGTAGCCACCTGGGTTCAATAGACCTAGGTCTTGTGGTATTATATTATCCACCAGATGTGCCGATGTAAAGGGCAACGCCATCGCGGTTGGCCGAAAGAGAATGCCGATTGGTGCCGAGGTGGAGGAAGTGAGTCCCGCTGCACGTCGGAGTTAAAAAAAAAACTCCAGCGTGCAGCGGGACTCACTTCCTCCACCAGTGAAGCCGGCAGACACGGATGACATCATCACCTTATGTCATTACTTGCCGACTCTGCTACACACAGCAGACGCATATTCACAGTGGTTATGCATCCTGAAGATGCTGACAGAGGTAATGTCCCAGCACATACCTCCAACCGGGCTGGATAGTGGGACAGAGCCAGAAAATTGCCACTGTTCCCCAGGATCCCGGATGGTTGTGAGGCATGGATATATCAATAACAGATTAGTAGGGGTCCAACTCTTGCAACTCCTGCCATTCAGTTGTTTTAAGGGGTCACGGTGCTGGGCTGAGGACTGTTCATTGTATATCACATATAATATCTCAATATAGTGACAATGGCTGTACCTCATATTGCAGCTAAAAGGGGTATTCCTTACTTTCCATTTGTCAGGGGTTTGGCTGCTGGGAAGAAATCATGACACTTGTCTTGGTGTAGTAGCCTTTCATACAGCTAATCTTCAATAACCTAATACTTGATGAAAATGCCATTAATATTAATATTTAAGTTTATAAGTCTTCAGTTTATAAATCAACTTTTGATGTTTCTAAATAAAGTATTTTAGATCCAAAATGTTTTTTTGTACTGCATTTTTACATTTCTGTCTAAAATGAACTTTTTTTTTTTAAACTGAAATTTTTGTCAAGGTGGTGAAGGCGGGTTCTGTCTAGCATTTCTTGACTTTTTTGCGAGTTTTTAAAAAGTTCCAGCTGGTGAATACATCCATTTTTTGGATAAATACAACAAATACATTGAAAATCAGTGCAGCATTATTTGATCAAGAAAATCAGTGCACCACGAGTTGTGGTGCAAATGTGAAAAAGTTGCAATAAAAGTGCAAAAAAGTCTCTGCACAAAAGTCTAACATTTAGAAAAAAGGTAGCGATGAATCCCCCCCCCCCTAGTTCTTGCCTATTTTTTTAACTGCCTGTATGTTGAGTTCTGATGTGATCTTAAAGATGAGATTTTTATCTATAATTTGGCACAGAAAGCTTTTTTTTTTTTGACACTCCCCCTGCAACCACTAAACGTGACTCACCTCATGTAAAAACGGGAGGAGAAGAGTCCATATTTGCCTGACTTTGTTTTTGTTTTTTTTATTTGTAGGTAAAAAGGTGAGATTTCACAAGAGGGAATTCTGCAAAGTACATTTTATATCCTACCTAAGGGGACTAGTAGGGGGTTAAGACTGGTGACATGTTCCCTTTAAGGTAGCAACAAGATTGCCCCCTCCCAATTGTAGTTAATGAAAGCTATAACAATAAGGTTTAGTAGTTGGTATTTGTCATATCATTATACATGTTATACTTTTTAGCTAATCTTTCTTCTTACTTTCGGTCTCCTTTTCCATGTATATCAGGGTCTAACCTTTGATGAAGGAGATATAATAAGGCATGCTTGGTGGCCCCTTAGCTTTTTATACAAGCATACATTTCTATGCACAGAGAATCTCTCCATTTTAAGCGCCCTGTGTCAACATCAGTACTTTTCTGTCCCCCCGGCCTGGAGCTGTCACAGTGCAGGGATGTATAAATCATGTTTAGGATATTCCCCTGACAATGACACTAAAAAAAGCCTTTTTCCTAAAGTAGTGGGTTACCTGTCAGCTGAACCCAGCAGGTAACATGACAAATTACAGCCAATAAAACAACATTTTTCAAACACTGACACCAACCTCTAATTTATCTCTTCAATAAATGGGCTGCGGTGCGACGGGGTAACGGATGTATCTGCAGGCACTTATTAACAAACTGCAAATGAATTTGCATTATTAATTTTTAATGAAATAACTTCTTTTCGGGTTGGCAGTTTCTTTATCAGCGGTCGGGATTCTGCAACATTATTTATTAAAAATATTCAATTTATTTTTAATGCTGTTTTATAATTGTTTGTTGAAATGGCAAATAAAGGGAGGGGGTAAATCATCTTGCAAAGCACAACATTTAAAGGGGCTGTAGCCCTGAATCAGATTTGTAAAACCTGAACCTTTCCTTTTTTTGATTGCTCTTCAGTTATTATATGTTGTTGTACAGTACTTTAATAGTTGTGGGGTGCTGACTGTTAACATTTGTGTAGTCTGGTCTGCACATGGATGGTTTGTATTTCCAACACATAAAAAGACCATTTTCAAAAGTGCAGTGGAGAGGAAGGGAGAGCGCTCCTCACCCCTCCCCTCTCCAGAGAAAGCCGAGCAGCTTCTTCATGTTGCGGTGAGACAACATGTGCTCTCCGCATCGTGATCACGTACCATAGACCTCTTTGGGGGCCATACTTCAATGAAAATAGCATCCAATGCATGTAAATTCACTTTCCACAGCCACAATAAGAAATTGTGCCCATCATGGAAATAAATGACATTTTTTATATTTCAAAATCATCCCCTACAAAGTGACATTGGCAGCAATCATTTTCAGCATATCTACAGCACATCTATGGTAGACGTGTGAGCCTTAGAATACTATTGCCTTATGTCTAGAGGGAAGCTCCCAGGTCAAATATAAACTAAACTAAACAACTAAACAACTTTCTTAGTAGATGAAACGTCTTGCATTACAAGCATTTCTCCTTGAGAACAAGTATGACCCGAAATCTTCTTTATTATGTATAAACAAAGGATGTTCCAAGGCACCTTCTCTAGTGCATTTTCACAGGGAAAGCAGGGAACCTTTAATGGAGGTGCAATAATCCTCCAGTCAACACCCATGGTGAACTGAAACAAATTTGCATATAAATAAAAAATCAAGGATGGCTAAACCAGAGACACTTACTCATAGATCCAGGCACACAGACTGTGGTAATTTTCTTATATGTGTTATCTATGGCCTCCTTCCTTCTAATATCAACTTTTAAAACTATGCTAATAAGCCTGAAGGGCTTTGGAGGGTGTTACCAGAGCCCTTCAATGATGCTTCAAATGCTGTTACACTATCTTCTCCTCCCTCTGCTCTCTCAACAGACTGGTAGGGGGAAGTGCTCCTGCTCAGTGCAACAGCTGCAGCACAGAGGGCCTCTGGTTACACTAGCTCACTAGCATAATTCTAAAAGTTGATTTTAGAATGGAAGTCATGGATAAAAAGTATAAGAAGATTTTCACAGTCAAAGTGCCAGGATCTGTGAGTAAGTGTCCCTGGTTTATCATTCTGGATTTTGATGAAAGATTTTTTAAAGGGGTTGTCCACTTTCAGCAAATAATTGATAAGGTTTGTGTAAGGAAAAGTTATACAATATGTAAGTCCTTGCTGTTTTCTAGATCTCTGCTTGTTGTACTTCTTATAATGTTCAAAATATATGCCAATGCAATCAAGTATGTTAGGTTGCAACACAAATTACTATATGTAATATTATTGTTTGTTAAAATAAATAAAAAAATACTTTAAAAACCCCCCATAAATCTTCTGTTTACTTCCAGGGGATAAATCTGTCCATGGTCATGTGATGGACATGCAGGTCCTCAAACCCTTAGTGTCAGACGGCTCTGATTACTTTCTGTGATACTAACGGCTCGTGCACCTGCGTGTTCATCCCTTGACCATGGACAGATTTCTATCCACAAGGTGTAAACATAGAAGTTTTCTATAGAATGACAGCAAGCAGAGGTCTAGAAAACCATGAGGAATTGATACAGAAAGTATATTGGAAAATTCTATAAGTTTTAATTTCACAAACAATATCAATTATTTGCTGAAAGTGGACAACCCCTTTAAGATTTTTGAAAAGCAGGCCACATTTTCATCAAGAAGTACTAAAGTACCCTCCAGTACCAAATGTTTATTTTATATGTGGCAAGGTTGCAGATTAGAGATGGTTGCTCTAAATATCTCTGAACTTTTAAATTAATTATCAAATGAATAATTATCTGCACAGATTTGGAGGTGTGTTCTTCCACAAGTCCCGTAATCTTGGTTGCAAGGTGGTAGTAACACTACTTTATCTGCCAACAATCTTGATATGTTTACCAGATATGGTGTTAACACAGTGGCATGAAAAGACTAAGAATACAAAGTTTCAGAACATTAGAATATATTACTGCTTTTCCAACTCTTCTTTTACCAACTAAACTTTTACAGGCCAAAACTGAACAATATGGGAAACTGTGGTCAAAGTAGGATTAATACATCATACTAACCCTAATACTACATTTGTAACCCAGAGTAAGTCAATGTTGCATTCATTAGAGGTCCTGGCTTAAGATCTAGCAATATCCCCACTCGGATCATGACTACAGACTCTGGATGTATTGAGCACCCCTGAGGTCACTACATATCAATAAATTTAGAAAGTGTGACTAGATGGGTTGCAAATACTAATAGTTTACTGTCGCTGTTATCAAGTTCACTACACGTAAATTGTTATTGATTATTTACATCTTCCATAAGATAAATCATTGCGACTCATTCCTTCTGATGAAGTGTGTGGTTCTAGTGTAGAAATGGATGTCTTGTTCTTGTAATATATACTAACTGTCTTATTGCCCTTAGGGACCTTTTTCCATAGCCCTTTCCTGATCCGGTACATGCCGTCAGCTTGAAGAAGTAATTGGCTATCCCTATAGAAGAGGAGACGAGGCTTGTGGTCCCAAAGCTTAAGAGGCTGAGTGACATATCATATAATTACCTCACTGGTTACCGTGGGATTCCACTAAAAACTCACATATGAACACAAACAAAATATTCTTCTCTTGTAAAACTAAGATATGATTCCAAGTAGCGCTAAGAATATATTACAGATTTAACCTTTTTTTCTTTTATAAGAGTTTGACTAGCCAGGATAAAATTTAGAAAACAGCTCAGCATGTTATAAACTAACAAAAGTGGTCATACTCTCCACAATATTTTATTCACCCCTCCGCTTCCAATGTTTCTTGGGTCCTCCACTAGTCTCCACTTCCTACTTCTTCATGACTTGTGACCACTGCAGCCAATCCCTAGCAGGTCACCAATGCAGCCACGTATAGGCTTCCACAGTTGTGCATCCACTGGAAACCATGGGGCACATTTACTAAGGGCAGTACGCCAGTTTTTTTGTCATTCTTTCTAGTGCAAACTGCTTGCCTAGGTATTCAAGAAGGGTTTGGGTCACATATGTGTCGAACACGACTGTTTTGTGTCGTGGGTGCACTATTCTTCATGTGACGCAAATCTCTGCATTAAAGAGGGCGTTCTGGTGCTCAGTCGGACCATATGCCAGATTTAACATGCAAACTCCAACAGAATTGTTTTGCATGCCCCATGTTAAAGGTGAACCCAAAAAAAAGTGGTGCAAAAAAAAAATGGGCACCAGATTCATGAAAAACATGTGCCAGAAATCCTGAATCTGCGCCCTCTGCACACTACACATAATGCAGTTTGCACTGTTTTTAGTAATTGTTCCCCAATCTGTTTTTGTTTTCAAATATATTTTAATAAACAAAAGGAAAGAGAAAAGAAGAAAGAAAAATAAACTAAATAAGGAAATGGAAAAAGGAAAGTACAAGAAAGGAGGGAAAAAAGTAAAAGACGTTCTTTAGAATTGGACCCTTTTGCCAAGAGAAGCAGGAAAAACAGGCCATTCTTTACAACAATGATGGCTATAACGAAAATGAGATGGTGTAATTCAACACTTATTTAAAGTGCTTTTAGAAATGATAACTAATCCTTTAATTCATCTGAAGATTTATAAAAGAGAGATATGAATACTGGTGGAAATAAAGGCAATGCTGAGCGGTACATGATGGGCTGAAAAGGTCACACAGCGCATACATCTGGAATAGCACAAAGAGTACATAGATCAGTATCACAGGCTACAAAGATTCTGTATTCAAATGTGATCTCCTATCTAGAAGGAAATAAGTTGAACAAAAAGATCTCCTGGGAGCAGCATAAGATATATGAATATTTGTAAGAACCAGAGCAGTGGGAATCCAACTCCTGAGGGAAGGGATTAAAGTGCTGCACCGGCTGTCATGGGGAAACTTACAAACCGGCCATATAAGAGATATCACACAGCCACTGTCCCAAAGGGCTCCTCCTTTCTAGCTGCACATCACTTAATGATCAAGGAGAAATAAATGTCAAAATAAAATTCAGCTATCTCTTTCACAAATGTGTATTGGGATGATTCTAGGACTATGCTGTACATCAGATGGCAAGCAGGACGCTCTGAGTGGGATAATAAGATTTACAGGATGATTCCAGTGGAGATGTAAAAATAGATCCTATTACTGCAAAAATGGACCAAGTCATTTCTATTGTGTTCTTAGTAGTTTTACAACTTCAGACAGAACCATATTTACCATATGTTACCCTGAATTTGGAAATGTAATAATCCTGAACAGGTACATTATAGTGTAGTGATCTGTTTTACAATGATTCTCTTATCATTATGTAATGGAACCACAAAGCACTTTTTACAGTTGGTCTTAGATTTACTTTCTGAATCACAATAATATCTTTCTTTTAAAGCCTTTCGCCTAAGTACTGATTAGTTTCAGGAAGTAAGAGTTCTCCTAACGGAGAGTTATGCCAATTATGGCCGCCTTATAGACGTGTTAAGACATTAATGCTCCACTAGGGGATTCTGGGAAATATGCAAATATGTTTTCCAGGGTGTGAAAAGAAAAACCACGCCTCCTTTTGCTACCTTGAAAGGCACCCCCCTAAACACCAAGTATGACCTACAAGAAGTCTAATGACATGATGTGGGATTAACCTAAATGGGTAATCTATTCCAGAAGGAACAGACTCCCAACTGTAGACCTCGCTGTTTTGACCTGTTGGGTCTCTTCAGTACAGTGTAGGGAACTGGTTTGGCTGTGTGAGAGGCTATTGACTAAGGTCAGGAATTAAGAGTTCTCCTTATGGAGAGTTTGCCAACTTATGCCATCTTAAAGGCACGTGGAGACTTATAGACGTTGAATCTCCACTAGGGGATTCTGGGAAATATGCAAATATGTTTTCCAGGGTGAGAAAAGGAAAACAATGTGTCTTTTCTTTTACCTTGAAGCCCACTTAACACCAAGTATGACTTACAAGAGGCCTAATGACATGATGTCAAACCGCTCAATAGTTTATTAGTCAGTATTAACCCCTTAGCGCTCTGCGCCGTAGCTGTACTGCGCTGAGTCCCGCGAATAGCGCTCAGCGCAGTACAGCTACTGCGCAGAGACGATGCCGGTTCAGCGCTGTATAGCAGCCGAACCGGCATCGTTAGCCGCGGGATTTCAACGGTAATCTACCGTTGACATCCCCGGCTAACACCCGCGGTCGGAGTGGGCTCCGATCGCGGGTGTTTAACCCGTTAAATGCCGCGGTCAACGCGACCGCGGCATTTAACCTGCCTTCTGGGGGTCTTTACCCCACGATCGGCCCCCCCGCACCGTTTTCGGGGGGGCCGATCGCTGTTTTGGCACCTCTGGGGTCCGATCGGGACCCCAGAGAAGCCTGGAGGGTTTACCTTTAAGATGGCGTCTGTGACGTCATCTTAAAGGCAAAGTGTCAGCCTATGCATCTGCATAGGCTGGCACTGATAATACCCTGCAATACATTAGTATTGCAGAGTATTATCAAGAACAAGCAATCAGATGATTGCTTGTTCATATCCCATGGTGGATCATGTAAAAAAATGTAAAAAAAAATGTTTTTCAATAAAAAATTACTTTATAAATCACTAAAAATGCCCCTAAGCCCCAAAACATATAAAGAGACATATAACACTCAAAAAAGTCTAAATCATAACACAAACCCCACATATATAGTATCACCGCGTCCGTAACAATCCATAGAATAAAACTAAATAACTATTGAACCCATATGATGAACGCCGTAAAAAAAAAAAGTTAAAAAAACGCCAAAAATTATGATTTTTACCTATTATATCCCACTAAAAATGCAATAAAAAGTGATCAACAAAACATATGTACTCCAGAATGATATTGTTGCAAAGAACAACATGTCCCGCAAAAAACAAGCCATCAACCAGCTCTGTAGCCAAAAACGTAACAATGTTATGCCACTTGGAAGACGGCGATGCAAAAATGATAGATTTTTCCCCACATTAGGGTTTTATTTGGCAAATTTAGTAAAACATAAGAAAAAATATTCATGTCTGGTATCCCCGTAATCGTATCGACCCATAGAATAAAGATAACAGGATTATTAGGCTATACGGTGAACACGAAAAAAAAAAAAAGTAAAAAATCCAGTACAGAATTGATGCTTTTCTACTCGTGACCTCAAAAAAAGTTCCAAAATTTTCAACAATAGGTGATACCAACCCCAAAATGGTAACACTGGAAAAAGCATCTCGTCCCGCAAAAAAAATGCCGTCACATGACCCAATAACGAAAAAGCAAAAATTTTATAGCCTTCGAAATGGGGCAACGAGAAAACTAAAATCCTGGCAGCTGCAGGGTGCTCCTTCCCTTCTGCGCCTTGCTGTGCCCCCATAACACAAGTAATGTCCACATGTGGGGGGTCGCTGCACTCAGGAGAAATTGTAGAACAGATTTTATGGTGAGTTTTCTCTTTTTATCTTTTGGAAATGTGTAAATTTTAGGGCTAGATGAACGTATAACCGACAAAATTTGACCATTCTAAATTTCACCGCCATTTTGATTCAATTACTATGAAGATCTCAAGGGGTTAACAATCTTTGTAAATGCTGTTTCTGATAGCTTGAGGGGTGCAGATTTGAAAATGGGTTGGTTATATAGGGGGGTTTGTTGCTAAATATGTAAAATTTGATTTCAAACAGTATTTATCCCCAAAATAGTCAATTCCGAAAATACGGAAAATCGCTATTCGATTTGTAGGCCGCGTGACGTCAAAATAAATTATCCAAACATTTCAAAAATTATGAAAATGTAAAGTAGACAAATGGGAAATGTTATTCTGCAAGTTATTTAGGTGGTAAATTTATCTGCCTGAAAACGCGGTGATTTTGAATTTCGAAAATGGCAAATTTTTCTAAAAATTCATCATTTTTTTCTTTTTTTTGTAAATAAACGCAAAACTTATCAGCCAAAATTTACCACTAAAATGAAGTACAACATGTGGGGAAAAAACAATCTCAGAATCGCTTTGATAAGTAACAGTGTTCAAAAGTTATAACCATATAAAGAGACGCAGGTCAAATTTCAAAAAAAAGTTGCGAGCCTTAACCTGCAAACAGGCTGTGTCCTTACGGGGTTAAGGGCCTTGTGGTGCAAAAAGAGTACAGGCTTTACACTTATATATCTTTTAATAAGATCAGTTCAGCCCTGAGGAGCGGCACAGAAAACAGAACACTGTTCAGAACAGAACAGAACACTTACCAGAACACTGGGGCAGATTTACTTATACTGTCTAAAAGTAAGACTAGACAATCTTATTCTGTACATTGTCTGATGGGGAATGATAAATCTGGATAGTGTAACTTTACATTGTTGGCTTTGTTTACACCAACATTTAACACTTCCAGGGGAATATTAGACTTTAACATTCTTAAAAGCATTTAATGTACATGAGCCTGAGGAGAGCGTAAATGATCTCAGCTAGACACACAGCAGAGTTGGCGATAGTTTGGCTCAGGGTTTAGTTAACATATACATGCCAACCGTTTTAGTTTTAGCCTGGCATGGTATAAAAAACAATAAGCAAATTACTGTCTGGATGGATCCTTTTTTAAAGGAATTTATTATGGTATATAAGTTATTGCACCAGACAGGAGCCTTGTCTAGAAGTCATACCGTGGATGAAATGGTTATGTGAACACAGCCTCAGCCGGGTGGGCATGGGATACAGCAATGGGAAGACTTTGTGGGCCGGTTGGAGTAGCCACAGGAATTTGCCAGGTTTTCCCAAAAGAAAGAAAGTATTGTAATGTTATTGGAGTATTTGATTTTGGAAGTGATATGTGTGTAGTGTTAGCTACATGTAATGCTATAGATATATCCTAATCCATTATCATTGCTTTCTAGAGGTTTATTTCCTCTCCCCAGCTTTGGCCAGCTTTGGTGTGGTAGTATATTTGTAAAATTAAAAATTTGGTTATTTTAATGTTATGCAGTGTAGATACATCCAAAGCTCTCGATCCTTAAAAACTTGATGATTTCATCATCTGGTGCCTGTAAAGTGATATCAACCAATCTAAACAAAATTGCTTTATTGTTACAGAAGACATTGCAGGTGAGTTGATCTTCTCCCTGGCTCGCTTGCTCCCTCCGAGTACTGGAATATTCTAATTATATCCCAAATGCAGCTTCTTTGTTCTGTACAAGGTGTCTGCTTACTGCATCTCCTTGTCTGGAGAGAACAGACTCGTACAGACAGGACGATGTGACCTCGCAAGGTTGGACTAAGACACAGATCTGTTACAGCATGTAAAACTGATTTCACCTTTAATTCTTTCCCCTAGGAGATGCAGAATTACTGCTCAAAAGATATCTATAATATGATCAAATGGTTACATTTTATTCCTATCTTTAGGTTAGTTCTCCGAGTTCACTGTTTAGTAAGTTAGTTCATTCATCAGTGTAGTCAGAGATGAAAATCTTTGGCTCTGTGTTCAATACTCTGATGGTAACATACAGTAAATCATATTTTTAAAATATCTGCTTTTTGGTGAAAAATGCCTCTCAAATCAATACATATGCTTCATAGAGTCCCATCCATCTTTTTATGAATGTGCAAACCAACCTACAAGTGCATCAGAGTTGGGCTTCATATGACAATTATAACTGCAGACAACTGTGATTCAGACTGTGACTGGAAATATCAATCACAGAGCCAGCATTAGTCATTGGTTCCAGAGACATACTAGAGTTCCCCCAGCTGTCTGTAGGCAAATCAAGCATGTAGGGGCAAATTTATCAAGCTGTCTGAAAGGCAGAATATTTCTAGTAGCCCATGGCAACCAATCACAGCTCAGCTTTCATTTTACCAGTGCTCATGAACATTTTAAAGGGGAGCTGTGATTGGCTGCCATGGGCTACTAGAAATATTCTGCCTTTCAGACAGCTTGATAAATCTGCCCAACTGAATCCGCACCCTGGTGCACTTGCAAGTTGATTTGCATATTCATAACTATATGATTATCTCACACTTAATTGGTTAGTGGGATGTTTCTGCTTCTATTAACCCCTTCCCGACTTGCACCGTACTAGTAGGGGGCCATGGGCAAATGCCCACTTTGCCGCCCCATAATACCGGCCCTGCAGAGGGAGCAGAGTGAGGGAGAGACAGTGTATCAGCTTGTGAAGACAGACAGGGCATAGAGGGGCTCAGGTAGAGCCCTTTTGACTCATTAGCATAATTAATTTTAGAAGGAAGGAGGCCATGGATAATAAATATAAGATGCCAGGATCTATGAGTACGTGTCTGTGGTTTATCATGATGGATTTTGATGGTAGATTTCCTTTAAAGAGATTGTCTCAGCAGTGGCTGCTACAAAGGAAATACTGTAAAAAATAATACTGCATTAAGGTGAATGGACGCCTATGAAATACAAGAATGGCTGATTTATGGAGTTCCCCGCATATAATTCTTGCTTGAATGTGATCATATTGTACCATTTTCTATTATTATTGGTCCACTTATTCCCTTATTGGTTTACTTCTAGGATGTGTAGAATTGAGGAAAAAGCAACAGCATTCTGTAGAAATCCAGTGAATCAAGTCTTCTCTTTAATTAGAAATACGTTTCAACACTCAGTTGAGTAGAATGTGTACAGGTAGTGATGATGACTGTAAATAGTAAAAAAGTTAGTATGCAGCTCACCCACTCGTCACGCTTCTTAGGAACGGTTCACATCGGGAAGTTGTATTCAACCACGTATGGCTAGCACGTGTGGGAGTGCATCGCGTTCAGCCGCTTGGACTGCGAACGAAATTCTTGAGTTTCAAAAAGATGGGAAGACGCGGCACATCCTCATAAAATGTTGAAGCATTATTGGGGATTCCTTAAAACATCACAGGTAGTAGTGAAATCGCCTACGCGTTTCGAGCACGTCCGTGCTCTTAGTCATGGCATATACTTCATTACAGCAGTAAAATATTTAAAACCATAAACCACCAATCACTGTGAAGGGGGTGTGTACACATACGTAGGAGGTGACGTCACCGGAGGTGTGAACTTCCTGCGGTGGTGCCGCACGTGTGAGCTTCCTAGATGTCAGCATAACAAAAATAAGAAGAAATGAAAACTCACGTGACGAGTGACATCACCGGAGGTGTGGACCTCCTGCTGCGGCGTCACACGTATGTGATATCCCTAAATAACAAAAAAATAACAAAATAGCAACATTTGTAAATGTACACGTAAATCGAAACCTGATGATGATGTGATGATGACTGATGATGACTGACTGTCCTTGGTGTAACAAGTTCCGTTTGCAGCCACCAAACCCCATCTACTGTACATCATGGGGGTGGTTTATTGGCCCTAAACCTGATATAAGGATCCCTTTAAATCAATCTACTTGGGTTTTTTGACATTTTTCTAATTATTATGGTTGTTATACTATTTAGATTTTTTTAACAGCCCATTAGGTTACATAAATACAGATGTGTTTTTGTGGAATGCATAAATGTAACATTAGAACTGTTTTCGAAGTTAGGCAATCTACAATATAATTCCTAATGTGCATTGATCTGTTTTCAATGCCATTATCAGCTATCTGTTTCTTCACCACTCAGGGAATTTTCACATACACATTTTGAGTTTTTGACAAATGCAGTAGTAGAAAAACACAGTGACCACGTCAGCTCTCTTAATCTATGCGGAAATATCCTCTTATGTAAAGGTTATTACATTTTTTGTTGTCAGTCACATAACATGCCCTACAGGAGAGGTCCTGTCCCAATGGGCATGACTGTCAAAAAGCTGCAATGTCTCTGTTACGAAGGAAACCCTAGGAGATGGTGAAGAACCTCACCTAGTGACCAATTAGAAGAAGATCCATGTCACCTCTACCTACCATGAGCACAACTGGGCATTGTTATTCTGTAAAAGTGTGAGAGTAACAAAGATATTAAGGCCAGAGCAAGTTGGCTGTCATGCAGTCAGTGACTTCAAAGAACATATTTTTTGCAAGAAAGGCTGCAGACAGGACAGTGAAAAATCAAACCATTCGAGACAGACTGGAGCAAGAACAGCAGAGCAAGTAGTGGAGGAAATGCGAAAATAAGTAGTGAAATAACGAATAAGTTAGTTAAAACAACTGATAAAGTCTTTTAATAACTAATGATCACTAATAAACTCATATTACTTTCCACTTGTATGGATGCTAATAATTAACATCAGCGATAAGATATATTGCTGCCTTCCTTACAAAAATCTACATTGTTCCAACTCTGACTCCCTTTATTAAGATCCAATGGTAGGTTCCCCTTCCTTTCTCAGCCCTAAACTGTGTCTGTCTAATCCTTGTATATTGCCAAACTCAATAAAATCTTTATCTTTGATACATGCACATATTGTCAGTGGTTACTGGAGGTGTACTAGCCTGTCCAGGGTGGGGCAGCAAAGGCTACTACACGCCACAGTAGCCTCTGTCTCCTTTGCCAGTCCTAATCACGCACCTGATCTTGCTTGTGGCTTGAGCAAAAACTATAGTCACTGTAGTAGGTTTCAGTATGGAGATATTGCAGGAGCTGCTCCAAAATTACATTTTGATAGTAAAAATCCATTATAAAAATCACCAGATTTTTCTTACAAAAATTCCAATAACAATGGCAGAAGTCACAGCAACTTAGTTCATTTTTGCAACACGTTTCAAACAAAAGTTCTTCTTCAAGCGTAATTTTTTTTCATGCAGCCAGATGTTACTTTTAAGTTCATTGAGAACTATAAAATACAGCCAAAAATAGTTTATAACTTCACTTAGCATATCAGCATCTTTTGCCGAAGGCTTTAACCACCAGATGTAGTATGTATTGTAGGTATCTTTCCCATATAATTCTACATTTGGGGTGAATCCCTATACAGACGGTTCAGGGCTATGTATAAGATAAGTTCTGTAGGTTTGTTTTTAAGTTGAATTTGTATGTAAGTTGGAACTGTATATTTTATAATATAAAATATAATAATATTTTCGGTCTCTATGACAATTGGATTTTAAAAATGTTGGATTGTCATAAGAACCAGGATTAACAATAAAGCTTAATAGCAGAAACCTTTTATAACTGTTACAACTGATCATTGTAGCCTTGGTCTAAAGTACAGTAAATGACCAATTACCACAGGTCCCTTTGTAACTAGGGTTCGTCTGCAAGTCAGGTCTTCTTAAGTAGGGGACCGCCTGTATATTGTTTATTGATCTCTTGATAATCTACAGGGCAAGTGTAAAGAACATTTCAGTGTTTATAGCAGTTTGTACTCTTTGCATGTCATGGCAGTCTGTGCTCCGTGTACTCTAAGGTAGCCAGTATTCTATGTATGGTAGCTTGTATTTTGTACAATCTGTGCTAGGCTGTATTCATTGGGGGAAATTTATGTCTTTGGAGTATTATCATAGTATCATAGTATATAAGGCTGGAAGGAGACTCAAGTCCATCAAGTCCAACCTTCAAGAATTAAATAAATGTTTTATCTCCATAACCCGTGATATTTTTTCTCTCCAGAAAGTCATCCAGGCCTCTCTTGAACATGTACATAGAGTCGGCCATAACAACCTCCTGCGGCAGAGAGTTCCATAGTCTCACTGCTCTTACAGTAAAGAACCTTTGTCTATGGTGATGGTAGAATCGCCTCTCCTCTAGGCGTAGAGGATGCCCCCTTGTCCTGGTCACAGGCCGAGGTATAAAAAGATCTTTGGAGAGATCCTTGTACTGTCCGTTCAGGTATTTGTACATTGTAATGAGGTCTCCCCTCAGTCGTCTTTTTTCTAAACTGAATAATCCCAAATTTTGTAATCTGTCATTGTATTCTAGTCCCCCCATTCCCCTAATAATCCTGGTTGCTCTCCTCTGCACCCGTTCCAGCTCCTACTACTATATCCTTTTTATACACTGGTGCCCAAAACTGTACACAATATTCCATGTGTGGTCTGACCAGGGATTTGTATAAGGGCAGAACTATGTCTTTATCATGAGAATCTATTCCTCTCTTGATACATCCCATTATTTTATTTGCTTTAGCAGCAGCCGCCTGGCTCTGGTCACTAAAATTTAGTTTACCATCCACCAATACGCCCAAGTCCTTTTCAGCTTCAGTTTTACTAAGTAATTGACCGTTTAGAACATAATTATACTTTTTGTTTCCATGGCCCAAGTGCATAACTTTACATTTATCTACATTAAACCTCATCAACCATTTCTCTGCCCATCCCTCAAGCTTCCACAAATCCGTCTGTAATGCTAAACTATCGACCTCAGTATTTATTACTTTACACAGCTTAGTATCATCTGCAAATATTGAAACTTGACTGTGTAAACCCACTACAAGGTCATTAATAAAAATATTAAAAAGAAGTGGCCCCAATACTGACCCCTGTGGCACTCCACTGGTAACATCAACCCAATCTGAGAATGTGCCATTAATGACTACTCTCTGTTTTCTATCACTAAGCCAATTACTTACCCAGATACACAGATTTTCTCCTATTCCCAGCAGTCTCATTTTATATACCAACCTTTTATGTGGCACGGTGTCAAATGCCTTTGAAAAGTCCAGATATACAACATCCACAGCATCCCCCAGATCCAGTCTTGAACTTACCTCCTCGTAGAAACCAATCAGATTAGTCTGACAGGACCGATCTCTCATAAACCCATGCTGACGCTGGGTTATAAGGTTGTGCACAGTGAGATACTCCAGGATAGCATCTCTAATAAACCCCTCAAATATTTTCCCCACCACAGACTTACGGGTCTGCAGTTTCCAGGATCGCTATTTGATCCTTTTTCGTATATTGGTACCACATTTGCTATGCGCCATTCCTGTGGAACATAACCAGTCCTCAGTGAATCTTCAAATATTAAAAATAACGGTCTGTCTATCACTGTACATAATTCATGCAGAACCCGGGGGTGTATGCCATCTGGCCCAGGTGATTTATCTATCTTAGTGGTTGCGAGGCGGCGCCGTACCTCTTCCTGGGTTAAACTGTTGACATTATAAAAAGAATTTACATTATTCCTCATTGTGTCTTCCACCAGGGGATTTTCCTGGGTAAAGACAGTTGAGAAGGCGACATTCAGTAGATTGGCCCTTTCCTCATCTCCTTCCACCATGACCCCCATGTTATTTCTAAGGGGACCCACACTCTCTGTTTTTAATTTCTTATCATTTATATACTTGAAAAATAATTTGGGATTATTTTTGCTCTCCCTGGCAATATTTCTCTCAGTCTCTATTTTTGCGGCCTTTATCTGCTTTTTACAGGATTTATTTTTCTCTCCATAATCCTGTAATGCCTCATCGCTACCTTCACGTTTTAGCACCTTAAACGCTTTATCTTTCTCGCTTATTGCTTTCCTTACAAGACTAGTTAGCCACATAGGCTTTTTCTTGTTCCTTTTATGCTTTTTCCCATAAGGTATGTGTTTCTCACAGGACTTTTTCAGAATATATGAGAAAAAGTCCCATTTTTGGGGGGGGCTTTTGTCTTTGAGAGCATTATCCCAGTCTATGCCTTTAAGGTCTTCCCTTAGTTGATGAAAATTTGCCCTCCTGAAGTTTAGAGTGTTGGTTGCCCCTTCACTAACGTGCTTAGTAAAGCGTAATACAAAATCAATGATATTATGATCACTATTCCCCAGGTTCCCCCCAACCTGTAGTTTTGATACCCTAGTTTTGATACCCTATTGCTGCCTGCCAGATTTATTAAAGGAAATATACCACCAGGATTATAGACCAAGCACACTTACATGATAGTGTGTGTCCCATCTGGCATGGCAGCATTTGCTCTTCTTTTAGCTACTTATGCCCTACTTATTCCTGGTTTTTACAATAAAAGGATTTAAAAATTATGCAAATTGATTGATTGACAGAGTGGCCCCATCCGTGGAACAGTAGAGCTAGCGAGTTGGGCAGCCAGGAGACATGACTGGTTCATAAAGCTATAGGCACCATGGGTAGTGTACAGGAAAAGAGTGTGACTCAGATGCTAGAACACATTTAGAACCCCCCCCCCTCGTACATATAACCCCCCACTTCTACACCCTTTAAGTCAATAGCTGAGCGTACAATACCTATAAAAATAAAGTCACTATAGTTTATCTGGATTATATCTATCCATTGATAAAGGACACTGATAGAATTTCTTAGATACGTAAAACTGTTGTTTACCAATGGCTGCATGTATAATGGTTTGATGGTTATTTGTTATTTTAGGCTCATGGTTTGGCCAGTTCATATATAATTTCGATGTACCATAGTGTATGATTCATAGCATGCTCTTACTAGTATTTGCCATACGGATATGTTAACCTGTAATGTAACTAGTATGATATATATGCATTTTCATGTTATATGGGATTCTTCTCCGCTAACTGTTATTTGTTATGCTTGTATACTGGAAACAATAAAAACATTTATTATATTAAAAAAATATATGCAAATGAACCTTAGCGGCTCTCTGCCTTTTTTCTTAAAAACAAGGGCACAAGAAGCTAAAAGAAGAACATATCCTACCCGAGGGGGCAGTATGTAAGTATGTATGCATTTCCTACCCTCGGGATTATACTCCAGTCAATAACTTTACCCAGTTTTTTTGTGGTAAAATTAGGAGCCTCAGTTTATACGGCAATATTTACACTATGAGGGGAAGTTCAGCAGCAGAGCACAGAGGCCGGGCAGCCAGGGGCAGCATCCACATCAATGTCTGGGAGATCTGGTCTGGACGGTAGTCAGGGTGGAGGGTTTCATGCAGTTAGGGAATGTGATTGGCTTTCATAAATAGATGGGTTATAAGAGCAGGTAGGAAGTTCATCATTAAATTACTTTTATGAACAGTACAAGATTTAGGATATAGAGGATATATGGAGTAGTACTTAAGTCCTACCATCCAGGAACATGTTGGTTTGGATGCTGGGGGGCCCTAGTCTTGTGAACAGCCTGGGGCCCATGGGACACTTAATCCACCACTGCCCATGTCCAGACACTACAGCTGCATATTTGCAGTATGGGGATTGGGACAAGGAGGTGGGATAAGTTTACCGACAAAAAGCACCTCCACCTATTACATGTAAGCCCCGCCCCTCTGCCCCAAATAGACAGTATCCTCCAGCAGCTTCTGGTGGGGCAAGATATGAGGGGAGCTCGTAGAATTTTAGGCATGATCCAGCTCACTTGTTCATGCAAGGTCATTTGACTCTCTGTGTCCGCGGTACAAATTTAAAATTTCTGAATGCAGGAAAATAGATGAGTACGACCTCAAGAAGTGCAATAAAATGCTTTATTTCATGTTCATATTAAAATAACATATGACCAACAGTAGAAGGATAAGAAGCATACATCTGATGTATTTTGAGTGACTACAGACTCTTAATCATAGATAAAGGGAGCTGTTGCTGTTGAGGGCGGGGGGGGGGGGGTATGAGGGGAGCTGCTGCTGGGGGGGCTGTGTATACTGGGTGGGAACCTTTGATACTACTAGGGAGGCTGTGTATACTGGGGGAGGCTGTGTATACTGGGGGGAAGGCTGTATATACTGGGGGGAAGGCTGTATATGATACTACTGGAGAGACTGTGTATACTGGGGTAGGCTGTGCATGCTGGAGGAGGGCTGTGTATCCTGTCTCCAATAATCTCTAAAGCACTATGGAATATGATGGTGCTCCAGAAATAAACAAGGGCATAAATTGAGGGGATGCAGAGGTTGCGGTCACACCAGGGCCCAAGAGGCTTAGGTGGCCCTTATGGTGTCACTTTCCCTTATTAGAAGACTATTACTATAAACCATACATTATAGTTGGGGGCCTGGCACAAATTTTGCACTGGGACCCATCAGCTTCTAGTTACGCCACTCGAAATAAAGATATATTATTATGATTATTTTAGATCCAATTCTGTTTTACAAAAATGTCTTGCACATTAGTAGAATATACAAGAAGATAGTTATGTACTGCTTCAAGTATATCTTCTTTATATATTTTCTCATTATATCACTGTTGTTACTCACTAATAACATATATGTGTTGCTTATTGCAGATCAAACTTTTAGGTTAATATAGTAACCTTGAAGTTTAATGGAGTTGCAACCAGTAAGATTCAAGGCCATTTAAGGTTTGTCTGATATTAATACTTTCTAGAAATGGATGCAATGTCTAGTAACCAAATATTTTTCTGTGGGTGGAGTTGATAGATGCTGATATTATTGCTATATTCTTCACACTTGTCTGCTGTATTCCAACAACTTTGATCTAACTGCATTCAAGACTGTTGTACATCCCTATCTTTTTGTCGCTGTATCCTAAGATGAAATGCTACACTTCAGGTTCACATTTTATAAGCCAAGACAAGAGCTCCTCCTTATGGCCAGCTCAGCAAAGTGAAGATTGTGGAATACTCAGGCAAAGTTACGATTATTCTTTGCTGATATTATTTTTATATAAGAAATGTGAGAACCAGCAAAGATTATTCTAACATGCCTCGACTGGACAGATCTAGCCCCCTGTCACAAACTGTTCACCACTATATATTGGATTCGTTAAAGGTACATTAAAGCTGTGTATACACTAAGCTGTGATATAGCATAGACCTGCACATTTGGCACGGCACAAGAGAAATGTCCCTCCCCCCCCCCATTTAAAGGGGATAATGCACATTGTCCCTGCAGCAGCATTTCATAGTGAATCAGTAGGTGAGCAGATTGTATATGGTCTCCTCTATGCAGTGATGCAGTCATAGAGCAGGAGAAGTTGAACAGATTGCATATAGTGTCCTATGTGCAAGCAGTATGTTATAAAATAGGAGGAGCTGTGCACATTATATAGTGTCCTATTTTCAGGAAGCAAGGTATGGAGTAGGAGTGGCTGAGAAGATTGAATATAAGGTGAATTTGTGCCTTTTTTTTTTGCAGAGACAACTGAAGACAACTTTCCTTCAAAGTCCGCCGTGGTTGGATTTTCTGCAGTGTTAACTGAGTTAACACCCTATTATCACCAGATTTTTTCTTTAAAGTTACACAAAAATAGCCTGGAATAGATGTGACTTTTGTGTGACTTTTTAACATAATGTCACAATTTAACTAAAGTAGCTTAATTTCTCAAATGCCAGATGTATCAAACACTAATACACATCTAATCAGCAGGAAAAAAAAAAGACGGACCATCCAAGTCTACTGATACATGTGCCTCAGTGTCCATACCTTCCAAGTTTTGCAACAGAGCAACACCCATTATAATGCTACTAACCCTACCCCTACTGTGCCATCATAGTATAGTACTCTCCTAATAGTCCCCACACTGAATAATGCCCACCTTAGTGGTCCCTACTCAGTGGCCCACTGTGTTTAATGCTCTAATTCCTATGTCCTCCATTAAAGAATGCCTTCTGTCATGCAGCCTCCCCCTAAATGCCTTCTGTCATGTAGACCCCATATTACCCTCTAATGTGGCTCACCAAGTACTTATGTCCAGTTCCTGTAGCCCCCCTAGCTTATTATACCCTCTTCTTTTTAACTCCCACTTATAAACCCCCTTTTGATGTCCATTAATATGAAACCAAAAGCATGTTTCTAGGCACCACAGAACCAAAGATAAGGGCGTCTGAGGTGACACTCCCCATTCAGCCACTAAACTTGATTAAACTTGCAGTTTTCTGCTCATTTTCACAATTTTCACTCCTATATAGGAGATTTTTCATTTTACATAAATGTTTTATTTTCTAATATCTAATGGCTGCTGGTTGCTTTTCACAGGGTTTAAAAACAAATTTACAAACTCCACCAAAACCTACATAAATATTAATGAAATCCAAATTTGACTGCAATTAACACTAAAACTCGTCTTTTACCAACTTCATTCTGAGGAATCCGGAAATCTAGGAAATAGGAATTTAGCTTTGCTTGACCACTGCTATGTGAAATGTCCCATAGTTGTGGTCTGATAATCTTGCTGGATTGGACCCAGTATGACCGATCAACCTAATGGAATCTGTAATTCAGAAGACCAGCATTCTACCTATTAAGGCTGCACGGTGTGTAACAATAGAACCCCCTAGTGGCATTGTATTAATTATGTATTCTAATTATATTAATGTTATTAACCATCTGGTGAAAATGTAGGCTGTCCTATTGGTTGTCCTCCTGGAACTTTCCAGAGGCTGAAACCTAAAGTCAATAAGTATAGGCCGACCAATCCACTGCCTTGTGTGTCCCTCCAGGAAGGAATGTTTACAACCTGCTACCTGCTGCTTTGGACTATGGGTCATTAAAGAGACTAAGTTATTGTTCAAGATTTCTGTCTCCAAGTGTGATCCCTGGCCTACCCCCAACACCACGTTCCTCCCCTTCACCAGCTGCCTAGGGATCTGTTACCGAACATACACCAAAAGTGCCCCAGGGGGATCCCTTCGCTATACTACAGCCTCCCCTTCTTGAATCTCCCTGATGGCCCTGATAGGCGTGGGCAAGGCCTGTTCTCATGGACCAAGCCACCATGACATATTTCTGGCACTAGGCTGCTCTACAAGCGTGGTAGTCCGGTCCCTGTGATTCCAGCTCCTCCCCACTGCAGACAGACTCCTGGTGAGGTAACATTGCAGATTTAGGTATCATATGTTTTATATTGGAGTGCTGCTTTTTTGTTTGGTTTATCTATCTATGTGAAGCAGACGTGTGGAATTTTCTTCATGGGGTCTTCTAAGGAGAGAATAAAGTGTGCTGGGTAGTCCACAAAAATTACAGAATGTTCTATGTAAAGAAGGTGTGTCATGAAGATGTGGAGGTTCTTATGATGCCAACATTTGTGTGCCCACAGGGCTGTTTAAAAGAATCCTGCCGCTATGCCAGCAGTACTGGAAGGTTGAGGCATGAAAATAAAAACTCTGGATGGAACAAAGTGTCATTACAATAAATCAATTTAAGGATAACACATAATGCATTGATAAAATGTCTATGGGAAATGCCATTTTTTCCAGTGGTTTCTTTGATACTTGGATACAATACATACCTTAGCCAATTCATAGTGAATGGAATAATTTATGGCAATACAGTTCCTATATGTGGCTATATAAGTATCTGTTGCTGATAACCTACTGCATATGACACTAACAACTTGCCATAAGTCTAGCGGCACATGACTGTGTCCCCTGATCTTTCTGTGCACAGGACGACATCTGCTTTCTATTTATTAGGTATTGTTCTTGGCTGTCAGAATTTTACTGTTCCTTTCAGATCTCTCAGCAAATATTTGGACAATGGGACTGCTTTAAAGAAGTTGGGGGTGTGGGAGTTTTGAATCACAGCAGGAATCATGATATGAAAGCGCTGCATTCAGATAATTATTCAGGCCCATTCAGAAACTGTACATCAAACTAAAGGAGAATTCAGTTACTACAGTGAAAGCAATGATAGAGATCCAGTATGACCATAGTAAGGGGCCACTGTGCAGCTTCCGAGCCTGGTGTGTCAGGGCAAAATAATCTACTCCAGATTGTACCCTGGATAAAAATAGACTAGATCACACTATACCGCCCAGGCCACAATATACCCCTCTAACATGGAGCCTAGGTATAGTCTGGCCCAGGCCATGGTACACCCCAGGGGATTAAAGTTACTTAAACTAAAGAAAAATACAGGCGGTCCCCTACTTAAGAACAACTGACTTTACAGACGGCCCCTAGTTGCAAACAGACCTGTGGTAATTGGTAATTTAGTGTAGTGTCAGGCTACAATGATCAGCTATAACAGTTATCACAGGTGTCTGTAATGAAGTTTTATTGTTAATCCTGGTTCTTATGACAATCCAACATTTTTAAAATCTGACCAAAAAAATTTGGCTGGGGTTACAATGATAAAATATACAGTTCCGACTTACATACAAATTCAACTTAAGAACAAAACTACAGAACCTATCTTGTACGTAACCCGGGGACAGCCTGTATATATTTTTTTGGTAATACAAAGTACCGTATATGATTGTTTTCAAATTAACTCAAAATGATCATTATATATCAATTCCCTAGTGTGTAATGGTTGTTTTGATATATATGTATAGTCTCAGAGAAACAGGGCGACTATGGCTACTGTTTTATTTTATTTGGAAACATTATTGTTTATTTTATAAATATTTATTAACCCCTTAAGGACGTAGCCAGTTTATAGCTTAAGGCTCAGCCCCATTTTTTGGATTCTGACTTGCGTCGCTTTATATGGTTATAACTTTTGAACACTGTTACTTATCAAAGCGATTATGAGACTGTTTTCCCTCCCATGTTGTACTTCAATTTAGTTGTAAATTTGGGCTAATAGGTTTTGTGTTTATTTATTTAAAAAAAAAGAAAAAATTATGAATGTTTTGAAAAATTTGCCATTTTCGAAATTCAAAATGATCGCACTTTCAGGCAGATAGATTTACCACCTAAATAAGTTGCTGAATAACATTTCCCATTTGTCTACTTTACGTTTTCAGAATTTTTGAAATGTCTGGATAATTTATTTTGAGGTCACGCGGCTTACAAATAGATTATCGGTTTTTCGTATTTTCAGAATTGACTATTTTGGGGGTAATTACTGTTTTGAATTAAATTTTAAATATTTAACAAAATTTAACCCCTATATCAAATCTGCACCCCTCAAACTATCAGAAAAAGCTTTTAGGAAGATTATTAACCTCTTCATAGTAATTAAATCAAAATGGAGGTGAAATTTAGAATGGTAACATTATGTCGGTTATACGTTCATTTAACCCTAAAATTTACACATTTCTAAAAAATAAAAAGAGAAAACCCAGCTACTTCAGCACTATGTGGTGAAGGAAGGAGAAGGCAGAAGCAGTAATAAACCGCTTCTGCCTTCTCCCTAGGGTCTCCTGCTGTGCCTGAATGGTCATCTTTACTGCTAAACTCCTGCTCTATAATGTGCTGCTCATAGATCATACTGCATATTCAAAGTAACAAGCTCCCTAACTAGATTGGTTTCAATTTAAAGATTTTCCTATGATAAACTAGGGATCACCAATGAGCAGAACTGTTTACCGTAGGAAGCATCATATATACAATCTGTTAGAGGTCTCTTTTTTGTCAACAGACAGAAGTAATTGTTATTTATTTTTTTAAAGTTCTTCTTTATCCTCACTCAATTTTTATAAATGTAATGTGCTGCATCGATGGACCACAAAACACATCATTATAAACTACGGAGACCATGTACCAATAATACCGTCTCCAGCTTTTTGTATTGGCTGTAAGAGGCCTCTGTACTGATTCCACTACAGTTTCTTTAGCTCTTCCAATGCCAAATCATCACTTTTTGTTTTGACACCCTATATGCCTATAAAACTTTATATTGCTATATGGGTGGTACCAGACTGTCTGCCCAAACCAAATACTGCTAACCTGCAAGAAGAGTTACTACTGATTGCTTCAGCATGATGGTTCAGATTGCTTTAGAATGATGGGGAGGAGGGGTAAAAGACAATGTACTATATAACATTCAGCCCCATAGCCCACTGATCTTCACTAATACAGTAGACTTATATAAATAGTCATCCAGCTCACTGAGCTTTCCTAATGGCCACTGAGAATAGATAAAACTTGTCTGGGTCCTATTTTTGGCCAATTCTTTACCTGAGATATTGCTTTTATATCAATAGGTTAGAAATATCTTCTAGAAGGACTCTTAGTTACATTGTTTAATCTATAATAGTAAGTTGCAACTGGGTTAACAATTTAAATAGAACCTGTGAGCTCCCTTGTATACTTAAGTGTTCATTTACATATGAATAAAAATGAAGATTTCTCTGCATTCAGGCTCAAGAGTTTTTTTCACGTAATTTATGCTTATGGTACAGGGCATATAACCTACAAAGCCATATATTTACTAATTTATTGACCGTGGCTGATAAGAGCTCTAATCCGTTTGCTTTAACTGGAAATGATGACAATGGGGCACATTTTCTGTCAGACTTTGCACATTCTTTCTAGTGCAAACTGCTTGTAAAGGTATTTAAGAAGTGTCTTCACCATATTTGTGTTGCACGTGATCCTTGTGTGGTGCAGCTGCACAAGTCATTATGCGAAACAAATTAGAGGGCGCTCCGGTGCTCAGTCAGACGTACGCCAGATTTAACATGCAAATCTGGCAGAATTGTGCTGCATGTCCTATGGCAGTGGTGGCGAACCTGTGGCATGGGTGCCAGAGGTGGCACTCAGAGCCCTTTCTATGGGCACTCGGGCCATCACCCCAGGACAGAGTGCACCAAACACTGAATCTTCCTGCAGTCCCAGGCAAATTAAGAGATGCTGCTCTCAGTGCTTTTTGACAGTTCGTTAGCTGTTTGGAACTGCAGGAAAAGTGAGGTTTTTACAGAACTGCATTATCTTTGGAGGTCATCATGCTGGACCCGACCATTATTCCTTTACAGAGAGACCCTGGAAAGAAGCTACAATGATAATCTGAATTTGCCCTCCTTCTCGTAACTAGTGGCCTCAGACCGCCAATACCATTAAAAGATGTGAAAGAACAGGTAGCAATAAATTACTGCTTAAAATTTTATGTTGGCACTTCACGGTAAATAAGTGGATTTCGGTTGTAGTTTGGGCACTCAGTCTGTAAAAGGTTCGCCATCACTGCCCTATGGTAAAGGTGCACCAAAAAAAATGGTGCACTCTGTCGGAGCAGTGTAGGCGGCGCCAGATTCATAAAGAATGTGCGCCAGTGCAGTTTGCACTGTTATCAGTAAATGTGCCCCAATATGTTTTGTGTGGGATCCATCTCAAAAGCACGTAGACCATAAGATTAATGGTAAAACTGCAGAGTAGTTTTTGTCTTCAAACTGAACCTGTCACTCCATTTTTTACAAATACAGTTGCTAGTGACAGGTTCCCATAGAGCCCTAATTACTAGATGATACCCTTCTTTTAGCTTAAAATTGTTTCCCTCACATACCCATAAAATCAACTTTGTAATCTTGCCTTGCAAATAGCCAGATATAGAGCAACTCGAGGGGGTTGTGGCCACCTTGGGCTGAATCCAGCAGCAATTCCTCATGCCTTTTCAGCATTCAGCAATCAATGGGATGTGACTAGGGTGACATCTTCTAAGGTCCCTTTGCCTCTATATGCTGCCATATGCAAGGCAAAATTACAAATTTGATTGTATGGCTAAAAGAATAGAGGCATTTAGTTAACAGGTCTCTATGGGAACCTGCCACTAGCTGTAATTGTGAAAAATGTGGTGACAGGTCCCCTTTAAAGTGACCTCCCTATTGATATTATTGTCTACATGGAAATTGTAGACCTTCTCTACTGTCAGCTTGTATATTAAGTGCTATTCATAAAATTTTTACCCCAAGGTGACAAATACAAAGTGTTATGTTACTCCGATTTATCTGGCAAAGAACAATTCCTTTCATCCCAAATCAACGACAGAAACCTGGGACTTGTTTAATGGCTGCCCACTCTACTTGGATTTAGATTACAAGGCTTTACATGTAAGAATTTGAAACGAGAAGTATTAACCTTTCACTCAGAGGTTCTCACAGACGGTCTGGAAGAACAGAGTGATCCCTGGAGTGACGCTTCTGTCGGAGAATACTTCAAAGGCCTGAGTTTGCCGTCTGTCTCTGCCGGTAGGAGAAGATGGTCTGATCTTTCAGACTGAACTGAAAGAGGAGGGAGAGGGGGAGCGCACCCTTCATAATATATGATTTCTATCTCTACCGCTATTTCAATCCCACAATCCTTTTTACATCTCGATGTAGTCATCACGGTTGATTGAATGAACATGCTAGACATCTAACATGCTAACATGCTAACATGCTAGAACATACATCTCTCTGTCTGATGAACATGCTAGAGGGATATAATACAATGGCATTACTGGTGCAATCACCAAATCTGTTATTCACAACTTTAGAAAGAAAAAACAATAGATAGTCTTGATTATAATAATTTATTAGTACTTGTTGGGTCAATAACTGAATTCACAACAAATTACATCTAAACTTGGTTTACATCACAAAGCCAAATAATGCCAGGAAAATAAAATGCCATATTAACGTCCAAATATATCTATCACTAAGCATATTACAATTGCAAGAGGAAGGAAGAGACATGTCTACAACTTTTATTGCTTACTACCTTCTGATTGGAGCAGATTCTGGAACCGATTCTAAATTGGGGATTCTTCCCTGGCAAGGCACAGATCTGGCCAAGATTACAAAAGAGTGTCTGCAGTTCTCAAGGTTCCTAAGAGCAAAATAGACTGCATTCTACTTAAATGGAAAAAGTATGGGGTGACCAAAACTCTTCCTCAACCTGAGCATCCAGCCAAACAAAGCAATCATGGGTGAAGAGCCTTGGTGAGAGAGGTAAAGAATAACCCACAGATCACTGTGGCTGAGCTCCAGAGATGCAGTAGGGAGATGGGAGAAAGTTCCATTAAGTCAACTTTCACTACAGCTTCCACTAGTCAGTGCTTTAAGGCAGAGTGTTCAAGACATATGAAAGCTGCATACAGTTTGCAAAAAAACACATGAAGGACTCCTAGACTATGAGAGATAAAATTCTCTGGTCTGATGAGATGAAGATTGAACTTGTTGGTGTTAATTCTAAGCAGTATTTGTGGAGAAAACCAGAAACTGCTCAATCCCTGTCCCCAATGGGGCTCACAATCTAATCAACCTACCAGTATGTTTTGAAGTGTGGGAGGAAACCGGAGGACCCTGAGGAAACCGACGCAAACACGGAGAGAACATACAGGACAATAACGCTAACCACACAGCCAAGATAACAAAGCAGTAGCTTCAGAACAACTGCTGGCAGGAGAAACATAGGTCATAAAAGTACCAAACCAGGCTAACGTACACAAAATCAGGAGTCCTTGGGGGAGTAAATCTGGGAGAGTCCCTTGTTGAGAAGGACCTGGGTGTATGAGTAGATTATAAATTAAATAACAGCAAGCAATGTCAATCAATCTTTTCTATGTGGCAGATGCTAGTGAATATACAGAAGCTAAATGAAAGTGTAGATAAACCCTAGACCCCAATAATCTAATCACATTGTCAGCACACAAGGATCATAATGTGTCTGCTTAGAGAGACCCCGCTCAAACTCTGGAATTTTACACTGATCATCACTGAGTGATATCAGCTAAAACAGCAATAAAACTGAGTAACATTGTAAAGTAAATTGATCTTTATTGTGTAAACATCACTAGGGGGTTAAAATTTGAGAACTTTCTTTCTTTGGGCAAACCCCTTTAAGTAATGGAGGCTGTTTTACAACAAATGACAATTTACATGTTTAGATTGCAAGCTTTTTCGTCAACAGCAATTATCTAAGCACATGAATGCACATATGTGAAAAGCAGCCATACATCTAAAATCTTCTAGAACTGAACAGGCCTGCAAGGTAGCCCTCCTGGCAGCAGTAGGATTAGAGAGGAGAGAGTACAATCCCTATTCCCTGTTTTCACGGATACAGAGACAGATTGTACTGTTTGATTTGATCCTTGCAGTGTCTGGGATACCAGGCTGTTCATTTCCTGCATATGCCTTGTTCAGTGAAACAGCAAAACTGCCAAGAACTCGGAGCCAAGTGAGAAACTCAAGTCGCTAATGAGATGGGGCCTGGCGGCTGCATGTCCTTTCTGTCGCATACTTGCCACTTCTCTTCCAGTTTCACCAGATCTTTTAGCTACTTTGTTCTTATTTATAAAGTACCCATAAGTTATTTCCTTATATGTATCTTCATATAAGGAAGATGCATAACACATTTTCATATTTAAGAATTAAAACAATTAAAGAAGGCTTTGTCGTGAAGTCTCATGAAAGATCAAACGACCCGGGAAATAAGTCGAAATTCTACTTTGCTTGCTTTAGCTAACTCACTTGGTAGCATGACTCATGAGTTAGATTTGTGCTTTCAAGTACAGTTTATCTGTTTAATTATGAACAAGTTATATCTTAACATATATCAACTCTATATAAACCCAAGTAATAAAGGGAAAGTGTCACCAGAAACTGACCTATATTTAAACAATTTGTAATGGTACATTTTTATAAAGGATTTTTTAATGATTTTTTTCCCATTATTTTCCATAACTATCTGTAATTCATAAAAAATACCATATGCTTCCATTTTAAATCTGGCCACTATGCTTATTAATATGCTGCCCATTGAGAAATCTGTAGGGGTTTCTATTATTTCTGTTATTTACATCACAGACAGAATAACAACAAGTGATAACAGGTTCCTATAGAGTCCTATTAACTAACTGACACCCTTCTTTTAGCTAAAAATTATTTCCCTCACATCACCATAAAATCAACTTTATCTTCCATTGTTTGGCATCAGTGGGTGTGTGTTTAGCTTGACCGACCATTCCTATCTGCTCCTCCCCATTCCTTATGCCTACTTACTATTCAGCAGTTCATGTCATGTGACCAGTGTGATGTCATCGAAGTTCCTTTACCCTTGAACATAGGGACTGTTTGCCAATGTTCAACTAAAATATATATAAAGCTCTATTTACTTATATGAAATATTGTGTAATTGTTTATACACAGTGCCTTGTGTTATATTCATGTCATTTGATCAGGATGATGTAATCTAAGGTCCTATATCCTTTACATTTGTAAAATGTACCCCATGTATGTATCTGATCACACAGCAGCCTCCATAGACTTCTTCTTGTCTCCATCCTCCATGGAGTCTGCAATAAGATCATGTGATACATACAAGGGTAAATTTTATAAATTTAAAGGGTATAGGAACTCAGAAGACATCACCCTGGTCACATGACATGAATGTTACACAAGGCACTGTGTAAATATTTATTACTACTAAATAAAGCTTTATATGCATGTAGTTGAATATTGGCAAACAGTCCCCATGTGCAAGTTGGCAGAGCAGGGATTTGAAGAGACATAGAGCTGTCAGTCAAAATAAGGGGGCATGGTTCACCAGCAGCAGGGGAGAAAATAGAGAGTCACATCTTGAAAAACAGAGTCAAGTAAGCTAATTTGCATATCAGAAAAATTGCTGTGCCTCAATGGCAGCTTTTTTAGGTGAAATGGTGAGGACTTATAACCCTTTACTTGCAGGCATTGTTGGTTTGGGGAAACAATTCTGGTAACAGGTCTTCTTTAAATATGCAGCAAAGCAAATCCTTCATTTTTATCTTTATGCAATTTAGCTTCTTGGTTCACTTGAGGGGGGGGGGGGCTGTGTCTGCTAGGTGCCCTATTTTATTTCTATGTGGCCCATATGATTGACATCATATTGAGATGTAGAAATGGGTGCGCCAACAGACATGACCCCACCCCCAGATAAACATGTGTTTTCTTTGGAAACATTAAAGGTATGAAAAGCTTTTAAAACCTTATGCAATGATGGTTTTATGTGAGGGCTGATGGATTCCCTTTAAGAGCCACTTAACATACCACATAATATCTATATAGTATAGTATCTTTATAGAAATAACATGCCATGGTGAACTGAATTGGTCATGAAGGTGTTTTATTGTGGTAAGCTTGGATTTTGGTAATAGTAAATATGGATCCTAGTCTTTTGCTTCCTCCATCTGGTTACTGGGCACACTATGACACATTATAGAGCTTGTGTTAATTAATGTTAATGTTTGATAAGATTCTGTGATATCCACAATACAATGTACCTTCTAATTCAATATAATTGTCAGCTAGAGCCCATATCAAAGTGAACATGTTGTCCTTTCTTTATCTCTTCTCTACAATGGACTATCTATACTGCAAATAATGACTTCACGATCGCCAGTGTACAGTACAGAGTTTGCTCATATAAGCCTTGAATATTATACAATTGTAGATTTCAACCAATCATTTACCCTCTGCCCTTTTACATAAAAAACTATTTAATAAAGACTAGCATCCAAATATGTCACGTGTAATGTTTATTAAAGACAAAGCTGGTGTAACAGATTATAAGTGATCTGCATTTATACCTGGCATATATTAGCACTCCCCTCTAGTTTAAGACTCTGTATATAACGGTATTATATACTGTATATTTTCCTCTACAGGCTTCCACATGATATGTTCATTTCAAATTGTATTATTGCAATAAACATGCATATCCATCAGCATAAACCCATCAGTTCTTACAGATTTGGACTATACTAATTTCTATACCTAGTTCTGTGCATTAGTAGCACTTACAGCTTTTTTAAAAATACTTAAAGGGAACCTACCACTACAAATCTACCTATAAAAGGGCTATCCTCACGGCCCATTTATCCACCTACCACCCAATCTACCTTTATAGGTAGATTTGTGGTGGTAGGTTCCCTTTAAACAATCTTTAAAAAAAAGATGAATGAAAATACCCTTAAAGGGGTTTTCCCACAAAGCAAGTTGGGTCCTAACTTGCTGATCGGTGGTGGTCTCAGTGATGGGAACCCCACTGAGCACAAGAACAGGGGCCAGATGTAACCCCTGTTGCACCCCAAGATGACCAGAACAGTTGGTTGCGCATGCGCAGGCTGCCCTGTATCCCCTGTATCCACATAATACCCACACTACTAATTTCCAAGCTGTATCCAGTGTACAAAGTGTATAAAGCTGATATGTTATCAGACAAAATTCCAGTATGGAGCAGCACCGTGCACGGGGCAAAATCGGGTGCAAAAATCCTCCCAACGGGCTCAGACCGAACCCACCACGATAGCAAACACAGCGATGAGGCAGCACTCCGTTCAGTGAAAAATCTTGTGTTTTATTCCACCATAGTAGCAATACAACGTTTCACCTTATCAATAAAGGCATTTTCACCTCTAGTCCTGAACCCCTCTTAAGCTTCTTACCCAATTGCTGCTCTCTGGCCCATAGATGCATATCGAATCCATCAGTGGGTCATGACAGCATGGGACATTAATGGTAATAGGAATACTCCTTTTCTACCCAGAGACATTAGGAAGATGTTACAATTGCAATAACTGCAATGCTTAAAGGGGTTGGCATCTTTTCAATAAATCTCTTGCATTAGATATGTCTCTGCAAGTATACGTGGCTGTACCTTTGCCTCAGCCTTTCCCTATTCCCTTCATGCAGCATGTATACAAAGTTTCCTCTATCTAACTGCTCCAGACCCTCCTCACAGCGTCACCCACTGTGTGTCTATCTCTCACAGGGCACAGTATGGTTTGCTATGCTGGTATATTTGATGTATGTGCGGCCACAATGTGGGCAGTTGTGTTGCAGGGGTAAATATTATTTTGGAGCACTTTGTGGGACAGTGTTATTTAGGTAACACTATATTGTTAGTGAATGTAGTATTTTTAGGGGCGCAGTGTGGGGATGTGGTGCACAGAGCTTAAGACATCAGATGGAATACAGCAGTGATATGTCACTACAATGCACCTAAATGAGAAGACATTTCACCTGTGAGGTAATAGCTGCACTTACACCTGTGTCCGTTCAGTTCTTAGCCACTGATTATCAACATTGTGAGACAACGCCAAGATCAATGGGACAAGTCTGCTTTTTGTATGTGCTGGGTGAAGGATTGTTATTGTCATCAGTTATTATAAATGTTGTCAGCATTTTGTAAGGCTGTCTCCGCACAAATGTGTGCAGCCCATGGAAATGGACCAGATTGTTGGTCCTATCCCACAGACTGCACACATTGCACAAGACTGGAGGCCTAGCATTATACAGAAATATGATTCAAAGACTTTCTGTCTACTAAATGCAACACCGGTACTCTCAACTGTACAGTGTTAGTTATTTTATCACCATAAAATGAAGATTTTTGTTCATTTATTCATGAATAATTGATTCATCTAGTTTGGGTAGAGAAGGTAGCAGAGAAGGTAGTTTATTTCTCTGCTGTCATTTCTTACAAACTTCCTTATATGAACTTTAAGTATTGATTTAAACAGAGTTTGTAAAAAGTTGAAGCTCATTGACAATAACTACATTTTCTAATTTCTCTTTTGGAAAATTCTCTTGATTGTAAACAGGGTTCTATACGAGATTGTACATTTACAAAAACATTGTAAACTTTTATATAGAATGCTGTTGCTGGATATTGTTATTTGTATGATTCCTTTTTAACACCTCTTGGAACAATGATAAATGTTACTTTAATCTGTTTTGTTGAATATGTCTAGCATTTCTTTTTCTATTGTAGAACCCACAGCCTATGTATACTGGTGTCCAGATATCACTCTTACATGTGATCCTATTATAGTGCCCCCTGCCCCTTTTAAGATTACCTTTCAGAATATCCACCTAATGTGTTGTGTGGTGAGAAAGTTGCTTATGGTGCGCTGTATTGACTGACCTGCACCACAGCAGGAATCACACTGCCGCCCACATACACAAGGACAATCATCTACAACAGAGATAAATGTTTTGAACCTTCTTATAATACTTAAGGTTTCACCCAAATGGAACATATATTCAGAATGAAAAGGAGTCAACTAATTGGTAACAAAATCCATATGAGCAGATTTGTTACAAAATTTTCTGCGGATAAAAAAAAATCAACAGTTATTCCACAAGTGTAGTCCATGGGGAGAGGCAATGATTCCTATGGCTTTCTCTGTTTTGCTACAACTTTTTGATACATATAGGTCTGAAAAATAGATATTAGAGAAGTTCTTCGCAAACTTTTTGTCTTCAAGGCTTAACCCTCCTTTGTACATGGGACATACCCAACCCTTCAGCATTTAAACCCAAAATACAGTATCCGATCCCTTTATCACCCCAAAAAATATATACAGACCCCGAAACAGAAAGTAGAACAGATCCTAGACCTCTAAGAGGGTTAATTCAATTTAAATAAGATGTAGAGTCAATGTTAAAATACATATGGAACTCCTAAAGTTTCCATTTAGTTATTCTCGGATGTAATGTGCCATTCTTGTATCGGTTATTGCTAAGGCCAATGAGTGGGAGCTGCAGTGACCTTCTCTGAATGGCACCTTCAATGACAATATCCAAACAGGAGTTTCAGCAACTGGAACGGAGGGAACTGGGATGTGTTTTAGCAGCTTTGTGTTTGAATTGTAGAGCCCCTTTAAAGACACTCCACAACAGACACCTTTAAATGATTCCAGTTTGACTTCAGTACTAAATCAGACCCTTTAGAGTTTCTGAACGAATACAGGTACCCAACATATTAAACTAAGCACAAACCCCACATTTTCCCCAATACAAAATTCAGTCCCTTAATTTAGGATAAAGGCTAAATAAAGATCCCAGTCTCGGGATATTGTTTGCAGCAGCATATGGGGTTGAAAAAGACAGAAAGAGGGGACACAGCATAAGGGACGTTCTCTTAATTGCTAGATAAAGCCATACACAGTAATAGACAGCATTCAGTGACATGTTCATTCCCAGTGTCCTGCACACACATTTCTTCCTCTGTACTAGGTAAGCCGCTATTTCTAAGTCCTCCCATTTAAATGATTAAATTGATCCTTATAGAAAATCTTATCCTCAGTCATGGGGAAAGTGGAAACCTTTTTGTAGAGGCTGTAAAAATTGTGAGTTCAGAGCAACTTTAATGTTAAGCAGTACACTGAGTGATGAAAATAAATCTGCTTTTATCAAAATGCCAGCCGTTTTGACTGTAATATATTCTAGTTTAATAAGCAAGCAGTGTCCCCTGCCTGCACCGACAGGTACTCACAATCTAAAAAGTGCCAATTTAGGGAAAAAATAATAGGCACGGCTCCCTAGGAGATGATATAAAGTTTAACATTTACATGCTGCAAAACATCTCAGATCTAGAATTTTCTCTCTACGGATAAACTGATCCACTGAAATTCATGTAACATTATAGAAACCCGTGCAGGACAAAATTATTTGCTCTAAATATTGTTGTCCATATTCTCAGATGTTGAATCAACTTGTTCCATTGTCATTATTCCAGTGAATGAGGAAAGTTGACAAAATATTTTAAGAAATCCAAAGCAGATGTATTATGTATGTAAATATAATACTGCCTGCATGCCCTGGTGTAGCGCTAGTCCTTTCAAAAGTATATGAACCCCTATACGGATGTACAGGGAACAGTGAGCTAAGGTGGTTAATAAGGCCTCTGTAGACAATCCCTGAACATGATGGCATCTGTAAAACAGGAAGCTGCATGTTATCAAGGGCAACTTATAGGCACATGGGTATATCAATCATTAGAGGGTTAGTCCGGCAGATGGTTCTTTCTTTCATAAGATCAGCTCCACAAGGACCAGAGAGGGAGCCAGAGTCCAGGTTTGAAAGTCATAGATATCTATTATTCTAGTTGTATTTTCAAGTATGTGAGTGTCTGAGGTCTTCTAGGATTAACTCTATGATATCACTTTTTCGCTTTTATCACTTCTAATACACTTCGTTATAAAAGCTGGAATAGTAAAGACAAATATGGAAACTACCATACAAGTATCACACTCTATTTTTTACTTGATTAAAGCAAACCTTTCACTATGGAAATGTAGTCAGATATTCAGTCTGAGCAGATTAACATATAGTAATGATTGTTCCAGTATAACTTATTATTATTTAGTCATTTATATTTCTGATCTTTCTGGACTACTAAGCAGAGGTGTTACTGAAGTCTCATTTGCCTCAGGACCAAAATTTAGTTTGGGGGTTTACAACCCCATTCTTAACAATAACTTTCTGGCAGCCAGGTTCATTGCCAATGGCTTAAAACATGAGGGGTTTTCCCTTTTCTCCTCCTAAAGATTCATATGTGTATTTCAGTATATAAATAATACATATTTTCTTACAAGGCATCTAAGATGCTGCATCTCAGCTCTGTGTAAGATAGAATTCTATATGATGGCAGATAAGATACTCTGGTGCAGCTCTATGTATGGTAGACACCCCTACAATATTATATGTATAGCAACTGTGCAGAGTAAGAAGTACTTACGCTCCACTTATGTCTGCCTGGTGTTGTCTTCTCTGAATGTAGTGAGAATGGCGTACATGGAGAATACTGTAACCTTTGCAGCTGCATATTTCTCTGCAGCCTTAGTAACATGACTTTAATCTGGCCTACTGCTAGTTCTAACTTGACAAGATTAGCTATATTCTAAGGTGATGGGGAACATGTCTGGCAACTTGTGTCAAAAGTTCACAGATATAGTTGTTACCTGGAGCCGCTATAATTTAATTATGCCAGGGTAGGGGTGTCATCAGTTATTATTAACGGGTTGTACCAACTGCAAGCCCCACCCCCACCCTCACTATCACAAGAATGGGAACCCAGCAACCCTGAGAATGAGGGTCCTAGTCTCACTAATGGATGGAACAACAGTACCAGTGTCCTGTTGTTCCATTCAATTGTATTGGGAGTGTAAGGAATTGGAAAGGACAGAACCTGGGCACCTTTACTGTCTGTGAGTGCCAGACATAGGCAAGTGCTGTGGCAATCCTACTCTATGGAATGGAGCTGCAGGATGCATACTGTGACTGTAAACCCAAGCTCTGCAGAACACAAATCCGGTTTATACTGATGGGTGAAGAGGCAGGATGAGCACGCAGTAGGGGGTTCCCGCAGTTGGATCCTCACCAATCAGCTTGTTATTCCCTATTCTGTGGAGAGATAATTTGCAAAGTTGGTACACCCACTTTAATGTTGTCAGTACTTCTTGATCTGGGTGCAGTTGGCTTTGACTAGATTTTGCTGACAATAGACCCAGTATAGTGTATGGAGTCTGTGAAATTCTTTTGACCAGAAGATTTATAGTGTAGGAATCAAAGTTTCCTGTTATTTTGCCTCAAAATTCCGGATTGTAGCCCTGTGTGGATGCACCATAAAAGTTGAAATGCCTCTGGTAAAATTAGAAAATATATGTAAAATCTATCTTTCAGAATCTGAACTTGTAAAATATGTTTTATGGTAATTTACAGATGCTACAGTATGCATTGGTTGAAGAGCTTACACTCCAGTAGCCATCAACAGATTCACAGTACAGTATTATTCACAGTAACAGATAGTGAATACCATCTTGTCTGCTAGATGGAAATTGTATAGTATGTTGCCAAGTATGGTCCTACATGATTGTATGATGTATTACTATTGATAAATTACTCAATTACAATTCTTTATGTGAATATAGAGTTAGTCTACGTATTACTTATTCCGTGAATTTTCATTTTAAACCAAAATACCTTTAAAAAGTGTGGAATTAATTGTATATGAAAATCCAATTTATTTCTCTAGGTAACTCTTCTGCAGCATGAAGATTCACATTCACAGAGAACTTCTCTACAGAACATGTGTAACAGGATAGGACGGGACACTTCTATTTTTAGGGTTGTCCTAAGGGGATTTTGGCACCAGGAAAATGACGCTGTGAGCAACTAGTTAAACGTGAGGCTTTTCTGGCGGGCACCTTGGAGGAGAGAGATAATTATACCCACTGCAACTTCTAATAATGGGATTACATAATGGCAGACCAGGTCAAAAACACATACACTTTTTAATAGCTGCTAACCTTTCCCAGGATTTTAAGGGACAGAGAAATGTCACACTGGGTAATCATTTTTCTTCACTGGCTTAAACTCAATTTATAAAATCTACCTTATTTACATCTTGTTCAAATGATGTCTGCAGAAATCCTGGATATTAGCTGAACAGCTTCTGCTTCACTGTTTTTATGCAACTATCCCCTTGTTAGTGCAGAAGATTACAGCTATATTAACAATAAATTGGGCCCTATTCTCCCATCTCATCAGTCCTCCGGCAGTTTTCCAAGATTTCCCATTTATGATTATTCCAGCTGCCAAGCTCATGCCCTACAACAGAATCTTTTCATTAATTAATGGATAAAGCAAGCGTACATGCCAATTAAACATGAATTAAACCTATTTGGTATTGCTGCATAATAGAGGGATTTCTCTTTTCCATATGCTGATAATAGGGCTTTTCACCCTACAATGAAAAAGTGACCCTCGCTGCCCTATAATGTGCTGTCTCTGTGTTGTTCCAGCAGATACTAGCTTTCCTAAGGTCTAGTGACAGAGCATGCAGGCAGTGCCTACAAGCAGGGATGTAACTAGTAGAGACAGGGCCACCTTAACTCTTAAAACAATAAATAGATATTTGTTTACTCACATGTGAGTTACAATCACACGCAGTACATACACACCATATATACGTACATACAACATATACACATCACTTTTACACACACAAAGAAATACAGTATATACACACCATACACACATACAGCATATTCACATCGAATACCCCAGATCTCAGGGTCCCCTGATACTCCGGGCCCCTTAGCGGCTCCTATGGCTGCTACCCCTGTAGTCACACCCCTGCCTACAAAGGTTATCCCTTTGCTTTATGACCTATAAATTGAGGTAGGTTTACATGACCATATCTGCACAGTCTATTTTTCCTCCATCCGTTGTAGCCAAATAAGGAGTTGAATATATCAGAGGAAAGTAATTCTGCTGAGAGTGATTATCAGCGGAGGCAATAGAAGCCTATGAGGAGCGGATGCAGCGTATTGCTCCCGTCAAGGTGTGCTCAGTCCATATGTAGTTTAGCAGGAGGGAGAGGGACCAGATGATGTCACTGTCCATATAAGGACAATGACATGACTGGGGAGAACCCACCGTACATCGGCAGCAGCCAATTTTCAGGGGGGAGGAGTGGTCCCCCAACGATGTTTCCCACTGTATACTCTACGTTTTGCTGTTCCTTTGACTAATTTATAAGTAGTCAGATAAGTGGGTGTTAGTGACTGGGTTTGTGTTAATTCTCAGTCTAATCCTTTCAGTGCTGACTGGTAACACCCACTTGGCAATTTACTCACATATTTTTAGTAATTATAACAGCAAATGTCAAATGAGTTAAAAGAAAAGATAAACAATAATTGGGAAATTTTATTTTCTACTCAATCAAGGGTACCTTTTTTGGGTGGAGGGGCTTAGTATTCCTGTAAATTTTTGATAATCTAATTCTAGCTGGAAGCTAATTTTACATGAGAGGACATAATATATTTTTGGATAACTTCCTTCTAATATTATTGTGTACAGATTACCTGCACCTCTACTCTGTTCTCGTGTTTGCTACTCATGTATCCTATTGTATCAGTCCTTCCACTGGCAGCAAACTTCACAGAAAAATAATCTGATCCCCTTCAGAGCCTTCTTCATTTACAAACACAAATACAACTTCCACAGATGACCTTCTTAGATTGTACAGTACCATAAATTTACTGTACAATTTATAATGTTATAATATTATGTAATAATTATACTGAAGTCAGCTGGAGGTGCTACTCAGATTCATATATTATTCAGTAGAGATCTTAATCCATTCAATCTAATTTATAGTCAATAAATATGTCATATTTACACATTATATATGGCTGCGTATACATCTATAGTTGTCAATCGGTGGCAGTGCCACTTCAATGACTTCTCAACAGAGATGTGAAAAATAAATAACAATCTTTATTGAATCTTTTCCAGGACTACATATGAATCTGATCAGCTTTTCCTGCTCTATAACATGCACTGCATTTTTAAGACAACAGATACCCTTTAAAAGGAAACTTTCATCAGAAATTGACCAAATAAACCACTACCATAGAGGTAAGCATAGATGTAAAAATCATATTTCTTTCACAGCGTGGTGGCATCATTCAGAAAATCACCAATCATCATCTAGAAAATCATCCATAATTATCCAGAAAATCAACGGAGTGGAGTGAGATGTAAATTGGTTGTATAAAGTCATTGAGGTGGAGACTTTAGAACTGAAGTCAAGATCTCCCCAACTCAGTACTGCCCCCTCACTGTGATTGAAGGTCCTGCATCCAGGGAAATCAGTAAACAACTCTCCTGAAGCCTGATGAATAATATCAATCACAGTAGAGGGGGTTTCTGAAACTTCTGTGCCAAACTCTCTACTTACATGACTTTATACAACTAACTAACATCTCACTTCAAATTAGTTTTTTCTGGATGCCACCACGCTGAGCCATGAAAGAAACATGATCTGGAAGGTGTTAAAGGGGTATTCCCACAAAGTAAAGTTTCTTATATGTACTGTAGCATAACAAAATAACATTCTCTAATTCACTAATTCATTCTCTAACAAAAATGCAGCATTTCACAGATATAATTCTAACCTGTCTCTATAATTCCTGCTGTACAAAATTTCAGTTTCCCTTAGACATGACCCAGTAACTTCTCACTTAGGGTCAGCAGCCATCTTTAATTTTTGTGTGAAATTGTGCAGATGAGATTACTGTCTGTAGCCACGGCCCCTGCATAGAGCTCAGAGACAATGGGGGTCATTTACTAAGGGCCCGATTCGCGCTTTCCCGACGTGTTACTCGAATATTTACGATTTGCGCTGATTTTCCCAGAAATGCCCCGGGATTTTGGCGCACGCGATCGGATTGTGGCTCATCGGCGCTGGCATGCACGCAACAGAAACCCGACGGATTTGGTAAAACCGCCGCATTTAAAAGAAAAAAAGTGTCGCTGGACTCGCGCTTACCTTCACCCACGATGGCTCGGTGACTCCAGTGCGTTCCGATGCTCTTCAGCGCAGCAGCGACACCTGGTGGACGTCGGAGGAACTACCTTAGTGATTCCCGGCTGGACCCGAATCCACTGCAGAGAACGCGCCGCTAGATCGCGAATGGACCGGGTAAGTAAATCTGCCCCACTGACTGATTACATCCTGTCAGCACATGGTGAGCAGAGAGAAAGGCTGCAAACTAGGCTGAAAGGAGATAAATGATCCGGGGGAAGGGGGAGGAAGGCACATTTCTGTGAGATGTAGCAGAGCTCACAGTGTAACAAGCTACAAGGAGATAAGTGATCCGGGGGAAGGGGGAGGCAGGCACATGTCTGTGAGATGTAGCAGAGCTCACAGTGTAATAGTGTAATGGTCTATCATCCTTTGTGTAATCATCTCATGCATCTCTGGCCTATCTCATCCCTATCTCTATGTGTCAGTGTGTTAGTACAATGTCAGAAGCTAGATGAATGTGCATATACACCTGTACCTGATGATGTAACCACACTGTCACCCCACAGAACTAGATGGATTATAATGTGTCTGCTTAGAGAGGCCCCACCCACACTGTGCGATTTTGCACTGAGCAGCCTAGGGAGTGATAGGAGCTAAAACAGCAACAAAACTGAGTAAATTGTAAAGTAAGGGTTAAATGATTTTGTTTTAACATCTCTAGGGGATTGAGATGTGATAATTTTCTTTTGTGGGAAAACCCCTTTAAGATGCTTACAAATTGGTATTGGTTTACTTCGTCAATTTCTGCTGACATGTTCCCTTTAACTACAAAAGTCTGTAACCTGATTTTAAATAAAAAAAGGTGAATAGTGCTTATTTATTGAACTCTTTTCAAACATTTCAATCTATTTCAGTTTCTACTGTTCATCCATTTATTTGGGCAGGGCTCCATCGGCAGGATCAGACATGACACAAGGAGTTCCTAAACTTTGGCAAAAGATAACTAAACTAGTAAGTAAAAAAGTGAACAAAACCTTCTTGTCTTACAGAATATAATAAGATTTTCAGTGGAGGACACAGATAATAAAAGTTCCATGTATATAGACAATATGTAGGCCCCTTAATATATTATCATAGAGTACAACCTTTTGGTTCTCTTGCAATTTCTTGGTACTTCTACTGATTTTAGACAAAAAATAATAGACAGCAACAACCAGTGTCATGGTGATAATTGTACCCCAAACCTACTAGTCCCCTGTGCAGGTGCCATTCTATAATTGAAACAGGGTGATGTCATAACTATGAATTCATATGGTGGTATTGTCCTAACTATATATCAGTGCAGGGGTGCTTCTGTACTAACTATAAATTAATTGGGTGGGGTTGTTGTGTTTGCTATGCATTTATAAAGGGGTGCTGTTTTCAAATATTAATAATTGAGGGGGTGATGTGCGGCATATGAATTAATGGGGATTGCTGGAACTGTATAAAAACTCCCTCCCTCTACCTTCTGTAATCTCATGGCAGCAGAGGAAGTATCAGCACACAGTGGGAGGGGCGAAGTGCTCTGCACAGTGTAACAGCCTGTGAGGTTAGTGCGCGGAAGGGAGGAGTTTTTGATTTTAGAAGGAAGGAGGGCACGGTTAACAAATATAAGAAGATTACCACAGTCACGGTGTCTGGATCTATGAGTAAGTGTCCCTGGTTTATCATGATTGATTTTAATGGTAGATTTCCTTTAAAAGGGTTGTCTGTAGGTTGGAAAACATGGCTGCTTTTTTCCAAAAATAACTTCTCTCCATACTAGTTCATAGCAGTTAAGCACCATCAACTCCATACATCTTAGCTGCAATACCAGCACAAATCATGGTCTGGTTCAGTGCTATTTTTGGAAGAAAGCCATGTTTTTCACGTTCCAGAAAACCCTTTAAATTAGTAGGTGCCATATGTAAATTAGGCAGGTGCTGTATATATATTAATTTGAAGGCTAATGTACATAAATCAGGATGTTGTTCTACATAAATAAGGAGTGGCACCGTTTATAACACAATTGCTTATAAGATTCCTGTATATTAATCAGAAGAATGGAGTACATCACATAAATCAATTGGTGGGGAAGACACAGCATGTAATTATTCCATAGGGTTCTAGGGTTCTGTATGTGTTTTTTTTTTTTTTTTGGGGGGGGGGGGGTATATAAAATGAAATAAACGTAGCTTAGTATATATTATTAATTTAGTGGGTAAATATATATTTATTCAGAGGGTACTATATGATATGGGCTATTTTACTGCTGGTTTGTATCTTTTTTACTTTTGCCTAATGATCCCATAGAAGTTGGATGCTTAAATTTGGGTGTCTATTTTATGATTTTTATGGAAGGGGCAGGGCACATCATTTTATTATTAGATTTGGCCCTGACGTTTTGCTTCCCGGCAGGTGTAACAAGTTGGAGAAAGCGTCATACAGAATGGTAAGTAAAATAAAAAGATGCATTTGATTCGTTGCTATGGACAACTGCTCCACTTTTGTTTAATACATGGAGATCCACAGCAATTAAATCCCTTACGTCAGTAATGACCTGAGTAATACACCAGTCTTGGATAAATGGCTTTGCATATAGCAGTGAACTATGAATTAAACACCTCTTCATATTCAGCAAAACCAAGAGCTTCATAAACACTTTTACATCATGCTGTTTATGACGCACAGATCTTCACATCAAGACCTACAAACAGACACATTGTATGCCCTGGACAGTCAATCCAGTAAATTAGTGGTGACCACAGGAGGTCACCATTGTTACATAAACACTGCATTGTTGTGCATAAAGTGCAGACCATTTATTTGTTCAGCACAGTACGTTCACCCTGCAGCACAGATAGGATAAACTAGTGCCAGCATCATAATTATATATTTCAGCATACGTCACTCTTAGCGTGTCGAAATATTCAATTTATGAGTTTTATAACACAAATGTACTACAGTGGCTACAACATAAATAAATAAACGGTCAGACCTTGCATAAGTCAACCATGAATAAATCAAAAAGTCACAGTAGAAAGCATATCATCCATAAAATATGTAGAATAATATCCATCAAATGTACACTAAAGTAAGATATATATGTAAAAACATCAGTATTTATGGATGTCAGTATGTACAGTAATAGAGAGTGGGATCCTCATGAAAAAAAGGTCTAAAATCTTCCTTGTGTGTCAAAAAAAAATTGAAGGTAAATATATGATCTGCTATGCCTACAATCTCTATAAAATAATATTTTTATTTAATAAAATAATAAATAATAAAATACTATAAATTAAAAAGAATAAAATAATTATTGAAAAAGAATAAAAATAGCTGCCTTAGTAAGCAGTTAATGGTGCTTTTTTATGGGGGCCTGGTCCTCTTTAAAGGGGTTTTCCCACATAGCAAGTTAGTCACTGATTGGTGGGGTACTCTACGATGGGACCCCCATGGATGATGAGAACGGTGGTCCAAAATACCCCCTGTTGGACCTCTTGTCAGTAATTTGGGTGGCAGTCTTAGTGCCAGTTCACACTTCAGTTATTTAATCAGTTATTGTGAGGGAGTACAAAGCAAAACATTAAAATGGGAAGATTTCTTTTTCATTAACTCTACATTGTTTTGTACAAATAAGACATGTTAGACCAAAACAGAGCTTCTGGGCCTAACTCATAGCCAAAACAAAACCAGTTATGAAATAAAAGCTAGAAATGAACGCATAATACAATGGTCTGTGCACACATTTTATGTTACAGCTTTATTTCTAAAAAGTAGAGCATTCCTTGAAAATTTATGAAACACTGTAACCCTCTGATGACTCCTAGAGTCTTACAACATGTTTGATTCAGCAGTATAACATGTGATGGCTCCACAGTTGTTTCCTCAAGAATAGAAACCTGGCAAATGGGAATCATTTATTGGCACATGAAATTATTCAGAATTTAAAGGAAACATCAGTAATTCTTTCTGCGATATATATAAACTGATATTGGCACAAGGAGGACAGTGTCAGAGGTACTGGAATATTATATAAAAATATGATTATTGTCATTATATAGATTAGGTCATTATGGTGCCTAGCACTGCAATTTAGATGTAAATACGGGGCATGGGAACAGACAGGTGACAGAGACAGCGGACCCTGAGACTAAACCCCTTTCCCAGCTATCCCTGCCTGATTGCCACACATTACCCTAGACAGAAAGGAACACCTAGAAGATGTTCCTTCCCTGTGCCAAAGTGAAAAACATAGAGAAGAAAAAAAGACAAAACAAAGAAGATTAGTCTCCAGAGCCAGGTCTCAACAAAATGTGTTAATGCAGTACAAACTCATAAAGTCAAGGGAGAAGGAAAGCCTGAATACAGGTAGATGGTCAAGACACCAGAATACAGAGAGCAGAATATCAAGTTAATCAAGATTATCAGGAGCTTGCTAAGAACTAACTCTATAACATAGAGAGGAATTCTGTAAATCACAATTAAGGAGGACATATCAGGTCGATTTGAGACCCCAAATCAACTACAGTGTAGTTTAGGGTCCCAAATTGACATTTTTGAAATTTTTACTTGGAAATGTTTAAAAAAATAGATATATTCACTGAGATTCTTTTTTTAAAAAAGCCTTAAGAAATAAATTAAACTCTTAACCACACAAAGAAAAAGAGTGACGATAAAAAATGGTGAGTGTCCAAAAAAAGATCATTACATAACACTCCAAAATAGTGGCACCAGAATGCTGCATTGGGAACATTGTTTATAAAATTATATTTACATTTATCTATGTAGCTATATACTGGATATTTCTATGTACATACACACACATTAGGATGATTGATTCCAGTATATTCTGCCACTCATGGGCAAACAGGCATTTAGCCAACTAGCTGTTTAGCTGACAGCACCAAAAAATAAGGATTCCTTTCTTTATTATAAATGCTTCATAAATGAACAAACTAAAATACTTATGTATGCATGCATGTTTCTATAGCAGCCTTTCACAGTAAATAATTCTACACTGCCATTTGTATTGCCCATACATAAAAATGTCTGCATGCTCCCTTGCGCATAAAATAAACCAAGTAAACCAATCCTTTAGTGAAGTAACTGACGAGCAGGTAAATACTTACCCTGGGATTATAGGCAACATCTACAAAAATGCTACATGCTAATAGTAACCATGTAAGGAAAAGGCAGATCAACCAAACTTCAGCTTCAGGTTACTGCAACTATGCTGCCTGCAAAATTCAGCTTGGGTTGCATTCATTTTAGTATAATTAATAAATGCATTAAATATAATGTTGTTGGTAACTTTTTCTACAGATTGTCTGTCTGTTTTGTTAAGTGGTATCTTGATAACTTCTAATTTCAGAATACATTTAAGTAAATCAAGAAAAATTATAGATGATGCGCCCAGTCACAGTATCTGAGAGCTATACTAAATACATTCCCATTATATTTTCATTTTTTGGAGGAAGACTATAGAACCTATGACTATGTTACCATAAAACCATGACTGTCCTTAATAGTGAGTTATGTCTGATAAATGGTCACTAAACAGTTTCTGTAGCTTCCATTTATTTCAATGGAGAATGACGGCACACATAGATCCTTTCCATGATTGTTGGGGCGTAACCAGTTCACCATTGACTATATTGAAGAAAGAATTTTTAGATTTGTTTGCTAAGTCTTTCCAGACTGGTATATTTTAATACTTATGCAATGGATTTTCCAAGAATGGTTATATTTAATACTAATATAACATTTTAGCACTCATTAGGTTACAGTTTTGAGATGTTGGTATTTTTCCCACTGCTGCCATAAAAGTTTTCTCCTTGAATAAATCAGGTAATAGTTTAAAAGACTATAGACATCTTAGGAAAGATTTTTTTACATATTTCATTAGTAACATTTAAGGCCTCCTGTATGCAAACGTTGTCCCTGGTTTGTGACCCATGTGTTATTGGTGTGTGAGAGCACCACCTACACACTGAAGACAGTTGAGGAGACTGAGCCATAAACCCGGACAGGAATAGGACCGCCTCTAAAATGTGTGTTCAAACATAATGTTCATGTGCATGAGGCCTTAGTGTCTGTGTCATGGAAGATGCTACTTCCACATTTTCTCTGTTCTGACTTCTCCTTTTACAGTGCAGGTGGGATTACTCCCCTCTAGTTCTGGAAGACATTTTATACTAAGGGATGTGTGATTCCCCATTTCCCTCCTTCAAGATGCAGGGTACACAATTTATGTTGCTCCTCCCATTTCACAATACTCCAAAAGCTCTCTTACCCATCGACACTCTAGACCAGTGATAGCGAACCTTTTAGAGACCGAGTGCCCAAGCTACAACTAAAATCCACTTATTTACCGTGACGTGCCAACATGGCATTTTAATCAGTAATTTATTGCTACCTGTTCTTCCACATCTTTCAATTGTATCAATTCCTGAGGCCACCAATACAGTTGAAAGAAGGAGGGCAAATTCAGACTATCATTGTAGCTTCTCTACAAGGTCTCTCTGTACAGGAAGAATGAAGTGTCACTTTAAAATAGCGCTGAGAGCAGCTTAAATTGCCTGGGACTGCAGGAAGATTTGGTGGATTTGTTTCTGTCTGGTTAGCTCTGTCCTGGGGTGCCCACAGAAATGGCTCTGAGTGCCACCTTTGGCACCCGTGCCATAGGTTCGCCACCACTGCTCTAGACACTCAACCCTACAGATGGTAATGTAGAGGTGTGAAATGCCCACATTAATACAACTGGGCTACAATTGTAACTTTCATCAGAACTGGGCTCCCATAGTAATTTGGTTGTACATGAACGACAGTCTATTATTTCTTGAACATTTCGTATATAAGTAGCATTATGCATCCAGGGGTTGAAAACGTTATGTAACACTCACAAACTTTTTTACATTACTTTATAGATGTGAATTACTGCATACAATGAATACCTCCATGTGTAATAAAATGTTTCTGAGCATACATGCAGCTATCTCTTTTGTCATCTGAGATTTGCTAGCTCAGCTGTCTCCGTGACTTATAGAAATCAGTGGAAGAGGAAATGTAATTGCAATAGTTCATCTGCTTTAATTGGGTCTGATCCCAAGCAGGAAAAAGGTGGCCACAAAAATGTTACGATCGCAAACCTTAATCCCTCACTATTAGCTTATTTTTAAATACCTCTTATTTTTAAATATTTCTTAATATGACTAATAGGTAAACTTTATCTAGACTTTTTTCTACTTTCTTTGCTTATTATGTTAAACATTCTCATAATACCATACCCACATAAACTAAGCAGCACCACAACAATAAACCTGCATATAGTGAGCAATCCAAGAATACCATTTCTACTGAAAAACGACTGTACCATATTCCTTCCAATAATCATATAGAATCAACATCATTCCATATAACATCATGATCGATATGAAGTAAGATGCCTAATTGTAGTCATTTTAATTAGCCTTTTTAAACATTACAAAAAGATATCCATACATCTTGAATCTTTTCAAATCTTCACAAATCATCAAATCTTTACAATATACAATGTCACTGAAAACACAGACTCCTTTTACATTACAACACCCATCTCCCCCTCAGTCACACTGCATATATAAGTGTATTTATAAAATATGTCCTCTCTTTACTTTTAAATAGTTAATTGGTGAGTTTCTGCCCTCAAGAGTTGAGGTCATAGTTCTTAAAAATAACCTGTGACAAGATTTTCACTAATAAACTTAATGGCTGGCTCCTATAGCACTATACCAACTTGTGCCCATACTGTTTTTAGCTCAAATGTTTAGTTATTATCCCCAGAAAACGAACTTTGTAAGCTTACATGGTGAGTTTTTCTCCAAGCTCATGTTTGCTGGTATGTCCCTCACCGCCCTCTCTTCAGCTGACGTCACTCTCTGCTCTGCTTTGCACTTCTGAAGCAAGGGGGGATGAGGGACATGCCTGATGTTTTAGTGAAAATCTGTTGACAGGTTCTCTTTAAGTATCTAATCAGTTGAGATATTCTAAGACAATCATAAAATATGAGTAAAGATTTTATAAAATAATTTTCTTAGATACTAGTAGATTTTAATGTGATGCACCAAGTTTGACTTTTATAGGAAGTATAAATAATTGGGGATCAGTAGAGACCTTCTGCCAAAATATTTTTAAAGTCGGGCAGAACCACATTTAATAGGCCAAATCTGCTTTGTTTTTCTGCAATTTTGATATCTTTGTGGTATAATTCCCTAGGTTCCTATCAAATCCATATATATTATAGCTCAATGCTTAGGTTTCCAATACATATTTCTTCAATTTTCAGAGAGATACACCTCAGAAATAAGATGCTTTCAAACAGATGCATATTCAACAGCCTTAGAAGACCCAGTTGATGTCACATATTTATGTATTCTGTTGAAGCATCACTTTATTTTTGGACCTAAAAAAATATGTTCCAAGCAGGATGAAACTCTGTTCAACGCTCTGGATCCAGTTTTGGACATAAAATAACAATGTGTTTTTAAATAATGGAAGTCAATGGTAAAACATGCAACAGGGTGACGGGATACATAATGTGGTATCAATAATTTCTGGGAGGAATTACGCAAAAAATGTATTTCATCAATGACACTTCCAAAGTCATTTCACTTTTCTCCCTTCAGCCATGCTGATAACTTAATTATCTTCATGCCATGCCAAATTGGCAATATGAACCAGCAGATCCAAGTAGTCCTTGTCTGATTTAACTCCACATCCCGTACAGCTATACCAAGGTTACCCACCAAATTATTTATCTTTGAAGATTGTTCATACATAGATGGATCCCTGATCTGAGGCATGTTTCAGCTTATTATACACTGTATTTAATATAGTATAAAAACTGGAAGAGATATACCGAGTATACTGTATAAGTATTTAATGAGGTTGGTTCCTTCTCAACTCCAAAGCTCCAGCTACAAAGAGCTGCATTATATTTTTTAATTTGCGATTTCTTTTTCTTACATCCATGTGAAATGATAATGTCAGACATGAATAGAGCACATGGGCTAAAAGAGAGAGAGAGAGAGATTGTGTGATTCAGGATGCTGAAAAGAGTAGAGCTTGCCGTTCACAGGACGTTGTGCTTTGACAAGCTGACAGTCGGAATATTTTTTCAGAACTCGTTCTTTCATTTATAATTCATCCTGTTGGAAAGGCTTTAATGCTTTTCTTACCAAGTTGCAATGCAGTTTCAGCAAATATTAAGCACTTAGCCATAGTACATTGTCACTCATTAAATGTTACCTGCTTTTCTTGCCTTGAAAAAGCTCATGTACTCAACACTTTCTGTAGTATATTAATTCCCTAAATGCAAAGTGTTTAAGCTAATTTTTCTGTATTTGGGAGACCTTGCACTTATGTTTGGGTAAACTATTTCTAAGATTTTCACCCAGGTGGTGTCATACAACAGATAGTTTGAGGACAGGTCACTGGACTCAGTGATGTCTACACAAGCAACATGAAACTTCTTAGGGTAGTTCATAGTCTCATAGTGTATAAGGTTGGAAAAAAAGGCAGGTCCATGTCCAAGTCCAACCTATTATCCCCATAACCTGTGTTATATTTGCTCTAAAGAAAGGAATCTATGAACATGTACAAGGAATCCGCCATTACAGCCTCCTGTGGCAGAGATTTCCTTAGTCTCACTGCTCTTACAGTAAAGAACCCAATTGTATGGCAATGGTAGAACTACCTCTACTCTAGGCGTAGAGGATGCCCCCTTGTCCTGGTCACAGGCCTAGGTAGAAAAAGATCTCTGTACTGACCTTTCAGATACTTGTGCATTGTAACGAGGTCTCCCTTCAGTTGTTTTTGTCTGAGCCGAATAACCCCAACTTTTGTAACCTATCATTGTATTCGAGTCCCCCCATTCCCCTAATAATCTTGGTTTCTCTCCTCTGCACTGTTCCAGTTCTACTATGTCCTTTTTATATACTGGTTCCCAAAACTGTATTCAATATTCTATGTGTGGTCTGACCAGGGATTTGTATAAGGGCAGAACTATGTCCTTATCATGAGAGTCTATTCCTCTCTTGATACATCCCATCATTTTATTTGCTTTATTAGAAGATGACTGGTTCTGGTCACTAAAATTAAGTTTTACCAAGTAATTGACTGTAGAACATAATTGTACTTGTTTGTTTACATGGCAAAATTGCACAACCTTACTTTAATTTAAATTAAACCTCATCAATATTTCTCCATCCATTCCTCCAGCTTCCATAAAACCCTCTGTAATGTTATGCTATCCACCTTTAGTATTAATTACTTTGTAAAGCTTAGTATCATCTGCAAATATTGAGCATCTACTGTATATACCCTCTATGAGGTCATTAATAAAAATATTAAAAAGAAAGGAGCCCAATACTGACCCCTGTGACACTTCATTGGTAACCTCAACCAATCTGAAAACGTGCCATTAGTGGTTGATGGCATTGTGGTTACTGGTGGCACTGTGAGAGCACTGTGGCTGATGAGGGGCATTGGGGGAGCACAGTGAGTGGCTACTGGGGCCATTGGGGGAACACCGTGTCTATTGGGGGATTGGGGGAACACTGTGGTTACTGGGGGCACTGGAGGAGCACTGTGGCTGATGCGAGGCATTGGGGAGCACAGTGGTTGATGACGAGCATTAAGGGAGCACAGTGGCTACTAAGGGCATTGGGGAGGCACTATGACTACTGGGGGCATTGGGGTAGCACTTTGGCTACTTTGGGCATTGGGGGAGCATAGTGTCTACTGAGGGCATTTTGGCTCTGGAAACACTGTGGCTACTATTGGGGCACTAGGGGAGTACTTTAGCTACTGGGGGCACCATTTGGCTACTGGGGGAGTACTGTGGGTATTGAGGGAGCACTGGCTACTGGGGACATTTTGACTTCTGGGCGCATTATTACCACTGTGGCTACTGGGGGCACTGGGGAAGTACTGTGGCTAATGGAGGAGCACTGTGGTTACTGGGACACTGGGGGAACACTGTGGCTACTGGGGGCACTGTGGCGGCACTGTGTCTGCTGAAGGAGCACTCTGGCTTCTGAAAGGGTCTTATGGCTACAGGGGGCAGCACTGCGGCTGGTATGGGATAAACGTGGTGTAGATGGGCGGCACAGTAGAAAGAGGGTTCAACCCCGTGGGTGCAAAGCTACAGCGGGTCCGATCCTAGACCGCTATGTACAGCATAGAACAAAGGAAGTAGCAGCACTCCGTTCCAGTTCAAGGAAGTTTTATTCGCCAAGTGAGGGTATAGCAACGTTTCAGCTAACTCATTGTAGCCATTTTCAAGCAGTGATACAGGTGTTACACGGCGGGTTTAAATCCCCCGCAGGATGTGACGTCAGCACCGACATAAAATAATACCACGCGGTCTACGTCCACACCTAAGACCAAATTTATTTCCGAACAACAAGGAGTTCTGCCAGTTCTTTGAAGGACTGACGAACAAATATGCTCTGGATATTATCCTATTGAATATTGATTTTTTACAAAAGGAAATTTTGATTGCCAACAAAAAGGTAGCGGACCATGAGACCCAATTACAACAGCTTCTGGGTCCCTCAGACTTCACAACCTATAAGGAGAAAGCTACACAGGTGTTTACAAAATTCAGACAGGAACAAGAAGAGACAAAACGCCATAAGTGGCACAGAGACTCGGAAGACTACAAAACAGGAAAGATATACAACTGGCAACAGGATGAAACGCGTGATATGCGAACATCGGGAAATAAATCGACGAGAAAGATGAACAGACAACCTTCTCAAACACGACAGAAAAGCGATCCACAACATGTTCCTTTTTTAGTCTCAGGCGAGATACAGTCGAAAGGCGGAGGAGAAAAATCCGGCGTGGTGGCAGGAGACACAGGAGGCAGTCCCATGACAAGAAGTGGCAAATCTCTGAAACCCATGATACAGAAAAAATGAACCCAGAGGACACCAACCTTGTGGTAAATATTTCTTCTCATTTACTTTCTACAACACAGTTGGACTTACTTAGCAGAGGACTTACTTTTTGCCCTACAGAGGGAGTCAATTGGTTACGACTTGAGGCAGAGCTAGCCCGGTTTTTTAGAACCATCAAATTAAAAGTATGGTTCTCACAACAGGACTCCAACAGTAATCAGACTGATAGTACCACACATGCTGAGCTATGTCTAAAAAATTTTGATCTATATAACAAAAGTAACTTCATGCCATTTGTAAATTCTAATGCCGTAGAAACGTTTATCATGTTAGTAAAAAATGATGTATCCAGGTTACGGTCCGATTGGGAAGGTCCTACTCCACCTACCACACGCAACAATCTCCCACGCTCAGCTAGGCTGGCACTCACTGAATTGATCCATGATGACCGATTGGTCATCAAACCAGCCGACAAAGGCGGTGCCATCGTCATCATGGATCATGGTGAGTACATTAATGAAATCCAGAGACAACTTGATGAAGTAGGGGTATACCATAGATTATCGGAAAATCCCCTTCCTTGGATTCGCAGAAGATTACGCATATTAGTGGATAACGCTTTTGCCAACGATATCATAGACAAAGCGACCCACACATTCCTCATTCCAGAGAAACCGATTACCCCGGTCATATATTGTCTTCCCAAAATACACAAGAGGCTCAATTCTCCCCCTGGTAGACCGATTGTCTCAGGGAGAGATTCGATTTTGTCTCCTTCAGCGATCTTTTTGGATAGAATCCTTAATCGATTTGCAATTTCGGCCAAATCGTACATAAAAGATACGTCTGATTTCCTGCAAAAACTTACAACAATTACTATTCCACCTAACGCCATTCTAGCATCGTTTGATGTGACCAGTCTGTATACCAGTATTAATCATGAAAGGGGTCTCTCCTGCATACAAAAAGTACTTGACACGACTGATTTTTCTGTTGAATGTCAATCTTTCATTTTGGGCTTACTAGACATCGTTTTGACATGTAATTATTTTTTGTTTGGAGACCATTACTTTCTACAACTTCGTGGTACGGCGATGGGGGCCAATATGGCCCCCACGTACGCCAACATTTTCATGTCCGATCTTGAGGAATCGTCGATATATCCGTCACCATTCTATACCAATGTACTTAGATGGTGGCGGTATATCGACGATATCTTCTTCATCTCGACTGGTGACATTGACCAATTTTTTGCCTTCTTTGAATTCCTTAACCAAATGGACCCTGATATTAAGTTTACGGAATCCCACTCATTTTCTTCTATCCAATTTCTAGACACTACAGTGTATGTTGAAGGGGACAGACTTAGAACTGATTTATTTATTAAACCCACGGACCGTAATAATTTACTGAGGTATGACAGCGCTCACCCCACACAAATTACACAATCCCTCCCTTACAGTCAAATGATAAGGGTACGTAGGATAGTAGATGACCCGTTGAGAGTCGAAAAAAGACTTAATGAAATGTCTGACAGATTTATTTCTAGGGGATACCCCAGTAGGTTGGTGTCCCAACATAAAGAAAGGGTTAAACAACTCACCAAGACTGATCTTCTTCAGCCTAAAAGACAACAAACCAAACCAGACCGCATTCCCTGCGTGACGACCTATGGAGCTCATAGCCGGCTTGTCTCCCAGGTGATACGCAAACACTGGTCTTTACTGTCCCGGTCTCACTGTAATGTCAGGGAATTACAATCTCCTCCCTTATTTTCATACAATAGGTCCAGAAACCTCAGGGACTGTTTGGTGAGAAGTGACATTGGTCCTGCCACGACTAAAGTAAATCTCTCGACGGCACTTAAACCTGGTTGTTTCCCATGTATGAACTGCGAGAACTGCCAATACATGACGAAAGGGGATAAATTCATTCAGCCGATCTCCAATAAAATATACACGATCACACACCATGTCACATGTAGATCAAATTATGTGATCTACGTTCTAACATGCCCATGTCCCAAACTTTATGTGGGTGAAACCACGACTGAATGCAGGTTTAGACTCAACAATCACCGTTCTACCATTAATACGGCCAAAATCGACTTACCGGTTCCGAGACATTTTTTGGAATGTAAACATAATGTCCATCAGTTAAAATTTTGCATTATTGATCATGTCCCCCCCATGAGGAGAGGAGGTGATAGACAAAAAGTGTTAAAACAACGAGAAACCATGTGGATACACAGACTTAACTCCCTCCATCCTTCTGGTCTTAATATTGAATTTAATCTTAGCACTCTATTGTGAGTTTGCCCGATGTACCAGCCAATTATGCATAACCGTCATACTTCAGAGTTAGGTTAGTCCTAAATGTTACAAGAAATGTTCTTTTATGATTAAGTTTGGAATATTTATGCTTTTTTTGTTCTTTCACAGATCTTGGTTCTCACTGCAAGTGACACCCACCACCCGGCAGAAATCTACCCCTCCCTCTTCTCACGTTTTCATTTTATTTTTTATTTTTTTCATATAATTGAGACCACAATGCCTGTTGTTGCACTATTACCGAGGGGATTCGGAATGTCCGTGACAGTCCCATGGGTACCGAGGCATTCGCCCGATAGGTGTCGTGCTGGAGGTGTTCAACCCTGATGGACATTGGGAGCTTGTTTCACCAACCAAATTATCGACCCTGGAGCGATCAGGTCCTTGAGACACTTGTGCCTCTGGTCCCGTTGGCAGTACCACAAATGGACATACTTACCTGGTCCCCTCAACATCTGCACATCAGATGGAGTCCCCGTCACTCTGTTCCCTCCTCCAAGATGGCCGGTACCATACCGCAGCGATATTCTCGCGAGAGGTGAGACTCTGTATGTGGACGCAAATCTGCCAAAGGACACAAGCAATCGCCAAATCCTGACAGTCGCGTCCTGAGCAACTCCTCGCCGGCAGGTACAAAGACGGTCATTCTTCCTTTTGTGGGCAAGTACTGAGTGCAGAAGTTTGAAGACTCCGGGGCGTCTCACATTTTCCTTTTGCGTCGCTAAGCTTGGAAGGTTACCAAGCAACGCTTAGACATGCGCAGACTATCCATTGATGTCACGGGAGTTGGAACGCCGTGGTGTTGAGTGTCATTTATCACAACTTTACACATCAGCATCAGTTCACTGTATTTATTGTCACAACTATATATTATATCTTACGATATTGCACAATTCCATATGTATATGTATCTGTATAATGTTATACGTCCTTGCTGACATCACATCCTGCGGGGGATTTAAACCCGCCGTGTAACACCTGTATCACTGCTTGAAAATGGCTACAATGAGTTAGCTGAAACGTTGCTATACCCTCACTTGGCGAATAAAACTTCCTTGAACTGGAACGGAGTGCTGCTACTTCCTTTGTTCTATGCGGCTGGTATGGGAATACTATGGCTGCTGGAGAGACACTGTGGGGCCACTATGGCTGCTGTGGGTGCAATGTAGCTGTTGCTGTGGGGGCATTCTGATTATTTGCAGCTGTGGGGTATATGCAAGCTATGCCGGTTTCTCAGGTTATTGTTATTTAACACTAAGTTTAGCATTGTGGTTGCCCTCAATGAGCTGATTGTATTCATAACACTGTATGAATGTATCAAACAGATACATTTATACAGTAATAAAATGACAGTTGGTCCCTTCATGGCAGCCACAAGGCTGATGTGGTCCCCCGCGAAAATGAGTTTGACGCCCCTGCTCTATGTAGAAGTCATCATTGAATCCTGTTGTTGGCCACAAAATACCCTGCCCTTGAAGAGCTACAGCAGACCCAGAGACACAATATATTTTAAAAAAATAGTTTGCTATAAATAAAATAACAGATCTCTATTTAAATATATGGATTAATCTCCTTCTCCCTGAGTCCCGAAGTGTTATAAACTGAAGTGGATGAACTGACATGTCCAATGGCAATTTAACTCTAGCACTGTGCTGTTACTGAGTCACTAGACCACTAGAGAAAGCGTAAATAAAAGGAACATATTCATTCATATATATACAAATATGTTTTCCTAGGTGGGGTAAGGAAAAATGCCTCAAAGCTACCTTGTAAGACTGCCCCCTTTAACATCAAGCATGGTGACTTGATGTGAGATAATAGCCAAACTAATGTATAGATATTTCATAGGTAACAGACTGTCAACTGTGTACAGCACTGTTTTGATGTTTTAGAATCTCATCAACACAGTATAGGAATCTGATTTAGCTAGGTGAGAGGCATAGACAGTTCAGGGAAGAAACTTTTCTCCTTATGGAGGGTTTTTCATTAAAGGTCACTGAAAGGCCATGCATGCTTTCTGAGCGGTATCTATGGCCTGACACCTAGCTAAACCAGTTTCCTATACTGTGTTGATAAGATGCAAAAACATTGAAACAGCGCTGTCCCCAGTTGGGATTCTATTTTCTTAGAAATATAAATACCGGTTGGGCTATTATCGCACATAATGGGGCAGATTTACTTACCCGGTCCATTCGCCATCCAGCGGCGTGTTCTCTACGCTGAATTCGGGTCCGGCTGGGATCTATTAAGGCAGTTCCTCCGACGTCCACCTGCTGCGCTGAAGTTCCCTGGAACGCACTGGAATACACCGAGCCGGGCTGAGTGAAGGTAAGTGCAAGCTCCACTAAACATTTTTTGTTTCAAATGCGGCGGTTTTTCCGAATCTGTCGGGTTTTCGTTCGGCCACGCCCCCCGATTTCCATCGCGTGCATGCCAGCGCCGATGCACCACAATCCGATCACGTGCGCCAAAATCCCGGGCAATTCAGGGGAAATCGGCGCAAATCGAAATTTTCGGGTAACTCGTCGGGAAAACGCGAATCGGGCCCTTTGTAAATGACCCCCAATGTCTCTAGGCTTCTTGAGTAAGTCATGCTTAATTTTAAGGGGGCAGCATTCAAGGTAGCTTTGAGGCACCTTCAATACACCTTCAACAGTAGATGTTAATTGCAAACTCTCCATAAGGTGAATAGTATCTTCCTTTACCTGCATTCTAATACGAAAATCCTCCAAAATTCTCAGCTTTGTTGCAAAACTACTAGTATGGAATTCTGTAGAAAGAGCAGCTGTTTTCATATGAAGCTATTATGAAAATTAACTTTCCAAACAGGAGCCTACTCAGCACTTGTGGTACAGCATAACCACACAATGAATAAAGCATTTGCTGGCAGAGGCATGACATATTCCAAATGACATCACTAGAAATCACATTCTATGGCGCATTTAACCACTGAGGCAACTTATCCTGCTGTTCATTCTATAGCTTGTTCCTGCATTCTCTCTCCTATTTACCTATTACAGTACCTATATTGTGTTATTTTATTGTTTCATTTCTTTATAGTTAAAACAGATGATCAACATATGGTAATGTTCTCCTCCTAATTCCCTCCAGTTTTGTTCCAATTACAATACACTGGGCTGAATTAACTTTGGTAAGGTTAATTCAGTTATAAGTGGTGAAAAACAGAGGCAGAACATTATCATGTGGGTTGTGTTGTCAGGTGTGTTATTTTTATCGCCATGACATGCTCATAAAGTTCAAGTCTTTACTTGCGACTTACAAAGCCTTTGCAGAGGCTGATGATGTTATATAACCAGAATAATCTAATCTGGCTTCTTCAATGATGGTATTCTAGGACTGCTATTTATCCATTTAGTCTGAATGAGATGGTAAGCCATGATAGTACAGACGGTCAGTTATATTGGTCCTGTGATATTCATTAACAAAGAAACGCTCTTACAGTCTTCTTTTTTGGGGTTAAAACCAATAAGACTGATTTACTAATTCATTCTATTTAGACCATGTAGAATTTATACTTAAGTCTGGGAATTCTCCAGATTTAGCACACACTGGATGATAAGTTTGATAAAGTTGTCTAGATTTTATATCACCTATAAATTGACTTATTTTAAGACAGACTGAAGTTTGGTGAAATTTTGACACAGAATGTTAAATTTTAAGGCGTGCCCTCATGCCATAGACTTTACGACAGAACCACAGAGGAGGCAGACATAAATGTAGTATACTGTATGGGGCCACATTTATTAGGGCTTATACACCTTAAATCAGGCATACATCCTGATGAAAGCTCCGGTTCGGAGCTGAAACGCGTTGCGATCTCTGTATGTAATAAAGCGGATTCTTCTTTGACACGGGATCTCCATGTGAGTTTTAAACACAGCGCCATCCTGACATCTCCTCCGGGTTTTGATATATCCTCCACATCGTTCCAGGTTCCTGGTCCATCAGTGAACGTTGTCATTAAGGAGTGGTAGATGGATACTTCCGTTTTACAACACGTTTATACCATCTGGGTTCAGGTGAGAGTCCTGACCTACAGTAATGTTTTCTATATTTGTATCTGAAGATATCACACGATAGTTATGCTTTTTGTTCTTTTTCTCTTGCACCCTTGTTTTGCTGCCTTTTTGGGGTATTGGGGCTTTGTTCCTGTCCTGTCCTGTTCATTGCAGATTAACAACTAGCTGTTACCATTTGGAAAATGTATGGATACATTCACAGTACGTTTTGGCCCTCCATTGAATTCCCATATCCCATATCCTTGCAAAGGGGGGCCTGTACACATTCAATTGTATACTTTGTGCAGCACTGCATGATCTGCAGTGCTATATACATAAAGAATTATTATTATTGTATGCTCATACGTCATCCAGTTCCAACCCCTGTCCCTGAATAGAGTTAGAGTAAAGAACATTCAGGATGTTTCCCTAATGATTGAACTATCCTTATAACTAGGGACCTCCCAGAGTGTAAAATCAGCAGAGGCCGGATGTGGATGCAGTACTGTTGCATCTGTCCCACAAAGGCTTTTATGGCCTACGCTGAGTGTATAGGAGGAAGCCGGATATGATGTAAACTAGGAAGATGTATACTAGGCAAAAGGCTGTTTACACTATAAAGCACTTTTGCAGACAGTTGAGAGGCTCATTAGACTGTGTATTCCTCATCTTTCGGAGTTCACTTTATATTTTTACTCTACACTACAGAGGCCCAAACTGTAATAATGGGAAAGGTGAAATCAAAATTACTAAGAGTAGTGTATACTGCACTAAAAGTGGGTTTGCCTGTGTGTAATGCAGGGTGCGCCAGATTAATGAAGAACGTGTGCCAGAAAAACTTTTTTGTGGTACACCTTTAACATAGGGCTTGTGACACACTTATGTCTGTCTTTTCATGATAAATCTGGCACAAGGTGGGAATGAGCTCTGGAACGCCCCCTAATTCCTGTTGCATGATGCCTAGTGCAGTGTGCGCCACAAAGTGTTGCATGCACCACAATTGTGTTGTGTGGCAGAAATGTATCTCAGACACTTCTTAAATACCTGTGCAAGCAGTTTGGACAGAACAGAATGTGCAAAGTCTGACAGAAAACTCGTGCACAGTAAACGTGGCCAGTGTCGATAATTGTAGATATTTGGTCACATGTTGCAAGTTACACAAGACTTTGCAGTACACCACATTTTAAGTATGAGGAATTACAGTATTTTTCGGACTATAAGGCGCACCGGAATATAAGGCGCACCATCAGTAGAAGCCTGCTAAAATGTCTAGGTTCATATATAAGGCGCACTGGACTATAAGACACACCTGATTATAAGGATGAATGAACAGCAGGTGGCAGACCTGTGCACAGTTAAAGGCAGCTGATGTCTGTAAGTGCGGTTCATATATAAGGCGCAATGGACTATAAGGCGCACCTTTAATTTCTGAGAAAATCAAAGGATTTTTTGTGCGCCTTATAGCCCGAAAAATACGGTAATAGATAAATATGGAGCTTTGCTATTTCAAAAGAAGTATATCTTAACAGAACATCTCCCCTAATTGCTTAGCAATTTATGATTTCTGCATTTATTGTAGTATTATACTGAATTATCAGATGCCACACCTTCTATACTCCCAGATCTCTAATACTATAATATTCATGTCATGTATTTCATGGCTATAACAATATATTTGACTATATCCACACATGTGTTGAACATAATTGTCACTATGTATTATGTCTTATGTTGCTGTCTCTATCTTTATCTCTAGTACATATTCATTAAAAAGTGCAAAATATGATCTGCTGAAAAAATTTGCATTTCTGATCAGCCGTAGGACACTTGTTTAAAAAGAACGTTAATATCTTTTGACAATTGTTCACGGTATGTGCCAGGGAAATCAGTAAGTATTCTACACATACAAACAGACCTGATCTTAATGGAGAAATACACTGATGTGAAGCTGCTCTGTCACCACACTATCCCACTGCTGATACTTATCTCATTTAAATGCTGATGTGTCAGGAGGAAAACAGGCTGGAGGCAAAATCAAAGACACAACCCCACAGATTGCACATATAACAAGAAATTCTTTGGGGAAATGGTAAAGTATGTTGAACAACATAAATCAGTATTAGATTGGGGAATTAAATTGGATGGATATAAAACAAAAGTGTATGTCTTTTATGTACTGATTTAAAGTGAACGTGGAGCAACTATTAACTATAATCCTCTTACTAAAAACAGAAGCTTTCTAATATAAAATTGCAGATGAGTTGCAGATGCATACAACTTATGTAAAAGTCTATAGTGGTTCTCTGTGTGCCCTTGCTCACACAGTTAGCACACTGAATCACCCTCTAGGACCCTTGATGCATATAGATGCTCATTCCTTTGGAGCGGACTTCCGGGTTCCCCCTTTTCCCAATGATCTATCTGTTGTTTAGGGGTGCTTTCAGACAACATATTTAGAGCATTGCTCTGCGCTCTGTAAATGTCTTTCCTCCCAAAAAAGGCATGTGCAATGTGCCTTGAAAATGATTTAAGTTTCAAGCCCCTTCCTTTGCCATGCCTATAACCTTGCCTCCTAGTGTGCCCATAAAGTATTATACCTCACTTACTAGCTCTCACACTAAATAATTCTCCCATGGTATAATTCCCACTTCCTATTACACCCTATGCTGGTTGATGACCCCCTCCTATGTCCCATCCACACTACAGAATGCCCCTCTTTCTGAAGCCCTCTATGACAAATTCTGTTGGTCTCATTTAAATGCCATCTTTTCTGCAGTGCCTCATATAATACCCCCTTTTGAGTTTTTTTGACATATGCCGTGAGCCGCCGCGAGCCGTGACGAACATCGGGGCTTATACTCGAGAATATACGGTAATACCTCCCATTTCTAATACCTTTTTAGCACCCTTAGTATATTGCTCCTTTTTCTGTTTAATTCACTCCTCACACTTTCTCACATACTTACCTTTCGCTGTAACCCAACAACAGCTTTTCTGTCTCTTCTCTGCTTCTGCTGTGCAGGGCTCTGAACCATCCAGCAGAGGCAGAATGGAATGGGGAGCCAGTGGCTCCTGCTTCACAGTTTCCTTCAATATATCTGTGTTCAGAGGAGTTGATGCCCAGGACATGCTACCCCCTGCCTGAAAGAGCATACAAAAAAAATCTAGGACCGTCCTGCTGTATCCTGGAGGTAAGGGATTATCTCTTATTGAAGTTGATGAGAGAAAAGCCTTCAGTAACAACCTTTGGCTGTTACACAGAGCACAGACACATCGGGTTTTATGCCCTCAGCCATACGGGTTGGTTGGATGCTTGTTTGGTGGCCAATTGCAGACATAAACCCAGCAATGCAACTATGCAAATGCAAATTGTAATTGTTAGAAATCCATACTCTTTTTATACTTATACTCACATACATTCATACGTACATACAAACATTTCTTCAGTTCAGTCTTAGCAAAACATATTAACCACTGTAAAGTATAGATGTTATTTCAGATCGAAAGGATGGACTGGATACTTTTTATTTTAGAACTGTCACTTACTGCATTTATCATGTCGCCCAGCCACTTCTGGAACATACGTCTTTTTTTGTTTGCCACCTAACAAAACATGGAGACCTAACATATTCTTCCAATAAGCCCACAGTTTCTTTGTGCCTCTGCATTGTTAGAGCAGAGAGAATAACAAATTGACAAGTGTCCTTTATAGAGAGGCAGACAAAAGAAACGGCTAGGAGAGCGTCTAAACCTTTTGACTGGTTCCCTGGAGCTTGAAATTCTTCACTTGAGTCTTCTCTGTCTCCTTCAGTCACAGCAGTCACACAGGAGGGTCTGACGTCATCCAGGCTTACATAACACTAATGAACACCTTCAGCTTACAGCGTATAGGTCTAAAGCCCAACAAGGCTTTCAGTAAAAAGGTCTACAGTAACTGTACACAAAACAATGACACAAACATGTCACCTATTCCTATGACGTCTACCTTGTAAACAATGGCCTGGAAACAAAAGTAACTAACAGATAAGGGATTAGTGAGCTACATCTTACAGAGGGAAATCTCACACTCTGATAAAACATTACAGGCAGTCCCCTACTTACAGACGATCCCTAACATTACCGGCGGTCCCCGACTTACAGACGGCCCCTGGTAAGAAATTGACCTCTGGTAAATGGTAATTTACTCTACTTTACTTTAACGGTGGCTGAGTGAGTAACACTTCTGCCTTGCAGCACTGGGGTCCTGGGTTCGAATCCCACTCAGGTCAACATCTGCAAAGGCTATATTCTCACTGCCGTTGCCCGCCCGTACCGTACCGTAGCGGGCAACGGCAGTGTATGGGGAGAGGAGGAGGAGGTGAGCGCAGCTCACCCCGCCCCTCTCCATAGGAAGTTATGGCGCACGGCGCCGTACTACGGACAAAGATAGGACATGTGCTATCTTTTTCCGGGGTACGGTGCCGCACGCCGTGCACCCATTGCCGTCTATGGGGGGCGTATGTCGGCCGTATATACGTCGGCCGTATATACGCCCCCCATACGACAGTGTGAATATAGCCAAAGAGTTTGTATGTTCTCTCCGTGTTTGCCTGGGTTTCCTCCGGGTACTTCGGTTTCCTCCCACATTCCAAAAACATATTGTTAGGTCGTTTAGCTTGTGAGCCCCATGGGGACAGGGACCAATTTGACATGCTTTGTGCAGCGCTGCGTAATCTGTGTGCGCTATATAAATAAAGAATTATTATTATCATTATATAATAGTCTACAATAAACAGCTATAACAGTTATCAAAGGTGTCTGCAATTAAGCTTTATTATTAATCCTGGTTCTTATGACAATCCAACATTTTTAAAATCCAATTATCACAGAGACCAAATAGAATAAGTCTGGAGCTACAGTTATAAAATATACAGTTCCGATTTACATACAAATTCAACTTAAGTACAAACCTGCAGAACCTATCCTCTAAGTAACACAGCGACTGCCTGTACTTATTATTTTACTTTTATGATTCTTTACTTAAGGGAATCTAGTGCCTAGATGTATGAGTAATTGTTCCTGGTTGATAACGTTGGTTTTATTTTGTTTTCTTTTACACAATTTGAAAAGAATAGCTATAGACATCATGCACTAGGCTTTGGGAAAGCCAATTACTAATGTTCCTGGATGCAGGGGTAACAATTATTGAAAAGAGGTCAATTTGAGATGAGGAGAACTTGACTTCAGCGCTGTGCTTTCTTCCACTTTATAGCGCCAGTATTTATCTCACCTCAGAGCGTCTTCCTGCCTGATGTCACACAATGGTCAACAATTTTTTAAACTGTCAAAACATTATACGAGAGCTGTAATTTTCACACCAAATTTACACAATATTATAGTGTTCCTGTGTAAAAAAATATATCAAAATCTGTCCAGCAGCTGCTCTCCAGGAGATCAATGCATGAAAAGCTGATTGATATTATACGAAGAATGGGAGAATTATACATGAGGAATGAAATGACACAATGAGAGACACATTTCTGTGTCTACAGAAAACAGAAATACCAGAGGTGGTATTTTCCACCTAGTTGGCAGGTTATGATGTCACAAAAAACATCCACCATTGCAGGAGGCTGGCGTGATATGACAACCGAGATTTTTTGTGATCTGCATGTTTATTTAAGCAGGACTTTTCACCTAGTACAAATTGCTGCAAGACATTCCTCATTTCATGTCTCTTTGCTCCTGATCAATTTAGTGTTTAAGATGGCAACCAGAAATGTATTATATTTATGTGAATAAGCTCATACTATTCAAGTGGGCAGTAAACATCTATGACAAAAAGAAAATCCTTACGGACTCCGGCAACCAAAATCCGGAAAAGACGTGAATAAAATATTTACCATATATACTCGAGTATAAGCCTAGTTTTTCTGCACAAAAATGTGCTTAAAAATCCTAACTCGGCTTATACTCGGACAAAAAATGAACTCACCTTCTGACGCTCCCCAACATCCATCACGGCTCCGACACCAGGTCCTGGTCCGTCACAGTCTTTGTGAAGTCAGCTGCATCGACACACACTATGATGTCAGCTTGCGGCTGACGTCATGGTGCCTGCGACGGACCAGGAGGGGCTGGCAGGCTATATACTCGAGGGGGCAGGAAGGCAGGCTATATACTCGAGGGGGCAGGCAGACAGGCTATATACTCGAGGGGGGCAGGCAGGCTATACATTTGAGGGGGCAGGCAGGCTATATACTCCAGGGGACTGGCAGGCTATATACTTCAGGGGGCTGGCAGGCTATATACTTAATGGGGCTGGCTGGCTATATACTCCAGGGGGCTGGCAGACTATATACTGGGGGGGCTGTGACCAATGCATTTCCCACCCTCGGGTTATACTCGAGTCAATAGGTTTTTCCAGTCAAAATTAGGGGTCTCGGCTTCTACTCGGGTCGGCTTATACTCGATTAGTACAATAGAAAAAAAAGAAGTATTAAAAATAAATAGTACAGTCAAGAACTGTACTGGAAATTTTGGAGCGGTGTCTCAGTGCTAAAAAAAAAGTTATCTGCAGTCATATTTCTTGGCTTGTCTATACACCAAAGAAAACTGGGGGCTTGTGATGAGCGTATTTACAGTTTTTAATTGCTGCATAAAAATGGAAATAAAACCCTACCAACAGATTACTGCTGATGCTTAGAGTCTCAGATTGGGTATGCATTGTAATCAATTGATTGGAACAGGACCATGATAATGTGAGAAAATGATGGGATTGGTCTTCATGTCTTGGTCTTGGGATTCATGTACTCTTCTATTCATGAAGTTTCTAAGTTGAATGAAACCCCTTCTTTTGTTCAAAATATTTGCTACATAGTCTTCAGTAAGTAAAAAAATAACTGCAGTCTTGGTTTAGTTGTGTTTGTTTGCCGTCCACCAGGATGAAACTCTCACCCATTGTTACATCTGTGTCTCCTACAAACACTGAATTCTATTTGGTTCTTTTCAGTCGGCAGTCTGAACAGTGCTCTATGGCTTCACTGCTGGTTGTATCTTACTCACACAGCCAACAATACTCTGAGCCTGCAAGGTTCAACGCTCTCATTCTTAGAGCTCTGTCCTTCTCCCCTGAAGCAGACTCCTTCCAAATTCCCTGTGTGCAATATCCTGATTGCCAGCTCTCTTTTCAGAACTTCCCTTGCTATACATTTGTACTTTTCTGATATTTGGCTTACATTCTTTCCTATTCTACTGTGTAGTTTTTATGGTATCTAATTTGTGTCCCACAAATATTGACCTCCGCTTTGTGTGCTTTGTTCGTCTTGTTACATGTCCACACTTGGCACAAGGAGAAACTCTCTCTGTGGTTGTTCTGCCAAGGATAAGCAGAGGCAAGCGGGCAGGGCTGTTGGGGGCTGGAGTTTTAGAGTTCACTGTCCTGTCTGTTGTCCCTGAGTCCAGTATCCCCATTACTTCCATCTCCTTCAAGAGATTAAACACTGGGTGGCGTTTGTAGACAGTATGCGAAATATTGACCATATTTACCCCTTTTCTTTTATTATATATGTATACTGCCCCAGGTCCTGGATGCACATCATTATTATATTCATCTGCCACCAGCGGGACTACATACCTATAAATTTATGATTACAGTCCAGCAGGGTGACAATAACACATAGATGGTCCCGGGAAACTGCTCAGTTCAGACACACGGTCCATATTTCATGAATTTAACATGGCCGCTTGAAAATGGTCCCCTACTTAAGAACACTTGACTTACATACGACCCCTAGTTACAAACGGACCTCTGGATATTGGTAATTTATTGTACTTTAGCCCTAGGCTACAATAAACAGTTATAACAGTTATCACAGGTGTCTGTAATGAAGCTTTAGTGTTAATCCTGATTCTTATGACAACCCAACATTTTTAAAATCCAATTGTCACAGAGACCAAAAAAGTTCTGTCTGGGATTACAATGATAAAATATACAGTTCTGACTTACATACAAATTCAACTTAAGAACAAACCTACAGACCCTGTCTTGTATGTAACCCAGGGACTGCCTGTAAACAGAAAGAACCAAGATGTATTTTTAAGGACTCAAATAAGTAATTGGAAGGATTTCAATTTATAAATAGATCTTTATTTTCCAGGAGTAATGATGTTAAAAGGTTGGCAAACTACTGGAGTGCTTCTGTATTATGGCGTTGAATAATGTTTGGGGGAGTTCCTTTTCACCTGTTATATAATAAAATGTATGATTCTACAATAACTAGCTTTATTCATTTGGTTTAGATTTTACACATGTTAAAAGTATTAATCCTCAATAGAGTTTAAGTGCAAATTCTTTTCACATTTCTCTACACTGGCTGCATGGTATGTGTAGCTCTCAGTAGGCAGCACATTACACTGTTATTGTGAATGTGGCCTGCAGATTTATCACTTGCAGCATGTGCTGCATTTATCTATAATCCAGCAAGCGGTCCAGATGGTAATGGAATTGCTGCAAATGTGGGGAGCTTCTTGTGATGTTACAAATACCTGCTGATCGCATGAGTTTCCACCACAGGATTCTTTTACTCATATTATTTTGTAGATTGTACATGAAATGTGCATACACAGCATTTACAAATATTGAACAAATATCCCAAATAAAATGTGTATTGTAGACACAAAAATTAAAAAAAATATTGCAAATGATTGGTAATACCAACTAAAGAAAATCTGGTTGTAGGTTGAGATTTCTTAGGGGGTTTCCAGGATAATTACATTGTTGATCTATCAAGAGAACACATCACTAATAGCAGATTGGTGGGGGTCTAACACTCCTGACCCCTACAATCAGCTGATACAAGCAGTCCTCCAGAAGTCCAGCTCTGTTTTCTCTGTACTGGGAACTAATAATAATTATGCTTTATTTATATAGCGCCATCATATTCCACAGCACTGTAAATATCATGGGGTATGTATGTAAAACAAGACATTACAGACTAATAACATAATCAGATGAATCAATTGAAGTGAAGGCCCTGCTCGTCAGAGCTTACAATCTACACTCACCGAGAAGAAGAGTACACTGGGTGGGTAACGTTGGTGCCCAGCCGCGTCCACCTTGTGAGGCTTAGACAAAAGTACAAATGGTGGAGGTTTAGATTATTAAAGAAGTACTATTTATTTACATAAAATGATAAGACAGGTTGGTGAGAACAATTACAATTGTAGCGTAGCGTACAAGTAGATGGTCAGAGGATCTGAGGAGCACACCGGCGGATGTGCCTGCTGAAAAGGCTGCGGGAGCATCGGCGATGTTGTGGGCGATGGTGGATGCGATGCTCCGTAGTCAATCTGCGTAGTAGCTTCAGGGCTGGACAAGGAGAGTCAGATGTGATATCTGTGTCCAGGTGGTAGTGTACACTCAATAGTGTATGTACGCAGTGTATGAAGAGGGGGGGGGGAGGGGGGGGTGCACTCGTGGATGACAGAGTGCGGGGGGTCCCTAGTTAGCCCTAATAGGGGCTAGGTGGGGGCCCTGCCAATCCCTAGATAGTCCTAAATTCGGGGCGGCAGCCCTAGATGGCCGTCGTCCCGACCGGAACCTGCCCCTGTCCTCGGCCAAGTAACCCTAGTTACCGTGGGGAGGGAAAAGGGGGATATGAGCAGGTTAGGACAAAGGCTGTGAGGATCACAAGAATCTGTCGCAGTTAAGAGACAAGAGACAAGTGCAAAGGTAGAACAGTAGGGTGAGGAGAAAAGTTATAATTCGAGCTTTGTTTCTATAAGGTACGAATCCCTTAATGTGGTATATGACTGTGCGCGGTGCAAGTCGTGTGACAAGTTTACACCATGCAGAAATGAGGTCAGTTTTCCCTACATGCCATGTTTCACCTATTGAATATAGGCTCATCAGGGGAAATAAGACCTATTGGGAGAAGCGTAGAACACAAGAATGGTCATATGCTGAGGTGGACCAGTGTGTGGTTAAGATGGAACACAAAATTGGTGCTTACCCTTGTATTGTGTAGGTTTGCAACATGCCTAGTAGGATTGGGTTAAGGTGCACCAGGGGCAAGTCTGTAATAATGACAAATCGACAGAGTCAATAGGTTTGATGAAGAATACTAAAGTGCGTGAAGTCTGTCGATATAAGGAGAATCTTACCTGGGGTCTCGGTTCAAGGTAGAGGAGGTTCTCCAGAACCGAGACCCCAGGTAAGATTCTCCTTATATCGACAGACTTCACGCACTTTAGTATTCTTCATCAAACCTATTGACTCTGTCGATTTGTCATTATTACAGACTTGCCCCTGGTGCACCTTAACCCAATCCTACTAGGCATGTTGCAAACCTACACAATACAAGGGTAAGCACCAATTTTGTGTTCCATCTTAACCACACACTGGTCCACCTCAGCATATGACCATTCTTGTGTTCTACGCTTCTCCCAATAGGTCTTATTTCCCCTGATGAGCCTATATTCAATAGGTGAAACATGGCATGTAGGGAAAACTGACCTCATTTCTGCATGGTGTAAACTTGTCACACGACTTGCACCGCGCACAGTCATATACCACATTAAGGGATTCGTACCTTATAGAAACAAAGCTCGAATTATAACTTTTCTCCTCACCCTACTGTTCTACCTTTGCACTTGTCTCTTGTCTCTTAACTGCGACAGATTCTTGTGATCCTCACAGCCTTTGTCCTAACCTGCTCATATCCCCCTTTTCCCTCCCCACGGTAACTAGGGTTACTTGGCCGAGGACAGGGGCAGGTTCCGGTCGGGACGACGGCCATCTAGGGCTGCCGCCCCGAATTTAGGACTATCTAGGGATTGGCAGGGCCCCCACCTAGCCCCTATTAGGGCTAACTAGGGACCCCCCGCACTCTGTCATCCACGAGTGCACCCCCCCCTCCCCCCCCCTCTTCATACACTGCGTACATACACTATTGAGTGTACACTACCACCTGGACACAGATATCACATCTGACTCTCCTTGTCCAGCCCTGAAGCTACTACGCAGATTGACTACGGAGCATCGCATCCACCATCGCCCACAACATCGCCGATGCTCCCGCAGCCTTTTCAGCAGGCACATCCGCCGGTGTGCTCCTCAGATCCTCTGACCATCTACTTGTACGCTACGCTACAATTGTAATTGTTCTCACCAACCTGTCTTATCATTTTATGTAAATAAATAGTACTTCTTTAATAATCTAATCTACACTCACCGGCCACTTTATTAGGTACACCATGCTAGTAACGGGTTGGGCCCCCTTTTGCCTTCAGAAATGCCTCAATTCTTCGTGGCATAGATTCAACAAGGTGCTGGAAGCATTCCTCAGAGATTTTGGTCCATATTGACATGATGGCATCACACAGTTGCCGCAGATTTGTCGGCTGCACATCCATGATGCGAATCTCCCGTTCCACCACATCCCAAAGATGCTCTATTGGATTGAGATCTGGTGACTGTGGAGGCCATTTGAGTACAGTGAACTCATTATCATGTTCAAGAAACGAGTCTGAGATGATTCCAGCTTTATGACATGGCGCATTATCCTGCTGAAAGTAGCCATCAGATGTTGGGTACATTGTGGTCATAAAGGGATGGACATGGTCAGCAACAATACTCAGGTAGGCTGTGGCGTTGCAACGATGCTCAATTGGTACCAAGGGGCCCAAAGAGTGCCAAGAAAATATTCCCCACACCATGAAACCACCAGCCTGAACCGTTGATACAAGGTAGGATGGATCCTGCTTTCATGTTGTTGACGCCAAATTCTGACCCTACCATCCGAATGTCGCTCCGAATGACTCATCAGACCAGGCAACGTTTTTCCAATCTTCTACTGTCCAATTTCGATGAGCTTGTGCAAATTGTAGCCTCAGTTTCCTGTTCTTAGCTGAAAGGAGTGGCACCCGGTGTGGTCTTCTGCTGCTGTAGCCCATCTGCCTCAAAGTTCGACGTACTGTGCGTTCAGAGATGCTCTTCTGCCTACCTTGGTTGTAACGGATGTCGATTTGAGTCACTGTTGCCTTTCTATCAGCTTGAACCAGTCTGCCCATTCTCCTCTGACCTCTGGCATCAACAAGGCATTTCCGCCCACAGAACTGGCGCTCACTGGATGTTTTTTCTTTTTCGGACCATTCTCTGTAAACCCTAGAGATGGTTGTGCGTGAAAATCCCAGTAGATCAGCAGTTCCTGAAATACTCAGACCAGCCCTTCTGGCACCAACAACCATGCCACGTTCAAAGGCACTCAAATCACCTTTCTTCCCCATACTGATGCTCAGTTTGAACTGCAGGAGATGTCTTGACCATGTCTACATGCCATAATGCACTGAGTTGCCGCCATGTGATTGGCTGATTAGAAATTAAGTGTTAACGAGCAGTTGGACAGGTGTACCTAATAAAGTGGCCGGTGAGTGTATGTGGATGAAGGGGTGACACAGATGGTCCAGCCATTCTTTAGGGATAAAACAATTAAATAAATACATACATAGATACATAATGCTGAATGAATGAATGAATGACAATGATGAAAAAATAATTCTAACCTTCTGTACAAAAAAAGTCTTTATTTTGCCATATTGTGATGCCAATATCTTTTTCATACTTCGGTGTCATATTTTGCGGGACATGATGTCATTTTTATTGCAGCCGTCTTGGAGACTCTGCAACATTTTGATCACTTTTTATAAAATTTCTTATTTCGCAAATTGTCAAAAATGTGGCATTACATTTGGGTGCTATTTTTTAATACAAGGTCCAATGCCAGGAAAAAAATGTTTCTATATTTTGATTAATCAGGACTTTTGGGACCCAGCAATAACAAGTTTGTGATTTTATTTGTTTATGTATTTTGATATGAGACATGAGACCTAGAGAAAGGTGATTTGATCTTTAAGGTTTTATCATTTCTATTTTAAATGTAAACTTTTTAACCTTATTTTTTATGCTCTTTCAGACCCCCCCCCCCCCAGGGTACCTTAACTGTAGGGAGTTTATTCACTCTCTATTCGCAAATTTACAGGTATTTAAATAGTTAACACCATGAACTGTGAGTTTAAGTAGTAGGTGTTTGCTGCAGTATGCAACAAACACCCATCCTCTCCATACAACCATCCAGTTACTGTGCCATAATAGTACAGCATGTGCCAGGAAGGGGGTTAATAGTATCATGTTTTGAGGTATTACATAGACAGGGGGAGAAATCAGTGGAGGTTTAGAGAAAAGAAAGTGAAAATTACATGCTGTTAGGGAATGTGATAGGCCTGCCTGAAAAGATGGGTTTTTAGTTTGAAAGTTTAATGGTTAGGTATTAGCCTGACCGTTCGAGGTATTGCATTCTAGAGAATAGGTGCAGCTTGGGAGGAGTCATGGAGCCATGAGTTGGTATTCTGAATTAAGGAAGAAAATAATCACTGGAGGATCACTTGTATTTGAGCTTGGTATTAGAATGAGATGAGGGCAGAGAGATATGGAGGTGCAGCACTGTGCAGAGCTTTTTGCATGAGGGTGATTAATTTGAATTGAATATAGAAGGTGATGGGCAGCCAGTGACTGACACAGAGTAGAGCCATCCATGTAGCATCGAGATTAATAGACCATGATGGATGCTACAATAAGAATAGATTATAGAGGAGAGAGTTTTGTAAGTGAAAGAACCAATAGTAGGGAGTTACATTAATCTGGAGTGAATCTGTGAAAAAGATAGGGTTTTAGAGGTTTCCATGGTCAAGAAATGATGGATTCTAGAAATGATTTAGAGGTGCAAGCAGCAGGAGCATGCAAGTGATTAACAGTAGTTTCCTACAGAACTCACACAATACAATGAGAAATACAAAGAGTTTATCTTAGTTCACCAAGGCTGTATGTCCTATATAGGGGACATATGAACAACGTGAAAAATAAACACAAGAAATCAGTATTTTAAATGTCTTATAAAGAGAAAATAGTCTCTTTACAGAGAGAGAGAGAATTTTTTATAACAATTCAAATGTTATACATATTCTCTTCATACATAATATATGACACCAATAACTTGTATTACCAGTGTCGACACATACAGCCGACTATTGCATTCTACATACACTTAACCTAATATTATAACACTATATTTAAATATTACATAATATTTCTTCCATGTCATACATAAATTATTAAATAGCAATGCAGTTATTTTGGATTTTTTTTGTGGGATAAACAGGACAAAAACTTAAAGCTCAGATAAGGTCTCATCGCCAAACAATAAAAGAGGAGCAGAAACATCTACTTGTGGTCAAACACTGCAGTCCCGGCCATAACACCCTGGATATGAAGGTTCTAGTATAAGAGGGCAATTTCCGGTCACAAAATTAGAGACATATTTGGGAATACAAGTTTCTTTCCCTCTTTGACACCCTCCACACAGGACAAATGTTATCTTGAGATGATGGTTCATCAGAGACTCCAGAGTCTTTAACTTGGAGGCAATAAACCATCACACTGACCAAGTCATCTAATTAACCCCTTATCACCGACCCAGTTTTCAGCTTAATGACCAGACTCGATTTTTCAAATCTGATATGTGTCATGATAATTGGTTATATCTCCAGAATGCTTAAACATACCTAGGTGATTTTGAGACAGTTTTCTCGTGACACATGGTACTTCATGTTAGTTGTAAAATTTAAGTGATAAGTTTTGCGTTTCATTCTGAAAAAAAGTGAAAATTTAGCAAAAGTTTGTAAAAATTCTTAGTTTTCTAAGTTTATAATGTTCTGCTTTCCAGACAGAAAATAAAACAACCAAAAAAGCTGGATAACTAACATTTACGGAATGTCTGCTTCATGTTGAGATGATATTTTATGCATCCTCCCATTTTTCTAGGAAGTTATGAGGCGCAGAACTTTAGGTGCAATTTTTCTCATTTTCATGAAAATCACCTAAACTCATTCAAGTGACTTTGAAAGGCCTAAATAATAGGAAACTTCACACCAAAACGTATGTAAAACAACTTCTAACGTCTATTAACCCTTTAAGTGTTTCACATGGTTTAAAACAATATGGACCTACGATTTAGAAACTATTGAATTTTTTGGAAAATACATTAAGTTAGCCCGAAAATGACAGTTTCATAATGAATAAAATGATGAAATGCTCTGCAATGTCCCATGCCCAATTTCTCCTTAATGTATTGACACCCCATATGTGGTGGTAACCTGCTGTATGGGCGCACGGCCCAGCATAGAATGAAAGCAGCGCCATTCACAGCAGATTTGTATCACATTGTACAAGCTATAAATTAAATTTTTTTTGGTAATGCAAACAAATGAGGGCTTATTATTTGCGGGATGAGTTACACTGGGGAACATTTACTTACCCGTCCCGTCGTCCTCCCCGCCGTGCGTTGTCCGACGAGGATTCGGGTCTGCCCCAATTCACTAAGATCATGCGTCCAATTTCCTGCATCTATCGATTCCCCCGCTGAGGTCCGCCGGAGTTCACCTTCTTCTTCCTGGTGCATGTAAGTGCTGATCTTGCGACACAATTTGCTTTTCAAATACCGCGGTTTGTCAAAATCATTCGGGTTATCCAACGTCCACTCCCCCCGATATGTGTCACATGCAAGCCGATGCGACACATTCCGATCGCGTGTGCCAAAATACCGGTGCAATTCAGGGCAAAATGGAAAAAATTCGCAAAAATAATCGAAAAAAAGGCGTTCGGACCCTTAGTAAATGTGCCCGAATGTATAGATAATTCATTTTGGGGGCTATAGCTTATTCATGAGATTTTATTAACTATTTCAAAGGGGACACAAACAGAATCATCAATTTTTATTTTGGATTTTTAGCACCCCCCCCCCCCTCTCACCGTAACGTAAAAATAATATTTTATCATTATTCTCTGGTTCACTATGATTACAGTGATACCTCATTTATATAGTTTTTCTTGCCCAAATTTACTGAGCAAAACAAATATTGGAGAAAATCTCATTGTTTTTACTATCGAAGAAAAAATTTTCAGCGCCATAACTTCTGTATTTTTCTGTTGTCAGATCAGGTTGAGGGCTTATTTTGCAAAAAGAGTTGTTCTTTTCAGTAGTATTAAAGCGCATAACTTTTTTTGATCACTTTTTAGAACATTTTTTGTGATGATGAAAAATTGTATATTACGGGAAGTTTTTTGTGTGTTTTTTTTAGGTTGTTCACCGAGGGGGTTCAATATTGATGTATTTATTGTACAGTTTAGTACGAATGCGGTGATACCAGATATGTCTTTATTTGCATTTTATGTGTAACTGGGAAGATTATGGGACTTAAATTTTTTTATTTATTTAATTAATATTATAAAATGATTTAATCTTTTTTTTTACTTTTTTTTTTACATATTCCAGACTTGGGCTTGAACGAGCGTTCATCCTATTGCTTGTTTAAGCCCTTACACTGCAATACACTTGTATTTCAATGTACAGTATAAGCAACTACGCATGCTGCGCATGCTCAGTTACATACACCCGTGTCCTGTCAGGAGGCGGAACCCGGCATGAAGGAGAGCCAGCACCAGCGAGGCTCGATGTCCCGAAATCTTCTTCTGATGCGCCGCCTTAGAAAGGCTTGTGTCAGAAGAAGTACCCTTAATGACCACCGTAGAATCCCGATAGGGCGGTCATTAAGGGGTTAAGGACCTTTTGTATCAACTATGTTATTGCTATTGACCTTTAGTTTACATTTTGTTTGCATGCCTGATGAAGGGGCCATAGACGTCTTGAAAGCTTGTAACATCTTATACTTCAGCTAACCATTAAAAGGTATCACAATCTCGAGAAGGTGACTTTATTTGGCCTATCAAAAGCAACAGGAATTTCTTCAAATGGCTAACACGGTACAAAACTTTTTTTCTTCTGAGAATATGAGGATGGCCTTTTTCAGGAGGGACATTTATTAGTTTTGACATGTTTTTGAAAACTACTGAAAGACAAACTAATAAAGGTATTAACCATTTTTTAATCAGAACTTTTTAAATGCCTTTAAGAAAATGTTTACCTTATAGGTAGGTGGTAATGCCCTCCATGGAATCGACCATACTAGGTAAAATCATATCCAGTGCAGCTCTCTGCATAACTGCAGCACCTATAAACCTTCTGCTATATGGGCAAAGACCATGGAAATCGCACCTGCAAATGTCAAAAATGTAAATACTTCCAGAAGGGATTATCCATCATTCCCAATGGACAAACGTTAAGAGCCAGGTAGCCAGTGAGCCTAAGGCCTAAGCCAATTTTTATACAGTTATCTAGTTAAAAAATAAAAATAAGAACTTCCCCATACATGTAGTGTATCTGGCTTTGAAGATTTTGGGTATTTATATAGGGCGATAGAATAGATAGAACTAAAAACTGGCGTTGCTCTTCCTTCTTTAATGGGCTCCGCTGCAGTTAACTGCATAGTGGACCCCCACCACTTATAAGGTAACACTGGAAACATTAACGTATATTCATAAGGGGCTGCCCAAAGCCACATTTAGTGAAACACATTGGAAATAGCAGTTGTCCATAGGGAAATATTGCATCCAATTGCCTGCAAGTCGCATGCAAAAAATGTAGCAACCAGAACTCACAAAACATCTGTGTGCAGTCACATAGTTAAGTTACCCTTGAAGCAAAAACTTTGACACTGAACATTTTGTGCCACAGACAAGTCCACAAAGATGAAGTTACACTGCTGTTAATTATGATGCAGTCAAATACGCAGAAAAGAATGGAATTATAATCACTACTGGCAAAAATGATGTAATATGCATGTGAGGACAATGTGATTTTAGACTGTGTTAATCCACTGTAGCTGTTGAGGGGTTAATTGGCATCAGGCAGCGTCTGCGAGGTCTGTGCTCCTGCATCCCTCGAGGGGGTTTGTACCAAACTGGCGCTCAATCTATTTTTAATCTGCAGGCTTTCTGAGCGAGCAGATATTTTGAGGAAGCCATGTGTAAAGCTAGACTTGCATTGTGCAGGGTCTTAATGACACATTTAATGGGTCAGTACCATGTACTAACCTAATGACTGCGGCTTGTTTAATGGGTTAAAGGCCAGTCACCCAAAGAATTGTAATGACAGTGATGTATTTACTACACTTCCTCTGCATCTAAACCAGTATCACTGAGCCTTGTCTTGGTTTGTCACTGACAGAGGTAATGTGCCAGAACAACAAATCAAAAAGAGAAAGCATGAGTGGCGGTATCCTGGCAGACATTTTTTTTAGCCCACCAGGATTTTTGAAGGGCATTCCGTCCAATCCCAGTACCTCTCTGACAGAGATAAACTACCTCTCGGCAAACCACAGGGACCAACAGCCTGCGTATGAGAACACAAAGCCAAGAGCTATTAATTAAGAGTTAAAGACAGCAAACTCATTTCACACAGCAACAGAAATATCAAAGTGTTTCTGATTTTAGGACCAGAGTCCGGGAGCTTTTAATGGAGACCTTTCCGGGATTGATAAATGAAGAGCCAAGAACAATGGACAAATAAATTCACATTTACAGGCTGCACCAAGAAAAGTTGCTTGAATTTTGACAGCTGTGAAAAATGTGTATATAGTCCACTCAAGACATATTTTGGACCTTTTCGAATTTCAATGTTTTATTTTCTAACTTAGCCTGAGTCAAATGTAAGGTCATTTTTAATAAAGTGTGTGCTCTAGTGTAACAGATGAAGAAGCAGTCTCAATAGCCATCCACAATAAGATTCAACAACATCAATACTGTGCATTTATCTTCTAGATTAAATATTCTGCTAATAGTATCTTGCTTTATCCAAGTAAGTATCACCTCACACATCCACTATAGGTTTCAGAAGAGAAAACAGAAAGGAAATATTGTTGGTATAGGGAACCTTAGCATCTACATTAGTTCCCATAGACTTGAATGTATATTTAAAACAAAAAATATAGTGTAGGGTCCCTGTGTTTTATGAAATATTTCTATTCCCCATGAAATATTAAAAGGTATTTTTGTTGTGTCATTCTGCTTTTTCCTTTGAATTTTTTTAAAATTCATTGAACACTGGTTGTTTAAATTTTTGTTGTTAAAAATAACTTTAAAAAAAATGCACTAGGAGCTGCTTACTGAAGTAAGCAGCTACTAGCGCTACCCCATTTTTAGCAGTGATATTGGAACCCTCCGATAAAGCTAGCAGACACTGCATACTGCAGCGCCATAGCCTCAGAACGCCGGCGTATTCATGACGGAGTGGTCTGAGGAGGCAGTGACTGCTGCATGAAGGAAGCTGCAGAGCCTCAGACCAACCCTCACAAATACGCCGCACCGCTGTGAGCTTGGTCTGGCGTTCTGAGGCTATGCCGCTGCAGTGTCTGCTAGCTTTATTGGAGGGTTCTGATAGCGCTAGCAGTTTAACACTGCTAAAAATGGGGTAGCACTAGGAGCTGCTTACTTTAGTAAGCAGCTCCTAGCGTGTTTTTTTTAGGATGTCTGTTCGTCTTTTTAAGAAGTCTGTTCCTAACTTTAGGATCAGCCTGGCAATCAGTAATCATAATTTGAGTAAAAAATAGGGACAGATTTTTTATATTGGGGAAAGTTCGCAACTAGAGATGAGCGAGTATACTCGTCCGAGCTTTATGCTCGTTCGAGTATTAAGGTACTCGAAACGGCTCGTTGCTCGGACGAGTATTTCCCCTGCTCGAGATCGAGCATTTAATTAAAAAAACACAGTGAAGAACAATGAAGAATAGAATAAAAACAGTGAACACAGTGAACACAGGATCATTTAAGTGAAAAACACAGTGAAGAATAGATTACAGATGTTCGGCACATCTGCTTACTTGTTGGAAGATATGCGCGGAACGGTGCGAACAAAATAGTATGTGAAGAACACATTGAAGAACACGGTGAGCAGGACAGAGACACCGGGGAGCAGCACAGAGACACCGGGGAGCAGCACAGGCAGCGGCGGGCACGGAGACACCGGGGCAGCGGCGGGCACGGAGACAGCGGGGCAGCGGCGGGCACGGAGACACCGGGGCAGCGGCAGGCACGGAGACAGCGGGGCAGCGGCAGGCACGGAGACAGCGGGGCAGCTGCAGGCACGGAGACAGCGGGGCAGCTGCAGGCACGGAGACAGCGGGGCAGCTGCAGGCACGGAGACAGCGGGGCAGCGGCAGGCACGGAGACAGCGGGGCAGCGGCAGGCACGGAGACAGCGGGGCAGCGGCAGGCACGGAGACAGCGGGGCAGCGGCAGGCACGGAGACAGCGGGGCAGCGGCAGGCACGGAGACATCGTGGGCAGCGGCAGGCACGGAGACATCGTGGGCAGCGGCAGGCACGGAGACATCGTGGGCAGCGGCAGGCACGGAGACATCGGGGCAGCGGCAGGCACGGAGACATTGGGGCAGCGGCAGGCACGGAGACACCGGGGCAGCGGCAGGCACGGAGACACCGGGGCAGCGGCAGGCACGGAGACATTGGGGCAGCAGCACAGAGACATCGGGAAGGGCAGAGAGATCAGGGAGACTTCAGTGGAAGAAGAGGAGCGGATCCCGGGACAGCGTATCTCCCGACAAGTAAGCAGATGTGCCAAACATCTGCAATCTATTCTTCACTGTGTTTTTCACCGCGTTTTTCACTTAAATGATCCCGTGTTCACTGTTTTTATTCTATTCTTCACTGTTCTTCACATCTGCTAACTTGTCAGGAGATAATATACACGCGGAACAGTGAAGAATAGATTGCAGATGTTTGCATACATCTGCTAACTTATCAGAAGACATTCTTTTTCAATTAAATAACACATTTTATTCCCTAACCATGGTCCCTTTGAAAAATGCTCGGGTCTCCCATTGACTTCAATGGGGCTCGTTATTCGAGACGAGCACTCGAGCATCAGGAAAAGTTTGTCTCGAATAACGAGCACCCGAGCATTTTAGTGCTCACTCATCTCTATCCGCAACCCATTGGAGATTGGAGGGTTGAGTGGTCCTCACCCCTCTAATCCGTATAGGGAGCCAGGAAGGCGCTCCACAATATGGGCAGGATTACCACCCGACATGTTCACTGTACTATGACCGTGCATAATGTAAGTCAATGGTGGTTGTGAGCACATCCTTCTCACTGCAGAAGTGCTGAGGGAGCGGGAGGAGGTGAGACGATGAAACAGTCTGCAGTAAAGCCTGATCACAGAGGGCTAGGGTAGCCCATCAGGCTCATGAGCATAATTGTTAAAGTTGATTTTAGAAGGAAAGAGGCCATGGAAAACAAATATAAAAAGATTACCACATGGTGTCTGGATCTATGAGTAAGTGGTTCACATGTTTAATGGTAATGCTTGATGGTAGATTTCCCTTAAACCGTGAATATTTTACACATAAAATCTACACGTAATACTGAACGTATGCATTCACAATACAATTTTCTGCTAAACTGATATGCTCAAGGGCTTCAACTCAACAATGAATTTGAGTTTTGTTTCCACTGATCTCTACATTCAATTGTGTACAGGACACGCTGGGCTACTATTTGATTTTAAAGACTGACTATGACTTTGTTCTTATCAAGATAGTGTCCTCGTCTAGCATCATCTTACCATGGTTCAAAGTGTAGCTGAAAGGAATACTTGAAAATGTTTTAGCAATTACTAAGCAACCAATGAAGAAACCTAGAGCAAAGCAAAAGTGGAGTGAAAGCAGCAGCCTTGTTAGTTGCTAGGATTCATACACAATTGATAAAAGACAAATGAAAGACAATCCATGTGTTTTGGAGAAGAGCAGTCTATTTATGCTGAAAGTCTTTTCATGCTACTGTCATGTTATATTAATACTACCATGTTTCTAATCTGTCATGTATTCCCACATCAATGTACAACTTCTGTTCTGCCTAGTAGTACAGAAAACCCCACTTATAATGTCCATTCACTGGGTACATATTTTACCCCTTTAATATATTACATCGAGGAAGTAAATCATCAAAATAAAGTGCACATAATCCTTTTTTAACATTTTTATAATCTATTTTAGAAAGTAGAAAATGGCTGACAATGCTAAACAAAATGCATTAAAACTTACCAAGGCACCCAAACTAAATCTTTATTTTAATGACTGTATGGAATATTAAACTTCTAACAGATATCATGTTCAATGAAAGGGATGTTTGGGATAATTGCAGCTGAAGACAGTCAGTGCATGGAGGGCATCACAGTGTTAGGATTGGTTACACAAAAGACAGGGGATAGTGTGCCCTGAGCTTGCCCCAACCTCTGTCCCTTCCTATAGCCCCCCCACGCTAAACCGTGGGGCGACTACTTGAAGACTCGAAATATTCTGGGTAAGTGTGGGAAGGGGAACACAAACAGACTGACAAACATAAAACATAAAAGAATCGTAAACAAGCCGGAGTCACAACTAGAGGGTACGTCAAAAGCAGAATCAGTAAGCAAAAGAGTCAAAGTCCAAAACTAGCCGAGTTAGCAACAATATAGATACAGATACAGAGCAATACAAACTAGCAGCAACCAGGTGGAGAAAGGGATTTTCAAACACTGGCACTGATGACTAGTGAAGCTGCAATTTATGCAGCCAGAACTCCACCTCCAGAATCTGATAGGAGCTGGACAGTTCCTGGGAATTAACCCCTCATGGTGCAGAACAACCAAGCACCAAGCAGAGGTTCAAAGTCCCAGCCCCTCCTAGACAGCGCGAGATCTTAGCAGCCGCTGCCCAGGACGAGAGGTGGAGTTTGCGCGGATACGCGCCGGGGTACGGAGAACGCTGCTGGTACCACCAGAAGAACCAGAAGTCCCAGCAATCTCTCTAGCGAACCTGACAGTACCCCCCCCCTGACGGGGGGCCTTCGGACCCCTAGATCTTAAAGATGGCTTCTGAGGGTTGGCCTGATGGAATAACCTGAGTAACCGTGGAGCATGGACATCTCTAGCCGGAACCCAAGACCTATCCTCAGGACCAAAACCCTTCCAATGGACCAGGTACTGCAGGGAGTTACCTACCCATCTGGAATTCACCACTTTTTCCACTTCAAATTCCAGATTCCCCTCCACAATAGATGGAGAAGGAGGGTCAGGAAGAGGCAAAACAGGCTCAACATACCGCTTCAAAAGACTCTTATGGAAGGTGTTATGGACCCGCCACCCTGCTGGAAGTGTAATCTTGAAGGAAACCGGGTTAACCATATGAGTAACAACAAACGGACCCACAAACCTGGGCGCAAACTTCAAAGAGGGGACCTTCAATTTAAGGTTTTTCGTGGACAACCACACTTTATCCCCCACCACAAACGTATCCGAGTTAGTGAGCCTTCTTTCAGTCTGTTGGACCATAGAATTTTGTGCCCTCCGAATATTCTCCCGAACTTGTGACCAGAGCGAGCGCAACTTGGATGCAACAGCTTCCGCTCGAGGAATATTAGAGACCGGCACAGATGAAAAAGAGAAACGAGGATGAAAACCATAATTGCAGAAAAACGGAGATACCTGTGTGGACGAACTACAGTGGTTATTAATAGCAAATTCTGCCAACGGAAGGAATTTCACCCACTGGTCCTGACTGTCCGAGACAAAGAGTCGCAGATATTGAATCATCTCCTGATTCATTCTCTCGGACTGACCATTAGACTCAGGATGAAACGCTGAGGAGAACGACAGATTAACTTCCAGTCTAGAACAAAATGCTCGCCAAAATTTGGAAACAAATTGTACGCCCCTATCAGACACAATATCATCTGGTATACCATGGAGGCGTACAATGTTCTGTATAAACAAATCAGCCAATTCTTCAGCTGAAGGTAACTTTTTTAATGGAACAAAGTGTCCCATCTTGGAGAAACGGTCCACTACCACCCAAATCACTGTATAGCCTTGAGATGCTGGCAGATCAGTGACAAAATCCATTGACACTTTAGACCATGGCCTGATGGGAACTGGAAGCGGAAGAAGAGGCCCCTCAGGACGTCTCCTGGGAGTCTTTCCTCGCGCACAGACCTGACAGGCTTGGACAAATGCGTGCACATCATTAGTCATGTGAGGCCACCAGTAACTTCTCTTTAAGAGATCCAAGGTACTCCGCATTCCCGGATGACCTGCCAATACTGAGCAATGCGTCTCCTCCAACACTCTCAAACGACAAGAAAGAGGAACAAATAATTTGCCTTCCGGAAGGTCTTTGGGTGCAGATTTTTGTCCTGCTAAAATTTGAGAGGAGAGGTGGGAGGAGACAGCTGCCAACACAACACCTGGAGACAAAATATTACTGTCCGTAGTCGCTGGAAGCTCAGGAGTCCCGAAGCTACGGGACAAGGCATCAGCCTTCACATTTTTTGACCCAGGTCGGTAGGTGACCACAAAATTAAAGCGAGAGAAAAACAAGGCCCACCTAGCCTGACGTGAGTTCAAACGCTTAGCAGTATCCAAATATACTAAGTTCTTATGATCTGTGAGCACAGTTATCGGATGAAGAGCTCCTTCCAAAAAGTGTCGCCAGACTTCAAATGCCCACTTAATGGCAAGGAGCTCTCGATTACCAATATCATAATTCCTCTCACAAGAGGAAAACTTTCTAGAGAAATATGCACAGGGCCTAAGTCTGGTGAGAGTGGAGGACCCCTGAGACAACACTGCACCTACTCCTACCTCGGAGGCATCAACCTCCACAACAAACGGTAGAGAGAGGTCAGGTTGAACCAAAACTGGGGCTGACGAGAATGCCGCTTTTAAAGTTTCAAACGCTGAGCAAGCGGCAGGGGACCAGTTGTTTGGATCAGCACCCTTACGGGTTAGATCCGTGAGGGGTTTGGCGATCACAGAAAAGTTCTTTATAAAGTTCCGATAATAGTTAGCGAAACCTAAAAATCGTTGTAGGGCCTTAAGATTGGTAGGCCGAACCCAGTCCGTGAGCGCCTGAACCTTACTCGGATCCATCTGTACATCAGAGGGAGTCACAACATAACCTAAGAAGGAAACCTTCTGGACGCAAAAAACACACTTTTCCAGCTTAGCGAAGAGGTGGTTTTTGCGCAACCTGGTAAGTACTTGGCGGAGATGTTGCTGGTGAGAAACCATATCAGGAGAAAAAATCAAAATATCGTCTAGATACACCACCATAAACACACCGATGTAATCATGAAAAATTGAGTTCATAAAGCCTTGAAAAACCGCTGGGGCATTACTCAAACCAAAGGGCATAACCAGGTATTCAAAGTGCCCCAAAGGTGTATTAAATGCGGTTTTCCACTCATCCCCTTCTCGGACCCGAATCAGGTTATAAGCCCCTCTGAGATCTAATTTAGAGAAAACTTGGGCCCCAGAAACCTGATTTAAGAGATCCGGGATCAAGGGGAGGGGACCTGAGTTTTTTACCGTTATCTTATTTAATTCTCGATAGTCAATACACGGCCGTAAACCACCATCTTTTTTCTCAACAAAAAAGAACCCGGCCCCAGTGGGCGACTCAGAGGGACGAATATGTCCGATTGCCAAACTCTCATCAATATAACTCTTCAGTGCCTCCCGTTCTGGTACCGACAAGTTATATATACGACCCTTTGGCAATCTAGCATCAGGAAGAAGGTCAATTTTACAATCAAACTCCCTGTGAGGAGGAAGGACTTGGGACAAGGGTTTTGAAAACACATCTGAGTAGTCCGAGAGAAAACCTGGAAGACCCTGATCTTCCGTCACTACTGTACATAGTGAAACTCTGGTCAGGTGCTCCTTACAGAGAGGACCCCAATGAACCAGCTCCAGAGTTTCCCAATTAATTACCGGATTATGGATCCGGAGCCAGGGTAGACCAAGAATGACATTTTCAGACAGGTTTTCCATAACTAGAAAAGAACACCATTCTTCATGCATAGCTCCTACCATAAGCTTTATCTGCGGGGTTCGGAATTTGATCAACCCTGCCTGTAGAGGGGTCAAATCCGCACCCGACATCTGGATAGGAGTGGACAATGGAATCAATGACATGCAAAACTGAGAGACAAAATTATAATCGATTAAATTAGTTGCAGCACCTGAATCCAAAAAGGCGCGACCAGTGCAGGAAACAGACTGAAACTTAACCGTACAAGGTAAATACATTCTAGACACCATAGGGAGTACCTGAGCTCCTAAGCAGTCCCCCCGACTACTGCTTAGGAGCGGAAGTTTTCCTGCTGCTGCCTCTTGGAACAGGTGTTGATCTGATGATCAGGACTTCCACAGTAGAAACAAAGATGGCGTCTTATTCGATGTTGCTTCCGCTGTGCAGGAGAGATGCTATCCAGCTCCATGGATTCCAATTCTGGACTACCTGGAGACGGACTGGCCGCTGGCTGACAGTCCGAGGACACCCGAGGTGATCGCCTGGATCTTAGGCGACGATCAACTCGGATGACCAGAGTCATAGCATCATCTAATGTCTGAGGCTCGGCATAAGCTAAGACTAAGTCCTGTACTCGGTCTGACAGTCCGGACATAAATTGGTCTTTTAGGGCGCAGTCATTCCATTGAGAGTCAGTCACATACTGTCTGAACTGGGCACAATAATCTTCTGCTGTCCGTTCTCCCTGACACAGAGATCTAAGGTGGGAAACTGCCAGTGCTCGGCGGTCAGGTTCGTCATAAATCTGGCCTAAAGCAGAAAAGAAAGCGTCAAGAGAAGAACGGGATGGAGAGTCAGGTGGGAGAGAAAAAGCCCAATTTTGCGGATCCCCACGCAACAGGGAAATTACCACGCCCACCCTTTGAATCTCTGTGCCCGATGAACGAGGGCGTAAAGAAAAGTAAAGTTTACAGCCCTCCCGAAATGAAAAAAATTTCTTACGGTCACCAAAAAACACGTCAGGGAGAGGAACCTTAGGTTCAGGCGTGGGTGGCAGTGGATCCTGCGGTGATGTCTGCCGTGGAACCTGCATAGATTCCTGAATTTGGAGACGGGAAGCTAGATCCTGAACAAGCTGAGTTAGGGTCTGGACCTGAGCGACCACAGCTGACAAAGGCTCCATGGAAGGAGAGAATGTAGCAGGTCGGATACAGGATGCAGACCTATGTGTGGCCAGTGTTTCTGTTAGGATTGGTTACACAAAAGACAGGGGATAGTGTGCCCTGAGCTTGCCCCAACCTCTGTCCCTTCCTATAGCCCCCCCACGCTAAACCGTGGGGCGACTACTTGAAGACTCGAAATATTCTGGGTAAGTGTGGGAAGGGGAACACAAACAGACTGACAAACATAAAACATAAAAGAATCGTAAACAAGCCGGAGTCACAACTAGAGGGTACGTCAAAAGCAGAATCAGTAAGCAAAAGAGTCAAAGTCCAAAACTAGCCGAGTTAGCAACAATATAGATACAGATACAGAGCAATACAAACTAGCAGCAACCAGGTGGAGAAAGGGATTTTCAAACACTGGCACTGATGACTAGTGAAGCTGCAATTTATGCAGCCAGAACTCCACCTCCAGAATCTGATAGGAGCTGGACAGTTCCTGGGAATTAACCCCTCATGGTGCAGAACAACCAAGCACCAAGCAGAGGTTCAAAGTCCCAGCCCCTCCTAGACAGCGCGAGATCTTAGCAGCCGCTGCCCAGGACGAGAGGTGGAGTTTGCGCGGATACGCGCCGGGGTACGGAGAACGCTGCTGGTACCACCAGAAGAACCAGAAGTCCCAGCAATCTCTCTAGCGAACCTGACACACAGGTTCACCAGAACATCAGAGAATGAAGATCTCCACAGGCTCCCTAGAAAGTCAGCGCATGGAGAGCACCACAGGCTAAGGTCGCTGCATGGAGGGCACCACAGAGTCATCAGGATGTCAGTGCATGGAAGGCACCACAGACTCACCAGGAGGTCAATGTATGGAGGGCATGTATGGAGGGCATAACAGGCTCATGAGGTAAGTGCATGGAAGGCACCACAGGCTCACCGGAAGTTCAGTGCATGAAGGGCACCACAGGAACACAAAGAAGTCTGAGCATGTAGGGTATCACAGGCTCACTAGGAGGTCAGTGTATGTAGGGCACCATAGGCTCAATTCAATGTCAGCACATGTAGGGCATCATAGGCTCACCAGGAGGTCAGTGCATGAAGGGCAACCATGAAGGGCAACACAGTGTCACCACAAAGTCAATTCAAGGACAGCACCACAAGTTCACCAGAAGATAATTGCATGGAGGGCACCACAAGTTTACCAGGAGGTCAGTGCATGAAGAGCACTACAACGTCAGCAGAGGGTAAGTTCATGGAGAGCAGCACAGGTTCACCAGGAGGTTAGTGCATGGAGGGCACCATGGGCTCACAAGGAGGTCAGTGCATGGAGGGCTCAACAGACTCACCAGAAGGCCAGCACATGGAGGGCACCACAGGCTCTCCAGGAAGTCAATGCATGAAGAGCACTACAAGCTCAGCAGAAGGTAAGTTTATGGAGAGCAGCACAGGTTCACCAAGAGGTAAGTGCATGGAGGGCACCACGGGCTCACCAGGAGGTCAGTGAATAGAGGGCACCACAGAAACACCAGGAAGTCAATGCATGGAGAACACCACAGGCCAGGTTCTCCAGAAGGTCAGTGCATGGATAGCACCACAGGCTCAACAGGAGGTGGATGCATGAAGGGCACTGCATGCTTACCAAGTCAATGCATGTAGGGAATCACTAGGAAGTCAGTCAGTGCACAGGCTCACTAGCAAGTAAGTGCATTCAGCACATCACAGGCTTACCAAAAGGTCAGTGCATCAAGCACATCACAGGCTCATCAAGAAGTCAGTCCATGCAAAGCACCAGAAGTTTAATGCATGGAAAGCACCACAGGTTAGCCAGGAGGTAAATGTATGGAAGACATCACAGTATCACCAGTAGGTTAGTGCATGGGAGGAATCATATCCAATACGAGAGCAGGCTAACAACACAGTGCAAAATAATGAGCAATAATAAAATGAACCTTTGTAAGGGTGGCCTGCACTGCAAGCAAAGCATTACCTTATGTGAACTTATCTTACATCCTCAGTTCTCACTTTCTAGCAACAGAGGTGTAACATTGTCTGGACTTGGATAAAAATGTGTTGTACACGCACTGAAAATTCTCTGACGCAGCCAATTTTACTGTGTAATGTGCCTTTAAACACTGTTCTCCTCCTCCCAGTCTGCCCTGCCTTGCCTTTTCTACGAGCGCCACATGAAAGACAGTAACTACTGTTATGTAACGCCAGCTCGCTGATCCAAAAGGCTGCAGGTTAGAAGCAGAGCCGGCTCCAGCAGCCAAGTCAGAATGCTAGCGACTGTGGGTAGAGGCTTACTAAGTGGTGTTAAACAGCCCTGCTATGTTACTTCTGCTCAGGCCTTGCTGACGTTCCTTAATGAGCACAAATGAGTTAAACACTAGCTCCGTTTTCTGAATGAGTCACCTGTACTGACACAAAGCTGGCAAACAAATCACATTGTTTTGGTCCTTTGGAAAATAAACATAAAATGACAGAATGATGCAATGAACAGAATGCAGGTTGTAGGCGACTGTAAGACTATAAATTCTGCAATTCACATTTCCAAAGATAGGAGAACTTTCTCCTTCACAGGCTGTTTGCAAAGTTTTGCCACGAAAGAGAGTGTACAGATTCCAGCAGTTCACTGCATTTGCTTAAGGGGAAGAAATTTAAGGGATTTGTACTAGAATCAAGGAACGGTCAGTTCATTAAAGGTACAGTAGTATGACAGAGGAAAACTGGTGAGTTACAAGTCATTTTCATACTATAGTACAGTACACTAACATATATATTGTTAAACAGCCAAACATTAAATTTTTCAGATACGGTTTTTGGAGGCAAAAGCAGGTGTGGATCATAATGGGTTGAGACAAATAATCGAAAGGTGCTGCTTCTCCTTCTACTTTTGCTCCATTCCTGATTTGGACATCAAAAACTGCATCTGAAAAACTGAATGTGTGGTCACACCCTTTATGTGTAAAAAACAAGATGTTAATTTATCCCATGAAAATAGCTGGATAGGTACACTACTATAAATACATCCATGTTTGACAGTCAGTGTACATAGGGGAGAATTATCAATTTGTTTACACCAGAATTCTGCAGTAATTTCTGCCTGAAATGTGATGTGTCACATGTATTTGAGGGTATTAGAACATTTTCCGGCAGTCCGAATAAGGGGGCATGGCATATGGCCAAGGAAATTCAGCCTGTGCACCAAAAAATGTATTCTGAGCCAGAAAATTCTGTTTTCAACTCAGGTTAATTGAATATAACACCATATATTACAGAATAAAACAGGACCCTCCGAACAGGAGGTGTATCATCCCTAAGGTTATTATTAATATGAGAACAGCTATCATTGAGTGGATAAGGTTCAAAATGACATCTTGAGGATTTAAGTCCTCCGCAATTGCACATAATATTGAGTTGAGAAACCCTGTCTCCGAAAATAACAATAACATTAGAGACAATTAACTTTGAAACACCAAATGTGATTTGGGACATACAGTATGAGGGGGAAGGGAAGGGGGTGAAATGTACTGATTGGCTCTCAGTGACCCTCCAGCATTCTGTAGATCCCTCACCAGAAATAAGGGGCAGTTATCTCGTACATATTGTCATCTGTGATTGCCAGGTACTCCAAATTTGATCAAATCTGTCTACCAACCCCCCAGTAAATGATTAATTTGCATGTCATAAAGGCAAATGGAATGGAGGGGGATTTCCACCCCCTTGCAATGGCTATTTTCGTCACTAGCAAAATAAACCTAATCAACTTTTGTGTAGCTTTTGGGAGTTGGGGAAGTTTACTGTTAAGCAATGCCATGATAGGAGTTTTATCAACAGTAGAGCCTGTCAAGGGATGGATAAGGTCCCAAACTTCCCCCCAAAATGTAAATGCTATAAGACACTCCCACCAACCATGTAGGAAAGAGCTCACACCTCCACAAAAACAAGAACATGAAGAGCGCCCGAGCCTGTGATCAAAGCCAACCTAGTTGGGACCATGTACCCACGCAACAGCACTTTGTATCCAGCTGCTACTAACGCAGCATTGAAAGAAAGCTTAGAAATCGAAAAGACCATGTGCCTCCATCATTGTACCTCCAATTCCATGCCCATATCCTCCTTCCACTTTCACATGTAGGAGAGTTTATCTGATGGTGTTGAAAGTTTGCTATATAATAAAGTTATGCAGATATTATATCATGTTACATAGAAATTCCAGGGTTGAGAGGGTAGATGTATCCGAGTGTTTAGCCTTCCAATGACAGGAGAAAACTCTGAATCTGATGGTACCTGCTTTTTCCTGAAGAAGGCAAGGAATGAAAGTCTCGAAAAAATTGAAGTGTTCGGAGGTAAAAATATACATGTGTATATATTTGGTGGTAAAATATAGACTATTTATAAATTCCAGTATGTATGTATAATTTATAGCACTTGCTACACGTGACTTCAGCACATTCATTCTATAGAGTGTATTATCAAATACAAATATAGTGAATATGCCTATGTGCCCTAAAATTCCACTAAATATTCTGTTGCATTGTTTTACTGGTGATTGACACCAGTTAATATTTTTTTAAAGGTTAGCACATTATTTTACAATTGCTGTTAACAGATTGGTTTGCCGCCATTGGTTAAATTTAAAGGGGTTTTCTGTATAGGCTAAGGCGTTGGGTGCAGCCTGGAACAGAACATGGATATGATAACTTATCAGGATGATGAATCAGTATCAGGAATGGTCGCCAACCTGGAAAACCTCTTTTATGAAAACATCTTTTATAGTAGCTATGGACTGACAAGCAAGGAGGCCATGTCCATTTCTTTTGCTCGTTATACATTACTAAATACTAGCATGTTATAGCCATAATATTAGAGAGACAGGACATAGTCTCAAACTATATTGAAGTTGGAAAGATTGTAGCTGTTTTGTCATTACAATCATAATCAGCATCATAAACTGCCCTTTTTACAAATTTCAACATAAAGTACACATACTGTATACACTGTCTAATATCTATATATGCTGTATGACACTGGCAGACCTTGTGGAATCCTACTGGAAGCTATTTATGTCTTTGCACTATACAGCAATAACCCCTAGAGGCTATTTACAGTGTAATCCCTAGAAGCTCAACTGAAGAAGACCTTTCTGTTATTCAGATCCTGTATTTTTCTAGGAATAGGATCCTATTATAACCTGAAGTGACCATGTGCTTTTGTGGTAGAAACCTTGTATACTTCCACCCATTAATCTCTAAGAAAATGTCCTCATGTGCACTTACTAGTAGGCTTTGCACATCCTCTTTAGGTTGTGCAGGCAAGATAACCATTAAGCTACTGCCATTTCCAGTTTTTCTGTTGTGATGCCATGGCCCAACAGGGAAAAAGGATCTAATAATAAAAAATGTTATATTTTCAAATAAAATATTCCAACAGTGTCACCAAGTAGCCTTTAACAGCAACTAGCAAAAATTTCCCAAAACTAAAAAAAGAAATTACATGGGGTGTATGTCAACAGTCATAGACTTCAAGACAGAAAATTGTCTTATAAGAGTCATAACTAAGCACGATGTTGCATATCTGTGGCAAAAGAATGTCTCTACCCACAGCGTCCCGACGGAACTAAATCCACTGCAATTGAAATATTCTGCTGTACCTGCTTTTCAAACCATAGCAATTAGAGGTACAGCCTGGGAATTAGATGTAACTCACATGTGCTAAACTCCACAAGGATGCATCATATACGGCAGTGATGGCTAACCTATGGCACTGGTGCCAGAGGTGGCACTCGGAGCCCTCTCTGTGGGCACTCAGGCCATCACCAGAGAGGACTCCAGGTAACTTCCTGCAGTCCCAGACAGCCCAAGACTTGCTGTGCACAGAGCTATTTTAAAGTGACTGCGCTACCTGGGACTACTGGAGGAGTGGGAAGGTGTGGACAGATCTGGATTATCTTTGTAGCTCCTGCCCTGACAATTATTCTTGTTTATGGGATCCTGGACGGAAGCTGCAATGATCATCCAAATTTCTTTTATTTTTTGCTTTATTGGTTTCCTCAGGGTGTGATTATGAATATAAGATGTGACAGCAAGGGGTATAAAACACAAATGAAATTTCTGTGTTGGCACTTTGCGATAAATAAGTGGGTCTTGGTTGTAGTTTGGGCACTCGGTCACTAAAAGGTTCGCCATCACTGATATACGGGAACCATAATTTGTCAAAGGATACTAACAAAGTTATTCTCTAAGACAAACAATGTTATGAGGCCCGCACTTAGGTGGGTCATCTAACTCAATAAAGGCATGCTCTAAATTTGCTGTTTGTTATCTGGCCAAAAACAATAATGGTAATAAAGAAAAGAGAATAAAGGCACCACCTTTATTCCAAATGGATTGCAAATGTATTATATATACAAGTCCAGCAATTATTAAACTATACACTGGGTGCACCATCAAATGTTGTGATTGTTTGAAATATAGTTGGGCCCAACCATTTGCTAGTATTACAAATGCTATAATGTATAAAATCACATAATACGTATCATATGATATATATCATTTGCTTTATTAGTTTTACATGTATGTATGATGTGATTTGATAAATTATAGCATTTGGAATACTAGCAAATGGTTGGGCTCAAATATATTTCATACAATTGTTACATTTCATGGTTTTCCCAGTGTATAATTACTAAAATATCTATAGGTAGCAGTTAGTTATATTAATTGACAAATATAATGTATTGGTGGACTTGTATATATAATAAATTTGTAATCCATTTTGGTAAAAGATGGTGCTTTTATTCTCTTTTCTTTCAAAATTATTTTTTTGACCACCCTAACAGATGTTTATGTTGTAAGTAAGAAACTGTGATGGAAACACTAGATACAGTAATGTTGCACATCCTTCAGTTATGGCTCATGTGGGTTACTGGGTCCCTTGACACTTTGGATGCCTTTGTACCCAATATGGCTCCCACAGAGGTAGTTACAGCCTTGTGCCCAGTATAGGTGCACAATATATAAAAAATGTATAATTAAAAACAATTATAACTATCCAATTATAGAAAAAAGAAGCCAGACATAGCCATAATTATGTGACAACTATGGATGTCATATACCTCCTATTCATACCTCCAATTCATACTGTGACCTTTTCAGGTGAGCTGATACACATAACATTCCATAGAAAACCTACAAGTTTGTATACAGTGAGAAAATACATAAAGCACATGTTTGTTTCATAAATACTTCAAGAAAAAAACCTATTCTGCATGAACTTTTCTCATATTCCTGTGTTGTGGAATTACTCTGATATTCTCCTTGAATATGTTTGAATAATTTGACAACTGGGGATTACCATCCTCCTTGTCAAACTGTATTAGGACGTGACCACCACTCCTAAAACTGTTTATTTACAGATCTCTAGGTGGAGTAACTGAGAAATAACAAAATGTAGAACTATTAAAAAAAAATAACACAAAGATGTTATTTCATGAGGGGAAAGGTATTTACTAAAGTCTTCTTTAACTTTATAACAGCATAAAGCACTAATAGTACTCTGAAAACTGTCTATAAGATGCAATACCTAAAATGCTTGTGTTGTTCTTTGGTCTGTCACTACACTTAATGCAATCAACATTACATTATAGCCCAATACTTTATTTCCAAATGTTTAGGTCTTCATGGTAGAAAAGGCAGATTGTGCGTAATGGGGCATATTTATCAGGACCTCAGTGCCACATCAGTGGTGCAGAGGTCCTGAAATAATCGCAAATACTAGCTTATTGCCAGATTGGGGCAAATAGCCTGCCCGATGCATCAAGAGGCGGAAGCCTCTTTTTGTATTGCGCTGCGAAAATGCCACTGCCAATACCCCAATGTCGGTATTCAGTAAAAGGACAATTGTAACGGACTGTGAACCCTCTGTTCCACCTAACAGATTTAGCTTTGGGTTACCTCCAAACATGTTATTCAAATTATGCCATCAGTTTTCACCCTTTACCCCTGCCTAAGAATCTGGAGTTTGTTGTAACAAGGTCACAAGGCTTCTACCTCTCTGGGTAGTTTTGAGGAAGGGGTCAACTGAATCAGGTAGGTCAAACCAAAATGTGGCACCTAAGTGCAGGCATATGGATGGTCAATGTACAATCCATGGTCTGGGTAGGTAAATAAGCTATATTCCAAAAAAACTATAGGTCAAGGCAGACGGCACAGATTCAGATCCAAAAATTAGTCAGAGAAGGCAGAAAATATGAAAACACCTTTCCTTGTAAGCTATGAACCTTTGCTCTGGCAGCTTTCTTACACAATGTGAACTTTCACTAGTACTACACATCCTCCTACTGGACAGGAAGAGCTGCACAGTAAACTACTGGCAACAAAATGATATACTTTATCCTAATAGGTCATATATAATTTTCAGTGACCATTGTGTTTCATATGAGATGCTCTCAGAGGCACAATGTGAAATGCAATAAGCTCCCCTGGCAGTAACATCACGCACTATCTAGCAACAAATACTTGGGCAGTGGACTGTTGTTCAACACACAACGCTTTATGACATCAGCCCCTTCCAAAGGCTTTCCAGTAAGAGTAGAGAAGAGCCAGAAAACTCCAACGCTATCATAATCAGCTACTGGAAAAAAATGATATTTCTTGCTGTATGAAGCTGCCATGTACTGCCATATAAACATACGTTGTGTGGGATGCGCGAATGCCCTCATATTCAGCCACAATCCATAAGATTACTTTCCAAATGATGATACTGATTTTTAGGTCCGGTTTAATGACTGGTAAAAATATATACATTTGTCATGCCATCTTCCCCATGAGACGGGAACCATTGTCCTGTAAACATCCTGTTATAGGTCAGGAACTGAAATTAAAATAAAATGTCATCTATATATTTTATTATCTAAAAATACCTGAAGAAGTTTGGGGCTAAAAATGATTCCTCCTTTCTTATCTATTGACTGTGAAGTCTAAAATTGTTACATTTCTGACATGTCCTCTGTGAGCCTAACAGATAATATTACACAGTGATGCCTCTTACCTGCACTGATACGTTGCATTTGTATTTAGTACATGGAGGATATTCTAAACTCTACAAGCTTTCAATGGTGTTAAGGGAAATGAATTTGAAGGACATGGCATATATAGGGAGGAAAAAAACTGCAAAAGCAAATGTCTTTCATTTGCATTGGAAAAATTTCATAGAGAGGTTTTGGTGTATAAAAAGATGACCATGGCATAAGAAAATAAATCGGAATGATATTCTGAGTCAGTGAGAATGAATACAAGTATATTATGTAGAATGTATATACCGGTAACACTCCCAGTTATAATATATACTGGACCTCCCTAAACGAATAACATTCAGCACCCTCTAATAAATGATTACATATATATCATATAAAGTACCCCCTAATTAATTAATATAGAGCCCCCCTAAGGCTGCATGCACATGTTGCATGTTTTGAAACCTAGAACAATCATATTGCACAAAACTCTTCACCAAACGTAAACCTAAAGTTATTTATATAAGTACTAACATGTGTTTTGACTTTTAACATTAGTATTAAACATTTGCAGAACACAATACTTATATGCGTCATGTGACCACATCCTCAATAATATATTGTATCCTATAATTAATATATGCCCCCCTGTTATTATTCATTTACATAAATCCCTCCTAATAATTTTATATACAGCGCCACCCTAATCTTATTAATATATATGTGTATATACAGCACCCTCTAATTTATTTACATTCACAAACCTTATTTACAATTTTATATAAACATTTATTATTAAAATATGCAGACCTACCAGTTTCATTATATGTAGCTCCCCATATACACTCCCTCCCCAGTTAAATTACAATCTGGCCCCTATGTACAGATCCCCCTCAGTGTAATTTTTTACATCCCCATATACAGTATACAGATCCCCACCCCAAGTTTAAATAAATACAGCACCTTATTCCCCAGTTTAATTAAATTCTATTCTCTATATACAGATCCCAACCCCTACTGTAATTCTATAAAGTAACGCATAAACCTGCCACCCCAGTCTATTTAATATCCGGCTCACACCAGTTTAGTCACAAAGAGAGTCCATTAAAGATCCCACCTACCCCACAGTTTAGTTTAGACTTGTTCCACATATAAAGAGCTCTCTGGTTTAGATATGTACAGAGCTCCAAAAACAGCTCCCCACTCCCCATTCGATTAAGCTCCAGCCCAAGTATAAAGTTTCCCCACTCCCTAAATGATATACCGTAGTGTAAATGGCCAGTTTAAAATAAAAAATAAAACAAATACTTACCTTTAGACCTTACCACCAGGTCTCCTCCTTCTTCCAACTCTTCTGTCAAGTCGCATCTCTGTGCAGGGACACAGAGGGCTGGGATAACATCATCACAAGCTGTCTGGGTCCTCCAGAGCGACAGAGTGGCGCAGACAAACCGCTCAGTTCTGTGTCACTCTGCATATATCTTGCATAGTAGAGACATGCCAGTGGCAGGTCCATTATGGTGGTGGGTGATTCAGGCAGGCGGTTGCCTGAATCACCCAAATTACTGGATAAAATCGGTAAAATGCTGCCCCAGTCAGGGCCCAGTTGTCCTATGCATACTAAAGGGTTAATAGTTCTATTTATGTTTAAATGTATTTTTTGAGGCTTCACCTCAGGTAAGGTAAGTGCTGATTGGCTGGTTCTGCAGACTAAGCTAAAGTCTATAAATGTAGGCTCAGATCATCAGTTGGGGGTCTTCAGCTACAAATGGAATGGCTATTTTGTGCTGCTAATGCAGCGGACCTGACTCATTGGAGATTATTGCCAGCCAAGCAGACCAAGGGTCCAGGTTGAGATGCTGCAATCTGTTCCTAAAGAAGTTCATTAGGCTCTAGAGCAGTGATGGCAAACCTTTTCGACGCCGAGTGCCCAAACTACATCCAAAACCCACATATTTTTCGCAAAGTGCCAATGCGACAATTTAAACAACTCCCTGCTCTGTCACATGTTTAGATTGTATAGGCACCTGAGGACACCAATACAGTAGAAAGAAGGAGAAGAATTTTGGATTATCGTTGCACCATCCTTCTAGGGTCCTGGGCTGCCTGGAACTGCAAGAGGCCTTGAGTCCTGTCTGGCAAAGTCCGCGATGGGGTGATGGCACGGGTGCCCATAGAGAGGGCTCTGAGTGCCACCTCTGGCACTAGTGCCATAGGTTCGCCACCACTACTCTAGAGTGAACCAGTAGACAGAGTTGTTTAATAGATTGATAACTGGATTTATAGTTAGGAACTTTATTTTCAAGTGCACTGAGAACATGTACTCTCACTGCTGTGCTCTCAGTTCTCTGCATTGAACAGCCCCTCTGTTCTAGGTAAAAGCGGTATAAGATTCTATTTGTTTTGGATGTAACCCCACCCATTTGTCTAAAGGGGATAAGACCTTATTATATGCCTCTTATTCCGGGGTCCGAACTAGATGTTCTTATCTGGTTCTGTCTGATCGCTGTATTTCTTGCCTAGCGTACTTTACAACACAACACTGTTTTTTTTCCCCTGCTGCTGACCTTCTCTAATAATGCCAATTTCATCTGATCTCAAACCTGAGCTGCTCACCCGTACATTTGCCCTGTACTGTTACTCAAGCAACAAACTGCACCTTCTTTCCAGCATTAGACAGATCCAAAGGTGTTTCACATCTTCATCTCTTGACCACGCTGGGTCTGCTATCACTTTCTCCAGGACCTCCAGGCAGAGGTCAAAGCTTTAGTGACAATGTCCCATGAATAGACAGGTTGCAGTAAGGCCTGAGATCAGAATGCATGGTCAACTATTACCTCACTTAGTGCTCAATTCAGCTAGTATGAATCAATGCATAGATCTAATTTAACATTTTACCAGAATGCCTTTGGTACCTACGATTGTATCCAATCTGGAACCTTAGTGGAACCTACAGTGCCTTACTGACTTGCAAAATTCACTGGTTAATCTCAAAAATTCAAGTGTATTTCTAAGAAACTAATGATAGAAAACATTTAAAGAAAAGAATTGTATCATTGAGGTCTCAATATGCACACATTGGTAAGGATCAGTTATTAAAGAAGTAATCTGAAAACATAATACTAATATAAGATGCCTTTCATAAAGACAAAAATTCAAATGGGAGATAGTGCCGAATTTCTGCTTCATTGGTTTAGCTAAGTGACCATTTCTAGGTGGTACACAACTCATTTTAAAGAATGACAGTGTTTCCCAATTGTTTGAAGAAGACAGTGTCAGGGGATGCGATGACGCTGGAAAGCAGACATGATGTTACACTGGTGAGTGCTTTTCTCAAGGCCATAATGCCGGTTTAAATCCAGCTTTCCCTCCTAATCTTCTTAGCAGCCAGCAGAGACAGGCTGTGTAATTTTGCAGCGTGAAGATAAGAAATATCCCCCCGCCCGTCAGATTAGCACGGGAGGCGTGCTAAGGAAGGATATAATGAACTTCAGGCTAATAAAAGCACTTATACATATATCATCTATTAAAAATATGTATAATGCATATAATATAGTCCGTCAAGAGATGAGGAATAGTTTAGATGCCTACAACACCTGATAATGGCATAAAGACAACCAGGAATGGCTGAAGACTGGTGGTACAATTGTGTTGGGAACCAAATTTGTAGATGACAATGGAAGCAAATGACTACAGTATAGTTTAATGCTTATGTTGTGTTATGTTCTTGTTCCACATCTGTCATGTGTCACATTTATCTGTCTGTGACGCTTGGCATATACATATCACACAAGCTTCAGGGACTTTGAATGTGAAAAGTAATTTTTAGGCTTCATAAAGCCTAAGTCCAGAGACTCAATTAGAGTATAAAGTTCATGTTTCTATGTTAAATGGACCATGGCTTTTTCAAAAACCAAAAATTTGAAGATTATAGGATATGAGGTCTGTTTGAGATGTGGACCACGTGGTTATGTAAATTCAAAGTATGAAAGGTCTAGTTCTTAATGGGGTTCAACATGGGTATGTATGTATGGTATGAATGTAATATTTTTCACTGTTAATTCTGTACAGAGTCATTTGATTTCTGCTGGCTCTGATTTTTCCACTACCGGTTATGTCATGACCTTAGCCTTAGTATGGACAGGTTCATCTACTGTAGAATGTAGAATACAGGAAGGGGTGGATGAGGACAGAGGAATCAGTCAGCCCCTCCTTGGACTGAAGCAAGGGGCATGTCGGCTCTACCTGGTGCCTAATCACATGATGAACAACAGCTACACTATACAGCAGGGATGGAGCATAAGAGCTGACAGAATCTGCTTCTTTTGCAATGTGTAAAGAGCAGGGGCGTAACTTGAGAGGGTGCAGAGGGTGCAATCGCAACCGGGCCCATGAGGCTTAGGGGCCCATAAGGTGTCACTTTCCCATATGAGAAGACTAGTACTATAAAACATACATTATAGTCCGGGGGCCTGGAACTGACTTTGCACTGGGGCCCTGCAGAAGTTACGCCACTGGTAAAGAGATAGTAGTGGCAGAGTTTAATTTGCAAACAGACAGGGAGATGGAAAGATGAATAGCTCTTGTTTATACATAGGAGTTCTGTAGTGATACTGTGCTGACACATAAGGAGGAAATTACACTAGAGATAAGTATAATCTGGGGTAAAATGTGCTGTACTGTACACAGGATTGCTGGCTACCTGTACTTGAATTTCTTTATCTACTGAGCTAGGATTCAAGAACTGAGAGAGAGGAGGTGGTTACTACACAAAGCCTGCTGTGCAAGTCTTCATGTGAATTTTAATCTCAACATGTAAGAAAACACTATCAGAAATAAACAGTGTGTCCTGGGGTCTGTCAAATAATATATATGGATTGTGTTTTTGACTCCCTAACATGTCAACATGTAGAGAGTCAAAAAGTTGAAAAAGTTTTAATTTTAGGGTGTCACTTCATCAAATGTTGTTTTTCTGCCATTGCACTTCATTCTTACAGCAATTGAGAGCTGTTTCACTTTCACCATGGTCAGAATCCAAATGGTGCTTCAAAATTCATAAAACATAACTTTTAATAAGTTCCAAAAATCATTCCACAAACCAGCAAGAGAGAAAAATTGTCCAGTGGCACAATCAACCTCATGCTGCATCAGCTAATCACCAGTAAGAACACATACCTGGTGGCCTATGTCCAACGTTGCCCATGAAGGTTCAGGAGGCCAGGAGTGCAAGTGTATGGCAATACTCTAGATTGAGGTGCAGACTGAGGTCAGGTGAAAAGAGGGTAGAAGATTGGATTTTGGCTCTTGCATCTAGTGTTGACGGGACTGGGGGTCTACTCCACCCTCCCCTCCTTTTTGCACTTTCACCATGGTGTAACACTTCTTCCTCAAAGTATATTTACAGATACATATTTAGAACACTAATAAATACCAGAAACAGAATATAAACTAATAATCACTGCATATCAAAATTATAAAATGCATTAAAATTGCCAACATGGAATTTTAAGCAGTAACTTATTGCTACCTTTTCTTCCACAACTTTCAATTTTATAGGCCGCCTGAGGCCACCAATACAGTTGAAAGAAGGAGGGCAAATTCAGACTATCATTGTAGCTTCTCTTCAGGGTCTCTCTGTAGAGGAAGAATGGTTGAGTTCAGCAGAATGACCTCCAAAGATAATGCAGTTCTGTTTTCCCGCAGTTCTAAATAGCCAATGAAGTGTCAAATAGCATCGAGAACAGCATCTCTTAAGTTGCCTGGGACTGCAGGAAGATTTAAGTATTTGGCAAACTGTGGGCAACGGCCACGGCCCGAGTGCCCGTAGAAAGGGCTCTGAGTGTCACCTCTCACACCCGTGTCACAGTTTTGCCACTACTGTTGTATAGTATGCTGTGTTTCATTGTAGATCCCAAAACAGTATTATACTGAACAATGTATGGAGATGGTAAACAAAGCACCAACAAATTATAGAGCCCATGTAAATAATATTTAATGCAATGCAACCAGTTGACACAATTCAAGTCAATGAAACTGGCATTACACATCTACTTGGACCTGTCATTGTGATTCAAAATGCTTTGAAAACACTGAGATACTAAGTAGCCTGAAGAAATACCTAACCTATTGGCATGCAGAAAACAACGTGTAGGTTGTTTTTGGTACATATGATTTTCAGGTTTATAGAATATTAATTTAGTAGTTGCTTGCTCTTCTGTCCTCTTTGGAAAACTCTACAGTTGTCATACAAAACATTTACCATTATTCACTTCCATTATATCACCTTTATATCGGTGTTAAGTGCCAACTCCAAATGTCATGTCTCTACAATGCCTATTTAGCATAAACAATATTCATGTCATCAGTCGTTTTTATACTATTACATAATTTCACCTTGACTTTTTATACAGCAGTTTTCCTACAATTTCTCATCAAAGAAATAAATGTTTTGTACTTGTGGTGACCACCATCTACATAAAAATCTTCTTCAATACATATAACTTCTAAAACAACTGATACCACAGCCATTGATACCAGTCTACATGAATTCCTTGCATTTTTTACCTTTTGTAAATCACTATTCATATTCTATCAATGCTATTAAATATGAGAAAGATAATCGGCATTATTACTTTTCCTAATTTTAAAGATTAAATTATTATATTCAGCTTTAAACTCTGAATGTATTAGATAATATTAACCTAAACAATACTTTACATTACTCATAGTACTTAATATTTGCCATAAAATTTTGGCCTTTATAATAATATTACGCTAATGTCTCTATTCTTATGGTGTAATGATAATGTAGAAGTTTCTGAAAAAGGAGTGTTAGGCTTCTGAGTAATGGATGCTGGGGTATACCTGAGACATGTGGAAAAGCAGTTGCAGGTTCTTCAGAAAGTAAGGAAGCTTCCAGAAAGGTCAAATATTTGGAAAATTGTGTACCACGTCTTTTTTAGCATAGTTTAATCACCACCTTTTATATATTTTATGGAATAATTCCATTCTACAACAAAAGCATTTCATAACATATGGCATATGTTTTCAAAGCTTTCCCATTGGCAATGTAAAGAAGATGAAATGTTGAAAAGCAAAAATAGTTCAGAATCTGCCAAATTAAGAACTATTTAAAGAAATATTTAGCAACTTTACCTAGCACATCAATTTTCCTATTTCTATTTGTGCAATTGAATTTTGTTCATGAGACAAACAATCAGATAAGCAAAATTACAGTAAATCCTTTCCAAAAGACTACCATTTCCTGGGACATTTTCTTAGTTCCATCATATATTGTATCTTCTCTCCATCTTTTGTGAGAAGGCCAGCCCTGGGAAGACTACTTTTTTCATCTGTATGATATGTACAATAGTCATCTTAATGTGGTTTACTCAATTCTATTAAACAAAATCATTTTTCTTGCACTTTTTCAATAAAGATTTGAAGTGTAACTTAACCTTTTAACAACAATTGCATAAATCAATATTGCCAATGATAACACAAAGCTTTGTCATATTAACTTTATTAAAGAAACATTTCCTTCATTTTCCCCTGCCTTTCTTCATTATTGAAGCAGTTTGTGTAAATCAGCTTTCTGTCTTGTACACCATTAACCAAAATATTGCTTAAATCGGAAGACAGATAAAAGATCTTGCACCTCACAATAATAAATAGTTTTGCTCTTACAGAAAAAACTGGTCAGACCACACATGTTATATTGTGTACAGTTTTGGGCAGACGAAGAGAGCAACCAAGATTAATGGGAAGGGGGGGGGGGCAGATTAGAGTTCAATTACATATTGCAAAGATTGGGGCTATTCAGCTTTTTATACCGAGGCCTGTAGCCAGGACAAGGGGTATGCTTTAAGGTTAGAGAAGAAGTGGTTCTAGAGGAGAGGTGATTTTTTAACTATAAGAGCAGTGAGACTGTGGAACTCTATGCCACAACATGATCAAGAGGTGCCTGGATGATTCTGAAGAGCAATAATATTCCATCTTTTGGAGTCAGGAAGGAATTATTTTCTACAAGATTTTTTTCACTACAGAAAAAAGAGAAAAAAAGCCACAGAGATGCGTCTTTACTTAATAATTATATTACACAGTTTACTATGATTACTTTGATTATCAATATGATTATAGAATCATACTACGGTGCATTATTCATTTTTGCAATAAGAAATTATTTACTTAAAAAATTTAGTTACACTTTAAAGGCTTATGCACACAACTGTCGGGGGGACGTATGCATGGGCTTGGTACGGTGAGAGCCTTCTCTATCTTTTACTGTATCTACAGATGGGCGGCTACTATTTGCTTTGGAGAGGGGCGCTCACCCCCTCCTCCTCTCCTGTGCGCCAACGTATGCCCGACAGGCTACGGCGCGGCGGGCACACCTTCGTGTGCATGCAGCCTAAGTAAACTCTGTCTATAACATTTTCCATTGTGTGAGTAAATTGAGGAGCATGCAAAGCCTGTTTCATGTTATCCTTTTGCAGAAATTCTGCTGATCATTAATAAAATAAAAATTAGCATACCAAACCATGGGTCAGAAGGAATTATGCAGGCCATCTTTACAGGTATTTGTAGTCTTAAAGGCAATGCATCCTCCATTCTGGGCAGGGAAATTATGATTTAGCACATATTACCCTTGTGTTGCATATTGTACTATCTATACTACAATATTTATTATATATACATTGTTATACATTGCTCTTCTTGTATCTAGGGGATATTGTTACACTACCGTATATCCTCTAGAGTGGTGCTTACCAAAAATGCCATAAAGAAAGCCCAATGGACCTTTTTAATTTTAATTTTTTTGATTGTCTAATGGAACACAAATAGAAAAAGTCCAATGATTTTTTGAACACTGGCTTCACAGGTCACTGTCCTGTCATCAAACCTTTCATACATCAATAGCACCAAAAACTGGAAATGTGTAATATATTGCGCGGGGAGAGGAGGAGGAGGTGAGTGCCGCTAACCCCGTCCCTCTTCATAGGAACATATGGGCCACAGCGCCGTAATACGGGAAAAGATAGGATATGTCCTATCTTTTCCCGGGCTCCGGAGCGGTACGGTGCCGCACCATGCCGTGAGCCCATAGAAGTTTATGGAGGACGCACATCGGCCCTACATACGTCGGCCGTATATACGTCCCCCATACATGTGTGTGAATGCAGCCTTAGTCTGCTAAATATACAGTATATGAAGCCTGAAAAGGGTCATCACAAAGATGTAACATGTGGGAATTGAACTTGATGACCCACTCCTTTCTGTCAAATAATAAGCACATGTAGTGTTATTCCTAATGTAAAAGTAGTTAATTCTAAAAAAAACCACATGAAATAAAAGATACACCCGTTTTCAATCAATGATATAAATTTATATATATAAATGTACAAATTACTGTCACTTTCTTCTTCCCTTGCTTGCTATCTATCCCCGAATGAACCTTTTCACAACAATGTTTATTTACTTAGGAGGTTGGACAAGGGGCTTTATGTACATACATACATACATATATGTATATATATAGCCTACAGTCTAGAAGAGAACTTGAAAATTCTTGCATTTGTTCCCCAGAAACTCCCCTATGCACTTCTTTCTAAAAATCCCTTTCTTCCTAACACCATATAATCCTTATCTCTCCTCTCTCTTGCCATCTGTTGTTGTTTATCTAATATTATGTCATGATCTAAAATGGACAAATTAAAAAAAAGATCAATGTTTCATGAAATTTAGCAGACTGATCTACATGATTATACAGTAGAACCAGGCTAAATATCACTCAACACAAGTGAAGCAACTTAAAGGAAACCTACTACTTCAGATGGAGGTTATAAGCTGCAAAGGGTGAGCTGGTGCCCGCGCTTATTTTCGTTATGTTTTTCAACCGATGTAATGCGATTAAACGCTTTAGTAATCTCTATATACAAGTACCTTCACCGCACCGTGGTCCGCTACCACTTCGTGCACCTGAATAGGAAGTGGCCGCGTGCATGGTGCGCCGAGCGCAGACCACGGTGAGGTGAAGGTACTTGTATATAAAGATTACTAAAGTGTTTAAACGCTTTACATCGGTTGAAAAACCTAACGAAAATCAACCTGAGCTGGTGCACGGCATTTGCAGCTTATAACCTCTATCCGAAGTGGTAGGTTTCCTTTAAGGTGTTGAGAGCAAATCACCATAAGCCTCGTTCTGGGATACCTTTTTAGGAAAAGAGACTGTCCTCTATTTATTTCTTTAAAGGGTTTAAAAACATGTCTGCTTTCTTCCAAAAACAGTACCATGCCCTACTATGGGTAACATGGTAACGATGGGCAACTAAGCTCCATTCATTTCTATACAGATAAGTTGCAAGACCGGAACTATTCATGGTCAGGTGTGTAACTGTGTTTGGAAGTAAGCAGCCATGTTTTTCAACTGCCGGACAACCCCTTTAAAGGTTTATTCTCAAGAAAGGCCATCGATATCTGATCAGTGCCAGTTGACATCGGGACCCAACTCAATTACCTATGAAGAACCAAAGTTATGATGAGACTGTGCCGCACACCAAAATTAGTGGGATAGGTGGAAATAACTTGGGGTTGTCCAGTTTCGGAAGATAAGTGTTAATTGTTGTATAATGAAAAGTTATACAGTTTTCTAGTACTCTTTCTATATCAATTATTTGTGGTTCTCTAGATCTCTGTTCCCCTAAGATCTGTAGTTCTCCCTAGAAAGCTTCTAAGTTTACTTTCAGGGGATAGAAATCTGTTAGTGGTCATGTGATGTCACACAGGTTCACGGCTGTGCATTTGTATGATATCACATGACATGGACAGATTTCTATCCATTCGAAGTAAACATAGCAATTTTCATACAGAATGGCATTAGTCAAATATCTAAAAAACCATGAGGAATTCCTACAGAGCCCAAATAACTTTTCATATAGACAATAACATGTATTTGCAGAAAGTGGACAACCCCTTTAACGTAAGATGATATTCATATTATAACATAAATAATGGACAATGCATTTTGAATATTAGCTCTCTGAGCTCAAAAATCATTATATAGAGAAATATAATAAATATAGCCATCCTTGTATAGAGCAGTATCTGTTTCTGCAATCATGATATAACTAGTAGCACCTTTCCTTCTTTCAACCACCTCCTAAAGAAACCGTTCAAATCACTTACGAAACCTGCAGGTATTTATCTGACTAACATGGTAGGCGCTTGAAAAGTTGAGTGTATTTATAGATTTATTGATATCACTGGCAGTTCCACCTTTATGGTTACTTTTACTAGGCCACAGGTCTAGTTATATATTGTAATTATTATGTCTCAGTATTTATCGCCTGTTCCAATGAGATCCATTTCTATATTGTGGATTTTAATAAATCTTTAATACTAAATTTTATGGGGATACATGTTGGATCTTAATTGATACTTTTGGGGTTTGGGAGGTTATGCACTAGCTTTAGGTATAGAGACAGGGGCATAGGTGGGGGATTGGCTGCACAAGTAAGGCGTCACAGATGTATCAGTAGCTACTGGATTTGAAAGTGTGCTGCATGGAGCAGAAAGGAATGAGAATATGTACGTTTAGATATCGCCTATAAATCACTATATTTACATAGTAGATGTCATCAATGTCTCCAGTTGTAGTAAATCCTTGGATTACTCTAGCATAACAATTGCGGAACACCGTTATTCAGAATTCTTTTGTTGTGATATCCCTATGTTACTCCTCCTGGAAATTTAAGATTTACCACTACTTCACATAGCTGTATACTGACCTGCATGTAATCTTGTGTACTTGCTCTCTCCTTCTGCGCAAGCATAGCTTACAGATTTTTACAACCAGGGTAGTGTACATGCTCCCCTTTAACTCCAAGTTTCAGTTCTTGAATTAAAATGTATCTGTGTCTTTAATACAATAGTAATAGTGCTGGCATTACTAGGTGCAAGGAACTTTTACTAAGAACCTTTTCTGGGTTGCAGACAGTCTTGATCATTTTTCATGTATGCCATTGGACCACTGAGACTATACCATACCTCACATATACGCCAGAGTATGTGCCCACATAACAAGGTCGCAACCTCTATTCCACTATTCCAGTCATAGATCCATACACTGTGACTGTGGTAATATTCTTATATTTGTTATCAATGGCCTCCTTCCTTCTAAAAAGAACTTTTACATTTATGCTAATGAACCTAAGGGACTCTGATGTCTATCAGGAGCCCGTCAGTGCTGTAGCTCCACAGACTGTTACAATGAGCAGAACATGTCTCACCCGCCACCTGCTCTCTCCTCCCTTTGTCTGTGTAATCTAGCAGCAACAGGGAGTACAGGAGTAGGGAGACAGGTTCTGCTCATTGTAACAGTCTGTAAAAAGACATCCCTGAGAGGCTCTGGTAACGCCCATGCTTGATTTTGATGGTAGATAACACATTCTAGGTGTGCAGCATCTTCTGATGCCCCTCCAGTCTGTTAGTATTTAGTCCATCGATGGCTGAACATGTCATCTGCATTCAGGTACTATCAACAATGAGGCTGAAAAACATGGCTGCTTTCGTCCAAAAACATTGCCACTCCTTGCCAGGGTCTATAGCAGTTTTGCATCTTAGGTCTACAGAAATGAATGGAGCTTAGTTGTGATACCATGCACTACCCATGGTTAGGAGAGGAGCTGTTTTTGGAAGACAGCAGCCATATTTTTCAACCTTTAGACAGCCCCTTTAAGGTACATTGTGTGAAACAAATGAGGTGAAAGGACTTTAATACTTTAAAGGGAACCTGTCACCAGGAGACCCATTTTTAGCACTCCCCCAGTCCCCACAGAGCATAGTACATACACTGCCAAAATGTTTTTGTATAAAAATAGGTTTAGCAGAAAAAAAGATATGTTATATTGTACCTTTCGTTAGCATCTGCTGTGTGATTAGGCAGTTGCCTTTTGGGAGGAGCTGGAAAGGAGCAGTTCCCCCCCCCCCCCACCCTTGGGAAACATGTGACCTTTTCAAATATATGAATAACTCCCCTCACTCGGGATTGGCTGTAGAGGAGCAGGGGGCGTCGCTAAGCCTAGTGATGGGTGTTTTCATATATTTGAAGAGGACACATGGAGAAGCTGTTCCCCAAGGGTGGGGGGAACTGCTCCTTTCCAGTCCCTCCCATTTGGCAACTGCCTAGTCACACAGCAGATGCTAATGAAAAGTACAATATAACATATCTTTTTTTTAGTAAAACCAATTTTTAATACAAAAACACTTTGGCAGTGTATGTACTATGCTGTGTGGGGACTGGGGGAGTGCTAAAAATGGCTCTCCTGGTGACAGGTTCCCTTTAATGAAGTTTGCTACATGTGTTTATGTTCTGATTAAATGTTCAAGAAATGGTCATAGAGCTGTGATCCCCCATACATAGGAACTGGTAAGCCATTGCAATGTTGGCTGTAGGTAACCTGCAGTGATTTACAGTATCAGCTTTGTGCTGCAGGTTTTTGAAACAACAGTGTGTATATTCTAGATTTTACTCTTTGCATTGTAATGTTTCACAACGAAGAGGGGTGGGGGCTCCAGATTAATCCATAGGCTTTCTGACACAAAAATGTATAAAATGGTGTACATCCTTCACTCTTTATTGTGTCTGGTCAGATGCCGGGGCCCCTGACACCGCGGGCCCAATTGCGGCTGCTTTGGCTGCTACCACTGTAGTTACGCTGCAGAGATTGTGACCAAAGACTTATGACAAGGAGATAAGTCATTGCATAAAATAAATATTATCTTCAAAATAAATGTAACAGATCGGAGGCCACTGTAACATGACATAAGATGCTCAATGTCTGTCCCAAAGATTTAGCTAAGCAATGTGGAGTTAGCCCTAGCTGCTGTCTACCTAGTGTTAGAGTATGAATATATTGGGATTTATCATTCACAACACTTCACTGAATGTGTCACTGTTCTCTGCCAGTGGTGGGAAATATAAGATTTTAATTGTATCTGCCACTGCTGAGGAGTTATGGTTGATCCCAGAGACTAGTGCTGTCTTTTAGCCTGCTACAAGTATGAAAGAGAACGTGTATATGCTGAATGTTGATGGCTGTGTAACATAATCCCTTTTATTCCCTGCTACATCTGTATCTATATAGTCTTAATAGCTATAGGATTAGGGCAAAGAAGTTTACCAGACGAACCACATTTCCAAAACAGCAGAAACAAAGTATATGATTTTGAGGAGCATCCTGAAGTAGAGGCTGAGTTATTTAAGGCAATCACATGATTCAATGTGATACACAGAGCTGGCTTTGGAGGGATGAATGTATGGAACCGGGAATATGGCAGAGACCCAAACTATCATCATCTATTAGCACATTAGGTTTATTAATATAAGGGAGGAGGTGATTACATTTGTGCATCAAATGCATTTGACTCTTGCATTAGCTTAACCAATAACAATTTCACTTTCTGCATACATCTACATTTGTACAGCATATACACTGTATATTTGTATACTGTATCAAAATATATACTATATATTAGTATGGACATATATCTGTATGTTTCTTTAAATATATATATATTATACACATATATATATATATGTATATAATATACATACAGATAAACACAAATATCCAATCCACATACACATAAATACACACTCTTTCATTGTGAATGCATCTATGTACATTAGTCTATTTGCTGCTAATCCTTCTCCCTCCTCTCTTGCTGTCTTCCTCATTCCCTCCCTTTTCCCTCTTCCCCCTCCCTTCTCTATCTCTCCTGCTTTCTCTCTCCTCCTGTCTCTCTCTCTCCCCTCCTGAACCTGGTTACATAACAGACCAGCTTTTCCAAATCCTGCATTTCAGTCACCCAAATCCCTCTGGCTTAAATTCTCCCCCTGCAGAAAGAGAATCAGCCAGGAATCTCAGCAGAATGCCGCTTGCTGAATTCCCTCTCAAACATTGCCCATATTAAATCTCTTCTTCAGAGCAGTCTATAGCCCCTCATATTGCATCAGCCATCTTTAAAATTGTAGTTAATATAGCAATCGTCATGGTACAGGTGGCCTTAGTGCTGGGCACTGCACGGACTGCTTCATCGCTCTTTTTTATAGTTCAGTTGAAGGTTTATTTTAAGAATTCTAGGAATTGTAGTTTGGGAAACAATTTAGAAGCAGATGCGTTGTCTGCAAGAAATAGAACTCAGTCGAATATTCTCCACACACGGGGGACGTTTTTGGAAATATGCAATAGAGTTCTACTGTGTTTTCTGACATTATATGAATGTATCAATGTGGCTTCACAGGGTTTTTTTCACGTCACCGCAGCGGCCTTTGCACACGTGCTAATGTTTACTCTGTTTGACAGATGGAGTCCATCATTCTGTCTGCTTAATTATCTCGCTGCAATAAGATTTTGTGTCTAATTCCCAGATATTTATGTGCGCTGAATGGAGGAAGAATGAGACACAGAGGCATTTCCATCGTTTTATATAGCAGTAATGATTTCTCAAGCCTGACACAGAGTTGAAATATAAGACTATGTACTTATGCTTCATTCATGGATGCAGGGTGAGTAAATAAACATTGTGCAGATGTGGTACCCAAGATCAGTGCTACAGACCACTTATTATTTACAGCACATAATGTGATATGCTACTTATTTATGAATTCCTGTTAAAATCCCTACTCATAATTTAAACTACTCATAATTTAAATAACTCAAAATAAAAATTAGGACAGGATTTAGTACATATATATAAGTAACCAAAAATCTTTTCCATTTTGTAAACATTTTCCTGCAATTCTCAGATTGGGAAATTCTAGTGCAACGGTAACGAGTTCAACTAAATCGCATATGCGTTAAGACATAAATGCTTGCGTTCCGGAATGAGCACCACATGTTTTGCATAGTTTACATGCAAAACATGTGCTTCTTGTTCCCAAATGCGTGCATTTAGTTTTAAATGCATATGTGATTGGGAGTAACTCCTCCCAGTGGTATTTGAATTGCGCTTCAAAACGCAATTCAAACACTACTTTTGAATGTGGCCTAAAGGTCTGCATAGGTCGAACCTGCAGGAGGAACCTAGACCAAAAGACGTCACATGGTTAGCCTTACAACATATATAAATAAAGTGCTGATCAGTACCCATGGGTATTTTTCAAGCAGGACTTGAATAGATGTTTAGATGCACAAGGTACAGGTTAAATAGGACTTGTTTTGTCCTCTTCATCCCATTCCCACAAACAGATGTAATGCTGCAGGATAGACTTCAGTGCTATTATGTCCACAGATATTGCACCTGTCTCACATGCAGAGATGGTAACACAATGGATGTTAGCTGCATATTTCAGCTGAAACTCTGCCTTAACTCTTTTTTAACATATGGAGATAACTCGGCCACTGGAGATAACTCAGATTGTGAGTTTTAAACTCTTATTTGGTGCCTTCAAGCATGACCGCAGCATGTGACAGCCTTTTTGGCTTCTTACCCCCAGATCAGATGATCGGATGGGACTTAAAAATATATATATATGTAATTTATATATAATTTAATATTATATTTATTCAATATTTATAGCAATTTATAAAATAAATTTTGAAGTCACCAAACACACCTTTCTACATAATACAATTGTAAAAAAAAAAAATCTCCCACTTTTTTGGTATCCTCAGTTACAATCATTACAGTGACTCACCTAAAACACTATAAAAAGTGATCAAAAAGAGGTGCATGCCCCAAAATGGAACCACTGAAAAAAAACAACTCTTCTCACAAAAAATAAGCCTCAACCAGCTGTGTCATCAAATAAATAAAAATGTTATGCTTCTGAAGATTGTGATGCATAAAGAAATGAGATGTTCTCCAATGTTGGTTTTATTTAGCAAAAATAAACAAATCTACACAAGAAGATATTTAAATGAGGTATCACTGTAATGATTGTAGTCACCCATAGAATAAAGATCTCTCCTCACAGATTGTAAGCTCTTACGAGCTCTTTTATTAATAATATTATCGTTATATTAGATATGGAATGGTAAATGGCATAAAAAAGTGCTAAAAATCAAAAAGAAGAAACCTCAAATAAAAGTACATCTCACTCCTCAAAAACTAAGCCACATTTAGATTAAAAAAATGTATATTCTGTAGAATGTGACGATGCAAATCTGCAAAAGCATAATGGCGCTCCTTTTCTTCATTGTCCAATGTCTTCAATGTTGTGTGCCCATACAGCAGTGGCTGGGGGTGGGCTGTATAATAAAAGCTAGTACTTACCTTGTCCGGCTCTCCATTTATTCGTCACCACGGTCCGTTGGAGTTGTGCCCCTATTTGTTTACAGTGGCATGAAAGCTCTGCTCGGACTACTTCTGTCTGGCCGGGCATGCCCACCCATCACCATGTTCCAGTACCTGATACATTGCTGGGACAGAGGTCGGGTGGGCGTGCCCAGAGCGATGGAAGTTTAGTCCGAGTGGAGTTTTCACGGAGAGTGCAGTGTGGTACTAGTTAATATTTTTTGTACAGCTCACCCCTGCCCACCTCATTTGTTTTAGTTAGTCTACGACAACCCCTTTAAAGCATTCAAAAGCCAACACCACATAAAGTGCCATATGTCAGATTTGAAAAATAGGGCTTGGTCAGAAAGGTGAAAACTGACTTTAGCAAAAGGCTGTTGAAGATGGAGACAATTTCCTGTAGTACAGGCAGTCGCTGAGTTAAGCACACCCAGCTTACATATGACCCCTAGTTACAGACGAACCTCTCTGCCCATTGTGACGTCTGGTGAAGCTCTCTGGATGCTTTACTTTTGTCCCCGGCTGCAAGGATCAGCTGTAAGGTGTCTGTAATGAAATTTTATTGATAATCTTTGTTCCCATGACAGCGCAAAATTTTGAAAATCCAATTGTCAATGTGACAAAAAAAAATGTATGGCGTTAAAATGATAAAATATATCTGTTCCGACTTACTGTACATACAATTTTAACTTAAGAACAAACCTAAAGAGCCAATATTTTATGTAAACGAGAGACTGCCTGTATTTGTGTATTAGCGAAATTATACTCTTGGTTATTTCATAGTTTCATAAAGTGGCATTGTCCAGATACAGAGTTACCTTTTCAAACCTTTTTTGGGAAAAGGATATTAGTATACAGGTGGTCCCCTACTTAAGAACACTCAACTTACATACGACCCCTAGTTACAAACGGACCTCTGGATGTTGATAATTTACTGTACTTTAGCCTTAGACTACAATAATCAGCTATAACAGTTATCACAGGTGTCTGTAATGAAGCTTTATTGTTAATCCTGGTTCTAATGACAATCCAACATTTTTAAAATCCAATTGTCACAGAGACCAAAAATAATTTGGCTGGGGGTTACAATGATAAAGTATACAGTTCCGACTTACATACAAATTCAACTTAAGAACAAACCTTCAGACCCTATCTTGTATGTAACCCGGGGACTGCCTGTATATCTATTAATAGTTCTGCACCATTTCCTTGGTATGTAAAAAAAAGCCCCTCATCAGCTGCCATTCCCAGCCATAAAATAGCCACAGATGGAGGGTCATGTGATCTTTAACTGTCCATGATCAATTGCCCTTCCAGTACCTAATGATATAGTACTGGTATAGTACTGAGGTAACATTCTGGAAGGGCGATTGGCCATGGACAGGAATGGCAGCTAATGAGGTAAAAGACATTTCGGAATCAGGGGCTTTACTTAACATATCAAGAAAGTGGTGCAGAATATTTAACAGATGCATATTAATAAATTACCTAATATCCTGCCCCCCACATTTACACACACATTACAAAAACATCAAGCAACATGACCAACCCCTTTAAGGCTGGGGATAAACAGTAAGGAATGCAGACAGGCTTTGGTCATAACACATGGACAAGGATCATTGTATCTCCCTGCCAATACGGTATATAATGAAATTACAGTCATGTCTTGACTCAATTCACCACTACTGCAACACCATTGTCACAGTTTCAAGAAATCCGAAAGTGTTTGGTTCACTGATACCCCCAGCTGTGTCAGATGTTTTAGTGGTCATAAACCCACTGCATAAAAAGTGATGTCACTGGGCTTTACTGAGGCCACACAACACTTCTGGTCCTTCCACATATCCTAATTTTAAACCATGTACAAATCAACTCATTAACTGCAGAGGGAGATTTATCATATGTATGATTGTGGCCACACCCCCCTTTGTCGCGCCGGAAGCCTCTTGATGTATCCCGCGGGGAGCGCAGCCGGTGGGTAAAACGCCGGTGGGTTCTAACATCTTGAAGTAAACTGAAAATATTCTCATTCAACAGCAAACAGAGATCTTCAAAAAAAAGTTTGGAACTGAGTACAATTAACATAAGAAAGGCCTTTCCACTGCACTATGAATAAGATTACAGGGAACCTGTATCAATGAACACGCTGCTCATGTAGCATACCACATGTTATGGAGCAGTAATACGTGTACATAGATAGCCATCAATCACCAAACAAAAAGTGCACACTGGACTCCTAAACTATAAGCAAGTGGGATTTAAAATGAATAAATGACATGTTATACTGCTCAGCTACAATGTGGAGAGATGAGACACCATGTCTACTGGGCCAGATCCCCATCCATTGACATAAAGGGAACCTGTCGCTAGAATAAACGAAAACAGTTTGTATCACATTTCTGGCTTTTTTCTTTCAAACAATAACTTTTATAACTTTTATAAAACCTGGCTTCCAGCCTGGTCATCCCCTGGGCATGGTCATCCTTGCTCAAAGTAAGTTCTCCCCTCCACAAACAGCTTGTCCTCCTCGATTTTGAATTAAAAAGCCCCTACCACCTTCCTCCGCTACATTTCTCCTTTCACCCGCCTCCCTGTATTCTCTCACAGGCCTGTTCATGTAACTTGTTGAGCACAGGGTTACTAGGAAATGTAGCGGCTACGCAACTTGCTTTGGAGTTTGCATACCTGAATCCGTCTCACTGTCTACCAACCCTGTGCTGGACCCGATGCATGTGCAGATAGAGTGGAGACCGCTGACAGTTCTCCACTCCTAACTGCGCATGTCCGCAATCTGATGTGGACAGTGCAAGTGCTACAATCGCTTGCTTGGTACGTGAGGAATGCAGGGAGGCGGAGGCAGGGAGGAAAGTGGGAGGGAGCAGAGGAAGGTGGGAGGGGTTTTTCAATTCAAAATCGATGAGGACAAGCTGTTTGTGGAGGGGGGCACTTACTTTGAACAAGGATGACCACGCCCAGGGGACGACAGACAGTGAGCCAGGTAAAGTTTTATAAAAGTTATTGTTTGAAAGAAAAAAGCCAGGAATCGGATAAAAACTGTTTGCTTGGTATTGTCTGTGGAGATGTGGGAAAACCTAAAAACAGTGTTCTAGTGACAGGTTCCCTTTAACATGCTATTTAAATAAAAAGCACCTATGTTACGTTTCAACAATTATTATTGAAATTACATTATTTTGTATAAAAATTACATTAATTTGATAAAATCAGATATCAATCATGTACTTTTTTTTAACCATGGCTCATACCCATAAATTGTATGAGCCTCAGAGCGCCTACACGATCACATACTGCATAGGCACACTCTTAATAATAAGCAGGATGAATGGGTTAAGCATCATATTTTTTCCTTTTGCCACAAGAAGACAAGCGTTCTCTGAAAGCTGGAGCTGATTTATACATTATTTATAAGAATAATTAAACTTGCAGGCTTATTTTCCCACTATGCATGGCACATCCCTTCAACTATTCTTTCTAGACTGGAAAGACATATCTGAAACAACAGAGAGGAGTGAATCTACTTTTACACCAGAGGATGGCACAAAGCTGAAAACATCATTTGTAAGCCGGGGGATCATATTTATTGAGAAATGGAGAGGACAATTATTTATTGTGAATACATGATTAGAGTCAGTAGTTTGGACAATGAGGGATCTGCTTAACTCGCCATAAGGGTCTGCCCCTATGTATTTGTTCTATGCATTGCAGGCCCTGTACTGCTGATGGCCTTTACATGTTACCCACACATTATAATGTCACCACACATTTAGATACAGACATGTGGATTTATAGGAGTATGGCAATAGTGTCAAAAACCATCTTTCTTTAATGAGATAAAGCAATTTGCATCAAAAAGAGTGCATGTGAGTCACATACTAAGTGAGGTGTGGGAGTATATTTGATTAAAACATTGATGCAAAGGTTAAAGTAGTATGTGTGCAGGTGTCATCGCACCACGCTACAAAGCCTACCCACATTACTGACTGTACATGATGTCAGTATTTATTATACAACCCATTCCATATACTTATACAACTGTGTAAACGGGGGGCACTCTACATCATTGGCAAGCAAATGGCCCCTCTTGCCACAACTTATCAGGCTTACAAAAAGGTTTGTTTTTTATGCAGAATGTTGCTCCTTGAATGGATATTTACTATAAAACATTTATAAAGCGTTAATATTTTACACAGACCTTAACCATTACTTCTACCAGTGGACATCAAGTGAGCAATGTACTCCTTTATGCCAAACGATCGAGATGTTTAACTGTATGACCCTCTGAAATGTTCCCAATATATCTGAAGCAAAACACATTGGGGGGCATTCATTAATAGTGTTGCAGGGTTTGTGTTTTTGCCGCACGGATTGAGCGGTAATTAACACTGGGATGTTAGATTGTGCAGTAAGGGCGCATGAGTTAAAATGGTCTGAACTAAATCCAAATTCTTAAAGGTGATATAGAACCTAGTAGATACAATTGTGCACCAAAAATTGTACTAAAAGAAGTGTCGGTAACCTAGAAGTGCAGGAAAAGTGCTAGGATTCGTCAGCTGTGCCCAAATTGTGCTATCAGAAAAAAAGGCGTGAGTCGGGAATACTCCGCAGAATGTGACTGTTTCTAATCACATCTTGCAAATCATATTTTTATAACTGGCTTAAAATATAAAAGAAACAGGTGAAGTAGGCTATGAGAAAGTGCGACACATGCTGTCTTCCTTTTGATTCAAGAGAAGTCATATAGGCCACATTCTCATGTCCAGAACATTTATCCCTATAAAAGAATCAGGGCATTGTTGGACTGAATACTTGGGGCAACTAGGTAATAATAATATTTCCTTTATTTATACAGCACACACAGATTACGCAGCGCTGCACAGAACTTGCTAAATCAGTCCCTGTCCCCAACGGGGCTCACAATCTAATCAACCTACCAGTATGTTTTGGAGTGTGGGAGGAAACCGGAGGATCCGGAGAAAACCTACGCAAACACGGAGAGAACATTCAAACTCTAAGATAATGCTGTCCATTAATGCTCTGTCTGTATAGAAACTATGCATGTCTATATAGGAAAAATCATCAAAAAGATTCAATACTTTTTAATATTTGTAACCAAACAATAACATAACACACAATAACCCTTAATTACGGTGCTTAACTTATTACAAATTATCCTGCTAGGTAAGATGATGCTGTACAGAAATACATGAACACATACTCTGGAGCACTGAGCCACAGTGAGCATCTCTTGCTCTGTTCAGCCTATGTGCACAAGGCAATGTTATGTGCCAGGGCATACGTCTTACTTGTTACATATTTTATACTTTGTGCAACAAGTGTGAATTAGGTTTATAAACAAATTGTCCAAACTGCCCGGGTGTATAATCCTCTAGTTTGGCCAGATACATGAATGGACAAATATAATGAGATCCAGCCATTCAGCTTCTCAGGCGGAGCAATTCCTGTAAAAATTATACTTATTATTATTATATTTTATGCTGCACTCATACATTGCAGAACATCGGATTGCAGCATGGAGGGGGAAAGAATAACTTTACACTTCAATCTTTTGTAGCAGTTAAAGCACCATTTTATGGCTTTGCAGCTGTCTATATATTAGATGTTTTATTTCCTTCATTTGTGTTGTCCATCCATTGTATAAGCCAGACACTGAACAGAACAGAAGTACACCTCTTATAGTGTAAAGTATAACAGGGGCCAAAGGCGTTCAACAATAAAAATAAGTGATAGAGGTCAATAACAAAAAATGACATAACATTATGCATCTCATTGCACTTTGCAGGATGTCCTTATCTATATCTTTTCAACTCCTGTCTTACCTGGGCTCTGTTTATTTGTTCACTGAAAGCCAAAAGCACAGAGCCAGATAGTTAAATTAAAGAGTCAGCAGATCTTTTAAAAAGACAAAAGGACAGGCAAAACTTTGGTTATTTCTACATTATATTGAACATATTGCTCCTATAGGAAAAGCCAGAGAGAGAATTCACCTTCATATCATATAGTTAAAGGCAATCAGTCACCAGGAATGTGATTTTTAGCTGGTGACAGGTTCAAAAAGCCTATGCTATGTGGCCTTTGTCAGCATTCTGAATCATTTCAATAGTATATACAAGTTTAATTCACATTACCTGGCTCCCTGTCAGCAGTTTGTGGCGAGTCCCGGGGAAGAGGGGAGAGAAGAGGAAGAATGCATGAGGACATACAGGCACACACAGGCGGCAACTGCTCCCCCTCCGCTTCCGGGGATTCACCAAATGCTGCTGGTAGGGAGCCAGGTAATGTAAATCAAACCATTAAAATCAAGCTACTGAAATGATTCAGAATACCGTATATACTCGTGTATAAGCCGAGTTTTTCAGCACAAAAAATGTGCTGAAAAACTTCACTTCGGCTTATACACGAGTCAAGAAAAAAATAAAAAACGTAATACTCACCCTCCGGTGTCCCGATCTTCAGCACGGGTCCCAATTTTCAGCGCGAGGCTCCCGATCCTCGGCGCGGTACCAGGCGGCGGCGGGTCCTCTTCTCTCTTCTGTAGCCGGCAGATCGCGTCCATGTGATCTGCCAGCGGGCGCACAATAAGATGCAGTGGTGTCGCGGCTGATGACGTCATCAGCCGCGACACCGCGGTATCCTAGTGCGCGCCCGCCGGGAGATCACATGGACACCGTCGCCGCCTGGTACCGCGCCGAGGATCGGGAGCCTCGCGCTGAAGATCGGGACCCGCGCTGAAGATCGGGACACCGGAGGGTGAGTATTACGTTTTTTATTCGCTTGGCAGGGGTCAGGCTGTATACATTATGGGGGCAGGCTGTATACTCTATGGGGGCAGGCTGTATACTCTATGGGGGCAGGCTGTATACTACATGGAGACTGGCTGTAAACTACATTGGGACTGGCTGTATACTACACGGAGACTGGCTGTATACTACACGGAGACTGGCTGTATACTACACCCTCAGCTTATACTCGAGTCAATAGGTTTTCCCAGTTTTTGGTGGTAAAATGAGGGGTCTCGGCTTATACTCGGGTCGGCTTATACTCGAGTATATACGGTACTCAAAAAGGCATTTTTAAAAAGTCCCTAAAACTTTCCACCACAGCCTGTAAGTTTGTTGCACTGCATGAATATGTCATATATGGTTTCACACGATAAAGCGGAAAGTCGAATTTGGATGGCTCGCTCCAATTTGGAAACATTTTAAAGACAAAGAACTGCAATGGTAATGCATAACTTCAAGCAATATTAAAAGACTAGGTAAAGTGTAAGATTGTAGATGTAGCCGGCTGAATCTGTGTTGTCCCATCAATGTCAGTTTCATTTCTGTAAATTTACTTTTAATGTCACACAGGAAAGTTAAAGAGGACTTTCCATTTCAACAACTAATGGATACTGTTTAAATAATGAAAAGTTATACAAAAATTTCCAATACACTTTCTATATCAATCAGCCATGGTTTTCAAGATCTCTGCTTGCTTTCCTTTTATAGAAAGCTTCTCTGTTTACTTCCAGTGGATATAAACCTGACCATGGTCACACAGGTGCGCAGCTCGTATATCCCTGGTCATGTGACGTCACAGAGGTGCACGGCTCGTTATATTACACACCTCTGATTACTCTGTGGTCAGATTTCTGTCCACTGGAAATAAACAATTAAAAGGACAGCATTCACAGATCTAGAAAACTGTGAGGCATTGATACAGAAAATATGTTGGAAAATTGTATTATTATTTTAAGTGTCATCATCATTATTTCTGCCAGGCTTCCAAATTACTTTCTTCTCTGCAGTGTCACATGGACATCATACAGGTTCACTCTGACCCCAACCTTTAGTTTTTCTCAGTTCAGGGAGAACGAATGCATTAGATCAAACAATTGGCAGCTCCCTTAACATATCTGCTTTAGTGATTAATTGCATTCCCCATGACATAATAATTCTTAGCGATGACTATGTGTTGTGCTATGCCTCCATTATTCCTCCTACAAATCTATGTGTAAATTGATAACTTGGTGTAGGCAGTTGGGGATGTATCCCAATACTGTTTGACACTGCAAAATCAGTGCAGACTACATAAGGATACACCCCTTTATCAAGTTAAATGGCAAGACCTAGTCATTCATAAAGTTCTAGGAGAAATAACAGAAAAAGACATATTGTTATATCATGGACATAATGGCTATTTACTAAAATGGACATGGCAGGTGTCAGAAGAGATGATGGTGCATCGGGTGGAGGGCTGTGCAGCGTTTATTTCTACGCCATGTCCTGTATGGCGTAGAAATATTCTGCAGCATGCAAACTTTCACCTCTGAAAGTTCACACCCTGCGCTGGCACACTGTGCCACTTTTAAGCCCCTCCACGGCCCATTGGTGAGGAGCAGCCATAATTGGGGAAATAAACACAAGTGCTGAAGATTGCTAGGCATTTGCAATTATTTCAGTGCTTCTATGCCAGTTTTTTGGCTTTGAAACCCTGATAAATAACTCCCAATGGGTTCTCTTTATTGAAAACTGAGACTGGGCCCTAAAACACAGAAGTATAAAAGTCTACGATAAAATCTACTTTCACAATGCTGGTCATTCTTCCTAGGACGCTATGCAGATATCAAGTGTAATCTTTACTCCAAATAAAAACTGCTCCAACAGGAAATATTCATAATGCATATAAAATATTGTACTGCTTCCAACAATTTCCAAAAGAAAAAGTTATTTCAAAGTAGGACGCTCGTTTTACTTTGTTAGTTACCGCTTAACATTCTGCTCAGTCTCACAAGTTCAATGCAGATGAAATAGATGCCTACAGTTAGTTATCATGCACTCACACTTCTCATTTCCTCACTTAATATGAAAAGAGTGGGATCAATTCCCCCGTCAACCACGTCCTTATACAATCTAATCTAAGTCTACCAATGAGACGTTAATAAAAATTGACTTGAATGTTTTATTTTGTCCCAGCATGTAACGTACACACCTATAGATCCTGATATAATCTGCTTTAATAAGACTACATATAATTATCATATAAATGTAATTACATATTACATAACACACTGCGCTTACTACTTAAAGCATAATAAACCCTTCTCGCACTGCTATAATCAAATGTAAAATTGCAATCGCAGTCACATAGGGTTAACCCTTAATCCTTTACGGAGGAAAAAAAATATATTAATGTACAAAAAAAAAAATAGCAGCGAGCAACACATAAGCAGAGGGATAATACCGGTGTAAATTAACCCTTCACATTCTATTGCACAGTACATGTTTTCCTGCACCATCTGGTAACTGATGGGTTAGCCATTATGAATATTAGCTAATACCCAGTAACCTCCAGTATGTTACTAGCATTTTTCAGCACTGAAGGGGTTACAGTCCTTGATTAGATAAGAACTGAAAGTAGTAGTACTGTACCTGACCCCCATGCTGCTTTGTGATGACTTTACAGTAGGGAAAAGCATGTGATGGAGCAGGGGAAGAGGAATCAGGAGGAGTGGTACCCAGGTCAAACCAAACCCCCACTAACATTAAGGCATCTGTCAGTGGAAATCATTGCAATGCAAACTTTTGTGGACTTTCACTACATGCTGCACACTGGAAACAATAATACTGCATGCAGGGCTACATACTAGCCCCAGGACTGAAGAGGTTAATTAACACCCCTCCTTCCCACCAAAAAAAAAAGCTGTCAAAGTTTTCCAAGGCTGCTCTGCTGTCTTTGCTCACTATCCTCCCATCCCTGCTTCTGTCTCCCTCCATGAATGTGCAATGAAATCCCAGACTGCCTGTGCCACAGCTGGCTGCCCCTCTTCATAACCCACACTGCTTTGGAGATGGTACCTCTGTTGGTGGTGGAAATAGGGTAGCTGTGTCTTCCTGCAGCTCCTGTTTGATCCCCTCTTCTTGCAGGTTCCTGGGGGTCTCTGGGCTGGGAGGCTGGCTTGCTGATTTCTGTTTCCAAAGCCGGATCAGGGCTAGCAGGAGAACTAGGATCCATTATTGTCCCCAGAAAAATGATGTAGTAGGGTCTTGAGGATCAGGAGCCCCCCCAATGTTAGATATTGCTGGGAGGAGGCTCATAGACTCCCTCTGTCTCTGTGTCAATGCAACTCTATGGTAAGGAGAGGAAGGAGGGAGAGAGACACAGGGAAAGCGTGTGATATAAGAACAGTTACCACATGTGGCCACTGACAGTGCTAGAGCGAAGCCAAGAGAAGTGCTGGGATTTATTATGGGAAGAACACATGGATTCACACACACTTTAACTGTGTACAAATACCTCCGACACCTAATACACAATTACAAACTGATCACTAGTCACCATGAGTGATACATTCCTTTTCCTGCATTTCCTACTAAAACCAAAATAAGTTTGTAGTTATTCCCTTCTGTTAGGTTCATAACAATTTTATTCCAATGCCGAAACTTTCCCAAAAGTAGGTTATAACTAAATTACAGATTTTTAAAACAAAATATATAACACAAACACTTATGATTATGTAGAATTCTCTTTTATTCAAATAGGTATAAAGATTTTAATTAAATATATAGGCAAAATAAAAATGTTGATATTTCGATGAAAAGAGAAATATTAGATATATAGATGCATATGAAAGACATAGATAATATGAGCAATATTAAATATTTAGATAAATAGATATTCGAAAAAAATGTATAGATAGGTACATAAATACAGTATTTGGACAGATAATAGGTACATAAATGTCATATTTATAAGTATCAAAAATATAATATATGCAAACAGATGTGAGAAAAGAAATGTGCGGTGTCGCCACTGGGTGATGTCATAGAGTGTGCTGCGGCAGAACGCATAGACGTGCCTCTGCCTGCTCTGCCAGGAAGCTGCAAAGACAAGAAGACAGAGTCACGGGGAGAAGAAGCCGGAAGTAAGTTTAGAGTTTATTATTTTTAAGTGGGGGGCTGCAATCTGGACATTTCATTAAAGGGGTTGTTCGAGTTTAAAAAAAAAATAAAATATATGTGGCCGGGAGCAGGCTGCCTAAAATAATAAAGATGTACTTACCTCCGGTGCCCTCCGGTATTCAACATGGCCGCCGGAGCAGCGCTGGACTCAGCTTCCGGCCGGCCGTGGGTACGCCTATCCGTCCCTATACACAGCATTGTGTATGGGGGCCGGAAGGTTGTCGGGTCCGGCCGGAACTGAGTCCAGCGCTGCTCCGGCGGCCATGTTTGTTTACATGGTGCCCGGACCGGACCGACAGCAGCGCTGGATACGGGAGGGCACCGGGAGGTAAGTACAGCTTTATTGTTTTAGTCAGCCTGCTCCCGGCCACATACAGTTTTTTTAAAAAACTCGGACAACCCCTTTAAGGTATGGGGGTCTGCTGCAGACATTTTACTAAGTGAGGGCTCTGCTGTGGACATTTCATTAATGGGGGATCCGTAGTGGACATTTTATTAATGGGGGCTCTGATGTGGATATTTCATTAATGTGTGGCTCCGCTGTGGACGTTTTATTGAGGGGGGTTCTGCTGTGGATATTTCATTAATAGGGGCTCTACTGAGGACGTTTTATTGAGGGGGGTTCTGCTGTGGATATTTCATTAATAGGGGCTCTACTGAGGACATTTCATAAATGGATGCTCTGATGTGGACATTTCATTAACCCCTAGACGCACCAGGACGTTATAGTACGTCCTGGTGGCTAGATGATTAGCGCACCAGGACGCACTATAACGTCCTGCTTCTGGCACCGGCTCACAAACTGAGCCAGTACCAGAAGCAGCGGCTGTCAGCTGTCTATCACAGCTGACATAGCGCTGTAACACCTGCGATCGGAGCTGACTCTGATCGCGGGTGTTAACTCCTTACAAGTTAAGGGTGTTTCTGCTATGGATCGGAACCTCCGTGCCGCTTACCGATCCTATTCTGGGCAGCCCCGAAGTCTGCCTAATGCTCCGGGGCTGCCCGATCTTCTGAGCAGTCAGATCCCTTCCGGGTCTGACTGTAAACATGCGCCTGCATGCTCAGACAGTTTACACTGCTCTACAATGAAAAAGTATTGTAGAGCAGTGTATTGAACTTGAACCAGCGATCAGAGCATCGCTGGTTCAAGTTCAAGTATGGAAAAGTAAAAACATGTAAAAACACTACACATTATAATAAATAAAAAATAAATACATAAAAATATAAGCCCCTAAAATGTCACTTTCCCATAAAAACACTTAAGTGTAAAAAATACAAAAACACAAAAGACCCACATATTTGGTATTGCCACATCCGTAACAATCTGTATAATAAAACAGAATCATTACTGGACCTGCACGGTAAACGCCAGAGAAAAAAAACGCAAAAAATGTTCCAAAAAAAAAGATCATTTTTAATTAATATCTTTTAAAAAATAGTCTAAAAAGTGATAAAAAATGTTCCACACTCTAAAATAAGCCCACTAAAAAGAATAACTCTTCTCGCAAAAAATAAGCCCCCTAACCAGATTTGTCAGCCGAAAAATTTAAAAGTTATTCATATGAAAAGATGGTGATGCTAAAATTAATAAAATTGTCTCCAAATTAGTTTTTATTCAGTATAATTGAATAAAATACACAAAACCCCCACATATTTGATATCACTGCGTCCGTATCGATCTGCATAATAAAACAGAATCAGAATTATTAGATCCGCAAAGTGAATCCTGTAAAAAAAACGCTCCAAAAAAGATCATTTTTAATTAATACCCTATAAAAAATGCTCTAAAAAATTATTTAAAAAATGTTATGCATTCTAAAATGAGACCACTAAAAAGAACAATCCTTCTTGCAAAAATAAGCCCTTAAATAGATTTGTGAGGCGAAAAATAAAAAATTATGCATATGAAAGACGGTGATGCTAAAATTAACAACATTTTTGCCAATTTACTTCTTATTCAGTAAAAATGGGGAAAAAATAAATCTATATAAATGAGGTATTTTCGTGATCGTGGCGACTCATAGAATAAAAATAGTTTTTATCGTATGGTTAACGGCCAAAAAAAAAACACAAAAGTTTTCCTAAAAATTGATGATTTTCATTTCCTCCACCAACAAAGAGTTAATAAAATCTCACCAATTAGCTATAGATGCCCCAAAATTACCTACCAGAAAAGTGCATCTCATGTGGCAAAAGAAATAAGCCCCTATAGGTCCACATTAAAAAAATTAAAAAATTATAGCCTGCACAATGTGACATAGGAAATCTGCTCTGGATGGCGCCTCCTTCCCTTCTATGCCCGGCCGTGCGCCCATACAGCAGGTTACCACCACATATGGGGTATCCGTGTACTCGGGAGGAATTGGGTATCAAACTTTGTGGAGCCTTTTTTCATTTAATCCATGGTAAATGTTTAATTTTGCACCCAAAATGAGTGTATTGTGAAAAAATATTACAATTTGTAGACTGCACCTCCATTTTGTTTTAACCCCTATAAAACACCTAAAGGGTTAACAAACTTCATAAAAGTGTTTTTTCATACGTTGATGGGGTGTAGTTTCCATAATTGTGTCATTTACGAGTCTTGCTATTATTTAGGTCTCTCAGTGTCAATTAGAAGTTAAGCAGGTCCATCTAAATATGGATTTTGGTGATTTTACAAAAAATGTGAAAAATTATACTTAAATTCTGAGCCTCGTAACATTCTAGAAAAATATGTGGAATCTTAAAAAAAACATCCAACATAAAGCAGTCATTTGGGAAATGTAAGTTATAAATTTATTTGGGTGATATGAATATCTGCATCAAAAGTTGAGAATTTAGAACGTTAAAAACAAAGAATATTTCCAAATTTTTGCCAAATTTAGTTTTTTTTCATAAGTAAACACAAAAGATATCATCTGAATTTTTAAACTTATTTGAAGTACAATGTGTCACGAGAAAACAATCTCAAAATCCCCTGGATATCTTATAGCAGTGGTCCCTAAACTACGGCCCGTGGGCCACATGCGGCCCGCGAACCGTTTTTAACCGCCCCCCGCCGCATCCAGCGCTTGGAGCGCCAGCGGCTCCTGCTGAGGCCCCCGGCAGGTCACGGCAGTCGGGCAGGAGCCTCTGTCCGCCCGGACAGGAAGCTCCTGCCCGTCACTGAATAGTGCTCGACGCGGCCGATGTGGCCGCTCGAGCACTATTATTACAGGTGGAGCGATGTGGCCGGAAGACAACCCCGGCGCACATCGCTCCTTGAACCTGGGTGCGCGGCCGCGTGATGACGTCATCGCGCGGCCGCTCACCCCTTCCCGGCCGACAGCAGCCCGAAGATAGAAGACTCGGGAGCCGCTGCCAGAGGTGAGTATAGGATTTTTTTTTTTAAAACCAGCAGCAAATATATTTTGGCGGCCGGGGGGCCCTGATATAAAAAAAAAATAATTAATTATGGGGGCATTAAATAAAATGATTAATGGTGGAGGAGCAGTATAGGGAATAATTAATGATGGAGGAGCAGTATAGGGAATAATTAATGATGGAGGGGCAGTATAGGGAATAATTAATGATGGAGGAGCAGTATAGGGAATCATTAATGGTGGAGGGGCAGTATAGGGAATCATTAATGGTGGAGGGGCAGTATAGGGAATAATTAATGGTGGAGGAGCAGTATAGGGAATCATTAATGGTGGAGGGGCAGCATATGAAATAATTAATGATGGAGGAGCAGTATAGGGAATAATTAATGATGGAGGGGCAGTATAGGGAATAATTAATGATGGAGGAGCAGTATAGGGAATCATTAATGGTGGAGGGGCAGTATAGGGAATCATTAATGGTGGAGGGGCAGTATAGGGAATAATTAATGGTGGAGGAGCAGTATAGGGAATCATTAATGGTGGAGGGGCAGCATATGAAATAATTAATGGTGGAGGAGCAGTATGGGAAATAATTAATGATGGAGGGGCAGTATAGGGAATAATTAATGATGGAGGAGCAGTATAGGGAATCATTAATGGTGGAGGTGCAGTATAGGGAATAATTAATGGTGGAGGAGCAGTATAGGGAATAATTAATGGTGGAGGAGCAGTATAGGGAATAATTAATGGTGGAGGGGCAGTATAGGGAATAATTAATGATGGAGGAGCAGTATAGGGAATCATTAATGGTGGAGGGGCAGTATAGGGAATAATTAATGGTGGAGGGGCAGTATAGGGAATAATTAATGCTGGAGGGGCAGTATAGGGAATAATTAATGATGGAGGGGCAGTATAGGGAATAATTAATGATGGAGGGGCAGTATAGGGAATAATTAATGATGGAGGAGCAGTATAGGGAATAATTAATGATGGAGGAGCAGTATAGGGAATAATTAATGATGGAGGGGCAGTATAGGGAATAATTAATCATGGAGGGGCAGTATAGGAAATAATTAATGATGGAGGAGCAGTATAGGGAATCATTAATGATGGAGGAGCAGTATAGGGAATCATTAATGATGGAGAGGCAGTATAGGGAATAAATAATGATGGAGGGGCAGTATAGGGAATAATTAATGATGGAGGAGCAGTATGAGAAATAAATAATGATGGAGGGGCAGTATAGGGAATAATTAATGATGGCGGTGCAGTACAGAAAATAATTAATGATAGATGGGCAGCATATGAAATAATAAGTGGTGGGGGGAATCATAGGAAATAATGATGAAGGAGCAGTATAGGATATGTGCAGTGTACAGAGGAATTTCTTTTTTTTTTTTTTTTTTAACTTTAGTCCGGCCCTTCAACGGTCTGAGAGGGACCGTGAACGGCCCCCTATGTAAAAAGTTTGGGGACCCCTGTCTTATAGCGTTCCAAAGCTATAACCACTTATAGTGAAACAGGCCAGATTTGAAAAATGGGGCCGAGTCCTTCAGGCCAAAAGAGGCCAAGTCCCGTAGGGGTTAATGCGGTATTCCCATTTCAGCAAATAATTAATTTTGTTTGTGCAATGAAAAGTTATACAGTTTTCCAATATACTTTCTGTATCAATTCCTCATGGTTTTCTAGATCTCTGCTTGCTTTTATTCTATACACAGCTGCTATGTTTTCTTCCAGTGGACAGGAATCCGTCCATGGTCACACAGGTGCACGGCTCGTTAGTGTAATAGAGAGTAATCAGAGCCGTGTGTTATAATGAGCCGTGCACCTGTGTGACCATGGTCAGATTTTTGTCCACTGGAAGAAAACATAGCAGCTGTGTATAGAATAAAAGCAAGCAGAGATCTAGAAAACCATGAGAAATTTATACAGAAAGTATGTTAGAAAACTGTAGAACTTTTCATTGCACAAACAACATCAATTATTTGCTGAAATGGGAATACCCCTTTAAGGGGGCTCTGCTGTGGAAATTTCTTTAAAGGGGCCTCTGCTGGGGACATTTCATTAAGAGGGGTCTCTGCTGTTGACATTGCATTAATGGGGGCTCTGCTGTGGATGTTTCATTAACCCCTTAAGGACGCAGGGTATTTTCGCTAATTTCTCGCTCTCCATCTTCAAAAATCCATAACTTTTTCATTTTTCCGTGTACAGAGCTATGTGAGGGCTTATTTTGTGTGCAACAAATTTTACTTTCCCGTGATGTTATTTATTATTCCCTGCCATGTAGTGGAAAGCCGTAAAAAAAATTCCAAATGTGGAAAAATTGAAAAAAAACTGCATGTGCGTCACGTTCTTGTGGGCTCAGTTTTTACGACTTTCACTCTGCGCTCCAAATAACACCTCTGCTTTATTCTTTGGTTCAGTACGATCGCGATGATACCAAATTTATACAGGTTTTATTGCGTTTTAATACATTTTCAAAAATTAAACTAATGTGTACAAAAAAGAAAAAAATGTTTTTGCCATCTTCTGACGCTAATAACTTTTTCATACTTTGGTGCACGGAGCTGTGTGAGGGGTCATTTTTTGCTAAATGAGCCAATGTTTTCATTGCGACATTTTGATCATTTTTATTACATTTTTTATGTCATCTAAAAAGGTGTAAAAGTTGCATTTCGGACATTGCATTTGCGCAATATGCCGTTCTGGAGGTCACCGCCGTCAATAACCGTTTTTATATTTTGATAGATCGGGCATTTTGGGATGTGGCGATACCTATGGAATGTGTCTGTGATTTTTACTATTTATTATATTTTATATCAGTTCTAGGGAAAGGGGGGTGATTTGAACTTTTAATATTTTATTATTTTTTTACATTGTTTTTTTTTTTCTTTTTTTTTTTCACTATTTCTTAGACCCTCTAGGGTACATTAACCCAAGATGGTCTGATCGTTCCTACCATATACTGCAATACCACTGTATTGCAGTATATGGCATTTCTGCACACTGTACATTACAATGAGCCACAGGCTCATTGTAATGGATAGGCAGAAGCCATGTATCCTCGGGTCAAACGAAGACCCGAGGCTACCATGGCAACCGATCGCCGCCCCAGATGACGTTCGGGGAAGCAGCGATCGGAGGAAAGATGGCCAATGCGCCACGTTTAAAGTGCCGCCGGCGACTTTGCCGGCGGCAGAGAAAAGGTTAACACCCGCAAGCACCGACCACGGGTGATAGCGATGGGTCTTTGCTGCGATATGCAGCAAAGCCCATCTCTGTATGAAGAAGGCTCAGCCCGTGAGTCCTCTTCATACAACCTTCACAGGTTGTGAAGGGGTTAAGAGAGGGTGACGTCATAGAGTGTGCTCCGGCAGAACACATACACTTGCCTCTGCTTGCTCTGCCAAGAAGCTGCGAAGAGAAGAAGACAGAGTCATGGGGAGAAGAAGCCAGAAGTTAGTTTAGAGCTTATTATTTTTAAGTGGGGGGCCGCGATCTGGACATTTCATTATGGTAGGGGGGGGGGGGGGCTCTGCTGTGGACATTTCATTAATGGGGGCTCTGCTGAGGACATTTCATTGATTGGGGGGCTCTTCTGTGGACATTTCATTGAGGGGGATTCTGCTGTGGATATTTAATTAATGGGGGCTCTGCTGAGGACATTTCATGAATGGATGCTCTGATGTGGACATTTCATTAAGGGGGCTCTGCTGTGGACATTTCTTTAATGGGGCCTATGCTTTGGAAATGTCTTTAATGGGGCCTATGCTTTGGAAATGTCTTTAATGGTGCCTCTGCTGTAGACATTTCATTAATGGGGGCTCTGCTGTGGATGTTTCATTAAGAGAGGCTCTGCTGTGGACATTTCCACCCATTAATGAAATGTCCACAATAGAGCCCACATTAATGAAATGTCCACAACAGAGCCCACATTAATGAAATGTCCACAGCAGAACCTCCTCTTAAAGGAATGTCCACAGCAGAGCCTCCTTTAATGAAATGCCCACAGAATAGTCCCCATTAATGAAATGTCCTAAGCTGTGGACATTTCATTAACGCAGGCTCTTCTGTGGGCATTTCATTCCGCCATTCTGCCATCTGTGCCATTCAGAGATGACCTATGCATTAAGGCGACCCTTGACATAACATTGCTTGGTGCCCTAGAAATGGCAAATCTGACCAGAATTTTGAGTGTGATACAATACCCGGAAAGATATCACGGTACTCGATACAGACAACGATACTTTCAAGAAAAAAAGTATCCTCTGAATGTTAAGTGTGCGGTCACATGGGGCGTTTACATTATGTTTAGAAATGCAATGCAAAGGTCTGGAGGCGGGGCTCAGCCTGATCGCATTTGCATTTCTATTGAAACGACATGCGATCAGTAACAGTCACCAGTGATTTGCCAGGAGAAGCTTTAGTGCTTCATGACAGTGTAGTATAAGTGTTGTTAAGGATAAGGTTATCCTAGTAATGTTAATATAAAATAGTATACTAAATAGTATAATTTAGGGCTAATGTAGAAGAGCATTTTTGATGTCCGTGTGCAATCCTTTTTTTATGAATGACAAACGGACCCACTGTTTCCTATGGGTCTGTTCCATTTTTTTCACGGATGTGTAGACAGTGAGAAAATAATTGCAGCTTGTGTTATTTTGTCTCGTCTGCAAACCACATGTATCCAGAAAAGTCAATAGATCTGCAAAAAAAAAAATGGATGGCGCATGCATGACATCCGTATGCAGACTGTTTTTTTCTTCAAATGTTGCTAGGAAACCAACTGGGCAGGGCAAGATGTAGATTAGAAACCCATCAAGACAGATGGCGTACGGATGCAATATGGACTGATCACAGACATCACGTCCGCTTTTTTTGCAGATGAGCAGCAGACACACCAATCGGAATGAGCCTTTATTTTTTGGAGCCCTTAGTCTAGTGGATGGAGGTTCTGTCCTATATCTCTATGGCAGGTGGAATGTGGAGGTTGTGGGTTGAAATCCTAGGCAGGGCAAAAAATTATTTATTGAATTAAAATTCTGATGTAAATACTTTAGTGTTAAAACTACAAAAGTGTTTAAGGAATGATACCTTTATTGGCTAACCAGAAAAATGATATTTGGTACAAGCTTTCAGGGCACACAGGCCCCTTCTTCAGGCATGGATACAAATGAGAGAAAAACACAACATTTGAGAGATGTTACACTAAGATAATTAGTACATATGGTGAGACTCAATTAAGATAAGCCGGGGTAATAAAACTGGAGGTTATGTTACACAGAGAAGGGTCATGGGGAGGGGGTAGTCCTAGGATGGCAGGGGTCTGGAGTTAGTCTCTTGTGGGGATTGAAGTGAGTCCATGTAATGAGCCATAAACCCAGGTGCAATATTGAGGCCTTGCATCAGTGACTGGAAGGTCACCATCAGTTTGAACTCCCAGGTTTTCCTTTCTCTGTTGTCCTTATAGTCACTTTTCAGTATTAGGACCTTTAACCCGTTCACGACCCGTGACGTAATAGCACGTCACGGGTCGGCCACGGGTGCATGGAGAGGGCTCACGCGCTGAGCCCTCTCCATAGCCGGTAAGTCTTTGCTGCATATTGCAGCAAAGGCTTACCGGTCACACCCGCGATCGGTGCTAGCACCGATCGCGGGTGTTTTCACCTCGATCGCGTGGGCGCCGCCATCTTTTCGAGGATAGCCGCTCCCCGTGACGGATCGTCAGTGATCCGTCACCATGGTAACCTCGGGTCTCACGAAGACCCGAGGCTACTTCGGGTTAACCCATGCATTACAATGTGCTATCAGCACATTGTAATGTATGAGTAGTAAAATCCCCATATACTGCCATACTGTAGTATGGCAGTATATGATAGGATCGTGCAGACACCCTAGGGTTAAATTACCCTAGGGAGTCTGAAAAGTACTAAAAATAAAACAAAAAAAAGTAAAAAAAAAAAAATTATAATAAAAAACCCTAAAAACTCAAATCACCCCCCTGATATAGAACTGATATAAATATAAATAAACAGTAAAAATCATAAACACATTAGGTATCACCGCGTCCGAAAATGCCCGATCTATCAAAATATGATAACGTTTTTTCACTACGTTTAATCCCGTAACGGAAAATCGCGCCCAAAGACGAAAATGGCACTTTTTTGTCATTTAAAAAAATTTAAAAATTCTATAAAAAGTGATCACAAGGTCAAACAGTCCTAAAATTGATAACATTGTAAACGTCATCAAAATCCGCAAAAAACGACACCACCCACAGCTCAGTACACCAAAGTATAAAAAAGTTATTAGCGCCAGAAGATGGCAAAATCCCCCCAAAAAATTTTGTACAGAAGGTTTTAATTTTTTTAAATGTATGAAAACATTATAAAACCTATACAAATTTGGTATCCCCGTAATCGCACAGACCGAAAGAATAAAGTAGACATGTCATCTGGGGCGCACAGTGAAATCCGTAAGATCCAAGCCCACAAGAAGACGGCACAAATGCGTTTTTTTACCAATTTCACTGCATTTGGAATTTTTTTCCTGCTTCCTAGTACACGGCATGGAATATTCAATACCATCTCTATGAAGTTCAATTTGTTACGCAGAAAATAAGCCATCACACAGCTCTGTACATGGAAAAATAAAAAAGTTATGGATTTTTGATCATGGGGAGTAAAAAATGAAAATGAAAAAACAAAAAAGGGCCAGGTCCTGAAAGGGTTAAATCCTTCTTGCTGTGGCCTGTAAATGTACAGTATATATTGAGACTCAACAAAAACTTCAGAGCAGGATGGTAGGTTGTAGTTTGCAGTTTTTACACAAGTAAAAACTAAGTATTTACATCAGGTTTTTGATTTTTCCTGGCTAACACGGTACGTCTACAATTTTCTCAACACATTATTGAATTAAATAGAGCTTTGTGTCGGGGGAAGCCCTGGGAGATGTAGAGACACCATATATGGACAGATGGTGATATTTCCCTGCTCTGCCGCTAACCCGACACATATACACAAAGGATTCCCTGCACCATGTCTCCTCCCTGCAGACAGATACAAGAAGTCTGTGGAAGTCATTCAGTAACGCAAGTAACAGAAACCTGGTATTGAACTCTGGTCTGGCTCTGAAAGTATCGTATAAGTACTGAGATTTCGATGCATCATGCAACCCTAATGCACAGCACCACATTTGGCAAAAAACAATCACAGCACAAGCAGGTTGGTGGAGAAATAATGACTCTTTCATGACATCTTTCTATCAATCATGAAATTCTCTGTATAACAGGTCTTCAAAAGCCAGACGTGAGGTCATTTATCCAATAACTAAAGCTTTACCATAACTAGGAAATGCAACAGGGCAATGATTGCAAGCACACCAACAAATATAAAGCAAAATGGTTGAAAAAAATAAACCAAGGTGTTGCAATCGCCATGTCAATGTTCGGACTTCGATTCAATTAAAATTCAACCATAAAAATACATCATGATAAACCAGGACACACACTCATAGTTCTAGACACTGGGACTGTGATAATCTTCTTAGATTTGTTATTCATTTCCTCCTTCTTTCTAAAATCCACTTTTAAAATTATGCTAATGAGCCTGAAGGGTTACCATTAGAGATGAGCGAACACTAAAATGCTCGGGTACTCGTTATTCGAGACGAACTTTTCCCGATGCTCGAGTGCTCGTCTCGAATAACGAACCCCATTGAAGTCAATGGGAGACTCGAGCATTTTTCAAGGGGACCAAGGCTCTGCACAGGGAAGCTTGGCCAAACACCTGGGAACCTCAGAAAAGGATGGAAACACCACGGAAATGGACAGGAAACAGCAGGGGCAGCATGCATGGATGCCTCTGAGGCTGCCTAATCGCACCATTATGCCAAAATTATGGGCAACAGCATGGCCATGACAGAGTGACAGAATGAAGCTAGATAGCATCTAAAACATCCAATAATTGACCCTGACACTATAGGGGACGGCATGCAGAGGCAGCGGCAGCAGGCTAGAGAGTGGCATGGCGACATACCCTAATTGGACTCAGGCTTCAAACCAATGGGTGTCAGAGAGGAACCAAAGGAGGTGAGCAAGAAGCGCTCAAATAATATCGGTACATGATAAAAGTTTGCCAGTATATTTTGTGGATTACACAGCAGGGTGGCGACAAAGTTAACATGGAAGCCATGAAAACAACCCAAAATTCTGCCTGACACAGCTCGTTTGATAAGGGGACCATGTATGCTTACAGTTCATGCCAGTCGCTGCACTGGCTGCCAGTCTCCTTTCGAATACAGTTTAAAATAATAATAACCCTCATCCATAAAGCTCTGTATAATGCTGCACCCCCCTACCTCTCCTCTCTTATCTCAGTCTATCGCCCAACCCGTGCTCTTAGATCCGCCAGTGATCTTAGATTAACCTCTACCCTAGTGCGGACCTCCCACTCGCGTCTCCAAGACTTCTCTAGAGCTGCACCAATTCTATGGAATGCTCTGCCCCGGACTATCAGACTAATACCTAACCTCCAAAGTTTCAAACGTGCTCTTAAAACCCATTTCTTTAGGCAAGCCTATAACACTCATTAACTGCATGAAGTTTTAACTCTTCTACTAACCCGTCCTGTGTCGTCCTCCCATCTGTTATCCAGCAACCAACAGGCACCAGACTTCTCTGCAGTCCCATTCACCCTGGACCTGGTATATAAGATGACGGCTGAGTGGTTCAAGCGACAGCAATTCCATTTATTATATTTTTTTCTATTCCCTAAGAAGAATGGCTTGACCATTAAATATTCTTTTACCTCGTGTTACCCCATCATCTTCATAAACCGTAAGCTCTGGCGAGCAGGGACCTCACTCCTGTTGTTCCATACAAATGTTGTGCTCTGTTACATTACATTTGTATTTGTTTCCTATGATTTGTAAAGCGCTACAGAATATGATGACGCTATATAAATAAAGATTATTATTATTATTATTATGGAGGCAGTGAACTAGTAGTAGATTAAAGGTGCTGCAACTATGTTAGTTGGATCTTGGGATGGAGCTGGCGCTCTGCAGCCAGGCGAGCTTTCGCCAATCCAAGCCCCTGTCTCTAGGCTACTCCCCAAACAGCACTTCTAAGAACCTTTTGTATAAGATCAAGTGTAGTAGCGTTCTTATAAGTTTAGGATATGGCGGGTGAGGGGAATGTAAACAGATGCGCAAGAAGCGCTGAAATAATATCCCTAAATGGTAAAAGTTTGCAAGTATATTTTGTGGATTACACAGCAGGGTGGCGACAAAGTTAACAACTTTGATGTGGAATGCCCTGTAATAGCTCTTGGGCGGTGTGCCTTTTATCGCCTAGGCTCAGCAGTTTCAGCACCGCCTGCTGTCGCTTAGCGACGGCACTGCTGCTGTGCCTAGAGCTACCGACTGATGGCGCCATGCCCACGGATGGTAATTCGGAGGAGGAGGAGGTGGAGGAGGGGTGGGAGGAGGTATAGTAGGCCTTTGAGACCTGGACCGAGGTAGGCCCCGCAATTCTCTGCGTCGGCAGTATATGACCAGCCCCAGGGTCAGACTCGGTCCCAGCCTGCACCAAGTTAAGTGTAGTAGCGTTCTTATAAGTTTGGGATATGGCGGGTGAGGGGAATGTAAACAGATGCGCAAGAAGCGCATGATGCACATGGAGCTGGCGCTCCGCTGCCAGGCGAGCTTTCGCCAATCCAAGCCCCTGTCTCTAGGCTACTCCCCAAACAGCACTTCTAAGAACCTTTTGTATAAGATCAAGTGTAGTAGCGTTCTTATAAGTTTAGGATATGCCGGGTGAGGGGAATGTAAACAGATGCGCAAGAAGCGCTGAAATAATATCCCTAAATGGTAAAAGTTTGCCAGTATATTTTGTGGATAACACAGCAGGGTGGCGACAAAGTTAACAACTTTGATGTGGAATCCATGAAAACAACCCAAATTTCTGCCTGACACACCTCGTTTGATAAAGGGACGATGTATGGAGGCAGCTATATGGACGACTTTTGGAGGTAGCAATGGAGACAACGTGTGGAGGCTGCTATGGAGACAATTTAATTTGGATAGTGCCTGTATGTGGCAGTCCCAAACATTTTTCAAACCAGAGGAGCAGGTAGGTGGCCCTCCAGTAAAATGGAATAGATTGAGTGCCTGTATGTGGCAGTCCCAAAAATGTTTCAAACCAGAGGAGCAGGTAGGTGGCCCTGCAGTAAAATGGAATAGATTGAGTGCCTGTATGTGGCAGTTCCAAAAATTTTTCAAACCAGAGGAGCAGGTAGGTGGCCCTCCAGTAAAATGGAATAGATTGAGTGCCTGTATGTGGCAGTCCCAAACATTTTTCAAACCAGAGGAGCAGGTAGGTGGCCCTCCAGTAAAATGGAATAGATTGAGTGCCTGTATGTGGCAGTCCCAAAAATGTTTCAAACCAGAGGAGCAGGTAGGTGGCCCTGCAGTAAAATGGAATAGATTGAGTGCCTGTATGTGGCAGTCCCAAACATTTTTCAAACCAGAGGAGCAGGTAGGTGGCCCTCCAGTAAAATGGAATAGATTGAGTGCCTGTATGTGGCAGTCCCAAAAATGTTTCAAACCAGAGGAGCAGGTAGGTGGCCCTGCAGTAAAATGGAATAGATTGAGTGCCTGTATGTGGCAGTCCCAAACATTTTTCAAACCAGAGGAGCAGGTAGGTGGCCCTCCAGTAAAATGGAATAGATTGAGTGCCTGTATGTGGCAGTCCCAAACATTTTTCAAACCAGAGGAGCAGGTAGGTGGCCCTCCAGTAAAATGGAATAGATTGAGTGCCTGTATGTGGCAGTCCCAAAAATTTTTTAAAACAGAGGACCGGGTAGGTGGCCCTCCAGAAAAATGGAATAGATTGAGTGCCTGTATGTGGCACTCACAAAAATTGTTTCAAACAGAGGACCGGGTAGGTGGCCCTCCAGAAAAATTAAATGCATGAAGTACTATAGCAAGAGCCAGTGGGCCCTGTCAAAAAATAGCCATTTTCCTCTGCTTTACTGTACAAAGAGGAGGAGAAGGAGGAAAATGAGGAGGAGGAGGAGTGGATCAATTATTCAGGTTGAGCTTCCTTCACCTGGTGGAGATTGGAAATTCTGAGAAATCCAGCCTTTATTCATTTTAATAAGCGTCAGCCTGTCAGCGCTGTCAGTCGACAGGCGTGTACGCTTATCGGTGATGATGCCACCAGCTGCACTGAAAACCCGCTCGGACAAGACGCTAGCGGCAGGGCAGGCAAGAACCTCCAAGGCGTACAGCGCCAGTTCGTGCCACATGTCCAGCTTTGAAACCCAGTAGTTGTAGGGAGCTGTGTGATCATTTAGGACGATGGTATGGTCAGCTACGTACTCCCTCACCATCTTTCTGTAAAGATCAGCCCTACTCTGCCGAGACTGGGGACAGGTGACAGTGTCTTGCTGGGGTGACATAAAGCTGGCAAAAGCCTTGTAAAGCGTACCCTTGCCAGTGCTGGACAAGCTGCCTGCTCGCCTACTCTCCCTCGCTACTTGTCCCGCAGAACTACGCACTCTGCCGCTAGCGCTGTCAGAAGGGAAATACTGTTTCAGCTTGTGCACCAGGGCCTGCTGGTATTCATGCATTCTCACACTCCTTTCCTCTGCAGGGATGAGAGTGGAAAGATTTTGCTTGTACCGTGGGTCCAGGAGAGTGAACACCCAGTAATCGGTGCTGGAATAAATTCTTTGAACGCGAGGGTCACGGGATAGGCAGCCTAGCATGAAATCTGCCATATGCGCCAGAGTACCAACGCGTAAGAATTCACTCCCCTCACTGGCCTGACTGTCCATTTCCTCCTCCTCCAACTCCTCCAACTCCTCTTCTTCTGCCCATACACGCTGAACAGTGAAGGACTCAACAATGGCCCCTCTTGTGTCTCGCCAACATTCTCCTCCTCTTCCTCCTCATCCTCCTCCACCTCCACCTCCTCCGATATGCGCTGAGAAACAGACCTGAGGGTGCTTTGGCTATCAACAAGGGAATATTCTTCCCCTGTCTCTTGTGACGAGCGCAAAGCTTCCGACTTCATGCTGACCAGAGAGTTTTTCAACAGGCCAAGCAGCGGGATGGTGAGGCTGATGATGGCGGCATCGCCACTGACCATCTGTGTTGACTCCTCAAAGTTACTCAGCACCTGACAGATATCAGACATCCACGTCCACTCCTCATTGTAGACTTGAGGAAGCTGACTGACCTGACTACCAGTTCTGGTGGAAGTTGACATCTGGCAGTCTACAATCGCTCTGCGCTGCTGGTAAACTCTGGATAACATGGTCAGTGTTGAATTCCACCTCGTGGGCACGTCGCACAACAGTCGGTGAGCGGGCAGTTGGAGGCGGCGCTGCGCTGCCCTGAGAGTGGCAGCATCTGGGCTGGACTTCCTGAAATGCGCACAGATGCGGCGCACCTTCGTGAGCAAATCAGACAGATTGGGGTATGTCTTGAGGAAACGCTGAACTATCAGATTTAACACATGGGCCAGGCATGGCACATGTGTCAGTCTGCCGAGTTGCAGAGCTGCCACCAGGTTACGGCCGTTGTCACACACAACCATGCCTGGCTTCAGGTTCAGCGGTGCCAGCCACAGATCAGTCTGCGCCGTGATGCCCTGTAATAGCTCTTGGGCGGTGTGCCTTTTATCGCCTAGGCTCAGCAGTTTGAGCACCGCCTGCTGTCGCTTAGCGACGGCACTGCTGCTGTGCCTAGAGCTACCGACTGATGGCGCCGTGCCCACGGATGGTAGTTCGGAGGAGGAGGTGGAGGAGGGGTGGGAGGAGGAGGAGGCATAGTAGGCCTGAAACACCTGGACCGAGGTAGGCCCCGCAATCCTCGGCGTCGGCAGTATATGACCAGCCGCAGGGTCAGACTCGCTCCCAGCCTCCACCAAGTTAACCCAATGTGCCGTCAGCCATATATAGTGGCCCTGCCCGGCAGCACTCGTCCACGTGTCCGTGGTCAGGTGGACCTTGTCAGAAACGGCGTTGGTCAGGGCACGGATGATGTTGTCTGACACGTGCTGGTGCAGGGCTGGGACGGCACATCGGGAAAAGTAGTGGCGGCTGGGGACCGAATACAGAGGGGCGGCCGCCGCCATGAGGTTGCGAAAGGCCTCGGTCTCTACTAGCCTATAGGGCAGCATCTCCAGGCTAAGCAATCTGGAGATGTGCACATTAAGGGCTTGGGCGTGCGGGTGGGTTGCACTATATTTGCGTTTCCGCTCCAGCGTCTGGGGTATGGAGAGCTGAACGCTGGTGGATGCTGTGGAGGATCGTGGAGGCGACGATGGGGTTTTTGTGGCAGGGTCCTGGGCAGGGGGCTGACTATCAGCTGACACAGGGGAAGGAGCAGTGGTGTGCACGGCCGGAGGTGAACGGGCTTGTTGCCACTGAGTGGGGTGTTTAGCATTCATATGCCTGCGCATACTGGTGGTAGTTAAGCTAGTAGTGGTGGAACCCCTGCTGAGCCTGGTTTGGCAAATGTTGCACACCACAGTCCGTCGGTCATCCGGTGTTTCCTTAAAGAACCTCCAGACTTCTGAAGATCTAGCCCTCGCCGCAAGAGCCCTCGCCACGGGAGCTTCACTAGTTGACACATTTGGCGCTGATGCACCAGCTCTGGCCCTGCCTCTCCGTCTGGCCCCACCACTGCCTCTTCCAACCTGTTCTGGCCGAGGACTCTCCTCCGTCTCAGAAGCACTGTGTTCACCCGGCCTCTCAACCCAGCTTGGGTCTGTCACCTCATCATCCTCCGATCCCTCAGTCTGCTCCCCCCTCGGACTTCCTGCCCTGACAACAACTTCCCCACTGTCTGACAACCGTGTCTCCTCATCGTCGGACACCTCTTTACACACTTTCACTACGTCAAGAAGGTCATCATCACCCACAGACTGTGACTGGTGGAAAACCTGGGCATCGGAAAATTGCTCAGCAGCAACCGGACAAGTGGTTTGTGACTGTGGGAAGGGTCCAGAAAACAGTTCCTCAGAGTATGCCGGTTCAAATGCCAAATTTTCCTGGGAGGGGGCAGACTGGGGGGGAGGAGGCTGAGGTGCAGGAGCTGGAGGAGTGGCGATTTCGGTGACATGGGTGGACTGCGTGGAAGACTGACTGGTGGTGGACAAATTGCTCGAAGCATTGTCAGCAATCCACGACATCACCTGTTCGCACTGTTCTGGCCTCAACAGTGCTCTACCACGAGTCCCAGTAACTTCAGACATGAACCTAGGGAGTGTAGCTCTGCGGCGTTCCCCTGCTCCCTCATCAGCAGGTGGTGTCTCACCCCGCCCAGGACCACGGCCTCTGACCCCTGCAGTAGTTGGACGCCCACGTCCCCGCCCTCGTCCTCTACCCCTAGCCCTCGGGTTAAACATTTTTAAAATGAGAGTTATAACTTTATTTTTTTTTTTAACTTTTTTTTGTTTTTTTTTGTGTTTTTTGTTTTTTTTTGTGTTTTTTGTTTTTTTTTGAGTTTTTAAAACCAAACAATGCTATCCTATTGCTATGGCTATTTTCTAGCCAAGTATCAAAGCACACTACTATGCCAGATGAGATGACACTGAGTTAGTGCCTAATTGAAATCCAACCCCTACTAAATTTTCCCACTTCGGTCTTTGCTATGGATATGTGCGTCACTAAGCGCAGAACACAGCGGTCGCAGGTCTCACTACAAATTGCTCAGAATTGGCTAGTACATGCACTGCAGAAAGTACAGCCACCAGCAGATCAACCAGAAATCAAATATATAGAACGCTACTGTAGGCGTAAGTAAGCTGTTTGTATTCTCCTATGGCTATTTTCTAGCCAAGTATCAAAGCACACTACTATGCCAGATGAGATGACACTGAGTTAGTGCCTAATTGAAATCCAACCCCTACTAAATTTTCCCACTTCGGTCTTTGCTATGGATATGTGCGTCACTAAGCGCAGAACACAGCGGTCGCAAGTCTCACTACAAATTGCTCAGAATTGGCTAGTACATGCACTGCAGAAAGTACAGCCACCAGCAGATCAACCAGAAATCAAATATATAGAACGCTACTGTAGGCGTAAGTAAGCTGTTTGTATTCTCCTATGGCTATTTTCTAGCCAAGTATCAAAGCACACTACTATGCCAGATGAGATGACACTGAGTTAGTGCCTAATTGAAATCCAACCCCTACTAAATTTTCCCACTTCGGTCTTTGCTATGGATATGTGCGTCACTAAGCGCAGAACACAGCGTTCGCAAGTCTCACTACAAATTGCTCAGAATTGGCTAGTACATGCACTGCAGAAAGTACAGCCACCAGCAGATCAACCAGAAATCAAATATATAGAACGCTACTGTAGGTGTAAGTAAGCTGTTTGTATTCTCCTATGGCTATTTTCTAGCCAAGTATCAAAGCACACTACTATGCCAGATGAGATGACACTGAGTTAGTGCCTAATTGAAATCCAACCCCTACTAAATTTTCCCACTTCGGTCTTTGCTATGGATATGTGTGCCACTAAGAGCTAAACACAACGGTAGCAAGTCCCCCTGCTAATTCCTCACAAAATGGTACTAGATGCAAATTAAAATAAAAAAAGTAGAACGTTATTGTAGCCCTAAGAAGGGCTGTTGGGTTCTTTGAGAATCACTCCTGCCTAACAGTAAGCTAATAGAACACCCTAACGCTTTCCCTGACCAGCAGCAGCTAGGACCAGCGGCATCCAGACACAGAATGATCCGAGCAGCGCGGGCAGCGGCTAGTCTATCCCAGGGTCACCTGATCTGGCCAGCCAACCACTGCTATCGACGTGTAAGGGTACCACGTCATGCTGGGTGGAGTGCAGAGTCTCCTGGCTTGTGATTGGCTCTGTTTCTGGCCGCCAAAAAGCAAAACGGCGGGAGCTGCCATTTTCTCGAGCGGGCGAAGTATTCGTCCGAGCAACGAGCAGTTTCGAGTACCCTAATGCTCGACCGAGCATCAAGCTCGGACGAGCATGTTCGCTCATCTCTAGTTACCATTATGCATCTGTAATCTCATTTTAGCTTCTTCTCTGCTATGTTAACAACATTAATGATATCCTTTACAGCGGGCTCATTGCCATAGACATCAATAGACTGAGTCGACTCATTGACATCATCTATTGCCCTAAAACCGCAAAATAACAGAACTAACATTCTAAAGAAGATACAAAATTCCTCCAAAATGATGTAAGGCACAGGAAACTTCTTACAGATATCTTCAAGATATTGGGGGTTATTTATTATTGGTTTGATTGGGCTTTTTTTTGTGAAATTCTCAAAAAAGTTGCATTGATTTTTTGGGGGTCTTTTTAATGCTGAAAAGTCACACAGGACAATTTCCGCAACTTTATTAATCTTGCGTAAACATACAACTACTGCTAGTGCTAAACTGTGCAAGGCCAGATTCCAGCAAGTAGAGCATAAGAACATTTATTAAAGGGCCACAGCCCTTTGCAATAAATCTGACAGGCAGTGAAGCTCCAAAGACATAGAAGTGTCACAAGGAGCCTGTCTAATGATAAATGACCCCCATTGTGTTCTTTCTCTTTACATTACTACAGGGGATAGATAGAAGATAATCTAGAAGCTAGCCAATGAAAAATATTGCTTGTTAGCCATTGACTATTAAACTTTTAAAAGAAAAGGTAATTTTCTACAACTTCAACAATTCTATAGATAGGTAGTAACATAGAATGACAGATAGATAAAAAGATTATACAGAAATGTTACGAATGAAACACCCAAATAGGAACACTATGGGGCAAATTGATCAAGGCTTGTACCCTTGAAATCTGGCAAACAAATCCTGAAATAGGCTCAATAACGGGTGTGCCTATGTTCCCATTATGTCATTATTCTCTATGCCAAGTGAGGTGGGGTGAGGGGGCACATCCATCAGATCAGTGGGTCAGAACGGGTTGTTCATGGCGTGCACCTGCTGGCTATCTGTAGCCTGAGCCTGGTCAGATCTGGCATAGAGCTGCCCTGCCAGCGCAGCATTGCCACATGGTGGATTTAAGAGAAGATCAGAGCCTCCTGATAGATTGGATGCTGCCGGATGGGTGGGGGCACAAATTTATTACATCTGTTCAGTGCCATGCAGTTCTTATTATAGAATTATCAACAATCGTTGTTCTTTTATTTATTAACAACAAAGAAAACTTCTATTTTTAAATCAAACAGATGGGTGTCATTTACGGAAACATGGTCTGATCTGTACTTGTACTGTACAAGTCATTGGATGACTATGTAACAATTGCGGTCTAACAGTGATGCTACTCTGTATATAAATAGTATACAATTGTGTATTTTATTTCTAAAGTAAAAGAGCTCATGTATAAACAGTGTGGGTGGTGGGAAATGTCGTAATCTACCCTTTACAGCAGGCACATGTACTTGCACAAGAAGCATAAAACACTGATACATCTTGCAGCTAATCATGTATTAAATAGCTTTTGCGTATCTTAACCACGGCACCAATGGCTGTACTAATGTCAGGCCCCCTTTTCTCCTGTGTTACTCAAGAAGCAATAGTACAATAATACTGTTCTGCAGCTCCCATAGAGATCAATATTATTCCACTACCGGAGACAATATAACATTGACTCGAAAATAACCAATATAGTCAAAGGGCTCCAACAGTAGCCAATATACTAACAGAGTTCCTCCATTCGTTAGTAACATCCTCATTTTCCATTTTGCAAAACTGTAATGCAGTGTTATATATTAGTCAATTTCACACTGATTTTAAAAGGTGTCTTCAGATGGCAGACCTAAAAGTCATTGCCAAGCCTTCAACTGTTATGGCAACCCCTCCACACCCAGAAATTACAAGGAGCCATATGGAAAACAGAAGAACCCCTATTTTTCCTTTCTAACTTACTTAGTGCTACTGTCACCATTGGTACAGCGTTGAGTGGTTAAAATGAAAGTTGTCACTTATAATACAGTTGCTGCTGGACCCTCGCTGTGGGTAAGGTATGACTTAATGCTGGTAAATTCATGGAGACACTCTACTTGCCTTGGAGGGTGAACTGATTTACTTAAAAATGCATATACAGGGTCACTAAGTGAGTAATAATGTTGTACCCGTACTATTTGTCCGCATCAGAATGGAAAGGGACTGTATGGTAGGATAGATCCCACTTCTTACACAGAAACATAAAAAAGCCAGGCTGGAGTTTGCCAAAACTTACCTGAGAAAGCCTAAAACGTTTTGGGAGAATGTTCTCTGGTCAGATGAGACAAAAGTAGAGCTTTTTGGGAAAAGGCATCAACATAGAGTTTACAGGAAAAAAAAGAGACCTTCAAAGAAAAGAACAGGTCCCTACAGTCAAACATGGCGGAGGTTCCCTGATGTTTTGGGGTTGCTTTGCTGCCTCTGGCACTGGACTGCTTGACTGTGTGCATGCCATTATGAAGTCTGAAGACTACCAACAAATTTTGCAGCATAATGTAGGGCCCAGTTTTAGAAAGCTGGGTCTCCCTCAGAGGTCATGGGTCTTCCAGCAGGACAATGACCCAAAACACACTTCAAAAGCACTAGAAAAGTGGCCAGCAATGAGTCCAGACCTGAATCCCAGAGAACACCCGTGGAGAGATGTCACAATAGCAGTATGGAGAAGGCGCCTTCACATCTCGGGGACCTGGAGCAGTTTGCCAAAGAAGAATGGTCTAAAATTCCAGCAGAGCATTGTAAGAAACCCATTAATGGTTACCAGATTCGGTTGTTCGCAGTTATTTTGTCTAAAGGTTGTGCTACCAAGTATTAGGCTGAGGTTGCCAATACTTTTTTCCGGCCCGTTTTTGGAGGTTTGTGTAAAATGATCAATGATGTGTCTTTTTTTTTGCATTTTCTTTTGTGTTTTTTGATCGCAAGCAAAATAAATGAAGATATTAATACCAAAGAATTTGGTATATTGCAGCAAACAACCACCGGTAACACCTGCGATTGGTGCTAGCATTAAAAAAACAAGCAGCATGTGGCTGTGTATTCCCAGCATTTAACCCCGTAACAGAAAATAGAGCCCAAAGAAAATGACACTTTTTGTCCATTTTGAAAAATATATAAATCAATAAAAAGTGATCAAAGGGGCATACCGTTCTTAAAATACAGATAGCTGAAAACATCATCAAAATCACAAAAAATTACACCAAATACAGCTCTGTACACTGAAGTATGAAAAAGTTTTTGAAAATGTGTGAAAATATTATAAAACCTACATAAATTTGGTATGTCCATGATCAAAAGAATATAGGAGATGAAGAAGTCCAAGAAAATGGGGCAAATGCTTTTTTTCACCAATTTTACTACATTTGGAATTTTTTCTCACTTCCCAGTACAGACAGTCCCCTACTTGAGAGCACCCGACTTACAGATGATACCTAGTTACAAATGGACCTCTGGATGTTGGTAATTTACTGTACTTAAGACTTAGGATACAATAATCAGCTATAACAGTTATCAAAGGTGTCTACAATTAAGCTTTATTATTAATCCTGATTCTTGACAAAAACATTTTGTCTGGGGTTACAATTATAAAATATACAGTTCCGACTTATATACAAATTCAACTTAAGAACAAACCTCCAGAACCTATCTTCTACGTAAGGGGACTGCCTGTACAGGGCATGGAATATTAAATACCGTCACTATGAATTGCAATTTGTTATGCAGAAAACTAGCCCTCATACAGCTCTTTGCATGGATAAATAAAATAGTTATAGATTTTTAAAGTTGGTGCGTAAAAAATGGATACGCAAAAACGAAAAAGGGCCTCGGCATTAGGGATTAAAATGATTATCGATAATAATAATAATAAATCATATCTGCTGAGCACCTCATGGTTATGCCAATAATTAATTTATGCATGCCCCACGGCTGATTTACATGGCTGATTAACACGCCGATACAATGCTGAGAGAGTCGGTGACGTCACCAGCTTTAAAAGAAGCAATGAGAAAATTGCAAACCCTTCCTTTCACTGCTGTTAAAGGTGATCTAGGTGTTCAGACCTAGTTATTCTATCTGTGGTAAAAGAAGCAATGGGAAAACCACAAAGCCTTCCTTTCACTGTGGTTAAGGGAAAACTACCTGCTGGTATGTGTCGCCTGAAAAAGGATCTTTCTTTATCTTCTAATGGCCTAGCTTTGGAACAAATCATCTTTTAAAATGATGCAAGTGAGCCTCAGGAGCTCCTGTGTCTTCCCCAGCCAGAGAGTCGATGATGTCAGACGGATGGTTTTCCCAAAAACATGCCCATCTGTCCACTGCTGCGGACCTAGTATAGCATTGCTTTCAATGCGGAAGTAGTGGGATGGGTGCACCTACCCCTGTAAACAAACAAGTACCATGCCACTGATGTGTGGTTCTGTGGGACAAAGGGAGTGCTCCTGAGAGATAAAGGATACATTTTTTATTGTTTTTAGAACCCAGGCTGAATATACTGTTGAGAGGTACTAACAAGTTTTGGTAACAATGATAGTACACAAAATACCAATGACTAAATCCCAAATGGGGGGACTCAACTAAAGAACACACGTTTTTCAATTCCAATGTAATTCTTTTACCATTTTCCAGTATACCGTATATACTCGAGTATAAGCCGACCCGAGTATAAGCCGAGACCCCTAATTTTACCACCGAAAACTGAGAAAACCTATTGACTCGAGTATAAGCCGAGGGTGTAGTATACACCCAGCCCCCATGTAGTATACAGCCAACCAGCCCCCATGTAGCATACAGCCAGCCCCCAGTAGTATACAGCTTGCCCCCAGTAGTATACAGCAGCCCCCATGTAGTATACAGCCAGCCCCCAGTAGTATACAGCTTGCCCCCATGTAGTATACAGCTTGCCCCCAGTAGTATACAGCTTGCCCCCAGTAGTATACAGCTTGCCCCCAGTAGTATACAGCCTGCCCCCAGTAGTATACAGCCTGCCCCCAGTAGTATACAGCCTGCCACCAGTAGTATACAGCCTGCCACCAGTAGTATACAGCACAGCCCCCAGCAGTATACAGCACAGCCCCCAGTAGTATACAGCACAGCCCCCAGTAGTATACAGCACTGCCCCCAGTAGTATACAGCACAGCCCCCAGTAGTATACAGCAAAGCCCCCAGCAGTATACAGCACAGCCCCCAGTAGTTTACAGCCTGCCCCCAGTAGTATACAGCCTGCCCCCAGTAGTATACAGCCTGCCCCCAGTAGTATACAGCACAGCCCCCAGTAGTATACAGCACAGCCCCCAGTAGTATACAGCACAGCCCCCAGCAGTATACAGCACAGCCCCCAGTAGTATACAGAACAGCCCCCAGTAGTATACAGCACAGCCCCCAGTAGTATACAGCACAGCCCCCAGTAGTATACAGCACAGCCCCCAGTAGTATACAGCAGCCCCTATACAGATAAAGAAATAAACTTAATACTCACCCTCCGTTGTCCCGATGTTCGTCGCGGCTCCCGATCCCCATCGCGGCTCCCGGCGGCTTCTTCACTCTTCTCTGGCCGGGAGATCGCGCTGGCCGTCGCACACTGTGATGCCGCGCTGTCGCCGCTGATGACGTCATCCACGGCGACAGCGTCGCATCACAGTGTGCGACGGCCAGCGCGATCTCATGGCCAGTGAAGAGTGAAGAAGCCGCCGGGAGCCGCAACAGGGATCGGGAGCCGCCGGGAGCCACGAGGAACATCGGGGACACCGGAGGGTGAGTATTAATGTATTTATTTTTATCACTGACTCGTGTATAAGCCTAGGCGAGGTTTTTCAGCACATTTTTTGTGCTGAAAATCTCGGCTTATACACGAGTATATACGGTAATTTCTTTTTTTATGAATATAATTTGTATTGGCAGGGAATAATATACATTGTATGATATAATGTATAATGTACTTCATGAAAGTCAAAGAGTGTATGTACTGTGCAGCAGCCATATTCCACAGCCATAGGACTTTGCCATTTTTTGTGGGGGGCGGGGTGATTTGGAGGAGTAGACAGTAACCTTAAAACCAAACTAGTACTCCTGAAAAAGAAAAATTCCAGTGTAATTTCGTCTTCAATTGTACATGTGTTCTCAGACACAAAAATAAAAAAAAATACTCATTATGCTCATTTTACTCTGCATGCGCATTGCATCAAAATAAAGTGAACTTTGTTACTGTATTTACTTGGTTCATATTGCTAGCGAATGCACGGAAATACATTTACAGTGATTGTCCATAATATGGGAACTCCTAACAATATAATTTGCCGGTTTGTAAAGTATTATTATTAAAGTCCATTTACCAACTGGAAAAAAGTCTTAAGGCAGTAATGTGCATATATGTATGCAAAGCACAAACATAAGGCAAACCTCCCGTACACATTCTGAAGTGCATCAGTGCCTATGCCACCATTTCCAGAAATGGGCAGCCTATAATACAAATGTTCACATTGGAAAATACAGTTAATCTTAGTGCAACTTTTTTGTTTTCACCACAAAGCTATGAAGTTCCATAAACCTTGTCCCTGAGCTCAGACAATGGATGCTTCTATCTGCAAGAAAAGACATGAAAGACAGTTAAAATTTTATTCAAATTTTATTTTATTTTTCACAATTGCCGGAGGTATTTAAATTGTGGCAGCACATGGGTGCCGCCATCTTGACTTTGTGTGGGTGGCCATAGGTTGCTATGACAGACTGGAGTCTTATACAAACTCCATTCTATCATTCAGCCTGATCTGTAAGCAGCTTCCTGAGGCAGCTGCTTAGAAGTTAGTATCAAAACTGCCATATACTGCAATAGAGCAGTACTGTAGTATATGGCAGGAGTGATCAGACTCCCTGGGGTTAACATACCCTAGGGGGGACAACAAAGTGCAAAAAACAAGTTAAATTTTCTATTAAAAAGTATAAAAATCTTAAAGTTCAAATCAACCCTTTTCCTAGAACGGATATAAAAATAAACAACTAAGTTGGTCGTTCCGCAGATGCGACTTGTCCGTGGTGGCAGCCAAGGCGAGGTACAAAAACGGAAGACAGGTCAGGGACAGACAGGAGGTCACAAAATCAACGTCAGAGGCAGAGCCGAAGGTCAGGGCTGACAGTGACAGGGGAGGAGCGTAAACGGGAACAGGTCCCCGGGTCACAATGGGAAATCAATAAACAGGCACAGGGTAACAATACAAGCTTTCTCAGAGACATATAGCACTAAGATCCGGCAGGGTGTGCAGGGAGAGGCAGGCTTGAATGCTATTCTGGGAAATGGCCAGTGTAAATTAAATCTTTAAATCTTCTGAAGCTAGCGCAGGTGCCCTTGGAGTCGTAGTCGCGCGCACATGGCGGAGGGAGCAGAGACAGGAGATGGGACAGGTAAGCGGACACCGCAGGTGGCTGGGGCACACGGAGGGCCATGGGTGAGACCCTGACCCGAGACATGGGTCGCGGGTGCAACCGTGACATGCTTCTTTAACTCCCAGAAACTTACTGATTTCATTAATAGGATCCCTACACTGTTATTGATGGTCTTAATCAATGTACAGTGCAGAGGAAGAGACTCATACTACCTCCCTTATCAGGAATAAAGCTTTGTTTAAAAATAAAAAAAAACACAACTTAATACTCTCCTAAGTAAAATATATTATAATTCTGCCCCTTATGTTCAAGAATATAACTACTATGATACTGCCCCCTATGTACAACAATATAACTACTATAATACTCCCCCTATGTACAAGAATATAACTACTATAATGCTTTCCCCTATGTACAGGAATATAACTACTATAATACTGCCCCCTATGTACAGGAATATAACTACTATAATCCTGCCCCCTTGCTGTGAGGACGTGTATGAGCTGAGCTCCTGAGTCTCTGCATGTCTGGAGCTAGCCCAGGGCGGGGCCACCCTGGGTGGGGAGATTCCCCAGGCAAGGCCCAGGCTTCCAGGCCTACACCGGGAGTGAACTCCCAAAAACCTTCTAGGGATGCAAATCCCAAAGTAAGCAGTAAAGATGGTGGACAGATTGCAGACAATGCGGTTGTGGTGAGAAAGAATGAAAAAGTGCAAGTAACTGAAGCAGCAATGAAAGCGTCAAGTTCTATGAGCAGCCAGCGTGGAGGAGCACAGGTGATGCAGCAGAGTGAGAGACAAGCAGCAGGTGCACAGCCCCCCACTCCTGCACCCAGACAGAGGAGAATGTCCCTGGAGAGACAGACCCTGCGAGAGAACCTGCAGCAGAGGGATGTGGTGTCCAGCATGGCCAGCACAGGCCGCACCAGGTCAGCAGTAAAGCCGCAGAGTGTTACCATGAGCACTGCTAAGTGTGAACAGGCCCCTGCAAGTGCAAGCCACAAGCCTGGGAAGGAGACGGGTGCACCCAAACCATCTGGAGCTGCACCCCGACCAGCACAGCAGGGGAAGGAGACCGCGCGGGCACCGGAGCTGCAGTTGGCGGAGGAGATACCGACTCTGGTAAGGAAGATGGGGGAGCTGACTAATCACAAGAAAATGCTGCAAATGCAAATTGACTGTATGTATTCACTTAGAACTGTGCACCCTGAAAGCAGCACCCTGTATAACTCCAAGCTGCAGGGACTAGGCATAGAGCTGGCACAGGTGGTCAGGGATATGGACTGTGTCCTGGAGAGGATGGGACCCCTGGCCGAGTCATACAGGAACCAGGAGCGCTTCTCCCAGCAGAGGCAAAGCGGTGACTCTGGGCCCCGGGCCCCTACAGCACAAGCAGGACCTGTCCCCCCAGATGTACCCCAACGTGTGACACAGATTCTCAGGCCTGCGAGCTTCTCATTCCAGAAGGGACAGACACCAGATCAGCCGCAGAGCTCTGCAGCAGTCCCAGAGCAGGTGCATGGACCTGTAGTACCACAAGTCCCAGCAGTGTCTGTGCAGCAGCAAGATGGTGAACTTTTATCTATGGGTCAGGGTGATGCGGTGACCCAGGAGAACTCTAGCATGCTTGAGACTGGGGACACTGTAGGACATTCTGCTTTACCTGCGGGGTTGGGGGATGGAGGGGACCCTCAGTCTATCTGGGAGGTACAGCCACCGGAGTATAACATAGAGGTGGATGGGGGGCAGGGGGTGGCGCAGAATGATGCTTGTGACTTCCCCCCTTTAACATCGAGCCCCCTTGTAAAGTCAGGTCTCTCTAGATCAGACCCTCCCCCCAATACCCGTAGTGAGCCCCATCCGGAACCTCCTAAAAACGCCTGGAGCCGCGGCGCTCCCTCCTTCACCTCCGGCGCACACTACTCCGGGCAGGCGTTCAAAAGGAGGAATGTGGTGCGCTTTAAGAACAGAGGCGCAAAGGAAGATCTCCCAGATAGGAGGTTTGTGGTGCGGGATCTCCTGTGCCGCCAGATGGGGTTCTCACCAGATGATATCCTGGCAGTCATCAACCTTCCAGACAGACAGGGCTACGATGTCAGCTTTAAGCTAATGTCAAGTCTGGACAGGTTCTGGGATAAACTCCCCCGGTTCAGGGACACTGATGGTTGGAGCAAGTTTGTGTTCGTCCCCATATCCAGGCCAGGTACTGTGGTGGTAAATATAATATTCTGGAACGAGTCGGTTCCTCCTCAGGACATTCTAGTGTGGCTCAGGCGCCATTGTGATCTGCTGTCTGACCTCACTAAGAACCGAGACGCCGACGGTATCTGGACTGGAGGGTGGAAGGTTCTGGTGAAGTTGAGGCAGTTTAACAACATTACCCTGCACCTCCCTAACTCCTTCTATATAGGCAGAGAAAAGGGCGTCTGCTTCTATCCCGGACAACCACGAAAGTGCTTCAGGTGTGGTACGATCGGTCACGTGGCCAAAGTATGTACAGTAGTAAAATGCAACTTGTGTGGGGAGGTCGGCCATCTCAGTGCCACCTGTGAAATGGTCAGATGCAACCTCTGCGGAGAGATTGGGCACCCGCACAAGGATTGTGAATGAAATGGTGCAGGAGGCAGATGCCTTAGAGGAGGAGGCCCTGGTGTCGGGGCAAATTCTGACCAGGCGGGAGGTACAGGGGTCAGGTGATGCAGAACCCCAGCAGTCAGTCAGCGCTCAGGGGAGTGTGGAGGTTGTAACCCACGACCAGCCTCAGGCAGCCACCTCTGTAACATCTACTGAATATGAGGAGGTGAAAAAGAATAAAAGGAAGAAAAAAGACAAATCCTCCCGTAAGCCTGAGGAGTACAGTGCGGAGCCTAAGACCAGGAGGAAGTCCAGCGGTGATGCCGGGGTCATGGTCCTCTCCAACAGGTTTGATGCTCTGTCAGAGTCTGATGGGGACTTTGAAAAAGAGCTAGAAAGAATTGATAATGAGTGTGAGGTGGACACAGGGGATCCTCCAACTAAGAAGAAGCCCCCTCCTGTAGAGACCGCTGAGGATTCAGACATGGAGACAGGTGGAAGACAGGGGGACTTTGACTCTGACTCATGATGATGGGGGTCGCTGCTCTGCTCTTTATCATTGTAATGGCTGGGTTCTCTCTAAAAGTTGCTTCCAGCAACGTCAACAGCATTAAAGTAAGAAGGACCAGACACGCAGTATATGACCACCTGAGATATCTGGACGCTGATGTCATCTTCCTGCAGGAGACCCGTCTGACCACCTTGGGGCATCTCCGTGAGGCTGAGCGTGAGTGGCGGTCTGGTCCTTCTTACTGGTCACTGGCTGTGGAGCCGTACGCCGGGGTCGCCATACTGTTTAACACCACAGACGTGACGGTGCACAGGCTGACGGAGGTCGCTATGGGGAGGTGCCTGGTGCTAGAGGTGACCATCCATGGTAGGCGGCTCCGGCTGATCAACATCTATGGCCCACAGACAGTGACAGAGAGAATCCAGCTGTTCAATGAGGTGAAGCAGCATTTATTTACCTCTATCCCTGTGATAATGGCGGGCGACTTTAATGTTGTCATGACTTCAGGTGACCGGTCCTCAGGCAGAGCAGTGGTCAGGGACTCCAGGGTCCTACAGAGCATATTATCACAGGCAAACCTACGTGATGTATTTACCTTGGACGGGAGGAAGCCTCGGTACACCTATACGTGTGCTGACAGGCACAGCAGGATCGATATGGCGTTTGTGAGTCCCTCAGAGAATGTTAGTGGTATAAGCGAGAAGGTTGTTCCATATTCTGACCATCTTATCTTATTGTTTCACCTAGGAGCCACTAACCGCTCGGACATTGGTCGGGGGTTATGGAGGCTCAATTCTAGCATCCTGGATGATGCCTATGTCCGGAATTGTATCCACTCCCTTTTTCAGGACCAGCTCCAGAGACAGGACTTTTATGACAACATATCTGACTGGTGGGAGAACGTCAAGGAGGAGATCAGGTCCCTCTTAAAGAGACTGTCAGTGAGAAAGGGTAAGAGTAAGTACAGCCAGTATCTCAAGCTGCGGAAAGAATTGGAGTCACTGTATTCGGCGGGAGGGGGGGACAAACAAAAGATTGACCGACTGAAGTCTGAAATAAAGCAGTATCAGTACAGCCGCTACACGTCCCTGGTTATCGAGCGGGACTACGGAAAACTGAGCGTGCCTGATCCATATGAAAATTGCCGGGAACGTGTGGCCAAGAAATCGATCACAGGTCTCACTGACTCCCAGGGAGTTTTACAGGAATCTCGGGAGGGTATCCTGGGGGTGGTGAGATCCTACTATGCTGAGTTATTTCAGAAGAAGGTTTTGGATAAAGACAAAATGGCTCAATTCTTGGAGGCAACTCCAGGTCCTGACACTAAAGATTTGGACTTTTCTCCTTTGACAGCAGGAATAACAGAGGAGGAGGTTAAAGAGGCCATTGATAAGTTACATCTGAAGAAGGCACCAGGTCCTGATGGTATAACATGTGAATTCTATAAGAAGTTCAGAGACCTCTTAGCCCCGATCCTTGTGGATGTGTTTACCAATTGTCTAGAAAATCACCTGATGCCTCCATCCATGAGGGTCTCATCGCTAATTCTGCTGTCCAAAGGTAAGGAGCCTAGCGACATCAAGAACTGGAGGCCGATCGCCCTCTTGAATGTCGACAGGAAAATTCTGGCAAAAATTCTGTTCTCTAGATTAGTCTGTTTGTCCCCGGCACTGTTGGCAGGCTCTCAGTACGGCACAGTAAGAGGGCGGAACATCTCTGGAGCAGTCATCTCGATAAGGGAGATGTTTGAGAGATGTAAAGCTCTGAGGTGTGGGAGATATGTTGTAGGTCTGGACCAGGCTAAAGCCTTTGACAGGGTTGATCACGATTATCTATGGGCCACTTTGTCAAAGTACGGTATTCCGGGACAATTTATAGATTGGCTGAGAACTTTGTACAGAGAGGCGAAGAGCTTTCCTCTGATCAATGGTTGGCAGGGGGACACTTTTGAAGTAGAGGCAGGGGTACGACAGGGCTGCCCCCTGAGTCCACTGCTGTATGTGTTTGCCATAGACTTGTTTCTGCGATCACTGCAGCGGTGTGATTTTCGGGGGGTGCCGGTCCCCCATTGCTTGCCTTTGAAGGTAGTCGCCTACGCGGATGATGTGACTGTGGTGATATCTAAACCTCATGAGGTGGAGATGTTGTCTGCAGCCATCAGAAGTTACTCAGAGGCCTCCGGGTCTCTGGTCAACCTAGAGAAGAGTCAAGCTTTCTGGACATTGGATACTGCTCCTGGCTTTGATCTGCCACAATTCGCCAAGGCCTCCACCCATATTAAGATCCTTGGGGTTAAATTTGGGAGGGAAGATAATGCCAAACTAAATTGGGAAGAGAAGTTGGAAACCGGAAATGTAAAGGTTCAGCGATGGAAGAACTGGAGGCTGACCTATAGAGAAAGGGTTACTCTGATGAAGACTTACCTGGTCCCTGTCTTCCTCTACGTCTCTGTCGTCTTTCCTTTGCCAGAATCTTTCTCCGCTAGGCTCTTTAGCCTGTTCTTCCAGCTTTTATGGGGGAATAGGTTGAACCCAATAAAAAGAGGGATCACCTACCTGCAGAGGAGAGAGGGTGGGCTGGATATGTTAAATCCAAGGGTTTTCTTTGACTCCATGTTTCTGAAAGTAAATTTCGGTTGCCTGGACTCAAATAATGGTCTCCTGTGGGTAAGTAGTGTCAGGGACTGGATATTGCCTTTTGCAGAGTCTTGGGTGCGAGGCGGCAGTCTCAAGAGGGGCCGATGGACTCCTGGCTTCCTCCCCCAGTATCTGGAGTATGGGATACGGTGTTTGAAAAAGTGGAGAATAGATAAGACCTATCTGGAGAGTAGGACCAGGAAGGAGCTGTACACTAATATCTGTAGGACCTTCTATGCTGTTCAGCCAGCTCTGAGGGACTGCACAACGGCCACCCTGCAGGAAAGCCTGAGGTTCCTCAATAGTCTGAGACTCCCTGCAAAGCTCTTTGATATCGCCTGGTTGTCCTTACATGGGAGGCTCTTTGTCAGGGGCAATTTAAAATTCTTGAGTCTCTCTGAGCGTTTGTGCCCCTTGGGATGTCAGCAGGAGGAGACCATGGAGCATTTTACTACTGAGTGCCCGGGAGGGAGACAGATATGGCAGGAGGTGTCCCGCAGACTCAAAATATCAAGACTGCAGTCTCTGACCTACCCAGAGATCATCTATGGGGTAACACCACAGGTAGCCGGCATAGACCAAGGGACCATGTACCTGATCATCACCACAATTAAATACTATCACTGGCACACCAGGACCAGAGTGTCTGCACACAGCGAGTCCTTCCAGCCCATGACCGCAGTAACCCAAATACTCTCAGAGCTGAGGTGGATACGATCCATAGAGGTTAGAAAAACTAGTAATAATGTTAAGTTATGGAGGAACATATGTCTGGGGTAACTGATCAAGTAATTATATTAATTTACACATTTTTCTTTTTGCCAGTGATGGACTTTTTGAGTTGGGATTATTATGAATTTATTATTTTCTGATCAGTATGATATTTGTTAATTAACTGTTTGTTCATTCTGATGAGAATGTAGTGTAATATTTTCTGTTTGTTTATACTAATAAAAATTGCCCCCTATGTACAAGAATATAACTACTATAATATTGCCCCCTATTTACAAGAATATAACTGCTATAATACTGCCCCCTATGTACAGGAATATAACTACTATAATACTGCCCTCTATGTACAGGAATATAACTACTATAATACTGCCTCCTATGTACAGAAATATAACTACTATACTACTGCCCTCTATGTACAGGAATAGAACTACTATAATACTGCCCCCTATGTACAGGAATAGAACTACTATAATACTGCCCCCTATGTACAGGAATATAACTACTATAATACTGCCCCCTATGTACAGGAATATAACTACTATAATACTGCCCTCTATGTACAGGAATATAACTACTATAATACTGCCTCCTATGTACAGAAATATAACTACTATAATACTGCCCCCTATGTACAGGAATATAACTACTATAATACTGCCCTCTATGTACAGGAATATAACTACTATAATACTGCCTCCTATGTACAGGAATATAACTACTATAATACTGCCCCCTATGTACAAGAATATAACTACTATAATACTGCCCCTATGTACAGGAATATAACTACTATAATACTGCTCCCTATGTACAAGAATATAACTACTATAATACTGCTCTCTATGTACAGGAATATAACTACTATAATACTGCCCCTATGTACAGGAATATAACTACTATAATACTGCCTCCTATGTACAAGAATATAACTACTATAATACTGTGCCCTATGTACAGGAATATAACTTCTATAATACTGCCCCCTATGTACAAGAATATAACTACTATAATACTGCTCCCTATGTACAGGAATATAACTACTATAATACTGCCCATATGTACAAGAATATAACTACTATAATACTGCCCCCTATGTACAAGAATATGACTACTATAATACTGCCCCCTATGTACAAGAATATAACTATGCATAACACAAAAATCAGTAGTTGTCTGACTGTAACACCATTATAAGACAAAACTGTGCCATTGTTGCGGGGCTGCTGCAGTCTTCCCTCCTAGCATATGCTGGTGCCTCTTTATTTAAATAATTAAATAACTGAAATGTGAGGGCTTTGCATGGCAAAAAGTGGCAATTTGGACATAGCTGTTCACAGTACGGTGTTCACAGCTGGGAATAATAATTTTTATATTTTGGCAGAAAGGAGCATTTTGGGACATGGAAATACCTGACATGTTTATGATTTTTACTTTTTATTTATTTAGGTGTTGAAATGGGGTGATTTAAACTTATACTTTATTAATTTTTATTTAGTTTTTTTCAGGCAGTGCCCCCCCCTCCTCAAATAAAGTAAGTGGTCCCCAGTTATAAACAGCGCTTGTGGTAGTATCCCCATATGTAGTGGCAGGGAAGGAAAGTGTCCCCCAATTATAAATAACATTCATTGTAGTGTACCCCTAAGTAGTGAGAGGGAAGGAATGTGGCCACCAATTACAATATAGGACCCATGGTGACTACCTAAGGGAAGGAATTAAAAAAAAAAAATGACTTACCTTTACTGTCGATCCCACGGCCGCCTCCTTCCAAGAGCTCGGGCGCTTCTTCCATCAGCTTAGCCCGCGCAGCCCAGCTACCACAGCCTGCATTGACGTCCCGGTGCTTCTCTCCTCTGTACAGGCTGATGTGCAATGATGTCATCATGGTGCGGCTACCTGTGTAGCAGTAAGTAACACTCTGTGTCTGCGTGTGCCGTGTTGATCAATTGTACCCGCAGGTAAAATTGATTATTTAAAGGTGTAGGAGCGGCCCACACAAGCCCCAGACCGGCCCCAGACCAGGATTTCCCCCAGTGGGTTAGATGGCCAGTCCGCCCCTGTGAAACTGTCACTAGGTGAAAATGTGTGATCCTGATGATGGTCCTGTTAAATCCAGCATCAATGCACGATACAGCTATGGTAAATGGTAAACGTTATCTGTGAGGTGCTGTATTATAAAGCAAGTGTTGTCATAATCAGAACAGAACAATGTTACATTTCCTACTTCTGGTCTGTAAATCCTTAAGATTCTTAAATAGATAATAGCATGTCTAAGGTACCCAGCTGAAGGCATTTAAACATAGTTGAATGTATAGTTGTCAGTCCATTTTCTGTGAACTCGGAGCCCAAGAAGCATAATTTAGAGCTGCGGAGCCCCAAGAAAAAAAAACAACCAGACTCCCCTTAACTATCCTGTCCTGTCATTTACTGGCCATGTATCACAGGAAGTATGAGACACTTTATTATCATTATGGATTCAGTGTCCAGGTCTGACTGCACCCCCTATACTAGCTTGCCACTATTCACTGATTGTATGATTGCAGGGGTCCATGCTAAAGGGTCATAACATTTTATTTAAAAAAATATTTCATATAAAAAATATAAAGCAAATTACTATGACATAAATAAATAACACTGTTTCATCACTATAATTGAAACATTCCAGTCTGTTGTGTCATACCAGTTGTCAGCTGTTGCAAAACCTGATCTAAAAAATTATGCAAATAACTTTTAACGATTCAACATCAGCACATCAAAAGGTATCTTTGAAAGACAGCAAGGGACATGTGGATGTGTTACTTTGAGCACTATTATAGCTTTCTCTAGGGTCACGTGTACACGTATCTGTGCTAGCTCATATATTTATGGCAGTTATCTTTTATTCTGACTGTCCATAAAATGTCCAGCGTCTATAACAAAAATAGACATGTATACAATTATTTGTTCAAAATGATCATCATGTTACAATTCATATAAAAATGCTTCTTATGTGTCCATCGCACTATTATGATCTATGCACACAAATATTACTGAATATCTTTATAACTCAAGTGGGCTTTAAATTCTTTTGGAAAAAACAAATTAATGGGGACCTACCACCACGGATCTACCTATAAAGGTAGATCGGGTGGTAGGTGCTTCTGTAGGACATGAGGATAGCCTTTTTATAGGCTAATCCTCACGTCCCCGCAATATTTTACTAACTTATATCTAAATTTTGTAAAGCGGCTACTGGGGCGTGGAGTAGCTGGAGCTGATGCTACACGCAGAACAGCAGGCCCACACAACCGCGGGCCTGCAATTCTGCGCATGCGCAGACGGCAGGTTTTGGGGACGAGGGCCGAAGTCTTCTGGTAGGCGGGTCAAAGAGGCTACTGGGGCGTGGAGTAGCCACGACGTGTAGCCTTAGCTCCTAAAAGGGCTATCCTCACGTTCTATAGATGCACCTACCATGCGATCTACCTTTATAGAAGAGCCCCTACAGTAGATATACAGAGCCTAGTGGAAAACTTCTGCATCCATCACACGCATTGTACACTTGGTACATAAAGAATTCAGGCCGCGTAACATTTTTCACTCTTTGTTTCATTGCAGCCAATTGAAAGATCGATACAAAATAATTTTTAGCTCAATAATGTACGCTCTTCACCCCATCATGACATAAAAAAACTGAAATGTTTATATATTTTATTAAACAAGAAAACCTGAAATATCACATGGTCATAAATAATTAGACCCTCTGCTCAGTATTGAGAAGAGGAACCTTTTGAGCTAGTACAGCCATGAGTCTCCTTGGAAATGATGCAACAAGTTTTTTACACCTGGATTTGGGGATCCTGTGCCAATCTTCCGTCTCCAGTGTGAGGCACCAGGGGTAGTGGACCCACTGGACCACCGCGGAAGATGGCATAAGCCAACACTTGGGACCGGAGTCTAAGTGGTACCCAATTTTCACCAGAGCCTGCCGCAAAGCGGGTTGGGCTTGCTGCGGCCGGTACCACCAGGTCGGTCCACAGGCGCGACTTTGTCAGCGGTGGCGGCCAAGGCGTACTACAAAGTCATAAGGCAAGATTGTGGTCAGGGACAGGCAGGAAGTCGAGACAGGTTGCACAGGATCAGAGTCGGGGATGTAGCGGAGGTCAGAACGGGCAGCATGGGATCGGAGTCAACAACAGTACTAGGGTCACAATGGGAATTCAGAATACTTGCACAGGGCATCAGACAAGCTTTCTCTAAGGTTGTGAGGCACAAAGATCCAGCGGGGTGTGCAGGGAGTGGCTGGGTTATAAAGGATTTTGGAAATGGCCAGCACCAATCAACAGTGCGCTGGCCCTTTAAATCTTCAGGAGCCAGCACGCTCACACCCTAGGAGAAGGGAACGCACATGCACAAACGCATGACGGGGACAGGTAAGTGAAGCTGCAGAGCTGCTGAAGCATGGGGCATGGGTGAGCCCGCAACCTGAGACATGGGTCGCGAGAGCACACATAACAGTACCACCCCCCTGCATTTTGCAGATATTGCAAGCAATCAATATCTTGCAATATCTGCAAAATGCAGTACATCGGCAGTACTATTCCCCCTAGGTCCCCCTAGGTGGATACTGGAGGAAACTTCTCCTATTCCGGGAAGGTTCTGGATAATGTCCTTACAAACCACTTTTCCACTGGCATTGAATTATAAAACTGATCTGTTATTGAAATGTTTAACCCCCCCCCCTTTTTTGTATATGCTTCATATGATCTATGCTGCTCATGTCTGTACAATAGGTGTTAATCATTATCTGATTTTCATACTTGTTTGTCACTACTAGAGATGAGCGAACATGCTCGTCCGAGCTTGATGCTCGGTCGAGCATTAGCGTACTCGAAACTGCTCGTTGCTCGGACGAATACTTCGCCCGCTCGAGAAAATGGCAGCTCCCGCCGTTTTGCTTTTTGGCGGCCAGAAACAGAGCCAATCACAAACCAGGAGACTCTGCACTCCACCCAGCATGACGTGGTACCCTTACACGTCGATAGCAGTGGTTGGCTGGCCAGATCAGGTGACCCTGGGATAGACTAGCCGCTGCCCGCGCTGCTCGGATCATTCTGTGTCTGGATGCCGCTAGGGAGAGAGCTGCTGCTGGTCAGGGAAAGCGTTAGGGTGTTCTATTAGCTTACTGTTAGGCAGGAGTGATTCTCCAAGAACCCAACAGCCCTTCTTAGGGCTACAATAACGTTCTACTTTTTTTTTTTTTTATTTGCATCTAGTACCATTTTGTGAGGAATTAGCAGGGGGACTTGCTACCGTTGTGTTTAGCTCTTAGTGGCACACATATCCACCTCAAACACCAAAGTGGGAAAATTTAGTAGGGGTTGGATTTCAATTAGGCACAGTCTGCCATTTGTCCTTTTTTATTTTACGTTTATTTTGTTTAATAACTCAGTGTCATCTCATCTGGCATATTAGTGTGCTTTCATACTTGGCTAGAAAATAGCCATAGGAGAATCCAAACGGCTTACTTGCGCCTACAGTAGCGTTATATATTTGATTTCTGGTTGATCTGCTGGTGGCTGTACTTGCTGCAGTGCATCTACTAGCCAATTGTGAGCAATTTGTAGTGAGACTTGCGACCGCTGTGTTTTGCGCTTAGTGACGCACATATCCATTGCAAAGACCGAAGTGGGAAAATTTAGTAGGGGTTGGATTTCAATTAGGCAAAGTCTGCCATTTGTCCTTTTTTATTTTACGTTTATTTTGTTTAATAACTCAGTGTCATCTCATCTGGCATATTAGTGTGCTTTCATACTTGGCTAGAAAATAGCCATAGGAGAATCCAAACGGCTTACTTGCGCCTACAGTAGCGTTATATATTTGATTTCTGGTTGATCTGCTGGTGGCTGTACTTGCTGCAGTGCATCTACTAGCCAATTGTGAGCAATTTGTAGTGAGACTTGCGACCGCTGTGTTTTGCGCTTAGTGACGCACATATCCATTGCAAAGACCGAGGTGGGAAAATTTAGTAGGGGTTTGATTTCAATTAGGCACAGTCTGCCATTTGTCCTTTTTTATTTTACGTTTATTTTGTTTAATAACTCAGTGTCATCTCATCTGGCATATTAGTGTGCTTTCATACTTGGCTAGAAAATAGCCATAGGAGAATCCAAACGGCTTACTTGCGCCTACAGTAGCGTTATATATTTGATTTCTGGTTGATCTGCTGGTGGCTGTACTTGCTGCAGTGCATCTACTAGCCAATTGTGAGCAATTTGTAGTGAGACTTGCGACCGCTGTGTTTTGCGCTTAGTGACGCACATATCCATTGCAAAGACCGAAGTGGGAAAATTTAGTAGGGGTTGGATTTCAATTAGGCACAGTCTGCCATTTGTCCTTTTTTATTTTACGTTTATTTTGTTTAATAACTCAGTGTCATCTCATCTGGCATATTAGTGTGCTTTCATACTTGGCTAGAAAATAGCCATAGGAGAATCCAAACGGCTTACTTGCGCCTACAGTAGCGTTATATATTTGATTTCTGGTTGATCTGCTGGTGGCTGTACTTGCTACAGTGCATCTACTAGCCAATTGTGAGCAATTTGTAGTGAGACTTGCGACCGCTGTGTTTTGCGCTTAGTGACGCACATATCCATTGCAAAGACCGAAGTGGGAAAATTTTGTAGGGGTTGGATTTCAATTCGGCACAGTCTGCCATTTTTCCTTTTTTATTTTACGTTTATTTTGTTTAATAACTCAGTGTCATCTCATCTGGCATAGTAGTGTGCTTTCATACTTGGCTAGAAAATAGCCATAGCTATAGGATAGCATTGTTTGTTTTTAAAAACTCAAAAACACAAAAAAAAACAAAAAACACAAAAAAAAGTTAAAAAAAAATTAAAGTTATAACTCTCATTTTAAAAATGTTTAACCCGAGGGCTAGGGGTAGAGGACGAGGGCGGGGACGTGGGCGTCCAACTACTGCAGGGGTCAGAGGCCGTGGTCCTGGGCGGGGTGAGACACCACCTGCTTATGAGGGAGCAGGGGAACGCCGCAGAGCTACACTCCCTAGGTTCATGTCTGAAGTTACTGGGACTCGTGGTAGAGCACTGTTGAGGCCAGAACAGTGCGAACAGGTGATGTCGTGGATTGCTGACAATGCTTCGAGCAATTTGTCCACCAGTCAGTCTTCCACGCAGTCCACCCATGTCACCGAAATCGCCACTCCTCCAGCTCCTGCACCTCAGCCTCCTCCCCCCCAGTCTGCCCCCTCCCAGGAAAATTTGGCATTTGAACCGGCATACTCTGAGGAACTGTTTTCTGGACCCTTCCCACAGTCACAAACCACTTGTCCGGTTGCTGCTGAGCAATTTTCCGATGCCCAGGTTTTCCACCAGTCACAGTCTGTGGGTGATGATGACCTTCTTGACGTAGTGGAAGTGTGTAAAGAGGTGTCCGACGATGAGGAGACACGGTTGTCAGACAGTGGGGAAGTTGTTGTCAGGGCAGGAAGTCCGAGGGGGGAGCAGACTGAGGGATCGGAGGATGATGAGGTGACAGACCCAAGCTGGGTTGAGAGGCTGGGTGAACACAGTGCTTCTGAGACGGAGGAGAGTCCTCGACCAGAACAGGTTGGAAGAGGCAGTGGTGGGGCCAGACGGAGAGGCAGGGCCAGAGCTGGTGCATCAGCGCCAAATGTGTCAACTAGTGAAGCTCCCGTGGCGAGGGCTCTTGCGGCGAGGGCTAGATCTTCAGAAGTCTGGAGGTTCTTTAAGGAAACACCGGATGACCGACGGACTGTGGTGTGCAACATTTGCCAAACCAGGCTCAGCAGGGGTTCCACCACTACTAGCTTAACTACCACCAGTATGCGCAGGCATATGAATGCTAAACACCCCACTCAGTGGCAACAAGCCCGTTCACCTCCGGCCGTGCACACCACTGCTCCTTCCCCTGTGTCAGCTGATAGTCAGCCCCCTGCCCAGGACCCTGCCACAAAAACCCCATCGTCGCCTCCACGATCCTCCACAGCATCCACCAGCGTTCAGCTCTCCATACCCCAGACGCTGGAGCGGAAACGCAAATATAGTGCAACCCACCCGCACGCCCAAGCCCTTAATGTGCACATCTCCAGATTGCTTAGCCTGGAGATGCTGCCCTATAGGCTAGTAGAGACCGAGGCCTTTCGCAACCTCATGGCGGCGGCCGCCCCTCTGTATTCGGTCCCCAGCCGCCACTACTTTTCCCGATGTGCCGTCCCAGCCCTGCACCAGCACGTGTCAGACAACATCATCCGTGCCCTGACCAACGCCGTTTCTGACAAGGTCCACCTGACCACGGACACGTGGACGAGTGCTGCCGGGCAGGGCCACTATATATGGCTGACGGCACATTGGGTTAACTTGGTGGAGGCTGGGAGCGAGTCTGACCCTGCGGCTGGTCATATACTGCCGACGCCGAGGATTGCGGGGCCTACCTCGGTCCAGGTGTTTCAGGCCTACTATGCCTCCTCCTCCTCCCACCCCTCCTCCACCTCCTCCTCCGAACTACCATCCGTGGGCACGGCGCCATCAGTCGGTAGCTCTAGGCACAGCAGCAGTGCCGTCGCTAAGCGACAGCAGGCGGTGCTCAAACTGCTGAGCCTAGGCGATAAAAGGCACACCGCCCAAGAGCTATTACAGGGCATCACGGCGCAGACTGATCTGTGGCTGGCACCGCTGAACCTGAAGCCAGGCATGGTTGTGTGTGACAACGGCCGTAACCTGGTGGCGGCTCTGCAACTCGGCAGACTGACACATGTGCCATGCCTGGCCCATGTGTTAAATCTGATAGTTCAGCGTTTCCTCAAGACATACCCCAATCTGTCTGATTTGCTCACGAAGGTGCGCCGCATCTGTGCGCATTTCAGGAAGTCCAGCACAGATGCTGCCACTCTCAGGGCAGCGCAGCGCCGCCTCCAACTGCCCGCTCACCGACTGTTGTGCGACGTGCCCACGAGGTGGAATTCAACACTGACCATGTTATCCAGAGTTTACCAGCAGCGCCGAGCGATTGTAGACTGCCAGATGTCAACTTCCACCAGAACTGGTAGTCAGGTCAGTCAGCTTCCTCAAGTCTACAATGAGGAGTGGACGTGGATGTCTGATATCTGTCAGGTGCTGAGTAACTTTGAGGAGTCAACACAGATGGTCAGTGGCGATGCCGCCATCATCAGCCTCACCATCCCGCTGCTTGGCCTGTTGAAAAACTCTCTGATCAGCATGAAGTCGGAAGCTTTGCGCTCGTCACAAGAGACGGGGGAAGAAGATTCCCTTGTTGATAGCCAAAGCACCCTCAGGTCTGTTTCTCAGCGCATATCGGAGGAGGTGGAGGTGGAGGAGGATGAGGAGGAAGAGGAGGAGAATGTTGGCGAGACACAAGAGGGGACCATTGTTGAGTCCTTCACTGTTCAGCGTGTATGGGCAGAAGAAGAGGAGTTGGAGGAGTTGGAGGAGGAGGAAATGGACAGTCAGACCAGTGAGGGGAGTGAATTCTTACGCGTTGGTACTCTGGCGCATATGGCAGATTTCATGCTAGGCTGCCTATCCCGTGACCCTCGCGTTCAAAGAATTTATTCCAGCACCGATTACTGGGTGTTCACTCTCCTGGACCCACGGTACAAGCAAAATCTTTCCACTCTCATCCCTGCAGAGGAAAGGAGTGTGAGAATGCATGAATACCAGCAGGCCCTGGTGCACAAGCTGAAACAGTATTTCCCTTCTGACAGCGCTAGCGGCAGAGTGCGTAGTTCTGCGGGACAAGTAGCGAGGGAGAGTAGGCGAGCAGGCAGCTTGTCCAGCACTGGCAAGGGTACGCTTTACAAGGCTTTTGCCAGCTTTATGTCACCCCAGCAAGACACTGTCACCTGTCCCCAGTCTCGGCAGAGTAGGGCTGATCTTTACAGAAAGATGGTGAGGGAGTACGTAGCTGACCATACCATCGTCCTAAATGATCACACAGCTCCCTACAACTACTGGGTTTCAAAGCTGGACATGTGGCACGAACTGGCGCTGTACGCCTTGGAGGTTCTTGCCTGCCCTGCCGCTAGCGTCTTGTCCGAGCGGGTTTTCAGTGCAGCTGGTGGCATCATCACCGATAAGCGTACACGCCTGTCGACTGACAGCGCTGACAGGCTGACGCTTATTAAGATGAATAAAGCCTGGATTTCTCATAATTTCCAATCTCCACCAGGTGAAGGAAGCTCAACCTGAATAATTGATCCACTCCTCCTCCTCCTCCTCATTTTCCTCCTTCTCCTCCTCTTTGTACAGTAAAGCAGAGGAAACTGGCTATTTTTTGACAGGGCCCACTGGCTCTAGCTATAGTACTTTATGCATTTAATTTTTCTGGAGGGCCACCTACCCGGTCCTCTGTTTTAAACAATTTTTGGGAGTGCCACATACAGGCACTCAATCTATTCAATTTTTCTGGAGGGCCACCTACCCGGTCCTCTGTTTTAAACAATTTTTGGGAGTGCCACATACAGGCACTCAATCTATTCAATTTTTCTGGAGGGCCACCTACCTGCTCCTCTGGTTTGAAAATTTTTTTGGACTGCCACATACAGGCACTCAATCTATTCCATTTTACTGGAGGGCCACCTACCTGCTCCTCTGGTTTGAAAAATTTTTGGGACTGCCACATACAGGCACTATCCAAATTAAATTGTCTCCATAGCAGCCTCCACACGTTGTCTCCATTGCTACCTCCAAAAGTCGTCCATATAGCTGCCTCCATACATCGTCCCTTTATCAAACGAGGTGTGTCAGGCAGAAATTTGGGTTGTTTTCATGGATTCCACATCAAAAAAGGATCGAGTGCGACACCCTGTTAAATACCTGTCCAAGCCGTGCAATCCCTGAAAACCGTGCACAGTCCGACGGAAGTGCGATCCGCGACCCTTAGTAAATAAGCCCCATTATGTGGTTAGGGCATAAACTTTGTGAGGCAGCATTTGCAATATGAAAATTAAGAATTAGCTTTAGGTTACTAAAAGCCTATTCTATGGGGCACATTTACTAAGGGCTTTTCGCCAGTTTTCTGTTGGACTTTGCATGTTCTTTTAGGTGCAAACTGCATACACAAGTATTCCAGAAATGTCCGGACCATAATTGTGTCACACGCAACCGTTTTGTGGCGCTGCTGCGCTAGCCTCCATGCAACACAAATTAGGGGGTGTATCACTGCTCAGTCGGACTGTGCGCCAGATTTATCATACAAAGTCCGAAAGACGTGGGTTGCACGCCATATTTTAAAGGTGCACCACAAAAAAGCTGTTAAATCTGAATCATGAACCTGCACACTACACAGGCAAACTGCATTTAGTGCACTTTGCATTACTCTTAGTATATGTGCCCCTATGTTTTACACTCATTTTCTGGAACCTATTCTTCATGAATCTGGCACTCCCTGCACTGCTCCAACAGAGATCAGCGCTTATGGTGCACCTTTAACATGGGCTATGAAACACAATTATTTCAGACTTGTTAAATGTGGTGCATGGTCCAACTAAGCTCCAGAACGCCTCATTCATGTGCAGAAATTCGTGTTGCATGATGCCTAGTGCAGCTGCACCACAAAAGGGTTGTGTGCACAGCCCTTAGTAAATGTGCCCCAAAGTCATTTACAACACTGAGAAGGCTGCATTACAATTCATATGATAATATGGTATGGCTTTCAGAAACATTTTTCAGGGTTCCAAACTTTTAAGGGATTGTGTACCATTTCATTACATAACATGTGAAAAGTGTGGAATAGAAAATACATAAAGGTGATTGTGTATTGTGGCGTTAAAGGAAATCTACCATCGAAATTTGTCATGGTAAACCTGGAACTCTTATTTATCTATGGCCCCTTCCTTCTGAAATCAAATTTTAACATTATGCTAATGCGCCAGAAGGGCTTGACCAGAGCTCCTCCGTGCTCTTGGCTCATAGACTATTCTTAATATTCTTACCCTCCCTCTGCTGCCTCGCAGTTCTCCCCTTCTTCTTCCTCCTTTATTCTCATGGCAGCAGCACTCAGTGAGAGGGGGGAAGTGCTCCTGAACAACTTAAGAGTCTCTGGACTCAAAAGCACAGAGGGGCTCTTGTAGAGGGTTTCTGGCTCAGTAGCATAATTTTAAAGGTTGATTTTAAAAGGAAGGATTGATAATAAATATATGAAGATTATCACAGTCACAGTAACTGGAGCTATGAGTAAGTGTCCCTGGTTTATCATGCTTGGTTCTGATGGTAGATTTACTTTTAACTTAATTTATACTAATTTTCTATTGTACTTATCAAAACAGAATGACATTTACTTAAACCCTCTAAAGTTGAGGTTATATTTACTTACCTGACAAGGAAACTTTTACATGGGCAGATAATCAGCTTCTAAAAGAGCACTGATTGTGGATGTAGTATATTAGTCAAAGTAATGGAGCTCCATTCTCATGATGGGTGAACACCAAGTCCTTGCGCAGCTGGCTGGAGACCAGGAAAGTGTTACTGTGCATGCGCTGGGCTTGCTGACAGCTGGGTAGGAGGGACACATTATTCATTTTTATGGTGTGCATAATTTATTAGGGGCCAGAGCCAGAAGGTGCTCTGCTGATGTAAGCCGGAGCACCTTCGGCTCCTTAGCATATTTTTATAAAGTTGATTTAGGAACGTACAAAAGGTAAAGAAAATGGTGCCCAGTACTCCCTTAGGTAACAAGAATGACAGGGGGGCAGTCTATCACCAGTAAATCTGGTGGTAGCTGTCCTTTAATATACCCTAAAATGGTACCATTAAAAAATTTTAAAAAACTGCAGAAGTCCAGTGAAGTAGTCTCACATAAAACTGCATTACAGTCCAGCTACAATCCTGAAACAAAAAATGCATATTTACAGCACTACTGCTACTAACAAACCTATGCAAAGGTATGGTTACACGGTTCTCCAGGGCAGCTAGTTAACACTTTGTGCAGCTTTTTTTTAGGTCAAAACTGCTGTGGGACTCTATAGAGCCTGAATGATTCTTTTTAGAACATCTTGTCACTACTGGAAGTGAACTTTTCCATACCAAGAGAGAAAGACACATTCCCCAGCCTGTACATAATGACCTGTAATAGACTATAAAATGCTTTTTCACAATACAGCCTGGATTATTTTTGCTGCCCGCTGTAAGAAAAGAACCAGTTAGCCCGGTTCCTGGACAGATGGCACTTAGACAAACACACAAACATTTAAAAGCCTGGGTGTATTTGTGTGCCATGATACAGCAAACCCCTGTATCACAGCATGCACATTCTCCATCCGCCACTGGGGCCTAGACTTTTCTTGGGGCCTGGAGGCAGCCGAGGCCCAGAATACCGGAGTGGCTTGCTATCGCGGCCTAGGGCACGCTAATGTCACTGTGCTTGGTATGGGGACCGGAGGACCTGGCAGGTCTCCAGCAGGTAGTGTGTGCAAGAAATATGGAGGGAGAGGCTGGTGTTCTGGTTCTCCCTGGGGCAACCCCTGAGTGTCTGTAAGATAGGTCCCTGGGTAATGCATGGGAAGCCCGTGGCGGTAAGCAGCTGTATACAGGGATCAGATGGAGGCAACATTGTGCAAATCAACACATGGTTCTTTATTGAACAACAGGTAGCAGGCAACAGGCAAATGGTCAAACAGTAGATTCGGATTCTGGTACTGGAGTGGTCGTGGAGAGGGGTCCTCAGGAATAAAGCACCAACCCAGTAGTAGATGCAGGCTGGGATAATGGAGATGGAGCTGTGTCCAAACTGTTGAAGCTGTAGCTCTGGATTACAGTCTCCTGACTCAGTTCCTGGGATTGGGTTCTGTGACCGCACTAAAGGTGTGATCCACACTCTATCTCTATCATCAATCAGACCATGTGGTCTGGACTGGACCTGACACTGAGGTGAGACTGCTTACAAAGACCTGAGACTAAGACCATGTGCTCCCCCTGCACAGGGGTTTAACATTGCATTTACAAAACACATATGTTAACACATTTTAACATTGGGTTAATGCACCCTTGCTGAGCTTTAATATTAAGTATATGGACAGGTGAACTGGCTGGTGAAGAGTAAAATATATGTACCTGTACCTACAGTAAATTAACGGTAGACAAAGTAAAGAAAGTATCACTGAAGGTTATATTGAATAGCATTTACCAAAATTTAGCTGCCACTCTTTACTTGCACTATAACTAAATATTGCAATAGATCCAGCAACTTTTAAGAATTTTATACTAGGTATTGTCCCCACATATATAGCTGTAGTATGGGCCAATCCCAAGGTTTCTTCCTATTTATCCTCAGCCATGCAGGAGTGTATTCTTGCATGTTCAATCTTACCTGTTGTTTCTCTGGGATACTTGCGCATTGACACCTTTTTAGTAACCTTAGCGATAGTAGATTAATAAAGAAGAAAAATTACCCTAGTGTGAATTTCATCACATTTATGACCTATGTTACTCCTCTGCTCTGCACAAGATTTGCTTGTTCAATACAAGGAATATCAACTTCAGGGGGAAATTGATGCATTAAAATGTAGTCATTGTGTATTATTACATCAGTAGCAAATATAGCATGAAATAGGAACTGTCATGTAAATTGTAATATTTTCATTATAGCATACGACATACTCCTCATTACATGAATGTAGGTATTTTCCTTCTTTTATGTGATTTGTAGTTATCAACATATCATTTATTAGATGTTATCTAATCCTGTTATTTGCAATAAAAGGCAGTCTGCAATATAGGATTTGCCCTCTAGTGGTCATATGTGTAACGACATCCAATTCACAACTTTTATATTTTCTCTAAATAAAGCAACAATAAATACATGGGCTTGTCTTTCAATACAACCATTCAGGTTACAGATATTTTTATAAATTTTTACCATGGTATATTAAAAACTGGCTTGCAGTGCTACTTAAATTATTTGGTATATGTATTCTCTGGATTAGTACAATGGTACATTACTAAATTTGTTTATGACTTATTTTACTTTTTACTTCTTTTAAACAATAATATAAGTAATTTATTGCAGTGCTCGAACACTTTACATGGTCCTTCTAGAGTATGAATAATTTTGTATTCCTTTTTTGGCATTAAAGGTATATTGCCATTTCAGCAAATAACTGTTATTATTTGTATGATAAAAAGTTATACAATTTTCCAATGTATCGATTCCTCTGCTTATGGCAGAGTGTAATAGGCCAGCATGTTTGATACACACGGAGGCCTATTAAACAGCTCCACTACAAAAGAAGGCCCCTGAAACCAAAAAGTCCAGTGAAACTACGGGTAGGCCTCCCCACATATAGATCCCGCCCCTGCCACTGCTTACTCTGCCCTGATGGGGCTCCAACTCTATCTGCATCCTCTGGACACAGTTAGACTTGAATAAGATGATGATGTAGAGAGCTTCCAGAAGCGCCTCCCATAAGTGGGATTGTCTTAATGGGCACCTTTTGCAAACCATACGGTCAAGCTGCTCCCACAACAGCTCAATAGGGTAACATCTGGTGACTGGGCTGGCCACACCATTACAGATAGAATACCAGCTAACTGCTTCTTCCCTAAATAGTTCATGCATAATTTGGAGATTTGCATTGGGTCATTGTACTGTTGTAGGAAGAAATTAGCTCTAATCAGGTGATGTCCACAGAGTATGGCATGACATTGCAAAATAGAGTGATAGCCTTCCTTATTCAAAATCCCTTTGACTTTGTACAAATCTCCCACTGGACCGGCACCAAAGCAACCAAAGACCTTCACAACATGCTTGACAGATGGCTTCAGACATTTTCCAGCATCTTTTCAGTTGTTCGACATGTCAGAAATGTTCCTGTGTGATCCAAACATCTTAAACTTCATTTTTCCATAATACTTTTTTCCAATCTGCCTTTTGCCCATATTAATCTTTTCCTTTTATTAGCCATCTCAGATATGGCTTTTTCTTTTCCACTCTGCCCTAAAGGCCAGCATCCTATAGCAGCCTGTTCACCTTAGAGGTTGACACTGGCGTTTGGCGGGTACTATTAAATGAAGCTGCCAGTTGAGGACCTGGGGGGCATCAGTTTCTCAAACTAGTGACTATAATGTACTTGTCTTGTTGCTTAGTTGTGTGGTGGGGCCTCCCATTTCTCTTAGAGCTTCTTTGTGTTCTTCTTTGAAGGGAGTAGTACACACCGTTGTAGGAAACTTTCAGTTTCTTTGCAATTTGTCTCATGGAATGGCCTTCATTTCTAAGAACAAGAATAGACTGTTGAGTTTCACATGAAAGTTCATTTTTATTGCCATTGTGAGAGTTTCATAACGAAGAAATGTGATACTTCAGATTCTCAACCAGCTCAAAGAAAGGTCAGTTTTGTAGCTTCTCTAATCAGCCAAACTGTTTTCAGCTGTGTTATTGTACTTGAACAAGGGTTTTTAAGGGTTTTCTAAACATCCATTAGTCCAGTTAGCAAACACAATGTACCATTAAACACTGGATTGGTGGTTGTTGGAAATGAGTCTTTATACACCTATGTATATATTACATTAAAAACCTACCTGGCGTAGAAATGAGAACAGACAACGATTCCTCACATATGAAAAGTCAACGGCTGCAGCGAGTGGGCCAACACAGCTCAGGAGTGTTGGACCACTCCCAATAGCAATAAGCTAGCATTTGCAATATTTCAGTGTTCTGGAACAGAAGCCCTCATAAATACCCCCCAACTGAAACAACTAGCTCTGTTACTGACCACATATCAGACTGATACATTAAACATGATGAAAGCTAAATAAGTGTATTGTATCATAAATGTTGCCTGCTGGTGTCAGCAAAGACCTCTCTGGGGAGCTGAATGTTGACAGTCAGGGAAAACATCTGAAACCGTTTGTCTTTGATTGTAGTTCTTGAGATATAACTATTTATTAAAGAAATATACATACAGATAGATCTGTTGCTGCGTGTCATTCTGATCATTCTCTGAGCACATACATGGAACCCCCGCCATATGGTGAGTGAAGGTGGATACATGTCCATCATCTGGTCGCATAACATTGATAAGAGAAAGACGACTGGCTATTCTTCACATCCCTCGCAAGCATTTTTAAATTCCTAGGCGGTTTGTAGAAGTAAGTGACTTTTCTCTTACATGCTTAAAAAAAAAGATGTGTCCATGTTAAGACTGTTGTACATGTCTTGTTATTGGCATAATTTTACAGTTCATAGTATTAGCAGTCGATGAGGAACATTTATCATACGCTAGTGCTAGGTACATAAAGAACAAAGAAAAAGAGGATGAGTACAAGTAATGAAGTAATTTTATATTATAGAATATTAAAAACAATTAAAAACACAAATCGTGGTAAAAATACCCACTGTGCATGGACGAGTGTACATGATAGAAAAAGCCAATTTAAAATGTGCGCTCCATGTACAAAAGCAGGGTAACAGGTTTAAAAATTGAAATTGTGTGAGGGGAAAGACCTTGTAAGTGTATAAATGGTAAGTATTATATATCGATAAATGCCAAACAGTACATTAGAGGTGACCCCACCCAATTTCAGTAACACACTTATGGATGGAAACAACACATAGGCAATAAAACTTTGCTATAAAGCTTAGTACATAAAATATGTTACCAGTGATCGTCCAGCACAGAGAAAAACGCCCCATCCGTATCGCCTAACTCGTAGGCTTCATCAGGCTTCAATATTTTTATCTTACTATTGGGTTATTGTTTCACGTCTTTTTGGTTTGAGGACAGAATTTGATGCTCATAGTCTCATACCTAAGGACATGTAGAATCAACTGACAAGAGAGAAATACCATTAGAATGGATCTGCACCAAACTTAGTTAAAACTAATTCTTTAATAATTAATTTTTAAAATCACTGTAGCAAATTGCTTTACCAAGAACAGAACACAAATACAAAAGTCCAGTCAAATAACCATTTGTCCAGGGAGCAATCATAGATGCAGAAATCCGTGCCCACCCGGTAATAAACCCAATTATTTCCTTACAGTTAGGTTATATCAGAAAAGAGATAAAAAGGATGGATCTTACTGGTCTTTCTTCAAGGAAAGTCCAGGGATATACAGTTACACAAGAGGGGGCGGCGGGTGAAACTTCTTGACTTCTAGCTTAACCCTAATTCGCCAAATAGCTCCCTCCCTCACAAGGGCAGTCCCACGGACTGGTCCTGATACCTATAGAAACCCACACCTTTTTGATGCTTAAAGGGGTATTCCCACGAAGACAAGTTTCTTATATTTACTCAGGATAACAAAATAACACATTCTCTAATTCACTGTTATTAACTAAAATACAGCATTTTACAGATATAAGTCCATCCTGTCTCTATCAGTCCTGGTGCACACAATTTCAGTATCCCCTAGACACGACCCTGTAACTTCAGACTTAGGGTCGGGTGACCACCATCTAGGATACCTGTGTGACTCCGTGCAGCTGAGATATCTGTCTGTCTGCTTGTTCCATGTAGCCAAGAGCAGTATCCCCCCCCCCCCCCTGGAGAAGCTTCAAACTACAAGGGAACAAGTTATCCGGGGGAAGGGGGAGGCAGCACATGTTTGTGAGAACAGAGATGTAGCAGTGCTGACAGTGTAAAGATTTGTCAGCCTCTGTCTGTCATGGCTCTGTGTAATAGGCATCTCATCTCTCTAATCTCTCCTTCTATGTGTCAGTGTGTTAGTACAATGTCAGAAGCCAGATGATAGTATACGCCTGTACCAATCTAACCACATTGTCAGCTGACAGAACTAGATGGATTATAATTTGTCTGCTTAGAGAGCCCCACCCACATCCTGGAATTTTGCAGTGAGCTGCCTAGGAGTGATAGGAGCTAAAACAACAATAAAAACCTGTATATTTTTGACACATATAAATTTGTTTTCTCTTCTTGGCTTTAGTGATTTTAGTGATTGCCTTGCTGAACCATTCTTTTCAATATACTTTTTCACACTGCACTGGAAGCGCACATAGAAGTGTGTCTACCTGTCTGCCGGTAAGCTGCGGGGCAAAGAATGTGGGAGGTGAGTATACAGTTTTTAATTATAAGGGGGACGTATATTTTTGAGGGGGGCCCCACTTTGGACGTTTTATTAATGAAGGGAGGCTGCTGGACATTCCCTTCCCAAGACTTATACTCATGTCAATAAGTTTCCCAGTTTATTTTGTAGCAAAATTAGGTTCCTTGGCCTGTATACAGGTCATCTTATACTCGAGTATATGTGGTATAAAAGGGGGGCTCCAGAAGATATAGGTTATTTGCACACTCGCTGCATGTGCTGGCTGGAATGTACCTGAAACCACATGAAAACTAATTACCATGCAGTTAAATTGCAGTTTTAAACGGCAATGTGTGAACATTGCCTAATGATTACTCTCGCCAGCTTTGTTATTGCAATTAGATTTGGTATTGATGTTTTTAGATACTGTAAATAATTTATGGTTCTTGGTTTTAGCATTAGTTGAAATATCTTCAAACCAGCAAATCTAGCAAGTTGATGCACATTATGATGTATTTTAGCAACAGTCAGAAAACAAGTAAACATAAAATTGTTTTCAATAAATAAGGTTATGTTAGACAGAACAGGTTCCATATACCTTGGCATAAATCAGTGGCATAATGTGTTGATTTAACAGCAATGATGAATAATGATAAAATTGTAGAGACATAAAAAGATATGCTAGCTGGCACGGCGCCACCTGGTGGAAAACCAAGACCCTTGTATTCTCTGAGCAGCTGCTATTGCTACATATTCACAATCACAATGAAATCCGCCATGTAACTAAGCTCTACTACATGTTTGGCACCTACAGCTATTGCTTTGTATTTCTGCTATTTACCTACAAGTGGATTGTCATTCTGAATCACTGTTGTGTAGCTTGTGTAATTCATACCATCATCCTGCTCCTTGTAGTCTGCTTCCTCTACAACCACTGCTAATTCTTCTCTAGGTTTTAATTCTGCACCTGCTTCTTTGCTGTATGTGTGATATGAAGAGCGAAGACAGGATTAGGTCAGCCCTATCAGTTTAGATAACATGAAGTTGGTTCTGCATGCATAACATTTGACCCTTTAATTCTGGAAACAAGCATTGCTTTACGGATTTAACTGTAAAAGCTAACAAAATAGCAGTTAAATGTATTTAACAAAAGGGTCTGAATGTATGTATATGAAAATGCACTTTTTAATGTCATTTTACAGCACAAAATTTTTACTTTTTATTATGGAGTCAAAATTATTTTTGACTTTGTTATTAGTCATTCAAACTTAGTGTGAATTTTCTTTAGATCTCCAATTGAACACATTGGGGCACATTTACTAAGGGCTTTGCGTCACAGTTTAGTCGGACCATTCACATTCTTCATGGCTAAAACGGCTTGCACGGGTAGTTATGAAGTGTGTGCGCTACAACTGTGGTGCACGCGACCCTTTTGTGGTGCAGCAGTGCTGGCTTCCATGCGACACAAATTAGGGGGCATGCCATCGGTCGGTCCGACTGATTCGCACCGAGCGCCGTATTTAACTTTCAAATTGAGTTGCATGCCCTATGTTAAAGATGCACCACAAAAAAGATGGTGATCTCTGTGGGGCCAGTGTGAAGAAGCGACACATTCATTTATTTCAGGAGCACAATCTTAGTGAATCGCCGCATGTAGCATTATAGGCGGACAATGCACTTTCAGTTAACTGGAGCGGCATCGTAAGTAAATGTGCCCCATTGGGGCTCAAATACTAAGGGTCGCACGCAGGGCTGGTTCTCGACAAAGTGGGGCCCTGGGCAAAACTAAATGTGGGGCCCTAAAATAAAACTATTTTATTACCAGTCAGCAAGAGGCCCCCTTTAGTATGGTAAAACAAATTGTAATATGGGAGAATTTTATAGGAGATAGATAGACGATAGGGAGATTGATGGGCAGCACGGTGGCTCAGTGGTTTGCACTACAGCCTTGCAGCGCTGGCCAACATCTGCAAAGAGTTTGTATGACCCTCCGGGTCCTCCGGTTTCCTCCCATACTCCAAAAAATATGAAAGATGATAGAGATTTCTAGATGCAGAACTGTAAAGTAGATGATATATACAGGAGATGGATATGAGAGAAATAGAAGATTGATTAATAAATAGAAAGATATATAAATGGTCAGATTATATGAGGTAGATAACTAGAGAGATAGATGATAAGCATCTTCACCATTGAATTCAACCAAGGGGTATTAACCATTTAATCTCCGGGCATTTCTGGATGTTTTGTTGCGTTATTGACCGGAGCAATTTTTACAATTTTGACGTTTAAAAATAAAATTACAGCAAAAAGAATTAAAGTAAACTCAACAAACCACAGATTTTCTGTAAGCAGACACTTGCCCCATTTTCAAAATTGCATTAAAGAGTTTATAGACATAGGCGCCTTCATGCAAGTTTGATTCAAACTGAAATATTTTATTAAAAAAATACTTAAAATTTGACTTTCATGGAATAAAATGTGCTCCAAACAGAAATATTCACGTTCACATCTCCTAAATGTAGTAGATGGAGATGTGTAGAGTTCACAAATGTCCCATATTGACATGTTCACATAAATAAACCACATAATATGACTAAAACTGTAATAACTAGATATCTGCTTTTCAGCTAGAAATTTTAAAACAGTCACAACCTGCAAAATATAACAATAAAACAGAATAAAAAGGTGCCATAAAACCTATAAAATTTTGAAAGCAGACAACCAGGCGATGCATTTGGCAATTAACATTAAAATTTCCTCTAAAATATGTACAAATCCAGAATACTTATATAAAGAAAATATACTTTCCTAAAACAGTAAGATGTGAGGAGATCATACAGACCCCACATGTGTGTGTACATGGTGTGTATTCACCAAAATATGCAGCAAAGGGAACGTTACATCCACAGGGGACACCAAACAATTTTTGCAGAAAATTGCACTGAGCGTCACACAGATCTATAGTATCATTGTATGATCCCTTACACAATGGTAACCCAAATTATTAACTATACATCCATAACCCAAGCTAATGAGATAACAAAAGTCACTATTAGATGTGCGCCAATGTATTATCCGAACAATAACAGAACCCTCCGCGCTTCATAAGAATGAGAGTGAGAACGTCATAATGTAGGTGTAAGTAATGGAGGATGGTGTGAAATACAAACTTTATTCCAGAACATGTGTGTGTTTCTGGTGTTACATATAACTTTATGGACATGTTCTGGGTTGCGTTGTTAATATATAATAGCGAAGAGGATCGAATGTTCATCGTATCAGTTAATTTTTGCCAAAAAAAAAAACCTGTCACGGAATAAAAATTAGAGAGAAAGTGTGTTCTTAGATAGTTCTGCATAGAGAAGGGTTAAAAACATGAACATTGGTTGATATGATCCCTTTTCAGAATGTAGTAACATATAAAGTGAATATTTCCATTATCTGTGAGGTGCAGCAGCTCCTGTGTGCAGCAAATCCTCCCTGTAGCCTGATGGCTAAGAATCTGGAGGGGGGGACACTTCCGGGGGCTGTATCTCAGGGTCTGTGACACATAGAACCTCACTTCTGCTTTTCTATGAAAGAAGAGAGTCTCCTCTTTTATATGAATCTAAATTTATGTTTCTAAGTGTCAAGAAAACGGAGGTATTAACTGTTAAACTGCCGTCGGAAGTGATGTTTATATATAAAAATGGCACCTGATATTCTCACTTTAAACCGGAATATCTCTGGATCCATGGCACCTAGAAACACAATTCAAGATTCATTTGAAAGAAGAGGTCTTCTCTCTCAGGGGGCCCTGGGCAATTGCCCACTTTGCCTACCCATAGCGCCGGCCCTGGTCGCACGGTACACTTTTGTGGGACCGTGCCCGTTCTTCATGGCTAAAACGGCATGCACAGGTATTTAACCCCTTAACGCTGAAGCCACTTTTCACCTTCCTGACACGGACCATTTTTTAAAATCTGACATGTGTCTATTTAAGTGGTTATAACTTTGGAACGCTTTAACATATCCAGTTGATTTTGAGATTGTTTTTTCGTGACACATTGTACTTCATGCTGGTTGAGAAATTTAATAAATATATTTAGTATTTATTTATGAAATAAATGGAAATTTGGCAAAAATTTTGAAAAAAACAATGTTTTCCAAATTCAAAATTTTCTACTTTTTGGAAAGTTGGTCATAGCACTAAAATAACTTGATAACTAACATTTTCCATATGTCTGCTTTAACTTGGCATCATTTTTCAAACATCTTTTCCTTTTTTTAGGATGTTAGGAGGCTTATAACTTTAGGTGCAATTTTTCAGATTTTTACGAAAATCATCAAAACCTACTTTTGGAGGGTCAATTTAGTTAGAAGTGACTTTATAAGGCCCACATGACAGAAACCCCCCACAAATGACACCATTTTAGAAACTACACCCCTCAAAATATTCAAAACAACCTTTGGGAATTTTGTTAACCCTTTGAGCGTTTCATGAGCGTGAAAGATAAATGAAAGTGAAATTAGAGAAATGTAATTTTATCTTACTATAGATTCATTTAACACTAAAATTTGCACCTTCACAATGGGTTAAAAAGGTAAATGCATTTTACAATGTTGAGGGCAATTCCTCCTGAGCATGCCAATACACATTTTGTCACTGTACCCTGCTGTAAGGGCACAGGGGGGCACTTGGAATGGAAAGAGCGTTGTTTCGTTTTTGCAGGGCAAATATGGCTGAAAAAGTTTACATGTGTCAGGATGCATTTGGAGAGCCATAGTGGTACCAAAACAGAGGAAAGCCCCAACATGAGACACCATTTTGGAAAGTACACCCCTTGGAGAGTTTAGCAACGTGTAATTTGTGTATTTTCCCCAATAGGTGTTTGATTCAATTAGGCCCCAAAAGGGAAAAAAGGTGAAAATTTTCTCAAAAAAGTCACTTTTACCCCAAATTTTTGTAAGCCACAAGGGATAAAAGATGAAAAAACCCCATAAATGTGTAAAACTATTTCTCCTAAGCACAGAACTGCACCACTTTTGCATATAAAGTGTTGTATGGGTGCACAGTAGGGCTCAGAAGGGAAAGTGGGGCTTTGGCCTTTTAGAAGCCAGATTTGACAATCATCCTTTACATGTGTCAGGATGCATTTGGAGAGCCCTAGTGGTACCAAAACAGAGGGGAACCCCAACAAGTGTCACCATTTTGGAAAGTGCACCCTTTGGAGAATTTAGCAAGGTGTAATATGTGTATTTTCCCCTACAGGTGTTTGCTTCAATTAGGTCCCTAAAAGGAAAAAGGTGAACATTTTCCCAAAAAAGTCACTTTTACGGCTAATTTTTGTATCCCATAAGGCATTAAAGATGAAACAACCCCAAAAAATGTGTACTAGCATTTCTCCCGAGTATAAAATTGCCCCACACATGCAAATAAAATGTTGTATGGGTACGCAGTGAAGCTCAGAAGGGAAAGAGGGGCGTTGGCCTTTTAGAAGCCAAATTTGACAGACATCCTTTACATGTGTCAGGATGCATTTAGAGAGCCCTAGTGGTACCAAAACAGAGGGGAACCCCAACAAGTGTCAACATTTTGGAAAGCACACCCCTTAGAGAATTTAGCAAGGTGTAATATGTGTATTTGTCCGTAAAGGTGTTTGATTTAATTAGGACTTAAATAGATAAAAGGTGAACATTTTCTTATAAAGGTCATTTTACTCCTAATTTTATATAGCCACAAGGGATAAAAAAATGTAATAACCCCTCAAAATGTGTAAACCTATTTCTCTCGAGTGTAGAAGTACCCCACATGTGTATATAAAATGTTGTATGGGCGCACAGTAAAAGGAAAGGGGAATGTTTGCCTTTTAGAAGCCAAATTTGACAGAAATGTTTGACATGCATTTGGAGAACCCTAGTGGTATAAAACAGATAAGAATCCGAAAAGTGACCCTAATCTTTGAATGTACACCCCTTAGAGAATTTTGCAATGTGTAATATATGTATTTGCCCCTACAGGTGAATGATCCAATTAGGCCCGAATCATTAAAAAGGTGAAAATTTTCCTATAAATGTCACTTTACCCCTAATTTATGTAAGCCACAAGGGATAATATATAAAAAAAAACCAAAAAAGGTGTAAAACTATTTCTCCTGAGTGTAGAAGTACCCCACATGTGCATATAAAATGCTTTATGGGCGCACAGTAGAGGAAAAGAGGGATGTTTGTCTTTTAGAGGCCAAATTTGTAAGAAATCCTTCACATGTGTCAGGATACATTTGGAGAGCCGTAGTGGTACCAAAACAGAGGAAAACCCGAAAAATTACCCTAATTGTTGAATGTACACCCCTTGGGGAATATAGCAAGGTGTAATATGTGGTGTAGTGTAGTGTAGTGTAATGAGCATTTTGAACATACAGGTGGTTTCCAAATATGATGTGCAACGGAGTCCAAGATGGAAATTGCAATTATTTCTGGAAAGTTCAGTGCCCGTTATGTGGCGCCCCTTATGAAATAATGGAGGGGTATAGGGAGCAACGGGACATAACAGTTGTTACAATTATTCATTTTACCGAAATTAATTCACAATAGGTTGGGCGTGAATTGTGAATGTCTAGTGTATAAGGAGGTAGAATATACCAAGGGACCAACTAAACTTTTGTCACTCTGGAGTTGTCGCAGGTCTCTTAGTAGTATGTAATGTCCATCCTTAGTATATAGTGTCCATCCTTAGTATATAGTGTCCATCCTTAGTATATGGTGTCCATCCTTAGTATGTAATGTCCATCCTTAGTATATAGTGTCCATCCTTAGTATATAGTGTCCATCCTTAGTATATAGTGTCCATCCTAACTCCTCTTTTGGAACAGACTCTTTATTGAGTCCTACCATTAGAAGCAGCAGAATTCACCGGGAAAATGCTGTCCTGGCAAAACACAGGAACATCTAAACCAGAGGTCCTGGGGCCCCGTCCTTCTTGTCCCAATATTAGTTTCCTAATATCTTCCTCTTGAAAACGGAGAAATGATACGGCAGGACATGCACATTGGAACAGCTCGTAAGAGTTGTACACCATAATCTGTACAATGTGCACGGCCAGCGCTTTTGTACCAAATCTTCGTTTTAGTAGGGAAATTATAGCCAAGTGTTGCTCTTATTCACCCTAGCGATGCCCATTGTGACGAATATTGCTGCTTTTGGCTGGACCAAATCGACCAGCAAATAGCGGCAAACATGGACAGAGGGGGGCAACAAAACCCCTCTGGACCGCAAGGCAAAATTGGTGGCTGTCAGGAACAGCCGCCACCCTACCCCGATCACCGTGTCTACAGACATGGTGACCGGTATTACTGACGTCATAAGTAAATTCGCTGCTATCGGCTCGTCTGAATTGATGAGCCAGTAGCAGCGATAATAAACTGGGGGTGTGTGGGGGGGACGTAACCCTTCTGGTCCATGGGGCAGGATGGATGGCTGTCAGGAACAGCCGCCGTCTTACCCCGATCAGTGAACAGCCGCCGTCTTACCCTGACCGGTGTTGGAAAGTCACTACCTGCCGCACCGTTCTATAACAACGCTCGTTGGGAATAGGCTATACAATCTTTATTTATTTTTTAAGCAATTTAGACAAATAAGGGCTTATTTTTTGCGAGACGAGATGCACTGTAAAAAAAAACTTAATTTTAGTGGGTTTTTAGCTTATTGAAGAAATTTTATTAACTTTTTACGTGTGGAGGAAAATAAAATAATCAATTCTTGTTTTGGATTTTTAGCATTTTTTGGGGGGGTGTTCACTGTAGCATAACAATAATATATTATCTTTATTCTACGGATCACTACGATTACGGTGATACCTCATTTATATAGTTTTATTTTTATTTGTCCAATTTTATTGAAGGAAAACTAGAATAGAAAAAATTGCATTTGTTTTAGTATTGCCATTTTTATAGCAGCATAATTATAGTATTTTTTGGTTTACGGAGCTGGTTGTAAGCTTATTTTTTGCGTGACAAGTTGCTCTTTTTATTGGTATCATTTTGGTGCTTGTAACTTTTTCGGATCACTTTTTAGAACATTTTTTGTAAAGCAATTTGATAAAAAGTTTAAATTTTTGGCAAGTTTTTGTTTGTTTTTTTTTACCACGTTCACCGAGCGGGTCCAATTATGATTAGGATTTATTGTACAGATTGTTACGGACGCGGCGATACCAAATAAGTGGGGTTTTTTCGTGATTTAGTGTTTTTTATACTTTATTACTTGTGTAAAGGGAAATGTGGTGTTTGGGGGGACTTTCACTTTCTTTTATTATTTATTTTTACTGTAAAAAACCTTTATTTATTTATTTTTACTTTTTTTACATTTACTGACATCTTAGCTTGAACAAGTGATCTTCTGATCACTTGTTCAAGCTATTTTACAGGTTACACAGTGCAATACAGATGTATTGCACTGTGTAATGTAAGACACTGAGCATGCTGCGCATGCCCAGTGTCTTACAGCCGGGTCCTGCCAGGAGGCAGGGACCCGGCACCGAGAGGAGGATCGCGCAGCCCCGGGCACCGGCAGTCCCGGGGCTGCGATTGGAGGAGCGGACCCCCCCGGTAAGCGCCGCGGGGGGGTCCGATTCACATTTAAATGGCTTTAAATGCCTCTAACACACCGCGGTCAGCGCGACCGCGGCGTGTTAGGGGTTAACACCCGCGATCGGAGAAATCTCCGATCGCGGGTGTTAGAGGCGGGTGTCAGCTATAACATATAGCCGACACCCGCAGCTTCTGGCCCCGGCTCCGTTCAGGAGCCGGGGCCAGAAGCTTGACGTAATATTACTGCATTTTGCGGGAACGCACCTCCCGCGATGCAGTACTATTACGTCAAATGTCGGGAAGGGGTTAAGAAGTGTCTGCACTGGGCTTGTGGCGCACACAACCCTTTTGTGGCGCAGTCCACATGATTCGGACCGAGCGCCATTTTTAACTTTCAAATTGTGTTGCACGCCCTATGTTAAAGGTGCACCACAAAAAGACGGTGATCTCTGTCAGACCAGTGCGGGGAAGTGCCAGATTCATGATATCTGGTGCACGATCTTAGTGAATCACCGCACGCAGCATTATATAAAGACAATGCACTTTTAGTGACCTCGGGTGAACTTGTAAGTAAATGTACCCCATTATTGCACCATGCTAAGAAAAACCTTAAAGGGAATCTGCCAGCTTTTTTTAAAAAGTCAGATTTTGAAATTGTAGACAGTTCTTACAGCACAGAAGTGTGAGGACTTACCCCCAGTGCTCCAAGTCTAGCTTTGATCCTGCAGATCAAAGCTAGATATACAGATAGCCAATACCTAACATCAACTGCGGTGGTTTAACTTGGATCTGTTGGGCCCCAATGCAAAGTCTGTGCCAGGCCTCTGACTATAATGCATGGTTAATAGTATTAGCCTTCTCATAGGGGAAAGTGACACCCCCTAAGCCTCTTTGGCCCTCTTGCGACCACATCCTCTGCACCCCCTTAAGTTACTCCTCCGATCATCTGCAGTTTGGTATGGTCAAAACTGCTGACTAATTTTCCAACCTGGCTTAGAAAACTGAACTCTGAAATCTAGGAGGGAGAAAAGAAAGTCCAATAGCTGGGACTGCTCACACCAAAATTAGCAAACACATTTTGCAGACCAAAGGCAGGAGACTAGGCATTAGGGAATTCAAAGCAGTCCAGGGTGCACATCCAATATGTGCAGTCAAATGAGGCAAAAAAAGAGAGGAAAATGTGGCACTCACCGTAATGATGTTAAAAACGCTTCTTTTTATTGTAGTAGAGGTGACAGGACAGAGTGAGGAGCTGCCTCGCCAAGGCGACGGGCTGTTTCGCGTGTACACACACTTTCTCAAGCCTTCACATGAAGGCTGTAACGCTGCGTGGTATTGCACGTCTGTGCAATACCGCAATAAAGCTTTGTTCATTAACTTCAATTTAAACTTTGTGTGCCTGGATATTCTTTAAACTATAGTTTGGGTAATGTTGGATAGAATGTTGGCCATTGCTTTGAAGATATATTGAAACATAATGGAGTGCTTGATCCTAATTTTCATATAGTTTGGGTAATCCCTGAAACGTGGTTCTGACTAGAACAGTCTCTGTTTAAAATAATGTCCATGGGCACTGTTCCATTATAAAGTATTGCATTTAGGGCCATGCGTATCAAGGGAAAATAAGCTTCTAAGTGCACTAGGACTGGGCCTCGTATTCTGATTTTTTGTTTCTAATCTGCCCATAACCACACAATACCTCTGGACATATGCCATAGAAATAAAGTGAAGGTGCAAAAATAGATAAACTGCTGACCTGTCAACTAAAACTAATATGGATAGACCCCAACCAGGGCTCCAGATATGGCATAAGGATTGCACTGATAGGACACATGCTCCCACAAAATGTTCATTACTCTTAAAGAAGCTCTGTTGCTATCGGAAGTTAGCTTATATCTGTTATTGTCCAAGTTTTCTTTGCAAAAGTTGAGAGTCTCTTTAATACTAAATGGTTGTTATTAAAAAGTATTGTTTCTATTTTTTGTAAATGTTTCAATGCTGCTGGTATTTTTTTGTGTTTGTTACATTCTAAAAATAAACAGAAACCCCACTTGTCTGTAGTCACTGATAATCACTAAAGTTTTTGCTAGAGTATAGAACACAAATATTCAGTGTCAGTGTGAGTGGAAAGAGCTTTATTCTATGCAAAGCAGCTGTTATTAAGCGTATCAATCAGGCATACCCTCCCTGTCACAGATCGCTCTGCAAAAGCTTCCTTTTTATTCCCTTATAAATACCAATTCCAAATAACACGCTGCTAACGCAATTAATTCACTGCCATTAATAATGTTAAGACCCCACGGAGCGACATTTCAAAACCACACTCTGCGGGGAATATACAAAATTCTCTAGAGATAAATGAAGTTACTACTGAGATGTTGGTCACATATTTAGCGACAAGACAGAAAAAGAATATTTTTTTGTGGAAATTGCTTTAGTTTGCAACTAAGCTTCTGGAAATCTGAGATTTTGGGGTATATTTTACTTAAAGGGAATGAGAGACAATAAGGCGATTTAAAGATCTTTTTAGGAAACAATCATTTTCTAATATTATAGCAGCATGGGATAAGCAATTCATTTTTTTTAAATATTATTTTAAGCTGTTTAATGTCAGATGTGTTTTCATTTCATCAGTCATTATTTAAGGATTAAATATCTCAAAAAAATTTAGCAAAATTCTTGAAATCATTTTTAAATACAAATATTTTTATTGTTTGGATTTATGGTCAAGGCCTCTTTTTGGAAATGTATTTTTATAATTTAAAAAACAAAATACATACAGTATTGTTGTAATATTCCTTTTTTATTCTTTGTATTGTAATTTTAGACTAAAATAAAACACACACATATAGTGCACTTATTGATGCAGTTATGTTGCTAGTGTATAGAAAAGGGACTAAAAACACAATTTGACCCATTGGGTCTGCAGAGTAAATGATATTCAGGGGTTGGAAGATCTTGCCACTTCCTTCCACGATGCCCACACAACCTCTAGATGCTCTTCCAGGTTATACACAACTAGATCTAGATCTAAAAGTAGATGAGAGGGTAAATGTGTCTTCATCAGGTTTGCCGCATTTCTAACTCTTTTTCTGCACCATTGGTTTCTGACTTGCCTTCAAATATTTCTGGTGCTACACAGCGAAGAGAGAACTGAACTCAGTACAGGGAATGGTAAATCCTGCCTGTTCGAACAACGAACATGGCTATGTGAAATTGCCCTTATGCTGCAGAGCAACAAAACTGCACCAAAAGTCTTGGAGACACCTCAGCCAACTACAGACAATTATGCAATTATTGGATTGAGAAGCATCTTGGACTTAAAGAGGACCTGTCACCCTGGAAAACCCACCCTCCAGCCCCTTTCTCCCTAGCCTTTTTTTTTTTTATTTATGTCCAGTAAATTTATTTAAACCGATCGGACCTCTTACTAAATAAGAGGTCGGATCGAGTATCTGGTGTGCTGGCAGTCAGCCTTATTCATAAGGGGCGTGCCGACACACCCCCAGCACGCCCCCGCCAGCGGTCACATTGGAGGAGAAGCCGGCTCTCCGCGGTGCGGCTGGAGCTTGGTCTTACATTACCGGCCGCGCCGCACTGTCAGCTGCTGTAGCCGCGCCGGCTTATTTACAGCGGTAGCGATGCGATCGATGCTGCCGGCTTCTCCTACAATGTGACCGCTGGCAGCGCGGTATTGAATACCGCCGACTGCCAGCGCGCTGGATACACAATCCGAACACTTATTTAGTAAGAGGTCGGATCGGTTTAAATGAATTTACTGGACATAAATTTAAAAAAAAAATGGCTAGAGAGAAAGGGGCTGGGGGGAGGATTATGGGGGCACATTTGGTGGGTGGGTTTTCAAGGGTGACAGGTCCTCTTTAAAAGACTCCAATCGACCCCTTCATGTCACAGCCTTTTTTCATTTGTTGCTCTCCACCTTTGTCATTTTTCCATGTAAAGAGCTGTGTGAGGGCTTATATTCTGCATAACGAATTGCACTTTTTATTGGCCGTATTTACTATTTTATGCCTTTTACTGGGGTGCTGCAAAAAGATTCCCAATACGGTGAAATTGCCAAAAAATAATGCATTTGCTTCATTTTCTTGTGGGTTTGGTTTTTACGGCTTTCATTATGCGTTGCAAATTATATGTCTGCTTTATTCTTTGACTTGGTACGATCACAGTGATACCAAATTTATATAGGTTTCAAAGTTCTTTAACACTGTGTACAAAAAAAAAGAAAATGTAGTGTCCCCTTTTTCTGACGCTAATAACTTTTTCCTACTTTGGTGTATGGAAATGTGTGAAGGTAATTTTTTGCTAAATAATTTGACATTTTCATTACTACTATTTTGAGGACAGTACGACCTTTTAATCACTTTTTATAAAATTTTATATATATTGTGAAATGGCTTAAAAGTGGCTTTATGGGAATTTGGGCGCTATTTTCCATTATGGGCTCACTGTTGACTAACCTCTCTTATATTTTGATAGATTGGCCATTTTGGGATGTGGGGATACCTAACATGTTTGAGATTTGTACTGTTTGGTTTTATATCAGTTCTAGGGAAAGGAGGAGGATTTGAATTTTTATAATTTTATTTAAAAAAAAATAAAAATAGTTATTTTTTTAACTTTAAACATTTTTTTGTTACAATTTTTTAGACCCGCTAGGGTACTTTAAACCTTGACATCCTTATTGTTACCAACATATACTGCAATACTATTGCATTGCAGTATACTTGAGACCCTAAAGTCTCACAATACCTGAGGTTGTCATGGCAACTGATCGACACTCCCTGATGACATCACAGGGAGTGATGATCAAAAACAAAATGGTGGTGCTCATGCGCCAGCAGCAGTCAAAAGGTTAACCCCTGTGATCGGCGTTAGCACCAATCACAGGTCTTAACAATGGGCGTTTGTTGTAATCTGCAGCAAACCTCACGTCTTTATTACAAGGGCCAGCCCTGTGAGCCTTCCTCATACATCCTTAAAGGGAACCTGTCACCTGGAGACCCATTTTTAGCACTCCCCCAGTCCCCACAGAGCATAGTACATACGCTGCCAAAGTGTTTTTGTATTAAAAATTGGTTTTACAGGAAAAATGATATGTTATATTGTACCTTTCATTAGCATCTGCTGTGTGACTAGGCAGTTGCCAAATGGGAGGAGCTGGAAAGGATCAGTCCCCCCCCCCCCACCCTTGGGGAACATGTGTCCTTTTCAAATATATGAAAACACCCATCACTTGGCTTAGCGACGCCCCCTGCTCCTCTACAGCCGATCCCGAGTGAGGGGAGTTATTCATATATTTGAAAAGGTCACATGTTTCCCAAGGGTAGGGGGGAACTGCTCCTTTCCAGCCCCTCCTATTGGGCAACTGCCTAGTCACACAGCAGATGCTAATGAAAGGTACAATATAACATATCTTTTTTTCTGTAAAACCTATTTTTAATACAAAAACAGTGTATGTACTATGCTCTGTGGGGACTGGGGAGTGCTAAAAATGGATCTCCTGGTGACAGGTTCCCTTTAATAGCTCCATGCCGTACTATTACGTTAAGTAAGTGTGATGACCTTTAATTAGTTTATGAAAATCTCCAATTCCTGGCAATTATATAGCTAGAACCTGTAGCATCTTTATTTGTAAGCCAAAGTTCTGGATGGAATACAAACAATGAAAAGGTGCAATACAAACATTTGTATCTCAATCATATTTTGGATTCTAATCAGGATGGCTTGTGCCACGTGAAAACAGCCTTATTCTCATGTCAGTGTTTTGGTCAGAGTAAAAGCCTCAGCGGTTGAAAGACAAAGCTAGAAGCAGGACAACAACGGCTATGTGCAAAACTTCAATTTATAACTTTTTGCTGCAGAGCTTCCACCCCTGGCTTTTGATTGCAAACAGTGAAAGACATATGAACAAGGCCTCCTGCACACAAACATTTTTTTCCTATTGCCTCAAAATACGTCAGTATTGGCCCTTTTGGCTTCCCTTGGGTCAACAGTATCTCCCCCATATCTCGACCGTAGGGCTGCAAAAACAGTCCTTATGTCACCTGTATGTCTTCCATATTTGCAGATACACCAAAAAAATGTACAACCCACTGAGAATAGGGACAACACATGGATGACACACCGTACGCCAACCGTATTTTTCACAGCTCCATAGACTTCTATGAGAAAGCAGAGCTGGAAACACGGCCAATAGTAGGACATGATCTGAGTATATTTCGTAGAGGTACTAGGCTGAATCCTTAGCTATGGAGCTGTGTGCATAAAACCATAGAAATACATGCAGGCACAAGAACTACAGCCGTATCATCTGAGAAACAACACTTGTGTGCATGAGGCATAAGGCTTGAATTTGTTTCTTTGTGCATTGAGCTTAAATGAAGGATAGAATATGAGTTTGCCACACCTTTTCTTTCTTTTTGATTTACTTCATGGACATGATTCAAAAACTGCATAAAACCTACCCCAAACACTACATGTGCCTACAAAGTTTAAGTTTTTGGATTAGAGCACATGATTGGTGAGTACATTCAAAGACTGTTTTTGTGACGTGAAAACATATCACTGTGGTCCCCACCCCCTTCTATAAGACCATCTGCGTGAATATGTAAACTAGTAATAAAATTTTATGAAACTAAAAGGTGTATAAACCTGGAATTAAACCCTTTAAACATTTTGGCATGTCCATAGAATTGATGGAAGGATGGAGATAGAGATTATTTATTTTCTTGTACTGCAATGCCCAGTGTACAGCAGATGAGAATCTTTTCTAATGACATCAATCTGTAACATGATTTAAGTGTTAATTAATGAAAACTAATGAGTTAAGACGCAGCAATTATTGCATGTTGGAAAGTCACCACACTTTCATGAGACTTTTTCTGTAATGGGTTTGTTGAAACCTCATTTTTTGTAGGTTATATTGGAAACAGGATAACTTTTGCTCAGTGAAAGGAAATATAAGAGCCTGGTGCTTGTAATAATTTTGCGTTGCTTGACTAGGCAAACTGTAGTAAATTTTATTATTGTCCTACCTCTAGATAGTCAAGTTATTAGGAACTGCAGCCCTGTGTTCTGAAAGTTCCATCATGCTTGTTATATTCCAATAATATTTATAACAATGCATAAAAGATAACAGGCTGTAAATCTTCCAGGCTTGTTCTGTCACACAGGAAAGATATATGTCTGAAAGAAATTCTCAGTAACACCTGCACAATACAAATGACAAATGAAATACTCCATATAATAAACCAGAATACATTAACTATGCTCCATAGTCCAACTGACCTGTGATCCCCTGAATATAAGACATACATGATGACATTATTCTGTTTCATGCTGCCTGTGGCTATGTAGAACATTACATAGGAAGTCACTGAAGAGAAATCAATGGGTTTGTTATAAAAACTATGTATCTGTAAAAACACTAAAACAGATTAAGAAAAATAGAGACACTAGTGTCAGCAGAGCCGTACTGGGCAGAATAGAATCTTAGTGTAATACTGCTGTTTGGGAATGGACAATAAGATGGAAAAGGAAAGGACATGGACACTTAGACCCCCCCCCCCCCCCCCCAGCTCTCCCTACCGATTTGCCAATCCAAAAATAGGACAAACACAGAAGAATGGTCATACAAAATACAAGTTAAAACAAAGAAGGCAGTGCAATAAAGAATCCAGAGACAACTGGATGGTCAAAAGACAAGCAAGGGGTTCAGAAGATAAAAAATACAGAAGTTTAGAAAACACTGGAAAGCTATAAAGAAGACGTATAGCAAGCACTGGGAAGTGGGCAGAAAATCCTCTTATGAGATATCAGAGTTTTAGTTCAGAAAGTTGCCTAGGCCCCTGAAATACAGATAAACCAGATTAGTAGGGAAGGAATGTGAGTGGGGTAAGCATCTGTCCATCACAGCTAGCTAAACTGTCTGCGAACCCAGAACAAAGTCAGTAGGATACAGAGGGGTGTGGTGGAAATCAATGAAGATAGCTAGGTACAAAATAAGACACTGTTCACTGAATGCAAACAAAGTACAAAATCACACTCAGCAGTAAATCTTCTGCAGTACTTAAAGGGTACTCCCTGACTGGAAGAAAGACATGAAATATGAGTACCTTAATCAGGATCCTGCAGCAATGGCCATTTATAATCATGCCACATAAGGTACTCATTGTGGTTTAGGGGGTGTGAGAAAGTAAGAGGTGTTGTGTGGGAAAACCGCTATCTGTCATACAGACAGATGAAGGGTGTGTGGTAAAAGCCCTGGATTTGTCTGCAGTAACTCAAGGGTTAATGCAGACATATAGTAAGCAGGAATATTATTTAGTCTTTTGGGAAAACCGTGAGTGTGACACTGGTCATGACAGACATTACTTTTAGTGAACAGTACTGTTTACACCATTTTTCACAACATTTTTAAGCAAAATACATAAATTGCATTCCCAGCGAACATTATTGGGACATATTACAAGGACCAATTTCATTACTCTGAACTCCAATGAAAAATCTGAGGCGTTAAAAGGTGTATAACCTATCAGCATATATGAGCTGTTTATAACCTATTGGCATATATGAGCTGTTTATAACTTATTGGCTTATATGAGCTTTTTACTTGCATAAACCCCACGGTACATAATTATAGCTACATTTATATTCCAATTTTTTATTAAGGGCACAGATGTGCACTTGGGCCCTATGGTGCCATATGTGCCCCTTTTTTAGCCCAGCCTGAGATAACAAAGTGTTACACACTGGTATGCATACCATTACATTGTGCAATATTGTATTTTAATTTGATGTATTATTTGATGTAATTTGTATTTTAACCGGTTAAGGACCGGGCCCTTTCCTGTTTTTTCATGTCCATTTTTCACTCCCCACCTTCAAAAATCTATAACTTTTTTATTTTTACACGTAAAGAGCTGTGTGATGGCTTGTTTTCTGCGTAACAAATTGCACTTCATAATGATGGTATTAAATATTCCATGCCATGTACTCAGAAGCGGGGAAAAAATTCCAAATGCAATGAAAATGGTGAAAAAACACATTTGCGCCATTTTCTTGTGGGCTTGGATTTTACGTCTTTCACTGAGCGCCCCAAATGACATGTCTACTTTATTCTTTGGGTCGGTACGATTAAGGGGATACCAAATTTGTTTTATAATGTTTTCATACATTTACAAAAATTAAAACCTCCTGTACAAAAATAATTTTTTTGATTTTGCCAACTTCTGGCGCTAATAACTTTTTTATACTTTGGTGTACGGAGCTGTGGGTGGTGTCATTTTTTGCGAAATTTGATAATATTTTCAATGATATCATTTTTAGGACTGTACGACCTTTTGATCACTTTTTATAGATTTTTTTAGATTTTTCAAAATGGCAAAAAAGTGCCATTTTCGACTTTGGGCGCTATTTTCCGTTACGGGGTTAAACGCATTGAAAAACCGTTATCATATTTTGATAGATCGGGCATTTTCGGACGCGTCGATACCTGATGTGTTTATGATTTTTGCTGTTTATTTGTATTTATGTCAGTTCTAGGGAAAGGGGGGTGATTTGAAATTTTAGGTTTTTTTATTATAATTTTTTTTTTTTAAACTTTTTTTTATTTTTATTTATACTATTTTTCAGACTCCCTAGGGTACTTTAACCCTAGGCTGTCTGATCGATCCTATCATATACTGCCATACTACAGTATGGCAGTATATGGGGATTTTCTTCCTCATTCATTACAATGTGCTATCAGCACATTGTAATGAAGGGGTTAAAACGAAATAGCCTCGGGTCTTCGGAAGACCCGAGGCTACCATGGAGACGGATCGCCGCCCCCCGATGACGTCACGGGGAGCGGCGATCCCAGGTAAGATGGCGGCGCCCATGCGCCGCTATCTGTTTGAGGCTGCTGGCAGCTTTGCCGGCAGCCCACGCTGTAAAAACACCCGCGATCGGTGCTAGCAATATGCAGCAAAGACTTACCGGCTATGGAGAGTGCTCAGCCCGTGAGCCCTCTCCATGCAGCGCGCCGCGACCGCCGCCGTGAATACACGGCGGGCGGTTGCGAACCGGTTAACCATCATAGTTAATAAATAATGTGTCTGTATAGTATCTGACTATTAGCGTGGATTGGTGCTTGGTGCAATTTCCCCTTTTATACTTTCAATTTTCATATAAGTAAGCAGGAATAGTCTGTTTGGTCTATGTTGGCCTAGCTAACATGGACACATTGGTAATGTCCGTACTGGGCCTGCTTATTATGGAGTAGGGGCAGGCTGGTAGTGGTACTCCTACTCCATCCGGGCTTCGGTCCTGGGCTTTTATATAGCCCACAGGTGTGGTTCCCAGGCCTCGTTAGAGCCTGATTTAATCTGAAGGCCAGAAGAAGTAGGTGAGGCACTACTTGGAGAGCTGAAGGCTAAGGCTGCATTCACACTACAGTATGGGGGACGTATATACATCCCCCATACACTTCTATGGGCTCGCGGCGCCCTACAGGAGCAGTGCGGTGCAGCACATGTGCGGCACCGTACCGCTGCGTAGCCCAGAAAAAGATAGGACATGTCCTATCTTTTCCCGTATTATGGCGCCGCAGCCATACATCGCTATGGAGAGGGGCAGGGGTGAGCTGCGCTCACCTCCTCCTCCTCTCCCCGCGCTGCCGTGTGCCCGCTGTGCTACGGTGCGGCGGGCACACGGCAGTGTGCATGTAGCCTAAGACTGAGTTCACACAGCAAAGGTAACTGAGTGCCTCCTGATATTCTGCTGGCCAAGAGCGTGTGCCAGGCAGCCTGGTACACATATAGCTTGGACCTGATAATGAATTAGGCAGTGCCTAGCCGGGCAGGATTTATTTTTGTGTTGCTTTATATGTGCCAAAACCAAGGCTGAATTTATGTTGTTTTCTGTAGTGTGAATAAAGCACTTTATTTCGACTTTAGCCCTGCATGTGTCGCTGCTTCCTGCACTACTACTACCAGGCATCTACCTGAGCAATTCCCCACAGTGGCTAAAGGAGATGACAGGCTCCCTTTAATGGGCAGAGGAAAGTGCTAAAGCCCGTATGGGCACATATGTTACAAATAGGCAAAAAACTTTGGTTACTGGAAATCATTAACCTAATTTTGTTTATGAAGGCTGATTTTCTTGTATTTTCTGTCAGATTTTCACAGATCCTCATAAACTATAATCTATGAGTGATCTGTGAAAAAGAATATATTCTGACCAGCACACTCTCTTCTGCTGAAGCTTTCATGTATGTGGCTGTTTTTGAAAAATGGGGAGGCCCTTATTTAGCTTTTTAATTCATTAGTTATATTATTTTCAAAAATGTTTTAGGGCCCCACAATTTACTTAGTCACCCAGATTCAATATAGCAGCAGAAGTCTAGAATTACCAGAGTGGGTAAGCCCAGTTTTTGTACTTTCCTAGCATTATAAGACTACTCTGCCATCTCCATCACAAGATGGTTGGGGACTGGACTATGCCCAGCTCTAGCCATTATCATATAAATCCATGATAGTTCTGTCCCCAAGTACCATCCAGTAAAAAAAAAATCAGCCTTAAAATACTATTGTTTGTTCATCTGAGTATCATCTGTTTTCCTTTGCTGTGTCTGTAGCTCTAACTGCAGGTGTCCTGCGATATTCCTCCTGCCTGGCATTTTCTTAATGTCTGTGAAAAGATCAGTTAATATTGGAGACAGAAATGAAGAAACTTGACAGGACCTTGTACTGTGCTGATTCAAATTTACAGACGACACAATGAATCAATGTCAGGAGGATGCTGAGAAAGGTTGCTTGTGTTACCAATTTTCTTCTTTGAACACAAACTAATGAGACCTATTACAGTGTTCATAAAATATATAAATGGGTAATAGATTAATATAACAATATGATATTAATATAACAATATAACAAAAGAGAACTTTATCAATGGAGATTACCAAATCACTTCACAAGTACAGGCATCACTGCCAATAGTACTTTTGGTCCAGGACACCTTAGATGGGTTCACTTTGGGAAGCTGCAGCAGAATAGTAACCAACCAGTATTGATTTACATTACAATTATATAGACTCTGTGAATTTTTTATATAACAGGGCAAACCTCTTTGGCATACTCTTTGTGCATAGTTGCACCTATGACCCTGTCAGTAGCTTACCAGTTGTTCTTTCTTAGACCACTTTGAGTTTGAGATGCTCTGACCCCCTTATTTAGCCATTATACACTGGCTCTTGTCAAAGTTGTTCAGATTACCTTGCTCATTTGCACATCAATGCCATGAACTGGTTGTTCACTTGCTACCTAATATATTTCAACGTTTGACAGATGTCATTGTCAAGATAATCAATCTTATTGACTTTACCACTGTGATTTCATGGTTATGTATTTTGAGTATGTATTCTCTATATACACATTTATATTTATATATATTTTATATATGTCTTGCAACTTTCTCAAAGTCTCCATTAAGCATGGCCAGAGACATGAGATGGAGCGACATTTACTATGGTCCATCTGCTATTTATTAGTCTCCTAATGGTATCTGTCATAGAGCAATGAGGCAGAACGTCCAGGTAGAGGACAAGATATGCTAACTGTAGCCTCCAGTACCAAATATCATCAGGGTCACCTCATGCGTCCTTCAGCCTAAAATTGGATGATATCAGATATGTGTGGAAGATAGGAAACAGATTCTAATGAAATTTTTCAGGTGAAACCGTAACCGAAAATTCTCTGTATCCAGAGAATTATCAATATTCTATAAAGAATAATACAATTAATATACTGAATAGAAAGATGCAGTACCAGTGTTTATATCAGGATAAATAACAGCACAGCACAGCATGGTCACTTCAGACAGGTGGAACTTTGGCTTGATAGTTTGATATTGAGCCAAATTTTGAATGGAAAATGCTGTGAATGGTTTTGAGAAAATGTTTCTTCTAGAATCTATGAAAAAAAGGGACAATGTTTCACTTTATTTCCCTTCTGACCTTTATAGAAAATGTAAAGTGTATGTCTCATCCCATAGGACCTGTGACTGCTTTGGGAACCATAAGTATAGGTTTTGCTGTTTGCTAAAGAGAAATTTTTACCACATTTTTCACAAATACAGCTAGTGACAGGTACCTATAATGCCCTATTAACTAACTGCCCCCCTTCTTTGAGCTAAAAATAGTTTCCTTCACACATGTATAGGCTGACATGCACAGTGACAGAGCCTGTCTCTGACAGGATCTGTCCTGCTGCTGCTGAAGGAAGCCCTGGGGTTCTTCATCGGACCCCAGGGCTGACATAGATGGTCGGCACCCCTCAAACCCAGTTTGACCAAGGTTTAAACAGCCTTGATCATGGTCATGATCATGATCCCAGCTGTTACAGGGGAGTCCCAGCTGTCGCATACTGTTGTTGAAGCCGGTGACAGTGAAAATGCATCTCTTTGGTCGTGAATTACCCGCCAACTTGGACGTGCATTTATGTTCAAAGTTGTTAAGAGGTTAAAATGAAATGCACAAAGATTTTCTTCTGCACCTGCATTACAGTGGCTCAGCAGTCACAACCCTGTATTTCCTTAATGGTCTAATTCTACAGCCAAAACAATCTTTAAGGAACATCAAGTATTAAGTAAGACCAAACATCTTAAGGAGATGTTACATGACCTACCATGGTGTATAGTGATATCAGTCACTATACATGCTTAGTTTAGTAAATGTGAGCCAACGTGCAACTTATTTGCAAGTCCTGAACATCTATAGAGATGACTGTAAACAATGATGTGATGGGCTGTTACCATTAGATCACTGTTATCACTGATCTAACTTTAAATACTCGAGTATAAGCCTAGTTTTTCAGCGCAAAAAATGTGCTGAAAAACCCAAACTCGGCTTATACTCGAGTCAAAAAAATAAATATATCTAAACTCCCCTTTCCGGCGACCCCTGTATATCTTCTGTGCGATCTGTCCGGCAGGGGCTGGCAGGCTATATACACTGGGGCAGGGGCTGGCAGGCTATATACACTGGGGCAGGGGCTGGCAGGCTATATACACTGGGGCAGGGGCTGGCAGGCTATATACACTGGGGCGGCTGTGACCAATGCATTTCCAGCCCTCGGCTTATACTCGAGTCAATAGGTTTTCCCAGTATTTTGTGGTAAAATTAGGGGCCTCGGCTTATACTCGGGTCGGCTTATACTCGAGTATATACGGTATATTTGGGAGCAGCAGACAGCAAATAGGAGTTAAAAAAATACATAGAATAAATTGAAAAACAAATTAAACATATTATAATAAATCAAATGAGAAAAAAATGTATGCAGCCATATATTTAGAGGCAATTGTGGTACCAGGTCACATGCAGGAAAGTCTTTCCTGAAGGAGGTTGGAGGAAGCCTAACTTGATCTCACATGATAGAATATAGTACCATCCTTTGAGCTAAATATGCATATTTTATGCATTAATACATACTTGTAATATGCACCATTCATATGCACCAGTCATTTGAAAGGATCCCAGGTTAGTGGTTGTAACAGTAGATATCGGATTGCTGGTAGGTCTCACCAGAATTGGTTGCATCTGCCAACACATATACATGTCCTAGGACAAGCTGAAAAATGAAAGGGAAAAATGAAATTGGTGTGTTCAACAGAAAACAATTCTCTTATGTCTGAGTTTCCATTTTGATATACAAATGCCATATGCAGCATTACATAGAGCACTGTGCACGGCCCACTTAAGATCTATTTATAAACGTATCCTTGTCAGTAACAATTAGTATCATTGAAGCATCTTTCTGGAGAACTTTGTTCAGTATCTCATAAGAAATCTTTAGGTCTGCGGATTCCCTCTGTTTCTTCTCACTGTTTTGGGTTAACACGCAGTTACAGTCACAATTACAATAAAAGTTCCTCTCCCAGACGTTCAGTGGAGCCCGCATGTGCCCCAAGTAGTCTAGATATTCAATGGGGCAAATTTTCTAAGTCTTTTTTTTTATTTTCATTTTATATTTTATAGAATGTAGGTAACTGCCATTATTCTTCCCCCCCCCCCCCCAGTGACTTTTTTATGGAAGAAAATAATATAATATAAATCCAAAAAGACACCAGGGGTTAGACTGTTAAGACCTCAAATGAAAAAGTAAAGTGCTTGACCTGTCATTGGTGTCATCATGATAGCAGGATTGAGAGGCAGAGGGGGAAGCTGCAAGATCAGTTTAAAGTTGCTGACAGTAAATGTAGCTGAACGCACAATAACATGGAAAGACTTTGAATTGTTCCTTTTTTCTTGTAATCTGACAGTTTACACAGGGTTTCCTAACTCCATTACCACAGGGGAACACCTAAAAATTGTTTCTACTTCTGGGTATTCCCTAATGTCATTCCTTTGACTAAGAAACTTGGCAAAGGATGAGTAAAGCATTTAATCATTTTTTCTACAGATTCTCACACTCCCTTTGGTTTCCTTAGTGCTCTGCCCCATCCTCATAGCTCACTCCAACTCTGCCCATATGGTACCCATGCAGCTTCTTAAAGGACCAGCATACACAACTACAATTGTATCTTCAGCCAATACCCTGTGACAGCTGGTTATATAAGGCACAGTAAGGATTTATATTCTCCTGCATACTAATGTAGACAGTCGCAATCCCCACGGTGCGTTGTCCGATAAGGATTCGGATCTTCCATGATTCACATAGCTAGTGCACCCGATATCCTGCATGTGTCGCTTCCCCCACTGAGGCCCGCTGGAGTTCACCTTCTTCTTCCCGGTGAATGTGAGTGCTGATCTTGCGACACAATTTCATTTTTAAATTCCGTGGTTTGTCTGAATCAGTCGGGTTGTCCGACATCCTTGCCCCCGATTTGTGTCGCATGTAAGCCGCTGATGCGCCACAATCCGATCGTGTGCGCCAAAAACCCGGGGCAATTCAGGTCAAACCAGTAAAAAGTCAGGAAACCTGACGAAAATGCGGTGTTCGGACCATTAGTAAATGTGCCCCAGTGTCTCTTTTATATTTGAACCAAGGCCAAACCAGTTAGCTGGGTCATAGTAATAAAAACATGCAGCCCTGTAACAAGAGGTCCTTAAGCAAATGTTTATAAAGCTACCGTTCCGGGCTATTAGGCGCACCGGACTATAAGGCGCATTAGTAATAAAGGCCTTATATATGGAATAATTCCATATATAAGGCGCACCGGACTATAAGGCGCAGGGTCCGGGGGCGTGGCGGAGGTCCGGGGGCGTGGCTTGCAAACGGAGCGGAGACAGACCCGGCAAGAGGTGAGCGGTCTCCGGGGAAGGGGGTCCGTTTAGGTGGAGGAGGGCAGCGGACCCTACTTACATAGGTCCCCGCTACCGGAGACAGCAGATCTCCAGAGGGAAATGCAGACCACGCGGCAGAAGTTGGTTCGCGCTATGGCGCCTGTTGTTCGTGCTGCTTGGTCTGTAGTTCCCGCTGGAGATCTGCTGTCTCCGGTCTCCGGTAGCGGGGACCTATGTAAGTAGGGTCCGCTGCCCTCCTCCATACATAGGGCGCACCGGACTATAAGGCGCACTTTGGATTTCTAAATCTAAATCCTAGGTTTTTATGTGCGCCTTATAGTCCAGAAAATACGGTACCTGTTCCAGAAGACCCAAAGACTCACCCTTCCAGAATCTTACCTAAAAAATGTAACACTTAATGTGTTCCCTGTCGCAAGATTACTAACAGCTTCCTTGACCGGCCACTTCCCAGTAAACCCCTGCTTGTCACTCCTCTGTCAGGCATCCTAACTTCTCTTCCAGCTCCAATAGGGTGCGGTCACCAGCTCTCTCAAGTTATTAAAGAAACAGTGTGGCAGATTCATAAAAGTGTCCTATGGTTAGACAGTGCAGAGTTGTAGACAGTCTTACTCTACACCAGAATCATATATGTGCCTGGTGCTGGATGATAAAATTGGTGCAGTATAAGACTGTCTAGTCATACTCTGTACCTCCTATTAGTTGGCTTACTTTACTCCAGAAAATTAGGACAAAATTCTGTCGGGTTAGTAGCACAAACTTTTTTGGCATGAGACCACACCCCCTTTTCAAAGGCTGCACCCCTTTCGTCGAGCTAGTCCAAGAACAGCCAGAAAACTGTCTAAAACCCTTTCAAATTTATAGTGCAGACAGTTTTTTAGTGCAAACTATTTCAGAATTCTGTTGTAGATCGACATAAATCCCCCCAGTGTGTAAACCTGATGTTACCACTTTTCAGCACCTGTTATCCCCTGGGGATATATAATCCAGCATGCCATGCTCCTCAGTGCTGGGCAAAGACTCCTGGCTTTTCTAGTCCTGCTGTATGCTGTATTTGCTTCTTCATCTTCATTAAGACCACATCCACTAAACCACTGGTGGCGAACCTATGGCACTGCTGCCAGAGGCGGCACTCGGAGCCTTCTCTGTGGGCACCCAGGCTATCACCCCAGCATGAAGTTCACCAGACAGGACTCAAAGAATCTTCCTACAGAATCTTCCTACAATGATAGACGAATTTGCCCTCCTCCTTTGAACGATTGAAAGTTGCCAAAGAACAAGGAGAAATAAATTACTGCTTAAATTGCTGTGCTGGCACTTTGCAATAAATAAGTGGCTTTTGGTTTAAGTTTGGGCACTCAGGCTCTAAAAGGTTCGCCATCACTGCACTAAACCCAATGCAAATGGTTTTTATTACAAAAATTAATGTTACAACACTTAATATTTACATTATATAACATGGAAACCTCCAGTGAAATATTGTGCTGGTTCCATTTGAACAAACAGAATTGCACAGCATTAACAGTTGAAGAATGTCTTTATATACTATTAGTTGCAGGTATTCTTCTACCATCGCTATTTACTACATGATTACCTTGTTTCCTCTCGAGACACGGAGAGATGTTGTAATGATGGCTTCATGTGTATGGCCTCCATCTTAATTTATTAGACACATCTTGTCCTGTATATAGATCACATACTTATCTCTTAAGCCAACACATGTGATCTCCATCCCCGCTGGAGAGTAATCTGCTTCATCCATCCATGAGTAGGAGGGCAGGAGATGAATCTGTCCCCATCTCTGCATACAGGAGTTAGTAATGCACCTGCTGCATTGAACTGTAACTCCCGGCGCCCCCAGTATGAAATATAGTTTGCTATTTTGGAAGCCACTGGCAAGTGCGAGAAAGTCTCATAGAGCCCCAAGCTCGTTAATCTTAAGTCAGGCTGAGAAAAGATGTGTCAGGGAAAGTGCTATTTGCTGAGAAAAGGCAGTGGGCTTAATATCGCAAATATAGCAATGTGGAAGGGATGAATGATATATGTCATTATGTATACATGAAATTATTAGACAAATACATATTAGGCCAAAATGAAAGATACTGATGTTTCTAATGCTTTGGTGTTTTATCTCAATTCATCTTTTGATTTTTATGTGTAATTACTCTTGTGTATTAGTGTTGTATTTATTGACTTTAAAATAATAGACTACTTATGTATTGAACCATTAAATAATACACTACACTTTTTAGGTATTTCATGGTGCTTTTAATGAGCATTTTGATTGGTATTTTCAGTCTTGATGTATTTTAAAAAAGCAAGATTCCAAAAACACTGTATCAAAAACTAACAAAATTGCCATGATAAAAGCAGCAGAACAAATGTGGTTTAGGCTACTTTCTCATACCAGCAGTAAGTGTGAAAATGGAAGAATGCATATCTTATTCAGTTTCTATGTGTAATTCCACTCCTGGTTTTGGTTTGCAAATACAGATATAAAATTAGAACACGATGGGGCAGATTTACTAACCCGGTCCATTCGCGATCCAGCGGCGCGTTCTCTGCGGTGGATTCGGGTCCGGCCGGGATTCATTAAGGTAGTTCCTCCGCTGTCCACCAGGTGGCGCTGCTGCGCTGAAAAGTATCGGAACGCACTGGGATACACCGAGCCGGGCTGAGTGAAGGTAAGTGCAAGCTCCGCGACAGATTTTTTTTTTTTAAATGCGGCGGATTTTCCGAATCAGTCGGGTTTTCATTTGTCCACGCTCCCCGATTTCTGTCGCGTGCATGCCAGCGCTGATGCGCCACAATCCGATCGCGTGCGCCAAAATTTCCGGGACAAGTCAGGGGAAATCGGCGCAAATCGGAAATATTCGGGTAACATGTTGGGAAAACGCGAATCGGGCCCTTAGTAAATGACCCCCAATGTATTAAAGTAGCTTTACCCATCATTGCATAAATCTTTCTTTATTGAGTAACTAGATTTATTCATTATTAACTTAGGCTATATATGTGCAATTTCTTGCTGCAAACAGGGGTATGTGATTCCTTGGTTGCAGCCTGTTTAGCACAAGCCCATAAAATGTAATAGGGCCATGCATTAGTCCCAAAAAAACCCGTCTAGAACAAGGCCCCATTACATAGTTGTGTAAATGAAACCTTAGACTTAGAGTTGTGTCTTGTGGAAATGCCCTGAATGCAGTCCTGTTATAGTGTCCTATGTGTGGTAAGGAACAATAGTTTATACAATTCTATGAGACTTCAATTGTCATCATGAATTTATAAATAAATTCTGGGACAGATATTTTTGAACAGGGGTATGGCGGATAGGAATTATACACACATTGTACACCATTTCTTATACAGTTTATACACACACACACTCAGGGGTGGGATTCAAATTTTTAACAACAGGCTCCCTACTTTGCAAGCTTAAGCCTGTCATTAATGTTCCAATAAACAATTACAGTATTTAAAATACACATTTGGTTAACCCCTTAAGGACGCAGCCTGTTTGCAGGTTAAGGCTCGCAACTTTTTTTTGAAATTTGACCAGTGTCTCTTCCTGTGGTAATAACTTTTGAACGCTGTTACTTATCAAAGCGATTCTGAGATTGTTTTTTCCCCACATGTTGTACTTCATTTTAGTGGTAAATTTTGGCTGATAAGTTTTGCGTTTATTTACAAAAAAAGGGAAAAAATGATGAATTTTTAGAAAAATTTGCCATTTTCGAAATTCAAAATCACCGCGTTTTCAGGCAGATAGATGTACCACCTAAATAACTTGCAGAATAACATTTCCCATTTGTCTACTTTACATTTTCATAATTTTTGAAATGTTTGGATAATTTATTTTGACGTCACGCGGCCTACAAATCGAATAGCGATTTTCCGTATTTTCGGAATTGACTATTTTGGGGATAAATACTGTTTGAAATCAAATTTTACATATTTAGCAACAAAACCCCCTATATAACCAACCCATTTTCAAATCTGCACCCCTCAAACTATCAGAAACAACATTTACAAAGATTGTTAACCCCTTGAGATCTTCATAGTAATTGAATCAAAATGGCGGTGAAATTTAGAATGGTCAAATTTTGTCGGTTATACGTTCATTTAGCCCTAAAATTTACACATTTCCAAAAGATAAAAAGAGAAAACTCACAATAAAATTTGTTCTACAATTTCTCCTGAGTGCAGCGACCCCCCACATGTGGACATTACTTGTGTTATGGGGGCACAGCAAGGCGCAGAAGGGAAGAAGCACCCTGCAGCTGCCAGGATTTTAGTTTTCTGGTTGCCCCCTTTTGAAGGCTATAAAATTTTCGCTTTTCCGTTATTTGGGCCATGTGACGGCATTTTTTTTGCGGGACGAGATGCTTTTTCCAGTGTTGCCATTTTGGGGTTGGTATCACCTATTGTTGAAAATTTTCGAACTTTTTTTGAGGTCATGAGTAGAAAAGCATCAATTCTGTACTGGATTTTTTACTTTTTTTTTTTTTTCGTGTTCACCGTATATCCTAATAATCCTGTTATCTTTATTCTATGGGTCGATACGACTACGGGGATACCAGACATGAATATTTTTTCTTATGTTTTACTAAATTTGCCAAATAAAACCCTAATGTGGGGAAAAATCTATCATTTTTGCATCGCTGTCTTCCAAGTGGCATAACATTGTTACGTTTTTGGCTACAGAGCTGGTCAATGGCTTGTTTTTTGCGGGACATGTTGTTCTTTGCAACAATATCATTCTGGAGTACATATGTTTTGTTGATCACTTTTTATTGCATTTTTAGTGGGATATAATAGGTAAAAATCATAATTTTTGGCGGGTTTTTAACGTTTTTTTTTTACGGCGTTCATCATATGGGTTCAATAGTTATTTAGTTTTATTCTATGGATTGTTACGGACGCGGTGATACTATATATGTGGGGTTTGTGTTATGATTTAGACTTTTTTGAGCGTTATATGTCTCTTTATATGTTTTGGGGCTTATGGGCATTTTTAGTGATTTATAAAGTAATTTTTTATTGAAAAACATTTTTTTTTACTTTTTTTTACATGATCCACCATGGGATATGAACAAGCAATCATCTGATTGCTTGTTCTTGATAATACTCTGCAATACTAATGTATTGCAGGGTATTATCAGTGCCAGCCTATGCAGATGCATAGGCTGACACTTTGCCTTTAAGATGACGTCACAGACGCCATCTTAAAGGTAAACCCTCCAGGCTTCTCTGGGGTCCCGATCGGACCCCAGAGGTGCCAAAACAGCGATCAGCCCCCCCGAAAACGGTGCGGGGGGGGCGATCGTGGGGTAAAGACCCCCAGAAGGCATGTTAAATGCCGCGGTCGCGTTGACCACGGCATTTAACGGGTTAAACACCCGCGATCGGAGCCCACTCCGACCGCGGGTGATAGCCGGGGATGTCAACGGTAGATTACCGTTGAAATCCCGCGGCTAACGATGCCGGTTCGGCTGCTATACAGCGCTGAACCGGCATCGTCTCTGCACCGTAGCTGTACTGCGCTGAGCGCTATTCGCGGGACTCAGCGCAGTACAGCTACGGCGCAGAGCGCTAAGGGGTTAACTATGGATAAAACTGTTTAACTACCTATTTAGTTATAGATCTATAGGTTAAAGTTAAATACAGCCCCAGAAATAAGCTCTACACAGAAAAACAGCACCAGAACCAAGCCCAGTGCATTCAGGAAATAGCAGACGAAAACCAAGTTTTTACTTATTTACAACAGAACCTATCTCTGTACCAAAATCAAGCAGTAGAAAAATTCAGCACCAGAAACCAGCCCAGTACAATAATGCAGCACCAGAACTAAGCTCAGTACAGCAGCAGAACCCATCTTAGTACATTTAAATTTTACCAACATTTCCTGGTGGTTCCATTTTTTCCTATAAAGTTCATCTTATAAAGTTTTTCCTATAAAGTTCATTATATTTTTAATTCTTTTGGGTCCTCCTTGTTTTGCAATTGCTTGAGCCGGGAGTAGACTTTTTTATCAACCATCTTGCTTGGATGCATGCAGGGATCTGTAGCAAGTTTACCATATACATCAATGCTATATTATTGTAGTAAATGGTAGTAAAGTACCCTCGGGGTCTAAAAATACAGTAAAAAATTGCTGTGCACTGGCGGAGTCAATGGATTGGCTCTGCTGATGCCCCCTAGAACCTCTCATTTGAAATAGATATAAAAGACATTTTTTTAGCAACACAAGGGCATAAGAAAGACATGAGAAGTTCTAAACCAAGGGGGCACACAACAGCATGTTAGTATATTTGGTTTAACCCCTTAAGGACGCAGCCTGTTTGCAGGTTAAGGCTCGCAACTTTTTTTGAAATTTGACCAGTGTCTCTTCCTGTGGTAATAACTTTTCAACGCTTTAAGATATCTCTGTGATTTTGAGATTGTTTTCTCGTGAGACATTGTAGTTTATGTTAGTAGTGTCATTTCGGTGATCCGTTCCTTTTTTGGGGGGTAAAAATTCAAAAATGTAGGAAAAATTTGAAAAAAATGACTTTTTTCAAAGTTTCAAATGTTATAATTTTTAGACAAAAAGTGATACCACAAATTTTTTTTGATAGAAACCTTTTGCCATTGGTCTTTTTTTTTATATCCATAATTTGTTTTACGTTTCCATTATTTTTATGGATGTGAGAAGGTTTGAAGTTTTAGTAGCAACTTCTCAGATTTTCTTGCAATTTGAAAAATGCGAACTTTTTGGTGATCAATTCAGTTTGGAAGTGCCCTATAAAGACTTATGTACTATATACCCCCACAAGTAACACCATTTTATGAACCTAACATCTCAACCTATTCACATCAGCATTTAAGAAGTCTGTTAACCCTTTAATTATTTTTCCGGAAGCATATGAAAATGGAGTGGAAATTTTGAAATTTCAATTTTTGATTTCAATCTTTCCAATTTAGCGGTAAAATGGATACATTCAGAAAGAATTTGAGGTAAATAAATATTCCTAATTTCTTGCCCTGCTTCTTCCGAGTACGGCAATACCAGACATGTGGATGTCAGCTGCTTTTTCCCCGCACAGCGATGTCCAGAACAGAGTTAGCGATACTGGGAATTTGGAAGGCCAATTTGGCTGCAAATATTTTGTGGTGCCACAGTGTAATTTAAGAGCCCCTGAAGTAAAAGTACAATAGAAACCCCCCAAAATGTCACCATTTCGGAAACTAGACCCCTCAAAGAATTTATCGGTGGTTGTGGTGAGCATTTTAACCCCCAACACGCTGGTCAAAATTGAATGCAAAGTAAATGGCGCAGAGTAAAAATTGCGTTTTTATCTCAAAAAAGTCATTTTAGTGCCTCATATACTGTGCCCAACCCGTGCCACTTTAGACAAACACCCCAAAAATCATTCTGCGGGTTGTCCTGAGTACAGCAATACCACACATGTGCCAAAAATTTACAGACTGGGCACACAGAAGGGATGAGAACGGAAGGAGTGAAATTTTGATTTTCCAGCTCCGTTTTCACACGTTTGGATTTGGAGTGCCATGTCATGTTGGCAGGGCCCGTGAGGTGCCAGTGCAATAGAAACCCCCAATAAATGATACCATTACGGAAACTAGACCCCTCAAAGAATTTATCGATGGTTGTGGTGAGCATTTTAACCCCCGACACGCTGGTCAAAATTGAATGCAAAGTAAATGGTGCAGAGTAAAAATTGCGTTTTTATCTCAAAAATGTCATTTTAGTGCCTCATATACTGTGCCCAACCCGTGCCACTTTAGACAAACACCACAAAAATCATTCTGCGGGTTGTCCCGAGTACGGCAATACCACACATGTGCCAATAATTTACAGACTGGGCACACAGAAGGGATGAGAACGGAAGGAGTGAAATTTTGATTTTCCAGCTCCGTTTTCACACGTTTGGATTTGGAGTGCCATGCCATGTTGGCAGGGCCCGTGAGGTGCCAGTGCAATAGAAACCCCCAATAAATGATACCATTACGGAAACTAGACCCCTCAAAGAATTTATTGGTGGTTGTGGTGAGCATTTTAACCCCCGACACGCTGGTCAAAATTAAATGCAAAGTAAATGGTGCAGAGTAAAAATTGCGTTTTTATCTCAAAAATGTCATTTTAGTGCCTCATATACTGTGCCCAACCCGTGCCACTTTAGAAAAACACCGTAAAAATCATTCTGCGGGTTGTCCCGAGTACGGCAATACCACACATGTGCCAATAATTTACAGACTGGGCACACAGAAGGGATGAGAACGGAAGGAGGGAAATTTTGATTTTCCAGCTCCGTTTTCACACGTTTGGATTTGGAGTGCCATGTCATGTTGGCAGGGCCCGTGAGGTGCCAGTGCAATAGAAACCCCCAATAAATGATACCATTACGGAAACTAGACCCCTCAAAGAATTTATTGGTGGTTGTGGTGAGCATTTTAACCCCCGACACGCTTGTCAAAATTAAATGCAAAGTAAATGGTGCAGAATAAAAATTGCGTTTTTATCTCAAAAATGTCATTTTAGTGCCTCATATACTGTGCCCAACCCGTGCCACTTTAGACAAACACCCCAAAAATCATTCTGCGGGTTGTCCCGAGTACAGCAATACCACACATGTGCCAATACTTTACAGGCTGGGCACACGGCAGGGGTCAGGAAGAAAGAAGCACAATTTAGGTTTTCAAGCTTCGTTTTCACTAGATTGGTAATGGGGGGTACCCCCGAGGTACCAGTACAATAGAAACCCCCAAGTAGTGAACCCATTTTGGAAAGGGCACCCCTCAAAGAATGTATGTAGGTTTGTATGAGCATTTTAACCCCTAAGGTGCTGGCTCAAATGTAATACAAAGTGAGTAGTGCAGAGAAACAATTGTATTGCAATTTATCAAATATGCCATTGAAGTGACAAAAGTATTTTGCCCAACTCATGCCACTTTAGACAAACACCCCAAAAATCATTCTGCGGGTTACCCCGGTTAGGGCAATACCCCATAGGAGGCAATAATCTGTAGGATGGAGACACGGCAGGGATCAAAAGGGAATAACTTGTTGGATCACAGACATTGTACATTTTTTTTTTCTTTTTGGCATCATGAAAGATTTGTAGATGCCAATAGGGGCCAGTACAGTAGAAACCCCTAAGAACTGACCCTATTTTGGAAACTACACCCCTCCATGAATTAATCTAGGGGTATAGTTAGCCTTTTAACCCCACAGGTGGACCCCTGAAAAAGTGCATAATGGATAGTGCATAGTAAAAAATATCCATTATGTCATTATGTGCCCAGCTGCTGCCATGGGTGACAAACACCCTAAAAATCATGATGCATGTTTTCCCGGGTAAAGCATACGGGACAGTAATCTACAGGCTGGGCACATGGCAGGGCTTAGAAGGGAAGGTGCGTCATGCGGCATTATGTATAAGCTGTGCGTCAGGGTAACAACAGGGTACTCTAAAAATCCAGGGATGTATGATAAATTCGGAAGCAATCTTTCATACATAACCCTGGTTTTTCTGGGCATGTCTCACAGTGATGAATGGTGTCCCTCCGAATGCCATTTTTGGAGCACACCCTGCACCTCTTTTGTGACCTTCCCTTGCTGGCTGTTTGGGGAACTACTCCTGGAAAGTGCTGCCCTGGTACAATACGTGATGTGGCCTCACTTCCAGATGTGCTAGCACTCCCCCCTTCCTGGTCTCCAAAAAGAAAGTACTTTATTACCACCTCTTGAAATTCCAGGAAAGTTCCCCTCTGGCCGGCATATCGATGCAGCACATAAGCATTATACAATGCCATCTGCATCATGTGCACGGCCAGCTTCTTGTACCACACCCTCGACTTCCGCATGGCATTGTACGGCTGAAGCACCTGGTCAGACAAGTCCACCCCTCCCATGTATTTGTTATAATCTAAAATACAGTCTGGCTTGGGGGCTTCTGTACTGGCACCTCGTACTGGGACAGGGGTGGTGGTGTGCTCATGTATTGTGGTTAATACAAGGACCTCTCTCTTGTCCTTGTACTTAACACACAATACAGAGTCGCTGCATAGTGCCCTGCTTTCGTGCCTTTTAAGTTTTTGCCCAAGCAGCGACTTAGGGAGACTTCTCTGATTTCTGCGTACAGTGCCGCATGCCGCAGTATTTCTGGAAGTGAGGCACTTGAACAGGGTGGTGCTGGTGTAGAAATTGTCCAGGTAGAGGTGGTAGCCCTGGTCCAGCAGTGGGTGCACTAAATCCCACACTATCTTCCCTGTAACACCCAGGAAGGGGGGGCATTCTGGGGGCACTATAGTGGAGTCCTTCCCTTCATATATCCTAAACTTGTATGTGTACCCTGATGAACTTTCGCACAGCTTATACATCTTCACACCATACCTTGCCCTCTTATTGGGCAGGTACTGGCGGAATTGAAGTCTCCCTTTGAATTGTACCAGGGACTCGTCTATGCTCACATGTTTGGCGGGGGTATATGCCTGGGCAAACTTGGCACTAAAATGATCTAATATGGGCCTGACCTTAAATAACCGATCATAACTGGGGTCACCTCTGGGTGGGCACTGTGTGTTGTCAGTGTAGTGCAAAAACTTATGGATGGCTTCAAAGCGCATCCTGCTCATTGCCATGCGGAACATGGGGGTGTGGTACAGTATATCTGTGCTCCAGTAGTCCCTGATTGAAGGCTTCTTTACTATCCCCATAAGGAGTATTATGCCCCAATACTTGTGCATCTCTGCTGCAGTGACAGGGGTCCACCTGTAGGGTTGTGCATAAAAGGACGTGGGGTTTTGGGCAATATGTTGTGCAGCGTAGAGATTTGTCTGAAATATAATAATATTCAGCAGCGCCTCATCAAAAAAAAACTTAAAAAAGTCCACAGCTCTGAGCCCTGTCGTGTCAAAGTTAATTCCAGGATGGCCCGTAAAGTCAGGGACCTGAGGGGTATAATTATCTGGGGCTACCCATGTGGGGTCAGTGGAAGCCCCAGACGCTTCTCCTGCAGAAGTCCCAGAAACTGCTCCTGCAGAAGTCCCAGGCACTCCTCCTGCAGAAGTCCCAGGCACTCCTCCTGCAGAAGTCCCAGGCACTCCTCCTGCAGAAGTCCCAGGCACTCCTCCTGCAGAAGTCCCAGGCACTTCTCCTGCAGAAGTCCCTGGAACCCTACGGCGCCTTCTTGGGGGTCCTTCCAGGTCACTGGAAGATGAGCAGGAGGATGATGATAAGTAAAAGGGACCATCATCCCCACTAGCTGACTCGGTGTCAGAGGCAAGCATGTTATATGCCTCCAACACGGTGTATGTCTTCTGAGTCATTGCACACAAAAAAAATAGAGAACTAGAAAAATTAGATAATGTGCACCAAACTACACGGATAAACCGTCTAGCAGGCACACAAAAAAAAAAAATATAATGCACACCAAACTACACAGACAAGCCGCACAGATGGCACACACAAAAAATAATGTGCACTAAACTACACGGACAAGCCGCACAGATAGCACACAAAAAAAAAAAGATAATGCGCACCAAACTACACGGACAAGCCGCACAGATGGCACACACCAAAAATAATGCGCACTAAACTACACGGACAAGCCGCACAGATAGCACACAAAAAAATAATGCACACTAAACTACACGGACAAGCCGCACAGATAGCACACAAAAAAAAAGAGAATGCACACCAAACCACACGGACCAGCCGCACAGATGGCACACAAAAAATAATGCGCACTAAACTACACGGACAAGCCGCACAGATAGCACACAAAAAAAATAATGCGCACTAAACTACACGGACAAGCCGCACAGATAGCACACAAAAAAAATAATGCGCACTAAACTACACGGACAAGCCGCACAGATAGCACACAAAAAAAAAGAGAATGCACACCAAACCACACGGACAAGCCGCACAGATGGCACACAAAAAATAATGCGCACTAAACTACACGGACAAGCCGCACAGATAGCACACAAAAAAAATAATGCGCACTAAACTACACGGACAAGCCGCACAGATAGCACACAAAAAAAAAGATAATGCACACCAAACCACACGGACCAGCCGCACAGATGGCACACACAAAAAGTAGCTACGTACGGGTACACCTACGGCGCTCTGGAAAAAAATATTACCAGGCACCGTAAAAAAACCTATGTGCACCGCGCACTGTGCAGCACTATTCACACGGCGCACTGAAAAGTGCGTCCAGTGCAGAACAACGCTAACACAGCGCACTGAAAAGTGCGTTTGGGTTCAGAAGGGACAGACAGGGAAAAACGGAAGACACGTGGGATCACACAAGGCGATCACACAGGGAACACACAGGACACAGGAAAAAACAGATAGGGATGGGAATTTGTAGGGAACAATAGGGATCAGATAAGGATCAGAACACTATTTATAGTGTAAAAGTGTATTTTGGTGCACACAGTAACGCTCTCTCCTCTCTCCAGCGATACCAAACCAAAATGGTGCCGTTGGAGGAAGAGGAAAGGGCTAAAAGCACGTTTTTTAGCCCAAAATCACTGTAATTGGCCAGTCAGGTTTGACTGGCCAATCACGGCGATTGGCGGGCGGGACCAATTTGATTGGTTGGGTGACGGAGACAGGAACTCCTCCTGCCTCTGTCACCCAATTCTCGTCCCGATGTCACCACGTCGCAAGACGTGGTGACAATTCTAAAATCCTATGCGCTCGCGCCGTAGCTGTACTGCGCTGAGCGCTAATCGTCGGAAGCTGCGCAGTACAGCTACGGCGCGGAGCGCTAAGGTGTTAATGTAGAGCCTGCTGGTATATTTACTTTAAATAACCCCCATTTCCCTAGACCTGATTTAAGAATAAATAAAAACAATCATAAATATGTCAGATATCGCTGCTTACCAAAATGCCAGATCTAGCAAAATATAAAAAAACACATGTTTCCTGCAGTTAACCCCCCGTAACGGAAAATAGCACTCAAATATCTGAATAAATGTGATCAAAAGGTGAGCACCTCCCCAAAATGGTAGCAATATAAACAACACCTCATCCCACAAACAATATTCCTAATATATTCAGAATATGTCAAAACAAAGAATTTTCTTTTGTACAAAAGGTTTTCATTTTTTAAACCTATTAAAATCTAATAAAATGTATATCTCTGTTATCATACTTACCCAAAGAATAAAGTCTTAAAGAAAAAGCTCACAAGAGCCCACTACGAAATATTCAATACACAGCATGAAATATTTAATACCTTTACTGGGGTGTACAATTTGTTACACAGAAAACCCCTATATATATCTCTGTATACAAAAAATAGTGGATTTTTTTATGTTGGGAGTGAAAAATTTAAGTGCAAAAAGTGCAGAAAAGGGGCATTGGCAGCAGGATAGGAGTTTCAAAACATATACGGTAGAATAAGAAAGTTCTGTAGGTAAGTAAAGAACAGGTTAAAACGAAAAAACTGGCATCAGTGAAAAGTCAAGACATGAAGTAGGGATGTACGGTGCTAACAAGCCTGGTAACACAGCTTATAGTAGCCAGTCACTTAGCTGCAAGAGAAGAAAAATTAGGAATAAACACAGGGGAAACAGGAGAATTGAGAGGGAGGAGGGAAGAGAAGGGAGTAGTAATCCCATTATCCCTGGTAGATGAATTCCAACATGAAGAAACAGAAAAAGAAATAAGAGAGAGGCTGCATGGAAGTGCTAAATTTGATCATGGGGACCAAAGTTATCTAGAATTTATCATACTTGATACTTGTAGCACTTTTTTTTAATGAAGATTGTTTTCTAATTTATATTGGGAAAATATATTTATATTCTAAAAAATTTTAATTTTTAGATTTTGCCAAAGTATTGGTCCCATTCATTTCACCTTATTTGTAGGTTTTTCAAAGTATCTTACATCTCAGGAGCCTAAAGGCACAGACATCTTGGTGTCCAAGGCCATGCCATTTCATAGTCTTTACCCAGTAGTCACAGCAAAAAGATTTCTTGTCTTATGTTCAGTTATTTTACCAATAGCTATTATTCTTAAAGGATTTTCAGCTGGTTGGCTCGAAAAAGGTTGGCTCTTGTTATAAATGTAGTTTACACAGTACCTTATCTGCTGTCATTATATATGACATATAGTACACATGTGAAATCATGCTGTTCTTTTGATTTTTTTTACTGGATAGCTCTCTAATTTTGCCTCAATCAAGAAATGTTTGTCACTGAAGATAATGTAGTTCCATTCAATTAAATTAATGTTATCATACCTCAGTAATTTTAATAAGCGGCAACATCTTAAAGGGAACCTACCACCCCGATTCTACCTATAAAGGTAGAAGGGGTGGTAGGTGGATGGATGGGACGTGAGGATAGCCCTTTTTTGGGCTAATCCTCACGTCCCGGGTGTCTTTTAGAAAACTTTATTACATGTATATGCTAATTTTTTTATGCGGCTACTGGGGCGTGGAGTAGCCGGACATGAGGTTACTAGTCGCGGCTACTCCACTTACCAGGTAATCTTCGGTGCGCAGCTCCTGGTAGCTGCGCGCCCTCTCCCAGGTCCCCTGCGTTCTGCGCATGCGCAGAACGCAGGCCTTCGGCTGCGCGGCCACGGCTCCGGGTCCGGAACTACTACGCATGCGCAGTAGCCGGGGGACTCGGACGAGGGCGCGCAGCTATCAGCTATAATGTCCGGCTCCACGCCCCAGTAGCCACATAAAAAAATTAGCATATACATGCAATAAAGTTTTCTAAAAGACACCCGGGACGTGAGGATTAGCCCAAAAAAGGGCTATCTTCACGTCCAATCCATCCACCTACCACCCGTTCTACCTTTATAGGTAGAATCCGGTTGGTAGGTGCCCTTTAAAGAGGACCTGTCACCCATAAAAAATGGCTAGGAGCTGCTTACTACAGTTATCACTATCTCTGATGCAAAGTACAATAGGAACGCTGGACTGCGCTCAAAGGCGGTCCGGCGTATTTATAAGTGGGTGGTCCGAGGCGCTGCCTCTTCCCTGGGCCGCCTCTCCCATTTCATAGGCTGACGGTGACTGCTCGGCTTCATGCGGCAGTTACCGCCCCTATGCTGCCCCCTTTCTATTGCACTTTGCAGCAGTGTCTGCTAGCGTTATCGGAGGGTTCCGATGAAGCTAGCCGTGTAACACTGCTGTATCAGAGATAGCGCTAGGAGCCTATTACTTTAGTTACTTTCATTTTTATGGGTGACAGGTCCTCTTTAAGGTAAGATATTTTGATATAAATAATTGTAGTGTGGGCAAAGATCATCATTTAGACATGTTTGTGATATTAGGGTGCACTTAGGTTACCCTTTGACCTCCCTGCATAAAGTGACAAATGAAGTACCAAATGTTCAACTATCCAAGATATGTACATTGAGATTTTCATGATTTTCATCTTCTTACGTAATTTGACTATTGTAGTCTTGTGCATATCTGGTTGCTTATTATATTGTAATATACAAGATAAATTTAGGAAAATAAAAGTAAATTAAATCAGTCATCAGATGCATAATTACTGTTACCGGTATTTTGTATATTATCCATTATGATCATGTGAAAGCTGTTCCTGAAAACTTTTAAATGTTGAAGATCTCTGCATGAATTGGCAAAACAAAAGTCTTACAAAATTGTCATCCAAACATTTCACACAGCTTATTCCTAATACCAAAGCCTTGTGAAAAGTAAGGTAGCATTTTGCCAATTATTGTTTGACTACATGATTCAGAAAGGGATTGAAACTCAGCTCTTGGCTACCTCTCTCCTAAGAAGGGCAATCATTAGGAGCCATCTGTTACCTGTTTAATTTTTTAACTGTCTCTCTTTGTTTAAGTTCTTATTTGGTCCTTAAGAAGCGAATGCCACGGAGACAAGCCATCTGCCCTTTCATATCAAGTCCAACTAATAGTGGTTGAAAGTACAATCTTCTAAACACAAGTTTACCATAATTGACATACTGGAATAATAATAATAATATCTTGGATTTCTAGACCAACAAGGCAATAAATGATTATGAAAATTATGAATTACATTCAACTTTGACCAATCTCCATGGGTGAGATGGACAAGCTATGGTCTGAATCATGGTATTAAGGTCAAGAGTAAGCTCTGTAAGTGCTACCAAGGGAGGTGCTTCAGCCTGCTCTATGCACTGAGGTGCTTGTTGCCTGACTTTGGATTGTTTACCATTCTCCCATACAGGGTCGGCGCCAACACTGGGCGTACTTGGGCAAATGCCAGGGCCCAGAGCTGCTGGGTAGGGGGGCCCACATAAGGATGTACATAAGGAATCCATGAGGGTGAAGGGGCTGTATCCATAGGGTTTAAGACGGTGTATTTAAAATAACCATGAGGGGGCTGTTTGGTATAATAAACTAGGAAATATTTTAGGGAACAGTTTCTGAATTTAGTTTATGCCGCCACATGAGTTCACTGCAAAGGGGCCCACTGAGGCTCTGTCGCTCAGGGGCCTACTAAAACCTGGAGCTGGCCCTGCTCCCATATTTCTGAGTTTGTACCTTTTTAGACCCGAACACTCGTGTGGTGGGGGGCTCTAATATAAATATTGCATTGAGGGTCTGTAGCTCCACATTATTCCTTCAACATTGGGGAGAAATTTTAAAATAAGCAGGATAGCTAACAATGACCTAACACACTTCTTTGTATACAGGTGTAATAGACTGAAATGAATAATAATATACCAGTGAGGTTACACCCATCCAGGTCTACCCTGTATTTCATTAGAATAAAAAGCTTGTCAAATTCATGTTACATAATTGTACATGCATGTCTCTCAAACCCAACAGTATCCAATGTATTTCCTCTTTTGGAGAGGAAACTGGCACTGAACATAGTCTAAGTATAGTATAAAGATGTTTTAGAACTGAGTCATACTGAGTACACCTTATGATAAAGTCACTTACCAGCCTAACACTAGCACCAGCAACTATTCATTTATTACATAGATACCAATAAAAGCACACACTGCAGTATAGCGACTAAAATGGTTTATACACATACATAAATCTAGATGATGTCATGTGGTCCAGATTGCATTAAATAGACTGAAATCTCTTTTCTTTTGTGGTTTATAAACTGGCAAAATCTCCTGTTTTCCTCTGAGGCATAAGCTTCCTGGTCAAGATGTGGTCACAGGTGGAGCGATGTAGTGTCTACGTTAGCGTGGTGAAGAAAAGATTTATGCTCTACACGGGCAGGGGCGCACCTGCCATGAGGCGAGTTGAGATTCTCGCCTCAGGCGGCGCGCTTCCTGCTACATTAGGGGGCGGCGTCGGGCTCCCGCCCACCGGCATGTGTTCCAGCCGGTTCATCTCCCCGGACCCCCGCACATTCTGCCGCCCATCACATCCACCCGCCCGCGGCCGGCACATGTACCTGCGCGCGGGCCGACACTTCCCCCCACAGCCCGCCCATCCTCTCAACACGCGCGCGGCACGCACATGTACCTGCGCGCCCACAGAAACTTCCTCCTGCGCGCCGCCCTACACTTCAACCTGCGCGCCCGCTGACACTTCCACCCCCCGCAGCCCGCCTATTTCATCCACCGGCCCGGCACAAGTACCACTCCCCGTCCCAGCCCAATGTCCGTGCTGGTCCCCCCTCCCCTTCACGCTCCGATTCCGCCCACACGCTCCGTTTTCGCATCCCCCTCGGTCCGTCACTGCCGCCCCCCCCCCCCCACTCCGACATCCCCGGCAACACACCCCCCCCCCCCACACACACCAGAGGACGAGGCCAAAGAGAAAAGAAGAAAAGAGTGAAGGTAACTTCTATGTATGTATGTATGTATATGTGTGTGTATGTAAAGATGTGTCTGTGTGCATTTGTATGTGTGTATATGTTGATGTATGTCTGTATATTTGCTCTATATACTGTTTATATATATATATATATATATATATATATATATATATATCTGTATGTATGTGTGTGTGTACATTCAGCGTGCCACCATGTAAAATATACTATATGGAGGTACGCTATATGTATTATATGGTATATGGGGGCACGCTGTATGTATTATATGGTATATGGCGGCACGCTGTATGTATTATATGGTATATGGCGGCATGCTGTATGTATTATATGGTATATGGGGGCACGCTGTATGTATTATATGGTATATGGGGGCACACTGTATGTATTATATGGTATATGGCGGCATGCTGTATGTATTATATGGTATATGGCGGCACAGTGTATGTATTATATGGTAGATGGCGGCACGCTGTATGTATTATATGGCGGCACACTGTATGTATTATATGGTATATGGAGGCACACTGTATGTATTATATGGTATATGGAGGCACGCTGTATGTATTATATGGTATATGGGGGCACGCTGTATGTATTATATGGTATATGGCGGCACACTGTATGTATTATATGGTATATGGGGGCACGCTGTATGTATTATATGGTATATGGCGGCACGCTGTATGTATTATATGGTATATGGCGGCATGCTGTATGTATTATATGGTATATGGCGGCACGCTGTATGTATTATATGGTATATGGCGGCATGCTGTATGCATTATATGGTATATGGCGGCACGCTGTATGTATTATATGGTATATGGCGGCATGCTGTATGTATTATATGGTATATGGCGGCACGCTGTATGTATTATATGGTATGTGTCGGCACGCTGTATGTATTATATGGTATGTGTCGGCATGCTGTATGTATTATATGGTATGTGGCAGTACGCTGTATTGATTTTATATTATATGGCGGATTGTTTTATGTATATTGTTCTTTGTAGTAGCTCGCTGTGTGTTTTATATAGTACATGGAGGGAAGCTCTATGTATTTTGCATTGCTTTATTTTCACATTTAACCAATATGATTGGGTCTGGTCCTGACACTCCTTGATATTTTACATGTATAGAGGTGTGTGTGTGGGGGGGGGGGCGGGGGGGGGGGGCGTTTTTCTATAGCTCGTCTCAGGCAGCAGAAAGGCTAGGTGCACCCCTGTACACGGGTAGAAAGGGCCTGAAGAAAAATGGCCAGCAGGCGAGGCTGCTCTCCAGCCAGTCATGCAGCTGTTCCTCGGGATTTGAATAGGTTTCCTTGGAAAGATTATAACAAATAGCTGCAGAGCCATCTTCTGCCCAGTGGTGGGAAATACATGACAACATATGTGGTTACTGCGTCTGGAAAACATACATTTTATTGTTCCTATTACATATTGTGGCAATTAATTTAACAATTTATGTCTATGGTCTCCTATGAGACATATTACAGTATGTTAATAAATATTCTTTTTTTATAACAGGTACATACATTTCAAGCAGTTACACAGTTACAGATTAAGTGTTACATAGGCTTTGGTCTGTTAACAGCCAAGGCCCTCAAACAAAAAGGTGTAAAGGTACAGAAAACGTTGGTGTTATTCATTACATAAATAATCACTAAATGAAAATAAATGTAATTAATGAAGAAAATGATGGCAAATCAAATGATTACAAACATAAATATATATATATATATAATGAATACAAATTCTTATTTGCATAAAAACAAAGATTAAGAAATGTAAGGGCTTATACTTAAAGAGGACCTGTCACCCTGCAGCTCCTAGTGCAAAACCAAACGCAGCAGTGTTGCACTGTTAGCGTTATCCGAAACCTCTGATAACACTAACTAACACCTCCGCGCTGCAGAGTACTAACGGCGGACCGCTCTGAAAGCGGTCTGGCGTATTCATAAAGCGGCGGGTTTCTGGGGCGGTGATTGTCACATGATGCACTGCAGTCATCGCTGCCCTATGGCATTAGTACTGTACAGTGCAGCGTCGTTAGTTAGCGTTATCAGAGGTTTACAATAAGTCTAACAGTGTAACACAAGTACATTTGTTTTAGCGCTAGGAGCTGCTTACTTTAGTAAGTTCCTAGTGCACTTTTTTGAGGGTGACAGGTCCTCTTTCATTTTATGATTACCTGAAAATAATTTGGGTTGTATGTTTTAGCTAGGGGATCTACCTTATTAGGTAGTTCCCTGATGGGAGGTTTTAAGCATTACTTAGCACCCACTCTAATCAATTGTTATTTGAAAACAAAATAACTGATTTCTGTTTTCTGCTGGTTGCAGAAAGGCTGTGGAATTACCTCTGTGTAAATTCTGCAGCCATTTTGCTCCAGATTTTAGTCCATTGAAGGTAGGGTATAAAAGGTCCTTTCTAGAATCTCCTTTTTTTATGTGAAATCTCATCCAAAGTCATGTAGAAATGAGAAGCATCATTTGCCTGAGATGAGTCAAGTTTATTGGCTGCAGGAGGATTGTCACTTCAGACGCTCCAGTTCCATAGTACCTAGAAACATGGTTTTGATGTCATATTAAAAATAAAAATTGGAGATGCAGACATTTAAAAAAATGCATCTGCTTCTCACATATTCTACTATGCCTTTTACCTGCCTGTATCTCTGGTTCGGAGCCTGATGCAATCTGAAAGATGAGATTCTTACATTTAATATGACACTAATGCATGTTTCTATGTACTATTGAATCAAAGATAGAGGCATCTGAAGTGTCACTTGCCCTGCAGTCTCCAAACTTTACTCATTTGAAGCAAATATGACTCTGCTATGCTCATTTTTACATGACTTTGGAGGAGATTTTTTTTTGTTAAACTTTTGAGAATACAGATAGAAGAGGGAATTCAAGAATGGACATTTCATATCCTACCTAAAGATTGTAATAGCTTAATGGGGTAAAATCTTTTGACAGGTTCCCTTTAACTACTGATGATATTGTATCCATTTTTAGAGGTGACAGGAGTGATAATAGAATGACAACCAACAAGTAAACGTTATTCAAAATCACAATTTTAATATGTCATATCATTTATTTAGGTTCTACAACCAGAATTTAGCTTTAGTCTAATGCACTATTCTTTTAAATGTAAATAATTGATCAGCATAAAATCTGCAAAAAGAGCAAGCAAATGTTCATGAAAGATAGATATTAGCAGGAGCTTTCCAAGTTAGTTCTCTGCCTTTCTTCCAAGCAAGTGGCAGATGGCTGTACAAGTTTATCTGCTTTGTAATTCTCTCTCCTTGAATAATTTACCTTTCGTTGCTTCCAAGGGCTGGTCTTCATGAGGTTAACTCTGCTCCTTCTGAAGTTAAAATGTCTTAGCCATATGCAAACTTCTTGTGCTGTTAGAGAAAATATCAATTTTATGTTGCCTAAATTTATTTACATAGGGGCTTATTTACTAAGGGTCGCACTTCTCATTTTTGTTGAACTGGGCATCTTTTTCGGGGACAACACGGCTTGCACAGGTATTTTGGAAGTGTGCGCTGGGATTTTGGTGCACGTGATCCATTTGTGGAGCAGCTGCGCTGGCTTTCATGCGTCACAATTTAGGGGGCGTGCCGTCGGACGGTCCGACTGATTCAGACTGAGCACTGGATTTAACTTTCAAATTGTGTCACAAGCCGAAGCATTTAGATGCACCACTATAAAGATGGTGAAGATGGCGACACATTCATGATATCGGGCGCACGATCTCAGTGAATCGCGGCACAGTGCATTATTGTCGGACAATGCACTTTCGGTGAACTACAGCGGGAATGTAAGTAAATGTGCCCAAATAGTGTCAAAATGTTCACTTGTTGGCAAAGTGTTTTAAAGGGAACCTTTCATCAACCCACCCAAAATAAACACTTAATAGAATCTATTATTACAAATCATTGTCCTCATCCCTAAATGGTTTCATCTATGGCTGCAATGTTAAAAATCAGTTTGTAAACTTATATGCAACTCGCCTGATGTGAGTCCAATAACATTAATGGAGTCCTACATATTAAATATTACTTGCATTGCTGAGTGGATCAGTTGATCCTCTGTACCACCGTGGACGATGACGTAAGCCGACACCTGGGACCAGAGTCTAAGTGGTACCTGGTTTTCACCAGAGCCCGCCGCAAATCAGGTTGGACTTGTTGCGGCATGGTACCACCAGGTCGTTCCACAGGCATGACTTTGTCCGCGGTGGTGGACAAGGCGAAGTACAGAATTGTAAGGCAAGGTTGTGGTTGGGGACAGGCATGAGGTCGAGACAGGCAGCACAGGATCAGAGGCTGAGATGTAGCAGAAGGTCAGGACGGACAGCACCGGAGCGAGGTCAGGAACTGAATCGAGGTCACAACGTGAAATCAGGATAATCACACAGGGCATCAGACAAGCTTTCTCTAAGGCTATGAGAAACAAAGATCCAGCAGGGGAGACACGAAGGGGCTGGGAATTTATCAGGTAAGGCGGCCGACCAGTGCAAATTATCGGTGTGCTGGCCCTTTTAAATTTTACATAGCCAGCGCGTGCGTCCCCGCCTCCCAGGGTCGCTGTAACCCGGCGAGGTGAGTGAGGCAGCGGGCACAGAGGGGCACTCAGCGGTACATGGGTGCGCCTGAGACCTGAGGCGTGGATCGCAGGGGCACCTGTGACAATTGCCCTGCCTCCTAGTCCTCATTGACAGTTCTCACTGCTAGGACATGCTGCTGTATGGAACTGGTACTTAGGAACTGTCTGCCAATATTCAACTACAGACATATTCTCTGTTTATTTATTACTAGGGGTAGAAACTGCTGTGTCAAATGTTTTACACAGAGCCTTGCTGGAATGTTGAGAAAAAGAGTTCTATTACATCATTGAATACTTCATGCCAAGTGACCAGGGTGAAGTCATGTAAAGTTCTGTGGGGTTTGGGGGTAACTTAGCATCAAAGGTAGAAGCTTCTGGACCTTACAGACGACTTTTGTGGTGCTGAGTGCCAAAACAATAATGTAGGAGTTTGTAGCAATCCAAAAGAAATGGCTTTATTCAGCTTTAAAACTATTACAAGAACAAAAATAACAAACAGCTTAACCTCTACTTAGGGCACTACCTCACTTCTTGAACCCTAGCTACCTTCTAGGTTCAAGGAACACTGCTGGGGTTCCTCCTCAGCACTCTGGCTGTCAGTGAGCTCAGCCAAACAATGTCCTTACTGGATTCCAGTCCTCTTGGGACAGACCACCTGTCTGTCTCCAACCGGTCCCAAGTCCTCCTGCTGACTGCAGGACACACAGCACTGGCTTGCTGTGAGCTCTCCCTCTGGAGTTGGCCAGGGATGGGAGTGGTCAAGGTCCTTTTCAACCCTGGTTGTGGGTCGCTCTCCAGCGCCCCCTAGGTTCACACTCTTACAGTTCTTCATCCAGTATCATAAATGTCTAACTCACAATGCACAATCATGGCCAAAAGTTTTGAGAATGATACAAATGTTAATTTTTACAAAGTCTTCTGCATCAGGTTTTATAATGGCAATTTGCATACACTACAGAATGTTATAAAGAGCGATCAGCTTAACAGCAGTTAATTGCATAGTCAATATCTGCCTAGAAAATTAACTTTTTTCCCCAAAACACATTTCAACTTCATTGCAGGCGTGTCTTAAAAGGAGCAGCTAACATCATTTCAGTGATTGCTCCATTAACACAGGTGTAGGTGTTCATGATTAAGTAAGAATCATACCACTGGACACTTTAAAAGGAGGCTGGTGCTTGGCATCATTGTTTCTCTTCTGGTAACCATGGTGCACAAAACTGGCCTAACAGGGAAGAGTATCGCAGCTAGAAAGATTGCAGTCAACAATCTATCACATCATTAAGTAATTCAAGGAGAGAGGTTCCATTGTTCCCAAAAAGGCTCCAGGGCGCCCAAGAAGGATCAGCAACCGTCAGGACGGTCTCTTAAAAGTGTTTCAGCTTCGGGATCGGACTACCAGCAGTGCAGAGCTTGCTCAAGAATGGCAGCAAGAAGGTGTGAGTGCATCTGCACGCACTGTGAGGCGGAGACTCTTGGAGCAAGGCCTGGTGTCAAGGAGGGCAACAAAGAAGCCACTTCTCGCCAGAAAAAACATCAGGGACAGACTGATATTCTGCAGAAGGTACAGGGAGTGGACTGCTGAGAACTGGGGTAAAGTCATTTTCTCTGATGAATTCCCTGTCCGATTGTTTGGAACATCTGGAAAACAGCTTGTTTGGAGAAGACAATGTGAGCTATACCACCAGTCTTGTCTCATGCCAACTGTAAAGCATCCTGCAACCATTCATGTGTGGGGTGGCTTCTCAGCCAAGGGAATCGGCTCTCTCACAGTCTTGCCTAAAAACACATCCATGAATAAAGAATGGTACCAGAATGTCCTCCAAGAGCAACTTCTCCCAACCGTCCAAGAGCAGTTTGGTGATCAACAATGCCTTTTCCAGCATGATGGAGCACCTTGCCATAAAGCAAAGGTGATAACTAAATGGCTCAGGGAACAAAACATAGAGATTTGGGGTCCATGGCCTGGAAACTCCCCCAGATCTTAATCCCATTGAGAACTTGTGGTCAATCATCAAGAGACGGGTGGACAAACAGAAACCAACAAATTGTGACAAAATGCAAGCATTGATTGTGCAAGAATAGACGGCTATCAGTCAGGATTTGGTCCAGAAGTTGATTGAGAGATGCCAGGGAGAATTGCAGAGGTCCTGAGGAAGAAGGGGCAACACTGCAAATATTGACTTGCTGCAGTAACTCATTCTAACTGCCAATAAAAGCTTTTGTTACTCATAATATGATTGCACTTGTATTTCTGTATGTGATAAAAACATCTGACAAACACACATTAAAACCAGAGGGCAACAGATCATGTGAAAATATAATATTTGTGTCATTCCCAAAACTTTTGGCCATGACAGTTCATGTAACTGATAACATGAAATCATAGCATGCCTCCATGGAGAATAAGGAGGAATAGAAGTTCATGGAGGCTGCTGAACTTTCATGTGATCAGATACATACATAAGGTAGATGTTAATGTTATTGAGTATAGGACTTTACATACATAGTGGTGATCGCATCACCTGCCCAAGAAGGTGCACGATATGTGATGTGGACATGTGACCAGCAACCATCTTCTGTCCTGTGTCTCCTCCACAGGGACAAGGTCACAGGACTGATTAAAGGGTCAATAACATTTTAATTCTCCATTATAGTATATGTCCACAGCATTTTTATGCTAAAGGGAGCAACGTTTTAAATAACTAATTACATATTAGCTTATTTTTTAATGACCCATTTGAATATGAATTATGCTTATTCTCGGAATACCCATTTAAGGCTGGATTTACATCTCACTTTTCCTTGCTATGTCTTTCCAAACTGCTTTTTGCCTCCTTCAACCAGTGTACATTGAGCTTTTCTGGCATATATGTTCAGAATCTACATAAAATATATGTGCTTCTCTGGTGCTACTTTTCTTCAATAATCTGCTTTGGGCAGATTAACGGCCTCCTAAACATGAATGTGGATATGGCCCCATATGGCGGCTGGCCAAGGGGGGGGGGAGCCAAAAGTTTGCTATTGGGCCCACTCATTCCTAGTTATGCCACTGACTGCAGTACAAGAATATAACTAAGTAAGAGGCTCTTTTAGTATGGTAAAACAAACTGTAATATTGGAGAATTTTTTAGGAGATAGATGATAGGGAGTGGTTAGCACTACAGTGGTTAGCACTACAGCCTTGCAGCACTGGCCAACATCTGCAAAGAGTTAGCATGTTCTTTCGTTATTTGCGTGCATTTCCTCCGGGTCCTCCGGATTCCTCCCACACTCCAAAAAATTACTGGTAGGTTGAATAGATTGTGAGCCCAAAGGGACAGGGACTAATTTGGCAAGCTCTATGCAGCGCTGTATATAAATAAAGAATTATTAATTATTATGAATTAAAAGGAAAATCCCAACAAATCACATCATTTCTGAAAGCAGAAACTTGCCCCATTTTCAAAATTGCATTAAAGAGTTTATAGACATAGGCCAGTGATGGCGAACCTATGGCACGGGTGCCAAAGGTGGCACTCGGGACCTTTCTGTGGGCACCCAGGCTGTCGCCCCAGGACAAAGTTCACCAGACAGGACTTAAATCTTCCTGCAGTCCTAGACAATTGAGATGCAGCTATCAGCACTCTTTTAAGGTGATGTATCCTTGACTAATTCGAACTGCAAAAAGAGAAAGAAGGTGTGAACAGGGCCAGAATATTTTTGGAGGTCCTAGTACTGGCCCCACGATTCTTCCTGTACAGAAAGACCTTGGAGAGAAGCTACAATGATGTCTGAATTTGCCTTCCTGCTTTCAACTGTATTGGTGTCCTCAGGGGGCTGATACGATTGAATGTGGTGAAACAAGAGAGAGCAATAAGTTGCTGTTTAAATTGTCATGTTGGCACTCGATGGTAAATAAGAAGTTTTTAGTTGAAGTTTGGGCACCCGGTCTCTAAAAGGTTCACCATCACTGACATAGGCGCTTTCATGCAATTTTGATTCAAACTAAAACATTTTATAAAAAATACCTAACATTTGACTTTGATGGCAAAAAATGCGCTCCAAACTGAAAATATTTCCCTTCACATCTCCTAAATGTAATAGATGGACAATTGTAGAGTTCACAAATGTCCCATATTGATATGTTCACATAAATAAATCGACATAATATCACTAAAACTGTTATAACTAGATATATCAATAAAACAGAATAAAAAGTAAAGGCGCCATAAAACCTATAGAATTACATAAAGAAAATATACTTTCCTAAAACAGTATATTAAACTAAATATATATAATAAATAATAAAAGTCACGTTTAGATGTCGCCTATGTATTAGCCGCACAATAACAGAACCCTCCGCAGTTCATGAGAACATCATAACATAGGTGTAAATAATGCAGGATGTTGGGAAATAAAAACTTTATTCCAGAACATGTGTGTGTATTTGGTGTTACATATAACTTTATGGACATGTTCTGGGTCGCGTTGTTAATATATAATAGCGACATAAGGAGAAGAGGATCAAATGTTCATCTTATCAGTCAATTTTCGCAAAAAAAAAAAAACTATCACAAACTAAAAGGCGATAAGAGAGAAAGTGTGTTCTTAGATAGTTCTGCATAGAAAAGGGTTAAAATTATGACTATTAGTTGATATGATCCCTTCTTAAAATGTAGTAACATATAAAGTGAATATTTCCATTATCTGTGAGGTGCAGCAGCTCCTGTGTGCAGCAAATTCTCCCTGTAGCCTGATGGCTAAGAATCTGGAGGGGGGGACACTTCAGGGGGCTGTATCTCTGGCTCTGTGACACCTAGAATCTCACTTCTTATTTCCTATGAAAGAAGAGAGACTCATTTTTTTAAATGAATCTAAATGTGTTTCTAAGTGTCAGGAAAACGGAGATATTAACTGTTAAACTGTCGTCGTTAGTGATTTTTATGTATAAAAATCTCACCTGATATTCTCACTTTAAACTTGAATATCTCTGGATCCATGGCACATAGAAACACAATTCAAGATTCATTTGAAAGAAGAGATTCTGCCCTGGGCAATTGCCCACTTTGCCTACCCATAGCGCCGGCCCTGCACACAGGAGTGCTGCACCCTGTAGCCACATTTTCTATGCATACATAGGACTACTGCATGTTTATCTATTAATATTCCATGTAAGGCTGTCAAAGGTAAAGTAAGCAGCAGAAGTCCTGTTTCAAATAAGAAAGTGGACAGGTTACAGGCAGTCCTGTGTAAAATCGATCTATGGATCAACAGAGTCCTGTTATAGTTACATGCAGAATAGTACCATGGTGTGATATTGTACAACTGCTGCAGCCTCCCCTTCTTATCTTGAATAGGATTCTATATAAATAAGAAAGGTATTTCAAATGACCATGACTTTGGATATATGGCACCCAGAGCTACAGTTCTTTAAAGCACAGTAATAATGAGAAAGTGTATATGTTGTACACTAATTATGGGCAGGGCTGGCTCCAGGCCTTCATAGTTTTAGCCAGACTGTGTAAGTCGGAACTGTATAGTTTATAATTGTAACCCAATACAGAATTTTTTTGTTCTCTGTGACAATTGGATTTTAAAAATGTTGGGTTGTCATAAGACCAGAATTAACAATAAAGCTTATTTGCAGACACATTTTATAACTCATACAGCTGATTATTATAGCCTAGGGCTAAAGTACAGTGAATTACCAACATCCAGAGGTCCATTAGTAACTATGGGTCGTCTGTAAGTAGGGTGTTCTTAAGTAGGGGAACATTTGTACAGAGACTGCAGCCTTCAATAATGAATATACAGAGGCAGCAGCCTCCAATAATGAATATACAGAGGAAGCAGCATCAAATAATGAATATACAAAGGCTGCAGCCTCCATTAATTAATACACAGAGGCCACAGCCTCGCTCTCCTCTTCAATCTCCTGCCACAATCTTCAGCGCAGCATCCGGCACTGACGCTCTGATCTCAATGACATCGGCGACGTCGATGCAATAATTTTCTTCGCTGATCCACTTGCGGCGCTTCCCCTCTGTAACCATTGCCAGCACTTGGAGGACCTCGTTGGACGCTATCTTTCGTTTTCTGATCCCGGCATCGTGTGCAGTGGTGGGCCCTTCTGGGAGCTCTGGTGCCCCAGCACTTGCCCTGGTAAGCCGGGTGCTGGCACCTTCCCTCATTATGGGCATTAGACTGTAGGTGTATCTTTTGGGGACGGCAAATTCATCAGCAATAAATCATGCCCAGGAGAAGTTTTTGTTCTGAACCTGATCTAGAAGTCTCTTCACCTGTGAAATATCTATCAGGTTTTAGATAGTCCAGCACAGAGGTAGAAGAGAGCAGCTGCAAATGATTTATAGACTAAAGCTGCAATGTATTTATCTACACTTGTATACAGTAGTGTAATATGCAGGATGAGGATGGCAGCACTGCAGTATATGGGGCCCCGATCCTGAATTTCTGCCTGACCCACTGGATTATTGTTACACAGGGGACTCAGTTTCAGAATATAGTCCTTCTTTTATATGGGAGTCCATCAGAAATCCGTTACTTCACCCAATGTATCTTTAATCTCTAAAAGGATTGCATTTTTTTTTAATAAAGCAGTTATAGGAAATGTTTTTTTATTTACTCGATCCTGGGGAGTTCAAGAAAGTGCATTGTCTGACGATCATGCACTGTGACTAAGATCGTGTGCCCGATATCCTGCATGTTTTGCCTCCCCGTTCGGCTCACCTTCTTCTTCCGGGGCTTGATCTTGCGTCACAATTTGAAAAGTTAAATCCCGCTCTAAGTCCGAATCAGTCGGATCGACCGACGGTCCAACCCTCTCCCCTCCTCACCCCGATTTCTGTCACATGAAAGCCAGCGCAGCCGCACCATGATCCAGTCGCGTGCAACACAATCCCAAGTTAAATACCTGTCGCAGCGTTGTAAATCCTGAAAACGTAAGAAAAACCAACTAAAGTGTGGTCGTGGACCCTTAGTAAATGAGCCCCATTGTCTTTAATAAAATCTCTCAGAAATGATGGCCTTCATACTAGTCTAGGACTGAACTTTTACGATATACTGAGGTTGAGATAATGCAGGATGGATTTTATATAATTGACCCATAGAGGGCACTATTGTCTGTTAAAGATCCAAAGATTACATTGGGAAGTAGATAGTCAAATGCTATTTTATCCACATCAGAGTTACTTGTGAACTAGATGGTTCTGAAATAGCAACTTTAAAATATCTTTGGTTTTGTTTTGAAAGCAAGTAGGTCTAAGTCAAAAAGTTATAAGATTACGTAAGGGTCAGTTTACATCTCAAACCTGGAATGAACAGCAAGAACAGATGCAAATCTTTCCATTATACCATTTTTCTGCGTAGTCTCCACTCATGGTTTTGGCTAACAATAAGTGCTTATTATGATGTGCGAGTGTGTGTGTTTCACGCCCCAAAAGACAAATACCTTTTCAGGCACTTTTCATGTCTGCAAAAAAACTGATGGTTGACAAAAATTAAGTGAGAAAAAGACTGGAAGGCATACTAAATTACCCATAAAAACACATTTTAACAAGGCATTTTAATAAACAACAATTAAACATATACAGGCAGTCCCCAGGTTACATACAAGATAGGTTCCATAGATTTGTTCATAAGTTGAATTTGTATGTAAGTCGAAACTGTGTATTTTATATTGTAGTTCCAGAAAAAAAAGTGTTTTGCCTCAGTGACAATTTGAGATTCAAAATTTTTTTGCTGTAATGGAACCAAGGATTATCAATAAAACTTCATTAAAAGACACCTTACAGCTGATCATTGCAGTCTGGGAGTAAAGTAAAGCATCGAGAGAGCTTCATCAGAGGTCACAGTGGGCAGAGGGGTCCGTCTTTAACTAGGGGTTGTCTGTAATTTGGGTGTCCTTAAAGAGGACCTGTCACCCCATTTATCGGCACTAGGAGCTGCTTACTAAAGTAAGCAGCTCCTAGTGCTTGAACAAACACCCCAGTGTTAGAGTGATAGCGTTACCGGAAACCTCCGGTAACGCTATCAAGCACTGCGGCAGGGTACAGTGTAAATTGTCGGACAGCTCGGAAAGCTGTCCGACGTATTCATGAGGGGGCGGGGTTGGGGCGTGACTAGGGGCGGTGAATGCCGGCCTATGGAGCGAGCGGGGCGGTCCGGGGTAGAGGCAGCGCCTCGGACCGCCCCCTCATGAATACATCGGACAGCTTTGCAAGCTGTCCGATGATTACACTATACCCCACCGCAGTGTTTGATAGCGTTACCGGAGGTTTCCGGAGGTTTTCACTATAACACTGTGGCGTTTGATCAAGCACTAGGAGCTGCTTACTTTAGGGGAGCGCCTGTATTTACGACTTAAGGATGACGCCTAGTTACAGACGGAACTCTCTTTCCACTGTGACCCCTGGTGAAGATCTCTAGAAACTTCCATTTTCTGCCACTATTAACTTGCGGGGGAGATTTATGACCCCCACCCAGGAAGAATAGGGCTTGCACAATGCGATCCTGTAGGACGGAAAGAAATAGATCATTTACATTGGGTCGTATCAAGGCACAATTGTTCCCCTCGAGTACTCAGTGCTTAATCACCCCCGCACACATTTTGAATAGACAAACCAATACATACGGGAGTTGATAGTGCTCCAGGCCCTTTCCACAGAACAATCTCAGGCCATACAGTTACCACCTCTAAAAATAAAGATTATATATCGAGGTTTGTATGCAAGAGGGTCAATAACTCTGCAACACAGAAGAAACAAAGATCTTTTCCTCCAACCGAAACCACCAGACTAGAGGTGCACCTGCTAATCTCCGCAACCTCTGGAAGAACCTGGACACTCTTGAGGCCACAGCCAAAGGAAGACTCTTCAGGTGAAATACAAGGACAAGCCCTTAGAAAAAGACAAAACAGTAGGTTGAAGGACAAGGGGAAAAGAATGGACTCTCAATAGAGCAAAGGAAAACTTCATTAGCAATCTTGCGCAGAATATGGTGGTGATCCCTGGCTGACATAAGGTTCTCAGAAATACAATCCTCTCACTGACACTTGAAAGGGATAAAAAGTCTAAAACTAAAGCCAAATGCAACTGGCCAACACCCCATTACCAGGCCACCGAGCAAGCCAAGGATGTTTTAGAGATACCGAAAAAAACAGCAATGCCCCTTGTTGAAGAACCAGTCGGCTGGTCCGGGGTCCGGTGGTTGTTGACTGAAAGGGGGGATCTCTGAGACCATCAACATAGCCATACAGTGGTAAATCCTCATCAAATCTCCATCATTCGAGGAATATATAACTTGTTGATACATAAAAAGCTCTAAACGGTGCTCTGGCTGCTATTTAACTATCGCGTAACCCAACATGAAAAATGCCTATAACCAATTATTAATCCTCCTGGCCACTTTTAGTTTTCTATCCTGCAGACAGGAAGACACAACAAATCAAAGTGTACTGTGTCCTCAGTGTGCTGTAAAAACAGAAACCAGATTACTGCATAATCATTAGCTCAGAACTTTTCCTTTGTCTCAGAATCCAAGTGAGCACCAGAGGCTAAGGCTACGGAAAAATGAATCCTTGTGGATGTTAGCATGTGGTGGAGGAGCAGGAGACGAGCTAGAAACCTGAGGGGCAGATTGGAAGGTAGAAGAGGGGAAAACTATCTATTAACAACCTTGAGTAAGTTATCAAATCAGAACCTACTGATGAAAACCCCCAGATCGGATTTGCTATGTCACATTGTACAGACTTGGTGAGATTTTATGAACTCTTTGTTGGTGGAGGAATTACGGACCCGGCAATACCAAATATGTGGGGGGTTTATACTTTATTAAGTGTTTTAAGGGAAAGGGACATTTTTGGGGCTTATATTTTTATGTATTTTTAAAATTTTATTTATTATGTGTAAACTTTAGTGTTTTTACATTTTTCTACTTTTCCATACTTGAACTTGAACCAGCAATGCTCTGATCGCTGGTTCAAGTCCAATACACTGCTCTACAATACTAATTCACCCCGGAAGGGGTCTGACTGCTCTGAACATCGGGCAGCCCCGGGGCACTCGGCAGACCTCGGGGCTGCCCAGAAGTGGATCGGATCCCCCGGTAAGCGGCACGGAGGATCCCATCTATAGCGGGAACACCCTTACATGCCGTGGTCATGCTTGACCGGGGCATGTAAGTGGTTAACAATTGCGATCGGATTGGCTCCAATCGCAGGTGTTAGCGTGCGGTGTCAGCTGTGATAGACAGCTGACAGCCGCTGCTTCTGGTGCTAGAAGCAGGACGTTATAGCACGTCCTGGTGCGGGAAGTATCTACCCGCAGGGACGTTCTATAACGTCCAGGTGCACCTAGGGGTTAATAAAACTTGATTAGGAAGGGCATACACCTGTCTATGAGAATCACAGACCCACCAGAGAAACTGCTACATAGAATTATTGGGGGAAATTTATCATTAGTCCTATGTAGCTTCTTGGCGTATAATTGTCGCAATTTTTTGCGCAAACATCGTTTTTGCTGGGGTTTTTTGTGAGAAAATGGTGGAAAAAATAAACCACACAGTGTGTAACACCACATTTATCAACTGAGAATTTTCAAAAGAACGCATATTTAATCTCAAAAATAAACCACATAGGAGGTGGTGTATGTGGGTCCATTGCTACTACAGGGGGGAGATTTATCACAAACGTGAACAATTTTAACGTTTTTGCTCAATTATGAAGTTTTTGCTCAATTTTATGTTTGAGGTATCTGAGAATTTCCTGTTCAAAAACATTGCAAAAAGGCAGAAATTGAGCAGATGTTAAACATACGTGCAAGTGGTGCAGTCTATTTGCATAGTAGTCGACAATTTCGTGGTCTAGATCTCGATTGGGTCTTCAAAAATACAGACAACTTTTTACAAAAGAGGCCTAACGGCCCCACTAGAACCCATTGGTCAAGAGAAGTTATTTTTTTAAATATAAAAATACAATTTTATTGAGATGCATTAAAAATAAGAAGTTTAGTAGACGTAGCTACGTCTACTAAACTTCTTATTTTTAATGCATCTCAATAAAATTGTATTTTTATATTTAAAAAAATAACTTCTCTTGACCAATGGGTTCTAGTGGGGCCGTTAGGCCTCTTTTGTAAAAAGTTGTCTATTTGCATAGAGCACACACAGCTGGTACTGGTGGAGAGCCCTCTGTCCTCCTCCTTCAGACCCCTCTGTCCTCCTGTAGATGTAGACTCCTCTGTCCTCCTCCTCCAGACTCCTCTGTCCTCCTCCCTCTAGAACCCTCTGTCCTCCTCCTCCAGAATCATTTGTCGTCCTCCTCCAGACTCTTCTGTCCCTCTCCCTCCAGACTACACTGTCCTTCTCCAAACTCTTTTGTCCTCCTCCTCCAGACTCTCTAGAATCTGTCCTCCTCCATACTTATTGGTCCTCCTCCTCCATACCCTCCTCCATACTCCTCTGTCCTATTCCTCTAGAGCCCTGTGCCCTCTCTCGTCAGACCCCGCCGTCCGCCATTTCCAGACTCCTGTGTTCTCGTCCTTCAGACTCCTTTGACCTCTTCCTCCAGACTCGTCTGTCCACCTCCTCTAGACCCATCTGTCCTTCTCCAGACTCCTTTGTCCTCCTCCTCCTCCAGGCCTTTCTATCCTCTTCCTCTAGACTCTTCTGTCCTCCTCCTCCAAACCCCTTTTCCCTCATACTCCAGCTCAACCCTTAAAGCCACTCTGTCCTCCCTACAGGTGCCTCTATCCCCCCTCATGTACCTTCTGTCCTCTTAAAGGCCCCTCAGTTCTTTACTTATCTCTGATATGATCTAGAAGAGGACGTTGGGGGCTGTCTCCGGCAGGCGGAGTTGGGGCATTCCCGGGCCAGAATGGGCTAAGTGATGTCATCATCAAGCGGCAGCGCATCCCGGGTCAAAGTGCAACGTGTGTTGGGCTAGTCTACTGGCTACATTGCACTGTGACTGTCAACGGCATGGGCATCTTACAGATTGATCACTTCTGGTTCACTTCTGCATCGTGTACTATCACTAGAATTGTCAGGGGCCTCCTATCAGGACAGAGGCTGGTTGCAATTGAAAGTAAGTACAGAGTACAGAAATATCCTGGATGAAAACCTCTTCCAGAGATCTCTGGTCCTCAGACTGGGCTAAAGGTTCAACTTCCAACAAGACAATGACCCTAAACACACAGCTAAAATTGGAAACCAGTGGTTTCAGAATAACTCTGAGGATTGTTGACTGGCACATCCAGTGCAGTGGGCAGGAGTCCTTGCATCATAGTGGATTATGATGCAAGGACTGTCCACTGCACTGTGCTTGGTCCAGGGAATCTGACCAACACATAGGACCAATTAAGTTTGTGTGCAGGGGAACTAAGAGTCAAGATTGAATGGAGAAGTCAAGAAGTGTCAGTGGGACTGAAAAAACAAGCAAGTACACTCAAATATAACTGTTGTCCTTTATTCTTCTGAAGTGGATGTACTGTTTCTGCTTACCCATTATACAGAGTATTACTGTATTGTAGCTAGTTAATCTATTGTAATAGTTCTCATTTTCTTCTAGAATTTCATGTTTGTAGGGTAAAACATGGTTCCATATAACCCTTATTTCTGGTATCTTCCTAGTGACTGTGAAACATGTCCATATTCAATTTCAAAACCTTTGTGTTCAGCAGCTAAATAGTTACGTGGTGTTGGATAAAAAAGCAATCATGGTGCAATGAAGTGGTTAAGCACATTCAGACAGCGTTATATGATTTCCTCGAGCAAAGAATCTGACAGCTTAACGAATAGCTCTGGATGGTAATTAGCAATAGAGATGCTAATAATGAAATCTATTACAAGCGCAACTGCAGAGACAAAGATCAAGCCAGTGGAGGGGCGGTGGGAAGTGATGGGGACTGGAAGAACCCTACAAAAACACAAGGACTGCTTCATTACTATTATTTCCTTCCATTTAAAATTACATGAATAGTACGTTCTAAAATGCCAGAGGGGGTTTTATAAAATGTTACACAGTGTTGTGCTATTGTATAAAATGTTTCATTATGTACATTGTTTTTTATTGCCGTTTTTCATATCATGAGCAGGGCACACATTCACCGGCCACTTTATTAGGTACACCATGCTAGTAACGGGTTGGACCCCCTTTTGCCTTCAGAACTGCCTCAATTCTTCGTGCCATAGATTCAACAAGGTGCTGGAAGCATTCCTCAGAGACTTTGGTCCATATTGACATGATGGCATCACACAGTTGCCGCAGATTTGTCGGCTGCACATCCATGATGCGAATCTCCCGTTCCACCACATCCCAAAGATGCTCTATTGGATTGAGATCTGGTGACTGTGGAGGCCATTTGAGTACAGTGAACTCATTGTCATGTTCAAGAAACCAGTCTGAGATGATTCCAGCTTTATGACATGGCGCATTATCCTGCTGAAAGTAGCCATCAGATGTTGGGTACATTGTGGTCATAAAGGGATGGACTTGGTCAGCAACAATACTCAGGTAGGCTGTGGCGTTGCAACGATGCTCAATTGGTACCAAGGGGCCCAAAGAGTGCCAAGAAAATATTCCCCACACCATGACACCACCACCACCAGCCTGAACCGTTGATACAAGGCAGGATGGATCCATGCTTTCATGTTGTTGACACCAAATTCTGACCCTACCATCTGAATGTCGCAGCAGAAATCGAGACTCATCAGACCAGGCAACGTTTTACCAATCTTCTACTGTCCAATTTCGAGGAGCTTGTGCAAATTGTAGCCTCAGTTTCCTGTTCTTAGCTAAAAGGAGTGGCACCCGGTGTGGTCTTCTGCTGCTGTAGCCCATCTGCCTCAAAGTTCGACGTACTGTGCGTTCAGAGATGCTCTTCTGCCTACCTTGGTTGTAACGGGTGGCGATTTGAGTCACTGTTGCCTTTCTATCAGCTCGAACCAGTCTGCCCATTCTCCTCTGACCTCTGGCATCAACAAGGCATTTCCGCCCACAGAACTGCCACTCAATGGATGTTTTTTCTTTTTCGGACCATTCTCTGTAAACCCTAGAGATGGTTGTGCGTGAAAATCCCAGTAGATCAGCAGTTTCTGAAATACTCAGACCAGCCCTTCTGGCACCAACAACCATGCCACGTTCAAAGGCACTCAAATCACCTTTCTTCCCCATAGTGATGCTCGGTTTGAACTGCAGGAGATTGTCTTGACCATGTCTACATGCCTAAATGCACTGAGTTGCTGCCATGTGATTGGCTGATTAGAAATTAAGTGTTAACGAGCAGTTGGACATGTGTACCTAATAAAGTGGCCGGTGAGTGTATAACATAATCCATGCAGGTTAGCGGCCACATTTGCTAGTGGCTAACCTGCAAAGATTCACCTGTAAAATGGATACAATCTTCAACCTCATCTGACATGATATTTTATAGTCCAATTGCCCTCTGTTGCAAGTTTTAAATATGCAAAGATTGTGAGGCTACGTCCACACTCTTGCATTTTAATTGCTTTTAGAAATATAAGCGCAGATACATTTAAACATAAACACTTGCGTTTAGGAAAGAGCAACACGTTTTGCATTGTTTACCACCGTATCCTGCAAGCACACGGAACGAATTTCTCAGACCAAACTTGATCGCAAGCAACTGGTCTATGACTGTCAAATATTTAACAAAAATTTAGAAAAACCTACACTAGCCAATCTCAAAATGAGCCACATTTATCACAATGATTTATGTCAGTGATGATGAACCGTTTAGAGACCAAGTACCCAAATGACAATGAAAGCCAACTTTTTTTCTGCAAAGTGCCAACATGGCAATTTAAGCATTAACTTATTGCTCTCTGCTCTGTCACAACTTTTAATCATATCAATACAAATACAGTAGAGTATTTGTATTGATATGATTAAAAGTAGAGTGATATGATTAGAGTACAGTGGAGAAATTTGGATTATTACTGCTGCTTCACTTGATGGTTCCCTAAACAGAAGGGGCAACAGCTCCTACAGTAATCCAGTTCTGTCCACACTTTCTCGCTCCTCCAATAGTCACAGGTAGCCCAGGATGCGTATTTGAAAATAGAACTGAGCACAGCATGTCCTGGACTTCCACAAACTGCAGGAGGCCATGAGTCTTGTCTCTGCGAACTCTGTGCTCGGATGACAGCCTGGGTGCCCATAGAGAGGTTTCTGATTGCCACTTCTGGCACCTGTGCAATAGGTTCGCCACCACTGGTTTATGTGGATGATTCATAGGACTTACTTTTAGAGTATCTAGTCTTAGGGCTGTTTCACAAAGCTAAGATACAGGGCCGGATTAAGGTTGGTGGGGGGCCCCTGGGCGCAAAATCTGGTGGAGGACCCCACTGATAGTAGTGTGCACACACGTCCGCTCCTGCTCACTATCCACTATCCCCGCAGTAACACCGCTGCATACAGCCGCCTCATCCCCAGTAACACATCTACATCCAGCCGCCTCGCCCCCAGTAACACAGCTACATACAGCCGCCTCATTCCCAGTAACACAGCTACACCCAGCCGCCTCGCCCCCAGTAACACAGCTACATACAGCCGCCTCATCCCCAGTAACACAGCTACATACAGCCGCCTCATCCCCAGTAACACAGCTACATACAGCAGCCTCATCCCCAGTAACACAGCTACATCCAGCCGCCTCATCCCCAGTAACACAGCCACATTCAGCCGCCTCTTCCCCAGTAACAAAACTACATACAGCCGCCTAGCCCCCAGTAACACAGCTACATACAGCCGGCTCACCCCAGTAACACAGCCACATTCAGCCGCCTCTTCCCCAGTAACAAAGCTACATACAGCCGCCTAGCCCCCAGTAACAAAGCTACATACAGCCGCCTCATCCCCAGTAACAAAGCTACATACAGCCGCCTCATCCCCAGTAACAAAGCTACATACAGACGCCTCATCCCCTGTAACAAAGCTACATACAGCCGCCTAGCCCCCAGTAACACAGCTACATACAGCCTCCTCATCCCCAGTAACACAGCTACATACAGCCGCCTCATCCCCAGTAACACAGCTACATACAGCCGTCTCGCCCCCCAGTAACACAGCTACATACAGCCGCCTAGCCCCCAGTAACACAGCTACATACAGCCGCCTCATCCCCAGTAACACAGCTACATACAGCCCCCTCGCCCCCAGTAACACAGCAACATACAGCCGCCTAGCCCCCAGTAACAAAGCTACATACAGACGCATCATCCCCAGTAACACTGCTACATACAGCTGCCTCATCCCCAGTAACACAGCTACATCCAGCCGCCTCATCCCCAGTAACACAGCCACATTCAGCCGCCTCTTCCCCAGTAACAAAACTACATACAGCCGCCTAGCCCCCAGTAACACAGCTACATACAGCCGGCTCACCCCAGTAACACAGCCACATTCAGCCGCCTCTTCCCCAGTAACAAAGCTACATACAGCCGCCTAGCCCCCAGTAACAAAGCTACATACAGCCGCCTCATCCCCAGTAACAAAGCTACATACAGCCGCCTCATCCCCAGTAACAAAGCTACATACAGACGCCTCATCCCCTGTAACAAAGCTACATACAGCCGCCTAGCCCCCAGTAACACAGCTACATACAGCCTCCTCATCCCCAGTAACACAGCTACATACAGCCGCCTCATCCCCAGTAACACAGCTACATACAGCCGTCTCGCCCCCCAGTAACACAGCTACATACAGCCGCCTAGCCCCCAGTAACACAGCTACATACAGCCGCCTCATCCCCAGTAACACAGCTACATACAGCCCCCTCGCCCCCAGTAACACAGCAACATACAGCCGCCTAGCCCCCAGTAACACAGCTACATACAGACGCATCATCCCCAGTAACACTGCTACATACAGCTGCCTCATCCCCAGTAACACAGCTACATCCAGCCGCCTCATCCCCAGTAACACAGCCACATTCAGCCGCCTCATCCCCAGTAACAAAGTTACATACAGCCGCCTCATCCCCAGTAACACAGCCACATTCAGCCGCCTCATCCCCAGTAACACAGCTACATACAGCCGCCTAGCCCCCAGTAATAGATCTATATATACAGCCGCCTGACCCCCAGTAACACAGCTACATACAGCCGCCTCATCCCCAGTAACACAGCTACATACAGCCACCTCATCCCCAGTAACACAGCTACATACAGCCGCCTCATCCCCAGTAACACAGCTACATACAGCCGCTTCGTCCCCAGTAACACAGCTACATACAGCCTCCTCGCCCCCAGTAACACAGCTACATACAGACTCCTCACCCCCAGTAATAGATCTATATATACAGCCGCCTGACCCCCAGTAACACAGCTACATACAGCCGCCTCGTCCCCAGTAACACAGCTACATACAGCCACCTCATCCCCAGTAACACAGCTACATACAGCCGCTTCGTCCCCAGTAACACAGCTACATACAGCCGTCTCGCCCCCCAGTAACACAGCTACATACAGCCGTCTCGCCCCCCAGTAACACAGCTACATACAGCCGTCTCGCCCCCCAGTAACACATCTTTATATCTACCTTCACCCCTACCAGATATGCAGTCCCATGTAACATACACCTCAGCCCGCACAGCAACACACACACACATTCACTATATAGAGCATATACAAAAACACACATAATATATATATACATATATTTAAAGGTGCACCTATATATGTGCATATAAATTTATGCGTGTATAAATACAGTATATGCATCTATGCATATATCCACAGCATATCCATATATACACAGTAGATGCATATATAAACAGTAGATACATATATACACAGTATAAACATATATGCACAGTAGATGCATATATACACAGTATATACATATTTAGGGCTCATTCACACGGCCGTCTGGGGGGACGTACATGCGGCAGCAAATTTGCGGCCTCATATACGTCCCCATAGAGGGCAATGGCAATCCGCGCCGTACACTGCAAAAAGATAGTGCATGCTCTATATTTTTGCGTGTGTGCGGCCGCCCGACGCTGTTTTCTATGAAGAGAGGAGGGATCACCTCCTCCTCCTTTCCAGCACACGGCGGTGCCCGCATTTTAGGCATACCTCGTGTGAATGTACCCATACACAGTAGATACACAGTATATACACATATACACACATTTACGCAGTATATACACGTATATACAGTAGATGCATACATACATATACACACATTTACACAGTATATACACGTATATACAGTAGATGCATACATACATATACACACATTTACACAGTATATACACGTATATACAGTAGATGCATACATACATATACACACATTTACACAGTATATACACGTATATACAGTAGATGCATACATACATATACACACATTTACACAGTATATACACATATATACAGTAGATGCATACATACACATATACACACATTTACACAGTATATACACATATATACAGTAGATACATACATACACATATACACACATTTACACAGTATATACACGTATATACAGTAGATGCATACATACACATATACACACATTTACACAGTATATACACGTATATACAGTAGATGCATACATACACATACACACATTTACACAGTATATACACGTATATACAGTAGATGCATACATACACTTATACACACATTTACACAGTATATACACGTATATAAAGTAGATGCATACATACACATACACACATTTACACAGTATATACACGTATATAAAGTAGATGCATACATACACTTATACACACATTTACACAGTATATACATGTATATACAGTAGATGCATACATACACATATACACACATTTACACAGTATATACACGTATATACAGTAGATGCATACATACATATACACACATTTACACAGTATATACAGTAGATACATATATACACATAATATACATCATATATACACACAAATACATATTTACATACTTACCTTTAAGGGTCACCGGCCACAGTGTCAGGCGGGTGTTGGAGCCGGTGGGGGGTCTTGCGGGTGCTTGTTCGGCCGGGTGCATTTTTCCGGCGGGAGGAGCTGCGGAGGGGCGGCAGGGTTGCTTGTTCGGCGGAGGGGGGGGCCGCAGTGTGCGCGGGTGCTTTTTTCCAGCGGGGGGGGGGGGGGGATGGGCGGAGAGAGTTGCGGAGGGCGGCGGGAGTACTAGCAATGTAGCGCAGGTGGATGGGCGGGCGTGTTGGCGGTCGACTGTGCTGTGGGCGGGCGGCTGGGCCTTGCAGGGGGATGGACGGGGGGCGGTATGCTCAGACATGGAGGCGGATAGGCGGGTGGGGAGGAGGTGACCTATGCCGTGGAGGCGGGCAGACGGAAGTCACCTGTGGCGGGGGGCAGCCGGGCTTCAGGGAGGTGGCGGCACAGGAGGGGAGCCACGGGGGTGCAACCCGCCTATAATCCGGCCCTGCTAAGATAACTGCATGAAACTCAGTACATGTCTGAGCGTTGGAAATCGCTAAGTACAGTGCTCGGTTTACTCCAGCACTCCCTTTTACTTTCATTGAGAGAGCCAGAAATAGCCATCTGAAATTGTCATCTGAAACAGCTGACACTCCCATGGCTGCTTCATGGAATCAGTGAGAATGGTTGGAGCAGTTGAACTCAACCCAAGCCATCAAATTGTTATTGCCTTTTCTTTGTATAGGGGATAATAATTAAAACAATTAAATAAGTACCATGAGTAAGGGCTCTTTCACATTGGCTTTGTTTTTCACATCTATGGTTGCCATTGATTTCTATGTGTGTTTTCACACTGATCCATTGTCTCTGGAGAAAAATTATGAAAAGTGTCCTATTTTTTCACTGATGTGGGTTATAGAAGGCAATATAAGTCAATGGGTTACACTGATGATGCTGAAAAACCAGGTGTGATGTTTCAAAGCAATGTTAAACCTTCAGGAGACAAAACTGATACATCACGGAAATAAAAAAAAGGGAGACACAATAGAGGCAAACGGATCCGCAACTGAAGCTGAACATCAACACCAATGTGAAAGGGCCCTAAGACCACACCAACCGATAAATAAAACTTTTTGGTATCAATATATATAGGTTTGGAGGAATAAGAAGGATGAGTACAATAACATTGAAGCATGGGGGTGGAAACATCATATGTTGTGGGTGAATTTCTGCAAAGGAGACAGGATGACTGCACCATATTGAAGGAAGAATGGATGAGGTCGTATATCACAAGATTTTGGTGAACAGCCTCCCTCCCATTGAAGATGGCTCATGGTTGGGTCTTACAGCATGACAATGATCCAAAATACATAGCCAGGGCAACTAAGGAGTGGCCTGGCAAGTCTCCAGACCTGAATCCAATTGAAGATCTTTGGAGGGAGTTGAAATTAAATGGTGCTCAGCAGGTTCGGTTCCAGGTTTCAGTAGACCCCTGGGTGACAATGTCTCAGTTGGCCCCTTTGCATTGAAGTTACGTGGTGGCATTAAAAATTCAGAAACTAAAACAGTCTTTTGTTCCCAAAAATATTCCCTAGTTTATCATACCAAACAGCCCCCTCATGGGTACTTTGTATAAGCCACCCCTCACACCCTATGGATTCATTAGATACAGCCCCACTCCTATGGAATCCTATGGCGGTTCTGGGCCCAGGCTCTTGTCCAGGTATACCCAGTGCTGGCACCAGCCCTGTGCTTAGCAACAGCCATGAAACCAGAAAGATCTAAAGAGGATCTGTATGGAGGAGGGAGCCAAAATCTCTGCTGCAGTACGTTTAAAATTGGTCAACAACTACAGGAAATGTCTGATCTCTGTAATTGCAAACAAAAGTTTTTATACCAAACATTAACTTCTGTTTTTCTATTGTATCCAATACTTATTTAAAGCAATAAAATGCTAATTAATTATTTAAAAATCATACAATGTAATCTTTTGTGTTTCTTTTAGATCTTGTCTATCAAAGTTGAAATGTACCTAGTGTAAAATCAGTATCAGCATCATTCCTTGTCCATGGTATGTGGCTGAGGAGGCCTTGACTGTACCCTGATGTTTTTCTTGAACACTTCAGTGTGAACACTGGTTTAAAGGGAACTTATCTCCACATTTCACAAACACAGCTAATGACAGGTTTCCATAGAGCCCTATTAACTAACTGACACATGTCTTTTAGCTAAAAATTGTTTCCCTTACATACCCATAAATCAACTTTATCTAATATTACCTGGCATCAAAGGAGGCATTTCCTGCTTAGCCAGCCCCTACCATGTACTCCTCCCCCTCCTCGTTCTCAGCATGTCATGTGACCAGGGTGATGTCATTTAAGGCCCTGTTTCATTTGCAATGTCTACCCTATGTATGTATCTGATCACATGAAATCACAGCATGCCTCCATGGACTACTCCTCCCCATCCTCCATGGAAGCATGCTGTGATTTCATGTGATCAGATACATACATGACCACACAGCATAATGTCCTAATGAGACCTGAATATGCATAACCTCATTGAATTCACTTGTCATTGGTGAGTTGCTTACAAGTTTCCAAACTGATATTTTTAACATTGCAGCCATGGAACCATTTAGGGATGAGGACAATGCTTTTTAATCATCAGTTTTTAATAAGGTCTGTATTTTGGGCATGTTAATTTGCATGTCAGATTGTCTTTAAGCTTGCTAAGCTGTTTGGATGGATTATAACTAGAGATGAGCGAGCACTAAAATGCTCGGGTACTCGTTATTCGAGACGAACTTTTCCCGATGCTCGAGTGCTCGTCTCGAATAACGAGCCCCATTGAATTCAATGGGAGACTCGAGCATTTTTCAAGGGGACCAAGGCTCTGCACAGGTAAGCTTGGCCAAACACCTGGGAACCTCAGAAAAGGATGGAAACACCACGGAAATGGACAGGAAACAGCAGGGGCAGCATGCATGGATGTCTCTGAGGCTGCTTAATCGCACTATTATGCCAAAATTATGGGCAACAGCATGGCCATGACAGAGTGACAGAATGAAGCTAGATAGCATCTAAAACATCCAATAATTGACCCTGACACTATAGGGGACGGCATGCAGAGGCAGCGGCAGCAGCGGCAGGCTAGAGAGTGGCATGGCGACATACCCTAAATGGACTCAGGCTTCAAACCAATGGGTGGCAGAGAGGAACCAAAGGAGGTGAGCAAGAAGCGCTCAAATAATATCGGTACATGATAAAAGTTTGCCAGTATATTTTGTGGATTACACAGCAGGGTGGCGACAAAGTTAACATGGAAGCCATGAAAACAACCCAAAATTCTGCCTGACACAGCTCGTTTGATAAGGGGACCATGTATGGAGGCAGTGAACTAGTAGTAGATTAAAGGTGCTGCAGTTAAAACTATGTTAGTTGGATTTTGGCATGGAGCTGGCGCTCCGCTGCCAGGCGAGCTTTCGCCAATCCAAGCCCCTGTCTCTAGGCTACTCCCCAAACAGCACTTCTAAGAAACTTTTGTATAAGATCAAGTGTAGTAGCGTTCTTATAAGTTTAGGATATGGCGGGTGAGGGGAATGTAAACAGATGCGCAAGAAGCGCTGAAATAATATTGGTAAATGATAAAAGTTTGCCAGTATATTTTGTGGATAACAACTTTAATGTGGAATCCATGAAAACAACCCAAATTTCTGCCTGACACACCTCGTTTGATAAGGGGACGATGTATGGAGGCAGCTATATGGACGACTTTTGGAGGTAGCAATGGAGACAACGTGTGGAGGCTGCTATGGAGACAATTTAATTTGGATAGTGCCTGTATGTGGCAGTCCAAAAAAGTTTTCAAACCAGAGGAGCAGGTAGGTGGCCCTCCAGAAAAATGAAATAGATTGAGTGCCTGTATGTGGCAGTCCAAAAAAGCTTTCAAACCAGAGGAGCAGGTAGGTGGCCCTCCAGAAAAATGAAATAGATTGAGTGCCTGTATGTGGCAGTCCAAAAAAGTTTTCAAACCAGAGGAGCAGGTAGGTGGCCCTCCAGAAAAATTGAATAGATTGAGTGCCTGTATGTGGCACTCCCAAAAATTGTTTAAAACAGAGGACCGGGTAGGTGGCCCTCCAGAAAAATTAAATGCATAAAGTACTATAGCTAGAGCCAGTGGGCCCTGTCAAAAAATAGCCAGTTTCCTCTGCTTTAGTGTACAAAGAGGAGGAGAAGGAGGAAAATGAGGAGGAGGAGGAGGAGTGCATAAATTATTCAGGTTGAGCTTCCTTCACCTGGTGGAGATTGGAAATTATGAGAAATCCAGGCTTTATTCATCTTAATAAGCGTCAGCCTGTCAGCGCTGTCAGTCGACAGGCGTGTGCGCTTATCGGTGATGATGCCACCAGCTGCACTGAAAACCCGCTCGGACAACACGCTAGCGGCAGGGCAGGCAAGAACCTCCAAGGCGTACAGCGCCAGTTCGTGCCACATGTCCAGCTTTGAAACCCAGTAGTTGTAGGGAGCTGTGTGATCATTTAGGACGATGGTATGGTCAGCTACGTACTCCCTCACCATCTTTCTGTAAAGATCAGCCCTACTCTGCCGAGACTGGGGACAGGTGACAGTGTCTTGCTGGGGTGACATAAAGCTGGCAAAAGCCTTGTAAAGCGTACCCTTGCCAGTGCTGGACAAGCTGCCTGCTCGCCTACTCTCCCTCGCTACTTGTCCCGCAGAACTACGCACTCTGCCGCTAGCGCTGTCAGAAGGGAAATAGTGTTTCAGCTTGTGCACCAGGGCCTGCTGGTATTCATGCATTCTCACACTCCTTTCCTCTCCAGGGATGAGAGTGGAAAGATTTTGCTTGTACCGTGGGTCCAGGAGAGTGAATACCCAGTAATCGGTGCTGGAATAAATTCTTTGAACGCGAGGGTCACGGGATAGGCAGCCTAGCATGAAATCTGCCATATGCGCCAGAGTACCAACGCGTAAGAATTCACTCCCCTCACTGGCCTGACTGTCCATTTCCTCCTCCTCCAACTCCTCCAACTCCTCTTCTTCTGCCCATACACGCTGAACAGTGAAGGACTCAACAATGGTCCCCTCTTGTGTCTCGCCAACATTCTCCTCCTCTTCCTCCTCATCCTCCTCCACCTCTTCCGATATGCGCTGAGAAACAGACCTAAGGGTGCTTTGGCTATCAACAAGGGAATCTTCTTCCCCCGTCTCTTGTGACGAGCGCAAAGCTTCCGACTTCATGCTGATCAGAGAGTTTTTCAACAGGCCAAGCAGCGGGATGGTGAGGCTGATGATGGCGGCATCGCCACTGACCATCTGTGTTGACTCCTCGAAGTTACTCAGCACCTGACAGATATCAGACATCCACGTCCACTCCTCATTGTAGACTTGAGGAAGCTGACTGACCTGACTACCAGTTCTGGTGGAAGTTGACATCTGGCAGTCTACAATCGCTCTGCGCTGCTGGTAAACTCTGGATAACATGGTTAATGTTGAATTCCACCTCGTGGGCACGTCGCACAACAGTCGGTGAGCGGGCAGTTGGAGGCGGCGCTGCGCTGCCCTGAGAGTGGCAGCATCTGTGCTGGACTTCCTGAAATGCGCACAGATGCGGCGCACCTTCGTGAGCAAATCAGACAGATTGGGGTATGTCTTGAGGAAACGCTGAACTATCAGATTTATCACATGGGCCAGGCATGGCACATGTGTCAGTCTGCCGAGTTGCAGAGCCGCCACCAGGTTACGGCCGTTGTCACACACAACCATGCCTGGCTTCAGGTTCAGCGGTGCCAGCCACAGATCAGTCTGCGCCGTGATGCCCTGTAATAGCTCTTGGGCGGTGTGCCTTTTATCGCCTAGGCTCAGCAGTTTGAGCACCGCCTGCTGTCACTTAGCGACGGCACTGCTGCTGTGCCTAGAGCTACCGACTGATGGCGGCATGCCCACGGATGGTAGTTCGGAGGAGGAGGTGGAGGAGGGGTGGGAGGAGGAGGAGGCATAGTAGGCCTGAAAGACCTGGACCGAGGTAGGCCCCGCAATCCTCGGCGTCGGCAGTATATGACCAGCCGCAGGGTCAGACTCGGTCCCAGCCTCCACCATGTTAACACAATGTGCCGTCAGCGATATATAGTGGCCCTGCCCGGCAGCACTCGTCCACGTGTCCGTGGTCAGGTGGACCTTGTCAGAAACGGCGTTGGTCAGGGCACGGATGATGTTCTCTGACACGTGCTGGTGCAGGGCTGGGACGGCACATCGGGAAAAGTAGTGGCGGCTGGGGACCGAATACCGAGGGGCGGCCGCCGCCATGAGGTTGCGAAAGGCCTCGGTCTCTACTAGCCTATAGGGCAGCATCTCCAGGCTAAGCAATCTGGAGATGTGGACATTAAGGGCTTGGGCGTGCGGGTGGGTTGCACTATATTTCCGTTTCCGCTCCAGCGTCTGGGGTATGGAGAGCTGAACGCTGGTGGATGCTGTGGAGGATCGTGGAGGCGACGATGGGGTTTTTGTGCCAGGGTCCTGGGCAGGGGGCTGACTATCAGCTGAAACAGGGGAAGGAGCAGTGGTGTGCACGGCCGGAGGTGAACGGGCTTGTTGCCACTGAGTGGGGTGTTTAGCATTCATATGCCTGCGCATACTGGTGGTAGTTAAGCTAGTAGTGGTGGAACCCCTGCTGATCCTGGTTTGGCAAAGGTTGCACACCACAGTCCGTCGGTCATCCGGTGTTTCCTTAAAGAACCTCCAGACTTCTGAAAATCTAGCCCTCGCCGCGGGAGCCCTCGCCACGGGAGCTTCACTACGTGACACATTTGGCGCTGATGCACCTGCTCTGGCCCTGCCTCTCCGTCTGGCCCCACCACTGCCTCTTCCAACCTGTTCTGGTCGAGGACTCTCCTCCGTCTCAGAAGCACTGTGTTCACCCGGCCTCTCAACCCAGCTTGGGTCTGTCACCTCATCATCCTCCGATCCCTCAGTCTGCTCCCCCCTCAGACTTCCTGCCCTGACAACAACTTCACCACTGTCTGACAACCGTGTCTCCTCATCGTCGGACACCTCTTTACACACTTCTTCCACTACGTCAAGAAGGTCATCATCACCCACAGACTGCGACTGGTGGAAAACCGGGGCATCGGAAAATTGCTCAGCAGCAACCGGACAAGTGGTTTGTGACTGTGGGAAGGGTCCAGAAAACAGTTCCTCAGAGTATGCCAGTTCAAATGCCAAATTTTCCTGGGAGGGGGCAGATTGGGGGGGAGGAGGCTGAGGTGCAGGAGCTGGAGGAGTGCCGATTTCGGTGACATGGGTGGACTGCGTGGAAGACTGACTGGTGGACAAATTGCTCGAAGCATTGTTGGCAATCCACGACATCACCTGTTCGCACTGTTCTGGCCTCAACAGTGCTCTACCACGAGTCCCAGTAACTTCAGACATGAACCTAGGGAGTGTAGCTCTGCGGCGTTCCCCTGCTCCCTCATCAGCAGGTGGTGTCTCACCCCGCCCAGGACCACGGCCTCTGACCCCTGCAGTAGTTGGACGCCCACGTCCCCGCCCTCGTCCTCTACCCCTAGCCCTCGGGTTAAACATTTTGAAAATGAAAGTTATAACTTTAATTTTTTTTTTACTTTTTTTTTGTGTTTTTTTGTGTTTTTTAGATTTTAAAACCAAACAATGCTATCCTATTGCTATGGCTATTTTCTAGCCAAGTATGAAAGCACACTGCTATGCCAGATGAGATGACGCTGAGTTATGAAAAAATAAACGTAAAATAAAAAGGAAATGGCAGACTGTGCCTAATTGAAATCCAACCCCTAATAAATTTTCCCACTTCGGTCTTTGCGATGGATATGTGCGTCACTAAGCGCTAAACACAGCGGTCGCAAGTCTCACTACAAATTCCTGACAATTGGCTAGTAGATGCACTGCAGCAAGGACAGCCACCAGCAGATCAACCAGAAATAAAATATATATAACGCTATTGTAGGCGTAAGTAAGCCGTTTGGATTCTCCTTTGGCTATTTTCTAGCCAAGTATGAAAGCACACTGATGAGATGACGCTGAGTTATGAAAAAATAAACGTAAAATAAAAAGAAACTGCCAGACTGTGCCTAATTGAAATCCAACCCCTAATAAATTTTCCCACTTCGGTCTTTGCGATGGATATGTGCGTCACTAAGCGCTAAACACAGCGGTCGCAAGTCTCACTACAAATTCCTGACAATTGGCTAGTATATGCACTGCAGCAAGGACAGCCACCAGCAGATCAACCAGAAATAAAATATATATAACGCTATTGTAGGCGTAAGTAAGCCGTATGGATTCTCCTTTGGCTATTTTCTAGCCAAGTATGAAAGCACACTGATGAGATGACGCTGAGTTATGAAAAAATAAACGTAAAATAAAAAGAAACTGCCAGACTGTGCCTAATTGAAATCCAACCCCTAATAAATTTTCCCACTTCGGTCTTTGCGATGGATATGTGCGTCACTAAGCGCTAAACACAGCGGTCGCAAGTCTCACTACAAATTCCTGACAATTGGCTAGTATATGCACTGCAGCAAGGACAGCCACCAGCAGATCAACCAGAAATAAAATATATATAACGCTATTGTAGGCGTAAGTAAGCCTTTTGGATTCTCCTTTGGCTATTTTCTAGCCAAGTATGAAAGCACACTGATGAGATGACGCTGAGTTATGAAAAAATAAACGTAAAATAAAAAGAAACTGCCAGACTGTGCCTAATTGAAATCCAACCCCTAATAAACTTTCCCACTTCGGTCTTTGCGATGGATATGTGCGTCACTAAGCGCTAAACACAGCGGTCGCAAGTCTCACTACAAATTCCTGACAATTGGCTAGTATATGCACTGCAGCAAGGACAGCCACCAGCAGATCAACCAGAAATAAAATATATATAACGCTATTGTAGGCGTAAGTAAGCCGCTTGGATTCTCCTTTGGCTATTTTCTAGCCAAGTATGAAGGCACACTGATGAGATGACGCTGAGTTATGAAAAAATAAACGTAAAATAAAAAGAAACTGCCAGACTGTGCCTAATTGAAATCAAACCCCTAATAAATTTTCCCACTTTGGTGTTTGAGGTGGATATGTGTGTCACTAAGAGCTAAACACAACGGTAGCAAGTCCCCCTGCAAATTCCTCACAATATGGTACTAGCTGCACTACTAGTGCCAGCAAGCCCAGCCACAAGCAAAAAAAAAAATAAAGTATAACGTTATTGTAGCCCTAAGAAGGGCTGTTGGGTTCTTGTTGAATCACTCCTGCCTAACACTATTCTAATAGAACACCCTAACGCTTTCCCTGACCAGCAGCAGCTCTCTCCCTAGCGGCATCCAGACACAGAATGATCTGAGCAGCGCGGGCAGCGGCTAGTCTATCCCAGGGTCACCTGATCTGGCCAGCCAACCACTGCTATCGACGTGTACCACGTCATGCTGGGTGGAGTGCAGAGTCTCCTGGCTTGTGATTGGCTCTGTTTCTGGCCGCCAAAAAGCAAAACGGCGGGAGCTGCCATTTTCTCGAGCGGGCGAAGTATTCGTCCGAGCAACGAGCAGTTTCGAGTGCGCTAATGCTCGAACGAGCATCAAGCTCGGACGAGTATGTTCGCTCATCTCTAATTATAACCAAACATGTCTCTTTCCTGCAGCTTTTACTTTTTGTTAGTTGAACTGCTGTGACATCTTCTCATATCCATCAGATTGCTTTCTCCCTCTGTGTGTTTTCTGGATTCTGAGTTCTGGCCCAATAACTGTCTGGGCATGGACTCTGAGATCACCCAAGAATCTTGCTCACCCTTCTTAGGATCCTGGCTATAGAGGTTCTTCTTAGTTAGCTCTGTGCCATTCCTGTGGTGCCGATCTTTGTTTTCCTGGTATCCTAACTTGGCTTGTGTTGAGACTATTCTACTGGCTTGTGATTAAGTATTGTGTTTGCCCTCTATGTTGTGACTGAGCTCTGGTGACTATTCTTATCTGCTTGTACTGTCTTGACTTTACCTCCGTGTTTTGTACTTTGGCAATGGGAGGGATTCTTCTAGTTGTGTAGGCAATAGGAAGGGACAGCTGGAAAGGGGATTAGTCTTAGGGCCCACTGTCTGTATGTATCTTCAGTCTGTTCCCAGACCTGGCGTGACATCTGCTATATATTATGTGGGTTTTTTAATAGATTTGCGATTTATGGAAAAACTTTTAAAGGATTAAAAAAAAAAAACTGGTGTGCAGTCAGCTTGTTTAAATTCCTTTTAACTAATCTTTAACCGTCAGGGTTTTTTTGTGTACATGAAAAAAAAGGAACTACAGATTACATCGAAAAATCAGATAAAGAAGCGATAAAAACGGAAAGAAAATGGATCCATACATATTCACTTTAATGTACTCTGTAGTCTCTTTCTCAGTCAGTACAAAACATTATATGCCCTACAATTTAATGTTGATATTTTTATGTATGAAAATATAATTCTTATACACTAAACCAAATCCAAAAGTAATAGAAAGTCAATGGACCAGTCTGCTAATCTGTGTCAGCTTGCACCACTATTGATATATCTGGGCCACTAGACCTTAAGTTTTCACGCAATGGCACACATACGAAACTGGATGCGCCAGTTTTAAGGCGCAGTGTGCACATAAATACTTGTACATGTGCAAACTGCTTTATGATGTGTCTGTGCCAGTTTTGTGTCGCCCCTACACTGTGTCCCCCGCAACACAAAACTCTTCACCTGAAGGGGCTTCCAATGCAGATTCACTATGGGCACCACATTTATGTTTAAAGTCTTAAGAAACATAATTGTGGCACACACCAAAAGAAATGGTGCTTGCAGTTTAAGTGTGATTGGCGCATGCAGGGTGCACCAGATTATTAAAGACCGTGCGCCGGTCTTCAATAATCTGGTGCACTCCACACATTAGTGAGGGAACTGCCCCTCACCATTAATAAATGTGCCCCATTGAGTTATTTTTAGAAAAATGTGGAGATTTCAGTCATGTTTTCAGTCATGCTCTGCTTCATAGAGAGTAGGTTAAGCTACAAATTAACAGTAATTGGAGGCCTAGAGTACTCGGAAATCAGTGCTTTAATGTATGCCCCTTTCAAGCTGGCATGACATTTAGCTGTCTATCCCCCTCCATGTCACACTAATTGCTTCTGCCAGATTAATTCATTTGACCTCATCTATGTGGCAAAAACACAGATCCCTTCGCTGACTTGTAGTTTCCATCCGCAATGTCCTCAAATCCAAGCACCTATCGTTATATACTGCTTCTGGTTCCTTATCTGCTCATTATACTTGGTACAAGGTATTGTCGCCTTTTCCTACTTCATGTACATTCACCTAGATGGGACATCGCCACAATATCCAGTGCTGGACACAATACACTGCTGCTATTATATGTGCTCCATGCTCAAACACGACCCCTTTAAACAGTTGATCAACTTGAGTGTCAAGAGTTTAGACCCCACTAATCTCATATTGAAGGGCTAAGATTAGGCCATCCATTTGCTTATTTCAGTAACCCTCCTAGTCTTTGCTGCACAAAGTGAATTAGTACCAGTAATGAGATACAAGTTATGTAAAGAATCCTTAGATGCAAATAATTATTGTCTTCTGCCATGTAATGAATTTGTCTTGCTGAGGGTCAAATCTGATCACCACAAGTTCATCATTATCATTCATTTGGATGGTCAATACTTTCTCGGTTAAAACAACTTGCCTTATTGTAATGAACCTAATATCTTTACAGACATTGTCATTTGGGTTTATGAGAACAATTACTTTTCCTCCATGTAATTGTGTTAAAAATTCAGGACACAGACATTTTACGTGTGCTAATGATTTTCTGAAAGAGCCACTAAATTACATGATTAATGCAATGTGTAATGGGAAATAGTCTTCTCATGCATCAATATGTCCACATGTAAGCATTTAATGATATGATTTGAGGGCATATTGAGGGCAGATCATGGAACTTCATTAGGTTGCACTACTATTTATTGATCACTGAGATAGTACCCCTGGGACCTCACCACTACTGCTCACAAAGGCTGTACAAAGAACTATATCTCATCCAAGATATCAATATATGTACAGCTCTGCAGTAGCCATAAATAGCCATATAACAAATTTAATGTTAAAGGGGTTGGCCACTCTTTTACATAAATTGCCCATGTGCTTTTAATGCCTTAATAATATTCCCTGAATGCTCACCAATTGATTCATCGTCCCTGATGCTTCCTTTATTGCTGTGTGCAGGCTCTCTGTGCACTCGGATCTAGGTGTACATGTCTCTGCACTGATAAATAGGAGGGACCTGCAGCAGGAGATGATGATTCATCCTGCTCTCCCCCTCCCCTCTCCCTCTATCAGTGAAACAGACTGAGAGAAAAAAAGAACACACTGGTGGCTGCCATTAACACGGACTAAAGGAGTAAGAAACAGGAAGTTGTGAATATGTGCATAGAGAAGCATGGGAGAACAGGGAAAGGCAGACATATACATCCTGAGGAAGCATCTAGCGACGGTGACAGCTGATTGCAGAGTTAATGAATTATGTCCCAGTAGTACATATTCAGTGATGAATTTACACATAATATGAATTTTTTGGCAATATATGTTTCCGAATGTCTTATTTATTAATGAGATGGAATTTTCCAAGAAAGCTTAGAATCATGTAATAGGAAATACCAGGGAAACTTACCATATTGGGGCAAATTTACTTATCTGGTCCTGTCGCGATCCCCGATTCAGATGATCCGAAGAGGATGAAGTCCGGCGCTTCCCGCCAAGATGGTCCACCGGAGTTCACCTTCTTCTTCCCGGTGCTTGTAAGTGCGTGTCTTGCGACACAATTCGAAATGTTAAATCCCGCACGTAGTCCAAATCCGTCGGGTTGTCCGACGGCCCACGCACCCCCCCAATTTGTGTCGTGTGCGAGCCGTCGCGATGCACCAAAATCCGATCAAGTGCGCCAAAATTCCCTGTTAAATGCGTTGCAAAACGAAAATCGACGGGAAACCGATGAAACCCGCAGACCCTTAGCAAATGAGCCCCATTGTGTCCTCTTGCAACAGTCAGGTCCAAAATTTTGGGACCATTTTTACTGAGTATGTCATATAATGTCTTAATTTGAAAAAATATGAAATAAATATTTTGAATTTTTATGATTAAATGGTTCAGTTCCTTATATTGTAGTGAACTGTGATATGCGTTGGGGACTACCAATAAATGGATAAGAGTAGGATGGAATTAACTTTGGTGAAAACATGCAGAGATGTCTATGGAAGAGATTTATTGAAAAGTGGCCAACCCCTTTAAACTGTGTTAATACCATCAGGCCTGTCACTAGCAACATGGTTGGTGGAGTGTGTGCTGTACCCTAAAGCCATGAGGCTTTCTGTCTTCAAACACTGTGACTGGCTAAGTTAAATGATGGTCAAGGAAGTGATTTACCACCCCTGTTTGTTACCAATTTTGGGCTGTTTCACAGTATCCATGATCATCCCTTTATATTGTTCCATTCAGAGTCATGTGTCACCGGCTTACCACATTACTGGGGATGGCATTCGGTGCAATATGTACTATATTTGGTTTTTCAGACAAATCTAGCTTACAACTTATAACGAAGGTGCAAGGATAGAATGCAGTCTGTTCTAATGTTTATAGCTTTATTTAGAAGTAGTGCAGACTTGCTATCTTGTTGGAATTGTTTCTTCCATTTCTGCATGGATAAATGCATCTTGATTATATATGCACCTGGCATCACACAAAGGTTCCTCTGATGCAGCAGATTTTATTTTTGTGTTTGTGAGCCACATTGGCGAAAACATTTTATATGTATGCAAATTTTATTTGTTTGGATGGTGTAATAATAAGATAAAAATCAGACATTCTCCTCTTGTAGCTGGATTTGCAATCTCTTGGCTAGATGGAGAATGACTTCTCATTCCTGTTGACAAAGACAAAACAGATTGTATGCATCAAAATGAAGTGCTTAGTATTTAAGGATACTATGTGCATAAATTCATTATTCTCTTGCTGTTTCTCATTGCCTGCGGGATTTTATTTTGCTGTTTGTTGTCTTTTTGTTCCGAATGAATTCACTGCAGCTGTTGCAATGTACATCTGTTCTACCCAGGGGCAAAAAAAGACAAACATAATCACCAGGGACCCATGATATTGTGTGTTCCCTAGATATTCCTATATCACATCAACAAAAGTAACAACTTTGCTCCCATGGAGTAGGATAGTATAAGGTGCCTTTCCTTCTTCCTTTCCCCCTCCTCAGTGCCATTCTAATAAACTGTGGGGAGAGGGTTGCAGTCTTCCATTGCTCATTCTTAAATATAATATAATCAAAAGTAATCCCTGACTTTTCTGAAAGGCAATGGTTCTCAGCTGATCAGGGATGTAGCTACAGCGGTAGCAGCCATAGCAGCTGTTATGGGGCCCGCAGTGTCAGTGGCTCCAGCATCCAACCTGACACACTAAAGAATGGAGAATGTGTACCAGTATATACATATTTTGCTGCACATCTTACAGAATAATATGTATATAACAGAGCACAACTTCCACAGTACACAGCGTGAATGGGCAGTTCAGAGGGGACAACAGAATGACAGGACTAGGGATCTCTCATCTGTAATTCCTGCCGTGCACATCCCCCATGTGGTCAGCAGCTACTGGGACAAATCTGTGTATGTGTATAAATGTATTAATAGTGTTTAATAAAATCAGTGTATAAATGTATGAATATACAAATATGTATATTTTCTGAGGGGGTAGAGGGCCCATCAGAAGTCAGGACAGGACAAGAGGCCACAATATGAGGAGGATAGAGGACAGGGGGCTGTGGGAGGACGCTGGAGGACAGGGGGCCACAGGAGGAGGCTGGAGGAAAGGGGGTCACAGTAGGAGGCTGGAGGACAGGGTGCTACAGGAGGAGGCTGGAGGACAGGGTGCTACAGGAGGAAGCTGGAGGACAGTGGGCAACAGGAGGAGGATGGAGGACAGGAGGCTACATGAGGAGGATGGAGGACAGTGGGCTACAGGAGGAGGCAGGAGGACAGGAGACTACAGGATTAGGCTGGAGGACAGGCGGCTGAAGGAGGAGACTGAAGGACAGGGAGCTGCAGGAGGATGCTGGAGGACAAGGGGCTGTAAAGGAGGCTGGAGGACAGGGGCTACAGGAGGAGGCTGAAGGACAGGGGGCTGCAGGAGGAGGATGGAAAACAGGAGGGACAGAAGCCACAGTATGACGAGGATGAAGGGTAGGAGGCCACAGTAAGGGGCTGAGTTGCATTAGGGTTGCATTGTTGGCAACAGTTAAGGGGCATTATGCTATGTAGTGGCCATTAAGGGCGATATTATACTATGCTTGCAGATGGGGCAATGGGCGTTGTTTAGAAAAAAAGGTCCCTCTTTCTCTAGTCCAAAAGTTGGGTGGTGTGGTTGTCATGCCAGGTTGTGCTGGCATTAGCACTTGTGTAATCCCAATTGCTGCCTTTCCTTTCCCATGTATAGAATTACCTGGCGGCTGCTTGAGCCTACTGCTTGTAAGGTTGCAGGCTGAATTCCCTTTGGCATCCCTGCAATGATGTTGGCACCAATCTCTTCACACTTTAGGTTATATAACAAATCTTTCAACAGTTACCAGACCATATCACTTCCATGGGCCGTACATGTCTACCAGCAGTTACTGAACAACGACTGATAAAAGAGGTGGTTTTCCTGCAGTCCCTATGGAAGTGAAAGGGTGAATACCAGTTGATCACTTGACAGCAACATTGGAAATAAATAAGTCAAATCATTTAAGAGAAACAGTGGGCCACACCTGCTGCAGTAAAGTACTTTATATCTGCTCTTATTGTAGTTTTTCATCCTTCCATGTGTCCCAGATAAACATCAAGACAGCGGTGGTGCTGAAAACAGTAAAGGTGTTTCAAACATTAAAAGTGACCCCCTGTGTGCTCCAAATAATAACCCATTCAGCAATAGAGCCCTCAAACAGTAATAGTGTCTCCTTTAAAACATACCTCCCCCTATTACAAACGTTGCAGAAATCCATAGCCAAATGTACAGTATGTACATAAGGAATAACACTGTTTTCTCGTTTGAGAACCAGACTTGACCTCCTGGGCATTTCCAGAAACAACTTTAGTATGTAACCAATACACAAGACAGAGTTATATTGCTAGAAACTAAAATGGAAATTAATTTTAAAACATCATCAAAATGCGGGAAATGTTTATCTGTGTATGGAGCACTCAGAGTATAACTAATCCCCTCCTCCCGGCTTTATATTCTGACCATTAATGTACAATAATACACATATCTGTAAAAATCAATAGGAACTGACAAGGCGAAGTGCAGCAAGCTGGTGATTCTGAAGATAAATGAAGAAAATGGTTAGATCTAGAATAGTGCTTAATGTAACCACTGTATTATATGGGGCTTGTCATGGCAGCAACAAAAGACATTGTCGCATATGACCCTATTAGGTTTTCCTCATTGACACTGCATATACTTGACACATCGGACATCAAATCAATGGTACGTGCTGCACAAATTTGCTCTCTCAGTGGTTTTCAATAGCTGTTCATTTGCTGGTCGATGTAGCTAGTGAGTGTCAGGGGACACAAAAGTTTTCCTCCAAATTCTCTCTTGGGAGTTTATGTCATAAAACTACTAGCTGTGCTCAGTGTTTTTAGACGAGACCTACAGTCTCACATTTACTAACAGCCCCATTTGCATGCCCTATATTAAAGGTGCAACAAAAAAAAGTGTTGCACTCTGTCGTGGCAGTGCAGGGGGCATCAGATCCGCGACGCAGGGTCCCTGTTTTTAGCGCACAAATTGTGTGGTTATTTACACTGGGACGTTAGATTGTGTCACAAGGGTTTAATGAATAATGACCTGCCATGCATGTGGACCACCGAGACAGGAGCTTTGATGCACTTCCCTGTCAGTCTCCTGATATCTGGCTATTTGGGTAGCCATTCTGCTAATTTTCTGGTCCCACAGTGCCTAGAGGCAAGTTGCCATACTTGGATGCCGTCCCAGTCCACTGTAGCCCGTAATAGAGAAGAGGAAGCATCTGAATCGTTCAGCCAAGATGGCACTGCCACACAAGTACAGGCACAGAGAGATGAGCAAGCAGGCTGTTGTGAAGTTGGGGAGGTATACCCCATTCTCCCCCACCATACAGCAGTGTCTCCAGCACTGTCCTCCATACTGGCACTACAGCTAGTGCCCCTACAGTAGAGTTGGAGCAGCCACTGCAGGATGGGGCACCTAACCCTATATTGCCACAGGGAGGAACAACCAGCACCTGAGCCTACTTTACAGGATGTCTTGGCTGCAGTGGCACCCTGTATAGGGGGGGTTTTAGAGACAAACTCAGTCTTATGCGGCACAATACGTACAAGATTAAGGATAGAGTTAAGGAAATGGAAGGGAGGATCAGTACGGTGGAAGACGCTGTTCTTCCTATGCAAAGAGATTTTAAAAGTCATCATAACAATGTCATTAGGATGTTCATGCATTTTTCGACAAAAGTGTAGAACAAGCACATAGGCAGACACATGTACATGACCAATGTTTGAGGCAATTGGCTTGATGGGTACAAATTCTCTTACTTGAGGCAACTGGCTTGGTAGATACAGGGGCTAACAACAGGAAATTAAAAAGTAGTCTCTTAATGAGGACACTGCTAACAGAACAGAATATTTTAAGAACACAGTTTATTTACAGTATATACTCAAGTATAAGCCGCCTTTTTCAGCACAAAAAATGTGCTGAAAAACCTCACCTTGGCTTATATTCAAGTAAAGAAAAAAAGCAAACAGTGTACTCACCTTGCAATGCCCCCCTGGCAGGTCCTCCTCTTTACAGCGATGCTCCATAGAAGGGAGAGAAGAGGAGCAGCAGAAGGTGAGTACTTAGTTTATTTTTTTATGCGCTAGGGGCAGTGTTCTGGCTACACATATTCTGTTTAGTGTGTAGATTGTTGGACACCTATATACTGTGGGGAGTGCAGTGTGCTGGCTACCTATATACTGCGGGGGGGGGGTACAGTGTGCTCACTATCTATATACTAGGGGGAGTGTGGTGGCTACCTATATATTGGGGGGCATGTGGTGGCTACCTATATACTGGGGGGGGGAACAGTGGTCTATATACCTATTTACTGGGAGGACTTCAGTGTGCTGACTAATTATATACTGGGGTTGCACTGTGTTGGTTACCTATTTAATGGGGGGAAGTGCTCAGGATACCTATATACTGGGGTGGCAATGTGCTGGATACCTTTATACTGGGTGGGCGCAGTGTGCTGGATACCTATATACTGGGAGGGAAGTGTGCTGACTACCTATATACTGGGGAGGCAGTGTGCTGGATACATATATACTAGGGGGTGCAGTGTGGTGGATACCTATATACTGGGGGCAGTGTGCTGGATACAAATATACTGGGGGGGGTATGCTGGATGCATATATACTGGGGGCTAGTGTACTGGATACATATGTACTGGGGGGCAGTATGCTGGATACATATACAATGGGGGTAGTGCGCTGGATATCTATATACTGAGAAAATTTGTTTTTAAGCTGCTGTTCTAAATATTCATTGTTTTTACCTGTGATTACCGCTGCAGCGCTCCAGTCCCACGGGAGTGATGTCTTAATGTTATACAGTGTGTGATCAATTATATGTATACAGCTGCATCATATACAGTAAATATTTGGATAGGCTGCATTACAAAAAACAACAAGTGACTTGTCTGTGCTGCAGACCTCTCAGCTCTTGGCCCCCACCTTTGTGCTCCTGTACAGGAGGTTTGCAGGAGCACAAAGGTGGGGGCTGAGCAGTCTGCAGCACTGCAGCAAGTCACGTATTGTTTTTTGAAATGCAGCCAAAGCAAAGCCCAACCCCTGGGACTACACAGAGGATTCTGTCAGGGTGCAAGGTAAGTTAACACACAATTATATTGTAATTCAAATGCTTAGAGAAAGACGTATTTGCAATGCAACTGTAATGGGCTCTTGCAACCTGTCTTTTTTGTGAAAATTATGTCCCTGGTGACAGGTTCCCTTTAGAGTTTTTTTTGTCTTTTGAATGCAGCAAGATTTAAACAAATGTTAAAATTACCACCTACCTAGCCATTTCAACCCAGGCCTGCATACTGTCTGAGGCAGAGTCACCGCCTGACCAATCACAGGCTGAGGTGGTGAACTCTGTACAAATGGCATGCCACTGACTGTATCAGGTGTGTGGAATTACTCAATCACATTGCTGCAATCAAGCAGTTACTTGTGATAAAAATCCCGGTATATAAACCGATGTGTATATTTCTATTGTACCATGTAGGTTACAAAAGTCATGAGGTTTACATCAAGGACCCGTTTTGGCTCTTTTATTAATCTATTCCAGAATTCTAAGTTAAATATTACGTTGGAATTTGGTTCTTGTACAGAATATTTAATCCACAGCATGATCGGTATAATATCTTATTTGCACTGCATGTTGCCATCTTACTTTTTGTCTAGCAGAATATTAACAATCTATTTTAATATAACCTTCAATTTTATCCAAAATAATGAATTGTATTTCTGGTACATATTCTGGAAAGTACATGATATGAGCTCCGATCCTGAAACTTTCCTGTTACTCAACTGATGATTTAACTGGTTAATTTGTATAAAATGATGGAATATTTCTCAAATTGGATATTATAAGTATAAACAACAAAATACATCTTTCTGTGTCATCTCAAGACTAGGATGTGTCACAATCTGTGTACACAGGCCTGGAGGAGTTCTGACAGTTAAATAAATTGCCTTCTGCTGGGCCAGGACAGGCAGAATTACTGGGCTGTGTCAGATAGCTGTGCTGATACAGCAGGCTTAATAGAAAGTGGGTGTCCTTGAGCAAAAGGAAGAAAAGGAACAGACAGAGTTGGAGGCTCACATTATGTCTGTATTTTGGACCTGCTTGAAATAGTGTTGTTGCTTTATCATGTGGTCCCCTGAGTCTAATATATATGAGAAACTCTATACAGATGGTATTTTGTCTAGAAATACTGCATACAGCAGAACTGTAATCCAACTAGTATCACAAAAATCAGAGCAACGTAGAACAACAAATGAATTTATTGATAGTTTCATCACAATATTAACTGCCACATAGTAAGACTAGCAGAGACTCCCAATCTCTATGCTATCCACCGCATGTATCTAACAATAGCTATACAGCATACAAAAATACTGCCAACAAGAATACAAACTCTTTCCATATACACCACAAAGTCACAAGTTAGGCTCAGTTCACACCTGCATTCAGCAGGTTTCACTGTCTTTTCCGTTATAAAATAGCAGTAAAGATAGTAACTGCAACGAAAGGCAAACTTACACACATGGAAGTTTATGGGGAACGCAAGGTGAACAGAGATATTTCGTTCACATTTCGTTCTTAGTTTCCTAAACTGGAAAGTGTAATAGAAAACCCTTATGCTGGTGTGAACTGAGCCTTATTCAGTTCATGTGGTTAATGACACACATTTTGGGGGATATTTGTAATATGCCGGCGCTTGCTGATAGCCTCACCGCTGCATTTTCGCAGCCTGATACATCAAGAGACATGCCAGGACTCTTTGACCTTTTCCAAAATACTGTATATAAATTAGCCCTGTGAGCTCTGTATACTATTATGCACGCCTCTAGCATGATCTCACCAGGATCTCCAGCAGGGAAGAAGAGGCAACTATCACTGCTAGAGGCGTGCAAAATTATTAGCCGAAAGCCCCTGTATCAGACACACAGAGCCCCCAAGGCTAATTTACATACTTTTAAAAGAATTTTCTTGCAGGAGTCCCAGTGTGTCAAGACCAATGAAGACATGCACCGATGTGTAGAAGAAGACACCAACAGATATATATTTTGTATAATTTGATTTCCTTTAATCAAGCTGAATCTGAAGATGAATCTAGTGAAAGGGAATATATATCCAACTATCTATGGTTCAGTAAAGTTTATTGATACATATACAATACATATAAACAATAACAATAACAATAATGGATAACAATTCTCCAAAATAGGATGGTAACAGATAGACAAAGACACAAACAAGAGTCTCGCAGGACCACCAAATATACCAAGCATAACCCTTTTAATCAGAGCTTTTTTCAAGTAATAAAGTAGATTGAACGAGTGGAGGGATCCTAAAGGTTACCCGAGGAGTACAAACGGCAGCTTACACTGATGGTTCTTAAGCAGGGTAACTATTTGAGTCTAGGAAGGTGGGCAAAGGGGAGAAATTAGGAAGGCTTCAACTGAAAGCACTGGCCATATTACCAGAATAATAAAAATTGAAAACTAACAGGCAAAAAAAGGGGGAGGGAAACATGAAGAAGGGAAGTACAACGAAAGGTTGAAAGGAAGGGGATAGACATGAAAGAAAGGAAGAACAGAAAGGAGAAAGAGGGATAAGGAGATGCAGTATAGTACCTGGCTCAATCCACCATGACAGTCAGACCTCAAGTGGCATCCGATGCTGCAACCAGAGCCCTAAAGGATGGAGAGTTCCAGTACAGGATCCATGGTTGCCAAACATTCAAAATCAAACTATATATAAACAGTTTCTAAAATGTCAGTTTAGACTGCAGGAGACATTAGAAATGGGTTGGAATCTGAGCAGATAACTAGTTTACAGAATTAAACACAAGTGGCATCCGATGCTGCAACCAGAGCCCTAAAGGATGGAGAGTTCCAGTACAGGATCCATGGTTGCCAAACATTCAAAATCAAACTATATATAAACAGTTTCTAAAATGTCAGTTTAGGCTGCAGGAGACATTAGAAATGGGTTGGAATCTGAGCAGATAACTAGCTTACAGAATTAAACACAAGATGGTATTTTGCAGCTTGCTATAGTGTACTTGCTTGCCAGCCGCCGCCAATAAACTGTCTCACTTATGGTCCGGCATCAGCTCATTCCGAGCTGTTGCAAAGTATTTGTGGGTTGTAAGGCTAATTTTAAAGTGGTAGATTTCCTTTAAAGGGTTATTCTCATCTGGGCATTAACATTTAATTTAATGAATCTGCCATATACATGCATTTCTTCAATTGGATATACCTATAATTTACCATAGATATAGCCATGTTGTCCCATAGAAACAGGATTGCTGTCGATGAATACGACCACCTCTGCTGGACTGATTGCATAAAGAATCAAAAAAAGTTTTTGCATATGAAATGAATGGGAGTTACTTTATATCCCACAGTCGTCCTGTGGTAACGACCACTGTATCCAGGTGGCCGAGCAGGGCTCTATAGGGCATGTCTGGCCACTGCTGCCAGAGTGCAGGGGTGGTCATATCCAAGGACAGCTATCTTGTTTCCAAGGACCAACACGGCTACCATTATGAGAAACTATCATCACACAGGTAATTCTTTTTAAATAACATCTAAATGGGGGTTATTTATAAATGCTGGTGTAAACAGATACATCAAGAGGCTGCAGCCTCTTGATGTATCTGGTGGGGTCCAGTGCAGGGCCTGGCTTAGAAATAAATTTAGCTGGTGAATTTTCACATATGAACGCATTGCGCTGGCCTAATCCCTGATGGCTGTGCCCACCCTCTGGCCAGCCGCGCCCGCTTCATGCCCGTCCAACCCTCTGGCGTGGAAGAAAATAATCGCAAGTGCTAGCAATAAACAGGGCTTCTACACCACTGGTGTGGTGCTAAATATATATATTAAAGCCAGTACAAACATCATAGCGATAGAAATTGCTCTAAAAACAGATATAACAAAAAAACACTTTTCCGAAAGTAGATAGTGGTATATTATCATACTATATATTTTGAATGTAAATATGTATCCATCATTAGAATTATTAACTGGGCCAGTATAAAATAAAACTAAGTATTGTTTCACAGTGCATTTTCAACATCTGCTTAATGAATAAGTCATATTTATCCTCACATTCCCATTTACCCACAAAAGGCAGAAAATTGTTTGTTGGGCTAGTATATGTCATTGAAAGGTTTGGTTGAGATATTCTGCACTATTCCATTTAAAGGCTTCTAAAAAAAAATACTATACATTCTAAAGAGATATTGCTTTACATAGACTATGGGGAGTATTTATCAGCGTTTCTACACCACGGCAGTGAAGGCATGAAGGGGGCACGGCTGGCCAGAGGGTGGCTTCAGCTGGCAAGGCGTGGGCCAGCATGATGCGTTCCTGTCCACACGCCTGTGCACTCGCTGCAGCTAGCAAGTTTTCAAACATGAAAATTCGCCTGCTGCATTTCTTTCTAAGCCAGGTCCTGCACAGGACCCTACTGGATACATCAAGAGACTGTAGCCACTTGATGTATCTGCCTGCCCCAGCATATAATAAATAACCCCCAATATCTATAAAAGGTCTATATTTAGGAGAAACACATTGGGGGATCCTTCCCACATACATTTGTTAAGGACATGGTTCTAAATCCACTATTTGTGTTTATTATAATGAGAATGGAAAAGAACTAAAAAAGAAATGAGCTTATACAGAAGGAATAGCGCAGTGGGAGATACAGTATGGACATGCTGAAGGTGCTGAAAGTCCTATGTATGAAGGGAGAAGGCAGCTTTACAAGGGAGTCATTTAGCTGTGAGACGGAAGAGCGGATTTAAGGACAGGCAGGTTTGAGAATATAAAACAGGCAGACAGCATTGCTGAAAAGAAGGTAAGAGAGTGAAAATGCAACTTAGACAAGATGATTATACAGCTCGGCTAAGCCCGTCTATATACTAGGGGTATAATTAAAGATAATAATCTCTAGGTTCTTCCATTCCACTAGCAAAGTGGCTGAATTGAAGTAACAGCGCTGATGCTTCTTCTCCTCGCAGCTACTATTGTAGAGAACAGTATAGGAAAGAAGAGGGAGGAGGGTCTCTGACTAAGTGCATCAGACACAGCAGTGTGGTTCACAGAGCGAGGAGCACAAACGGAGAAGTGACAGGAGCTCAACACCTCCCATTTGCTGATAATGCTAGAGGATAGCAGAAAGACCGCAAATCCCTCAGCTCGGTAGGAGCTAGTCAATGGAAACTGGTAAGGAGAGGACGCACAGAACAGTCATTAAGGAACAGCAGAAGTTAAGACGTTAAAGGGCAGAAATGCTCTGAATACTTGAAACTGCTCTAGGCAACTTTCTGTGAAGTTGTGTGTCCCTCCTTAGTCTACACACAGATAGAAATTCTCTAAAGAGATCTTTCCTAAGGAACAAAAGGAGCCAAAAGAACCCTGTAAGTACTTCATTTATAATTCTTTATCTATTTATAATTTACTGCAGCTCCATACAGAGAATGCACTCCCATCAGTCCTTATCATGATAAAATATCTGTAGCCCAAGTAATCATACATATACAGGTGTGATAAGTTCTTAGAAAGCCATTGCAAGATGTTTTTGGTGTGGGATAAGAAACTAGACACCATGTACTCCATTACCCTGGTCAGATTCAAACCCTGAATCCCCTTTACTGCATAGTAAAAATATTGCACACTGAGCCATCACAACTTACCAGGGACACCCTTCTGTCATTTTTGTTTTTAAGCAATCCAATCCATACAATACAGGTGGTCCCCTACTTACACCTGACTTACAGGTGACCACTAGTTACAAACGGACCTCTGGTAATTGGTAATTTACTGTACCCTACGCTATAATAAACAACTATAACAGTTATGAAAGGTGTCTGCAATTAAGTTACATTGTTCATTGTAAATCTAACATTTTTAAAATCCAATTGTCACAGAGACCAAAAAAAATGTGTTTGGAGTTACAATTATAAAATATACAATTCCGACTTACATACAAATTCAACTTAAGTACAAACCTACAGAACCTGTAGTACGTAACCCGAGGGCTGCCTGTACATTTTTCAAATACAAAATTGAACATGTCTTAAGAAACCTCATACAGAAAAAGGGCTTCTTGAAGTTAAAGAACAACACAGCACTGATGAAATTTAACAATACAATAGGCCATAATGATTATCAAAATCCAAATGCTTTTCATTAATGTTAATCAGTATTATTATTACATTTGCATTGGCTTTATATGCTATTAGTAGTTATCATCTTTAGCTAGACATTGTCATGTTGTCCGTGTGAACATTACGCATCTATTTGCTTAGATTGTGTTGTCATTCACATCTTAAGTTCATATTCCCACTAGGCTTTCTTAGCAGCTGTCATTCATCTTACAGCTGAAGCAGCTATTCCATCAAAAGGTGACCTCTTTGTTTTAAAATATATTATTTCTGCTGTAGTTCATTTCTTTCTGTGTCCAGAGAAGATTTCCCCCTGCTGCACAATGGAAAACTTGCATCGAGCGAGAATTATGATTGAAGATGAAGGAGCTCTACCATTCAAGGACCTTCATCCACACGTGGCACAGATGAGAGTGAAGGAGGGCAGTAAAATCCGTAATTTAGTTGGATATGCATTAACTTATATGAAGTCGGAGGGAACTGGGCAGATTATTTTTGGAGCCTATGGTCGAGCTGTTACAAAAGCCATTACTTGTGCAGAGATACTGAAGAGGCAAGTAAATGGTCTGCACCAAATTACCAAGATACAGTATACAAGTTTACAGGAGGTATGGGAGCAGAAGGGGCCAGTCATCAAGAATCCAGCCCCATGTTTAACTGTTTACAAAAATTGCCCTTCTATTTATATTCTATTATCCAAGTCTCCCTTGGATCCACAAGAAGATGGTTACCAACCTCCACAGAATCCTCCTTCAGGAGAGACTGGAAAGAGGTCACTTGAATCCCATGGTTCATCAGATTCCAAAAAGAGAAAGACAAATGTAAGCACCGAGGGTCGGATTGAGGAAACTTGCACAAACATTGGTGGAGCAGCAATATCTCAAGAGACTCCATACTATCAAAAGATTTAAGTAAGGATTAGAAAACGTTGGGCTGCATCAGTGACTGCTACAATCTAAAACATGTGACACAGCGTTGCTTGCAATGTTGTAGTTCTATTAATTACAAATCCTGGTTAATCCTTCTGTATCTACCTTCCATGTTATCATTTCTTTGCACAGTATAGTTTAAACAAGTTTTACTGTATGCCCATTAGAGTTAAAACTTTATATAGTATTATTATATATATATATATATATATATATATATATATATATATATATATATATATAAATTTTTATATAATACTATATATAGAATTTTCTATGTAATATTTACATAATTCTAATCTTAATCTAGATTATATTTGCATATGATCCCAACACCGTTATTGTCTTCCATGTTACTGTAGAATCTGACATTGTTCCACCTAGTGGAACCATTAAATATTCCATGCAATGTACTGGGAAAGTGGAAAAAATTACAAACCCAAAAGACGGGTGGATACCAATGTATTTTGGTATTCAAAATCTAGGGTCAATTATAGCTTGCATCTTTGTGTCTTTGTGTATTAAAATGTGTGTACATCATAAAACAAACTCCAAGCTTTATTTTTTATACTGTAGATGCAATGGATGACATCTAGATGCAATGTGTAGCCAGCCTGTATCAATCCACATTCTCAGTCATACTGCAGAAGCCCAAACACTGACTAACAGCTGAGGAATGTATGGCTCACAAAGTTAAAAGTACCTAAGTTCAAGGTAAGAGCCAGTCAGCATGTTACTGACAGGGATCCAAAGATAATGGGGCTTATTTAATAAGGGTCGCACTGCTCACTTTCGTCAGACTGTTCACCTTTTTTCAGGGATTGCATGCACAGGTATTTAAGAAGTGTCTGCATTGGGATTTTGGTGCACGTGATCCTTTTGTGGCACAGCTGCACTGGCTTCCATACAACCCAAATTAAGGGGCGTGCTGTTGGACAGAGCATGGGATATCTCTTTCGCAAGCACAAGCACTTAGATGCACAACTAAAAGGATGGTAAACTCTGTGGACCTGTGCAGGGAAGCGACACATGCAGGATATCGGGCACACGATCTTTGTGAATCGCAGCACAGTGCATTATCCTCGGACAATGCACTTTTGGTGAACACTGTAAGTAAATGAGCCCCAATGGCCCTGATCTATTAAACTGGTTGCATCAGTTTTCTGTCCACACTAGAAAGAATGTCTTCAGAGCTTGCACATGTATTTAAGAAGTGTTTGCGCCAGTTTTGTTTTGTAGCTGCACTGTGCAAAAGTGAGGGCAGCATGTAGTAGACTCCGTTCTAGGGCAAATATAGAAAGAAGTAAGACCCCAACCACTTTTCTGTTACTGAGGAAGATTTTTGACACGAACAGAAAAGAAAAAAATTCCATATCGCTGAAACAAAAAAGGTGAGCACCAAAGTATATGTGTTACTCTGTTTGTTTTGAAAGGAGGTATTAGATATAATCATTTGTCTAAAATCATTATCAAACTGGAGATACAAAAGTAAGCAAGTAATTGAAAAAAAGAGTGACTTAGAGACCGGGCCTTGTAAAGAAGCCATAAGTTCCAAGCTCAGTGCAAACACAGGAGTTTTTAAGAAAAGTTTGCAGATTTGCACCTTTAATGTATAATCAACTGTGTTCAGTTTTCCGCAGTATATAAAAAGTATATTGTTCAGAGGAAGGCAAACAATCTTATTAAGGGAATACAAACAGATCACCAAGCTTGGGGTTATTCAAATTAGAAAAAAAGACTGCTAAGGGGAGAACTCATTACAATGTACAAGTTCCTGAATGGCAGCACAGAGAACTTTCTGATAATCTATTTATACTTCCTCCTTTGACCAAGACAAGGAGGCATACTCAATAAAAGAGAGACAGAATCACCAAACTACCCATAGACCGGGTTTCTTTAGTTTAGGAGCAGTGACAGTATGGAAGTCTCTGCCACAAGATTTTGTGATGACATATATGATATTTGTAAATGTTTAAAAAGAACATGTTATCAGGTTTTCACCATTAAACCTTATGACAGGTTTCAACAGAAGTCATCTTACTTCATTCCCATTCTGTTTTTATTATAAAAATCCATAGCTAATATCTTTATTAAATACATTTTTAAAATAGTAGCAGTGACCTTGCCAGGAGACCCACCGAATCACAAGGGGTTTGTTTTCTCTTCTACAACGTCTCCCTAAACTTCCTCATTTTCCCCTTCTTGAGAGATTTCTCTTCAGCAAATCACTATTTGACTCCAATGTCTCGCTCAGCTCCCCCATTCATTACTGAGAGACGCTGGCAAGGTCAGAAATTTCTCAACATCTACCTTATTGCCCCACCCTCTTTGCTGAGGGAGGGGGGATTAAGGGAGCTAAAGGAGACATTGGTGAAGAAAAAAAAGTCCCTTGTAGCAGTTACTTTTTAAAATTGATTTACTTAACATATGAGCTATGGATATTTTACACTGAATGGGAAACATTGAGATGACTTCTGTGGTAGATTGCCATTAGACAGATTCCTTTTAAGATCGGCCTGAATGTCTTTCTTTAAAAAAAATATATGTTATGGGAACAAAACATTTTGTTACAGAACAGACTTCTAAAAAGCTCCTTAAACACTGGAGAAAGATAATGGTAAATATGCACCACTTATGTGACTAAGAAGAAGGTTTGCTTTATATCTCTGTGTCTCATCCCTAAGGAGAGTGGGTGTAAGGTTACAGAAAATATTTTAAGTATTCCATAGAGCATACACATATGCTTTTAGAAACCTATATATTGCCACTTAATAATTGTATAAAGCTATACTGAAGATCCCTTTATTTGGAGAAGCGGTACGGTTTGGACAACTGATTGGTCAGTACTGCTCTGCTGTTCTTTACCAGTACAGTTATGGGGAGCAGATGTAGAAAATAGATGCTGATGGGAAAAAAAGGCCCAAAATTACAGGTTACCCATTACATTTGTATCTACATTATGCCAAATACGCTGCTTTATAAAAGTTTTTTTTTGTAGTGACAATACACTTTCTCTGAATGAAACACTAAGTATTAAATGAATCCTGAGCAGTGCGTGGGTAGGAAAATTAATAAATTGAGAGAATACAAGTACTGTCAGAAACCTATTTGAGCTTGACCTTTCTCAGTTGCTGAAAAGGTTTTTTCAGAGAGGAAAAGTACTATTCAGGCTACAATCATTACAACTGTGCAAGGAATTAGACGCTTGAGTTCACTAAGAGCCTGTGGCCTGCAGTACTTTATTACTGGAGCCGTGACTTCCAGCTTAGTGACAGAGCTTCTGTCACTGTTATTGATGATGGTGTCACACGGCTCTGTCTCACAGATTTCCTAGCTAAACTAGCCCTCTGGCCACCAACTACATTTATAGCTCCTCTCCTTTTTGTGTGTAAATAGATACACAAATCATTTCTGATAAATGATGCAAACTCATTTACAATAGTTTCTGAAGAGCTGCAATGAAAAACTGCTATGTTTACTGCTATGAATTTGACAATGTAATTGGTGCAGGCTCCAGAGAGCGGCGCAGAATGTAAATTGGGAGTGCAGCAGATTGTTTGGAGTTAATTAAAATATAATTGTTGCAAGTTTATAGATAGGGCTTTCAATCTTATTAGAAGATCTTATGCAGATTGATAGGACAGCTCTGGAGTTATGCAACACAGTAAATGGCCTCCATTTAGATGTGTATAGGGTATTCATATAACTCATGATCATGAATATAGTCATACACTTAATTTCTAATCAGCCAATCACATGGCGGCAACTCAGTGCATTTAGGCATGTAGACATGGTAAAGACAATCTCCTGCAGTTCAAACCAAGCATCAGTATGGGGAAGAAAGGTGATTTGAGTGCCTTTGAACGTGGCATGGTTGTTGGTGCCAGAAGGGCTGGTCTGAGTATTTCAGAAACTGCTGATCTACTGGGATTTTCATGCACAACCATCTCTAGGGTTTACAGAGAATGGTCCGAAAAATAAAAAACATCCAGTGAGCGGCAGTTCTGTGGGCGGAAATGCCTTGTTGAGGTCAGAGGAGAATGGGCAGACTGGTTTGAGCTAATAGAAAGGCAACAGTGACTCAAATCGCCACCCGTTACAAGCAAGGTAGGCAGAAGAGCATCTCTGAATGCACAGTACGTCGAACTTTGAGGCAGATGGGCTACAGCAGCAGAAGACCACACTGGGTGCCACTCCTTTCAGCTAAGAACAGGAAACTGAGGCTACAATTTGCACAAGCTCATCGAAATTGGACAGTAGAAGATTGGAAATACGTTGCCTGGTCTGATGAGTCTCGATTTCTGCTGCGACATTCGGATGGTAGGGTCAGAATTTGGCGTCAACAACATGAAAGCATGGATCCATCCTGCCTTGTATCAACGGTTCAGGCTGGTGGTGGTGGTGTCATGGTGTGGGGAATATTTTCTTGGCACTCTTTGGGCCCCTTGGTACCAATTGAGCATCGTTGCAATGCCACAGCCTACCTGAGTATTGTTGCTGACCATGTCCATCCCTTTATGACCACAATGTACCCAACATCTGATGGCGACTTTCAGCAGGATAATGCGCCATGTCATAAAGCTGGAATCATCTCAGACTGGTTTCTTGAACATGACAATGAGTTCACTGTACTCAAATGGCCTCCACAGTCACCAGATCTCAATCCAATAGAGCATCTTTGGGATGTGGTGGAACGGGAGATTGGCATCATGGATGTGTAGCCGACAAATCTGCGGCAACTGTGTGATGCCATCATGTCAATATGGACCAAAATGTCTGAGGAATGCTTCCAGCACCTTGTTGAATCTATGCCACGAAGAATTGAGGCAGTTCTGAAGGCAAAAGGGGGTCCAACCCGTTACTAGCATGGTGTACCTAATAAAGTGGCCGGTGAGTGTATATGCGTGTGTGTGTGTGTGTGTGTGTATATATAATATATATATATATATATACAGTATATATGTGTTTGTATATATGTGTGTGTGAATGCTGTGGACTGCATCTGATATGGTAGACTACATCAGTGACCTGGATAATTTTTTTTCCAATACATAAATAATTGAAACAAAAATGCGGTGAGGGCCCCCCTAATTTTCAGGGGGTGGGTACCAGTGTAAGGATAGGGGGTCAGTGTTAGCCTTTTTACTGGCTTACAATAGGCCCCAGTCCTAATGGTATTTGCCATCTATTGCACAGGCAAATTTTGAGTTAAAAATAAAAAACAAACACATTTTTTTAGGAGATATATTTTATTAAAATAAAAACTCCTCGACACAACCTTGTGAACCATTTTATTAAAAAAATAATCCAGGTCATCAATATAGTCCACTTAATCAGGCGAAGCATACAGCATTCACATATCTAAAAACATAAATTGATCGCGATTCCTGTGTCACTAATGCAGTAGAAGGCGGGAAGAACAAGGAGAACGATTGGGAGCGCCACATTCAAACCTCTCCCGGAAAGCAAGGGGTCTTCCTGGTGGTGCAGGTCCCTGCTTCACTCCTCACAGAGCTGACAGGAGAAGCCCGCCCACCAGTCCTGTTCGGGCCTCCCACAGAGAGGATGACCTTTCCCCCATGTGTTCTGCTCCCTCTCCCTGGCCTGTGCCTTGGTGGGGACTGTAGACAGCAGCACCCTTGAAGATCCGAAGATGTTGCCGTGACGGTTTCCCTGCCTGTCCTTAACCACCCATGTAGATATACACTCACCGGCCACTTTATTAGGTACACCTGTCCAACTGCTCGTTAACACTTAATTTCTAATCAGCCAATCACATGGCGGCAACTCAGTGCATTTAGGCATGTAGACATGGTCAAGACAATCTCCTGCAGTTCTCCCGAGCATCAGTATGGGGAAGAAAGGTGATTTGAGGCCTTTGAACGTGGCATGGTTGTTGGTGCCAGAAGGGCTGGTCTGAGTATTTCAGAAACTGCTGATCTACTGGGATTTTCACGCACAACCATCTCTAGGGTTTACAGAGAATGGTCCGAAAAAGAAAAAACATCCAGTGAGCAGCAGTTCTGTGGGCGGAAATGCCTTGTTGATGCCAGAGGTCAGAGGAGAATGGGCAGACTGGTTCGAGCTGATAGAAAGGCAACAGTGACTCAAATCGCCACCCGCTACAACCAAGGTAGGCAGAAGAGCATCTCTGAACGCACAGTACGTCCAACTTTGAGGCAGATGGGCTACAGCAGCAGAAGACCACACCGGGTGCCACTCCTTTCAGCTAAGAACAGGAAACTGAGGCTACAATTTGCACAAGCTCATCGAAATTGGACAGTAGAAGATTGGAAAAACGTTGCCTGGTCTGATGAGTCTCGATTTCTGCTGCGACATTCGGATGGTAGGGTCAGAATTTGGCGTCAACAACATGAAAGCATGGATCCATCCTGCCTTGTATCAACGGTTCAGGCTGGTGGTGGTGGTGTCATGGTGTGGGGAATATTTTCTTGACACTCTTTGGGCCCCTTGGTACAACACCACAGCCTACCTGAGTATTGTTGCTGACCATGTCCATCCCTTTATGAGCACAATGTACCCTGTAACATCTGATGGCTACTTTCAGCAGGATAATGCGCCATGTCATAAAGCTGGAGGCATCTCAGACTGGTTTCTTGAACATGACAATGAGGTCACTGGACTCAAATGGCCTCCACAGTCACCAGATCTCAATCCAATAGAGCATCTTTGGGATGTGGTGGAACGGGAGATTCGCATCATGGATGTGCAGCCGACAAATCTGCGGCAACTGTGTGATGCCATCATGTCAATATGGACCAAAATCTCTGAGGAGCTTCCAGCACCTTGTTGAATCTATGCCACGAAGAATTGAGGCAGTTCTGAAGGCAAAAGGGGGTCCAACCCGTTACTAGCATGGTGTACCTAATAAAGTGGCCGGTGAGTGTATGTGATGTGTATGAAGGTATAATATGTAATAGGTGTATATATATAAATAGCATATATATATATATATTTATATGAGTGTGTAATATGTGATGTATATACAGGTATAACATTAATATGTGTATATTTAGGTGTAATATGTGATGTATATATAGGTATAACATGTAATAGGTGTAATGTGTGATGCATATTCAGATATAACATGTAATAGGTGTATATATAGATGTGATGTGTGTGTACATACAGGTTTAACATGTAATGGATTTATGTTTCCATGACAAGGCCTGGAAAGGTTCTAAATAGTGGATATTTTTAGCTAGTGTGTGTAATTAGTTGTATAGGGGCCATAACTTTTTTATGTTTTTTTTATTGTTAGTGTGCTATATATAGTTATTACTGGGGGGTAGCATATATTTACTGCTGGGGGACTGTATATAGTGATTGCTGTGGGCGCTGTATATAGTGATTGCTGGGGGGGGTGTATATAGCGATTGCTGGGGGTGGTATATTGTTGTTCCCTGTCTTGTCAACATTCAGTGAGGGCCTCCACCAGATTTTGCGCCCAGGGCCCCCCACCCCCTCCCCCAACCATCATCCGCCCCTGCTTAGAACCATGGCTTTTTGTGAAGAATAATTTCATAGTATGACAGAATACAAAGGGGGGGAATTCATTAAAAACAAGTCTTAAACTTCCCCTCCACCAGCGGTACAGCACCCATATCTATTAAGACAATGTGGCCTCTTACTAGACGGGTTGCAAACCACCAGTTCAGACGCAAGGCCGGGTCTGAGCAGGCGGAGTACATGTGAAGTTCACAAAATACACGAGATTTAAATAGTTACTAAACGTCCAACTACAGCAGTTTTAATCCATAGTGGTTGTCCCTTCACAAGATAGAGCATGGAAACAAAGCAATCCACTGAACCCTGAAGGTGAAAACTAGACTAAAAGTAATACTTACAGTATGTACTAGTGATCATATGCAATCCCCAACTATCACGAAACATACATGATTGTCTATGCCCCTATAGTGTATTACATTCTATTTTCTCTGATCACTGACTGTAGCTGAAGCTAATAGGAAGTTGTTTTCTGGAACAAAAGTCCCTACATAAGATGAGGATGATATATATGAAATGTAACAGAACTGATTACTGCATTTCAGAAGGTTTCGGAGAGCAGGTGGAGAGAGGTGAACGAGGAATAATCTTGACCAGTACAGAGGAGCTTATGTTAAATTTTCATGGTGCTCAAACTACCCAGAAAGTTACCCATGTTACACCACTGCAATACAAATTTTCTTTATGGCACGACCCATTTAATTAATGGATTTCTTTTTTTTGGATTTTAAAAATGGATGATGTTAAGATAAAATAGTGGATAAAAATGGACATTGTCATGGACGAGAGACATACCATTTATCTAATGGCCAAATGTTATTGTCCTTTATAGACAGAAATCCTATTAAGCATTCTAAGCATCAGGATTTTCCTACATAATGACAGAAAATGGCAATAAGGAAAGTGTGTATTCTGCATAAGGTTATTCTTGCTTTAGCTGTTTCGATGCATATGAAAACAAGGGCACAATCACAGCTCCTTCTTCTAGCAATTCTTCTCTACATATTCACATTTCCATCAGCCAGTGTTTGAATGAGTGTGATTGTAGAAAAGATAAGAAGCATCTATATTAAATACACAGTAAATACCACCTCTATGTAGCTTTACTGGAGAACTATTCTGGTTATGCTTCTTCTTTCCATAAACCCGGGAGAAGTTCATTTTTCAGGAAATAAAGATAAGAGATTACAAGGAATGGATTATTACACCAGAAGACAATTGCCTATTGGAGAATGTTTCCCAGTTCACAGCTGCAACACAGAGATAGGAGGATAGAGATTTTAATCCGATTCCTGATCAGCCCCTGCGTTTTATTGTGTGCCAAGCCCCGAAGGACATTGCAGGCATACAATACCTCAATGTCTTAAAAGAATGAAGATAGAAGGAGCTGCATAACACAGATTATATTGGAATTTGAAACTACAAATTGTTTATAACCAAGATGCTTACAGATCAAATTACCCTTTTATTGATCGTCAGAATTGGAAAATTGTTAACTATTGCTAAATTAGTGTGGATTTGGATTGGAGTGTTTTACCATTGAGCAAAGCAAGCAATCAATCAATTTCCATCTGTAAAGAGAGAATGTTTTGTTTTACTGGCTATTATTCAAATATGGAGTTATATTGCAACCAATATTTCTTATTATGCAGTTCATCTAAAACAAATATTACCTTGCAAACTATCAATTATTATGGAAACATTTTTAAAGGAAGCCTGGTATCGTACCAGAAAAGGATTTGCTGAGTTACTTGTTACTTCTGGTTTACTTCTCTCTGGAGTTACTTCATGAGAGAACACAAGCTATCATTGGAAGTGTGGGTAGCTTATTGACAATTTAGGGCAAAATACTTAGGGAAAAGGCTGAAAGAAGTTAGTCTCTGCCAGTGTTATTGCTGCTGAGGAGGATTTCTGACAAGTAACTTCAGAAAAGAAAATGCCATAACCACGAGAGAAAAACAATATGAGGACTTCTGGTCTGTCAGCCAAACAGCAGCTTTGGGACTGTTACATTACTTACAGTTCTGGCACTGCAATTCGACCAAATAGGGAGTCCTTGCACAAAGGTGTAAGGAAAGGACTGACAGGTTAAGCCCTCTACATTAAGCGCAGGTGTCTGCTGTATTATCTCTGCTGATGGTCTGCTGTGTTTCATAATTGCTGATCTCAACCCATCCCATACAGCTAAAATCTGACAGGAAGTAAGAATAAACCTTTCCCATTTTAGGCTAGTTATGGTTATCAAAATTATTTATAGCTGTTAAATGCCAGTATAATGAAAGAGATCATTTTTATCACTTACAACAAAGTCACCCATATGATAAGGTCATGTCTTTGGAAGCTTCTGATCTTCTGAGTATTTTTGAAGTTTTGCTGCAGGAGGAGCTAGTACATTTTACAAAATAGATGCATCATGAGAAAAGAACATTATGTGGAAATACTTTTGCAACATCTCAAGATATTAGCCAGGAAGTTAAAGCTTAAGTGCAAATGTTCCAAATGGATAATGACTAGAGATGGGTGAATCAATTCTAACGAAGTGAAATTCATTTCGAATTTCAGGAAAACTTCGGTTTGGCACGAATCCGCAGTTTACGGTGATACGTGGGAACAAATTATTTTTTCCCCTTTATTAGCAAAATGGGCGCAAGCTTGTACTCAGTAGCTGATGGAGTGATTTTTACTCAAAGTCTAGGGTGTCAGTTTTTGGGGTTCTGTATTTCCCAAATTTCAAGTCTTTTTTGTTTCTATAGTAGATATCAAAAAATCTGTGTCAAATCCACATAATTGATGGAGTGATTTTTGCTCAAAGTCCAGGGTGTCAGTTTTTGGGGTTCTGTATTAACCAAATTTTAATTCTTTTTTTGTTGTTAAAGTAGATATCAAGAAATATGTGTCAAATCCACATAGTTGGTGGAGTGATTTTTTTCTCAAAGTCTATCTTACAACCCAAGCCAAGAGACCGTGGGTTCGTCAGATACAACCCCTAGTTGGCATGGCCCAAGCGCTGGTCAGTGGCCCTCACCTGTCCTCAACCAGCCTCTGTCCTGTTCATTTCCCTCAGCCAGAGATCTACTAGGTGGTCTGGGCTCAGCGGCACTATACAGCGAGGACAAACTCTTTGAGGACAGTCAGCAGATGCTTGGCAGTGAAGAGGTGGGCAGACATCCACTGTTTTGTGCAGTAGGCGAGAAAGTAGAGATGTGGAGAGTGGCACGGGAGGTTATGTTGCACTTGCAAGTAGTCAGGCTGTGCATACTAAGACTGTTTAGGAGAATAGCAGTGACAGGGAAACACAAATCGATGATGATGTAGCCGATTGCACTTAGGAGCCGGGTGAAGCAAGGGCTTCATCATCATCATCGGGAGAAGTGTGTGGCAGCTTGGGTGTCAGGCAGCGAAGCAGGCAGCAAGTCGCTACTGTGGCCATGAGTCAGCAGAGTAGTAGCAGTGTGAGGACGGGAGCCAAACGGCTGCGGGGTACAAAACCCGCATCGCAGGTCCAAGTAACCGGGGTCACAGGGGCTCAGCGAGGTAGCAGCGTTGGTAGTCACTCACGGCAGAGTGTTGGCGGTAAAATCACCACCTCGGCGGTGTGGCAGTTTTTTGGTAAGATACCAGAGGAGCCGAGCGTGTTTATATGTAGAATCTGCAGGCAGAAAGTGAAGTGTGGCCAGGGAGCTAACGTTGGCACCACGGCCCTGCATCAACACATGCAGCGTCACCATCCAATGGCCTGGGAGAAACGTGTCTCTGATGTGGTGGTCCATCCTGCCGCCGCAGCAACAGCAGCAGCACCTAGTGGCACACATGCCAAGGCTCCAGCACCTCTGCCAAAGGAAGATGTTTGTCTTTGACATTATCTCCCGCTCCAGATGCTCCTGCTCCTCGCTAAAAAATGGTGCCAGCAGCCGATGAAGGAGGAAATTACAAAGAGACAACTGTATGTGTCCAGCCATTCTAAGGTGCAGAAGCTGACCATGCTCCTGTCCAAGTTGTTGGTACTGCAGTCCCTCCCTTTCCAAGTCGTCGACTCTGCACCCTTCAGAGAACTAATGGCTTGTGCCAAACCGAGGTGGAGAGTTCCAAGCCAAAATTTCTTTTCTCAAAAGGCAGTACCAGCCCTTCAAAAATATGTAGAACAGAAGGTGGGCCAGTCCTTGAGCTTATCGGTTTCTTCCAAGGTGCACAGCAGCGAAGAAGTCTACGAACTACGGTCAGGGCCAGTACATGTCCTTTACGGCCCACTGGGTGAATGTGCTTCCCACCCAGCCACACAACTTGAACAGGAAACGCCGCTTTCTCCTTCACGTTGTCAAACTGCTGCTCCTGCACCAATGTCCACCTTCTCCTTCTCCACCACCACCTCAGCCTCCACAATTCTAAGTGCTGCTCCATCATCACAGCTGTGTCACACAGTTCTACACCTGGTTTGCCTGGGCGAACGAAGTCGCACAGGGGAGGAACTGCTTCGAATCATGCAAGAAGAAATCATGTGTGGCTTTCTCTATGACAACTGCAAATCGGAACCATGGTGACAGACAATGGGAGGAACATGGTGTTCGTGCTGCACCGAGGAGGGATGGTCCATGCGCCCTGCATGGCGCACGTGTTCATTCTGGTTGTCAAAAGGTTCCTGAAGTCTTCCACCCATCTGCAAAACATTCCAAAAAAGGCCAGGAAACTGTGCATGCACTTCATCCATTCTTACAAAGCCAAGTACGCCCTCCTCGAGTTGCAGCGGGAGAACGGCCTTCCCCTACATAGGCTGATATGCATTGTTTCCACTTGTTGGAATTTAAGCCTCCATACGTTAGACCGCCTGTATGAACAGAGAAAAGCCATTAATGATTTTTTGATGATGCAAGCGGACAGGAGTACTCCCCAGTGTAACTTTGATGTCAGCCAGTGGCAGCTCATGTGCGAACCTGCCGTTTGCTTGGGCCCTTTGAAGAGGCCAAGTAATTTGTCAGTTAGGAAGGGAGAAACAACTGGCGTACTATACAGAAATACTGTGCAGACAGTTGGTGGCTGCCTATGTGCACCATTATCCATCCTCTGTCAGGTCTGACCAGGGGATTCCTGGCAGTCATCATTCATGTACTACTGCCAGGGCTGCTGTGGGGAGAGGGGGAGGGTAGGAGCAGTAGCAGCTCCATCAGCAGCAGCTTAAGTCTGGAGTCCTTAATGAGCAGCTTCCTTCACCCACCTAGTGAGGAGGTTAGCCGCCACCATCAGCAGCAGGACATGGAGCAGACCCTGCACCAGCAGGTGGTGGCCTACTTGGACAGCACTCTACCACCCCAGTTAGAGGATCCTCTGGACTTGTCTTTCCAAAGTTATGGCATTTTCTGTTCTGAAAGTCTTTGACAAAAATCTTTCTTACCAGAGGTGAAGTGGGTGGAGACTAATGTATGTCAGTCTATGCCCTCAGCCTGAGACCAGTTAGCCTGCCCACAGATCTCATGATACCTTGTGTTCTCTCTCAAAGTAATTTAGCATTAAATCCATTAAGTTTCCCACAAGTTAATCCACTGAACACTGCACATACAGGATTTATATGGTGATTAGCCTGGCAGCTTCACATGGAGGAGCAGGGAACATGTAATAAGTGAAAGACCATTCACTTGAAGTCTATAGCCTGTGATGTGAACACTAAGGGTTAATAACTTATCTGCACAGTACACAAACTGTGGGGGAGGGGAGCAGAATATGGTGCAGAGAGACAGGAGAGATCTTGTACTACACTATTCTGTGCAAGAGACATCTGTATCCACTGTCTTGAACACATTCACCACTGCTACATACACATAGAGAGAGCTCTGTCACATGACCTCCTCCCATGTGAGCAGGGAGCAGCAGCCCCTCCCTTCCCATGAAACAAACATCGGACTCACAGGGCTTATCAGCACAGGGAGAGGAGGCATCTCCTGCAGCAATTAGGTAATCTGAGGGTGATATCAAAGAAACTACTGCATATAGGCAACAGAGATAATAGGCAAAGTTGTTTTACATCCCAACAGATATTTATTTGTGGAATAAAAAAAACCTTTACAGTGAGGCCTCATGCACACGAACGTATGCCCGCATGGAGAGGAGGATGGGTGACCCCTTCCCTCTCCATAGAGATCCACGGCGTACAGACTGTAAGAAGGGGAAACATAGGACACCATATCGTATGGCACCAAATACTAATGAAATGAATGACTGTAGAAAGACATGCATATGTGTCTTTTTACAAAGTGTCCTTAAACTTTTGGTTTCAACTGTATATAACAGCTGCAACATGTCAACGACCATAACAGACATTGGGGCAGATTTACTTACCCGGCCCATTCGCGATCCAGCGGCGCGTTCTCTGCGCTGGATTCGGGTCTGGCCGGGATTTATTAAGGCAGTTCCTCCGCCGTCCACCAGGTTGCGCTGCTGCACTGAAGAGCATTGGAACGCAATCAAGTACACCGAGCCGGGCTGAGTGAAGGTAAGTGCAATTTTCGCGACACTTTTTTTTTTTTTTAAATGCAGCGTTTTTTTCCAAATTCGTCGGGTTTTCGTTCGGCCACGCCCCCCGATTTCCGTCGCGTGCATGCCGGCGCTGATGCTCCACAATCCGATCGCGTGCAACAAAATCGCGGGGCAATTCAGGGGAAATCGGCGCAAATCGGAAATATTCGGGTAACACGTCGGGAAAATGCGAATCGGGACCTTAGTAAATGACCCCCATTATCTTTCCAAAAGCTCCATGTGTCCCAAATGTTGTGCGTTCAGCCAAAGACTGGAGGTCATGTGGTTAACTGTATGATGTAAAGAGATTAAAATCGCTGCACTATACCCAACTCAACACAAATTTCTGCACTGAAATGGGTGTTTATCATGCAAAATCCGACAAAAGTGTGTTGCAAGTCTTATGTTTAAGGTGCACCAAAAAAGTGGTGCACTTTGTCGGGGCAGTGCAGGGAGTGCCAGATTCATGCAAAATCCTGAATCTGGTGCCCTTTGCACACTTTACAGGCAAGCTGTATAGCAACTATGTTATGCTCCATATGCATAAAGTGAACTAATTCTTTACCAAATACTGTGTATTCCACCTGCATAGACTAAATTAATCCTTTATGAGATATGAATAGTATTTTCCATTTGTAGCGACTGAACTAATCTGGTAATAAACAGTTATAACAGTTATCACATGTGTCTGCAACTAATCTTTATTGTTACTCCTGGTTCTTATGACAACTCAACATTTTTAAAATGGGGGGGGGGCAGCATTTTCAATTTTCGCCTCAGGCAGCAAAAAGGCTAGAATTGGGCCTGCTGCTAACTGTTCCATTCTCACATTATCATCTGCTGACAACAGCTCTATTGGTCTTCTGGGTGAGAAAACCTTGCAAGAAACAAGTCCTTATGCATTTATGTAAGCAGAAAGTCTATATGAAACTAAACTTTCAGCTAAATATTATAAACCAATAGTGCAGATGATAAAAGTTTGTAATATACCTTAAAAAAACCAACCTGTCACCAGTAATGTAATTTTTAGCTGGTGTCAGGTTCAGTTAGCCTATGTTATGCTGATTTTAAAAATGCGTTTGGCAGCATTCTGATTCATTTCAGTAGTTTTATTCACATTACCAGCAGCCAAGTCCCTACGAAGGAGCAGCTGCAGTCTGTATGTACTGTGTCAGTTTCCTCTCCTCTGCACTCATCCAGCTCCCCCACCCTTCCCTGTCTCAGGGAGGGGGGTGGTGTGGAGGAGAGGCACACAAACAGCAGCAAACTTGAAAAACATAAAGTCTAATATCAGTGAATGATGGTTGAACAACAAGGCACTTATCTTGGTATTTACATCCAAAAATGGCTTGGATGTCTCTCAAATTTTAATTTAGTCCTTTAAAAAAGGTGCTGTAGAGAGTCCTGCAAAACTTTACAAGGGTATGATATCATCAAATGCAATGCCGAAACGTTGCTCTTTCACGTGGAATAAATCCACTAAGGTATTTTTTCACTACAATCTGGTGTGCTGCTTTTTTGCCTTGTTTTTATATATAAAATAGGATTTCCAGAACATCGATCTCCTGCAGACCCAAATAAACATGCAAATCTGCACTCCATTCACATTATTTAAAGAGGGCCTGTCATTTGAAATAAACGCTCAAGTAGCACTTACTAAAGTAAGCAGTTCCCTAGCCCTACCACCAGTAATGGTGTTATATTGCTAGACTTATCGGAACATACCGATAAGCTAGCAAATACTGAAGTACATGGCCACGCAGAACGCCATACTAAGCTTACAATGGTCCAGCGTATTGATGAGGGGGTGGTGCCTTCTCCTCAGCTTCTCCTCCGGACTGCCACTCCCACACCATATGCCGGCAGTGACTTCAGGCTCCACACGGCAGTCACCGCTTCTTCAGACCGACCCCTCATGAATACATTCGAGTGGCTATGTAGTGCAGTGTTTGCTATCTTTTCGGTATAAAGCTAGCAATTTAAGACTACTATTATTGGGGTAAGGCTATGGTGCTGCTTGCTTTAGTAACTGCTCCTAGAGTGTTTATTTTGTGTTGCAAGTCCTAATAAGTATAATATTTATGTAGTGTCATCATATTCTGTAGCACCTTTACAGATTATGGGGGGGACATATACAAAATTAAATATTACATTGCAATAACAGTCATATGGAACTAAAGTAGTGAACGCCCTGCTCGCAAGAGCTTACAGTCTATGAGGATGAGGGGGTGACACAAGAGTTATAAGAGCTTGTAGAATGGTCAAGTCATTCTTTATAAGGGAACACACTAAAATAATGTAAATAATGTAATAAATAAAAATGCTGCTGCTTGAACCAAGTCATCATCTTATATACAAAGTCCAAGGTCCCTGGGACTGCAGAGAAGCCTGAAGCTTGGAATCTGGTGTTTGCTAGATACAAACAATTTAATGGAATCATGGTCCCTCCATTCTTGTGATCACTGGGGTAGGGCATAAATGACCAACCATCTGTGAATGTGTGTAGCAGCTAGGCTTCAAAGTGGTACCTGCATCTAGTGGACAGTTATGCTTTGAATATATCTTAATTTTATGGAAATTTAAGACCTTTAAGACACCTTTTTTACGGGGAATGTGACATCATCATTGTCTTTTGGTATTGTCGAGAACAGGGGCCGGTGGGTCCCCTTTAGGGCACCGCTAGAAGTTGGGACGGTGATATTAATGACAGGTGGAAACAATGGGAGGCAGCACCTATTTCACACATATATCAAAATGCAATCTATGCAATTATTCTTATGTAGATTCTGAATTATATGGTTTGGTCTGATGTTTAAAAATCGGCATATTTTCATGTTGAACATTAATGGCATATCAAAAGAAATGTGTACCAAATGCGTTAATTCACTCTGAAGTTCATTTTAAATTGATCACTCATGAATAACACACTGCTAATGTGGAACCTCAAGGCAGATAGGGGTCCCAGAGGTATACCCCATTATGTGCACTGCTCTAAAAAAGGAATGCTAAAATACCACACCCTAGATCTCAATGATGGAAATATTCTATTAGCGAATCTTTAATAACTACATAGTGGAATGTGTTGAGAACAATAAAACATTAAAATAATAAATGAAAACCAAAATTAATAACCAATGGAGGTGTGGACCAGTGTGACCTCCCTAGAATGCCTGGGCAAGCTCCTGGGCTGCTCCAATGCCTGGGCCACTGTTCTCTTGAGGGATCTTTTTCCAGACCTGGATTAAAGGGAACCTATCACCAGCAATTGGCCTAATAAACCACAATAGTGTCAAGCAATATAACTTCTTCTAGTTTTTGTTTCTTTCATGGCCAGTGTGATGGCATCATCCACAAAATCTACTTTGAAGTGAGATATAAATTGGTTGTATAAAGTCAAGGAGGAGGAGAGTTTAACATTGAAGTCAAGGTGGGAATCTCTGAACGCCTCCTCCTCTGTTATTGAAATTGTGCATTGGACTTCATAAGATATGGTTTATTAGGTCTCTGAATGCAGGAGATCAATTACATGGAAGGGGGGAGGGGGGGTTCTGAGGCAGGGAAAGCTTGACTTCAGTGTTAAAATATCCACCTCCTTGGCTTTATACAACCTATTTACATTTCACTTCAAAGTAGATTTTCTGGATGATGTCACCACACTGGGTCATGAAAGACACATGATCTGGAAGGTGTTCAGCTGCTTGCCAGCATAATGGTAGTGGTTTATTCAGTAAATTTTTGATGATAGGTTCCCTTAAAAGCATCAGTCAAATACTGGACACTGTTGTGAAACGTGGCATTGGTGGATGTCCCAGATGTGGTCAATCGGATTCAGGTCTGGGGAATGAGTGTGCCAGTCCAAAGCATCAATGCCTTTATCATGCATGAACTGCTGGCACGCTACAGCCACATGAGGCATTGCAGTCATGTATCAGAAGGAACCCAGGGCCAACCGTACCAGCATATGGTCTCTCATGGTTCTGTGGATGTTATGCCGGTACCTAACAACAGTCTGGATACCTCTGGCGAGCACATGAAAGGTTGTGCGATGCTGCATTTTTTGACGGACTGCTTAAAAACGGGCCAAAAATACGTTCACAACGCCACGTGGGCCATCACCCTTACAAAAATCAAGAGGGTTGTTGGAGCCCTACATAAAATCCCTGACACTGTATATGTGTGCACATGAGTGTATCAATGCTATGCGGCCCTGCCTCTCCTAGTTAAACCCCTGTAATATATAGTTACAATACAGCACATTGCATGTGTGTGCTCGGTCCTGGTGCAGTATATCCAGAATTAGGCATCATGCCCCATGATAATAAGATTACAGCTGTGTGCAGGAAGCGGCAGTGACTACGGGAAGGCCATTATCCATCTCCTCCATGATGTGTACATACATTGAACATCCAGTGCACACGTGGCAGTCTTGTCAGCAGGTGGCGCTCGCTTTCACCTTGAAGCCGTGGCTCTATGGTACGCCGACGTATGTGAACACGCCCCCTTTTACCCTTGTGTGTCCGTACGCCCAGTGCCGGCCCCTGGTTGAGCGTGTAGAGCGCGCGCGTGCCTCTTTCTTCCGGTCCGCATCCGCCGCCACTTCTCCCGTCTCCTCACACACCGCTCAGCCGCCGCCATGTTGGGTGCTGCTCTCCGGCGCTGCGTGTCCTCTGGCCTCCGCAGCCTTCCTCGCTGCCGCCCGCAGCCCCAGCCAGCCTGCTCCCAAGGTGAGCTTACTGTGGGATCGCCATTGTGTCCTTGACGTGTGAGATGTGGGGAGCGCCATGTTTCAGGCTTCAGTAGCCGGCTCCCTGTGCCGCAGTACATGGCGGGCTGTGCTGTATGGTGCAGTGCTGCTGTGGACTAGTGCTGTATACTATGGCAGTGCCGCAGCCGGCTGTGCCCTTGTGATGACCCGGCTGCGCTATGGGCCTGCTGAGCCTGTGCCGGGGGAGCAGTAGCCTGCAGCCAGCCTGTCCTCTGCAGTGCCGCATGTGCCCGAGGTCATCCGCCGCAGTGCTGGCCCGTAGTGCCGTGTATGTGCTGCACGGAGCTGGAGTATATCTATGGCTCCACTACACGTAGATGAGTGTATGATACTGTACAGGTAGCTGACCTCCACTCATGTAATGCAGCCGTGTAAAGTACTAAGTAGAGGTCAGCTAGCTGTACAGCCTCTTATACAGCCCTATGTGTAGTGCAGCCGTGTAAGTACTGTATTATGTAAAGATTAGCTATCATATTATACACTCCTGTGTGTAGTGGAGCCGTGTAGGTACAGTACTATGTATAGGTCAGCAACTATAACAGTTCTGCACTGACACTTCTGCTAAATCTCCCTCACTGTATCTGTCTCCATAGCTCTGTTTTGTGTTTACTGCCCCTTTAAGTAGTGGGACGTGAGCTCACGAGAGCAGCTGATGGGGCCGTACATCCCGGAAGAAAGGTCACATTGACTAGTAGTGAGAAGGAGAGGGTGCTGACAATTGTCCCCTCCCCCAATTACTTACCTTGCTACTAACATTCTGTGTATTCTCTTCATTTTATGTCATTTCATTGTAACTGTGCACAAGAGGAATCCCCCAACTACTTCTGATGTGTGCCCAGGCTAGCTGGTGACCTGCTGTCCAGGCTTGTCACTGCTCTCCTTTATTGCAGCTAAAGACTGCTACTATAACGCTGCCTGCTGACCCTGAGTGTCATGTCAAAATCCAACCTCTGGTTACTTCACAACAGCATCTTACTATCATTTGGTCCAATGTCGTACTAGTCATGTGGTCACCATTTATTATATAGTTTTATCATTTTCAAATTTCTTATAACCCTGTTCATATTACTGATGCCACAACCCTGATTAATTCTTATTGTTGTATCAACTTTCTGTCTCATCCTCTAAGTGTAGATTTTGACAATATTGCATATAAAGAATCTATATCTGCCAGTTCTACTGTCGATAGAACAGTAGCTCCTGTCTCCGGTGCCTAGGACTGTTGGACCAGGACTGTTGCAGACAATAAGGCGAAAGTGGGTTTACACCTCCCTTTAGATCAGTTATTCTGACCCAAAACCAGGAGTGGTGGAACACACCAGCTTTATACCTGAGTGTAGTCTCAGTGACTTGCCCCTGTTCTCAATAACCTACAGGCATAAAGATGACTGCTGTGCCCTTCAATGAGACTCTTCTACAGGAAGTCTCGGTACAGGGGAAGCATTGCAATTCTTCATTTACATTGGGTTTAAGGATTGCTAGCTGCAGATTCATTCATTCATGCAATCTGTGTTTATGGGCCGTTGAAACTTTATAAAAAATATAACTGGCCTTTACATGCTGCCTGGTAAATCATTATACCTGCTGGAAGCCTATGAATGTATGAACCCTTAAAAAAAAAAAAAAGTTGATCTCTATTAGGAAACCTGATTCTGCATTGACCATTTCATCCATGGAATCCTGCTTTAATGCAACATTGAGTTAAAATAAACTTGAAGGGATTTTTTTTTTTTTGGAGAGTATGTTGGGGGAGTGTGTGGGGTTGCCCCTCTGGAGGGCTCCGCACTAGCTCCTGTCTCTGGTGTTGAGGAATTTTGGACCAGGACTATTGCAGACAATAAGGCATAAGGGAGTTTACATCTCCCTTTAGATCATTTATTGACAGCCAAAACAAGGAGTTGTCGAACACACCAACTTTATACCTTATCTTTGTAGTCTCTGGAGTGACTTGGGCTGCAGATAACGTCCCTGGTGTTCAAACAGCATGGAGGTTACAAACTTAAAGGGCACCTACCACCACAAATCTACCTATAAAGGTAGATCGGGTGGTAGGTGAATCAATGGGACGTGAGGATAGCCCTTTTAAGGGCTAATCCTCACGTCCCCGCACTGTTTTATAAACTTTTATTACATTAATATGTTAATTTACTTATGCGGCTACTTGGGCGTGGAGTAGCCGCATCTGAGGTTACACGAGGCGGCTACTCCACGCCCCGGTAGCCACATTACCCCTCCTACTCACCATGTTCGGCGCGCAGCTGCTCGTAGCTGCGCGCCCTCGTCCGCCGATCCTGCCGTCTGCGCATGCGCAGAACAGCAGGCCCGCGCCTGCGCAGCCCCGGCTTCAGAGCAGTGACCGCGCAGGCGCGGGCCTGCTGTTCTGCGCATGCGCAGACGTCAGGATCGGCGGACGAGGGCGCGCAGCTACGAGCAGCTGCGCGCCGAACATGGTGAGTAGGAGGGGTAATGTGGCTACCGGGGCGTGGAGTAGCCGCCTCGTGTAACCTCAGATGCGGCTACTCCACGCCCCAGTAGCCCCATAAGTAAATTAACATATTGATGTAATAAAAGTTTATAAAACAGTGCGGGGACGTGAGGATTAGCCCTTAAAAGGGCTATCCTCACGTCCCATTGATTCACCTACCACCCGATCTACCTTTATAGGTAGATTTGTGGTGGTAGGTTTCCTTTAAAGCACCAGCTGGACCATTCAAGGAACGACTCGAACGTTAGGAGAAAAGTCTTCAAAAATCTCAGTATCCAGTGTTCATGAACTAGTGTCTACTGTACAAAATCCATAGCCCTAGATGTACAAAAATGATGGGACTGACACCTGGTTGGGAAGAATATGCATTAAGTCGGTGTTAGGTGTCTTAGATTTTTCCTTTATCTTATATAAATTTTTCTTTCTCTTCAGTTGCTGTTGCCGCTCGTTGCTATTCTCATGCCAAACATGAGTCAGATGAGGAGTTTGATGCACGTTGGGTGACTTATTTCAACAAGCCAGATATTGATGCCTGGGAGCTGCGAAAAGGTAATTGATCGAAGAGAAGCGCCATGTTTTGATAGAAACTATGGTGTCATTGTAATGAATGTCATTGGTTTCCTGGCATGTAAATAATTAACCATACTACCATAATCCTGGCATATATTTTCATATGACCCTGAATTTTTTTGTCTTATTAGTTTTGGAAATGGCCAACTGGCTGTTACTAGTCCCCTTCATGGGGCATGTGCTGATCTTTTTTCAGAAAATGGTAACACCCACTTGTCAACTAATTCCTGTATTTCCACGAAGAACAGCACAATGCTGAGCTTTTAGAAATTACTATTGACATCTGTTTTAAAATGTAGATGATGTCAGGCATCTTTAGTGACAAAGATAACAAATGCAGGTTTGACCTGGTCCTCATTTTACAGAGCTGACAGAGGCAAGTGCGGTTAGGTCAATTACAATAATGTCAGGTCTGTAAAATGAGGACCAGGTCATACCTGCATTTGTTACCTTTGTCTCTAAAATAATAATGGAAGTCTAAAGGATGAGTTAAAATGTCGGTTTCAATAGTCTTGTTTTGGCTTCTGTTGGTGTCTGTTTGTTTCACTTCCACGAAGTGATGCAAACAGACGCTTGGAGGCATTAAACGTCCGCTGAAGTCAAGTTAGTGAGAGAAGATAATGGCAGAGGTCTGAATGGGCCTAAACTTTATCATTGGCTAAACTTGCAGTGTTTACCTTTAGGCCGATTATAGAATTGACAATTTAATTACAAGAGGTTCATTTGGGGCACCCACATACTAGATATGGTTGGTCTGTCTCCTGGTGTATGGACCATGCGGTGTACTTTGTTATGGGCTGACCACACAATTTAAGGGATGGGATTCCTTGCATCATATCAAAATATTATGCAATAAATCCCTGCTTCACTGCTAAACAGTTGTGCTGTAGTGTATCAATTGTAGTATTGATGCCTTCCATATCATGTTCGTTTTATTGCCCAAGTGGCATCCAGAAAATGAAGTTTAAAGTCATGTTCCTTTAAACTCTACACTATAGAAGAGAGTAAAAGAAACAAATGACAGAGGGTCTTCCGTTCTCCATAAACATTGATGTACTAAGGATTACTTTGATCTGCCTTGGTTTATAAAGGAAACCATGCCAACTGTGGTGCTATTTTCTACTATAAATAGGTTCATTTGTAATGAACTTCTATCTTTATTTGTATACTTATTGGAGGAGATTTATCATAAGTATCTGAAGGCAGACCTCTTCTAGTTGCTTATGGGAACTAATATGAGCCTATCTTTCATTTTATAAACTGCTGTGGAAAATTGAAAGCTGAGCTCTGATTGGTTGCTATGGGAAACTATAACAGTTTTGCTCGGATGCTTTTGACACTCACACTTTTCAAGTCTGGTCATGCCACCATGCTAAATGTTAAAAAGAACATCTCATAAGTGATCGGCTTAATAAAGTAGTGTATTATTAGGTTCAATTCTGCTTATCAGCCAGATGTCTCTTTTGATGGCTACATCTGGCTCCCAGACAAATATATACTCTGCTATAAGCCAATTATTGTGCTGAAAAATCCACTCTCGCCTTATGGATGGCTTAGTACTAGCCCTCCGGGTCTCGCCTCTTCACCTCTTCTGCTATGCACTCTGACCACGCCATGACGCCACAGTGTCGCTGCCTAATGACTTCATAGACTATGCACAGGCTGCGCTTATAGATGTGTCTGGCCTTGTGCTGGGAACCTAAAGAGCAGAACAGAAGACGGGGGTGAGCTGTTTATTTTTATGAGTGGGCACGGCTGGGCGTTTTATAAGTTGGGGGGGAGGGGAGATGTATTACATTTTTAAATATGTGGCATTCCCTGACCCCTACCTTAAAGTATTGTACAGGTACGTTCGCCCAGTATTTGACATGAAATCTGCCAAATTTCCTCATGAAATTCAGGTCAGCTTGGGTTTTTGCAGTAGGTCATGTATTTGTTTTGCCCTTTTGGGGTTGGATTGCTTTATCTAAATGGAGCATGTAGATGTCCATATATGGAAGGGAATCTTTTGGTAAAGACACTTGTGAGCCAAAGGCAAATTAATCTGAAAATGGTGCTATTGAAAACCTGTTCTTCAATGTGTGTGGCTTAAACTGGTTGGATGGAGAATATTTATCAATTCTTATAAAGTACTACACTTTGTAGTCCTTCTAGTGGTAAGAAAATTGGGCACTCAAAGTTAGTTTTCATAATTTGCTGTGACACTTGAAATCCTTTTGTATGACTTGGAAAAATACTAATTTTATTTTCTCCACTTTAATCAGGTGTGAACACTCTGATCGGTTATGATTTAGTCCCAGAACCAAAAATCCTTGATGCTGCTTTGCGTGCGTGCAGGCGGTTAAATGACTTTGCAAGTACTGTCCGCATTTTGGAAGCGGTGAAGGTGAGTGGAATGAAGCCGTGCTGTCATGTTGGCACTAGTATGTTGTGACCCACCCACACATTTGATGATTTGTATTTAGAACCTGAAAATAGTAATGATTAGAACAGTCAAACTAGCAGCACATTGTAATGAATGAGGAAGAAAATCCCCATATACTGCCATATGGTAGGATCTATCAGACAACCTAGCATTAAAGTACCCTAGGGAGTCTTAAAAATAGTAAAATTAAAAAAAAAAGTTTAAAAAAAAAAATTCAAATTGCCCCCCTTTCCCTAGAACTGATATAAATAAAAAAAAATTTCACTGCGTTTAATCCCGTAACGGAAGATAGCGCCTGAAATCAAAAATGGCACTTTTATGCCATTTTTAAAAATATAAAAAAATTATATTAAAAGTGATCAATGGTTCATACAGTCCTAAAAATGATAACATTGAAAACGTCATCAAAAATCGCAAAAAATGATACCACGCACAGCTCTGTACACCAAAGTATAAAAAAATTACTAGTGCCAGGATGGTAAATCCCAAAAAAATTCTACAGGGGTTTTAATTTTTTTTAAACCTAAAACCTATACAAATTTGGTTTCCCCGTAATCGTACCGACCGAAAGAATAAAGTAGACATCCGTAAAATCCAAGCTTCCCAGTACAAAGCATGAAATATTAAATACCACCATTTTGAAGTGTAATTTGTTACGCAGAAAATAAGCCATAACACAGCTCTGTACTTGCAAAAAAGGGCATCGGCAGGAAGGGGTTAATTGTGCCCCCAAGCGCACCGCACACAAGATTTACTAGGAGGCTCCGGCCTCTTGAGTAAACCCGAAAGGGTTATTCGCTGCCCTTCCCTGATATCTGCCAGGTTTGTCTGGTCAAACTATCAAAGTATCATGAGACGTCTCAGCCATTTTCTTGCAGAGACTTTGGTTCGTTTAGCGGACTGAGCTGTTCACATCCCCAGCTGTTCGGCGTCACGCCTAAAGTAGGGAGCAAACAGCTTGAAATCAGCTGAAACAAAGATTTTAATTGGCATTATCCCCACAAACCTGCCACAGGGCTTAGTAAATCACCCCCAGTGTTTTTTAACAAAGTTTTTATTTTAAACAAATTTGTTGTTTTTGTGTTTTTCATGCATGTCGTCATCTATATTAACTCTTTACCTGCCAGGCATTATGAGGGAAAAATTTCTGGTGTTGGCTGGAGCAATTTTTACAAATGTACAGATAAAACCGAAATTTCAGCATAAAGAAACCATACATTTTCTGAAAGCAAAACTTACCCCTTTTGCAAAATTGCAATAAGGAGTTTATAGACATGGGCATCTTCATACAATTCTGATTTGAGCATAACTTTTTTTTAATAAAAGCATAAAAATGTAATTGTAAAAATTGTACATAGCTCCTAAGTGTAAAAGAAAGTGTTTATAGATACCTCTGTCATATGTTCACCTAAATGGATCCTCACAAAGCTGACATAACCCAAAAAAAAGCTAGGAATGTTGAGACACAGCCTGCAAAATAGTGAGTAATAGGGGAAAGCACCTCTTAAACCATATATTTTTTGAAAGCCGACAGCATGGAGATTGTATTTGTATTGAGCACAAATAATTTTTTTTAATGGCAAAACGTGATGAAATCGTGGCTGTGATGGCTTTAGGCGACCCCTGTGTCTTGGTCGTTTTACCCCCGTCAGGGTCACGACCCACAGGTTGAGAACTGCTGGTCTCGATGATGGGTTCCATAACAATGAACAAAATTTTGATCTTCCTGAAAAGGAAAATGTAAATAAATTAGAAAAAGGTGATACATTTCCTATAACTGTGGTCAAAAATGGTTTTGTGATGTGGTTGTATTTTTATTTTTTCGCCATACAGGATAAAGCTGGACCCCATAAGGAAATCTACCCCTATGTTATTCAGGAACTCAGACCGACTTTAGATGAGCTTGGTATTTCCACCCCAGAGGAGCTGGGTTTGGATAAAATATGAAAAGGCAAGTTGTAACAAATTTGTGCATTTTGGTATATGTAAATGTACTTGGCATATAGTACTTAAAGGGGTTTTCCTATAATCAAGCATGAATATCGTATTGTGGGGCTCCCACTTGTTGGACCATATGTCCCCCTCAGCTATCTTGTGACGTAATCTGCCTGCATTATCTACTCCTGTGAGCCATGCCAAGGAAATAACTTTTTTTTTTTTTTTCCTCCACAGATCATCTATCCAAATGTTTTATCAAAGCTACTTGATTGTACACAGCCATCCTGAAATACAAAGACGTTAACCTATTACCTTTATTTGGGAAAAATGCAACACTGTTCTTTTATTATGTCCCAATCTGTGTAATATTATGTTGGACCTAATAAAGGGATGTTGTTTGATCTCATAGTTTGCATTCTTTTTTTAGATTTACATGTCCCCATTAACTTGTACTTTGTTACCCGATGCATTGGATACTCACATGCCAAATAATTTTGTTGGTTTTAACCAGTTTAACTCTTACAAGAGGAAAACATATGATTTGGAGCAGTGAATATACACAGTTGGACCTGCCTACATTTTTTTTGTTTGTCTGGAGGAAACCTGGTTGTCACTGAAGGATTGTATTGAACATGTGCCAAAAATCAGCATAGGTGTGAACCACTATTTGCAAATCAAGTGAAAAAAAACCCTTCTATTTTGGCCTCTATTCTGATGGTCTATGCAATTATTTCACGCCCATATGTAAAGGGATTGGCCAGTTTACCTCATTTCTTTTGTAATGTGTGGGGATCTGGATAATGGCTAATTTACTAATATACATCTATTAAAGGTTCCGCGCCACTTTCTTGATGTGTAAAGTGAAAACTCCTTTCTTTTACCTCATCTGCCAAAAATTCCTGTCCATAAAAAGGCTGCAGATGGAGGGTCATGTGATCTCTCTCCATTAACAATTGCCACTTGAACGTTGAACTGATCCTTTAAAAATTTGTCAGTTTTCATGAAAATGTTTAAAATTGCATGTAAAGTTTTAAGCCTCATAATATCCTAGACACAAAGAATCATGCCAACATGAAGCAGACATTTGGTAAATATTTGGGTCGTCTGTTTGGAAAACAGAAAATGTTAAACTTTGAATGGAGAATTTTTAGAAATGTTATCCATATTTCCTTTTCTTGTAGTTAAATGCAAAACGTGTCACAATTTTCAACCAACGGTAAGTATAATGTTTTACGAGAAAACAATCTCCATTACGTGGATATGTTAAAGCGTTTCAAATTTATAACCACTTTTATAATGAAACCTGTTGGATTCTGAAAAAGACCTAGGTATGATGGTGAAGGCTGGCATATTGCAGCAACCACCCACCAGTAACACCCGCTGTCCGCGCTGGTACCGATTGTGGGTGTTAACCCTGTAAATGTCTAAACATCTAAATCCTAGTGGTGCGTGAGTGCTGCAGTTCCCTGTGAAGTAACTGCAGTATGTGGTAGGATCAATCAGACCACCTAGGGCAGTGATGGCGAACCTTTTAGAGACCGAGTGCCCAAACTACAACCCAAAACCTAATTACTTATCGCAAAGTGCCAGTACGGCAATTTAACCTGAAAACTGACGGTTTAGTTTAGAATCAATAAAATGATATATTCCCGATCAGAGGAAGCTTCCCTCCCATTGCGTTTTATTCGCATTTCAAAACTCCTATACTTGTTTCATTCGTATGACATTGAGGAAGAGGCAGCACCATTTTACATCATATAAAAGAGTAATAAAAAGTTATCAAAAGGTCACACAGTCCTCAAAATGGTAGCAATGAAAACAACGGCTCATTAAGAAAAAAATCGCACCTCCCCAGCTCCGTGCACTAAAGTTATTAGCGTCACAAGATGGCGAAACTATTTTCTTTTTCGTATACTGGTTTAATTATTGAAAAAGTATTAAAACACAATAAAACCTAAAAACCTGGTATCACTGTGATTGCATCAAACCAAAGAATAAAGGAGACAAATGATTTGGAGCGCAGAGCGATAGTATTAAAATCTACAGCTTCCTAGTACACGACATGGAATGATAAATAAGTTATGCAAAAAATAAGCCCTTACACAGATATATATATATTATAACATGTATATACATAAATACATACATAGATTACTTGCTCTTTGGTTGGTTGTCCAAGGTGGGCAAAAGTTCAGCTGTCTGGTGTTCCAGGGGGTGGGGGAAGGTTGGTAGGGTAGATGGGCAGAGGGTGGGCGGCCAGAGTTAGGGCTGCGGAGGGGGGGGGGGGTAATGCGGCATCTGGAGATCTGGGCAGTGGGTTTCTGAGGCATGAGTTCCAAGGGAGGGGGTGATGGGGGGGGGGGTGCAGTGACCGGAGTTGGGGAGGGGCGGGGGTAGCGAGAGTGGCCGGAGTTCAATTGCAGTAGTGGGCGGAGAGCGGACAGTCCGGGCAGAGGGTCTAGCGGGGGGGCCATTTGGTAGCGTTCGGAGTCGGTTGCGGTAGCAGGCGAGGTTTGGGCTAAGGTGGGGTTTGTGGTAGCGGGCAGAATTCCACCGGGCGGTGAGATTTGCAGTAGTGGGCAGGGTGTCCTGGGAGTTTCCGTGGCTTGCGGGCGAAATTTTAGGGGAGGAGCGGGCAGGAAACCAGCGTTCCTCCTTCTTCTTCTGTTCTGCACACAGTAAGGTGCCCAGCGCTGGCAGCATAATGACATCATTACGCTGCCAGCGCTGGGACGCTTACCGTCCTGTGCGCTGCAGTCATCAGTGTGACAGAGCAGGCAGTCCGATACTGCGACTCCGATACTGCTTAAACCTGAGTTAAATTCAAAGGACCCGCGTGCCAGCACTGAGGGCTCTGCGTGCCCTCTCTGGCACGCGTGCCATAGGGTCGCCACCGCTGACCTAGGGGGTCTGAAAAAGGTAAAAAGAAAAAGATTTTAAAAAACGAAAAATTCTAATAGCCCCCTTTTCCCTAGAACTCATATATAAATAGTAAAAAATCATAAACATGTCAGGTATCGCAACCCAAAATGTTCGATCTAGCAAAATATAATAACTGTTATTCCTGGCGTTTAACCCTGTAATGGAAAATTTGTCGAAAATGACACTTTTTTGCAACTTTGAAAAATAAAAAATTCAATAATTTAAAATGGTAGCATTGAGAGCATCAAGTTGCAAAAAAATTACACCACACACTGTTCCATACACCAAAGTATGAAAAAGTTATTAGATCCAGATGATGGCAAAATCATCTTGTACAGGAGGTTTTAATTTTTGTAAATGTATGAAAGCATTATAAAACCTATACAAATTTGGTATCCCTGTGATTGCACCGACCCAAAGAATAAAGTAAACATGTCATTTGGGGAGCACAGTAAAATCCAAGCCCACAAGAAAATGGTGCAAAAGCTCTAAAAAAATAAAATAAAAAACAAATAGTAAAAACATTTTAAAAAAAATATTATTTAAAATAAAAGTTCAAATCCCCCTCCTTTCACTAGAACTGATATAAAATGTAGTACAGTAAAAAAAAAAATCATGAACATGTTGGGTATCGCTGCATCTCAAAATGCCTGATCTATCAAAATATAAAGTTATTCCTGGCAATGACCTCCATAACGGAAAATAGTGACCAAATGTCCAAAATGCTACTTTTACACCATTTTACATCACATAATTTAATAAAAAAGATACTGTTGAACAGTCCTCAAAATGGTAGCAATGAAAACGTTGGCTCATTTCGCAAAAAAAAAAAGACTTCTCGCACAGCGCCGTATACCGCCGTACACATTTAATTTTTGAAAATGTATTAAAAGCTATAAAAACTGTGCCCACATTTGGATTTTTTTCCAGCTTTCCAGTACACGTCTTAGGATAATAAATAACGTCACTGGGAAGTACAATTTGATATGCAGAAAATAAGCCCTCACACAGCTCAGTGCACAGAAAAAATATGAAAAAGTTGTTGATTTTTGAAGGCGGAGAGTAGAAAAATTAGCAAAAAAAAACCCTGCGTCCTTAAGGGGTTGAACCCTGATCCGAGTGGTTTTGCTCAAAACAATTATAATATTCAGGACCTTGGGAAAGCTGGGTGGATATCTTAATTTTGCACAGCCGTGTGTAAACAAGATACAGTTGCGTATGCGCCAATCGTTACAAGAGCTCGGTGACGTCACCAGCTCTCGGTAGGGTGGGGAGAAGTTTCAAGCACGCAAGGCGCGTGCATAGTTATACTGGTGACCAACCCCTGAGCACCCTGTGGCAGGGGCACAGGAGTGCCGAATGGGTCATTTGCCTATTGTATAGATCAATTTTTGGATAAAAGTTTATTTCTGTGCCTAGAAAAGATAACTTCCAGCATCAGCTTATCTACCCCTATGTAAAGGTATGTTTGGGTCAGACCCCATTTTAGCAGTGTTAAACTGCTAGCTTTTATGGAACCTCCGATAAAGCAAGCAGACACTGCAGTGCCATAGTCTCAGAATGTCGGACCAAGCTCACAGCGGTCCTGCGTATTCATGAGGGGGCAGTCCGAGGTGCTGCTTCTTCTCCGGACCACCCCTCCAACGCCAAAGGCCAGCGGTAAGTGCCAGGCTTCTGATAAAGCTAGCAGTTTAACACTGCTAAAAAATGGTCTCATTTGCATAATTTTAAAAGCCCTTCTTTGTAAAAACCTGGTAATAAGAAGCAAAGAGAAAAGTGAATCCTGCCCCAGGAGGCACACACCAGTAAGTCAATGTGCTTGGCTTACAATGCTTCATCCTGGTGGTTGATGTCATAAGTTAAACAAAAAACTTGCCTCCAGGATTGTTTGGGGGGCCCTCCAGAGGCCAATAGAGTTGATTGCAGTGATAATACAGTGAGACGTCTTTCTGCACCATTATTGCCCCTCTTCTGCTATGTGGCAGAGCTAGAAGGCGCGTTGAGATGACAACATTCTGTCTTCACTGCTTCACAGAGGAGGAGAGCTGCTGCAGGTAAATGGGGTGAGGAAAGTACCTGGTGTTTATTATTACTGTGTAATAGGGGAGCGAGGTACAATTTGGAGGGGAGTAATAAAGGGGCTAAATAAAAGTGTGATTTAGGGCAAAAACATTTTTTAGTGGCATGCTAAGAACACTACACACAGAGCAATAAGTACCCTCTACAATAATCGGCCAACAGTGCAATGAAAAGTGTGCCCTATGTGTAATAACTATCCTAAAAGGATACTACTGAAAAATGCATCCTATTAGTTATAAATACCCTGAAAGGATACTACACATACATTGCACAGAAAAGAGCTTTCTATGTGTAGTAATAGCCCTAAAATAATAATACTCACACAGCACACTGAAAAGTGCGTGCAATGTGTAATTGAATACTGACTTATACAGCGCTCTGAAAAGTTTGGTTTGGTAGGGAATGGACAGACAGATGATAGGGGAGGGGGATCATACAGGAGGATGAGAGAACACAAAGGGTGATGAGGGATCCACAGGAGGGTGGTAAAGGAGAATGATGAAGATAATGGTGATTTTGACAGTACAGACTGAGCACTAAGGAACCCTGACAGCTGTTTCCCACGTGGCGTTTTTCTCGCGTTTTTAATAACATCCAAAACGAAAGTGGGAGGGGGTTTGACCAAAACGCATATGCGTTTGCAATTAAACGCATGTGTTTCATTGGAAATGCATGCGTTTCAGGAAAAACCACTCCACACTCCCGTTTTGGATACGTTTAAAGGGAACCTACTTATAAAGGTAGATTGGGTGGTAGGTGGATGAATGGGACGTGAGGATATCCCTTTTTTGGGCTAATCCTCACGTCCCGGCTATCTTTAAAAAACTTTAATGCAGGCATATGTAAATTTTTTTATGCGGCTACTGGGGCGTGGAGTAGCCGGACATGAGGCTACTAGTCACGACTACTCCACGCCCCAGTAGCCACGTTACTCTGCCTACCATTTAATCTTCAGCTACGAGTCCCCTGGCATCTGCGGCCTTCTGTGCATGCGCAGTAGCTCCGGCCTCGGAGCCTCGGCCACGCAGCATGCACAGAACGCTGGGGACTAGGACGAGGGCGCGCAGCTATGAGGAGTTGCGCACCGAAGATTAAATATGCGGAGTAACGTGGCTACTGGGGCGTGGAGTAGCCACGACTAGTAGCCTCATGTACGCCTACTCCACGCCCCAGTAGCCGCATAAAAAAATTTACATATGCCTGCATTAAAGTTTTCTAAAAGATAGCCGAGATGTGAGGATTAGCCCAAAAAAGGGCTATCCTCACGTCCCATTCATCCACCTACCACCCATTCTACCTTTATAGGTAGAATCAGGGTGGTAGGTGTCCTTTAAAAATACAAGAAAAATGCCACGTGGGAAGGTGCGCTTAGTGTGCATTCACATGTGGCATTTGGATGCGTCAAAACGCGTATGCATCAGAACCCACGCGTGTTACAATACGATTGGCTACTCTGGAAGCGTTTTTCTTCATTGCTGGCAGTGTAAGCTGATATGAATATGTTTACACTGCTGCTTACACTTACTTAGTTTCAACGCATCCCAAACGCCACTTGTGATTGCACCCCAAGGTCGCTTTCTCACGATGTATTGTGTTTTTTGATGCATTCCCAAGACTTCATCATTGATTACAAGCGGAGGTTACATTACGTTTCCACTGCATCTGCTAAAAATGTAACCTCATGATGTGATCGAGGCTGAAGCCTTTGGAATGCGTAAAAAATGCATCAAATAACGCAACGCATCTTGTGACAGCACCTTCAATGACATGCTCTTACCCATTATCATCCACACCTGCTTTTGGTTTAAAATATGAGCAGCCTTGTGAACTACAGGGGAGATACTGCTAAGCATTGGTAAGTGCAATGTTTTTTTATTATCTTTATTATTTTATATAGTTTTATAATGGTTGACCACTTACTGGTCCAAAACATCACCAAAATAAAGCGACAAAAAGTTATGGAATAAATCACTGGAGCCCCGCACAGGACAGTGCACTCCATAGTGAGTGCGGAGGGAAGGATGCGCACAGGTGATACAGCGCTGACGGCGCCTGGTGCTGGTACTATGGAGAGCAGGCAGCGCCCTCACTGCTGTCATATACACGCGCATCGCCCCACGTGACCAGCTAACAGTTTCCAAAATGTCCACTACTGTCATCTCCAGGAGGCGTGGCTATAGGTCATGTGATGCGAGTCATAGCCTCTCGTTGGTCAAAGTGTTTTCAGCCTCTTACATGGGTGGTGAAGCGGCCGGCCCGAGACAGCCGGATGGAGCCTGGTAGTCGGAGAGACCCCGGACAGCGCTCCGGTGCAGTGGACGGCGCGCAGGTAGGAGCGGGAGAGGAGCCGCCATGTGGTGGGTCAGGGCAGGAGCTGTGCTGCGGGTGCTGAGTTATACATCTGTATAGTTACTACAAGGGATGCATCAGCTGTGCACCCAGAGGAGGGGGCACTGCCTTGCGGATGGGAGCTCCATGCTCTTGTTCTATGTGTACCTAGACATGACCCCCGTGACCCCGCCGCCATCACTATGCACAGAACTGCTGGATCACCCGGGAACGTATGGCTGTGTATGGCTGCCCTTCAGGAATACAGGGAAGTTGTGTGACAACATTTATAGGAAATGTCACTGTGACCTGTTAGGGACACACAAGGCTTTACAGAGATGTGTTCTCTGTCCTGTATGTCTGCATGGGCTTGTGGATGTCCCGGCCATCTGCCCTACTCCTGCCTGTATTGTGGGGCTGGGAAGTCTGTAAGAAGTGACATGGATCCCAAATCTTTTACCTTACCTGTGTTTGTAGCCGCTATTCCAGGTGGTACAAGTCCAGTGACTTCAGTGTCCTGACCTCCACTGACACTAAGCGCTAGACCCCACCATCACCATTTATCATCTGGAATCATGGAGCCACCAACTCTGTTAAGGTAGAAACTTTTGGGTCCCTTCTGATGCAGTATGTGATACTAAATTTTCTTGGTTATTTTTGTTTTTGCTTTGAAGACTGCATAAAAACCTAATGGTGTAACCACAGGCTAAAATCCTATCTAATCACAAGCAAATAAACTGATGCATATCAGGTTCCCTGACAAAAGGTCTATTCATGGCACCTGCAGGGGTCCTGCAGAGACTGATAACTGGATACAAAAGCTCCATTTTTTTTTTATGGTTTTGTTTTAAAATGTTGAAATGTTACTCTTCCGCTTTTTCCATTCTAATAATGAGATTGCTCTAAGTCATTCCTTCGCCTAGTGATTGGAATAATCCTCTTTACTCTCCTGACAGGAATGGATAATGGAGTCCAAGGCTCCCGGTGTAGAGAAAAAAGGGCCATATCTGATGAGCAAGGGCCCTACAATCCAGGCCAAGCTGCGTAAGTATCACAGAGGGTAGCTACCAGGTGCTTGGAGGGTATACTTGTCGGAATATATATATCACTCCCGGCAATGATTTGGTGTGGCTTAGCAGCAGTAACCAATATTGCAGGGGGAATTGTAATAGGAGAATTCCCTTCTGGTGATTACATCAGATAGATATCCTTATACTATTTCCTGGAGGAGCCAGAAGTCTTCAGAAGAGGGTTTCCAATCCTTCTAACCTAAGGGTACGTAAGCCAGGAGATTCTGGTGGATTCTTGTGGAATGCATTACTGCAGATACTCTAATAGAGAACATGGAAAAGTCATATCAACCAAGTGGATTACTTTTTGCCATTTGTTTCCTTGCCATAAAATGGATCGGAAGACTGAGACAAACCAAACAGTGTCTTATCCTCAGCAAAATCTGCTTTAGTTATTCTAGCATCTCCTCTAGCAACGTCTGCACAATTGTTAGAAGAGGAGAATGCACATTGTCTCCATTCAGTACATTACATTATTTGTGCATAGAGAAAATACAGTGACAACTAGTATAACTATTACTACATTGTGAAGCACAGCTTGATAGGTACAGGTTGCCTTGTCTGCAGGTCTGTCAGGCCTGAGCCTCTCCCTTCCTCGCTGCACCCTGTGTGTAAAATACATTCTTCAAGAGACGTTGGTGACACTTGTAGGACACATTTATAGAGGTATTTTTACATTGGTAATAATTTATTTGCTGTTGAGGTTTTTCGTTTTTACCCACTGCTATGGGTCTTCTAGAGGCTAAATGCAACAACCATATTATGTGTAAAATGCTATGGGTGTTGATTTTGTCACCCTAACTAGGTGAGACGGGTTATAGGAACTGGTCTTTCAGGGATTGCACTCTGACAGCCTTAGGCTTATTGTTATTGTGCAAGAATAGGAGTAAATGTTAGATCTCCAGATTGGACAGGCTTTACTGAAAAGACTTTCTGCACTTCTTGTATGCTGGGATATTATCAAGATTTTCTCCTTTCAGAAAGACAGAGAGACTTGGCACGGGCAGCTCTTAGAAAAAAAGGAATGCTTGGAGGAACAGGGAAAATGAAGGCTGCACCTAAAAGGTAGGGCCTGGCTGCAGTGTAAGTCAGTATAGAGCTGTGTCATTCATTTGTGTGTGTAATAAAAACTTTTATGTATTTTTAGGTTAGTAAAGTTTAACAAGGGATATGCAGCCCTCAGCCAGGCATCTGATGAAACACTGGTGTCCCTCGATTCTGACAGGTGAATTTATATTTAGAATTATCTGACACTTAATAAAACATTCGAGTAGGAAACACTATAAAATAACCAGTACTGAACTTTTAGATATCCTGGAATTGCATTAATTTCATGGCTTGTACGCAGGGGCAGATTAAGACTGCCATGGGCCCTGGACTGTATGAATATTATAGCCTCTTCAAGTCCGGAATTCACTTCCCAAATATGGTACTAGAACCAAGCTTCTTCCTTCTGTTTGCTTTCTAACTCTGGTTTCAGGACCCTTTGGAGGTGCTGAATTGGCTCTTGTGTACATGTGTATTGAGAGCATGGAAAAATGTACAAGGATTTCATGGATGATTGTCCTTTTCAGTATAAAAAAATTTGGTGGGTGGTTTTGGTGGTAAAGCGCATTGAAAAACAGCTGAAGTTTAGCAGCACAGTAACTGCTCATTTATGACACTATAACCCTGTGGGTGTGTTGCCTCGGGCCCCGTTGTAATGATCTGCTCTTGAGATGTGTCATATATGTATAAATCAAAATAGAAGTTTTTAAGCATAAACATGAAATCATGTAAATTGGGCAGCATGGTGGCTGAGTAAGTAGCACTTCTGCCTTGCAGGAGTCCTGGGTTCCAGTCCCACCCAGGTCAACAACTGCAAAGAGTTTGTATGTTCTCTCTGTGTTTGCGCGGCTTTCCTCCGGTTTCCTCCCACTCTTCAAAAAAACATATTGGTAAGTTTTGTGAGCCCCATTGGGGACAGGGTCCAATTTGTTATGCTTTGCGCAGCGCTGTGGAATCTGTGTGCGCTATATAAATAATTATATTTAAAAAGCTGCATTGTACTCATATTCACACTCTGCAGTCAAAATGTCATCGGCACAACTCCTGGGGTTTGAGATGATTCAGTAAAAACTGCAATGTGACTTGCTGCATGGATACGGCTTTCATGAATTACAAAGCAATGAATGCTCTTGGCATTTAGTGGAGACAAAGTTTTATAAGGGAAATGAAACTGTAATGTTGCACCATTATATCCAGTGCAGGGGTTTCTTGAAATTCTGTTAATGATTGATTGTAGGTAAACATTGTAGTGTAGGTGGGTGCTATTACTTGGATACAAACGAAATTGTCTTGTGCTCTGTCTGTAAAAGTAAGTGGTAACTGTAGATCCAAAATTCCCTTGGTTATTATTCCCATTTGCCGTGTTCATGTGGAACTATTTTGTCAGTATTTGGCCTCAGTTTCTATTATACCTGTTTGCCTATTTAGGGTTCACTGCCTTTGTACACTAGTTGGGATAAAAACTCTGCATTCTGGTTGTAAAATTGTAGCACAAAATGCCCAATGCACATAACGTTTGAATTAAAGGAAACAACTATTTTCTTAAAGGGGTTGTCCACTTTCAGCAAATAATTGATATTGTTTGTGTAAGGAAAAGTTGTACAATTTTCCAATATACTTTCTGTATCAGTTCCTCACTGTTTTCTAAATCTCAGCTTGCTGTCATTCTATAGAAAGCTTCTATGTTTACTTCTAGTGGACAGAAATCTGTCCATGGACATGCAGGTGCACGAGCCATTATCTCACATCTCCATGGACAGATTTCTATTCACTGGAATTAAATAGAGAAGCTTTCAATAGAAGTACAGCAAGCAGAGTTCTAGAAAACCATGATGAATAGATACAGAAAGTATATTGAAAAATTGTATAACTTTTCATTACACAAATAATATAAATTATTTACTGAAACAAACAGAAAATAAACAAACCATATATACTTGCCTGCGCTCCTCTTCATTTGTTCTGATATATGTCCCCCTTAGAGTAAATGTCAAGATGTTTTGCATGGAATTGGGGAAATCCACTGTGGATTAGAAGGCATTTGATTAAAAAAACCAAACACTGCACATTTCTTTTTATCAGATGAGTTGTTACCCTTGGTCGGAATTAACGTGCTGTTACAGGCCCTTATGCAGTTTTTATTCTGAAGACCTCCTTTTAGCGGTCCAGTTCTGATCACCTGGCTGCCTCCCTCCAGGTGTTGGCACCTATACAGGTGACAGGGAAGCCGCATTGCTGGATATTTCAGCTGAGCTCCCCTTCAGGTGACTAGAAGCTGAGCTGGAGGACCTGGTACAGGTTTGTTAGTGTGCTGGACCTTCTGCTTCAGGCCAGAACAGATAATGGTTGTTACACTCGCACTGTAATCAGATACTAGGCACTGTGGTGATTGGCATTACCGTATACCCATATATTGTCACTTTATTATGTGCAACAGATTTTAAAGTTGTTCTTACATTATCTTTTTAGATTTTCTTATAAATATTTTGTCGCTCCCACCCCCCATTTTCCACTCTTTATTTCCTGACCTTGTCTCCTCTCTGCTTCCTGTTTTAGTGATGTAGAGCTAGAATCTCGTTGCTCCTCTGGATATTCCTCAGCCGAGGTAAGTTTATATTTAAAGGCGATTCAGAATAAACAGGAATCCATGAAGAGTGTGGAACTCGTAAGCACTAACAGGGCCATAAATGGTTGATCAGTAGCGAAAAGACACCCAGATCATTTGCTTACACTATGGACATAGCAGGAAGCAGATATCCCTGTCTATAGTGTTACTGCAACACTGCAGGCACATCTCATTATTTATTTTAATGAGATCGACCCCTGCGGTACAGCCAGACGTCTGCTGCACTGTGAAAGGGGACGTCTGCTTCTAACTCTCTGTGGTGACAGATAGCTAAACAGCAGGGGATGAGACTTCAAAAGTCTCTTATTTTTCTTACACAGAGCATTGAGGGCCCGTGTGTTGTGTGTTGTGTTTTTTTTTAATTTAAAAAATGGTACTTTTTAATGATGGTATTTCATATTCCAAGCCATGTTCTGGGAAGCTAGCAAGAAATTCTAAATACTATGAAATTAATTAAAAAAAAAATGCATTTGCAACATTTTCGTGTGGGCTCTGTTTACAGCTTTGATTATGTTTTTAATAGATTATGAAAAATACAAACCTTTTCCCCCCCAAAAAAAATCTTAGTTTATCATATTCTTGTGCTGATAACTTTTATTCATTGTACACACTATGTAAGGTGTAATTTTTTTTTTCACGGTATGATGACCTTATTGCTACCATTTTGGAGCCTGCACTTAAAGGGGTTTTCCCACGAAGCAAAGTTAGGCCCTATCCACGTGCTGAGACCCCCGTAGATCGCGAGAACAAGGGGTCCAACTGACCCCTCACCGCTCCTTAGACTAATGGAGCAGACGGCCGAGAATGACTGTTCTGTTCCATTAATCTCTATGGAGCTCATGGAATTGGCAAGCGCTGCGCTCACCGATCTCCGTCAGCTTCATAGAGATTAATGGAACAGAACAGTTATTCTCGGCCGTCTGCTCCATTAGTCTGAGGAGCAGCGAGGGGTCGGTTGGACCCCTCTTACTCACGATCTGCAAGGGTCTCAGCACTGTGGAGGCCACTGATCATCAAGTTAGGGATCTACAGGGTAGGGACTAACTTTGTGGGAAAACCCCTTTAATTTTCGGTGTTGCAAAATAGCAGAGTTGGCATTTCAGACATTTCCAGTTATTGGGTTCACCACAGGGATTAAATGGTTTTTATATGTTGATAGATCGGTACCTTGGGATGCAGTTTTATCTAACATGTTTACGATTTTATTTGTTTTTTTAAATATCCATTTTTTTATTATTTTTTTTCTTAAATATATTTGCAGACACTTGTATTGCAGTATATGGTGAATTTACTGATGATCTGTTACAATTTACCACCGGCACATTGCAACAGATTTACTTAACTGACAATGTCATGGTGCAATTATCCTTACTAAGATGGCAGCACCCAGGCATTATAGGCCTTTAAAGAGGACCTGTCACCCTAAAAAAAACAACAGTCCATGGTCATTTGTGTGACACCACATGACCATGGGCAAATCTTTATCAACTGAAAGTAAACATTGAATCTTCCAATAAAATGACATCAAGCAGAGATCTAGAAAACTGAGGAATTGATAAGTGATACAATTTTCCAATATGCTTTTTCATTACACAAATAGTATCAACTATTTGCCGAAACTGGAACCTCTTTAAAGGAAATCTACCATGAGAATGTCTGTCTGATAGTAGACCCCTAACAGTCCAGTTCTGCCCTGTAATCTAAAATGCCAGAAAAAAATAGTTTTACAGGGATGTAGAGGATGACCTCCCCTATATGTGTTATCTGTTAAATATGCTTATTGGAGACATTGGTAGAATTGTCATGTGTTTACTCAGAGGTAAATTAAGAAAGAGCCTTTCTGCACTCCTCCAGCTACAGATTATTATAGGCTTGGTGGGCTCCTGTATTAGGAACTTGCAAAAGCGGTAATTCTTTCACATGTTTCACCAGTCCTAAAAATCTGATACAGGGGACTGTGTGGCATCACCATACCCTAGTCTGCCATGAGAACCCACCTAATGGCACAAAATATGATTTCCCTTCATTTCTGATGCAGGTTATAATTTGGTTCATGTTTCTGTAGCAGGTTTCACAAGACCTTAACAGACAACTTCTGCAGGATGGCTATCGCCTAGATGAGATTCCAGATGATGAAGATCTAGACCTGATTCCCCCCAAGCCTGTACGATCTTTCTCCTGTCCATGCTGCTTAGGCGAATCGTGGTCGTGCTGCATCCAGTGAATATATTTGGGAAAATATTAGCATTATCCCTTCTATCATATACTAGCTGCTGCCTCAGCTTTCTTTGATCTTGTGGTCACTGATCCGATGGTCTACAGAACTGTCTTGTATGGATAGAAGACCTACATGTGGCATGTGAGAGGAATGGGCTCCGCTAGAAGCCTGGCTTTGATGACATGCACTTAGGATACTGTATATGGTCAGTGGCTCCAGCTTGGAGAAAAATTGAAGAAACTGCTATTATCTTGGTGATGACAATCATTTCCAAAGACTTATGGTGCTCTTAAAGTGGCGCGCTGGGTCACCCCGAGAAATCTTACCGATTCCAAAGACTTGGAAATTTGCCTTGAAGGACTACAGGGTCTCGTAAGTGCCCTCCTGGTTTACTGCTGAATCTTGTCTGGTATTTTCATATATATATTTGGCTGACACATCCTGTGATAATACTCATCTGTCCTGTTACCTGTAAGTGCACTGTTACACTGTGGAGATTTTACGTAACATAAATTGGTCATTGCAACAGAGTTACTGAATATGGACAGGGTTAGATTATGATACAGTAATTAATATATTAAAGCAGATGCATACAAATAGTGTCTAGCCTCTCTGCTGTTCCTTCTGTTACAGGTTTAGAAAATGTCCACATCATGTTATATGTCAATGCAAGTAGGTTGGACAAGAAATGTTTACACAACGTTGTGACACTTCCTTTAAATGTAAGACATAGAAATGTTAGATTTGTCTTAAGCTCCACAAAATACGTAAGAACTAACACAAAGACCTGGCTCTATAATACTAACTTTCTGCTAAATGTTTTCAGAGACTGTATCTTTATTAAACTCTCTTTTTTTTATGTGGTCTTTGTGCTTTGATTTATTTAAAAAAAATCTGTGTTTTATCATGATAAAAATATCATGACTTCAAAAACATGCAGTAAAATGTTTAAGTGAAACTAAAGCATGGGGGGGGGGCAGGCTGATAATACCCCCAGGACTCTCATTACAATAACTTTAAAAGTGGATTTTAGAAGGATGGAGGCCATGGATAACAAAATAAAAAGATTACTACCATCCTCTTGGTAATTGTCCCTGGTTTATTATGCTTGAGTTTGAAGATAGATTTCATTTAAGCATTTAAAAGAACAGGGACACATGTTGTTCATTCACTATTTCTTATAATGCTGGATTGTCAGTTCCTGACTTCCTATGACATTTTACACCTGAGCACAGATGGAAAAAATTATTGCTTAGGCCGGCTGCATGCAAATGTGTGTAGCCGGTGGTGCTGGTCCTTGCATTATACAGAAATATTCCATGGTCTTTACTGGGAAGAGGGAAAAAAAATTCCAAATGCAGTGCAATTGGTGAAAAAAAAATGCATTTGCACCATATTCTTGTGGGTTCAATTTTTATAGCTTTCACTGTGCGCTCCACTGGACAAGTCTCTTACTGTTTTGGTTCGTCCGATCGCTGGGATACCAAATTTATGAAGGTTTTACTTTGTTAATATATTTACAAAACGTTAAAACCTTCTGTACATAAAAAATAATAATTTTGCCATCTTCTGACACTAATAACTTTCATTTTCAACTCTGCAAATAACAGTTTTAAAAAATTGATATACCGGGACACGGCAATACCTAGCATGTTTATTTATATATATTTTTTTTGATATCCTATGGTACTTTAGGGAGTGTGTCACTGGCACACTGTTACAGATCTTCAGCAATGACAGGTCCTGGAGTCTTCTAAAGACTCCAGGCTGTCATGACTTCAATCTGAGGCTTTACCGATGGCAGCCAAAGGGTAAACTCCTATGATCAGTGCTGGCACCAATGGTGGGTGTTTGCTGAAATATGCAGCAAACACACTGCTTGTGTCAAGAGGGTTTAGCCTGTGAGCCCTCTCCATACTCCCTTAACAAGTGAGTGCATAGATTCTAAGGATGTCATAATTTGTCTGCATTTGTTTCTAATTAGGAATTTTCTGTTTAAGGTAAATAATGTCTGTTTAAAGTGAATTTATCCTAATGCTGCTCCTATAATTATGGTTAACTGTTATAGATTGCTTCTGGGAAATAGACCATATGCCGACATAAAAGAACCACATTTCATATTCTTGGCCACTTGTCTTTATCAAGAAGAAATTCTCTACAGATTATAATTACGGACAGACAAAGGAAGGTTTCTAGAGCAATCAACACATTTTATTTTGCCCTTACACTGCAAAAAATAACAGATGGCATTTAGTGAAGTAAAATGTCCCCCCCCCCCCCCCCCCCCAGGACAGTTTTCAGAAATGTCCCTGAATCTTAGAGATCTGCCACCATATTTGCTGATGGTGGACTGCCCTAACTTATTTGCTTATTGCAAATGAGCCTGATAATGTATGAACGCCCTCGCTCACTTAACAACCCCCTCGTCCTGCCCGCTGATACGCAGACAGCCGGTGACATCAGTCTTGCACATTCAGCCGGCCGTGCAAGGAAAGTATGATCACGCATGCACTAGACTTGCACCCTCTCCGGTGACACCAGCGGGTAGGACGATGGGGAATATTAAGCGAGTGTGGGAGTGCATACTTTATAAGACAAGACCAGCCAGAATGGAAAAGACTGTACCAGAACTAAACAAAAAACATTGCCATCCCCTTGAGATCTCAACAAGTAAGTTAGGGCAGACAGCCATCAGTAAATCTGTATGTCCTGTAAACATCTAAAATGTCACAAACCTCTGAGGACTGCAGCAGGATTGTGCAAGTAGTCATGTAACAGCATCTCTCTCCATCGTTACAACACACAACAAGCCCTGAATAAAAGGAGATTGTGGGATGGCTCCACACTCAGAGTTATACTTTCATTAGCAGAGATGAAAAGAACCGTTCCTGGACGAAGACTTAAACTTTCATGACTTCCTTGGCTGGAGGCTTGGCCCCTGACTAACAGGAGAATGCTTGCAGAATCTAAGGGCGCCACCAGGTACTGTGATACTGAAGATGGAACCTGTAAGGATACAAGACTGACATTTAAACTCCTTTCTATAGAGTAGATTTCATTTATAAATCAGATTATATTTCTCCTCCACACTGGGGCATTTCTAAAGAATATCCTAGACTCCGCTAACAGCGGTCACAATATATATTTTATATATATTACTTTATGCACTGCTATGCCCAATTGCAAATGGAAAAAGGAACTTGTAAAATACTGATATATTGAGTACCTTATATACTTGAGTATAAGCCTAGTTTTTCAGCACAAAAAAAATGTGCTGAAAACCCAAACTCGGCTTATACTTGAGTAAAAAATATATAGGTTTTACCAGGTTTTTGTGGTAAAATTAGGGGCCTCGGCTTATACTTGGGTCGGCTTATACTCGAGTATATACGGTAATTTGGCTTATACGCTATAACATGTATTTAAAGCATAACAATAAGACTACCCTATGGTCATCATACATAAGCATCAAACATTTTTCCATGTATGATCCACAAAATGCCCAAATGTAATGAGATATAGTTTCTGACGTCCTAGGTTGTCTGCATACGTTGAAGATTGTCATGTTGAAAATACACATCCAATATCCAATTTAGTGTTGCATTTTTTAAATGTGTTTTTTTTTAACCGGTTTTGTTTCACCTGATCTAACATCATTACAAGCAAAAATATGCATCAAACCCACATCACGATGTGGATTTGTTGCAGATTTTTACACTGATAGGCTTAAAAAGTAAAAAAAAAAAAAACAACATGCAAAAATCCCTAAAGCACAAGAAAAGTAACATCATTCATTTATTTTCTGCACAGGAATGTGTACAGTTAGCCCTAAAAGAGGCGATTTACTATGTTACAGAGGATTCCAACTGCAAGCCCAGTAACCTTTCCAAAAGAATTGGTAGATGTCGCTTATCTCTATGGCTCAAAACAAATTAGGGCTTATTTGGACAATGTGCTGTACTTAAAGGGGTATTCCCATCTGGACATTTACATTTTATTTAAATTCATTTGTCATGTGTAAACATATCTTCAATTGGATGTTATGAAAAAAAATGTTCCTGTGTGAAGATAATTTCTCATAAATGTAGTCATATGGTCCCTTAGAAACAAGACTGTGTCCTTGGATACGACCATCGCTGCTGGAGTGATTGCACAAAGAAACAAAAAGGTTTTTATATTATAATAAAATATATATATATATATGTCCCCCAGCCGTCCTGTGGTAATGAACGCTGAATCCAGGTGGTCAGACAGGGGTCAATAGTGCATGTCTGGCCACCGCTGCCAGAGTGCAGAGTGGTTGTATCCGAGGAAGCTATCTTGTTTCTAAGGGATAACATGGCTACATTTATTAGAAATTATCTTCACACATTTTTTTTTTTACAACAATTGAAGAAATGTTTACATATGACAAATGGATTAAATGTGAATGCCCGCATGGGAATACCCCTTTAAAGTAACATTGCACTTGCTTTGGTCCAATTCTAGGACAAGGCTGATGGCTGTGTACTAACCGAGTATACCTTGGACTGGACAAACAGGCAAAACATAGAGGGAACATCTGGATAAGTCCTTAGTAATACAATAAAATTAAATCAACATCAGTAAAAGAACATCATGCCTACAGTGAAGCAGCGTGAAGGTGGCATTATGCGCTGGAGATAGTTTTCTGCATCTGGAACTAAATTGCCAAAAATGAATTAAAGTTTTGGAATCGTCCAGTCATAGCCCAGAACAAAATCTACGAGGAAGAGTTATTTATTTTCTTAAACAGTTCAGTGTGTATTTCATTGGAATTATATAGAATACAGATTAGGTAATCTTAAATCTTTATTCAAAAGGCAGAACCGATTCTTGTCAGAAAAACTGACGTTTTCTTCCATTTTTCCCAGACAAGTAACTTTCATATAGCATTAGTTTACATGGATCCTCATGAACCATTGTCTAGGAGTGATCCTTGGGAAATGGTTCAGACAAGTACATGCTCTACTAACCAAATGGTTAAAAAGCACTGTAAATAGCTCAATTTAAAAGTGTAGCTAATGAGCTGTCCGCTAAAAAGTCAGGTGGTTGATCTTATCAACAGTTGGAAAAATGAGCTTGAAAATATACCATGCATTTACAATACAGTATATAAATATATTATTAAAATGTATATTTATAAAGAAAATACTGAGAACCTTAATTCATGACTGTTAAACTAAAAAAAAAAATGTATGATATAAAGGAATAAAATACCCACCTCAATTTTGATAACTGAGAAATCAGGTACGGGAGGGTTGTAGAGGAGGGCGTAAGGGTCTCCACTAACTGGAGAAGGGGTAAACAGCTTGTCAGCAGCAGGAGCTGGTATGTATGTCAGCATTGCACAAAGTGTATCCACATCAATAAACTTAGGGGTAAGCCCTGCACGGACTGTATTATCAGAACACGCCATGCATTCCACACAGTCTGTTTGGAAAGGAAAAAAAGATTGTATTTGTTCATAGGCAGATGTTGTATAATATCACAAGGACACAACTAAGTCATCTATAATTACCGTAATATGCACTTGTTACTCTACCTTGAATTATAAGACATTTTCTATAGTCATATAGTGTTACATTGTGTATCTACAGTAAGCGAGTAAATGGAGTGGTGGCCCAGGATCCCCACTACTGTGGATAGGGAATAAAGGTTATTAGAATGAAACCCCCTTGAACTGTCCATGAGCTTGTTTGCAAGAAATAGAAAAGCACAGTGTTAGGCTATATTCACACTGCCGTTGCCCGCCCGTACCGTACCGTAGCGGGCAACGGCAGTGCACGGGGAGAGGAGGAGGAGGTGAGCGCAGCTCATCCCTGCCCCTCTCCATAGGAAGTAATGGTGCACGGCGCCGTACTACGGGTAAAGATAGGACAGGTCCTATCTTCTTCCCGGGTACGGTGCCACACGTATGCTGCACCGTACCGCTCCCGTAGGGCGCCTTGCGCCCATTGCCGTCTATGGAGGACGTATATCGGCCGTATATACGTCCTCCATACGTTAATGTGAATGCAGGCTTAGTAGGTATCAAGATGTGAAAACATAAATCCTGAATGTAGAATACTAGAGCTAAAGTTTCTGTCCAGAATACACAATGGGGGACATTTACTATGGGGTTTCCAATAGTTTTGTGCCGTTCTCACCGCATGTTCTGCTTTCCGACATATTTATTAGCTGGTGAGGCGCATGGCTTTGGCCTAGCAAGGACACAAAACTATGCTACTGCACTAAGCTTACACTAATGTACCCAGAAGGAAACTCACATTAGGATGTCATGGTCAGTTCTTAGGTTCCCTGGAGTAAACATGGCTGCGTGATACCAGCTTCCGCCTGCACTGCTCTCTGGGACCACAATTGTGTCCTTGTACTTTGTGCACTCTCTCATGAAGTTCTTTATATATACACCATGCTTTAGTTTGTGACATTATTTTTCATTGGTCACCATGCTTCAATTCTATTGAAAAGGGTTCAACTAAAAGAAATATCAAAGCAATGGGTTTTTTTGAGCATCCAAGCATGCAGTGGCAATGAAGACCTTGATGTTTATTATTATCTGTTTTGTAAGGAATGTGGTGGAAATTGTCACCACTTTTATTGAATGTTAAGATCATGCATCTTGCAACACTACCAATGAATGTTCCCGAATACTTCTAAAACTAAAGCTTCATGCACATGAACATAAGCTAATCCTGGGCATAGCACTGCGGGCTGGAGAAGGGAGAGGTGGAGCTCTCCTTACCCTTCCCCTGCCCAGGGGGACATGCGACCGCACCTTATTTTCAACAAAACATAACTTGCCATGCACAATGCACTTCTATGATGGTCAAACACTAGCTACTGTTTGTACTGCTAGCTTTCACCCGCCATATACATTCGTGTGCATAGGCCTAAGTCCAATGTACTTTTCTTCTAATACTTTTAAGTGTTTTATTGTTTTTCTGGGTCATCACATTTTAAATAAAATTAAGCAGAAATATTGAAAACTCAAGCAGGTGAATAAAATATTGTACTGCCTTAAAACTTTCTATGGTGTGCGGATCCTTACCTCCCTCCAAATATGCGTGGGGTTCATTGGCTCCCAGATACATTGCCTCTCCAGGCTGAAGGGTCACCACATTGAGAAAATAAATAGCAAAGCAACCGATGTCTCCGGGGAACTGGGAGTGGAGTTTGAGGAGAAGACTACCAATACAGTACGACACATCTTCACCTCTTTGAACTGAAATATAAGATTTGAAACAGTCATTAATAGTATAATGTGACAGGGCCTGGTGCGATGATGATGTTGATTAGGATGTTTTCTAAAAAAAATTTCCACAGATGGAGGGTCATTTGATCTCTAACTGGCTATTGCTGATGGACAGATGATTACATGACCCTCTGTCTGCAGCCATTTTATGGTCAGGAATCTCTGGCTGGTAAGGTAAAAGACAGGAGGCTTTACTTTTCATATCAAGAAAGCGGAGCAGAACTATGAATAGATGTATATTGGTAAATTACCTAATATCCTGCCCCCCCAGACTTACACACACATTACAAAAACATGAGGTAAAGTGGCCAATCCCTTTAAAAATATTAAATCATAACAGAAATTATAAAATGCTTAACTGGAAATACAAAGGTGATATCCTAGATGTTGCCTTCAGTTAAATAGGACAGTGATGGGACTGGGAAGAAACTTTCATGTCTGTGTATATATTTATTGTGATACCTGTGCAGGACAGATTGTGGAGGGGAGGTATACACTCACCGGCCACTTTATTAGGTACACCATTCTAATAACGGGTTGGACCCCCTTTTGCCTTCAGAACTGCCTCAATTCTTGGTGGCATAGATTCAACAAGGTGCTGGAAGCATTCCTCAGAGATTTTGGTCCATATTGACATGATGGCATCACACAGTTGCCGCAGATTTGTCGGCTGCACATCCATGATGCAAATCTCCCGTTCCACCACATCCCAAAGATGCTCTATTGGATTGAGATCTGGTGACTGTGGAGGCCATTTGAGTACAGTGAACTCATTGTCATGTTCAAGAAACCAGTCTGAGATGATTCCAGCTTTATGACATGGCGCATTATCCTGCTGAAAGTAGCCATCAGATGTTGGGTACTTCGTGGTCATAAAGGGATGGACATGGTCAGCAACAATACTCAGGTAGGCTGTGGCATTGCAACGATGCTCAATTGGTACCAAGGGGCCCAAAGAGTGCCAAGAAAATATTCCCCACACCATGACACCACCACCACCGGCCTGAACCGTTGATACAAGGCAGGATGGATCCATGCTTTCATGTTGTTGACGCCAAATTCTGACCCTACCATCCGAATGTCGCAGCAGAAATCGAGACTCATCAGACCAGGCAACGTTTTTCCAATCTTCTACTGTCCAATTTCGATGAGCTTGTGCAAATTGTAGCCTCAGTTTCCTGTTCTTAGCTGAAAGGAGTGGCACCCGGTGTGGTCTTCTGCTGCTGTAGCCTATCTGCCTCAAAGTTCGACGTACTGTGCGTTCAGAGATGCTCTTCTGCCTACCTTGGTTGTAACGGGTGGCGATTTGAGTCACTGTTGCCTTTCTATCAGCTCGAACCAGTCTGCCCATTCTCCTCTGACCTCTGGCATCAACAAGGCATTTCCGCCCACAGAACTGCCACTCACTGGATGTTTTTTCTTTTTCGGACCATTCTCTGTAAACCCTAGAGATGGTTGTGCGTGAAAATCCCAGTAGATCAGCAGTTTCTGAAAACCAGCCCTTCTGGCACCAACAACCATGCCATGTTCAAAGGCACTCAAATCACCTTTCTTCCCCATACTGATGCTCGGTTTGAACTGCAGGAGATTGTCTTGACCATGTCTACATGCCTAAATGCACCGAGTTGCCGCCATGTGATTGGCTGATTAGAAATTAAGTGTTAACGAGCAGTTGGACAGGTGTACCTAATAAAGTGGCCGGTGAGTGTATTTCTCCAAGGTTCCTCACATATGTGAGGTAGCAGTCCAGAGACTCACCTGCTGCCTAATTAATGAGGTGATCAGAAGGAAGGTATTTAGGGAAAGTCAGGTGGGCAATTCTCTCTCTCCACCTGGAGACACAGGGCTGTCTGGGTGAGAGCCACATGCAAGTTAGGTTACAAAATTGCTGTGTTGGCTGTCCGGGAGAAGCCCTCCAGTTGTAAGTCAGGCCTCAACTTTGTATAGTCAGTGCCGGACAGGAAAGGATTTTTGTTTCGTGCATGTTTTTTTTTTTTTTTCTTGCAATAAACCTGACCCAGAGTCAGCTTGTACCTACCTGCTGCTGTTTGCCTGGTATTGATGGGAAAAGACGTGTGACCTTTGACTCCAGCAAAGGCCATCCCTAACCAATTTCTTACAATAAATATATATTTATAACCAGAAGTTTACATACTGACGCAACACTTTAACACGGCCAGGAAGTTAAAGCTTGGATGCAAAAAGGTTGTCTAAATTGACATAAAGTTACTGCCATACTGGTGTTTGGGAGTTATTTATCATACACTGGATTCTCCCGCGCCTCTTGATGTATCCAGAAGCTGGCTGCACTACATTTTATTTTTATGCCAGATGCAACGACTTTTCACGTGTGTGTGTGTGTGTGTACCTTGTTGTGTTACACGCTGCACCAGTAGGTTCAATTGTTCTGCAAACTCTTTTTTGGAGCTCTGCATCATGCAGGTGAAGCAGTGCTGCAGCGCCTTCTTCTGCTCCACCTCCTTACTAGGATCTTCTGTACTGGACTCCAGCTGTTGCGCAGCATCCTGACCAATAAGTGCACGGAACTCTGGGATACCTAGGATAAAATGGAGAGATTACCTTGTGTCAGAGATAACCAAACACTTGTCACATCTCCTTTTATTCTCCACAAGGATACAGTGGCCACTGTCAGATATGGGAGCTGCATTTAACTGATTTGTATTGCTATGGATTAGAACATCAATATATAAAAGTACCCAAGGTGTGTTCAAGTTATTTGTTCCAAATTTTACTTTTCAGAAAGTGACAAGCAGCAGGCATCAAAACCAAAGTGATCTGCCAAATCAAATATGGCTGGCAACATAGGATGCAAAAATATCTTCCCAATGCAGTGCTCCCCATATATGGGCCATAGTGGCATAGTGAGTGATGTGTATGATGCGTACCCTGCAAGAATCCTACAATCTCAGATATAGGTCTGAATCCACAAAGACCCCGGAAAGGGGTGAGAGCAATGGCCATCTCTGGCTTGTGGTTGTCATCAGGATAATGCTGAGGAAATTGAGCATGCAGCTTCTTGGCCAGTGCCTGGGTAAGGAGATTGTTAGAGATAAAAATGGAGAGATGACTGAGATGTTAGAACAACATATACGTAAGAAGAGAGAAGAATATATGGAGAAACAGAGGAGAAGTACAGTTTCAAAGGAAGCTTATGTGAGGGAGGAAAGTATAAACGGTCAATAACATACAGGTTACTACATGGACCATCTCAAAGGAGTAGGCTGTAGACGCCACTTTCTGACACCCATGTACCAAAATCTGGTATATGGATGTGGAATAGGGCATTATCCAAAAGGCAGATATAATGATAATGATAAAAGGTTATTTAAAAGGAGAAAATAAAAAGTAAAAGGTTTTTAATATCTTTATGCTTTTGCAGCAACAAAGCTAGAAGAGACATTCAGGTGATAACATTACCAGTTCAGATTCAGCTTATTGATGTCATGGAGAACTTCTATGGATCCCAAGCTATTAAATACTACAACCATACTAAGACTTTTACTGAAGAGTATCAAACCATGTGTACACAGCGTAAGGCTACATTCACACGACGTGGGGGAGAATATATATGGCCGTATACATGTCCCCCATAGGCCAGCAATGGGAGCACTGAACAGTAAGGAGCCCTACGGTGACACACAGCCTAATTTGAACATCATACAAAAGAGATTTTCTTAAAAATGTGGTATTTCCAGCAAAGAAGATTCAAGCACAGGAGAACTGGACAGAAAGATGAGTACTTATTATCTACCACCGGTAAATCTGATGGTACGTGTCTTTTAAGGTACATTTTCAATATTTATATCATAAAATATAAGTTTTAAATGGCAAACGTAAACCAACAATAGTTTTAAAGATGTGTTCCCCATCTTGTTTTATATACATAATATATTTATTCTTGGGTAAATAATATCTAAAGAGGAGACATTCTTAGGAATAAGACAGGCTATTGGCCTATAACAAGTGATGAAAACGTTGGCATTTTCTTAATAAAAAAAAAATTTGGAAAAAGGAAAAAAAATCTTTACAAATAGAGCAGTACTCATATTTATGGGCAGCGCTACCCTGGAAACTTACTTGACAGTTAGATATATCTGTAGTCCCAGTCTTGTAAAGCGCTACAGAATTTTATGGCCCTATATATACAAAGATTATTATTATTATTTGTTACCTTGTCTGGATGAGCTTGGATGGACAGTGCAAGCCTCACAGACAGAACTTTAAACAGGAATGGCAGCTGATCCTGGAAAACTTCTCTGACCTTTGACCCCAGACAATCTGGATGGGCTGCAATCCATTGTCCTAAAGTCTTCTGGTTAACACGATTGTCTGTTATCAAAGCATCACCTTTGGGATGTGTTCCCATCCACAACTGAGGAAGGAAAAAAAACAGGAAGGAAAAGTTAGGCTGGTGCAACATGTAGCACTTTGTCTGCGCTTGCAAACGCAAACAAAGTTGCGCCCACCAGGGCGGGCCTCGGCACGATCGCATCGGCGTTTCTATGGAAAAGCCTGCGATCGGGAACGAGCCGCTGGTGTTTTGCGTTAAATTAAATTAACGCCGATGCGATCGGGCCGAGGCCCGCCCCGGTGGGCGTGACTTTGTCTGCGTTTGCGTGCGCAGACAAAGCGCTACGTGTGGCACCAGCCTAAGGGTCTGTATAGAGATAAATGACAAAAATGATATATACTAGGACAATGTATAGTATTGAGAATGATAATCAAAGGAAATTCACATCTCTACACCAAATCCCGTGTGCCATTCTGAATGTATTGATCAACAGATACAAATCTGATAAGTTCCCATAAGATAAATAACACCATCAGATGTATACACATCTACTTTTCATGGTGAGTAGTTATGAGATGAGCTTCTTCAGGGTCATGTTGATGTATCCTCTGACATCATAGAAAGAATAACTTCACTAGAAAATCAAGTCAAATCAATAACATAGTTTGTTCCACCCTTTGAGTTACCTGAGTTTATTAGGATAATCTAAAGTAGTGTAGTAGTGTCAAACTCAATTTCACAAAGGGGGAGATCAGCCTCCTGTGAAATTGGATGCCTTCAAATGCCTGTTGTATTAAGACTGTATTAATAATAATATTACTACTACTAAATAAAGGAATATGTTACAGTTATACAATCTAACAATTAACCCTTGTGGCAATAACAATCTCTTCTTAAAATGTGTATTAAGCCCTGTGAGAATGACTACAATAATTTAATTACATAAGTGTATATGTTATGTTTACTACATGCTTTTACTTACCTCTGCGTAAGGTTTATTTGCCTCGATTTTGCGTCCAGAGTCACCATTAGCCCATAGCTGTGCTACTTCACTGTCACCTCCAAGCTTGCCCCATGCATAGTCTTGTACCACACAGGACAGAAGAAACACTGTATATGACAGAAGAGGACTAAAAATTAAGCAAGTCCTTTCCTTCCTTTACGGAAATGTATTGGTGAAAATCCCCTTACATAAGTACATCCATTAGAAGTAAATGAAAGGGAACCTGTCCCCTCCTCCCTACTAAATAACCCCCACACAGTATTTTATAGGAAACTGTAAAGTTGTCACAATTTTTTGTAATTTAATTCTTCTATGATGCTGTAATAACTTTTATGCTTCTGGTCTTCTCTCAGTTATGCAGTCACGTGGGGGGAACTGTTGAATGCAGTCAAGCTCCCCCACCTACTCATGGCCGTTCAGTCTTGAAACCCCGCCCACAGCACTGCCCCCACCTCCACCTCTCTACATAGAAGTTTGGAATTCCTGGGCACGTGCGCTGCAGCTTTCAGTTTGGCACCAGCCTGCATGTCCATGGTCAGCTCCACAGGTACACAACGAATGCGCCAGTAATACACGCTGAGTGGCCGCCGGAGCTAGCGGACATTACTGGCGGATGCACCAGTGGGGCCCACTGTGGATGTTCCGGGATTCACAAACTTACATGTAGAGACATGGAACTGGGGCAGTGCTGAGGGCCAGGGTTACAAGACAGAACAGCCTTGAGGAGGCAGGGGAGTTTGACTGCATTCAAGAGCTTCCCCTGTGACTGGATAACTGAGAGAAGGCAGGAAGAATAAAAATTATTATTACAGCACTACAGCAATGTTTCAGTTGCCTATAAACTACTGTGTGGGGATTATATAGTAGAGGGAGATGAAAGGTTCCCATTAAACAATTCCTTTATTTGTATAATACACACAGATTATGCATACACAGGGGACTCAGGGACCCCCTAAAATTATTATCTCAGTGTCCCAAGTATTTAGATCTGATGTGATTTGACATTTTTCCCATCCAGTAAATACAGACTTCAGTGTGTAAAGGCACAACTTCATCTCTCAGCTGATGATCTTGTTACAATGGTTCAGTGTTGGTAAAAGTAGCAAGACAGGAACATAATTCGGCTGCTGTTTCATTCCATACACTGACAGGAAGAAGCAATTAAACACTGTGGTCCCTACATTTTCCAAATCTTTGCATAACCCTATAGAACAAGTGGATATAAGAAACATTGTAATATAAATGATCAGAGGTAAGTGCTTGTTTCTCCACTTACACAGTTGTCACATTATGGCTACATTTACATGGATGTATTCCTGCTCGGCCATAGCCGTGCACACAGGGGAAGATAGGACATTCCTATCTTTTTCCTGTGTATACTATACACAAGAGGTGGACCAGCACTGCCCATCAATAACCACTGATGCCAAAATATGTAATCAAAAGCCACAAAAAGAACAGAGGCATGAAAAATAGATCAAGCAATTTTTTTTTCCTGTGTACAGAGCGATACCACACTTGTGCGGCACAGTATCGTTTTGCGCACCTATTTCCGTTTATGGTGACGTATATATATTCTCCCTGCACGGTCCTGTGAATGTAGCCTAAATAGAAGTTCTATGGAGAGGGGAAGAGGAGCTGCGAGTCACTGCAGCTAGGTCTGCAACCTGCAGCTTTTAAAGGACTCCAAATTAGGGCTTAAACAAGTGACTTTAAAGGGGTTATCCGGGTTTAATTTTTTTTTTATGGCCGGGCTGGGGAGGGATAGTTAAACATAATAAACATGGACTTACCTCCTCTGGCGCCGCCGATGTCCCGCGCCGCGGTCACTTCGTTCCGTGCCCCTGTAAACAAACAGGGGCACGGAAGCCGCGCACAGGGAGCTTCCGGTCCGCGTTGTGGACGGCTCCTCCCATCCGTCCCTATCTCTCAGCGTTGTAAGCGCTGGGAGATGGTGCGCATGGGAGCATCCGGCCGGCCGGAAGCTCCCTGTGCGCATTGTTACTGAAACCGGCGCACGGAGAAGACGGGCCGTGGCGCGGGACATCGGCAGCACCGGAGGAGGTAAGTACATGTTTATTATGTTTAAATAGCCCTCCCCAGCCCGGCCATAAAAAAAAAATTTAAACCCGGATAACCCCTTAAACATGGCCCAAGAGCTGGATGGATTTGAGTTCACACATAAATGTATTACATCATGTTACTTTGCATAATTGATCCAACACCAAATGACAGAACCAGAGGTGCGCCAATGAAATCATAATGTTAGTTGACCTGTGCCCCAATCTATTAAAATTTTGAAATAAGAAGTTCATCATATGTGGAAGTTAATAGGAAAAATGTCTGATTTGCCACTCAAAAAATTTGGATAAAAAGTGATCAAAGGGTTGTATACAGTCCCCAGAATGGTAGCAATGGTAGCTTAGTGGTTAGAACTACAGCCTTGCAGCGCTGGGGTCCTGGGTTCAATTCCCAGAGTCAACATCTGCAAAAAGTTTGTATGTTCTCTCCGTGTTTGTGTGGGTTTCCTCTGGATCCTCCGGTTTCCTCCCACACTCCAAAACATATTCATAGGTTGATTAGATTGTGAGCCCCAGGGGAACAAGGACTGATTTGGCAAGCTCTGTGCAGCGCTGCATAATCTGTGTGCGCCATATAAATAAAGAATTATTATCATTATTATTATCAGCTCGTCCTGCATAACATATTACTCAGGTCTGTACACACAAACATGTCAAGGAAATGGATATCAGAATATGGCGAGACAGCAATTTTTTTTTTTTTTTTTTAAAGATGTGAATTTTGTTTTAAAGGTATTAAAACATAACAAACCTATACAGAAATGACCCAAAGAAAAAAGAAGAGGTGTCATCTGGACCACGCAAGAAAGCTAAAAACAAAACGCATAAGAATGTGGCAGAATGTATTTTTTGGGATTTCTGCTTTATTTGAAATTTTTTACCACTTCCCAGTACATTACATTGAATGGAAAATGGTGCCAATAGGGAGCACAACCTGTCCTGCAGATAACAAGCCTCATACAGCTCTTGAAACAGTAAAATAAAAGTGTTATGGCCTCTGTAAGGTGAGGAGTTTGAACCAGAAAAGGAAGAAGCCATTCTAGGTGAAACTCAGAGTCGGGCATGACCTACAGCGTGCATTTTACATATGTTTGTGAGTATTCTGTTAAAAAAAATATTCCTACTTGTGAGTTATGATCGCAAACTGAAAAGGTACAGTGTCTCTTTATTAATATCCTGCCACCGGTTAAAAGAGGAGGACGTAGAAGCAGAGGAACATATCTGTTGTGCTGTTTGGACTTCGTGTTTTTTTTTGTCGGACTTTGCCACTTTGTTCCCCTTGCGTTGTCTCTTTCCTGATGATCGTTTTTTGCAATTATAGGGCAAACATTTTTTTGTTTCTTAGAACCAGAAAAGGGCTGCTGCCACTCCATTAACTGTCTGGCACTGACTGAGGTAGGCGAAAATGGTGCTGAACCATCTCCATCATCCACATAGATATGAATATCTAGGGAGAATGTTGTACTGCTCATGTGCAGTACAATGGACCCTCGTTCTTGAGATCCCTGGGTACCTCAATTGATAATTTGCAGTAAACATGGTACATAGCTATTTCACCAGGGGGTGTAGTTTGGAGATAGGCAGAAAAATGGCTAGGCTCACTGGGTACCATCACATGTTTGGAATTGAGACCTGGAAAACGCCTGCCTTAGCAAACCATATATATGGTATATATACGGTTTGCAATTGGGGTATGGTTTTTGTACGGATTCCAGCAGTGAGATTGTGCATGTCACATCCATTAAAATCAATTTGGGATGAATCATGATAAAGAGGTTTCCAAAAGAAAGTCTGTGCTAAAACTTGCTGTGTGTACAAGCTCCTAGAAACCCCTGCCGCCAATGTCAGCCTCACCCCACTTCTACATATTTACCTCAATATGATAATATAGAATCCATTATACCCATAAAACATTATAGCCACAATACAGACGGATTATTTCCTAGACCTAGAGTCTGACTATTAGAGCTGCAGCTACTTCCTGTACACTGTAATCAGGACGTGTAGGACTACATCTCCCAGCACGCCCCACTCTAATGACCGTGACTACATCCTTGTCCTGTACAGGAACTATCGCTCTAAGAGCGGCCTGCCCAGTCCCATGTCCTTCCGCGCTGCTGTCCTCCGCTCACCTCTGGGTTCAGCCATCATTCACTACTCCACGTCTGTCCAGCCCGCAGTGCGCAGCCACATCACACCGCAGCGCATGCCGGGAAGTGTAGTCTACATGTAGCCGTTGACATTACGCTATGAATAGCCTCCCCCTAGTTACACTGGAGATCGGATAGGCGGTGAGGCTCCGGCTCATTACAGACAAACAATTAACAAGCATCTTAATTATCACGAGTCTTTCCTTTATTAGGAGATACAGGAACCACAGCAACCTCCATCGTGAACACACACCCGCCCGCTGACGTCATGAAGACTCACTTGTTGCTATTGTCACCTGTAGACCGGTTAAGACACACCCATCCCGGAAATCAGGACTGTGTTAGCCCAGTTTAGCCCCGCCCCTTAGGCCACACCCCCGTAACAGCAGCGGCTCTTTGAGTCCTGTCGTCCAAGTTCCGCCTCTTCTTGCACAAACTCGCTTGCTGATTGGCTATTAAGCAGGCCGCTGCTCGTCTATTGGCTCTAGCACAGACGTCGCAGACGGCAGCCCCGCCCTGGATAGACTGCCCCGTCACATCCAGGAGGTACCTGTCCTAGGAGGAGTCCCGGCTGGAGGAGCCAGTGACACACTTTGACCCTCGCGGAAGGAGCCATGGACGGCTTCGACACTAACCCCTTTGCGGACCCGGTGGAAGTTAACCCTTTCCAGGTAACACGAGCTGAGAACAAGTCCCCTGCAGGTGTGAGAAGTCTCGGGGCTGATAACTGACCTCCGCCTGACAGGAAGGGGCGCCAGGGGCTCAGCAGGTGGATGGGGCGGGCCCGGGTGTCTGCAGGGTGTGATGTGGCGAGGCGGATAGTGACTTGTAGGGGCGCTCCACTCCTGACAGTCTCCTCACGTCACAGGTGACCACTCCTCACTACCTACATGAGAAGGGGGCACATAGGAAAACTACAGCCATTGTTTATTAACCAATGTATAGAAATCCTTCCCCTCTTACAAGAGTGTGATTATATATGTGATTATATGGTGTCAGGGGGTGCACCAGGCACAGGATGATAGAATATTCTGATGTCATCCGTATAGAAGGCATTTCCTGGACAGTCTATGGACCTTGTGATTCTGGGTCATAAAGAGAATGTGGATTCACATCTTTATTGACAAAAGGATGAAAAGTGACATCAGTTTATCTGCAGTGGGGATCCAAAATAAGAGGACGCCTGCTGATCCTGAGAGTAAGACGGCAACTCCTCCCACTGTGGCCCTTCCACGGACGCTACCTTCAGGTAGCCACTGGTGCCCACCAACATTTGGGAAGGCCTGACTGACTGCCGATCATGAAGCGCCAGTTATGTCCCTGCTGAGGACAGCGATCAGCCTATCAAAAAGTGTGCGGCTTGCAATCGAGCAGGGATGTGTTTGATTTGGACTACCCTTTTAAAAACACATGGGAGTAGATTTACTAAGCTAAGGACTCTTTCACAAGTTTTTTTTTTTTTTACGTCAGTGATTTTTCACTTAACCCATTTTGGCTTATGGACACATACAGATTGTTTTTTGCTTCCTGACTTCAGTGATTTTTCAGTGATGCCTTATTGAACCATTCTTTTCAATGGGTTTTCAGGAAGCTAAAACCAATCTATATGTTCATAAGCCACAATGGGTTAAGTGAAAAGTTACTATCGTAAAAACAAATGTGAAAGAGTCCTTCGCTTAGTAAATCTACTCCAATGTGTTTTTAAAAGGGGTAGTCCAAATCAAACAGATCGCTGCTCGATTGCATGCGGCACATCTTTTGATGTGGTTGTGGCTTAAGGCATGTGCACGAAACTTCTATCAAATGTATCTAACCAAGAACGGCTCATTTCGCATTTCTGTCAGGTCTTCATTCTGTGCTAGGGATAGAATCTTCTCATGATCTTTGAGGAAGTGTCCCTGGTTTTTGATGCTTCTTTATGATGGTTGATTTCCTTGAAATAATTGAGACAAACCATGTTTGAAATTTTGAAATTTTTGTTTTCTCCATTTATTCATAACATTTGTTGCTAAATGTTATGTTTTTGTTTTTTAAACTCCTTTTCCAATATTGAGTAATTTTGTTCGCTTTTATCAGAAGGATCTGTCATGCGCTTGTGTTTATCACTACATTGGGCATTGAGATAAGAGTTTATGAAGGGAAGCTGTCATGTCTAATCTCTAAGCAGAGATCTGATTTTTTTCTCACTGTACTTATTCTGCTCCTCTGTTACTTTACTCTAATTGTTCTAAGAAATACATGATGTCATGTATTGAAGATTTGTGTTTTTCCGGTTTTCTTCAACTGTGCTCTGAATTACAATGAGTTTCGGACATCAGACAGGCATAATGGGGAGCTAAATTGTTATAGATGCTCATGGCAACCAATCAGAGCTTAGCTTGAATTTTTATATACAGCATTGGGAAATGAAAGCCGAGCTCTGGTTGCCATGGGCAACTAGAACCGTTCTGCTCTGACACTTTTGATAAATGTCCCCCATTGGCGTCTGTTGGCGGTTGCCTTGTGCTTTCTAATGGAAACCTCTCTCTTTCCATACTATATTGAAGGCATATAGAAGTAACATGAGGAAGCCTGTTTTACGACCCGAGAACTGTAACGTCAGTGTTTTCAAAGGCAACATCCCGCAGCCATTGCTTTGTCATGGGCTGATGGGCTTGGAGGTGAGCGGTGGCAATACTCTCTTAGTCTACTTTTCATTGGGTGGTGGGCTAATTTACAAAAATGCCACCAACCTTGGATTATTAAAAAAAAGGTGCTGTAAAAACAAGAAAGAACTTGCACTTGTCTTCCTCTAGCACTCGTTCCCACTATTCTCTATTGGTACCCAGGCTCAGCAGTCACCACAATAGTGTACACATGCTACAGCCTTGCATAGGCCACATCCAGAGGCTATGGTAGCGATGAGCCTGCCCCTTTAACAGAAAAAATACAGTTATTTAGATTTTAAATTTTTCCATATAATGCATGGCCACCATAATAGTCAAGTCTCATTACTGTCATGTGCTTGTGTCACAGTCCATTTCTTTATATGACTGGAGGCGATGACATACACATATCTGGTAAACTTACTGGAATGCGTCCTATAGCTGCACCCAACACATGACACTGCCTACTGTTCATACACCCAGATATGAGATATTGTAAAGGATGCGTCTAATCTAATTACTATGTCTTCTATTCTGGGCACTTCTTGTGGTTGGAGTCACATGGATTTCCCAATTATACGCTATGGACTGAAAATGAAGATATTTAGAAATCTACTTCTTTTTCATTTTGTAGAAAACCTTTCCCTAAAAGATCTATTTTGAGAAGAGCTCACAATGCTTCCTCTTATTCTGTGGTCATTGTATGGTATTTCACAAATTCTATTCTGTGATGCAGTGTCATAAAATAGGACTGTATGACATTGGGGGCTTTTGTTGATATTGCGTATAAGGTGCTTCCTAGTGCACTTAAGGAAATCTACCATCAGAATTGGTCATTAGAACCCATAGACATTACTCATAGATCCAGGAACTGTGACTGTGGTAACCATCATATATTTGTTATCCATAGCCTCCTTCCTTCTAAAAATCAACGTCTAAAATTATGCTAATGAGCTTGAGGCATTGGGCATGTTACAGAAGCCCTCAGTTCTTCAGCTTCACAGGCTGTTACACTGCAGCAGAACATCACATCCTCTGGCTGCACGCAAGAGCCAGGCAACATCATTGGCTCTCAGGAACTGCTGAATTTGGGGAAGAAGTGGAGCAGGAGTTATGAATAAGTTAATAGCAGAGGATCACCGAGAGCCTCATACAACGTTCACAGTAGCTCTCGGTGCTAATTTCGTAAATTAAGACGATTTCTGCTGAATTTATAAGGTTTTATGGATCGGGAAGAGAAGTGCCGCCATCAGAGTTATCCTTTAAAGTGTTTTCTCATATTTTAGTCCTAAAATTTCCTTTTTTTAATCATTGTTTGATAACAGAATATTGTTGAGACATTTTTTGTATTGGTTTTACCAAGTAGTTATCCTATATCCTTAAGGCAGGTGATAAAAAGCTAATTGAGGGTTCGAGTGCTGGAATTCCTAGAACGATTACTAGAACAGGGGTGTCATTAGCAATTATTGATGGAATGGCAGGCAGAGCATTCGTCCAAAAAACCCGCACCTGTAAATGCACATGAAATGTTGTATTTAAAGTTGCATCGTGTAATGAACATGGTCATGCAGACAGCACATGTGTGTTGGTGTGTATAATATATATGACAAAGGATTTGTACCTTCATAGAAACTATAGCTTATGCATAAAATATAACTTTGCATTTGTTGGATTACCTCCTTTTATACCCTGGCTACTAAACATGGTGTCAGCATGAGTCACAAAGTGTAGATGCACCTTTTATTTTTCTTCCCTAGGAACTTTCAATTTACGTCCATTGTTTTAAGGGAAGACTTGCACTGCAGGGTCGCTCAGAACCACTACTCTCAATCCAATACCACTCGGGTCCATCAACTAGTCTCTGCTATTCCCTTTTGCTACAGTGACACTTGTCATGTTTGTGCACATCCTTACCCTGGTCTTATCCTCTTCTTGCTCCTCCTTTCCATCAATGCAAGTCCTGGACAAACCTTAAAGGAAATCTACCATCAGTGTCAGGGATAATAAACCAAGTACACTTACATGTTGATGAATGCCCCTTTATCAGGATCTGCTCTTCTTTTAACTTCTTATGCCATTGATCTTCTTATGCCAATATGCTTGAAAAACTATGCAAATGAGCCCGAGGGGCTAAATGCTACATTAAATTCTATGGAGCGTGGAGCCCCTCAGGCTAATTTTCATAATTTTAAATGCTTTTTTTTCCGTAAAAACAAAGGCATTCAAAGCTAAGAGAAAAGCAGATCCCTACAGAGGGGGCACATACTAGCATGTAAATGTACTTTGTTTATAATCCATGATTCTGATGGTAGATTTCCTTTAAAGAGCATTTACCACCTGGATGAAAGACTGTATGCAAATGAGCCTGAGTGGCTCCAGTTTCCATAGGTGTTAATGAAGCCTAGAGCCCCTCAGTCTCTTCTGCATACAGTCTTTCATCCTGGTGGTAGATGCCCTATAAGCCCTGAGGATCCCATGAACGCTGTGGCCAGTCGTTGGTCCCTATAGTCACTTGTGCAAGAACAGTTACATTTTTAGCTTATGCTTAACTGTTCGTGACTGCAATGATTGGCCCTTGCTCTATCAAAAGTCAACTATTCAATTATTTACTGGTATTTCAGATTATTGATATTGTATGTGTGGGGGATTTGTGAACATTTTTCTAATACACTTCATTAAGAAATCCTCCTTAGTTTGTAGAGAAACAAACTGCTAAGTGCCCCTTAGTTACTATGTTACTTCTACACTTCTATGGTAAATCTGTCTACAGTCTCTTCTAGGATGTAGTATGCTGTGAGCAGTATTTTCAAAAGCTGAAAGTGAAAGGGTGTTTCTCTTCCCTTCTGAGAGCTGTTTAACCAAACGCAGTCAGATTAGATGTTGGCTCATGCAGCCTCACACGCTGCACAGGCTGGAATAGGAATCTCTATCGAATGGAGGAGTTTTATTTGTATATTTTTTACAAACTAAGCAGAATTTGTTACTGTAGTACAGTGATGGCGAACCTTATAGAGACGGAGTGCCCAAACTACATCCTAGACCCACTTATCGCAAAGTGCCAACACAGAAATTTGTTTTGTGATTTATACTCCCTCCTCTGTCACATCTTTTATTCATAATCGCACCCTGAGGACACCAATAAAGCAGAAAATAGAAGAAATTTGGATGATCATTGTAACTTTCCTCCAGGGTCCCCTAAACAGGAAAAATTATCAGGGCCGGAACAGGAGCTACAATGATTAATCCAGATCTGTCCACACATTCCCAATCCCTCCAGTAGTCCCAGGTAGAGCTGTCACTTTAAAATAGCTCTGTGCACAGCAAGTCCTGGGCTGTCTGGGACTGCAGGAAGATACCTGAAGTCCTCTCTGGTGATAGGCTGGGTGCCCACAGAGAGGGCTATGAGTGCCACCTCTGGCACCCGTGCCATAGGTTCGCCACCACTGCTGTAGTATATTAAAAACATGTTGACCACATCCCCCCACACACAATATAAAAAAATTATCTTGAATGTCGGTTATGCATAAAAATGTCTCTATTCGAAGCTTCCCTCTAATCTGAAATACCTCATAAAAGAGGGCTACCATATGAAGAAAGGGCTTTGAAGTATGCAGACTTTCTATTAAACCAATGGCTGCACAGGAAAAACTTGTTCAGAAAACCTCCAGCCAACTGAGGTCACACCCAGCTCAGCTCATAGCAGGCATCTATCTTATGGAGGCCATTCTGTCTGTAGAACTACATGTCCAAGCCACATAAGAGCTGTTTATAGATCAAACTTTTGGCCCTTAACGATGGAACTGGTAGTGTGTGGGTCCACTGTGTGTTTATAGGGCTCAGAACTGCATTGACGCCTCCAGGATATACTGTCTCTCCCCTTCCATATCTATACTTGTAATGAATAAACTCCACTAGTTTGTACGTAATCCTGCATTTACACAGGGCTCTTGCGGACTCCAATTCTAGCAACGGCTGAGGGCCCCAGTACAAGGTGGATGAGGGGGTCATTGTAATTTTTGGAAACCCCCTCCCCCCCCCCTTCAATCATAGTACATAATATAAGGCTGGAAAAAGACCAACCTTTAAGAAAATGCAGTAGTGAACATATTAATCCATTGAGCAAACCCGTTTTATTTGCATTGCATTCAGCTCATTGCTGTGAGATGATAATTATATGGTGAAAGTTCTCTGCTGTTAGAATGAGAATGAAAAGAGAACATGGATCTGTATACAAAAACCACAACATAACAAATCATCATCTCACTAACACAGGAGTATAAAAAACCTCTGTCCTTTCACTTCTTCCCAACATGAAATACACTGTGGGGCACATTTACTTACCCTGCCGCGATTCACGTAGATCGTGCGCCCGATATCCTGCATGTGTCGCTTCCCTGCTCATGTCCACCGGAGTTCACCTTCTTCTTCTCGGTGCATGTAAGTGCAATGTTAAATCCGGTGCTCAGTCCAAATCCGTCGGATCATCCGACTGCCTGTCCCCTGATTTGTGTTGCATGAAACCCGAAGCTGATGCGCCAAAATCTGATTGCGTGCGTTACAATACCCTTTTAAATGTGGCTCAAATCAGTAATCGTTGGAATATGCGAAGTTTGTGTGGTCTGCGGACCCTTGGTAAATGAGCCCCATTGTGTTGCATTTGTGCCCCAGATTAAGAAGATTTAGCTTTGTTTTTTAAAGGGGTTGTCCGAGGGTATGAAAAAACTCTTGGGTGGCTGGGATGGGGCAGGTTATAAAATAAACATGTACTTACCTCCGTGGTCCCTCACGGCATCACGTGCTGCGCTCCGCTTCCGGCCGGTCACACCCACCCGTCCCGCATGATACAACGCTGGGAATAGGGACAGGTGGGCGTGGACAGCCACCCTGGCTGGCCGGAAACTGAATGCACAGTGGCTTCCATGCCCCTGTTTGTTTACATGGGGCATGGACCGAAGAGATTGCAGCGCGGGACGCCGGGAGGGACCGCGGAAATAAGTTCATGTGTGTGTGTGTGTGTGTGTATATAATAAATATATATATATATATATATATATTATTTTTTTTTTTTTTTTTTTTTTTTTTTTTACCCACCCCATCCTGGCCACTCAAGGATTTTTTCATTCCCTTGGACAACCCCTTTAAGGATTATATGGCAAATAACAAATATATCCATTGCTGAGTGCCAAGAGGTATGTGTTTACATCACGTTAGTGTTGCATTTACAAAACACAAATGTTAATGCAAACTGTTTTCTGTGTGTGAAAATGCTGATGAGACCGACAAGTTCTGTTCTAATCTGTGCAGTATTTTCTTTGCTAGGTATTTACAGTCACTTATCCCCTCCAGTAAATATCTTATGCCCCTTTATCAGAAATGTGGGGACGTATCTTTAGAATAGCTACTATGTATTACCTCCCAGCACAGTAGCTCCACGCTCCATTGTTGTCTCATAGTCTATATTTAGAGCAGAGCCCCTTCCCACTTGGGTGAGAAACAATGGCTCAGCAGAATTACAGCCGGTTATTACTATCCACTTCCACACGAGCTGCTAAATATTTACTTGTCACACTTCAGCAGGAGATTTTTTGTCAGTCTACAAAATCTCACAGCTGCGCCTTTAGTAGACCTGGAGCCTTTTCAGAACACGTGAATTAATTTTATTTGTGTAGCCAAACATTTTTGAGTAAGGGGAAATAATGCTGTTATATTTCATACAATCCCAGAAATCCAATGATGTGATGAGTGGATGTTCTCCATATCATAGATGCATATACTGTGCTGCCTGCTGAGTAAAATGAGAAACACACATCAGGATTATGTAGCCAGCTATGAACACCCCATAAATCGGGCTTCTTGCAGGGGTTCACTTGTGGGCAAAACTTATAGGTCAAAATACCTGCCTGTGATTTCCAACCTCTCATTGAAAATGTTTGTGAACATTAGAAAGGTGTAATGTATGGACATTCACTGAAGGGTCACGATTTTATTCAATATGGTATATATCCCATAACTGCACTCCCACTAATTTTACATCAATTTAAATATTTGCAATCATAAGTCACTAATACAAAGTATCTCCAATCCAGGCAGTGTGGCTGCTGCTGAGACATTAACCATTTATAAAGGTAACCTACACCCTAGGAACAGTAAACACTATGCTATAAACTTTTCAAGAGGGTTTCCTCATTACAGTAAATTGGATTAGGGAATCTGTTACCACATTTAAAGGAAACCTACCATAAGGAATCTACCTATTAATGTAGATCCTATTAATATTATAAATATTAAACTAAACTATTCTTCCCTAACTCGCCCCATAACAATTTCCAAAGTAATTTACAGTTTATGTAATATGGAAATATTCTGCGTCTTCGAGGAGCGGGATCAAAGGCTACACCATGTCCCAGTAGCTTCTGCTGTCTCTGCCTACCTGTGCGCAGCTAGGTTGAATCGTGTCGCCTGGTGTGCACATTGTCGCTCGTGCCCGGCATTTGAGCTGGAGCTACTGCACGTGCACACAACTCTGGCAGCCGGCGGCGTGCTGGATTCAATCTGCCCGCGTACAGATAGGCAGGGACAGTGGAGGCTACTGGGATGTGGAGTAGTCTATGCACCCACTCCACCCCCCAATATCCTCTCTGGGACATAAGCATATCAGATACACTGTAGACTAGCTTAGAAATTGTTATAGGGTTGGGGAACAAGAGTTTAGGATATTAATGGGAACCTACCATCAGGTCTACCTTAATAGGTAGATTCTTGATAGTTTAAAGGAAACCTACCATCAACACCCTTGGGTAGGGTATGAAATATTGCCACACTGAGTATACTGTAACTCCAGATGCCCCTCATCTTTGGTTCTATGGTACCTACAACAATGCTACAACAGATTGCAATCACTACTGTTTTTATCAGCGCTGATCTCTGTTTCTGTACCTCAATGAATCTTTATCTATTTTATATGATACTAAAAGTATTCTTCAAGTACTATAAAACTGAATACATGGGCATGTAAAGTAACGTTCCCTTCAGCCTCTAAAAGTGACTCATCAAGGGACGGTGTCCCTTTTAACTATTCTTATTAGGGGTAACTTGACTTGCAAGGCATAGAAGATTAAGAAGTAGGGTGGCACTATTCCATGGTCATGTTTTGGTGTGAAGACATACTATTCATCAAGGCATAAATCTGACATCAAAGGTGTGGAGGTGCTCCGGTTCCATAAAAATAGCGATATAAAAAACAGTAGAATCGGCACTCCCCAATCTTGTTCCTTTTGAATGTTGCTTTATTGTTACATACTTACAAAAATTCTTTTAACCCCTTAACGCTCTGCGCCGTAGCTCTACGGCGCAGAGGTATAAGGGAAGTATGAAGAGGGCTCACGGGCTGAGTCCTCTTCATACAGAGGTGGGGGTTTTTGCATTTTGCACAAAACCCCCACCGCTAATAACCGCGGTCGGTGCTTGCACCGATCGCGGCTATTAACCCTCTAAACGCCGCCCGCAAAGTCGCGGGCGGCGTTTAAAAGACGGCGGCGCGCGGGCGCCGCCATCTTTTTTTCGATCGCCACGCCCCCGAACGTCATCGGGGGGCGGCGATCGGTTACCATGGTAGCCTCGGGTCTTCTCTTGACACGAGGCTACATGGTTTATGCAGGTTCGTTACAATGAGCCAGTGGCTCATTGTAATGTAAGACCTGCAAAAACGCCATATATTGCAATACTGTAGTATTGCAGTATATGGTAGGAGCGATCTGATCATCTAGGGTTATTGTACCCTAGATGGTCTAAAAAATAGTGAAAAAAAAAAGAAAAAAAAAAGTTTAAAAAATAAAAAAAATTAATAAAATATTAAAAGTTCAAATCACCCCCCTTTCCCTAGAACGGATATAAAACATAACAAACAGTAAAAATCACAGACATATTAGGTATCGCCGCGTCCCAAAATGCCCGATCTATCAAAATATAAAAACGGTTACGGCCGGCGGTGACCTCCGAGGCGGGAAATGGCGCCCAAATGTCCGAAATGCGACTTTTACACCTTTTTACATAACATAAAAAATGAAATAAAAAATGATCAAAATGTCGCACAGACCTCAAAATGGTAGCAATGAAAACGTCGCCTCATTTCGCAAAAAATGACCCCTCACACATTTCCGTGCGCCAAAGTATAAAAAAGTTATTAGCGTCAGAAGATGGCAAAAATTTTTTTTTCTTTTTTGTACACATTCGTTTAATTTTTGAAAATGTATTAAAACACAATAAAACCTATATAAATTTGGTATCACCGCGATCGCACCGAACCAAAGAATAAAGTAGGCGTGTTATTTGGAGCGAAGAGTGAAAGTCGTAAAAACTGAGCCCACAAGAACGTGACGCACGTGCGGTTTTTTTTCAATTTTTCCACATTTGGAATTTTTTTTCAGCTTCGCAGTACACGGCATGTTAAAATAAATAACATCACGGGAAAGTAAAATTTGTTACGCACAAAATAAGCCCTCACACAGGTCTGTACACGGAAAAATGAAAAAGTTATGGATTTTTGAAGTTGGAAAGCGAGAAATGAGCCGGAAAACCCTCCGTCCTTAAGGGGTTAAAAATTCTTTGAAACAAGTCAAATGAAGCGCTGTTAGCGCGAAACAGCTGTCATGTGTTTGGTTGTCTTGTGAGCCCATTTGTGTCCTCCCTCACCCCTGCCATTTGGTCAACTGTTTTTAAAAGAATTTTTGTAAGTATGTAACAATAAAGCAACATTCAAAAGGAACCAGATTGGTGAGTGCCGATTATTCTGTTTTTTATATCGCTATTGTAACTTGACTTGGCTGCAAGGTAGCATTTGATAAAGTCTGTTCATGTTATGCACAGATATCTAACTGTATCCTACTATAAGGAACTGCTGTCCCTGAAGTTTCTGGGAAATATGCAAATACGTTTTCCAGAAAGGGATAAGGAAAACTCTGCCACTTTGGCTACCTTGTAGGGCCATCAAGATGCCTAATGACTTGATGTGGGATCAAAGCCAAACCCAACCCTTGTCAATCTCTCTCAGCTAAACCAGTTCCCTACACTGCTGACGAGATGCAGAAACATTGAAACACGCTGTCTAGAGTTGGGAATCTGTTCTGGAGCCAGAAGAGGCAATGCTTTCTTTAATACCCTAGTGGAGTGTCTATGGCTATAAGAGAGCTCTTTCTGCCCATCCCGGAAGTTTCTCTTTTTTGTAGACTGTGATACAAATGATACTATACTGGGTCTCCAATATCTTTGTTACTTGTACTGCTTTGAAAGGTTTTATTTTAATGTAAGGCCTTCCAGTGTGTCTTTATTGAATGCCAAATATATATTCTTCCAAAGTTTTTATTGGCAGCCGCTGAGACATTACTATGACTGTATAACGATTGTATTGCATTGTGATACGACTGCTTATTTATAAACGTGAAATATCAGAGGTGTCAAAGAACTGATACGTGGCTGTTATGATAGTTATTTGATGGCAAATATACACGTGTAAGTGAGACCAGTCTTATCAGTCTCTGTAGTAGAGCGGCGGCTGACTATAGTTATATCCTGGTCTCCCTCCTCCCAGGTACTTCTGCTACAGCCCTTGTGAAAGTGCACTAAAGAAGTTTATTTTCTGCTTGACCAAACGTGCAGCTCGAAAACAGCATCCTCTTTTATTACTATTTTTTTTTTTTTTTTAAAAGTCCGCAAATATTGATTCACTAATATAAGTATGTGTCTATTACATAATGACAACATGACCTTCCTAAAAGATTTGTTACAAGCTCCACAGCCCTTCACAAATAGTCGAGTAGAGGCAAGTTCTGCACTCATGCTGCACCGTGTATAAGCTGAGTTTTTCAGCACAAAAAAGTGCTCACCTTGGTTTATACACGAGTCAATTAAAAAAATAAACTTAATACTCGCCCTCTGGCGCCCAGATCCCCGGTGCGGCTCCCCTTCTCTCTCTTCTCTATCCGGCAGAGTCGCGTCCATGCTATCCCCGTCGTATGGCTTTAGGCAATTACTGATATTATTTCCTTTATGTTGAAACCAAGGCATGTTATACAATGGTCACCTTATCACAAGGAAACAAACCTAGAGAAACAATCCAGGTAACAATAACACATCCACAAATGGTTAATAAAGTTTAATGTAGATAAATGTAAGGTTATATGCTTGGGCTAAGGAAAACACTGGGTAAAACTGCAGAAGAAAGACTTGAGCATATAAGTGGACAGTAAACTTAATTTCAGTGACCAGAGCCAAGCAGCTGCTAGCAGGCAAATACAATTATGGGATGCATTAAGAGAGACATAGATGCTGATGAGAAGGACACTGGTCAGACTACACATAATAAATAACAATTAAGCTTTATATAGCGCTATCATATTCTTTAGTGCTTTTCAGATCACAGGGTTGCAAATAAAACATTAAAGAATAATAAAGAATCATTATTTGGAACAATAGGATTAAGGGCCCTTCTCATGAGCACTTACAGTTTTGGGAAGTGGGGTATAAGGGCAATTTTGTAAATTTGTTAAGGGGTCCCCTTGAAGGTCTCTGTACTCTGCCATATAGCAGTGTATCTGTGTACCTATTGGCTTACTACTGTATTTTCCTATTTTGGTATCAGCACGATCTAACAGTGCAGCTGTCAGCCTATGCAGAGAAGTATAGGCGACTATCTAATATGCTGAAATACATATGTATTGCAGTATATTACAATGAACAAGTGATCAAATGATCACTTGTTAATGTCCCACCCTGGGACAAAATAAAACAGTAAAAAGAGTTTCGAAAAATTTTTTTTTAATGGTATGGTGAACGTCCAGGGGAAAAAAAATGCTGAATACCATAAACAAGAATTAATGATATTTTTAACCACCACCAACAAAGGGTTAATAAAATCTGATTATTAGCTATTGAACCCCCCCAGTAAATGGTGTACCTGCAAAGTGAATGTCATCCGCCGGAAGAAAAAAAACAAAACATTTTAGACAATGCAGATCTGCCCTGAATGGAGCTCCTTCCATAGGCACACACTGATGTCATAGCTGACATCCTAGTCTGTGCGGCCAGCGTTCATGTACCTGCTACTGCCGACAGAAGAAAAGAAGACCTAGCGGGGGCGCCGAAAAGGTGAGTTTTGAAGGAGGATGACGCCAATGCATTTCCCACCCTAGGCTTTGTGGTAAAATTAGGTACCTTGGCTTATATTCGGGTCGCCTTATACTCGAGTATATACAGTAATTTGCTATGACCTTGCATGTTGTTTAATCGTTGCCCTAGCAAGTAAACTTGATATGGCATGAATCTGAACTCTGATCATGACAACATTCTTCTATCATTTGATCTAATAAAACTATAAAGCATAAGCAAAGATGGACTTTTATCTGTCTAGCAGTTCTTTATTGCCTGGACTTTGCTTAATGCATAAAACCTGTAAGGCTCAGTCAACACTACAGAGCCTTTATGTTTATCTCTGATTGAAAAAAACTGTTGATAAATAAACGTAATTTTTCGGATGATAAGGTGTACCGGATTATAAGGCCTATTAAGACATCTAGGGGCATACATATTGCGCACCGGATTGTAAGGCGCAGGCAGTTTCTTTGTGGCTGCTTTGGTTAGAAGGAGGTCTTTGTGCGTGGCAGATGAAGAGGCTCCGTGGTTCGCACTATGGCGCCTTGTTGTACGCGCCCCGCGTGGTCTTCAGTCCCCTTTGGAGATATTCCGTGAAGGTGCCATCTCCTTTAGCGGGGACACATGTAAGTAGAGTCCGCTGCCCTCCTCCGACCTGCTTCCTCCAGTCACTGTCTGGTACTGCCGGCCATGCAGGGTCGCGGCCCCGGTTCTGGTCTCTCCATGATTCCTAATGGATGATGCCTAACTGACCATAACGGTCATTAAGTTATTTTTTACATTGAAGTCAATGGGGACGGATAGCAAGTGTCAGTTTTTAGTTTTTTATGGGTTTTTTTTATGAAGAAATAGATATTGATAGAAAAATAGATGATGGCTAGATTATAGATTGATGTGAGGTATACAGGGAAAGATGGGTAGGCAGATAGAAATTAGAGATCAGTAGTTAGATAGATGGGTAGATAGATTTGAGAGATGGATATACAGATTTGGAAACTGAAGATCACTGTCTTGACAACTATGAGAAATAGACAGATTTGAGGGATGGATAGATATACCGGTATAGAAGGCGTAGATCAATGTCTTGAAAGTGAAAGTAATAGTATGTCGCATGCCGGGTGAATGGAGAGTGCTCAAGGGCTGAGCCCTCTCCATAGCCGGTAACTCTTTGCTGCAGCAAAGACTTACCGGTAACACCAACGCATGGGCCGCCATCTTGGTGACAATCGTCTCTCCCCGTGACATCATTAGGGAGCAGCGATCAGTCACCATGACATCCTTGGGTCTTCGGAAGACCCGAGGCTGTCTCATTTAACCCATTCATTACAATTTTGTGATTTGCAAATTTTAATGAATGAGATGGAAAATCCCCATATACTGCCATAGAACTGATTTATAAATAGAAAATGTAAAATCATAAACACATTAGGTATCGCCGCATCTTAAAATGCCCGATCTATCATATTGTACTAACGGTTTTTCACAACGTTTAACCCCGTAACGAAAAATAGCGCCCCAAAAAATGTAATGTAAAACGTGACCAAAAGGTCGTACAGTCTTCAAAATGGTAGCATTGAAAACATCAAGTCGCACAAAACCTCACCTCTCACAGCTACGTACACCAAAGTATGAAAAAGTTATTAACACCAGAAGATGGCAAAATCCCCCCCCCCCCCAAAAAAAAAAAAAATTTTGTACAGGCAGTTTGAATTTTTGTATGAAAGCATTATAAAACCAATATAGTTTTCCCCATTTTCACTGCATTCGGATTTTTTTTTCCTGCTTCCCAGTACAAGGCATGGAATGTTAAATACCATCACTATGAAGCGCAATTTGTTACGCAGAAAGCAAGCCACCACACAGCTCTTTATGTGTAAAAATAAAAAAAGTTATAGATTTTTGAGGGTGGGGAGTGAAAAATGGAAGTGTAAAAACAAAAAAGGGCCAGGTCGTTAAGGGGTTAGCAGACACCTTTTTTTTTTATCCGTTATGTCGGGTTTTATTACCTTTTATTTGCCATCCGTTCTATTTTTGTTATGAAGGTAAATAAGAGGAAATGAACTTGGCTTTAAAGATACATTTTTATGACAAATCCTCAGCCTATACCTTGTGTCTATAACTAAAATACTGATGTAATGACTGATTGAAAAAAAACTGACATCTTTTCTAACTATTTGTCTCCCTTTGACTTCAGTGTGAAAATTATAACAACCGTTATGTATGCAGGTTTTTTTTTTTTTTTAAAACAGAAAAAAGTACTGCATGTCAATAGGATTTTTAACAGATACGTTGAACCTCCATTGTTTTAGCTAATAGACCCTGCTTTGGGGAGGGGGGTGGCTTTTGGGTATAAATGTAAAGCCATGTGTGACCGGACTCTTCTTTTTACATGTACTAAAGACAAAGAAGAAATGCTACCTGCTGAGTTGTCTAGAGCCTCCACACTGATCAGTGAAAAATAGTGTCACTTTAAAGCTGTATTCACACGACTGTTATTGTGGCTATGATGTGGGCGCACCAGGTCACGGCCACAATAGAGGTCTATGGCACCAGGTTACGGTACGGTGGTCTCATTGCCGTGTCACCTGGCCAGGCAGCAGTGCTACATTACATAGGACATGTCTATCTTTTGCCGGATAGTGGCCGTGGCCAGCCTGCTTCCTATGCCCCCTCCTTTGCACCCAGTCGCATGAACACCTGAGGTTCAGCCTGGGGGCGAGCACATGACCATGTGCATGTCCCCTTAGTCTAATGTAAATGAGCTCTCTAATTTATAGCAGATACAGATACTTCTCATGTGAATCCAGATGTGGTAGATTGCAAATACTTCAGTCTGTGACAAATTTGATACTTTTTAAATAAAAGCCACAATTTCTCATTGCGGCTTTGAACACTTTGTGAATCTAAAGTATAAAACCATCTAAAGAGCTTCTAAGTCACTACCAAAATATCCCGCCTGATGATAAATCTTCCCCAGCGATGACATTTCAATACATTTCTTACACCAAAAAGTGTACTAGAAAGATTAACTTGTGAGTGAAATGTAGATGTATAAAGGCCACAGGCAGGGCGGTATTTCTGCTGTTAGGTAGAGTAGGTGCTATATCCCCATCCTGTATTATGTCACTAGGTCACATGTGACTCATTCACTGGGCAAACCTGCTATCACATGCAGGGAGCGGCCGCTGTATGGTACGTACACACAGAGCACGCTCCTTCTCTAACAAAGGGAGGACGTGAGAAGCTTAGACAGGAGGAATGAAGATGTATTATCAATATGTGTGTACTAGGGATATTTGGATGCATTTACCATCATTTCCACCCATTGCCATGCACACTCCACACCATGAGACAATTCGGGCAGATCATGTATAGGTTTCTAGGAAAGGGGGAATAGATCAGTGTCAAGATGAAATATAACTTATATTTTTTTATTAAAATTACAGTGACTGACAAGTTAGTGTCAGGGATCATTGGCACTCAGTCTCAGTGTACACATTCAGGCCCTTGTATTCAGCGATGTGTACCCTTTCCAAACAAATAACGGGGTGATGTCAGGAGGGAGTAAATTGTACTGATTAGGATTAAGATACGGTTCACACTTGTTTATGATACACTTTTGGCTACATAACATTAACAGTAGAAGAATGTCCAGGTGAAAATTGTGATTTATAAATCACTATCTAATAACACACGGTGGTAGAATATATATAATCTGGCACAGAGTGCTGTAATTGTCAGCATCAATGCCACATACAACACTATCACTCATACAGTGTATCTCGGGATCACAGGCCTGAAATAGGGTTATGAGACTACAATGGTTTGGAGGCAATAACCTAGCAGTAGAGTTTGTGGGAATAAATCCCACTTGGATCTGGACTGCAGTTTGTGTTTCCGTGCTGGTGTGAACATTGCTATTTACACTGGGCTGGTAAATCGACAAACAAAAACCAATGTGCCTCTATTTTAAGTATCCTTGGCTTCTTCATTTGTATGGGCTACTTTTGGACCTTAGACTAGAAATCTAGTGCTTCCATGTGACAGGTATGTTATTGTATAAATCAAAGAAAAAAAATAGACCAGGGAATCGATGAAAGTAAATAGTAAGTAAGTAAACAATCGATTTAATAATAAAGTAAAATATTTTTTAAAAACCTGCTTAAAATGCACAACAAGAGGTGGATGGTATGAAACACCCTACCGTAGCCACAAATGGATAAGCCGTTTGTATAAAACGCAAATGAATCCAAATATAATGCACTAATGGGAAGGATACTCGTGCTGAACATTTCCTAATTAAAGCTATGCCAGGACCCGATAATGCTCACACAGTTTTTGGATTCTTTTTGACTTGCTTTTGATGAGTGATGGTTTTTTTTTCTGATCTTACATGCATTGACCCTTCCATATATTTAGCATTTTATTGTGTATATTACTAACTACGGTATTTAATTTTCCATTTTTCTTACAGGATCCATCAGTCACACAAATTACTAGCGGTAACCATGGGAACATTGAAGAATTCAACCCCTTCTCTGAAAATTCTCGCTTGGTGGGTATCCGTGATGATGATTTGAGCTGCACAGAAATGCCCACTTTCACCACCACAAGGGGAGGGCTGAGCTGGTGCTCTGCATTACTTTATTACTAACATGTGCTCCCTTCATTATGTTAGCTGTTATTGCAGTCTTCTGTGAATCATCCATTCATGGTATCAGGCAGTGCACAATCATTTCAATTCAGTAAATCATTTTAAATCGCTAAAAGTTTTATTATTTTTCTTGCTTGCAGACAACAAATCAGAAAACTGTGCCTATACAGCCAGTTATGCCTTCACAGCCCGCCGTTATACAGCCATCGGTGGAACCTTCTCCGCAGGTACATTTTACATTATTTTAGTTTGAAGTAGAATTCTGGTGTGTGGCTCTCACAGAAGTAATGGGATCAGGGACAAAAGATGATTTTTTTTTTTATTTTTTTTTTTTTTAACCCTTTTATTTGAAAAATTAAACAACATCCAATATCGAGCTTATAAGTCAATCAATATCAAGTATGTATAATGCAAGTTTGGATATATGATAAGAAAAATGAGTTGTCATATCTCTGCAATACATAAGTCATTGTGGAGGTGTTGTCGCTATGGAACATAGGTTTCCTCAAGGAGTTCAAAAATACAGCAAGCACATAGATGGTATGACCTAAGCGCTTAATATCAACATATTATTGCAGAAGATCCCCAAGCGTGGAGGAGCCAGCATAATAAGAGGAGACTCGCACCATGTGTGCCATATCCTATCAAATTTTGCAGGGTGGAAATCTTTGCTTGTAGACAACTTTCTCCTTAGGAAAGATGGCATTTACCAGCTTCTTCCACTGGGTTACTGATATTGGGCAAGGATCCATCCAGTTGATGGCTATAGTTTTACGGGTCATAAAAAGAGATTCTCTAAGAAAGATTCTGGTATAGTGAGGCCTCTTCCAGTATGCCAAACAGACAAATCTTAGGGTCAAGAGCTATAGGTTGCCACAGTATATCAATAAGGATAGCTAGTACCGGGCAGTCCCATACCAGGGACCAAAGATGATTACTGCCCTTACTGGCCTATATAGCTCCTGTTTGGTTTGAGGAAACATCACTCTGTTTGGTCTAAGTGTACACTACCTGTAATTTAGGTTGGTATGTGTCAGAAAATGGGGAAAATCTTTGGCATATTTTATGGCAATTTGTGCTGCAACTTATTACTTTTTCATAGAAATAAAACTAAGTTGGTCTTTCTAAAACACTTAAAAATGTGTTGGAAAGCACATAGAATTTTTATTATTTTTGGCAAAAATAAAACCAATGTTCTGGTGTATTTTGCAACTTGTTAACTTTTCGTTTCTATAGGCGGTAGCCGCAGCGGCTCAGGCTAGCCTCCTGCAGCAACAAGAGGAGCTGGACAGGAAAGCAGCTGAAATTGAGAGGAAAGAGAAAGAAACAACGAATGTAAATATTAACTGTGAGTATGCAAAGTGTTCAGGGGATTTCCTTGCTTTGTTCATCTAAGTGTCTGGGAATACCATAGAATGATACTAATGTTCTACCCCAAGGAATCTGCTTAGTCTTCTTTCATTTTGAGAAATGATGCTGCTTTGTGCAGATGTGTAAGTATAAACTCTTTTCGACTTCTACAGACCAAAAGGTTGCTAATTAAACTGCTCTGTTTTTAGGGTTGTGCCTCTCCTCAATGCAGTGCAGAGTTACTGGGGGTCTGGATGAGATTTTCTATATATTCTATTAAGGGCAGTGAAACCTTCTACAAACTTTCATTTCCAAGAGTTTTTGTCTAAATATTTAAAATTTTATCTGGGTCTCCTTTAACGTGCACTAATTAAAAACTGGGTTAAAATTGATTATTCGTAAATATTAATTTATCACCTATTACAATGGTTTGAAACCTACAAATTGTATGAACTGAAGCATAAGGTGGACTTTAAACATTAAAATAAATGTGGTTGACGTACTTTCTCTCCTTCTACAGTAAGACAGAACAATTGGCCCCCTCTTCCTGCCAAGTGTCCCATCAAACCATGCTTCTACCAAGACTTTGCTGCAGATATTCCAGCAGATTACCAGCGAACCTGTAAAATGCTGTACTACCTGTGGATGTGTAAGTATCCGCGAACTGTAGAATAAGTCAGAAGAAAAATAAATCCATTTGGCATTTACAATAGCTTACTATTATAGGAATATTATGGAAGAATGTACTTCCATTGCTCATGTACAGATGCTGTGTAAGGCTACATTCACACGATGTATGCCCGCCGTACCGTAGTACGGGGGGCATACATCTGCACTGTGGAGAGGAGCAGGGGATGAATGCAGCTCACCCACGCCCTTCTCCATAGGAATATACAGCACACGGCGCCATATTACGTAGATAGGTGGGACATGTCCTATCTTTCAACGGGCTGCGGAGTGGTGCAGTGCCGCACGTGTGCTGTACAGGGCCATGAGCCCATAGAAGTGTAGGGGGACGTATATATGTCGGTCGTATATACACGTCCCCCATATGTTCGTGTGAATGCAGCCTAAAGCTAAATACTGATGCTGACATAGGTGTAGCAAAACAGCTGTGATTGGATAAGATTGAATGGATCTGCATAGAAACTGACATGCAGCATGGGTTCTTAAAATCTGTTGATTATGTTAGGGGGTTAGGTACATATGAGATGGAGATCAACAGTCTGTTTTTTGTTGTTTTTTTTTTTTCCAGTTCATGCGGTCACACTTCTGCTCAACCTGCTGGCCTGCTTGGCATATTTCACCGCTGCAAATGATGTTGGTGGCGTGGATTTTGGTCTATCCATTTTGTGGTTCATTTTGTTTACACCCTGCGCCTTTGTGTGCTGGTACCGACCAATCTACAAAGCATTTAGGTAATTATTTTTCCCTTCTGTGATGATAATTTAGCACAGTATGACACATATTTCTCCACAAGGGCTATTATATAAAGATAGTTCATAAAACTTCCGGGCTTAAAAGCTCATAAATGTTGTGAATAAACTGTGAGGGATTAACGTATGTGTTATACCATATTCATTAGGTGTTTTAGAACCATAGTTTCACCTCAAAATTGGGGTTCTGTATCAGAAAGGGGCAAAAATTTCTCTTGTGTGCTCTTTAGTCTACATCAGACAGAACTCTGACAGAAAAAAACGTATACTATCCTAATGCACGGGGAAGTAAGAGTTCTCCTTACAGAGACTGCCAATAAAGCCACAGTGTAGCCATATGGAGACTTCTAGCCATGGACACTGCACTAGGGGATTCTGGGGAAAATATGCCGATAAATTTTCCAGCATGGGATAAGGAAAACCCCACGATTCTTTTAGCTACCGTGTAAGGCCGCTCCCTTGACATGAAGCATGACCTACAAGAGGCCTTATGCTAATGACAGCCATCCATATTTTTTCACACAAGTCGCTCAGCGCTGTGAAAATCTGACAAATACAATGACACATAGACTACCAAAACAGATGGTCGGCTGGGACTGAAATCTGACCAAACTTTAAAGATTTGACACTCTGTGGGCAGTTGGCTTGAAAAGCTTCCTAGCCATAAGCAAAATCCGTAATGTGTAGGGCAACTTTGCTCTTTTTCCAAGTAATCTGTCGCTGAACCCTCTTTCTTCATTCTGCACTGCATTTGTCCACAAAACGCCTTTTATGTACACAATATTTACGGTAATATTCCCTGTGGAAAGAAGGCATAGACAGAATATATTAGGGTGCACTGGCAGGTTTTGCCCTGTCCCACGAAGAAGCTAATTTACTCAATGGTACACTGTAATAAATACAGGTTTACATATCTTTAGTTTAAGTCTGCACTGTCCAAAACTTGGACAGGATTAGTACATTTTGCGCCATTTTAACTGTACCTGTGCTTCTACAATCCACAAAATAAATGTTTGATGTCAAGAAGTAGACTGTACTATAAAGCTCTTCTCACCCTTTTGATGCCATGCTTGTTACAGGACAGACAGCTCCTTCAATTTCTTTGCGTTCTTCATCATCTTCTTCTGTCAGATCATCATCTATATCATACAGGCTGTGGGCATTCCTCACTGGGGAGACAGGTAAGATGGTTGTCCTTCTCCTAGATCTCTTCTCCGATGCCATTCTTTACACTGATCGTGCATGTTTCATCTGTTTTACAGTGGCTGGATAATCGCATTAACCATGGTGAAAACGAACATTGCAGTAGCTGTGATCATGATGATTGTGGCTTCTTTCTTCACTGTATGTGCTGCCTTATCTCTCTTCCTATTGAAGAAGGTGAGTCTGTGATCCATATGCAGTTGTAAAGGTTGACTTCTATCCTAAAAAATAGACTAAAAGTTAAACTCCTCTAAGAGACGCCACACCGTCGTTAGTTAAAATTTGCAAACGCGATGTTTTCGCTTCTATGTGGGCTGGTCGGACCGCATGTGCTCGGCTCTGCTGTCTGGCCTCGCGCTTAGAACTATTGGGCAAAGCCCGATTTTGCAATTCATAACATAGTACAGTTGAACTGAGGGGCAAGTTCTGCTGTACTGGATCTGGTCTGGTACATTGACATAGTTTGCTGAGGAGTATGAAAAAAAATCTGTTCTGTATAGTTAGACGCAACCAGCACTGTATATAGCACTGATACCTTAGCAGCTTGTGGTTTAGATTTACAATTCCTTTAAAAGACAGAGCTCCGGGGCATTGATTCCAACTACAACAGAAACTGAGAGGTGGAGCAATTTCAGAACCGAAATCAGCAGTAGTAATTGACCTGCTACAGTTTCTGAATCCGCAGTGGAAGTAGTTATTCTGCCAAAGAGTTTTTTTTTATCCCACAAATCACGTGGATGGCATTAGTGGTGTTTTTATAAATGTAAATCACTGCAGTTTTGCTGTAGCAAACACATTCCTCCGTTATGTCCATGCCCTGTTTTTCTTATGTTTGTAGTTTTTCCTGCTTTTAATAGATGTATTCTTTGTTTTCTCTCAGGTTCACTCGCTGTATCGCAGGACAGGTGCAAATTTCCAGAGAGCACAGGAAGAGTTTTCTCAAGGCATCTTTTCCAATCGTACAGTTCAAAATGCAGCTACTGGAGCTGCCACCGCCGCTGCCAGGGGGGCATTTCAGGGAAATTAAACCTCTTGATTCCATTTTGCCTTTTTTACACTTCTGACCATTTCCCTTATTCCTTCGACTTCTTCTCCAGAGAAGAAATCTATTGTTTCTCTAAAGCAATTGCCTCTGGTGGTTGTACCCAGCACTCCACACAATGCCACTTCCACCAAGAGACTGTGAAATTCTGCATATCTATGTACATAAATATATATATTTAGATATGAAATAACTAATTTACTTGCTTTACTATTTTATCTAAAGCAGAATTTGTTGAATTTGTTTTTCTTTTATTTTTAATTTTGGACTGGGGAATGCATAAGGTATCTGTAAAACATGACTATCTGTGGTAATGCACCGCTTGTTGACACAGGCAGAGATGTAAAATATGTAGATTCCTTATCCTTTTGTACATGTTTCCTATCATTGTATTTCTCTGTTTGCAGCAGAAGCCATTTTATGTACCAGGCCTTCTTTAGCTAGAGGCAGTTCAGATCAATTTCAACCATGGCCGTTTCAGGATCAATGGTTTTTACTAATAAATCTTGACCTGTCCGTGATGTTTCATGCTGGCACAAATACCCTTTTATTTACAGGGTTTTCTCAACGTTGAGAGTAGAATGTGCAACTCTTCCCAGAGTAGCGGATGGTCTCTTACAGGTAAAAGTTACAACAAAATAAAGTTAAATGACTGCTCTGTAGGCAACAGACTGACTGCACCAGCTTTGTATAATGTAACTACTGTCACCCTACAGTGCCTAATGAGTGGAAATCTAAATAAATCTATTTTCTACAAGGAGTATGGAGACTTTGTTATAACAAATAATATATTCACTTTGGCCTGGGTTTTATGTTGTAGTGTAACTGATGCAACTCTGGACTGCAGAATCAATTGAATTGTTTCTTGTGGATTGCAGTTGTCTCTCAATAGTTAAATCAACCAATTTATTCTACTTACATGTAGTCGGAGATGTGCTAAAATTAACAGATTCCACAAATATATAAAAAATTATGAAATTTCCTTTAAATGTCTGTTCTATTGCTGATCTAAGGGTTTAGTGCAGGGGTGAACCACACACGTTGTCATACTTCTTAAAGGAGTATTCCCGGAATATGAACGATACAAAAACCCATAATGCTATAAATAAATGAATAAAACAAAACTCAATGTCATTGGTCACAAAATGGAATGTAAATAGTTTCATTGTATGATTCACAGAATTGTATGGCCTCTAAAGTATGCAAAGTTACCACCAAGATGGTCACCACTAGAAACTACAAGTCCCATGATTCACAGGCCATACTGGATGCACTGCAACCAACCAACTACAGCCAAACACCTGCCCAGGTGATGTGGACATGTGACCAGCGGTCATCTTCTGTCCTGTGTCTGCTCTGTGTGGAGAAAATCAATCGACTGATTAAAGGGACGATTTTAATTTTTAATTGTTCATTACAGTGTGTGTCATAGCTTTTTTTGCTAAGGGAAGCAAACTTTTAAATAACTAATTACATATAAGTTCTTATGTATGAGTATGTGAATTATGCTGATTTCTGGAATACCCCTTTAACCCTAAGGGACCACACAAATGACCAGCATGCACCAACAGCTGCAGTACAAAATACCACCACAGAAATTATAAATACCACAGTACAGCAAAAAAATGCCAAGAAACTAAATACTGCATTCAGACAAGCTTTACAATTTTTCTGACAAAAGAGCATACTTATCGGAGGAGCTGCACACTCAGAGAGTGTCCCAATAGAATCTCAATGTAGATTCACAGAAGTTACGGGTTGTGCTCGAAGACTCCTTCCCGAAATAGGTGATGGAAATGACATGGAGCAATTCCACGTCCGGGGTAGTAGAGGAAATAAAACCCTTCTATGTTCTCGCCCATATACTTACATAGATCTCCCAAATGAGCAGAATATATTTTGATAATGGAGACCCTCCAGAGCAGACGCTAATGAAGTCGGAGACCCCTCATAGCAGACAAAATAAATAAATCCTCTCATTATGTGCCTTATTGCCATGGCCATGGCCAGCACCCGTCTTACCCGGGGAAGTGCCATGGCCCAGAGCTTCCAGAAGGGCCCATGGCACATGCCGCCTGCTGATCAACAAATAAGTCAATTGCATTGGCATCCTTGTGTTGCCAATTTAATTGAGAGACAGAGCATCTGATGCCGCCCTCACTTCTCACCTCAGTGCTAGCGCGGGTGCTGAGTATATTATTAATTCATGGGGCAGGGGCTGTGTATAATTAGTTCATATAGCCTGAAACTATGAGGGGCTGTATAATTTATCCATGGGAACTGTTGTATAAACTAAAACTATGAGGGGCTGTTACAGGAAAAATACAGCCCTCTATAGTATTAGTATATACAGCCCCCTTGAATGAATTATATACAGCCAAGCTAAAACTATGAAGGGTTGTATCAGCCTGTAAATTATACTTGGGGGCTGCCTGTTTCTACTAAAACTATGAGGGGTATATGATTAATTCTTGGAGCCCCAGGGGCCTACTGAAACCTGGAGCTGGTCCTGCTCTGGTTGTATGCAGGAGAATCAGGACCTAGAGCAAAGCTGTGGCAGGAGCAGGAGAGGACCTGGGAGCAGTACAGAACAGCTGATAAGTACTTGCCATTCCTGAGTCCTCTCCTGCTTCTGGGGCCGCTTTGTTCTGGGTCCTGATGCCATCCCATTCAACCAGCATCAGTAGTGAGGACATGGGTAGAAGTCTAATTGGCTGTACTCAACTTGGTACTGTCAGAGTGACCAGAAAACCAGGCCTGTGGAGTCAGATGTTTAGCTTATTGCATCCACAGCCCTGTATGGCAGTATTTGACAATATACGTTAAGCTTGCTGGAAAAAGTAACCAACCATTGGAAGGTGATATTTTGACTAGCATTGACCGACTTACGAGAAATGACTTGTCTGTCGGCAGAGTAATGTTTTGAGATGCTTGCCTTTTGTCACCACTGTTAAGGAGATCGCACTGGTTTCAGACGCCATCTTGCGTACTGTCAGCCATTCTAAATACAGCGGACATGTTCACTGTCCAGCTAGTGTCACGATTCAGCCATTTTTGTATAACCTGCTTGTAAAAGTTTTTCCTTGGCACATGTGAGAGATGATTGACCTTCAGTATGTTCACCTTCTTATCATAAATGTTTAGGTTCTGGAGACATTCTCTGTACATTCTGTGAACAAGGCCTATTAACTTTTTTCCCAGAATGTGCTGGTGAATTCATTATGGCCAATAGCATTGCCGTATTCTATTCACGCCTCTTTGATGACTCTTCTGTCCTTTTTTGATATACGACTATGGTTGTGAAATAAACAAGAGAGAAGATCTTTACATACACTAAGAGACTGACTTGTCTTGGGTTTGTTCTCTCCTCCTGGTACCGGGAGCCATGAAATATTTAATTTGAAAGTCACCTGTACAACATGAAGGACTGTTTTGAGTCCTAGATAAAAATCTCTAACACCATATAGTTATGAGTAGACATTTAGGCTTGTGCAGAGTTGGATTATTATCCCTTATACAAGGTAGGTCATAGCGGCCACTCGCTAGATTCAGTCTTAATCCTTTGGTGCAAGCTGGATGTACTGACCCCTGTCTTTGCCCAGAATGTGCATGCATTGAAGGTATACTTTCATTAATTGGACCCTGGCACCTTGCCTGCTTTCTCTAAATTCTGGCAATAAATGGGGTTGAGCTAAATATGTTTTGGACTCTAAAGCTCAGCTGCATATTGGTATATTTCAGTTTGGCAGGTTTTGTTTTAAGGGATATCCTATTAACAGAAAAGATGTCAAATGTATGATCTATTTTAGTCCAACAACAGACACCCTTGTGGATCACTTGTCCTGGGCTCCTGAAAACCTGTCCTGGAATGAGTTGAATGTAGCAGTGAAACTGAAATAACAGGATTATTAACTGTAAAGTTTAATAAATCCCTGGTGTTTGCATAGAAACTCATAACACACCCTCTACATGTACTTTGCTCAGTTAGTTTTTCACACTTGTGATAAAACACTTGGGACACACCTACGTTACGTTACGTTAGGTTACATTGACTCATTACTAAACTTGTATTGTCACACTTGTGACAGACAAGTTATGCAATCACATGTGGCGTTTAATGCATTGTAAACGCAATTAATTTAAGTTTTACAATGTGTGCAAAAAAATCCACCCTGAAAATCGACCATTAAAAAACAGGGACACTAAGATCTAAATTTTACTTTCCTGAAGTCCAAAGGCAGCACTGAGGGATAACGAGTCAGAGGTCCTAATAAGGACAGAAGAACACAATAACAATGTTAATTAGCAATAAATTAATTAACTGACTGCCCTATAAGTATCCTGGGAGTCAAGGAAGATGCATGTTTTATGCAGCATAAAAAATATGATTATTTTATTGGGAGGAAATATGCGGCTTTAGACTTCGAGGAAAATACATTTTTGGTATTAATAATTTAGATCTTCTTCTCGCCCTTCAGGCAGCACTGATGGGATTTAGGTAGCAAATTAAAGCGAGGGACAAATTTTCAAAGCCACAGTAGATCACACCAACACGCCAAAGGCTGAGCCAGCCTGAGGTGACATCCAGCGTGTAATGTTTAGCAAAGGTATTAGAAAAAGTCCAAGAAGCTGCTTGACAGATCTGATATATACAAAGAATTGCATACTCTAGTTGCAGTAAATCTTGTAGAATGAGCATAAATCTGTAAAGGTGAAGGTTGTTCCAAGGCTTTGTAAGCCTTAGAAATAACCCCTTTTATCCACCGAGAGAGATGCTGCAGAGGCCTTCATCTTCTTTTTTGGACCTTGAAATTGGAGAAACATAGAATCAGACTTTGGTGGTTCTGTAAGATGATGTAGGACCAAAACAATATCCCCCTGTGGACAAGGTGGTCTAATAGGAGGTTTGACGGTCTTAAAGCTTTGAAGAATGATGAGATGCAAATATATTGTTATTTAAAGCATTGATTGCAGCAAAATGAAGTTTCAAGATACCAGGTTTTAAACCTTTATCAAGGTCATCCTGTAGAAAAGTAAGAATATCTGAGACTGAAGGTTCAGATAAAGAATTGTCAGAACACCAGGATGTCAAGATTTTCCAAACTCAACCATAAGGCTACATTCACACGACCGTATGAAATTGTCTGTATCCGTACCGTTTTTTTACGGATTACATACGGCCACATTGTTTTCTATGATAAATACGGCCAATCATTTATATTGCCGTTTTTCAGCCCGTACCGTACCGTACCGTATTTTGGGCGTAAAAAAATATAGAGCATGTCCTATTTTAACCCGTATATCTGCCCAGTATGCTCCATAGAAGTCAATGGGAGCGTAAAAATACGGGCTAAATACGGGTTGCATACGGTTGTGCAAAGTATGCTACCGTATATACGGGCCGTTTCCAGGGTGACCAGGATCAAGGGGGTTGACCTTCCTGTCAGCATTTGTTCTGTGTAGTAGTGTCTGGTGAAAATGGCTTTTCTCTCCATGGAGCGACTTATTGCACTTGTCCAGGAGAATCCCATTTTGTGGGATAAAAGAGATGAAACATTTTCCGACCGCGCTAGAAAGGCCAAAAAGTGGGAGGAGGTGACGGCTCTTTTACTTCCAGAAGATTGGAGTGAGGCGAAGACAGCAAAGCAGCGCAGAGAACTTGGTGAGTGAGATTCAATCCCCTGTCACCAACTTGCCAGTGACCTCTATAGCTTTGTGCATGATAGATGTCACCGCTGCAGCTTTGTGCATGATAGATGTCACCGCTGCAGCTTTGTGCATGATAGATGTCACCCCTGCAGCATTGTGCATGATAGATGTCACCCCTGCAGCTTTGTGCATGATAGATGTCACCCCTGCAGCATTGTGCATGATAGATGTCACTGCTGCAGCATTGTGTGTGACAGATGTGACCTTCCTTTTTTTTTTTTGGTTTCAACAGTGGGAATAATCAACAAGAGCTGGACATCAGCCCGTGACCAGTATAAACGGGAAAAAAGTCAGCTGGCCAAAAGTGGAAGTGGGTCATTAAAAAAAAAACCCTACCTCTATACAAAGTACATGAGATTCTTGGACGCAATAATGAATGTGGGAGAGTAGGTATATAAGGTTTTCAAAATGTTAAACATGCTCTATATGTCCAGAGGTGTGTTCTTTTCATCATGCAGAATTATGTCCCTCAACTGAAAAGAATCATTATGCATGATTGACAAAAAAATCCCTTGCATATACATTTTTAATATAATTTTTTTATTCCACAGTACGGCTGATAACCTGGAGGAGTCTCCGGCCACAGAAATGCCACCCTCTCAGGATGAACCGCCCACTGATGTGGAGGACGCGGGTGGAGAGGCTGGTCCTTCCACTCAGGAGCCTCCTGAAGTCCCTGCTCCTTCCACACCAACACCAGCACGGCAATCTTCCACACCTAGACATAGTCGTCGGCGCAGGCCACCACATACACAGGAGAGGGCAAGTGTGGAAAATGTTGCTTTATGCGAAATCTTAAGTCAGCTAAGAACCCGAAGGGATGACTCCCCAGAGGACGCATACCTGAGGGGACTGGCGCCAGAATTAAAAAAAGTTTTACCACATGACATGGCCAACTGTAAAGCGGCACTGTTTGCAGTTGTTCAAATTTTCCAAAAAACCGACTACCCTCATAAAAATGAGGTTGGCCTTTACCTGGACCGGCACCGGGAACGTGTAGGAGGCCTAATCCCACCCAGCCCTCCACGGCCCACTCGGATGTACCCCACATCGTATGAAGTGCCATCACATAGTCAGGCCTCAATGGGGGGAATGTCCAGGGAATTCTTTGACTTATAATTTTTTTTGTTTATTTTATGTATATAGTTTTGAAATTTATTTTCATAAAAGTTATGAAAAAAAGTAAAGTCTACTGTGTTTATTTGGGAAATAGTTTTTATATAATGCAGTGTGCCACAACCACAAAGGTCTGTGCAGACCGTGTCATTGAGCAATCAAGCTACAAGGATACATGGCCTGCATACACTCATGTGTACAGTGAAATAATCCCTCACTCCCCACCCCCCCCCACATCCAACAAAACACGATACACAATTTAAAAAAAATAAATTTATTTAAACATGATCACTTAATGATGAGGTCTTGGTTAACTCCTTTGACTTATTTTTAACTTGTGGCACAAAATGCACAAATCAAAAATGGGTCAATGAAGTTTTAAGCTCACAACCCACGTCAAGGGCCCCCATCTCTTGCGAGTCCCTACACTAACTACCAAAACAAAAAAGAGGGAAAATAATAAAAAACTGATCTAATAGTCCAGAGCCTCAACGTCCACTAATAGCATGCCAGGGAACTGCATCCTCTGAAGAAACAAAGTAGGAGGCAAACTGCTCACGAACGAACAGTCCTGCCGCTCCGGGTCGTCCTTGGAGAGTGTTGTACAGGGAGATTGGATGTTGTTCCTCCAGTTCACCATCTGAAGCACCATCGTGGATCCGAACGAAATTGTGAAGAATAACGCAGGCTTGCACTACCTTCTTAATATTGTCCGGGTCCATCTGAATTGAGCTATGTAGAACCCGCCACTTGTTGCTTAGAATCCCAAAAGCACACTCCATGTACCGTCTCGCACGAGTGAGCCGGTAATTGAAAATGCGCCTTCGTTCATCCAAACCACGCCGAGGGAATGTTCGCAACACATGACGGTAAAGTCCAAAGCCTTCATCAGCAACGATCACAAATGGTGCAGGAGGTCCAGTTGATCCAGGTAGACATCTTGGCTCTGGAAGGGCGAGCTGGTTGGAGCGAAGCCGTTCACCCATTCTGGAAGCCCTGAAGACCGCTGCATCCGCAGAACTTCCATAGGCCCCAATGTCCACAATTATAAACTTGTAGTCACTGTCAGCCAAAGCCAACAAGACCACAGAAAAATATTGTTTATAATTGAAGAATTGGGACCCTGAGTGAGCCGGCTTCTTTACACGGATGTGTTTCCCATCCAGCGCCCCAATGCAATTTGGAAACTGTGCAGATTCATGGAAACCACCCGTAATCCGGATCCAGTCTTCAGCAGTAGGCTCAGGCATCACCGCAGCTTTCAATCGCTCCCATATCACTTCGCAGGTCGCTCGCACGATCATTGAAATGGTGGAAACACCCAGCAGAAACTCATACGAGTTCCCAGTGGCAAGAAACCTTAAAAAAAAAAAATTACATTTAATATTTAAACACACAGTCCATCTTGAAATAATGAAACGTATGTACATATGAAAAACTTACCGCAGTGTCACGATGAGCCGTTCCTCTGGTGTGACGGACCGCCTCATGTTGGTATCCTGTAACCGAAGCCCCGATCGCAGGTCCTCCAAAAGACGGTCAAACGAGGTGACAGTCATCCGAACGTAGCTGAAAAACTTGTCCGGATGTTGCCGCAGGTCAGTGTACAAGTTGCTGAAGTGACCCCTCCTGGGCCGCTCAGCGACAATGGGATGAACCCAAAACCGCCGGGTCCTCTTCCGCTCCTCCGCCTGCATTGCCAAACGCCTTCGGAGAATCGTCACAAGGGCCCAGTCCAGGAGCAGATCATCAGTGGGATTGTATGACATCGCTGGAGCTAAAAACGCCAGAAACCACAGCCAAAAGAAGCAATGGAGTCTAACCTCGCTCTCAGAAATGGCAAAATGGAGTCTGGGCCAGTCAGGTGACCAAATTTGGGGTTGGACAAGCCTTTGTCATCATTTTGTCATAATTTTTCATAATTTGCCAGCCCACCGTATTTTATACGGACACGGTACGGATACGGGTGACATACGTGCACATATGGATGAAAAATGGTCCGCATATACGGGCTCATACGGCCCGTAAATACGGGACTGGAGAAATCATACGGTCGTGTGAATGTAGCCTAAGACTTGATGGTTGCTGGTCTTCTAGCTGACAACAATGTCTTTATTACCCTGGATGAAAGACCTAGACTTGTTAGGGTCTTATTCTTAATCTGCATATTCTGTAATGATTAATGGAAAATCCCCATCTCTTTAAAGAGATGTGGAACTACAGAAAGTTTCCAATATTCGCCCTTGGACAACCTCATTACCAGAGGAAACCATACTCTGTGTGGCCAAAACGGTAGGATCATAATCACATTTTGTTCCTCTTCTTTGATTTCATAAAGTATCCTTTGAATAAGAGGTTTTGGAGGAAATATGTAAATGAACAGGTTGGTCCAGGGAAGAGACGGGGCATCCTCTGCATAGGGTTGGTCTGACCTGTAAAGAGTGCAAAACATTGGCAACTTCCAGTTCTGTTTATTTGCCACCAAGTGACTTTGTGGACAACTGAGCCAACTGAAGATCATTTGGAAGATAACACTTGTTCAGGGACCATTCCCCAGGTTTCAGTTGAGTGCAGTTTAAAATGTCTGCCAAGTGTTCTGAGATCCTCAAATGTGGACCGTTTACAGACTCTATAGGTTTTTCTCGGCCCAGGAACTAATCTTTTGACACTGTTCGGTGAGAAGTCTGCTCCTGGTACCCACTTGCTTGTAATAAATACACAGCAGATTGTCAGTAATTCCATTTGTCCTTAAACCAGAGATTGCTGAGGTGGGCCCACCAACCTGAGGATGAGCCATTGGTTGTAAGGATCTTGGGTTGAACAAAGCTGAGGCTGACCGTGTCTGAGGAGTTGGCACAATGTGTCCGCTGGAGATTTGTTACAAATTGCCAGAATATTCAGTTATGGCTGTCCTGAATGTGCATTCGCCCTAGGAATTGCTTCTATTATTTAAGTAATCAGACCCAGAACCCTCATTGCTGCTCTGATCGTTGTGCATCGTGTCCTGATTAGGTAGTCCACCGATTGGGATTTTTCCCAATTGATAAGGAAACCCAGTTTTTATGAAAGAGTGACTGTCATTTGAAGATGAAGTTTCAAGAGAGATTGATTCTCTGCTATAATCAGCCAGTCATCCAAGTAAGGCACCTGAGGAGCTGATATAATGCCAAATGGCAGGCAGTTGTACTGATAGTGAAAGGTTCCACGGGCCGCTGCAGTCAGAGACAGTCAGCGAGTCAGTTTGAGCCCCAGGAGCCCCTCCTTTAATCCGGCCCTCCCTACTGGCCTGTTGTAAACAGCAGTAGAGAAGAGGTGGAGCTTCTGGGGAACGTGGAAAGGTGAGGTATGTGGTGTTTGTTTTTTTAACTATGTTACAAAGAGGAGGGGGCCACACTAAGAGGGGGTAAATGAGGGGGGCACATTAAATAGAGGCAGATGAGAGGGGCTGCAAAAAGGGGGAAAATGAGAGGGGGCCCAGAAATTGAGGTGTTGCTAAAAAAGGAAAAAATTTGAGGGGGCTCAGAAAATAAATGGGCAACAAAATGGGGGGGGGGGCACAATGAGAGGTGGAGTTGAGAGTGGTTCAGAAAAAGAGGGGGAGATGAGGGAGTGAGATACCAGGAGCATCCCAATAAGAGGGGGACATACAAGGGTAAAACATTAAGAGGAGGGAAGTAAGAGGGGCTATAAATGAGGGGGGCGAAAGGGGTTACAGGAGATCAGGGGGGCCCACAATGAGAGGGAAGATACCAGGGGGCTCACAGTGAAAGGGGGAGATACAAGGAAATATAAAATGTAGCGGCCTTCAAAACAAGCCAAAAAAATATTGGCAAGGGTGCAAGCTACAGGGGTGCCCATAGCGGTACCCGTATTCTGGGCATACCATCTCCCATCAAAGGTGAAGGCATTGTGCGATAAAACAAGACAAAATCAATGTATGTATCCCCTTGGCCTGCGTTAACGAGTACATCCCGAACGCTCTCTACCCCCAATTCCTGTGGGATGCGTGTATAGATCGATGCCAGGTGGTATCCTTCCAACCACTGTATATCCCGAATAACCTCCAAAAAAGTGTTGGTGTCCTTAAGGTAGGACGGGATGTCAGGGAGCAGGGGGCGCAGTAACCAATCTAAAAATTGGGATAGAGGCTCAAATAAGGAGCCGATACCAGCCACTATTGGGCGGCCGGGGGGGTTCACAAGGGTTTTGTGTACCTTAGGTAAAAAGTACCAACACGGGTATTTAGGGCTAGTGGGGAAGAGTTTCTCCGCTCTGCGTTCTGACAAAACGCCATGAGTTACTACATCGGCAAAACTGTCAGGAATCTCTTCACTAGATTCAGAGAACATAAGAGGTCCATAATCACAGGCAACGGTTGTCCCCGTCTGATTGAACATATCAGACAGCAGCATAATGGGGATCCTGACGTTTTAAAATTTGCGGGTATAGAAAAGGTGGAATGTGGTCCTGAGGGTGGGGACAGTTCTCTCAATCTGTTATGGCGTGAGAGCAGATGCATCATGAAATTTGGGGCGATGGGAGCATTAGGGCTTAACCCCTTAACGCTCTGCGCCGTAGCTCTACAGCGCAGAGGTATAAGGGATGTATGAAGAGGGCTCACGGGCTGAGTCCTCTTCATACAAAGGTGGGGTTTTTTGCAAAATGCATAAAACCCCCACCGCTAATAACCGCGGTCGGTGCTAGCACCGATCGCGGCTATTAACCCCCCCCGTTGCCGCCGGCAAAGTCGCCGGCGGCATTTAAAAGACGGCGGCGCGCGGGCGCCGCCATCTTTTTTTCGATCGCCACACCCCCGAACGTCATCGGGGGGCGGCGATCGGTTGCCATGGTAGCCTCGTGTCTTCTTTTGACACGAGGCTATCTGGCAGCTGCAGATTCGTTACAATGAGCCAGTGGCTCATTGTAATGAAAGTGCTGCAAAAATGCCATATATTGCAATACAGAAGTATTGCAGTATATGGTAGGAACGATCTGACCATCTAGGGTTAATGTACCCTAGATGGTCTAAAAGATAGTGAAAAAAAAAAGAAAAAAAAAAGTTTAAAAAATAAAAAAAATTAATAAAATATTAAAAGTTCAAATCACCCCCCTTTCCCTAGAACGGATATAAAACATAATAAACAGTAAAAATCACAAACATATTAGGTATTGCCGCGTCCCAAAATGCCCGATCTATCAAAATATAAAAACGGTTACAGGCGGCGGTGACCTCCGAGGCGGGAAATGGTGCCCAAATGTCCGAAATGCGACTTTTACACCTTTTTACATAACATAAAAAATGAAATAAAAAATGATCAAAATGTCGCACAGACCTCAAAATGGTAGCAATGAAAACGTCGCCTCATTTCACAAAAAATTACCCCTCACACATCTCCGTGCGCAAAAGTATGAAAAAGTTATTAGCATCAGAAGATGGCAAAAAATTTTTTTTCTTTTTTGTACACATTCGTTTAATTTTTGAAAATGTATTAAAACACAATAAAACCTGTATAAATTTGGTATCACCGCGATCGCACCGAACCAAAGAATAAAGTAGGCGTGTTATTTGGAGCGAAGAGTGAAAGTCGTAAAAACTGAGCCCACAAGAACGTGGGCTCTTATGCGGTTTTTTTTCAATTTTTCCACATTTGGAATTTTTTTTCAGTTTCGCAGTACACGGCATGTTAAAATAAATAACATTACGGGAAAGTAAAATTTGTTACGCACAAAATAAGCCCTCACACAGGTCTGTACACGGAAAAATGAAAAAGTTATGGATTTTTGAAGTTGGAGAGCGAGAAATGAGCCGAAAAACCCTCCGTCCTTAAGGGGTTAATGACCGCAATGACATGAAGGTTTTTCTCTAAGTCCTTTGGAGTAGATACTTCCATATCATGCTAAGTGTACAATACATTATCGTGTCTTCTTATAGTGTATGTTTTTATCAGGTAACACGGTCTAGACATTGACCTCTCACCTATATATACATCACCTATTTTGCTATTGAATTGGACTCCCACTTGCCTGTACAGCTACTACCGCCCAATATTGGAGCGGCATAGGTTTTTTGTCTGGATTTCGGAGTCCAGGAACAGCGGAATATGTTTTATTAGATTGTTTATCGTTGCCATGACGACGAGTGCGTGCTTCCTCCCCCTTATATCCGGTGAGGCGCACGCATGCGTCGTCACTGCCTTGAGAAAGCGCCGGCTGGCGCGAAACGGCCCTTCGGCTTTGCGGCACTGTGTGTCCCCCCTGTGTACCCTCCATATGAACTTTGAATAAAGAAGCTTATTTTCACGCTTGGTGAGTGCCACTTCGTTTTCTACTTTCATGGATTATGCTGATTTACTTTTGGAAGTTCGTGCACAACTATAGTTATACAAGCGACTACCTCTGTTTATACCCACCCACTGTTCCCTCTGACTGACAGCGACCCGCTGACTTCAAGCCGGCTGTGCCCGCAGCATCCTTCCTCTATATGAGACTATAGTTGTCTATCCCTTGCTTTACACGGAGCACGCCGGTAGTCTACGCAGTCCGTTGCCGAACCTAAGGCATCAGGTATTGGAGGGTAGAATATGGATATCAATATGGGTATGGAAGGAGAAGAAAGTTCCTTGTACACAGGGAAGGACAACGCAACCGCATTTTTCGAGCAATGTAATCTCGGAGACACGATTCATATGCTAAGTACCAAGACATTGGAACAAAAAATTGTTTCCTTAGCAGAAAAAGAAGTTAAACTTTTTTGGACTAATCATTCATTGCGATCTTATGGTGCCAGTAACCGCGTACCGCGGGGTCTACGCTTATTTAAGAATCCAGCACAATACAAGGACGACCCCGCTTTCATGCAAGAATGGAAAGATCTACATCTCCAGCACTCATTGAATCTTATGCGGCTGGTTTTGAAAAGGAATGAGGCGGAATACATGAAAGTTACATCTGAGCTTTGCAAAGCTAAGACAGAGCTGAGAACACGACTCACGGATAACCAGACCCAAACCTGGAGAAACGGCTGTCTCTCACCCAAATTGAGATAAAAGAGAAGAAACGGGACAAGTTTCTAAGGGATAAAACAGATTTTGATCTGGGGGTTGTCTTTGATTGGAATGCCATACCAAGTAAAAGAAGTAATCGGAGAAGGTTTCATGGTATAAGGAATAAAACCAGGTCCACGGAATTCTGGACCACAGAGTCCGACTCGAGCGTGTCAGATGAACAGGCTGCTGGAACAACCGACTCAACCAGAGATTGGCCGGGACCCTCCAAGAACGTGGCCCCCCAAGTCACAACACAGGTGGCCCCTTTAGAAGGAAGATCCGTAGGGGGAGAGGTAGACAGAGGAAGAAGAGGTGGGCGCTCGGCCAGCTACAAGAGAAAACAGGTCTCTTGGCGCCAGTAGGTACGGACTACCCCTACGTTTGCGCTGCAACCTCTCCTCCCCTCTGCCGGCTACCTTCCTCTCCTCCCCTCCTCCCCTCTCCCGACCCCCTCAGTCCTGATCCTACCCCCTCCTCTACCCACTATCCATCTGCTACTAACCTGGACAGATTGCATACTAACTCAGACGACCCACATAGCACTGGAATCTGTTGCGGGGCTATCTCTGAGACCAGCCCTACGAGGACTTCTAACATCATTAATCTCACGGACGTTGCTTTGTCTACGGACTGTATTTCCTTGTTGTCTAAAGGTCTTAACTTTGCAATTAGTAATACCTTTGATCCTGTTGAATTTGAAGTTGATATGTTCAAAGCTATTCTGAAACTTAATTTGCATAAATTCTTTAAAGATAAAAGTGATGCCCCAAGTAAGACATACATTGGCGAAGTCCCTTGCACGGTAGGTCCCCTTGGCTTTTTCCCTCATGGTGTTGCGGCCCCTATCCAATACTCTGAGATCCAACTTTTGTTGGACATGGATACGGGTGTAGGTGATCTTGACAATACGGACGGATCCACCTCCGTTGTGGAGATACCTGGTTTCCGTGGTGGTATGAGCTCCACGTTTTGCCCCCCCGTGTCGACCGGCTCCCCTATTGAAATCTTCAGCCAGATGGTCATTAAGGATGTTAAATCTCTGGTTTATCCAGTGGCCCCTAGGAACCTCACTGAGGGTGAATTACGCGCCCTCCGCTGGCTGAAGACTTGCACAGACATATTAGTTAAGCCGGCCGATAAGGGGGGCAGCGTGGTCCTGATGACTAGGGACTATTATGAAAAAGAAGCCATGAGGCAGCTGCAGGATAGGTCCACGTATACACCCTTGGACAGCAATCCTACTATTCGGTTTCAAACTAAATTACGGAATTTTCTCAGATGGAGCGTAACTCATGGCGTTTTGTCAGAACGCACAGCGGAGAAACTCTTCCCCACTAGCCCTAAATACCCGTGTTGGTACTTTTTACCTAAGGTACACAAAACCCTTGTGAACCCCCCGGCCGCCCAATAGTGGCTGGTATCGGCTCCTTATTTGAGCCTCTATCCCAATTTTTAGATTGGTTACTGCGCCCCCTGCTCCCTGACATCCCGTCCTACCTTAAGGACACCAACACTTTTTTGGAGGTTATTCGGGATATACAGTGGTTGGAAGGATACCACCTGGCATCGATTGATGTCGAAAGCCTCTATACACGCATCCCACAGGAATTGGGGGTAGAGAGCGTTCGGGATGTACTCGTTAACGCAGGCCAAGGGGATACATACATTGATTTCGTCTTGTTTTATCGCACAATGCCTTCACCTTTGATGGGAGATGGTATGCCCAGAATACGGGTACCGCTATGGGCACCCCTGTAGCTTGCACCCTTGCCAATATTTTTTTGGCTTGTTTTGAAGGCCGCTACATTTTTTCCCTGGACAACCCATACACCACAAGATTGAAGACATTCCACAGATATGTGGACGACATCTTCATTGTTTGGGAGGGGGATGAACGGTCCTTTTTGGATTTTGTTGAGTACCTAAATAGGGTCAACCAGATGAATATGAAATTCACAGCATTTTTTGGAGGGATGGAGTTAGAGTTTTTGGACGTAAAGGTCAGAGTAGTGGATGGTAAACTCTGTACTTCGGCCTATAGGAAGCCCACGGCCACTAACTCGCTCCTCCACTACACTAGCCATCATCCACAGCACACGAAAGAAGGTCTACCCTATAGCCAGTTCCTACGACTTAGGAGACTGAACAGTGAGGATGAAAATTTTGCCAAACAGGCTGAGGAGCTGCAGTCTAGACTGCTAGAGCGTGGGTACCCTGCCCCGTTAATTGAGAAAGCCCGGCATAGGGCTGAAGCGGTACCCCGCGACAAACTCCTCAAGACTAAGAAGGGTACACACCGAAAAGAAGGGGATAGCGGGGACAGACGCTTTGTTTTCACCTTTGACTATGGCCCATGCGAGTCCGCTATAAAATCAGCCATTAACAGACATTGGCACATACTCAAGCAGGACCCACAATTATCTGAACTCACTGCCCGTAGACCCATGGTAGCGTTTAGAAAATGCACCACCTTAAAAGACAACTTGGTCCGGAGCAGATACTCCTCTCCCCGTGATAGTTGGTTACAGAGAGGGACCCCAAAGGGCAATTTTAAGTGTGGATCCTGCCGGTATTGTAATTCTAATAGCCAGGCTAGGTATATTACCTTTGGAGGCGTCACTCAAAGGGTTAACACCTGCAGGTCCACCTTTGTTGTCTATGTGGTCTTCTGCCCTTGCCAGCGATACTACATCGGCAAAACTGTCAGGAATCTCTTCACTAGATTCAGAGAACATAAGAGGTCCATAATCACAGGCAACGGTTGTCCCCGTCTGATTGAACATATCAGACAGCAGCATAATGGGGATCCTGACGTTTTAAAATTTGCGGGTATAGAAAAGGTGGAATGTGGTCCTGAGGGTGGGGACCGTTCTCTCAATCTGTTACGGCGTGAGAGCAGATGCATCATGAAATTTGGGGCGATGGGAGCATTAGGGCTTAATGACCGCAATGACATAAAGGTTTTTCTCTAAGTCCTTTGGAGTAGATACTTCCATATCATGCTAAGTGTACAATACATTATCGTGTCTTCTTATAGTGTATGTTTTTATCAGGTAACACGGTCTAGACATTGACCTCTCACCCATATATACATCACCTATTTTGCTATTGAATTGGACTCCCACTTGCCTGTACAGCTACTACCGCCCAATATTGGAGCGGCATAGGTTTTTTGTCTGGATTTCGGAGTCCAGGAACAGCGGAATATGTTTTATTAGATTGTTTATCGTTGCCATGACGACGAGTGCGTGCTTCCTCCCCCTTATATCCGGTGAGGCGCACGCATGCGTCGTCACTGCCTTGAGAAAGCGCCGGCTGGCGCGAAACGGCCCGTCGGCTTTGCGGCACTGTGTGTCCCCCCTGTGTACCCTCCATATGAACTTTGAATAAAGAAGCTTATTTTCACGCTTGGTGAGTGCCACTTCATTTTCTACTTTCATGGATTATGCTGATTTACTTTTGGAAGTTCGTGCACAACCATAGTGATACAAGCGACTACCTCTGTTTATACCCACCCACTGTTCCCTCTGACTGACAGCGACCCGCTGACTTCAAGCCGGCTGTGCCCGCAGCATCCTTCCTCTATATGAGACTATAGTTCAGAAAAAGAGTGTGAGATACCAGGGGGCTCACAATAAGAAAGGGGGAGATGAGGGGGCTACAAAATGAGGGGCGGATAACAGGGGATCCACAAGAGGGGTATATACAAGAGACTCATAATTAAGCGGGAGAGAAGAGATGGGCCACTATGAGAGGAGACCCACAATTTTTTAGTGTGGCCTAAAAATGTAATGTATATACCCAAGTATAAGCCGAGGAACCTCATTCTAAGACAAAAAACTGGGAAAATCTATTGACTCGAGTATAACCCTAGTCTATAGCTTGCCAACTCATGCCCCCAGTATACAGCCAGCCTCTGACAAACAACTGTCCTTTCACCACCACGGGTTAAGGACACCCTCAGAATGTAACGTCACCAGGATAGTACTGGTAAGACAACTGCTACTACCCTGCTGGACGTGCACCACAGCCCAGACCTCAGGGGAGCAACAGGATACTGGCAGTAAGTGTAATTAGGACAGAAGAGAAAAACACAGCTCTTCCTTGACACCCAGGATACACTCAGTCAGTCAATTAATATAATGCTAATTAACATTGTTATTGTGTTCTTCTGTCCTAACTAGGACCTCTGACTCTTTACCCATGAGGGTGCGGGCACATGTTAATTTTAGTTTAGTTTTGGGTTGGTTTTAGGTGCAATTTCTTATATTAAGTGAAAGACAACAAATCAACAGGTGAATGACATTTGTGGAACAGGTTTCTCCTTCAAAATACAATTCACCCGTTCAGTTCATGTCTTTCACCTGTGAAATTAACAAAACTGCACCTAAAACCACCTCAAAACTGATTGCGATGCAGTTGTAACTGCAACGTGTGACCGCACCATCAGTGCTGTCTGAAGGACGAGATGAAGGGTGGTTTCACATTGGTGGTTATTTCACTGAAGCCATTTTTTTACTGAAGCTATTTTGGCTTATGGACACATACAGATTGGTTTTCTCTTCCTAGCTTGAATGATTTTTCACTTATCCTTACTGAAACATTTTTTACAATGGGATTTTCAACAATTCAGTTTTTTTCCACTGATCCAATATTGTCAGTGAACACAAAATGAACAGGTTCTAAACTGACCACTGAAAAAAAAACTGTGAAAACGTCCATTGAAAAGAATGGGTCAATAAGGCATCTGTGAAACATCGCTGAAGCCAGGCAGAGACAACCAATCTGTCTGTGTCCATAAGCCAAGGGTGAAGACACACATGGCGTTTTTGGGCCGTTTTTACTAAGTGCGTTTTCAGATCGTTAAAAACGCATGCGTTAAAAAACGCATTTGTTTTTTAAAAACGCATGCGGTTTTTGAAAACGCATGTGTTTTTGTCCGTTTTCCGAAATTGCGCAATGAAAAACGGACAAAAAAGCATGCTTTTTCAAAAAACGCATGCGTTTTTTAACGATCTGAAAACGCACTTAGTAAAAACGGCCCAAAAACGCCATGTGTGTCTTCACCCAAAATGGCTTCAGTGAGAAATCACCAGGCACTGTGACTGTGGTAATGTTTTTATACTTGTTATCCATGGCCTCTTTCCTTCTAAAATACATTTTTATAATTATGCTAATGAGTCTGAGGGGTTGTTTCCAGAGCCCCTCAGTGATGTATTTTCATTGCCTCAATGAGCAGAGCAGGCCGCCCTGCCCTTCCCCCTGCACTTCCTGCTGCTGCTATATTACACAGGCAGAGGGAGGGGGAGACATGCACTGCTCATTGTAACAGCCTGTGATGCTAGCATCATTTTAAAAAGAAGGAGGCCATAGATTACAAATATAAGAAGATTACCACAGTCACAGTTCCTGGATCTATGTGTAAGTTCCCCTGGTTTATCATGCTGTAAATGCCCTATAAATGAAGGGCATGGATGCAATTACATCTAATAAATCAAAAAACATTATTGGACCCCAAAAACTTCTTCACCACATACCTTCACTTAAAACGGAACAAAAAAAGTTAGGAGCACCAAAATGTTACCAGTGAAAAGAGCAACTCATCGGGCAAAAAATAAGCCATCAACCGGCTCTGTCAACCGAAAAATCCTAAAGTTATGTCTCTGAAAAAGATTAGTTTTTCTTACGTAAAATTGTAAAAACATTAAGAAACTATATAAATGAGGAAGTTGTAGTAATTCATAGAATAAAGATAATGGGGGACATTTACTATGGTGTTTCCGCCAGTTTTGTGGCGCTCTCACCACATGTTCTGCTCTCAGACCTATTTATTAGCTGTCGGGGACAGAAAAAATGACTTTTTCCGTCTGCTCCGACTCTTCTCCGAAAAGGGGCGTGGCTTTGGCGGAGTGGAAACTCAGACAGAATTAATATGTGTCACAGCCATTTTTGGGCGCTGTAAACTGGCGGAAAGTAGACCAAAAGAAAACTGGTCTAGCAGGGACTGTTGGACATATTTCTGGTGCTCGGGACAGATTTTGGTCCCAGGGACAGAAAATGGTCTCGGGGACAGAAATTGGTCTCGGCGCCAGAAATGTCTCTGCACAGCTCTACAATATTAAATGTGTATCTTCTTTCCGAGAGCAGGTCGGTAACAAAGCCAATGCAGACACCGACACTTTATGTAAATGTCCCCCAATATATTTTTATGGTACGGTTAACAGCCTAAAAAAAGCAAAAAATCAGAAACCAGAATTGATTATTTCTAGCAAGCCTTCATTGGATACATAGCAGTGTGTAAAAGTGCTTGTCAGTAGATATGTGCATATATATTATATCAGCTTTATATTATATATTATTTAGATTTACCCAGAGTGTTAAATGGGCCTCCATAGCTTTTAGTTATGGAAGGCAAAAGATGTCGCAGTTACGGAAACACCCAAGACAGGAGGTCAGTGATATATATTCTTGTATATGACACAAGGTACAACTGCAACTATCTAAACTGTGTGAATGTAGTTTTCTCAGGAACTTTTTGCGTATTTGGCAATAAGCAAAAATACTTGAAAAAACTATTTGCGTTGGAGCCTTGTTAGAATAGAACAGGTGGCGGTCCAAAAATAGATGCTGTTCCTTAACGAGTGACACGCTGGAGGCATGCGGATTGCAAGCAATTCTTAGGTTACTTAGACGAATATAAACTTGAAAACCGCATATGTTTTGTTCACACGAGGTGAACTGCACACATTAGGAATCATGCAGTCACTGTCATACCGCTGTCGTACCACAAGGTGGCGCTATGCTCCGGTTTGTTCCGAGCTTCCTGTTTCTTTCAGGGCAATGAGGAAGTGCAGGGGAGGATGACAGCTCCAGCACCGCATCATGTACCCGCTGTGCGCTGAGGGGGGCACCTACACGGACTGAGGGTGCATGGCACAGCATGGCGGGCTGGGCACCTCCTAGGCTCAGTGACTTTATTCTCACTGATAAGCTTGGCAGCGGCACCTATGCCACCGTGTATAAGGCCTACAGGAAGGTAACCGCGGCTCGGGACGGGCTGGGTTGTGCGGGCAGTGCCCCCCATCTAGTGGTGTCTCCATAGATGCACTGGTGCCAGATGTCCTCAGTAATTGATCAGGAACTTGTATATCTACATGTATAGACTGTGGTTCATGTATACATGTGTGATTATGTCACCTATATAGAGGGGTTTATGTATGCATGTATGATCACATGTCACCTATAGACTGGGGTCCATGTATACATGTATGATCACATGTCACCTATAGACTGGGGTTCATGTATACATGTATGCTCACATGTCACCTATAGACTGGGGTTCATGTATACATGTATGATCACATGTCACCTATAGACTGGGGTTCATGTATACATGTATGATCAAACGTCACCTATAGACTGTGGTTCATGTACACATATATGGTCGCATGTCATCTACAGGCTATGGTTCATATATACATGTAAGATCACATGCCACCTATATACTGGGGTTCATGTGTACATATATGATTACATGTCATCTACAGACTAGGGTTCATGTATATATGTATGATCACATGTCACCTATAGAATGTGGTTCATGTATACATGCATGATCAATCGTCACCTATAGACTGTGATTCATGTACACATGTATGATTATGTCACCTATATAGAGGGTTTTATGTATGCATGTATGATCACATGCCACCTATATACTGGGGTTCATGTATACATGTATGATCACATGTCATCTATATACTGGGGTTCATGTATACATGTATGATCACATGTCATCTATAGACTAGGGTTCATGTATACATGTATGATCACATGTCATCTATAGACTAGGGTTCATGTATACATGTATGATCACATGTCATCTATAGACTAGGGTTCATGTATACATGTATGATCACATGTCATCTATAGACTAGGGTTCATGTATACATGTATGATCACATGTCATCTATAGACTAGGGTTCATGTATACATGTATGATCACGTGTCATCTATAGACTAGGGTTCATGTATACATGTATGATCACGTGTCATCTATAGACTAGGGTTCATGTATACATGTATGATCACGTGTCATCTATAGACTAGGGTTCATGTATACATGTATGATCACGTGTCATCTATAGACTAGGGTTCATGTATACATGTATGATCACGTGTCATCTATAGGCTAGGGTTCATGTATACATGTATGATCACGTGTCATCTATAGGCTAGGGTTCATGTATACATGTATGATCACGTGTCATCTATAGGCTAGGGTTCATGTATACATGTATGATCACGTGTCATCTATAGGCTAGGGTTCATGTATACATGTATGATCACGTGTCATCTATAGGCTAGGGTTCATGTATACATGTATGATCACGTGTCATCTATAGGCTAGGGTTCATGTATACATGTATGATCACGTGTCATCTATAGGCTAGGGTTCATGTATACATGTATGATCACGTGTCATCTATAGGCTAGGGTTCATGTATACATGTATGATCACGTGTCATCTATAGGCTAGGGTTCATGTATACATGTATGATCACGTGTCATCTATAGGCTAGGGTTCATGTATACATGTATGATCACGTGTCATCTATAGGCTAGGGTTCATGTATACATGTATGATCACGTGTCATCTATAGGCTAGGGTTCATGTATACATGTATGATCACGTGTCATCTATAGGCTAGGGTTCATGTATACATGTATGATCACGTGTCATCTATAGGCTAGGGTTCATGTATACATGTATGATCACGTGTCATCTATAGGCTAGGGTTCATGTATACATGTATGATCACGTGTCATCTATAGGCTAGGGTTCATGTATACATGTATGATCACGTGTCATCTATAGGCTAGGGTTCATGTATACATGTATGATCACGTGTCATCTATAGGCTAGGGTTCATGTATACATGTATGATCACGTGTCATCTATAGGCTAGGGTTCATGTATACATGTATGATCACGTGTCATCTATAGGCTAGGGTTCATGTATACATGTATGATCACGTGTCATCTATAGGCTAGGGTTCATGTATACATGTATGATCACGTGTCATCTATAGGCTAGGGTTCATGTATACATGTATGATCACGTGTCATCTATAGGCTAGGGTTCATGTATACATGTATGATCACGTGTCATCTATAGGCTAGGGTTCATGTATACATGTATGATCACGTGTCATCTATAGGCTAGGGTTCATGTATACATGTATGATCACGTGTCATCTATAGGCTAGGGTTCATGTATACATGTATGATCACGTGTCATCTATAGGCTAGGGTTCATGTATACATGTATGATCACGTGTCATCTATAGGCTAGGGTTCATGTATACATGTATGATCACGTGTCATCTATAGGCTAGGGTTCATGTATACATGTATGATCACGTGTCATCTATAGGCTAGGGTTCATGTATACATGTATGATCACGTGTCATCTATAGGCTAGGGTTCATGTATACATGTATGATCACGTGTCATCTATAGGCTAGGGTTCATGTATACATGTATGATCACGTGTCATCTATAGGCTAGGGTTCATGTATACATGTATGATCACGTGTCATCTATAGGCTAGGGTTCATGTATACATGTATGATCACGTGTCATCTATAGGCTAGGGTTCATGTATACATGTATGATCACGTGTCATCTATAGGCTAGGGTTCATGTATACATGTATGATCACGTGTCATCTATAGGCTAGGGTTCATGTATACATGTATGATCACGTGTCATCTATAGGCTAGGGTTCATGTATACATGTATGATCACGTGTCATCTATAGGCTAGGGTTCATGTATACATGTATGATCACGTGTCATCTATAGGCTAGGGTTCATGTATACATGTATGATCACGTGTCATCTATAGGCTAGGGTTCATGTATACATGTATGATCACGTGTCATCTATAGGCTAGGGTTCATGTATACATGTATGATCACGTGTCATCTATAGGCTAGGGTTCATGTATACATGTATGATCACGTGTCATCTATAGGCTAGGGTTCATGTATACATGTATGATCACGTGTCATCTATAGGCTAGGGTTCATGTATACATGTATGATCACGTGTCATCTATAGGCTAGGGTTCATGTATACATGTATGATCACGTGTCATCTATAGGCTAGGGTTCATGTATACATGTATGATCACGTGTCATCTATAGGCTAGGGTTCATGTATACATGTATGATCACGTGTCATCTATAGGCTAGGGTTCATGTATACATGTATGATCACGTGTCATCTATAGGCTAGGGTTCATGTATACATGTATGATCACGTGTCATCTATAGGCTAGGGTTCATGTATACATGTATGATCACGTGTCATCTATAGGCTAGGGTTCATGTATACATGTATGATCACGTGTCATCTATAGGCTAGGGTTCATGTATACATGTATGATCACGTGTCATCTATAGGCTAGGGTTCATGTATACATGTATGATCACGTGTCATCTATAGGCTAGGGTTCATGTATACATGTATGATCACGTGTCATCTATAGGCTAGGGTTCATGTATACATGTATGATCACGTGTCATCTATAGGCTAGGGTTCATGTATACATGTATGATCACGTGTCATCTATAGGCTAGGGTTCATGTATACATGTATGATCACGTGTCATCTATAGACTAGGGTTCATGTATACATGTATGATCACGTGTCATCTATAGACTAGGGTTCATGTATACATGTATGATCACGTGTCATCTATAGACTAGGGTTCATGTATACATGTATGATCACGTGTCATCTATAGACTAGGGTTCATGTATACATGTATGATCACGTGTCATCTATAGACTAGGGTTCATGTATACATGTATGATCACGTGTCATCTATAGACTAGGGTTCATGTATACATGTATGATCACGTGTCATCTATAGACTAGGGTTCATGTATACATGTATGATCACGTGTCATCTATAGACTAGGGTTCATGTATACATGTATGATCACGTGTCATCTATAGACTAGGGTTCATGTATACATGTATGATCACGTGTCATCTATAGACTAGGGTTCATGTATACATGTATGATCACGTGTCATCTATAGACTAGGGTTCATGTATACATGTATGATCACGTGTCATCTATAGACTAGGGTTCATGTATACATGTATGATCACGTGTCATCTATAGACTAGGGTTCATGTATACATGTATGATCACGTGTCATCTATAGACTAGGGTTCATGTATACATGTATGATCACGTGTCATCTATAGACTAGGGTTCATGTATACATGTATGATCACGTGTCATCTATAGACTAGGGTTCATGTATACATGTATGATCACGTGTCATCTATAGACTAGGGTTCATGTATACATGTATGATCACGTGTCATCTATAGACTAGGGTTCATGTATACATGTATGATCACGTGTCATCTATAGACTAGGGTTCATGTATACATGTATGATCACGTGTCATCTATAGACTAGGGTTCATGTATACATGTATGATCACGTGTCATCTATAGACTAGGGTTCATGTATACATGTATGATCACGTGTCATCTATAGACTAGGGTTCATGTATACATGTATGATCACGTGTCATCTATAGACTAGGGTTCATGTATACATGTATGATCACGTGTCATCTATAGACTAGGGTTCATGTATACATGTATGATCACGTGTCATCTATAGACTAGGGTTCATGTATACATGTATGATCACGTGTCATCTATAGACTAGGGTTCATGTATACATGTATGATCACGTGTCATCTATAGACTAGGGTTCATGTATACATGTATGATCACGTGTCATCTATAGACTAGGGTTCATGTATACATGTATGATCACGTGTCATCTATAGACTAGGGTTCATGTATACATGTATGATCGCGTGTCATCTATAGACTAGGGTTCATGTATACATGTATGATCGCATGTCATCTATAGACAAGGGTTCATGTATACATGTATAATCACATGCCACCTATATACTGGGGTTCATGTATACATGTATGATCACATGTCATCTGTAGACTAGGGTTCATATATACATGTATGATCACATGCCACCTATATACTGGGGTTAATGTATACATGTTTGATCACATGCCACCTATATACTGGGTTTAATGTATAAGCAAACATCACCTATAGATTGTGGTTAATGTATACATGTATGATCACATGTCATCTATATACTGGGGTTAATGTATACATGTATGATCACATGTCATCTATAGACTAGGGTTCATGTATACATGTATGATCACATGTCATCTATATACTGGGGTTAATGTATACATGTATGATCACATGCCACCTATATACTGGGGTTCATGTATACATGTATGATCACATGTCATTTATACGCTTAGGTTCATGTGTGTTCTGCTCTAATGTATGTACCTACACGTATGATCACATGTCCTCTTCAGACCTGGCTTCATGTAGGCTCTGCCCTCAGGTCCACAGGAGTTTATATAATCTTATTTTCAAGTCTTCACATAGAAGTCTAGAACTCCACCAGGTCCGGATCTAACGGTTCTAGCACAAAACAAGAGGAAGAAGAAACTTGAAGTTTATTCATTCATAAATTGTGTGCATTTCAACTAACTTTATTTATAGTAATTATTACCATTTTGATTACTATTATAAAATCAGCGTATATTCTTCTCTCCTCTCTCGGCAGCACAACACACGTGAAGTAGTGGCTATAAAATGCGTCAGCAAGAAAAGCCTTAATAAAGCTTCTGTGGAAAACTTACTGACAGAAATTGAAATCCTAAAAACTGTCCATCACCCACATATCCTTGAGCTGAAGGACTTCCAGGTCAGCCATGGCAATGTCTGTGCTATGCCACTATTTAGTATTACAATGTTATTCCTTGTATTGATTTTTAGGTACCGTATATATTCGACCCGAGTATAAGCCAAGGTACCTAATTTTAACTTAAAAAACTGGGAAAAACTATAGACTCAAGTGTAAGCCAAAGGTGGGAAATGCATTGGTCACAGTCTCCCGAGTATATAGCCATTGCCTGCCCCTTGTATATAGCCAGCAGCCCCCTTGTATATAGCCATTGCCTGCCCCTTGTACATAGCCAGCAGCCCCATTGTACATAGCCAGCAGCCCCCTTGTATATAGCCAGCAGCCCCCTTGTACATAGCCAGCAGCCCCCTTGTATATAGCCAGCAGCCCCCTTGTATATAGCCAGCAGCCCCCTTGTATATAGCCAGCAGCCCCCTTGTATATAGCCAGCAGCCCCCTTGTATATAGCCAGCAGCCCCCTTGTATATAGCCAGCAGCCCCCTTGTATATAGCCAGCAGCCCCCTTGTATATAGCCAGCAGCCCCCTTGTATATAGCCAGCAGCCCCCTTGTATATAGCCAGCAGCCCCCTTGTATATAGCCAGCAGCCCCCTTGTATATAGCCAGCAGCCCCCTTGTATATAGCCAGCAGCCCCCTTGTATACAGCCTGCCTCTCAGTATGTAGCCAGTGCCTGCCCCTCAGTATATGGCCAGTGCCTGCCCCTCAGTATGTGGCCAGTGCCTGCCCCTCAGTATGTGGCCAGTGCCTGCCCCTCAGTATGTGGCCAGTGCCTGCCCCTCAGTATGTGGCCAGTGCCTGCCCCTCAGTATGTGGCCAGTGCCTGCCCCTCAGTATATGGCCAGTGCCTGCCCCTCAGTATATGGCCAGTGCCTGCCCCTCAGTATATGGCCAGGGCCTGCCCCTCAGTATAAGGCCAGCGCCTGCCCCTCAGTATAAGGCCAGCGCCTGCCCCTCAGTATGCGGCCAGCGCCTGCCCCTCAGTATGCGGCCAGCGCCTGCCCCTCAGTATGCGGCCAGCGCCTGCCCCTCAGTATGCGGCCAGCGCCTGCCCCTCAGTATGCGGCCAGCGCCTGCCCCTCAGTATGCGGCCAGCGCCTGCCCCTCAGTATGCGGCCAGCGCCTGCCCCTCAGTATGCGGCCAGCGCCTGCCCCTCAGTATGCGGCCAGCGCCTGCCCCTCAGTATGCGGCCAGCGCCTGCCCCTCAGTATGCGGCCATTGACTCGAGTATAAGCCAAGTTAGGGATTTTCAGCACATTTTTTTGCTGAGAGCAGAGAGCGGGGATACAGGTGAGCCATCAGAAGGACCCTGTGTTGGGGTTCACACTGCAGCCTGCAATGTATGAGAATAGATGTAGGAAGTCAAACTGTTGTAAATTTTTAATAAACCTAAATTTCAAATATTATTTCCATCCATAAATATGTGCATCTCATTAAAAATAAATCTTTTTATATTTTTATAATACCTATTTTTTGAATGGAAACCCAAAGGTGACACAACCTTTTGTAGCAGGATGCTCTGCATGGCCACACTGGAGGAATAATGTGATATTACACTGTAGCCATTCATATATATGGACGTCCATGTAATAATTTGTGGTGTAATACAGAAGCGTTCTGCCCCTCTGATATTCACTGGCTTTTCACTTGCATATTCTGAATGGGTTGTTGTTTCACAGTGGGACCGAGATTACATATTCCTGATCACCGAGTACTGTGCTGGAGGAGACCTGTCACGATTTATCAGAACACGTCGTATTCTTCCAGAGAAGGTTACCAAGATTTTCCTTCAGCAACTTGGTAGCAGATTTTTTTTATTATTGTAGATGTTATATACAGACATTACTGTAAACAGAGTTTTCCTTCTTATCTGGTTTGCCAGAATAGACAAGTGTTGGATCTCTGAGGGTCTGACCCATCACAATCATTAGAAAGGGGTTGGGGGTTTCCTGCTCTGACACCACTATAGTTACTTGTATGGGAATGCTCAGATTGCAGGAGATACTATTCCCATAAAAGGGTATGGTGTCACAACCAAAACCAAGAAGGTTACAGTCCTGAATTGTGCAAATTGTTTTATGCTGATGTATCTGCTTTTTCACAGACTGAATAAGTCCCTTTTACATTTATGCAAGTAAAAAAAAGAAGCATTAGTACTGCTTTACTACCAATGTAGATGTTAGGATCTGGGTGAAGTGGTAGGTGACAGGTAGGTGCGTCACCATATTGGTTAGGGATTAGAGATGAGCAAGTATACTCGTCCGAGTATACTGCTCGGTCGAGTATTAGCATACTCGGACCGGCTCGTTACTCGGACGAGTATTTCCCCTGCTCGCAATCGAGCATTAAATTAAGTGAAGAACAGTGAAGAACAGTGTTTTTATTGTTTAATAAAATTTTACAGATGTTTCCTGATGTTTTGCTTGTAAGAACACATTGAAATAACACTATTCTTCACTTTGCAGGTGTTCGCGCGTGTTTCCCGCTAGGTTCGGAGATGTTCGGAACATCTGGAATGTGAAGAATATTGTTCTTTCAATGTGTTCTGCACTTAAATGGTCCTGTATTCACTGATTTTAATGTTTTAATTCTATTCTTCACATTGCAGGTGTTCGCGCGTGTCCGATCCGATCTGGGATATTTAATTAAGCACTGTTCTTTTACTGTTCTGTTTTAGCAAAAAAATGACTTCAATGGGGCTCGTTATTCGAGACGAGCACTCGAGCATCTGGAAAAGTTCATCTCGAATAACGAGCACCCGAGCATTTTAGTGCTCGCTCATCTCTAGTAGGGATCATTTCTGAGTCACACTCTTGATTGAGAAATCAAACTGAAACAATTCTATTACAGTGATGCTGAATATTTATAAATGTACTTACTGTAAGGACTACGCAAAACATTAAAGTAACTTACTATTTCTTTCTTCTTTTGTTTAGCAAGTGCCTTGAAGTTTCTTTATGAGAGAAACATTTCACACTTGGATCTGAAGCCTCAAAATATTCTACTTTGTAGCCTTGATAGGCCCCACCTAAAGCTTGCTGGTGAGTGTGAGCATCCTCTACCTACAATCCCCTTACGGCAGATATCAATGAACAGATGGATTTGGAGTATTGGAACTCAATGTCCTGCAAGATATAGACCAGTGCAGAGGTGTCTATAAGCGCCTGGCTAAAACTGCAATGAAAATTTACTAACTCTATTTTGTCTTGTTTATTTTATCGCTCCTCCAGATTTTGGTTTTGCCCAGCACATGACATGCCAGGATGAGGCTCAATCACTACGAGGGTCTCCTCTGTATATGGCCCCTGAGATGGTCTGCAGTAAGCACTATGATGCCCGAGTTGACCTCTGGTCTGTGGGGGTAATTCTGTATGGTATGAAGTCTCTATCATTATACATTGAATGATAAGCATAATACATAATGCTAGTAATTGTATATTCTTGTACCTTGTGTACTCATAAGTTGCATGTTATATTACATAAATTTTTGTAACATACCACAGTTTAAAGGGTTTTACCAACTTTAACAACTATCCCTATCCAATGGCCTGTACTCTGCTATCTCCAGCTGTCCCATAGAACTGAATTGAGTGGCACTGTGCACATGCGATGGAGTGTGTCCCTATTCGCATAACCCCACAGATCCTGTTTCACTGGCAAGGATATCCGATATCACACAACCTCTTTAAGTAGGAATTAAGTGTTAAATACGGGACACCCACTTTATCACCTATACACATCCTAGGGGATAAGTGTCTGGTCTCTGGTTGCTCCACTACTGGACTCCCACTTATCTGTCCGCAGTTTGAATGTTGGGACTATAGCGCTTATAGCCTTTTTAATGGGCCGCATATAAGGGTGCAGCCACACGTTCAGTTTTTCAGATGTAGTTTTTGAAGCCAAAAGTCGGTGGGGATCATAATGGGTCAGGAGTTATTTTTAAGAAGAGCTACTAATCCTCTATTTTCACTCCACTCCTGGTTTGGGCATCAAAGCTGCATCTGAAAAACTGAACGTATAACCGCACCCTCAAGCCATTTTCATTGTACTTCATGACATATGTGTGATTCTAATTGTGTTTTATGGAGACAGAAGTGATGTTTCCCTTTGAGGGTGTACTGAGAATTATATAGCCGCCTTTGTTCAGGAAGATGTATCATGTGTCCTGCTTTCATTCCTGTGCACGTCTTCTCTCACTTCTCTTTTATCTCAGAGGCTTTATTTGGGAGAGCACCCTTTGCATCTAGGTCATTTTCAGAACTGGAAGAAAAGATAAGAAGCAGCCAAAGTATAGAGGTAAGATATGTAATGCAGCTAAAGGACTCTAGTATTCTTGCAGTAAAGATATCAAGCATCGCTAGTGCTACTTCATACCTGTGGAGTCTGCTGTAGCTACAAAGCGATGTAATTACCAAATTACTGGCACATTATTGCAGAAATACAGGAGGCTGAATTGGGTGAAATCATACCGCTTGATACATCGATTATCTCCTTTTGGTTAAAATAATTAAAGTAAACATCCAACAATGAGGCATTCATGTGCTTATACATAATACATTTTCATGGATGTGTCATGGCATGTGTATGCTCAGTCTGAATATCTCTAAAGGCCAATATTCACTGAACTGCATATGGCTGCACAACTGAAACAAGTGGTCAATTGTTCTCTCAGCCTATTTCAGTGTAATATGTGCAGCCATCTTTATAGTTATCAAACTTGGAGTCCATCACTTAGGCCAGTGGTAGCGAACCTGTGGAGCTGGTGCCAGAGGAGCCCTCTCTGTGGGCACCCAAGCCATCAACCTCAATAGTTCAACAGACAGGATTCAAGGCATCCTCCTGCGGTCTGAGGAAGTCCAGGACATTCCGCGTTAAGTGCTATTTTAAAGCATCAGATCCTGGGCTGCCTGGGACTAAAGGAGAAGGGAAAAGGCGTGGTCAGAGTTGGATTATCATTGTAGCTCCTGTTTCAGGTCACACAATTCTTAAACCGATTTCTCCTCCTTTCTACTCTATTGGAGTCCTTAGTGAGCCATTTTACAAAATATAAGCAGGTTGTCATTGTAGTTTGGGCAATCGGTGTCTAAAAGGTTCGCAATCACTGTCTTAGGCCATAACCTTAACCCCTTCACACTCTTCACACACTATGAAGGATGTATGAAGAGGGCTCACGGGCTGAGTCCTCTTCATACAGAGATGGGCTTTGCTGCATCTCTGCAGCAAAGATCCATCACTAACACCCGCGATCGGTGCTTGCACTGATCGTGGGTGTTAACCTTTTCTTTGCCGCCGGCGCCGCCATCTTTCCTACGATCGTCGCTCCCCCGAACGTCATCGTTTGACCCGAGGCTGAACGGCTTCTGCCTATTCATTACAATGAGCCAGTGGCTCTTGTACCCTTGAGGGTCTAAGAAATAGTGAAAAAAAAAGAAGTTTAAAAAATGTACAAAATTAATAAAATATTAAAAGTTCAAATCACCCCCCTTTCCCTAGAACTGATATAAAAACATAAAAACAGTAAAAATCACAGACACATTAGGTATCACCGCGTCCCAAAATGCCCGATCTATCAAAATATAAAAACGGTTATAGCCGGTGGTAACCTCTGGGACGGCAAATGGCGCCCAAATGTCTGAAACGCAACTTTTACACCTTTTTACATGACATAAAAAATTATCAAAATGTTGCACAGTCCTCAAAATGGTAGCAATGAAAACGTCGGCTTATTTAGCAAAAAAATGACCTCACACATCTCCGTAAACCAAAGTATGAAAAATGTGTTAGCGTCAGACGATGGCAAAAAATGTTTTTTCTATTTTGTACACGTTTAATTTTTGGAAATGTATTAAAACGCAATAAAACCTGTATAAATTTGGTATCACCGCGATCATACCGAACCTAAGAATAAAGTAGAGATGTCATTTGGAGTTCAGAGTAAAAACTGAGCCCACAAGAACGTGACGCACACACATTTTTTTTTTTCAATTTTTCCACATTTGGAATTTTTTTCCGGCTTCTGACTACATGGCAGGGAATAATAAATCACATCACAGGAAAGTAAAATTTGTTACACACAAAATAAGCCCTCACACAGGTCTGTACATGGAAAAATGAAAAAGTTGGATTTTTGAAGGTTGAGAGCGAGATATGAGCGAAAATACCCTGCGTCCTTAAGGGGTTAAAAATGTGACAGTAACAGCTTACTGAACCCAATTTTTGTTTCTCCTTGTGTAGCTCCCAACAAGACCACGGGTTTCCCTAGAATGTCGTGATTTACTTCAGCGGCTGCTGGTAAGAGACCCAGATCAGCGAATTTCTTTCCCGGATTTCTTCAACCATTCATTTGTGGACCTAGAGCACATGCCATGTGCAGAGTCTTTGCAGAAAGCTGTAAGTATCTGGATTTTGCTGTGCATTGTTTTCACCTCTATATGTTACTATTTTTGCATTTGTTATTTAGATGTCTACCACAATCTTTACATTCTTTATTTTTATATAGGCCGCCTTTGTTGTGGAAGCAGTAGAGAAGGATGGAGCTGGGGAGCATTCTGCTGCCCTCACATTGTACTGCCGAGCTCTGGAATACTTCATCCCTGCCCTGCACTGTAACTATTCACTTCATTTATTCAGCATTAAGGCGACCTGTCATGAGGATTTAGGCCACAAGCCATCACCAACCTGTCCATGATGGTGACAGGATCACAATGATGTATTCTGGAAGATTCAAGATTAAAGGGGTATTCCGGGAATGTGAACGTCTGACACAAGAACCCATGATGATATAAATAAATGAATATAACAATACTCAATGTCATTAGTCACAAAACGGAGCTAAAATAATATGATTTTATGATTTACAAAATTTATGGCCTCTCTAAAGTAGGTGGAGTTATCACTAAGATGGCCGCCACTGGAAACTACAAGTTCCATGATCCTTTTGTTCTCAGTAACTCCTCCTACCACTTATGCTCTGCTAACAGTGATAATGTAACAGGTTTTCTTGCTCTGTTACCATAGTAATGATGTGTAACTGCCATCACCACAACACTGACCATACTGGATGCACTGCAACCAACCGACTACAGCCAAATATAGTGGTGATCACATGACCTGCCCAGACAGGTAAAGGACATGTGATGTGGACATGTGACCAGCGGCCATCTTCTTTTCTGCGATGGACCGCGCGGAGGAAATTAACGGACTGATTAAAGGGCCAGTAGCATTTTAATTCTCCATCACAGTCTATGTCACCAGCATTTTCTGCTAAGGGGAGCAAACTTTTAAATAACAACTAATTACACATTGGGGCAGATTTATCAAGTGTCTGAAAGTCAGAATATTTCTAGTCGCCCATGGCAACCAATTGCAGCTCAGCTTTCATTTTACCAGTGCTCATGAATACTTAATAGGAGAGCTGTGATTGGTTGCCATGGGCAACTAGAAATATTCTGACTTTCAGACACTTGATAAATCTGCCCCATTAGCTTCTATTTTGAGTGCCCACTTGTGTATGAATTATGCTGATTCCTGGAATACCCCTTTAAGCAGAAAAATAAAGTTATTCAAATTACCTATAAGAAGTCATTGAGGCTGAGAAGAGTCATCCAGACCTGACCGCTCCCGCCTTTATCATCACATGTCTCTCAGTTTCCATGCACCCCACCTAGGACCAATCAAGAACATAGTAGCAAGAGAAGTCAATTGGCTGCATTGGCTGTTCGGCCACCAATCCGGCAATACGTCTGGGTCATCTGCTCATCTGTATTTGTGAGCCTAAATTCTCATAACTGGTTACCTTTAATTCACCTTATGCAATTTTTTTGCTCTACATGAATTTTATGTTTAGTTTTATCATTTGGAATACCTGTATAACTATTGTATTGTTTCTTGTAGATGAAACAGATGTTCGTCGGAAAGAAGTCATCCGCTCTAAGGTTTGACCTCAGTGCCTGATCTTTGATCTACCTGCGAGCCTAGTGTATGATAAAATGCACCCTAGGTTTAGGATGTAGTATTCAGCTTAGAAGTGAGCTCGTAATATTGGCTTCCTCTGAGTAAAGTATGAATTTGTACATACTGCAGGTTTGTCAGTATGTCTCCAGAGCGGAGGAGTTAAAGGTCCTAGTGTCCTCTAATAATAAGAGCCTACTGCAACAGGGTATATCCTCTCGGGAACTCTTGAAAGGTGAGATCCAGGCAGCTCAGAATAACCTATACTTTCATACTGATACTGTATGTGTATTTTCTTGTGTGTGTTTGTAAATGTATGAGACAAACAACAGTGAATATAAAATAAGTAGTAAACCTAAACTGTAATTTGAGTAAGTCCATACTTACACGTGTACCTGACAATACACTGGGTCTCTTACCAAGAAGCCGTGCTATGAATACAGTACGGGACAGAGTTCTCATATTGAAGAAATGGACAGAAAGATTCTCAATGTTTTCATTAAAGTATTGCTTCTATGTTGTTTTCTTGCTTCTATTTGGCCTAATTTAACCCACACATTTTTAATACTTTAATAAAGAGATGTCTCAGGACAAGCCACGTCTGTTTGCTGCTTTGGATGTGGCCTCGGCTGCAGTAGTGAAGGTATGAAGTAGAAGAAATAACAGAAGAGAGCATCTGTTGGAAGCTTCTTCCATTACTTGTATTGTCAATATCCCTGCAGGATGAAGAAGGTATGGCTGCAGATGCCCTGGATCTCTACCAGCAGAGCCTGGGGGAATTGATACTAATGCTATCTGGTAAGTGGAAATAACAATCACCATTATTAAGTAATAAAGGAAGAAGCTTACAAGTGATGGCACTTTCTCTGCTGACGTGGACCTTCCATATAAACATAATTATACAATTCTAGTACAAATTAATTATTAATTTTCTGGACAGATATTTGATAAATAACGGTTTGTGTCATAAAACATTTATTTTGCCAAAAATGAATGGCCTAGTACAGCGGTCTTCAACCTGGGCTGCAGCCAAAAATGTAAAATTGGAGAAAATAAATCGGTACTTACCTCCGGTGCTCCTCTTCATCCCACGGCCATGGCTTCTTGTGTCCTCGGCTTCCCGGCAGTCTATGGATGCACGTATCCGCTATGATATCCTCAGCTGGCGACATGGCTGTGACATAGCAGGTGCACGCTGGCAGAGAGACTAGAAGTGGCCTTGGTACACTCTGCCGAGAGGCTGTGGCTAGAGGGAGACGAAACCACGGTGTGAAGAGGAGCACTGGAGGTTAGTGTTGGCTTAAACATTTTTATGAGGCCTCCGCTGTGGGCATTTCATTAGGGGGGGCCGAGGAGGCTGCTGCGGACATTTAATTAACGAGGGAGACTTCTGCAGACATTTCATTAGTGAGGGGAGACTGCTGAACAGTTTATTGAAGAATAGCAGCTGCATTTCCCACCCTGGGCTTATACTTGAGGCTAAGTTTTCCCAGTTTTTTTTGTGGTAAAATCAAGTCCCTCGGTTTACACACAGGTTGGTTTACACTTACGTATACACTCACCGGCCACTTTATTAGGTACTAGTAACGGGTTGGACCCCCTTTTGCCTTCAGAACTGCCTCAATTCTTCGTGGCATAGATTCAAAAAGGTGCTGGAAGCATTCCTCAGAGATTTTGGTCCATATTGACATGATGGCATCACACAGTTGCCGCAGATTTGTCGGCTGCACATCCATGATGCGAATCTCCCGTTCCACCACATCCCAAAGATGCTCTATTGGATTGAGATCTGGTGACTGTGGAGGCCATTTGAGTACAGTGAACTCATTGACATGTTCAACAAACCAGTCTGAGATGATTCCAGCTTTATGACATGGCGCATTATCCTGCTGAAAGTAGCCATCAGATGTTACAGGGTACATTGTGGTCATAAAGGGATGGACATGGTCATCAACAATACTCAGGTAGGCTGTGGCATTGCAACGATGCTCAATTGGTACCAAGGGGCCCAAAGAGTGCCAAGAAAATATTCCCCACACCATGACACCACCACCACCAGCCTGAACCGTTGATACAAGGCAGGATGGATCCATGCTTTCATGTTGTTGACGCCAAATTCTGACCCTACCATCCGAATGTCGCAGCAGAAATCGAGATTCATCAGACCAGGCAACGTTTTTCCAATCTTCTACTGTCCAATTTCGATGAGCTTGTGCAAATTGTAGCCTCAGTTTCCTGTTCTTAGCTGAAAGGAGTGGCACCCGGTGTGGTCTTCTGCTGCTGTAGCCCATCTGCCTCAAAGTTCGACGTCCTGTGCATTCAGAGATGCTCTTCTGCCTACCTTGGTTGTAACGGGTGGCGATTTGAGTCACTGTTGCCTTTCTATCAGCTCGAACCAGTCTGCCCATTCTCCTGTGACCTCTGGCATCAACAAGGCATTTCCGCCCACAGAACTGCCGCTCACTGGATGTTTTTTTCTTTTTCGGAACATTCTCTGTAAACCCTAGAGATGGTTGTGCGTGAAAATCCCAGTAGATCAGCAGTTTCTGAAATGCTCAGACCAGCCCTTCTGGAACCAACAACCGTGCCACGTTCAAAGGCACTCAAATCACCTTTCTTCCCCATAGTGATGCTCGGTTTGAACTGCAGGAGATTGTCTTGACCATGTCTACATGCCTAAATGCACTGAGTTGCCGCCATGTGATTGGCTGATTAGAAATTAAGTGTTAACGAGCAGTTGGACAGTTGTAGCTAATAAAGTGGCCGGTGAGTGTATATGCAATGTATATTTTCTCCTCACAGTGAAAAGCCCAAAGTCAAGGGGACATTATGGGAGTGTGAGAGGCTATAAAAAAGGGGTATTATAATGTCCCCTTTTCTGAAGCTGTCTTCTTATCAAGAGATTGATAAAGGGGCACTATAGAGAGCGGCTACATAAAAGGGGGCAGCTGCAGGAAAGGGGGCATGTTAGATCAGGGGCTGCAGGAAATGGGTCATTATTTGGGTTGGGATTACATTTGGACTATTTGCAGGGCACACAATTATTTTCCAGGGTCCATGGTAAGCCTGGTCCATGGAAACATTTTTTTGGTTGCAGCCGGTTCCCAGATACAAAAAGGTTGGAGAACACTGCTCTAGTAGACATATGGCCTTGCATGACTTTTTGCTTGCCTGTCTACTATTGATGGACTCTCTAGAACATTTTATAATGAAACTATGATTGTGTGTAGGGGAAGACTTTATACATAAACTGATTTAATCTGTTTTCTTTTGGGTCTCTTGTAGCTGAACCAGCTGGAAGAAGGCGGGAGCTACTACATGCAGAAGTGAGTGTAATAGACTAATAGTAATGAAGATAGAGGGAAATATCAACTGAAGGAAAGATGTTATTTTCCATTTTTAAATCTACTATATATCCTGAAGTTTACCGCTCACAAAACCACCTCTGATCCGTTGTATAATAGATGTGATGGACACGCAGGTGCACAAGCCGTCATTATTACACAACTCCAATTACTCTCAGTGATAATAATGGCTCCTGCAGCTTCCTGTCCATCACATCACCATGGACAGATTTCTATCCACTGGAAGTAAACAAAGAGTGTCCTGTAGCAGGACAGCAAGCAGAGATCTAGCAAACTGTGAGGATTTGATACAGAAAGTATATTGGAAACCATATCGAATATTTGCTCAAAGTGCACAACCCCTTTAAATGTATTTATAGTGGCACCTAGTGTGTAAGAGGCTGTCTCATACTTTCGCCGCCAGTAGATTTCGGGAGAAAGATTGGGCATATATGATCTTAACATGCCCAATCATTTGTTGTCAAAGGAAGCAATCCACCGCCATTGAGTTTTGACTTTTTCCCCTCTCCCCATTGAAACATTGACAACCCATAGTTACAGACAGACCCCTCTGACCTCTGGTGAAGTTTCTGAATGCTTTACTATAGTCCCAGACTGCAACAATCAGCTGTAAGGTGTCTGTAATGAAGCTTTTTTGATAATCCTTGGACCCATTACAGCAAAAAATGTTTAAACTTCAATTGTCACTGGGGCCAAAAATTCTTTTTGTCTGGATCTACAATTATAAAATATACAGTTTCAACTTGCATACAAATTCAACTTAAGAACAAACCTCCGGACCCTATCTTGTACGTAACCCGGGGACTGCCTGTATACTGATAATGTTTGTGTGTCCTCTTCTGGTCTTGATCTTATAAGTTATTTGCTTGCTGTGTGTGGGCATTGTGTGTTCTCCATCTTCTCTTGATGTAATGTGCTTCTTCCACAGATTCAGACACTAATGAAGCGGGCAGAGTTTCTAAAGGAACAGGTAAGTAAAGTACAATAACACTCCATATCTTCTCTGTAGGATTTATGTTTAGATGATCTTCTCTCTGCTCTTGTCACAGATGAAAACTTCGGATTGGAATTCTGAATCTCTCGGACAGGAGATTCTCTCAGAGTCTGTGCGAAGCTGTGAGTCTATAATTTTTTCTACTTTTGCCCTGCTGACTCTATGATATACTGTAGTTTGCTTGTATAATCATTGTGTAATGATAAAATGTCCTTCTCTTTTCCAGCATGTTCTCTGCAATAGGTGTAGTGTGGGACAAGAACATGGATGGGATTCACAGCGTATGGTTATTTGTCTTAGTAATATTATGTAAATTAAATTATTTTCCACTCCTGCTGCTTGATTTTTTTGTGTCATATTAATCTCCACTAAAGCTACAAAGATCTCTCCAGAAATGTTAGATATGCCTGTAATTGTCACTAGTATACATAAACATACTTGTACTGCTATATATCTACCATAGTGGTTGTCGGCTGTTCACTTCTAGCTGTTTCTTATTCCGGATGGAAGGTTTCTCAGAGCTTATAAGTAAGGCTGCGCTATTCTACATGTATCTCCTCGTAATTCTTCAGTATGGACAATAGCTGCTGGGTTTGCAATATGAAGCTGCTAAATCCAAGACCCAATGGCACACTATACTGTATGCGGGGGTGAATGCAAAAAGTAATGAGGTTCTTTTAACTTGACCCGATGTAAATCCCATGCATTATGCGATATTACAAGCAGACACCAAAAACATCACATTTTCCAAAGAGTTTGTTTTAATATCAATTTGATAGAAATGTAGAAGCTAATAAAAACCACTGGTACAAAGACTCGCAGGTGAAAACTAAACTTTCAGGACCACAACATATTGCGGAGACACAGAGTGACTAGAGCGCATACATTTTACACGAACATCCAGTACTGTAGATACCAGGGCCTGGTTGTTATATTTTGTATTAAGTTCCATGAGTATTGTATTATTCTACATACAGTACATACAGTAAAAGTATTCGCTCTTTTTGGATGTTTTATATTTTCTCCTTTACAACCGTTTCCTCTTTTAATAACAAAATGTAATGTTAACACATACCATTCATTCAGAATTATTACTGCATTTAATTTCAATAGATTTTCTGGATTACAGTATTAATGGCCTATACCAAGTATAGGGCCGATCTGCTGTTGGAAGGGCACTTGGTGAACACTATGGTATCTTCATTGTTAAAGGGTTTTTATGAAGGGGGAAGATGAAAAATGTTTGCTTTCTTCCAAAACAGCACCACACCTGAGCACGGTTTGTGCTGGTATTGCAATTTAGCACCATTTATCTCTAAGCAGCTGAGTTGCAAAACCGGCACAAACCAGGTGTGGCACTCTTTTTTTGGAGGAAAACAGCCATGCTTTTCAAACTCTGTACAACCCCTTTAAATGGGACTAAGCTACAAAGCCCGGCATAAAGGCTAATATGTGTGAAGTGTAATGCCATCAAAGCAGAGATTGCACTACTTGCCCAGGTACCTTAGCTTTTCCAACAGCTCATCAGGTGCTGAGAACCTACCTATATAGCATTTCGAATTTAAACATTGTGACCTGGAATGGAATGAGAAAAGTTATCCAACACTTATATCACCCATGGGAAAAAAGTAATCTTAATGGATATCGACCATTTAAAAAAAAAACAAAAACAGCTAAGTATACTGACCCCCGTTCCTCTTCATTCCAATCCTGGCGCTGTCCTCTGCTAAGCTTGACATGCTGAGATCACCTAGAAAATAAAGTTATAAAAAGCACGTAGAAGATGTCCGGCTCTCCGGGATGCAAATTATGCACACCCTCTCCTCCTGGGAGAGGGAGGTGGCTTCATGAAAGAATGAACCCCCCTCGCATGACGTCACCTCCCTCTCCCAGCATGGGAGTGCATGGCGTGCATAATTAGTAGCCCGGAGCACCAGGTATCCTGTCCCTGGACTTCCTGCTGCTGCTTTTTACAACTTTCTTTTCTAGGTGATCCCGGTGTGTCAAGACTAACGGAGGACAGCACCACGATCGTAATGAAGAGGAGTGGAGGTTAGTTTCCTTAGATAATTTTTTGGTATTTTTTTAATGGTTAATTCGGCTTTAAGGCCTCATTGATATGTAGGTAAGTAAGGCCATAACACTGTGTGGAGGAGAGTACTAAAATATAAAATACTAGGTAACAGACCTCACAGAAGGCTTAAACTGTGTTGATTCTCCAAGGAGTTTCAGGCTAGGATACCACTACCACTAGGATACAGTTTGAGCTCATCTTGGAAGCAGCAAAACACCCCCATACCCTGTACCTTTATCTATGGTTGATAATTCATGACTTCATAATAAGAGGCAGGAATGGGATTTATGGGATGATGACAAGATGAAAATCTCAGCTGTTTATGTCAAATCCCTTCCTTCAAATGAGCAAACAAGGCAAAAATGTGGTATAGGCATATAAGGTATTTCACAATAAAAACCATCAAACAATGAAGCATTGGGGATATAGGTAGTATGGGGATGCTTTGGGCAATGTCTATATATTAAGTAGTTGTCCACTTCTAGAAAATAATTGATATTGTTTGTGGAATGAAAAGTTATACAAGTTTCCTATATGCTTTTTGTATATATTCGGCACTGTTGTCATTCAATAGGAAACCTCACTGTTTACTTCCTGTGGATACAATTGGGCTTATTTACTAAGGGTCAGTGGCCACACTTTTTGGGATTTGCGCCACTGGGACAGGTATTTAACTGGGTTCTGCGCTGGGATTGTGTTGCACATAGGATTGTAGCGTAGCTGCGCTGGCTTTCATGCGACAGAAATCAGGGGTCAGGCCATCGGACAATCCAACTGATTCCGACTGAGTGCGGATTTAACTTGCAAATTGTGTCGCAAGCCCAAGCACTTACATACCCCAGGAAGAAGAAGGTGAACTCTGTCGGACCTGAGTGTGGAAGCGACACATGCAGGATATCGGGCGCATGATCTTAGTGAACGCGGCACAGTGCATGATCGTCGGACAATGCACTTTCGAAGAACGCGTCAGGACGGGTAAGTAAATGTGCCCCAGTCTACCCATAGTTACACAAGTGCACGGCTTGTTATAACACACGCCTCAAATTACTGTGATAACATCTGTGTGACATAACATAACCATGGACAGATTTCTATCCAATGGAAGTAAACATGAAGCTTCCTGTAGTATGACAGCAAGCAGAGATCTAAAAACAGCATGAGGAATTGATACAGTATATTGGAAACTTACAACTTTTCATTAAATAAACAATATCAATTATTTGCTGAAAATGGACAACCCCTTTAACCGTTCATTGTTCAAACGTCTGTTAGAAATAAAAGTTGTGCTGTGATCATTTGTTCTGGGCAACAAAGATCCTTATAGAGTTTTAAATAGTCATTGCCGTAGTCGCTATAACCAGCAACCATTTTCCAAATGGTGATAAGAGTGTTGGACAACTTTTTTCAAAATGTGTTATGCATTTAATAAAAAGCAGAAATAAATCACAAAACACAATATCACAACTAAATTCCTCTGTGTTCCCTTCATCTTATAATAACTATTACACTACTTATATTTGGTTTAACTTAACTTGCGTTGTGTTTTACGGAGTCACTGCAACCTGTCAGATAACTTATTACCCCACAGGAACACTTTAATAAATGTACAGTAACCTTCAAAAACCTTCCGTTCAGATACTGCATATTTTTGGTGCACCAGAAAAAAAACATTGAGTTATTTCACAAAAAAAACAATCACCTGGTTAGTGTTATTGCCAAACAATTTTAGATGTACACGTAGCACAACACAAGTCAGATAGTCAACCTAGCAACTTCAAGCCCTACCGGAGGGTGTATCAGCAATAAAGGTATGAGAACTTTTATCCTGTGTAGTTGGGAATTTCAACTGGTAGATGTAGTTTTCATGTTTTTCTTTGACCTTGCTATTGCCATTGGCTGGGAATTGGCCTTCTGGGTAAGATATCACATACGTGTATTTAACCTTTTTATATTGAGTAGATACCATTATTCTCATTTACTATGATCCACTCTGATCTACCTTGATACAGGAATCAACAACTTTAAATATGAGAACTTGATGGGGGCAAATGTTACATTTTGTTTTACCTCACCAGCATAATTTCTTAAGCAGTGTAGGGCTTTCAGGATTATTGTTATGGCTATCGGCAAACACAGATAGTTTAGGGGTCTGGTTAAAGTCACATGACTGTGCATTTTTCAGCTGACTGCTTCAGGTCATCCAGTGTAGACTGGGCTTTCCCTTTAATTGAGTCCAAATCAATATTCTGGATATTGCTGAGTTGGCCAATGACTGATGATCTTCCTTCTTCTTCTTCGTTATCCTCCTCAATCATTTTGGCCAACTCCTTAGGTAGTTCTACATCACCACCAGCTAACTGGATCTGAGCCTCATCCACATCACTCTAGAGAAGAAGAGAAGCATACTTTTGTTATACATTTTGTAGATTTGTCAATTAATTGAACATGTCACTTGTTCAAATGATTAAGGCGTACGGGAGCGGTACGGTGCAGTACACGTGGGAGACCATACCGTTCCGTAGCTGGGAGAAAGATAGCTATTGTACTTCAACAAAGAACAGCGAGTGAGGATTGCAGTGATAAGGCAGAGCAAGAGAGGCTACTGGGGTCCGGAGTAGTCTTGAACACACCCCAGTTGCCTCTAAAGCTAATTTACTAATGAGCTAATGATAGTTTAGGGATGACAATAGAAGTACAAACCTACCATCAGAACTCAGTTAATAGATTCATGATGGCAGGTTTCCTTTAAGGATATTTACTAATATACTGGCAACATTTGCTACAGCTACTGTATTAATAATTTAGTGTATAATAATAATATACAAATTCATTACTGTTAAAACATTGCGAAGGGGAAGCTGTCGGTATATGCAATGCTGAATATGTTTGACATAAGGAATGATCATTTAGTTATTGGTGTTTGGTTATTGAGGAAACCTATATGTGTTTCAAGAAGTTCCAAGGTTACACAAAAACATGCGATCAAATATTCATATTCCATAATTCCATCTATTTCCTTTGTACTAGAATTGGTAGATTTACCTTGGGTAAGCGGTACTTGTCCCGGAAATGACTTCGGAGTGTGGCTCTTTCAGCTTTGCGTTGAGTATACATCGCCTCTCTTTCCATCCTGGGTGAAAATAATCATGTTAAAGCATAGTCATTTCAGTCATTAAAAATCTTTTTATAAGCTATCTAAATAGCGATTTGTTAATTGCGCACCATCTAAATAATGCCGAAAAAAAGACTGGTTGAGATTACATATGAACTCCATGAGGGGCATATTGCACAAAAATATTGTCGCTGTTTGTGCAATTTTCAATAGTTTCCATTATGTGCACCATTGTGATTTACACAATTTTTGGCAGCAGTTTCATTAGCCCTGTCATTTTCGCTGTCTAGAAAAGTGAGCGTGGCTTATTCCTGAAATTGTTATTTTGTATTGTATTTTTTTCCCAGCTTTCCAGTACACTGCACGGAATATAATATAGTGTCACTAGGAAGTAAAATTTATCACTTAGCCTCATATAGCTGTTAATTAAAAACATTTTTAACAAACGATACCTTTTGGAATGCAGAAAGTTCCTTTCATCACTGTTATTATTGTGAGTTTGAGTAACTTTTTTTTTATATTTACAAACCAGGTGCTGCTGGGTTCTTGCCTTATTCTATAGTAAATTTGTAAGGGGGTTTATTTTTGCACAATGATAAATTCATTTGCGCAAAAAAGCAAACAAGACGCACACCAAAAATCCCCATACCAAACGACAAGAAACATTGTGGGCAATGTCCTATCTACTCTCCTCCAGCTTTCTGTTGGAGAGGGCATGTAAAAAGCCCTTTTTCCAACAGTTTGTTGGAATTCCCCCTGCATGTCACTTTGGGTGTGCCGAGGTGGGCGGGCAGAGGGTGTGAATGCCTGCCCATCACATTTACTATAGTTCAAATCTGCAGTACAAGTCGGAACTGGTGGAGCTGGCCAAAGCCTCTTGGTGAATATTGGCGCGGGAATTTTAAGACTGCACTGGTCTAAAGACGGACACATCAATACATCTCCCACACTGGATTTTATTTAGGAGTATCAGAGTACATGGCTATCACTTCATACGGAGGCACCGCTTAAGTGTTTTAATTTGCAATAATTGTAATAAGCATTTATCCTTTTCTTCACAAAAAAATACTTGATATTTTATGATATAGCAACACAAGTATCGATAAAATACATAAAAAGCACTTCCTGCTGAGGGAACAGGGGCGGGGGACAAGACAGTTTACCGCAGGATCATATTTGGGCTAGAGTAGCCCCCGAGGCTCATAAGCATCATTTTAAAAGTTGATTTTAGAAGGAAGGAGGCCATGGGTAACACATAAAAATATTACCACAGTCATGGGGCCACGTTTATCAATGTGCAGTTTGCCTGTGGAGTGTACAGAGTGCGCCAGATTAATCAAAAGTGGTACACGGTCTTCATTAATCTGCACTTTTTTTTTTAAATAAATTACTATTTGTTTATAAAAATATATATGTGCATGATATTTGTAGAGATACCATGACAATTCTATAGGAGATATAGGAGGTCAATCCTAAGGTCATAAATATTTGGACAGAGACATTTTTCTAATTTTGGCTCTGTATATTGAGGCTTATGAGTGGCTTCACTGTCCAGTGAACCTTCTGTATTTACTTTCATGCTGTCTTAGCTAAATAAAATTTGTAAATTTGGATATTGATACACCTCTATCCTGGAGAGTGTTGTACACTTGGTTGGCTGTTGTTAAATGGTCTCTCTTCACCATGGAAATTATTCTGCGATCATTCATCTTCTGAGGTCTTTTTGTATAGATGATTGAGCTCATCAGTTCTTCGTTACTTTTCTTTCTTTCCTTCCTCTCCTAATATTCAATACCTATAACAATGCTGAGAAACGGACTCAACCAGGCCTGGCGTCAGCAACTGGCCACCTTGGGTGGCGGAAAAATTTTTTTGGTCCCCGGATCAATTGTACCAGTGTCGCTTCAAGACACTGGTACAAATGATCACCTTTCAGCTCGTGTAGGAGTGCAGCATAGAGGCAGAATCCATAACTCACATGTAGCAGGGACAGTGTGGCTATGGGGGCAGTGTGGTTATTGCGGGGGGAGGGCCACATAGGGGCCCACTAAAGCTCTGTCACCCAGGGGCCTACTTAAACCTGGAGCCGGCCCTGGACTCAACCTATTATAAACCCAAGGTTTTCAACACTAAATCATGAACCCAACCAAAGAAATCCAAGACGGCACACAAATACATTGTCAGTAAAAGTTTATGTTTATTAGATAACAAATCTAAAACCACATAGAACAAATAAAAAAAGGAACAACACACAAAAAAAAAACAAGGCCCACAGCAGGTCACAATGTATACTAACAAAATATATCTAAAGACTCACTCCTACTACACTGAATCCAAAAGCGGTATCCCCTAGTATATACCAGCAGAAATCCTTATAGGTAGACAAAATCAAACAGGGCTGAGCAAGAGGGCAGTATGAAAGTGTATGTATACAGACCAAAGGAGCCAATCCCTGACACGTGTTTTATGTAGGACGCTTTGTCAAGGGTATCCATCTAACAGGATTTCCGCTGATATATACTAGGGCAGTGATGGCAAACCTTTTAGAGGCTGAGTGCCCAAACAACAACCAAAATTCACTTATTTACAGTGAAGTGCCAACATTGCATTTTAAGCAGTAACTAATTGCTCCATGTTATTTGGTGGATTTGGTCCTGTTTCGTGAACTCTGTCCTCGAGCAATGGCCTGAGTGCCCTCATAAAGGACTCCGAGTGCCACCTCTGGCACCCGTGCCATAGGTTCGCCACCACTGTACTAGGGGATCTGGCTATTTGGATTCAGTGTAGTAGCAATGAGTCTCCACTTATATTTTGCTAGCATACATTGTGACCTGATATTTTTGTGCGTTGGTCCTCTATTTATGTGGTTTTAGATTTGTTATCAAATAAACATATACTTTTACTGACTCCTTGGATAAGTTTTTTCAGTTTTTTTAAATTTTCTCAGCTTAATGGTGGCTTGTTTCACCTGTATGGAAAGGTCATTTCATGCATGTTTTCCACACTGCACAAATCTTCCAATTACAAGCACCGCACTTCAAATCAAATCCAGTTTTATTTGCTTCATTGATAATGACACAATGAAGGAAGGAATTGCCCACACCTGCCCATGAAATAGAGTCAATTACTTTTGGTCCCTTTTAAAAACAAGGTGGCACATGTTAAGGAGATGAAACTCCTAAACCCTTCATCCAATGAAAGCTGAAAGTTTGGACTTTATATAACTATAACTTTTTTTCAGTAAACTGGTAAAAAAAATTGTGTCAATGTCCAATTATTTAGTGACCTAATTATATGTAATAATAATATGTAATAATCTTTATTTTCATAGCGGCATCATATTCTGTAGCGTAGCATTCCTAATGATAATAGGTTCTCAATGAGCCTCCACTGAGTTCCCAATGTGCTCATCCTATGATGAGCATTTTAAGAGGTGCAGGTCATAACTCTTGCTGGATAATATAGCAGCTTTAAGTGCTAAATTAACCCCTTAACAGCCTGGCCCTTTTCTTGTCTTTGTGTTTCTTATTTTGGCTCCCTACAAGGCTATATGGAGGGCTTATTTCCTGTGTTGTCCTTCCGAGTGACAGTTGTAATATTCCATTTCTTGTATTGGGAAGCGAGAAAACAAATCCAAATTGGAAATTGGTGAAAAAATGTAAATATGGAGAATTTGATATTGATCTTCAACAATGAGCCAGCACCTCACTGTTACAGATCTGGAGGCTGTTACAGGACCTGGAAGCTGTCATGTGAATGGATTGTTTCTCCCAGATGGCATCATGTGGAGCGGCCATCCCAACAAAGATTGCTTTGCTGGTGGCATTTAAAGGGTTAACACTCACAATATTCAGTAAACCATGGGGGGGGGGGAGGTTATGGGGAGGGTGTTTAAATTCTGGAGAGCCCCTTTAATAGACTCATGGCATACTTTTACATGATGTCCTAACATGTGGTGTTCTCTGCTAGGGTATTGTTGATTCCCCTTTAACAAGAACTATGGCAAAATACCATTAGTCTCATGACCTGCAAAGGGTTGTGACCTCTGCCCCTGACCATGTGCAATATTGGTTTCCATATCACGCATCATCTCCTGGGTCTGGAAGGGTTACAGATCATAATGGCATCCTGTACTTTCGCTGTCAGTATGCATTGTTTAATCCCAGTCTCCCTCACGTTACTAATTTAATGCGCCATGTGTGCAAGGCGTGTTTCGAAAAGCTCCTTAGGGAGCAGTACAACTAAAAGCAATAATGTTAAGAGAAGGATTACGGACATGGCAAAAAGGATTTTAATCTTTTATTTTTAGCTTATTTATTGTGCTGTCTGCTGACAGTCTCATAACTTGGGGCTGTTTTCATCATGAGTAATGTAGCAGAGTTCAAGCTGTTGAACAACAAATCTTATCTCCGCTTTTCTTCCCTTATCAATTGTTCTTGTCTTACCACATCCTCTTTTTGTGCCACCTTCTCAATAGCCCTGTTCCCTTCTCTTCCATAATCTCTCATTTTGTCTTCCAACTTGTCATTTCTCCGCTCTTCCCTCACCTAGATCGAGATGTTCTTTCCATTGATGTGTATTGCAGGGGGCATAATTGCATTCCAGTAGTGTATACATTCATTCACTGCTGAGAAATATCCTTTGTTGTCAGCGCCTATTATTATATAGATCTGTTTTTTTTCCTGCCAACATGCTTATTTGTTTTTTCAACTCAAAAATGGAGCAGACTTTATTTTCTGACATAAAGATAGCAATCAGTTAAATAGTCAGCTGATAACTGCGAAGCCAGAGATACAAGAGTAAATACAACCTGGATGAAAGTTTTCATGTAAAACCTAGTCATGGACACCAGCTTAAAGGGGTATTCCAGGAATATGAACGTCTGATACAAAAACCCACAATGGTATATATAAATGAATATAACAAAACTCACAAAATGGAGCTTAAATAGTTTGATTTTATGATTCACATTTTTTATGGGCTTTCTAAAGTAGGTGGAGTTATCACCAAGATGGCCGCCACTAGAAACTACAAGTCCCATGATCCTTTGGTTCTCAGTAACCCTCTCATGCTCTGCTCCCAGTGATGATGTAACAGAGCGTCTTGCTCTGTTACCATAGTAATGATGTGTGTAACCACCATCACTACACATTACCTCATTGAGATGACGTCTCACCACAACACTGGCCATACTGGATGAACTGCAACCAACCGACTACAGCCTTAAAGTGATGATCACATGACCTGCCCAGGCAGGTGAAGGACATGTGATGTGGACATGTGACCAGTGGCCATCTTCTGTCCTGTGTCTGTTTCGTGCTGAGAAAATCAACAGACTGATTAAAGGGCCAGGAGCATTTTAATTCTCCATTACAGTCTATGTCACCAGCATTTTTCTGCTAAGGGGAGCAAACTTTTAAATAACAACTAATTACACATTAGCTTATATTTTACTGAATCATTTGTATATAAATTATGTTTATTCCTGGAATATCCTTTTAATAGTTATTCTCTAGCTATCTACCTACCTATTATCTATCCATCCACCATGGGTGGACATAATCTATTGGTGTAGCCTGTGTGACTGCACAGGGGCCCAGTAGGTAAGGGGGGGGGGGGGCACTGTATCCAGAAAACAACTTCTATTTGATTGTGAGGAAATGCCTTAGAAATATGGGATGTTGGGGGCTGTGTACTATTCCTACAAAGAGGCCCTTTAATGTCTGTATCCACCACTGTATATGTCTATACACCTACCTGTTATCTATTGATCTATCTACTCCAAACATCTATCTATCTAGATATTTTAAAAGAAAAAATAAACCAGCAGTAAGGTTGAGGGCGCTATCTCAGGTCCCCTTTGCCCAGAAAAGTCCACAGATAAATTCCCCAAAATAGGCAGCACTCCAAAAAGATGTGAGCAAAACTGAGAAAGGCTGGTTCCTACAGACGAAACGTTGCATGCATCAGGTGAATTGAACCCACATTTTTTGCTCACATCATTATGGAGTGCTGCCTATTTTTAGGAATCTAACTATCTATCTATGGCCTCTTTCACACGGACGTATATACTCACCTGGCCGAGCAAACATCCATGTGCTGGAGAGACAGAGGCATAAGTGCTTCACCTCATCCTTTACATAGCAAGGCATGGTGCGGCCAGGCGTCTATGGGGATATATATCTATACTTCCCCACAACATCCATGTGAAAGTCGCCTATGTCCATAGAAAAACAGCACTCCAAACAATAAGAAATCGCGAAAAAAGCGGATCCTTTATTCCATATTGAGCAACATTTCAGCTTTTACATAAGCCTTTCTCAAGTCTCATTTCCTAAACATGACTATACCATTCCAATAAAACAATACACTGGCCATGTACATATGATTAGTTTATTAGTAAATTCGCTTAACAATATTGTTTTTTTTCCATTGCTTTCAAGCATTTGACCATAGAAGAGTTGTTTTATTAAAATGTATATATTATTCATCTCCAGCAACGGTTATTAAAAAATAATTTTATAGAGCCTCTACAGAATGATGTTTTTGATGCTTTGATCATGCTACTTATGAGAAATCAGCACAGAGCTATTAGGACTCTGTGGTGGGGGTCTGACTGGTTGTATTTCTCGTTTTCTCTACATTTATAGAGATCTTTATACCATTAAATCTCTTACTGATTGACATCAGTAGGAAGGGTCGGACTGGCCATAAAGCCCACCGGGGAAAATCCCGGTGGGCCGACTGTCTGGGGCTTGTGTTGGGCCGGTCTTGGACTGATGTGGGGCCGGTCGTTTCTTAATTGTACCCGCGTGTACAATTGATCACACATGCAAGCGCAGCATAGCACAGCACAGCTGCGTCTGTGTACCCGTGCTACACAGGCTGCGGCTCAACGATGACGTCATCGCACGGCGGCCTTCAGCAGAGAGAGGCACCGGGACGTGCAGGCTGCGCAGCTCGGCGGGAGCTTCCCCTAGTTCACTGACATATGGGCTGACAAAAGTAGAAGACGGCCGCAGGAGCGACAGTGAAGGTAAGAGATTTTATTTTTTTATTCCTTCCCTGCCACAACTTAGGTATGGTGCTATGGTGTCACTATGGTGCTATTTATAATTGGGGGCCACTTCCTCCTTCCCTGCCCCACGTAAAGGGCCACTACCATGGGTGCTATTTATAATTGGGGGCCACTTTCCTTCCCTGCCACTATAACTGGGGACCATTTACTTGATTATAATTTGGGGATGCACTGAAAAAAAAATGAAAATAAAAAAGTTAAAGTTTAAATCACTCCCCTTCCCTAGAACACATATAAAAATCAATAAAAAGTTGCCCTGTCCAAAAATGCCTGTTCTATCAAAATATATGTAATGGAAAACAGTGCCCAATATAATATTAGTTGTACTCTTGTACATAGGAGGCAGTATTATAGTAGTTATATTCTTGTACATAGGGGGCAGTATTATAGTAGTTATATTCTTGTACATAGTGGGCGGTATTACAGTAGTTATATTCTTGTACATAGGGGGCAGTATTATAGTAGTTATATTCCTGTACATAGGGGCAGTATTATAGTAGTTATATTCTTGTTCCTAGGGGGCAGTATTATAGTAGTTATATTCCTGTACATAGGGGGCAGTATTATAGTAGTTATATTCCTGTACATAGGGGGCGGTATTATAGTAGTTACATTCTCGTACATAGAGGGCAGTATTATAGTAGTTATATTCCTGTACACAGGGGGCAGTATTATAGTAGTAATAGTCTTGTACATAGGGGGCAGTATTATAGTAGTTATAGCCTTGTACATAGGGGGCAGTATTATAGTAGTTTCATTCTTGTACATAGAGGGCAGTATTATATATAGTAGTTATATTTTTTGCGCTGTATATGTTGATTAAGACCATCTATCAACAGTTTGTGTGGAGCTTGGTAACTCCACCCACATCACATCTCCACGCCCACTTGTTTTGACCCGCCCACAGAATGGGGCCACTTTTAGAGTTTTTTCCTGGGCCACTTTAAATTCCCAGTCCGCCCCTGTCAGTAGGTGCTATGTAATCAAATAATTTGTAGTATTAGATGCTCATAATATATATATTTCACTTAAGGGTTGAGGGTATATATAACATGGCAGATTTCCAGTACAATATTACTACTGATCCCTAGAATTATTACTGATCCCTAAAATATTTACAGGGTTACATGTATGGTTTTCAAATGTCCTGGATTTGCCTGGACAGTCTTATATTTTTGGAAATAATCCGAGCAAATATCCTAGCCCAAAAAAAGTTATGTCGCACAGGAAACCCAGCCATGATGCCAAGCTTAAATTGAAATAATTTATCATGGTGTTAGTTTTAATAATCATTCCTAATTAGAGATGAGCGAGTATACTCGTCCGAGCTTGATGCTCGTTCGAGTATTAAGGTACTCGAAACGGCTCGTTGCTCGGACGAGTATTTCCCCTGCTCGAGATCGACCATTTAATTAAAAAAACACAGTGAAGAACAATGAAGAATAGAATAAAAACAGTGAACACAGGATCATTTAAGTGAAAAACACAGTGAAAAACACAGTGAAGAATAGATTACAGATGTTCGGCACATCTGCTTACTTGTCGGAAGATACGCGCGGAATGGTGCGAACAAAATAGTATGTGAAGAACAATATATATGTGTGAAGAACACATTGAAGAACACGGTGAGCAGGACAGAGACAACGGGGAGCAGCACAGAGACACCGGGGAGCAGCACAGAGACACCGGGGAGCAGCACGGAGACATCGGGGCACGGAGACATCGGGGCACGGAGACATCGGGGAGCGGCACGGAGACATCAGGGAGCGGCACGGAGACATCGGGGCACGGAGACATCGGGGAGCGGCACGGAGACATCGGGCAGCGGCACGGAGACATCGGGACGCGGAGACATCGGGGAGTGGCACGGAGACATCGGGGAGCGGCACGGAGACATCGGGGAGCGGCACGGAGACATCGGGGCACGGAGACATCGGGCAGCGGCACGGAGACATCGGGCAGCGTCACGGAGACATCAGGCAGCGGCACGGAGACATCGGGGAGCAGCACGGAGACATCGGGGAGCAGCACGGAGACATCGGGGAGCAGCACGGAGACATCGGGGAGCAGCACGGAGACATCGGGGAGCAGCACGGAGACATCGGGGAGACTTCAGTGGAAGAAGAGCAGCGGATCCCGGGACAGCGTATCTCCCGACAAGTAAGCAGATGTGCCGAACATCTGCAATCTATTCTTCACTGTGTTTTTCACTTAAATGATCCTGTGTTCACTGTGTTCACTGTTTTTATTCTATTCTTCACTGTTCTTCACATCTGCTAACTTGTCGGGAGATAATATACGCGCGGAACAGTGAAGAATAGATTGCAGATGTTTGCATACATCTGCTAACTTATCAGAAGACATTCTTTTTCAATTAATTAACACATTTTATTCCCGAACCATGGTCCCTTTGAAAAATGCTCTAGTCTCCCATTGACTTCAATGGGGCTCGTTATTCGAGACGAGCACTCGAGCATCTGGAAAAGTTTGTCTCGAATAACGAGCACTCGAGCATTTTAGTGCTCGCTCATCTCTATTCCTAATCTGTGATCACACATAGACGATGGTTGTCTATAGCTCTGCCTCTGTATCCATAAAAAACATATCCTGACTTCCTGCACAAAGCTTTACTGCATATTTCATTCACTATTCGCTATTTAAATAAAGGAATTATTATTAATCTTTCCTAACACTATCTGACGGATGGATGGGTTCTTTTGACGTTCGCCTCTAGCCTATAATAATATATTTATAATTCTTTATTTAGGGCACACAGATTACACAGCACTGCAAAGAGTTTGCCAAATCGGTCCCTGTCCCCTGGGACTCACAATCTAATCAACCTACCAGTATGTTTCAGAGTTTGGGAGGAAACCAGAGGACCAGGTGGAAACCCTCGCAAACATATATCCAGATGTTGACCTGGATAGGAGTTGAACCCAGGACCCCAGCGCTACAAGGCTGTAGTGCTAACCAGTTCGGCATCATGCTACCCTCCTATATATACTTTACTTTGTGGTTGATTGCCCCATTGTTTCATCCATGCCTTATCATTTTATTATTCAGAGGTGGCTAGCAGGGTGTATTTATCCATGTGTGACTATTTATGGACACATTTTGGTTTGTGTCCATATGAATTTCATGTGTTTCATCACACTTTTTAGATTGTTCTTATATATGTCATTACTGTTTTGTATATGAATTTAATAAAATTTGTTGACTAATATATCCCACCCAAAGGAACACCACCCATGAGGCAATATGAGAAAATTGCCCTGGACAAATTGCAGCAAAAAACCTGAAATATAGGCATAAGGCACACTGATTTTCCCTGCAGATATTTCGCTGTAATATTTCTTAATGTCTTTATATCACTGGTTTTACAGTTGAAGAGATACTGTACATGAACAAAGCTTGCAGGTCTTCCCATAGTAAGGCACCCAGACACGAAAAGACCTTGCAAAGTGATTGCATTGACATGAACCTTGGTGGTGAATTTATCAAGAACTGGCACATTGCGCACCAACACTTGATGTCGCTTCCACACGTTGCTCCAGATGTACAGTACAATGAGGCTCTGTATGAATCAATTCTAAGCCTGGCCATTGTGCCAGCATGGGAAGCCCCCGCCCCAGCACAGCCCATTCCACTGTCCTCCCTGCCCACTTGCCAAGGATGTGGGGTAAATGCAGAAATGCAACTTTTTAAGGCTTGTATTACAGCACAGGCCTAGATAACCTGTCTTCATATGTTTTGCCTTTGATATCATTGGCTTAAGCATGCAGCACTGCTCTATGCATGGAACTTGTATGATATAACTACCATAACTATGTGCAGTCACCGATAGTAACAAGTTCTAATCAACAAGCCATAGACCATGCCACCAATTAGAAATTGAACTGCCTAGATGCTCATCTTATTGCAATGAAAATGACTACAAAGGAAGCAAATGAATCTCACCATATGTTTGCATAAAGAATTATAATGATAACAATAATTGAGTTCGGTTTCAGGCATAACAGGAGACATACTTTGTATAAAGAAGTGGCACTATTCTGGGGTGTGGAACTGAGCTGCAGCTAAACTAATGTAGTAGGAGTTGACATTCTCATCCAACAGTGTAGTACAGCCATTGTGTAAGTCTATTATACTAGCCACTTCATCCCTCTAAATTGGACAATGAAAGTGGCACAACTACCAACATTAATTCAAAATGTTTTCACTTATGGTAATGTGAATGTGATTAACATGGCCAAGCAACTGCATGTGCTCTTGAACTCAACACCATGCAAAACATTGGAAGGAGTGGTGTCTGTGCTGAGGTGGGAGATGCCAGGAAAACTATACTTACCTGATTAGTTGACTAGTTAGTTAGGTAACAGAAAGAGAAAGCTTAAAGGGGTGTTCTCATTTCAGCACATAATTATCATTGTTTGTATAATGAAAAAGTAACAATTCCTCACAGTTTTCTAGACCTCTGCTGGTTGACATTCTATAGGAAGCTTCTATGTTTACTTCCTGTGGATAGAAATCTGTCCGTGGTCATGTGATGTCACACAGGTGCACGGCTTGTTAGTAATCACATAGAGTAAGCAGAGCCTTGTGTTATAATGAGCCGTGCACCTGTGTGACCACAGATTTCTATGCACTGGAAGTAAACATAGAATAACTTTTCATTATACAAACAATAATATTTATTTGCTGAAATTGGAATAACCCTTTTAATGGTTCAATAGTCAACGATCTTTTTAAACTGTGTCTTTTAAGCTTTACAGTTTGAGGAAACCTCCGGAACAAGTTCACAGGGATAAAATTGTTTCAGCAATTCAATAACCCATGTACTCATTAACATGTTTGCTATAATAAGACTTACTTTTCTAGATAGAGCCCATATCTGAGAACCTTTGTCAGTTCCCAATCTAATGCTCTGGTGCTAGAACTGACACCATTCATTCATTAGACTATTTTATTGCTCTGTAATGTCTTATTTTTGCTGTTTATGTGCTCCATTAACTGTAAAGTACTGCAGTATATGATGGTGCTTAAAAAATATTAATTTGTTATAAGGGGGCATATTTGCTGTTTTTAGAACTGATAAGGCAGAGCTGAACATGCACCGATACATCTCCCTTTCCTTGGCTAAATACATTGAATATTGATTGATATTTTAGAATACAGGCTGCTTTTTTAATTTTTTTCCACTTAATTTTTGGGACTAACTATTGGATAAAAGGTACACTTTAAAAAATAAATAATGAGGAAAAATTTCACCAAAAACTTTGCATCACAGTTTCAGATGCTTTACAACTAGTACAGCAAAAGAGGCCTAGGTTGGAGGTGGTCAGAGAAAGGAGGTGGTTTTGCAGAAAGCAGACTTGATTTAAGTTGTGACTTCATAAACCACAAAGTGTCCTAAAATTTAGGTACATTTCCTGGCATTAACTTAGTCTACTAAAAACAGGCATAAAGTTAGACTAGACAGGAGGAAACTATGGTGCATTTTAATACTATTTAAATTTAGAGTGTCTAACTTTTACACAGTTTTAGTTTATCTGCCCCTAATATTTCAAAATATTTTTTTTATGATGCATATTTTTTCATGAAAATATTATTATATTAGGGACACAATTATTAAAAATAGTTAATGTCTTTCTGTAATTGAGGATGGCAGTGCTGTTACTGTTATCAGTTGCTTAGGCAACTGTATACAATAATATTACAGGAAAGCCCCATTGTTCCCATTCTTAGACTCCTTATATTTAGAATCAGAATGGAATAATTTATTATTTATTTCACTAGTCTAAGCAGTATTATATTTTAGAACAGTCATAAAGAATGTTAGTGTCTGACTAATATCATCTAGAATCAAGCTACGATCAAAGAATGGCTGTACATCATGTTGATCCCTCCTATTACTTGCAATTCACTAGTGTTTTCCTATGACCCATAATAGACAGTTTGATAGGGATAACAATGTCTACACTACTAGCTCCATCATTTTGAACACTGTATACCTAAATACATGCTATATGTTATACTATTTCACATTATTCATTGTATTGGCAAACTTCTGCAAGGTGGTGAGCAATGAACTGAGCTTCAAAAATAGGTAAGCAAGGAAGGTCACTATATTCACTATATGAATGAATCCAAAGAAAAATCTTGTCATTTATGCTTATCATAAAATATGTAATAATTAAATATAGAAACAGTTGTTTCCATCATAGGCCGTAAATAAGATTTTAGCATTTACTGTAATAACCAAACCAAAAGTATTACATACTGTATGTGTATAGGTGAATAAATAAAAGTAAAAGAAAATCTTACTTCTCTTCCAGAAGTTGCTTTTGATATTCTTCATATTCTTCCCTTGTCATGCCCTGGGCTTCAGCTGCTGATTTCTCTCCATCACTCTTCTCTTCTTTGCTACCCAGACCTCCAGTGAGGTTCTTCAGTTGACCACCCACCATAGTCTTCACCATAAACGCCATGTCTGCTGAAAACCTGGTGTCAGTTTTATGAACCAAGTGAAGATCTGTTAAATGTAGCAAGCACAATAGCAACTGCTTTAATGTACAGAGTCACGTCACAACCCTTCAGCACTAAGTTTACAAGTGCAGTCCTTTCTGCTTAACATAGAGCTTGTAGGTTTAGGTACGATCAGTTTAATTAGTTGAATGGATTTTCTCAGTCATGTTGACTTAAATCCTGTAGATAAGATCAGAAGTGAGGATTGTCCAAAAGGTGTCACCAAATTTTAGCTCCTTATGTCTTGAAAGGTGTCACAGCTGCATGTTTCATTCAGCACTTCCAACACATTGCTTCCGCATGCACGTTGGGTTGGCACCACAGCTCCCAGTTAGTGTTTTACCATCACAACTTGGAGTTAAATGTCCAGTTACACTTTCCTGAAAAGGAAGAAGGTAATATTTCATCACCACAGTCTTGGGCAGCTCCTTGGAAATGCTTCAGCACCACAGTCCTGGACAACTCCTGGTGTATTGTTCAGCACCAAAGTCTTGGATAGCTCTCGTTGTATTGTTCAGCACCACAGTCCTGGACAGCTCCTGCTGTATTGTTCAGCACCAAAGTCTTGGACAGCTCCTGGTGTATTCAGCATCACAGTCCTGGACAGTTCTTAGTTAAACCTATGCTGTGCCTTTCTGCCTGAGACTTGGGAGGGAGGGAGTCTGCACAGCACATCTAGCATGAGCTCTGAAGACACAATCAGCCCTTCTGTTGAGTCTGGCTTACATCATTACAGCCATTGGCTGTAGTAAAGTCACTTATCCTCTCCAATCTGTTCACATATCTCAGTAGGGTGATCCCACGTTTAGGAAATAAAGAGACACATCTATTCCCATTAGCTTGAAACCCTTCAAATCCTATTATTTTCTGCCTCTTCCACCCATGTTATTCCAAAAATAGATAAACTTGTTTACACACATTTCATCACAGGACCACATTCTCCTCCTTTTACATATGTCTTGATGATCATTTACAAAGGGTTAATGTCAGCAGTGAGAAACCCTAAACAGGATACTTTCACACCTATGGTAAGGCTGCCACTGCCGGGTTATTAGTGTGAACTATAGCAAGAACTTTGGATGATGATACAATTAACACCTTTAGCTTTATCTACAATGTGTCATAGAGACATCAGCAGATGTGCTGAGATGTATGTGGGGAGGGGGGGTACTAATATATAAGCACAGAATGTAAGATAATGGCAATGAATAGAAGCTGATTCGACCAGTGTTTATGACTATTGCAATAAAAATGCATTCTAAAGAGAATTTCATTGATTGAATGTCCTGTTGGTATGTAAAATATAGCTCATCTGCTGTGTTCTATGTAATCACAACATTGGTACATGATGTGGATTTTGTTCCTCATAGGATTTTTCTGTTTTACTATATGACAATGACAAGATAAACACCATGATAGGGGTTACAAGGAAAACAGTAACAATTGGTGGATAAGTAAATATATCCTGGATCAAAGGGAAGCTAGTATGTAAATATTCAAGCAGCATGTTTCAGAGTAGTAACCACTGAGCACATTGATATATAGGTTTTAAGGAAAGATTCATAATAACTTGTCAAATATCCATTTTATCTCTGTTCTTTCTATTACGAGAAGACAGGAAGATGGACCTATCAGTGATTTATAGCTATCAATCACCTTTAGGACCTCCTTCCTGACTCTTCAGCATAGAGAAGAAATCATAAAAAAATACATTGGATCTTTATCTCCTATTTCTAAATCTGTCTTTAAATGCATAATTCCAAGTACTATAGGACTAACTTTATGGTGGCGGTCTGGGTTTCTAAAACTTTTGGGAGGTTGCCCAAGCGACCAGGCAGCCAAATGTCAGATCCCCAGCTGCAGAGGACCCTGAAGGGAGTACAGGAGTGGTGTTTACTGCTACTATCTTCTCATTTCTCTCATACACAGTGCTTGATCGAGTGATTGGCAGAGAATAGAGTCAAGGACAGGTGCACTCGGCATTCCTGCGATCACATGACTGAACACATGATCGCTAAGATGGCAGTAGTGACGGGCTGCTGCTGGCTCTGTCTATACCCAGCACAGCTCTAACAGTATGTGTAACAGTGGCTTATTCAACTGTAACTGGAGCAGAAACAGTCCATAAGAATTAAAGTTCCCAAAAGTCTATTCTGACAAGAGGTACAAAAAGTTAAAAAAATAAATAAATATATTCCCCAAAAATGTGTTCACCCCTCCAGTCACTAATGTCATCCTATACAACACCCTATTACCCTGAAAGAGACATTTGATATTTCAAAATTTGCATTGTAAAGTGTCAAACACTATTAAATAGTCTGTAGGGTATCACTTACTTACAGTAAGAAAAAAAATAGCTAAAATGTAAAAAATAAAATAGTTGTACTATTTTATAATCTTTCAGGCCTAAAATTATGTTAACAAGTAAGGATTCGGACAATAAAAATATCAAAATAAAAAAGTAAGAGACATTTAGAGAACATGTGCAAAAAATTGAGAAATATGACTTGGCAAATTGTGCTGGGCCTGAATTGGTAATAGGTAAATGCCTAGTGACAGTGTCATTTACCTATGCTTGTGGCCTGAAAATGGCAAATCCACTCCTCTATACAACCCTGCTGAATGGAAGTCAACTGCTCAAATAAGGAAAACAATGTCCATCATGTTAGTACCAAGTCATTTATACTATAACAGTAACATTAAAAATAAATAGTTGGCAGGCTTTGCTGAGGATGGTTAAAACCTTTCCATGTTGGTGAGCTAAGGAATGAAGGAAGTTACTGTCTCCTCTAGAAACCTAAGTGCCATACATATTCTAATGATATTATAATGCACTAAATAAGAGCCCAGTGCAGGAATTGGGTGAGAGGAAAAACATTTTAGACTCCCAGACATCATTTAGATATATAGCTCCAGTGGGATTAAAAAGAAGAATGGATATGATCCTCACTTATTGAATCTACAATAAATTATGGGTTTTTTCTTGTTTTTAGTAAATACCCACATTTATAGTAGATATATATCTAGTGTTTCAAATTTGAGATTAGGGGATGTGCATTTATTCTGAACTATGAATGGGTTTTGTTGCATTCTAATATACACTCACTGGCCACTTTATTAGGTACACTTGTCCAACTGCTCGTTAACACTTAATTTCTAATCAGCCAATCACATGGCAACTCAGTGCATTATGGCTTGTAGACATGGTCAAGACATCTCCTGCAGTTCAAACCGGTATGGGGAAGAAAGGTGATTTGAGTGCCTTTGAACGTGGCATGGTTGTTGGTGCCAGAAGGACTGGTCTGAGTATTTTAGAAACTGATGATCTACTGGGATTTTCACACACAACCATCTCTAAGGTTTACAGAGAATGGTCCGAAAAAGAAAAAACATCCAGTGAGCGGCAGTTCTGTGGGCGGAAATGTCTTGTTGATGCCAGAGGTCAGAGGAGAATGGGCAGACTGGTTCGAGCTGATAGAAAGGCAACAGTGACTCAAATCGCCACCCGTTACAACCAAGGTAGGCAGAAGAGCATCTCTGAATGCACAGTACGTCCAACTTTGAGGCAGATGGGCTACAGCAGCAGAAGACCACACCGGGTGCCACTCCTTTCAGCTAAGAACAGGAAACTGAGGCTAAAATTTGCACAAGCTCATCGAAATTGGACAGTAGAAGATTGGAAAAACGTTGCCTGGTCTGATGAGTCTCGATTTCTGCTGCGACATTCGGATGGTAGGGTCAGAATTTGGCGTCAACAACATGAAAGCATGGATCCATCCTGCCTTGTATCAACGGTTCAGGCTGGTGGTGGTGGTGTCATGGTGTGGGGAATATTTTCTTGGCACTCTTTGGGCCCCTTGGTACCAATTGAGCATCGTTGCAACGCCACAGTCTACCTGAGTATTGTTGCTGACCATGTCCATCCCTTTATGACCACAATGTACCCAACATCTGATGGCTACTTTCAGCAGGATAATGCGCCATGTCATAAAGCTGGAATCATCTCAGACTGGTTTCTTGAACATAACAATGAGTTCACTGTACTCAAATGGCCTCCACAGTCACCAGATCTCAATCCAATAGAACATCTTTGGGATGTGGTTGAACGGAAGATTCGCATTATGGATGTGCAGCCGACAAATCTGCGGCAACAGTGTGATGCCATCATGTCAATATGGACCAAAATCTCTGAGGAATGCTTCCAGCACCTTGTTGAATCTATGCCATGAAGAATTGAGGCAGTTCTGAAGGCAAAAGGGGGTCCAACCCGTTACTTGCATGGTGTACCTAATAAAGTGGCCGGTGAGTGTATAAGGAGATTATTACTTAAGCATGGTTCCAAGTCCTTGAAGCCTCTAGTTTACTTCTTAAAAAATATATAAAAAATACCAAATGTCATATAAATTGTATAAGACAATTCTTTTTTAGGTGTAGGGGTCCATTCACATGATGCCATAAGCCATGTAAAAACGTCTGCAAAAAACTAGCGTATAGGGTAAATTTATTGTGTCAAGTCATAGGGTTTGTGTGAATTGATGTCTAAAAAGAGTTATGTCTGTTTTCTGTTATTTGTGCCATATGAAGTTATTGACATTTTTGCTTTTTTATAATATATTTATTTTTGTATAATAACCCTCAGTAGATTAACATCAATTGACTGATATTTTCTTGTTGGTGACAGAAAATTCTTTTGTCTGTAGTCCACATATTCTGTTGTCTGCATGTACTTAAGAATCTATGTTTATAATACAAGTATGTCTATTATATGTTATATACTTTCCATCTTATTGGCGTCTACGGGAGGGAGTTTTCCCTATAGGCTTTGCCCAGGTCGACGTAATCAACACAGGTGGTTTTAAAATGAATCAGTCGAACGTGTGTTATTAGATCATGACTAAGATGTGCTGCGTCGAAACGCGTTGATTGTAAGCACTAAAGCTGTTATGTTCCTGAGACAAGAATAAAGAGAAACTACATTTTATCTATCCTGGTGGCTTCTTCCGAGTGCCGAACCTTTGCTTGTCTTTTACATTTTGTGGATCCTACAGCATGGATGCGGTGGCGTGCACTGAGGCCGAGACCAGGGAAGTTGGGATTGTTATCTTTTGGGTGAGCTGGACATTTCATGTACGGGTGTTTCCTTTATGTTTTATATAAACTATAGATGTTACAAACAGGCTCTACCAATTTACCAAGCTCCTACCAATCTCCCTGAAAGATCAGACTATTGAGAGTCATAGTAGCTTGTGAAGCTTTATGCCAGCTGTAGACAATGGGGGTCATTTACTAAGGGCCCGATTCGCGTTTTCCCAACGTGTTACCCGAATATTTCCTATTTAAGCCGATTTCCCCTAAATTGCCCCGGGATTTTGGCGCACACGATCGGATTGTGGCGCATCGGCGCTGGCATGCACGCTACGGAAATCGGGGGGAATGGCCGAACGAAAACCCGACGGATTCGGAAAAACCGCCGCATTTAAAAAAAAATCCTATCCACAAGATGAGACCCTTACAGATCACAAGAGCTGGGAGTCGATGGGGTCTGAGGTACCTCCGTCCTAGCTGAGTGCAGCAGACGGCCGCACATCTCTGTGGAGATGACTGAGATTGCCGAGTCTGACGATCCTGTGAATAGGGTTTAACTTGTTTCCTGGAAAAACCCCTTAAAGAAGTACAAAATGTGCAAAATGTGCAATATAGTTATAGCCTTAAAGGAGGTGACTTTCATTTGCCTTTCTTTATGCCAAAACATACTGGGGGTCATTTACTAAGGGCCCGATTCGCGTTTTCCCGACGTGTTACCCGAATATTTCTGATTTGCGGCGATTGTAACTGAATTGCCCCGGGATTTTGGCGCACGTGATCGGATTGTGGCGCATCGGCGCCGGCGTGCACGCGACGGAAATGGGGGGGGCGTGGCCGAACGAAAACCCGACGGATTCGGAAAAACCGCCACATTTAAGAAAAAAATGTGTCGCGACAATTACACTTACCTTCTCCAGGTATAGGCCGGTGAATTTCAGGGCATTCCAGCGCGCCTCCGGGGAACTTCAGCGCAGCATCGCCACCTGGTGGACGGCGGAGGAACTGCCTTAGTGAATCCCGGCCGGACCCGAATCCACCGCAGAGACCGCGCCGCTGGATCGCGAACGGACTGGGTAAGTAAATCTGCCCCACTGTATGCCACTATGGAAATAATTCATTAATTCAACTTTCAAACAGGGAAAGTACATGGTTTAGGGACTAAAAGGTAAGAAGTATTTCAGCAGAGGGAGACCTGATTCAAAAAGGGTGCGGTCACACGTACTGCTTTGACTCCATTTAGAAACTAAATCAAAGCGCACAGGTGCATAGTACACATATGCGATCACCCTTTGGTACGCCCTCATGCGCTTTAATTACATTTCTAAACGGAGTCAAAGCGGTATGTGTGACTGCACCCATAGGAAACAAAATGAGATTGTAATTACCTGAAATAGGCACACAATATGAGTTATGAGACATACATGCATTAATGTACACAACTCTTTTCCTACCATACAGAATGATAAATATCGATGAACAATTTTTGGGCTGCCATCATACTGGCATCCAATCTCAGCCATATACTGTACCATTGGAGATCTTCCTTCTCATAATCAATTTATAAACAAAACATTCAGCTCCTGGTGCAGCACCTGAAATCTTAGGGGGATGGACACAATCTAGTTGGTATTGACAATTCTTCCATCATATTCCACAGCAGTATACCAAATAAGGATATATATATCATTGGGAACAATAATTCTTTAAAATGATGTACTGGGCATATCATGGCATCTCCATTCTCTCGAGTGAGTCTTGTCCGAACAGGATATTCATTTTGTAAATGCTTATTTCTGTATTTGTATAGTTTTGTATATTTGTAGACGTATTACTGCATATGTGAATATCCTGCATGCCAAAGACCTCATGCACACGTGTGGTCTTTTCTGTTCTGTATGTACGGATGTATTTTGGCCGTAAATACGGGACATATTGCAACACTATGGCAACGTATTGCACTGTATCTTTTACCGTATCTGTAGAAAATAGTGATGGGTGACTGCCTATTGGCTGGATGACAGAATGCTCCCCCCACTGGTTCTGGATACTGCACATATATACAACAGCATACAGTGCACGTATTTAGCCCATATTTTATACAAATGGAAATACGGTGGAAAATAGGACATGCTCTATATTTTTATACAGCTCGCTTATGGTACGGTACGGTGGACAAGACGGCCATGTACATGGATGGACGTATTGCCAATTGGTATGCCATATTCCGGCCGTATATACGGCCGCTTTTATACGGTCATGTTCTTGGAACCACAGAGGTCACTTTTTGTTATGATTTGTATTATGATAATATAGTGAGAGCTGTGTTTAGAAATGTTTAGAAATGGAGACTTATACCACAATGATATTTCCCAAATGTCAGTGTTGTTGGTCTTTCCATATGATGTTATATTTTGTTTAAAAAAATCCAGTGAGCAGATATTTAAAAATAAATCACAAATGTTGCCTCCTAATGTGCAGAAACAAGTAATGTCAGCAAATGTAACTGCTTCAATTTAACCTAAGTATCAAGACCAAAATCATGTTTGTGTTCAATAAAGAACCTATATTTTTATGCAGATTCTGTTCATTGATGAACTCTTGATTTGCTGTTGATTGCATGCACTAAAACAAACGATGGAAGCTGTAAATGAATAAGTTAATGTTGCGCTTGTTTGTATAGGAAGCTGTTGACATATTTTCTGATTTTCTTCACACCAGAAATACTTGGCTGCAAATCAAGTTAGTATATGTTACAGTGAATATGCCATGTTGTAGAATCGACTTATATCACACTACACCTCTCTGGGGAAAAAAAAAGTGAAGAGGCGTTGTTTAATGGGGAATGGATGAGTAATGTTTCATCTGTCCATTATGTTCTATCTGTGTGCTTTTATTTAGGTAACATTTTTGACACTATTATGAATGTTAAACTTTATTTACTCAACTTCATTTGTATGTATTATCAGGTTATTATGATTCCAATAGATACATTTATACATATAAATCAATAGAGAAACATCTCTCTGGCTCTTCTTAAAATAACAGCCTAAATAATATTACGCTGTGAAGGCTTTCAAGCCGCTGTATTTTATAGCACGTAGGGAACACAATGAAATACATATCTACATCAAGTAGTGTATATAGTGTTTGCAGCACATAAGGATGTTATGTATACGTAAGTGCAGTTCCCGGAGGGTTTCTCTAATTTGGCGTAGTGTCTGCCAGGACCAAGCTGCTATTTTCAGATTCTGTGCCGGGAGATCCCCATCTGCATGAACTTACCCACCGGAGCGTGACATTCAGTGTTCTGTCCTAAGCAGCCACACACACTGCATAAATAAGCCACAAAAATCAAACTCAGATTTGCCTTTTATTAACCCAACACCCACAGCAACAATGGTATAGAAAGGAAGGGGTGGTGCACAGGTAATGATCCACACTTCTTTTTTGAGCAATTACAAATGGCAGGACGTAGGGACAAGCAGTGTCACACACATGGCACCTCAAACATGTGCAAAATACCCACACAGCTGCATTCTGGAATCTATACAAACATATCACAATGGTGCTTATGCAATGGACACTGATACTGGCATAGGGGTTTCAGCAGATGTACTTAGGACCAGTAAACCCTTGCCACTTATGGTGCATTGGCCAAGGTCTTCTTCTCCGTACACAACGGGCCAGTCGAGTACTAGTCTTCCACTAAAACAGTTACTTTAAGATACAGATTTAAGTGATAATGTAAGTGATGTGTTAGGGCTCTGATGCTTGCCACTTTTGTGGACACCTATAGGGAGATGACGTCACTGCCTTCCCATCACACATCATCATCACACAGGAGTCAGAAGAGAGGGATATATATCCATGGGAGTGTAGGCAAAAGTAAATATATTATTTTTATAGCAGTTAAGATAATTTCCCTATAAATCAGAGAGATCAGAAGTTTATAATACATTTAATTATGTTTTTTCATCCATTATGCCGCCCCTACATTGAAAATGGGGGACACAATAATATAATTTGATGTATATTCAATATAATTATAATAAACATATCATTAATTAGGCTGGTGATGTTTTAACATAGTTAATGATTTAAAAGGCACCTGTTATCTAAAACCAACTCAATAAACCCCCAGAGTACCTATTACAAGACTGCAAATATAGATGCTTCCATTGCAGGTCCTGTGCATTGCACAATTCTTCAAAATTTACTTTAACTCCCCCCTCTGCGTGTTTGCCAAAGACCCAGTCAAGAAGGCGGGAGAGCCGTTGGATGCAGTCAAGCCCCCCTCCTCACAACTGTTCAGCCTCATAAACCTGCCCCTCTGCATTGCCTCCAGCTCCAAGAGATGTTTTTTTTTTAAAATTAGTTTTGGGTATGGTCTGCACATCCCTGGCTTGCTCCAGCATGCATGATAGCTAGTGATAGCTAGAGAGCCGTGCTCCAACGTGCACTTGCACTGTGCACCAATAGAAGCCGGCAGTGGATGCGCAGGTCAGCTTCCAAAATGGCAGGTACACAGCACCTTGGAGCTGGGGGAATTGTGAAAGGACGTGAAGAGGAGCACGTTTATGAGGATAAGTGGCTGTGAGGAGGTGGGGGAGCTTGACTGTATACAAGAGCTCTAATTCCTCTTTGACTGGGTCTTCTGGAATAAAAGTCATTATTTGAAGAATGGTCTAATGCACAGGACTTGCATTAGAAGCATCAAGATATACTGTATTTACAGTCTTGTATAAGGTACTCTGGTAGTATATTGAGTCAGTTTAGGATGACATGTTCCATTTAATTATCTTACAGTGTCCAGCATCTGAGATAACTAAATTATATAGTATATAGTGTCCCATAGGAACATATAGAAAACATTTTTATTTTAACAGGAAAAAATCCTCAAACCCCTATAATACATTTATGCATCTATTGTAGAAGATGTGGACATTGTTCCGATCGAAAATATTATTAACACTGGACAATCTTATTTCATTGGGTAGGCTCTGCTCTTGGCATGTTCATGGTCTCAGCTGTAGATTGTAAATGTTACCAAATTCATGTTAGTGTCACCTCAAGGTATTTTGTACATTCTTGAACTCTGATTTGATTGTTCTGGCAAAATGAGCACTAGAATTGTGTATGGAGCTAGCACAGCTATACATGCTGCTTATTGGAGCTCACAAGGGACAACCCTCATAAGAAGCAGCAATGTGTAAGTGAAAGGGTGTCATGAAACACCAAGAAACGTGTGTTTCCAAGGCAGGCAAATTGCAGCTTTAGTAAGGACCTAATGGAAACTTATTACCCCCCCCCCCCAAAGTAAACAAGAAAAAAACTTGATAATTAATAGGGAGCCCTGGAATACATTGAGTTTGACATTGAGCACATATCCCTGTGGTCCTTATCGAGAAGCCTCTGGTCATCTCATCGGTCAGCGGACAAATCCTTTCCGATCCGGTCTGGTACCACACTGAGCCAATTTGCCTGCAGGTCGTGTTTTCCCAATCACCAAAAGAGAAGTTCCGTTCTGCGACTGAAAAGGTATTGGAGAAAAACCCACAGGTGATAGTTCGGCCCTTGGGACCCTTCTGTGTGAGAACAGCTCCAACACCCACGGATGAGACGTCAACCTCTAGCAGTAACGGTTTCTCAGTGTCAAGCCGTGACAGCATCTTCAGCCGGAGGAGGCCAGAGCCTATGGTTAGCGTTGTTCGTGGTTAGCGTCACAATGGGAGATACCAGGGAGGGAAAATGTGGGATAAACTGCCGGTAGTAATTGGCAAAGCCCAGGAATCTCTTGATAACTCGTAGTCCCACTGGACACAGCCACTGAAGGACTGCAGACACCTTGGCAGGATCCATCTGTAGTCCCTTGTCTGAAATAATACATCCAAGGAATGGGGGACTCTTCTGATGGAATTGACACTTCTCAAGCTTGGCATATAGGTGATCAACCTTAACGATCAAACAGTTCCATGATCAGGGGAAGTGGGTAGCGTTTTTTCACTGTGACTTTATTGACGGCACGGTAATCGATGCATGGGCAGAGAGAATCATCCTTCTTGGACACAAAGAAGAATCCTGCACCAGCAGGGGACAAAGACTTGTGTTTAAAGCTCTTCTGCAGGATCTCCTTTATTTAGGCCGACATGGCCGTGGTTTCAGGAACAGATAGGGGGTACACTCCACCCCGTGGAGGAGATGCACCAGGCACCAGGTCTTTTCTGAAAAAACATTTGCAAAGTCCCCATATGGAGCAGGGAGATCCAGCAGAGGCTTTCAGGATTCCGGAAGTAAAACGGCGGAGACGTGACAAGACAGTTCCAGACAACGTGACTGACATTCCGGTCCCTAGTGGAGAACTTCACCCGTCTGCCAGTCGAGCACCGGTGCGTGGCGCTGACCCACAGAAGGCCCAGAAGACCCCTACTTGTAGGTATAGGGGTTCAGTGCGGTACCGGATCGGATCCTGGAGAATCTGCCCACTGACTGACAAGATGACCAGTGGGTTCTCGAGACAGACCACTGGAAGATGGTACTGTGAGACCAAGGCAACATCCACAAAGTTTCCTGCCAAGCCGGAATCCAGGAAGGCAGAGGCTGGAAACGATTCACCCAATTCAAGATTGGGCCGAATAGGAAGCGGAACCTCAGCGGGATCCATGGCCGGATCCTACAGTCAGGATTCAGGAACAGTGGATCCTCTTGACCACCGTGGGAGGTGGTACTAGCTGACACCTGGGACCGGAATCTAAGTGGCACCTGGTCTTCACCAGAGCCCGCCTCAAAGCGGGATGGTCTTGCTGTGGCTGGATACCACCAGGGTACGACCAGGTTCCATATGTGTGACTAGCCCACAGTGACAGCCGAGGTCGAGGTACCTTAGCAGGGGACAGTCTCGTGATCAGGTTCAGGCACAGGGTCAGGGCAGGCGGCAGAGATGCAAGGTCGAGTCCAATCCGGGGTCAGCAACGGAAGGTCCAGGCAAATGGGAATGGGAACAAAGGAACGGACAGGAACACACGGGAGTAAGAGAACAGGAACGCAGGAACGCACAGGAGCACGGGAACAGGAACACAGGAACATGGGAACACAGGAACTCAGAAGCAGGAACACTAAGGAATGCAGGAATACTCATTGATATCACAGGGGAGCTATCTCAATGGCATAGGCTCAAAGATCCGGCGGGGTGTGCAGGGAGAGGCAGATTTACAAAGAATTCTGGGAAATTCCTGAAGGTGGCAAGCACGCCCTAGGAGTCGGGAGCGCGCGCACATGGACCGGAGTCTGGAATCAGGTGCAGGGAGAGGTAAGTCGTGCGTGAATAGTGCTGGCAACCGCCGCGGTGACATCCAGCTGGTGCAGGATTCTTTTTTGTGACCAAGAAGGATGGCTCACTTCGTCCTTGCATTGATTATCGCGGACTTAACAAGATCACAGTTAAGAACTGTACCCTCTGCTGTTGATCCCAGAGCTGTTTTACCTCCTGCGCGGCTCCAAGAATCCATAATCTCTGACATAGGTCTCCAGATGGATCCTACTAAACTGTCTGCAGATCTGCAATGGCCACGTCCACAAGGTCTACAAGCCATTCAGAAGTTCCTCGGCTTCACAAACTATTACCTAGTTTATTCCACATTATTCTACTCTGGTGTCTCCCATTGTGGCGCTCACCAAGAAGGGGGCCAATCCACGCCTCTGGCTCTTGACGGCTGAAGAGGCCTTCTCAAAGTTAAAGTCTGCCTTTGTCTCGGCTCCTGTTCTCACTAGGCCTGACGAGGCGAAGCCCTTTCTTCTTGAGGTGGATGCATCCTCTGTAGGTGCTGGGGCGGTGCTCACCCAGAAAGGGCCTTAGGATCCCTTGTGGGATCCTGCATTTCCTGTGCCCGTAATAAGCCTTCCTGCCTGAAACCGGCTGGTCTCTTGCTTCCATTACCGATTCCCAGTCGCCCGTGTTCGCACGTGGCTATGGACTTTATCACGGACCTTCCACCTTCCTTGAGCAATACCGTCATCTGGGTGGTGACGGACAGATTTTCTAAGATGTCCCATTTTGTCCTTCTTTCAGGTATTCCATCTGCTCCCTGTCTTACCAGCTTGTTCTTTGAACATATTTCCGGCTGCATGGTCTCCCTCTACACATTGGGGCAGATTTGTCTAAGTTCTGGAGATCCCTCTGTAACCAGCTCCAGGTAAAATTGGACTTTTCCTCTGCCTATCACCCACAGTCTAATGTGGATAGAGTGAACCAGACTCTGGGCTCCTATCTTCATCATTTTGTTTCCTCCCGTCAAGACGACTGGTCTACTCTGTTGCCATGGGCGGAGTTTTCCTGTAACTCCCTGGATTCTGTATCTGCCGGCTCTTTTTTATCAATTATGGACTGCATTTATGCCCTCCTCTTCCTGTGCCTGTGTCCTCAGATGTTCCTACTGTTAAGGAGTTGGTACAAGATCTGAAGTCCATCTGGGAGCAGACTCGTCTTTCCTTGTTAACGGCTTCTCCCGAACCAAGCACCAGGCTGACAAGAGATGCAGGCCTCCTTCTTTCTTCTCTCCTGGTGACAAGGACTGGTTGTCCTCCAGGTACGCCTGGTTGAAGATTCCTGGATACAAGCTTGGTTCACGATTCCTGGGTCCTTTCGAGGTGCTGACTTGCATCAATCCGGTGTACTACAAGCTGCGCCTTCCACCCACCATGCGCACCCTGAACTCCTTCCATGTCTCCCTGCTCAAGCCTCTCATCCTGAACCGCTTCTCCTGGCAAGTACCCCCTGCTGCTCCCGTGGCTGACTCCTCCGGCATCTATGAGGTAAAGGAGATCCTTGATATGAAGAAAGTGAGGGGTAAGCGGTTCTTCTTGGTTGACTGGAAGGGGTTCGGGCTGGAGGAGAGATCTTGGGAGCCCGAGGACAATATCCTGGACCATGATCTCCTGCTCAGATTCCTCCAGCCCAAGAAGAGGGGGAGGCCAAAGGGTGGGGTTACTGTCACCTGACTATGCTCCTCTGCTGCCTGCCTTGACCTATTTATACGTCCCCGGCTCTGATACCGTGCTGCCTGTCCTGACCTCCTGCCGGTCCCCGACTACGAGATTGCCTGACGTTCCTGCACCTGTGACTTAACACCATAAAACATGAGATAAGAGGTAACATGGGCAGGTAGGTTTATATAAAGGGCAACAAATTCATATGTCAGTATTTGAGTTGGATAACACTATAGGGGCTGACTATTAATGATCTTCCTACAAAGGATTTTACAATTTCTAAGACCTGTCTATAAAAAATAAATAATGTAACTGAAAACTGTGAATAGGTTTGTTGATAGAGGCCCTGCCAGCTTATTCCTGCAGTAGGAGAATCAGCTTTTCCTATGTCAGATTATATTATATTATATATGATATTATATATATTTTAAATAGCATGCATGCGAGGGGCCTGTACCATAGGTGTCAATTCAGGAGGTGCTAAGTCACCGGGGTGAGGTCCTCATTCATTCCAAAAGGTGTTTCTTCATATGAACAGACCAAATGTAATTTAATGATTTCAAAAGTACCAGAGAAACGGAGCATACCTGAGAGGATATCTCCAGAAAAGGGCATTTGGTGTCTGGAAATGCCAAGTGAAATATTGTTCCTCAGTTGTCCTTAGCTCAAGTAAGAAGTGTTTGCTTACTTGCAGAGAACATTTAAGAATTGTAGCTATCCTTGTTTCTGTTCAGTGAGGAAATTCAAATGCTGTTTTCTGTTGAAGTACAACAATGTTCATTTGTTGGCATAGTACTCCTCTTAGCACTTAGAATGGGATAAGAATATGGCTCACAACAATTGTTTAGGCATACACCAGTCCCAGGTACTGGATCTGATGAAGCTTCAATGCTCCAGTCCCAAATAAGACCACTAACCACTGTGGGATGATAAAAAAACCCACCAAAATTATCTGTAAGGTCAGTATAGTGTAACGTCCGTGCCTAAACTTTGCACTATCCGCAGTTTGCGGACTAGATGGCGTTTATTTGTGTGTGAACTGTGGCTTAATGCTTATGTTTGGATTAACTGAGCCACACCCTGCTCCTTGCATTTCAGTCTTGCCCAGCAAGGGTAACTAGCCTGATGGACAGTTCCCCCAGTGTGCTGCTGGAGGCGTGTCCGGGATCGGCCTCATATACCTGCCCATTCCCATCATACCTTGCTGGTTATTTCAAGTCTTACATGTGTATCTAGTGCTCTTGCTATCTTGTTTGGTATTCTGTGTTTTGTATCCGATTCCGTACCTTTGCAGCCATCTCGGTTTTTACCTGGTTTGTTTGTCTCTGCTTGTCTGCCTGTATCTTGACCTGGTCTGTATATACTCGCTTGATCTTGACCTGGTCTGTATATACCCGCTTGATCTTGACCTGACCTGTATATAACCCGTTTAATCTTGACCTGACCTGTGTATAACCCGCCTGAAGTCCGATATCTGTTGTTTGTCTCTCAGTATTGTTTACCTCCTAGTGTTATTCCGCTTTCCCTGTCTCAGTCCTGTGTTAGTATTCTCTGCACCAGTGTGAACACTGGTCTATTCCTGTATTCCGGTTATGTCCGCTCCACCATCCAGCAGCTCCCAGACGAAGTAAGTTTTCCCTGTCATCTTGTAGGGTTGCTCAGGGACCGTTAGTTAGGTTCCTGAAAGTGGGTTTGCCCTTATCAGGGCAGTTTATCTGCTTTAGGCAAGGCCTTAGCCCGTAGGGACGTCGCAGGGTGAGTTTGCCACCACTTACCTAGTCTGACAGCTAGCGCCAAGCCTGGTTGTGGTTGTGCGTTTGATATAGATAGATTGTGGTTGTGGACAGGTGCTGACATATAGATTCCAGGTAACCTTCTTAAATCTTTTACAGACCGCATGTATGACGGTCAGGCCCCTATTCAAGTTCAAAATTTATACATCAAAGAAAAATATGAAAAACCTCAGGAAGTCAGTGTCCAGCTTGGAAATACGGACACACGCTTCAGATTCCCACATAGCTCAAGTACTTCTGTCTTTTGGGGCTGTGCCAAGTCAGAAGTTCTGTGGGGTCACAGGACCCACTTCATCGAGTAGCCTCTTTGGACCAATGGACAACACAGGCAGTGAAATCACCTGCAGAAAGGAAGTGACAACTAGAGGAGGCCACTAATTAGATGAAGTAGGTTACATTCCCCACTGAAACTTTCCAGTCCCCCACAATTCCTACAATACCCCTTTAACTATGGTCAACTTCCTGTCTGGAGTGCTAACATGTGTATATGTAAGAACAAGTGATTACGGTATGTACATTTTTTTTTACAGGAGGAACACTGTTTTTTATTTTTAACAGATTGTGTGCTTCTGCAGTAAAGTAACAGCTTTTATCAGTGACTACAGCTTTGCTACAGTAACTACATAAAATTTGAAAGGGTCCAAGACACACCTACTCCCTCATCATTGGTTCAGACTCTTGCTCTCTCCCCACCCCTGCAGATCTTCCTCTTCAGATTAGCCGTTGTATGTTAACACAGGTCTATTTTAGGCACCCCAGGAAGTCAATGCATGGATAGAGGATTGATATCCATCAAAAGCAGAATGATGTATAGTGAACAGATTACTAAACCACCAGTGCGATGAAGAAGATTATCAGGCAACCTTAACACACTTATTGAGAGGATTGGGGCTTGTCCTGAGGGTCACGAAAAGTTCAAATGCCGGCCATTGCCACTGGCTCCATTCAACACAGTCTACATTCTGGTAAGGAAGTGTCTGTTCTGTTGATAGAAATTGAGCTTTCACACTGTGCCTGTATTTTGCGGTTAGTACTTATAGGGCATTTTCTGCAGCTCCTACAGATCCTACACAATTATTATGAGAACATAGGGGAATAATATAAGAAAAATGCACATACTAGGACTAGTATTAAAATAATAAATAAGTAAAAAGAAACAATAAGCAATGTACTTTGGCCATTTTAATTATCTGTAAATATCATGTAGGTGAAAATACTCCTGTAGGCTATTTTGACAGTAGGAAGATCTATAGAATGATTAAATATGGTAAGAGCATTAATTTATACAGGAGGATTATGAGAAGCAATAAAAAAGAGATTTAAAGCAAAGATTACTGCACATGGCACAGTAAGAGGATTTCATAGACAGGGGTGATATAGATAGAAGATATATCCTTCTAACACAAAATATAGCCTGGAAATGTGAATAATGACATAAGGTGATGGATAAGGAGCCAAAAATATAGTTATATCCCTAGCTGTAGCATAGGTCCTGTTTGTAGCAGAAACCCAGCACAGCCATAAATAGAATTTAACAAAGTTTACAGCTCCCTAAGGATCAACATAATTGTCACATCCAAGTTATGAGTATGATTGCTAAAAATGCCATGCAAAATGTCGGACCCCCACTAATCTGTTTTTAAAGCACTTTGAAAAACCATCAAGACTTAAATTTATTGTATAGATAGACCCTTTCATTTTATCTGTTCCCATTTCATGAGTTTAAGGAGCATAATGGACTGTGTGTTAAGCTCTTTTAACATATGCAATAGGTCTAATAAAATAAGGAACATGGATGTCACTCACAACTATTTAATGGGTCTATGTAATATGCATCAGGTCCTCTCCAAGTACATACATTTAATCTGTGCTAAAGAAGTGAAGGGAGCTCTACATGGAGTGCAGGAGATACAGCTTATTAAACCACATCAGATAAGATCAGTAAAATGTTAAAAAGTTGTGTTTGATAGATACAGCAGTAGGTCTCAATATGACTGGAAACATTTTACTGCTGCTTGTAGCTCTGTAGTTCACTTGCACGAGGGATTCTTAGAAAGGGTCGCTCCTATATTGGTAGTTCTGCTCCAGGAGGAAGTCTTTTTCAGGGAAGTAGAACAAGTTCAGAAATTGCATTATTTGCTTCCATTTTCAGTAGAATTTTTTTTCGGCTGATTTAGTTTGGTTTCTAATTAAAAAAAAAAAAAAAGAATTAAATGATTATCAACTTTATTATTGCACCGCATCTTCTGTTTTCTTCAATCCGTGCGCCCATTGCAAGCTTGCGGCTGTACAAACGTCCCCCATATGTTCGTGTGCATGGGGCCTTACCTGTATACATTTTATGTGAATGAGTGCATGCTACTACAGACATGAAGTGTATGTGAAGGGACTGAACTAATTTGATGTGGAAACATATTAAAGTTATGCAGAGAGAGAGAGAGAGAAAAAGTGAAGCAGAGCAGTAAGCTGCTGCCATGCAAGATTCCCATCAAACTGAGTGATCGATAGCCTAAGATGTGACTGCCAGCACTACCACCACCACCAATCCTATGAATGAAAATGCCCCATTCCTAATAAATCAATGGTTTCCCCTGCACAAAGATATTCCCTATCATTTGCTGTAGAGTCATACTTTATCAGTGTATACAGGTATTGCAGGCTATACCCAATGCACAGAATCAGTGGCGTAACTTGAAGCTGAAGGGCCCCAGTGCAAAGTCAGTTCCAGGCTATAATGTATGTTTTATAGTACTAGTCTTCTCATATGGGAAAGTGACACCTTTTGGGCCCCAAAGGCTCCAGGGCCCGTTTGCAATCGCACCCTCTGCACCCCCTCAAGTTACGCCCCTGCACAGAATAGTGGATAGCTTGTAATAACCAGTGGAATCCCTATCAGCCATGTGATGATGAATGGAGTAGACGAATGCTCTACTCACTTCCATTCGATTGGTGGAGATAGCCAAGTACAATGATGTTATTCCCTGGCTGTCTCATAGTTAATGAATATGCAACCAGCTACTTAATTTATTCAGGGGAGAAGGGATAAGTGTCTTTGTAGTGGAACCAACACCAATACACAAGTTATTCTCCATTAAGCTTACAAATATCAAAGACTTCAGTCCTTGATCTGTAGATGCATTTTCTGTTCCAATAGACTGTAGCCAACATGTACTGCATAGTACTTTAAATAGTCCATATGTATTCTTACAATAGTATTAGCTAAGCAAAATGCCAGACTCGCCATGTCTTGTCCTGGAATTATAAGCTGTCTGAGGGACGATGGGTTTGTGGGGGCTACAAGTGATTTCCGACCCTATCGGCTAAATGAGACACATTCTAATACCCTCTCATTATCTCTCATAGTACCCATCTAAAGTAATACCTTATAGAGGATTTGAAGCTTTGTGTAGATTTTTTATTAACCTTTATCATAAATCTGATCTTGTTGTGCATGACACGTCTTAATAATTTCCTATTATGAATCTCTGTGAATTTGCTCTGTTAATGCATAATTTATCCTGTTCTTCATTTGTTGAAAGGTGTGATATGAGTGAATCAGTTCCTGACGATCTTTCTTCTTAAATATCAAGTCACATCTGTGATTTCATACTCCCAAATCTAAAGAAGTCTTAATGTCTACTCCACTTGTTATTCCAAGACCATCTGTCACATTGTGTCATATGCAGCCCCATGAATACATTACTTATATCACGTAGCTCCTTTACTCCGTTTATTCACCTTAACTTGAAGAGTAGCAATAAAACTGCTTCTCCTTACAAACAGTTAACTCATTTACAATCCACATTGCAGGTTAAGGGAGTCACACCACTCAGTAACTCCTGCTCTGTATTTTGGATTTTCCATCATGGGAACATGTGACACTTTTTTTTTTTAACACTACCGCTATTACACATATTTCTGACACCTAGAATTCTTAGCTCCTGCTAAACTGAAATATCTCACCAATCTTTTTCCTCCTGCATTTATCTCAACCTTAATCATCACTATAAGTGATTAAATATAATGCTGCCACCATGTACCCACAGGGATGCAGATCCAGAAACCATTCATAATATTACCCTTTCTTTTCTTATCAGAATATGTAGGTGATAGGGATTATCACAAACCCCATTGTTCCTGTAGTCACTCCAGCTGGGTCCAAATTAAAATAATTATTGGATGTTTCTAGGATACAACTACAGAAACGCTCTCAGGATGCTATGTTGTGTGTGAAAAGATCACTTTGTTACCTTCCTGGATTGCATCTAATGGAAGAAAATGTGGCCATGACTTATTGCAACCACCATATAACTGTTATAGTAACCAGCCCCATTTACTTTTATGAGGTATGACACCAAAAGGCCAAACCGTGATCTCCAGCCATGTCATGTACACCAAGTAGTACTACTACCTTTATGTAAACTTCTAAAGAAAAAAAGCTTCATAAGCTACAACTTTGGTACAAGAAGAAGGACATTTCCCCATAAGGATCACCTGTTTTTATGCTATGGATGGTATAATATTTTAGAAATCTCTCCCACTTAAAGGGGTATTCTGGGAGTAAGCATAATTCGTAATGGGTCATTAAAATATAAGCTAATATGTAATTAGTTGTTATTTAACATTTCGCTTCCTTTAGTGGAAAAGTATTATTGACATACACTATAATGAAGAATCAGTCCTGTAACTTTGTCCCCGTGGAGGAGACACAGGACAGAAGATGCAGCTGGTTACATGTCCACATCACATGTAAAAAATCCAAGACACAAGTAGAGCATAACAACATTTATTAAAGGGCCAAATCCACCTTCATGAATCTGACGGGCAGCGAAGCTCCAAAGACAGACATAGAAGTGTCCCAAGGAGCCTGTCTAATGTTAAATAACTCATCATTACTATGGTAACAGAGCAAGACAGTCTGTTACATCATCATTGGGAGCAGAGTAGAAGAGGGAGGAGCAATTACTGAGAACTGTAGGATCATGGGAGATGTAGTTGCAGATGGTGGCCTTCTCGGACATTACCCTGCCTACTCTACAAAGCCCATGACATTTTGTGAATCATAAAAGCAAACTATTTAAGCTCCATTTTGTGATTAATGACATTGAGTTTTTCTGTATTCATTTATTTATAGCATTATGGTTTTTGTATCAGATGTTCATATTGCTGGAATACCCCTTTAAGATTTTGGGATATCCTATGTATGTGAAAAGACCTCCTTAAAAAGGAACTGTCACCCAGTTTTGAGACCCTAAACCAACGGGAACTACAATCAGGAATTTATACAAATATATCTAACAGCTCCATAAATAACAAGTAATAATGACATATTTAAAATGACTATTTATTTGATTCTTTTTTTATACTTTTAAGGTGCAACATCCCTTTACTTACTGTTTATTGCAAAAGGAAGTAGTTAACAAGACTCTGAAATTAAAATAGGATGGGTAAAAGGGAGGGAGCAGGAAATTTTCTCTCTCCAGATGGAACCCCTAAATAAAACACCATCTGTGACCAGAATATATTAATGACAGCTTTGGCAGGTTCCTATGCTAAATAGTCGCTTACTTATCACTTTGTACAGATTGTTTCAGGGATCCAACAAGATGTCTGGTATTGACAGGGCTATACCACGATCTTTCTGGCCAAGCAGCAGGGAAACATTTCCTGTGCCGTATCACCGAATGGTATAGAATGGAACAGTCTGTCCTTAGGAGAAAAACATGAGCATGTGGTAAAGTAAAGAAACATAGTTTTGATCTTCATGGCTCATGCTGCATTATGACCTACAGCAGATGGGTATAGGACTAACTAGTGTCCTGATCTCTAAGTATTTTCTCCTAAAAAAGCAAAAGCTACCCTCTAGAAGAAAACATACTTACTTACTTTACGTAACTTAAAGAAACTTAATTAAATTTGTGTATAATCCCTGTAAAATATACGCCTACTGACAAAAGCAAAAACACACCAAGAACGAGTTGTTGGGATTGAATTACACATTTATGTGTGAATGTATAAACATTCAAATGTTTATTGGCGTAACAACAGCTTTAGCAGGATGGGTCCGCATTGAACAGGGGCCCGGGATGGATGGTGGAACCAAGAGCTGTGCCAGCTGCCCATTCTCCCACCCGCTGCCCGCACAACCACCAAAGCTTCCACTTCCCTGCCAGCACAGCTGCCCACACCCTCCTGCCCGACGGCACTACCGCCCCCTTCTCCCAGCCCAGGAGCACAGCCCTCTCCGCTCTAGCCCCCCACCGGAAGACACAGACTCATGAACACCCACCTGTCAGCGCGGTCTCCCAAACTCCGCCTGCCAGATGGAACAGCTGGCAGCCTGCAAGCACCATCTCCGCCCAGACAATGGAAAAAGCAAGTATTATGTATCTGTGTATATGCATATATATGTATGTATATGTATATATACACTCACCGGCCACTTTATTAGGTACACCTGTCCAACTGCTCGTTAACACTTACTTTCTAATCAGCCAATCACATGGCGGCAACTTAGTGCATTTAGGCATGTAGACATGGTCAAGACAATCTCCTGCAGTTCAAACCGAGCATCAGTATGGGGAAGAAAGGTGATTTGAGTGCCTTTGAACGTGGCATGGTTGTTGGTGCCAGAAGGGCTGGTCTGAGTATTTCAGAAACTGCTGATCTATTGGGATTTTCACGCACAACCATCTCTAGGGTTTACAGAGAATGGTCCGAAAAAGAAAAAACATCCAGTGAGCGGCAGTTCTGTGGGTGGAAATGCCTTGTTGATGCCAGAGGAGAATGGGCAGACTGTTTCGAGCCGATAGAAAGGCAACAGTGACTCAAATCGCCACCCGTTACAACCAAGGTAGGCAGAAGAGCATCTCTGAACGCACAGTGCGTCGAACTTTGAGGCAGATGGGCTACAGCAGCAGAAGACCACACCGGGTGCCACTCCTTTCAGCTAAGAACAGGAAACTGAGGCTACAATTTGCACAAGCTCATCGAAATTGGACAGTAGAAGATTGGAAAAACGTTGCCTGGTCTGATGAATCTCGATTTCTGCTGCGACATTCGGATGGTAGGGTCAGAATTTGGCGTCAACAACATGAAAGCATGGATCCATCCTGCCTTGTATCAACGGTTCAGGCTGGTGGTGTTGGTGTCATGGTGTGTGGAATATTTTCTTGGCACTCTTTGGGCCCCTTGGTACCAATTGAGCATCGTTGCCACAGCCACAGCCTACCTGAGTATTGTTGCTGACCATGTCCATCCCTTTATGACCACAATGTACCCAACATCTGATGGCTACTTTCAGCAGGATAATGCGCCATGTCATAAAGCTGGAATCATCTCAGACTGGTTTCTTGAACATGACAATGAGTTCACTGTACTCAAATGGCCTCCACAGTCACCAGATCTCAAATCAATAGAGCATCTTTGGGATGTGGTGGAACGGGAGATTCGCATCATGGATGTGCAGCCGACAAATCTGCGGCAACTGTGTGATGCCATCATGTCAATATGGACCAATATCTCTGAGGAATGCTTCCAGCAACTTGTTGAATCTATACATACTGTATGTGTGTATATTCTGTATGACTTTGTACATAAATGTCTGTGTATAAGTGTATACATGTATGTATGTGTGTACAAGTATATAAAAGTGAGTATGAGTGTTGAACTTTATGTATGTATAGAATATAAATTCCTAGTTATGTGTGTATTGAATATACACTCCTAGTTTACACCCCTGTTTATTAGGGAAAAACTGTGGAATAGAAAAGAGGCTCTATTACCTCTCTAGCCTGGAAAGAAGTAGTGATATGGTTTAATATGGTAGCATACGGGTTCTGTGTTATGACAAAGCTGGTGTTTCAACTAGTCCTATTAATGCTAAACTCATCATAAATCTGGAGACCAGACAGGCCAAGGAAATGTTAGAATCTGTCAGAGACAATCCTAGTAAAACCTTTCTGGGTGACCATTATGCTGTTAAAAATTGCAAGATGGAAAACCCGCCATACAAAGCAACACACATGGGGCCACATTTATTGTGTTTGCGCCAGTTTTCTGTCTGACTTTGCACTGAGAAGAATATGCAAACTGCTTGCACATGTATTTTTAAAGTGTCTGCCCCGTTTTTGTCACAGCTGCGCTGTGTCCGACAAAACAGAAAAAATGTTCACCCTCACAGATGGGACCTCACATTACTTTCAACACCGTCTAATCTCCTTGTCATATTGTCCTAGATTGTATGTAGCTAGTCAAAGTAAGGTTACAGCTTCTCTCAGTCCAATGATGCACCCGCCGCCACTCTAAGGGAGGATTTATCACAACTGACTGTCTCATTTGGACCTCTTTTTCTCAACTGAGAAGTCACACCTGAGACAAATAGGTAAAAAATAGAAGACACCAGACAACATGGTGATAAATCCCCACCAATGTCTGCCACCTGGGCAAAATGGCCTTGTGTATGTTTTGTCTACCAGACCAGTCACTAACTGGTACAGTATCCAAAAGTAGCTAATGGGATGGAGTTGAAGAAAGATTTGTCCACGCCGAGTATCAAATCATACTAAACCAAATATTTTCCTGCAACAACTTGCAGGAAACATACAGTTTCAAACAAAATCATATCCTCATCCTGATGTACAGTGATGTCAAATTCATATCTGATAGCTGAGTTTGAAGTATGTGTGGGCCACTGAACTAGGATATGCTCAGCTCTGGCCACATCTACCCAAAGTCAGATAAAAATAATTGCATCATGGGAACAAAATCACAGATAAATGAGAGAAAAATACACATTGCGACAACATCACGTTAATAGAAAAAAAAACATAGACTATTTGCTTAATATGAAAGGCAAAACTAAATAGTGATATGATAGTGTTAATAAAAACATAAATGAACACAATTGAGGCTGGTTTGTAAGTGAGACCCAGAGGATACTTTGTTTTAAGAATTAATATGCAGTATAAGTAAAGGAAATCAACCACTTAAAAAGCAAAAAAACATCTGGATACTCACCTGCTCTCCTCTTCATCTTGATCGCTACGCTGTCCTCTGCTAAGCTCGATGCGCCGGGATCACCTAGAAAAGAAACTGTGCGGGGACAAGATGTCCTGTGCTTCAGGCTGCTAATTATGCACGTCCCGCATATCCCTCTCCTATGCTGGGAGTGGGAGGTGAAGTCATGTGTAAGGTGTGAAGGAAGGTGCTGGGGCCTCCATAATTAGCAGCTCAGAGCTCTGGACAACCTGGCCCCATGCTCTGTGCTGCTAATTATAAGTTTCTTTTCTAGGTGATCCCGTCTGTATGTATCCCGTCGGTATGTCTACCTTGTTTTTCCTCAAGTAGTTTGATGCCCCCAAAATATTTATTTTGTATGTTTAGAGTAGGAGTACATCCATATACATATTCAGGAATGCAAATATCAGATCAGACATACTGTAAATTGCACATTGTCTAGGATTACATAATTATCCTATATAAATAAATGGCTTTTCACCATATATTGACAATTAATACACCTAGTTGTGTCAGCCACATATTCTATTGGGCTTAGACTGATATAAGTTTGAGGTTAACATCCGACTCAATGTTTTATATCTTTTGGAAACACCCATATCAGTACTTACCTTCATGCTGCCGGCAGTTCCGCAACTTGCTCCGCTTGGGTTTCTGCAGTGATGCTGTCATCATGTACGCTGGGGTTATAAGGAGACTGCAAGCAGTGGCATCTCTGCTGGTGGCCTCTCTGATATTTAATCTTTATTGAAGCAACAGGTGCAATGGCGGCACAGGCTCCATGGTCTCTGCCTCTTCAGTGGTGGAGGAGGCCCACACCTAACTCAGGCAGATATGGGCCTCCTTCGGGCCCAGTCACGGATGCGCACACTGCAACTGTGATTGTTAAGGCCCTGATGTTACTCCTTCTTTATGGATCTTAGCCAGTTTGTCTTTATAACTAACAATGTACTGAATTAAAGTCTACAATAGGTTTGTTTTTCTGATAATATTCTCATTTATCCGTCAAAAAGAGAGAAATCTAAAAAAGTATTTAATAAAGAAATGTTGGATATTGTTGCATTTGGCTGCAGTCATTTAGTTGTTCAATCTGTTGCCTATTTTCTGCTGGCTGATTCAGATGCATAACATGCAGCTGTGAAAGTTTATTTCCTAATGGAAAAAAAGCTGTGGAAGTTGTTATTCTACAAGGGCCTACAAGAAAACTGCCATGAGTAAAACACAAGAATTAAAGTATTTTCTATCAATTAATTCCTATTTCTTTTGGGTGTCACAATGCATATACATATTAAAAATAATAAACTAAAACTTTGTATACCTCTATACTAAATTGAAGAACCCTTGAATTTCTGTGGGTGCTGCAATGCTGACCTATATGAGATAAATCATTAAGCCCCATTTCATATCTCAGCTTTGCCTTCAGTTTTTGCAGCAGTTATTTGCAGCAGCTATTTGCAGCAGTTATTGGGAACCAAAATTTGGTGAAATGACTATACAGAGCTAATGTATAATGGAAAGACTTGCTAGACTTGTAGAATGGAAAGACCACTCCTGTTTTTGGCTCCCATTAACTAAAATAAATATCCGAAGACTTAACAGAGATGTGAATTGGGCTTAGTATATTAAATGTAATGCTACTAAATAAATGGATATGTTTTTTTTAGTAAAACAACACTTATAGGTCTTAGAACAGTGTGATTTGATCTGGAGTCTGAGTAATAGTTGTTGCTTCTTCAGTAAAAAAGAAGTCAACATTTAAAGTGTGAAGTGTGATCTGAGGATCTGATGTTCTTTTGAAAGAATTACTACACAACTATAGTAAATATACAAGTTACCGTATCTTATTTTTGTATGGCTTTATGAGGAAACACTGTATGAAGATGTTTTCCTACCAAGTACTACAAGCCCCTAGCCGCTGAGCCACTGTAGGCTCAATAAAAAGGCAAATTCCCCCCAATATTCTGCAGGTTGTTAGAGTTTTGCTACTGATTGTTCACATTACACAAATCACACACTTTTTCTTAACTTTTTTGCCAATTTATTTTTTCTCCTTAATAAATTAAACTGATCTAGCAGCTGTTCTGAGCCCTTCTGTCATCTCCAAATGTCAACAGACTCATAAAACAGTTTGGCTTCCTCCCAGAAATACGACAAGGAACCAACAAATTATTGACTGACTCGCCAAAACATCCTTATTATCCTTTCCAGCTGCAACATGGGATATTAAAGGTTATAAAATGACTACACAGTGTTATCGGAAACCTTTATGTGACAAGAAAGAGGATAACGCACTCCTACAGGCAGATGGATTGTGTAGACAATAGGGCACATGTATCTGAAGTCTGGTTTTGTGCCTCTCCTTTTTTTTGGTATGACTTTTTTCTGGTCAAATGTATCTTATTGGTTTTTTCCTTATTAATATATCAGGCATTTGAGGAGTCCCAAAAAGGTCCTTTTCTAAAAAGTCACAATTTCCACATCTGGAATCGGGTGATAACTAAAGGAACAATGCAGAAAACGCAACCATGGAGATCTTTGAAAGGAGATTGTTATAGGTGCAAAAAAAATTGCAATGACAAGTCAGAAATAAAGAAGAAAAAGCCAAGGCAAAAACTAGATACAAGTGCTCCAATGTGTACAATAAACCTTGTCACTTACATGTGATCTGAAATATGACCACTGTACAGAGATCAAAAAGTTGTCCTTTGTTTGAGGTATTTATTTTATCCATTTTAACGTTGTTTTTTAATTATCTAAGAGAGTGTAGAGAAGACAGTTTTCTGGGTCCAGCCTGCCATGTCTATCTGAGGCAGATAACTCGGACACTGAACATTTGTTTGGCTCTGATTGCATAATGAAACCACAAATTCGCATGTTGAGATCATTCTGCTTTTCCGTCTGTTCTCTCTAAACTCATGGTCTAGTTTATTTTCAGAAATTTAAAAAGAAAAAATATAAGAGATAATAGAGAATTAAATGCACATTTGTTCTATTAGTGACAGATTGTATGACAAACTTCACGATTACAAATGGATTGTAATTATAATTAGAAAAGAGCAATCTGTTATACTTTGTATCTAAAGGTGGATTCAAATCTCAGACATTTACAACATATTTACAGGATTATATCTATTATATAGATTTGTTTACAGCCTGTTGTACCCACACCTATCACCTGAGCAATTGGAGGTGGTCGGTCATGTGAAGCTTCCTTCATTCACTTTTATGAAAGTACAAAAATCTGTTAGCTTACAAGGGTGTTTGAAGAACATGGAGAGAGCTGCACTTTCTAGGCGGCTTCTCCATTTACAGGAGCTGTTAAATAACTCTATTCCAAAGGAACTACTGCCTACCGTGTAATTCATATACAGAGAGCGATGGAGGGTTGAAGACAGAAGAATGGGATGTCTATTCTGTATTTCAAGGGGAAAATAAGAGGTTAGATAGCCATGTGTTCAGTAAAAAGGAAATATACACTACAAAGATTGCTTACAGAGGCATCTCCACAGACATATTACTAAAGACAATTCACCATTTTCATGATTGCTCCTTTCATGTAATATCCAGAATAAGATGAAGATGTCCGCTTTTGTCCATATACATTGTAACACCTGTCCATAGATTGTGTCTTCCTTGCAATGTAGTTTTTTTTAGGCCCCTACTTTAGTATGGTAATATTATTGCTTTGAATTGCACTGTAATGCACTGGAATACGATGTGTTATTGCTGTTTTAATACAGTTATGTGGAGTTAGGCACCTTATAGGCAGTTAAGTCCCAACAGTACGAGAGTTAGACAGTAGTAATTAGAGGGACAGTGGCAGCAGTACCTGCATATGCAAGAGTTTACCACAGGCATCTACATCCAACTGAGGTCATGGAAGGAGACACCAGGACTGCACTAGTGGATCACCTTCAGAATGTCTTTGAGACTTTAAGGGTCTGTACCAACAATTTAAGTTATAAGCTAATAAGTGTGTTACTGGGGCACCTGCAACCCAAGTCTCGGGTCACAGGCGCACCCGTGTATCCCTGGGTCTCTCACTGCAGCAGCTGCATGGTCACTCACCTGTCCACACTCCAGCAATGGCTCCTGTGGTCCAGCGAGCACGTCCCCACCTCCTAGTTAGCGCGCTCGCAAGGTTTTGTGAATATTAAAGGGCCAACGTGCCACTAATTTGGGCTGGTCAGGCGCAGCTCTGATATATAGCCTGCCTCTTCCTTTGTGCCCTGTTGCCTGAGAGAAAGTGTGTATTGATGTATTGAGACTATCTGTTGTGACCTCTGCTCTGTTTCCTGACCTCTCTCCCGTTGGGCGTCGTGCGCCCATTGCCATCTATGGGGGACGTATATCGACCGTATATACTTCGCCCGTATATACGTCCACCATACGGCAGTGTGAATATAGCCTAAGAGCCAGGAGATTACTATGCACAGTCAGGTGTGTGGCACTGACATACTTGTAGTTACACTGTTGAGCTCTAAGCAGCCAGAGAACAAGGGATAAACCTGGTAACCATGACACGAGAGCTACAAGCTCAGCTCTCCCCTACCTACCCTTAAACAGTAATTCTGCACACATCATAAAATAACAAAGATTCCCTTGAAACTCTCGCTCAAACATAGCGAAAGCTGGGATTAAGATGAAGAGAAGCGGAGGTGAGTATATCTAGATTTAAAAAAAAAAATAACTGGTTGATTTCCTTTAAGATTATTCATGGTATTAAGAAGTAAAAAATAAAAAAATCTCACCTGTAAAAGAGAAGAGCTACTGTGCAGACACTCTGAAGAAAGAGAAATGTCAGGAACACTCCACTGGACAAACAGGAAGACTGAGCATTGCTTGAGGGACAAGGGGATGTACGTGAACTGGCCTAGAAAAAAAAGAAACCTATCAGTAAATCTATATTATGTAGCTATGCATTAGACCCCGTGCAAGCGGCTGTATGTGGTCTGTGGTCCACAAAAAAACTGTACTAACAGACCTGTTTTCCACTACCGGTTTACCTACTGAAGTAGCATGGACATGAATCCGTTCTAAGGGCTCATTCACATGGCCGTCTGCGGGGACGTAGATGCGGCCGCAAATTTGCGGCCGCATGTATGTCCCCATAGACGGCAATAGTGGCGCGGCGCAGATACGGTGCCACAAATGTGTGGCACCGATCCAGGCCGCACACCGCAAAAAGATAGAGCATGCTCTATCTTTCGGCGTGTGTGCGGCCGTGCGCTGCTATTCTCTATGGAGGGAGGAGGGGTCACCTCCTACTCCTCTCCAGCACACTCCAGCGGGCATACCGCATGTGAATGGACCCTAAAAAGCTGAGACTAGACACTTGTTAATCAAACATAGCTCGTTAGAAAGGCAACATATAAAAACAGGCAGTATTTAGTGTTTAATCTATGTTTTCTCTATAAAATCATTATTCTTTATAGTAAAGCATAATTTAAAGGGGTTCTGTTATCAGATTTAACCCCATTTAAATAAAAAATGCATAAAATGTTCTTTCTAAAATCCCCTTTTTCATGTGAAATCACACCTGTTTACCTACAAAAAAATCACCACCAATGTCATGTGAAAATGAGGAAAGTTTAGAAGCTGGAGGTGGAGGGGGTAGTCACTGCAGATGGTTTAATAGTACTTTGGTGTCATATTAAAATGAAGGATCTCATCTTTCACCAAATGGGAAACTTCAGGCTTTCAAACTTCTCCCATAAGGAATTTCAACTTTAAGAGGATTCTCATTTTTACGATATAGTGTTAGTATAGTATAGTACTACTATTTTACCAAGCTACAGTACTACTTTGGCAAGCTATAAAATAATCAGGAGAAGTCAGGAGAACATTGTGATGATACAAAAAAATCCTAATATTTGGGGAGAGTTTTTTTCTCTTACTTATGCTTGCTTGTTGTTTTCTTTTTTTTTGTTCTTCAATATGTCTAGGGCAACTCGTGATGACACCACACTAGGTGGCGAAACATGTCGGGGGGGGGGGGGCAATATTAGGTTTTAATACAGATAGCAAGGGAGAGCTGTTGAACAAATAGGGTCAGCCAGTGAATTGTTGATTGTGAATGGGTTGTGATTGTAAGGGGAAAAAAGGAGTAAGTCAGTCAGCGGCTATTAAATTCCAGAAAGAACTAGGTGTACGTATTGGAACATGCCTAATAGTCCAGTCTGGTGAGATCAGAATTGAGGATACTCACAAGACAATAATGAATGCCAATGAGCATCCTAATAACTAATATACATGTAGGCATGATACAAACTAGGATATGTTCCAGTGATCGCGTATAAAACCTATCCTTCCACCTCCCCTTTCTTCTCCTCCATTTGAGATGCTATCATAATGGAGGGATAAGGAAGATATCCCACCTGTAAAACAGCTGTTAATAAGCACATCAGAAATATCTACTGTCAACACCCTCACCCTAATTATTTTTGTTTTATCTCTTTCAAGTATTTTAATCTCTTAATTAAAGGTTATATTTTAATAGCGTAAAAAATGGTCTAACGGCACTTTTGGTAACACCTAACCCCAAGTCTAATACGATCTTAAAAAATAGATTCTTATCATGGCAGCTTGTATCTGAATCTGTACACAAACTGACTTAAAGGGTAACTGTAAAGTTACTTTACAACAAATAGTTTTAGCACTGCTGGAGAGCACCTTTGACAACAATTACAACGATGCCTGAATCATGTTTCTGGCTTCTTCCTATCCTGAGATGAGAGGGATAGTAAATATAAGAGGGTATCTGTAATATCCTCTCAGCTTTTCCTAAAATGGGCGGGACTTCCTGGCTGTTACATCTTCTATGGGCAATGATGCCAATAGCACTCAAGGTATTCACATGAACATGCACAAACAGCTCAGTCAATGAGGATACAGAATCAGTGTTACTGCTTGTACAGAAATCTATTGCGGAGCAAGGCAGGGAATATAGAGAGCACTGGATCTCTGTATCATACAGTAATCTACTAGATCAAAAAGAAAAAGGTATATTAAGGGTGCATTTACATGTGGCATTAAAGCATGCAGTTTCACACATCAGAACAATTGAGAAGAGGATATTTGCCTGATTACATAGCTGTTAACATTGCATGTTTACATAGTGTTAGCATATGATAATATAGTATTAACATATGTATTTGTTAATACAATGTTAACATATGCAATAACATTATGTTAACATAGAATTTGTCAACAGCCATTTAATCAGTCAAATTTTCTCTTCTCAGATGTTCTGATGTGTTTGGAAATGCATGCGTTACTGCCGCTTGTGAAGGACCCCTAAAACTTGTTCACCTACACTATAAAAAAACATAGGAATAAAAAGATGAACACATGGCAGCATTACAGATATATATATATATATATATATATATATATATATATATATATATATAGTGAAACCTCTCCAGAAGACCACCACTCTGAGAGGACCCCTCACTAAAAGACGTTTTAAAAAAAATATGTTTGCCATTATACTCCATGGAAGATTCCTCCTATCTGTAGACCAGCACCTTCCTGTGCAAAGTGATCTGATCCGGTGTGTGCAGGATCTGATCCATTCATGAGAACTGATACATACACATTTCTACTATATCCAAACTTTCAAACACCAACAGCTCCGCTACATACCATTCCTGTTATGTAATTGGATTACCTAAAGCATGTGATTAGTCACATGCTTATGAGATTACAAAAGGTCCTGGCACACTGATAAGGAGTGTGCATGTGCTAGTGATCCCTCCCAACAACAACTACCGACCCTCCTCTCCTCCGTATATCTATGGAATCACAAGGTAACTGTTAGCTTCCTGCTTGTTAGCTGACCAATGGCTGCAGATTGCTAATGAGTGTAAATTAGTGAATTGCTTATTTTGGTTTAGTGCAGAGCTAAGCAAAAGTTTTTATATTTTACAGTTATGCTTTAAGATATTGCTGACTACATAACTTGTGGTGCTGACACCTTTTACAAGGAGAAGGCATGTTAAAATACATTTTTTAAAAAAATACATACGTAAATTAAAATAAAAAAACTCAGATGATATAGTGGTTTTAAGTTTACCAACTAAAGATACTATGACGAGGCAGTCCCTATTTAGTTTGTAAAACACGTGCAAACAGACTGATGCAGCAACCAACCGAGTAAGCTGAAGGCAGGGGCGTAACTATAGGGGCTGCAGAGGTTGCAGTCGCACCCGGGCCGAAGAGGTTTGGGGGGCCCTTATGGTGTCACTTTCCCATATGAGAAGACTATTACTATAAACCATACATTATAGTTGGGGGCCTGGAACAGACTTTGCACTGGGGCCCATCAGCTTCTAGTTACGCCACTGGGGAAGGGGGCTCCATTCAAAGGTCTGCTATGGGGCCCAGCCTCTGCTGGTTGCTCCCCTGTGTTTTGTGCATATGTAGTGTATGTGCTTATGTCTGTGAAAAGTATACATGAAATATGTGTATTCTGAAGAATAACATGCGGTATGGGGCTGGCAGCGAGGGTTTAGGTATATTGGGGGGTCCCGTTTCTAAGTTCGCACCGGGGTCTTGTTACGCCACTGGCTGAAGGCAAATATGCACCAACTGTTGTGGTGTTGGAGCTCCATGTTATATTTTGCAGGCATTCCCATAGAAAGTGAGTGGAGCAGGAGTACAGACACTACCTATCGATTGTGATAAATAGCGCTACTCTGGGTATATTATTTGCTCACCATGTAGCTCATATAAAATCCTGAGTTTGAAAAACAGAAACCTAACCATATTTTTCTTATGTGTATTCTCTACAGGAGCATGAAAAGGACGACTTACAATGTCCACACATGTATAGCATCTGCACGATTTATAATGAAAGAATTAGAAAACCAATATCCTCATACCGGGCTTTTCACAAGGCTCTGCAGGCTTTTCCTGATGTTGCTGAAATCCTCCTTTACTTCCTTTGCATTAGTTGGACCTTTGGTGGTGCTGGCTGGGCCCTTTGATGGTGACAAGTCGTTGGCAAGTTGTTTAATGTCTTTTCTGTGAATACAACCCAGCGCCATTATTATTTTTGGTATTTATACAGAAAACAGAATCTAGAATGTATGACAGATTGGTATCTGAGGGCTTAACCTAATGATAACAGTGTCCGCTGTGCTTTCGCAAAAAATGTTGACGGGTGATGTCCATGTTCATTCTTTATCCACATCCTCATTAATAGTAATATGTTTCTAATTTACTTTTTGCCCTACAACATTTGCCATCCATTTTTTTTGCTGAACCATTGACTTCTATGGAGGTCTGCATGCTGCAATTTTTTTCTCATTGTCTGCACATCTATGAAAAACGGATGAGTGAACAGAACCATAGAAATCAATGGGTCAGTATGTCATCCGCAAAAAAAAAAGGGATAGCATACTGACATCAAAGAAGCCCTTCTGAATGAGCCCTAGGACTACAAAGTAGCACTGTTTATATTTGAAAGCCTCTATTACTGTAGTGTCCATACAATAACTATAAGGTCATTACTGAAAGCCATCAATTAGATTGCGATTCTTCCCATGCCCTCATGTGTGAGTTCATTAGTGAGAAGAATAAGATCTCCAGAACAAGTCTTTCAGGCCTGTGGGTCACATAATGCCCAGATACTCAGAAAGGGCAATCCACTGTATGCCAAGACACTGCTGGGGAAAAGTCAGCGACCCACACATTACTATGTCAGAACACATTACACAGATTTTGCCACCAAGACATTATTAAAAGCGTAACATTGTTTTCCTTGGGGCTTAATGGACCCATGTAGATTACATTTTCATTTATAATTATGCTTCTAAATTTATAGATATAGTGCTGTTCTCTACATGAATCATAGGATACTGCGCTGCTAGCCAGAAGACAGGACCGTATAATAATTCTGCATTCTAAGTATCCACAATACATAGTTATATATGCAGCATGCAGAAGAGAAGCATTGCAGTACCCAGTAACAGAGTGACCCAGATTATAATGACCCATAATTAACAACGGTAATATTTCATTGGTGGCCCTCAAGTAAATGTAAAGGCAATTATAATATAGCCCAAAAAGTTCAATGCATCTTTCATTTAAAAAAAAGTTAATATTTTCTGGGAGGCTTAAAAGCCGCATTCACATATGCTTTCTTAATGTCATTACAAAACAGTGAATGACCTTCCAACATTGAGGACAACTAAATCCACATTCATCCTTCTGCAATCATAGTCTTATACTAGTCACAGGTGCCGAATATAGAAAATGACTCACTTGAGCTCTTTGATCATTGTCAGTAGATCTGGCATTCCATTCATGACAGTCTCAAGACTACTGTGCACCTACGAAACATGGCAGCCAATTGATACATAGAAATGTAAAAGGTAAAGGTACAGAAACGGAAATGCTGCTTGCAGCTTATATCTATGATGCTTTATGTGTCTATTGAAATCAATAAGCTTTAATGCTGAGACTTATTGCATTGTGCAGGGTCATAAAATGGTCACTTTTTTAAGAAGGGGGTCATAGAAAGACTAATCATAAAAACTAGATGCAAGTATTCTTTCATAGCAACAGCAATGGACTCAAATTAAAGATACCTTTTTACAATGTCCGCCAAGCCAAATCTGAAATGTTGCAATAAGTAGGTTTATGGTCCCAAATTTGTTTGCAAACAAGCAAATGAACATTTTTAATTCTGCATACAGTTTTTATACCGTATGAAACCCAGGGCATATTATTAATAGTACATCTGTATGAATGAGGTATAAGACCAGTGACAAAAACAGCAAAAATGCTGCCAAACTTTTTTAAAGGAAATTTTCAGATTATTATTTTTTCTTTTTGAGATGTTGAATATTAGGTTCTTCTGTAATAGCTAGAACAGATAGATGGTAAAGACAGGCAGTTGTTCTTGGTCTTGCAAACAATGAACAGGCATCATGTAAAACTGAGCTTTTCCTTCAGAGGTTGTATGTATGACTAGTCAAAGTGTATACATTATGATGGAAGTGATGGAATGAGTACTTCCAATTTTCTGGACACGTACCTACAGATTACCACTGATTGCTATTACCAATCGCTATTTTGTATTCCAAAGAGTAAAATCCCCTTAACCTAGGCAAACTGCTCATTGTTATCATTATATACTTGTTATACTTTTGTGTAACATGTGCTAGTTGTGGCCAATTAAATGGAATGAATGAAATACCTATATTTTCATCTATGTTCATGTTCTTGTTTAGAATTTGCAAATCGCAACATATCCACATGATACCAATGAAGAGTCCTGCCGACAAAATATTGCTAGTATAATGCAAATTTAAGCCCAGATATATTGACATATTGGTCATATATGTAACTTTATACACATATAATATGTATACAGTATGTGTACACCTATATAAGAATCGAACCATATAAAACTACATAGAGTGCATGTACATTACATGTAGGTGACATGGGAAAAATCAAGTATATTCCTTCAGATTATTTGCATGTCTCGTTTTAATACAGACAGCATACTCAAAAACATTTTATCCTGCGGAAAAAAAATACAGGAAACAAAACAGAAAACCCTTTCTCTAAGCTCTTAATCCTTCAAATCATAAGCGGTTTAAGACCACAGCATCTAAGTAATGAATGAACGAGTAAGTGAATGGGAGGGGGCATCTCATGAGCCAGAAACAGTCACAAAGAGTTTCCCTCTACAGGCGTCTGCTGTTGGACTAAGTTTACCTGACAAGCTTTATCCACAGTCTACATATGAAATTGTTGTAGCACCAGATACACAAATAATTTAATCACCCTAAATTCTGCCTTATACTCACATGCTCCTGGCTAACAGTGGTGGTCTCATTGACTTTAGAGCGACTTAAAATTCCTCGGTGCCTGGTCTGTTCCTCCAAAGTCATATTAAGTCTGTTTTTTAATATTCTTGTCTCCTCTAGCAGCCGATTCTGTCCTAAAATGATCATCTCTAGTTCCCGTTGATTGTCCGATGCAAACTCATTCCCATCTGAACATCATGAACCATAATAAGATAGTTAAGGTTATGGGGTAGAAAGTCACAGAAAAAAAATCAGGCAGTATTATAGTGTTTTTTTATATTTTATAAATCTTTTAGTATAACTTTTCACGGGACAACATTGAAGATATGACCATTTGACACAATGTAGTCAATGTATAAATTGTAAAAAAGCCATTAATGTGTAAAACACTGGCAACACACCTAAGTGAAAATGGGCAAATTGTGCCCTAGGTGTCATTATTTTGTTTGGTCACTATTATTTTCCAGCACTGCCTTAACTTTCTTGGGTATTGATTTCACTAGAGCTCTGGAGATGGACCTGGCCAAAATGGGCCACAAACTGTCCGTGGCCTGTTTTTGTACACAGCTGTGTGCACATAGCCTAAGTCAGGGTGAAGGGAATCCTGTAGGCCGAATAGCGCTACTAATAGAGTAGTCTACAAATCCTGCTGTTAACTATACGACGCGACTTCACAGTCAAATGGACAGCCCTGCAATTTATATTTATATATATTTTTATATTTATTATAAATTTGGTGCAAGTAATAGATGTTTCCTTTTGGGTCCACTAGGAGGTTTTTATTTTGGTCCACTAATAGAACATTGTAATAAGTTACCTCTCTTGTCTAATACCAAGGAATGCTAATATCATAGTGATTCTATTTAAGTTTTCCTCTGGGTCCATGTCTAAGCTTTCCTTCAGTTGCATGTCAGTTTGAATGTTGCGCAGCTTTTATACTCCCTTTTCTGTATCCACTCGTACATTCCCTTTAAGGTCCAGTTTTAGAAATTCTAGCTGTAACACAGTTCTCCTTTAGGTCCACCATAAATTTTACATCTGGTGGGTTTAAAAGGAAGTTTTCCTTCAGGTCCGACAGTAGGCTTCTATCCGGCTTCTGTTTCAGCGGACGGATATGGGAAGCCGTTCCCTTTGGAGTCTGATGTATTGTTCCGCCATCAGGTCCGTCTGAGAGGCGATCTATGATTGTCCTATGTAACAAATCAAAGCTTTCTCGCATACCCTGAACAAGATCTTGGAAGTTCACTAGACCTCTCTTTTCCACCTATTACCGTATATACTCGTGTATAAGCCGACTCGAGTATAAGCCGAGACCCCTAATTTTACCACTAAAAACTGGGAAAACCTATTGACTCGAATATAAGCCGAGGGTGGGAAATGCATTGGTCACAGCCCCAGTATATAGCTTGCCAGCCCCCTGTAGTATATAGCCTGCCAGCCCCCTGTAGTATATAGCCTGCCAGACCCCTGTAAAAGCCTGCCAGCCCCCTGCAGATGCCTGCCAGCCCCCTGCAGATGCCTGCAAGCCCCCTGTAGCAGCCTGCCAGCCCCCTGCAGATACCTGCCAGCCCCCTGCAGATACCTGCCAGCCCCCTGTAAGTAACAGCCTGCCAGCCCCCTGTAAGTAATAGCCTGCCAGCCCCCTGTAAGTTATAGCCTGCCAGCCCCCTGTAAGTAATAGCCTGCCAGCCCCCTGTAAGTAACAGCCTGCCAGCCCCCTGTAAGTAATAGCCTGCCAGCCCCCTGTAAGTTATAGCCTGCCAGCCCCCTGTAAGTAATAGCCTGCCCGCCCCTGTAAGTAATAGCCTGCCAGCCCCCTGTAAGTAATAGCCTGCCAGCCCCCTGTAAGTAATAGCCTGCCAGTCCTCTGTAGCAGCCTGTAAAAAAAAAACAAAAAAACTCGGTACTCACCATTCCGACGGCCCGAGCAGCGGCAGGTCCGCGGCAGCTACGCCTGCAGTGCCTCTTCTTACTTCATGCCGGCGCCAGGTCCGCGACGGCTCCGTGCCCTGGCGCCGGCACAAAGTAAGAAGAGGGACTGCAGACGGAGCTGGCGCGGACCTGCCGCTGCTCAGGCCGTCGGAATGGTGAGTACCGAGTTTTTTTTTTTGGTTGGTTTTTTTAATACCCGAGTATAAGCCGAGTGGGGAATTTTCAGCACAAAAATTGTGCTAAAAAACTCGGCTTATACTCGAGTATATACGGTATGTTTTGAGAGCACACTGTACCGTACCGTTCACAATGCACTTCTATGGTGTCCGTATCCTAGCGGCCTAGCATAAGGCCTCCATATATGGTTGTGTGAAAGAGGCCTAAGTCGAGGACCGCCTAAACAGTTTTTTGGGTGTTTGAAAGGAAACTAGCCTTACATTGTTGCTCTTTCAAACGTTGACACACTGTGGACTTGGAAAGTGAAATAAAGGCCATTTCAGGTCCCTTGAGAGATGACCAACTTTTGTGAAAACTGTGAAAAAGACGAAAGGGCCTATAGACTTTCTGAATGAATTGTAAATACCGTATATGTATTTTTTAACAGCATGGAAGGTGACATGAATTTCTGCAGGCCTTTGCCTCCTCCCTGCTGACAATAGCTGCACAGGCAGACAAAATCTAGTCATGTGAACAGCATCCTGGCAGTAAGTAATTTACAGTGTACAGTTATACGGACATAAGAGTGGATAGTGTAGGTTGAGTTATTAGGCTGAGAGAGGTCTGCACAAATGTTCTGTATGGTACATGATTATCTAGGAGAACTGTAAGGTTTTTCATGACTCATCTTTCCAATTAGGTCAGATGATATGGAGTGTGAAACAGACCACATGTAACAATATGATTATACTACTTACATTTTTTTCATTTATTTGCCAGCTACTTTTACATGATCTATTAATGAAAGCATGGTTGGGCAGTCACAGTACAGTATTGCCACACATTTTTCCTGAGACATTCTACTTCAAGTTGTCAAATATTTATGTAATGTTTGACAATTCTAGCTGAAAAAGTATCACAATGACGGAAAATGTGAAGATTCAAACCTTGGACAGGATTTTTCTTCTGGAAATCTTCCATGTTTTTTTCCATTTCTTTCTGAAATTCTTCATATTCTTTCTCAAACCTTTCCCTCTCTTCTTTTGGGATCTGAGCTCCTGGAGACTTTCATAGGAAACATTTGTAGTTTACACAGACTAGTAACATAAAAAATTTATTGGTCCAACATTACAGAATTATTTGTATTTCCATTACATTTGATGCTGCTGAAACTAACCTAAGCACTGCTGGATATACCTGCAATTACATGCCTATATCTCAGGTTTGGATATAATTGTAAAGGATATTCATTTTATTTAGGGCCTTATCCACAAGATTAAACCTTGAGGCTTTATGTCCCTTGCCTTATCATCCTCCTTTTCTGAAAATGATGTAATATTAACAGAATAAAGGGCACCAGTGGTGGACATTGTGCTATATGTCTGGCTACACTGCCAATGACAGAGCATCGAGTCGATTGCTCCCTGCTCTGAATTAGGCTGGGGTTGGGGTTTGCCTCAATTCCAGGGCCCCAAACATATGCTTGGTTTGCTATATGAGTAGATTTACCCCTGCAGGTCATTGCTGGATAGGGAAGAAAAGGAATAGTAGCAGCAGTGGATCAGCAATATAACTTGGACATCTGCATCACATTGATCACAGGATGATATAGACAAAGGAGGGAAACATACAGTTCTGAACAACAGTCCTCTACTATCTATGTCTACCTGTGCACAAGCATAGGCTTGAGGGTTTACATAGCTTCAAAAGCTTTGTCTTATAGTAGCAAAAGATGAAAAGATCAAAAAAATTGCTTGTAAATAGGCAAACTGTCAAAACTAATTTTATGGAAAATTTGACATTACCTCTTCCCAGGTTGCGCTTAGACTGTACACCATAAAAGAGAGGACATCATGGTCATCTACGAGATATAAGGGAGAGATATTCCATGTAGGTAAAAGTAATTGTGAAATAGGAATACTCATAGGAATATACTGGAGCTGGATAATACACCTTTTTAAATATGTGCTAGATATTGCTGAGGTGACAAACATTCAGAAATGGTAATCCTTATAAGAGAAACTTTAGGAGACACCATTCTGTCTAATGTAAAAAAACATAAAGGGGTGAACAGCGCCACCTAGTGCCCCACATAATGAGTAACAGCCCAAATGGCCTTTTTGCGCTCACATTTGGTTGTTGATGCTTCTTTCTACAGGTTCTTGGAATTATTTCTTTGCAATTAAGCTAGTTTAAATCTTTTAAAAAAAACTTATTGAACACTGGGTAAGATTAACTAATCTTGTCTAAGATTTACTGCAAACTTAAGACTAGTCTAAAATATGCCAGATTGATCCCATGGGTTAATGTTGGATAAAATCCAGTGTATCTTTTGACTGTTTAGCACAAATATATAACTTGCATTTTCCTGCTTCAATGGGGGTCATTTACTAAGGGCCCGAATCGCTATTTTTCGTCGGGTTTCCCAAAAATTACAGATTTGAGCCAAATTGCCCCGGGTTTTTGGCGCACGTGATTGAATTGTGGCGCATTGGCGCCGGAATGCGCACAACGGAAATGGGGGCGTGGCCATCGGAAAACCCAACGGATTCGGAAAAACCGCTGATTTTTTTTTAAAAAAATGTGTCGCTTGACACGCGCTTACCTGCACCCAAGATCGGACGCTTAACTCCAGCGGACTCCGGCGGACTTCAGCGCAGCAGCGACTCCTGGTAGACATCGGGCGCACTACCTTAGTGAATCACCAGAAGACCCGAATCCTCGACTGATAACGCGCCGCTGGATCGCGAATGGACCAGGTAAGTAAATGTGCCCCAATGTGTGCTTTACGATGCCCCTTTTAAGTCACCGTCCCTCATTTTGACAGGCCAAGCTGCCTCCTTGTTGTTCTAAGCACTATTGTTGGACATTGAAAAAAAGCACCTAAAACATTAATGTGTCGCACATTGTACCGGCTGTTTTTTTTAATCATTCAAAGCTTTATTGAAAATTGTATTAATGCAGGTATAAAAGTTTTTATTAATAAAAGTCCACTTAGTCTACTGGTCAGCTGGAGAGGGTCTGAACTTCTCTCCCATGTTACCTTTCAACTACCTTCCCCTTTAATTCGGAGTTTCCATGGTATCAACTGATTAGTATTCTTTGCTGCCGCCTACTTCCAAAAGGTATGTGATGTTTGTGATATGTTAAGGCATTTGTAATTTTTCTTGCAGAATCACAGTCTGATGATTTGTTTTGTGTCCTGGAAATCCCCAGAAAAGAGAGTCTATAAATTCTTGGGGGGTTGATGTTTGGTCAGTGGTCTTTTCTGCCTGTCAGCCCCTATCATGAGCCTCTGTGTGCTAATTCCACAGTGTCTGCCATATTGCTGCCCATGCAGCAGAGCCAATGTGGATCCTACTAGTTGGCCCTCCAACCACTGAACTAGGGCTGAGGTACTCTCAAATTCCTCCTCCACAGCTACCTAAACCATTGCCTTGTATATGCCTGCAGGAAGGACCACTTCCCAGTTGGTTACCTGCTGCTGTTTTTGACTGTGTGCCATTAAAGAAACTGTAAGTTATTTTCTACAAGATTTCTGTCTCCAATGTGATCACTCACCTTCTGCTTTTTAATCATGGAATATACCATGATTAAGACTACATTTAGTCTAAATTCGTCAGTGTAAAAGATGTATAGTATGTGCATTATAGATTTTTATTAATTATAATAAAGAAGAACCTTTTATTTGATTGAGTGCTGAAGCGCAACTTCCTCTTCTTCTTGCATCAACTTGCACGGACAAGGCCTGTTACTGTTGGCCAAGCCACCAAGACATATCCTGGTGTTAGGCCACAAGTACAGCCAGCCACTGAGGTCAGGCCCGGTGTGGTAACAAACAATCATAACCAATGAAACAGAGAACAGAGAGTTTCTTTGTACAAATACAGCCAGATCAGAGGTGGATTTGAAGCAAACCTATACTATATAAACAAAATATATCTTATAGGTAAATCATCCTGCATCCTAATGCCTATATTCAATCTTGTTAGCATTTCGGTAAACTAAGAGGCCCTGTGAACATTCTTGGACAGTTTCTTTTCCTCATGTATTGCTCTTGCCTTATAATATCATGCAAAATACAGCCGGAACACAAAAATGGTGCAAAGACTTAAGAATACACGTGCAAACTTTTTTGTTGTTGCAAACACAATAAGAAATCTGGGCCGATATGTTTATGATATGAGGAGTTGTATCTGAATTCAAGCTCAAGTATTCCTGCTTTATAACATACTGCCTGGAAAATGAATTACATTACTATAGCAACAATTTCCCTTTAATTTTTCCATGATAATACATTATGTGTGTAGAAATATAACAGTTACTGTGTATGTAGACAAATTACCTGCCAGCACTGATGTCGCTGCAGAGATTCCAAAATATCCAGTGGATGGGATCACCATATTGGGCACTTTGGCACACACCACATATGCACTCTTACTGGGAGAAAACCCAGTTTGTACAGCAATCTAAACAGACATGGTTGTTAATGAGGAATATGAGTATCAATGAAATATGTGAAGAGAATAGAACATGCCAGATAAACACTATATAGATTTTGTAATACATTATGTAGCATTTTATAACTAGTGGGGAGAACATGGGCTTTGGTTGTATCATTTATCATAGCAAAATTGCTGCATAATATAATAATTTTACGAACTAATTATAACCATCTGCTAAATGTCCACTAGGTGGCAGGATATGGAAGTAATAACTACTGTACATCATGGCCTGCAAAGGAGCCAAGCAGTATGGTTTGTGTTTAGCTAACAACATTATGGCTTAGTATTAGAGATGAGCGAGTATACTCGTCCGAGCTTGATGCTCGTTCGAGTATTAAGGTACTCGAGACGGCTCGTTGCTCGGACGAGTATTTCCCCTGCTCGAGATCGAGCATTTAATTAAAAAAACACAGTGAAGAACAATGAAGAATAGAATAAAAACAGTGAACACAGGATCATTTAAGTGAAAAACACAGTGAAGAACACAGTGAAGAATAGATTACAGATGTTCGGCACATCTGTTTACTTGTCGGAAGATACGCGCGGAACGGTGCGAACAAAATAGTATGTGAAGAACAATATATATGTGTGAAGAACACGGTGAGCAGCACAGAGACATGGGGCAGCGGCAGCACGGAGACATCGAGGGGCACGGGGAGACATCGAGGGGCACGGGGAGACATCGAGGGGCACGGGGAGACATCGAGGGGCACGGAGACATCGAGGGGCACGGAGACATCGAGGGGCACGGAGACATCGAGGGGCACGGAGACATCGAGGGGCACGGAGACATCGAGGGGCACGGAGACATCGAGGGGCACGGAGACATCGAGGGGCACGGGGAGACATCGAGGGGCACGGGGAGACATCGAGGGGCACGGAGACATCGAGGGGCACGGAGACATCGAGGGGCACGGAGACATCGAGGGGCACGGAGACATCGAGGGGCACGGAGACATCGAGGGGCACGGAGACATCGAGGGGCACGGAGACATCGAGGGGCACGGAAACATCGAGGGGCACGGAGACATCGAGGGGCACGGAGACATCGAGGGGCACGGAGACATCGAGGGGCACGGGGAGACATCGAGGGGCACGGAGACATCGAGGGGCACGGAGACATCGAGGGGCACGGAGACATCGGGGAGACTTCAGTGGAAGAAGAGCAGCGGATCCCGGGACAGCGTATCTCCCGACAAGTAAGCAGATGTGCCGAACATCTGTAATCTATTCTTCACTGTGTTTTTCACTTAAATGATCCTGTGTTCACTGTTTTTATTCTATTCTTCACTGTTCTTCACATCTGTTAACTTGTCGGGAGATAATATACGCGCGGAACAGTGAAGAATAGATTGCAGATGTTTGCATACATCTGCTAACTTATCAGAAGACATTCTTTTTCAATTAATTAACACATTTTATTCCCGAACCATGGTCCCTTTGAAAAATGCTCGAGTCTCCCATTGACTTCAATGGGGCTCGTTATTCGAGACGAGCACTCGAGCATCTGGAAAAGTTCGTCTCGAATAACGAGCACTCGAGCATTTTAGTGCTCGCTCATCTCTACTTAGTATCCTTACAGATGCATGGATTATATAAACATCTGTTTCATAGAAAAATAATAAGGGTTTTGGTTCAGGTCAAACAGATGTAAAGACAGAAAAGTGATACCATAGCAGCATTCTTGGCACCATACTAAAAATTATATTTCTAGATCATTGGGGGCTAGATTCATAAGGGGTTATATATCACAGATTTTGTCTGGCCTTTTTGACAAAAAAAAATTTGCACTGGACCATTTCTGCCACTTCAATATTTTGTCGTTAACATAGAACTACTTCTAGTGCAAAAAGTCGCAGCCACTTTAATGAATCTGACAGGCAGTGGAGCTCCAAAAACAGACATAGAACTGTCCCAAGAACCCAGACAAATGATAAATAACCCCCATTACAATTTATTATAATTTTCTGTTTCATATAAGTCAAGGACATAATAGGGCCAGTTCAGATGAAATGTGATCTACAGAGTCTGAACACAGTCATATGAAATGACTGCCATAAACTGGAGCTTAGGCCCCTTTTACATGGACATTGCGGGGATGTATATATATTTCCGGCCGCAAAGATGCTCTATTTTTTCACGTGTTTACAGCCGGGTGCCGTGCATCGCTATGGAGAAGGGATGGGTGAGTTATACTCTTCCCTTGCCTCCTTAGTGTGTGGCTGTATGCTCGCCCTGGCTACAACCAGGTGGGCATACGTCCATGTGAAAGAGGCCCTAGGCTGCTCCCCCCTCCCCTCTCCATAGTGAGGCATTGTGCCCAGCCATAAACACGGGAAAAGATCTTTTTCCTGTGCCTGGTACAATGACATGTGTGTGCTCAAAGTTCTGCAAATTTGTGGCCAGATATACGTCCCCACAATGTCCATGTGAAAGGAGCCTTACAGTGTATTGAACACCTACAGCAATATCAGTATTAAATAGCGCTGTAATAACGAGCTCTATGGTTGTAGTACAAACCATGATATACAATATGCAATATGATACACAGAGGGATTTTCACCATTTTGCCAGTTATGCAGCTGTCTTAAAGGGAACCTGTCAGCAGAAATTGACCTAATAAGTCATGACCAGTCTGTTTTGATGCAGATAAACACTTCCAGATCATGTTTCTTTCGTGGCTCAGTGTGGTGGCATCATCTAGAAAACCCACATTGAAGTGAGATGTAAAATTGTTGTATAAAGTCATGGAGGTGGAGATCTTAGTACTGAAGCTCTCTCTGCTTCTGATTGTCTCCTCTGCTGTGATTGAGAGGATGCACCAGACATCAGGAGAGCTGGTCACTTATATACCTGAAGCAGGGGCATTAGTTACAGTGAAGGGGAACTTCTGAGATCTCCACCCTCATTGCAGGGCTCTTGCCCAGGGCTCTTGGTTATACAACCAATTTACAACTCACTGATTTCTTGGTGTCCTGATGTCAGCACGCTGGTCCACAAAAGATACATAACCTGGAAGGTGTTAAGATGCCTGACAACATACTAGTAGTGGTTAATAGGTCCATTTCTGCTGACAGTCTCCTGTCAATTTTTTAGACATACAACATATTGTGAAATTGTGAATTGTGAAAACATTAGATCTCAAAAGTTTTTTACACAATAATGGGAGATCCATGAAATGTACACCTATTGTGCCAAGCATTACTGAATTGTCTAGCACACTTACTTGTAGAGTCCTTTTATAATATGTTATTTTTACCCTAAAAGGGCGCATTGTGTTCCTGAAATGTTCTACACAAGTGCCGAGTGCTTGACTTGATCCATCCCTGCAAAAAATACAAGACAACTTTTAAACATACAACATACGACATATGTGACATACAACTATACATGGTACTGTTTTTGGTATTAAAGGGGCTTTTCTAGTTTCATGCTATTGATGATCCATCCATTGATGGTCATAAATGTTCAGTCAACGGGGGATCTAACACTTAGAGGGAACCTGTCCTACTGTAGTTCCCTGCATGAAGATATTGAAATGAATCAGTGTCTCCTGTGAATTATAAAATGACCCCCAACTGTGCATCATAATCCTGTGAATTCAGCCGGCCGGGTGTTCCTGAGCTGAGATGAGTCAGACTGTAACACCCCCTTCCTTCTCTGTCCTCTTGTAAACATGCCCCCTGCACATATCATTCATACCCCTTTCTGTGCAGGAGCCATGCAGGGGGTGTGCAGGGAGCATATCTACCAGAGGACAGAGGAAAAAGGGGGGTGTTGTCTTTAACCCCTTTAAGGCACTATGACGTTTGGGAATGTCGTGGTGCGCTTCTATTTTCGGCCACCATGACGTTCCCCAATGTCATCTGGATCGCACAGGCTCAGAAACAGCGTCTGCAGGAGCAGAGCATTTGCTGACTGTTATAATACACTGCCATAGATCAGTGTATTCATCTCAACAAGTGATCAGATAATCACTTGTACAAGTGGGACTAAACACATCTCAGAATTTGTTGTGCAGTGTCTTACGAGTAGAGACACCCCACATGTCAATGTAAACTACTTTATGGGCCTGTGGCAGAGCGCAGAATGGAAGGAGGCATTGGGTTTTTAGAGGGCAGATTTTTGAAGACGTTGTTTTCAGGTGCCATTACAGATTTGAAAATTTCACGAGCTACGAGAACAGTAAACCTCCCCTATAAATGATCCTATTTTAGAAAGTACACCACCAAGAGAATTTATCAAGGTTTATATCGAGCTTTTAACCACCACAGATGTTTTATAGAAAGTCATTACATTGGCTCGTGTAAGTGAAAATCTTTTTCCAAAAAACCTTGCTTTGGTCCCTAGGAAGGAGCTTCTATTTGCAGATTTTGTAGGAACAGATTTCAGGTGATATGTCGAAAGGCTGAGCCCTAAGATTGTAGGGCAGTAAAAACCTCCAAAGAGTGGACATATTTTAAAAACTAGACCCTCTCAAGGATTGCAGTAATACTATATTTGGGTGCACAATACCCTGTTGTTTAACCTTTATTAGCTTTTTTGGGGGTGAGGTCCCAAAAAATATCTATTCAGTAACTCATTTTTAAATGTTTTTGTGTTTTATACACCAAATAGCATAGATTCTACTTACATTACTTGTGTTCTATGGGTCAGTACGGTTACTGCGATATCCCATTTATACAGCTTTTTTATGTTTAACTACAAAATAAAAACTAATTTGGAGAGAAAAATCCCTTGATGTTGCATTGCCATCTTCTAAGTGGTGCAATATTTATATTATTTTGTTGATTGAGGTGTTGTACGGCTTGATAAAAAGTACAAGTTATAGTTTTTATTGGTATCATGAAGGGGTAAATGTGACTTTTTTTATCACTTTTATGGTGTTTTTTTGTTAGGTTATATGCACAAAAATAATAATTTTTGCTGTGTTTTTTATTTTTATTTTTTAATAGTGGTTCAGTAATGATTTTATTTTTTGTACAAATTGTTACGGATGTGGCGATACCCAAAATGTGCTGTTTGTGTGGTGATTTTCACGTTTTATTCTCTTTGGGAGTTTTACGATATATGGGACATTCAGGGAACTTTCATTTTGTATTCATTTTTTTAATTGGGGCAAAGGCTTTAATAAATGTGAGCCAACTACTTTTTGTTTAATAATAGCCACATTCACAAGTCACATAGTGCATAGTGCAGCGTAAGTCTATACAAAATGTTCTGCAACAGATCCTAGTTCTCAACACCCTGGCATTCCAGCTAATCGTATTCAGAGGCAGACACAATACTGTGGATACAGTCCACATCATACGCTGGCATTCCCAAGCTGGAAAGGGTCATTACAGCATGATCTTGTAGCCTTGTAGTAATAGAAAAAATACTAAAATGTGAAACTGTGTATGTATTTTGCAGTACAGTGAGGTTTTACAGCAAGGGTTAACAGATGTTCTTAATTTCAAGCAAAGAAGACAGTGCGCACTTCTGCACATATGTGCGTGGGGACATTATAACTTGGAGGGAATAGAGGGAACAGCCATATGGCGTGTGTTCCGCTCTCTAAGGAGGGAGCATGAGGCTGCACCTAACAAATATGCAGAAATAAACAGAGGCTAAAATATTCATGATGATGTTTCTTCTTTTCTTTCTGCTTTTAATTTTAGATAATATGTGAGATTGCAATTCGTTCTATTTTTCATTTGTGACGAATAAATTGCTGCACAATCTGATATTCAGGATTGTACTTATGTGTACACTGGTAGGAAATTAGGAGTAGCACCTCTGCAGGCGTTCCAGCCTTGCTTTGAAGGTTCGGTCACATGTGGTGTTGTGCATGCGTTTTACATGTGTGTTTGGCTGGTTTTTCTTCATTGCTGGTAGTGTAAAGCAGCTGTGATTACATTTTCACAGCTTCTTACATTTCCACCAACAAAGAAAATATCTTTCAAAGCAGCCAAAAGCATGGTAACATGTAAAACACGCGTTTCTGCAATGCATTAAAAACACCACGTGGGACAGCACCTGAAAGAAAAAAAAAGTGTGGTTAACTGGCCACAAAATCTGCAAGTTAGCAGCTTTATGAAGCCACACTCCTATGCAAATAGGGAAAGTTGGACTAAATTTGTACCATATTGAGAATCTACCAAGAAATTCAGTGGGTACGGAAATAATTCAGACCCCTTTAAATTTTTCACTCTTTGTTTCATTGCAGCCAAATGGTAAGATCAAAGAAGTTTTATTTGCTCATAAATGTACACTCTGCACATGAAGGAATCCCAGACTATAAGAAATAAAATTCTATAGGGGTGTTTTCCAGATGCAGGGACAGAACAACTGGCTGCAACTGAAGGAAAGATGAATGTGGCCAAGTATAGAGTTATCCTGTAAAACTTTTTCTAGAGTGCTCTGGACCTCAGACTGGGCAGAATGTCCACCTTCCAACAAGACAATGATCCTAAGCAAAAGGTTAAAATAACAAAGTAGTGGCTTCAGAACAACTCTGTGACCATTTCTGACTGGCCCATCCAGAGCCCTGACCTAAACCAAATTGAGCATCTCTGGAGAGACTTGAAAATGGCTTCCACCAACGTTCACCATCCAACCTGAGGGAACGGGACTGGATCCCCAAATGCAGGTGTGAGAAACTTGTTGTATCAATTTCAAGACAACTTTTACAAGGTTGTATATTAATGAGCAAAAAAAAAACAATTGGCTTCAATAAAAGAAAGAGTGAAAAATTTAAAGGGGTCTGAATACTTTTCACACCCACTGTATAGAGTTTTCTATGTGGGCTCTTATATATGTCCAAAATCAGTGGGTATATTTCAGGTGATGCATGGAGATTTCTATAAAACCTCCCTCCATGGAGATCAAGCTCTCCATTATGGAACCAATTTAATAAAATGCTATGTCTTACTGCAGTACGATTTCTGTAAAGAATATAGAAGAAGAGCAATATTAAATAAACATATTAGTTTATGTACTGTAAATTCTTCCATTTACAATCTTGAACAAGTTCCATTGAGTCAACATATATAGAACATTGTTATATCGTAACAGAACTTACCGCAAGTGGTCATATTGAAGTTTGCCATTGTTGCCCACAATAACTATAGCAGGATTATTTCCCTAGTGGAAAATATTGAAAATATTAAATGGCTGTTGAGATATCAAGTCAATGAAATGTATGTATAAAGCAAACTGACTTAACAGAGTGACTACATTGGATGAATGTATAATCGTAGATATATTTTTACACAGATACTAGCCTTTAGCAGGGCATTTTGGTTACAGGGAGGCCATACAGTCATATTTCAGGTTCAAACACATGATATGGTAGACAAAGCTGGGCACCAGGTATATCTTGCTATAACTGGCAGCTTATGTAGTACATCAACAAACTAGGAATAAATGGTGTATACTGCTGGTGTACGAATGACTGATCCTGAGTAAGAAGCAGGGAGACACCACTGAAACCTTGAAAAAGCATAACATTATTACAGCAATCCTAACAAAGCCAGCAAAATTATGCGTTTTAGGTAATGTTCGTAACGGAGCCTGTGGAACATGGAATGCTTAAAACTATGTTGATTTGTGTACATGCATCTGTTAGACTTACCAAAGAATCATGATCAAATGTGTCAAAAATGATTGCTACTCCATCCCAAAGATCCGCAGAACCATATACTGGACCCAGTTCTCCTTTTTCCCGGGTATACCAAAAGGCCTAAAAGAAATGCTGTATCACTATATGGTGCATGATACCACACTGAAACTTTTCTGCATATTTTCAAGCTAAATTTGTTCATTTCAGAAATGTATAATGCCTTCAACTACTCTTCTTATTAACAGCTGAGAAAATTGTAATATCCAACACTTAAGTGGTGTAAACGTGGCCTAACGATATACAGGCATATCAGCCCTAGTAGGGTACAGCTATGCTCTGGGATTACACCATAGATACTGGGGGGGGGGGGGGGGGGGGAGAGTGTGGTGAGTGTGCAGCTGCCAGAAAGGAACTCTGTCCATGCCCACCCTTACCTCCCTCACCACCCACTTGGCATGGAGGAAGCATAATGGGAGAAATAAAAGTAATTACTGGCGGTGTGTAATAGCGATTATTTCAGGGTTTGTACACCAGAAAACTGGCATACAAGCCAGTCACAGACTCACCAGGAAATCAATAAGGAGATTTTAATTACAGCAGAGGCAAAATGATTGTAAAGTACAACAACAGACTACTATATGGATCATCAAGTTACCAGCACACATAAGGGGGAACCTAGAAAATCTCTCTAAAAATTAATTATCCCACCCTTGTATCCATTATGTTAAATGCATAAAATATTAATCTTCTGATTTGTTCTTTGTAATGTAATATAGTTGTATATGTCCCCTATGATTTGTAAAGCGCTACAGAATTTGATGGCGCTATATAAATAAAGATTATTATTATTATTACCAGTCCCTCAGCTCCATCACGTCCATGACCAGAGATTCTTATAGACATTTCCACCTCCCAGTGTGGAAAAGAGGAGTTATTTGTAGTCCACATTGAACCTTTGAGATGTTTCAGTGATGAAACAAGGCGAACTTCATCAGGACCAGAAATTGCATCTACAAAAAAAATTATATATACTTTATATATGAGACACTTAACCACAGAGTGAATGATAGTATTACACATGCAATACATACTCCACAATTACTATGTCATCTCAATGTAGTTGTATTTTTTTGTAGGCACGGCACATACACACATACTATAAACACTTGGGCCCAAATTGAATTATTTTGTTTTAGTTATATTTTACTTTGCTGGTTTTTCTTAAGCTTATCTGCTTACAAATGTATTACAAGCCACTTACTAAATGTCACATATTTTTAGTAGAAAGTGATTCTTTCAGTGCAGTTTATGCTAAAGGAAGTTTTTTCATTCTCTACTAAAATATTAATATAGATTTAATAAAAGTGGTTTAAAATACTTTACCTCCATATGTTTCCCAGAAGGGTATAGTTCCATCAGGGAGGGTGACGTGTGGACCCTTAAAACTGTACTTGTATTCAAACCTTTGGTGAGCCGGTACATCCTGTGCTAAGAGACAAGGCGAAAAAAGGGACAGAAACAATAGCCAAACAGGCAAACACATCTGTAGCACAACTGTGGAAAGCATTGGACTGTGACCCGAGGAGAACCACACTAGCCACATGAGGCAGAGAGCACAAGGACAATGCTGACTATAGAAGCAAACCCGGCAACTGCTGATTGGGTAAAGGACACGTTGATAAGTGAGCAGAAATGGAGCAGCTGGATATTCCCACACATGGATACGTTCAGTCAAAAGCTACACAGTCATTTTTATTTCAACTGAAGTATAGAGAGTTATCTTTACATAGAAATATTACAAAATATCATTAGGCTTAGTTTAGTTGCAAGTCTGTATTATATATTATTAAAAATATAATTTTATTATCTGAATGAAGGAAAGCTGAGTATAAGAGATGGTCAAATGGATTTATTTCATTTTTAATACAGATTTTAGTGCACTCCCACTCAGAAATCTACAATTACCCTTTGGTTCTGCTTCCCAGCATTTTAAAAGGGAATATGCAACATAATTTATATAGTGCAAACTTGAAATCCATGACACAAAAAAAGAAGCAACATGTAAATTATTAGTGAAGTTTTTGTGCTGTAACCACAACGTGTGGCACGTCTAAATCTAAGACTGATCCTTGGACACTCCACAGGCATCCTGCTTACCTTTAAACCATGGGAATATGTCCTTAAAATTCCAGCTTAAAGTCACTTTTAAATTATGAACTGAACTGTTCGAATAGTTCTCTAATGTAATGTTAGGATCTAAACCTGTGTGGAAATCAAACTCTACAGTTGGAGGTATGTTATGGATAATTTAGGGAGGGTACACATGCAAATTGACACAAAAACTTCAAATAGTAGAACATTTTCCCACATTTGTCCACATTTTTAACCCCTGGATGACTTTGCCCTTTTTCGTTTCTATTTTTGTTCCCCACCGTCAAAATTCTTCTTTAATAAATTCTTTATTTTTCCATGTGCAGAGCTGTGTATGAGGATTGTTTTCTGTGTTACAAATTGTACTTTATAGTGATGGTATATAATATTCCATGCCGTCTTCTGGGAAACTTGTAGGTTCTCTATTTCTGCCTTTTACTTTTCATTCCAATTGACACCTCCACCTCTTTTGGTTGGTACGACCATGGGGATTTCCAAATTTATATAGATTTTAAAATGTTTTAATAGATTTTTTAAAAATTAAAACCTTTAGTATAAAAAATAAATTCTTAAATTTGCCATCCTTTAGGCACCTAAAACTTTTTCATACTACAGTATACAGTGTGTATGTGTATGGTCTAATTTTTTTCGGAATGAGATGACGTTTTCATTGCTGCTCTTTTGGGGACTCTACGATGTTTTTATAACTTTTTATTAAAATCTATAGTGAAAAGGTGGTGATTTGAACATTTGGGTGCTATTTTGCTTTACAGGGTTCAATACTGGGAATAACTGTTTTTATTTTGAGAGAGGGTCCCTGATCGCTTCTACTATATAGGGAAGGAATTTATGAAATACCGGGACTTACATTACTGGCATTGCTTACATACTGTTAGGCATAAGGGTAGGATATTTAAGTGATATGGGCAAGAAAGTAATGAACATAGTAACAGGTCACATTATACAGGTTTGTAAATTTTTTTACACAGAGTAACTCCCCTCTACCGATCCAGATGACTTAACTGGTTTGAGAAACTGCCCAAAAATGCTTTTATGCTTGTAAACAAATCTATACATGAAAGCATTATGCACACTAGAGTAGCTCTATGAAATAAACATCTGTCTAGCTCCAATAAAGGACTCTCAATAAAATATTACACTTCTAAGGTCCATGAAAATGTTTTTTCCTGCCATAAACACATTATTTTATTTGCAATGTATATGTTGTTTCTATTGTTATAAAATGTTTCAATAAAAAAATACTAATCGCTATCAAACGTTATACTGGTTCCAGCCATAAAATGTAATGATGCGGAACTTAGGAGCTTCATTTGCCCCACATCAAACTTTGCATGCTGGCCATGTAAATATCACACCTGAGCCACCTCCGCTACCGCACGCAAGAGGGGTAACTCACTGTCGCCTCTACTAGCCCATGACTAGGACAGCAGACTCTGAAATCCTGACAAGCAGTCCTACTCCATACATCTCTTCAGTCAACCATTCTGCTCTATCCTGCGAAGGTGTATAGCAGTAGGATCTAGGCCCTTCTTTCTCAGAGGTACTGCAGCCCTATCATATTGTATCTCACCATAAATGCTTTTGTCTGAAAGATACACCCAAACACTACCAGAAGACAGGTGTATATAACCGTTTGAGAATCTTGTTTTGTACTAACATATTTTGATAGTTTGCAATCGAAAATTGTGGGATCTTCATTTAACTTTCGGCAAGTTAATCTCTCTGAAACTAGAGCTATTAGCACTAAAAGGATGATGCCCCCACACTATGTTCCCCCAAAAGCAATCCACCTGAAGAGAATAAAGGGGACTCGTATACAAGCTCTCAACATAGTCAGAGGGTGCATGTTAATTACAACAAGCTTGCTAAAGAGGTAGCAAAAAAAAAATAGCCCCAGCAATCTGGAAGGGGTGTCCACCGCCATTTCAGACACCCTCCTTGCTAAACAAACAAGAGTGGATTCCCACAGTTGCAAGATCACAGAAGCAGAGCACAGAATTGCAACCTTAGAGGATGACTTAGCTGATCACTAAGCTGAATACAGATGGTTGTGAAAACATTTTTGAATGGTGATTGGTGGGTCTACCAAAGTTAACAGATAGCCTTGAGGCCGAAACTATGTTACCTCAATTACTAGGTCTAACTGGTCCCTTTAAGGTTGAGACAATGCACAGGATTGGTCCACGAGACCTTGGCAGTTCCCCTCTATTCAACCATCGGGAAGACATGATTGCCAGAGTCAGACGACTGGCGAAATGATCACGGGCGGCCTATCAGACACTCTGTTCTCCTCTCGCCATTCGCGAAATACTTCACTGACCTTACCCGCAAGCTGAGAGACTTAAACTACACATGTTCTTAATTATTCTGGAAACAACGGAAGTGCCAGGTTCTCTACCCAGTGACTCTTAAGGTCACTCAGTACTGCACTGATCCTCTCTGGCAGAAAGCATCATAGAAGGGCTGCAAGTCTGGAAAGACTTTGGGGATCCTATAGGCCAATCTTCTGCTTCTCCAGAGGACTTCACTTCATCAACTCTTAGATCTCGTCCACCTTCATGACAGCAAAGTCCACTGAAAAGCTCTCAATGCACCTAAAATGTGGTTCTTCTCTCCAGTTAACTTGAACTGCTCGCACCAAGAGACACTTGGATATTGACCTCTTGATTATAAGGACATTACTTTTCAAGCACACGGTTTCTCTGGTATATTTATTCTTTTTAAACATAGCAAGGTGACCTCAGGTATAAATATAAATAATTCTGGCAAAGGGGTTTGGTAGATTGTTGCTATTATGGTAGCTATTGAAGTCCATGGCTGTGTGATATCTCTTCCTGCATTGTGAGGTGTTAACAATAGTAACTAATTTGGTCTCAGATATAATTTTTATTTTATATTGTTAGAAGATATTACTACAGTATTCTAATGTGCAACCAGGACAGGACCAGGACAGAATCCCAATGTCGTGACAATAATAACATGACAATAATAACATGGAACGTAAAGGGTCTTCATTCTTCCCAGAGAAACGTTCCTTTAAACATTCTCATCTTAAATGCCTCCATGCTGAGCATTTACCGGTATTCAGGAATCTCATTTAAATGACATGATTCTGAAACCCGCAGGAGAGGAAGAGTCCTCATAATTTTAAGCAAAATGGCACCTATGTCTGTGCTTTTCCGTGAAATATCAGAAGACAAAGATATTATATATAAATTATCAGACACCCCAGTAGGAGAACTGAATTTTTTCAATGTATATGTTCCTAACACTGAATAACGCCCTTTCAATAACTCACTTGTGTCTGGTATTGCAAATGACTCCTCCCCTTGTGTGGTTTTAGCAGAAGACTGTAATCAGGCCATGTTCAGCAGAAGACAGATTGGGGACCCCTTACAAGGTTCAAGTTGTGAATATACCCCTGTCTGATTTACTTCAACTTACTACTGAACTAGGTCTGGCAGACTCCTGGAGACATCTCCACCCAGATGACGAGAATTTTCCTTCATTCCTGGTCTAGACTTGTTTACATATTTGCCTGCTGCATAGTATGATCTCTGTAGATATAGGCCAATTGATCATTTTTGTTTACTCCCCTGTCTCCATAGAACACTATGGTGGGCACTTATCCCCCAGGTTCAGATTATATTTGAGATTTTCCACCCATTTAACCCGAGACTACCAGTTTGTACAACTTCTCAAGGGCCGGTAAATTAAATTCGTAGCCCAAATTACTTCTGAAACAAATTTGCCTACTTCCTGGGAAGGGGCTCAAGTGACCTTGCAGGAAAGAATAATGGGTTGAGACGCAACACAGAAGAAATTAGCCAAGAAGAGATACGATGCTAGCAGAAGGGCATTCAGAACAGTATATTCTATGTATCAGGCATCCCCAACCGATGAAATCTATAGTAGATTAAAAAGAAAATGTAATTGTACAATTTGAGGCGCAACATTTTAGATTCGACAAGTCGAGGAGGACTAATTAGGTTGAGACCCAGTCATCACTTCCACAAACTAACACCAAAGATTAAATTCATAGAGACCCACATAATGTCTTTTATGTAATTGAGACCTTCAGTGGGTATGGAAAGTATTCAGACCCCTTAGATTTTTTAACTTTTTTGCTCATCAATGTACAGTCTACCCCCATATTGAAAAAAAGAAAATGTAAATATTTTTGCTAATTTATTTAACAAGAAAAACTAAAATATCACATGGTCATAACTTTTCAGACCATTTGCTGTGATACTCATATTTTACTCACCTGCTGTGTTTAATTAAACTGATTGGACTTGATTAGGAATGGCACACACCAGTCTATATTAGACCTAACAGCGAATGTCAGAACACACGAGAATCATTAGGTCTAAGGGACCTACCAAGGAGCAGATTTTTCCAAGGTTGCAAAAGAATTTCTGCTGCACTCAAGGCTCCCTGGCGCCTCCATTATCTTTAAATGGAAAAAGTTCGGGAGAACCACAACTCTTCCTCAACCTGGTCGCCTAGCCAAATAAAGAAATAGTGGGAGAAGAGCCTTGGTGAAAGAGGTAAATTAGAACCCCCAGATCACTGTGGCCGAGTTCCAGAGATGCAGTAGGACGATGGGAGAAAGTTCCAGAAAGTCAAATATCACTGCAGCCCTCCACCAGTCGGGGCTTTTTGGCAGAGTGTACTGACTGAAGCCTCTCCTCAGTGCAAGACATATGAAAGTCTGCATACCGTTTGCATAAAAGCCACATGATGGACTCCCCAGACTATGATAAATAATATTCTCTGGTCTAATGAGATGAAGATTGAACTTTTTGTTCAAGTGGTATTTGTGGAGAAAACCAGGCACTGCTCATCACCTGCCAAATACAATCCCAACAGTGAAACATGCTGGTGGCAGCATCATGCAGTGTTTTTTTTTTTAGCTTGAGGGACAGGACAACTGGCTGCAATTATAATAATAATAATAATAATTCTTTATTTATATAGCGCACACAGATTACGCAGCGCTGCACAAGCATGTCAAATTGGTCAAGCATGCAATTGAAGGGAAGAGCCAAGTACATAGATATCCTGGATGAAAACGTCTTCCTGAGTGATCTGGACCTCATATTGGGCCGAAGATTCAGCTTCCAATAAGACAATTGGGGTCATTTATCTTATTTCCCCCCTCCTAGAGCTCTTTTTGTGCCTTTTGGGAGTCTATTTTTGCTCTTGATTTGTCTTGGTCTTAGGCTGCATCCACACGGCCTTGTAGGGCGTACATACGGCCGCATAGGCCGGCAATGGGCGCAAGGCGCCGTACCATTCCGTACCTGGGGAAAAGATTACCTATGTCCTATATTTTCCCATAATACAGCGCCGTGCCGTTTCTCCATGGAGAGGGACGGGGGTGAGCAGCTACGGTACTGCGGGAACACGGTCGTGTGAATATAGCACCTTATTAGGTATACATTGGGTAAGTTGGGTAAATTGGGTAATTTGATGCAAAAAATGTTTCATAGTATTCGCTGGTGGTGGCTGGATCACACCATTTGGGTTCTGGGGGACCTTTGGGTCATTTATAAGATTTTTATATACATTCACCCAAGCAGAGATTTATTCCCCTGGCTATAGGTCCCCTTTCCTCTTGTTACACAGGGCGTCCTGGCAAAGCTGGCACCTGTCACCCCAACTCATCATTGAGCCACTTGTGTGTACCCTTTATGTTACTATTATCCACAGTGTCTGAGGAAGGTCTTTTTAACCGAAATGTCATGTATATGTATTAAAGTGGATTGGTACAAGAATAAAAGCATTTATTTTCAAAATTGGACTGAGTGCCATCTTCCGTATCCTTACTTGCATAACAGGGACCCTATTTTGGCAAATACGGAAACAGGAAAGCAGTGGGATTTCTACAAGTAATCTCGATAACCCTGGCATTAAAGTTGGCCTAGCGACTGATGACATTTTGCAGATGACATCATACTTTTTATTTCAGGCCCGATTCAATCCATTTAAAACATCCTTACACTTTTTGGTGTCTTGTCCAGATTTAAAATTAACTATACAAAAAGTGAAAAGAAAATCCCTTATTTTTGGAACAAAATCTCAGGGCATATCTATTGTACATTGTAAATTGATTCATTGTTTCAGATGTTGTCACCATTATCTTTTGACCCATTTTTTTCTGCAAGTTCACATATCTATTGTACATTCTGCCATCAAATATTTAGGGATCCATAAAGAAAATGCCACTCTATATACCCGTAATTATACTCCTTTATTCCAAAAAAGTATGGCAGAACTTACTTGGTGGGAACCCTTCCCCTTTAATATAACGATCTGATTAAAAGATCAATTTTACTAGTGGGTTGTACCCCCTCCAAACCCTACCCCTGCTCTTGAAAGCATGTTTTTTTTTTTAAGCAGTAAAATTGCCTGTACAAGTGTTAACATGACCTCTGATGATATTTTTGCAGCGCTATTGATGCTAAACACCCTCTTTCAATGATCCCTTCTCTTGTATCACCTTTAATCACAAGGGTAGACAAATAAGACATGTGCTTTCTGTATAGAGATCAAACAAACATTCAGTGAAAGCAATTTCCATATGGAATGGTTTATTACATTTTAATCCCACCAAATGCAGCATATACATGTGTTTAAAGCACTGGACAGGAATGAAGAAAGGAAAGGCCTTTGGAAATGAAGACACAAGACAGCATGCACACAATTTCCACAAGATTAAATCCGAGCAAGTTCACCTTTCCAGCGTGATTGTATCTTTTTCCCACCCATCCTCCCCAAACCATTTTTTGAATAGAATAAAAATAAGATTCGTACTTCAGTAAAACACCTCCTTAACATAAAGGCATATGGTTGTGATGTAACAAAAATGTAAAAAAAAAAAATACATATGACAAAATGGACCCTCCGACACCCCCTTCCAAAAAAAAGATGGCAAATTAGAAACAAAATACAAGCACACAGTCAGACAGAAGGTTTCAGGCGGGTGCACACCCCTACCACCTGCCAAAATTCAAAGTGAATATAGTAGATCAATATCCAAGTTTACTTCTATTAAAAACATTGATACTATTAAAATAATCTTAAATGTTAGGCTCTGTTCACACAACAGGTTTTTTTTTTTTTTTAAAGTTTTTGTGAGGATTTTTTGGAATTTTGAAGGCAACAATAGAGTAGTGTGCGGTGAGATTTTGCTTGTACTTGAATCCTGACAGACCCCCTATACTAACAAACAAGGGCTATGAGGATTCATGAAGCTAGTGTGAACAGAGCCTAAAAGAGCATATACTGTAGGTACAAGCAGGTCCCATGTGGAGACTGCAGACTGTTGGCTCATAAAGGTTCCAGGTCATTTCGAAGTACAAGGCTTTATCAAACAAAAGGCATACAATAGTTTAGCCAAGTCACATGGTAATGTGTAAATCTCAATTTATCTTGAGTAAAATCTCAGGTTTTTGAATAAGACAAGAAATCTCCTAGGCCAACAATATATCTCTAAGGCTCATAGTTGCACAACAGTTACCTTTTTTTTTTTATAAAATCCTTTTTTTGTTTTGTTTTTATAAAAAAAAAAATATGTGAGAAATACGTGGACGTGTGCCCAGTAGGGGTGGGGGAATATTGATTTCTGTCCACTATGCTACCATCTCTAAAATCTGCAGATTTTGGATTTGATCTACCCTTTCCCTGAGCAAGCTTGAAATATCAATATGACCATATGGATCACAAAACTGTAAACCATTATCTTCAGATTGATTGAATATAGCCAGCGGCTAAAATGATTGAGGCCCAGGAGTCCGCTTTATGAAGATCCCAGTGCCTTTCTTTGGACTCTCTCCCCTAGACAGACCTAGAGATAGGCAGATAAAACTATTCTGTATCATGCTGTATTACCATTCTCATTGGAACTTTAAAATGTTTATTTGAGTATTTACACCATTACAATGGATCTGATCAAGGAGCTCCAAGCATGTCCGAAAACAAACAGAGAACCATGGCATCATGATGATGTGCTCCGCTATGAAAGGGAAGCTAACCTCTGACCACGTAAGGAAATACTGGGATTATTGGAGCCTGCCAATAATTTTTTTCTGGTTGCAAATTCTGATAAATGTACAATGGCCAATAAAATATTGAATATTAGATGGTCAAGGGGAATGCCACATGACATGAGGACCTCACATGAAATGTGTTACTACCTGCTCTGGCAGTGACTAGGTTACTCAAACCCTAAAACTGGAGCAGGGGACCATCACTCAATATTGCTGACACCTCCTTCCCTTGAAATGATAATGGTAATACCGAATGTACTCGCAGATAAAATGTCTGGTTTCCTATACATGGTATTTAGTTTTTTTTCACCGGGTTTCTGCAAAGTGGTGAGGTCTGAGCAGATTTCTAATACATAATCTGTAAAGGGTGGTAGATTCCAATTTAGAAAAGAATCCACTTGTTTTCTGACACGTTCTGCTGTAAGGTTTGCAAATTAAGGAGACGGAAGCTATGGTGAATGGTTCAATCCCCATCATCTTGTTTTCCAGTAGAGGTCTCTGATCTGTATGTCAGTTTATGTTTAACCCATGAAGTAAGGCAGACAAGAATCAGAAAAAGAAGTTCCTGGTCTGAAGCATGCATCATTATTTGCATTACAGGTTAAAAGGACTTCAAAAAGTAGCCATTGCTGATTGTATGTAGCAATGATTCCCCTGGTCTCTGATTATCTCTAAAAAACAAAACGAAAAAAACAGACAGAAAAACAAAACAGAACTAGAATTCCAAGCGGTTTTCAGTGTTGGTCTCTATCTTTACATTGGCAATGGAATCTTTTTCCTTAGATAACAAAGTTTTGCCTCCAAGTGCTGACCACATATCAGGGCAGGAGGAGATGTAGCAGATGGAGAACTTCAGAATCCTTTCTACAGACCAGTGGCGCTCATCAGCCTGTTCCTGGGCACAAGGGTGGTAGGTAGTGCAAGGCAGGGGTGTTTGGAGAGCCCAGAAGTCCTATTTGTGCACATATCAGTTATGGCTGAGTCACTGTCTCGGTGGTTACATGTGGCCTCCTTGCCTTCACTGGTACAACTCCTTGGCTTTGATATGCTCTAGCTGCTCCCGTAGTTTCCTGAAAGATGGCCGCTGGTTGGGGTCTAGATGCCAACACTGTTTCATCAACTCGTACACAATAGCGGGGCAACCGTCTGGTGCATCCATCTTGTATCCTCTCTCCACCCGAGGAACAACATCTTTAAGGGCCTAGTAGGCAAACAATTAAAATGTCAGGGAAAACAGAAATACAATTACAAATGCCATATTCTTATTATTTGAAAAGATCCAGTAGCCCAGTTCACACTCGAGTTTGGACCTCAGATATTAGCTCCTGCTACAAAAACGATAAGGGAAGTCTACCAGATCTGTTTGAAGGTTCATTATTTTAATGACACTCCTACACATCGACACCTAACGACACTCCATACAAAGCTGGTGTTAGCTGCATTATGCAACCAACACCAATGGCTGGCAGCGATTGCAAGGATTAACCCCTTAAGATATTAACTCCTTAATTGCGGCACTTAAATAATGGCGCCGCAGGGTCACCAACATCTTGGATTTGGCTGGGACCCCCCATGATGTCAACTGAGGGCACCGGTTGGTTACTATGACAGCAAAAGACCCTTAATGAGGGTTCCATGGCTGTCATAGCAGGACCTGTAAAGGAGTTCTTTACAGATCCAGTAATTTAACAATATATTGCAATACAGTAGTATTCCGTATAAGTGACAAGACCCCTTGGGGTTCAAGTACCCTAGGGGGCCTCAAAATATATGGGGAAAGGTTATTCCTGGCAGTGAGCCCCGTAACAGAAAATGACACTCAACTGTCCAATTCGCCACTTTTTCGCCATTTCACAACACAAAAAAAATTGACTAAGTCTATCTCCACTGCCTCCTGCTTCTTTGACTTAAGACAGAAAAAATTCCACTGTTGCTCACATCCAATTTTCTGCTCAAATTACAGAAACACTACCCAAAGTGGAGCAGACAGGAAAAAGCCATTAAAAGAAATCTACCATCAAAATCCATCATGATAAACCAGGGACACTTACTCATAGATCCAGGCACTGTGTCACCTTTTTACATGTGTTATCCATTCTAAAATCAACTTTTAAAATCCAACCAGTGCTCCTTTGTGCTATAGCTTCAAAGTCTGTTACAGTATCTCCCCCTCTGCTCTCTGGCAGTTACCTCCTCCCTCTGCTTGATGTAATCTCAGTGCAGCAAAGGAAGTTTCACCACACAGTGGGAGGGGGCAGGTGCTCCTCACACACTAACAGCCTGTGAATCTGCAGCATGGAGGGGCTCTGGTAACAACCCCAGAGCCCTTCTGGCTCCTTAGCATAATGTTAAAAGTTGATATTAGAAAGAAGGAAGCCATGGATAACAAATATAAGACAATTACAACAATCACAGTGTGTCTGGTTTATCAGGCTGAAGTAGATTTACTATAAGTGACCACTCAAATCAATGGACATTTTAACAGATTCGTTAGACTTCCGTTGTCATTTTTGCAACCGCAGATAGTAAAGGAGGTCTGAACATAGGTGTGAACTGGGCCTAAGCTCCATGTGAACATATATGATATCTGCTGTCAAGCAGCTTGTAAAGTCAATATACTTACAATGCGTGGATAAGGCACTCGCCCAAATGAGTAGATTTCCCATAGTAGTATGCCAAAACTCCAAACATCCGACTTGGTTGAAAAAAGCTGTAAAAACAAAAATTCATAATGAGGTTCTCAAAATTAGTATCAAAATAAAAAAATATTTTCACTTTCAAAAAGAATCTTATTCTGTAATTTTAAATTAATTTAATAAAACTGCATTTCCCCACCACTATACTTAGTTTTAAAAAAGGGGCCTATCTTACAAGGCAGCATTTTTTTCATTATCCCATTATGGAAACCATATTTGCATATTACAGTCTACTGCTGTCACCATTAGTATAGCATACAGACAAAAGTAGCAAGAAAATAGTATGACTTGGCCTGTTCGATCTTCACTTGCCTTCTCCCGCAGAGCCTCTGGTGCTGTCCATTTCACAGGCAGTTTGCCAGTGTCCTGCGTCGCAGAGGCTTCTTTTGTGAGGCCAAAGTCACTGACTTTGGCGATATTGTCCTCTGAGACTAACACATTACGTGCTGCTAAATCTCTGTGCACAAAGTTATTGGCTTCTAGGTACTCCATGCCTTCTGACACGTCTCTTAAAAAAAAAAAAGAATAAGAAGTGACAGTCAATAACATCACCAGTGGTTGTCTCATGATACAACAGATGCTTTCCTACACACCTCATAAAACTTAATAAGAACAAAGTCACCAGGTTCTAAAGGCTGGAAAACATAACTATTTCAATAGGATGTTTGCTAGAGTACAAAATAAAATAATATATAAATATTAAATGTATTAACCACATCCCGAGAGCTACAGGTTGGTTCTTTGGGCAATACAAATGAGGTTATATAAATGGTTACTAAACTGTTGGTGTACCCATTTTCAACTGACAGCTATTACTCCCAACTCCCTAATACACATGCACACTTGACTGGGCGTCTAGGTGTTCTCAATGCTTTTTACTTGCAATAACACGATCATGAATGCATAAAGGAAACCTACAATCTTGGATCTCCCTATTAAGGTAGATCCGGTGGCAGATTCATCTAATGAATATCATCAGAGACCTTTTCAGGGCTAATTCTTCAGTGCCTGCTAAGTTTTGAAAAGTTTTATTACCCTAATATGCGAATATGTGAAAGATATGTGAAATACGTGAAAGGGTGTTGAGTAGCCAGAGCTGAAGCTACACAACACGGCTCCTCCATGTCCCAGTAGCCTCATTCGATCCTCCTACTAAATCTTCAGCGCTCTGTTCCGAAGCATGCGCTGTAGCTCCATCTTCCGGGCAGAGAATGCACACCCACCAGCTCTGCATATATAGTCTATGCAAAGCATAGCTACCAGGAGCTGCGTGCTGAAGATCTCATAGTAGGAGGATGGAAAGGGGCTATTGGGACATGGAGGAGCCGCGTTGTGTAGTTTGAGCTCCGGCTACTCCACGCCCCAGTAGCCTCTTTCACATATTTGCATATTAGGGTAATTTAACTTTTCAAAACTTAGGGGGCACTGGAGGATTAGCCCTAAGAAGTACTCTGATGATATTTATTAGATGAACCAGCCCCAGATCTACCTTAATAGGCCTGATCCTTCTTATCCCCTATTTTTACCATTGGAGGAAGAGTTGGGATGACCCGCAGGTATTAGAATGCAAGTTCCACAGAAGTTTGCCAAGAATTAATAAGGCCTCATGTACACAACCGAGTGCAGGTACGTGCCGCAAACAGGGTAAAATTTGCAGCCTGTCTTGGTCAAGTGGAGATGGGAGCCTAAAAGCCGCCGGGCCCAGTCACAGTGCGGTGAGAGAGGGTTGGCTCACCCTGGTCACTGTGCACAACAGACCCAACAGCCCCATATACAGTTGTGTGCATGAGGTCTAAGTGTCAATGGGCAACTTAACCGCAAAAAGCTCTTACAAAAAGAAAATCAAATATTTGTTAACTCTATGAGGAGTTGCTTAGGATAACTTACAAAGAGAACTTTAGTAAACATTCACCTCCCAGCACCGATCTTCCTCGAGATCTTAGATAGTCTACTAAGCTGCCCTGTGGGGAAAATACACCAGTCAGAACAATGCTGCACTTCAGTAGCACACAGACCACATCTAACTAGGGAAATATTCAGAGAGCTTCAACCAACCAGTTCCCCAATTACCTTTGCCATGAACTCTGTAACAATGAACAGGCTACTCTTATCTTCTACAATCACCCCCAGTAACTGAACCAGATTCTTGTGTCGTAGTTGCCTGAAAATACAAACAATTTGTGATTACTAGAAGGTTACGATATCTAGGTACAAAATACACGACTATGAAACAAAAGTGTCTACTTTTACACAGGAAGAAAATGCTTGTTGACAAAATATTTCATCTTACAAAAAAAGAATCGACCAGGGCGTATTTGGACACATGCCCACTACAGATCCTTGTGGGTTTAGTGTCGCAAATCCCCATAGCAGCTACACAAATATATACTTGCCGACAGGAGTCCAATAAAGCACATTGGGCTCATCTTTGGTGCTCCCTGGTGTAGTAATCCAATGAAACCGGAGCAGTACACTCCAACTCCACTGCTGTTCAGGCCGTGAAAGCATCAGACCTAGGTAGGTCTGAAATGTTACTCCCATTATTGTAGATACCGCACATACAATACAGCCTGGTGAATTGATTTGGCACCTGGAAGTGGCATGTGTGGTCCCCTGTTTGGTCTCTCTAGTTCCTGAGGTAATAAGTGGTTCAGATAATGTAAAGAAACTGCACTTATCATATGAGTCACCTTATTTTCAGCTATTTCCTGTATGTTTTTGGACTACAGCAGTGACATCACATTATCAGCATGTGACCCCCTGCAGCCAAACAGTGAACATAGATGCATATACTTGCCTAAAGGTCACCTGCTATCTACAGTATGTCAACAACTGCAGCTTTACAATAGTGTTGGAGATTCTGTGCTGAATGGCCTGTGGACCCAATTGTGCATAATCCCTTTTTTTCCCTTCACAACAGACAAAAAGGTGGCATTTTTAATTTACTTCTGCACTTACGTCATCACCAAAGCCTCCGCAACAAACGCTTGTGCTGTTGCATCATTCTTGATACATTTGACAGCTACTTTTGATCCCCTGTAGTCACCCAACATGACATCTGTGGAAAAGATAAAACTCAATTGTTTAAAGTATCAATAACTACCCCCTACAGAAACCATTATACCAACCCTTGTGTAAAATATGCTTATATCTGTCATTTGCATATTATGCATTTTACATTTTTAAAATCAGATGGGCAGGCTCCTTGTGATATTCAGATGTATTATAGGGGTTTAGACTTCTTGATACATCCCGTGTATGAAACATTAACAGCTTAAATGGATTAAGGACTTTTAAAGTGAAAAGTCACACAAAAGTTGCATATTTTGGTGTAACAAGTTCAAAATCATTTCCTACACCATGAGGGGACTGGAGTGGATTTATTATATAAAGATGATTTATAATGATGACTTGAGTATTGCTTTTTAAAGTGGTATACTACAATCTTTGCACATCTATTTTTTAATTCTATGATATGTCTTAAAGTCTAAATCACTGGATTTGATTTTATTCTTAGAATCTATATAAAAAAAGGCACGAACAGAAACAAAAATACAAAAAAAAAAAAACACCACGCAGAGACGTTGTATAAATCCCATAGATCAGGGGGAAACCCCACAAACTTTCTCCATTGTGATGCTAGTAAGACATTCCTAACCAAGGTACGTGTATGCCGTGCTCTGTAGTGCAATATTATCTTATAAACATAAAACTAACGCAAAGTCAGCATTCTTAATACTCTCACTATTATACAAAACCTTATTTCACATTACCTAGCTCTCTGCCAGCAACGTGTGGTGAGTCCCAGGGGAGAAGGGGGGTGTATACAGTAACTACAGTATTCAGAAATGATGAAGGCATTTTTAAATTCACCACAGCATAGGCTATTGGAACCTGTCCTCGGCTAACAGTGACATTCCTGGTGACAGGTTCATTTTAACATAGCCTTAATGACTATGGGGATAATTTACGCAAAACCATAAGTACCTCCAAATTCTCCTCTCCCAATGGTCTGCAAAAGGGTTAGGTCTTTCATCTTGAGTGTCCAACCACCTAAACAGAATGTATGGTTAGTTATAATATGAAAAATATGAAAAAATAAAGCAGAAAGGTGACAGATTGATCTACAGGGGAAAATAAAAGTGTAATAAAATGCAGAGTAAAAAAAAGCAGTGCAGAAATGTGCAGGTAGTGTTCTCATGATGTGTATTTGAAGGGTTTCTGAGGTTTGCTCATTGGGAAGTTAGAGGAATGTCATAATGTAGAATATGTATATAAAATTACTTATTTCATCTGCACTATAACTAGAGATGTGTACTAACGCAACAATAAAACTTACTCCTGGAAAACTCATCCTGAGCAGCCACCGTTCCCTCCATCAATTTTGGCTTCATTAACCTGGTGCAGAGGCCATCCGCATCGTTGGTGTAATGCTGAAAATGGAAACATACAAGGTTACTATGATATGTGACATTTCTTCAGATGTCCACTAGAGGTCAACAAATTCACAATTTTGTGCTATTCTACCTCTATTTTTATCAGGCAATGTCATGAAGGCATCAGTCATTGATAGAAACAAGTAATGGTTGCTGCCCATTAATTTAAGGCCAGGTACACTGCGCTTAAAATCCATTTAGAAACACAACACAAGCAAGTTGAGGGATGGTTTCTCCCAATCAGAGATGTGTTTAGACTTAAAAGCCTGCTATGGGGAACAAGCAACATGCGATTAACCAGTAAACAATAGATAACACATCTGCGATCGGCTGAAACTCCTCCCACTGCGCAGAGATGGGTTATTGAGACATTTCCAAACAAGCTGAAGTTCATGATTCTAAGGCTATAAAGATTATTTACCAAGTTGACAACGTTCCTTAGTCCTTTGGATAGACAACACCATAAGGAAGATGTCCGACTATTGGTCAGCGTCGTTTTAACCAACAACCAATACAACATTTTTGCACAAACATTTCATATTAATTGTCAAGCATGGAGGAGAGGTAATGGTTTAGGTTCGTTTTGCAGACAGCGGGCCTGGAACTTGGCCATCAATCGTGAACTCCTCTATATAACAAATGTATTCTCCAACTATCCTCTTGCAGCTTTGTAGTCACTGGTCTATGCAAGAGTATAATGATCCCATGCACAGGCACCAATGACCCTCGGGAATTAAGAGGTTACACATCACCAATTCCTGTGACAATAATAATAATAATAATAATAATTCCTTTATTTACATAGCACAGACATATTACGCAGGGCTGCACATAGCTTGCCAAATCAGTCCCTGTCTCCAATGGGGCTACCCGTATGTTTTGGAGTGTGGGAGGAAACCCACGCAAACACAGAAAACATACAAACTCCATCAGCGGCACCAACATAAATGCCATTGTATAGGGTGAAGGTAACTGAAATTATGCATCAATTATTTGGGGGATTCCCCAACAAACTATAATTGGTTGAGGATTTTTTTTTCTGCAGAAAGAACACCAAATGCTACAACAAATCCACCAAATTGTATTGTTGAGTCATCCTTTTGCCAATTTCAGATGAGACAAAAAAAAAAAAAAAACACAAAACAAAACAAAGCATCTTCCTGTGACAAGACTGCATGAACCTATAATGTACGGAACAGAAACATCACAGCAAAAAGCGCAATGACTTCTGCAGAATTTTGTGGTCTAGTAGTGTTACAAGAATAACTCTTCACATTCAAGACTTATTAATAAGGCCAAGATACATTTTGTTAGTAATGTAATTATTTAGTGACTCCCTCATCCCTTGCAGCATCTATGGAAAGGAATCAAAACTAAAATTACGGTACATATTTCAGTAAATGGCAAATCTATTCTTTTCAACTTTCTTGTTTAGTCACTTCTTCACAATTATTTTTTCAAAAGAGGAAGTTGATACTAATTTACTTAAAAGGTTGTGCCAATTTTTTTCTTCACAAAAAAAAAAAAATGAAATAAAATTTACATTTGCATAGAACAAAGATATAAAGAGAAAGCACCTGTAAACATGTATATGAACACTACGAGTTAAAGAGCACTTGTCAGCTCTTCTGACAGTCTGTCTTAGTAAATAATAGTCTACCAATGAAACTCTAGACCAGCGATGGCGAACCTATGGCACGCGTGCCACAGACGGCACGCAAAGCCGTTACTGTTGGCACGCGTACCGTCGCCGGTTAGCCTCTGACCGCTGCCCGTAAAAATTTGTCTATGTGAGCGGCGTTACTACGTGCCGCTCCATAGACAGAACCGCAGAGTTTTCGCGCATGCGCAGTAATTATCGCTGACTGACAGGGAGCGCTGACTGAATTTCCGCTCCCTTGCGCCTGCCTGCCGGCCAGCCTGTGCCGCCGCCATGGCTGACACCCCATGCATGCCGGCTGGCAAATCCTCTTTCCCGCTCTGCTCTGCTTCCTCCCGGTCCGGTCTGCTCCCTCCCGGTCTGCTCCACTCTGCTCCCTCCCGGTCTGCTCCACTCTGCTCTGTTCCCTCCCCATGTATATATATATATATATATATATATATATATATATATATATATATATATATATATATATATATATATATATATATATATATATATATATATATATATATATATATATTTCTGTATGCATTTCATACTACACGGCGACACGCTGTATGCATTTCATACTACACGGCGACACGCTGTATGCATTTCATACTACACGGCAACACGCTGTATGCATTTCATACTACACGGCGACACGCTGTATGCATTTCATACTACACGGCGACACGCTGTATGCATTTCATACTACACGGCGACACGCTGTATGCATTTCATACTACACGGCGACACGCTGTATGCATTTTATACTACACGGCGACACGCTGTATGCATTTTATACTACATGGCGACACGCTGTATGCATTTTATACTACATGGCGACACGCTGTATGCATTTTATACTACATGGCGACAAGTTGTATGCATTTTATACTACAAAGCAGTACGCTGTTGATAGTGTTTTTATTGTAATACAAAAGATTGTAACGTTTGAGCTATGTTTTCTTAATTAAAACCTTGTTATTCTAGTTAAATTTTTGTGTTGGCACTTAGTTTCAAGTCAGAAGGGTTTGGGTTGCATTTTGGGCACAAAAAATGTGCTGAAGAACGTCCCCTCAGCTTATACACGAGTCTAGTACAAAAAACCCGCTAAAAAAAAAAAACCTTAAATATTCACCCTCCAATGGCAGCACGGCTACCCGATGTCGGCGTGGCTTACCAATGTCCCCATGTTCCGTCTTCTTTCTGTTCCATCATAGTATGCGCATGCTAGAAGAAAACATGGCCACGTCCATGCCGGAAGAAAGAACAAAGAAGAGGAGCCGCGGAGAAGAAAGAAGACGGAACAAGCTGACATCAGGGACATCGGTAAGCCGCATCGACATCTGGGAGCCGCGCTGACATTGGAGGGTGAGTATTTAAGTTTATTTTTTTAAGGGCCGTGGGGGCAGGCTGGCTGTATACTACCAGGGGCTTGCTGTATTCCCACCCTCGGCTTATACTCGAGTCAGTAGTTTTTCCCAGTTTTTGTGGTAAAATTAGGGGTCTCTGCTTATACTCGAGTATATACGGCAAGTCAAAACTGTATAAATTATAAATTGTAGTTCTGGACCATTTTTTTTTTGTGTCCCAGTGACAATTGGAGTTTCAAAATTTTTTTCTGTAATGGGACCAAGATTTATCCATAAAACTTCATTACAGACAGCTTACAGCTGATCATTGCAGTCTGGGACTATAGTAAAGCATTCAGAGAGCTTCACCAGAGGTCACAGTGGGCAGAGGGGTCTTCTGTACCTTGTTACTACAGGTTACACTTATATTAAAATGGACTACTGGCGGTCCCTCCGTTTTCTGCAAGAAACAATAGATTGTCCCAAGTAGAGAGCGGTTTTATGTAATATTACCCCCTCTAAGACATGTATGGTATAGAAATTTTCCCCTACTTTCGATCTTCTGAATTGTGTGGTATAACATCCCTGAAGGTTTAGGACTTCTATTTAGTTACATTTCCTATATTACACACCTATAACCAGAGAAAGTTGTCTTATCCATCAGTCTGGAGGACACACGCTGGGTGACAATGTGACAGCAGCAGTGCTGCACACAGGCTGAAGCGTCAGCTCCTCTATCTAAGTTCCTGGCACAGGAAACGGCTTCAGGAAGAAGTTAGCACCACATGGTTACATGTAATGAGTTTTTGCAGAATTCGCTATGTTTTTTTACATACAGCAGGAAGAAAACAGGACTTAGACTCAGGAGAGAATTATTTTTATCTTTTGTATAGTAGTGGCCTATTACATGGTCTACTTTCACATGGACATGTCTCATCAGTGCATTAGGGAAACACCATGAAAAAGTTCAAGCAGTTTGGAAACACTTCATGTCCTTATTTAGCTGCTATAAAACATATTTTCAATACTTGTGATATGCCCTCTGCAGCATTATACTAGAGGTAGTGTATTTCCTGTGATGGTGACATTATGTACACCCACGTCGGAAACTTTCTCATTAATGTATGTTATATCATACTGTACAGGAAACCTACCATCTAATCTATCTTTACCTAATCCTAGAATGCTTTCTAAACTAAACTTTATCTACCCAATATGTACATTTTTCAGAAAGGCTACTGGGGGTCGGAGTAACCTTTCTGGACAGCGGGAGCAAGGACCACTCCACTCCCCAGTATGCCTGCGACTGCTCCCTACCTGGATGTTCAAGGCAGGCTCCTCACACTGCTCCTGTTTGTATCAGAGCTCAGTACATTCACAGTAGCTTTGGTGCTGACAGAATCGCCACAATAAGTGTGTGCATCGGCACTGAAGTTCTGTTGGAGGCAGGAGCAGCGGTAGCAGTGTGAGGAGCTGTGAACACTCAGGTAAGTGGGATTGCAGAGACTACTCAGGCATAGAGTAGCCTTTGCTCCAGCTATCCTGAAAGGCTACTCAACGCCCATATTAGGGCTCAGTCAGATGGCCATTATGGGGGTTGTGATCTGGTCACATGATTTGCCCCCAATAGACTTCTATAGCTCCTGGTGACGGTGTAGTGAGCCCACGGTGCCACCACACTGTTACAGAGTCGGGGCAGCCACACTGTAAAATATAGGAAATTTGATCTTGGCAGATATATCTGTACTTGCCCGGGATGCATTATGGGTGGGCCCCTGGCCGTCCGAATGCACCCTTAGGTAGCTCATCTTAGAAAGCATTATAGGATTAGGTAAAGACAGATTAGGGCTTAGTAGGTTAATCGGGACCTACCATCAGATCTACCTTAATAAATTGATTTCTGATGGTAGGTTTCCTTAACAGCCGATGGGCATGAGAGGCCCCTTTAAATGTTCCACTGAATGCCTCTCTGATTTTAATAGGTCATTATAAGTAATCCAAATGCCTACCAAAATACAATTCAATATAAAAGTCCTTGTACATCACTGGGTTCTCCACCTTACAACTCATTAAAGGACATCTACCACCAAATTCAAAGATTGTAAACCAAGTACTAGTGTGTGGCACCTCTGGGAGGATCTGCTCTTCTTTTAGTTTTTTATACCATAGTTTTTTTTTTTTAGGATTTTAAAATTATGCAAATGAGCCCGAAGGACTGTGGGTTCCATAGGTTTTTATAGATTAGCATAATTTTTAAAGCCTTCAAGGCATAAAAACTTCAAGAAAAGTAGATCTGCCAGAGGAGACACACACCAGCATGTCAGTGTACTTGGTTTACAATCCTTCATCCTGGTGGTAGATATCCTTCATCCTGGTGGTAGATATCCTTCATCCTGGTGGTAGATATCCTTCATCCTGGTGGTAGATATCCTTCATCCTGGTGGTAGATATCCTTCAAACACTTTTTTTTTATCCCAACTGATCTTTGCAATATATTATGAAAATAGAGTAGACGTGTAAATTGACTGTGAAAGAGGCTTGTTGGTATGTCTTGAAATATACTTATCAGACCAGGCATCTGGGAATTCCACTTGGAGGAGCTCACCATTTATGGGTACCTTTCCTATACCTAGTGCTCATGAGTGGTGTGGAGAGCTTAACGTTCCACTGTTTGGAAATTTGACATTAATAAAGCTTAATTTTAGGAGTATTTCTCAACATAAGCCAGCGCAGGTGCAAATATAGGCAACACTGAGCTCCCTACGTATCGCTGGATCGATGAGATTGCTCCAATTTTCTTGATTTAGTAGTTTTTTTTGTATCAGGTACCTAGAGCAGCCGCGGCAAACTCATGGTGGTTTGGGAGCAACAAAGTACCTGGGTGTCGCCTTCAAACAGTGCCTATTGGGTTCAATAGAGCCTTACTGATCTACATGCAGTCAGTAGCCCAATGGCAGAAGGGTCATGTTAAAAATATATATAATTCACAATCAAGTGAGGAAGTTGGAGACCCAATACATATCTAAACATGGTTTCAAGCACCATATGACAGATACAAGAGACTGGTGAGGAAAAAGGCATAAATTGAAGTCTACAAGCGCAGACACAATGCTGAACACAAATCTTGACAAAGCACTGCACACGAAAGATAATACACAATTCATTTCCGCTATGAAAATAAAAACAAAGGAGCTGAGCTGTGAGTGATCTGTCCCCTACCTCCACCAGCTGCATGAGGTTATCGAAGTAGGCCTCTTCATCAATAGTCAGCTTACTATCCTTGTAGATAATTCGATAATGCTCCACTTTGCCCTCGCAGCTCACACACAGTGTGTAGTCTCCTGGATAGTTCGTGCTCTCCCGCACAAGAAACAGGCCCGTTTCTGGAGGGTATAACAGTCGCTCCGCTTGTTCTCTAGTGATCTTGCCATGAAACCATCTGCAAAACAATACAAGGAAATTAAGAGAGTTAAAGGCATTTTTCAATGAATGACACTCAATCTGAAATCCCAGATCTGAAACTTCCAATCGTAGGAGGATTGACTGCCAGGGCCAGGAGGGTGAAGCCACAAGCTGCTTTGTATAGCAATAGTTGTATTCTTGACGATTCCTGGATCCAGACACTGTGACTTACATCTGTTATCCATGGCCTCCTTTCTTCTAAAATCAACTTTCAAACTATGCTAAAGGAGGTGTTACCAGAGCCCCTCAATGGAGCAGATTCAGACTGTTACAGTGTGCAGGAGCACATGGTGCTGAAACTTCCTCTGCTGGGGAAGGGGGTGGAGGGAGGGGGGAGCAGGGGGAAGGGGAGACACTAACACCCTGTGAAGCTAAAGCACAGAGGGGATCTAGTAAAAACCCCCAGGATCCCTTCAGGCTCATTAGAATAATGTAAGAAGTGAGGAGGCCATGCATAACAGATATACCACAGTCATGGTGCCTGGATCAATCCAGTCAGTTTCCCTGGTTTATCGTCCTTGATTTTCATGGTAGATTTCCTACAGCTACATTGCTAGTTAATAAGTAATCTATAAAGATGAACATTTCCAATGACATATCCATTTTTGTAAATGCATGGATTACTTCATTAATATTCTGTTGTCCCACGCATCCAGTTTGTTATTTCTTCCGGTTAATTAGGAACAAACTGGATACAGGCTGTTACCATTTATCTTATCAAAGGGATGTAGTTCATTTACTCAAACATTATGGGAAATACATATGTACTACACAGGAGAGCTGACAGATCCTCCTTAAAGTCTTGATAGCTTTATTTATTGCGTTTTAATTGTTTCTTGGCTCTAGAGACATTGGGGGACATTTACTATGGCGTTTCCGCCAGTTTTGTGGCGCTCTCACCACATGTTCTGCTCTCCTACCTATTTATTAGCTGGCGGCGCCAGAAAACATAACTTTTTCCGTCTGCTCCGACTCTTCTCCGAAAAGGGGCGTGGCTTTGGCGGAGTGGAAACTCAGACACAATTAATATGTGTCGCAGCCCTTTTTGGGCGCTGTAAACTGGCGGAAAGTAGACCAAAAGAAAACTGGTCTAGCAGGGACTGTTGGACACATTTCTGGTGCTCGGGACAGATTTTGGTCCCAGGGACAGAAAATGGTCTCGGCGCCAGAATGTATCTGCACAGCTCCACAATATTAAATGTGTATCTTCTTTCCGAGAGCAGGTCGGTAACAAAGCCAATGCAGACACCAACACTTTATGTAAATGTCCCCCATTGGGGCAGATTATCAATTATGTGGCAATTTATACCCCCATCCAAAAAAAGGCTAATTGTGCCACATCAATCAATGGTTTCAGACACTTTTGAGACACTTTAACACCCAGTACAGCAAAAATAAAAAGGCATGCCCCAACAATTATGTAGATGAGCCAAAATTATTTCTGCATTTTTCGGGTGTAAATTTTCGGGTGTTAGTCTTATGCTGCACTAGAAGTTTCAATAAGACTGAATAGGGGAAAACTTCTTTTGACTTGCCAACCCATTTAGGGTGCGCTCACACGTGGCATAACACTAAGAGGAGATTTGCTTAACTACATTGTGTTAACATTGTGTATGTTAGACCTATCCTAAACGTTAACAATATCAACAACAACAAAAAAAATACAGGTGGTCCCCTATTTAAAAACACCTGACTTACAGACGACCCCTTGTTACAAACGACCCTCTGGATGCTGGTAATTTACTGTACTTTAGCCCGAGGCTACAATAAATAACTATATCAGTAACCAGTGTGCAATTAAGCTTATTATTAATCCTGCATCTTATAAAAAATCCGACATTTATAACAACCAAAAAAAATTTGTCTGGAGTTAAAATTATAAAATAAACAGTTCCCACTTACATACAACTGAAGAACAAACCTACAGAACCTATCTGTATGTATCCTGGGGACTGCCTGTATCTTTAAAAGAAATACATGAAACTGATTTATTTAATCAGTCACTAAATGACATGTAAAGTCATGTAGTTCTGAAAAAAAAATATGCGTTTTGTAAACACATGCGTTAACATGTTAACAACTGCATACGTCGAGACAATATTAGCGCATGCGATTTGTAAATGCAATGTAGACAGCAATGTAATTAGGCAAATTTCCTCTTCTCAGCTTTTATGATGCGTTTAAAAACCCATGCGTTAAAATGTCACAAGTGAACGCACCCTTAAAGGGGTTTTTCCCATACCTGAAGTGAACATAGTGGATGAAGTATTCTGCTTCAAGCTACACACACCTTAAAGTCCTCACACCTGAGGTCCTCGAATATAGCTAATCATTGGAGGTTGGAATCATTAACATTAATGACCAACCCTAACCTTTAACAATATCAATTTCCCTAAGGTGATGTCACACATGGCGTTTTTAGGTCATTTTTGGGCCGTTTTTAGTTTGTGCGTTTTCAGATTGTAAAAAACGCATGCTTTAAAAATGCATGCATTTTTGTCAGTTTTTAATTGCGCAAATTTGGAAAACCGGACAAAACTGTTTTTTTTACGATCTGAAAACTAAAAACGGCCCAAAAACGCCATGTGTGACATCACCCTAAGCCCCACCAACCGAAAATACTTTTAAAAGAAATACATAAAACTGATTTAACCCAACCCTAGAAAAAAAATGATAGAATATTACATGTAAAGTCATGGAGTTCTGAATTCAGGAAGTAAAAAAAGATTATTGGCATTTACACCATAAATGGAAGTTAATACATTCTGCTGAAGGGCAGAAGGTCAGAGGAACTTGCAGCAAGTGGTAAATCATGTAAAATGTAATGCGTACAAATATCTCAGTGTAAAAATAACTTTACTTGGGTGAGGCATTTCAAACAAGCGACATAACAAAGGCTCAGGGTTTTCAATACTTCAGCCCCCGTGGCTGACAAAGTAAGGGTGTCGATTTCTTTGCACAGTTGACTTAGTTATCTTAGTTCCATCAGGTAGCAGGAAGGCTGGATGCAATACTGCAGCGTAGCAGATAAAAAGCACCAAAGAACACAACTAACGCAAAGCTGTGGCTACTATGGCTCTCACAGGGCATTCAAGCATCAGAAGGTGCACATGGAAAGGTGGACTGGTGTATAAGCAGAGGCCTCTAATTTTATCACAGAACAACTGGAAAACTTACTGAATTAAGTATAACCCTGGGGTGGGAAATAACTGGTCGTAGCGTTTCCCAGTAATGAAATGCCCCGCAGCCTCCCGCCCCCAGTAATGAAATGCCCCGCAGCCTCCTGCCCCCAGTAATGAAATGCCCCGCAGCCTCCCGCCCCCAGTAATGAAATGCCCCGCAGCCTCCCGCCCCCAGTAATGAAATGCCCCGCAGCCTCCCGCCCCCAGTAATGAAATGCCCCGCAGCCTCCCGCCCCCAGTAATGAAATGCCCCGCAGCCTCCCCTCCCCAGTAACGAAATGCCCCGCAGCCTCCCCTCCCCAGTAACGAAATGCCCCGCAGCCTCCCCTCCCCAGTAACGAAATGCCCCGCAGCCTCCCCTCCCCAGTAATGAAATGCCCTGCAGTCTCCCCCCCCCCCAGTAATGAAATGGTCTGCAGTCTCCCGCCCCCAGTAATGAAATGCTCTGCAGTCTCCCGCCCCCAGTAATGAAATGCTCTGCAGTCTCCCGCCCCCAGTAATGAAATGCTCTGCAGTCTCCCGCCCCCAGTAATGAATTGCTCTGCAGTCTCCCGCCCCCAGTAATGAAATGCTCTGCAGTCTCCCGCCCCCAGTAATGAAATGCTCTGCAGTCTCCCGCCCCCAGTAATGAAATGCCCCGCAGCCTCCCGCCCCCAGTAATGAAATGTCCTGCAGCCTCCCGCCCCCAGTAATGAAATGCTCTGCAGTCTCCCACCCCCAGTAATGAAATGCTCTGCAGTCTCCCGCCCCCAGTAATGAAATGCCCCGCAGCCTCCCGCCCCCAGTAATGAAATGTCCTGCAGCCTCCCGCCCCCAGTAATGAAATGCCCTTTTTTCAAAATGAGATGTGGCCGGCTCCTCCCATCCGTCCCTATCTCTCAGCATTGTAACAGCTGGGAGATTGTGTCGGATGGGAGCCGTATACAAACCGGTGCACAGAGGAGACGGACCGCTGCGTGGGACATTCAGCAGCGCCGTACAAGGTAAGTAGATGTTTATTATGTTTAAATAGCCCACCCCAGCCCGACCCTCAGTAATTTTTAACACCCGGATAACCCCTTGAATAATCCAATCGGAGTACATGAAAAATGATAACTTCTACATTATATAGGTACACCTTTACTGTACCACCCATGTAGTTCTTACACACTATTAGGTAGTTGTAATGTATCCAGGCTAAAAGTACAGCTCCTTTCCAAAGATTAGGGAGTGACTCTTTCTGATTTATAAAATTCTTCCAAGTCATCATTCTGATCTGTCATTCACTATGACAGATCAGTGTATAAACTACATTCTGCATGTACTGTAATGCAAAGGATCGAGTTTTTTTTAAATGTATAAATAACTTTACCAAAAATATTTTAAATCAGAAAATGTTATTTTAGCTTAAAAAAGGAGAAAGCATACTATTCAATACATTTCAGCAATAGTGTATATGTGCTTAATGTAGAAAACAAAAATGGTTGTGACTGGAGTTTCCATTTTAACCAGATATTTGAGAATGATGAAAATACCTTCAGAAACCACCTCTAACCAAAAATAGGCAAGCAAATAGATTGTAAGAAGTACAAAAAAAAAATATTCCATGCCTTTGATGCTTGAGGTATATCCACATACAAATCAAACCATTTTAACAGATCCAATTAAAGAAAATCAGTCTATGCTATACCAACACAAAATAGAATATATATGCCAAAAAAGCTGATGGAATGAGGTTACCAATTACCTGGGCACTAATAGTGTTGCTGGCATATGCGACATGGCTGTCACTCCTGTAATGTATCATATACCACACATATATACAGCAGATACTGCTGAACAGAATACCAGGAAATGTCACAGAAGGTAATCTTGCTTATGCAAATGAAGAACAAAGGGCATAAAACAAGGCAATGACCAGCTCAAATGAACGGGTTCATGGCAATATAAAATCAGGTAAGTGAAAGCAGAGAAGGAAGTAACACCCTGAAAACAAGATCACTGGTTGTTGTATTATTAAAGGGATATTCCTTACTCAGCCTGAAATTATCTACTTCTCAAATTACTGTAAATACTCGAATATAAGCCGACCCGAGTAGAAGCCAAGGCCCCTAATTTTACCCCCATACACTGGGAAAACATACTGACTTAAGTATAAGCCTAAAGTGGGAAATGCATTGGTCACAGCCTCCCAGTAGCATAGAGCCAGCCCTTTCCCCAGTATCATATAGCCAGCCCTCCCTCCACCCCCCCCCCTCCCGGTAGCATATAGCCGGCCCTTCCCATCAATAGAAGCATATAGCCGGCCCTTCCCACCCCCACCCTGGTGGCATATAGCCGGCCCTTCCCACCCCCACCCTGGTGGCATATAGCCGGCCCTTCCCACCCCCACCCTGGTGGCATATAGCCGGCCCTTCCCACCCCCACCCTGGTGGCATATAGCCGGCCCTTCCCACCCCCACCCTGGTGGCATATAGCCCGCCCTTCCCCCCGGTAGCATATAGCCCTCCCCCCCTCCCCGTGGCGTATAGCCCTCCCCCCTCCCCGTGGCGTATAGCCCTCCCCCGCTCCCCGTGGCATATAGCCCTCCCCCCTCCCCGTGGCATATAGCCCTCCCCCCCTCCCCGTGGCATATAGCCCTCCCCCCCTCCCCGTGGCATATAGCCCTCCCCCCGCTCCCCGTGGCATATAGCCCTCCCCGTGGCATATAGCCCTCCCCGTGGCATATAGCCCTTCCCCCCCGTGGCATATAGCCAGCCCTCCCCCCCCCGTGGCATATAGCCAGCCCTCCCCCCCCCGTGGCATATAGCCCTCCCCCGCTCCCCGTGGCATATAGCCCTCCCCCCCCGTGGCATATAGCCAGCCCCCCCCGTGGCATATAGCCAGCCCTCTCCCCCCCCGTGGCATATAGCCAGCCCTCCCCCCCGTGGCATATAGCCAGCCCTTCCCCCCCCGTGGCATATAGCCAGCCCTTCCCCCCCCGTGGCATATAGCCAGCCCTTCCCCCCCCCGTGGCATATAGCCAGCCCTTCCCCCCCCCGTGGCATATAGCCAGCCCTTCCCCCCCCCGTGGCATATAGCCAGCCCTCCCCCCCCCCCGTGGCATATAGCCAGCCCTTCCCCCCCCGTGGCATATAGCCAGCCCTTCCCCCCCGTGGCATATAGCCAGCCCTTCCCCCCCGTGGCATATAGCCAGCCCTTCCCCCCCGTGGCATATAGCCAGCCCTTCCCCCCCGTGGCATATAGCCAGCCCTTCCCCCCCGTGGCATATAGCCAGCCCTTCCCCCCCGTGGCATATAGCCAGCCCTTCCCCCCAGTAGCTTATAGCCAGCCCTTCCCCCCAGTAGCTTATAGCCAGCCCTTTCCCCCCCAGTAGCTTATAGCCAGCCCTTTCCCCCCCAGTAGCATAAAGCCAGCCCTTTCCCCCCCCCAGTAGCATATAGCCAGCCCTCCCCCCCCCCCCGTAGCATATAGCCAGCCCTTTCCCCCCCCCGTAGCATATAGCCAGCCCAAGTAGCATATAGCCAATTGATTCTTTAACTAAACTGCAACACTTTCATGAACACTCCAGTTAAAAGGCAATTCATTACAGGGAGGAGGAGGAGGAGAAGGAGGAGCACGACTCATTTTCATTGCATTCCAGGATCTAGAACCAAGAGTCCTGCTCCTCCCTCCAGGTCCCCTGCCTGGCACTGTGTTTGGTCTGTTGATAGACCAACCAAAAAGTTCAGTTATTTTTTTTTTATTTTGTTTAGATCAAGAAAACCCTATTATATAATATTTTGTTTCTATTCAGAGCTCAATTTTTCCAGATACAAAGCCCCTATATGGGCCTTATGTTGCCTGCATGCAGCACTAGCTTGCTGTATAGTGTAATATGTTAAAGAGGTTTTGCTGCTCATCAGGGATAAATATCAATAACAGATCGGTTCTTCTATACTGACAAGTCATAAAGTAGAAGCAAGAGAGGAAGGATATGTCTACAGACAAGTAGCACTCCCATTATGCCAGACATACTTACGGCATTAGACTAAGCTTTGTCCCAGCTTTCACTCCTTCTCTCTTCTTTACATAGTTGGCAGGTATAAAGCCAACTTGGCCAACTTTATTCTTTGCTTTGTACCAGTTGGGATCCTGCAAAGAAACATACACAATTATAGGTAAAATATCATAAACACAAACATAAATGCATCTCCAACTATTTTTCGGTATCTGCTATTTCGTGCACAGCATTAAAATGTATTAACTAAATGTAAAGAACTTCACAACTCCACACAAGTTCCACTATTTGTTTGAATCAAGTTGACATGGCAGAATATGGCAGACATGGCTAAGCTGCTTCTGATTGCTCAATATTATCACATGGCTGTCCCTGATCAAATCTATAGCTGGATTAGTCTCAAAGGGTAAAACAAAAGGACATGGGCAGAGAAATTAAGACTGGTGACCAATCACACCAAATCAATAAACCAACCTCCCTGAAAACTTATATTCCTGATGTGGATATCCAGATCCATTTGGGCTCCACTGAGCGCAAAGGCAGCGTTTGCAGGCAACTGAATATAGGAAATGTCAACGGTTAAAAGCAATCTAATATTCTTAACCTTTAGTTTCATAATTTTAGATAAGGGATGTGGATAGATAAATATTATATCCAGAATTTCAGTTTTTTTAAATCATCTTTGCCTTAGATATTCTGAATATTAAGACCAATTTTACATATCAATGTGTCGGAATTCTTTTCTCCCTTTAATATTAGCACTTAAACATATGCAAAAATGAGAGCAGTGCCTGGATAGAGAGTTTGCTCTGAAACCTGGCAGACAATTCTAAATTACTCACCTTATCCATGTGCATGTTTTATAAAGAAAATGAACATGAAATATGAATGCACTCCAAAAAAATGTAATGGGTCCATTTCTAACACATGTAGAAGTAGACTACCTTCTCTAGCGATGTCTAGCAAGGCATTTGGACCCCTTGAATGACATCTGGCCAAAACAGACTTAAAGGGAACCTGTCATCAGCAACTGATTTAATAAAACACTACTAGTATGTTGTCAGGGAGCATAACACCTTCTAGTTATTGTTTTCTTTCATGGTTAAGTGTGGTGACATCATCCAGAAAATCAACTTTGAAGTTAGATGTAAATTGGTTGTATAAAATGAAGGAGGCGGAGAGTTTAACATTGAAGTCAAGGCGATGAGCTATGAAAGCCTCCTCTTCTATGATGGACATTGTGCATCAGACTTCAAGAGATCTGGTTAGTGATGTCTTTGGATACAGGACCATCAATTACAGTGGAAGAGCGAGCTTGACTTCAGTACCAAAACCCCCACCTCCTTGACTTTACTACCAATTTACATCTTACTTCAAAGATTATTTTCTGGATGATGCCACCACACTGGGTCATAAAAAAAAACATAATCTGGAATGTGGTCAGCAGCTTGGTAACATACAGGTAGTTAACGGGTCAATATCTGCTGACAGTTCCCCTTTAATCAACACCTTTACCACTCCATGGTAAGCAACACAATTTATACTCTACCTTTTACAACCCAACTCCTACCCCGTAATCCAACATTCAAAATCTTTGTCCCTGACAATATAATGTTATAATGGATCTTCTTACCTTAAATTCTTTACATAATTTCTGCTGCTTCTCATACATTGAGATCCTAAACCCTCTCAGATCCATAGCCCTTTTATGGACAGTCCATAGCATCTACCTTAGAAACTTTGAGTGCATTTTTATCAAAACTAGTTTATCATTTCCTAGTCAGACTTTGACCACAGATCATACGGATATGTTTTTACAGGTCGAACCCTGAAACACCAGATAAGTATACAACAGAGTACATGCTACAGGGCACTGTTAGAAGGTTATTTTTTTTTTCTTAGTCGAGAAGTAGTCACTGACTTTTGCTGTGCTACAGCTTGGAGCCAGGCAGGTATACACAGAATTTCTACCTTTTATGGATTCCAATACCTGGGTGTAGCTACATTAGTGGCCTCCAAGATCCACCGATTCATAACAATACCAGGCATAAAGGTAGGCAGTGCATAGGGTAATGGCAGCTTATAAATGGTAAGGGCAAGCTAGCGATCTTCCAAGGAAGGAACTGTTTCAAAGAGGATATGGTAAGTTATATACTTAGAGAGGTTGGACTAGAACTGTGATGCTGATTGGAAATATTAGAAACTCATCAAGTGAAGATGTTCATTCTCTGCATGGCCCTCTGTTTTGGCATTAACATTGGATGATGGCAACACTTTTCCATTGGCACCCAGCCATTGCTATATTATATAGCCTTGGTAAGAATGTGTTATCAAGCAGAATAGAGCAAACATTGAAATATTAATATTTTAGTTAATGTTATTTGAGAATCAAAAAGGTAAAACAATGGTGTTATGTTTTATCTTTAATTTATCAAGATGAACGTCTGATTGCTAGGAATTCAATAAAATCAATGCATGGCCACTGTCTCATTTACTTCTCTGAGACTGACTGAGTACTGTACACAGCTTCCCATTAATCTCATATATGAGAAAGGAGTGATAGTGTGGCATGCACATAACAGCTCTACTCATGAAGGAGATTCGGACGAATCCTGATTTAGCTTGTTTTTGCTTTTCCAAATCAACCAAAATGATAAGCAAAATGGTAACAGACTTCAAGTAAAACGCTCCGTAGTCTGATCCAAGAGTATCTACCATACCATATAGTATTTCCTCAAAATGTGTATAAATGTGTGGAGTGTCAAATCTACAGTGTAGGCAAAAAATAATAGATTATTAAGGAGAACCTGTCAGGCAAATTAACCCCTGAAACTAAATATATTTTTATAAACTGCCATTAGAAAGCATTGCCCCTATCCCTGCATTGTCCCTCTACACGCCTGTAAACTTAAGCAATCAGGTCCTAAAGCTGTATGCAAATGACATGAGAGATGTCTAATGAGTCATTATCATATTCAGCTGTCCAAGTTATTCATGAGTGTGAGGGACAGCCACACCCCCAGTGCTTGACTGACCGCCTGCAGTCTGTGTTTATGACATACTCCTATACACATGACTGACAGCCTGTACAATGATGTGAGGTATAATGGTGTAATGTCTCCTCCATGTGCTTCCTGGTGCTGGCGCCCCCTGCAACCTGTGTGTATATGAGAAACTCCTATACAGGCAGTCCCCGGGTTACGTACAAGATAGGGTCTGGAGGTTTGTTCTTAAGTTGAATTTGTATGTAAGTCGAAACTGTATATTTTATAATTGTAGATTCAAACAAAAAAAAATTTGGCCCCAGTGACAATTGGAGTTTAAACATTTTTTGCTGTAATGGGACCAAGGAGTATCAATAAAGCTTCATTACAGACACCTTACATCTGATTATTGCAGTCTGGGACTATAGTAAAGCATCCAGAGAGCTTCACCAGAGGTCAGAGGGGTCTGTCTGTAACTATGGGTTGTCTGTAAGTCGGGTGTCCTTAAGTAGGGGACCGCCTGTACACATGACTGACAGCCTGTATAATGAAGTGCTTCCTGGTGCTGGCGCCCCCTGCAGCCTGTGCCTGTATGAGATACTGCTTCACACATAACTGACAGCCTGTATAACGATGTGAGGTATAATGGTGTAATGTCTCCTCCATGTGCTTCCTGGTGCTGGCGCCCCCCTACAGCCTGTGTGTGTATAGGAGAGATACAACAGCTCCAGGCAGCCATGTTATATATAGCAGAACATGTCAGGTACATGTATTACTGATGTCTGTGTCTCTGTGTATTAGGAGGATGCAGCATGTCAGGAGATGCAGCACAGACACTAACTATGCTTTACTATATATTACACAGACATGAGCAGGGGGATTAGAGGGGAGTGGTAACAGGGGTGACAGCACTGCCTCTGACCATGTGACCAGCCTCATTTACATAATAAAGAAAAGATGATTTTTATAATGATTAATGTATGAATTGACTAGATATATGGCTGGGATAGATGGCTTGTGAGCTGCTCCAACAGGTAGTGGTGATAGAGACCTGATGACAGGTGTCCTTTAAATTTTTCACTTGCGACAGAATAAAACAGAAATGTAGATATTTTTGCCAATATAGTAAACAAAAAGGCTGAAATATCACATGGTCATAAGTATTCAGACCCTTTGCTTTGACATTCATATTTAACTCACATGCTGTTTATTTCCTTCTGATCCTCCTTGAGATGGTTCTTATCCTTCATTGGAGACCATCTGTGTTTAATTAAACTGATGAGACTTGATAAGGAAAGGCACACACCTGTCTATATAAGACCCTACAGCTCAGGATGCAGTCACACGTTCAGTTTTTCAGATGCCCAAACCTGGAATGGAGTAAAAGTAGGAGGAGGAGCAGCAGCTTTAAATTATTTGTCTCATTTGTCTGCTTTTGGTTTTAAAAACTGCATCTCAAAAACTGACCGTGTGACCGCACCCTCACAGTGCAGGTCAGAGCACATGAAAATCATGAGGTCTAAGGAAAAAACCCAAGAAGGTCAGAGAGAGAATTGTGAGACCCATAAGCATTTCTAACTGTAAGAATGCAACACCAAAGGAAAAGAAAACGCAAGAAGGATTTGCCTCTACTCGGGTATATGAGTTTGAAGAGGGAGATGTACGGTTTCTACTCATTGCTCTATAAAACATAGTACTCCTGAGAGACGTTGATACGGAGAAACACTTCTATTGTTACATTTTTGGTCTAAATAACTGGATATTGGACTTTTATCCCATTGTGCTTTCTCTTGTGCCGTCATAGTGTATTTACAGTCAATCTGTTTTACAAATATTTTATATAGTCTTGAAGGCACTGGCCAAGGTTACAACATAATTTATGCAGCTCTTAAGGATTATGGAGGCCACTGTGCTCTTAGGAGCCTTAAGTGGAAGAAGTTTGGGATGACCACAACTCTTCCTCAACCCGGCCGTACAGCCAAACTAAGCAATCGTGGTACAGTCTTGGTGAGAGAGGTAAGGAAGAACCCCAAGATCACTGTGGCTGAGCTCCAGAGATGCAGTAAGGAGATGGAAGAAAGTCCCACCAGTCGGGGCTTTATGGCAGAGTGTGCCGATGGAAGCTTCTCCCTCAATGCAAGACATATGAACACATGAAAGACCCTAGGACAATGAGAAATAAGATTGTCTGGTCTGATGAGACAAAGATTGAACTTGTTGGTGTTAATTCTAAGCGGTATGTGTGGAGAAAACCAGGCACTGCTCATCACCTGGCTAATATAATCCCAACAGTGACACATGATAATGGCAGCATAATGCTATGGGGATGTTTTTCAGCTTCAGAGACAAGAGACTGGTTGTAAGAGAAGGAAATATGAATGTGGCCAAGTACAGAGATCTACTGGCTAATCCAGAGCCCTGACCTAAACCCAATTGAGCATCTCTGGGGAGAGTTAAAGAAAAAAAAATATTTTGCTCTTACCACTTGGCAAAGAGGAAAATTTAAAGGGGTCTGAATACTTTCCATACCGACTGTATATAGAGCGGTGGTTGGTATTGCAGATCGTCCCCAAAGACATGAATGGGATTGAGATGCATAGACACCAAAATGTAATGCATGTACAGGCTAGTGTTACACATTCATTCATCAATTCGGATACAAGCAAAAGAAGTTGTTGTTTTTTTTTAATGTGAACAATTATTTTTTTTTTCTAATTCTTTTCCCTTTTTCTGTCCAGCTATGAAGATGTATCAGCATAATCGTTTATACTGTATAATCACAATACCAACGTAATCACAATACCAATGTATAAACAGCATTAGACCTCACAAATGTGATCCCTTTTTTTTTTTTCCCGTCTGACATTGATGTGAGTGCCACTCAGATGGGCAACAAACAAGGGATCACATTCATGTGCAAAAGGACTTACACCAGACCTGGGCATTATAAGGCCTGTGGGCCACCTATGGTCTTTTAACTGTCCCTGACCGTCCCGTGTGAAATTGTTGAAACAGTTGAGCTCCCATCCCAATCATCAAATAATGATGGCATTCGGTCCTCCATGTTTTCATTGCAGCATTGTAATGTTTTATTTACGGTTTTTATATGTAGGAATACCTTATATACCGAATACAGTACTGAAGAACTGAGTTAATTATATTAATGTCGCCCATTCCTTACACCAACACCCAACCTATTAGATCCTGCCTGTTGGAGTTAAGGCTGGCAACTCCTGAAGATGATTTTAGTCACTTCTGATTATGGCACCCAAAATTTTCGACTACCATGTACCGTATTTTCCGGGCCATTAGGCGCACCGGAATATAAGGCGCATTAGTCCGATGCGCCTTATATATGTAATAATTCCATATATAAGGCGCATCGGACTATAAGGCGCAGGGTCGGGGGCGTGGCGGAGGTCCGGGGGCGGAGCGCAGACCTGACGGGACGCGACGCGGAGAAGAGACGTGGCGACGCGGGGAAGGTGAGTGGGAAAGGGGAGGGGGAGGTGGAGGAGGGCAGCGGACCATACTTACATAGGTCCCCGCTACCGGAGACAGCAGATCTCCAGCGGGAACTGCAGACCACGCGGCAGAAGTTGTTCGTGCCGCGTGGTCTGCAGTTCCCGCTGGAGATCTGCTGTCTCCGGTCTCCGGTAGCGGGGACCTATGTAAGTATGGTCCGCTGCCCTGTGCCATACGTAGGGCGCACCGGACTATAAGGTTCACTTTGGATTTCTAAGGAAATCCAAGGCTTTTAAGTGCGCCTTATAGTCCGGAAAATACGGTACATCAGACTTGTTAGTACAAAAAAAATAAAAATAATAACAGAATTTGTAAAAATCCCAATCTTAATATGCATTTTACCTAGTATACAAGTTCACTACAGAAGTAAACAGATCATTAAGTAGTAAGACAAGTCTTTGAGATCAGGGAGCATCAAGTAGTAAGGCTGATTTTGTCATCATAGAGCAGACTAAAAGTCTATGGGCCGCTGCACAGTCTTCAGCAAACATCCTTGTCTAGTTGAACTAGTTTTGTCCAATGCCCCTCAAAGACTTGCCCATATCAGTCAATGGGTGTATGAAAAAGTAGAATGAAAGATGAAGTTGAAAACTGATAAAAAATTGCATCAAAAATCAGCAGTGTCTGTGTTCATTAGCAGTGTCTCACTGATGAAACACTAGGGAGGTTTCTAATAGTTAGTATGAAGAGAGCCTTCGTGTTAGTGAATTTAAATGATGCATCTGACCACAAAACTAAACTATACATACAAACAAAAAAGCAAAGACATCTACAATGATGCAACGACCATCTATCGAGCATGCAGGGGATACTAGCCAAGATGCTCACCCATGATCAAAGGCTCACTATGGCTAGTGCATATTCATCTGATCTGGCCATACATGTCCACACTCTGGATCAGGCATATCAAAATACAAAGTGCCCTTGCCTTTCCAGTATATATAGTAAATATAGTAAATGATTGTAGGACCATGGTGGTCCTCCCATTTATAGTATTCACTACAGAGAGACTAGGTAGCCTTTTACCTACTGCAATATACATAATCCATTTAAGGGAAAATGTGAGTTCTTCAAGTACACCAAAGGTGCACTGCACATTCCACGTTTAAAGAAATTTTTTTTATGCAATAAAGTCATCAATGTGGTTTTTCAAGATTTTACAAACAAGAACAAACAACACATAGTTGTTCCAACAATATAGCCCACATATACATCTTACAGCAGTTGCATACAAGACAGTTTGTTGTGACTATGAGTGCCAGAATTTCCTGTTGGACTCTAAATTCAGCTGTTCTGAGTTTGGGTCGGTAAATCCACTTGTGTGCAATTGCCCTTAAAGGGGTTAGGCACTAATAAGAAGGTTAACCAATTCAAGTACAATATCCTAATAAAGTCCCCCATATTGTACTTGGGTGGTGTTCATGGAGGAGGTGTAATGTGTGCACGCAGTAATGTCTGCACAGCCCCCTGACTCTTCAGAAACCTACAGGACCCAAGACATCACAGGTCCTGCTGCCGGCGGGTCACGTGACCCACGGCTTCAGTAGACAGAGAAGAAAGATTACCAGGGCAAGTACACCATAGGTGACACTATGAGGGTGTTGTATTTATCCCATCAAAAACCCTTATAAGTGGCCTATACTTTTGAGCTAACTAGTCTAGTATATTATTTCCGTTTGAATTCTCACTGGTCTTTCGGGTAAGAAATAAAGGAAAAAGAAAAAAAAAGTCAAAAAGAGTTTCTCTGCTAGGTGATTGATTCCAAGTCACATTAGCGGAAATAAGTGTACAGCTATGGCAGGAACTTGTGAAAATTTGATCAACTCGACAAATATAAAGAATTCACTTTACCCTGGTCACAGCCACAATTGTCAAGACTTCTCCTTTTGTAAATGGAAGATCCTGGTCCGTTCTCCTCTGGAAGTCATAGTTGGCAACACATTCTGTACCGGCTGGCCAGGGTGTCTATGAATTGTAAAAGGAGGATATTTTAACGAGTTAATATTGGCAATTACATAGTTACATGATTCATCATGTCCCATTCAGGTCTATAGGACCAACCAGAAATATTAGATAAAATCCATGGGCAGGTATGACGTCATTTCTGGAAGTTCTATTATTATTATTAAAAAAGGCAACGAGGAGACTGGATAGGTATAGCAAACTACATCAGATCATATGCATTATATTATGCATGGGAGTTGAAAAACAAATGGGAAACCTTAAAAGGGAACACAAATAGAGCTGGTGTCAGATTCCCATAGAGCCCTATTAACTAAATTACATCAGTCTTTTAGTAAAAAATTGGTTCCCTCACATCCCTATAAAATCAACTTTTTAATCTTGCCTTGAATATAGCCAGATCTAGAGCAAGAATGGGGCGTGGCCTTCTGAGGCTAAATCCAGCAGCTCCTTCCCATTTAGCAAGGGCGACATCATATAAGGTACTTATGCCTCCTAACATTTGCAAATGGTGCCCCTCTTCATGTATGTGATCACATGAAATCACAGCATGTCTCCATGCGCGGTAAGTACATGTTTATTATGTTTAACTAGCCGGCCCTCAGTTATTTTTAAAACCTGATAACCCCTTTAATATACAGAATTGTACAACATACCAAAAATGAGGATCTATTAAAACTATTAAAACTGCTGTCTAGGAATTTCTATTGATTGTCTGTATGTAGGAGACATGCATGTAGGTATGGATGCAAGCCACTGTTTCAGACTATGATTTTATTGAGGTGGGCTACTATTCAGTACTATGGCCAGTGTAAGCCCCTGAATGACCTTGAGGAGAGGCCATCAATCAGTTATCACACACAGGAATAAATAAAAATGGTCATTGGCCAATGACATTATAGTGAATAAAATCTTACCTGTACCACAGACATTTTGGGATTGATCTTTGTAAAGGAGACTCAGAGTGACGGTTTTCGGCAGAGTATCATCAGACCTGAGGAAAAAGAACAAATTCCAGTCAATCAACAAAACAAAAACAACAACAATTTTAAAGGACACCTGTCATCAGGTCTCTATCACTAGTCCTGTCACCACTAGCTGTTGGAGCAGCTCACTAGGTTCCATCCCATCCTTTATCTAGTCAATTCATACATTAATCATTGTAAAATCATATTTTCTTTATCATGTAAATGAGACTGGTCACAGGTCAGAGGCAGTGATGTCACCCCTGTTACCCCTCCCCTCTCCTTCCCCTGCTCATGTCTGTGTGTAATGTATAGTAAAGCATTGCTGGTGTCTGTGCTTTATCTGCTGACATGCTGTCCTCCCATACACATGTGTGAGACACAGACATCAGCTACACAAGTGCCTGACATGTTCTGCTATACACATGTGTGAGACACAGACATCAGCTACACAAGTGCCTGACATGTTCTGCTATAACATGGCTGCCTGGAGCGGTTGTATCTCTCCTATACACACACAGGCTGCAGGGGGCGCCAGCACTAAGAAGCACATGAAGGAGGCATTATATCATTATATAGGATGTCAGTCATGTGCATAGGACTATCTCATATACACACACACACGTTGCAGGGGGTGTGGCGGCCACCAACAGGAAGCACATAGAGGAGCCATTTCACCATTATACAGACTGTCATTCAAGCACTGGGGGTGTGGCTGTGCCTCCCACTCATGAATAAGCTGGACAGCTTGAATATGCTAATGACTCATAGGACATCTCTCAGGTCATTTGCATGCAGCTTTAGGACCTCATTGCTTAAGTTTACAGGCATGTAGAGGGACAAAGGGATAGAGGCAATGCTTTCTAATGGCAGTTTATGAAAATATATTTCGTTTAGGGGATTAATTTGCCTGACAGGTTCTCTTGTGTAACCTAAGGTCAGGTCTCCACAGACAACTATCACAGGTCTCAGTGGTGACCTCTACAGAAAGGGCTTGTCTATGCTGAGCTCAGTAAGTATGTGAAACCTATGACTGTCTCCATCGGTGGCTAGCTCTGAACATCACGTCACAACAAATCATAAGAATGGGATCTGCAGGAGTTGGCACCTTTGTTAAGGCCAATTTAATGTCACATGAAATATGGTTAAATGAAGAAGATACAGTGCACGAGGTGGAAAGATTACCACTTTCACCAAAAAAGTTCAGACTCTGAAGCTAAAGCCACACTACAGGAAGTGTGCTTCACACGTGTCTGGAAAAAATTACTACACCCACATTGATAGCAGTTTGATTCTTTTGTATTTTCAGCACTACTACATCTATGTATAGCAAAGGTTATTTACCTAGAGCAGCTACATCACATAGGACTTTCATGACTAATTAAAAATGAAGTTGTAGCCACCTACACAAACTATACTAAGGAAATTGATAACATTATTTCCACCACAAAAATCTGTTCCACGCATCTCTTTAGTAGTGGTGTCACATATTTTAGGCATAAATACACTACCATCTACCATCAAAATCAAGCATGACAAACCAGAGGCACTTACTCATAGATCCAGGCACTATTGCTTTATTTGTTATCCATGGCCTCCTTCCTTCTAAAATCAATGCTATTACCCTAGTAGCACCAAATACAACAGTACTGTACACATTCTGAGGGAAACAATAACAGACTGCATCACTATTGTTTCTATCAATAGACTATAAAACCTGATGTACGGGACGGTCCATTTCTTACACTGAAGTCAATGTGGACTGTTCAGAGATTCAGAACTAGTATGATGTTATTTTATACTTTCAATTTGAATTGTTTGGACTTTTGAGCTGCTGTTCTGGTTCTCCAAAGGTGATGTGGGCAGGACATACAGGTTATTATAAGGTTAGGCTAAAGATCATCTTAGGAACAGTTGGTTCTACAATGCTCTAAGATAACTATAATTATTTATAGTATTACAGTGATACCAAACCTATTTATATATAAGAGGACAAAATCCATGTCCAGCACAGATGTTACCAATGGGACATCTGTCCTTTTACTCAACAGGGAATCTATTACTGATTTGGATCTGAATTTTTGGGCACTCACTTCCCTTCCTTTGCTCTGCCACACAGAAGACATCTAACGTATTAACTAAAAGCCTGGATTAATGGTGTCATCTGGGGTTATTAATAACAGGGACTGGTGACCATGGATTGAGGCTCCCCAGAGACTCCTATATGCAGAGGACACAAAAGCTCAGCTGCAGGAGAGATAATTATTACCCTCCTCCGCTTTGCAGACGTTTAAGGCGCAGAGTAATATTTAAGAGTACCAGCTGTGTGATGCTATTTAAGGACATTATTAGACTACTGTGGAGGCCGGAAGAGACAGAGAAAGTGGATGCAGAAAAAGCTGGAACAAGATATGCACAACAAGGAGGAGAACAAGGGATTCATGAAGAAGAAGAAGAAGAAAAAAAAAAAAAAAAAAAGACTACAGATGGCCATAGCACGAAATATAACGTGGATGGGATTGGATCCAAAGATATAATAGAGGCTCAAGAGTAGTGGAGGTCATTGAAAGAAGACAGATGCAAAGGCCATTTAACCTTGGCTATAAATATGCCATGCTGGGTCAGTGGTAGCCATGTAAAAAGATTTTATAAGTCTCCAGAGTTATGGCTTCACTCAATGAAAATTAGTCAAGGAAAGTCATGCCCCAGGGATCAACATAAAACTTTCCAGAACAGGGTTCTGTACTTCACATGCCACATTTCTAATCTGATAATAACAGGTCATAATAATAATAATTCCTTTATTTATATAGCGCACACAGATTACGCAGCACTGCACAGAGCTTGCCAAATCAGTCTCTGTCCCCAATGGGGCTCACAATCTAATCAACCTACCCGTATGTTTTGCAGTGTGGGAGGAAACTGGAGCATCCAGAGGAAACCCACGCAAACACGGAGAGAATATACAAACTCTTTGCAGATGTTAAACCCCAAAATGAACAATGCTTTATTAAAACTCTCACTTAGTGGAATTGCTTTATTTCATTAGAATTATCATTTATATAGCAAGTCCAATACAGTTTCTCTTCAACTCTAGATTTATACACAAAACATATAAATCCCAAAGACAAAATACATAACAAGGAGAGTAACAGAAGCTAGATTGTTGTAGATTCGAAAAATGACTGATATGTAAAGTAACAGACTTATGGCTGATACATACGTTTTCCAAGGTGTTAAATGGAAAACATATTTGCATACTTCCCAGAATTCCCTAGTGGAGCATCTATGGCTTTAAGCTTCCACATGCCTTTAAGGTGGCCTTAATTGGCAATCTCACTATAAGGAGAACACCTACAGTCTTGATCCTTGGCTGATAAACATACCCAAGGCACCGTCTAGTGTCGTTCTATAGTGGTAGAAGCAGAACAAAACTTGGTAATTTTAGGAGGTGAAACAGAGCCTTACTATTGGTGTAAAATATTATGCCATTTTCAAAAGTATTACAAAGCAGCCTTTTCGCCATTTAGTTAGTAAATAGAGTCATATGAATTCCAACAAAAGATAAAAAATATATATTATATATTATGAGAGAGATGATGTATACACACTTAAATGCATGTATTATGTTACAGAAAATGTAACATTTGGCTTACTTTCTCAAGCATACTGTACATAGATGTTTGAGGGGTCAGTTAGTAGGGGCGGATATTCTTCATTCTTTAAATTCCTACAGCTGTCTAAGCAGAAGCAGTCCAATGGCTTCTGAGTTCACAATAAGCTTCCAGCAAAAAAACAAAAAGGCAAGTCTCCGTTCCTAAATTCAGGCCTTTCAATGTTAGCAACACACACCAGGAGAAGCAATGTCTGGATGAAAATGAGCCTCTACAGAGTACAATACGATTGCTGTAAAATAATCCTATTTAAAGCGCTTTATTTTACTGTATTTTTCCATATGTCACCTGGTTCCCTAGAAATCTTTAACAAGTTATTTTTGGGAATAAGGTCTGCCAAATACATTTTATATGACTTCTATTCTGTTAATAAAAGTAACCGATTTTTTTAATTAAAGGAGTTGTCCAGGGTTTGATGATCAAAGCTTCAACTAATCAACTAATATTGCCAGACAAACTTTTTGCACGTTGCTTTAACATGGATTTGCCTGCTTGCTGAAAGGGTTTCTCCAGTGTCAACAAGTCAGCTTCCTTATCGGTGGGAGTCTCAGTAATGGGACCCCCACAGATCAACAGAACAGGGGTCCGTTGTAGCCAAGATGTATAGAGCAGCCAGTCCTGAATTCATCTCTATGGCACTGACAGATAGCTAAGTGACATGATAATAATACATTTTTTTTTATTAAGTGCCATCATATTCCGAAGCACTGTACAAATCATTATTCAGCTACATCTATCAGTGCCATGGAGAAGGCTCCCGTGCCATGTATAACAGACCCCCGTGATAGTGATCCTTTGGGGTCCCATCACCATCAATCTGCAAGTTAGTCCCTATCCTGTGTTAGCCCTGATAAGTCTCCCCCAATAACCATATGAGCATTTACCTATGTTGTTCCTCATAGCAATATAGGAATAGATATATTAGAGTTTCCAGATATTGCTTTATGTGTAATACAAGTCAAGAAGAAGAGTGAAAAAATCGGGCGATACCTTTTTGAGGCTGAGTATATTTGATGGTGAGCTTTCGAGAATACTAGTTCTCTTCGTCAGACATGATGTTATGCATGAAACAGAAAATTCACAGCATTTTATACACACTAAACAGTGATCATCAAAAGATATTAAAAAACCCATCTAAAACAACAGATTGATAAAAACAGGGACATCTTATTTACAGCAGGATGGCAATAAAAACATTAACCCCTTAAGGACGCAGGTTTTTTTCACTCATTTCTCGCTCTCCGCCTTCAAAAATGCATTACTTTTTCATTTTTACGTGTACAGACCTGTGTGAGGGCTTATTTTGGGCGTAACAAATTTTACTTTCCCGTAATGTTATTTATTTTAACATGCCGTGTACTGCAAAGCTGAAAAAAAATTCAAAATTCCAAAAAAAAACAAAAAACTGCACGTTCTTGTGGGCTCAGTTTTTACGAATTTGACTGTGCACTCAAAATAACACCTCTACTTTATTCTTTGGTTCGGTGCGATCGCAGGGATACCAAATTTATACAGGTTTTATTGTGTTTTAATACATTTTCAAAAATTAAACGAATGTGTACAAAAAAGAAAAAAAAATGTTTGCCATCTTCTGACGCTAATAACTTTTTCATACTTTGGCGCACGGAGCTGTGTGAGGTGTCATTTTTTGCAAAATGAGCCGACGTTTGCTACCATTGCTACCAGGGTGAGGTCTGTGCGACATTTTGATAATTTTTTATTCCATTTTTTATGTGATGTAAAAAGGTGTAAAAGTCGCATTTCGGACATTTGAGCGCCATTTCCTGTCTCGAAGGTCACCGCCGGCCGTAACCGTTTTTATATTTTGATAGATGGGGAATTTTGGGACGCAGCGATACCTAATGTGTCTTTGATTTTTACTGTTTATTAGGTTTTATATCAGTTCCAGCGAAAGGGGGTGATTTGAATTTTTAATATTTTATAAAATTTTTTTATTTTTTAAACTTTTTTTTTTCCACTATTTTTTAGACCATCTAGGGTACATTAACCCTAGATGGTCAGATCGTTCCTACCATATACTGCAATACTTCTGTATTGCAATATATGGCATTTTTGCAGCTCATTCATTACAATGAGCCACTGGCTCATTGTAACGAATCTGCAGAAGCCAGGTAGCCTCAAGTCAAACGAAGACCCGAGGCTACCATGGCAACCGATTGCAGCCCCCCGATGACGTTCGGGGGCGCGGCGATCGGAATAAAGATGGCGGCACCCATGCTCCGCCGTCTTTTAAATGCCGCCGGCGGCAATGAAAGGGTTAATAGCCGCGATCGGTGCAAGCAACGACCGCAGTTATTAGCGGTGGGGGTTTGCTGCAATATGCAACAACCCCCTCCCTTGTATGAAGGGGACTCAGCCCGTGAGCGTTACGGCGCAGAGCGTTAAGGGGTTAAGAACCTGTAAGGCCAGACACATGAGCCCTGGCTCTTATCTGCTTGTGGCCTCCAGGTCAGAGGTAGGAGGTCATGAAGCTGGCATGAATGTTAAGACCACTTTGTAAGGTGTTGAATTAATGCATTAATTTGTACTCCCATTCTTTCCTTTCCCTCTGGGTCTTAAAATGTCCCATTAAAATAGTAATCTGCAAGTCTTCCATAGTGTGGTCCTCTCTGGAGAAATGTGCAGCCACTGGGAGATCTTTCCTTTCATTTATAATATCAGATCTGTGTGATTTCATACGCTGATGGAGTCTCTGGCCTGTTTCCCCAACATAAAGGCCTGTGGTTGGACACTGCTGACACATAATAAGGTAGACCACATTAGAGGACCTGCAGGAAAAGGTTCCCTTGATCTGATGTACCTGCTGTGATTGAGGTACAGGTACCTGGTCACCTGTGCGAATGTGCTGCCATGTTTTACACCTGCTTTGCAGGCAGGGAGAGGTACCATTTTCTGATGGAGGTCTACCTTATACCTTATGTGTCAACAGTGTCCAACCACAGGCCTTTATGTTGGGGAAAGATCTCCCAGTAGCTGCACATTTCTCCAGAGAGGACCACACTATGGAAGACTTGCAGATTATGATATTAATGGGACATTTTAAGACGCGGAGGGAAAGTAAAGAATGGGAGTATAAATTAATGAGGAGTTAATACACCTTACAAAGTGGTCTTAACATTCATGCCAGCTTCATGACCTCCTACCTCTGACCTGGAGGCCACAAGCAGATAAGAGCCAGGGCTCATGTGTCTGGCCTTACAGGTTCTTAATGTTTTTATTGCCATCCTGCTGTAAATAAGATGTCCCTGTTTTTATCTGTTGTTTTAGAGGTGGTTTTTTTTATATCCTTTGATGATCACTGTTTGTGTGTATAAAATGCTGTGAATTTTCTGTTTCATGCATAACATCATGTCTGACGAAGAGAACTAGTATTCGCGAAAGCTCACCATCAAATATACTCAGTTAGTCTCAAAAAGGTATCGCCTGATTTCTTCACTCTTCTTCTGCCCTCCATGGCTAACACAGTACAAATCTACACTACTAATACAAGTCAAGAGAGAATTTGGTGAATACAGTGACATTTATATTCCTTGTCCACGAAAGGGAAAAAAAAAAACTGCATTAGGAAAAAATTTAAGTTACTTTATAAATTTCCCATGTTCAAAAGGATTTTGCAAAGGAACAGAGCCAGACTATTTACATTTACTTGGAATTATTCGAAAAGTAATCAACGTCCTATTACAAGCAACGTTAATTGGATCCGGCATGGGAAGATCCTAACATAATAACCAGGACTAGGCTCAATGACACTACAGATTCTTTCACAAAGTACAGGCTGATGAGTCCGTAGCTGAAAAGGATTATGGAAATAGAATTTTTTTAGGACTTCAGTATGGGAAAGACTCCAGAAACTACTTTATCACTACTTCATCTTATCTGTGGAATAAAAATAAAATCCAAGAGGCATTTGTACATGTATCTGCAAACAAGTTACAATATTGTATGAGCTTTGTACTTGTGAGCAGAACTTTAGAGCAGAGTTGATATAAATAAGTGGAACACCATCACAACTTCTTACAAAATAGCCAATAGATGTGTAAATTTCATTTTGCTACAGTTAACACAGCAGTGTTATTTGGGAACACTAGACTTTCTAAGAAAATTAAGACTAGCTCATCACATGAGGTGTATATTTCAACAAAATGTCAGACATCTGCATGTGTACAGGTATAGAGTTTCGTAAGTCTGGGGCAAAACAATGTAAACTGTCATTTCATAAGTTCCCCCACCCTAAATCCTGTAATATCTGGATACATAGTGACCAGGTGAACAAAACTGAACACAAGCTTACTACCAAAATACCAACTAAGGCACTACCTGTAAATTTCTACACATGTGCAAACCAACTCCTGGAGCATTTGGCCTTATTATGCACTTCTTTGCTTTAATAAACTCCTGGGTTGTTTTGGATTATCGTCCATCTGTATTGGTTGTTTTTTTGTTTTGTTTTTTCAAAATAGCAAAAAAAGTGCCATTTTTTTTTTACTTCAGGCGCTGTTTTCCCCATTACGGGAATGGCAGTATATGGGGATTTTCCTCCTCATTCATTAAGGTGTGCGAATCACACAATGTAATCAATGAGGCTGTCATGGGAACCAATCGCCTCTCCCAGATGACGGCGCATGGGCCACTTTGCCATAGGGATAATGGATAACGCCCACTAAACCCTTCATTCAATTTTACTGTAGACACCCTCAAATAAAAGCTGAAAGTCTGGACTTAACTGAAACACATTGAAGTTATAGTTATATAAACAGGTTAAAAACAACAAAACAAATACATTTGTCCACAAATCTACGCATCTAATTGTATCTAAAAGTAGAACATTTGCTATGGTAATAAAGGTGAACAAATATTTAATTACATTATCAGCCTCCATCTCTATTCCATACGCAAATACTTCACCCACTAATGGCATGAAATGCCTGTTATGTGTAGGAAGTCACAACAATTAGCGGCCTTGTGTGCCAACACTGCAACAGAAGGAAGGTCACCCTTGTGATAGAAGGACACTTTAACCCTCTGGTCAAAACATTCCGAGATTGCTGCAAACATTTCCAACTTTCCAAGTTATGGCCAAATCCCTAAAAAAGTACAGGCAGTCCCCGGGTTACGTACAAGATCGGTTCCATAGGTTTGTTATTACGTTGAATTTGTATGCTAGTCGAAGCTGTATGTTTTATCATTGTAGATCTAGACAAATAAAAGTTTTTGCCCCAGTGAAAATTGTAGGGTCAAAATTTGATTGCTGTATTTGGACCAAGGATTATCAATAAAGCTTCATTACAGACACCTTACAGCTGATCACTGCAGCCTGGGACTATAGTAACATCCAGAGACTTCACCAGAGGTCACAGCGGGCAGATGGGGTCCCCTGTAAGTAAGTTGACCTTAAGTAGGGGACCGTCTGTATATATTTTCAGATTAATTTCTAGGACATCAGAGATACAGTTCCATAAAGCAGATGAAACATAGGTAAGTGAAAGAAGTCTACAGTTTGATGGTAGATTTCCTTTAACGGAAGCCTACCATCAGATATCTACATTCTAAATCCCAATCTACCTATAGCATATACTACTATATACACTAAACTACAGCTAATCTGACTTCTATGCCAATTTCTTGAGATACCACTGGGGCATGGAGTAGCCTCTCCGTGGAGAGAGAGAGCAAAGGCTACTCCAGCCCCAGTAGCCTCTGCTGTCCCTGCCTACTTGCTTGTACCCTTCAAAGTAGGCATACACAAGGTAAACATTCAAAAACATTTTTAAACTGACTTAAAACGCATGCTTTAAAACAGTCCAAAAACTCAACATGTGGCATTACCCTAAGAGAGGTCAGTTAGGGACCCTTCTTAAAATGAAGTGATGTACATATTCACATTTCAGAAAATGAGAGTCTATTGAAGTGTCTGCTGCTGGACAATAAATATAGCACAAAACAAGGCTGTCTAGTCTTATTGTATTCCTTCTGCTATTTTTATAACTTTTTTCTATTTGACAAAATTTTGGGGACTCAAATTTTAGTGAAGCAACTTTAACTTTCTACTTACACTTAGGGTACATTCACACGCGGTATGCCCGGCCTGCGGGCATACTGCCGTGTGCTGGAGAGGAGGAGGATGTGGCCCCTCCTCCCTCCATAGAGAATAGCGGCGCAAGGCCGCACACTCGCCGAAAGATAGCGCATGCTCTATGTTTTTGCGATGTGTGGCCCGGATGGGTGCCACACATGTGTGGCACCGTATCTGCGCCGCTATTGCCGTCTATGTACGTCCCCACAGACGGCCATGTGAATGAGCCCTTACAAAAACAGGTCTACAACATAAAATGATGGCACACAAAAGCCGGTCACACAGGTTTTCAGCAAAAAATAAAATTAAAAAGAAAACACAATTGTAAACTAAATGACAGAGAAAAGAGGGATGGGGGCAATGCAAGTCACTTCCTGTGACAAAAATCAAAACTCACCTGTAACACAGCTAAAAATAAAATAGAAGACTTTTGCTTCATGTTCTTTACCAATTAAACAATTCCAAAAACGTAAGATACAATATACAGAGGATTCCCCTGATATCATGTAAAGGCATGAAGTCACAAAAACTGCAACTCTGAGGTAATTTATGTCTAGAAAAGTATTTGTTTAAAAAAGTTCATTTGTACAGTACAGTAGTCATGTTAAGGAACAGATTATGTACAAGCCCTAAGGAAATAAGACGTTGGATGGCTGGTCTAACTGCATTCCCCATGACTGCTCCCAGCACCTACAACCCCTTCTCCATGTATACTCCTCCATACATACATAGATACAACAGCTCAAAAAAAAAAAGTACCGTCAGACCGATATATCCACCACTTCCTGCTAACAACATTTCCAATAAACTAGTCGTGCTCGACAATCATTTTCATTTTACTTTTTAAAAAGCACCAGAATTGTGGTATTCATCATATGTTTGATGCATTTTGGACACTGTGGGAGGGGGATTATCGGACGTTGCACTTTAGAATTCCGGTGTCAAAACAAGATTTTATTATAGTGTCATTACTTACATTATTCACTACACTTTCATCCAGGGGGTGGGGAAGGTGGCGTGGTTAGCATAATAAGCCAATTTAAGGAAAATGTATCAAATGCAACCTTATATAAGGTTACCAAATTATTGAAATGTAAATCTAGTAAAGGGAATATGCCAGAAAGTGGGGCAAATCTTTGTTTCAACAAACTTGCTGTGTGTGGTGGATTAAGGGCCCAAAACAGCGGAACTGAACTCCCGTGCAGAGATCTGTTCAGCTGTAGTATGTTCAAGTTGGTAGATCTGTCAAATACACAGAGCAAGCTATTTTCCACATAAACACAATCATGTATCACCAGCTATTCACACGTTGTAATTGAACCGAGTTATGAAATATAATTCAAGAGTATCGAGGAGGAGGTGCTCCTGAGCGTAGATGTGTTTTAGACCTTTTGCGTTGTTTATTGACAAAACATGTGTTGCTAGATCCCAAACCGTAGTCTAAATTCATCTACTTTCAGGCTTTGTTCCTCCCTGAAGCACCAGAATAGCTTTACAATGTGGCCTGAGAGATCTACAAAATTCATCAAGCAGTTTTTCATTTTACAAATTACAGCAAAACATCCCAAATAGTTCCCTACATGTAACATCCACACCATTGTGCTTACCTTGACAATTTCAAGAAAGTAGCAGTAATTTTGGGCTGTGTCCATAATATTAGCATATACAGGCAGTCCCCGGGTTACATACAAGATAGGTTTTGTATGAATTAAGTTGAATTTGTATGCAAGTCGAAACTGTATATTTTATAATTGTTGCTTCAGAAAAAAAAAAATTTGCCCCAGTGATAATTGGAGTTTAAACATTTTTTGCCGTTATTGGACCAAGGATTATCGATAAAGCTTCATTACAGACACCTTACACCTGATCATTGTAGTCTGGGACTATAGTAACATCCAGAGAGGTCAGCAGAGGTCACAGGGGTCTGTCTAACTATGGGTTGTCTGTAAGTCGGGAGTCCTTAAGTAGGGGACTGCCTGTAGTTACATTAGACATTAAGTGGCCAAAGGAACAAAAAAAAAGGGGGGGGGGGTCTAACATGCCCTGTTATTTGTGCCAAATTACTTCTGCCACCTGTGTCACTTAATCATCCTGATTCATTTGTCCAATGCATCCTCAACTTTATATACACGTATAAAAAGCTACTTTTTTGGAGATGCAAACAGAAGTATTTTTGATGGCCTTAGAAGCAGATAATGTGGTAAAAATACTGCTGGAGAGCACATGTGAAATAATGTATATAATGTAGATTGCAGCATGGTGAAAGGAGTGAAATCTTCTAACAATCCATATAGACCCAATAGCATTGAACATTGTCATATTTCCATTATTAGTCACAGTACCAAAACCATGTCTGCAGGCTTCTGGTTGAGAGAGCAGAACACAGCATGTCATTGTCACAGCTCAGGGAGTGCAAACATAGTTGTGTGTCTGTCCTGTGACGCTGTCTGCTCAGCATCCTGTGCTCTCAGAAGATGCAGAATATGTTCATAAACTTTCTCTACATGCAGTGAAAAAAGTCTGTCCCTTTGCTTTAAGAAACTGTGGTAATCTTCTTATATTTGTAATCCTTTGCCTCCTTTCTTCTAAAATCATTATGCTAATGAGCTAGAAGGGCTATGGGGGTGTTACCAGAGCCTCTCCATGCTATACTCCCCCCCCCCCCCCACTGTGTGCTCACTGCTGCCGATGTGCAGGGGGGAGGGTGAGAGAGAGACCTGCTCCAGGACAGGGTAACAGCAGCCTGCGAGTACAGAGGGCTTCTATAACATGCCCATAGCCCTTCTGATCAAATAGCATACATTTTAAAAGGAAACCTACCATGAGGAAAATACCATCAGAAGTAGATCTGTTGGTAGATTTCTCCTGCCTGCCTCTGCCCTAATCTAATTTTATAATCCTGGAACCTAACCTAATTTCTTAGTGTACATATTACCAAAATGATTTTTTTAACTGCAGAGGCTACTAGACTTAGCTCCCAGTGCCTGGCCAGGCTAGTGCACACTCCTGTAGCCTGCAGTTAATTTACATATTACTAAAATAAAAGTTAACAAATTAGGTTAGGCATGAGGATTATAAAATTAGATTAGGGCAGAGCAGGCAGAAGGAATCTACCAACAGATCTACTTCTGACGGTAGATTCCTCATGGTAGGTTTCCTTTAAAAGTTGATTTAAGAAGGGATGATGCTATGAATAACATATAATATTCCCACAGTCACTGTGCCTGGATCTATGAGTAAGCATCCCTTGTTTATTATGATGGATTTTAATAGTAGATTTGTTTTAAAGATCCCTTGATTTCAGAAGAACCACGGTCAGCATTTCATCTCCCAGAAAAATTGCTACATCAAATAGCATGCATCATTTTGCAGTGAGTGCTAGTCATGGTGCAGTTCTGGGTGTGGACAGTAGAAAAGTACTGGCTAAGTTCTGCGACACAAACCAACGAAAGTCCCAGGGATGTGACTCCTTGCAACATATTTCAGTATCATATTTACCCAAATAACAACAGCACTGACTTGTAATCGTGATCACAGTTCAGGGCTGCAGTTTAGCAGAGAAGAAGGGACTGCCTACTGCGGTCCTGTGCTGCCGGACTTAGGCCAAGTTCACACCTGCACTCAGCAGTTTTCTCTTCACTTCCCATTATCAGTAGGAGAAAGAAACGGTGCAGTAGTCCACAGCTTTTTTGCTATAAATAACAGATACATTGAAGTCTACGGGAAAACTTCTTTAGTTTACATTACACTCTCCTACTATTGAGGGTGTAATAACAAAAACCCCAAGTTGGCCTAGCTCACAATTTTATAAAGCAATATGGTCAACCATACTTTCCAGACCAACCATCTAAAAAGCTAGGAGTCCCATTGAGATTACTGAAACTTCATGTTACCGTGTTTTAATAATAAATAAGAATAAATATTTCTTCACATAGCGCACACAGATTACGCAGCGCTGCACAGAGTTTGCCACATGGGTCCCTGTCCCCATGGGGCTCACAATCTGATCAACCTACCAGTATGTTTTGGAGTGTGGGGGCAGCCCATGCAAACACTGAGAGAATATACAAACTCTTTGCAGATATTGACCTGGATGGGATTTGAACCCAGGACCCAAGTTTTGAGTACAAGCAAGCGTCATAGAGAATGATAATGCTAGGAGTGTGGGTGGCTGTACAGTGCTATTACTTTCAGGGACTGAGCATAACATGGAGATTATGTTACATGCAACATGCAAGTCGTGGAGCACTGTAGTAAAACAAAATAACCAGATTCATTGAAATTCTTGTTTATTATGAGGAATGAGTGTTACAAAAACATTCTACAAAACTCTGATACTTCACATATCAGAAGAATCCAAGGAAAAGCAACATTTAAAGGGGTAATCTCGCCTGGGCATTCACATTCAGTTTGATAAATCTGCCATATATAAACATTTCTTCAATTGGATGTTATTAAAAAAAATGTTCCCGTGTGAAGATAATTTCTCATAAATGTAGTCATTTTATCCCTTAGAAACTAGAAAGCCTCCTCGGATACGGCCACCTCTGCCTGAGAGATTGCACAAATAAACAAAAAGGTTTTTGTATATGAAATGTCCGCGGAGTTACTGCAGGTCCCACAGCCGTCCTATGGTAATGAAAGCTGAATCCAGGAGGTCAGGCATGACTCTATAGCCCAAGTCTGGCCACCGCTTCCAGAGTGTGACGTGGTCGTATCCGGGGAAGCTATCTGGTTTCTAAGGGACAAAATGACTATATTTATGAGAAATTATCTTCACACAGGAACTTTTATTTTTAATAACATCCAATTGAAGAAATGTTTATATATGAAAGATTAGTGAAACTGAATGTGAGTGCCCAGACGAGAATACCCCTTTAAGAAAATCTACCATCAAAATCCATCATGATAAACCAGGGGCATTTCCTCATAGATCCAAGCACTGCGACTGTGGTAATCTTCTTATATTTGTTATCCATGGCCTCCTTCCTTCTGAAATCAACTTTTACAATTATATAACTAACCTGGAGGGCTCTGCTGGCATTACCAGAGTTTCTCAATGCTGATTACCAAAGTTGATTTTAGAAGGAAGAAGGCCATGGATAACATATATATGAATATTACCACAATCACAGTGCATGGATCTATGAGGAGTAAGTGTCCTTAGTCTATCGGTCTTCAATTTTGAAAGTCAATTTTCATTAGTCATTTTTTTTAACTGCACCACAAAAATGAAAACATTGAAGTTTGCTTCAAAATGTGCAAAGTCTATTGACAGAAGACAGTAGACAAGTATAGGAGTGGTGGCTCCTGACTGACAGCAGACGCAGGATGTGTCCTCTGGTATTTCACTCACCAGCAAGGACAGCAGTACAGTAGGAAATGAGAGTTGGCTGGTGAGAACCTCCACATGCAAATTCTAAAAAAGAGGAACTGCTTCCATCACAACTTTTTTTTTTTTACATACAATGCAAAGCCAAATTCTAAAAATAACGCTCTAAAGATGAACAGATAAATTGGTATAAGAGATGTTATAATGGCAGAAGCAGACTAATAAGGAACAAAAAAGTGGGGTTCCCTAGAGCAGTTTTGAACCAGAGATGCTCCGCCAGGAAGAACCCTACTGTGACCCTTATAAATATACAAGTCTGGATCATGAGACACTGAACCAGAAAATACAGAATGTAGTTGTTTTTGCTAATTTATTAAACAAGAAAAACGGAAATATTACATGGTCATAAGTATTCAGCCCCTTTTCTCAGTATTGACTAGAAGCATCTTTTGAGCCAGTGCCGCTTTGAGTCTTCTTGGGAATGATGTAACACGTTTTTCACACCTGGATCTGGGGATCCTCTACCATTCTTCCTTGCAGATCCTGTCCAGTTCCCTCAGGTTCGATGGTGAACGTTGGTTAAGTCTCTCAAAAGATGCTCAATTGGGTTTAGGTTAGGGCTATTCCAGTCAGGAATGGTCACAGAGTTGTTCTGAAGCAACTGCTTTGTTATTTTAGCTGTGTGCTTGTTGGAAGGTGAACCTTCAGTCCGATCTGAGGTCCAGACCACTCAGGAAGAGGCTTTCCATGCAGGATATCTCTGTACTTGGCCGCATTCATCTTTCCTTCAATTGCAACCAGTCGTCCTGTACCTGCAGCTGAAAAACACCCCATAGCACAGTGGTGGCGAACCTATGGCACGGGTGCCAGAGGTGGCACTCAGAGCCCTCTCTATGGGCACCCTCGCTATCACCCCGGCGCAGAGTTCGCCAGACAGGACTCAAGGACTCTTTTAGTCCTTGGCAGCCCAGAACTCTAGAAGGAAGCTACACTGATAATTCAAAATTCCTCTCCTTCTTTCTACTGTATTGGTGTCCTCAGGTGCCTTTAACAATTTAAACCCATGAAAGAGCAGGGAGTAATAAGTCTCTTGCATTGGCACTTTGCAAAAAATATGTGGATTTTGTTTGTAGTTTGGGCACTCAGTATCTAAAAGGTTGGCCATCAATGCCCTAGCACAGTGGTGGCGAACCTATGGCACTGGTGCCAGAGATGGCACCAGGAGACCTCTCTGTGGGCACACAGGCTGTCTCCCAGGCACAGAGTTTGCCATACATGGCATCTTCCTGCAGTCTCAGGCAGTCCAAGTAGTGCCCTGCTATTTTAAGTTGACCCATCCTGTGCTGCTTGGTCCTGTCTGAAGAGTGAGAAGGTGTGGACAGGGTTGTATTGGAGCTCAAAGATTCTGGTAGCAATAAGTTTGTTACTGCCTAAATTGCCATGTTGGCACTTTGGGAAAAGCTAGTGTGTTTTGGGTCTCATTTTGGGCACTCGATCTCTAAAAGGTTTGCCATCACTGCCCTAGCATGATGCTACCACCACGATTCACTGTTGGGATTGTATTCGGCAGGCAATGAGCAGTGCCTGGTTTTCTCCACACATACCGCTTAGAATTTACACAAAAAAGTTCTATCTTTGTCTCATCATACAAGAGACTCTTATTTCTCATAGTCCGGGAGTCCCTCATGTGTTTTTTTTTTTTTTTTTTTTTTTTACAGACTGTATGCAGCCTTCACATGTCTTGCACTGAGGAGAGGCTTCCACCTCAGACTTTGGGATAAAGCCCCGAGGCTGCAGTGATAATTGACATTGTGGAACTTTCTCCCATCTCCCTACGGCATCTATGGAGCTCAGCCACAGTGATATTGGGTTCTTTTTCTCTGTCACCAAGGCTCTTCTCCCATGATTGCTCAGTTTGGATGGCCAGGTCGAGGAAGAGTTGTGTTCATCCCAAACTTCTTCCAGTTAAGGATTATGAAGGCCACTGTGCCTTTTAAGAACCCTGAGTAATCCAGCAGAAGCATATCCTTACATGTCCACAGTGACAGTGAACCTGGCTGTACGGACCTATGCATGCACAGTAGCTCCGTTCATGCCAATGGCTTCAGGGAAGGAGCGGTCTGCACATACTGGTCCCCTGCTAGCTTCAGCTCTGCGTATGCAAAGCTCACAGCTTTCTGAAGCTGCTGAGGCCAGGCGCTACTGCGTATACACAGAGCACCTGAAGCCACCGGTGCCAGGTTCACAATCGGCACAAAGGCGTGTCTGCAGGGCTATTCGGGGCATGGAATATCCTCAGTACCCCCTAGCCCCCCCCCCCTTCCTCCCCTCCCCCGAGCTCACAGAGGCTTTTTATACAGGACTCTAGGACATATAAATAACAGTTTATGGATAATACTGCCATGAGTAATACAACTCTGTACCTACTTTGGTAAGTAGGTTCCACACAGTGGATTTTCATTAATATCATCACATGAATTGTATTTCTACATGCTACAGAACAGAAGATATCCATTGTTACAGTCAGAAGTGAAAGCTGTATATGCTATTTGCTTGAATAAAGTGATGTTTGTTCCCTAGTGATGTTTACACAATAATCATCATTTTAATCCCCTTATGTTACAATTTTACTCAGTTTTATTGCTGCTTTAGCTGCTATCACTACCTAGGCTTGTCAGTGTAAAGTTCCAGGGTGTGGGTGGGGGCTCTCTAAGCAGATACATTATTATCCATCTAGTTCTGTGTGGTGACAGTTCAGGTTCTAGGGGCAACTGAATTGTGTACACCAGTACTGAGAAACAAGTAGGACTTATATCTGAGAAATGCTGTATTTTTGTTGATAAGAGTAAATTAGAGAAAGTGTTATTTTGTGGGAATACCACTTTAATGCATCTCATTTCAGCATATGAAATCTACTGACAATAAAAGCCTTTTAGGTTCCATAGTCTGCAAGAAAAACTGAAACAGCAAAGTAATATACATTGCCTGGGGACCCAATAGAAATAACACTTATATTTTGCATCTGCATGCCACATCCCTATTAATAGCACATCAAAGACTATTACCCTCTGGACACCTACCTCTTTCTAGGAGTGTAAAGCTACTCACTGTAGTAGAATAAGCTCATAAGACAATACTAGGTTTTGTCTCACTTGTGCGCTCACTGAAAAGCCATTTTGGAGTATATTTCACAACTTTGATACTGATGACCTTTCACTAGATAAGGTCAATAATGTCAGGTCAGAGTAGTTTGACCCCTGACACCACCACTAATCAGCTGATTAAAGGCACCCTGGTGTTGTACAGAGCATTGTGGCCTCTTTAGTTATTAACACACACAGCTCTCTGTTTATTATGCTGCGCACATTTACCTGTAAAGCAGCAATCGGTTTGAGGAAATGGGGAAAAACCCAATGCTCAACCTGGACTGGAGCCGCAGGGTAATGCCTTGTTACAGCACCCAAAAGTCTTCAGTGTTCTCCCACTAAGTATCTGTGTAATGTAGCATGGTAAACCATGGAGGCATGAATGTACACAGGATATGAAAACCTATTTTCAGAAGGGATGGGTAGTGCTTCCTGTCAGAAACTGAAAGTTCCCCTAACAGAATCTCTGTATTGGCAGCACAATAAATCAGTGAAAATAGTCACTAATGAGCGAGTCAATGGAAGCAGCACATCCATAAGGCAGCCGGGTACAAGCTTCATAAGGCTGGCCTATCAGCGAAAATAGGTATTATTGAGGCAAAGAACTTCTTACAAAACACATGCATTTGTTCATTAAAGGAGTTTCTTTGGTTGAATTTTTATTATTATTATGTGACCCAGTAGTGAAAAAATTATAAGGAACCACAATACAGGTCATATGACAACCACTTTGAATAACAGTTTCCTGTTTTTAGCCAATGTTTCAGGAATTGTCCCAAGTTTCACTGTTATCCCCCATCTACTAGATGGGAATCAAATGCATGAAGCAAAAGGTTCATAATGCACCCTCCATCATTTAATGGAAACAGGACCTGTGGATAGGGGATAACAAAGAAACTTGGCAACACACCTATAAGCTGGCTATTGACACTATTCTACATACATGTATGCGTTCTCAGGTATTAGTAAGCCCCTTGCCAGACAGCTGTGAACGCAGGTTTTCTGCTCTGACAAAATAAGAAGTTACATGTTGAAGTTCAACAACATTGGTTTTCATGGCCCCATGTGTGACTGAGCCGCATAACTCAGAGAAGGTCCTATTCCTGTCCGTGTTTGCAGCTCCGGCAGTCTTTTCTATAGTCACCGACGTGTGCATAGACCTCACAAAGATGACACTTGGGTCTGTTGTATGCGTTTGTGGCACACGATATTAGAGATTTCTACAGTAGCATTTACGGTAAGTTTATCACATACTGACAGGGCCGGATTATAGGCGGGGCTCCCGGGGCTCGAGCCCCGGGGCCCCCACCATGTTGCCCCCCCTTGGGGCCGCCACCAGATCGCACCCCCTGCGCGCCCGCGTCCCCCCTCCTTCCTCCTGAGATGCCCGCTGCATCGCGCTGCATGGAGGAGCTGCCCGCCCCCATTGGCACAAGTGACAGTAACTCCGCCTCAACGCCCGCCATCCCCCCTCACAGTTGACACCTCCTCCCTGCCCGCCCCGGCACAGGTGACACCGCCTCCCAGCCCGCCCCGACACAGGTGACACTGCGCTCGCCTCTCCGCCCGCCCTCCCAGCACAGGTGACCGCCTCCCGGCCCGCCCGTCCCCCCGCATGCAGCATGGCCGAGCTACCAACCCCCGCCCAAACAAGCAACCCCGCTCAACACCCACCTCCCCCCCACCCCTTGCTAGAACAAGCACCCGCCGCGCCCCCCCCCCTCCGCTCCCGGCTAGAAAAAGCACCTGCTGCCCCCCTTCCCCTCCCCCTCCCCGGCCGGACAAGCGACCCCCCCCCCCTCTGCCCCGCGCTCGAACAAGCACCCCCCCCCCCGACCGACCCCCTCCCCGGCCGAACAAGCAACCGAAAGACCCACCCCCCGCACGAACAAGCACCCGTCTGAAGCCACGGCCGGTCACCTTAAAAGGTAAGTATATACATATCAATTTATCTGTGTGTATATATGGATATACAGTGTATATGTGTATATACTGGGTATATGTGTATATATGCATCTACTGTGTATATATGCATCTACTGTGTATATATGTATATACTGTGTATATACTGTGTATATATGTATATACTGTGTATATATGCATCTACTGTGTATATATATATATATGCATCTACTGTGTATATACTGTGTATATATGTATATACTGTGTATATATGCATCTACTGTGTATATATATATATATGCATCTACTGTGTATATATATGTATATACTGTGTATATATGCATCTATTGTGTATATATGCATCTACTGTGTATATGTGTATATACTGTTTATTTATGTGTATATATTGTGTACATGGGTATATATGCATTTAATGTGTATAGATGTATATACTGTGTAAATGGGTATATATGCATCTACCGTGTATAGATGTATATACTGTGTATATGGGTATATATGCATCTACCGTTTATAGGTGTATATTCTGTGTATATATATATATGCATCTACTGTGTAAATGTGTATATACTGTTTATTTATGTGTATATACTGTTTATTTATGTGTATATACAGTGTATATGTGTATATACTGGCTATATGTGCATATGTGTATATACTGGGTATATGTGTATATGCTGTGTATATATGTATATGCTGTGTATATATGTATATGCTGTGTATATATGCATCTACTGTGTATATATGCATCTACTGTGTATATATGCATCTACTGTGTATATATGCATCTACTGTGTATATATGCATCTACTGTGTATATATGTTTATACTGTGTATATATGCATCTACTGTGTATATATGTATATACTGTGTATATATGCATCTACTGTGTATATATGTTTATACTGTGTATATATGCATCTACTGTGTATATATGTATATACTGTGTATATATGTATGTACAGCGTATATATGCATCTACTGTGTAAATGTGTATATACTGTTTATTTATGTGTATATGTGTATATACAGTGTATATGTGTATATACTGGCTATATGTGCATATGTGTATATACTGGGTATATGTGTATATACTGGGTATATATGTATATGCTGTGTATATATGCATCTACTGTGTATATATGTTTATACTGTGTATATATGTATATACTGTGTATATATGTATGTACAGCGTATATATGCATCTACTGTGTATAGGCGTATATACTGTATTTATACACGCATATATTTATATAAGCATATATGTGTGTACATTTAAATATATATATATATATATATATATATATATATATATATATATATATATATTGGGTATATGGTATGTATGTATATGCTGTATATACTGAATGTGTGTGTATTTGCTGTATATACTGAATGTGTGTGTATTTGCTGTATGTGTGTATATACTTTATGAGTTTATATATACTCCGTGTTTTAGTGTATAAATGTATATGAGTGTATAAATGTGTGTGTATAAATGTATACTTGTGTGTATATATGGGTGCAAGTATACGAGTGTAGAACTTTATATGTGTGTATATAAGTATATAAAGGTGTGTATATATCAGTGTGTAATTGTATAAACATGTCAGTATAAGAACATGTATGGGGGGCGTATATCTGGCCGCAAATTTGCTACCAGATATACTTCCCTCATAGGCGTCTTTAGTGCTTCGGTACGGTGAGCACAACGAGTACTCACTGTTTCGTGCTGTGGCCGCAAAAGAAATAGACGTGCTCTATGTATGGCCGTAAGAACGACCATGCAGCTCTATTCTCTATGGAGAGGGGAGAGGTGAGCCGCGATCACCTCTCCTCCTCTCCAGCGCGCCAGACGTGTGTATGTAGCCGTGTTACTAGGGATGAGGCGGCTGTATGTAGTTGTGTTACTGGGGGGAAGCGAGTCTGTATGTAGCTGTGTTACTAGGGATGAGGCGGCTGTATGTAGCTGTGTTACTAGGGATGAGGCGGCTGTATGTAGCTGTGTTACTAGGGATGAGGCGGCTGTATGTAGCTGTGTTACTGGGGGTGAGGCGGCTGTATGTAGCTGTGTTACTAGGGATGAGGCGGCTGTATGTAGTTGTGTTACTGGGGGGAAGCGAGGCTGTATGTAGCTGTGTTACTGGGGGCAAGGCGGCAGTATGTTGATGTGTTACTGGGGGTGAGGCGGCTGTATGTAGCAGTGTTACTGAGGGAGAGGTGGCTGTATGTAGCTGTGTTACTAGGAATGAGGCGGCTGTATGTAGCTGTGTTACTGGGGGCGAGGCGGCTGTATGTAACTGTGTTACTAGGGATGAGGCGGCTGTATGTAGTTGTGTTACTGGGGGGAAGCGAGGCTGTATGTAGCTGTGTTACTGGGGATGAGGCGTCTGTATGTAGTTGCGTTACTGGGGGGAAGTGAGGCGGTATGTAGCTGTGTTACTGGGGGCGAAGCGACTGTATGTAGCTGTGTTACTAGGGATGAGGCGGCTGTATGTAGTTGTGTTACTGGGGGGAAGCGAGGCTGTATGTAGCTGTGTTACTGGGGGCGAGGCGGCTGTATGTTGATGTGTTACTGGTGGCGAGGCGGCTGTATGTAGCGGTGTTACTGGGGGCAAGGCGGCTGTATGTAGCTGTGTTACTAGGGATGAGGCGGCTGTATGTAGTTGTGTTACTGGGGGGAAGCAAGGCTGTATGTAGCTGTGTTACTGGGGGCAAGGCGGCTGTATGTAGCTGTGTTACTGGGGATGAGGCGGCTGTATGTAGCGGTGTTACTGGGGGCAAGACGGCTGTATGTAGCGGTGTTACTGGGGGCAAGACGGCTGTATGTAGCTGTGTTACTGGGGATGAGGCGGCTGTATGTAGCTGTGTTACTGGGGATGAGGCGGCTGTATGTAGCTGTGTTACTGGGGGGCGAGACGGCTGTATGTAGCTGTGTTACTGCTAGCATATTGGAAAGGAAGCAGGAAGACGTTTGTACGCTACACTCAGTGGGGGCCTCCACCAGATTTTGCGCCCAGGGGCCCCCACCAACCTTAATCCGGCCCTGCATACTGACGATTCTCTTCCTACAAGAGATTGTCATCCTCATGCCCGCACACCTCACACATTGCTCTGTGTCAACCTTTTGTTTGTCACATTCCTTAGAGTTGTCACTTGGAGGCCCCCCCCGAACATGTGACATTCTCACTATGATACTGTTACTCCAGTCCGTGTGCAGGCAGCCTGGGTGTGATATCCCAGATCTAATGTTATTACACCACTAGACAAGCCTTTCATCCATTGCTGCTCACTGTGCTAGCTATCTCCAGCACTACAGCCATACACCCGGAGATGAGGAAATGCAGTGAGCATCACATTTCTGTCATATTATACATGTTCCTGCGTTATTCATTTCCCTATGGGAGCTATTTATAAATTGGGGGGATGGTAAATATTAAGACTGTTAATCCCATTACTTTGTTCCTGTTTGTATCTCAAGTTGTGCCCAGTTCACATAACAAGGCAAATTCTTTACTTCCTCTTACAACTGCTTCCGTCCTTTACAATTGTTCATTCATTTATTTCTCGGCCATAGAAGAACACCATGGAAATTAAAATGTATGAATTGAGAGGGGATATTGGTACAGTATTAACTCTCCTCTGGGAGGGAATGTATTAATCTAAAACATGAAACGGCAAAAATCTGACTTTTTAAATAAAATCCACCTAATCCCCAGATATAATACCATTTACAGCACAATCACATGTGGCAGATTTGTGGCAATTATCGTAATTCTAACTTCTAAAAAAAAAAAAAAAAAAAAGAATTTGATACAATATTTCATACATGAATACACAAAATGCAAAAGCAGACATTATTCTTTGCAGCCACTAGGTTGTTGTTAATGGTGACCCCACTTGAAAAGTAGCTGAGCTGCAGTTCCCCCTAACAGCCACTATACTCAACATAGCTAAACACCACAAAATAAAATATAAATATATAATTTTACATGGAAATCTAAAAACGATTACAAAGCGTAGTATGGTATATATTTTCTATGTAGCAAATATATGCAAAAGCATAAATAATGGTGTAGAAATAATTATATAGGTTAAATCAGACATTCGGTTTTATAGCAGTTTTTTAGCCAGATACAAGAGTAATTATGCATGGGAGAAGTGCAAGTTCTTCATTTTGGAATCACCTGTGGTTTTGGCTTAACAATACATAAGAAATGTGTCATGTGATTTCAACAAAAGCTTCTAAAATTCCTTTAAACGTATGTTGTATAACTAAGAGGTCTCCATTTGGGAAGGGTTTCATCTGACCATAGGCTCCTGGCAGCGCTACATTAGTAGTTGAAAGCTTCATAACTGCAGTAGTAGTAAGTATTCAGCTCTATTCAGACACACAGTCCAAGAGACTTTGCATTGCAAATGCAATATAAATGCCATCTTCTATGCCGCTAGTACCAATACAAGGTCAATTTTATCCCAGCTAAAGAGGCACAGAAATTAATCATCAGTCTTCATCTCACTTAAAGGAGTATTTCAGTAACAAGTTTCTCTTTCCACAGGATAGAATGTAACCTTCTTCACAAGTGCTCTATTTATCTCTATGGGACCACAAAATGCACAATTGTCCTACATTTATTTGGGGTACAACTGACCCAATCAGGAAGGTATCCCCTATCCACAGAGCATTTCTGCCATGTTATAAGATTGGCAGTTTTTCAAGGGTAAAGCTACAATGCCAGATCAATGAACTGGCCTGTTCCTGCCATGGACTACAATGCCACAATAAGACATAGCCTACTTCTTGTAGAGAAGCAAAGCGAAACTTGTACATTGGAGATTTTGGACAGCCAAAAAGTTAAGATTAAGGCCTCCTGAACGCAACCTAAGCAGCCTTTGGAAACTGACCCATATGTCATCCTTTTCCCACAGACTGCAGACCTTGTACAAAAAGGGAATCTTTGCATGAAATAATCAAGGGTTTTGGGTCTGCCAGCAGACAGGAAGTCCTTGCATCATATTTTGGTATAATGCAAGGACTCCCATTCTGTACAGTGTGCAGTCCGTGGTATTGGGTTGAGGAGGCCGTAGACCATTTTCTTCCAAGTATTCTTGTCTTTTTAGGACATGATAATCAAGTACTAAAGTTTGACTGGACCTATTGGATTTTCACAGACAGTGCTGAAGTTGCTGAAAGGCTAGGCAGAGAATTGTGATACTAGAAATACTGTCTAAAAACCATTTAAACCCCTTAATAATTGTGGCGCAAGGCATTGCAGAAATTTTTTATGGTGAAGATTAAGACGCAATTCTGTTTAAACATAACTCCCCAATGAGTTCTGATGAGGTGAACAGCCGAAATGTCTCTCTAAGACTACAGACCAGGTTTTTTGTTTTTTCACTAAATCAGCAACCAATACCAGATACCCTAAGAATTGCCACTGGATGGTTACTCAGCAATTTCGTAAATAATATTACAATATATAATATCTTTGAAAATAAGAAGATTTTCTGAAGGTTATTCCAAAGCAAAAATAACTCCAAAATAATGACAGGCTTTCTGGCTTTTACCAGGCTGGACAGCTGGAATTTCATAGCTGCCCAGCTAGTGAGTGACATAGACATCCCCGGGGAGCGCACACTGACAGCCACAGACCTTCCCCCTTCTCAAGATAAACCACTGCCCTGCCATTGTGGTTATAACATGAAGCGAGGCCGGAGGAGCTGCCCAAGGCAACGCAGAAAGGTTTTCTGCCTCAGTTCAGGGGATATATAAGACAAGTATTGGTACATCCCTAAATCTGTGAGGAATAGAGACCATAATATCTAGAAGTAATGGGGGATACTGATGTAGTTACAGTAAGACTCAGGGTGTGTCTACGGTAAGTGACACAGTAATACATGCATTCTTCTAGACACAAGCTACATGCAAGTGCAGACACATCACTTCTACCGCTATTCCATCACATACAGGGTAATGGTTGCAATTAACTAAAAATATTAACCCTTTTTGAATAAACTTTGATGTTTGTAAGCTCACTTCGGAAATTTAGTAAAAACATTTTAAAGGGTAGATAACACAACTTTTATGATTTTTGCATCACTTATTTTTTTTACATGCTGTTTTTATTCAAACAAAATGGAAAGGTTTGCATTAAATACAATTATAACAATTTGTCACTTGAGATAATTGTATAAAAATACAAGTCAGGGAATTCATTCCTTTTAGTCCACTGCAGCTTCTTAAAAGCTTGAGCAGGGATATATATATATTCCCTGAACATTAGGCACATCATACACATTGTACTGCAACATGTAAAAAAAGATCCAAAGGGGGAAGAAAAAAAAAAAAATTAAACCATTGCAATAAAACCAGGGTTTTTTTATGTCAAATTTAGAGAAGCATGCACAGAGCTCCAGCATCTGGCGGCACACGGGTAGCCAGGGACAGCAGAGGCTACTCCATATGCCAGAAAAATTTGCATTTTAGAAAGTTAATGTCTAACCTAACTAGAGAAGTTTAGGGAAGCATAGTTTAGGCTATTAAAAGATAACCTACCATCAGATATGCCTTAATCGGTAGATTCCCGTTGATAGGTTTCCTTTAAGGATACAGGAACTTAAACATGTGCTATTGTCACAAATGATGGATCCGTGGTCCATTGGTTATGGCCATTGTGTCATAAATGTGTGCAAGTCTGCATGACAGCAAAAGAGACTATTCACGTCAGAAACATGGCCAGGAATACGACCTGCTTAAGAGTTTTGCGGCTGAGACAAAGATTAGTGGAAACTATGGCCATGTGTATGAGCCCATGGATATAAACACATCTGCGTGCTATCCACTGAATTATCAGTTGGCACACAGACAAAACCATTCGTGTGTAGGGTACTTTACACCTATCCTGTGGAGGTACCACTTCTTACTATAACTGGAGAAATAAGAGGCAACCTTCCTCTATAGTTGACATCATGTTCCTGTACAGTATAAAATATATTTATTTCTGCAAAGCAATTCTGATACAATTCTTTAAAAACAAAGTGGATAACCCAAAAAGATAAGAGTATTTTTCCTTTACACTACCTCAACATATCTGTAGCAGCAATTTATAACCGCATGGAATCTGAATGAAGGACCAAAGATTTTTTATTTATTTTTACTGCATTTAGGGGAATGCCTGCAGCACTTTATTTGCCAGAACAACTGTGGTTCTGCTGACCGAAACACACTGCATTACAGTAATCTATGATGCTGCAAGCCCCATCGTGACCACTTCTCTATAGACCCAGAAAAGATACATTGTGATGCATTTCAAATTTCATGAAAAATGTAAGAATCCATCCAGATGCATGACATGAGGGCGAATTCTGTGATTGTTCTGCCTCACGATTACGTTTGGGGCTATTGGATGTTGGCCCTCATCTGCCACCGCATGACCCACTGACTACTCAGAGAAGGACCCCAAGTGTGTACACCCCCCCCCACCGCAGCCTTTAGCCTTATCACACTTTTTTAAATACATTTCTGAAACATGTCAACTTTAAGAGTTTATACAGAATCTTATTTTCTTACAACTGTGATGAATCCTACAGTGAAGTCTATGAACCAAAACCTAATGTAAAAGCAGTCAAATCTGCTCCAATACAGTGTACGTAAATCCATGACAAATATCTTCTGTGACGCTAGGAATCATTTGCTACATGATAAACTATAACCACTGCTAGTTATATTTTTCAGCTTAACAACGACAGAAAAATCTCAGTGAGCAGCATTTATCAAACACATTTATCAGTGCCTTACAATCCAGACGGGTTTATTTACCATGTGATATACACTGCAGCCCTGGAGATAAGAGAACCTGCCCGGGACATAAACATAGAAGCTACATTGTCACAATTATAACAATACCTCATCCAGAATAAAGATGATGGCATCAAAAACTTCAGGTACTCTTACAGAAACCAGGGATGGATGATTGTATCCATATGAATATGAAGGACAAGCGCCTGGTCACCTTTGTGTCAGGGCTCACAATAATTACTAGCCAAGACGGACACAAGAATGGGAAAGAATTGCTCCATTGTTCCCCGATCTATGACATGTAACATGTCAACAATTTCAGCATGTTCTCTGAATGCAAACTTCACACATTATGGGTTAGTGTATGAGATCAGTGGAAAGGCCATGATCATACACTATACATGCACATATACATTGGATCCTATGTACAGCACACTTGGTATCATTTAGCACATTTGTCACAGGCAGATGGCACTGGTCATACACACATCCATGCAGGCTCACCTGGAGGGACAGAGGTCCAGGATCTCCCATTGAATTGGGGCAACCAGTGGAGGAGCAATGGGGGGTGAGGCAGGAACCCAGATAGAGAGGGATGGAGCAAGGCTGCACTCTATGGAGTCACAGGAGAGGGGGCGCCCTGCAGCATGCACAGGCAGAGTGGTGCGCCCAGCACAGGGACAATGCATGCAGAGCAGGGGCAGTCCCGACCACCGGTGGAGAGCACAGGACCCTCTGATCACGATGTCTGCTGCTACAATAACGGAACCGGGAGGCAGCACAGGCTGCGACAGGATGTGGACTCTGCCCGTCCTAGCAATATCCTTCTCTATGGAGATGGTCGGGATGGGACCCGTTACTGGTCCGCAGAAGCAGCCAGGCCTCTGTTCAGTTGTCTCTGCAGACGCGGCCCTGACAGAGGAAACGGTGCCAGAGTCGACCACCTCACCGCGCCTGCGCGGCCAGAGCAGGGGAGCAGGGCGTGAACCGCCCCTCCTTACCCCGCCATATTGTGTTTGGCAGAGGGCGCTCGTACGCTTGGCTGGCAGGGTGACGTAGTTATAAGGCGACACCTTAATAGAAATGTAACAAAACGGAGACTGTGTGTGTTCTAGCGGGTGTGCTACATGGCCCGGTATTGTTGCAAATGCATGGGGCCACTCAATTTCGTATTATGAGAGTTATATACATTGGGGTGTAATTATTGTCTAATTCTAACCAGTTCCATCAGTCACTGACATGTTGTATTACTTCAACTTGGATGTAAAATCTAGTTTAACCCCTTAAGGACGCAGGGTTTTTCGGCTCATTTCTCGCTCTCCACTTCAAAAATCCATAACTTTTTCATTTTTATGTGTACAGACCTGTGTGAGGGCTTATTTTGTGCGTAACAAATTTTACTTTCCCGCAAAGCTGAAAAAAAATTCCAAATGTGGAAAAATTTAAAAAAAACCATCACGTTCTTGTGGGCTCAGTTTTTTCGACTTTGACTGTGCACTCAAAATAACACCTCAGCTTTATTCTTTGGTTCGGTGCGATCGCGGTGATACCAAATTTATATTTTGATTGTGTTTTAATACATTTTCAAAAATTAAACGAATGTGTACAAAAAAGAAAAAAAAAATTTTGCCATCTTCTGACGCTAATAACTTTTTCATACTTTGGTGCACGGAGATGTGTGAGGGGTCATTTTTTGCAAAATGAGGTGACGTTTTCATTGCTACCATTTTGAGGTCTGTGTGACATTTTGATCATTTTTTATTTCATTTTTTATGTTATGTAAAAAGGTGTAAAAGTCGCATTTCGGACATTTGGGCGCCGTTTCCCGCCTCGGAGGTCACCGTTTTTATATTTTGATAGATCGGGCATTTTGGGACGCGGCGATACCTAATATGTTTGTGATTTTTACTGTTTATTATGTTTTATATCCGTTCTAGGGAAAGGGGGGTGATTAGAATTTTTAATATTTTATTAATTTTTTTTATTTTTTAAACTTTTTTTTCTTTTTTTTTTTTCACTATTTTTTAGACTATGTAGGGTACATTAACCCTAGATCAGTGATGGCAAACCTTTTAGACACCAAGTGCCCAAACTACAACCGAATCCCACATATTTTTTGCAAAGTGCCAATGCGACAATTTAAGCAGTAACTTATTACTGCCTGCTCTTTCACAGGTTTAAATTGTATAGGCACCTGAGGACACCAATACAGTAGAAAGAAGGAGAAGAAGTTTGGATAATCATTGTAGCTTCCTTCTAGGGTTCTGGGCTGCCTGGGACTACAAGAGACCTTTAGTCCTGTTTGGCAAACTCTACCCTGGGGTGATGGCAAGGGTGCCCATATGGAGGGCTCTGAGTGCCACCTCTGGCACCCGTGCCATAGGTTCGCCATCACTGCCCTAGATGGTCAGATCGCTCCTACCATATACTGCAATACTTCTGTATTGCAATATATGGCATTTTTGCAGCACATTCATTACAATGAGCCACTGGCTCATTGTAACGAAACTGCAGAAGCCATGTAGCCTCGTGTCAAAAGAAGACCCGAGGCTACCATGGCAACCAATCGCCCCCCCTGATGACGTTCGGGGGCGCGACGATCGCAAAATAGGTGGCGGCACCGGCGGCAATGACATGGTTAATAGCCTCGATCGGTGCAAGCACCGACCGCGGTTATTAGCGGTGGGGGTTTTCTGCTAAATGCAAAAACCCCCACCTTTGTATGAAGAGGACTCAGCCCGTGAGCCCTCTTCATACACCCCTTATACCTCTGCGCCGTAGAGGGGGTTAAAGGTATTATCTGAGCTAAAAATATTCATATCTATGGTAGCAGATTGGTGTGGGTCAAACACCCAGCAGCTCCACACATCAGCTGTTCTCAGTAGCCAATAGAGAACATAACAGGTAGCAGACTGCGCTTTTCTCTGTGGGCGCCTTCCCACGTGCCGTTTTTCTGGCGTTTTTAAACGCATCCAAAACGAAAGTGGGAGGGAGTTTGACCAAAACGCATATGCATTTGTATGAAACGCATGCGTTCCAGGCAAAACCCCTCCCACTTGAGTTTTGGATGCATTTAAAAACGCAAAAAAAACGCCATTTAGGAATGCACCCTGTGTAGCCAAATACAGAAAATAGAGCTGTTTGCGTCTTGTTTCATTATGGGTTCATCAGCTGATTTGTGGGATGTTGGATCACATGATATTGAGGACTTATATTCATATGTCATCACAAGCATTATAAGCCATGGATTGTGGTTTGTAGACCACGAGCGATCGGTGCGTGACAACATGGGCAGGAATAGGATCTACTCCACAATTGGTGGCCGGCAAGTCGGCGTGCATGAGCCTAGAAAAAACTATGGGGCGTGTGCTAGCCATTGTAACAGCAGTTAGCCCAAAAACAATGGGCGTGGGCAAAGTCCGGGCGAGCATATGTCGGAGGACATTGTGCATGAAAAAGATCGATGACTGTGCTCTGCACTCACATGTGTCTCAGACCGGTTTTGATGTGTCTCCATAGACTTTTATGTGGCGATTTTTGTGTGTGACTTGCAAAAGTAGAGCATTTTTCAGAGGTGTGTGTGTGCTGCATTATGCATTATCTGAAAGGGTGATAAAAACTTGTGGAAGAATAGTGAGCAGTAAGTTACTGTTTCGATTGCTGTGTCTGCATTTTGCAGTAAATAAGTGGCTTTTGGAGTTAGGGCTCTTAAAAGGTTTGCCGTCATCTGGATTTGAGAAGAAGAGTTAGGAATTGAGGATATCCGGTCAAGAGGTAGATGCGATGTTATATATGGGCTGAGCGTTCCCTACTCTTGAGAGGGGGTTGGGGTTACGGACTATGATGTGTAACCTTTTTTTATTGATAAGATTTCCAATAAACCCTTTTGAAACTACTCACCTTTCACTGTTTATCCTCCATATGAACTTACCAATGTAGTTCGAAAAGCATCACATTTTTCATAATTTTTCTGTGAAAATCAAACTGTTCACTTAGGAAGCCATACTGATTGACATTCAAATTCACAGGCATTTAGCAAGACATACTCAATAAAGGAGTGGTTCAGGAGGTGGGGACCGCAGACCACTTCTCAGTACTAATGCGTTCTGAGGTAGTCTGACTTGCATTAGGTACCAGGGCCGGATTAAGGTTGGTGGGGGCCCTTGGGCGCAAAATCTGGTGGAGGCCCCCACTAAGTGTAGCGTACACACACGTCCTCCTGCTTCCTTTCCACTATCCCAGCTGTAACACAGCTACATAAAACCGCCTCACTGCCAGTAACACAGCTATACACAGCCGCCTCACCCCCAGTAACACAGCTACATACAGCCGCCTCACCCCAGTAACACAGCTACATACAGCCGCCTCACCCCAGTAACAGAGCTACATACAGCTGCCTCATCCCCAGTAACACAGCTACATACAGCCGCCTCACCCCAGTAACACAGCTACATACAGCTGCCTCACTCCCAGTAACACAGCTACATACAGCCGCCTCGTCGCCAGTAACACCGCTACATACAGCCGCCTCACCCCAGTAACAAATCTACATACAGCCGCTTCATCCCCAGTAACACAGCTACATACAGCCGCCTCCCCCCCAGTAACACAGCTACATACAGCCGCCTCGCCCCCGAGTATCTAAGCTACATACAGCCGCCTCGCTCCCAGTAACACAGCTACATACAGCCGCCTCCCCCCCAGTAACACAGCTACATACAGCCGCCTCGCCCCCGAGTATCTAAGCTACATACAGCCGCCTCGCTCCCAGTAACACAGCTACATACAGCCGCCTCCCCCCCAGTAACACAGCTACATACAGCCGCCTCGCCCCCGAGTAACTAAGCTACATACAGCCGCCTCATCCCCAGTAACACAGTTACATACAGCCGCCTCATCCCCAATAACACCGCTACATACAGCCGCCTCATCCCCAATAACACCGCTACATACAGCCGCCTCATCCCCAGTAACACAGCTACATACAGCCACCTCATCCCCAGTAACACAGCTACATACAGCCACCTCATCCCCAGTAACACAGCTACATACAGCCGCCTCATCCCCAGTAACACAGCTACATACAGCCACCTCATCCCCAGTAACACCGCTACATACAGCTACCTCATCCCCAGTAACCCCGCTACATACACCGTATATACATACATTCCATATACACAGTATATACAAAAACCACATCATTCACATATATATAAATGTACACACATATATATTTATATAAATATATGCGTGTATAAACACAGTATATGCATCTATACACAGTATATACACAGTAGATGCATAAATACACAGTATATACATATATACACAGTAGATGCATAAATACACAGTATATACACATATACACAGTAGATGAATATATACACAGTATATACATATATACACAGTAGATGCATAAATACACAGTATATACACATATACACTGTAGATGAATATATACACAGTATATACATATATACACAGTAGATGCATAAATACACGGTATATACACATATACACAGTAGATGCATATATACACAGTAGATGCATATATACACAGTATATACACAGTAGATGCATATATACACAGTATATACATATATACACATATACACAGTAGATGCATACATACATAGTATATACATATATACACATATACACAGTAGATGCACATATACACATATATACACATATACACAGTAGATGCATATATACACATATACACAGTAGATGCATATATACACAGTATATACATATATACACATATACACAGTAGATGCATATATACACATATACACAGTAGATGCATATATACACAGCATATACATATATACACATTTACACAGTAGATGAATGTATATACATATATACACAGTAGATGCATAAAATCACAGTATATACATATATACACATATACACTGTATATACACATATACACTGTATATACACTGTATATACACATATACACAGTAGATGCATAAATACACTGTATATACATATATACACATTTACACTGTATATACATATATACACATATACACTGTATATACATATATACACACAGAAAAACACATATGTATATACTTACCTGTTAGGGTTGACCGGGTGCCTGTTTGTTCGGGCGGGTTGGGGGGTCTTGCCAGTGCTTGTTCGCCGGGGGGGGGGGGTAGTCGGTCGGTCGCTTATTCGGCCGGGAAGGGGGGGGTTGGCGGGAGCATGTTTCGTACGGGGGGGGGGGGGATGAGCGAGTGGAACGGGGAGCGGTGAGCGAGCGGAGCGGGGGGGGGTGGTGAGAAAGAGGAGCGGGGAGTGTAGGCCCTCAAAAATGGATTGTAGGCCCTACAGTTGTTTTTATCAATTTTATTACAGGATATAAGATATAATTAAATATAAAGTGGGCATGCAGTTTATCTGGGATTAGTGTTAAATTATTTGTAACATTTAGTTCCATACCTGCAGGTGTATGGAGAGGGCTCACAGGCATATTGCAGCAAACATCCACCGATAACATCTGCGAGGGTGTTATTCCTTTGATTGATGTGGGCGCAACCATATTGTCTTAGATCGCCAATCCCCATGATATCGGGGAGCAGCGATCTGTTACCATGACAGCCTTGGGTTGTACAAAGGCTGTCTTGTTTTAGGATATCTATAGCAATATGTGATTTGAACATTGTAATAGATAATGTACAAATATACCGTAGTATGGCAATATATGATAACATCAAACATTAAAAAACATATATAAATTTGGTATCTCCGTGATTGCACCGACCTACAGAATAAAGGAGGCATGTTATTTGGGGCACACAGTGAAAGCTTTAAAATCCAAGCCCAGAATTTGTTACACAGAAAACTAGCCCTCACCATTAAGGGGGTTAAGAGTTTTTTCTTGGTCTTGTGGGATTTGTGCTGGGTACTTGATTCCCAGTTTATTTTTGGTGGACAGTGTTAACCTTTCTTTATTAAATAAGCATTGAGGATATGTGGCCCTTTGATGAATTATTGGGGGTGGTTAAGATATCTTAAGTTGACTACCACCATTGTAGACAATCTTTTGTTATTTGAGTCTGTTTTACAAACACAATATACTTTGTGTTGTGTACCTACTCAGCGTCAGGACTTTTATTTCAGTATACAGGTGGTCCCCTACTTCACATACTATTGTGAAGAACACCTTTCTGCACTAATGTGTTCTGATAAGTTAGCAGATGTACGGAAACATCTGTAATGTGTTCTTCACTGAAGAACACATTGCAGATGTTTCCGTACATCTGCTAACTTATCCGAAGACACGAGTGCTGAATGGTGTTCTTCACAATAGTATGTGAAGAACAATATGTGTGAAGATTTTCACACATATTGGAACACCTTTCCGGCACTAATGTCTTCTGATACGTTAGCAGATGTACGGAAACATCTGCAATGTGTTCTTCACAGTGTTCTTCACTTAAATGATCCTGTGTTCACTGTGTTTTCTGTGTTCCCTGTTTTCACTGTGTTCTTCACTGTGTTTCGTTAAGTGAAAACTCGTTATCGAGCAGGCGAAATACTCGTCCGAGCAACGAGCCGTTTAGAGTACACTAATACTCAAACGAGCATCAAGCTCGGACGAGTATACTCGCTCATTTCTAATAGTAATTGATGAAGTATAGAAATAATCCATTGTGGTAAAAATGGCATGTGATCCCACAGTCAGAATGTGAGACCATTGCACAACCAATAAAAAGCTGGAATCTAAGTGCTTATGATAGATCATTATATCATGTATAACACTTTGGATGCATGTATCCCATGATGTTTTTGTTATTCTTCCCCACTTTGCATGTGTTTGCACAATTATCATACTCATACCCTGATACTGTTTCATCTTGTGAAATGCTTGAAATACCAAACATGCTGAACATCCCTCTTTATCCATCAAACGTAAAGCATTTCATATGAGCCAACATTAGAAATGTGAGCGATTTCATTTTGGGACAGCTGGATGACCCACCCTTTACACAGCTATGGTTGAGCAAGAAGCACAGTAAAGCGTTAAAATAACTAGTAACAATAGGATAGTGTGGAACAGATCAGTACATGTACTTATAAGGTATAAATGGAAAGAGTTTATACTTGTGAGTAAATTACCATTAGCACAAAAAGTTTGTTTGTGTATATATATATATATATATATATAATTTCAAAATGTATTTGGATACATATTTGTGCACAATTAATGGCCGACATTTTGCTGATTGCTGTGAGAAATAATTTCGGATTACTTTTCATTTTACAAAGCTGACTGGTGACACTGCCTGCAGAGAGGAGGAAGTTCCCCGGCCTCCGTAGTGAATAGCAGGCCCGGCATAGAGGAGGAGGTGCCTGGACACATGATCTTTGATGTTTTTTTCTCTAGTGCACTCAGTTTAATGGGCGTGCTCCACAAGTATGTCAGACTTTCAGCATAAATGTGGAGGCCGGTGCAACTCAGTGCAGAACGCCCCTTCAGGTGCAGAATTTTGTGTCATGGCGGACATAGTGCAGATGTGACACAAAACTGGCGTAAACACTTCATAAATACATGTACAAGCATGTGATGCGTATGTGTAAATTATAACCAAAAACCTCTCTCGGGACAGTTTTATGATTAACCATTCAATACCAATAGAAGTATATAGGATCCAAAATAAATCATACTTCGTACTACTCAATTCAATGTAATCAATAAACAAACTTAATTAACTGGCCATCAAAAAAGAAAATATTAAAAACACACATTAAAATCCACAAGACCAAAAGTGTGGCGATGGTCAACAGTATTACAATACATGGTAAACACTATCCAAGTATCAGACAAGTCACAGTGTATCCAATTTCGGCTGTAAACAATCATATTACCCAGGGCGTGTCATCGTGAACCGGAAGTCCGGCGCCACCACCAAGACGCGCGCATGCGCCGAAGCGATGCACCTGCCATCTTTTGGTCTTGTGGATTTTAATGTGTGTTTTTAATATTTTCTTTTTTGATGGCCAGTTAATAAAGTTTGTATATTGATTACATTGAATTGAGTAGTACGAAGTATGATTTATTTTGGATCCTATATACTTCTATTGGTATTGGATGTTTTTGATTAGTAATAGTAGCAGTTCATTTAGTATTTGGTTTTCTCTCTTTTTTTGGTATTCACAGTTTTATGATTAAGTTTGTATGAGTTTATACATATGTATGTAATAATGAGGTAAAGTGCACTAAGTGCAGTTTGCCTCACGATTGTGCTGGGTGCGCCAGATTGTTAAATATTGTTGCACGGTCTTCAATAATCTGGCACACTCTGCACTGCTCTAGAGGTGTGCACCATTTTTATTAGCTGCAGCTTGTTACACAATTCTTTGAAGTTATTGTATTAAAGGGGTTTTCCCACGAAGACAACTTAAGCCTTATCCATGGGATAGGGATAGTGAGGGATCGTGATCATGAAAATGAGGGGTCCAAAAATGAGGGGTCCCATGGATGGGGCCTAACTTGCCTTTGTGGGAAAAACCCCTTTAATACAAAATTACAAAAAATTTATACAAAACATAATACGGAAATAATGTAAAATCACAGGTGTAAGAAAAAGGTTAAAGTTGCATGTGCAAAATCAGCATGCAAATCAGACTTGTAATGAAACCCTATTAAATGAGGGAAAAATTTACACCTTTTATTCCATTTCATTTATGGTGTTCACTATGTGGTATAAAGAACAGGTTAACTTTATTCTCTAGATCAGTGATGGCGAACCTATGGCACTGGTGCCAGAAGTGGCACACAGAGCCATTTCTGTGGGCACTCAGGCCATCACCCCAGGACAGAGTTCCCCAAATAGGACCAAATCCACCAAATCTTCCTGCAGTCCCAGGCAACTTAAGAGATGCTGCTCTCAGCACTATTTCAAAGTGACACTTCATTGGCTGTTTGGAACTGCAAGTGAGAAGGTGTTGACTGAACTGCAATACCTTTATAGGTCCTCATTCTGGACCCACCATTCTTCCTCTGCAGAGAGACCCTGGAGAGAAGCTATAACGAGAGTCTGAATTTGCCCTCTTTCTTTCAACTGTATTGATGGCCTCAGGGGGCAAATACGATTGAAAGATGTGGAAGAACAGGTAGCAATAAGTTACTGCTTAATATGCCATTTTGGCACTTCACAGTAAATAAGTGTATTTTGGTTGTAGTTTGGGCACTCTGTATCCAAAAGGTTCGCCATCACTGCTCTAGATCAATACAAATATGGAAACACCAAATTTGTATGATTTTTTTTTTTTAAGTGTTTTTTTACTTGATGTATTTTTCATTCTAGGGTAGTTGTGTTTTGGGCTTGTTTTTAGGGGGACAAGTTGTAGTTTTTAGTGGCACCTTTTTGGGATCTATGTTTCTTTATCTTTTTATTTTGTTTTTTTGCATGGTGGTTAAATAAAAATGTTTTATCTCTTAGTGGTTAACATGAACCTTAAAAGGTTAATAGGAGAAACATGTTGACAGAATCGGGCACATTTACTTACCCCTCCCATTGACGCCGCCGATCCGGAACGTCCAACGAGGCTTCAGGTCTGCCGCAATTCACTAAGATCGTGCGTCCAATTTCCTGCATCTGTCGCTTCCCCCGCTGAGGTCCGTCGGAGTTCACCTTCTTCTTCCCAGGGCATGTGAGTGCTGATCTTGCGACACAATTTGGTTTTTAAATTCCGCGGTTTGTCTGAATCAGTTGGGTTGTCCGACGTCCATGCCCCCAGATTTGTGTCATATGCAAGCCGCCAATCCGATCGCGTGCGCCAAAAACTTGGGGCAATTCAGGGCAAATCTGAAAAAAATCCTGAAACCCGACGAAAATGCGGTGTTCGGACCCTTGGTAAATGTGCCCCAATGTGTTTTAACTATCAATAAATACAAACGTGTTAAAAATGTAAGCATTTATTTCCTTGCAGTATACCAATTAATTTTGAATAGTTTAGTAAAGACATCTTGTGGCTGGTTTAGAAACTGCAGAACAGAATTATATCCTCCTTCTGGGTAACCATGCTCACAATATACATGTCATCTTTCTATAAAGATGATATAACAAAAGCAATTTACCAAATAGTATAGGGGCTTAGTTATATACTTGTAAATATATGTGGAAGAGAACACATAAAAATGAGTCCTTGTGATGTCTAATAAATACACGATCTGCACAGCAAAATGGAACCATTAGTTATTGCAACAGGGCTCTATGGGAATGTATGTGGCAGAGGTGGCACCATGACACAATCACATGCACTCACTGGCCCGAAAATGGGGCCTCCTTCAGGTATGCCTCCTTAGTGGCACAGGCACATGCAATTATAATGTTAATTGCATTGCAGGAGGTCATGCACAACAGCACAGTTGAACCTCACGTTCGACTATATTTTCATTCTGCTTCTGTGGGGGCACTATAAAAAGGAGATTTTTATAGTGCCATAAAAGGAAGGAAATTTTATGTGAATAGGTATTATATGATGGCTTTATACTAGTGCATGAAACGCGTAGGGATTCTTTTGTACATGTTTACCCTGTAATAGGTGTAGGGTCTAATAGGCCACACTGGGGCTCAGGCACCAGTGTCATTGTAGAGTGAATTAGTTCACCCAGGATCCAGGGTCCTCACCCCTCGACTACCTGTCAACGAACAAGAAGATTGGTGAAATCTGAGCCTTTTCATTGTACTCTCTAATGTTTCCCTGCATATAATGTTTTGGACTGACCCTGAGGTAAAGGGGCTTGGCTTTTTGTATGGTTTTAATCTTGTGCTGGTTTGTTGGCCAGTTATGGCATTTTAAGGTGATATTATTAAAAGTCACATTTTAATTGTGCATACATCCTGCTATAAATAAGTGTACTGCAACTATTTATTATTTACTGCAACTTCTCATTCACCCACACATATTCACCCTTTTTCTCCATGTTGCAGTTGCATCACATTTTTCTAGGATCTTCAGATTCTTAAGTGCTTTTTTTAAATGATGTCCTCACAACGGCTATATGGCATCAATCACTTGCCTTAGTATTCTTTACAGGTCAATTAGCATTTTTATCCATTCATTTACATTCTGTAATCTACACACTTATCTAATATTTTCTCATCAGGTCATTTCTCACTCTATCACTTTTACAATCATATCTGTACTCATGTCATGGGGACAATTGCTTAGATGCCGTTTCTAAATATGGGTCAGTGCATAAGCTCTAATACATACTTCTTATTTACACCATTCATCGCTATACTCATCCACATACAATGTCAATTGCGTGTCCACATTATATTTATTCATGTTTTAGATGCATCACTGATCATATTATTACATTCAGCCATTTTTATTCATTCTGTCTGTGTCCTCTCCTCATCTGCTGCTGCTCTTCTGCATGTACTAGTGATGTGTCATTTGGCTCTTCTTAGTGAGCGGACCCTAATGAGCCAGCTCACTAAGAAGAGCCGTAATTCCCATCACAAGCATGTACTGAAAAGTGTGGCTCCTTCGGTGGGCTGTCATCTGAAAACATATCTGTATAGAATTGCCTACAACATGCAATAACCCCTTTGCAATGCTTCCTCACCTTGTGTCTCCCATCTACCCTCCCATATAGAATGGGAACGCGAAACGTGCTGGAAGCTGGGAGAGAAGTTAAAGGACGGGTTAGTTGCTGCTTCTGGGGTACCAGTTGATTTGGTGCACCCTGTCAGCAGTGGGGTTAGTCAGGTTGCTACACCCGCCATGCTTGCTGGCAGAGCTGATGATGTGTGCGGAGTCCCCGCTCTGCTTTTTCCCCCGCAGGTAATGTGTGACGCAGAGAGCAGCATCTTTGATTTGGGCACGCTGGGACCAGCACCGGGGCAAGCTCCTGCGTCAGGATGAGTGGCTTTGGCTTTTCGCCAGATGGCAACACTACACGGGTAGTGTAGTGGATAAGAAATATTCAGAGTGTTGCTCTGGTCTTTTCTATTATTTGGACACAATCTGGGAGACACATAACACTTATGGGTGCATGGCCTGCTTAGAATACGATGAGCAGATTAGGCAGCGTATGGCAGTGCAACCTAACCTGCCATCGGATCATAAACATATTTCCCTCTGGGTGAGGGGGGAGTCAGGGGTTGTATGGGGGTCCAGCTGTGGCAAAGGGAAATCCAAAGCGGCAACCGATGGGGCCAGAGCAGGGGGCACATCAGACAGGTTTAAGAAAGGAGTCTGCTGGGCCCTGTAGATGGGGGACGCCAAGTATAAGTGTGCAGGGTGCAGGCTCAGCAACCATCTGTGTGTATTCTAGGTGGGTGGGACAAGGAACACAGCCAGGTGATATTTCTGGAAAAGGGGGTGACACAGGTGAGTTTAGATGCCATGCCATGTGCAACACCCTCGCCGATGCAAGGCGGAGGAGTGGTTGCGAATACGTCCCACCATGTAGCTTGCAGCCTGTGTAGGGTCTAGTCAGCCCCACAGCATGTCACTACATCACACTACATAGTCCTTATAGGACACAGGGGAACATTGCAGTGGTAGATCCTGCCTGGTAAGGCAGGAGTTAAGTTCTTTGATGTGATGTAAAATGTGTCATCACATGTACTATCCTAATGTATTGTAAGCTGAGATGTAAGTGGAGGAGTAGCCACCACCTGACCAGTGGGAGTAACAAAACCCCTGGCCAGGAATGTTCTAGAGCTCAGTTCCAGTCAGACCAGAGGGTCTGCAGAACACTAGTAGAGAGCAGTCAGACCCAGGAGTCTGCAGTAGCAGACTGGAGTTACTCCAGTATAAACTCTATACAGCTAGCATACCAGACCAGAGCAGGAAGAGCCTAGCCCCTGCCTGAAGAGTGGAACTAATAGCTAGTATAGTGAGGAAAGGGGTATCATCCTACCTTTAAGGGTGATACCTGAAGCAACCCAGGACAAGCTGAAGCATCCTACTGGGACACAGCTACCTCCCAGCCTGCCCTCTGCATCCAGGCTGGCGCTCTACATCCTGTGGCTCCCTCCAGCTGCATCTCAGCACTCCACCATTCTGTTAAAGGCACGTTGCTGCGGTTCCTGTCGGTTCCAATAAAGAACTGTAAGTTGTTTTTGTTCAACCTCTGCCTCCGTCTGGTCCCTGCTACTACGGCTGACACCATCACAGGCACCCTGTCCACCACACAGAGACTTATACTCTAAACACCAAAGGGTTGCCCCAGGGAGATCCGCTATAGCAGCCTCTCCCTCATCATTTCTTGCCAACACCACCCTGCTGGAGACCTGCCAGGCTGTAGGACAGCCCTCCGGTTCCCCATATCAAGCACCGTGACACTAGCGTGCCTAGGCCGCAACCGCCAGCCACTCAGGTACTGCGGGCCCCGGCTGACTCCAGGCCCCGAGAAAAGGCTAGGCCCCGGTGGGGGATGTTGCACATGGCTCTGGAGGTACTCAAATTTGGAGAAAACTGAGTTGCTCATTGTGGGTTTTTGGGAAGGTTTATATATTGCCATTCTAGTCAATAGCCTCTCACATAGCCAAATCAGCTCCCTACACTGTACTGCGGAGACCCAATCAGGTCGAAACAGTGCTGTCTACAGTTGGGAGTCTGTTCCTTATGGAATAGATATACTGGTTTGGCTTAATCCCACATCATGTTTTTAGACTTCTTGTAGGTCATACTTGATGTTAAGGGGGCTGCCTTTTAAGGTAGCAAAAGGAGGCATTGTTTTCCATTTAACACCAAATAACAGAAATGAGTCAGCGCAAACACTGGACAATAGGCTGAAGTCGCTGGTAACAAAGGTGGTGACCTGCACCCCAACTTGAGTATAGATCCAACTAGTGGAGCTACTAAAAACAAAATGTACCTGCGCCAAACACTCTAACAAGTGATAAAAAATGTGGTATTTTGGGGTCTAGATGGTAATTTGCTATTAAATATAAGTGGATACCTGGTGATGGTGGAAACCGAACCTCCTGGTCTGAAGTGGATACAGTCCCTTTTGGTGCTGGAATCCGGAAATATGGTAAAGTCCACGATTATGGTTGTCCAGAAGGGTTTCTTTCCACAGGTAATCCAAACTGGATGTTCATAGAGGATCGCTAGTGTTTGCACGTGGAGTAGAGCCCCGGCCGGTGGCTACTGCTCCATACACAGTTCTGATTGCAATCCGTGTGGTGAAGTCACCCGGTACGGTAAGTCCAGAAAGACAAAACTTCTTCCTACGCGTTTCGAAGGCTGCTGCCTTCTTCGTCAGGGAATTTGTGTCACTGTGCATATAGTGTGTTTATATAGCGATCGCCTGTCTATGTAAGTATCCAAAAAAAAAAAAACTTTATTTAAAACTTCAAAGTTAAAATAGTGACAAAAAAAAAACTCCATTTAAAACTTTAAAGTTAAAATAGTGACAAAAAAAAAAACTTTATTCAAAACTTTAAAGTTAAAATAGTAACTAACTTATGCATTAAAAATAACGGTGTCGCTACAACGACATATATACGCTGTGTGGGGATTTGGCCCAGTAGAGACCGTGGTAGCGGGGTGCTGTGATGCAGTTCAAGACAGTGACACCAAAGTACAGTCCAAAACAGGTCTCGCCTGCGTTTATTGTAGAAGCAAAATAAAACAGCCTTTACATTCAGGCATTAAACAAACAAAAATCCTACCCGTCAGGGTGCTAACTATACAGGTGTTCACTAACTCACCACTATACAAAATCACTTGACTGCTCCAGGCACAGAGGTCAGGGCTGTGTGCTCTCCAGCCTCCTTCCAGAGAGAGACAACCCTTCCAGCTCTGCTGAGCGGTTTAAAAAAAAACTGATTGGGCTGCTCCCATCACCTGTGTCCAAGGTGCTGGACACCCAACCTCAGCACTAAGGCCTTGCATAATAGCAAAACCTAGGGGAAACATACCGCCCATCCACAGTTAACCCCTTCAGTGTCTCACATACCCTCCCCCTCTGTTTGACCCTGTGGGGGCGAACACTTTTGGCCATCAGGAAGTGGGTACGAGACAGGGCATCGGCATTCCCATGCAGCTTTCCTGCTTGATGTTCTACCGTGAATTTGAAATTCTGCAACATTAGGAACCACCTTGTGACCCTGGCGTTCCTCTCTTTGGCCTGACTCATCCAGGTGAGGGGAGAGTGATCGGTCACTAGTGTAAACTGTCGCCCTATCAAGTAATACCTCAGGGATTCCAGAGCCCACTTTATCGACAAGCACTCCCTCTCAACTATGCTATAGTTCTTCTCAGGAGGTGTGAGCTTGCGACTCAGGAAGGTCACGGGATGTTCCTCACCCTCCACTACTTGGCACAGGACAGCCCCTAAGCCCACGTCAGAAGCGTCAGTCTGCACAATAAAGGTCTTGGTGAAGTCAGGGGTGATCAGTACCGGTCCCTCGCACAAAACCGTCTTAAGTCGCTGAAACGCACCCTCAGCCTCTTCACTCCACTTTACCATCACCGCCCTGCTACCCTTGGTCAGGTCAGTCAGGGGTGCCGCTATGGTAGCAAAATCGGCGATAATAGCCCACTATGCCTAGGAAAGCCCTCACTTGCTTCTTGCTCATAGGTCGTGGCCACTGCTGGATCGCCTCCACTTTATTTACTTGGGGTTTGATGACACCTCGCCCAATACGGTACCCCAGGTAACGGGCCTCTTCCAGACCCAGTGCACATTTTTGGGGGTTCGCTGTCAACCCTGCTGCCCTCAGGGAGTCTACCACTGCTTGCACCTTGGCCAGGTGACTCTCCCAATCGTTACTATAAACTATGATGTCATCCAGGTAGGCCGAGGCATATCTCCGGTGAGGTTTTAGGACGAGATCCATTAACCTCTGGAATGTGGCGGGAGCCCCATGTAGCCCAAAGGGGAGTACCATGTACTGAAAAAGCCCATCAGGAGTAACAAAAGCGGTCTTCTCTTTGGCCCTGTCAGTAAGGGGTACCTGCCAATACCCTTTCATCAGGTCAAGGGTGGAGAAGAATCTAGCCTGTCCAAGTCGTTCTATCAACTCGTCAACCCTGGGCATGGGATAAGAATCAAATTTGGACACCTCGTTCAACTTCCTAAAGTCATTGCAGAACCGTAGGGAACCATCAGGTTTGGGAATCAACACAATAGGACTCGACCAGTCACTTTTAGACTCCTCGATAACCCCCCCAGGTCTAACATCTGCCTGACTTCTTCGGATATGGCAAGCCGGCGCGCTTCAGGGACCCGGTAGGGTTTTTGGTGTACCCGGATGTGGAGTTCGGTTATGATATCATGCTTGATGACTGAAGTACGTCCCGGTAACTTAGAGAACACATCCACATTTCGGAGCACAAACTCCTTCGCTTCCTGAATCTGGGCCCTGGAGAGGGACTCCGAGATCCGTACTTCAGGCACCTTGGCATCGGGTACACCTACCTCCGGTGTCCCCTTCTTGGGGACAGACGCTTTTTCTACTCCCACGGCCATCAGGGACTCTCTTTCCCTCCATGGCTTTAGGAGGTTCACGTGGTATATCTGTTCGGGTTTCCTCCTCCCCGGCTGAGATACCTTGTAGGTTACCTCCCCTACTTTCTCCATGACCTCATATGGTCCTTGCCATTTTGCCAAGAACTTGCTCTCAACGGTGGGCACCAGAACTAGCACTCTGTCGCCTGGGTTAAAGGTCCTGAGTCTGGCTGACCTATTGTAGACCCTAGACTGGGCCTCTTGTGCCCTTGTCATGTGCTCCTTTACAAGGGGCATTACCGCCGCTATGCGGTCCTGCATAAGGGAGACGTGTTCTATCACACTACGGTGGGGGGTCCTCTCCTGTTCCCAGGTCTCCTTGGTTGCATCCAAAAGCCCACGTGGGGAACGGCCATATAACAGCTCAAAGGGTGAGAAACCCGTGGAGGACTGGGGAACTTCACTTATGGCAAACATCAAATAGGGCAACAAACAATCCCAGTCCTTCCCATCCTTGCTGACCACCCTCTTTAGCATCCCCTTCAAGGTCTTGTTAAACCTCTCGACTAGGCCATCTGTCTGAGGATGATACACAGAGGTGCGGAGCTGTTTAACCTGCAGTAACTTACACATCTCCTTCATTACCCTAGACATGAATGGGGTACCCTGGTCAGTCAAGATTTCCTTGGGGAGGCCGGTACGGGAGAATACCTGGAACAGCTCCCTAGCAATGTTTTTGGAGGAGGTGTTCCTTAAGGGAATCGCCTCGGGATACCGCGTAGCGTAGTCCAGGATAACCAGGATGTATTGGTGCCCCCTTGAGGATTTGAATATGGGGCCAACCAGATCCATTGCAATCCGTTCAAATGGCACCTCTATGATTGGTAGCGGGACCAAAGGACTCCTGAAGTGGGACACCGGGGCAGTAAGTTGACACTCAGGGCAGGAGCTACAATACCGGTTTACCTCCTCCCACACCCCGGGCCAGAAAAATCTCTGCAGGATCCTCTCCCGGGTCTTCTCAGCACCTAAGTGCCCTCCCAGCATATGTTTGTGTGCCAACTCTAGCACCAGCCTACGGTGAGATTGGGGTACTACAAGTTGCTCAACCTCCTCACCCCGTATCTGGTCGACCCTGTACAACAGCTCCCCAACAATCACCATTCGGGGGTATATTTTGTCAGCCCCTGGTATTTGGAGTACCCCATTTATCACCTTAACATTCTCCCGTGCTTTAAACAAGGTAGGGTCCTGTAGCTGTGCAGCCCCAAAATTCTCACGGGAAAACTCAAGGTCCGGCATGTCGGCCACCTCCTCGTGGCCCTCGACCTCACCAGCTAGGACCTCTAGGGGAGAGAATTCATCACCTGGGGTCACCCCTACTGCTGGTGTGGGTACATCGGCCTCAAAGGGTTCAGGGGCCAAGGCCGGACATACTTGACGTCCATTATCTGCAACAGCACCTGAGGTGGGTCTTCGTCTCCAGAGGTCCCAAAACACCGGTAAGTCTCTGGCGATAATAGCCTCAGGAAACAGGGTCCCCACCACCCCCACTTCATGGGTAACAGTACCACAAGGGGTATGTAGGTTGATGACAGCAGTGGGATATTCGCGAGTGTCCCCATGTATACATAACACTCCCACTTTACGCCCACTGTACCGTCCAGGATCAACCAAAGTTCCCCGCACCAGGGTAACCAGACTCCCTGAGTCTAGCAAGGCTTCCACCGTGTGACCACAGATTGTGACCATACACACTTGGGGTTCTGCATCCGTGACTGACTCGGCAGCCAGAACTGGCCGGGCAAACAGTGACATTCGCCGGGTCTGGTTGCAGTCCATTGGCTCCACTGACAGGGGACAGTTGGCAGCAATATGGCCCATTTCATGGCATCGCCAGCACTGGATACGGCTATGACCTCTGTCACGAGCCTCACTGGGTTTCTGTGTATCCAAGCCCCCCAGTGTACCCCCTCCCAACCTGACCTGTTTCCCTTTTTCTGCAGTAGCAGTCTTACCAGATGGTTTAATGGCCTTGTCACTGGCACTGCTTCGTGTGGGAGGGATAAGTAGAAGATCCTCCGTAGCCCGATATCTCTCTACTAGGGACACGAGTTCCTCAGCATTTGTGGGACCGGCCTGTCCAACCCACCGCTGGAGCCGAGAGGGCAGAGAACGGGTGAACTTGTCAAGAACCACTCTCTCGACCATCTGTGCTGGGGTGCAGTCCTCGGGTTGTAGCCACTTCCGGACAAGATGGATCAGGTCATGCATTTGGGAGCGCGGGGGTAGTTTTTCAGAGTATGCCCACTGGTGGACCCGTCTGGAACGATCTTGAACGGTGACCCCAAGACGAGCCAGAATCTCCGCCTTTAGCTGGGGGTACTCACGGGCCTCCGTTTCACTCAGGTCGTAGTAGGCCTTCTGCGATTCGCCTGTCAGGAACGGCGCCAGGACATCTGCCCACTGCTCAGCTGGTAACTCCTCTCGCTCAGCTACTCGCTCGAACACAGTGAGATAAGCCTCCATCTTGGCTTTATCCTGCAATTTGCCTGCTGCTTTCACCCAGGCCATGCAATGTTGCAGGATGTAGCGAGCCTTTCAGGTGTGTGTCTTTTGAACTGCCCGCATCCTCCACCATATGTGGGGATTTGGCCCAGTAGAGACCGTGGTAGCGGGGTGCTGTGATGCAGTTCAAGACAGTGACACCAAAGTACAGTCCAAAACAGGTCTCGCCTGCGTTTATTGTAGCAGCAAAATAAAACAGCCTTTACATTCAGGCATTAAACAAACAAAAATCCTACCCGTCAGGGTGCTATAACTATACAGGTGTTCACTAACTCACCACTATACAAAATCACTTGACTGCTCCAGGCACAGAGGTCAGGGCTGTGTGCTCTCCAGCCTCCTTCCAGAGAGAGACAACCCTTCCAGCTCTGCTGAGCGGTTTTAAAAAAAACTGATTGGGCTGCTCCCATCACCTGTGTCCAAGGTGCTGGACACCCAACCTCAGCACTAAGGCCTTGCATAATAGCAAAACCTAGGGGAAACATACCGCCCATCCACAGTTAACCCCTTCAGTGTCTCACAGCTGGTACCGTGCAGTGGCTACCTTCGTGCGCACACTCCCTTGGCGCATGCGCCAAACTTCTTCCGAAATCATCGGAGAAATCTTCAAACTCCCTGCGCAGCCGCATTGACTTCAACACAGTGATCGAGATTCCAAAGTCCGACGACATGCGCACACCTTCTGGATTGATAGAAAAGTGTATCAATAGAGTATAGGTGGGTAGTTCCCTTGACAGTCTCCTAACGAATAACCGAAATCCTCCTCTGAATGGGATCTGACGTCACCTAAGACAGCCCAAAACAGAGGTTATATCTGCCAGTCACTTCACAACCTGCACTCACACTTAGCCCCGGCACCCCTGAGGACGCCACTAAGGTGGCGAAACATGTCGGGGGGGCTGTAGTGTTTGTTCTTATTTAGCAGTCAGAGAGCCTTATAATTTATAGACAGTCTAGCCAGATAGCAAAAAAAGTATGTGTGAGAAAGTGTGTGTGAACAAGGGAGACTTGCACTCGTCCCCTCATATGTATGTGAACTAATAGGAATAATCAAGAGCGGTGTGGTGTTTGCTATGTAGCGACACATCAAAGTACAACCACTAACCACCTCGACTGGATGGATACACACATAGCGCTAAGGTCTCAAATAAGACTCATTAACACGATACAAAGTATCATACTAAAGAGCTGTGTTTACTACCCACCAGTGACACCTAGTGTCCGAATAACATAAGGGTCCATCTAAACGTTGAGTGTAGTGGTAGATTTAACTCTTTACTATCACCTCCCCACTTATTGCTAACCCAGAGGACATAAATGATAGAACAATCTAGGACACACTAAACACTCGAATCACAAACACTTGGCTTTCAAAAAAAAAATATATTTGAAATTAGGCTTCTACTGACTGTAGATTTTTAAATCACTTTTGTTAGTGCTACGTCTACCAAAAAAATTTTTTATTTCTAATGCATACCAATAAAAGTGTATTTTTATACCTATATAAAAAATAATTTTTCTTGACCAATGGGTTCTAGTGGGGCCGTTAGGCCTCTTTTGTAAAAAGTTGTCTGCATTGTTGAGTACCCAGTCGAGATCCAGACCACGCAATTGTCAATTATAGTACAAAATAGCGGGTTAAAACCGCACCTTTAGTGGTTAGGAACAAACAGTTGTAGTTCCATACAAACACTTTGAGAACGACCGCATCACCCGTATTGATTCCCAACACGGTAATCCCATTTCCTCTGTAAATACATTCCCAAGTATGGCTAGCTTTCTGTCTCAAAAGATTACCTATGAAAATATATCAGGGGAGGTTTCTCAGGTTTTTTCAAAAGAACCGGTACCTTTGAACCAAATAGATATAAATACAGCCTTTCGCAATCTACAAAAAACCTATAGACAATACGTCAAATCGACCTGGGAAGTAGCCAGTTTCGATACATACCTCAAACAAAATCTAGTATATCGGGGGCTACGCATTAACCTTTTCCCCAACTCACATCAAGATGATGGGGAGTTCATAAAGGGGTGGCAAAAATTACTCACTGAAAGCTCACTCCGTTTAATTCAATACTTATTTGAATATGAAAAAAACTTTCTCACTCATATAAGTGAAAAACTGGATAGAGAAATCAGAGAGATTCAGGTTTTCAACACACACTCTGATTTTCAAAATCTAGAAAACAAATTACAGAAAAACCTTACTTCCCTGACTAATGATATAAAAGAACGGAAACATCGTAAGTTCATACGTGACTGTGGAGATTTTGAAACGGGACAAATATATCAGAGAAAACAAACACAACTTAAGAACCGACCCGTCCTTTACACTGACGTCTCAGAATCAGACTTCTCCTCATCTGAGGACAGACAATCAGAACCAAACCGTATACGAGAAGGGTACAGTACTAAGAGAAAATTTAGTAAACATAAGGGAGGACAACAGAGTAAGAGAAGTTACAATAATCGAGGTCCGGACAAATGCCAGATACAAAAACCCTCGTCTACAAATTCCTTAATGGGTTACTCCTCACATTCCTCCTCATTGACACAACAGAACACATCCGCCCCCACTTCTATTCCAACTGGGGGGAGTTACATCTCCCAAACAATAACAGATATGCCCCATGTAATAGCTACACCATTCCCGATAGGAACAAATATAGCAACACCTACCAATCTGATAAATCAATCGGGAACAGCACAGAATGGAATGATACAAAATATCCCGAATACAGGAGCCATACCAAGGACTCCTTTTTTAGCCCAACCTACCCCGATCATGCAACTCAGAGATCGGGAAAAATGGGGCTTCAACGGGAAATAAGGGAGACCTCTATGAACTTTGAGGAACTAAAAATCAAAAATGAAGAAGATAAACTTGTAATTAATTTATCAACGCATGTACTTGACGAATATGAATTAAGACTTCTCAGAAAAGGTCTCTCATTCACTCCAACACCGACTTTTGACAGCTTCTTATGGGTGAAGGACATAAACCTGTTTGCCAGAAAACTGGCACTACACAAACAACATCTGAAGGAAAATACAGATGCTGAACGGACTAACCAAAAAGATGATAGAGTGTTACAATTATTATTAGATCTAGAACAGGAGAATATCATCACTCCACAGGGCATAAACCCCCCACTTACACATTTGAAACCCAGATCTAAAAACACTCCACCCTTCTCACAATATCCACTCATTAATACATTCGTCCAGATGGTCACAAAGGAGATCAAGAATATAAAACCGAGAACTGAGAAGATAGCGTCCAACTTGGAACAACAAGAAAAACTGGCCCTTGAGAGACTAGAGAAAGCTAGGGATCTAGTCTTAAAGCCATCCGATAAAGGGGGTAACATTGTCCTCCTGAACAGTGAAGAATATATTTGGATGGTAAGACGTCTACTTGATGATAGAGACACATACTCTGTCCTACTGAGGGATCCAACAGAACAATTTACAGAGGAACTAAAAGAACTTCTTGATAATGCCCTAAGGAATAACCTGATATCAAAAGATGAGCACAAATATATGCTCAATAAGAAACCAACCTTGCCAACCTTTTACGCATTACCTAAAGTCCACAAGAAGATCACCCCTATTCCAGGGAGACCGATCGTATCTGGTACAGACAACTTAACACAAGGCATTAGCGAATACGTGGATCACATCTTAAGACCTTTCGTCACCTCACTTCCCTCTCACATTAGAGACACAAAAGATCTCATCACAAAATTACAAGACATACGCGTCCCAGCGGGCACCCATCTAGCAAGTCTAGATGTTGAGGGCCTCTACTCGAACATCCAACACGATCTGGGACTTCGTGCAGTAACAAGTTTTCTGGACACGAATGGCACACAATTCAAAGACCACAACCACTTTACTCTCACTTTACTGGACTTCCTACTTAAGCATAATTATTTTTTGTTTGGCGGTACCTTTTACCATCAGGTGAAAGGTACCGCCATGGGCACTGTTTGCGCACCCACCTACGCTAACTTATTTCTTGGGTGGTGGGAAGCCAATTTTGTTTTCTGCGACACTCTTACTTCCTTTACAGATCACATTCTTTTCTGGGGCAGGTATATTGACGACGTCCTCATCCTGTGGCAGGGGGATGAGGGCGTCTTCAATCGATTTGTCGGGGCCCTCAACCACAATCCCATTGGGATGAGGTTTACCCCTGAATTTCAACCACAAAGCATAAACTTTCTGGACCTTACGGTCTATATTGACCCGAAAGGGGATTTGGGCTCCAAAATCTTCCGAAAAACCACGGCCACTAATAGCCTTCTCAATTGGGATAGCTGGCATCCGAGACCACTCAAACAAGGCATCCCAATCGGCCAATATTTAAGAGCTAGAAGGAACTGCTCCAATGAAAGTGATTTCGAGAGTGAATGCCATACACTTTTTTATCGCTTCCAAGCAAGAGGATACCCTAAAAAAGTACTAAAACGGGCGTATAAACGCGCAAAAACAACAGACAGAGAAACCCTCGTTAACAGAGGAGACAGAAATGAAAATAAAAAGATAGTACGCTGCATTGGCACCTACGATGCCTATGCAGAGGATATTAAGAACATCATGCGTAAGTTTTGGCCTCTGCTCCAGGCGGATACGGACCTCAGTGAAGTGATAGATAAGGGACCCTCAATCACCTACCGACGGGGTAGAAACATTAAGGAAAGACTAGTACACAGCCACTTTGATGTGAGCACCCCAGCGAAGAAGACTTGGCTCTCTATACCCATCACTGGCTCTTTCCCATGTGGAAAGTGCACTTTTTGTAGATATATGCCAAAAACCAAACAATTTGAAACAAATGGAAGGACCTACACGATTCGCAAATTTATGAACTGTAAAAGCACTTGTGTTATATACATTGCACAATGTGAGTGTCCAAAAATTTACGTTGGTAAAACGGTTCAGGAGCTTAGAAGACGTATATCTTCCCACTTGAGCTCAGTCCGAACGGACAAGGATACGTCATTGGCAAGACACGTCAGGTCTTTTCATGAGGGCAGGATGGACCATTTAAAATTCTGGGCCATAGACCAACTCACTCCAGGCCCTCGAAAGGGCAACATTGACAAGAAACTCCTACAACTAGAGGCCCGGTGGATAGACCGTCTGGAGAGCATGAGTCCGAACGGTCTAAATGAGGGCTTTACATTCTCAGCATTTCTCTAAATAAGAAATCCAACGTACTGTCGAATTTTTATAATCTTCCTCTTTAGGATTCGGGTAGATACAAGGTCATTTCTCAGAAATGAATAAAATAGAAAAAATATAGTGATACTCCTATAATTTTAGGATTGATATTGACACAACTGAGCACTATATGTTTAATGGCAGACAGATGGTATATGTCACTAATTTATACTTGTAATAATAGCGGAAGTATATACTCACCTTTACCTATCGCTACTTTCAAAATACAGATAATTTTCTTCAAGTCCACACGACTGCGCAGTTACTAGACTAGTCAGAACTCTAGAATCCTCTGGACGCATGCGCTCACCGCATATCTGGGCGTTCGAGCGATGAATGTGGGTGCGCGTGCGCCACCTCCTCGCGCACGCGCAGTGGCTACCTTCGTGCGCACACTCCCTTGGCGCATGCGCCAAACTTCTTCCGAAATCATCGGAGAAATCTTCAAACTCCCTGCGCAGCCGCATTGACTTCAACACAGTGATCGAGATTCCAAAGTCCGACGACATGCGCACACCTTCTGGATTGATAGAAAAGTGTATCAATAGAGTATAGGTGGGTAGTTCCCTTGACAGTCTCCTAACGAATAACCGAAATCCTCCTCTGAATGGGATCTGACGTCACCTAAGACAGCCCAAAACAGAGGTTATATCTGCCAGTCACTTCACAACCTGCACTCACACTTAGCCCCGGCACCCCTGAGGACGCCACTAAGGTGGCGAAACATGTCGGGGGGGCTGTAGTGTTTGTTCTTATTTAGCAGTCAGAGAGCCTTATAATTTATAGACAGTCTAGCCAGATAGCAAAAAAAGTATGTGTGAGAAAGTGTGTGTGAACAAGGGAGACTTGCACTCGTCCCCTCATATGTATGTGAACTAATAGGAATAATCAAGAGCGGTGTGGTGTTTGCTATGTAGCGACACATCAAAGTACAACCACTAACCACCTCGACTGGATGGATACACACATAGCGCTAAGGTCTCAAATAAGACTCATTAACACGATACAAAGTATCATACTAAAGAGCTGTGTTTACTACCCACCAGTGACACCTAGTGTCCGAATAACATAAGGGTCCATCTAAACGTTGAGTGTAGTGGTAGATTTAACTCTTTACTATCACCTCCCCACTTATTGCTAACCCAGAGGACATAAATGATAGAACAATCTAGGACACACTAAACACTCGAATCACAAACACTTGGCTTTCAAAAAAAAAAAAAAATATATATTTGAAATTAGGCTTCTACTGACTGTAGATTTTTAAATCACTTTTGTTAGTGCTACGTCTACCAAAAAAATTTTTTATTTCTAATGCATACCAATAAAAGTGTATTTTTATACCTATATAAAAAATAATTTTTCTTGACCAATGGGTTCTAGTGGGGCCGTTAGGCCTCTTTTGTAAAAAGTTGTATTCAAAGGGCATCATGTATCCAAAGGATTTTAAAGGATTTTAAAATATGTATCAAAGCATTCATTATAGAAAAGCAAACAGTTCTACTTCTTGGTTTAGCCCTTCGGGTGCTAATGAATCCAATGAGAAGATCCATTTGGTTTCTGTCCGTGACATCTGGGCGATGTAATTTCCTCCCCTCCAACTTTGGTTCACCTTTTCTATAGCGAAAAATTTGGAGCCCACAAATTGCTTCTGGTGGAACAATTTGTAGTGTTTCAATAGAGGGTGTTCTTCTGACCCTTTTATAATATTTCGTCTGTGTTCATTGATGCGGTTTTTTAATTTCCTCTTGGTTCGACCCACATATAGTTTGTTACAGGGACATTTAATGCAATATATGACCCCTTTGGTAGAGCAATTCATGTGGTTTTTTATCTTATATTGTTCTGGACATGTACTTGGGCCAAAGGATTTAATTATCTCTCTGCTTTTTGAGATTTTGCATGCATTGCAGCGGGTACAGGGAAAAAAACCTTGTGCATGTAAGAAATTCTTCTGTATGCCATTCTTTTCCGATACTTTGTTTTTTACAGTTGGGGCTATTAGAGTCCCTATGTTTCTGGCTTTTTTAAAAATGAATGTGGGTTTTTTTGGTAGTTGTTGTCCAATGATTTTATCCTGGAACAAAATGTTCCAGTGGCGCTGGACAATACGCTTTAAGATTTCCTGATCTTGCGTATATTGAGTTATGATAGGGATTTTTATCAGAGACATGGTTTGGTCCTTCATATCTGGACCTGTCAGTATTTCTCCATCTGCTTCTTCAAGTAGACTTGATCGATGTATCTTTGCTATCATTTGTTCAGTGGTTTTTAATTGGGCCTTCTCATGCCCTTTGAATACAACATACACGGTACCAGCGTATATATGTCGTTGTAGCGACACCGTTATTTTTAATGCATAAGTTAGTTACTATTTTAACTTTAACGTTTTAAATGGAGTTTTTTTTTTTTTGTCACTATTTTAACTTTGAAGTTTTAAATAAAGTTTTTTTTTGTTTTTTTTGGATACTTACATAGACAGGCGATCGCTATATAAACACACTATATGCACAGTGACACAAATTCCCTGACGAAGAAGGCAGCAGCCTTCGAAACGCGTAGGAAGAAGTTTTGTCTTTCTGGACTTACCGTAACGGGTGACGTCACCACACAGATTGCAATCAGAACTGTGTATGGAGCAGTAGCCACCGGCCGGGGCTCTACTCCACGTGCAAACACTAGCGATCCTCAAGTCTATGAACATCCAGTTTGGATTACCTGTGGAAAGAAACCCTTCTTGACAACCATAATCGTGGACTTTACCATATTTCCGGATTCCAGCACCAAAAGGGACTGTATCCACTTCAGACCAGGAGGTTCGGTTTCCACCATTACCAGGTATCCACTTATATTTAATAGCAAATTACCATCTAGACCCCAAAATACCACATTTTTTATCACTTGTTAGAGTGTTTGGCGCAGGTACATTTTGTTTTATCTTGTTTTTAGTAGCTCCACTAGTTGGATCTATACTCAAGTTGGGGTGCAGGTCACCACCTTTGTTACCAGCGACTTCAGCCTATTGTCCAGTGTTTGCGCTGACTCATTTCTGTTATTTTTTCATTTGTTTAGTACCTGCACACGAGTTTAGCAGCACCTGGCTAACAATGAGCAATTTGTGGTTAGACCGTAGAGAAAGATTAATTAATATTAAAAATTTCTTTGGATTCTCCAAAAAAACTGAAAGAGACATCCACAAAGACCAGCGCTATCACGAAGCACTGATAGCTCTTAAATCCTTGGAAAAACACCTACTTTTGGAGATGAGACATCTATGGGAAATTGCATCACTTGAAAAATACCTTGAGTTTGATACAATTCCAAAAGGCTTAGTGGTGTACAAAAATCTTTCAGGAGATATGGGAGACACAGATATCACCCAAGAATGGGATGACATGTTCCACCATTTCTCCAGACAAACAGTGCAATTTATAATAACAAAACGCCGTAACCAATTGTGTCAAATTAACCAACACATCTTACATTTATTCGACACAATAAAGCCGTTGAAAGACCATCCTGAAATTTTACATCTAGCGTCAAATATAAAGAAATGTATTAAAACAAAAGAACAAGAAATTGTTGAGAAAAAGAAACGAAAATTTCTAAGGGATTCAGTTCCCCATATAGAAAATATCAATTCCAACCAGATGGAAAGTTCAGTAAACAATCAAGAAGTCACTACTAGCATGTATAACACAATTGACGAGCTCGAACATAACTTATCTAACCTTGATATTACAACCCATACAGAGTCTGTTTCACTTATAGAGGAATTAACAGACCCAATTCCGGAACAGCAGATACCATTAGAACCAAGGGTTATTATCAATCAGGAAAGACCACTGATTACAAATGAGATATGTACACCCGTTTCGACATCCAATAGATTTGACATCTTAGACGAAGCCTCGGACAGTGAGGATATCTCAGATAGAGAAACTTATGCACATAAGGTAAAACAAAATCTAGACAAGGAGGGTAAAAAAAGAATGCATAATAACAATAAAAGTAAGAACGATCAGAAAGATACTTACCCCAGAGAATCACCAGTCAAAAGAATCGAAACAAGGTCAAAAACAACAAACAAACAGAACAAACCAAAAAAGATAACACTGAATCAAAATTTTTTCGGGCAAACAAAAAGAAACACAGGCGTGGACAAAGGGCGGGGAAACTCGCCAAAAAAAAAATAAGGGCAAAAACTAAATCCAACAATGATAATACAGTAGATACTGGACAAAAATTTTTTAACTTAAGCAATTATACATTAACAGAGGGAGAAACTAAATTATTAAATAAAGGGCTAAAATTCGCCCCTACAGTACGATTCGATAGATTCGATGCATTTATTGGGGTGAAGAAATTTCTACGAAATCTGGCCATTAAGAAGTATTTTATTAAAAAACCTCCTATTACCTGTCAACCCAACAATACAGACCAGATTATTCACACCACACTAAAACCCAAGTCACATTTTAACCCCCTAAATGAGTATTCGGAGGCCTTCAAAGTGTTCCAAAACTTAGTCATAAGAGATATTAAAAAGGTTGAAGACAAGAATACAAACAAAACTAAAAATAGAGTGAGATATAGGGGGAATCTTAACCAGAAAGAACAAAGGGCTATCATTACACTACAGAATAATAATAACATAACCATCCGCCCTGCAGACAAAGGAGGAAGCATAGTGGTTCAGAACACCTCCGACTACCACAAGGAAGCAAAGCGTCTATTGGGAGATGAACGTACCTATTTGAAATTAAAATCGGACCCCACTGAGAATTTTAAAAGGGAGTTAGGGGACTTGGTAAAAAATGGCTTGACACTAAATGTCCTGAATAAAAAAGAGGCGCAATACATTAATAATTTAACCCCAAGAATACCGGTTATGTACCATATTTCCAAGATCCACAAATCAGAAACCAATCCCCCTGGAAGACCCATTATATTGGGTATTGGATGTCTAACATCCAATTTATCCGAATATATAGATAATTTGCTGCAACCACAGGTACAGAAACTACCTGCCTACCTGAAAGACACCAAACACGTTCTGCAAATTTTAGAGACAATTAAATGGGAAGAACATTTTCTCATTGGCACACTGGACGTCACATCATTGTATACCATCATTGAACATAATAAAGGACGCAGTGCTGCGGAACATTTTTTGAGGAAATCAGGATCTTTCTTAGACAATCAAATCAAATACATAGGGGAATGTATTTCATTTATCCTGACCCATAATTATTTTAAATATGATGACTCCTTTTATCTTCAAACATGGGGCACTGCCATGGGGACCAGGTTCACACCAAGCTACGCCAATTTATATGTGGGGAGCTGGGAAGACCACCACATCTTCCCCACAGGCGGGCTTGCTGCGAACCTGGTCCTCTGGCACAGATTTATAGACGATGTGCTATTTATCTGGTCCGGAGGAGAGAATTCGCTTCAACAATTTCTGAAAGAAATAAATAAAAATAATTATTTCTTAGAATTCACACCAATATACAGCCAGACAAGTGTAAACTTCCTGGATCTAACCATTTATATAGATGAGGGAAACATCAAAACTAAGACGTACAACAAGCCAACCGATAGCAACAGCTTCATATTGAAAACAAGCTGTCACCTCCCGATATGGTTAGATGCAATCCCCAAAAGCCAATACCTCCGTCACCGTAGGAATTGCACGGACATAACAAAATTTGAGGAGGAAGCTCAAACACTTCAGAAAAAATTAGAGGAAAAAGGCTATGAGAAGGCCCAATTAAAAACCACTGAACAAATGATAGCAAAGATACATCGATCAAGTCTACTTGAAGAAGCAGATGGAGAAATACTGACAGGTCCAGATATGAAGGACCAAACCATGTCTCTGATAAAAATCCCTATCATAACTCAATATACGCAAGATCAGGAAATCTTAAAGCGTATTGTCCAGCGCCACTGGAACATTTTGTTCCAGGATAAAATCATTGGACAACAACTACCAAAAAAACCCACATTCATTTTAAAAAAGCCAGAAACATAGGGACTCTAATAGCCCCAACTGTAAAAAACAAAGTATCGGAAAAGAATGGCATACAGAAGAATTTCTTACATGCACAAGGTTTTTTTCCCTGTACCCGCTGCAATGCATGCAAAATCTCAAAAAGCAGAGAGATAATTAAATCCTTTGGCCCAAGTACATGTCCAGAACAATATAAGATAAAAAACCACATGAATTGCTCTACCAAAGGGGTCATATATTGCATTAAATGTCCCTGTAACAAACTATATGTGGGTCGAACCAAGAGGAAATTAAAAAACCGCATCAATGAACACAGACGAAATATTATAAAAGGGTCAGAAGAACACCCTCTATCGAAACACTACAAATTGTTCCACCAGAAGCAATTTGTGGGCTCCAAATTTTTCGCTATAGAAAAGGTTGAACCAAAGTTGGAGGGGAGGAAATTACATCGCCCAGATGTCACGGACAGAAACCAAATGGATCTTCTCATTGGATTCATTAGCACCCGAAGGGCTAAACCAAGAAATAGAACTGTTTGCTTTTCTATAATGAATGCTTTGATACATATTTTAAAATACTTTAAAATCCTTTGTTTACATGATGCCCTTTGAATACAACATACAAGGTACCAGCGTATATATGTCGTTGTAGCGACACCGTTATTTTTAATGCATAAGTTAGTTACTATTTTAACTTTAAAGTTTTGAATAAAGTTTTTTTTTTGTTTTTTTTTGTCAGTATTTTAACTTTAAAGTTTTGAATAAAGATTTTTTTTTTTTTTGTCACTATTTTAACTTTAAAGTTTTAAATGGAGTTTTGTTTTTTTTTGTCACTATTTTAACTTTGAAGTTTTAAATAAAGTTTTTTTTTTTTTGGATACTTACATAGACAGGCGATCGCTATATAAACACACTATATGCACAGTGACACAAATTCCCTGACGAAGAAGGCAGCAGCCTTCGAAACGCGTAGGAAGAAGTTTTGTCTTTCTGGACTTACCGTACCGGGTGACTTCACCACACGGATTGCAATCAGAACTGTGTATGGAGCAGTAGCCACCGGCCGGGGCTCTACTCCACGTGCAAACACTAGCGATCCTCTATGAACATCCAGTTTGGATTACCTGTGGAAAGAAACCCTTCTGGACAACCATAATCGTGGACTTTACCATATTTCCGGATTCCAGCACCAAAAGGGACTGTATCCACTTCAGACCAGGAGGTTCGGTTTCCACCATCACCAGGTATCCACTTATATTTAATAGCAAATTACCATCTAGACCCCAAAATACCACAGTTTTTATAACTTGTTAGAGTGTTTGGCGCAGGTACATTTTGTTTTACCTTGGAAAACTTATTTGCATTCTTCCCAGAATTCCCTAGTAGAGCATCTATGGCTTTAAGTCTCCACATGCCTTTAAGGTGGCCTTAACTGACATTGTCTCTGTAAGGAGAACACCTACTGTCTGACCCTATGTTCCCATTAAGGAAGGGTCAGTGAGTTCTGGTGTTTCTGTTTTCTGAGTTTCCTACAGTTGTCAGGGAGAAGTTGAGCAAATAAGTTAGTTTGGGTAGGACAATAGGCCCATTTTTCTAGAGACCAGTGGCTAACCTCCGAGTTTCACCGTTAGGGGTGGTCCTGAAGGAAAAGGATAAATTTTGGATGGTACATCAATTGTCATACCCTAAAAAGGTGTTCAGTGAATGATGATATAGATGGGTCTTTATCTGCAGTTTTCTTTACTTCATTTGATGCAGAGGTGGAGTTGGTGCGGGAGGCAGGTCAGGGTGCATTGATGGCAAGGGTGGATCCCCGTTGTTGGTGCATGCAGATGGGTCTGTTTTGTTTCATCACAAGTTTGTCACTTTTTTTTTTGTAAATGTCTGTGGAGCTTGGGTGTTTGTTCTGAGGATTACAGTTCTTGTTCGTTCCGCATTGGGGCAGCTACTAAGTTAGTGCTTTGGGGATTGTCTAAAGCTAAGGTGGAGAGGATAGAGTGTTGGGAGTTGGGTCGGTACTGATCATATGTGAGGCTTCACATGCTGGAGTAATGGAATTAATTGGCTGGCATTTGATGTGTTATTTTCTCGGTGGAATGCAGTGCGTGGTATGTATTTTTAACCAATCTTTCATTTTCTGGGCCGAGTGGCATGCAAGAGTGCATCCAGGGGTAGATATTTTGGCTTGAATGCTGATTTGGTGGATGATCACTGGTTCGGATGTTGTGGTTTGAAGTGAGATTAGGTAAGACCGTTCCTTCAAGATGGTTTTCGCTGGTAGGGTGCTTCTGCATGCTGGGGGGAATGACATCAGCAGTTATCCCATGAGGACCTTGATTAACATTTGGTCTGAGATGGTAAGAAGACTGCAGTGGCAGAATGCGGTGTATCTGCTTTGAATCGTAGGCGTGTTAAAGTTAATAAAAGTTTGAATGGCGGATTATTGGTGTGCCATGAGATGTTGGAGGCTGATGCAAGATTACCAGGCCTTATGGGGTACATCCTACAAAAGTGGGCCTTCATGTCTTCAATTTTGGTCTTGCTGAGAAGTTGGATTTTGGTCTTTAGGCTTGTTGGTGCATTTCAGCTTAAAGGGTCAGCTGATGGAGGAGGTGGCGTGATAATTTTGAATTTTGGTGAATATAGATTAGCTTTGTCAGGGGTACTGGCCCTGGGAGGAAAGTTATATTTATGATGGTTTGGCGAGCATGGTTTTTCACCACTTAGCTGGTTTGGTTTGATACAGAATATACCACTGGAAAGAATTTTGGTTGCCAGGAAATTTGCCATGGATAAAATATTGTATTTATTTCACTTTTATGTTAATAATTGATTTTATTTTCTACAGATTGTATTAAATATTTTTCAGTAAAATCTGTGACAATCACTATTCCTACAAAATTTTGATGTGTTTGCTGTTTTTATTCTATTTAGGTGGTAGTAGGCATCTATTTTCTTTTCCCTTCAGTAAGTCGGTTCAAGTCAGCCATCGCCTGGTCATGTGAGCCATCATGAGCAGGGTCCTCCTCCCACTTGTTCTAGTTCTATTTTTTGGTATTTTGTTCTCATCTAAATGTAATGTTAGTATACCACTCATTTAATGTACAGCACCACGGAATTAATGTTGCTCTATAAATAAATCATAATAACTGAGGCAGAAAAGGATATGAGTCAGATTTACTCCACAAGAGGGCAGTGCAGCATGCAACATATACATAACTCTCATGTCTCCTGTACTATAGAAATCGCTGTTACAGTTCAATCTTGTGCAATTTAACTAATGCTATATGTTACACAATGAGGCACATTTACTAAGGGTCGCTTGCACTGGTATAAGTGTCTGCACTACAAATGTGTCTCACACAACCCTTTTGAGGCGCAGTTGCACTAGTCATGCGACACAAATTTAGGGGTGCTCCAATGTCCAATGTCGGCCCGTGCGCCAGATTTATCATGCAAAGTGTGACAGTAGTGCATGCCCCATGTTAAAGGTGCACCAAAAAAGGTTGGTGCACTCTGTTGGAACTGTGCAGAGGGCGCCAGATTCATGAAGAACACATGCAAACTGCATTTATTGCAGTTTGCACTGTTGTTAGTAAATGTGCTCCAGTGTTTTTGTTGTCTTTCTGCTGCATAGTTCTCATTTAACTTCTTATTCTATATCTAGTACTGTAGAAGTGTAGACTTGTGTTATTTTAAACAATTTTAAGGTCCTTTGATGATCACTGTATACAACGCTGTCAATTTTAAATTTTTTTGTATAACATTACGGTATGTCTGACAAAGAGAACTATTATTCTCAAAAGCTCACCAGCAAATATACTCCGCCTCAAAAAGGTTCACTCAGCTTATATTTCCATTTACAGAGGTGTATAGAGGCTTGTTATATGCAGGAAAAATAGTACTTCCTTTTAATTTGACAAAAAAAAAACAGCATTGCACTATTTTTAGCCAGGCTTTGTGTTTATAGCTTTAACTGCACAGCCCAAATTACACATCTCCTTAATTGGTTATGTGGTAAAACGTTAAAAATGTACAATTTTTGAAAAAAAAAATTCACCATATTCTGGCGCCCATAATTTTTTTATTCTTGTAGTGTTTAAGATGTGTAGCTGTGTAGGCTGTAACTGCCACGGTTGATGCTGGCTGCGGCATCTGACAGAGCTGTTGGTGGGCCCCGCCATCCTGGATGGTTGATCATCGCTCCCTGTGATGTCATTGAAGGGTACCGATCGGTTGCTATGGCACAAAGTATGATAAAGTTATTGGCCTCAGAATTTGGTAAAATGGCAATATTTTTTGTACAGAAGATATTAATTATTTTTAATCTACTAAAACCTATCAAACCTATATAAATAGGTGTGATCTTACCTACCCAAAGAATAAAGGTGAGGTGTCATTTGGAGTACCCAATGAAAACCATAGAAACGCTGTGAATGTGTTTTTTTTGTTAATTTCACTGCACTTGGAATTTGTTTTCCAGCTTTTCAGTACATTGCATGGAATTTTAAATTGTGCCAAAAAAAGTACAATTTGTCCCCCAGATAACAAGTCCATATAATGGAAAAATAAAAAAGTTTTTGGGAGGGCGGGAGTAAAAACAGAAATGCAAAAAAGAAAAAGGTGGTGAAAGGATTATCTGAAGTTGCTATCTACATTCCTAAACCCTAATCTATCTTTAGCTAATACAAGACTACAATCTACACTAAACTACAGCTTATCTAACTACTTTGCTGATTTCTGGAGAGACTACTGGGGCATGGAGTAGCCTCTCCGTGGAGCAGAAACATTGGCTACTTCACTCCATAGTAGCCTCTGCTGTCCCTGCCTACCTGCTCGTCCCCTGGCAAGCTGTCTCCCTGAAGGCACGTCCTTGGTGCCACTATGAGCATGCGCTCTTCATATAGTCATATTTATGCATAGATGTGCCTGTGTACATGCATAACGGTGCCTGAAGGAGCCAATGACTGGCAGCAGCACGACAGGCAGGCAGGGACTGCAGAGGCTACTGGGGCGTGGAGTAGCCTTTGCTTCAACTCTAAAATTGCAGAGTGTGTAGGGAAACAGCTGTGGAAAGTTGAATAACCATGCCTTTATGTGTGTTGTTAACATAGTAGCTAAAGGACTGCTAAATATGCATTTACATTACAGTATTGTAACTGGACTTGTAGAACACTTGTGTGTGAGATCTCTGAGAAACTGTTGTAGTCTTTACATAGAAACCTTTCTTAGCAGTGACTCACAGCAGAGGGGAGGGTCTGTGCTGTATCCAGTGAAGAGATGTAACACAGCAGTGCACCAAATTCTGCTATAATCCTGAAATATAAGTGCTTTTTTACAGTTTACCCACTGCTGGTTACAAAGCTCTCAATGGCTTCTAATGAACACTGTCTGCATCTTTTTATGTTCCTTTTTTTAATTTAACTATAGATATAGGTAAAAAATGCTTTGTTGAGCATGTGAAACTATGACAAACAACAGCACTACACGATCGTAATGCAAAAATGCAGATAATGGGGAACTTATACTAAGAACAGTACAAACTGCACTGAATACAGTTTGCCTGTGTATAGTGCAGGGTGCGACAGATTCAGGATTTCAGGTGCACTTCTTCATGAATCTTCATTAACATGCAAAGTCTGACATAATTGTGTTGCACACCCCATGTGAAAGATGCACTGAAAAAAAGTGGTGCAATCTGTTGGAGCAGTGCAGAGGGCTCCAGATTCATGAAGAACGTGCGCCACTAATCCTGACTCTAGAGCCCCCTGCACTCTCCACAGGAAAACTGCATTAGTACAAACTGCACTGTTCTTAGTGAATGTGCTCCAGTGTCCAAAAATATGCTAATGTACCAGGATTTTGGTGCAGTTTTCAGGTGTGAACTAAGCCAATTTTTAGGAGGTGAAAGTATGACAGTCTTTAACTTTGCCTGATTAAATATCCATCATCAGACACGGTGATCAATCTGGTGCAGCATAACACTGTCTAGTCTAATGCATTGTCTTAACTTATGACACTTTTGATAAATATGTCCCAATGTGTATATTATTTCTGTATGTACTGTAACATCATCGCAATGATTATCTCTGGACAGTAATGTTTCAAAAGGCTTTTTATCATCCTCCAAGCCTTTTGTGCTGATGGCCGTGTCATGTTGTAGTTGGTACACTATTCCAAGTTTTGCTATGGGAGCCGGTGGTTAATAGTTGCACCTCTGCTCTTCATCCAAGGGTATGCTGAGAGGATGCTGATAAAGATGGAGATACCTTCTAAACATGTTTAGAGGGTTTTTATCTAGCAGCCAAGACCTTACACTGAACTCTGGAAGAGTAATATAGTGGAATTGTGAATATGCCACATTAAACCTCTCCGCAAATCTCATCAAGTGGCCTTGATAACAGACATGCAATAGGAGAGACTTCCTGACCAATCATGCAAACGAGCCAGTACCTATGCATGCGCAGTCCCTTATCCGGGACACCTGGGTGTTTGATGGAAAGAAGGAGTGACACCCAATGAGTATACAACCAATGGAGATTCTGGCTATGTAATTCTGAAGTCACAGATAACACTTATACTGCTGACAACTTGGAAAGAAATACCTTCAGTTACCTGAACACTGTTGCTCTGTCTAGCCATTCTGTTACTTTGTATTGCAATATGGAAAAGACTATGGGGGAGATTCATTATGCCTTCTCTGACAGTTTTCTGGCTGGGTAGTTACATGAATCTTCCCCTCCCCACCAGTTGTCTGTTTTCTCCTATCTGCATGCCACTTTGGCCATGTCAGGGCGGAGATCAGGCGGTGATCAGGGCAGAGTGATACTAACAAATTGCAATTTAACTACTAGAATAGCGGGATTATTTTCATATACAGTGCTAGTGCTAGAGTCTACATATACATTTTCAGTTTTTATTTTTACTCATAATACGCAGGATTACACAAGCGCAAAACTCACAATGCAAGGGTGCACCAAGAGGTCACACTAATAAGGAGGAGGAGTATTTTTAGCCGAGAAGGAGAATTAAATTTTCATTCATACATATAAATAGTTTCAAGGTGTATATATATATATATAGTATACAAAAACAAAAGTCCAAGCATTGCAGCTCACATCACAATCGATTCACCCCCAGCTCACGGATCGACAAAAGCCCCACGGACTCCAGGCACAAACTCTCTCCAGGAAAGGAATCACCAGCACTTCAGGGGAATGTAGTTCAAATTTGTTCCATTTTATTGGGTTCCAGATAAAAACATAATTTCATGGCAAGGTGGCAAGCTCATCCGAACTTAATCATGGTCTCCTTTAACACAAAGTTAAAAATCTATTTAAAGATCGCGCTCTTACCGGCGTGTGATGTCATGGACACGTGATTATCTTCAACTTTAATATACACATCAGGGGACAATATTATAAAGCGTTAAAGAAAACATTCTATACCAGTGCACTCTTTATAATTCCTTTACAAGCTGAATTTACAAGTTTAATATCATTCTATACAAATTGCCCTCTGATGTAGTATCTACTATAAGCTAAATTAACAAATGTTTAGTATTATAGATCTCCCTAGAGTAAAATGAATTACAATACAAATACAGTATCATAGATATCACAAAAATAAAGTGTATTCCAACACTTTTAATAATAACATAAGATTAGGTCTTGTCTCAAATTCATGCTGGATGGTTGGGTAGTTTTCAAAATAAACATCCAAAATGTTTCTCTGTTCAATAATTTTTTTCGGTGGTCTCCTTCTCTTGCTGGTTTTTTAACCTTTTCTATACCCTGCCAAATGAATGAATCGCAAACTCAACCATGCAATTCACGAAAATGCCTTGAGGCAGCAGAAATGTTGGTTAGTTTACTATTTTTGACATCTGACAAATGCTTTCTAATTTGAGTTTTAAGGGAGTCAGTGGTTCATCCTACATATTGTTTTCTGCAGGAAGTGCAAGTTATCAAATCTACTGCAAAGGTGGTATTGCAGTTCATATATGTAGTTATGTCATAGTTTTTATTTGTTGTACAAGAAAATTGATTGGTGGTGGATAAAAGCCTACATACCAGACATCTGAGGTGCCCACATTTGTGGTTGCCTGGGTGATGCAACCAAGTATAGTTAGACTGATTTACAATCCTACTTGTAAATAAACTGGGGGAAAGTAATGATCCAATAGTGGGCACCCTCTTAGAGATGTATCTTACCCCCTAAAAGAGACATGTTTTTAAGCCATTATTTTGTTCTAAAATTGGCAAATATTTATTAATAATTTTTTTGATGTGATGGAATAGATTACTGTAAGTGGTAACAAAAGAGTTTGCTTTGATGTTCTTACCACTATTGCTAATATCCTTGTTCTTTTGTTTATTCTCTAGTAATGTATTCCTCGTAATTCTTTTAATTCTCTTTTGCTGAAGATAAAACCTTAGAATTATATTTTCTACTTTCAAATCTATTTTCCCATTCCATGAGATGTTTATTAAATATTGAATCCGTAGAGCTATTTCTGTGAAGATGGATCAATTCACCATAGGGAATATTATCCACAACATGCCTGGGATGGCAAGACATGGATAATAAAATGGTGTTGCCTGCTACTGGTTTCCGGAAGGGAGACACTAAAGTCGTTTCTTTGTATCCTGTTAAGGTAACTTCTAAATATTCTAGGCTTTCTCCCCCGAAATGGTGGGTGAACCTAAGGTTCATGTTGTTTGTATTTAAATACCTAACAAAACTATCAAATTGTGCGGGAGTGCAGGCAATTTGTATAGAATGATATTAAACTTGCAAATTCAGCTTGTAGAGGGATTATAAAGAGTGCACTGGTATAGAATGTTTTCTTTAACGCATCATAATATTGACCCCTGATGTGTTGTCATTGTATGCAATTAGATATGTGAAATTTATGCATGGATTATACAAGGTGTCTTTTCTCCTTGTTTCCCTTTTCTTCCATGGTCCCTCTCAAGACCATCCTTTTAACTTTTGTTAGTTTTTAACAAATAATGCAAACCATGATCGTCTTACAGGAGTTACATTGGTCACGTACATATAATCCCCCCTGTCTAGACTGTGGCTCTCACCCCAGTCTCTGTCTAGACTATGGCTGATGCCCTAGTTGCCCCCCCCCCTGTCCAGGCTATGTCCAGGGTACTGATGATATCGGCCACCTGTCACAGTACAGGTACGATCCTCTTAATAACACTATGAACATGAATGCACACTGGGCCAAGGGGACGAGCAGAAATCACTCTCCACAAATGCAGGAGGTCATGTGACTGTCGACCTGCGATCCAGTCACATGACCTTTCTTTTTGCATGGGCTGCTGCAGCGAATATCATGCAAAAAGCAGTGGGTCAGAGGGAGAGGGGAGAATAGTCTGATGCGGACTATTTTTGAAGAGTAAATCTGCCTGTACAGCGTAATAGATGCTTGTACAGGTGTTATTGTGATCTCTGGATGCACCAAATTTGTGATCATCTTATACTTGGAGTAAAGTCAGGCTAGACATTCAAAATGTGCACTAGATATGTTATGCAGCCTTAGCCAGTGTGTTTCCTTTATGAGACTGTCTTGGTATAGTAAAAGCATTGCTGAATCTGTGACATTGTTTCTCAAAATGGGTTTTTGCTAATTACAGAGTGAAGCAATACAACATAAAAATATGTGCCAACATAAAAATCAAGTTATGATTATTTTAAAGCAGACACAAAAAAAAGTTAGATAAACATTTTTTTTTCAGGATGCAAGTAAATTTACCTAAGCCTTTGTAAAGGGGCAGAGACCCAGATACATTAAGTGCCCAATCTAAAACAGGAGAAAAAAAAACATTGCTCTGTGGTTGGCTACTTTACCTCATGTTTGTAATGTGTGTAAGTGTGGGGAGCAAGATATTAGGTAATATATACATCTCTACCAATATATATCTGTATACGTATGTATATGGTAAAAAAAAACACAGCTTTCTTGATATGTAAAGTGAAGCCCCCTGTCTTTTACCTCATCAGCCAGACATTCGTGACTTTAAAATGGCTGCAGATGGAGGTTCATGTGATCTCTAACTGTCTGTGAACAATTGCCCTGCATGGACCTTTTGCTTATATTCATGAACACTATCATAAGGTCCTGGAAGGGTGATTGCTCATGGACAGATAGAGATCCCATGACCCTCCACCTGAAACGATTTTATAGTCAGGAATATCTGGCTGATGAGGTAAAAGACAGAAAAGATTCCATAGGTCTAAGGCAGAGAGAGGGTTAAATTCTGCAAGTCTAGTGCTTTAGAGATAGGAAAGGGATTAATGTCTGTATCCCAGGTCATCTATATCCGAGAATGTACATGGAATTTGCTGAAAATTCTCAAGTCATGATATAATTAGTCAGATCTGGAATATTTGAAAAGATTGTGGTGGATCTGCTTAAAAATGGTAAACTTCAGAAGAATGTGCTCAGATTGTCATGTCAAGATATATTTAGAAAATAGCACCAGCATCTTGTATTGGAAAAGGTAAATAATGAATATTTAAGCTAAAGATAGCAGACATTCTTGGGTTATTCTTGGGTTGAAAGAATTTGATGGATATGCATATGAGCACGGCCGGGACGAGGGGTAGGCAAGAGAAGGCGATCGCCTAGGCCGCTACCCTCGCCTCCCAATCTGGGACGCGGTCATAGTCCCCAGTAGTGATCAGCGATAAGTGTATCTCTCAGATACACATATCGCTGGTTGCTATACGTAGCTGACGCGGGACAGACCATATGGTGCAGGGAGTGCAGGTAGGTACTTTTTTTTTTGCATGGCTATATACTACAGGGGGGCAGGTTGGCTTCATACTACAGGGGGGCAGGCTATATACTCAAGGGTGAGCAGGTTGGATATATACTACAGGGGGGCAGGTTGGCTATATGCAACAGGGGGGGCAGGCTGGCTGTATACTACAGGGGGGGCAGGCTGGTTATATACTACAGGGGGGGCAGACTGGTTATATACTACAGGGGGGGCAGACTGGCTATATGCTACAGGGGCAGACTGGCTATATACTACAGGGGGGCTGGTTGCCATGTCCCGGCCCTGCATATGAGACCTCTACAAGGCAGTCTGAAATACAAATCAAATAAAGCTGGAGCAAGCTTCACCCTATCCCATGGTACTTCCTTTTTCCAAGAATACCCTGATAAACGAAGCCATTCAGACATTGGTGAATGCATGGGTCGTACTGAAGCGCTAATTGACTGTACATGTGACATATTGTGAAATTCTGAAAATCAAATATATCAGCCCTGGCCAACAACTATCATTGTAACAAAAAAGGGTCTAGAACATTTTAACGAGTGGGAGCCAGAGGCGGTGCCTGTAGGCAACCAGGCCATTTCCCCATCACTGAGTTTACCAGATAGGGTTCAAGGCAGTGATGGGCAACCTTTTGAGCTTGGTGTGTCAAAATTTGCCAAAAAACCGAGCATAACTCGGGTGATGTGTCACCTTTACAAAAAAACCTAATTTTGAAATACCATGTCCAGCAGCGGCCTCCCCTTATTAATAACATGTCCCGCAGCGGCCTCCCCTTTTTAATAACATGTCCAGCAGCGGCCTCCCCTTATTAAGAACATGTCCAGCAGCAGCCTTCCTTCCCTAATAAAATACCCCAGCGACCTCCCTTTACTACTAAAATACCCCTAGCAGCCTCCCTTTACTACTAAAATACCCCTAGCGGCCTCCGTTTACTACTAAAATACTCCTAGCGGACTCCCTTTACTACTAAAGAACCCCTAGCGGCCTCCCTTTACTACTAAAATACCCCTAGCCGCCTCCCTTTACTATTAAAATACCCCTAGCTGCCTCCCTTTACTATTAAAATACCACTAGCCGCCTCCCTTTACTATTAAAATACCCCTAGCCGCCTACTTTTACTACTAAAATACCCCTAACCGCCTTCCTTTAAATATAATATAATAATAAACTTATATACTTACCCAGTGATGTCTTCTTCCCTGTAGCTTTACTGGCAGGTCTGACGATAATGGCGGCTCGGCTCCTCCAGGTTGCACCGCGCACCTCGGGTCATGTGACTCACGTGACCTGACGTCAGGTCACCTCAGTCACGTGACGAGCAGCGCGCACTGCAGCCTGGAGGAGCCGGAGGAGTTGCAGACGGTGGGCGGACCAACGCGGCGCCGAACAGGTAAGCAGGGGGCAGAAACACAGGGGCAGCACATTACACAGGGGCAGCACATTACACAGAGGGGGGGGGGGCGGACCGCGGGCGCTGGGCGGCCGTGTGTCACCAAAAATGGCTACGCGTGTCAGTGCTGACACGTGTGTCATAGTTCGCCATCACTGGTTCAAGGTATCCTCCTGCAGTCTTAGACAGCCCAGTACATTCTGCACTCAGTGATATTTTAAAGCAACACATTTTCAGTTGCCTGAGATGGCTTTGTGGAAATGGGGACAGGAATTGGTATCATTTGAGTGCCTACTGCGGGCCCCTTGATTCTTTATGTCAACTGGGACCCTTGACAGAACCCCTGAATGGATTGTTGCACTCAGGATGCAAATTAAAGCGGAGGCAAAGCAATAAAAAAAAGTTTGCTGCTTAAATTTTTATGTTGGCACTTAACGATAAATCCCCTGTTTCCCTAAAAATAAGACATCCCGTTCTCAGAGTGACTTCAGCAGATGAAATTTCTATGGCTGATGGACTATTCATGAAGTCGATCATCATGAGCATTACCAAGCACAGACTGGTAATATATACCAGAATTGATTATTTTTTGCAACTTTGGTGAGTGGGCAGTAGGAAGCTTGTGTATTCCTGGTAGTCTGTAGCAGACCAGGATTGCTGCCAGTATAATGTGTGGTGTAGAACACATCTCAGCAAAACTGGTTGAGTAGGATGGAGGAAGCTTCATGAATTGTATCATTAACATACTTATCCATGAATGTAACCATATCAATTGTTGTCTAGATTAGAGACATGGTTATGAATGGATCTTGGTGACTGAATGAGGTCAATGTCAGGATCCCTCTTGGCCTAATGTTTGTATAATTGGGGGTCTACCAATGACTGACAGATATGTGAAGCCTTTGTTTTGTGGAAGCAACATTGTGAATTCATTGATACATTTTATGGGTTTACGTATCAGGTCTGACCTCTATAATGTACATGATAACGTGTAAATAAAAAGAATGAAAATATAGGTGAAAAGCCAGATCTGAAATATTTTTCTGTGGATCTACTTTTAGTCAAAAATTGTAATCTACGGAGGAATGTGCTAAAATTGTTATGTCAAGATATAATTAGAAAACAACACCAGCATCTTGTATGGGAAAAGGTAAATAATGAATGTTTTAAGCTAAAGATAGCATACGCTTGGTATGTCAATTGGTTGGTTTGGGCAACAGTTATTATTGTGTCAAGTTTCAAAGGGACATAAAGTATAAAGTCTATGAAGTTGTAATAAGCTATTGGATAAGCATGTGAAGCCACTTCAAGTCAGTCAGGAGTGCTGGCCAGCTCTGTTTGACCAAAATCGGATTGCATGGTCTAATAAAACAAGAATACTCTGAACAGGGTAAAACTGTAGATCTCCATAAAATGAGAACAGTATGAGATTTACTAGAGAGCCCTGTCACTTTACATGTGGCACTGTTATATGTAAATAAGTGTAATCCCCTGACCAGGTATATAGCGGAGACCCAAGACAAGACATAAACTGGAGACCTCAGACCAGGTATACATATATTTATATATTATAGACCTCAGACTGGAAATATTTTGGATACCCCAGACCAGGCATGTACTTGAGACCTCAGACCTCTATATCTCCTAGACCCAGTCTGCTATGTCTAGGGGCGGACTGGCCATGTAATCATGGGCCGACTGGTCTGGGGCCGCTTTTCTCCCCCCCCCCCCCCCCTCCCTTATACCTTTCATTAATCATATTATATTATTAGTAAGGGAACTGTCTATTTAACCCCTTAATAACAACCATAAAAAGTTGAAACAGTGGTTATTAAGGGGTGAAAATCCCCACACGTATTGCCATAGAGGTTGACTTTTTCAGGAAGCATACCTTCTTTTAATGATTAAATCATTATTAATCAATTAATTAATCAATTATTGTGTAAAGAAGTGTGATAAAAAAACTAGTGCACCAACAGGCGCAGCCACTCCCCAGGAAGCCTATATGTATGAAGTTAAAAGCATACATATACATGTATATCAGTGATTTTCAACCAGTGTGCCGTGGCACACTAGTGTGCCGCGACACATGGTCGGGTGTGCCGCGGGGAAAGTTCCCCAAACTATGGTGCCCCCTGTGTTTTGTTTCCCGGCAATGCGCAGCGATGTAAAGTGAGAAATACTATAGTCATGAGGCTGGAGTACTACAAGTACCAGCTCATATGCTGAGTATATGAGCTGGGCATTGTACTCTGGCCTCATGACCATAGTACTTCTCATTGTACCCCTTTATATTGCAGTATATGAGCCACATAATAATCAGCACCATATACTAAAAACAGGGAGAAACTGAGAACTGTTGAGGAAGAGGTTTCACACTCAGTAAAATAAATTTAGAATCTATATTATTAACTATATGTATAATATGACTGTTTTAGTGTCATTATGTGCTATTTTGGTTGGTGGTGTGCCCCAGTATTTTCTAAGTATAAAAAGTGTGCCGCGGCTCAAAAAAGGTTGAAAATCACTGATGTATATGAACAAATACATAAATCACCCTAAAATGACAGATTGCTAGGAAACTGAAAAAATATATAGATTATAAATTGCCCTACAAAATGCCATGACAACTTCATGCAGCTGATTGGCTGGGTTGCCAGGTGCCCTGCTAATTTGATATAGACCACCTTTACTAAGGATGGATGCATTGGGGGGGGAGCATGACCTAGCGGAGCATACGATAAGACGCGCAGCGGAGCTCCCGTCTGAGATCCTGGTATTATCCTGTCGCTGGACCGTAAATAAGTGCGATCCTCACCCCACACAGTGCTGGAACTGCTCCGGTAAACTGCTGCAGCACATTTTTCCGTGCAGATGCCGTCCAAGGGCCGAAATAGCAGCAAATCTGCCCGACTGCTGGACTTCCAAGATGGCGCTGGCCCTTCCACTCCAGCCATGAGGAAGCAGAGAGAGATAGCTGGGCGTCTGGAGCAGTTTGCACGGAAGGAGACAAGCACGGGTAGGAGAGATTCTAGCAGAAGCTGGTCTCCAGACGCAAGATCCAAGGAGGCCATGGATATACAGTCCGAGGCATATACATGTCGGACGACCCCGAAATGGAGGTGCAGCGCAGCCCTAGGCCCAATAAAAAATCTCCTCAGCCTGCTCCGGAACCTACGTTAGGAGACGTGTTGAAGGCCGTGTCCAAGTGTAATTCAACTATTACCTCGCTGGTGCAGCAGGTGGGTGGCAGGAGAGAGGAACTGTCTATGATGATACTGGATATCCATAAGATATCTGAAAGGACTACCGAGGTGGAACACCGTACCTCAGACCTGGAAGATGACATGGCAAAATGTAAAAGGGCCTCCAAAAAAGCGCAACAAGAGATAATGGCGCTATGGGGAAAAACAGATGACCTGGAAAATAGAGCCAGGCGCAATAATGTAAGGCTGGTGGAGTTCCCGGAAAAGATAGAAGGAGAGAACCCGACGGCGTACATAGAAGAATGGCTCCTACAAAAATTTGGTAAAGATGCTTTGTCTCCGCCCATATTGTGCCTACACGTCCACTGGCTCCGGGAAGACCACCAAGACCCATTTTGGCTAAAGTGCTTCATTTTAAGGATAGAGATACTATCTTACGATTGGCAAGAGATTACCCGGACTTAACTGTCAACGGCTCTAAGATCTCCCTCTTTCCGTATTACTTACATTATATTACCTTACTCCATGATGTTCGCGGCTAAGCTAAGGGTGGCTGCACTGGGGACCACGCATTTCTTTGAGGACCCGTGCTCGGCCTTGAAGCATGAAGGACAGCTTCGTGTCCCCGAGGCAGCAGAATGAATAACCTTCAAGAGGACTGCATGCAGGTTTTGTTGCTTTAATTAACGGGGGAGCCCGAGTTTATATTTTGTAGTTACTTATCTGTTGTGAGTTGTGGCGTTCCTCTTATCCTCCCTCTCCCAGCCGCTAACTGATGTGGCGACCGAGGTAGGGAAGACGGGTACCGCTGATGGCTCTTGATACTTGAGAAGTGTTTGAAGCGCTTAAATGAGGTATCTGTATTACCGTGTATTAATGGCGCATGCCCGCATGGTATTCCTTTGGAGTTTCGCCCTGAGAAGTGCCTATATAGTCAAGACGGGCATGGTTTTTTGGGCAAAACGCGCGTTGGGGTGTCCGAGGGCTTCCCCTGTCATACCACAAAATGGGTAAGACACTGGTCTATTATCTTTAACTTCACCATTTGAATATACTATAACTAGCATTGTATATCAGTTTAATATCCATGTATAGTGGAGACGTTTTTAGAGGCACCAATGTAGGTATATGTTACTTGTATGGTGGGCATACCCTATAGTGCTATGCAGGGGTCTAGTCAACTCGGACTTGTATTATTGGATATCTTCCATTAAAACATCCATTGTAAACGATTTTTAATAGTACTAAATAAATTTCTGTTTAATTTTATATTTGAGAACTGAGTGGCTCCTTTTTTCTGTGGTATTGATTATGTTTGGGAGTAGTTCTGTATTTTGAAGGTGGAGGGCTTGATGCCCAGTCCCAATATTTAGCAAGATGAAGATGTGGTTTTTTGATGTTTTTTTGGGGGGTTGGGAGGGGGGAGGGGAGAGTTGAGGGTTTGGTACCGCCAGTCCTTTACACAAATGATGGTAACACTTGTCTGGTTACGGGTGAAAGGGGCATAATTAGAGTCCCACAGATGCTGCTAATCTTTTATGGAAAGGGGTTCTATGGCTTCCAGCATATCAATAATTAGCTGGAATGTTTGAGGCCTTGCAGATACTACTAAGAGGCTTGGAATATTCCAATACCTTCTGAGACGTAGGGCGGTGATATATTGTCTGCAGGAGACTCATATGACATCCGATGGACAGGGTTTGAATGCCATGCTGTCTTTTCTGCAAATGCTAGAGGGGTAAGCATTTTAGTACACAAAGTTGTACCGTTTGAGTGTTATGATAAGACAATTGATAGTGAGGGAAGATTTATTGGGCTCCACTGTAAAATTGGAGCGCGAGTTATGGTCCTGATGTCCGCCTATGCCCCCCCCCCCCCGTACTCCAATAAAGTGTTAAAGCTGTTATTGGGATTTATGGGTAAACACCCGGGAGTACAACGTTCCTCATGGAGAATGGGATAGGTGTAGGATGAATAGTGCACCTGTAGAGCAAGAGCTCACACTTTTTGGAACCTTATTGGCGGAAGTGGGCCTGTTTGATATGTGGCGGCTGCAGCATCCAGGGGACTGAGTGTACTGCTCCTCCACCTATTCTTCACTGTCCCGGATAGACTTAGCCCTGGGTAACTCGGGCATCCTACCACGGGTAGGGGAAATAGAATACCTTGTTAGACCTTTATCTGACCACTCACCGTTAGTTACCCCACTTGTAATATACGAGGACCCAAGGGCTCAGAATAGGATATGGAAACTTAATCCCTTTTGGTTAGCGACACCAGGAGTGGCCACAGCGGTGGAAATAGCAGTGAAGAGATTTATAGAAGAAAATAGGGACACTCCGGGTCCTTCTAGTATATGGGAGGTGACGAAGGGATGTATAAGGGGAGATGTACAGGACTGTATGCATAAAGCCCAAAACACCTTAAACTCTCACCTACTAGAGGTGTCGAATAGAAAGAGGGCATTTGCTAAAGGACGCTATTTTGAGGAAGGGGAAAAAGTTGGAGACCTGTTGTCAGTAATTACTAAAGCCCAGCAGGGGACCTCACATATCCCAATGCTAAAAGACAATGGGGGTCAACAGAGGCAAGATACAGGTAGTATACTGCAAGTCCTGGAGGACTTCTATTCCTCACTATACAAATCCCACACAAATCCGTCAGAAGACGAGATACTAGAGTTTATATCTGATTTAGACCTGCCAAGGCTATCAGAGACTGACAGAATTAGATCCCCTAGATGCCCCATTGACGGTAGAGAAACTAGAAGAGGCAGTAGGGTCAATGGCTAACGACAAGGCTCCCGGAGTGGACGGCTTGCCAGTAGAAATATACAAAAAGTATAGTAAGGTGCTCCTTCCTGAGCTGCTACAGGTATTTACAGACTCCTTAGACAAGGGGACACTACCCCCCTCGATGCGTGAGGCCACTATAGTGGTTATCCCAAAGGAAGGTAAAGACGCCACGTCACCGGATTCATACAGACCCATATCCCTTCTTTCTGCAGATGTGAAGATCCTCGCCAAGGCCCTCTCAAACCGGTTAGTGAAGGTCATAACATCCATCATACATTCGAACCAGACGAGTTTTATGCCCAAAAAGTCAGCTTCCATCAATATTAGACGACTCTTTCTGAGTCTCCAGATTCCCTCTGACAATACTGGAAATAGGGCTATCTTGGCGCTTGACGCAGCCAGGGCGTTCGACAGCATAGAATGGCAGTTCATATGGATTACAATGCAGAGTATGGGTTTTGGCCAGGGTTTTATATCATGGGTCAAAGTACTATATTCTAACCCCCTGGCCCGAGTGCGGGCAAATGGGGCACTGTCAAAACCATTCAGACTATATCGTGGGATAAGGCAGGGATGTCCCCTGTCGCCATTGTTATTTGCTATAGCTGTCGAACCCTTGGCTGTGGCGATACGCTTCGCGCCTGACGTGGTGGGTTTTAAATATGGTGCACTGCACAGTAAAATTGCATTATATGCGGATGATGCCTTTCTAGGAGACACTGGGCCATCCCTACGTGCAGTACTGCATTTTTTTGAGAGATTCGAGAACCTGTCGGGGCTTACCATAAACTGGCATAAGTCGGCTATCTTACCTGTAGACCCGTTGGAGGGGGCCCTGGAGACAGATCTTCCAGATATCCCGGTAGTTCATCAATTTCGTTATCTAGGCATACAAGTTACGGCTAGGGTTGAGGACTTTGAAGAATTGAATCTTTCTCCCCTGGTCCAAAAATTTAAGTCTAAAATTGTAGCTTGGTGTAAACTCCCTTTAACAGCAATAGGACGTACAAACTTAATTAAAATGGTAGCAATGCCACAGCTACTATATGTACTCCACAACTCCCCAGTCTGACTTCCAATTGCCAGATTTCACAGGATCAACGCCCTGTTTAGACATTTGATTTGGGGAAGGAGGCAACCGAGGATTAGATTGGAGACTCTGAAGAGGCCCAAAACAGATGGGGGGTTGGCTCTCCCAAATCCTTGGTTATACTATTTAGCAGCTCAGGGACAACACCTCCAAGGATGGGGAGACGACGGGGCACGGTCTACTGCGGCCAGTATGATAGGTCACCATCTGGGTGCTGTGAACCTGTTAATGGAACTGGAGAGTGGTAAATTTAAGATAGGACAGAACCCTATTCCCGCATTCTCCATGATACACAATGTTTGGGGGAAGGTGAAACAACTGAGGGGAGTTCAAGGGCTTACTGAATATTCACCTCTGTGGCACAATCCCTTTCTAAAGGAATTTCAAAATTTAGAGGGCTCTGTCTTTTTGGAGAGAGTGGGTATGGTACGGGTGACCCAACTGGTATCTGAAGCCTTTCAATCCTTTCAACAAATCCAAGAGGACGTCCCTGTGGGGAATAGGGACTTCTTTAGATATTTACAGCTAAAACATGCTTTTGAAAAACAGTCCCAATCTGTTGTTATGACACCTCAGAGAGATGCACTATTACTGATCACGCGACTTGGCTCATTTTGCTACTGTACCAACTACTGCTGTGTAAATTTCTTGATGGTTTCCCGCTCTGGGTTCTTAATAGATGGACCACAGATGTAGGAGATATTTCTGATGAGCAATGGCAATCAGTTCTTGAAGCTCTTCCACTATGTTCCCTAGGGGAAGCAACACGGCTGCACAGGGTGTACAGAACACCTAAATTCCTATGTAAAATAGGGATACGTCAGGATGCAGAATGCCCCAAGTGTAAAGAGGAGCCGGCGGATATGCACCATATGATGTGGACATGTCCGAGGATTCGGGGGTTCTGGGCAACCGTGCTAGATATTATTGACAAAGTGTATAATGTAACACTCCCCCGAAACGCCTTAGTTTGTATCCTGGGGTGCATGGATGAGATGCCGATAGAGGGGGCGGGGAAATTAGCGGTTCATAGACTCCTATATATGGCATGCAAAACAATAGCAGCAAGGTGGATACAGCCGATAGCCCCTACCAGGAAAGAATTCCTAAATAAAGCAGAAGGGGCCCCTTGGCTTGATGAACCGGGACTGGTGTCTGGTACTTTATTGAGGGACAGAATTGGACTGGGGGGAAGTGGGTTTATTTTATAAGCGTATATAATTGTATTGTTGAGACATCTGTTATGTACTATTAACTCATTGGCGACCTCTCTTCTGATATGCATCTTTTCACCCTGCGTGGTGAATATGATATTTACACTGTATAACATCTGTAACCCGTGTGTAAAGGCTGGGGGGTGGGAGTTTTGTGTGTGTTTTGTTCTTTTGTTATGAAAAACCTTAATAAAAAAGATCTGATTAAAAAAAAGGATGGGTGCATTGTTTGCAAAACCTGATATGCTTTTTTTTATTAAAAAATTAAAAAGGCTATAACTCTAACATTAATAAAATGTGGATGGGATTTCCCTCTAAGCATTGACATACAATAAAGCAGAGTCAAGACTTCTAACAGTTAGTATGATAAGTGTGAAAATATGGTCACATGTGTACAATCTAATCTGTCATAAATCTGAACACATTTTAGTCTTGTTCTTTCCTATGATTTGGGTATCTGCCTAAATGATGTAAACTCTGTTTGTAGTAGAGATGCTTATACCTGGGACACCATGCTGTGCGTGCAGATAGCAGCCAGTAACATAAATTGTATAAGCCTGAGGCTGTGAGGGTGATTTACAATTCAATTACATGCACGGTTAGAGGAAGAGGAATGGTACAAGGAAGGGTAAGGCACAACTTGACTTGGCTTGAAGCTTTGCTCCTTGGAGGTTTGCGTGCAGGGAGGTTTGATCTGTCTGTGAAATTTCTTCTCATATCCTGAGGACAGACTCCAGACAGATGCACAGACTTGCGCTTTTCCTTGTTAGAAAGCTTGTTAGAAACTATTTTTGTCATCTTTGTAGAAGAAAACATTAGCAGACTTTGTCCCATACGGAGAAGCTAACTTATCTGTCCTACACCTGTAGCTATTGAGCCTCTGTACTATGTTCTTTTTCTAATTTCATCACAATTATTTTCCATGGATATATGAATGGTTAAATTTCAAACTCACCATCCACTAGCTTTTTCACTGTAAAGGAAATCTACCACTTCATTTAACCTCTACAAACCACCGCCAACACTTTGTACAGGTTAAAACGTAACGCCGCCATACTTTTATAAATAATAATCTGATTCCTTGTAAAAGAGACTTTAATCTCTAAGTAAAAAAGGCTGAATGGCTTTGTATTGTGGACATACACTATGATGGAGAATTAAAATGATATTGCCTCTTTCATCAGTCCATTGATTTTGTCCCTGTGGAGTAGACACAGAACAGAAGATGGCTTCTGATCACATGTTCTTATCAAATGTAATATATAGTTATTATAGGGGGACTGTATAGAGCTATAGGGAGACTGTATATAGTTTTTATAGGGGGGACTGTATATAGTAATAGGGAGGCTGTATATAGTTATTATAGGGGGCTGTATATAGTTATAAGGGGCTGTATATAATTATTATAGAGGGTTGTATGTAGTTATTATGGGGGGGCTGTATATAGTTATTACAGGAAGGATGTGCATAGTTATTATAGCGGACCCTATATAGTTATTATAGAGAACTGCATATAGTTATAGGGGGCTGTATATAGTTATGGGGGGCTGTATATAGTTATGGGGGGCTGTATATACTTATTACAAGAGGCTGTATATAGTTATTATAGGGATGCTGTATATAGTTATTATAGGGGGCTTTATATAGTTAATGCTGTGGGACTGTATGTAGGTAATGTTGAGGGGCTGTATATACTTATTGCTGGTGGACTGTATACAGTGATTACTGAGGCCTGTATACAGTGATTGCTGGGGGAGCTGTGTATAGTGATTACTGGGGGCTGTATATAGTGATTGCTGGGGGGGCTGAATACAGTGATTGCTGGGGGAGCTGTATATAGTGATTTCTGGACAAGCTGTATACAGTGATTGCTGGGGGAGCTGTATATAGTTATTGCTGGGGAACTGTATATAGTGATTTCTGGGGGAGCTGTATATAGTGATCGCTGGGGAACTGTATATAGTGATTTCTGGGGGAGCTGTATATAGTGGTTGCTGGGGGAGCTGTATATAGTGGTTGCTGGGGGAGCTGTATATAGTGATTTCTGGCCGAGCTGTATACAGTGATTGCTGGGGGTGCTGTATATAGTGATTGCTATGGGAGCTGTATATAGTGATTGCTGAGGGAGCTGTATATAGTGATTCCTGGGGAAGCTATTTATAGTGATTGATGTGGGGGGCTGTATATAGTGATTATTGGGTGCTGTATATAGTAATTACTGGGGAGGCTGTATATAGTGATTACTGGGGAGGCTGTATATAGTTATTACTGGTAAGGCTGCTTATAGTGATTACTGGGGAGCAGTATATAGCAATTGCTGTTCCCTGTCTGGACTACATTCAATGGGAGCCCCCACCAGATTTTGCACCCAGGGGCCCCCAGGAACCTTACTCTGGCCCTGACCACTATGGCCCTAGTCAGTTAGTTGTAGTGCAATTAGTATAGCCAGTGTTGTGGTGAGACACCATCTCAGTGGGGCAATGGGCAGTTATGGCAGTTTCACACACATCATGACTTTGGTAACAGATCAAGACAGTGGGGCAGATTTACTTACCTGGTCCGTTTGCGATCCAGCGGCGTGTTCTCTGCGCTGGATTCGGGTCCGGCCGGGATTCATCAAGGCAGTCCCTCCGACGTCCACCAGGTGGCGCTGCTGCGCTGAAGTTCCCTGAAATGCACTGAAGTTCACGATCCTATCCTGGATGAGGGTGAATGCAAGCTCCGCGACACAATTTCCTTTTTTAAATGTGGCGGTTTTTCCGAATCCGTAGGGTTTTCGTTCGGCCACGCCCCCCGATTTCCGCCGCATGCATGCCGGTGCCGATGCGCCACAATCCGATCGCGTGCGCCAAAATCCTGGTGCAATTCAGGTACAATCGGCGCAAATCGGAAATATTCGGGTAACACGTCGGGAAAACGCGAATCGGGCCCTTAGTAAATGACCCCCAGTCTGTTACATTATCACTGGGGGCGGAGCATGAGCGGGAGGAACTGTTACTGAGGGATCATGGAAGTTGTAGTTGCAGATGGCCATCTTGGAGATAACATTAGAAAGGCCATATACCCTGATACCCCTTTAGGAGTTTGCTTCTTTATTGCCTGATACTTGTGGTTGCGTTGTGTACCTCCCTTAGATGGATGTTGTTTTTGTATGTTGTTACATTTTTAGAAAATTGAAAAATAAAGTCTTGAAAAAGAAAGTTGCTCCTAATTTTTAAGAATTCACATGGACAGACATTGGCACTTGTGGACTCTCCCTCTCCTTATTGTCTTAGGTTCTAGGAGTTTTGCCCCAGCAATTGTACCCTTATCCCCTATGCCATATAGAGTATATGTGGCGGGAAAAACAATCTAAGGAGTAGTATAAGAAGGCAATATCCAGCACTCCAGAATCACAATAAAATCAATCATTTCTGCAATGGTGTTCCTTACATCCAAATAACCACTTCAGCGAATCACTTTTGAGTCATGAGTCATTTTTTTATTATATAACTCTTCCTTAATATTATTTCCCAACCCTCAAATAGCCTCTTCAGTAAAATGTCATTCACTATGTTTCCACATATACCCACTGCAAAAAGATAACTTGAAGGGTGCATTCACATGGCGGTATGCGGTATGTGCGCTGGAGAGGAGGAGGAGGTGACCCCTTCCCCTTCCCCAGGAAACAGTGGCGCATAGCCACACACTCATCTTTTCCTGGTGTACGGCGCAGAAGGGGAGGTACATGCGACCGCATATACATCCCCACAGACAGGTGTGTGACTGCACCGTAAAGAGTACCCATTAGTCCACTGAATAGCAAAAAACTTGGAACATAATAATATATCACATCCTAGAACATAATAGTGTTCTACTTTAAAATATATTGTCTTCCTAAATTCTTATCTGTTGCAAAATGTTTCCCCTTTGTCATGTGCGTGTGTACAATACTGGGACAGTGAGCTTGTTTAGTTAATAAGTTAATGAACTACGGAGTGTCCTTGTAGATAGGCAAGTTGATTAGGGAATTTCAGGAGGATCGCGTGCAGAGTCAGGGTGGCAAAGGGAGTGTAAACGTGGCCAACCTTCACCTACTAAATATAGAGTAATAGAAGAAAGAAGTTAAAAACTCCATTATATTGCATATGTTATTAAAAAAGATACAAAGAATAATAAAACAGCTAATGATTATGATTATTTACTTGTTTTTGTATTGTTGGTATGTATGTAAAACGTTTTATTTTTCTTGCGACACAATTTTAAAGTTAAATCTCTCGCTCAGTCCGAATCCGTTGGGTCGCCTGACGGCACGCCCCCTATTTCTGTTGCATGAAAGCCGATGTGATTGCACCAAAATCCGATCGCATGCGACACAATCCTCTTTTAAATATCCGTCTCAGCGGCGCAAATCCCGAAAATATTGTCCGACGGAAATGCGATCCGCAGACCCCTAGTAAATAAGCCCCATTGTGTTTGATCAGTTTTATGTAGCCATTAAAAAACATGACTTTTATTTTATGGCTCTTTGGATGTTGCCAACTTTTATTCAGATTTGCGCTTATAAATCCAAAAGTGACAGGCACCCAAGTTTTTTTTGAGTGTGCTGCAGAAAGCGACAGTGCCAATGTACATACAGTACACAGCTGCATGAACAATTAGCCTCATATTTAATAGTCTACTTTTCTTTCAGTCTCAATGCTCAGCTCCACACCACCCCATAAGCAGCGCAATTGTGGGGGCTGATTAGTTGCTATGGCAGTTGAATGCCTAATAGAACTTAATAGTATTGCAGCAATTTTAATATAGACTATAAAACTATGATGCTTTTTTTATGGTATAAGTGATTGTACTAAGAAAATTACTGTATTTTTCCACCTCATTCTGAAGATCTATCCACTTTCTTTTTTTAAACCCAGTCAGTACTTGATATTAGTTGTAAAATGGTGCCAATAAGAAGTACAATTACAGTACAATGCAATTAAGTGAATGAAAAAATGTTTTGTAGGGAATAGCATGTTAGGTTATTAATCCATTTGCTAGTGGTTTGCTTAACTGGAGTGATGGTTTACTTTATAATAAGTGATTACAGCTACAGGTCTAGTCCTAGCCTAAACAGGTAAAATTGAATTATCCCATGCTCTGGGGCACAGATGTGCTATAGACCTCGTGTAGTATCGGACAGGCAAGTAGTTCTCATTGTGTGTGGGCCACAGGTAACATGTAAATAAATGACAGACTGCTGCTTCTGTTCTACAGCTTTGCTCCCTATCTACTAATGACACATTAGTTCACATAAAAGAGTTAATACTTTGAACCTGATTGATTTGTGCACTTCACACCCTTAGCGTGATGCTGATACTACTATGTAGCACGCGTGTGACCTCCGACACCTCATCTGCATGTGTGTGTATGTGTGTGTGACAGGCATAGCGTGCGAGTCAGTGGATATCAGAGAATCTGCAACCAGAAAAAGGGTGGAGCAAGGTTTAGGAAAACATGATCTTGCTACACCCTGAAAAACAGCTTTCTGTCATTCACGGCTCCTTGCATGCAAGGAGGAACACTAAGATAAACAGCTGGGAAATCACATACTTCCGACACATGGGCTGTTCTTGTGCTAAGGTGTCATTTAACCTACTGGACACAAAGGCTGCTTTTCTAAACTGTTTACCATTACTGGTGGCATAAAGATAATAAAGGGTAAAAATCATCAAAAGGAACTGCGCTCAATGGACATGTTCCAGTTGACTGAAAATTTTATTCAATCTAATCCTCACGTGGGTCTCCACAACATTACTTTCTGTAAATTCTATTTCTAACTCATGTATTTCTTTCTCAATGTAGCTAATTAAAGGGGTATTTAGGACTAAGAAGTTTATGACGCAAGTATATTGCTTGATTACTAGATGTCCAGCCACTGAATTAACCAAACTACCTGCACAGAAACAAAGCAAAAACCGGCCATCCATTTTTCAGCCTAAAGTCTATGAGTGATCCGTGAAAAACAGTTCTGCCTTTAACTAATTGGTTACAAAAAGTGATTTTTTTTTTTGCCAAAAAGTGATACTTTTATTCCAAAAAAAAGTTTTAAAAAACAGCTGAAAACATGTTTACTTGTCTGATGCCCCATGTGGACTATACAAAATGAAAAACTATTTATAATTGTGACATTTGATTAGTAATCAGCGAGAAAGGTTTACTTAATCTTTCTTGCAGCTACACAATGCTGATTTAGCAAGTTTTTCCTGCCTACAAATAAAGATGAAGTCTGTCATTTTTATTATAGGTAGGGGTAGGATGTAAAACAAAATTCAGAAAATCACATTGTATGATTTTTAAGAAAGTAATTTACATTTTATAGCAGGAAATAAGTACTTCATCAACTACCAACCAGGAAGAATTCTGTCAGACCTTTTTAGTTAGAAGCTTCAATATGGCCAAGATCACAGAGCTGCCTAAGGACATCACGGTCAAAATGGTAGCACAAAGCTGGGATGGGCTACAGGGCAGAAGGCATTCAGCTTGGTGATAAGGCAATGTGAGGATTATTAGAGAATGGGAGAAACACAAGATGACTGTCACTGTTACTCAGTCTGTGGCTACATGCAAAATCTTGCTTAGTGGGGAAAGGAAAAATGGTAAAGACCCAAACTACATGGGGTATCTGTTCAATGACCTAAATCAAGCTGGGGCCACAGTCAAACATTACAATTAGTAACACACTACGCCATCATGGATTAAAATCCTACAGGGTACCCAAGGTTCCCTTGCTCACAGCAGCAAATGGCCAGTCTAATGATCATCTGGATGATCCATAGGAGGCATGGGAGAAGATCATGCAGACAGAAGAGACCAAAATAGAACTTTGGTATTAACTCCACTTGCTGTGTTTGGGGGGAAGAAGAAGGATGAGTACAACCTCAAGAACAAACCAAAACATAAAGGCCCAGCAGGGCAACAAAGAAGTGGCTCCGTAATAAAGGAATTCAAGGTTCTAAAGTGGTCTATCCCGTCTCCAGACCTGAAACCTTAAAAATCTTTGGACGTAGCTGAAACTGAGTTCTTCCCAGCGACAGCCCCAAAACCTGAAAGATCTGGAGAAGATCTGAAAGAAGGAGTGGGCCAAAAATGTAATATAATATAACTTATTATTTAAAAGTTATATAATTATGGATTTATTTTTAAAATTCTGTCTCTCAAAGTTGAAGTATATCTACCATAAAAATGAAAGACGTCTCCATTCTTCGTAGGGGGGAAACTTGCAAAATCTGCAGTGTACATAAACAAAACCCTTAGTGCTAGAATTTCCTAGAACAACATTGGTCTCTTTTAGACCCCACCCACTCTACATTTTTATAGGCCAATATCAGTGATATTCCTATCCATTTGAAAGGAACATAAAGCTTACAAGGGTCAGTCCATATTGTTCTCTTGTCATTTTATGTTTATAAGTGTTTGGAAATTGTTTATAGAGGAATTGAACAGACCCTGTTAAATAGGTAAATTAATAGATTTTTTATGCACATTTCTATTCTGTATATAGAAGGTAAGTAATGCTGGCACTGCGACCTAGTTTTTTCACTAGTTATTAGACTGTCTGTCTACTGAAACCATAACCATGAGTTTCATGCTTTCAGGCCAAGAAACTGTTTCTGGCGGTCACCATGGAGACCAGTAAATGATGTACTGCCACTTGTCAATCATCTCATCCAGATCTCCGGCCATCACCTGTCGCTGTAACAAAAGCTTTGTCATTATGGGGATTTACAGGCTGGGGAAGTATGCAGCATGAAACTTATGCACTTCTAAAAAGTCATCACACCTAAACCTCTCCAGTAGAACCACTTTTTATGTACTCATGTATGTACTTTACAAAAAACACTAAATGCACATATAGAGATACAAAACAATAATATGGCTATACAAAGAGCTAGAAAAGCATTAAAGAACATTTCTAATTAAAAATCAAAATCCTCCCTTGACAGTGAGTTTTAATCTGAACTGCTACTAACTACTGGTTGGGTATTAAGACTTTCATGTCAAAGAAAGTTGAACCATAAAACCCAATTGTTCAGTACACAGAATTCCTTTTATTTAAATGATGGCTCTGATCCATGTTATTTATCTTTGATGGAAAAAATAAAATGCAAATGCAGATACTTAATCATATTTAATTTTTTCTAATATTGTTGGAAAATCCTCTGGGTACCGGGCCACCAACAAAAATATCTCAGTCCTATGTGAGCAAATGTTCAAAACCCCCTCAACTCTCTATTTAGCGATGAACCTCTACTCTCAACTATCTGATTGCAGATGGGTGGCAGGTAGATTGCAGCCCTGGTTGAGCATGGGCCCCAATGAGTATGACACAAGTAGCCCCATGAAAAAATTATGACATGTGACACAGAGATCTGGCTTTCTGTCATCAAAAGTAGCATAATTCTACTCAAAGTGCGTCAGAATGCAGTAAATCACAGGCACTTACCAAAAGTAAAAGGGCTCCTGTACAACTATTTCATCACTTTCTGGACCAGAAAGCCCTAGGCTCATTTCTGGGCTAATTTACTAAGGGTCGAATGCTGCACTTTCGTCGGACTTTGCACCTTTTTTGGGGTTTGTACAGCTTGGACAGGTATTTAACAGGTGTCTGAGCTGGGATTGTGTTGCATGCCATTGTTATCTGTCGCAGCTGCGCTGGCTTACATGCGACACAAAACGGGAGATGTTTCAACTGATTCGGACTGAGCGGGGGATTTAACTTTCAACTTGTATCGCAAAACATGCACATACATGCACCACAAAAAAGAAGGTGAACTCTGGCGGACCTGAGTGGGAAGTGACACATGCAGGATATTGGGCGCATGATCTTAGCGAATCATGGCAGACAGGGCCGGCTCCAGGTTCTAGTAGGCCCCTGGGCGCCAGTGCCTCAGTGGGCCCCTTTACTATGCCTCCCAAATTCGAGTCAGAAAAAGTGACCCACGGCCCGCTTTTGCCCCCTCTTGTTGCCCCACCATACGTTTTTCATGTTACCATGTGTTTGGCTGCTTTTAAAGCCATTTTCTTCATTGATGGAAGCGTAAGCTAATGTGTTTACATTTTCACACCTGCTTACACTTCTAGCAATGAAAGAAAACTCTTTCTAAGCAGCCAAACACATGCGGTGTTATGCATACGTACAAATGTGTGCAGAAAACACTGTGGGCCACATTTATCAAAAGTAGTGCACTAGGTGCAGTTTGCCTGTGGAGTGTGCAGGATGCGGCACATTACAGAATACTGCCGCATGGTTTTCATTAATCTGGTACCTCCTGCACTTTCTGGGAAGTGTCACCAACCTTTTTTTGGTGCACTGTTAACATAGAGTGTGCAACGCAATCCTGTCGAGTTGCAGTAATAAATGTGGTGGGTCCGACTATGCACCGGACGCCCCTTTATGTGCAGAATTTTGTGGTGCGGCTGCTACAGAGCAGCTGGCACATAAAACTGGTGCTGACACTTTATAAATACAAGTGCAAGCATTTTAGACATTCAGACAGAAAACTGGCGCAAACACTTTAATATATGTGGCCCATGTGTGAACGCATCTTCAGGGTTATTGTTTTAAAGGAGGGAGGGGGTCAACAGGAAGGGAGACATTGGAAAAGAGGTAGAACAGGTGGCACAGGGGTAAAATGGCAGGGGGCAGAAAGTGGGCAATAATTTACACTGTAGGAGGGAGAAAATGATTGGCAGGCATCAACAGGGTGTAATGATACAAGCCCTTTTAGACTACTCTGCATGGATGGACTACAAAAGTAAGAGGTAGGCAGTGGCATGAGAACCTGACTGTCAGGGGCAAGACAGCAAAGGGTTAACTGAAAAGACAGCGGAATGACACCTACCATGCTGTACTCCGGAGCCTCCTCACACAGGGTCACGGGGTCACCATACATCGCTGCAGACAGAGGTGACAAGTTCAGCACATGCTGCCTCTGTCAGCTTCCAGCCTGTCTTCCTCCTCCTCCGTGCACTTGCTTATACAACTGCCGGCCGACCCCCGAACAGCGCTGGTGGCTGGTAGGTTTTCACAGCCCCTACAGGTACCCGGGAAAACACAGCTCAGGCAACACTGATGATGCAGAGAGTGACTGCTCTCTGCATCATTATTATATCATCGGGGAACACCTCCCCCGCCTCCAGTGGGCCCTGCCAGCACATGTGGGCCCCGGCACTTGCCCAGGTATGCCGGGTGCTGACGCCGGGCCTGATGGCAGAGTGCATTCTCGTTGGGCATGCACTTTCAGTGAACTGTGTGCTCATGGTAAGTAAATGTGCCTGCCCCATAGTATCATATAGTATTATATATGTCATAGGAAAGTCTGTCTTGCTTCTTGCTTCTTTTTGGGCTGCCACCATATTCTAGGAACTAAAAACTGGAACACACACAAACCCTAGATCTCTAGAAGGGATGCCCATAAGGGACATTACACTAAAAAAAAAGATGCCACAAATATAAAAAGTAAAAACAAAATGCGCAATAGATGTAGGAAAGGAGGATCTATAGTGACGTGAACTGGCAATGGCAGTTTAAGGATGCATCTTTGGACCTCTGCTGCCCAGCAATGGATAGTCTGCTGCTAAGACCTGTCCAGACATTCCTCATATGGGTGGTAGGAAAGAAGAGGCTCTTAGATTCTAAGCCCTGTAAGTGCCCTGGCTCTTTCCACGTGACAGACTGCAACAGATACGGAACTACCCACTGATATCAGCCCTTAAAGGAAACCTACCACTTGTAGTGGCAGGTTTCCGATGGCAATATCGGGCACCAGCTCAGGGTGAGCTGGTGCCGGAGCTTATTTTAGTTAGTGTTTTAAACCGCGGTATCGCGGTTTAAAACACTTTTTAAACGTTGTAGCCGGCGCAGGCAGGTACGCGCTCGGCGCTTACCGTGCACGCGGCTCTCATTCACTTCCTATGTAGCCACGCGCACGGTAAGCGCCGAGCGCGTACCTGCCTGCGCCGGCTATAACGTTTAAAAAGTGTTTTAAACCGCGATACCGCGGTTTAAAACACTAACTAAAATAAGCTCCGGCACCAGCTCACCCTGAGCTGGTGCCCGATATTGCTATCGGAAACCTGCCACTACAAGTGTTAGGTTTCCTTTAAACTCTGAGACACGTTGCTAAACAAAAATATTTAATCTACAGAGCAGGGTCCCTTCACTCCCATTTTTCAGTACCCTACTTTCCTGCTGGGTTAAACAGTGAACAGATTCTTTTCCTCGTCTTACTCTGCGAATTCACTCCCATCACTATTATATTGGTCTGACCTGAAGATGGCCCACCCAGACGTTCCCATGTTTTGGATGGCCCACTTTGAGTTCTCCTCATTCTTTAAATCTCCCGGCAATTAATTTGTTAGGTATCTGACCCTCCTAGAATCTCTGCTCTGTCAACCTTCTCCCCTGACCACTCAAATCTACAAACTCTTAATTGAGGCTCTTTGAGATGTACTCACAAAATATGACCACCATATGAACACCTGTTGTAGATTCTTATGTTTCATATTATAACTTTACATTTTAAAATGTTGCATCTCAAAAACTCTAGAATGCACAGTATGTGATGTGGTGATCTTCATTGTTTGGAATTTACATGATCTGTAAACAACGACAAAATTATATCCATCCTATCCTGTAGGACTGCATTTCTCAAGTGTCGCAACACTACAATTCTAAGCAAGCCTCAACTGCCACAGTCTGGTGGACCACAAGATGGAGACCACAGCCCTTGGAACCAACCCCCTTTGAATATTGGCAAATACACCTCTCATTGTAGAAGATATTTACCATTTACAGTGGACAATTAGATTAGAAAAGATATTAGTTAAAAAAAATCTCAATTTAATGAATACAAAAAGGGGGGTTATCAAAAATGCATCATATAGTCTGTAGAAAACTGATGTGTTTAGGATACATTTGTCCATAGTCATAGCCTAATAAAAAGACAAAGTGCAGAGTATTTAAAGGAAACCTACCATTTGATTTGATGCATTATGAAACAAACATACTTTAAGAATGCTGTAGTTACACTTATGCAGAATCATATTACATAAAAATCTATGGTAAATGTATCTCATTATATACCTGTCCAGATAATTAATTCAGAGATAAAGTTGGTAAACTGTATTATTATCACCTTTAAATCAAAAAGAATACAGACCAGTGGAACACCTGGTAAGAATTAGGACAGCGGAAGAGGGTATGTATAATTTCTAAAGTATTCCAAGTGGCAACTCCCATTAAAAACTCATAGAGGCTTATTTACTAAGGGTCCAGTGGCCGCATTTTTGTTGGTTTTCCCAACATTTCGGGGATCGCGCCAGGGATTGTGTCGCCCGCAATCGTTTTGTGTCGCAAGTGCACTGGCTTTCACGCAACACAAAACGGGTGCACTAAATGCACCAGGAAGAAGAAGGTGAACTCCGGCGGACCTCGTTGTCCTCGTTGGACAGTCCGAATCGGGGATTGCACAGGGACTGGGTAAGTAAATGTGCCCCATAGAATGTAATGCGAGCAAGGCCCTTACTCCTATTGTTCCATATGACTGTTTGTACTCTGTAATGTGTTATTATATTTGTATATGTCCCCTATGATTTGCAAAGCACTACAGAATCTGATAGCGTTATAAAAATAACATTTATTATTATTATTATAAAACCTAAGACAAAGAAATGTGCCTTCTACATTAGTACTATATATCAAGAAGTAAGAGTGTGATCAAAAAGTCATAAATACCCAAAACGGTAGTATTTGACAGTAGTTAAATCTGGTCAGCAGAAAAAGAAAAAAAACATCAAAGAGCCCTGTAGATAGAAATAAATGTTATAGGTGTCAGAATATGCAATGATTTTTTTTAAAGATTTAAATTCTGCAAGAGCATTGAAATCTTACAAAAAATACATTTGGTTTTGGTGTGATGATTCTCACTAAATAGATTGTATTGGAGGCATTGGAGTGGGGACAGGAAGTTTCTGGGGGGAGTCACAGGACCCGCTTCATCCAATCCGCTTCAGACAACACTGGAAGTCCCCTGGAAAACCTATGCGATCTTGTCTGACGAGGACAAAGGTTGGGTGAAGTAATTTCCCTTTACCCCCAGAACCCCTGGTTTGGAGCCCCCTGGAGGTTTCCCATATAAAACCCCTTTATTTCTCTCTTTTTATGTATGATCAGTTGACATGGAAAGTAGCCCCATGAAAGATAATGCTACTTCTTTGAGAACCTGGGTTTTGGATTCCTATCGTTAACAACAGTAAAATTGCCCCTATACCACTATTTTATGACTTTCCAGACTAGAAAGTCCTGCTTAGATCAGGAGTATATGGCCCAGGAAAGCCTGTCTTACTTCTTCCTGGGATGTTATTACATATTATCATAGTATCATAGTATATAAGGCTGGAAGGAGACGCAAGTCCATCAAGTCCAACCTTTAAGAATTAAATAAATGTTTTATCCCCATAACCCGTGATATTTTTTCTCTCTAGAAAGTCATCCAGGCCTCTCTTGAACATGTACATAGAGTCGGCCATAACAACCTCCTGCGGCAGAGAGTTCCATAGTCTCACTGCTCTTAGAGTAAAGAACCTTTGTCTATGGTGATGGTAAAATCGCCTCTCCTCTAGGCGTAGAGGATGCCCCCTTGTCCTGGTCACAGGCCTAGGTATAAAAAGATCTTTGGAGAGATCCTTGTACTGTCCGTTCAGGTATTTGTACATTGTAATGAGGTCTCCCCTCAGTCGTCTTTTTTCTAAACTGAATAATCCCAAATTTTGTAATCTGTCATTGTATTCTAGTCCCCCCATTCCCCTAATAATCCTGGTTGCTCTCCTCTGCACCCGTTCCAGCTCTACTATATCCTTTTTATACCCTGGTGCCCAAAACTGTACACAATATTCCATGTGTGGTCTGACCAGGGATTTGTATAAGGGCAAAACTATGTCTTTATCATGAGAATCTATTCCTCTCTTGATACATCCCATTATTTTATTTGCTTTAGCAGCAGTCGCCTGGCTCTGGTCACTAAAATTAAGTTTACCATCCACCAATACGCCCAAGTCCTTTTCAGCTTCAGTTTTACTAAGTAATTGACCGTTTAGAACATAATTATACTTTTTGTTTCCATGGCCCAAGTGCATAACTTTACATTTATCTACATTAAACCTCATCAACCATTTCTCTGCCCATCCCTCAAGCTTCCACAAATCCCTCTGTAATGCTAAACTATCGACCTCAGTATTTATTACTTTACACAGCTCAGTATCATCTGCAAATATTGAAACTTGACTGTGTAAACCCACTACAAGGTCATTAATAAAAATATTAAAAAGAAGTGGCCCCAATACTGACCCCTGTGGCACTCCACTGGTAACATCAACCCAATCTGAGAATGTGCCATTAATGACCACCCTCTGTTTTCTATCACTAAGCCAATTACTTACCCAAATACACAGATTTTCTCCTATTCCCAGCAGTCTCATTTTGTATACCAACCTTTTATGTGGCACGGTGTCAAATGCCTTTGAAAAGTCCAGATATACAACATCCACAGCGTCCCCCAGATCCAGTCTTGAACTTACCTCCTCGTAGAAACCAATCAGATTAGTCTGACAGGACCGATCTCTCATAAACCCATGCTGACGCTGGGTTATAAGGTTGTGCACAGTGAGATACTCCAGGATAGCATCTCTAATAAACCCCTCAAATATTTTCCCCACCACAGCAGTTAGACTTACGGGTCTGTAGTTTCCAGGATCGCTATTTGATCCTTTTTTGTATATTGGTGCCACATTTGCTATGCGCCATTCCTGTGGAACATAACCAGTCCTCAGTGAATCTTCAAATATTAAAAATAACGGTTTGTCTATCACCGTACATAATTCATGCAGAACCCGGGGGTGTATGCCATCTGGCCCCGGTGATTTATCTATTTTAGTGGTTGCAAGGCGGCGCCGTATCTCTTCCTGGGTTAAACTGTTGACATTATAAAAAGAGTTAACATTATTCCTCATTGTGTCTTCCACCAGGGGATTTTCCTGAGTAAAGACAGTTGAGAAGGCGACATTCAGTAGATTGGCCCTTTCCTCATCTCCTTCCACCATGACCCCCATGTTATTTCTAAGGGGACCCACACTCTCTGTTTTTAGTTTCTTATCATTTATATACTTGAAAAATAATTTGGGATTATTTTTGCTCTCCCTGGCAATATTTCTCTCAGTCTCTATTTTTGCGGCCTTTATCTGCTTTTTACAGGATTTATTTTTCTCTCTATAATCCTGTAATGCCTCATCGCTACCTTCACGTTTTAGCACCTTAAACGCTTTATCTTTCTCGCTTATTGCTTTCCTTACAAGACTAGTTAGCCACATAGGGTTTTTCTTGTTCCTTTTATGCTTTTTCCCATAAGGTATGTGTTTCTCACAGGACTTTTTCAAAATATATGGGGGGGGGCTTTTGTCTTTGAGAGCATTATCCCAGTCTATGCCTTTAAGGTCTTCCCTTAGTTGCTGAAAATTTGCCCTCCTGAAGTTTAGAGTGTTGGTTGCCCCTTCACTAACGCTCTTAGTAAAGCGTAATACAAAATCAATGATATTATGATCACTATCCCCCAGGTTCCCCCCAACCTGTAGTTTTGATACCCTATCAGGTCTGTTGGTAAGCAGAAGGTCCAGCAGTGCCCCCCCTCTTGTTGGCTCCAGGACTAGTTGCGACAGGTAATTGTCTTTTGTTGTTGACAAGAACCTGTTACCTTTGAAGGACCTGCAGGTTTCTGCCCCCCAGTCGATATCTGGGTAATTGAAGTCCCCCATGATAAGTACTTCACCTTGCTTTGAAGCCGCATCCATTTCACTTATCAGCATTTCCTCTGCTGCCTCCATTATATTTGGAGCCTTATAACAAACCCCTAGTAATATTTTATTATTCTTTTTCCCTCCTCTTATCTCAACCCATAGGGACTCTACATTTGCGTTACTGATGTCATCTCGCAAGACAGACTTGAGGCAAGAATTCACATATAAACAAACCCCTCCACCTTTTTTATTTATATGATCCTTTCTAAAAAGACTATAACCATCTATAGTAACAGCCCAGTCATAGCTACTGTCCAGTCCCTTTACATGACTCTCTAGAACAGTGATTTTTAACCTTATTTGAGCCGCGGCACACTTTTTATACTTAGAAAATCCTGGGGCACACCACCAACCAAAATAGCACAAAATGACACTAAAACAGTCATAAAAGGCCTCCCTTTACTAATAAAAACCCCCTAGCGGCCTCCCTTTACTAATAAAAAACCTCTAGCGCCCTCCCTTTACTAATAAAAACCTCTAGCGGCCTCCCTTTACTAATCAAAAGCCCCTAGGGGCCTCCCTTTACTAATTAAGAGCCCCTAGCGGCCTCCCTTTACTAATTAAGAGCCCCTAGCGGCCTCCCTTTACTAATTAAAAGGCCCTAGCGGCCTCCCTTTACTAATTAAAAGACCCTAGCGGCCTCCCTTTACTAATTAAGAGCCCCTAGCGGCCTCCCTTTACTAATTAAAAGGCCCTAGAGGCCCCCCTTTACTAATTAAAAGGCCCTAGAGCCCCCCTTTACTAATTAAAAGGCCCTAGAGCCCCCCTTTACTAATTAAAAGGCCCTAGAGGCCCCCCTTTACTAATTAAAAGGCCCTAGAGGCCCCCTTTACTAATTAAAAGGCCCTAGAGACCCCCCTTTACTAATTAAAAGGCCCTAGAGGCCTCCCTTTACTAATAAAAAAAAAAGACCCTAGCTTCCTTCCTTATACAAATGATAACCTTATATACTTACCCTTGATGTCTTCTTCCGCGTAACTTCTCTCCTAATGGCGATCCGCCCATCTTCTGTAGCTCCTGCACCGTGCGGCCCATGTCACGTGACTGACGCGACCTGATGTCAGGTCACATCAGTCACGTGACATGGGCCGCGCGGTGCAGGAGCTACAGAAGATGGGCGGATAGCCGACGCGGGGCTTGGAGGTAAGAATGGGGGCAGAAACACGGGGGCGCGGCGGCAGCGCTACACAGGGGCTCCCCGCGGCACACAGGTTGAAAATCACTGCTCTAGAAACTAAAAGCTGCATAGATTGACTTCAAGGAAATATGCAAATACATTTCCAAAGTGGGAAATGGAAAACAATGCCTCCTTTTGCTACCTTGAAAGGCAGCCCCCTTAACGCCAAGCATGACTTCCAAGAAGCCCAATTACATGTTGTGGGATTAAGCTAAACCAGTATATCTAACTCTCCATAAGGAGAACTCTTTCTTCCTAACCCTAGATTGACTTCCGAAAATGTATCAAGTTTTGCCTGATGGCACACACACAAATCCCATATCTTGAGGAGGAACATCCATAAGGGCACATAAAACTGAAAAAAATCACACAAACAAGCTTACTAAAGGAAGCACACATCCTAAAATATGGTGAGAAATATCACCAAAATTATGTGACAAATTATGCGATTATACACTCACTGGCCTCTTTATTAGGTACACCTGTCCAACTGCTCGTTAACACTTAATTTTTAATCAGCCAATCACATGGCGGCAACTCAGTGCATTTAGGCATGTAGACATGGTCAAGACAATCTCCTGCAGTTCAAACCGAGCATCGGTATGGGGAAGAAAGGTGATTTGAGTGCTTTTGAACGTGGCATGGTTGTTGGTGCCAGAAGGGCTGGTCTGAGTATTTCAGAAACTGCTGATCTGCTGGGATTTTCACGCACAACCATCTCTAGGGTTTGCAGAGAATGGTCCAAAAAAGAAAAAACATCCAGTGAGCGGCAGTTCTGTGGGCGGAAATGCCTTGTTGATGCCTGATAGAAAGGCAACAGTGACTCAAATCGCCACCCGTTACAACCAAGGTAGGCAGAAGAGCATCTCTGAACGCACAGTACGTCGAACTTTGAGGCAGATGGGCTACAGCAGCAGAAGACCACAGCGGTTGCCACTCCTTTCAGCTAAGAACAGGAAACTGAGGCTACAATTTGCACAAGATCATTGAAATTGGACAGTAGAAGATTGGAAAAACGTTGCCTGGTCTGATGAGTCTCGATTTCTGCTGCGACATTCGGATGGTAGGGTCAGAATTTGGCGTCAACAACATGAAAGCATGGATCCATCCTGCCTTGTATCAACGGTTCAGGCTGGTGGTGGTGTCATGGTGTGGGGAATATTTTCTTGGCACTCTTTGGGCCCCTTGGTACCAATTGAGCATCGTTGCAACGCCACAGCCTACCTGAGTATTGTTGCTGACCATGTCCATCCCTTTATGACCACAATGTACCCAACATCTGATGGCTACTTTCAGCAGGATAATGCGCCATGTCATAAAGCTGGAATCATCTCAGACTGGTTTCTTGAACATGACAATGAGTTCACTGTACTCAAATGGCCTCCACAGTCACCAGATCTCAATCCAATAGAGCATCTTTGGGATGTGGTGGAACGGGAGATTCGCATCATGGATGTGCAGCCGACAAATCTGCAGCAACTGTGTGATGCCATCATGTCAATATGGACCAAAATCTCTGAGGAATGCTTCCAGCACCTTGTTGAATCTATGCCACGAAGAATTGAGGCAGTTCTGAAGGCAAAAGCATGGTGTACCTAAAGTGGCCGGTGAGTGTATGTGTCCATATAAATTTAAAGGATGATCCATTACATAATTGAAATCACAAGGTCAAAAGTGTTCCTGAGTGAGAGATGTCACTGAGTTCACAAAGATGTCTTTCCTTATCGATACCACTGGAGGCATGATCTGCCAAGTAAGTCATCTTCTACATCAACACTCACACCTGTTATAGATTCCTATCATCCAAATAATCATTTTACATTTTACAATGTTATACCTCGGAAGCTCTAGAATGTGTGTTGTGGTGATCGTCATTGTTTGGAATTCACATGATCTGTAAACAATGACAAAGTGATATCCACCCTATTCTGCATTTCTCAGGTGTTTCAACACTACAACTCTCAGCAAACCCCAACTGACAGAGGTTGATGGATCACAAGATGGAGATCACAGTCTTTGGAATTAACCTTCTCCTAATAAGGGCAAATGAACATATTAGGATCTTTAACATTTACTCTACTTTCACATTATTTTCAATGCTTTCTCAGGCAGCAAACAACGGATCCGCGGTCCAATGTTTGCAGCTTGTCTGTCATCAGTGTATGAGGTCTGGTGACATTAGTAAAGATTGCCCAAGCTGCAAAACTGACTGTGTGCATAAGACCATAGAAATGTATTTGTCCATGTGCTAACAGTGAACATTTATCAGTACAAGAACTTAAGATTGAAAGTACACAAAAACATCAGCCTTGAAGAATGAAACATTTATGACAGTATTGCTCTGCGGTTACCAAGAAAATTTCACACAAACAGATGGGGCTAGATCAGAGGAACATTCAGATAACTAAAATAATAAACCACCATTATTCTCTCTGCAAAGTGGTGGAGTACGTTAAAATCCCCTACATTTGCAGATTGAGAAAAGGAAATGAGGCAGATCCTAATAACAAAACTTATTTATCACAAGAACAGGAATAAAACTGGAGGGGATATATGTTCTGGATAGGAAAGATATCTGCAGTGTTAATATCAAAACAATTACCTTAGTAAGAAAGAAATACAACCTTATTGTTCTGTGATAATACTGGTGTTTATTCTGTTTTACTGTATATTTCAGTGCTTTCCAGACATTGCACAAATGTATTTAGGCTCTAGTGAGAAAGACATCAAAAAAATTAATTTTTCAAAGATAAAATTGGTAAACTCCATTAACAGAATAATGTTGAAATAAAAAAAGAGATATCACCTCTAAATAAGGAAAAATATAGACCACTGGTGAATCTGGAAGGCATCAGGGAAGGGAAAGAAGCCAATCAATAAGGTAACGGTATCTGTATTACTTTGATGATACTTTTAAAGTTTTCTTTGAATATACTTTTTAATATGTTTTTATTATTCTTTAAAGCATTCCAAATGGCCTCAAAAGATGACATTACCTCTTTATGTACAACAATCGTACCCCTTTTAGTTTATGAGGGCGCACCCGGGTTTTATGAACCCTATGTGTAGATCTGCGAGAAGTCAGTCTATTGAATAATCATCATAGGACCTACATAATCATCAAGTATTTTTACATCATAGAATAGGGTCCCTTGCTCTACTTGGAGACACTAGGGTGTCTACTATGTCACTTGTATTAATGGAGATATTTGGTCTTTGAAAAATATGGGCCCAATGAAAATGAGTGGAGTGGCACCCAAAGTTGAAGTTGGTGAAATTTATTTTAAGATTTCTGGTGAATCTCTGTGTTTCTTCAATAAAAGGACTACAAATACTTTGTGTGATTTTTCTGGATTGTATATTGCTTAATAATCAAGGCTATAATGGTTATCATCTTGCAGGTCAACTAATAATGTGATCCAATGGTTTTGACACATACTAGTTTGGTAAAATTAACAATAAACTGTAAATTATATTTTTAGCTCTCTTGTAATCGACAGATATGAATATCCCTTTTCCCTCATAGCCAGCATTTCTCAGTACACTATGCCAGAGGTGTATTCTGTCTCTGAGCTTAACTTGCTTTTAATATTTAAAAGTAGCTGCAGGGAAAGTCCTGATCTTCTATACATCCCAAAGATTTGTTTTCTCTCACGCACATCTTAAATAAATCTCCGTCCCCTCTGGCTCTCCCCTATATAAGTTCATGGAGGTGTGTCTGTTAAACTCACCAATATACCTGAAAAACTAGTTTGATTTGTATAATGTTTTTCTTTACATTATTATTTAATAGTTCATTTTAAAATATAGTATTATTTCCAGTGCACATAATACATGTATAAGAGTGCATATTGTTTAGATCGCAGTGTTTTACCCAACTCCATTCTGTGCTAGTGTTTGTGAACATGATACAATTCACCCTGTTGCACATTACTTTGTATATGTGGAGCTAAAAGTTACATGTACATTGCTTGTATTCTAGCCTTTATATCCAGTGCTTCTGCCCATTAAGCATAGTGAGACTATGGAACACTATACACAGGATGTTGTGATGGCTGATGCACTAGAAAGTCCAAGAGGGACCTGGAAGACTTTTTTAAAAGAAAGAATATCTTATGTTATGCTAACTAGAGTTTCATGAAGAGATGTTGATCCAGCATTTTATTCTGGCCACCATATTGGAGTCTGGAAGAAACTTTTTTTTCCAAATATGGGTTAATTGGTATCATCCTTATGTTTTTTTGCCTGTTTCTGGATTAACACTGTAGTGTAATCGGTTGGACTTGCAGGACCTGAACTTTAAAGGGGGAGGTCAACCTTCTACTAACTCTTATAGTAAAGAATCCCTCTGTTATGATGATGATAAATTCATCTTTCTTTTGTTTCCTTCCGATATTTCCTTATCATAACAGGCCTAAGTGTGAAATACATTGGAAGGATCTCTGTCTTGTCCATTTCAGTGTTGTACTTCATTTGTGGTCTGACTTGTAATTTATATTTTAGATATATTTTATTAAGGGCAAAAGTATGATTTATCATGAATGTCCTTATCTCTCATGATGCATCCCATAATTTTATTGTACTATCCGGGAATATAATTGCATTTTTTCACAATCCTGCTGCTGCTGCTGCTAACAACACACACAATGTATGATTTTACAGATCTTCAGGGCTGCTGCGCTGTCTGCAGCATTGAATGGTGAAAACTGCTGCCAGATTCCCTTTTAAGTTGCAAAGTTTTAAGGAGCCTCCCTACTGACAAGTAGCCAGAAACTTGCTTAACCCCATAGTGCTCCATGACAGCTTCATGCAGCTTCATGTCATGAAGCTGATTGCGGCTCAGTTGAAAACGGGAGCTGAACCAACATTGGTAAACATGGGGTGTCAGCTGTAACTAACAGCTGACTCTCCTGTGTAACACATGCAGTTGGAGCAGTGATCAGGTGTTGCTATAGCAGCCTCAGGATTTGATCTAGGAACCCAGATTGCCTTCAGTAAGTGTATCAAAGTGCCTGGTAAAATCTCTGGGGAGATTTATCAATAATGTCTGAGAGAAGAACTCTTCTAGTTGCCCATAGCAACTAATCAGAGCTCAGCTTTAATTTTCCCACTACTGTATATAAAAGTTGATCTGAGCTCTGATTGGTTGCCATGGGAAACTCGAATAGTTCTGCTCTCAGGTACTTCTGATAACTTTCCCCCATAGGTTTATGTCAGCCTCTGCAGCTGCACAGGCTTACAGTTATATGAAGAGATTTATCACAAGTCTCTGAGAGCAAAACTGTTCTCAGTTTTTATTTTCCCACAGAAGTATATAAAATGAAAGCTGAGCTTTTATTGGTTACCATAAGTAACTAGAACTTTTTTGTTCTAAGACACTTCCATAATACCCTGATATACATTAGTATTGCAAGATATTATACTGAATAAAAGATCAGATATCACTTGTTCATGTCCCATAGAGAGACTAATACAAAAGTTAAAAAAATCAATAAAAATGACCCTCAAAGACCTATTTACAGTGACATATAATGGAAGAATGTGAACATGACCATACAAACCCCATATATGCTATCACCATAGCCAGCTTATAGACAAAAAATGTTATAAATTCCACCTTCGTTTTGTTTGTTTTACTATGAAACTCTCAAAGAGTTAAGAAGTGCACTTTTGAAAATCGAGTGATATAAATGGAGATTTCAGAAATATATATTTCAAAGCTCATTATAAACAAAAATGATCCCCAAAAATATTTTTCTGAAATTTCCATGAAAATATAAGCTAACATCTTAATAAAAATAGAAACACAATTTGAAAATGATGGCAAAAATAAAAAAGGACAAGTAGTAAAGGCGGCACTCATCGATGACTGTACAAAATTCTTTATTGAAGGGTGCAACACATGGGTAAAAGCAGACCCTAGTGATGGGCCGTTTTACGCTAACAGACGCTTTCTCATGCCATTGACGTTATCTCCCAGCGACGCACAGAATTTAAGCATCAGGGAATGCAAGTCATCTGGAAATGTTGGCAAGAAAACCAGATCTGGTTGCACGAACAGTGACCCGCTTCTATTATGATACAGGTAAGCATTCAAATTAAGAACAGACATACAAGATGTGAATTAAAAGCGCAAGACAATGGGGGTCATTTACTAAGGGCCCGATTCACGTTTTCCCGACGTGTTACCCAAATATTTCCGATTTGCGCCGATTTTCCCTGAATTGCCCCGGGATTTTGGCTCATGCGATGGGATTGTGGCGCATCGGCGCTGGCATGCACGCGACGAAAATCGGGGGGCGTGGCCGAAGGAAAACCCGATGGATTCGGAAAAACCACATTTAAAAAAAAAAGTGTTGCGGAACTTGCACTTACCTTCACTAGGAATAGGCCTGTGAACTTGAGTGCATTTCTGCGGGCCTCGGGGAACTAAAGCGCAGCAGCGCCACCTGGTGCACGTCGGAGGAACTACCTTAGTGAATCCCGGCCGAACCCAAATCCACTGCAGAGAACGCGCCGCTGGATCGCGAATGGACCGGGTAAGTAAATCTGCCCCAATAGAGTGCATATTAGTGAGATATTAAAGGGGTTGTCCGAGAGTGTTACCAGAGCCCCTTCGTACTGTAGATTCACAGGTTTTTATTCTGTGCGGGAACACTTATACAGCATTAAACTATTTGATGGCACTTGTGCTCTGGCTTAGGCCAGTAGATGTATCTGGCAGGGCGGCTGTGCAGAATATATTTCTACACCAAGAACCAAGACCCCCCTTCACGCCTGTTGACGCCACTGTGGGGTGGAGTGGGCGTAAAGGGGATAATAATTACAATGCCTGGTGGTTCACAAGGCATTGCAATTATTTCAGGGCTTCTATACAAGTTTTATGGTGTAAAAACCCTGATAAATGTCCTCTTTTTATCCTTTTAAACGGTGTGATAAATTTACTAAAAAGGACTAAATGTTAAATGCAAATTTGAACAGAGGGTTTTTTTGGCACAACTTAGGTCATACCCTCTTTTGTTGAACAAGAAAATGAAATGTCTTAATACTGCCTTCAATATATGTTTTAATTCTTACATTAATCAGATTGTCCCTTAAAGGGGTTGTCCGAGAGTAATGAAAACAAAACTAAAGGTGGCCGGAGGGGGCTGCTTAAAAAAATAAAGATCTACTTACCTTCCGGTGCCCTCTGGTATCCCGCGCTGCTGTCGCTCCGGTCCGGGCGCCATGTAAACAAACATGGCCGCCGGAGCACCGCTGGATTCAGCTTCGGGCCGGCCGTGGCCAGCCATGCCTACCCATCCCTATTCACAGCATTGTGCATGGGGGCCAGAAGGTTGTCGGGTCCAGCCAGAAGCTGAGTCCAGCGCTGCTTTGGCGGCCATGTTTGTTTGCATGGCTCCCGGACCAGACCGACAGCAGCGCAGGATACCGGAGGGCACCGGAAGGTAAGTAGATCTTTATTTTTTTAAGCAGCCCCCTCCGGCCACCTTTAGTTTTGTTTTCATTACTCTCGGACAACCCCTTTAAGGGACAATCTCTCAAGATTAATACATATGGAAATAACATATGTTTTGTAATAGATCCTACAGCAATAGGCATAAAGAACATGGCAAAGAAGGAAAAATATTCAGGCTATAAGAAGACACTAAGATCATTATGCTCATTGAGACCTAATTCCCCCATAGGATCAAACTTTACAATGCATTTACTTTCATGGCATAAAAGTATACAAGAGTGATCATCGCCACCATTGTTATTTTTGACATCTTTAATGAGGGGGAATCACATTAACCTTCTAGTCCTCCTCATTTTTCATACAGGTTCATTGGCCTCTGATTGGGTGCTTGTGTCTGATACTAGAATTTGATTACAACAATTTTTTAACCCTCAAGCATGGATAATCCAGGTACACTTACTCATAGATCCAGGCTCAGATACTGGTAATCTCCATATATTTATTATCCATGGCCTCCTTCCTTCTAAAATCAACGTTTAAAATTATGATAATGAGCCTGAGGAGGTCCTGGGGTGTTACCAGAGCCCCTTCGTACTGTAGATTCACAGGTTTTTATTCTGTGCGGGAACACTTATACAGCATTAAACTATTTGATGGCACTTGTGCTCTGGCTTAGGCCAGTAGATGTATCTGGCAGGGCGGCTGTGCAGAATATATTTCTACACCAAGAACCAAGACCCCCCTTCACGCCTGTTGACGCCACTGTGGCGTGGAGTGGGCGTAAAGGGGATAATAATTACAATGCCTGGTGGTTCACAAGGCATTGCGATTATTTCAGGGCTTCTATACAAGTTTTATGGTGTAAAAACCCTGATAAATGTCCTCTTTTTATCCTTTTAAACTGTGTGATAAATTTACTAAAAAGGACTAAATGTTAAATGCACAACTTAGGTCATACCCTCTTTTGTTGAACAAGAAAATGAAATGTCTTAGTACTGCCTTCAATATATGTTTTAATTCTTACATTAATCAATTCCAATGTGTGTTTGTATTCATGTAGGAAAAGACGGATAAGAGATAAACGCTGATCCACCAGTCTGCTTTTCTGATGGATTTCTTCAGGAAAATACTGGATCCAGTTAATTTGAGAAGAAAAATCTACTGGAGACCTAATACAATTTTTAATGAAATAAATATTTGGGAAATGCTATCAACCTCACAAGAAATCCAGTGCAAGACACATCACCCCCCAAAGCTCCACATCTTCTAGACAATGTTCCATCTGTTTATTTCTAGTTTGAAAGTAATTTTAAACTGTTGATCATTTATTTATACTGCATATACTGCCAATCCTTTCCACATCTATGCAAAAAAAACTACATTTTTTTCACACCTTCTTATTCACAGCTGCCTTCATCTGTTACAGTTGGAGAGAACACATCCTGTTTAATTAGTATTTGGCTGGTGGGCGAACAACACGAGTGCACTGTCACTTTGGAATCTTTTCATTCCAGATGCACAAACTTCAAACACTTTCAGGACCAAAGACAGCAGCTTCATCAGACAGAGAGAGACCATGGAGCCAGGAGCCTGGAGCCTGTAATCCGTTTGGTTTTATTTAACATGCACCCCTCAGGCTGGAGCATTAAAAAATCCTCAGATCATCAATTTCTAGAAAGCAACCTTTTTATCTTCCAAGCCATTGACCTTCAGAAGTAGATGTTCATTGTTAATTCCCTCTTGTGAGGGCTCCCTCTTTCGTGCTGTCTTGTAGTATTATAGAAAAATGTAAAATAGCATCCATATATCCATACAGTAAAACACTATACATTTTAGAACAAAAATTACAAACATAGCTTGTAATGTCTACAGAAAAATACAAATGCTAGCTAAAGTAAGTGATAGCATCCTTACTATAAATATATAAAAGATATAAAAGATAAATGAATTGGGCTGGCCATAGATGTATGATAGGTTCAGCTACATTCTCTGACTCTTCTATGAATATTCCGATTTGCCACAGAAATCCACATCTATCAACACTTGAAAAAGTGATCAAACAGCTTCTTTTTTTTTAAACTATCTGATATTTTGTTTCTCTGATTGAATGTTGGACATACTGCATAGTCCGCACATGCACAGTCAATAATGTAATGCATTCAAATGGCATACCTACCAGTGCAGAAGCCACTATTACAACAGGGCCTGTGTTTGGAAATCCCTACCAGGGAAACCTCCTCTATAATTTCCTTATGACCTGAAATAGGTTTACACATGGCATACCTTCAAGAGACAACCTAGAAATGAATAAGATATTTTCTTGAAAAATACATTTCTAAAGCCAAACACTGATTTGATTTGTAAATAGTTTTTTTGGCTTTATGGAGAATAAATACCCTACCAATAATTCACAACTATCAAGAGTGTCATCTAAAATGGTGCATACATTCTGCTTCTGAGCCTCTGAATCATATTGTTCATAGTGACAAGTGATTCTTTCTGCTCAATAGTAAGAAGCATCATCAATCGGGGACAAAAGTTTATTTTACTAATCCATCCATATTTACAACTAAATGATAGTTTGTAATTCATACATTAGAGATCTTTATAGTAGCTTCAGCTGCCTGTCATAACACCTTTTCTTGGGATCATTAAAAATGTTAAGAAACTTCTTCATTTCCTAAATGAAAGAGCACTCAGTAATTGAAATGCTTACAATACCAGGGAACAAAAAAAATTACGATATGTACAGTTGTGCATAAATGAATGGAAGTGTGTGCAACAGACAATTACACCATAAATAAATAGATACTGAGCTAAAAATCTGTCCTTATTTTTGCAATTCTGTGACAGATAAATACATATGCATCTGATGTTAGCTACAATATAGATGTGAATATACCCTTAGACCTTTATTGGGGCTTGCTATGTGCAGAATGTAAAGGATTTTAATGTCACCATTTTAAGTCAGCATTTTAAAACATTGTTTTCTGGTGTAGAAGCACTGAAATAATTGCAAATCCTCGCACAATGCAAGAAATTGTGATTATTATCGTGACTACCACTCAAGGGAAACTGAGTGCAGCACGGAGCACAGAAGTGAGTTTTTTCCTCATTAAATTAAAAATTCGGAAGCTTTATAAACTGTTTTTCTATTGCTACCATTTCTTTTTATTTGCATGGACCTGTATTCCAGAGAGTAAAAGGGCGAACAATGTGCAAGACTACAGCAGAAGACAAGAAACAAAGAGAATATAAAGGTCAATGTTTCAATCCCTGGTCTTTTTGTCTAGAGAACTTCCCTGCTGTGTTTGCTTTCTTTCTCTTTTGTGTTTTGGCAATGTAAAACAGAGTAAACCTTTTGTCAAAAATCTTGGAGCCTGAAAGGTTGAGATATGAACTTTTCAGTTCTGCAGTTCTCAGCAGTTCCATTCAGCAAGTTGTGGTATATGTGCACTAGTATTTATATTTATTAAGGAAATAATGGCATTTGAGCATCATCATTGGAGATAGAGCTCTGTCCATTGTTTGGAATTTCTTTTTTTTACATACTTTAAAGCTCTAGAACCGTGTTTGCCACCATTAGGGACAATCTTTGCCTATGCTAGCAATACAGAAATCATATTCTCATGATTCTCAAGAATCCCAGCAGTAGGATGATCAGATATAAAACACATTCAGAGGCAATCCTTATCGTATTTACACCAGTTTTGGTTGTCACAATTTGGGTGCAACTGAGAAATCTCAATACTTTTCCTGCACTTCTACGTTCCTGATAATTTTTTTTGGTGCAACCTTTGATGCGCAAATAAACCAGCTAAAAGCTGTGTCACTTAATGAATGCCCCCCATTATTCTCAATCCTTCTCATATGGCTCTGTTGGTTACCTGCTTGTAATCAGTTTCTGAGACTAAACAGAAGCATAAACTAAACTGAGTATTTGAAACCTGTTTACACAGTGCTATGCTGCATGCCGTTTGGTTTCGATGTGGTGCAATGCATTGAGTGGGAGTTCAGAGATATGAGGTTGAGTCTGTCATTAGGCTTTCTGCTGGGTTGTGAGACTCCTTCTGGTTCTGTGCTACCGAACCCAATAGCATAAAAGCCTGCTAGTACAATATCACTGTGAAGTGGTAAGTGCAGCCCAGTTCTTAAATGTAGCCTACATCAGGGGTGTAACCATGGGATTTCCAGGGATGGAGGGGGTCCACAGTCTGCCATACAACAAGAGTATCAAAAATTTGTCATGTCAACAGTATAACCCCAATACATATGGCCTAACATCAATGCAGAAATATCAGAGCCAAAAAACTAGCATGATCTTGTGTTATGCAAAGACCAAATAGATTATAGACTCTAGATAATAAAACTAATACATGTTTATTGTTATGCTTTAAAAAACATTAAAAAGCACAACAATGTGCCTACAAAACCAGACCACCTGCCATAACAGATGATTTTGAACACACTGGCAACAGGTATAGATAATAATATCGCCACTACTTTGTGGCTTTGTCAGGGGTAATGTTCTATACCAAATGAAGTGGTATATTACCGTCAGCTGTCCTGGACCTCCTCCAATGGGACGGCTGCCGGAAGTCTCGATGACATGGCCCGCGTATCACCGTTGCGGAGCACCCACATTGGAGGAAGGAGGAGTGGGGTCACTGTACATGCGCGGAAGCAACACAGCCGCGCCACATCACCAAGGAAACAAGGCGCCATGCCAGATAGTCTATTTAAGTATCATAGTCAAAGTTTCTCAGTAACCCTCTGTGTTTTTTCATTCTTTAGATCAGACAACAGAGATATTGAATGAACTTTCTTTATATAACTGTATTTTTATTAAAGATGTTAGTTTTCCAGCAATCTACAAACTGTCACACAGCAGAATTATTGAATGGACTTTCAAAGAGATGTCTGTCAGTTTCTTTGTAGAGTCAAACATAGAATGGATGTTATAAAACCACTACAGGTCTAAAAAAAAATATATATCACAGAATCAATATTAAGAAATGCATACATTGATATAACTTTCATGGTACCGAAGTGCCTGAAGGGGGCTCCCATTTTTATATAGTACAGGCAGTCCCCGGGTTACATACAAGATAGGGTCTGTTGGTTTGTTCTTAAGTTGAGTTTGCATGTAAGTCGGAACTGTATATTTTATTATTGTAATCCCAACCAGAACTTTTTTGGTCTCTGTGAAAATTGGATTTTAAAAATGTTGGGTTGTCATAAGAATCAATATTAACACTAAAGCTTCATTACAGACACATGTGATAACTGTTACAGCTGATTATTCTAGCCTAGGGCTAAAGTACAGTAAATTACCAACATCCAGAGGTCCGTTTGTAACTAGGGGTCGTATGTAAGTCGAGTGTTCTTAAGTAGGGGACCGCCTGTATAGTATAGTATATAACTACCGAATCTTGAAGTAATCTACTCTAAATTACTCTATGTGAATGTGTAGGAGTGTATAATATTATATGGGCCTGAGTGTACGTAGCCCAGGCCAGTACAAGTGTGATTTTATCACTCACTGCCTGTGCACACTGTATGATGTCATCAGTCATCACCACCCCCACATCATATTAAGAGAAGGCTGCTGGGCATTTAATTAATGGGAGGCTGCTGATCATTTCATTACTGAGGGGAGGCTGCTGAGCATTTTATTAGTGATGGGAGGCTGCTGGGCATTTTTGTAGTAAGTGGTGGCTGCTGGATGTTTCATTAGTGAGGGAAGGCTGCTGGGCATTTGATTACTGAAAGGAGGCTGCAGGGCATTTCATTACTAAGGGGAGGCTTCTGGACATTACCTCACTGATTGGAGGATGCTAGGCATTTGATTAGTGAGGGGAAGCTGATGGACATTTGAGTAGTAAGGGGAGACAACTGAAAATTTAATTAGTGGGGCGGATGCTGGACAATTCATTAATAAATGGAAGCTGCTGGACATTAGTGAGGGGAGGCTACTGGACATTTTATTAGTGATGGTAGGCTCCTGGACATTTAATTATTGAGGGGAGGCTGGTGAATAGTATATATAGGGTATATGAGTATGGTGCTGTGTGTTTATGTATTTGTAGCATACATGACTTTCTCAAGTATAATGTGCAGGACAGGAGTGGCCACCAGAGTTTAGTGGAGCACTAATTCAAAGTTCACACTGAGGCATACTGGAGTCTTGTTACACCACTGGCCTAGATCATTGTCTAACATGTGGTCAATGAGTGTATTGTCTAGTGAAATCCTGTAGAAAATTAAACATGTTAAAAAGGTATATAGACAAAATTGTATTTTGTAAAATTGTATGATTCTTATTTTAACTGTTAACCTTCCACCTTCAATATTTAGTTTAATAGAATGTATATGCCAGGATCAATTCTAGTACCAGGCGGGGGTGCAACTACAGGGGGTGCCTGGTATTTAGAGCAGATTATATAAAAATCCATAGCATCTGCATATAAGACACAAACGCTATTAATAATGAGAGTGCCACACAGGAATCTATCTCTGAGACACAAGTAGTGTGATGATGTCATAGCATCAGTAGGCGGAGGAGGACTCCATGGAAGCTTGCAAAAGTAAAGTGCTATTATTTTGCAAAGGGACACAATTACAGGGGGCATAGTAAATATTTACCTATAGGATCATAGTATAGATTAATTTTTTAAAGGGAGCACAGTATTTATTAACTCAATAAGTGTGCTACTGTATATCTAAATTAGAGGGGCTCTGTAAATATGTAAAATAATTTGGGATAGTGTATATATTTATGTAGGGGCACTGTATTTCTGTATATAGCACAGTTCTAATGCTGCATTTCCGTATGCTGCTTAATTATGGTGCTGTATTTCTGTACAGAGCTTGGTTCTGGAGCAGTGTATTTGTTGGTGCTCAATTCTTCAGCTGTATTTCTGTATGGTACTCGGTTCTGGAACTGTATTTCAACATGGACCTCAGTTCTGGTGCCTTATCATGTATACTGTATAGAATATTAAGTATTGAGTTTGGTTCTCTTGCTTTATTTCTAGATGGAGGTGGTTCTGAAGTTGTATTTCTGTATGGAGCTTATTTCTGGCGCTGCATGTTTGTACCGAGTTTGGTTCTGGTGCTGTATCACTATATGGAGCTTGCTTCTTATGCCTTATTTCTTGGTTCTGTTTCTGTATCCATGTACTGAGCCGACTTCTAATGCTGCATTTATGTTCTGTGCTGTTACACTTATTAATGGGCAAAACTATATGATAATTTGAGGGACATTGTACATACAGTATTTTAACTAAAGGGGCTTACTGTATATGCTAAAACTAGTTTTGAGGAATTAGAGACTGATGCTACATAGAGTATAAAACATTCAGATCAATATATTTAATATTTTTAATTGGAGTCTTGGCACTGTTTCTTTTATAATTGTATATATTGTAATAGATTCTGGAGGGGCACTTTTTGTATTCTAGGCTGTAAAGTAAATTACTAGGAAACTGTTCTTGTTTCATGTAGATATATATTCTAATGATATTTTTTATATAAATCTTTTTATTTAGCTAGGAAAGTATTAAAAATTAAACATGCTTTTACTGTAGTGAATGACATTTAAATGAACATGTATATCAGCCTTGTTGGGCCTAATCCTTATCATAGCACTGCATAATTGTATATATAGCAGGAGGTAGAAGTTCAGAGCCAGCAGACCTTGGTGTGTCAGGCAATCTCAGACCTCATAACCTGACATCACAAGTTCATAGTACTTGCTCCCTTTCCTTCACACGCTGCATTGTTCGTCTGCACGCTAACCCTAACAATGCAGGCTGACACACTAACATATATCAGTGGTCACAGCTAATGAAGGCAGTTTTCTCTGTCTACTATCTATTCAATACAACAGTCAACACTGACACTCTGCAGCTTGAGTGCTTTGTGCTGAATGATGGCGAGATCATAATAGTGGAATAGTGGAATCTTTTTTCTGATTTAAATTCTGGCAGCTAAATAATTGTAATGATTATTTTATAGGACAAAAATTCTTTGAAAAAAAACGTATTTGTTTGATGCATGTTTTAGAAAGTGCTTTAAATATGCTTTAAAGTCAGTGCATTTGTGTGTTTGAAAAATTTGGCACTTTTGTTTATATCTCGAGAGATCTTGAACAGCATCGATTTTGGCATTGATCTTTTGCTTTGAGTATTGTTATTGACATTTGGCCGTGTATGGTAGTGTAAACCCAACCTTAGAGGTTTTATCTAATTTTGATTTATTTAGGATACCATTTAAAAAAAATATTATAAAACTATATAAATAAATTAAAAATAAGAGTAATTATTTCCTTTGAAGAACTGAGCACATTCAGGCATTGCACAGATGACCCACAGATTTCTGTTGTACCTTATTATCCTAGTGGAATTAAGCACAATGGGAACAAAACATTGGAGAATAAGTGATCTGAATACAGTAAATTGGCAATTTTACATTAAATTCCATGAAAACTCTTTGGATGGAAATCAGGATGAAAGAGTTGCAAATCATAGTTTTTGGGACTTCTGAGGCTTCTAAACCCCATACGCAAGTGTTAAAAAAAAATTGGCGAGTCAGGGCAGGGCACATGGCAGGTTAGGGATGCCGTGGGTTTCCAAATTTGCTATAACCTCCACCAGAATTCTGCCACAGATTATAATTCATATATGAATTACCACTGGGTAATGTTGTGAGGACTTTGTAATGTTAATGCTTCCCATACATATTATATAGCAGGCAGTCCCATTGAAATCTGTAGGTTTGACAGATACACAATGAGACACATTTTTTAAAGTGTTTGCACCAGTTTTCTTTCTGACTTTGCAGTGAACAGAACATGCAAACTGCTTGTATATGTATATATAAAGTGTCTGTGCCAGTTTTGTTTCCAACAAGACAAAATAAAAAATGTGCACCTAAAGGAGTTAGTGCTTAGAGGGAGTTTGCACCACATTTATTACTGACGTGCGCCACAATTCTGCAGCATGAACAAAGTGCACCAAAAAACAAATGGTGCTCACTTCCAGAGCAGTGCAGGGGGTGTCAGAATAAAGAAGACCGGGCACCAGGTTAGATGAATCTGTCGCACTCTGCACACTCCAACGGCAAAATGCACAAAGTACAGACTGCACACTGTACTAGTTTTGATAAATGTGGTCCAATATGTATGGTATCTTCTCAGCTTTCTTCCATCGACAGGTGCTAGGGGATGTATGGATCAGCTAGATGGATTTCAACTGCCTAATCTTTTTGTTCTTCAAGAGATAACCTGCTGCTTGAGATGTCTGTCTGATGTCTGTCAGTTTTGTTCCCTCCCCAGTTTATAACACATGCACTGCTTAGTCAAATTAATTGTATATGTTTATGGCATAAATGGATGATGAATTATGAATCAGTATTCAACTACTATCACTACTACTATTCAGCAAGTCTGGTCGGCTTCAGACTTGGGTAGATACAAGTAATTTTCGGTGTGCCCAATCTATTAGGTTTGTTAGAGCATGTTTACTGTATTGAACCAGGCATAATTCACAGCCATGCTTTAGTGAACACATTGTAAAGTATGCTGATACTAATCACATTGTATTACAAAGAAAATTTGCACTCAGAAAAAGTGTTAGAGGTTTGTTATAAATGTTGTTAGATCAATAAACTGGAATAATTGCCTTAAACTTGCATAATAATCACTGTTCAGACTCTAATACAAATCTTTGAGGGATGGGGATTCTGGAAAATAATGGGGAGTAATGGGGATTCTGGAAAATAAGAAAACAAAGTAATATTTACCATAAACATTTCTGTCTTCCAATGCAGCCTATAAGTGTCCTGTGGGTAGTGAATAATCTCTATAGCTACAGTGACTTCAATGGAAAGTCTACAGTATGTTGAAATATACAAAAAATAAAATAAATGTAATAAATATTGAAATCTCTCCCTAAAAACAATCTGCTTTCTGTATTATATACTGGGTAAGAAAGTAGCTAAAGCATTCTAGTACAGTATATATTTCCTATTTCTCTCAACACATTTTTCTTGACATTTTTATTTCTGTATAAGTTGTAATTTTAGCTTTGACAATCGCATATTTGCCCTTAGTTTCCCAGTTTACAACTATAGTCAATCATCTACCCCCAGTGGTATAACTTTCTGGAGTCAGAGTGGCCTGAGACAAGGGGAGGCAAGCTATGATATTGCAAAATGATGGGGGCTGTAATTACCAACATCTGGATAGCCTACATCTGACCTGCTTTATTCAGATATGTATCACTGTTACTAACTTTCTGAGAAGAGCTGAGTTTCATGAAATATATATATATATATATATATATATATATATATATACACATATATATATATATATATATATATATATATATATATATGTGTATATATATATATATATATATATATTTAATAAAACAATCCTTATATATAATGAATCATGAAAAGAGTGCTGTCGTAGACCTCCCATTTGCTTGAAGCAAATGACACCCCCCCTCTTCATGTGCATGAGAACTAGTCACGCAAAGTCTACATCAGTAAAACTCTTAATCACTGCACATCCCCCAGTGTATCATTAACCTTAAACTTGAAGATCAGTCACTCTTGGCAGCTAGTGGAGTAGAAAGAGTGAGTGAGGGAAGACACTAAACACTAGCCATTGTTTACTATGTCATCGTAGACACCCACCTAAGGGCTACATTTTTCACCAAGCAAGAATTGGATTACAAAACAGGAGTACATTATGTCAGATAAGATCAGCAACAGACATGGCTTTTCTGATCTAAAACTCAAGACTTAATTAAACTTTAATCTTATTTGTTAGAAATAATCTACAAACTTACCCTTCCCATCCATTCCTGACATATAGATTTTTATCTTAGGACATCTAAAGGGGCACTACATATGCATCTTGTTTGTGCTTCTTTTCTCTCTTTTTCCATGTCAGAAACACCTGGGTAAGTCTGTTGGAAACAAGAAAATCAATAATTGTTTTCAAGATAAGCCAAGAAATTTCAAAACTTTAACAGATAAATCCAAAGCCAGGATATGAATTTAAAAATGCACTATAAGTCAAAGGGAAGGTATCTTGTGTCTTAGGGCACAAAATTGTTGGTAAGATGATAAAAATTGTAATTGGATGTAATATAGTAGGCCATTGGTATGATGAGGGATTGGCAGATGACTGGAATGTAAGGTTTGGAGAAGTCGGATCACCCCATTCTTGATCCTTAGTTTAACCCCTTTAGGACCAAGCCTGATCATTTAAATTTACCCTGTGTCATTGTAAGATGTCATAACTTAAGAACGCTTCAACATATCCTGGGTATTTTGAGATTATTTTCTCGTCAAACATTGTACTTCAAAGTAGTTGAAAAATTTTGATAATATATTTTGTGCTTAGTTATGGAAAAAGTAGAAAGTTCTAAATTTTCTGCTTTTCAGGCAGATAGTTATAACACCCAAACTACTTCATAACTACCATTCTCCAAATGTCTTCTTTGTATTGGCATGGCATTTTATGCAACCTGGTTGCTAGGAGGTTCAAATTTGTGTTCACATGTGTTGCTGTATGAGCACACGGCCGGGCATAGAAGGGACACAATTCAGAGCAGATTTGCATTGTCACATTTTACAGGCCTTTAAATGTTTGGACATATGGAGGATTCTTTTTTGCAGGATGAGATCCAATCATCAATTCTGGTTTAGGGATTTTAGGCAGAATCGTAGTCGGGGACAGGCAGGTGGTCAGGACAGGCAGCACAGGATCAGAGTCGAGAAAGTAGCAACAGGTCAAGGCAGGCAGCAGAGGAGCGTAGTCAGGAACAAAATCAAGGTCACAATGGGAAATCACTATAAATGCAAAGAACACGGGAACAAAGCTTTTTCTAAGGCTGTAAGGCTGTGATGCACAAAGATCCGGCAGGGAACAAGGAAGGGGATGGGAATTTATCAGGATAGGCAGCTGGCCAGCGGCGATTAACAGTGCGCTGGCCCTTTAAATTAAATCTAAAGGAGCTGGCTCACGCGCCATAGGAGCCAGGCAATGTGAGTGGCGCAGCAGGAGGTACACGGTGCGCCTGCGACCCGAGACATGACACACATGACACACATGACTTGCAAAGCTGTCCACAACCTCTCCCCTCCATATATCTCTGAACTCATCAACCAATACTGTACAACATGTAATCTCTGTTCTTTACAGGACCTTCAGTGCCCTCTATACCCACCAGCTCTTCTCACAACCGTATCCAGGACTTCTCCAGTGCACCTCCCATACTCTGAAACTCTCTACCAAAATGTGTCTCCCACTTTCCCTACCTTCAAATGTAATCTGAAAACCCATCTGTATAGGATTTCCTACAATACACAATGGGGCACATTTACTAAGAACAGTGCAGAGCGCACCATTTTTTTTTTTTATACACCTTTAACATGGGCCGTGCAACACACTACTGTCGGATTTTGCGTGTTTAATTTTGTGCACGGGGACTCCCCCTTCAGTGCAAAGATTTGAGTTGCATGAAGAATAGTCCAATCGCGCCACAAAGCGGTCAGGTGCGACACATATATGGCGTGGACATTTCTTAAATGCCATTGCAAGCATTTTGCACTGAAAATAACGTGCAAAGACAGAAAGCTTTCGCTAGCACCTTAGTAAATGTGCCCTAATAACTATACTGTTCTGCTCCTTCACCTTGTGTCTCCATCTACTCTCCAACATAGATTGTGAACCCTCACAGGCAGATTTCTCTGTCTACTTGTTTCCCTATCACTGTAGTTTTTGTATTTGTACTTGCATTTGTTCCTGTCTCAATATAATGTAAGAAAAATGTACAGCACCATGGAATTAATGGTGCCCTGTAAAAAAAAAAAATAACAATAATAATAATAATAATACAATGGCACGCTGAGCACCAGCGCATGATGAATGTGCCTCATTATCGTTATATTTATTTCTATAAACTTATGCTTATATATCTGTATGCCTCTAATTACGATATACCTCTTATCATTTTATGTTTTTCTGATTTTGAAAGAATTCTACGTTACCTTTTAGGGACTGATTATCCAAATCTTTTCACCAGATTTATTATGTTACAATGCTCAAGGACACAAACTATTGAATTGATTGTTCTTGTGAAACTGGGCTCCTCCAGGATGCCATTGCCAAATGCAGAGTGAAATAGAACAGAAACAGTAAATACAATTACTCCTCAAATGAAAACCAAGTGCTTTTACCCAGACTCTGTTAGCTTCAGTGAGAAAGCTTCATCCGGTGTCTTACAAAAACTAGAAACCTGAACTCTTTCAACCCTGTGGGTCAATTGCACTGCTGAAAAGTTGTCAGTTTTGGCCAGCGGCCAAGGAGCCCACACATCAGGAAGCTCTACTCTTATGAAAACATAATTGCATATAATAGTACAAAAGCAGTTAGAAGCCCGGATTATCTGCGGCATAACGCTACAGCATGCAGATCCGTTGTAAACTGGCAACATTAACTAAAAGAAACCTGATTAAAAGATAAACATCAGCACAGGTGTAAGTATTGTCCACAGGGGACGCTTAGAATCAGTAATATGCTGCCTAACATCACATCAAGATGACTGATTTCTTGTAACAAGGTGGTATTTTTTTTTTTTAACACCTTAAGGACAGAGACGATTTTTCCTTCAGGACAGAGCACTCAATTTTTCATGCTCGAAATCCAGAAGATAGTTTTTTTTAATCTGACATTGGGCTTGTTTCTTGCAGTAAAAGTACGGTACATTCCAATGATTGTCTTTTTAGGGTAAAATAGCATAATGCTAAAAGTTTAATAAACCTTTCCTACAGGATAACAGTCAACCCTACAGTATAAAACATGAGAAAAAATTATTCTGTAGTTAGTTTGATTAACTCCTCTCTGCTCGCCCGCCGACTTTAGGTGTCGTTTATTACTGCTTCTCCCTTCTCCGCACCTCATATCATCGCAATGAATGAGCGTGATGCATAGAGGAGCAGAGCTGGCGCTACCGCCCGGCTCTATAGACTCAGCGATCACGTGACTGCCGGGTCTCAAAGGGTTAACCAGAGCTGCTGGGTCTAATCAGACCCAGTACAGCTCTGATCAGCATCACCAGTCACAGGTGGTCGTTTCCGCCTTATAGATCCCCCAGTTACAGGGAAAAACTTGTAAAAGAAAAAAAAAAGTAAAATAAATTTTAAAAAACTTTGAAAGGTCTTTATGAGGTCTTCATGACCTCGGGGGCACATACAAAGTAAAAACACACATAAGAAAAAATCATTAATATATATTCAGAAAAATACATTTGCATTTCCACATATAATAAAAAAAATGTCAGGCTGCACTACCTAAAACATTGCCATAGACTATACATATTATATATATCAAAACGACCAAAACTAAATAGGGAATTCATTAATAATGTTCATTTTGAGTTAATTTGAAAACTAAAAAAATGTATATCCTATAAATTACAAAAAAAGCCTTCCTTCAAATTTTTACCCAAAATAAAACTAAAAATGAAAAAAAAAATCTTTAGACTTCTATTATGTTTTAACTAGCTCTATGTGTCCAGAAAAAAAAACACTAAAAAAAAAAAGTTATGGCCCTTAAACCGCCGCATACAAAATTCGGAAGGGAAGGGGCCTAAGAGTCTTTGGATGCACAAGGCTTTAACAGTCCCCGTCAGTGTTGTAAGTTGATCTCCAAATTATGTGAGTATTAGTTTCCAGCGTTGGAATGTAGTAAGTAACACATAAAAGACACACTGTCCTTACTGAACATAAACTCAAGACTGTTTATTTTTGGCACTGAGATCCTTATATAGAAAATGATAAGACACTTTGCGGGCAATACTATTGCGGGCAATACTATTGGGTGGTTTGACCCCAGAAATGCAACATTATTGGATGCAAACACACAAAAGAATGTAGACCAATCAAAATGCCCAGGTGCTTCCCTGAATACCTTCCCCTAGGTCAGTGATGGCAAACCTTTTAATCACCGAGTGCCCAAACTACAACCAAAACCGACATATTTTTTGAAAAGTGCCAATGCAACAATTTAGGCAGTAACTTATTGCTCCCTGCACTGTCACAGGTTTAAATCGTATAGGCACCAGAGGACACCAATACAGTAAAAAGAAGGAGAAGTTCATATTATTATTGTGGCTTCCTTCCAGGGTCCTGGGCTGCCTGGGAGTACAAGAGGCCTTATGTCCTGTTTGGCGAACTCTGCGATGGGGTGAAGGCACGGGTGCCCAGAGAGAAGGCTCTGAGTGCCACCTCTGGCACCTGTGCCATAGGTTCGCCACCACTGCCCTAGGTGGTGCAAGCGAGTTCTAAGTCTAAGGCCCCTTTCACACTTTTCTGCGCCTGCTTTTGACGCGCAGAACTTGCATTACACTCTGACCCATTGTAACCAAAGGGTCTTTTTTAGACTTGCACTTTTTTTCACGCACACATGCGCGTTTTTTTTAACACGCGTTTAAATCTCGACATGCTCTACTTTTGCAAGTCACGCGCGTGAAAAACGCACCATACAAGTCTATGGAGATAGAGCTCAGCCCTGAGTCCATTTCACGCGCATTTTCTGCGCGTGAAATACGCATTGACATTGCAATGAAAACGCGCGTGAAAAACTGAGACACTGAACAAACTCTGACTGAAAACTGATTGAACTCTGATGCAAAGTGTGCGTTTTTCACTGACCAAACCCTGATCGCACCCTGAGCAAACTCTGACGTGATCTGCAACGCAAGTGTGGAAGGGGCCTTAGGCATTGCACGCTTACTTGTCGGGAGATACGCGCGGAAATGGACTCAGGGCTGAGCTCTATCTCCATAGACTTGTATGGTGCGTTTTTCACGCGCGTGACTTGCAAAAGTAGAGCATGTCGAGATTTAATATATATGTGTGAAGAAGACATTGCAGATGTTTCCATACATCTGCAATGTGTTCTTTACACACATATATATTGTTCTTCACATGCTATTTTGTTCGCACCGCTCCGCGCGTATCTCCCGACAAGTTAGCAGATGTGCCGAACATCTGTAATATATTCTTCACTGTGTTCTTCACTGTGTTTTTCACTTAAATGATCCTGTGTTCACTGTGTTCACTGTTTTTATTCTATTCTTCACTGTTCTTCACTGTGTTTTTTTAATTAAATGTTCGATCTCGAGCAGGGGAATTATTCATGTCACATAGCAACCCATCCATTTAAAACGCATTGCACTCGCATTGCACTTGCAATGCTTGCGAGTGCAATGCATTTTTGATGCGTCTCCATAGACTTGAATGGGGCGGGAAAAACGCGCGTGAAACGCAAAAGTAGAGCATGCTGCGATTTTGACGCGCGTCAAAACAAACGCAAGCACGCACGTGCAAAACAACGCAAATGAGGAAAGACCCATTGGAAACAATGGGACAGAGTGCAATGCAAGTTCTGCGCGTCAAAAGCATGCGCAGAACACGCGCGTGAAAAACGCTAGTGTGGAAGGGGCCTAAGTGTTCTTGGTTTACAATACTTGATCCTGGTGGTAGATTTCTATGTAGTCAGGAAAAAGAACTATTTCCAGCTGGACATCAGACGTCAGTTTTTAGGATAAAAAGTAGCAAAATTTTATTTGAAATCCATTAAAAAGGAGTACAATGGTACATGACACAGCATAAGGAATAAAAAATAGCATCAAAGCTTACGCGTTTCGGTGATTAGACCTTATTCATAGCTTCTGCACAACTTTCTGCAGTCTGGCTATTTAACCCTGCCCTTTCAATCCCATGGATCTCTGGGTAAGGTTTTCTTAACCCTTTCCATGATTTTTTGTATAAAGCGTAAAGCGTAAAGTGTAAACATAGAATGTAAACATAAAGTGTAAACATACATAGAAAAAACTTTACATGTTTAAAAACAAGGAAAAACAGATGGTGATTATCACCTTAGTACCTGCAAGAAAAAGTGTAACTTTTCATTGTTTTTCTATCAAAGAAGCAATGCAATGCATTTTTGATGCGTCTCCATAGACTTGAATGGGGCGGGAAAAACGCGCGTGAAACGCAAAAGTAGAGCATGCTGCGATTTTGACGCGCGTCAAAACAAACGCAAGCACGCACGTGCAAAACAACGCAAATGAGGAAAGACCCATTGGAAACAATGGGACAGAGTGCAATGCAAGTTCTGCGCGTCAAAAGCATGCGCAGAACACGCGCGTGAAAAACGCTAGTGTGGAAGGGGCCTAAGTGTTCTTGGTTTACAATACTTGATCCTGGTGGTAGATTTCTATGTAGTCAGGAAAAAGAACTATTTCCAGCTGGACATCAGACGTCAGTTTTTAGGATAAAAAGTAGCAAAATTTTATTTGAAATCCATTAAAAAGGAGTACAATGGTACATGACACAGCATAAGGAATAAAAAATAGCATCAAAGCTTACGCGTTTCGGTGATTAGACCTTATTCATAGCTTCTGCACAACTTTCTGCAGTCTGGCTATTTAACCCTGCCCTTTCAATCCCATGGATCTCTGGGTAAGGTTTTCTTAACCCTTTCCATGATTTTTTGTATAAAGCGTAAAGCGTAAAGTGTAAACATAGAATGTAAACATAAAGTGTAAACATACATAGAAAAAACTTTACATGTTTAAAAACAAGGAAAAACAGATGGTGATTATCACCTTAGTACCTGCAAGAAAAAGTGTAACTTTTCATTGTTTTTCTATCAAAGAAGCAAAAAAGAAGAAGCAAAAAGGAAGGAGGAAAGTTATATTACGTGGGGGGCATTATCGGATATTGGAAACAATATTCTATATTTATTATTTTTATTATATATTTTATAAGTTAGCAGTTTTTTAGCAAAAGTGAATCAAATCTTGTTTCTTATTTAATCCAAACGGGACCCTAGTTTTTAAAGAGAAGATCCAGTACGTTTCCCGATTTAAAAGGATCCTCCTAAGATCTCCCCCTCGCTTAGGTTTAATAACTTTTTCGATACCCCTGCATCTGAGGACACTGCAGTCTCCGGCATGATGTTCCCTAACATGTCTAGATACTGCGGAAATGTTAACCGCACTTTCTGAACTGACATCAGAGAAATGTCGACGAATGCGGGTTTTAAGATTGTTCGTAGTACAGCCTATGTAATCTAATCCACATGAAACGCATTGTATCTGATAAATTACAAATGATGTATTACAGTTTATGAATTGTTTTATTTCATGTTCTGTATCATTAGAGTACGAGGAGAAAAATTTGCTTTGGATCGCATACCTGCAGCACTTACAACGGTCTGCTCCACATTTGAAGAAGCCTTTAGTGCTGAGCCATGTGGTATGGCCTGGACTTGATTGGTATAGGCTTGGTGACAGTAAATTACTAAGATTTGGAGCCTTTTTAGCTACACATTTTGTATTATTGTGCATAATTTTAGACAGTATGTGATCAGTATACAGGATAGGTAGATTTTTATATATAATTTTTTCAATTTCTTTGTACTGAACACTGTAGGTTGTAGTAAACACAATTGGTTGTTGTTTTTTGTGTTTGGATTTTTTATTTTTATTCATGTTAGTCAAATCTGAACGGGGGATATTATGGACTATATGAGAGGCCCTTTTTAACATCCACTCCGGATATTCTCTCTTCTTTAATTTGTCCCAAACCTTTTTCTCCTCTGTTTTATACAGGGAGGATGTGGAACAATTCCTTTTAGTGCGGATAAGTTCTCCTGTAGGGATATTCTTTATAACATGATTGGGGTGGCATGAACTAGCTAGTAAGGTAGTATTAGATGCCGTTGGTTTGACATATGGGGAAATTTGAACTACAGTATTGGTACCAGTTAAGCTGATATCCAAGAAGTTGATAGTTTTAGCCTGTAAGTTAAATGTGAATTTTAAATTCATGTAGTTAGAATTAAGATATGTGACAAAATTTTCTGCATCCAATACAGTTCCCTCCCATATCAGGAGCTGGTCGTCAATATAACGGCCATACCACCTGATATGGGAGAGAAAAGGATTTGCCCCAGAAAACAGATAAAGTTCTTCCCATCTGGCCATGTACAAATTTGCTAATGATGGAGAACATCTGCCCCCCATCGATGCACCGCATCTCTGTAAAAAATAACTGTCATCAAATGAAAAATAATTTCTTTTCAAGAGAAAAATAACTGCTTCTACTATAAACTCCTTTACTGCAAGTGAATACATACTATATTTATCCAACCAATACGTCAGGCATTGTAATGCAATTTCATGGTCTAAAGATGGGTATAATGCTACCACGTCACACGACAGCCACATGAAGCTCCGTCTCCATGGTATACCATCAAGTAAAGAAATAGTATGTTTAGTATCTTTCAATAGGCCAGGAAGGGAAGCAACCAGTGGTTGAAGGTGGTGGTCAACCCATTCCCCCAATCTTTCACTCAGAGATCCGATACCCGCCACAATGGGGCGGAGGGGAGGGGGGATTTGATTGATTTGATTTGATTGATTTGATTGAACTAAAAGAAGCTACCACCCAGCACCAGAAATATAATATTTCAAACCAGGAACGGAAAGCCATAAAAGAAATTAAAATGAACTCTGATCTTCTAGTCCGCTCTGCAGACAAGGGGGGTGCGATAGTTCTCCTTAATGCCGGACTGTATAAAAAATTAAATTTAGAGATGTTGAGCGATGAAAAAACGTACCTAAAATTACAATCAAATCCTACTATTGAATTTCAAATGTTGTTAAGGAAACTGTTGGATGAGGGATTAAATATGGGTGCAATATCCCAGAAAATATCAGATTACCTGTATGTCAAATTTCCCGTTACCCCAGTCTTTCACTCGTTGCCGAAGATACACAAGGAGGTCTTCCCCCCTCCCCTCCGCCCCATTGTGGCGGGTATCGGATCTCTGAGTGAAAGATTGGGGGAATGGGTTGACCACCACCTTCAACCACTGGTTGCTTCCCTTCCTGGCCTATTGAAAGATACTAAACATACTATTTCTTTACTTGATGGTATACCATGGAGACGGAGCTTCATGTGGCTGTCGTGTGACGTGGTAGCATTATACCCATCTTTAGACCATGAAATTGCATTACAATGCCTGACGTATTGGTTGGATAAATATAGTATGTATTCACTTGCAGTAAAGGAGTTTATAGTAGAAGCAGTTAATTTTCTCTTGAAAAGAAATTATTTTTCATTTGATGACAGTTATTTTTTACAGAGATGCGGTGCATCGATGGGGGGCAGATGTTCTCCATCATTAGCAAATTTGTACATGGCCAGATGGGAAGAACTTTATCTGTTTTCTGGGGCAAATCCTTTTCTCTCCCATATCAGGTGGTATGGCCGTTATATTGACGACCAGCTCCTGATATGGGAGGGAACTGTATTGGATGCAGAAAATTTTGTCACATATCTTAATTCTAACTACATGAATTTAAAATTCACATTTAACTTACAGGCTAAAACTATCAACTTCTTGGATATCAGCTTAACTGGTACCAATACTGTAGTTCAAATTTCCCCATATGTCAAACCAACGGCATCTAATACTACCTTACTAGCTAGTTCATGCCACCCCAATCATGTTATAAAGAATATCCCTACAGGAGAACTTATCCGCACTAAAAGGAATTGTTCCACATCCTCCCTGTATAAAACAGAGGAGAAAAAGGTTTGGGACAAATTAAAGAAGAGAGAATATCCGGAGTGGATGTTAAAAAGGGCCTCTCATATAGTCCATAATATCCCCCGTTCAGATTTGACTAACATGAATAAAAATAAAAAATCCAAACACAAAAAACAACAACCAATTGTGTTTACTACAACCTACAGTGTTCAGTACAAAGAAATTGAAAAAATTATATATAAAAATCTACCTATCCTGTATACTGATCACATACTGTCTAAAATTATGCACAATAATACAAAATGTGTAGCTAAAAAGGCTCCAAATCTTAGTAATTTACTGTCACCAAGCCTATACCAATCAAGTCCAGGCCATACCACATGGCTCAGCACTAAAGGCTTCTTCAAATGTGGAGCAGACCGTTGTAAGTGCTGCAGGTATGCGATCCAAAGCAAATTTTTCTCCTCGTACTCTAATGATACAGAACATGAAATAAAACAATTCATAAACTGTAATACATCATTTGTAATTTATCAGATACAATGCGTTTCATGTGGATTGGATTACATAGGCTGTACTACAAACAATCTTAAAACCCGCATTCGTCGACATTTCTCTGATGTCAGTTCAGAAAGTGCGGTTAACATTTCCGCAGTATCTAGACATGTTAGGGAACATCATGCCGGAGACTGCAGTGTCCTCAGATGCAGGGGTATCGAAAAAGTTATTAAACCTAAGCGAGGGGGAGATCTTAGGAGGATCCTTTTAAATCGGGAAACGTACTGGATCTTCTCTTTAAAAACTAGGGTCCCGTTTGGATTAAATAAGAAACAAGATTTGATTCACTTTTGCTAAAAAACTGCTAACTTATAAAATATATAATAAAAATAATAAATATAGAATATTGTTTCCAATATCCGATAATGCCCCCCACGTAATATAACTTTCCTCCTTCCTTTTTGCTTCTTCTTTTTTGCTTCTTTGATAGAAAAACAATGAAAAGTTACACTTTTTCTTGCAGGTACTAAGGTGATAATCACCATCTGTTTTTCCTTGTTTTTAAACATGTAAAGTTTTTTCTATGTATGTTTACACTTTATGTTTACATTCTATGTTTACACTTTACGCTTTACGCTTTATACAAAAAATCATGGAAAGGGTTAAGAAAACCTTACCCAGAGATCCATGGGATTGAAAGGGCAGGGTTAAATAGCCAGACTGCAGAAAGTTGTGCAGAAGCTATGAATAAGGTCTAATCACCGAAACGCGTAAGCTTTGATGCTATTTTTTATTCCTTATGCTGTGTCATGTACCATTGTACTCCTTTTTAATGGATTTCAAATAAAATTTTGCTAATTTTTATCCTAAAAACTGACGTCTGATGTCCAGCTGGAAATAGTTCTTTTTCTTGTCTAATGCTGCCTGCACCTGTGACCGAGGTTTGTCCGTGCTGGAGTGTCCAGAGTCAAGACCAAGAGGATTGTTCGAACGGAGAGGGTGAGCTGATTTCACAAAAGTATCTTTGTGATAGTTTTTTCTATTTCTATGTAGTCTCTCTTTGCCAAAGATCTTTTTACTTTTTCAGTTCTGCATATCTCCTTTCATGAAAGCCAAAAATATCATTGCAAAGCTTGATAAAGACAGCCCTGGGAAATATCAGTGTGCTACTTTAAAATGTGTCCGTACTGTGATGATAAGGTCCTTGCGTGTCAAGCAGTGAGTTGTGTCACTGCCCCTATCACATTGCATGCTGCAGTGTCATTTTAAAAGGTGCGTGTGTATGTGTGTGTTCTGAGGATAATAGTATACGTGTCAACAGGATATTATTTAATCTTATTGCCTGTAAACAGTATCCACCCCTAGCTCTTTTGATTTACAGCTTCTTCTGCATGGCATCTGTGAGTTTCCTACTTAACCCTTTAACTAGTATATATATATATATATATGACAGGCCTAGGTATCACATAACAGGGATATTGTTTAGATGAAATGAAAGACAGATCTTATCTGTAAATCTCGTGACCTATTGTTACAGAAATAATTTTATGTAAAATCTGCAAGTACAAAGCACAGCATGCTACTTATATTAACTATATGATATTAACTGACCTGCAGCAGACAAGTCATACGTTCTATGAACCACTGCATGCTTTCTATATACTTCCCTTCCTTTAGTTTGTGGTAGGGGCTGTAGTGTACAGACGGTCGCCTACTTAAGAACACCCGACTTACAGACGACCCCTAGTTACAAACATGTTGGTAATTTACTGTACTTTAGCCCTAGGCTACAATAAACAGCTATAACAGTTATCACATGTGTCTGCAATTAAGCTTTATTGTTAATTCTGGTTATTATGACAATCGAACATTTTTAAAATCCAATTGTCACAGAGACCAAAAAAATTTTGTCTGGGGTTACAATGATAAAATATACAGTTCCGACTTGCATACAAATTCAACTTAAGTACAAACCTACGGAACCTACCTTGTACATAACCCGGGGACTGCCTGTATATTGAACCATTTAAAGAGTCTTCAGATCACACTGTATTCCAATTATTTGCGTTAGTCAAGAAGCATGCATTTGGATAGTTACAAGAAGCACAAGTTTACACTTTCACACATACTAAATACATACTGCAGCAACCACTGGAATTTATAGAAATTGTAGAGGCCACTACAAAACTACATTTTTTCTGAAGGCATTGGCATTACAGTACTAGCTGTGTAGCACACTATATTGTTCACAAATCTGCCTCAGTATTCACAGGTGATGAGCTTGTTTAATGTAACAGTCACCAACATTTCTTTAAAAACTCTGCTGTATGTACACTCAAGTGTGTCCCAACCCAGTATATAACTTATATTATGTATATTTTTGCTTAAAAATTAAGCATTGCCATTTCATTGAATTCATCTCGCATTTATATACATTTCTTCAACTGGATGTTATTTTAAAAAAAATGTACCTGTGTGACAATAATTTTCCGTAAAATGTAGCCATGTTGTTCCTTAGAAATTAGATTGTTATCCTGGATACAACCACCATTTCTGGAGTGATTGCACAAAGAAACAAATAGTTTTTGTATATGAAATTGACGGAAGTTTGCATATGAAATTGCATGTTCCACGGCCGTCCTTTGGTAATTAACGCTAAATCCAGGTGGTCAGATCCTGGGCTGAAATCCTGGCACAAACCAGCTAACAAAAGAGAACCTAATTAGCATACTGAATATCAAAAATAATGTCAATGGTTGATCAAAAACTGTAGGGGCTTAAAAAAAATCAAATTGCAGTGGAATCAGCGAAGAGCCATGTACTGCACAAAAGCTAAGGATCTTTTGGACTTTAAAGGGAACCGGTCATCAGAAATGGGCCTCATAAGTCACTAGCATTATGTTGTCAAGCAGCTGAACAGCTTCTAGATCATGTTTGTTGTATTGCCCAGCTTGATGGCAATCAACTTTGACATGAGTTGTTTATTGGTTGTATAAAGTCAGAGAGGAGGAGAGTTTAAGGCCCCTTCCACACTTGCGTTGCAGATCATCAAAAACGCATTGCACTCTGAGACACTTGCAAGTGCAATGCAAGTGCAATGCGTTTTTCACACATCAATTGCCATAGAAAAGATAGAGCTCAGTCCTGAGTTCATTTCACGTGCATTTTCTGCGCATGGAAAACGCATTGAAATTGCATTGAAAACGCGCGTGAAAAACTGAGACACTGAACAAACTCTGACTGAAAACTGATTGCACTCTGATGCAAAATGTGCATTTTTCACTGACCAAACCCTGATCGCACCCTGATCAAACTCTGACGTGATCTGCAACGCAAGTGTGAAAGGGGCCTCACACTGAAGTCAAGCTCTCCCTTCCTCTGAACACCTTCACCTATGTGACATCAAACCCAGACTTCAGGAGATCTGGTCTAAGATGTCCTTGAATGCAAGGCCATCAATTACAGTAAAGGGGGTGTTCTAAGGTAAGTAGAGCGTGATTTTAATGTTGAACTCTCCTTGACTTCTTAAAACCAAGTAACATTTCACTTCAAAGTTGATTTTCTGGATGATGCCCCCACACCAGACCATGAAAGAAACATGATGTAGAAGCTGCTTAGCTGCTTAACATCATACTGATAGTGGTTTATTAAGCCAATTTCTGATGACAGGTTCCCTTTAAGTTGCATAGTAGTAGACAGTACACCTCTTAATTCAGTGTGAGATGCAACAACTTTTGCAGCATTCCTATGAATATTGTTATGTATGTTGGCTCTGCTACATGTGGGCAACAGGTGAACCCTAAACATACTTACAGAGTGGCATATTTCAATGTGAACCACTGTCTGAGACTTAAATAAAGGTTAACAAGGAAAGATAAAGTGTAATGTACAGTAAATATGGTTATTGGGCCATATACTTCTTTTTTACACCATTTTGCTAAAGGTTTTACATATATCTTACAACTTGTATCTACAACCTCAGATAAGGTTATATTTAGAGATGAGCGAGTATACTCGTCCGAGCTTGATGCTCGTATGAGTATTAGAGTACTCGGAAGAACAGTGAAGAATACAATGAAAACAGTGAACACAGGATCATTTAAGTGAAGAACAGTGAAACAGTGAAAGAATACAGTGAAGAACACATTGCAGATGTTCCGAACATCTGCTAACTTAGCCGAAGACACAAGCGCCGAAGGGCTGGAGCGAAACGGAGTGGGCATCACGGAGCAGAGGCTGGAGCAGAGGCTGGATCAGGCATGCAGGAGCGGAGGCTGAAGTGGAGCGGGCATGGAGGAGCGGAGCAGGGTTTGAGCGGGCATGGAGGAGCGGGCATCACGGTGCAGGCATGGAGGAGCGGAGTGGGCATGGAGGAGCGGAGTGGGGCCGGAGCGGGCATCACGGAGCGGGCATGGAGCAGCGGAGCGGGGATGGAGGAGCGGGGGCTGGAGCGGGCATGGAGGAGCGGAGCGGGGCTGGAGCGGGCATGGAGGAGCGGAGCAGGCATCATGGAGCGGGCATGGAGGAGCGGGGCTGGAGTGGGCATGGAGGAGCGGAGCGGGGGCTGGAGCGGGCATGGGGGAGCGGAGCAGGGGCTGGAGCGAAACAGAGTGTGCATGGAGGAGAGGAACGGGGGTTGAAGTGGAGCGGAGCGGAGTGGAGCAGGACCAACAGTCCAGCCCGAGCCCAGCCCAGCCTGAGCAGAGAAAGAACTGTGAAGAACACATTGCAAATGTTCTGAACATCTGCTAACTTATCGGAAGACATGCGCGCCGAACGGTGTTCTTCACAATAGTATGTGAAGAACATTATGTGTGAAGAACACATTGCAGATGTATGGAAACATCTGCAATGTATTCTTCACACATATTGGGGCAGATTTATCAAGCTGTCTGAAAGTCAGAATATTTCTAGTTGCCCACGGCAACCAATCACAGCTCAGCTTTCATTTTACCAGTGCTCATGAATAGTTTAAAGGGGAGCTGTGATTTGTTGCCATGGGCAACTAGAAATATTCTGACTTTCAGACAGCTTAATAAATCCTCCCCATTGTTCCGATCGCAGCCCCGGGACTGCCGGTGCCCGGGGCTGCACGATCCTCCTTCCGTGAGCCTTCTGGCAGGACCCGGCTGTAACACACTGAGCATGCGCATGGGCCGTGTCAGGAAGGTGAAAAGTGGCTTCGACGTTAAGGGCTTAAAACATAATAATACCGATATAAATTGATCTGTGATCAATAAAAACAGAGCCCACAGACAAATGTGGCAAATGCATTATTTGGTAAATTTCTCCAGATTTGGAATTTTTTCCAGCTTCCCAGTACATTGCATGGGATAGTTAATACTGACACCAGGGACAACAATTTGATGGGCAGAAAGAAGGCCTCATACATCTCAGTAAATGGAAAAATAAAAGTTATGGATTTTGAAGGTGGGGAATGGAAAATTTGCATCTGCGGTAAGGAGTTAATACAGCATTCAGTGCAGCCGTGTGCCGTGTCTTCAAAAAACATGTGCCATCTGGCCACTTTTCCTAGTTGTGTGCATCTGCCCTTATCCTCAAGAGAAATGTGGGTCCTAGAAGGAATAACCATTCACAGCCTTCGCTCTAACCCATGCTCTTTGATCTGCCAATGATATTAGATTAATCTCTACCTTAATTTGAACCTCTCATGCACGTCTCCAAGACATCTCCCAAGCTGCACCAATTCTCTGGAATTACCTTCCCCGGACTCTCAGACTTATACCCACCCTCCAAAGTTTCAAGTATGTTCTTAATACCCATCTCATAAGGCTAGCCTTTCACACTAGCTAACTGCATGAAATGTCAACTCTATCATTACTAACTCATCCATCCTATGTCTTCTTCCTGTTTGTTATCCAGCAAACACCAGATATACCAAGCTCCAGACTTCTCTGCAGTCACATTGATCTACCTAGCTTGGTTGTTTATGAGGACATATTTCAAATCTCTACCACCTATCATTAAACCAAAAAAAAATTTGTTTCTTGACAAATCCTCATTCATTTCTATAAGATGTAACAAGAGATCATTTTACAACCGCTCATGTTCTGAATATTGTTTTTTCTTTAGTCAAGTTCTATAGTCAATAGTTATATAGATTTGTTCCAAAACTGTTGCAACTTTCTTCTTCATCTGAATGTATCTTTTAAACAATCACATTTAGGGCTCTTTCACATTAGAATTGTTTTTCACGTCCATGGTTCACTGATTTCCACGGACTCCTCACAAAGCCATTGATTTAATTGGGTGTTTTCACATTGGCGTGTATTTTCACTGATCCGTTGGAAAAAATTATGGAACATGTCCTATTTTTTCACGGATTTGGATCACGGAAGGCAATGGGTCTGCAAAAAAACTGATGAAACATCCATTGTTTTCACTGATGAGGTTGAAAAACGGGGTGTGATGTTTTCAAAGCAATGATTAAACTTCATTTCTTTTCGTATCACAGAGACAAAACGGAAAAAAAACGGAGACGTAACAGAGACAAAATGCAACAGATGTGCAACTGAGGCTGAACATCAATGCCAATATAAAAGAGCCCTTAGTTGTATAAAAGCTGATTCACATACACACAGTTCTTGCCAACATTTGTAAAAGCACCGTGAGCTGTGTAGTGTTTTTGAGAGTGTTTTTTGGTGGCGTTTTCTATTTAGTTATATACCATATATAACATTTTTTCCTCACATTCTTCAAATCCTATAAAGAGAAAATAGCAAAAAAAAAAAACACTACCAAAAAGCCCACTGAGTGAGAAAATGCCTCTATTACGGAACAAACCAACATACTTTAACTAAAGATTTACATGTAAGATCCCACCACAGCAGTTTTGAACCAATAAAAATATCCACCAAAATTCTATGAAAAAGGTAATGATTTTTTTTTTCAGCACAATGCTGTGAATATGAACACTTTTTTTAGCAACAGGAATTTTTGCTAGATTTTTGCCATGTATGAACTTAACTGTTTTGGTCATTTATTAAGCATGTTTTTTTTAAATTATTTTTTTGTTCTTTTTAAATATTCCATACAAAATGATTTTATATCCTGCTCTGTTGTAAACTAGTGATTTTTAATTACAAGTAGTATTGTTTAAATAAATCACATGTTAACTCACTTAAATCTCATTATAAACAAGTTTTATATTATACTTAATTTATGTAAAAAAAAATAAATAGAAGACATAAAAAAATGTCATGGAAAAACTTTCTTTGTTGTCATTGCCAATGTCTGGAATTCAAAATATACTTAAAGGGTTGCCACATCTGATGAACTCAAGGATCAACATTGCATTATCAAATACAAATTAGTAAATTGCACTTCGTGAAAATATGAGATAAACTTATTGCACAAGAGATTACGGAGAGGAACAGCAAAAAAAATAAATAGTTGATCTTGTGGATGTGTCTTTGGCTTCTGCATTAAACACAAAAGAGAGAGATAGATAGATAGATAGCTGTTCTATCTCTATATATGTCATCTGTCTATCGATATTGCAGCAAATCCGAATATAGAATTTACTACATTACAGGTTAAATTATTAACTCAATATTCCTTAAAAGCATTTGGAGATTTCACATAGAATACTGGCTACAAATACCAAATAAATATTAGGAATATTGATGACTATTCTGAAACATGATATTTGAAGTGGGAAATTTTGACAATATTTTGTACATGTGTTATAATGGACTTCCTCGCAAACATCAGTATGTAAAAAAGAGTAGTAGCAACAAGGCATAATGAAGGATTTCTATGTAAGTTCTCATTGTCCGTCCTTCTGTATGGGGTGACACAAGTAAAGTGAAGCAGCTCTGTAGATTTTAGCTCCAATGTCGGCACCAGATTCCACAAGCACCTTAAACAGTGAAGGTGGAGCTCGCCCTGCAGAAAGTGTAATCTCCTCCTTTGCTGCACTGTCTCTTTAAGTCCGCCCATTGCGTGACTGACCCAGGAAAGTTTGGCAAGTTTTGTCCTGAGAGTTAAACCATCTCCCAGTCCCCTTGTCACGCAATGCCCCAAACACAGTGACCTCTCCCCTCTCTCCCTGCCAGCACCTGGAGGGTGCTCTCCCATCCCCCATCTAATGCAAGGCAGAGACGCAGCTTCAGACACAGGGGCTTCATATATACACACACACACACACACACACATATATATATATATATATATATATATATATACAGCTATGTTACCTATTAGAAACCTAATACCCCACAACTAGAAAGAACAAAGTATCTAAAGAGTTTATGCAATATCCAATATAATAACTAAAACCATCACTAGTGTAATTATCTGTCTAATAGTTTTCCTGTGCAAAATAATTACCAATACATTTTCATTGTGATAATATGATAAAATAAATGTGCTGATGCTTTGGATGTAAAAAGTAGAGAATAACATTTCTATAATTTAAGATGAGAATAATCTGTGCATACTTATAATAACTGGTTATTGATGTATTTATCAATTATACAGAGGACTGCCCCTCCATCTTCACCAATGCCATGTGTATTGTAGCTGTTAAAGTTTATTTTCATTGGCATTTGCTTTTTTTGGAGGGAAGGGTATCAGATGATCTGACTTTATAGTATAAGGACATTTGTCACTAAAAAGCCAGTATGTAGAAATTTTGCTGCTGACTCTGGCAGGCAGACAAGAACACATTAGGTTTTACTAGCAGTAGCTTAACAATAGTTAATTGTACTGACAATATAGACTGATGTGCCAGGCAACATTAGGCTTTAGTCATGTAATTTGCGCATATCACTGCCATTCCCTATTCCACAAGACTATTACAATATCCCCTTTCACTTTGGGGAACTATACCCCCTATTTATTATGCTGGCTCCCCCACTCCAGGAGGGAGGACCCTTATCAGAGCTTGTCCTGGCACTGCTGTACCCTCAGCCCAGTGTGTCTGGAGTTGTCACGCACACTGGACAATTTTTAACAGGTCTGTGCAGGGTAAACTTTAACCAGGTGCTGCAGGCTCTGACACCAAATACATGATCTCTACCCAACTATTGTCCAAAGCCCCAAAGCTACTGTCACCACCCCAGCCACCTGCAACACAGAATACAGTGCACCAGAGCCAGTAAAGTGCACCACATCACACGTACGGCAGCAGGGAAGATGGGTGGTTCCCAATGTTTAATATTTAACATTAGTTTTTAGTAATAATAAGTTTAACTAATAATCAGTCATCCTATTAAATTACCACTATCCCTAATATCTAATCCTCTACCACTATCCCCTAATACTACTTAGTTGTACAGTACACAAATGCAATTATTGATACATTTTAGAGTATGATATTATAGCAAAAAATGTATATATACACGGTATGTACTATGTATGCATGTGTAGTGTAGTTTTTAGTAAATTGTGCATTGTAGTTTAGTCAAAAGCAATAATAAACCATATACAAGTAGAACATTTGTAGTATGATATAGTTTAGTATTGTAAGTAGTGTAGTACCTTATAGAACGTGATGTATTATACTATAATATTGCGGTATAAAATGCTGTAAGTTGTACCACCTTGGTATTTATAACAATAAAGTGATGTAAATTGATGTAGTAAAGTATGGTGTAGCACAGATACATAGTAAGTCACAAGTATTATAATTCTAGTAGTAAACTGACGGTAGTAAGAATATGTATGGATTTTATATAACTTAGTTGCATGTTATTTAAGCAATGTACAATATGATGATAACTACAGTATATATAAATAATATTACAGCTGTATGGTACTAGTTGTATATATAGTATATGGACAAGTATGTGGACAAGTGACCTTTCATAAAATCATGTTTTGCAGGTTTACATATTCCTACCATTTTGACATTCATTCTCCTGGAGACAGTTACTCATCTAAAATTAATCACCTTAAAAAAGAGACATGATCATCTATGGTCAGGCTAACAATTAACGGTAAAAATAATCTGTAATTGGTTCCTGGGGCTAAACCCCAATGAATATTTGTGAATATCACTGCAGCATAGATCCGTTTTTATTCGTTGCCATACAATAACTTTTTGCTGTCAGACAACCAATGGCCGCTCATTTAATAAACACATCTGTATCTAAAACTAAACACTTCATAATAATACTGATTTCGTTATAGAACGAATTAATATAGATATACGTAAAAGGAAAACAAATATTAACTAATATTCAACGTAATACATGCTGAATTTGGTGTTTAAGTATGTATAGATATATGTCCAGAAAGCATCTGTACACCAATAATTAGAATAAACCAATAAATGTTATTGACAGGTGATTTATTATACTGTATTATGTTATTACAATATTGGTAGAAGAAAGTGGTGCAGAACAGTAGAAAGCAGAGTCGCTCTCCTTGTTATCCCAACATTTCACATGGGAAAATGACACAATATACACAATAATAATAGCCCATTAAGTTTTATTAGAGAATAATGAAAATACTGTATGCAATGACTGGAAACATCTCCGCCCAGGGATTAGATAGATGCTACTGTCAGATTTGTATTCCACACTACCTAATACTACATGGTGTTAAGAGTATCTAGACCAAGTAGATATGCCCTGATTTTGCAGAGGAGCCTATATAATAGGGGAAAACAGGGGTAAAGCCGGCTTGATCACAGGGGGCATATAGAGTTATTCTCACTGGTATTTAACAGGACATTATCTCATATGTCTGCTATTGTTCACCTGTTGAGTATTGCATCCTGCTTTCTTATTCTGAAGGCATCCTGATCATCCAGCGGGGGACATATGCTGATATTAAATAATTAAATATGTCCACGTCTAAAATCCCTAATGTGTTTTAGAAATGAAGATTCTTTCCTAAATATTCTCCCAGCACCAGTAGATTGCCTGCTTTTATACTACTGCAATACATGCACATCTTATTCATGTACACCTTGTCTCCACCACTATGTATGGGGAACTATATCATCTATAGATCTATCAAATAATAGTTCAGGATCGTATCATCTAAGCACTAATAGTGTGTCGTTCAAGTACTGATTGATAGGATTTGATCGACCTGTGTATGTGGACACAATGAGGGGTTAGTGTATATATATATATATATATATATATATATATATATATTAGTATATGTAGTATGATGACTAATAATGGTGCCTGCAGTAGCTGCGTGCTATGTGCCCTGCTCCATTTCCAGCTGAGCCTGGAGCTGTATCTCCTCGCACGATATAATAATAAGTAATTGTATGAGTAGTACAGGATGTCAGTGGCTGGCAGCCTGCACCTCTTATCTGCTCATTAGATCTGTTCTAGGAATAGCTGGCTGTGCACTGGTGCCAGCACTTAGCAGGCAGCTCTCCTGTGCTGTGGTGACAGGAGGTGGAGCTCTGGCCAATCAGGAGTCAGCAGAGGAGTATATAAGGGAGTGCAGGCAGCATGCACACTATGGTACTGCTGGGGGTACTCTGCAGCACAGATAGAAGAGCTTCTTCTCACCTGATACAAGACATATACTCAAGGTATGCTGATTTTTATCATTTATCATGTCCACATTTCTTTCATAATATCTAATATATTTATATACAGTGGGATACACAGCAATGTATAAGTGACTATACAATATAAACACAGCACTTGTATAATGCATGTAAATACTAAGAAATTGATTTTATTGTGTTACAATATGCTTTCTGGTGGCTGCTACCTGATGGCATTATTAAGTGGAAAACCAGTTGACTCCATTTACTTCAAACTTAAATTTAAACTATTCATTGAGCAAATCTGCTGAGAATTAAATGTATTTTACAGTATTATTCCACTCAAACTTGAAAATGTCAGAAAACCAAATATTTCATGTCCTAGTGGCTCATACCAAAGATTTCCCCTCTGTAACTCCTTAACCCAGATTCATAGGTAAACTAGCAGTAGTGAGGATCCTTTCAGACAACACCATATAATTTAGCTTAATAATCAATATAAGTATTACATTTTGAATGAGTAGCTTCAGCAGGAGTGTGCATTTTATTTAATTACAGCTCCTTTAATTGCAAATTGGTCTTCAGGGGTAGGGAAATTGTTAGCATGCAAATATATGGTAAACTTTAAACAGTCCAAGAGTTGGTTTGTGGAGAGGTTTTTACTTATTGTCTGTATAGAAGGAATGTATGTACAGTGTACACCAGTCTTTATAACAACCTACTAGCTTGTATTTATGTCCATATACTTCAACTATAGTTTATGTAGCAATTGGTTATATGCAGCTTATTCTTATGGGAACTTACCTGTTTGAAGATAATATTACATAATAGCTTGGGGTAGTCCCATATACCTCTTTTAAACTCCAGTGTAAAATGTATTCTGGTCAATAACACATTTGGTGACATCTGAAGATCTTTGGATGCAAGCAATATAAACTTGGTTGGGCAGTAGTTGTAGGGCAAGTATAGGTACATAATATGGTTGGAAAAAAAAACATCTATACATGAAGTTCAACCAAGGTTTACATCACTCTGATGCCTATTCCCATACATCCTATTTCTCTGATAATAATTGGCAAGGGTGAAGTTAAGATCCTGAATGACAATGTGGGTTTTGATATTAATGGATACAAATGGGTTAAACAGTACCCCATAGTAACTATAGAAACTGTATTACTTGGCTGCCAGCTGACCAAGACACAAATTTCCACTTTGAATACATAACTGGAGACTGCTATTAATGCTATAAGGCTTGGGGTGAGCTTATCCTAAGACTTAACATTGATAATAGATTTGTGGTTTTCAAGCTGTGAACGTTAAAGTTATAATAGCCTAGATCATTAAACAACTGACATTATACTTTTACAAAAAACACAACAACACTAAGATATGGATATGTATTAATTAAAAAGTGATCATATCGCTTCTCATGATGTGCAATAATCCTCCTTAGTCTTAAGTCTTTTGTTTAATTTTCTCATAGGCAAAATGATTGCTTTGATCAGCTCCTGCGGAGAGATATCTGCCACAGAGGTACTTATTGCCTTTGTGGTCTTCTCAATCCTCTACCTGCTTATCAAGACTTATAGGAAGAATGTGCCAGAAGGAACAAAACCGGTGCCAGGTCCATTGCCTTTGCCACTGATAGGAAATTTGCTCTCACTCGGCAAAAATCCACACCTTAGTCTAACCAAGATGAGTGAGACCTATGGAGATGTTCTTCAAATCCAGATGGGTACAAAGCCTGTTTTAGTCTTAAGTGGACTGGAAACAATCAGGCAGGCCCTGTTGAAGCAAGGGGATGAATTTTCTGCACGCCCAGACCTTTTTACCTTTCGCCTGATTGGGGATGGGCAGAGTCTTACATTTAGCCATGAGTCTGGTGAGGTATGGCGCGCACGTCGAAGACTGGCCCATAATGCCCTTAAGACCTTCTCCATATCTCCCTCCTTGGCATCTTCAGGCACAACCCTAGTTGAAGACCATATATCAAAAGAAGCTGAGTATCTAGTTAGAAAATTCCAACAGCTAATTGAAGAGAAAGGTGAATTTGACCCTTATAGGTATGTGGTTGTTTCCGTGGCTAATGTCATCTGTGCAATGTGCTTTGGAAAACGATACAGCCATGATGATCAAGAGTTTCTGGACCTAGTCAACCTGACTGATGAGTTTGGGGCAGCTGCAGCATCAGGCAATCCAGCCGATTTTATCCCTATTCTTCAATACCTACCAAGTCGCACCATGAAAAACTTTGTTGACATCAATAAGAAGTTTACAGCCTTCACACAGAAAATTGTTCATGAACACTACAGAACATTAGAAAGTGTAAGTACTTGTTGTGAAGTTTATAGGATGTAACATTTAATTTAGTACATAGTGAAGTTTACAATCTTTACTAGATCTCTCAATTACAGCTCAATAAATGGATTGTATCAAATCTACTATATCATATAACAAATGTTTTTTTCTCAATTTCAGAATTCTATTCGAGATATTACCGACACCCTCATCATGCATTCCCAAGAAAAGAAATTGGATGAGAACTCCAATGTCCAGCTAACAGAAAAGAAAACTGTGAACATTGTAAATGACCTTTTTGGAGCTGGTGAGTGTAAAGTCATAACATTTAATACAATTTTCTTTCATTGGCACTTATATATGTAGGTTGTTCTTGAAAAACATGGCTCCTTTCTTAAATACAGGTAGTGAATTAAAGAATAGTTAAGCTTCATTCATTTCTATACAGCTGAGCTGCAATACCAGCACACACCATAGTCAGTTGTGGTGCTGTTTTGAGTCATGTTTTCAACCTCTGGACAACACCATTGAGTATTATTGCCCTTTCTTATAATTAGATGACTTTTTTGTATTACATCCTCAATCATGATTGTCAACATTGTGTTTATAAAATGTATTTAATTACATTTATGCTTAGATAGAAAATGTTTCTAGATCTCTGCTTGCCCCTATTGCCTTTAAACTTGTCATGGGAAAAAACACACGGGTATTGGGCTTGTAATAAGACATAGCTCCATTTACTGGGCTTTAACATTAAATAGCCATGTCCCTGTGTGTCCATCTTATGACCATGGACTGATTGTTATCCACTGGAAGTAAACAACAAATGACAGCAAGCTGAGATCTAAAAAAAAGAAGATTTGACACAGAAAGTATATTGTAAAATTGTATAATATCTTAAAACAGTACAATTTATTAGCTAAAACTCAACAGTCCCAGCAATTAATTTTCAATCTGTATTATAATGACAGCTTTTCTTTCTGCTAGTTTACAGGCAAAGATCAGAGTTTTAAGATTTTTTTAAATTTTTTTTTAGGGTTTGATACCATTACAACTGCTTTGTCATGGAGCCTCATGTACCTGGTCGCCAACCCAGAAATACAAGAAAAGATCCAAAAAGAACTTGGTAAGCAATTCCAGCTTAAAGACCTGTGTACATTTATAATTATTTACAATTTATTCAATTAATATCTGAGGTACTGTAGTAGCTCCTCAAAACAGATGGGTTTATTGTTTTCTGCCATCAACACATTTCTACATTGAGTAATTTTTATGGGTCTTCATACATAAATAGTCTTCTTAGAATACTTACTAATGAGTACAATTATTTTAGGTCCGTCCAATTGTTTCAACTTACCATTGTCACCTTTCCAACTTTCTGTGGACAATTTCAGCAAAATTAGGGAGCTTTGAGCATCTAATAACTACTTCTGAATAAAATATTGTTATGTCTTATTATGTCTTACAGATCAGGTCATTGGTAGAGAGAGGAGACCAAAGGTTTCAGATAGAGCTCAGCTACCTTACACAGAAGCCTTCATCTTGGAGATGTTCCGTCATTCATCTTTCCTCCCATTCACAATTCCACACTGGTAAGTGCCGAACTTGATGTACAACATTTATTGGTTTATTTCATTAATTTGATTTCTACTATACTGAAGTAAAACATTTGGCCTGGTTTTACAGCACAACTACAGACACTGTGCTCAATGGTTACTTCATTCCTAAGAACATATGCGTGCTGATCAACCAGTGGCAAGTGAATCATGACCCGTAAGTAACTGAACATTATCATAATTGACCTTCTTACAGAGAAATAACTAAAACTTAATAATGAGAAGAAAATAATAGCATAAAGTGATGACCACTTTGATCACATAAACAATGTCAGCTGATGATCCATATTTTCACTTAAGTTAATAAAGCTTGTTAAAGGGGTTATCCAGTATTTTAAATTGATAGTTTATCTTAAGGATAGGTCATCATTCTGATCAGTTAGAAATATGTTAAAATATTTCTTGCCAATTAACTACTATTAAAATTAAATTTCAGTTATAGAATTTATATGCAATTTTATAATTCCAGGAAAATATGGAAAGACCCATTCAATTTCTGTCCAGAACGTTTCCTGAATCCAGAGGGATCATCTGTAAACAAAATAGAATCTGAAAAAGTCTTGATTTTTGGTCTGGGTAAGAGAAGATGCCTTGGTGAAGCCATTGGAAGAATGGAGGTGTTCCTTTTCCTGACTACTATGCTTCAGCAGATGGAGTTCTTCAAACAAGAGGGAGAGAAACTAGACATGTCACCACAATATGGGTTGACAATGAAACATAAGAGGTGTCATCTTACTGCTAAACTCCGTTTCCCGATGTTGGCTACGGCTTAATAATTCTTACTATCCAGCCAAGCTTAGAACTGTATCACGTGGCTATTCTGATATATAAAGATTTTCTTTTACATTGACTTTATATGCCAGCACTGCATGAGAGTGAGATTAAAGCTATAGTCTCAGGACAATCTCAAGGACACTCAGTATTTTAGTGATGCACAAAACATAGCCTGTGACTTTACAGAAACAAAGCTTACGTTAATTGCCATTTATGAAGGAACGTATACATTTGTGCAAGTTTATTTTTGTTAAGCTTTTCGTGATTGGGAATGCAATAATGAATACCCAATCATGTATATTAACCAAATACACTGTACTTATATGTGTTATACTGAGAGATAGAACAAAGCTATTATATAATTGTATCCCTACTGGCACTAGCTACATAACTAGTAATAAACTAGTTAAAATGCAACATAGAATTAGTCCTCTAAGCCAATTTGTCTCTTGCTATTTAAGTCAAGCCTTGGCCTCTCTTTTTGTGGCACCCCAATGGAAGGCACAGAGAAAGCTTACCATTATTTAATGTATGATCTGGTGAACATTCAGTTTAGCTTAAGTGACCTGTTTCAGATTCTACTGCAGAGGATCTTTACAAAAACTACATGCTTGTAGAATGTAAATGCCTTTTCACCATGGTATGTGAAAATAATGCCAAATCTTGCCATACATGCAACATAAAGTGATCCAAGTCTATTCACATATCCAATGAAGATAAAATATCTTTTAACTTTACTACACATGTTAACATTAACTTGCAGAACAAACTTGCACTTTTAGTTGATTATTTTTAACTTTTTGTAAAAAATTGAGAAAAACCTTTTATGTAAATTGTTATATTATTGTAATGATTTAATGAAACAGTTTGTAAATATTTGTATACTTTTATAATCTCTGTGAGATAATAAAACTTGTGTATCTTAAGATTGTGTCACAGGGTATTGTAATATCTGTGTCAAAGTCTTCCTTTGTCTGTAAAGTGCGGCTTAAGTGTCATTCATTTTCCTTTGTGTTTTGCGTGTGTGAACTGTGGCTAAGGTTGCTGCTGTGTTTAGGATTGGTTTAGCCACACCCAGCTCTCTGCAGCCCAGCCCTGTCCAGCAAGGGTTACTAGAGTGATAAATGACCGATAAACTTAGCTACTGGAGGTAACACCTTGCTGGTTACACAAGTCTCCTTTTACCTTCTCCTACTGCTGATTGTTATTGCTTTGCCATTCTGTGTATCCAACCTTTGCTACGTTTACTCAACCTCTCTCTAGTGATTCAATTCTGTACCTTCAACACCATCTTGGCTTTGAATTGGTTCTGTTCAACGCCACTTGTTTATATGTATCTGTTGTTTGTCCCTTTGTGTTGTGTCTCTCCCAGTGTGTCCCTGCTTTTCTTGGCTCTGTTTTGTGTCATTGCCTTAATGCATTGTGTCTTCTAGTGTGAACACTCCACCATCCAGCAGCAGCCAGATGAAGTAAGCCTTCCCTGTAAATTTGCAGGGTCTCTCGGGGTCTGTTAGTTAGACTCCTCATAGCAGGTTCACTTTTATCAGGGCAGCTTATCTTTTTTTTTTTTTATAAAAACACTTTATTTGATTTTTCAACAAATAAACAAAGAACAATACGGTTATATCATTGTTTCATAGTTTATACGGTTGAAAAAAGACACCTGTCCATCAAGTTCAACCAAGGAAGGGAAGGGATTATATGAGGAAGGGACCCAGGGGAAACAAATCTATATAACATAACCATCAATGTTATTTAGGTTTAAAAAGGCATCTAGACCCTTCTTGAAGCTCTCTGCTGTCCCTGCTGTGACCAGCGCCTGAGGCAGGCTATTCCACAGATTGACCGTTCTCATAGTAAAAAAGCCCTGTCGTCCCCGGTGATTAAACCTTGATTTCTCCAAACGGAGACAGTGCCCCCTCGTCTTTTGATTTAATCTGAAACAACTTACCACCATATTTTTTGTATGGACCATTCATATATTTAAATAAATTAATCATGTCCCCTCGTAGTCGTCTCTTTTCCAGACTAAATAAATCTAGTTGTTTTAATCTTTCCTCATAACTAAGACCCTCCATACCCCTTATCATTTTTGTGGATCTACGTTGAACCCTCTCCAGCTCCAGGGCATCCTTTTTATGGACCGATGCCCAGAACTGGACAGCATATTCCAGGTGAGGCCGAACCAATGCCTTGTATAGTGGACCAGGTGAGTCCATACCACTTTTGATACATGACAACATCCTACTAGCTTTAGAGGCAGCTGCTTGACATTGCATGCTGTTACTCAATTTATGATCTACTAGTACCCCCAGGTCCTTCTCAACAAGGGACTCTCCCAGATTTACTCCCCCAAGTACATATTTTGCCTTTGGATTATTGGCCCCCAGGTGCATAACCTTACATTTATCCACATTAAACCTCATTTGCCAAGTGGATGACCAAACATTCAGTTTGTCCAAGTCACCCTGCAGCCTATGAACATCCTCCATAGACTGTATTACACTACACAGTTTGGTGTCATCTGCAAAAATAGACACAGTGCTATTAATTCCTTCCTCTATATCATTAATAAATATATTAAATAGTAGTGGGCCAAGCACAGAACCCTGGGGTACAGCACTCATAACTGGTGACCATTCCGAGTAGGAATCATTGACCACAACTCTCTGGATACGATCCTTTAGCCAGTTTGCAATCCAATTGCAAATTATTTCTGCCAAACCAATAGCCCTAATTTTACCCATCAGGCGTCTATGAGGGACAGTGTCAAATGCCTTTGCAAAGTCCAAGAACACAATATCCACAGCTGCTCCTCCATCCAGGCACCTGCTCACCTCTTCATAGAAGCAGATAAGGTTAGTTTGACAACTTCTGTTCTTAGTAAACCCATGCTGGCTGTCACTTATTATACTATTTGATGTCACATACTCCAGTATATAGTCTTTTACTAACCCTTCCAGTATTTTCCCCACAATGGCAGTTAAGCTTTTTTTTTTAAATGCCCTCTTTTTCTCTTTAATTGCCCTTTTAACTGTAGCTGTAAGCCACGCGGGGTGTAATCTAGCCCGTCTATATTTGTTACCTATTGGAATAAATTTAGAAGTATAAAAACCCAGGATAGATTTGAATTTCTCCCATTTAACATTAGTATCTTCATTTGACAGAATATGATCCCAGTCTATATCCAGTAGTGCAGCCCTGAATTTCTGGAAATTAGCCCTCTTAAAATTCAAAGTTTTCGATTTTCCCACCTGTTTCTTTTTTTTATAGTTTAAGAGGAACATAATTATATTATGATCGCTGTTCCCAATTGTTGCTCCAGGGCATCCTTTTTATGGACCGGTGCCCAGAACTGGACAGCATATTCCAGGTGAGGCCGAACCAATGCCTTGTATAGTGGACCAGGTGAGTCCATACCACTTTTGATACATGACAACATCCTACTAGCTTTAGAGGCAGCTGCTTGACATTGCATGCTGTTACTCAATTTATGATCTACTAGTACCCCCAGGTCCTTCTCAACAAGGGACTCTCCCAGATTTACTCCCCCAAGTACATATTTTGCCTTTGGATTATTGGCCCCCAGGTGCATAACCTTACATTTATCCACATTAAACCTCATTTGCCAAGTGGATGACCAAACATTCAGTTTGTCCAAGTCACCCTGCAGCCTATGAACATCCTCCATAGACTGTATTACACTACACAGTTTGGTGTCATCTGCAAAAATAGACACAGTGCTATTTATTCCTACCTCTATATCATTAATAAATATATTAAATAGTAGTGGGCCAAGCACAGAACTCTGAGGTACACCACTCATAACTGGTGACCATTCCGAGTAGGAATCATTGACCACAACTCTCTGGATACGATCCTTTAGCCAGTTTGCAATCCAATTGCAAATTATTTCTGCCAAACCAATAGCCCTAATTTTACCCATCAGGCGTCTATGAGGGACAGTGTCAAATGCCTTTGCAAAGTCCAAGAACACAATATCCACAGCTGCTCCTCCATCCAGGCACCTGCTCACCTCTTCATAGAAGCAGATAAGGTTAGTTTGACAACTTCTGTTCTTAGTAAACCCATGCTGGCTGTCACTTATTATACTATTTGATGTCACATACTCCAGTATATAGTCTTTTACTAACCCTTCCAGTATTTTCCCCACAATGGCAGTTAAGCTTTTTTTTTTAAATGCCCTCTTTTTCTCTTTAATTGCCCTTTTAACTGTAGCTGTAAGCCACGCGGGGTGTAATCTAGCCCGTCTATATTTGTTACCTATTGGAATAAATTTAGAAGTATAAAAACCCAGGATAGATTTGAATTTCTCCCATTTAACATTAGTATCTTCATTTGACAGAATATGATCCCAGTCTATATCCAGTAGTGCAGCCCTGAATTTCTGGAAATTAGCCCTCTTAAAATTCAAAGTTTTCGATTTTCCCACCTGTTTCTTTTTTTTATAGTTTAAGAGGAACATAATTATATTATGATTGCTGTTCCCAATTGTTGCATTGTCTTCTTTAGCTATTACATTTTAACGTTCCATAATTTACAATAAAGTTATAAGTAAATCAAAGCAGAGTCCTGGGAGGGTTCCTGATCTACTCGTCTTGGACCCGCTGCTTTGTAAACTAACGCCACAAGCACTGATTGTTCGCCTGGCTGTGTGCTAAGCCTTACCCTAATACTGTTAGAAATTTTATAATATTTGTCATTGCTTCCCTCCCTACTTGGGCCCTGCCTACTAGCGCTGGCATAAAGTGTGAGAGTCTGTCTGCCACAATTTTGGACAGCAGTTTTATGTTCTGGTCAATTAGGGAAATCGGACAATGGGAGCCTGGGTATAAGGGGTCCTTTCCTTCTTTGGGAAGTAGTTTTATATGTGCCGTTTTTGCTTTCTAAAAGCAACTTTTAAAATTGTGCTAATAAGCCTGAGGGGCTATCCTATCCCTCTGTGGTCTGGCTTTAGAGACTGTTCTCACCCTCCCCCTGCTCCCTTAGCACTCGTGCAGTGAGCAGGAAGTGGCTGGGGGTCCTCTGAACTCTCGATACAGCCAACATGTAACCAGGTGACAACACATCATGTGCAGTCAAGTGACACAAGCCTGCTGCCGAGCAAAACAATCTCCCTGATCCACACAGTACATTCTTTGGTAAAGTACACCATATACAATTGCTGCCAACAGAATGCAGGTATCAATAGTGCATAGCAAAAACCTTGGATCTTTACGTTTAGGTCAACAAAAGTGAAATATTTAGAATTTTGTTAATTATATATTCACTGTGAAAACATTATTTGCAAATATAGCACTGTAAATTGAAAAAGAATATTTAAGGAGAAATAAATAAATCAATCTTGTGTTTAGAAACCCAATTCAAATGCAATGGGGTGGGGCTCGAAGAGCATTCATCACATATGCGTTACCACTGAAACATGTGATTAGTAATTAGAGCAGACCCAGCAAGTTGCCGCGCAAGGTCAGCAACTCGGACAAGTCTCCGCTATGCTACAGCAGCTACTGTCATCCGGTGGCAGCAGCAGCATCCAGTTCCTGTGGTACCCTCTGCTACTGCGGCCATATTGGCCTCTGCAGAACCCAGACTGCGTTTATCCATGCGTTCCAAATATGATGGTGATCCCAAGTTGTGCAGGGGGTTCATCACCCAGTGCTGCCTGCACATTGAGCTTATGCCCATGTACTTCATCACGGAGAGGTTGAAGGTGGCTTTTGTAATCAGCCTTCTATCTGGGAAAGCTCTGGCATGGGCTACGGCCCTCTGGGACAGAAGAGACCCGGTCACGGCTGACTTCACCGCGTTCCTGACAGAATTCCGATCCGTTTTCGAGGAACCAGCCCGGGCGTCATCTGCTGAGACTGCCTTCTTGCACTCACGCCAAGGGGACTCTTCTGTTAGTGATTACACTGTTCAATTCCATACCTTAGCCTTGGAGTTAGACTGGGATGGAGCAGTCTCACTTGCTACCTTTAAAAAAGGGACATGCTGTCTTCCCTGAGTGAGCTTATCTCCTTGACTTCTCAGATAGACATCTAGTTCTCTAAGCGCCTTGAAGAGCAACGTTTTGATGAAGCGTCAGTCAGGACTCGACTCCTTCCTCCCCTGGCCCGTTTTTTTAAAATCCACTTCGATCTTCCTCCAAGGAACACATGCAGGTGGATAGAGCATGGCTGACTCCCCAAGAGCGGACAAGACGACGTCTGGATAATCTATATTGCGCCAGTCCAGAAACTTTTTGCAGACTTGCCGTGCCCATCCTCCGCGTCCAGGGAGGCGTACTCGCCTAGGGTGAGAACAAAGCATCTGCACGCCTGCATATTCCTGTTCTGCTCAGTTTTGGAACCATTGGCCTTCCTGGATTCCGGCTCTGCAGGGAATTTCATGGATGCCACTGTCACGGGTGCTCCCGCTATCCCTGTCTCGGATCGTGGGCGCATCCGTGCTCCCCCGTTTGCCCCCGCTGCAGGCCAGTCTCTTCACTCACCTCTCCCGGCTCCTGCTCTCCCCCGGACTTCCGTGAGCGCGCATCCCCGCCTCCTAGGGCGCGCGCGGCTCCTGTCGAAAATTTAAAGGGCCAGCGCACCGCTAATTGGTGCACTGGCTGAACCTCACCTTTAAGAATCCTGCCTCTTCCTGTGTCCCCTGCCGGATCTTTGTGCCTCATAGCCTTAAAGAAAGCTTCCAAGCGAGTATTCCTGCGTTCCTGTGTATTCCTGTATTCCTGCGCTCCTGTGTATTCCTGTGTGTTCCCGCTCCTGAGTCCTGTGTTGCCGTGTTACCTGAGTTCCTCCGTGTTGCTGTGTGCCTGTGTTCCCGTTCCCACCTGCCTGGACCTCCTGTTGCTGACCCCGGACTTGGACCTGACGTTGCATCTCTGCCGCCTGCCCTGACCCTGTGCCTGGACCTGTCTACGAGATTGTCATCCGCTAAGGTACCTCAACCTCGGCTGCCACCGTGGGCTAGTCACACCTGGGAACGACCTAGTGGTATCCTGCTGCAGCAAGTCCAACCCGCTTTGTGGCGGGCTCTGGTGAATACCTGGTGCCGCTGGGCTCCGGTTCCCGGTGTTGGCTAGTTCCATCTCCCGCGGAGGATCCACTGATCCTAACAGTAAGATCTGGCCATGGATCCCACCGAGGCTCCTTCTCCCAGTCAGCCTGATCTCGCCACCATCGTGATCCACCAGTCCCGGCAGATTGCAGCACAACGGAATCAGCTAGAGCAAGTCACCGCCATGCTACAACAACTACTAGCTACCCAACATCAGCAACAGTCTCCTGAAGCGGCCGCTGCTACCCCTGCTACCCCGGCTTATCTTCCTGCTGCTGAACCCAGGCTACGCCTCTCTTTGCCCGGCAAGTATGATGGAGATCCCAAGATGTGCAGGGGCTTCATAACCCAGTGCTCCTTGCACATAGAACTCATGCCGTCGCAATATGCCACAGAGCGGTCCAAAGTGGCATTTGTCCTCAGCCTTCTTTCCGGGAAAGCCCTGGCCTGGGCTACTCCGCTTTGGGACAGAGATGACCCGGTTGTGTCGAGCCTCCTCTGTGGAGTCTGCTTTGTTGAACCTGCGTCAGGGCAACTCATCGGTGGGAGAGTACACAGTTCAATTCCGCACCCTGGCTTCTGAACTTGCTTGGAACGATGCAGCCCTCATCGCTACATTAAAGAAAGAGCTCTCTGCGCAGGTCAAGGACGCACTGGCAGCTCGGGACCTTCCATCTACTCTGAGTGACCTCATCACCTTGGCCACTCGAATTGATGTTCGGTTTAAGGAGCGAGCTGAGGAACTACGCTCCGAGTATCCCCAAGGCCGTGTTAGATGCATTCCTCGCCTGGCGCCAGTCTTCCAAAGGCCGCTCCAGGTCCCGCCTGTATCTTCTGCTGAGGAACCCATGCAGGTTGACCGAACCCGGCTCACTCTACAAGAGCGTTCCAGACGACGACAGGAGAACTTGTGCATGTATTGTGTCAGCCCACAGCACTTCGTCGGGACTTGCCCTGTACGTCCCCAACGCCCGGGAAACGCCAGCACCTAGGCTTCTCAGGAGAAGCATCCCTAGGTGTGAATAAAGCTTCTCCACGCTTGATTCTCCCTGTGCTCCTCAGCATTGGCACTGGTACTCCGGTCCAGGTTTCCACTTTCCTGGATTCGGGCTCCACAGCGAACTTTGTAGATGCTGCACTGGTCGCCCTGCATCACTTCCCGGTGGTTCGTCTTGAGAAGCCCATTGCCTCAGTCAGTGGCCAGATTCTCTCCGTGCCTATCTGGTTTCGCACTGAACCCCTGCTCCTTCAAGTTGGTGCATTACATAAAGAGAGACTCTCCTTTTTTGTGCTGCCACAGTGCACTTCCACTCTCCTGCTGGGTCTCCCCTGGTTGCAGCATCATGCCCCTGTTCTGGACTGGTCTTCTGGGGAGATTCTCCGTTGGGGTCCGGATTGCTCCTCACGCTGCATGACGGTTCCACATCCGCTCCCTGTCAGGACTGCTACCTTGTCTCCCAAGCCTCTGGAGGGACTTCCAGCTCCGTACCGGGACTTTGCAGACATGTTTTCTAAAAAACAAGCCGGGATACTTCCTCCACATCGTCCCTATGATTGTCCCATTGACCTACTGCCTGGATCTTCTCCACTGCGGGGTCGGGTGTACCCACTCTCGGTTCCTGAGACTGCCGCTATGTCGGAATATGTTAAGGAAAATTTGCAAAGAGGTTTCATCGCAAATCCTCCTCGCCAGCTGGCGCTGGTTTCTTTTTTGTCACAAAAAAGGATGGCTCTCTCCGCCCCTGTATAGACTATCGCGGTCTTAACAAGGTCACCGTTAAGAACCGCTATCCTCTGCCACTTATCACGGAGCTATTTGATCGTCTGCGGGGTGCAAGAATTTTTTCCAAATTGGATCTTCGTGGGGCCTACAACCTCATCCGCATCAGGAAGGGTGACGAGTGGAAGACCGCCTTTAACACCCGTGATGGGCATTTTGAATATCTAGTTATGCCCTTCGGACTTTGTAATGCACCAGCCGTTTTCCAGGAATTTGTAAATGATATTTTCCAGGACTTATTGTACAGTTGTGTTGTGGTTTACCTGGATGACATCCTTGTGTATTCTTCCAATCTGGAGTCCCACCAGTCTCATGTACGGCAAGTTCTCAGCCGCCTCAGGACAAACCACCTCTATGCCAAGCTGGAGAAGTGCCACTTTCATCAGAGGAACCTTCCATTCCTCGGCTACATAATTTCTGATAAAGGTTTGCAGATGGATCCTGCCAAGTTATCTGCGGTTCTTCAGTGGCCACGCCCAGTGGGACTGCGAGCTATACAAAGATTTCTGGGCTTTGCTAATTATTATAGACAATTTATCCCACATTTCTCATCTTTGGTCGCGCCGATGGTGGCGCTTACGAAAAAGGGTGCTAATCCCCGTGTCTGGCCACCAGCAGCAGAAGAAGCCTTCACGAAATTAAAAACTGCTTTTTCCTCCGCTTCAGTCCTTACCCGACCGGATACTGAAAAGCCGTTCCTGGTGGAGATTGATGCCTCCTCTGTGGGTGCTGGGGCAGTCCTTACCCAGAAGGGTCCCAGGGGACGAACACTCACTTGTGGTTTCTTCTCCAAAACCTTCTCCTCCGCGGAGAGAAATTATTCCATTGGAGATCGGGAGCTTCTAGCCATCAAGCTGGCTTTGGTAGAGTGGCGTCATCTGCTGGAGGGAGCCCGATTTCCAGTCAGCATTTTCACGGACCACAAAGACCTTCAGTACCTTCAGATGGCTCAGCGTTTGAATCCACGTCAAACCCGGTGGTCCCTCTTCTTTTCTCACTTTGACTTCCGAATCCATTTTCGCCCTGCAGAGAAAAACATCAAGGCTGACGCCTTGTCCCGTGCTTCTGATGTTATGGGGGAGGACTCTGCTCCGAGGCATATTATTCCTCCAGAGAGACTTGTGCTTGCCTCGCCGGTGGACCTCCGGCAGCTGCCTCCCGGCAAGACTTATGTGCGACCTGGTCTCCAAAAGAGGATTCTGACCTGGGGACATGCTTCTCGTGTGGCTGGGCACCCTGGGGTGCAGCGCTCTGTGACCTTAATTTCCCGATTCTACTGGTGGCCTGATTTGGTCAAGGACGTTCGGGATTTTGTGGGTCTCTGTGCCTCTTGTGCCCGCAACAAGCCCTCACGACTAAAACCTGCTGGTCTTCTGTTGCCGTTACCCGTGCCTACCAGCCCATGGTCTCATGTGGCTATGGACTTTGTTACGGATCTACCGCCATCTTCTGGCAACACCGTTATCTGGGTGGTGACTGACCGCTTTTCGAAGATGTCTCACTTTGTCCCTCTACCAGGTTTGCCCTCTGCTCCACGTCTCGCCAGCCTCTTCTTCCAGCATATTTTCCGGCTTCATGGTCTCCCTCAGCACATCGTCTCGGATCGAGGAGTTCAGTTTGTGTCCAAATTCTGGAGATCTCTGTGCAACCAGTTGCAGGTGAACTTGGACTTCTCTTTTGCCTATCATCCTCAGTCCAACGGCCAAGTAGAGAGGGTGAATCAGACTTTGGGGTGCTATCTCCGCCACTTTGTGTCCGCTCGTCAGGATGACTGGGCTTCTCTTTTACCATGGGCGGAGTTTTCCTACAATTCCCTGGACTCCACTTCTGCTGGTTCTGCTCCCTTCTTTATTAATTACGGACTGCACCCACGGCCTCCTCTTCCGTTACCTGTGTCTGCAGATGTTCCTGCTGTGGAGGACTTGGTACAGGATCTAAAAGCCATCTGGGAACAAGTCCGTACCTCATTGCTCCAAACCTCTGCCAAGACCAAGCATCAAGCGGACAAGAAATGTCGGCCTTTTCCTGTCTTAGCTCCTGGTGACAGGGTCTGGTTATCCTCAAGGCACATCCGACTGAAGATCCCTGGCTACAAATTGGGACCCCGGTTCTTGGGTCTATTTGAAATCCTCAGTCGCATCAACCCGGTGGCCTACAAATTGCGGCTGCCTCCTAGCATGCGCATACCCAACTCCTTCCACGTTTCCCTCCTCAAGCCAGTCATCTTAAACCGCTTCACCCGACAAGTTCCTCTCCCTCCGGCCCCACAAGCGGACTCTACTGATGTCTTCGAGGTGAAGGAGATCCTGGATACTAAGACAGTGAGAGGTAGGCGGTTGTTTCTGGTAGACTGGAAGGGATTTGGTCCTGAGGAGAGATCTTGGGAGCCAGAGGATAACATCTTGGACAAGAGCCTGCTCCAACGTTTTCTCAGGCCCAAGAAGAGAGGGAGGCCGAAGGGGGGGGGGGGGGGTACTGTCACGGGTGCTCCCGCCATCCCTGTCTCGGATGGCGGGCGCATCCGTGCTCTCCCGTTTGCCCCCGCTGCAGGCCGGTCTCTTCACTCACCTCTCCCGGCTCCTGCTCTCCCCTGGACTGCCGTGCGCGCGCATCCCTGCCTCCTAGGGTGCGCGCACGGCTCCTGCCGGAAATTTAAAGAGCCAGCGCACCGCTAATTGGTGCACTGGCTGAACCTCACCTTTAAGAATACTGCCTCTTCCTGTGTCCCCTGACGGATCTTTGTGCCTCATAGCCTCAGAGAAAGCTTCCAAGCGAGTATTCCTGCGATCCTGTGTATTCCTGCGTTCTTGTGTATTCCTGTGTGTTCCCGCTCCTGAGTCCTGTGTTGCCGTGTTACCGGAGTTCCTCCGTGTTGCTGTGTGCCTGTGTTCCCGTTCCCACCTGCCTGGACCTCCTGTTGCTGACCCCGGACTTGGACCTGACGTTGCATCTCTGCCGCCTGCCCTGACCCTGTGCCTGGACCTGTCTACGAGATTGTCATCCGCTAAGGTACCTCAACCTCGGCTGCCACCGTGGGCTAGTCACACCTGGGAACGACCTAGTGGTATCCTGCCGCAGCAAGTCCACCCGCTTTGCGGCGGGCTCTGGTGAATACCAGGTGCCGCTGGGCTCCCGTTCCGGGTGTTGGCTAGTTCCATCTCCCGCAGTGGTCCGGAGGATCCACTGATCCTAACAGTAACTCTACTCTTCCGGCATAGTTTCCCAGTGGTTCATCTAGAGAAGCCGCTGCTAATCTTGTCAGTGGGCAGATACTCAGTGCGATACTGGACTGGGTCACAATGTCTGCAAGTTGGTGCCTTGCATAAAGAGAGACTGTCTTTCTATGTACTTCCCTGTTCCACATCCTCCTTCTATTTGGACTTTCTTGGTTACAGCAACACGCACCTGTCCTCGACTGACAGACCAGGGAGGTTCTTCGCTGGGGTCCTGAATGCCAGTCTCGTTGTCTCATGGCTCTTCATCTGGTCTCTCCAATGCCATCTTTCTCGTCTCTCAAGTCTCTGGAGGGTCTTCCCGCTGCTCATCTGGACTATGCTGACATCTTCTCCGAAAAGCAAGCAGAGACTCTACCACCGCATCGTCCATACAATTGTCCTACAGAGCTGCTGCCGGGCACATCACCTCCATGAGGTCGAGTTTACCCGCTGCCCATGCCCTAAACTGCAGCCATGTTGGCCTATATCAAGGAGAATCTGCAGAAGGGGTTCATCCGCAAATCCTCTTCTCCTCTCGGTGCCGATTTCTTCTTTGTGGCCAAGAAAGACGGATCTCTCTGTCCCTGCATTGATTATAGGGGCCTCAATAAAGTGACGGTAAAGAACCGGTATCCGCTGCCCTTGATCATGGAACTCTTTGACCACCTCCGTGGTTCCAAGATTGTCACCGGTGCTCCCCTGGCTCGGGCTGCCGCCCTAGGAGGCGTGGACGTGCGCGCAGCGGCTGCCGAAAATTTAAAGGGCCAGCGCACCGCAAATTGGTACACTGGCTGAATACCTCCACTTTATAATCAGGCACCTCCCTTCCTGCGCTGATGGATCTTTGTGCCTCATAGCCTAAGAGAAAGCTTCCAAGTGAGTATTCCTGCGTTCCTGTGTATTCCTGCATTTCCGTGTGTCCCCGCTCCTGAGTCTTGTGTTGCCTTGTTACCCGAGTTCCTCAGTGTTGCTGTGTTCCGTGTGCCTGTGTTCCCGTTCCTACCTGCCTGGACCTCCCGTTGCTGACCCCGGACTAGACCTTGCATCTCTGCCGCCTGCCCTGCCCCGTGCTTGGACCGCTTTGCGGCAGGCTCTGTTGAAAACCAGGTGCCACTTAGACTCCGGTCCCAGGTCTTGGCTAGTCCCATCTCCCGCGGTGGTCCACAGGATCCACTGATCCAGACAAAGATCTTCTCTAAATTGGACCTTCGAGGGGCACATAATCTTATCCGCATACGTGAGGGTGACGAGTGGAAGACCACCTTTAACAGCCAAAACGGGCGCTTCGAATACCTTGTCATGCCCTTTGGACTGTGGAATGTGCCTGCAGTATTTCAGGAATTTGTTAATGATATCTCCAGAGACTTGCTATACACCTGTATCGTAGTCTACTTAGATGACATCTTGGTGTTCTCTGCTGACCTGGAGTCTCATCAAGTCCACATATGACAAGTTCTTCGGCACCTAAGGGCCAATCGTATGTATGCCAGTTCCATCAGAAGAGCCTTCCATTTCTCGGATACATCATCTCTGATAAACGCCTGAAGATACTTCAGTGGCTTCATATCAAAGGGTGCTGATCTCAGACTCTGGTGGCTGAGGAAGCATTCTCTAAACTGAAGTCTTTCTTTGCTTCTGTTCTGACACGGCCAGAATTAGAGAAACTGTTCCAACTTAAGGTTGACGCTTGCTTGGTAGGTGCCGAAGCTGTTCTCACTCTGTAAGGGCCCAAAGGCTGAAGGATTACCTGTGTCTTTCTCTCTAAAACTTTCTCTGCGGCTGAGGAGATCGGGAACTCCTGGCCATTAAACGTGCCTTGGAAGAGTGGTGCAATCTTCTGGAAGGAGCTCATCACCCGGTCAGTGTATACTCTGACCACAAGAATCTCCTGTACTTCCAGATTGCTCAGCATCTCAATCCACGACAAGCCTGCTTCGTCAGTCTCTACTTTGAGCATCTGCCTGCACCAAAAGCCAGACCAATAACACAGGTCTCCTCCAGTCTTCTCTCCGGGTGACAAGGTGTGGCTATCATCCAGATACCTCCGACTGAAAATCCCTAGCTACAAGCTTGGGCAACTTTTTCTGGGGCCTTGCGAGGTGGTGAAGCGCATAAACCCTGTGGCGTACAAACTCTGCCTTCCTCCCACTATGCGAATCCCGAACTCCTTCCATGTATCTCTCCTGAAACCTGTCATCTCTTGGCAATCTCATCCTCCTGCTCCTGAGGCTGACTCCACTGATGTGTTTGTGGTAAAGGAGGTTCTGGACATGAAGACAGTGAGAGGTAAGCAGCTCTTCCTTCCTGGTGAAAACTGGGTACCACTTAGACTCCGGTCCCAGGTGTCGGCTAATGTCATCGTCTGTGGTGGTACAGAGGATCCACTACTACTGATCCTGATATAGCTCCTGGCAAAATTTTTTGGATCTCAATGACTACTGGATTTGAAAAATGTTGGGTTGTTATAGGAACCAGGATTAAAAATAAATCCTAATTACAGGCACCTTTAAAGGGAACCTACCACCACGAATCTACCCACCGATCCGTTGGTGGATCAATAGGACGTGAGGATAGCCCTTTTAAGGGCTAATCCTCACGTCCCCGCGCTGTTTTGTGAACTTATATTATCACTTTATGCTAATTTTGTTATGCGGCTACTGGGGCGTGGAGTAGCCGCAGCTGAGGCTACACGGCGTGGCTACTCCACGCCCCAGTAGCCACTTTACCCCTCCTACCCACAATCTGCAAGGAGCTGCGCGGCCTCGTCCGACGAACCTGCCGTCTGCACATGCGCAGAACAGCAGGCCCGCGCCTGTTTCGGAGCAGTGACCACACAGGCGCGGGCCTGCTATTCTGCGCATGCGCAGACGGCAGGTTCGTCGGATGAGGGCGCGCAGCTGCAAGGAGCTGCGCGCCGAAGATTGTGGGTAGGAGTGGTAAAGTGGCTACTGGGGCGTGGAGTAGCCGCGCCGTGTAGCCACAGCTACAATATAAGTGATAATATAAGCTCACAAAACAGCGCGGGGACGTGAGGATTAGCCCTTAAAAGGGCTAATCCTCACGTCCTATTGATCCACCTACCACCCGATCTACCTTTATAGGTAGATTTGTGGTGGTAGGTTCCCTTTAATAACTGTTATAGTTGTTTCTTGTAGCCTAGGGCTAAAGTACATAAATTACCAAAATCCAGAGGTCCATTTGTAACTAGGGGTCATCTGTAAGTCGGGTGTTCTGAAGAAGGGGACTGCCTGTATACTTATCAGTGGCTCTATTGTTGTGCTGGACAAAACATTTTATTATGATCAAGTGATGATTATGTTAAATGATAAAAAAAATATTGTAAACTCACGTATATATCCCTACATCTACAGTATTTTTGAAAATGGCACAGCTTCTGACAGATGGTGTGTTGCTAGGTATTTTTTCAAAAGTCTTTCCTCCAATTTTTAGATTAATAGTCTCTGGAGTCAACTATTGGCTATTGGAACATCAATCCAGCTGGCTTGATTCATTGTTAAAGCCTATTCTTGTCAGGACACCAGGCTATGTCAAGAACAGTTTTGAAGTACTGAAATGCATAGTAGCTGTCAGGCTCAAGGGGCAGTGGACCCACTGGACCACCGCGGATGATGATGTAAGCCGACACCTGGGACCGGAATCTAAGTGGCACCCGGTTTTCACCAGAGTACCACCAGGACGCTGCACAGGTGGGACTTTGTCCGCAGTGGCAGCCAAGGTGAGGTACAAAGACGTTAGGCAGAATCGTAGTTGGGGACAGGCAGGAGGTCAGGACAGGCAGCATGGGATCAGAGTTGGGGACGTAGCAATAGGTTAAGGCAGACAGCAGAATAGTGTAGTTGGGAACGAAACTGGGGTCACAATGGGAAAACACACTAAATGCAAAGGGCATGGGAACAAGCTTTTTCTACAGCACTAGGCACGAAGTTGCGGCAGGATATCTAAGGAGAGGCAGGTTTATATGGAATTCTGGGAAGTTGCCAGTGCCAATTAACAATGCACTGGCCCTTTAAATGTTCTGAAGGCTGCGGGCAGTGAGGGGCACAGATGAGCCTGTGACCCGAGATATGGGTCGCGGGAGCACCGTGACAGAAGCCAGTACATGCTACATTCAAAGATCACAATCAGGCCCCTTCCACACTTGCGTTTTTCACGTGCATTTGCACTGTGACCCATTGTAATCAATGGGCTTTTTCAGACTTGCATTTTTCTTCACGCACATACACATGTTTTTTTTAACGCGCGTTTAAATCTCAGCATGCTCTACTTTTCCAAGTCACGCGCGTGAAAAACACACCATGCATCAAAAACGCATTGCACTCAGAGACACATGCAAGTGCAATGTGTTTTTCACGCATCAATTGCCATAGAAAAGATAGAGCTCAGTTCTGGGTCCTTTTCACGCGCATTATCTGCACGTGAAAAACGCATTGAAATTGCATCGAACATGCTCGTGAAAAACTAAGACACTGAACTAACTCTGACAAACTGATTGAACTCTGATGCAAAATGTCAGTTTTTCACTGACCAAACCCTGATCGCACCCTGATCAAACTCTGAAGTGATCTGCAATGCAAGTGTGAAGGGGGCCTAAGGCAAAGGAAAATATTTAATTCTTCTTTGTATATAACTTGATTCAAAGACATACAAGGCATCAATACATCACCACACTTCGGCTAGATGTGCCATAGCCCATTTGTAGGTCCACGCTGTAAAGTTTTTTTTTTTTAAATAAACACAAAACTTATCAGCCAAAATTTACCACTAAAATGAAGCACAACATGGAAGGAAAAGACAGTCTCATAATCGTTTTGATAAGTAACAGTGTTCAAAAGTTATAACCATATAAAGCAACGCAAGTCGGGCTGAGCCTTAAAGGGGTATTCCCATCTGGGCATTTACAATTAATTAAATTCATTTGCCTTATGTAAACATTTCTTCAATTCGTCCCTTAGAAACCAGATAGCTTCCTCGGATACGACCACCTCACATTCTGGCAGCGGTGGCCAGACTTGCGCTAAAGAGTCCTGACGGACCACCAGGGTTCAGCAATCATTACCACAGGGTGGCTGTGCGACATGTAGTAACTCCTGGACATTTTATATACAATAACCTTTTGTTTCTTTGTGCTCTCAAGGTGGCCGTATCCGAGGAAGCCATCTCGTTTCTAAGGGACAATATGGCTACATTTATGAGAAATTATCTTCACACAGGAACATTTTTTTTTAATAACATCTAATTGAAGAAATGTTTACATATGGCAGATTAATGAAACTGAATGTGAGTGACCAGATGAAGAATACCCCTTTAAGCTCCAAAATGGCTGCGTCCTTAAGGGGTTAAAGAAAAACACTAGAACACGTTTACATCTGCTTCTATAAGGCTAGATTCAGGAAGTAAGAGATATCCTTATGGAGACTTTTCGAATAAAGGCCACCTTGCAGGCATATGGAGACTTATAGGCACTGATGCTCCACCGGGGTATTCTGGCAAATACATGTTCCAGGATGGGACAAGGAAAATCTTGTAAGGCAGTCAAAAGTGGCAATGTTTTCCTTATCCCATACTGGAAAATGTATGTGAATATTTTCTAAGGCTTGGTCATTCATGGGTTAATAAATCTCCCTCATGAGGGAATTGTTTTCCTTGGTTTGAAGTAAGAAAGCCCTTGCCGCTTGTTTCCATAGCAACCGCTTACACTCCGCACTAACCGGCAGTGACGTTATTAAACGGGCGCCCGGAAACGGAAGTTACAGCTGGAGATTTCTGTGTAGCAGAAGGTGGGTTCACATTTATTTAAAAGTAGATGGTGCTTAATTTCCCGCCGATATTCTCGCGGGTGTCGTGACCGTACGTGATGTGCAGTGCTGTAAATCCAGACGTGAGCAGCATGTAGTGTATACGACTTCTCCAATAATGAGCCCAAGAAGTTCTGCAGTGACCCGCCATGTTCCGCATCTGCGGGCACAGTCCTCAGTTCAGAGTGACTTACCTTCCTGCAGTGCGGGGTAACTACCACGTTACACACATAACCCCCGGAGAGGTTCACGCTCATCGCGGCCATAGTGCTTGTTACCCAACTTTTCCAAAGCCCTGAGTGGTTGCTCAGCCCAGATTCTCATTCAGACTGCCGTAATGTTTATATTATTGGCTGCATCAATCGTGCTGTTGATTTGGATCATGGCATAAAATATAGGCCCAGTACAGTCACTGAATAGGGTCCAATGTGATAAACCTCGGCTGCACATGTGGCGTATGGCTCCAATAGTACATCTGCTGTATAATTAAACACTGAAATTCACTGGAGGCTTGTATTTGATGTATACATTGCCATTCTGGATCCTGGAAAAGCCTTACACAGGCCACAGCCAGAGTCTGCTTAAGGGGAGGTCTTAGCTTTATATTACCTCTGTGGCTTTGTATACCAACAGAGGCCACAGTGATGGCAGGCACCAAGATGGATCGGAATCATGGGGGATATCTGCTCCCCCAAAACGTCAGCAATCTCAGACAACCACTTTTAACTTACAAATTGCTATCCACAGGAGACATGATGAGTATCTTATCTGTGGGGGACCCACCACTGGGATAACTACAAATCCTTAGAACTGGGGTCACATGGCTGCCTGCATTAACGGACTGGAAGGGAAGAATTCCTGCTGTTCTTTCCCTCATCTCAGCCTGTAGCTAGAAGCTACCTTGTGGTGGCCACAGTGCAACTTAGTATGGGTACTGTTAGGTGCAGTGCAGGATTGTTGGGAGAAAAAGACTTACCAACTGCAGTGCCTGCACTATTAGGGTTAATACAGTGTCAGCACTGCTATGTTGCGAGCAGATGTAAAGTCCTTTCAACATACTAACGTGTAATGTAAGGACTCATGTTTTGTGCAGAGTACAGGCAGTCCCCGGGTTACATACAAGAGAGGTTCTGTAGGTTTGTTCTTAAGTTGAATTTGTATGTAAGTCAGAACTGTATATTTTATCATTGTAACCCTCAGCCAAATTTTTTTTTGTCTCTGTGACAATTGGATTTTAAAAATGTTGTATTGTCATAAGAACCAGGATTAACAATAAAGCTTCATTACAGACACCTGTGATAACTGTTACAGCTGATTATTGTAGCCTAGGACTAAAGTACAATAAATTACCAACATCCAGAGGTCCGTTTGTAACTAGGGGTCGTATGTAAGTCAGGTGTTCTTAAGTAGGATGCAGTTCTTAATAAGACAGTTATAAGCTGCACCCCAGGAGCTGGAACCATTGGACAGAGATAGGTAGGTATAAAGATCTTAGTGGATCACATAGAAGGGGATGATGTAGAAAAAGGTAGGCAACATAGAGGGATAAGAGAAGGGAAACAAAGAGAAATGGAAGGCATAGAGAAATAAAGACAGTGATATTTCGTAAAGATATTTAGTCAGGACAAAAATTTAGGTTAAATTGAGTTTTCATGTGAAAAAAATAGGGGTTTTCAATTTAGGTTTTTCACAGTGACTCCATGACTCAAGCTGAACAGAGAGATACCTTTTCTAAGGTTTATTTCTCAAAAACAAACCAGCAGATATGGCCATATATGTGTTTACGTATATGGCTAAGGTGGCCTCAGCAGCATTAACCTGAAATGTTGAATCCTGCTGCCAGGTTCCTTTTTAAACTTACTGTATACTTTTTGATGCTTTGACAAACTTGTCTTCTCTTACAGATATAGAAGATTGGAAAATTTAAGCCTATATTATGGCAGGAGATTGGCTGGGGAGCATTGTATCCATAAATTGTGGAGACACTCTTGGGGTGTACCAAGGTCGTGTATCTGCTGTTGATCAGCTTAATCAGACTATATCGCTCACACAGCCCTTTCACAATGGGGTTAAGTGCCTCGTTCCAGAGGTTACATTCGGGTAAGTTGACAACTTCTTTTCTCATGGATGTTGTCCCCTCATGTTTTTATACTGCAGCTGTCCACAGTGCCATTACAAACATCTTCAATGTTTGTATTTATGTACATGGGTACTAATGTTTCTGATATTGCTGCACTTTGTGTAAGCCTGAGTACAAGTCTGCAATAGTGGGGTTGGAAGTCGCTTCCTAACTGCCTTCACTATTGGTAATGGCTGTCAGTTGTTCTCGCCAGTAGAGTTGCCCCGCCTTTGGAAGCTGGCTTTTTGAGGTAGTAAAGCTAGAGCAGACAGCTACAGCATCCGGAGACGGAGCAACTCTCTTACTGAGAGCTGGACAGTTAGCAGAGGAATTGCCCTGCCTCAGGATGCTGTCAGCTTGCTGCTTGTCAGGTCATAGAGTAGTCGCAATAAAACTAAATCAAACCCCTATATTGCATGATATGTCACATACATCTCTCCAACTACAATGACTAAAATACAAAAGAGAAGATCTGTAAAGCTATAAACAAAAATATATACTTTATTATAACGCTAATAGACAAAAATATATATACAAATGTATACCATATGGATAAGAAAATCAAGGCAAGGGGAAAAAAGTGACCCTAGATGGAATAGGACCCCCACAAAGTACATAAACCCCCCTTTAATAAGCCCAATGATCCAATAATTATAAGTAAAAATTCAGTCAGAAATGTAAAGCAATCAAGGGTAAGGTAACTATTGCTCAATTAAACATAATGGCAACCGGAGGTACCTTTCAGCATCAAAGTATCATCAGTACACTTATCTCAAAGCATGATGATGGGCAATTAGGGGGGCTAATGGTACAGAGTATAAAGTAGCCATCACTGGTATAGACCCTGGACCAGTTAAAGTATTGGAGACAATTTAAATGTACTACTCAATGTCTCTGTTCATTGAAATTTCTGCTGCAAACGTTCATCTGAGCCCCAATGCTCTGATATTATAAGAAATCTACACTCACCAGCCACTTTATTAGGTACACCATGCTAGTAACGGGTTTGACCCCCTTTTGCCTTCAGAACTGCCTCAATTCTTCGTGGCATAGATTCAACTAGGTGCTGGAAACATTCCTCAGAGATTTTGGTCCATATTGACATGATGGCATCACACAGTTGCCGAAGATTTGTCGTCTGCACATCCATGATGCGAATCTCCCGTTCCACCACATCCCAAAGATGCTCTATTGGATTGAGATCTGGTGACTGTGGAGGCCATTTGAGTACAGTGACCTCATTGTCATGTTCAAGAAACCAGTCTGAGATGATTCCAGCTTTATGACATGGTGCATTATCCCGCTGAAAGTAGCCATCAGATGTTGGGTACATTGTGGTCATAAAGGGATGGACATGGTCAGCAACAATACTCAGGTAGGCTGTGGCGTTGCAACGATGCTCAATTGGTACCAAGGGGCCCAAAGAGTGCCAAAAAAATATTCCCCACACCATGACGACACCACCACCAGCCTGAACCGTTGATACAAGGCAGGATGGATCCATGCTTTCATGTTGTTGACGCCAAATTCTGACCCTACCATCCGAATGTCGCAGCAGAAATCGAGACTCATCAAACCAGGCAACGTTTTTCCAATCTTCTACTGTCCAATTTCGATGAGCTTGTGCAAATTGTAGCCTCAGTTTCCTGTTCTTAGCTGAAAGGAGTGGCACCCGGTGTGGTCTTCTGCTGCTGTAGCCCATCTGCCTCAAAGTTCAACGTACTGTGCGTTCAGAGATGCTCTTCTGCCTATCTTGGTTGTAACGGGTGGCGATTTGAGTCACTGTTGCCTTTCTATCAGCTCGAACCAGTCTGCCCATTCTCCTCTGACCTCTGGCATCAACAAGGCATTTCCGCCCACAGAACTGCCGCTCACTGGATGTTTTTTCTTTTTCGGACCATTCTCTGTAAACCCTAGAGATGGTTGTGTGTGAAAATCCCAGTAGATCAGCAGTTTCTGAAATACTCAGACCAGCCCTTCTGGCACCAACAACCATGCCACGTTCAAAGGCACTCAAATCACCTTTCTTCCCCATACTGATGCTCGGTTTGAACTGCAGGAGATTGTCTTGACCATGTCTACATGCCTTAATGCACTGAGTTGCCGCCATGTGATTGGCTGATTAGAAATTAAGTGTTAACGAGTAGTTGGACAGGTGTACCTAATAAAGTGGCCGTTGAGTGTACTGTCAGGAATCCACTAATTTAGTGGATCCTGACGGTAGATTCTCTAAATGTAATTGATTCCTAATCACTTATTATTTTCTAAAACCTAACCCCTGAGTTTTAATACTTTATAATATTTTATGCTAATTACTTGCACAGGCTACTGGGACGTGAAGTAGCCTCTGTTAACTTCGGGGATACAGGTTCTGTAAGCCTGAAGTAGCCTGTAGTTGCAGGGCCGCTTCCCCTGTGCACTCATGCCTCCTGTGACATGGCGACAGAGCCTGTGTAGGCACATTGGCTTTTGGAGCGTTGCCAGCCAGAGGGGAGCTCTGTGCATGCGTGGAAGCTCCAGGTCCCCTGCCGGCTTCACTGGGCCATTGTCGTGCCAAGAGCCACTGCGCCTGCCCAGGCCATGTCACCACGCTCACAGGTAGAATGGACGCGCAAAGGCAGTGACTCTGTAGATAATTATGAAAAGTGGTTAGAGTATAGTTAATTTACGCAATATATTAATTACAAATCCAGTGAAAAAGGGTTTACTGTTAATGTCAAGGAAAATTCCTGAAATGTCTTATGTGGTAATTTATAATAACCAGATCATTGTTTTCTCCTCTAGTGCAGGGGATATTGTAGAGCTGAAGATTTTGGAGATACCTATAGACAGCAGACGACAGACAAATTACAAGATTCCTGAAAAGACTACGGGTATTTCTACAGACTTTGTAAATGGTACAACAAAGCAAAGACCAGTAGAGACAAGTAATGCCCAGAACATTCCCCGGAGATCAGATGCAAAGAGCAATGATTTTGTAGACACGTCCCCACAACCGAGCTCAAAAAGTTATGTGGACAGGCACAGTGAAGGCCTCAACCAGCCCAAGAACTTTCGCCGTAGGCATAACTCATGTGAGTACTATTGACTTAATTTAATGAGAAGGTATCTTTTCCATTTTAAGAAATATATATATAAATGTTTTTTTTTTTTTTGTGTGTGATTCCTTTTTTTTCTTAATTTCGGGCAGCTCTCTGTGCCAAAAGTACTTCAGCAACACCCTTGTTCCCTATGGGGTTTTTTAGTTTATTTTTTTGGAAAGTTCCTCTGACTTCTACTTGAGAGTTAACTGGTTAAGTGTATTCTGTCATTATCCAGAAAATAAACCGTAAAGTTAGAGAGCACAGCAATACAGTCAAGCTATTTTTATCTTTGATACACCCCATCTTGGATACTCTCAGATGCTATTTTCCTTGATTGGGTGCTTGTAGCAATTGCTAGTTTTAGTTGAATTTCTGCTGACAAGTTCAACGTAAAAGCGTAACTGAAAAGTTATAATGATTTGATCCGCTTCCAAGTCATGTGATGTCATTCAAGGTCCTATAGATTTGTGACTGGGTGTAAGAAAGAGCCTTCAGAGGCTCTGCTGTTTTGAGAGATTGGTTAATACGCTTTATCAGCATTACACGCGATCTCTAGGACAGCTGTCAGAAGGGTCTGGCATCAGGGATCCTCCTGACTTCAGACCATAAGGCACAGGCACTTTTATAGTCCGAAAAATATGGTGATTTCTGGTAGCTTATAAACAAAAACTGCCAGGGGAGCATCTGCAGTGAATTAGTTGAAGGATATAGTGGTACCACAAGCACATGCCATTGCCCATATGCAAATTTGCTAACTTTAATGCAATCTATTTAAAAAGGACTCCATATTTATTTCCCTTATTCTTCTATCTATTCCTTGCTGGCAGCGCCTCCCAAATGCCTTGGATATTCTGTGGGGAGGAATCAGGAAACGGATTCAGCAGGTATTTTAGCTGTTTAGGTGGATTCCCAATAGCTGTTGATATTGAAATCTATATATGAATGTTATTATAATGTATCATGTCCCTGTACAAAAGTAGCCTAGTGATGTGACATGTACATGTCGGAGTAATGTGTATCAGCCTTGTGCTAGAATTCAGCCCGGAGTCACGTAATTGAGTTTTCTTTCCACTCATAGTGTTATCAGATATGGAATATGGATCTTTCTTTGCTGACCTTTTATTTCCATTGTTCCCTGTTAACTTTCCAATACTCTTATCTCTCTACACCTTATCTGTAACTTGTGCAGTCTGCACATTATATTGTCCTGGATATATGAGATATACGTGCCTCAAGCCTAGTAGGATAAATGTTTATTAATTATGCAGAATCTATTGACAGTTTTTTACTAATAAGACTAATAACAAGATCCCATAGCACTATACTGACTTGAACTCCCACAGTTTTTAGCTAAAAAATCCATACTTCCTATCATGCAAGGCAATGGGACAGATGTATCAAGCTGTCTAAAAGTAAGAATGTTCTTAGTTGCCCAGTGCAACCAATTAGGCTCAGCTTTCATTTTACCATTGCTCATGAATATTTTAAAAGGGAGTTGTAATTTGTTGCCATGGGCAACTAAGAACATTCTTACTATTAGATTGCTCGATAAATCTACCCCATTGTGTGTCTCACCTCATGTCTGCTCACCACTGCCACCTCCAGACCCTGCTGCAGAGGATGACCCCAAGGGAGTGGGTGGAGGGACTTGCCAGCAAACATGAGCTGAAACCGCATTGCCTTGCATGAATAGGACACGCCCTTGGAAATCCCTGATCCTTAAAGGGGTTGGCCACTTAAACTCATGTTTTTTGCAATATGTGTGTATGTGTGGGGGGCAGCAATTTCTGGATGATGAGGTAAAAGACACGAGACTTCACATATTGAGAAAGTAATTCAAAACATTTAATAGATGTAAATTACCTAATATCCGCCCCCACACATACACACATAACAAAAAAATGAGGTAAAGTGGCCAATCCCTTTAAGACCGGTTACCAGGATATGCAAACAAAATAGATTTTCTGGGTTTAGGAGCTATGCATTATTTAGCTAAAAACAGTGTGGTCACAAGTTAGTATAGTGCCATGGAACTTGTGATTAAGGTTATTAGTAAATCTGGTGACAGGTTCCCTTTAACTATGAAGTCACCGTCCATTGCTGTAGCAGGCAAAAGAAGGTTCATGACTATAATGCAAAGTTTTGGGTTTATTTCCATAATCATCTGTGTTTTGTGTGCACAAGCCCTTAATTGGATTTCCTACAGGATATGTCAAATTCATGATGCAGGTCCCCTCTACTCACTAGCTTAAGTTAACCCAACTTAAATATCAGAAAACACATTGTAGATTTAATTAAAAGTGCAGATCATTATGGAAATAATTGTGTTCATGAGCCCTTAGAGTGAGATTTTTCCTAAAAGTAACAAACTTCATTAGTCAGAAAATATTGATACTGCATGGACATATGTCGAGATATTTATACAGTGGGGGAAATAAGTATTTGTATCCAGGCCAATTTTGCAAGTTTTCCCACCTACAAAGAATGGAAAGGTCTGTAGATTTTATTGTCAACACTTCAACTGTGAAAAATAGAATCTAAAAAAAAAAAAATCCAGAAAATCGCATTGCATAGCATTTTATTGCAGGTAAATAAGTATTTGCCCTACCAACCAGCAACTCATTACCTGTATTAATTGTACACAGAGATTGCATTAAAGCCTCTACAAGTGTCTATAACGCATGCCAGTCTTGCAGTGAGTGTAGGAGTGTGTGTGCACCGCGGAGGCCAGAACTTCTTGTCCTGCACCAGTCTTCCGCCTCCTGACAGAGAGGGCTCATAACGATTGGGCGCTGGAGGGTTAACACACTGCCGGGTGGCCTGACAATGAGGAGAGGAAGCTTACTCTGCTCCCTCTGTGCAGAGCAGAGTGCTGTCTCTCTTCCCTCCGCCATGTGTGATTGATGCTGTGGCCGCTGGACAGACACTTGGAAGGTAACCAGTATTTGCTACTCTGTGTCCCACTCTCTACAATGCCCCCCTCCCTGCTCTCTCAGATGTGCAAGCACTATGACCTGACCCTTGCCCTCCTCCTTACATGCCTGCATTGTTTTTGCATCTGTGAGATGTCAACTAAATATTAACTCTTTAGTGTACCCCTGTTCCCCAAGCACGTTTATATTTTCTCTACTTGACAGTTTTACCATTTTCATGTCTTGTAGGTAGAGATTGCCTGTACAAATGAATAGTCTGCGTCAGACTATTTTCCCCTCTCCCTCCAACCTGCTGCAAGGTGCAGTCTCTTCACTGCAGCAGTTTGCGAACCGATAGGTCACATGAACGGAGTGCAAATGTCCGGTCACATGACCTTCTGCAGCGGTGGGGAGTGAGCCCTTGTCCCCGTGGACCAGTGTGTGTTTACGTTTACAGCGCTCATACTGAGCACTCCCACAGAAGAGGGAGAAAATAGACATGCAGAGAAAATGTGGTGTGTACCCTCTCTGCATGTCTGTATAAATGGAGCCCCAGTTTAGAAATAAAAGAATGTGTTATCCCCACCACCAAAAATTAAATGGGTGGCCAGTAGAGATGAGTGGACCCGACTTCCATGTTCGGTGTATTGTGTTCAGCTGTGCGCCCCAGAAATAATGCCGGATTGGTAGCCTAACGGCCAGTGTGGCAAATTGACGCCGCCTGAAACTAGCCATTGCTATGATTGGCAGGGTGACACACCTGGTCAATCATATCCCTGGCTTGTTGTAAGGGGCGTCAATCTCCTCCTAGATTGGCTGTTCGGCCACCAATCCAGCATTTTTTGGGCGCATGGCCTAACTAGAAAGTATATTTCTTGGCAGAAAGCCATGGCCTGGACAGGAAGGTCTGGGGGGATAGAAAACATTGGTGGTAATGATTTTCTTGTGCAAATATTCTTTTATTCACACTATATGTGTCTAGGAGTTATTTATATGTATTACTGAAAATTGCATACTCCTCCTTGGCTAAAAATACTCCTCAAAATTGTTGAAAGGAGTAGTATTGCCCTTCTGGAAAAAAGTGTGACCTCTAATTGTACCTGTTTGAACCTGTTTCCTGTAAAAAAAAAAAAAAAAAAAAACCCTGTCCACATACCCAATCAATCTAACTGTATTTTCTCCATCATGACCATGGTCAAAGCACTGTCTAAGGACACCAGGGAAAATTGTAGACCTGCACAAGGGTTAGATGGGCTACAGACAAGCCGCTTGGTGAGAAGACAACTGGCACGATTATTAGAAAATGGAAGAAACACTAGATGACCACTTGGTCTAGGGCGCTATGCAAGATTTGCCATGTTGGGCAGGTATGATTCTGAGAGAGGTCAGGAATCAGCCCAGGAGGACCTGGTCAACGAAGCCAGGTGGGAACACATTACTAAACTCACTATGCTGTCATGGATTAAAATCATGCAAGGTCCCCCTGCTCACACACAGCCAGGGCAACTAAGGAGCGGCTCCATATGAAGTATTTTAAGGTCCTGGAGTGACCTGGCAAGTCTCCAGACCTGAACCCAATCAGAAATCTTTGGAGATTGCTAAAACTCAATGCAGATTTATCAAGTGTCTGAAAGTCAGAATATTTCCAATTGCCCATGGCAACCAATCACAGATCCCCTTTAAAATATTCATGAGCACTGGTGAAATGAAAGCTGAGCTGTGATTGGTTGCCATGGGCAACTGGAAATATTCTGACTTTCAGACTGCTTGATAAATCTGTCCCAATGTTGTCCAGCGACAACCTTGCAGCCTCATGGAGCTGTATGGAGGTCTAAAATCCCAGTGGAGTGCAGTGTGTGCAGACTTGGTCAAGAAATGCAGGAAGCGTCTGACCTCTGTAATTGGTTTCTGTACCATATATATGGTATATACGTTTTGTTTTTTTCCTATGGTATCAAATACTTATTTCATGCAATAAAATGCTAATTATTAAAAAATTATACAATGTAATTTTCTGGTTTTTGTTTTCTACATTGTCTCTCACAGTTGAAGTGTATCTACAATACAAATTACAGACCTCTCCATTCTTAATACTCTCAATACTTATCTCCACCCCCTGTAGAAATACTGAGGGGGAAAAAAAATATTTGATACATTGCTGATGTAGTAAATGTTTCCACCAATGGTGAGGTCTGTAATATATATATAAAGAAGGTACATTTCAAATTGAGAGAGATTGTAGAAAAAAAAAGTAGGCGGATGACAAAAGCTGCAGTTTTCAAGCCTGCTCCAATTTCGGCATGCAACTGTTCATACATGACTTCTGGGATTTTGAATATAGACAATTTATCCTTTGCACGTATTTGTATTTCTTTTCTTTTTATTAAATTGGTCCTTGGGTTCTAGTGGTTGGTGGTTTTTATACATATTGCGCAAATGTATACCTTCCTTTTTCACTACATTTTGCACATAAATAGAAAGCAACACAATCAGTTGACAGGTTATGTGAAAATACCACCTAGCATGACCACCATCAAAGTATAACATTGTCAAAATAAATCATGCTTATTCCCTAGACCTCAACATATCCTTCAAATTGGACATTAATGGTGCTAGGATGTTGGCCAAGTTCGGGCAGGTTTGTAAAGACATGATGTATTACTTACGTCCTTTTGAAGTTAAGGGGTTATCTGCTTCAGGCAAATCTAAAGAAGGGGTATTCAATCTGATCCTCTGGAGTTGTCATGCCATGAAATACCTTTTTCTATACATTTGGGGGATTTAACATTTTTTTACAAAGCTTTGTCATTTTGGACATTTTAAGCTGATCACCTTATTTTACCTCCATTAGACTTCTGTACCATAAGCTGCACCCTCCTCATAATTGTTTTGTCTTTGTTCTTTAAACATTCCAACACATTATTAAAGGAACAATCCCTTATGGTATTGCATCATTTGTTTGCTGTTTCTATTCCTATTTATATTACATTAGAATGGTTGGTTGGTTATTTTATTTTACATTCATAAGATTTCCCTGGACTGTTCAATACAGGCACTTCTCAGGGGCACATACCCTTCTATTGTAGTTACTTGTAGTAGGTAGGTTACTGTTAGATAGTTATCATTGAGCTCACAGCTTGCCTTCCTTGACTATATGGTATGGTTTGGTCATGTGCTACTGTGCTGAGGGATCATGATATTGATAGCAATGTATTGATGAGGAGAAGAAAGGGGAAATCAAGGTTGAGGTTTTTTTTTTACTTACCAGCAGAGACTGTGGATAGTAAGTGCTGTAAATAATGCAAATGTGTTGTCTGATGCTTATGTATGTTGATAGATACAGAGAGATGGAGAGATCCTTATTTTAGTTATTTTATTTGTTTGCTGTCAAGTTGGGCTTTTTGTTTAAGTCTACCTGTAGATAAGTGTTTTCCAGCGCCTTTCAGGCTTTGAGATGGTTTCCCACCACCGAAAAGGAGAAAATCCTTGCACGCACCATTTCTGCAGAATTGGAAACAATGTTTGTTTTCTCTTTTTCTGTAGGGATTCATTAAAGACCTTTCTCCGCCAAAAAGAGAATGCTGCTTAATAAGCCCTACACATACACAATTAGATTAAACATTGCCTGGGCTGGGGTAGACAGAGTTCATGTCTCAATGCGTGCGCTGCCTCCCAGCTCACTCATACTGTCACGGAGATACAGTGCTGCAGTTCATCCCCCAGGAGGTGGGAATTCCTTCCTCAGCACGAGATGTGAACAGGTTGTAAGCCACAAGCACGTACGCTGTCACTCAAAAGTAGGACACTGCTGTACTTTTTCCCTATATATGAAATTCCTTGCCTTTTCAGTGAGGAGAGGGGAAAAAAATTGCTGCATGCTATAAAACGTGAATATAACCTCACAGCACGCAAAGGCATTTTTTTTTTTTATTCTTGCTAAACAGTTCTGAATAGTTTCATAATACAGTATTATGGTAGTGTATGGGATTATCAGAAATCATATTAGTATAATTTAATTTTTGATCCATAGCAAATAACTGCAGTGCCACTGGCTCTGTCCAGTGTCCATGGGATTATATATATCTCTGGATCCTTCGGTTGTGGCTCGTTTCTGTTGCTTGCGTAATGACTAGTGTTGTGCTAAATCCCACAGCCATTTTGCAACATGTGCAGATACGCTTAAGAAAAAAATATTTTTCTAAATTGATCTCAAGTAAGTCGAGCTGGTTAGCAAAAGATGAGACTATTTTTGGAGCTCCCATAGACCTGAATATACAGATAGTTATTTTGTTCTTGAAAGGTAGGACTTGCATCTCTTTCACACTTGTAGCATACTCTCTACTTAGAAGGAAAATTGTCACCGGAACCTGCATATAGAGTATGAAATACTTTTTTGTCTTTTGTTAAAATTGTTCATTTACCAAAGAAAATTTGTCTCCAATGTCTTAGACAAATGAGCTGAAGAGAGTAATTTTTTTCCCTCAGCTGGAGGTCAATAGCACCTACAACCATGCTTCTGGTGTGTTTTTAAAGTTGGGTTACTGGTCTTTAAAATAGCTTCAGTGTGGTTATGTGTGCTATATAACTGAAGAAATGTTTTAAAGACCTAGTTGGGAATTTGATCTTTATATGCATCTCGCATATTTTATTTCCTTCCAGAGGGTGCTGTTAGTTTGAAAATGCCTGTGACAGATTTCCTGTAATTTAGAAGTGAAAGCTTAAGATGTGAGATTATGTTCTGAGACTCTATACAGCTGTGGGGGTTTGTGGAAACATCCCGGGAGTATCAATCCATAACTGGATTTGAAACCAGGGTCACTTTCATACTGGACACACGTTTTTTTTCAGTGAGATCAGCTTAACTTTCCCTATTACCAGGAAAAAGTTGGGCTACTGATCCCCAGAACAAATGTTGGATGATCATATTTAGTCTCCTTTCCTATTGGTGTCTTAATATTAACCTGTTAGAAATGCCTTCAGAAAATGTAAACCTAGAAACTATTATTTTTATGTTTTATTCTTGTGCTTGTGACACCATGAACAAAAGTGCAACTTTTTCAGCTGTCATTTTTTAAAGTAAAGTTTGTGTGATTTTGAATTTGTTCTATTGTGTATATTGTGACTCAGCATATGACCTTACTTACCATAGGTCCTCTGAGGACACATGTGTATGAAAGACAGATCTGAGTGTAGGAGATGGAGTAGCGCAATGAGAACAATATACAAAATGAATCCTTGCAAGACAAGCAAATCTCTCTCAAGTACATAATGTTCTAATGACAGGATAGCACGAAAACCTGCCACCAGGCTTACAGTATATTTGCAATCCACTATGTAACTTAAATCCATAACAAAGATCTTTGTCAGAAGATTAATTATTCATTTTTTTTCACTAAGGGTCATCAAGCAGTCGGTATCCAAACCAAGTCACCCCTAAGAAGAGTGGCCCCAAGAATGGGCAGCTAAAGGCTCGAGATGATGAGTGCTTTGGAGATGACTTGGAGGAAATTCCAGATACAGATTTCGATTTTGAAGGAAATCTTGCTCTTTTTGACAAAGCAGCTGTCTTTGAAGAGATAGATACTCATGAAAGAAAGGGTGGAGGTGGTACTGGTGGCGGGTCCAAGTCTCGGGGAACTCCCAATGAAAGAGCCCCGACATACAGACATGATGAAAACATACTTGAATCTGAGCCAATAGTATATAGAAGAATAATAGTACCACAGCCAGGTAGCAAAGAATACTGTACAGGTAAGTAAAGTGAACTAAACACTCTGCATTATAATCTACTGTATGATACTACCAGTAGCGTAACTAGGAGAGGCTGGACCCCCTTCGCCAGGCAGCCTTCTTATCACCAGTCTTTAGTGTCGGGTCAGATGCTGTGGCCACTGCAGGCCCCATAGCAGTCGCTATGGCTACTACCACTGTAGTTATGCCCCTGGATGCTATTGGTTTGCTGTCTTGTACTCATGCCATAAATGGTTTGAGCTGTTGAATTTGGTCTGGTTTGTTTTTTCAAGACTTTTGTTGCACAACTTTCTGGCATCAAGCATTGATTATAAGACTGTGTTCACATGCTACATTTAAAATATGTTTAAAAACACAACTCCTAAACCCATATGATTAGAAACGAGTAGCGTGTATTGCTGGTAATCGAACCCACATGCAAACCACATGGTGTTCGTTCTAACTCTCAAAAGCGTTTTTTTCTAAGGCTGATGCCCCACATGGCATTTTGAACCTGTTTTTGGTCCGTTTTTAAGCAATCTGTCCAAAACCGCGTGTGTTAAAAAAACGCATCCGTTTTTGACCAGATTTAATTACCGTATATACTCGAGTATAAGCTGACCCGAGTATAAGCCGAGACCCCTAATTTTACCACCAAAAACTGGGAAAACCTATTGACTCGAGCATAAGCCGAGGGTGGGAAATGCATTGGTCACACACCCAGCCAAGTATATAGCCAGCCCCCTATAATATACAGCTTGCCCCCAGTAGTATACAGCCACCCCAGCTTGCCCCCAGTAGTATACAACCACCCCAGCTTGCCCCCAGTAGTATACAGCCACCCCAGCCTGCCCCCCAGTAGTATACAGCGTGCCCCCAGTAGTATACAGTCAGACCAGAATTAAAAAAAAAAACCCGTATTTACTCACCCTCCGGTGGCCCCGATGCGCAGCGCTCCTCCCCCGATGTCATCGCGGCTCCTCTTCTGGCTTCCGCGCTATCTTCTTTAACATCGTGTTGTTCTTTCCCGTGCGGCGCCTAGTATGACGCGCCGCTGCTGACGTCATACTAGGCGCCGGGAGAAGAACAATGGCGCCCAGCACGATGTTAAAGAAGACAGAAGACGGCGCGGAAGCAAGAAGAGGAGCCAGGAAGCCAGAAGAGGAGCCGTGATGACATCGGGGGAGCAGCGCTGCGCATCGGGGCCACCGGAGGGTGAGTATATAAGTTAATTTTTTTTGTCCATTTTTAATTATTGTATTGACTCGTGTATAAGCCGAAGGGGACGTTTATCAGCACATTTTTTGTGCTGAAAAACTTGGCTTATACATGAGTATATACGGTAAGATAATTGGTAAAAGCTGTCAAAAACGCATGCTGTTTTTAATGGACTGCTTAAAAACGAGCCAAAAACGGGTTCAAAACGCCAAGTGTAGCATCACCCTAAATGCATCTGCAGTTGGGACAAGCTGCTCATCGCTGCGCTACAATTGCGTTTCTGTACGCATGGCTGTTGTGTGTGTATAAAAATAAGTCCTTTTCATTTGTTTTTCTTGCAACTTTCTAAGACACAGACCTAAAAAAATGATGCAGTCTTTTACAATAATTTTATAAAGATATAAAAGAAGATATAAAATACACATTTTATTAAATGTTTAAGAGGATACATACATTACAAAATTAGTGCACTACATTAGAGGGACACACAATATCATGGCGACTCTGGCAAAAACTGACCGAGGCCTCATTCACACTGCCGCATGGGGACGTATATACGGCCGACGTATATGCGGCCAATATACGTCCCCCATAGACGGCAATGGGCGCACGGCGCCCTACAGGACCAGTACGGTGCAGCACATGTGTGGCTCCGTACCTCGTGAAAAAATAGGACATGTCCTATCTTTTCATGGCATACGGCGCCGTGCGCCATACATTCCTATGGAGAGGGGCAGGGGTGAGCAGCACTCTCCCCGCGCGCTGCTGTGTGCCCGCCGTGCTATGGTACGGCGGGCAACGGTAGTGTGAATCCAGCCTTGGAGTATAAAAGAGCCACACATGTAATGAGTTCTGGAAAGATACAGTAAACTATTGTTTTACATGTACCTGAATTAAAGGAAACCTACCACTTGTAGTGGCAGGTTTCCGATGAAAATACCGGGCACCAGCTCAGGGTGAGCTGGTGCCGGAGCTTATTTTAGTTAGTGTTTTAAACCGCGGTTTACCATAAATGCAATTTAAAAGGTAAGTGATATCCAAGACCTAGTACAAATTAAAGTGCATTGTATTTGCCTAAGTCAGAGAGAGCCAGCGTCTACCCGGATGGTTGACACCCTTTCAAAGACAGTAAGTCATGCTTGGGATGCGTTGACCCCACAGATTTGCTGTAACTTGCCCCTGTTTAGCACATGAACCCTTAAAAATGCACCTGTTAATAATCGCATATCTCCCACCAACCAGGAATGGCTTGGGTGATGTGCCATTGTTAAATGAAACCTACCATCAGAATTTTACCTTTAACAGGAAATCTACCACCAGGATTCAAGGATTGTAAACCAAGCACACTGACATGCTGATGTGTGCCCTCTCTGGCAGCATCTGCTGCTCTTTTATCTTGTTACGCCCTTGTTTTTAAGGGAAAAGAAAGCTTTAAGAATTATGCATGACTCAAAAAGATGCCTTTTGTAAAATCCAGGGCATAAGAAGCTAAAAGAGGAGCAGATCCTGCCAGAGAGGGCACACACCAGTGTTTGGTTTACTCTTTACCTAATCCTATGATATCTAAGGTAAACTACACTTTAGCTAATATACAAATGATTGGCAGAGGCTACTGGGGCATGAAGTAGCCTCTCAGGGGAGCGGGAGAACAGCAGTGTACATCGGCATTGAATGCAGAGATACTGGGCATGCGCAGAGCTCCAAAGGAAAGGTAGCAGGACGATGCACAGGTAGGAGGCATCGCTGAGGTTACTGGGGTGTGGAGAAGCCTTTGCTCCCATTGCCCAGGGAGGCTTCATCAAGGCCCAGAATCCTCTGTCGATGGTTATAAACTGTAGTTTAGCTTAAACACATCATAAGATAAGAATTTAGAAGTTTACAATAAACCTACCATTACATCTACCTTAATAGGTAGATTTCTGATTGTAGGGTTGGCCACTTTACCTCATGTTTTCTGTAATGTGTGTGTAAGTGTGGGGGCAGGATATCAGGTTATTTACCAATATACATCTACCGTATTTAAAGTTGTGCACCTCTTCTTGATATGTAAAGTGAAGCCTCCTGTCAGCCAGAGATTCCTGTCCATATCATGGCCGCAGATGGAGGATCATGTGATCTTTCCATGAACAAACGCCCTGCAGGGACCTTATTTTATTCATGAATATAAGATTGCTCATGGCCAGATATTGCATGCACCAACTGCAGCCATTTTATGTACATGCATCTCTGGCCGATGAGGTAAAAGACTGGAGGCTTCACTTTACATCTCAAGAAAGCGGAGCAGATCTTTTGATAGATGTAAATTGCCTAATAGGTAGCTGTCCAGGTGGTTGCTTAAAGAAATAAAGATGTACTTACCTTCTGGCGCCCTCCGGGTGTCCCGCGCTGCTGTTGCTCTGGTCCGCGCGCCATTCTGGCCGCGGGAGCAGCGCTGAATTCAGCTTCCAGTCGGCTGTGGCCAGCCCTGTCCACCCGTCCCTATTCACAGCATTGTATATGCGGGATGGATGGTGGTCTGGTCCTGCCGGATGCTGAGTCCATCACTGCTCCCACGGCCATGTTTGTTTACATGGCACCCGGACCAGAGCAACAGCAGCGCAGGACACCCGGAGGGCGCCAGAAGGTAAGCACACATTTCTTTCTTTTTTTTTTTTTTTAGCACCCCCTCTTTTTTGTAGAGTGTGTAAGTGGCCAGCCCCTTTAATAAATTTTGAGTATTCTGTAGTGTTTGTATGGGTTTCCTCCAGTTTCCTCCCACACTCCAAAACATACTGGTTGGTTGATTAGATTGTGACCCCAATAGGGACAGGGACTGATTTGGCAAGCTCTGTGTAGTGCTGCGTAATCTGTGTGTGCTATATAAATAAAGAATTATTATTATTATTATTGTAGTAGTAGCTGCTGGTGGTAGTAGTAGTGTAATACAATGCAATACAGAATTCACTGAAACATATTTGCAATGTGTTGGTTTTTTTTTGTTTTGTTTTGTTTTTTTACAAGATCTATAAGAAGTAAAGCCTCTATGTAATACCGCATGTTCACAGAGTTGTGCAATTTAGTTTTCAGATCCTTGTGATTGTTGCAGACAGAAATGGGTTACTGGAGTATTGTATGTATTACATGTGACCCTTGCCCCTTCCCACAGTGTGAATGATTGCCTTGCATGTGTTGCGTGTTAAGAGTACTGCTCAGTCAGTATCTGCCTAGCTTCACTACCAGCTGTAAAATCTCATAGTAAAACTTTTCAAACGGCCCCCTCCCCTCCCTTCCCTCCTTTCTGGGCCTCTTTAATTGCTTGGCTTCCTGAGCAGCCAAACCCCCCTCCTCCCCCAGCTTCCTATCCACAGCGTGCCCCATTGTGCCGGTGGTTTAGCTTGTTGAGAAGAACATATAGTGCCTTGCTCAGCTCCCTCCTCCCCATTTCACTTCATATTTTATGTTTAACTTCATTTTCTCATCTCCCTAAGGAGCTCTTGTTCCCTCTATAGCCCAATGTAAAGTTTATCTTCCATCCCTTATTACCTCTGCTGTGGTTTGACTAGAATTGCTTTGCGTGTGTACGAGACGGGAGGCGTTCCTTCTTCACTCGCACATATGTCATCCAGTAATTAAAAGTCTAAACATTAGCTTTAGATTCTCCCTCATTGCGTGACAGAACTTTCTCTTCACCCTCTCTGCCCTCCATTAGGTTGTGTGCGATGGACCGATTCACCTTGGCAAAAGCGAAGGAGTTAAATGCTCTGCCTGCCAGTTCCTGGAAGTTACCTTCCTGCTACAGTGTGAGCATGCCAGCAGGAGAATGTTGTGTGGCACGCAAGGTGTTAGGAACATTCATTATGTAAGCATTTACAGCACTACACATGCTAATGTATCCAGAATCGCTGGCATGCTGTATTCATGGCAAGAATCGATTGTGTATGGACCGACAAATCATCAAGACTTTATATTGTAGAATTTTGGTCTGTCCTCTGTTTCTAGAATGTTTATTAACTGGACAACACATATCCGTCTGCCTTGAGATGTTGGTCCATTTTAACCTCACCTAAGATTGACAATTTTGGCAACTTAATTTATCACATAAGATAAATCTACAACGGCAATCTTAATTTTTTTTTTTAAAGTGGGGTTAATGGTTGTGTACAAAGGCAAAAAGGATCATTTGTGCTGTAGAATCGACATGAGAAAACCAATTTTGATTTTTTTCTCTTGCTCCAGCTTGACAGTACGACTCTTTGCACATACTTTAGGGCCGCATTCACGTGTGTCATTTTGGAAATGCAATGTTACCTCAACATGTGATCATAGATAGAGGCATTGGATTGCGTTCCGAACCACAATCCAAAAGTCTATGGCTGCCTGAAAAAAGCAATCCGATTTATTGACATGGAGAAAAGCGTCACCTTTCACTTAAACACCCGCTATTTACAAAATGGGAAATTATGAAAAATGGACTAATAAACCTAGGGGTTTGGCCAGGCTAAGGAACATATTGTAAGAATGATTATTCGTGTGAATGGAGGCTATGCTTGCGTGTGACTAGTGAACAGCTGGGGAAAGCAGGTGCAGCTGGAGTAACCTGTCTGACGGCTCATTATCCTTTTTTCATTCATGTACCGTGTCAAGGAAGTCAATATTTGGTCAGATTTCTATACATTTAAGATGTCAAGATTGCAAACTTAAAGGGAACCTGTCAGGTGATTTGGGACACTAAACCACCCACAGGTCCGTACATGGTGGTTTAGTGTCCCAACTCGCCCTGTTTGATTTTTAGGCATTATGGAAAATAAACATAATACTCACCTTGTCCCTCGTTCTATTACACCCCTGCTTCACTGCGCAAGCGCCATATGTGCAGTGCATGCGGAGTGTGAAGTCAGGATACTGTCCTGGTTTCACATTGTGTGATGAGGTGCCTCCACGGGATCTTCTGATGTGAGGCCAATGTGTCTCATTGGACTATATAAAAGTTTATTTTTTTTAACATGCAAAGACTTCTAAAAGGTCAATTTGGGACCCTGCACCACAGGCCCATAAGAACCTATGGTTGGTTTAGGGTCCCACATCGACCTGACAGGGCTTCTTTAAATAGATGCTTAATATTTAGTGATGTAATGGCCCAAGTTGATCTGGGAATCCACTGGGATCTATTTAATCCCCCCCCCCCCCAATTAACCCCATAATGACTTGGCCCTTTTTCTCTTTTGCATTTCCATTTTTCACTCCTCACCTAAAAACTTTATTTTTACATGTACAGAGCTGTGTGAGGGCTTGGTTTTGTCATAAATTGTACTTCATAGCGACGGCATTAATTATTCCATGCTGTGTACCAGGAATGCCATGCCTGGGCATTACATTACTAGAGGTGGCCATGACAAATGCATTTCCCACCCTAGGCTTATATTTGAGTCGATAAATTTTCCAAGTTGTGTTAAAATTAGGGGCCTTGGCTTATAATCTAGTATATATATTTTTTGTCTTCCATGTGATCTTTGTGCTGGGGTGATGCCCTGGGTGCCCGCCCACAGAATGGCCTACTTGTGGCCTAGCAAGTCTAATTGCGCATATCATATACTGCAATACTTATGTATTGAAGTATATGGAGAATTTGCTATGGATCTGTAAAGGTGAGCCACTGGTCCATAAGCCCTCTCCATACTCCCTTAGTGGACTTGTGGTTGTACTAACGCGTCACAAGTTGTTAAGTCTTAATGTTTTTCAGTCTGCATTCACATGTTGAATTTCAGGTATTTTGAAACGCAAGGGGCATGGTCCGATGTATGTGTTTGCTCTGAAACATGCGATTGGGAATGTTGACCACTTGCTTGCTGGTTAATGTAAAAGATGTGGCGCACTAGGATTAAGGATTGTGAACCAAACACACTGTCATACTGGTGTGTGCATCCTCTGGCAGGATCTGCTCTTTTTTTAGCTTCTTATTCCATGTTTTTTACAAAAGAAAAGTTAATATTATGCAAATGCACCTGAAAGGCTTCAGGCTCCTTAGGTTTAATGGAGCCAGGGCCCATTGGCCTCATTTGCATAATTTTTAATTTTTTTTTTTTTCCTTGAAAACAAGGGCATAAGATGCTTAAAGAGTGTATCCGGACAGAGGGTGCACAGACCAGCATGTCACTGTGCTTGGTTTACAATCCCTGTTCCTGGTGGTAGATGTCCTTTAATTTTCACTGCATATATAGTATTTTAATGGCAGTGGTTGGATCCTTGCTCGCAATTTTTTTTTTCTCTTTTTTTTTTTTTTTCTTTTTTTTTTTTCTTCATTCTGGATAAATTGTAATGAGTTGCTGGGGAAGAAGGGCACAGGGCGGAAGGGCAAGCTTTGGCTTTTGGCCAGTTCCATCAACATATCGTGACAAGGAGAAGTACTCTTGCCAGAAGTCGCCAGCTGCCTCTATCTGAGGTGAGAGGCTTGGCTACATGCCTTGGCTCTTGTGCCAATTCTTTATCAAAGCTACCAGGCTTTCGTGCAATAGAACAACAGACTCTGCTCCCCATGTGACATGGGTGGCACCCATAGTAAAATTAGTCTACTTGTTGCACGCAACTCTGTAAAATGTTTAAGGAAACACATGGTCTGCTCTTGCTATATCTTTCCTTATCAGAATGCTGGCCCTTTTGAACTCTGCCCTTTGCCTTAAGTACAAGCTCACTTTTTAACGACTTTGAAATGTTTATCTGCAGGACCATTTCTCCATTGAAATATCATAGAATGCCATATAATATGACTGTGCTCCAGTAAGAAATTGACAGCTGAGTTGTGATAGACCAACTTGATCTTTCTGTTAGAGAACCTGTCATGCAAATTAACCCACCCAAAATACAGACTTGGCTAAAAACTAAAAAAGCTTTGCCCTTTTCCCAAAATGGTTCCTTTCCATGGCTGCAGTGTTGCATATAAGTTTTCAAACAGAATTTGTAACTCGCCTTATGCGAGTCCATCACACTAACTGAGTTAATTTGAGCCCTGCATCTTTGAGTTACTTGCACTGTTCTGCCTCTTTGTTCCTGATTGACGAGTCTCAGGGTTATGATATTCTGCTGTATGGAACATGGAGAGCAAGCTCATTGGGCACTTGAAGTGAAATCTAAGGCCCTCTTTCATCTGCAAAATCTACCCCAAACATCACATGAAATCACAGCAGCATCTATGGAAGATGGGGAGGAGTAGACCATGGAGGCTGCTGTGATTTCATGTGATTTAGATATATGCATGTTGTACAGTTTTCTATTGTTAGGATGCTAAAGGACCTGTGATGATCTCAGCATGTCCTGAGACCACGGTGAGGAGAGGCATGGAACATGGGGAGGTGTAGATGGAACAGGCTGGCCGAGCAGGACAAGCCTTCTCTGATTCCGGGGAATACAAGATAAAGTTGATTTATTTGTATGTAAAGGAAACAATTTTTAGCTAAAAGAAGGTTGACTGTTGGTTAATATTGCTCTATAGGAACCTGTCCCTAGCTGTATATGTGCAAATGTTGTAGTAGGTTCTCTTTAAGTTTCTGGCCTACTGCACAGAATCCAGAACTGCAATCCACTGGCAATGGTAATTTCTTTTAGGATGCAGTCACACAGGGGGCAGAGGTCGCACTAACATATTTCTAGAAGGGTAATAATACTCCTCTTACTATTTTTGAGGAGTATTTTTAGCCAGGAAGGAGTATGAAATTTTCAGTAATACAAGTATATAACTCATGGCTGTATATAATGTTGATAGACGCTAATTATATAAGAAAATCATGTGTCAGTATCTTCTGTGTTTAAATAGCAAATGGAGGCAGATATAGTGATGTTACATCATGCATTGACCAAACTGGAGCCAACGCCACCAACCCCCCAACCAAACCTCGCTGAAACCTCCCACCACCACACTGCGGCCCGCCGAGACCGCCCACCACCACACTGCGGCCCGCCGAGACCTCCCACCACCACACTGCGGCCCGCCGAGACCTCCCACCACCACACTGCGGCCCGCCGAGACCTCCCACCACCACACTGCGGCCCGCCGAGACCTCCCACCACCACACTGCGGCCCGCCGAGACCTCCCACCACCACACTGCGGCCCGCCGAGACCTCCCACCACCACACTGCGGCCCGCCGAGACCTCCCACCACCACACTGCGGCCCGCCGAGACCTCCCACCACCACACTGCGGCCCGCCGAGACCTCCCACCACCACACTGCGGCCCGCCGAGACCTCCCACCACCACACTGCGGCCCGCCGAGACCTCCCACCACCACACTGCGGCCCGCCGAGACCTCCCACCACCACACTGCGGCCCGCCGAGACCTCCCACCACCACACTGCGGCCCGCCGAGACCTCCCACCACCACACTGCGGCCCGCCGAGACCTCCCACCACCACACTGCGGCCCGCCGAGACCTCCCACCACCACACTGCGGCCCGCCGAGACCTCCCACCACCACACTGCGGCCCGCCGAGACCTCCCACCACCACACTGCGGCTAACGCACAATGTATCCCTCTCCCCATGTGACCAAACTGTGGCAGCCGCCGCCGAGCCCCAGTGGCCAGACTGCAGCCGACACTGCAAATCCATGATAGTTGCTTTGTAAAATGCTTTTTTTTAAAAGAAATTTTGGTTTATTTTTTTTGGTGTCTGTGTTGGGGGGAGGCATTTTTTTTTTAGGTTTTTTATTAATTGAATTTTTGTCTTTGTCATTTTTTATGTGTTTTTACTGTTTATGCAGTCCTGTTTCACATACACCTCATGCCACCTCAGCACTCGCCAGACACGCAGTCCCACGTAACCTATACCTCATGCCACCTCAGCACCCGCCAGACACGCAGTCCCACGTAACACACACCTGCCACCTCAGCACCCGCCAGACACGCAGTCCCACATAACCTATACCTCATGCCACCTCAGCACCAGACATGCAGTCCCACGTAACACACACCTGCCACCTCAGCACCCGCCAGACACGCAGTCCTAGGTAACATATACCTCATGCCACCCCAGCACCCGCCAGACACGCAGTCCTACGTAACACACACCTGCCACCTCAGCACCCGCCAGACACGCAGTCCTACATAACACACACCTGCCACCTCAGCACCCGCCAGACACGCAGTCCTACGTAACACACACCTGCCACCTCAGCACCCGCCAGACACGCAGTCCTACGTAACACACACCTGCCACCTCAGCACCCGTGAGACATCCATTCCTACGTAACGCACACTTGCCACCTCAGCACCCGCCAGACACGCAGTCCCACATATACCTCATGCCACCTCAGCACCAGACATGCAGTCCTACGTAACACACACCTCATGCCACCTCAGCACTCGCCAGACACGCAGTCCCACGTAACCTATACCTCATGCCACCTCAGCACCCGCCAGACACGCAGTCCCACGTAACACACACCTGCCACCTCAGCACCCGCCAGACACGCAGTCCTACATAACACACACCTGCCACCTCAGCACCTGTCAGACATGCAGTCCCACGTAACATACACCTGCCACCTCAGCACCCGTGAGACATCCATTCCTACGTAACACACACTTGCCACCTCAGCACCCGCCAGACACGCAGTCCCACCTAACATATACCTCATGCCACCTCAGCACCTGTCAGACATGCAGTCCTATGTAAAATACACCTCATGCCAACTCAGCACCTGCAAGACATGCAGTCCCATGTAACATACAGGTCTTCCCTGACCTTATCACATCCACTCCTGTCAGGCCCCCTCACCTCCATACACATGTATGCACACAGTACCTGTACACATTCTACTTGCAGGCAGCCATTACAGCTCTACTTCCTGTGAGGAGACTGCGTAGTAAGCCACGCCCCTCCCGTGACATCACGGCTACCCGGAACAGCTCCATTCTACAGGCTACCAGCGCTGTAGTGTGAGCTGAGCAGTGCCGGCCCGCGCGCTGCCAGTGTAATGTCCTGCACACCATTGCTGTGCTCCGGACCGCTCAGCTCACACACTACAGCCAGGGATAATTGCCAAGCGTACTTTTACGCTTGGCAATTATTCTGGGGAGTAATGGCGCCTCATCATGCGTCTATGACGCTTGGTGAGGCGTTAATGCGATCTCTGACAGGGGGTTTATGTTGCGTTAAAAAACACAATGCAAATTCCGTTGATGGGGTTCAACCCAATCGCATATGCCATATTTTCTGTATTTTCATGACTATAACAATTGTAGATTCACACAGAAGGCATCAAAACTATGAATTAACACATGTGGAATTATAAATCTAACAAAAAAGTTTGAAACAACTGAAAATATGTTGTTTTCAAGGTAGCCACCTTTCACTTTGATTACTGCTATGCACACTCGTGGCATTCTCTTGAAGAGCTTCAAGAGGTAGTTGCCCGAAATAGTCTTTCAACAGTCTTGAAGGAGTTCCCAGAGATGCTTAGCACTTGTTGGACCTCTTGCCTTCACTCTGTGGTCCAGCTCACCCCAAACCACCTCGATTGGGTTCAGGTCTGGTGACTGTGGAGGCCAGGTCATCTGGCGTAGAACCCCAAACACAGCCTGGAGGTGTGTTTGTGGTCATTGTCCTGTTAGAAAATAAATGATGGTCCAACTAAATCCTAACCGGATGAAATAGCATGCCACTGCAAGATGCTGTGGTAACCATGCTGGTTCAGTATACCTTTTTACTTTTGAATAAATCCCCAACAAAGTCACCAGCAAAGCACCATCACACCACCTCCTCCATGTTTCACGTTGGGAACCAGGCATGTAGAGTCCATTCGTTCCCCTTTTCTGCATCGCACAAAGACACGGTGGTTGGAACCAAAGATCTCAAATTTAGACTCATCAGACCAAAGCACAGATTTCCACTGGTCTAATGTCCATTCCTTGTGTTCTTTAGCCCAAACAAGTCTCTGGTGCTTGTTGCCTGTCCTTTTCCTAGCAGCTGTTTTACCATGAAGGTCTCTGCTACACACAGTCTTCTCTTAGCAAAACCTTTTCTGGTGACTACCTCTTGAAGCTCATCAAGAGAATGCCAAGAGTGTGCAAAGCAGTAATCAACACAAAAAGTGGCTACTTTGAAGATCTGAGAATATAAGATATTTTCTCAGTTTTCACACTTTTTTGTTAAGTATATAATTCCACTTGTGTTAATTCATAGTTTTGATGCCTTCAGTGTGAATCTACATTTTTTATTGTCTGAGGGGGTGGGGGATACTGAACATTCTTTGAATGAGAACGTGTCTAAACTTTTGGTCTGTACTGTATGTGATCTGTAACCAGCACCGATCTTTTGCACTGTGTTTCTAACCGCAATGTAAACACCTCATGTGAGCGCACCCTTAGATCTGTCTATACGCAACCCCAACCTGTGGATATCCAGCCTGGATCTCTCCACAAAAAATATGCAGATGTTACATAAGGCCATCTGCAATTGTGACTTATTTTTTTCTTTATATAACGCTTCTGTTTCATGTATCATTGCCTGAAAAATGCTAAAAAAAAAGCCAATAGAAACATTTTATGTTAATATGTTTTAATGTCTCCTTCCTAACCACCACTTCCAGAAACTATACAGGCAGACAGACTTAAGAACAGTTACAAACAAACTTAAGACTTTTCCCCCAATGTGACCTCTGGTGAAGCTCTATGGATGTTGGTAATTTACTAAACTTAAGTCCCAGCTTCAATGATCAACTGTAAGGTGTCTGCAGTGAAGCTTTAGTATTCATCCTTGTTTCCTTGTCAACCCCAAACCCTAAAAATGTTAAATCCAATCGTCACAGGGAACAAAAAATAAATAGTCTGGACAATTACAAATCTATCTGTTCCCGCTTGCATACAAATTCAACTTAAGAATAAAGCTATGGAACCTTTCTTGTACGTAACCCAGGGACTGCCTGTATACAACTATACTAGTGAGCCAAATATTGTACATTCGTTTCACTTGTAGTTCTGGGTCATAAATGAAAATATGATTACTGATCCCAAACCATGTCTCTGACCGTTTTCCCCCCATACAAGTAATGTGGGTGGAGAAAGTAAACAATATATTCAGAATGAAAGAGTTATTTTATTGGGAGCTGGGCACTAGGAAATAGTTTAACTTGTAGAAACCTTAGACAGTATAGTGTAAGTATGCGTAAAATTCCCAAATTAATGTGCAACACTCTATTATGTTGCACATCCAGACCTTCATGGACCTACTGCTACTACTCCCCTCCCCATCACCTTTTAACATTCCTACATCTTTTCCCTTCCTCCTCTCCATTTACCTCCCATGAATTATACATTGTTTTTAACAATTTTATGTAAAAAAAAATTGTTCAATACAACGTTGTTAAGCAACTTGTAGGAGACCTATGGATTCGGCCCGTCTAGCTGCTCCTTTCGGAGTTAATTTTCAATGTAAAGCCATGGTTTTCCCCATCCTCTTTATGATCGTATGCTGTTTACTATATATGCTAAGTGTATTTTCATGTTATAGAGCTGTTAAAAAGTTATATAAGTGATCCGTAGGACTTGATGGATTTTGCAGTATTAAAAGCTGGACAACTCCTTTAATTTACAAAGACCTCTTTCTTTACTATATGTGTATGAACTATTTCCTTTCTTCTCCGGGGTATTGCTTTGCTTAACAAAAACAAAATAGCGTCAAGCTCGCCCACAAGGCTCTTGGTTTCCCAGTGCACGGAGATGTAATCCGAAGTCCCTCGGTTCAACAGCATACAAAAGGAAAACACTCCAGCACATCCATGGGAATCCGTATAAAATAGTAGCTTTATTTCATCCACATAAAAATCCAGACATCACAATCATAGACACATCGAAAAACCAACGCGTTTCGTCCTACCGGACTTAGTCATGGCAAGGCACACCATGACGAAGTTGGTTTTTTGCGGTGTCCATGATTGTGATGTCTGGATTTTTATGTGGATGAAATAAAACTACTATTTTATACGGATTCCCATGGATGTGCTGGAGTTTTTTCCTTTTGTATTGCTTTGCTTAAACTGCAGCCCAAGCTTTGGTTTCTCTAAACTCTAACTTTTGTTTATCCCATAGATTCTGGTTTGGTGGTCCCCAGCATTTCATATGGATTGCACAAGAAGCTCTTAATTGTGGCAGAAAAGCATGGCTTATCCATTGAGAAGCGTCTGGAAATGTCAGGAGTTTGTGCCAGTCAGATGGCTCTGACACTCCTTGGGGGACCAAACAGGTAAGCTGATAATTTGCTCGGCAAAGTTAATGTTTGAATACCAAACCTAACTAAAACTCAAAACTAGGATTCCTTCTCGAGTGTCAGCAGACTGACCATTCATCTTAAAAACCCATGTAACCCACAGGCCTTGTCTTTTAATTAGAATTGTCCTGTTTCCTCAACAGACCAAAACCCCAAACTGATCCCAGACCAGGCTGACTTATACCAGACCTTTCCACATACCAAATAAGTTTGGTCCCCAATAAAGATGCAAAGCCTAGCCCAGAATCCTAAGACAATGCAAAAGCCAGAATAATTGTCTATATTTAAATCTGCCCGTGGTTGAAAATGGGAAACTTTGAAAGCTTCAGAGTATATTTTGAATAATGCCACTAGGTTTTTTTTTTTTTTTTTTAATTAGTGTAATGAATATTGATTCTGGGAAGGTGTCACCAGAAAATGACTTATTTCTTTCTTTTAACCCAACTTTTATGATTGTTAAAAAAAAAATTAAAAAACTGTGCCGTTATCTATATTTAATAAAAAGTACTATATCCTGAAATTTTTATTCTGTATTTTGGGCCTTATGATAGAATGACATTTTCTATTTCTATAGGGCAGTTCTATGTGGCATTCACCTGATTTACATCCCACACAAAAAAAAAGTACATTGGAGTTTTTTTCACGTTCTTTCCCATGATGTCTCTGCAAGGCATTACATGATCATTAAGAGTGAGAACCATCTTTGAGAACACATTGTAATTACCATATATACAAGTACTGCCTAGGTTAGTTAGGGTTTTTTTTTTTTTTTTAAACTGGATTTGTATGCAAGTCGGAACTGTTAACATTATAGTTGTAACCCCAGTCAAAAATGTTTTTGGTCTCTGTGTGATTTTAAAAATGTTGGATTGTCATAAGAACCAGGATTAACAATAAATCTTAATTGCAGACACCTTTGTAACTGTTTATCCTAGGCCAAGGCTACAATACAGTAAATTACCAACATCCCAAGGTCTGTTTGTAACTAGGGGTTTTCTGTAAGTCAGGTGTTCTTAAGTAGGGGACCGCCTGTACTTGAGTATAACCCGAGTTTTTTATCTCAAAAAATGTGCTGAAGAACCTCACCTCGGCTTATGCTCGAGTCACGAAAAACCTTGGCCTTCCGACGCCCCCTCCTCTTCTATACATAAAATGCTTCGTCATCAGCTCCATGTCGCCGCACTGTCCGTTGCAATGTCTGTGACGTCATCCGCTTGCTGACATTCTCCTATGTGTGTCGGCATTGGCACACACTATAATGTCAGCGAGCAGCTGAAGTCCTGATGCTTGGGACGGACAGGCTATACGCTACAGGGGGCTGGCAGGCTGTATACTGGGGAGGCTGTGACCAATGCATTTCCCACCCTCGGCTTATACTAGAGACAATAGGTTTTTTGTGTTAAAATTGTCGGTCTCGGCTTATACTCGAGTCGCTTATAAACAAGTATATACGGAAATCTCTCCATCTTTATTATGTACAAGTATACAGTTAGGGAGATGATTGTAATAGGGGATTGTCTTGTATGTGGTACAATCCATGGAATTTTCAAAAATACATTATGATTTAACCCCTTAACGCTCTGCGCCGTAGCTCTACGGCGCAGAGGTATAAGGGATGTATGAAGAGGGCTCACGGGCTGAGTCCTCTTCATACAGAGGTGGGGGTTTTTGCATTTTGCACAAAACCCCCACCGCTAATAACCGCGGTCGGTGCTTGCACCGATCGCGGCTATTAACCCTCTAAACGCCGCCCGCAAAGTCGCGGGCGGCGTTTAAAAGACGGCGGCGCGCGGGCGCCGCCATCTTTTTTTCGATCGCCACGCCCCCGAACGTCATCGGGGGGCGGCGATCGGTTACCATGGTAGCCTCGGGTCTTCTTTTGACACGAGGCTACATGGTTTATGCAGGTTCGTTACAATGAGCCAGTGGCTCATTGTAATGTATGACCTGCAAAAATGCCATATATTGCAATACTATAGTATTGCAGTATATGGTAGGAGCGATCTGACCATCTAGGGTTAATGTACCCTAGATGGTCTAAAAAATAGTGAAAAAAAAAAGAAAAAAAAAAGTTTAAAAAATAAAAAAAATTAATAAAATATTAAAAGTTCAAATCACCCCCCTTTCCCTAGAACGGATATAAAACATAACAAACAGTAAAAATCACAGACATATTAGGTATCGCCGTGTCCCAAAATGCCCGATCTATCAAAATATAAAAACGGTTACGGCCGGCGGTGACCTCCGAGGCGGGAAATGGCGCCCAAATGTCCGAAATGCGACTTTTACACCTTTTTACATAACATAAAAAATGAAATAAAAAATGATCAAAATGTCGCACAGACCTCAAAATGGTAGCAATGAAAACGTCGCCTCATTTCGCAAAAAATGACCCCTCACACATTTCCGTGCGCCAAAGTATGAAAAAGTTATTAGCGTCAGAAGATGGCAAAAAAATTTTTTTCTTTTTTGTACACATTCGTTTAATTTTTGAAAATGTATTAAAACACAATAAAACCTATATAAATTTGGTATCACCGCGATCGCACCGAACCAAAGAATAAAGTAGGCGTGTTATTTGGAGCGAAGAGTGAAAGTCGTAAAAACTGAGCCCACAAGAACGTGACGTGCGGTTTTTTTTCAATTTTTCCACATTTGAAATTTTTTTTCAGCTTCGCAGTACACGGCATGTTAAAATAAATAACATTACGGGAAAGTAAAATTTGTTACGCACAAAATAAGCCCTCACACAGGTCTGTACACGTAAAAATGAAAAAGTTATGGATTTTTGAAGTTGGAGAGCGAGAAATTAGCCGAAAAACCCTCCGTCCTTAAGGGGTTAATGTCTGCGATAAGATAGTTGATGCTGGTAGTCAGTCGTCATTCATCCATCATACCCAGTTGGCTGTGTCATTATTCTAGAAAATGTGGGTTCTGTCAAAGTATAAAACTATAATTCTCTGTGACCCTGTACTTGCTAAAGTAGTCATCTATCTGGCCAACTCATGGGGGATGAAGAATGGACTCTCCCTAGTCAGCTCTGGTTGAAGCATTGGTCATGTTGATCCTTTTTTCATTTTTGGACTCAAAAGCACAACCAGAAGTGCCTGAAAGCTGCTTCCTCCCATTCCTACTATAAGGCTTCATGCACACGAACGTATGCTACTTCCGAGTCGCAGCCCGGTGTAACAGACGTCCTCTCCAGCTGGAGAAGGGGAGGCTAGAGCTCTCCTCACCCCTCCCCCCCCCCCCTCCATGGGGAACAAATGCTGCTAGGCTGTAAATATGGTGAAAGATGCCATTCTCTATCTTTTTCAGTGCTTCATTCCTCTCACTGATCTCAGGAGTCCTGTCCCATGTATTGCTGAGGCCAGCGATTGCTTTCTTCAGTTTGTTTGGGTATCCAGGCACTTTATCACCACAGTGAAGTAAACGTAGTGGATGGGCATGCAGTTGCAATGTATAAAACTATTGAGTAGCTGCTTTTGGCTTATGCCATCTGTTTGTTTTTATTGTTTTGCCAATATTTAATATCTTAAATTGCTATTTTAAGGATCGCTTTAGATCATCTTCTTGCTGATAATGATGATGGGAGATCTACTATTAGGACCCAGGGCAAAGTAATACCCCTTGGAAAGACACTTGCGATCTAGTTTTCTACTATATTGCACACCAGCACAGGGTGAAAGAAGTTGTACTAAACCATGAGTCAATAACTATCGATAATGGAGTTGCCAAACCAATGTCTATCCTTCAAACTGGGAACTGGGCCACCAGGCGTGCAAGATAAGGAGAGGAACGGAGCCAGTTGTGGAGCCAGGCCTCTATTTCCCACTGTTAAAGTGATACAAGTCTGCCTGGAATGTTCTCCTGACACGCGATGCAGATCTTCTGCCCTCCTCTCGTCCTGCTGCTCTCACACCACTCCGGTAATACTAGTTCTCTTCACCGCTTCAAAGTACAAACCTATTTAGCAAGCCTCGCGTGTGTATAAACAAGCACAAATAAATTACTAGGTGTGTGCTGGTCCTCAGTGTGAATAAACCGGATATCATTACTGCTGCATGAAACACACCGACATCTCCTAGGACCTGACATTCAGCGCCTATTTACTGTGTAGTAACATAATCATTAAATCACCTACTAATACTATGTCATCTTATGTATTATGCAAATTATCTCATCCACTAATTGTATATGTTATATAGTAATGTCATTGAGACATTTTTATGGTTGGCGCTTTACTGTTTTTTATTATTAGAAAATGTGTTTCTACTTGGGGAAAACTAGTTTGTGAGGGAAAAGGGACAAAAGGAACTCTTGGATAATTTATACAATTCGACTACTAGTGATGGGGAAAAAAAATTACTTCTATAGATGCCCTAGTCCATCCATACTGATACAATGGTCCTTTGGTTACAATTTTATAAGAAAGTGTTATACGTAACAACCACATTAAAATTATTTAGGCGGTTTCATCTGAAAAATAAACTAAACTGCATTGTAAAGAACAGCATTCAGTTTTAACACATTAAAAAATTGTCTTTTAGCTGCTAAATTTTTTTTGGGATCTCTTATGACCTTAATGGGGACATACAATTCTAAAAAAAAAACACAGACACAACGTATAAAGAAATATATAGTATTGCATATTAATATTACCCAATAAAATGGTAGAAAATTCACCTGCATAGCCATAATCGCCTTGTTTACCAAAAACTACACATATATCAATACGTCACCTAAGCGGGAATTAATTACTGTATATTACAAATAGCCTTTTTTTTTTCTTATTGTTAACTTAACCCCAAATAAAGCTAAAAAAGAAAACCATTGTAAATCATTTGTTGTATCAAGTAGCCCTATGTGTCAGGATGAAAAAGCTGGAAATTTATGACTCTTAAGACATTCACAAATTTTCTAAAAATGCCCGGCCGTCCTCTGGTAATGAACACTGAATTCAGGAGGTCAGGCAGGACTCATTTTTTTAATAACTTCCAATTGAAGAAATGTTTACATATGGCAAATGAATTTAATTAAATGTGAATGCCCCTTTAAGTAATAAGCTTTTTAAGACCTTAAATCGGCATGTACAAATCTACCTTTACTTGTCACAGGGGCACTTGGTAGTGGGCATTGTTCAGTCAAGTGCGGCATCTGTGGGTACAGTTCAAAACACATAAGACGCCATTTATCTTGAGTCTGAATATTTTTTGGGGGAGGGGAGCTGTTGAGATTACTTCATTTATCTTACAATGTCATCTATTTGGCAGCGGTGTCTTTTGGTTTTAAGTGACCTCTTGAAAAAAAAAAAAAAAAAAAACAAAACTTGGTGCGCGCTGAAGATATATGCGGGTAGGAGGTTCAAAGAGCCTGCTGGGGTGTGTAGTAGCCGTGCCGTGTAGCCTCAACTCCGGCTACTCCATGCCCATTAGCCTCTTTAGAAAATTTTAAATATTAGGGAAATAAAAGTTAGAAAAGGATACAGGGGACGTGAGGATTAGCCCTTAAAAGGGCTATCCTCATGTACAATAGAGGCACCTACCATGCGATCTACCTTAAAGGAAACCTACCACTTGTAGTGGCAGGTTTCTGATGGAAATACCGGGCACCAGCTCGGGGTGAGCTGGTGCCGGAGCTTATTTTCGTTAGTGTTTTAAACCGCGGTATCGCGGTTTAAAACACTTTTTAAACTTTATAGCCGGCGCAGGCAGGTACGCGCTCGGCGCTTACCATGCGCGCGGCTACATAGGAAGTGATAGAGAGCCGCGCGCATGGTAAGCGCAGAGCGCGTACCTGCCTGCGCCGGCTATAAAGTTTAAAAAGTGTTTTAAACCGCGATACCGCGGTTTAAAACACTAACGAAAATAAGCTTCGGCACCAGCTCACCCTGAGCTGGTGCCCGGTACAGGCAGTCCCCGGGTTACATACAAGATAGGGTCTGGAGGTTTGTTCTTAAGTTGAATTTGTATGTAAGTCGAAACTGTATATTTTATAATTGAAGTTCTAGACAAATTTTTTTTCTTTTGCCCCAGTGACAATTGGAGTTTCAAAATTTTTGCTGTAATTGGCCCAAGGATTATCAATAAAGCTTCATTACAGACACCTTACAGCTGATCATTGCAGTCTGGGGCTATAGTATCACCCAGAGAGCTTCATCAGTGGTCACAGTGGGCAGAGGGGTCCGTCTGTAACTATGGGTTGTCTGTAAGTCGGGTGTCCTTAAGTAGGGGACTGCCTGTATTTCCATCAGAAACCTGCCACTACAAGTGGTAGGTTTCCTTTAATAGGTAGATCCGTGGGGGTAAGTTTCCTTTAACCCTTTAAACACAGTGATCTAATCGGATCACAACATTGGATGGCACACTTTAATTTTGTGGAGATCACCATCACTAAGAAGGCTTCATTATTTCTATGATTGTCTGCATCTATTGAAGGCAGCCACAGGTAGTGAAAATATGCCCTCTACTGTCATACTGTAGTATTGCAATATATGACATGAGATCAGAAGAATCTATATTCCCACCTCCTAAAGGATTTAGTTTCCCTGTATCTTAATATTCCTGTATATAATGATCACATACAATGAATGCCATATCTCAAGAAGGAGTGGGGTGGAAACACAAAAATGGCCAAATCGCCAATCTTTCCATAGTTTTTTTTTTTTCTCCTGTAAAAATTGACATAAGGTCCTACATTTTCCAAAACAGTTTATCAATATAAATAAACGCTAAATAAATGTAGTATTTGGGGTATGGTACTAAGCCAAAGACTAAAGGTGATGTGGCGTTTGGACTGCTTGGTGAAAACAAAGAAATAATTTTGGTTTTTTGAGATTGGGATGTAAAAATTGAAAAGCAAAACTGTAAAAAGGGTTAAAACTGTGCTGACTACCGTACAAAATAAGCAGAGCGCAGCAGTAATTTATTCCTGAACGGTTCAAGAAATGAACATTTGGGCTGTGGTTAGTGTTTGCAATGTGAACAGGTTTTGTGTTGGATGTTCTTCCTAACTTGGGTCCATGTCTGTGAGTATCCACAGAAGGCCACCTCTATCAATGTTTCCTAACATATTGCATTAACAAATTATTTTGGAATCCTTTTTTCATTATTTTTATAATCTATTTGCAGGCTCAATCCCAAAAATGTTCATCAACGACCTACAGTTGCCCTTTTGTGTGGGCCACATATCAAAGGAGCTCAGGGAATAAGCTGTGGTCGGCACTTGGCCAATCATGATGTAGATATTATCCTATTCTTACCGAATTTCGTGAAGATGTTGGAGCCTGTTACCAACGAGCTAAATCTTTTTTGTCAGACGGAGGGCAAGCAGGTGTCAAATGTAAGAGGTCAGTATTTAACAGATGATGACTATTTCTTGTACTAACCTGTTTCATTTTAGTCCTAATTACACCGATTAAGATTTTCTGGGCCACTATATAGAGTACATCGCCTTGAAGACGGTCACAACCACAAGAAGACATTGCCTAAGTATTCTGTACCTCTTGATGCAGTGCTGCCATCTGTTGCCTTTTCTGAGGAACGCAACAATATAACAACCATCATTCTTCACATGATCATATTTTTTTTTTAAGTTTGTATGTTCATAAATTCACATCCCATCCCATTAATTTGACTGTAGCTTAAATTTTCCTTGTACCTATAAAGTAACAAACAGCTTGGGATGGTGGAATGTCTTAGGAAATACACATCTGATTTGAAAAATGTATTTATTTTTCAAAATTCTATCCAATGATGCCAAACTTGGCCCCCAGACGGCAAATTATGAATGGTAAATGGGAACTCCTTCCCCCCTCCTTTTTATTGCAAATTTTTCCCGGAAAATTAATTGTTTTGACCTAGGTATCTTAGGTATTTTTTAATTTTGGTGCTGAAGTCGCCAAAAATGTGATAGGAAAGCACTCGAAGAGAACAGCAAAACTACTACAGTACACGTAGTCGTTCCTGGGTTACACTGAATGTAGTTTTTACGCAAAAAAAAAAAAAATTGATCCTATTTTTTTTTTCACCCCCCCAGGTGGGAGGTAAGGGAATCTAATTTAGTAGCATTGGATAGCTTTTTAAGAACGGTTTGTCAATCTGATATGTAATTTTTTTTTACCCATTTTGATTTTTGGTGATTAGAGGTCAATTTGTTAATGAAAGTGACTTGAATCGTATATTGAATCGATGTAATTTTCGAATTTGCAGTAAAAAAATGTGGGTTCCCGTTTAATGTTTTACAGCTGCCCCCCACCAGGTGTCATTGGACAGATTTCTGAAAAATATGTACAGTATTTTAGTTTTCTGATCCAATGTGTATTTTGTGAGATATTCCACCATCCTGACCTTTTTGTGACAACTTGTATGTATATATTATTGTGTTCTACAGATATCATTTTATATAAATAAATATATCTGTTCCAGATCTTCCAGATTGCCCTGTAGACCTGGTTATCAACTGCCTGGACTGCCACGAAAATGCCTATCTGCGAGACCAACCGTGGTACAAAGCTGCTGTGGATTGGGCCAACCAGAATCGTGCCCCTGTGCTTAGCATCGACCCTTCAGTTGCAGACCGGGAACAGGGTATACATGCCAAGTGGTCACTAGAGCTGGGCCTCCCGTTGGCTCTTGGGGAGCAGGCTGGGCGAGTTTACCTGTGTGACATTGGCATTCCCCAGAAGGTTTACCGTGAGGTGGGAATCAGCTATCACTCACCGTTTGGTTGCAAATTTGTCATTCCCCTGCATTCCATGTAGGAATATTATCACCAGACAGTGTTTATTATCACACACCCTTCACGATGGTGCTTACTGCCACAGCTGTCCCCCTCCATCCATCTGGTAATAGCTTTATGCAGAGCAGCCTATTGCTGCCCACAGTCATTGGTAATCGAGGAAACTGAATTGTTTTATGTTCATTGTCTTATCCTCTCCCCAGCAGTCAAGTTAGCAAAGCAAGAAGTGGACTTTAAAGAGTCACGAGAAAAGTTTGGGGTTTTTATTTCTGCTGTTTTTTATTTTCTTTTTAATTTGTGTAATGTAACTGCTGACTTAAACAGTTTTGAATTCGTATTCCTTGGTTAACACAAACCTGTTACTGTGTAGCATTACCAGCTGTTTTTTGCCTTTGCCATGTTACTACTTGACTAATGTGGTATGTACCAAATGAAGCACTTGGTGTTCTGTGTATGGTGTGTGTGTGTTTTTTTTTTTTTTTTGCGGAGCAGGGGGGAGGTTTGCAGGTTCATCACCAGTTGCATTATATTTAGTGATAGGCTACGTTTAAAAAAAAAAAAGGGTCTATTTCTGTGGCAAGTGCATAGATTTTTGCAAGTCACATTAAAGATGGCCTTTACCTCCCCCAACTCTTGAATCATTTAATAGCCGCTGTTCTACTGATTCCTGTACAGTTTAGCCCACACTGTTTATAATTATATAATATAATAATAGTATAACATTGTCTGCTTACAGCCAGGACCACCCATTTGATACTAGAGCCTATTTTGCATATTGATTACTTAAACTATGCTAATAAGGGTCTCTGCTCAATCCAAGGATCACCCTCCATAACCCTATGGACCCCAGGAGGTGTAAAAATAACACACCCTATACTTGCACTCCTGGTGTGGCCTGTATTTGTCATGTCTCCTGTTTTTCGAATTCTGGTCAGTATATATGACAATACTCAGCCTCAGCTGAAGAGAAAAGATCTATGGACATACTTCCAGTCATATACACTGAAGGCTACCGTGCTCAAACAGGTGAGGGAGGGAAACTTATACAATACAAAATATATATTTTTCCAGCATGGTTGCACACAGAAAACCCTTCAGATTTCCAAAGAAAATCCATGTGAAAATATATAGTGTTTTATGAACTATTGGCTTACTATCCAGCTTACAGGATTTTAAAAAAATCTTGCACACAGATCTGAAGTGAATTGGAGCTGCATTCTGCGTTCCATTAACTACTTCTTTGGGAATTCTGTTATTTGTGAACAGGTCAGGAGGACTTGCAGTCACCTGTTCTGTAGATCACAGGAAGTCTTTTTTTTTACAATGAATTACAAAAAAAATACAGTATTTTTTGGACTATAAGGCGCACAAAAAATCCTTTGATTTTCTTATAGTCCAGTGCGGTCATGAAGAAAAACTGATGAACTAATACAATACAGACAAGTAAATAAAAGGTGTGTTCAGGCTGTAACATTGGACTCTCACAAGATCCCGCACTAATATTGCAGAGGCTGAAGTGCAGAGGGGCTTGGTTTATGCCCCCATAGCACTTCACGCTCATTAGCATATTTTATCTAAAACCTTTTGGGGTGGAATAAAGTATTAAGAGATTGAAACAAAATGTTCTCTGGATTAGGGATTTTAAGACTAAAGAACCTTTATCCTGGTTTGGGGGCTAAAATGACATGATTCATTATTTTAACGGAAATCTTCCAAAATAATCAGGCATGATAAACCGGGGACATTAATGGATCCAGACTCTGGAAATCAATAAAATAAACGTTTACATTTATGCTTATATTTACATTGCCAGAGTCCCTCGTTTCTGAAGCACATCTTGCACCCCTTCCCTCTTCCTGCTTTAAATTCACCACAGCAGAGAGTTTTTCTATACAGTAGGAGGGGGAGTGCTCCTGCAGTATTATAGCTTGTGAAGCTGCAGCATAGAGGGGCTCTGGTAACGCCCTCCAGATTCCTTCTGGCTCATAAGCATAATTTTCAAAGTTGATTTTAGAGAGGAGGAGGCCATGGATAACAAATATAAGATTCTCACAGTGCTTGGATGTATGATCATGATTGACTTTAACGGTAAAACTTAAGATATGGATATCTGAAGTGACTCTCCCCTTCCAGCCTCTAAGACCAGTCTCTATGAGCGAGTGTAGAGAATCTCCGTGTGCTGGTAGGATTTCTTGGCCTGAACCTTGTATTAATGGACTGAACTGACATACCGTTCAGTACAGTGATACAAGGTTTGGTGCGGGAAAACCCCCACCACATGGAGCGTTTTTCTCTGACTGCACTTGCTCCTTGGCTAGTGGCCTAAAATGACTTTTTTATTAAGTAGGGGGGAGTTTTGATGTAAAAGGGGGAATGCTAAAAAAGATATTCCATACCCTACATGTGGGTGAGCTGTATACATGTTTCATGTTAGAATAACAGCCATGAGCACGGACACATTAAAGTATTATCCATGTAGTGCAGCGTGTGCCACCCGATCTGAAACTGGACATTGCACGGGCAGTTTTCTCTGTTGTGTGTACCTGCTCTTACAAGATCTGCAGCATTACAGTAACGGCAAGATGATAACAGACATTAGAAATGACGTTCTGTGAAAGATTTTCCTTCACCTCTGCCAGCTCCAGGACCAATATATCAATGTATGCAAAACACTTTCTACATGTTCAGTTTGCCAGGAAGGATGGTGTACATTACATTAAGAATTAAGTATGCCTCATAGGAAAGATTACAATACACTCAACACTTTTCCAAATTGTGTAAAGGTGTGTGGCTTTGTAACGGTGTAGCGTCAGGTATATGAATCTGGCATAAACTAAACCTACTACTAGGAGGTAGCATAACGATGAAGCAGCCCTCCAAGTAGTAAGAGAAAAGTGATTGATTCCACCATCAATCACTTTTCTCTTACTACTTGGAGTGCTGCTTCATCGTTGTGCTACAGATTCGTAAGGTTCAAGCCGGAACCCATTAGGAGACCCTTTAATTATATATAGTGCTGCTCTGCATTTTTTTGATTTTACTACTAGGTGTAATGTATGAAGCATCCAGCATCAGACATTAATAAGTCTGGCGCAGCATTAAACTGTCTAGTCTAACGGGACTTTGGAGAAATCTGCCCCTATTCCTCTATCAGTAGGGGCTGATTTCATCACATGTGATCAGACATGTGCTTTCTTAGCTCTAAATTTGCACCCTGCTTTTATTATTCTGTTTGTGGTCTGTGGGCCCTGAGATCTCAGCACTTGCGTGCTCACTATTGCTGGCTTGTGTATTTGGGCTTTTCTCCAGTAAAAACTTTTTGCTGTTCTTCATAGTCGGTAGTAACGGAACCAACTTAATCTATGTTATTTCTCATCACGTAGTGTGGCTCTTTCCTCATAACTATTGCCACATGTTTACCACTGCTCGTCTGAGCTAGCTTTGTTTTGTTGATTGTATTATACTGACCTGAAATGTAAAGGGAAGCAGTCTTTGCCGATGTCAAACATTACCAGCCCCCATATCCTATACCTGCAAGATACCTAAAAGATATTGGAGGCCTTGCTTGTCCTTAACCCCTTACCGCCACAGCCCTTTTTCGATTTTGCGTTTTCATTTTTCACTCCCCACATTCAAAAATCTGTAACTTTTTTATTTTTCCATGTACAGAGCTGTGTGACGGCTTATTTTCTGCGTAACAAATTACACTTCAAAATGGTGGTATTTAATATTCCATGCCGTGTACTGGGAAGCGGGAACAAAATTCCAAATGCAGTGAAATTGGTAAAAAAAAAACGCATTTGTGCCATATTCTTGTGGGCTTGGATTTTACGGATTTCACTGTGCACCCCAAATGACATGTCTACTTTATTCTTTGGGTCGGTACGATTACGGAGATACCAAATTTGTATAGGTTTTATAATGTTTTCATACATTTAAAAAAATTAAAACCTCCTGTACAAAATTTTTTTGGGGGATTTTGCCCTCTTCTGGTGCTAATAACTTTTTCATACTTTAGTGTATGGAGCTGTGGGTGGTGCCGTTTTTTGCGGATTTTGATGACGTTTACAAAGTTATCATTTTTAGAACCTTGTGATCACTTTTTATAGAATTTTAAATTTTTTTCTTTAAATGGCAAAAAAATGTCCATTTTCGACTGTGGGCGCCATTTTCCGTTACGGGGTTAATCACAGTCAAAAACAGTTATCATATTTTGATAGATCGGGCATTTTCGGACGCGGTGATACCTAATGTGTTTATGATTTTTACTGTTTATTTATATTTATATCAGTTCTAGGGAAAGGGAGGTGATTTGAAGCTACCATGGCGACGGTCACGGGGAGCGGCGATCCACGTAAAGATGGCGGCGCCCGCGCCTGACCTTTGCCGGCGGCGATCAGGGGTAAAACACCCGCGGGTGTTACCGGTAAGCCTTTGCTGCGATATGCAGCAAAGACTTACCGGCTGCGGAGAGGGCTCGGCCCTCGAGCCCTCTCCATGTACCGGGACCCGACATGTGACGTACTATTACGTCACATGTCGGGAAGGGGTTAAAGTGGTATTCCCATGAAGACAAGTTTCTTAAATCTACTCAGGATAACAAAATAACACATTCTCTTAATCACTGTTATTAACAAAAATGCAGCATTTCACAGGTTATACTTCTAACCTGTCTCTATCAGTCCTGGTGTACACAATTTTGGTTGACCCTAGACCCAACCCTCAATCTTCTGACTTTTCTCTGCCTCTAGCCCCTCCCTGCTGCATTCCAGTAGAAGCTCTACACAGCGTGAGGTAGTGTTGGGAATTACGTCTCTTCTTAGTCAGCTGTGTCATTAAGCTCCACTCACTCAAGAGCTGGCTCTCCTGGCTCCTAAATGCCTCCCTATTACATTTATAATAAGGAGCCACAGTCCAGCACTCCCACTCCATACCACTTTTAACCCTATGGTATCAGGTCAAAGGGAGCATGGTGAGACAGTTAGGGCAGGGTTAAGTGAGCCACTGAGGGGAGCTGGCTCCTATTTTTGAATGACACTTCACTAGGAGTGGAAAGCTACAACCAAATAAGTTCTTTATCCCGGGCAGAGAAAGGAGGTATATAGTAGAGCTATAAACCTGTAGTGAAGTGTTGCACACGTCTACCTATTGGAGCTACATACGGTCATGGACTGATCCATCAAGTCCACAAATTAGAAACATATAAAAAAAATTTCATCTGATTGGAGCTCCTGATTCTTTTTGTCTCTTTGGAAGTACAGTTCAAGACACCTTCAGGTGAAGACCCAATTTATTCTAAAGTTTGGCACACTAAAAAGATCTGATTCCACTAGTGTTTGCAACAGATCGCTAGATGGAAGGAATTCACACATACATGGCGTAGTACGTTCCAGTTGGGCACATGAAACTGGCGTCCTTATTGAGATTTTAAATGTGCATTTTAACTTTGCCTTTTTGAGTATATTTTAAATGAATAAATTCTGAATGACAAGAACATACTATAATGATAGTATGTAATAGCTGTCATAGCAGAGGGGAGAAAGTCATGTTTAATATGCATCTTGTGGATCTCATCATCTCTGATCTGTCTCATCTCTCTTTTTCTCTGTCAGATACTAGTGAATGTTCAGAAGGTAAATGAAAGGGTTTATAAACCTGTACCCTGATAATCTAAGTACATTGTCAGCACACAGCATCTCATAGAACTAGAGGGATAATAATGTGTCTGCTTAGAGTCCCCATCCACACTCTGGAATCTTACAGTGACCATCACTGTGTCATAGTTTTATTGCTGTTATAGCTCCTAAGTAAAATTGTAAAGTAAGGTGTTAAAAATTCTTTGTGTAAATCTCACTAGGGGATTGAAATCCGAGAACTTTCTTTCATTGGCAAACCCCTTAAACCACTTCATTACTGGGCAATTTTCTATTATTTTTTTTTTTTTTTTTTTTTTTTACTTCCCTCTTTCTACAAGCCATATCTTTTTTATTTTTCGGTTTTACAGAAAAATTGGAGGGCTTGTTATCTGTGAGACAAATTGTATTTTCTAGTGGCATATTATATTTTGTTCACTGTAAAGGGAAACTGGGATAAATTTCCAAATGTGTTAGAATTGCCACTATATTCCTACAGACTTTGTTTATACATCTATGAGGTCCAAATAACAGCTCATCTTTATTCATTGGGTTGGTACGATCACAGTGATACCAAACTTATATAGGTTTTTATTATGTTTTGCCATATTCTGACAGCAATAACTTTTTCATACTAAGCTGAATGGGGCTGTGTAAGGTGTCACTTTTTTGTGTGACAAGTTGAGGTTTTCATTGATACCATTTTGTGGAGTGTACAGCCTTGAGATCACTTTTTATTTAAAGTTTTATGTTTTGCAAAATAGTGGTGATTTGGGAATTTGGGTGCCAATAATAATAATAATTCTTTATTTATATAGCGCACACAGATTACGCAGCGCTGCACAAGCATGTCAAATTCGTCCAGGGTTCATGTTGGGAATAACTGTTTTCATATTTTGATATAAGTATTGCCGTGTCCCAAAATGTCCAAACATGTTTATGATTTCACATTTGTAATATTTTATTTTTTACTATTATCTTGATCTCTCATACAATATACTGCAATACAATTGTTTTGCAGTATTATGTGAAAATACTGGTTCTAGATTTGTCTATGAACTGGAACTTTTAAATGTTGGAGGGCAAAAATAAAATAGTGAGTATCCGTAAAACATGGCTGAACAGTAGCTATGACTGGGCTGTAAGTCTAGATGGTTATAGTCTTTTTAAAAACGATAGGCTAAATTAAAAAAAGGGGGAGGGGTTTGTTTATATATGAATTCTTGCCTCAAGCCCGTACTGCGAGATGACATCGGCGACGCAAATGAAAATGTGGAATCCCTATGGGTGGAGATAAGAGGAGGGAAAAAGAATAATAAAATATTACTAGGGGTTTGTTATAAGGCTCCAAATATAAATGAGGCAGCAGAGGAAATGCTGATAAGTGAAATGGATGCGGCTTCAAAGCATGGTGAAGTACTTATCATGGGGGACTTCAATTACCCAGATATTGACTGGGGGGCAGAAACCTGCAGGTCCTTCAAAGGCAGCAGGTTCTTGTCAACAACATAAGACAATTACCTGTTGCAACTAGTCTTGGAGCCAACAAGAGAGGGGGCACTGCTGGACCTAATCCTAACCAACAGACCTGACAGGGTATCAAAATTACAGGGGAACCTGGGTAATAGTGACCACAATATAATTGATTTTGTTTTAAGCTTTACTAAGAGGGTTAGTGGGGGGGCCTCAAAAGGAGATCTTCCACCTTTACAGAAGCACCGACTACCATAACACAGCACTAAAATAGCACCCCAAGCGAGAACTGGGTTAACGGTGAGCACATCTTCCATCAGTGATGGAAGCGCTCGTTGGGGAAGAATGAGGTGTGCACCCCTCATTTAGTGCTATTGCTTTTATAAAAAGCGAATGGGAACATTTATATCTTTTCATGTTTATTTGTAACAGACAATACAATTTCAAAAATAAAGAGCGCTCAAGTCTCTGTTACATATGCAGCAGAGAGCTTGCTATACAGAATTAATTCATACCATTCGTGATAGACATGTTCCCCTATGTACACATGTACATATATACAGCAGATTTCAGTATGTGTTACATCAATTGCTCTGCACAGACTGTACAGTTTTCAATGCATCCTGCAGATCAGAGAGACAATGACAGTTCGGCATTAGTTTTTGAGGGCTCATGATTCTTCCGGCAGTCTTCACATGTGCAATACTGGAAATATGGCTTCTAACAGGCATAACCATAAAAGACATAATATGTTGTAGGGACGTTTACTAAAGTTTAATACAAGAATGCTTTGGAGGAACAGGAAGTGGCTGAATATACCACCTGCTCGAAGAATAGAATACTTTGACGAATGGGAAGCGAGTGAGGATCAAGATACCATTTTCATTATCGACTAAGGTCCCTGGATGTTCTTATTCCAAGTCTCCTCTCTTCAGGTGTCAGTCTAGAGAAGAAAGGGTGTCTGAGTGCCTCATCCAGTGTAATTCTTAGTGTGGGACTATATTCCAGCATCCGTCGCAGAAGATCAAACAACTCTGCATGTTCAAGAGAATCTTCTCTCTTGTAGGTCTAACAAAAAGACAAAACAGAATTGTGGCAAATATTCTTAAAATGAAGAATAATTGCTTGATAGACTTTACGACATCTTTAAATGCAGGTTTCAATAAGTCATGTCCTTACAGTTATTCTGCCATTAAGTTTCAATTTTCAAGTATTTTATCCCAATCTTAGAGTCTTTTTTTTAACCAAATCTATTTTAACCCTAAAAATATATCTAATTTCTATCAGGTCAAGACATCCAAATGAATTAATTTTCTATATTGACAATCTTTTCATGGTTCATGAGCAGAGGTACCGGTTTCCTAATATACTACATCTACATGTAATTTACAAAAAGCCCAAAGCCTCTTACCCTCAAAGGATGGCAATTTTTATTGACGTATCGACCATCTGCAGAGGTCTCATCCCAGATCAATGATCCATTTTGAAAATATTTTTGCTTCCTTTTTCACAAAGATCAAGAAAAAAAAGAAATAAAAAGAAAAGATGATCTCACACATCACTAAGGAGTTACAAAACTTTAATTATATAACAGAAGTTTTAATGGTATAAAAGAAAGCTGTATAAAAATAGTCCTATGCAAGACTTAGTTGGTATTCAGTTAATAGTTGCGATTCTTACTTGGTTTTGTATACCATACGGCGAGGTAACGGCCCAAGAATTCTCTCCATCATCACTAAATGTTCTCGATTATCATGTGTCTAGTAAGAAGGAAATTAAATATCAGTTCTAGAAACAAGCTTTGTTCCTGAGCAGAATGGAGATTAGGAATTCTAAATGGATCTAGAGTCATTGAACTCATTAACAGACATCAGTTTTGTAAAATGGCAGCTGAGACATTTCCAAAAATATCACTTGCGTCTTACATGAAAACACTAGAGAACCAAATCACTTATCCAAGTTTCTATCCTAATTCTTCTTTATGTTTTCTACTGCAACATAGAGGAAACCAGGCAAATTAATTACCTGAAAGAGAGTGGATCCAGTGTAGTATTCGAACAGGATGCAACCTAAGCTCCATACATCACAAGGCTGAGCCCAGCCTAGCTCTGGGATAAAAAGGAAATAAAAGAGTATGAGAAAAAGTGTCAAAATTGTATACAAGTCCATTGTGGATAATAATTAAAAGTTCCCATACATTACATACATATAGGCAAGAAACAAATTATGGCCTCTTTCACACAAATGTATGCTCGCCCAGGCCGTAGTCCGGACAAGCATACAGCATGTGCTGGAGAGAGGCAAGATCTATCTTTTTCCCTTAGGCTACATTCACACTACTGTATGGAGGACGTATATACAGCCGATATACGTCCTCCATAGACAGCACACGTGCGGCTCCGTACCCGGGAAAAAGATAGGACATGTCCCATCTTTTCCCGTAATACGGCGCCGTGTATTTCTATGGAGAGGGGCGGGGGTGAGCTGTGCTCACCTCCTCCTCCTCCTCTCCCCGTGCACTGCCGTTGCCCGCTACGGTACGGGCGGGCAACGGCAGCGTGAATATAGCCTTAGATGGTACAGTGAAACACGTGTGTGTGGTCACCGTATTGTGGCCAGATGCCATAGGCTTCTATGGGGACCAATATCTGGCAGTAAACTTGTTTTTAATCAACAACTTAATAAAACTATATTCACACTACCTGAAGGTACAAAATAACAGTATTAATTGGTTATAGTATACGACCGAGAATGAAATGTATTACATTGACTTACCTAAAATAACCTCTGGTGGGCGATAATGACGTGTGGCAACAATAGTGCTGTGGTGTTCATGGTCAAAAGTTGCACTCCCAAAATCTATAACACGGATGGTGGAATTCTTTACACATTTTTCTTCACAGTTCTGTCATAATTAGCCAAAAACAGAAAGATTTGAAGACACAAAACTTGACAATGTTTTTTTTTTCCCCCTTTTATAAAATTTCTCGTTTTATTCCATTTGACTAACTCCTGGAATTTTTCCTTAAGACAATACTCCTATCCATTATATGGATAAAAATGTTGCTCACCTTTGATTTATTGTATGAAGTGTTAAAATCAGAATTCACAAATAGAATATTCTCGGGTTTTAAGTCGGTGTGGGTCAGCTTGTTGTCATGCAAAACTAAAAGATTAACAGATATCAATAGTAAGATTCCTTTGAGCTAGCAATTTTTGATCATAAAGTACAGCTCCGTACATTCACGCATAAAGGAGACAAGAAAGGGGTAAAGAATCAAACAAAAGAGGTAGATAGCATAAAGAAGTATCACAAAATACTTTATGTCACAGTCATCAGTGGGCAAAGAATAAACGCACAGTCAAGATTTTCATCAAAAAAATGCAGTTGCGGAGCATGGGTATTAATCCTTAAAAGGAACCTGTCATCAGGATCACACGGTTTCACCAAATGACAGTTTCCCATAGACTTTAATACCAATTCCCAATCTGCTTTCATAATGAACATTCCTGGTTACATTCAACAAGCAAACTGGATCGCATCATGGGGGTGTGCAAGGCAGAAAACATCTCCGCCCTGCTAGCTCTTCCTCCCCCTTCCCTCCTGCAATGATGAGCAGCAATAACTACAAAAGGCGATTTGTCCCTTTAAAGCCACCTCCACTTGACATGGAGGTGGCATAAAAGGACAAAATAAAAAAATTGCAATGCTTGGCGTTTCACTAGGCATTGAGATTATTTCAGAAACCTGCCATGCAATCCCTGATAGATATCCCACATCTAATAAAATATGCCAATAGTTTCTTTCATTGGTGGCCAACTTACATTTTATTGCATGAACCAGCTGGAAGGCCATGTGTCGAATCTGCTTCAGTGGGTAGGGCAAGTAATTGTTCTCCTTCTGGAAATCATAAGTGCTTTTCCCAAGCAGCTCAAAGGCAATGCACGCATGTCCATGGTACTCAAACGAATCCCACATCATCACACACATGCTAGGAACACAAACACACATTATAAAGCCAGGTCATCATATAACAGGTTTGATCAAGTCAACAGTAAAATAGTAGTCATATGTTTAGTTCTACAATAACTGGTCACACAAATAGGCCGATGGAGGATATTTTTGATGCTTCTAGGTTTTTTGATCTTTGAGTCCACACAATATTTAGAGCATTGTTTTTCAAGAATTCTGCAATTCACCCTGGCATACTAGATATTTGCAGGTGTTTTGCAGAGCTACAAGAATAGATATTCTTACTTTTTATTATCCCTGTCTTGTTCTTGAATTTTCTTTAAAACATTAATCTCTAGCCGAGCAGATTCCCTGTACTTTCTTATGTTCCTGATAATCTTCAGAGCAACTTTGGTTCCACTTCTGTAAAATAAAATGTACATATATTCATAAAAATCACAATAAACGGCCAGCTCAAGAACTCCACATGCCTTCCAATCCATATGTATTTAAGTACTGCTGGATTCTGCAGGCATGCTGCACTGAATGTCATCAGACAACAGGTATTCTTGTCTAGCACAACTATATATAGCAACCCACAGAGCCTCTAAAGAAACAAATGGGGTCACATTTAACACGGCTTGTACGCCAGGAGCGATTTAGTCGCAATTCCTGGTGCAGTGCCCATTTTGCTGTTAGCAGGCTGGTGTGGACATTGCTGCCTAGCGCCGGCACAGGCCAGGATTTATCAGGTGGCCAGAGCCTTCAGATAATTTTGGTGCGGCTGGGGGCAGAATTATACGCTGGCGCAATTAGTGCCAGCGTATGATAAATACGCCCCATGGAGCCTATATGGCCTATGTGCACGGATTTAGAGGCTCAAACATGTGAATAAGCCATAAAAGGCTTCCATGACAAACCTGTGATGGTCTACACACTCTGCCACTCTGCCAAAAGTTCCTTCTCCTAGAATTTGTACAACTTCATCTGAAAGACAATAAACAAGGGATGTTAGAAACAAAAACCTGAATGAAGCCAAGTTTTATGTAACAGACTGACCAGCTCCTTCACTGCTCTGCAGATTTCCAGAGTCCATCTATCAACTATTCTATTTCCATTTACTGCACATCAAACCCAGCAGCTACAGTTGCCATTCATTGACATATACCTAATTGGGGCAATTAAGTAAATTGTTCATAAAAAAGCTTTTGTGGAAAATGCAACCTCTTCTATCTGGGGCAAGAATGATATTGCCATACAGAATAGACGGCTTTTAGCCTCCTGAATGTTTCCAGGCGTCAGCTGCAATGCTCTTGAACACACACAGCAGAATGGATATGAAATTTACAGAACTAACTCTACAGTCATAGGGCAAGGAACACAAACCAAACAAAACTGTGGGGATACTGTTGCCGATTTATATACATTTTCTGCAATACAAACTAAAAAAAAAAAAAAAAAATCAAATCAAATAGAAATCCTTTTCCAGATTAGGTGGATGAGATTTGGATAAATCCTATCCACCATGCTGCAACTGTATTACAACCTGTGAACACATTGTGGAATCTGTTAGTGGGGGTATTTGGCTGTCTGCACATGATACATATCACACACAAATTATTTTGCAATGTGTTCACAGGTTGTACCACAAAAATATATCAAGTTCTATGTTTAATTAAACAGAACACAAAAAAAAAAAAAAGTCAATCCCTTTAAGCTAATCTACTGGGAATGCTGTTCATCAGCCATCACCTGTTGTGATGCGGTTCTTGTTCTATTGTAGACTAAATAAAATAAATCCACACACAAAGTGATTTCTCCCTTAAATTGGATACATTAGATGGACGTTGTAGGAGGGAATCCACCAGTGGCGTCCATATCAAAACAGAAATATTTAGAATACAGGCAGTCCCCGGGTTACATACAAGATAGGGTCTGTAGGTTTGTACTTAAGTTGAATTTGTATGTAAGTCGGAACTGTATATTTTATCATTGTAATCCCAGCCAGAACTTTTTTGGTCTCTGTGACAATTGGATTTTAAAAATTTTGGGTTGTCATAAGAATCAGGATTAACAATAAAGCTTCATTACAGACACATTTGATAACTGTTACAGCTGATTATTGTAGCCTAGGACTAAAGTACAATAAATTACTAATATCCAGTGGTCTGTTTGTAACTAGGGGTCGTATGCAAGTCGAGTGTTCTTAAGTAGGGGACTGCCTGTACTTAGAAGAATCAGGAGCATTTTAAAGTAATTTCTATTAAAAACTGTTTTTTTATATGGTCAGTAAATGTAATGTTTACTTATGTGGACAAAAAAAAAAAAAAATCTCCCTTTACAGATCTGAAAAAAAAAAAACCTTCAAGATACAGTACGGTTGTTATTTTTGATAAGGAAATAACATAGCTGCCACAGGGACTCTGCAGGTCTGCAAGTAGTGAAAGGGATGGTTAATTCTATAGAATAAGCCACCCTAATCTGACCCTGCCTCTCACTTTCGATCCCTCAGCTCTGCAGTAATTTCATGGGGAAGGGGAAGTCAAAGGAAAAAAATAAAAAAAAGCTGAAGAAGAGTAAATATGTTAAAGTTTTACGAAACAGGCTTCAGTACATCTGTCCAAGATGCGGTCTCCAATCCGGCACACCAGGTGCCCTTCCTTGTCATCTTCAATAGTCTGGCTGTCCTTAGCACTTCGATGGCTCTTCTGCTTGCCCAACAGTCACAAACAGGAACAAGGAGTGGGTTTCATTGCCGATAAAAACCGAAGGTGGTTAGATTAAGAGGACACGATCCACGTCCGTGTAGGTGAATGGTGTGCAGTCATATAAAAACATAGAACGATAGGGATATTGCAAAGGGAGACGTGCAGGTTAGAGACGCCTCAGCACGGAAGCTAAACTAAATGCTCATAGAAAATCTATTATTCTCACATTTGTATAAAAAGGAGACAGCATGTTCCAGGAAGAAATATTCTACATTATGCATACATTTACATAACAGCTACTTTGAGCTCACTATAACCAAGAGTATCTTGTAACATTCACAAAACATGAAATGTGATAGGGACCCCAATGGACCCCTGCATGGAGTCTGCATGTTCATTGTGCATTTGTAGTTCACTTCAATGTAAGATTAGTGGATGTCTACTTCCTGCCACACTAAACACTGCACACAGACACAAAATTTTAGCCCAATTCTGTTGGGAGAATAGTGGTTGGCGGTTGACTTGCTGCTCAAGGTCCTAGACCCCTTGGAATAATCATCAGGTGAGAGTTCGTTTATAGAGGAGACTACTGACCTATCCTAGTTGTACTCATTTGTAAAGGTGTGATGCTAAAAACAATTTGGATGATCCCTATAGGTCAATTTGTTAATTCAGACCACCCTTTTGGTCCCCGGCCCCACAAAAAAAAAAAAAAACTCATTCCATGTAATTCCCAATCATGCCCTGTTGCATGAATGTTACAATATACTTTAAGTGAACATGCATCTTCAAGTCATAACGTTATTTAATGTTGTAACAGGAATTTTTCCACCATTTTTCAGGGATGGTCTAACCTTCAGATAGGCTATCTATATCTTGATTGCAACACCAAGTGGCAGACAGTGATTGGCTAGCAATACTACTGAACACTTGATTGGAGTGAGGGACAACACCTAGATTGATGGAATATCCTGGGTATAGACCATCCAGTGTAGAAAAACACTGACAAAGATCATATATAAAGATTTCTAACATTCTAGAAACTCATAATTAAGAAATGGTTAACCCATACTGTTTATTAAAACTGAATGCTAGAAGATGGCTAGATAGTAGAACGCTAGGATCACTCACCCACGTACTCACCAAGGAATAGCTACCAGATCTAGAGCGATGTCTGCGAGAAGAACGGCGATAATGATGCCTTCTAGATCTAGACTTTTCTGTCAAAGAAGATTTTGTAGAATAGCTCTCACTTTGGAATGAAATGCTATGAGTGCCACGTTCATTCCCAGACCATCCATTCTGTGACTTCTCCCAGTAGACCTTTTTTCTGGGACTATATAAAAGTAATAAAAAAAAACATTTCACCTAAGTAATGTTGCCTTCTTAAGATTATTTTAAGCACTTGGCTACAACTTGGCACTTGAATCTCTTTAACAAGAACATGGGGGAGCTCCTACCAACCCCTAACTATAACCATAATCAAGCTTTTGAATCTTTATTCCACATTAACCCCTTTGTGACCGGGGCCTTAAAAGGATTTAAGGACCAAACAAATTTTCAGTGGTTTAAGGGCCATAACTTTCTGTTTTGTGCAATACCATAAACATTTTTTGCTGCATTTTCCCCCGGGTTACATACAAGATTAGTACTTTATGTTTGTACTTAAGTTGAACTTGTATGCAAGTCCGAAGAGGTATTTGATGGAAGGAGGCATCGGGCAGTCGCGGGGTACATATTGGACCGTGGAACTGGCAGGTGATGTAATATACAGGCGACACCTGGAGCTGTACAGGAAGCTGAGAAAAATCAGGTTACGTACAAGATAAGTTCTTTAGGTCTGTACTTAAGTTGAATTTGTATGCAGGTCGGAACAGGTATATTTTATAATTGTAACTCCAGACAACCTTTTTTTTAACCGGCGACAATTGGATTTAAAAAATGTTTTTGCTGCCATGCGAACAAGGATGAACAATAAAGTTTCATTGCAGACACCTTGCAGCTGATCACTGCAGCCTGGGCCTAGCGCAAGTCATCTGGAGAGCTTTACCAGCAGTCACAATGAGCAGAGGTCCATCTGTAACTACCGTATTTTTCGGACTATAAGACGCACCCCAGATTTAGGCTTCCAAAAAAAGGAAAAATATATTTTACACCAATTAAAATATTTCTGTCGGTTGCACCAAAGCACAGCGCACACAGACATACATTTACACACACAGCTCACCTATACGCACACATACACAGAACCACACACATACACAGAACCACACACATACACAGAACCACACACATACACAGAACCACACACACACACATACTTCCCCCATTCCTCTTTTTCTCACCCTGTCCCAGCGCAGCTTGAGAGTATGAGACCTGCAGTGATGTAAGAAGCATGTGATCAGTCACATGATTCTGACATCACTGCAGGTCCCGTACAGTAGGACTTCGGGGAGAGGTAAGAGCAGTGCGGAGGCTCTTCCTCTGGGAGATCGGGTGCAGTTCTGGGCAGCACCCGATCTCCCTTACAGAGGTCAGGAGGGTCTGGCAGTGCTGGATCCTCCTGACCTCCGGACTATAAGACGCAGGCACTTTTTAGCAAGATTTTTTCTTGCTAAAAAGTGCGTCTTATAGTCCAGAAAATACGGTAGTGGTCGTCTGCAAGTTGGGTGTCCTTAAGTTGGGGACCACCTATATAGTATATATTTTATCAGTTTTTAAGATAGCTTAAAATTACAATTATAAATTAATTCCCAGGTCTGTGTGCTTAGTGCTTTGATATATAAAATGTATAGTCTGGGGCAAACGACTATGGCATGTTTTTTTTTAGTGCAGTGGGTAATTCTTTTTATTTTATTGGGGAATATTGATGCATTTTTAAATATTTATAAATATGCAATTTGTTTGTGTTTTAACTTTATATGTTCCCGATGAGGTCATAAAAGACCCCCATGAAGACAAGATTCTTAAATATACTCAGGTTAACAAAATAACATACCGTATATACTCGTGTATAAGCAGAGTTTTTCAGCACAAAAAAATGTGCTGAAAAATGTCCCATCGTCTTATACACGAGTCATACATACAGTCATAAAAAATATTTAAAAAATAATAAACTTATATACTCACCCTCCGGTGGCCCCGACGTGCAGCGCTGCTCCCCCAATGTCCGCGCAGGTCCTCTTCTGGCTTCCGCGCCCGTCTTCTGTCTTCTGTCTTCTCTAACTTCGTGCTGGGCGCCGCCATGTTTTTCTTCCAGGCGGTGCCTAGTATGACGTCAGCAGCAGAGCGTCATACTAAGTGCCGTCCGGGGGAGAACAATGGCGGCTCCAAGCACAAAGTTAGAGAAGAAAGAAGACGGGCGCAGAAGCCAGAAGAGGACCCACACGGACATCGGGGGAGCAGCGCTGCGCGTCGGGGCCACCGGAGGGTGAGTATATAATTTTTATTTTTAATGCTGGGCAGTGCTGTATACATACTGGGGGCAGTGCTGTATACATACTGGGGGGGGGGGGGTTGTGACCAATGCATTTCCCACCCTCGACTTATACTCGAGTCAATAGGTTTTCCCAGTTTTTGATGGTAAAATTGGGGGTCTCTGCTTATACTCGAGTATATATGGCATTCCCCAATTCACTGTTATTAACAAAAATACTGCATTTCACAGATATAAATTCCAACCTGTCTCTTAATTTTGGCTGTCCCTGTATAAGACCATAAATCTACTGACTATGGTCGGATACTTCTCATGAATAGCTCCTCTTGTCTGCACACTGCAGTGCTCTCTGCCTCCTGCATTACAATACCAGCTAAGACACATTTCCTGCCAGCAGTGTGCAGAGACTTACTCTACAAACTAAAGATAATATCTTTATCAAGGGGAGGGAGGCATATAGCAGAGCTGAGAGAGTCATTATGTTTTATATCCATCTCATGGATCTCATCATCTCTGATCACTCTCATCCCAATGTGCCATATGCTAGTAGAATGTTCAGAGGCAAAGTGTAGATAAAGTGTAAATAAAAGTGTAGATAAACCCTGAACCACAAGTGTCTGGTACACTAACCATCACCGAGTAATATGAGCTAAAACAGCAATAAAACTGAGTAAAATTGTAAAGTAAGGGGATAAAATGATCTTTACTGTGTTAACATCACTAGGGGATTGAGATTTGAGAACTTTATTACATGGGCAAACCCCTTTAACAGGATTGCACTCTATTACTTGGCTGATATGTTGCCTTTTATTGGAGGAGGAATAAAGTCCAGTGCCTTGGATTTTTATTTCGCAGTTGGATTTCTCTAGGTAGCAGATGGTACTCCTGTTAATCTGCAGAGATGAGTTATGTTGGATTGATGTCTCTCTCAATCAATTACAAGACTAAGCCTGAGAGAAGCCAGCACAAGTAAGGGAAGAACATGCTATGAATACAACAAAGCCTATAGGGGAGTTTTCTGCTACACAGTTGGCATACCTCCTGGATCGAGATCTTGCGGGCGATTTCCAGTAATGAGAGAACCTTTGTCGCTCATCATGTTCCCAGCTTCGGGATAATCTCTTTCTTTTCCATGCTCGGTTGTCTTGACGTGACCAGTGCCTCTTTCTCCGATGCATCTAGCAGATTACAAATTATATCACAAATATGAACACATTGCAAACTGGCTTCCTGCTGTCTCTCAACTGCTGGATAGTAGTTGTACTACAAGCTTTGAAAAAGGCCAAGTAATATTCAGATAGCTTTAGGTTATTCAAATCATACCTCAGATCCTCAAGGGTGTTACCTCCCCTTAAATAAAAACCATATGCCCACAAGCGAGTTGGTTCCTACAAGCTTGCTCCGTGCAAAATATACTGAGCTGAAACCTACAACTGTTGAATCATTTAATATCAGTAGTTCTCCTCTAGTAACTCCTGAATCTGCGTGCCATGGTGCAAGTCTGTTGGAACAAACTAGCTAATGGGCAATATAAACACCTTATACCTGAAAAAAGGAAAGAGCCAGCCCAAATACTTCCGCCTGGCTGATACATTAGTTTCAATGTGTACCAGGTGTGGCGGCAGTGGACTGGTGGGCATGCCAGGCAGGCAGAAGTAGTCGGACCGGAGTGAGTCTGCCTCTGTAAAACAATAATGGTCACAACAGCAACTAGGGGCAGTGCGGAACAATGGTAGTGTCTGGGAAAAGTACGTTTTTTTAATCACAACCTCCCCAGTCCATTTTTTTTTTTCTAAATTATAAAAATATAAATGTCACAGTACAGCAATAAATACCACCCAGGCAACCAAATACTGAATTAAGAGCAGACAATAATAGTCATGGAGACCCCAGAATAAGACAATAATAATACTGTGACCCCAGAGCAGACAAAAAAAAAAAATCTCCTCCCTGCACCCAGAGGAGAAATGTGCCTGGAACAGTACAGTAGTCAAATACTTACCACTCTTGCTCCTTGGACGCTCTCCTCTCCACAATCTAGACACAAAGTGGAGCAGCAGGAGAGGACACAGGAGCAGTGAGAACTTCACAGCTGCATTCACCACTACCAGGCCTCCTCCACCAATGAACGCTTCCTTCAGATGTGGAAGAGCACATTGGAGTCAGACTGACAGCAGGGCGCAACTTGAGGCTTGACAGGTCGCACGTGGCCTTGTGGTCACGGCTCATGCACCCATCTTCCTGGCTTTTAGTTGACATGAATGTGTCGAAGTGAAGCGTCCCCGCTACAGTTCAGAGGAAAAAGGCACTGGGAAAGAATACCTGCCCCCATCTTAGAGCAAAAGATAGGACTGTGGAGTAGGTAACTAATTTGTAGAGTTGGAGTCAGAGTTAGGAAGTGAGGTTAGTGAGGGATCGAAGATTTGGATTAGCGATTCCAGAGCCTTAATTACCTCAGTCACTATGCCCCGATTTATTCATGTTTGATGGAAGATTTCCTTTAAACAAAAGTCAAATAGAAAAAGCAAAAACACAATCTCCCTCCCATCCATTTAGAATACATGTTTAGCTGACCACAGACACCACATGCACAAACCCTTCTACATGTACAGCTCTGGATTTAGAAGGAATAACACACTTACCGTAGCTGGTCTCAGAATGGAAGCAGCTCAGCTTTACAGAACATACTTCTGATCACATATGATGTATTCAGGAGACTGGAAACAGAACAGGAGGGTGGTATGAATTGGTACATAACACATGAGCAGATCTACTACAACTCTACACTGGTGACACTCACTGTAGTAAGGGAAGCATGTGCCCTTATATGGAGCAGTACTGTACTGTACTGTAACGTAGCCAATAATAAAACAGTCATATTATTAACCCCTTAAGAAAAGGGCCCTGGAGTCAACAAGTTCTACTTCTACTTCAGTACACAGTTTAATGTGATAAAATGTAAACACTACATTGTTTTGGCTATTTTGTTGCCAACTTTTAATTGTTAAACTAAATAAAATACATTTTTTTTAAACGTTCTTTTATCAGGCAGGTTAATCTGTATCCAAGTACAGGACGTGTATTTTATATTGTAGTAATTTTTTCGTGGATAAAATGTAAACACCAAGTTTTTCATCAGGAAAATATATTGCCGATGCTGGGGTTTATACATTTCTGCTGACTTCATTTAAACTGATTACTGCACAGTCTTGCTTAAAGGGATTGTCCAGGTTAGACTTGCACATGGGCCCCAAAGGGTGTACCTTATACCTTTGAATACCAATCAGAAAACCCTATTCCTGTATAAATCCTATCACCAAAACAACAACAATAATACCAATGGAGGTATATAGGACCAAAATCAACCCATAGTCACAAACCAAAACTACTATTGGGAATAAAATGTCATCAATCTTTATTAAATACAAGTTACAGCAATCAAGACAGAAACTATTAAAAAAACTACATTAAAAATTCCACAAAACAATGTGGTAATGGTGCAAGGTAAATCAATATATATACATCTCCAACATAATGGCCTAATATGCAATACCAAGTTTGTACCAATTCATATTACCCACCCGTGCGTGACATAATGCAAGAACTGCAGGAGAGAAATTTGACCACCACCACGACGCACGTTTGCCGTCGCTTCTTCCTGGGTAATATGAATTGGTACAAACTTGGTATTGCATATTAGGTCATTACATTGGAGATGTATATATTTATTGATTTACCTTGGACCACCACCACATCCTTTTGTGATTTGTGGAATTTTAATATAGTTTTTTTTAATAGTTTCTGTATTGATTGCTGTAACTTGTATTTAATAAAGATTGATGACATTTTATTCCCAATAGTAGTTTTGGTTTGTGACTATGGGTTGATTTTGGTCCTATATACCTCTATTGGTATTATTATACCTTTTACGGCACATTTGGCCTCTGTTTGTATAAAAAGGTTGAGCAGTGAAGACACATCGACAGTGCACACTCACTACAGCCTGAAGCATGTGTGTGCTGCTGAAAGCGTGTCACTGTTGTGCCTGGAGGCAGGATGGACAGAGAAAGGTGGAATGGGAGATTTTTTTCCTTTTTACACCATCTGTAGGTCATATATACATATATATGATTCTAGATAACCCATTCAAAAATATAGAGAGATGGCCTAGAAACCCAGAAATAATGACAATTATTTGAATAATTACTACAAAATGCCAGCAATTGCAATTAGTATCCCCTTCAAACATCTCCGTAACTGGGGGTCATGTCCAGCGGCGGGGCAGAGTGTGCACGAGTGCCGGCATATGATAAAATCTCCCCCATGGCCTCTAAAAGCCTTCAGGATACTGCTTCTTTTCCTTGTAGTATTTATTCTTTCCCACTTCCTGAGCGATAAATGTTTTTCAGTGATTGAATAAGACCATATAATAATTGTATTTCTTAAACTAAACTCATGGACTGAAACATTTTTAGCTGTAATTTTCCTGTACATTGCCAAGGTTGAATTCCACAATAAGAATCCGCAGAAGTAAATTACCATACCTGCTGCGGATTCTTAACCTGAAGCAGAAATATCATTCTTTCCACAATGTATAAAAATTAGTGACTAGGCCAAGGGCATGTGCCTACTATGTTCCCAGCATCAAAAGACCACAGTGCAATTTCAAACATACTTATGACCTAGTAACAAGATAGGCCATTGGCTCCTGAACAGGACTTGCCATTTCCGGCTCCTTCTATGTACTGGTTCCCAAAGGCTGTTGAAACAGCTTACAGATGACATTATCTCAGACTCTGCATTTATATGAAAACTGTTTGGGGGCCTGGAATGTGTATATACAGATTGTTTGTAAATCTTCAGAGCCGTAATTCTTTTATGGGGGGGGCCTATACATGGGCTATCAATACCTGATTATTTTCATGCCAGTATGATAAAGATGCATTATCCTAAAGAAACTTATCCCCTCGGTGGTTGATGGGGCCTGAGTGATCACAAACTGTCAATATGCGGGGACCCCCCTGAGTATCACAAAACAAGGAAACATTACATTTCATGTTCATATCAACTTTCCATTTTTTTGTGGGAAGGCCAATGCAAAATAAATTAATGTACCGTAATTATTCAATCGTACAAATAGCTCTTTAGTCTATGCTGCCATACAGCACTTTGGCATTACACATACCTTCAATAAAAAGACTATGTTAAAAATATTTGAATTGTTCTTATTTAAAGGGTTATTAGTTAATATGCGACCATTTCTAAAATTAAAAGCGCACAACTTTCTTTAGGGGGATGCACCAGGACTTTAATGGGATACTATTTGTGAAGCAAGGGATACCTAAGGGCGCGTTCACACGTTCCACTATCGTCGCGTTCATAACGCGACGCTAGCACACAGTGGGCGGGGCGCGGGCCGATCGCATATGCGTTTCCCGGGAAAAGCATGCGATTGCCCCAAACTCCGCCCCCTGTGCGCTAGCGTCGCGTTATGAACGCGGCGCTAGCGGAACGTGTGAACGCGCCCTAACTCTCTGGTAATGGAGGTGCTCATGGAGCATGGCACACACCAAAAGGAAGTCTATCTTCTTTTATTAGTGCAAAATTATTTACAATTATATTGCCTTCACCGTATTGTATGCAGTATCATATAGAAAGAAGATCAAAATTGTACAACGTTTAGTCCTCTCACCCTCTGTCATGTTCGATCTTTGTTATTAGTGCAGGAGTAGGAAGGAAATAGTGAGGCGGAGGCAGTACAATTGTAAAGAATTTTGCACTAATAAAAGAAGAAAGACTTTCTATCGGTGTGTGCCATGCTCTTTATTGGGATACTAAAAGTACCAAACTCTTTCTTAGGCTATATTCACACTAGGCGCTGCTTTTTCACTCTCCGTAGGGATGCACGCTGCACAAACGGGGGAATATAGAACTTGGTGAATAGGGCCTTAAAACAACGCAACATAGATGTGCCATTTCACTGAAGCAAACTTCAAGATCTGTCTGCCCCATCTGTCTATGTGTACTTACACATAGGCTTACTGAATATGTCGGGAAGTTAGGTGCCCAAACCATCAGACATCTACCCTTTAATATCAAGGTCCTTAGTTTCACATTAGCACAGCTTTGTGCACTTGTGGCCAGTACACAGCTCGGGGCGTATTCAAGTGTCTTTTCCAGTCAAATGTTTTATGAGCACCCAAATAGTGGCCATTCTTTTCTGCTACAGTGTTTAGCGTATGGGATTATTTTATATTTTAAAAGATCAGGCATTTAGGGCAAAAAATAACATGTTTAATGTTGCCCCCTAGGGTACGTGGCAAACCTGATCATTCATACATTGTACTGCAATAGCACAATATTGCTAAACATACCCCTTCACTATTACATCCTGCCTCCATAAGGGTGTAACAGTGATAGCTGAGCGACAGTCATGGGAGCCCCTCAGAGGCTGCATGCCCAGAATTATAGCAATGACAACAGGCACCAAAATCATGAAACACCATGGTCTGGTTCAACCAAACCACCCAAAACATTAACACCAATTATCAGAGCAAGTTGCAGGAGTCTGCTGTACAGCAGTAAGTGCCTCAGTCAGCTACTTTCTGATTCTTATTTACCGTGGTAAATAGTGGTAATGCAGTTGGAAAGAAGCTTACAGGGCATGACAGTAACGCTGCAGCTTTATATCCTCCAGAGCAGGAGATCAGCCTGGGGCACCATTGTTTACAGCCCCATTCACGCTGCGGCTGCGCTAGTCCTATAGACCATTTTAGTGACAATACTTTCGGGATACGATCAGCACACCAGTGGGCGCACCGGGCAGAGCACTCACCTGCACCAGCTGGGACCAGCACTGGCATTACCCCTTCTCCCGAGAGCACCGGATCACAGCGCGGGGACTTCTCACAACTCGCTACTTCCCTTTCCTCGGCCACAATGCACCGGAAGCTTAGAGCAGGACGTGTGTGCGCCAAAGTGCCAGACCAAGGACCTTGACCCCGGGGCGAGAAGCGCTACCGGTCACCCGATACCTTGTTCGCCCCGAGCAACGACGCTATTACCGGGATTCCGTGACGTCAGAAAGACTTGGCCCCGCCCACCCACACCGCATCTTTGGCCTTTGATCAGGCTCGAATGCTAATTGGTCCAAAATGTTCACGTGATGGTGACATTAGCGTACACGTGGTATATGTTTTTTCGGCCAAGTAGTGAGCCGTTCACACACGCGGGAAGTGGCGTCTGAGTCAGTTGTACGGGAGATGGGAGGGAGCGTCTCTGAGGAGGGGGAGCATTATTCAAAGCTTCGTCTGGGTAGAAATGCGGCTGCGGCTTTCAAATAGTAGAGGAGGAGGAACCGGACGGATGTGACCATTACTATAAGCAGCCATTACACCTCATATGCTGTAGTCATCAGTATTGGGGAGCCGGCTTTTCACTTCCTATTTCACATTCTTTAGTTCTTGTTAAAATTAAGCACAGATGCACATGACTGTAAAAATGTAAATATAATACTTTGTTATAGATAATTTTATCCTCCATTAACATTTGGTCTGCCGCTTTTATTTATCTGCTCATGATTGCATTGCCCTAGCCCAGTGATGGCACTGTCCTCCATCCTCTTCATATTGTGGCTTTTGTCCATCATCCTCCTATTGTGGTCCCAGTCCTCCATCCTCCTCATATTGTGGTCCCAGTCCTCCATCCTGCTCATATTGTGGGCCCAGTCCTCCATCCTCTTCATATTGTGGCTTTTGTCCATCATCCTTCTATTGTGGTCCCAGTCCTCCATCCTCCTCATATTGTGGTCCCAGTCCTCCATCCTCCTCCTATTGTGGTCCCAGTCCTCCATCCTCCTCCTATTGTGGTCCCAGTCCTCCATCCATCCTCTTTATATTGTGGCTCTTGTCCTCCATTCTCCTTATATTGTGGCTCTTGTCCTTCATCCTCCTATTGTGGTCCCAGTCCTCCATCTTCCTCCTATTGTGGTCCCAGTCCTCCATCCTCCTCCTATTGTGGTCCCAGTCCTCCATCCTCTTCATATTGTGGCTCTTGTCCTCCATTCTCCTTATATTGTGGCTCTTGTCCTTCATCCTCCTATTGTGGTCCCAGTCCTCCATCTTCCTCCTATTGTGGTCCCAGTCCTCCATCCTCCTCCTATTGTGGTCCCAGTCCTCCATCCTCCTCATATTGTGGTCCCAGTCCTCCATCCTCCTCCTATTGTGGTCCCAGTCCTCCATCCTCCTCCTATTGTGGTCCCAGTCCTCCATCCTCTTCATATTGTGGCTCTTGTCCTCCATTCTCCTTATATTGTGGCTCTTGTCCTTCATCCTCCTATTGTGGCCCCAGTCCTCCATCTTCCTCCTATTGTGGTCCCAGTCCTCCATCCTCCTCCTATTGTGGTCCCAGTCCTCCATCCTCTTCATATTGTGGCTCTTGTCCTCCATTCTCCTCATATTGTGGCTCTTGTCCTTCATCCTCCTATTGTTGTCCCAGTCCTCCAGCTTCCTCCTATTGTGGTCCCAGTCCTCCATCCTCTTCATATTGTGGCTCTTGTCCTCAATTCTCCTCATATTGTGGCTCTTGTCCTTCATCCTCATATTGTGGTCCCAGTCCTCCATCTTCCTCCTATTGTGGTCCCAGTCCTCCACCCTCCTCCTATTGTGGTCACAGTCCTCCATCCTCTTCATATTGTGGCTCTTGTCGTCCATTCTCCTCATATTGTGGCTCTTGTCCTTCATCCTCCTATTGTGGTCCCAGTCCTCCATTCTCCTCATATTGTGGTCCCAGTCCTCCATCCCCCTCCTATTGTGGCCCCAGTCCTCCATCCTCCTCCTATTGTGGTCCCAGTCCTCCATTCTCTTCATATTGTGTCATATTGTTCTGCATCCTGGGCAGGTCATGTGATAACCACTAAGTTTGGCTGTAGTTAGTTGGTTGCAGTGCATCCAGTATGGCCAGTGTTGTGGTGAGATGTCATCTCAGTGAGGTAATGTGTAGTGATGGCGGTTACACATCATTACTATGGTAACAGCAGGGCAGTCTGTTATATAATCACTGGGGCCAGAGCATAAGAGGGAGAAGGAGTTACTGACAACCAATAGGAGGAGGATGGAGGACTGGGACCACATATGAGGATGAAGGAGGACTGGGACCACAATAGGAGGAGGATGGAGGACAAGAGCCATAATATGAAGAGGATGGAGGACTGGGACCACAATAGGAGGAGGATGGAGGACTGGGACCACAATAGGAGGAGGATGGAGGACTGGGCCCACAATATGAAGAGGATGGAGGACTGGGCCCACAATATGTGCAGGATGGAGGACAAGTGCCACAATATGAAGGGGAGAGAGGGGGTGGGTAGGAGTACAATAGGCTAGGGCAGTGGCGAACCTATGGCACAGGTGCTGAAGGTGGCACTCAGAGCCATCTCTGTGGGCACCCAGACATCACCCCAGCACAGAGTTTTCCAGACACTTCCTGCAGGAAGAGGAAGTAGGTGTAGAGAGGGCTGGATTATCATTGGAGCTTCTGCCCACGATTCTTCTTTCTCAAAAGGACCCTGGAGGAAAGCAACATTGATTATCTGAATATTGTGGCTCTTGTCCTCCATCCTGCTCATATTGCGTCTCTTGTCCTCCATCCTGCTCATATTGTGGCCCCAGTCCTGCATCCTGCTCATATTGTGGCCCCAGTCCTGCATCCTCCTCATATTGTGGCTCTTGTACTCCATCCTCCTCGTATTGTGGATCTTGTCCTCCATCCTCCTCGTATTGTGGATCTTGTCCTCCATCCTCCTCATATTGTGGCTCTTGTCCTCCATCCTTCTCGTATTGTGGCTTGTCAGGCTAGCAGGTGTGGATCCTCTGGACCACTGCAGACGATGACACAAGCCACTACCTGGGACCGGAGTCTAAGTGGTACCCGGTTTTCACCAGAGCCCGCCGCAAGGCGGATTAGACAAGCTGCGGCATGGTACCACCAGGTCTTTCCTCAGGCGTGACTTGTCTGCAGTGGCGGCCAAGGTAGAAGTACAGAGGCGGCTGACAATCTCGTGGTAGAAGTCCAGGCACAAGGTCAGGGCAGGCGGCAGAGGTGCAACGTCAGAATCTGGTCCAGTAACAGGAGGTCCAAGCAGAAGGGTACGGGAACACAGCACACAGGACAGCAACACAGAGGAACACCGGCACACGGAGGAGGTCAGGTAACACTGGAACACGGAGGAAGTCAGGTACACATGGGTCGCGGGACCACCCGTGACATGGCTCTTGTCCTCCATCCTCCTTGTATTGTGGCTCTTGTCCTCCATCCTCCTTGTATTGTGGCTCTTGTTCTCCATCCTCCTCGTATTGTGGCTCTTGTCCCCCATCCTCCTCGTATTGTGGCTCTTCTCCGCCATCCTTCTCATATTGTGGCTTCCTGTCCGCCATCCTCATATTGTGGCCTCCTATCCAGGGGCGGATTAAGACTGCCATGGGTCCTGGGCTGTATGAATATTAAAGCCCCTACCAGTCTGGAATTAACTTCATACATCTTCATTCATGGTACTAGAATCAGCTTTTTGGGAATAGAGGATGCATCCCTTTTGCCTGCTTTCAATCTGCAGTTTCATGACATTTGGCGGAACTTCAAAGGTCTTGAAATGACTCGTCCACTTGTGAACTGAGAGCAGGAACAGATGTATGAGGATTTTATTGGTGTGGGTCCTTCTAAGTGTAAAATTTGGTGGGTGGCCATGGGCCCTCTAGAAGCCTTGAGCCCCGGCCTATCGGCCAAACCGCCAATATTGCAAACCTCTACTGCTCCTGTCCTCCATCCTCATATTATAGCCTCCTGTCCTGAATCACCCTCATATTGTTGCCCCTCTCCTCCTCCATCCTCCTTATACTGCGACCTCTGTTGCTGGTATTAAACAAAAAAAAAAAACTTTATACATCTCATATACAAAGGGCACTTTACCACTATTTATGCTACTACACTATTCTATGTCTTTGCATGACTTCTTTTCTCAGAAGTATTAGTATTATGCATAAGTCCTTTAAATATGTATTTCAACAATGTGGTGGTAAGTACCTGTGCACTCTGCTGCTGTCTCCCCCTCGCCCCATTGCGCATTTTGCTTACTGCTTCTTCAGACACAGACATCAGCTATACAAGTGCCTGACATGCTCTCTCCCCCATACACATGTGAGAGACATACATCAACTACACAAGTACCTGACATGCTTTGTCCTCCTATACACATGTGAGCGACACAGACATCAACTACACAAGTGCCTGACATGCTATGTCATCCTATACACATGTGAGAGACACAGACATCAACTACACAAGTGCCTGACATGCTTTGTCCTCCTATACACATGTGAGAGAAACAGACATCAGCTACACAAGTAGCTGGAGGTACTAGTAGATCATACATTGAATAACAGCATGCAATGTCAATCAGCTGCCTCTAAAGCCAGTAGGATCTTGTCATGTATCAAAAGTAGTATGGACTCTCGTAATAATACCACTGTACAAGGCATTGGTTTGGACTCGTCTGGAATATGCCGTCCAGTTCTGGGCACCGGTCCGTAAAAAGGATGCCCTGGAGCTGGAGAGGGTTCAACTTAGAGCCACAAAAATTATAAGGGGTATGGAGGGTCTCAGTTGTGAGGAAAGATTAAAACAACTAGATTTATTTACTCTGGAAAAGAGATTCCTACAAGGGGACATGATTAATTTATATAAATATATGAATGGTCCACACAAAAAATATGGTGGTAAGTTGTTTCAGATCAAATCAAAAGACAAGTGGGCACTGTCTCTGTCTGGAGAAATCAAGGTTTAATCACCAGAGGCGACAGAGGCTTTTTTACTATAAGAACCGTCAATCTGTGGAACAGCCTGCCTCAGGCGCTGGTCACAACCTGACATGCTGTGTTCTCCTATACACATGTTAGAGATATAGACTTCAGCTGCACAAGTACCTGATATGCTCTGTTCTTCTATACACATGTGAGAGACACAGACATTAGCTACACAAGCATGGATCCCAACTGTCCAGGATTCGGAGGAACAGTCACAATTTTTCACTGCTGTCCCGCCACTTGGGAGGTTGGAAGAATGTCCCACTGCACTCCGCTTTGTCCCGGATGTCTCTTATGAGTCCCTAGTCCTGGTCCCGACAAATGTAGATTTGCTGTGCAGCAGGTGCTGGGACCAGGAAGGGAGACTAGCCTACTGCTAATTTCCACCTTCCACTCGTAGTGCTCTTGCTGCTGAATATTTACGAGAGAGAAAGCAGGCTACAGAGGGAAGCGCTGATCCCTGCAGGATTCTTTCTGGCTGGCTGTGTGAGAAGCCAGGGCTCTCTACAGCCTATGCAGGCACCATACCGTAACAGCCCAGGCTGAAGCTGCAGGAGGTGAGGTGGCTGCTGCCTGGTGGCATGTTTCCTTCCAGGCTTACATCTCCGGGCTGACTCAGGACCTTGCCCCTCCTGTCTGCAGGGGCCGAGAAGGAGCCAGAGGGACCCTGATCACCCTGCCATGTGGAGAGTGAGGGACATTATTACGGTCAGACTATGGGCCACATTTATAAAGCAGTCTGTGCCAGACCCTGCTCCTGTCATGAATCTGGCACACTCTGCAGGATAGTGAGGCAAACTGTACTTCATGCAGTTTACCCCCAAGCAATGCATCTGGCCATTACATGCAGTTTACCCCACAATTAATAAATATGGTCCTGAGTGTGAATTTATGTATAAGCAAAAAAAAAGGTAGTTGCTGGGGACTTCGCAAGGGGCGAGATTTAGATTGTAGATTTTGCCCCTCTTTCTCTTCTTGAAAAGTGAGGAGGTATGCATAAGTACATGACATGCTATGTTCTCCCATACACATGGCTGCATCCTGGAGCAATTGTATCTCTCATACATACACAGGCTGCAGGGGGTGTGGCTCCCAGAATCAGGAAGCACATAGAGGAGCCAGCACCAGGAGTATCATTTCATTATACAGGCTGTTAGTCATGTGTACAGGAAAAGTCATACACAGGCTGCAGGGGCCGCCAGCACCAGGAAGCACATAGAGGAACTAGCACCAGGAGCATCACATCATTATACAAGCTGTCAGTCATGTATATAGAAGTATCTCATACACACAGGCTACCGGGGGCATGGTTGCCAGCACCAGGAAGCCCATAGAGCAGGGGTCCCCAAACTACGACCAGCAGACCGTTTCTATCTGGCCTCTGGATTTATTGTTTGGGGGCCCCCGGGCTGGCGCTCCAATACCGTCAATGATTAGGCCGCGGCCTCCGTCGATTCGGACAGGAAACTCCTACCCGTCTCTGTGTAGTGCTCGATGTGGCCGGAAACGGCCGCTCGAGCTCTATTATTGCAGGTGGAGCGATGTGGCCGGAAGACAACCCCAGCGCATATCGCTCTTTGAAACTGGATGCGCGGCCGTGTGATCACGTCATCATTTGTGTGCAGGAGGCCTAACTCTGTTCTATAGAAATCTGCATGGGTCGTGCCATTTCACAGCAAGGGTTGATATAGTCCAGTGATGGCAAACCTTTTATAGACTGAGTGCCCAAATGAAAACCAAAACTCACTTATTTATCGCAAAGTGCCAACATGGAAATGAAAGCAGTAAACTTATTGCTCCCTTCTCTGTCATAGCTTTCAATTATATCCGTATTCTGAGAACACCAATACAGTAGAAAGATGGAAGACAAATTCAGGTTCCCCTGAACAGTAAAAATTGTCAGGTCTTGAGCTACAATGACAACGCATATCTGCCCACACCTTCCAATTCTTCCCGTAGTCTAAAAGGGGTTGTCCCAAGCAACTTTACTGATTTTTTTCCAAAAACATCGCCACAACTGACCATGGTTTGTATCGGTATTGGGATTCAGCTCCATTCATCTCCATCCAGCAGAGTTGCAATACCGACAAACGATGGTCAGGTATGGCACTGTCCTTCCAACCCCCTTAAGATAGCCAAGGACTTGCCAGGCTCAGTGCTGTCTGGGAATCCATGAAGATACCTTGCATCCTTTTTAGTGATGGCCTGGGTGCCCACAGAGAGGGCTCTGAGTGCCACATCTGGCACCCGTGCCATAGGTTCGCCACCACTGATATAGTCCCTCAAAACTATATTGAAATGGATATTCTGGCAAATCCCACACCTGAGTGTATACATAGATCTCTGAGATAGTGATGGGTAAAAGCTGCATATCCTGACAAGTCATTGTCCTCTTGTGTTTACTGTCAACCTTTGCTTTGTCTGACTGATGGGATGCCCAAAAAATCACTAAAACTAGGGCCTGCAAATCTCTCATATTAATGGAACACTGTTGAACATTGTTCACTTAAAGCGATATACCAGGAATAAGCTATATTCATATACAAATGGGTCTTTAAAATATAAGATAATATGTAATTAGTTGTTTAAAATTTTGCTCCCCTTAGCAGAAAAATGCTGTTGACATACACTATAATGAAGAATCACATGTTCTGCATCATGGGCAGGTCATGTGATAACCACTAAGTTTGGCTGTAGTTGGTTGGTTGCAGTGCATCCAGTATGGCCAGTGTTGTGGTGAGACGTCATCTCATCTGAGGTAATGTGTAGTGATGGTGGTTACACATCATTACTATGGTAACAGCAGGACAGTCTGTTATATAATCACTGGGGGCAGAGCATAAGAGGGAGAAGGAGTTACTGATAACCAAAGAATCATGGGACTTGTAGTTTCCAGTGGTGGCCATGTTGGTGATAACTCCACCTACTTTTGAAAACCCATAACATTTTGTGAATCATAAAATCAAACTTTATTCCAGGAATAAGCATAATTGGTATACAAATGGATCCTTAAAATATATGCTAGTATGTAATTAGTTGTTATTTAAAATTGTTATACACTTAGCAGAAAAATCCTGTTGATATACACTGTAATGAAGAATTAAAATGCTACTGGCCCTTTAATGCTACTGGCTCTGGAGCAGACACAGGACAGAAGATGTCCACATGTTCACATCACATGTCCTGTGGCACTTGCCTTTTAATAGGTCTCCAAGCAGTGCAATTAAAAAAAAATTATTACAAAAAGAGTAAAACAATAGCAGCAACAAATACACCTGGAGGGGAGTGCAGAGACTGTGATTGTTTTTTGCGATTTTTAAAATAAAAGTTCAGTCATAAATCTGACTTTATTGCACTAGCAGTAGATTTGCCTTCCTTCACACTTTTTTTTACACAAAAAGTAAAGAAAATCCTTTGATAAATTTCCCCCAAAGTCATACATTCAATACATCTATACACTATTTATGCAATGTGATTAGATACAAGAAAACTGCCTATTTAAGTCAATGGGTGCATGAAAAATAACTTGGCATAACTTGAAGCTGTGTGCCAGACCCCAGATTATAATGTATTGTTTATAGAACTAGTATTCCTATATAGGAAAGGTACACTATATATTCCCCCTTGGCCTCTTGGGCATGGTTGCGACAGCACCCTTTGCACCACCGTAAGTTACTACCCTGCTACCCCAGTGCTAGAGATTTTTATCTAGGACTCAAAACAGTCCTTATCAGTTGTAAAGGTGACTTTCATATTAACCCTTTCATGGCTCCCCGGTACCGGGACAGGAGCACAAATTATTACACACCAGTCTATTAAAAAAACTCCCCAGTTTATTCACACGCAGGTACATACACTCACCAGCCACTTTATTAGGTACACCATGCTAGTAACGGGTTGGACCCCCTTCCTCAATTCTTCGTGGCATAGATTCAACAAGGTGCTGGAAGCATTCCTCAGAGATTTTGGTCCATATTGACATGATGGCATCACACAGTTGCCGCAGATTTGTCGGCTGCACATCCATGATGCGAATCTCCCGTTCCACCACATCCCAAAGATGCTCTATTGGATTGAGATCTGGTGACTGTGGAGGCCATTTGAGTACAGTGAACTCATTGTCATGTTCAAGAAACCAGTCTGAGATGATTCCAGCTTTATGACATGGCGCATTATCCTGCTGAAAGTAGCCATCAGATGTTGGGTACATTGTGGTCATAAAGGGATGGACATGGTCAGCAACAATACTCAGGTAGGCTGTGGCATTGCAACGATGCTCAATTGGTACCAAGGGGCCCAATGAGTGCCAAGAAAATATTCCCCACACCATGACACCACCACCACCAGCCTGAACCGTTGATGCAAGGCAGGATGGATCCATGCTTTCATGTTGTTGACGCCAAATTCTGACCCTACCATCCGAATGTCACAGCAGAAATCGAGACTCATCAGACCAGGCAACGTTTTTCCAATTTTCTCCTGTCCAATTTCGATGAGCTTGTGCAAATTGTAGCCTCAGTTTCCTGTTCTTAGCTGAAAGGAGTGGCACCCGGTGTGGTCTTCTGCTATTCTGCCTACCTTGGTTGTAACTTGCGGCGATTTGAGTCACTGTTGCCTTTCTATCAGCTCAGAAGTCTGCCCATTCTCCTCTGACCTCTGGCATCAACAAGGCATTTCCGCCCACAGAACTGCCGCTCACTGTATGTTTTTTCTTTTTCGGACCATTCTCTGTAAATCCTAGAGATGGTTGTGTGTGAAAATCCCAGTAGATCAGCAGTTTCTGAAATACTCAGACCAGCCCTTCTGGCACAAACAACCATGCCACGTTCAAACAACCATGCCACGTTAATATACTCAAATCACCTTTCTTCCTCATACTGATGCTCGTTTTGAGCTGCAGGAGATTGTCTTGACCATGTCTACATGCCTAAATGCACTGAGTTGCCGCCATGTGATTGGCTGATTAGAAATTAAGTGTTAACGAGCAGTTGGACAGGTGTACCTAATAAAGTGGCCGGTGAGTGTATATCAAACACAGAAAAATCAGCATAGGGGGCATGGCAAGGATATAAGGTGCTTAGATGCTATTGGCCATAATGAATTACCAGGACATGCTACGAAAAGCTTAATAAATTGTGCACTGTTTTCTCAGAGGCAGAATGGTTATACTAATTGGCTTTGTGCTATCTCTGTATAACTCACAACATGGCCTTCAAGCAGAGAGGAGTGAGAACACAGTAATTTCTAAACATTTTCACGCTGGAAGTCTCCAGTCATTTCGAAGGCTGCACGTCCGCTTCTGTTTGGTTCGCATGGTCCAAAAATGGCCACTGTAGAGGAATATATCACTGACACCCAGTATCATCAGTTTTGCATGCAAAAGTTTCAAGAAAGTAGATGTGAGCAAAGAAAATCTGACTAGTATAAAATTAGTGCTAAAAAAATAGATGGTTGGATAGCACTAAGACTGAACTCTGACCAAAATACAATTTTCACTGATGTTAAACTCAGATCATTTGCAACTGGCCTTAAATTTTGTTTTGTATCTTTCTTTTTATTGTTTTTTTTAAAGAATAACATGTAACAAGTAGTTCAATGCATGTATTACAATGATTACAAAAGGTAGCTTAAATTGACAAATTTCCAAGGTACAAATGTTTATCAAGCAGTACATGTCATAATAGAAAGTAGATAACATAAAAACATAGAACATATAACAGTGACCATTGAAATTCCTCCAAATGTTATACAGGCGGTCCCCTACTTAAGAACACTCGACTTACATACGACCCCTAGTTACAAACGGACCTCTGAATATTGGTAATTTATTGTACTTTAGTCCTAGGCTACAATAAACAGTTATAACAGTTATCACAGGTGTCTGTAATGAAGATTTATTATTAAGCCTGATTCTTATGACAACCCAACATTTTTAAAATCCAATTGTCACAGAGACCAAAAAAGTTCTGGCTGTGATTACAATGATAAAATATACAGTTCTGACTTACATACAAATTCAACTTAAGAACAAACCTACAGACCCTATCTTGGATGTAACCCGGGGACTGCCTGTAATAATCTAAGATATATCACTACTAGACTTTCAGTAGCCCGTATAGTTTTTGTCATAATGGATGGGCAGACAATTAATCATTCTAAGCTGCCCACTGTTTCTCACAAGAGTTTTGTTGGCCTTTAGTTTTCGCAATAAGTACCGGTAACTCCATTTTATAATTATTATTTACTGTACAAAAAATTTCTTGTATTGAGGGAAGAGGAAATGATTTCCAGTTTTTAGCTATTAAATTTCTGGTCGTGTTTAGGCAATGAAAGATGATTGTTGCGTGAGTAAATGGAATATTTTCCATACCCAGAGACAGCAAGGAAATGCCTGGATCCCTGGGAATTGGATATGGAATGACAGCTCTTAGTTTTGAGCAAAGTGAGTTCCACAAATCTTGGACACTTTTACAATGCCAAAAAATATGTAATAGAGAACCTATTTCTTTATTGCATCTCCAACATAAGTTAGACAAATTTGGGTACATTTTTGCCAATCTATACGGTGTTAAGTACCACCTGTACAGTAATTTCCTTGCCGTCTCCTGGTGATTAACACATTTGGATGTTTTAACAGATTTTTAACTGAAATAATAGTTTAGCTTCATTGTCTAATAGAAGTATTAATTTGTATCCTTTACTGGGGAGGTGATATTTTTCTCTAATATTTTGAAAGGGATTAAGTTAGTTATTGGAGTTTTAACCATCACCAATTTTAACCATCTAAACTGCTGCAGTGTGATAACATCAGCAAAAGGCCCTTTCACACAATTGTTTCAGAATTGCTGCATTTACATGCCAAGTTTGAATTGCGTTTAGAAATTCCATCAAAGCAGGAAGGCGCTTGTCTCGATCTCAGACACGTTTAGATGTACACCAAACATGATTGGGAACAAACATGTAATTTGCTTATAAATAAAAGCATTGGTGATCAAGACAAGCTCTTGATTTGCATTTGGAGTAATGACCAAGGTCCGCTGCAGTTCTTAGAAAAATTAGACACTTTATTTTAAGCCCTTTATAATAAAACCGCCTATAGAGATTGTATATAACTTTTATGTACTCTTCTTTACATTGGTAGAAATGTAACCTGTATTATCAAATGAGATAAACATCTCAATTTTCTTCCTTGTAAGACTACAGAAATCTGTATTGTGAGAGGTGAAGCGTGCAGTGTCCTGCTAAGTGCTGAGCGGAGGGTGGGGAGTGTGTCCACAGCCACTGGTGACAGTTGCCTGGTTTCACAATCTGAACTGGTTAATCAAAAAAGGGAGCAGCTCAACACTTGTTGCTTTCTGTAACCATAGAAGCGACTCCAAGCTTTCTCTTCTTTTCAGTGTTTTTACATCTATGCAGACTGGTACAAGTAGAAGAAAATTTCCAGTGGCACATGCACTGTAGGTAAGTCACATATTAAATTGTCATAGGTTTTATATTACATATATACATGTGACATATTCTTTGTTAATGTTAAATTTGTAGTGTACTGTTCAGCTATATCACAGATTTCCCATCTACTCTGTATATGTGAGTGGGGATATTGCTTGTTTAGCTTTATTTGCTTGCATCCCTTATATGTCTCTATGTTTGGAGAAATCAACAATTTCTATCATTTCAATTGAGAAAATAGCCCATAATTGCTGAATGCCTTTAGTGACCAAGAGAAGTACGATTTATCTGCATAAACTTACTAATAAAACAACTTCAGATATGAAACATTTTGCCACTTGTTTAAGTGTCTGGGAAGCTGGTTATTGCATAGTCAAAGTATTACCATATGCAATTTGAAATAAGATGCAAGATGAAATAATTCCCTGGGTCAGATCACAATCTAGACAAGATGATTAAATTAACATACATAAAAGCAGGTTTTTCCTGAATACACTTGTGAAATTCTAAGGACAGATCATCAATATCTAAAATCTGGACATTCATTCTGAGTAATTTTTGGATCTATACCTGTGACCTATGGCTTTGGTTATCTATAAAACCAGAGTGCTGTCAGTTAAGGTTTTTCCTGAAATACTTTTTGGACCTGTGACATCCTAATGATAGACTATCCTATTGTCAACATTATGGGCAACCTTTTTATGTGCCTAAAGTTACATTCATATTGTGCTGGCGATGTAAATCGGAAGACAATTTATTGAGCAATGCCAAGGGCATATAGTTGCATACCACATCCATAGGTTCCCAGGTAAAAAATGTGAACCACACAGTAAACATTTTTATCTGCATGCCAATGTATAAAAAAACAGAAAACAAAACAAAATAGATATGTGCCATATCAACTGAGGTCCTCATACTACTCTTACTACGCTCTGCCAGTTAAATGAGGGCCCATGGAGCTTTCTTGGCCATATGCCACATGTAACCAGCAAATGCCTTGGCTATCCATAAAGAAAACGTACGTGAAATTATTTGTTTATTTTTATGCTTAGCATCATATCTAGGACAATGTCAACATGTTTTTATGTTGGACATGTGTATGTGTCTGTATATCCTGTGCATTGGTGAATGCTGATGTATCTCACTAGGCATTTACTATTATAATAGATCCCCATTCATCATGTTACAGCACCATAAGAAGGGAATACCCCAAAACAAGTGTGTTCTCTCCTAAATAGCTTCAGTTTACTGCCTGAAACCATGGTGAGATAAATTAATAATATTGCTCTGATTTCTTCCAAATCATTGGATATAAACGTCAATTTTGCAGGCTTTCCAGTAGAATAAAATGGGTGGAAAAAATATAAAAAGCATTTCTCACATGACCAGTGTTTGTTTATTTAAAGGAAACCTACTATGAGGAATTTACTAGGTTTCCTCCCTCCCTCTGTCCTAATCTGTAATTTAATAATCCTGGAACCTAACCTTACTTTTTAAAAATGTAATTTAGTAATATGTATATTAACTGCAGAGGCTATTGGGGCATGCACTAACCTAAGGCTACTCCACACCCCAGTAGCCTCTGCAGTTTACTTACATATAACTAAAATAAAGTTACATATAACTAAAATAAAATACTCTGTATTTGACATCTGTCTAATGTGGTATCATAATATTTGTCCATCCATTTTGCACTGAATGCATTTTGGGCTGAATACTAATCTCTCTCCATCTCAGGAGCATACAGAGGTAGTCATGCAGCCATATATTTTTGTTTTACAGAATGAAAACTTCAAATTACTACCCAGAACCACAATGTCTATGACTAAAGTATCTTAAGCTTAAACTTTTTAATAATACTCTCCAAACCTTTTTTGCTGCACAAATGTCTTATCGGCTATCTAATGGATATGTCAGCCTACCCTCCCGTTATGGCCTTGGTGACAGCTATCAACACCATGTGGATGCAGGCAGGAGGTCTCCACGCTGGAACTCTAAAGACTTAGGGAGTAATAGACATGGAAGGGAATCACCAAGACTTTATGGTCTATCTGAGCTGGAGAGAAACATTGAGGTAAAATTTTTAGAGAATATTATTTTACTGTTACCTGGTTGGGGTCCTGCCATTTGTATTACTTCTGGTGACCAAGTTACATCTGTGAATTTAAAAGGAGTATGCAGCACATCAATATTTTGGTCATCAACAAGGATTTATATGCATTAAAGGGGTCGTCAAGCATTGGGATATAGATATTGATCTGCCATACCTAGAAAAAAAACAATAGTGTATGGAGTTTCCATCTCAGTAAATATGTAGAATATTTATCCATTGAATTATACAGTACAGTATTAGTATATAAAAGCATTAGTAACTCTTTTAGTAAGTACATACTTATTTGTTGTGCTGTACATTCCCAGATGATTAAATCATGTTCTGTTAACGTTTTCTCCTCATAAAGGCTGCAGGACAATTGGAATCAGATAACTGGATGGGTCACAGCAAAGAGTACAGCCGGCGCCCACCCAGTCCATGGCAAACAGACAGATCTAGATCTGTGAGTCCTCTCCGAGGGATCCATACACTAGATTGCTATAGGTAGGAATGATGTGAACTCTCAGAGCCCTATTAAATAAAGAAAAGTTTTATAAATAGGAAGATTATACCACTGAAGGTTTCAAAAGCTGTTTGTTTACCTCCTCATTTGAATGTAGTGAATTTCTGAAAGGTGAGGAGTGTTGGCCTGAAATACTCCAATTTGTGTTGACTCAAACTTGCTCAGGTTAAGTTCAAATACAGATTTTTAACAAAATGGTTCTTTCAAAAAAACAAAGTAACACTCAGGAATTTATCACAACATTGTCTGGTTTCTTTTACTACTTTTTAAGACTTGTTTGTCTTAGTTAACACGGAGGTGACAAATCTCTTTACTGTTTACATTTGTATTGGGGTTTCCATTGTAAACTAAAACCATTTTGCTGCACTGAATCCATCACCAGACCAACTAATGCTAATAGATCATAGTCTATCAGGTTATGTGTATGCAATGCTTTTCTTTTTAAATCTGCCACTCATGTTATATCTTTGTATATTCGGCTGATCACAGTTGAGATTTTCCAACAGAATTATTGACCAGAACACAGGGAATAGGATGTGGGGCTGTGGGGGCACATAGTGACAAAGCCATAGGCACGTACCACTGTGTACCCAGATTGTCCCAGTATGAAAAGTCTACTTTCTAGTTATTATTCTGAGATACATTTATAAATATAAAAACCCTAGATGTGATCCTACAGTTGTATTTTATTATATGGTATGACTGATCGGATGCTTGAATCCAAGGGGGTCTACCAAAACAATCCAAAAACAGTAAAATATAGAAACCATTATCTCAGAATTGTCACCTTATTGCCACCCTGCAACACAAAAAGTGATCAAAAGTTCATACAGTCCCCAAAAATGGTATCAAAGAAAACATTAGCTCGACCTACAAAAAAATTATACCTTCAACAGTATAAAAAAGGTATTGGCATCAGAATAGGTTGAACATACAAAAGAATAACTCCAGCTCCAGCTCCCTCTCTCCATGCGGTGCCGTTGCTCGAGGTGTGACGTCAGTGGCTCGCTGACATCATAGTGTGTGCCAATGCGGCGCACACACTAGAACAGTGCACACTAGTGCAGGGCACTGACAATGGAGCCTTATGGGAGGCAGTGAATAGTGATACTGGGTGAAAACCATGCACATTGTGCATATAATTGCTCTTTATATTATTTGTAGGCATGTATTTATATGTGTGCGTTATGGACGATGTAAAAAACTGATTGTACATGAGTACATCCCAATACAGTCTTAAACTACAGTTATATGTTTGCATTATTATTATACTTTTCTAATAATAAATTTACATTTTTTTGACCATCTTAATACTTCTTAAATTATTTATTTCTTTATTTAATTATAGTAAACAACCAGTTAGCTCAGAGTATACTAGGAATGTATCCAGCCCATCATTATCAAGGCGAAGTTCTGTATCTCGTCTCTCCACTTGGTCCCCCGAGGAATGTGGCATGGAAGCGCCATTGAGCCGTAGGGGCTGGAGTGGATCTGAAATAGACCTGAGAGCATCTCTGTCTGAAAGTGCCCAGAAGCGTTCCGATCTTGTCCAGTGCCTAAGAGAGGCTCAATCAAAACTGGAGGAGCAATCAGAGGAGCTAAAAAAACGGGACAAAGAGCTAGAAATGAGCAGAGCCAAAACTGAGCTACTTGCTGTAAAGCAGAAAGTAAGATGTCATACATGTTTTCATGTTTTTTATGTTTCCATGACTGGAAACAGTATTTTTAGTTATACATTAATTGTTTACAAACAGTTTACAAATGCAGTTTTTTTTATATACCTTTAAATATACTGGCCACAAAATGTTATAATCTAGTTTTTGCTAGAAAAGTAGAAGTTGATTACAATATAGCCAGTATTTTCATGTATTTCAATGTATTGTTTAGCAACTAGAGTCCTCAATATCCGAGTTAGAGAAAGAAAAAGGTTGGCTGGAAGTGTCTCGTTTTGAGGACAAGAAACAACGTGGAGAACTACAAGACAGGCGAGTCTTCCTTTACTTATTCATTATTAATCCTCAGACAATCATAATCACTATAGGGAATAATGATATATAAATTTAAATTAATAAATAAATTATATAGTAATTGGAAATTATGTATTGATATGTGGAAATTGAAAATTACAGGAAAATATTTTATAAAGTATGGAGCATTGCTAAAAAGGCCAAAAAACAGAATTACCGTCCTCCAAGTTCTAAGCTCATGCCCTGTGCAGGGACGAAACTGAAAGAGAGTGAGATCGCATCAGAGCCCAGGAGCATTATGGGGTGCATAATGGGGCAGATTTACTTACCCATCCATTTGCGATCCAGCTGCGCTTTCTCTGCGGAGGATTCGGGTCCGTCCGGGATTCACTAAGGTAGTTCCCCTGATGTCCACTAGGTGTCGCTGCTGCGCTGAAGTCCATCGGAGTGCACTGAACTTCACCGTCCTACGTGTCAAGCGACACTTTTTTTTAAAAAAATGCGGCGGTTTTTCTGAATCCGTTGGGTTTTTATGGCCGTGCCCCCCCGATTTCCGTGGCGTGCATGCTGGCGCCGATGCGCCACAATCCGATCGCGTGTGCCAAAATCCCGGGGCAATTCAGGGAAAATCGGCGCAAATCGGAAATATTCGGATAACCCGTGGGAAAAACGCGATTCGGGCCCTTAGTAAATGACCCCCATTTTGTGTCTCTTTCCCTTCTAAAGGAAGAACTACTACAAATAATACATTATTATTGGGGGCATGGTATAGACTTTGTTCTTGTCACCACACTCTCTACGGACATTCTCAAGACGGTGGTTTCACACACAGCACTTTTTGAAAAAACTATATTGCAACTTTTAATGTTTTTGTTTGTGCCAAAACCATGCATGGATTTATTTGGAATACTAATATAACAGAAAACATACTGACCCTTTAAACCTTTATTTGGGTTTATACTAGTCTGTAAAGTGTATTGTATAAGATGTGGTTATTGTTATAGGTCAGTGATGGCAAACCTTTTAGGGACCGAGTGCCCAAACTACAATCAAACCCACTTATTTAAATGCAAAGTGCCAACATGGCAATTTAAGAAGTGACATGTTGCTACCTGTTTTGCAACGGCTTTTAATTGTATTTGCATCCTGAGGACACCAATACAATTAAGAGAAAGAGGAGAAATTCTGACTATCATTGTAGCTACCAGGGTCCCCTGAACAGGAAGAACAGGCCCAGAGCAGGAGCTCCAACAATAACGCAGCCTTGTCTGCACCTCCATGCTGCTCTTGTAGTCCCAGGCAGCTAAGGATGTGTAGCTTTAAAAGAGCACTGATCACAGCACATCCTGTGTGGACTGCAGGAGGTGGTTTTGAGTCCTGTCTGGAAACTCTGTTTTGGGGGTGATGGCCTGGGTGCCCAGAAGGAGTGCTCCGAGTGCCACCTCTGGCACCAGTGCCATAGGTTTGCCACCACTGTTATAGGTGATGTAGGGGCAGTACAATCTAAAACCTAATCAGGAAAAAAGATGGTGGCAGGGTACTTCTGTTACAGATAGCTAAATAAAGCCTTGAGCCACTACAGTCCTTAATAGATTAGGTTATTAATTAGTGAAATAAATAATTTACAATTTTTTTAATATTGCGGTACTAGAATAGTAGTAGTGTTAGCGACCCCTGCCGCAAACATCATGTATAATTATGAACTATTGGCTAGAGGGCTATTTTATTTAAACTATTGCATTCAGTATGCAAGTTTAATGTTGAACAAGTTGAGGTTATAAAACTAGATCTGGACCCTTTATGCATTATGGAAGAATGCTGACACCAATTCCTTGTACTGGATCAGTGCCTGTGGAGATAACACTAGATACAAGTGGAGACACAAGTATTGTAGTCCATAATTGTACTTGACATAGTAATAGAAAAAAATTGTAACATAAAAATGTCAAATTTAGAATTTTATTTAACAGGATTATAAACCTGGAGATGGAAGTGATGTTGGCCAAATCTAGCTTGGAGAATTTCAACTATACAAATGAACTGATGAACCAAAAAATATCAGTGGTAAATACATTTTTATAATATGACATCTTTAGATATTTTATAAATGTGTGGCGAAAAATTAGATGGGCTTGTAAACAAGGAAAGCCACAGGCTGAAGTACTACAAAAATTGCTATCTCATTGCTATCATAGTGAGAGTTCTGAAATCTTAATTTCATTCTTTGTACAGACAGTCCCCTGGTTGTGTACAAGATAGTTTTTACTTACGTTTAATTTGTATGTAAGTTGGAATACGTATATTTTATAGTTGTAAATCCAGAAGAATTTTCTGCTGTCAAAAGAATTATCAATAAAGCTTCATTACAGACACCTTACAGCTGATCAATTGCAGCCTGGGACTTAAATAAAGCATCCAGAAAGCGTCACCAGAGGTCACAGTGGGCAGAGAGGTTCGTCTGTAATTAGGGGGCATCTGTAAGTCGGATGTCTTTAAATCGGGGATTGCCTTTATAGTTATTATGCTAATGGATGGACTACTATTGATCACTAGGATAGGGATGCTATCTCTTCTGTGTGAAAAGATCAATAGATCACCCAAACTTGCTGCCGGTCCATGAAACAGAGAACAGCCTACATTGCTCAGCAATTTCCGTCAAATAAATTCATTTGAGATGGCATAAGGCGAAGATCAGACTCTGATCTTCTGACATATTGTGATTATTAATAGGACAGAGTTGTTTGACCCCCTATAGATCAATTATCAATGTTCTGGATTGGTGATAACTTGAAAGACCCAGTTCACACCTGGGTTTTCCATTACACTGCGGTTGCATCAGGGTGATAACTTGTAACCCTGATGCAACCCCGTTTAATGCTTTAAAGAGGACCTGTCACCCTGAAATAGCCCCCAACCAAATGGGCCCCCCATAACCCTCTCCCTAGCCCCTTTCTCCCCAGCAATTTTTTTTAAATCTATGGTCAAAAATGTGGTTTAAACAGATCCGACCTCTTACAAAATAAGAGGTTGGATCCTCATATCTGGTGGGCTGCAGTCGGCGTTATTCATAAGGGTTCCAGCCGACACTCCCCCAGCACGCCCCCTGTCACCTAGGACCTATAGGAGAAGCCGGCAGCATTTATTGCATAATTGCTGCCGGCTCTCCGCGATGCTATAGGGATGTTATAGGGAGCAGGTTATGTGGGGCACATTTGGGGGGGGGGGGGAGGGTGACAGGTCTTCTTTAAGATTTTTCATCTTTGACAGGGTAATGATGAGGTAAATCGGGAATTGAAGACAGCCAGAGAAAATCTTGTATACTTCCGAAATCGGGTAAAAATCCTTGAAGCAGAAAAGAATCAAGCTGTGGAGGAGCTAAGGAAATTGCAAGAGGTAATCACAGGAAATCAAGTTTTGAATGTTTGTTTAAAAACCTGATTACATCGTGGTTATGCTTCACCATAAATTTTAGCAATTGTTCAGGAAATTGCCAGCGGCCACTTAAACAATAGCATTTACTGGTATTACTTAAATTTTAAATTTTTTAAGTCAGGAATCTTGGTGATGGCTTTCCACTGTATGCCTAAATAGTGGCAAATATTGGAGTTTTCCATTGCAGGTTGGGAAACCTTTTCTGTTATATACTGCTGATAAATTGTGCTGTTTACACAAAGCCTTAAAGGGGTTTCCCATGAAAGAAACTTTTCAAATTTTAATCCTGTAGTTATGTTTATACAATAAAGATAACTTTTAACCCCTTACTTTGCAATTAAATCAGTTTTATTGCTGTTTTTGCTCCTATCACTCATAACTGACCAATTATGGTGAGAGTAAGATTCAGCAGTGTGGGTGGGCATTAGCAAGCAATTCATGATTCATCTGTGTTATGAGTTGCTGTGTATTGACAATGTGCTTAGATTCTCAGAGCATAGGGTTTAGCTACACTTTCATTTAGCTTCTAAAGATTCTACTAATATCCGACATATAGAAAAAGACATATGAAACAGACAGTCATGAGATGGATATAAGATACAATGACACATTTAGCTCTGCTACCTTACCTATATAACACACAGTCACCACTGCTATGCCCCCTCCCCTTGGATCCAGAGCTTCTCCAAGAGCTGCTGTTTCCGGCTGGGCAGGAAGCCCCTCTGTCTTTAGTGTCCTCTGCATCCTGCCCTTCCCCCTGCAGTACAAGTGAAGCTATTAATGCCAGAGGAATCTGCCCGGCAATAGTCAAGAGTTTATGGTCATATCCAGAGACAACCAAAATCTAAACATCAGGACAGATAGAGATAGGTTGGAATTATATCTGCGAAATACTGTATTTTTGTTAATAACAGTGAATTAGAGATTTTTTTTTCTTGATTACATTTAAAAATCTTGTCTCTGTGGGAATACCCCTTTAAATTATTTTTTCACTATACTATACATTATCATCATTAGTTTACAGTTAACTTAAAAATGCCATCAGAACATGTGTAAGTAGTAAGACATTTTCTAAACCATTTTCACTAATTGGCAAAGAGATCAAGGATATTTGAATTGTTGGAAACACTGGGAGAAAAGAAGGAGCGCTTTAGTAGCCTTAATAGTGGGGCATGGCATAAGTTGCACCTCTGTGTGCCAGCATTTTATGGTATAAAACTTTGTCCACGTATAGGATATGCAAAGTTCGATCTAGTTAGTCTTAAACTAGCCCATTTTTGTAGAATATTCGGTGCAATGTAGTCTGATATTTACATATTTTAGTTTATATCCTCCACTGTATTTTACTGTACTGTAAAATCATTTGTCTTTTTTTGTTTACTGCCTTGTTTTAAAGTCAGCAAAACAATAAAAATAACAAAACAAGGTGAACACTTTATGCAAATAATAAAAAAAAATTGGGGGGATTGTGAAAATAATATACCACAACTGACTTTCACACACAGGGGAGCCAACTGGCTCTAAGTCAAACAAATGAAGCAAACCAGAGAGCAACAGAAACTCTCAGAACTCATCAAAACCTTCAGGATGAGCTTGCTGACCTTCAGCTAAACTTCAACAACATAAATCTGGTAAGAGTACAGACACAATAATACCTGTTTTACAGCATATCCTAGATGTTATAATGTCTAAAATGTGTTGCTTCCAACAGGAGAAAGAACTTCTTTCATCCAAAGTATTACGATTGGAGGAAAAAGTCTCAGATCTAACTTTAAGACTAAACGTTTCTCAAACTGACAGAGAGCGCTATTTGAAGGTAAATATGATCACAGAGAAAATAAAATACAATGAAACTTAAAATTGCATACATTTTTTAAAACTTTACATTTAACCAGGAAAAGCTTGAGCTGCATCGACGCACCCAGGAGCTTTCTCTAGAATTGGAAAGAGCCCAGAGAGGACGGGAAGGGTTTAATGACCAGGTCAGTGACCTTCATATTGAACTAGTTGGGGCCAAAGCACAGGCAAATCGACAGGACCAAGAAAAGGTGCAAATGAAAGAAGAATTGGTGATGCTAAAACAAGTAAGGATTTACATAATTCTCTTAAAACACCAAGAACTGTGGGAATATTGATTGAACCCTGAATATAACAGAAAAGCTCCATAACAGGTTAAAAACATTTTTTAAAGGGACATGTCAGCTAGACTAAACACCCAACCACCATCTTTATCATCTATATTTTCTTATAACTTTGAACTGTTCATCTAACATATTTCAAAATATAAGGTGACATCAGAGTGGTTGAAGTAGTGACCATGAATAGTGCCATGCCACTTTTGATAAGGGGAATGGTAAAGTAGACAAGTAGCACAGTGCAGAGCTATGAAAAAGATGTCCCAGAAGTATCTCAGGGAAGAATGCTAGTATGTCATAAAAGAGATTTTAAAAAATCCAGAGATGTGGCAGGTTGTCTTTGATTGGCTCTAGAATTAACATTTTGTTTTCTTGTGATATATCTATGTACAAAGTATCATCTGACCATTTAAAGATGTGATGCTCAAATACTTTATTGCCATTGTTTTTAATCAGGTTAACGAAAAGTTAACAACAGAGTTGGGTCAAATACAGACAAGTCTTAAGAATGCCTTAGAAGAGCTACACCATACGCAAGCAGAAAACAAGATCTCCAGCAACCTTGCAGCTGCTCTTGAAGCTGAACGCAAGCAACTCTTAGAGGAGAAGCAAACACTTATGGCTGTGGTAGAGAATGAAGAGGATAGTGAAAATATAAAAGAACTCAGGTGTATATACCCACAAATTTAAAAACATATTAAACTGATATTTGCCTTAAAGGGAACCTGTTAGGCACTTTTTTTTTCCAACAATACATTTTTATTGAGATTTTGTATATTTTTACAATAAGACAAAGAAAAAAAAGCATCATGAGTGTGAACGCAGTCACCACAAACTTTAAGACTTAGTATGATATGCAAAGTGACATGTTGCAGCATGGTCAAATTTGGCATATTATGGACAGAAATTTGTCATTTAGTCATAGTATTGATATATTTGGCAATCAATGTTCCATTTCTCTGATAATGTCACTCATAAATGTGTACATTGCTTATAGGTGTAAAGCTCACCTGTCATATCACATACTTGTCCCAATGTTGAACATTGTTAAAATAACATGTTAAAATTCTGTGGGAGATATGGACTCCCATGAAGTCTAATGAGAGTAAAGCCATGGCTAGAGTGCCCTTTATTGTCCTACCTAGTAAGGTTGATATCAAGTGAAATGTATCTACCCAATATTTTTGTATGTGGGGGCACTCCCATAGTATGTGTGCTAGGGAACCCTTCATACCACAGATCCTCCAGCATCTATCTGAAGTTTGCGTAAATAGGTGATTCAATATATCTGGTGATCTGTACCCCTGTTAGGCACTTCTAACCTCTAAACCAAAGCTCCTACCTCATGCACTGTGATGAGTTCTGCATGATGATATTGAAATAAGTCAGCAGCTCCTGTGAATTATAAAATGAACCAATTCCTGTGAATTGTGTCAGCCGGGTATTCCTGAGCTGACCTGAGTCAGGCTGCAACATCCCCTTCCCCTTATGTCCTCTGGTTTACACAACCCCTGCACACCTCATTCACACAAATGATGAAATGAATGATATGAATGATGTTTGCAGGAGGCGTGCAGGGGTTGTGTTTAAAAGAGGACAGAGGAGGAAGGGGGTGTTGCAGCCTGACTCAGCTCAGCCCAGGAACACCCAACTATTGCTGACAATAGTTGGTCAGATACATGATGAAAAAATAGAATTTGTTACAGAAATAATAATGGCCTGGATAAGGAAGTGTTCATTTTAAACGTCTTTTAGATGTTTTAATTGTATTTGAGGCTGTGTAGATATTGGAAGACACTAATGAGATTTTAAAAATAGATGTTATCTTTGTGTTTTTTTTCTCTTCTAGACTAGGAGAGGATTTCACATTCACAAATGTACTGATTTTGATTTTCAGAGCTTCCTGCACCCAGCTCCAAGAAGAAAGGGACAGGCTTCAAGCACGTTGCCATGACCTGGAAGTGACTTTGGACCAAGCACATGAACAGTTGGGATCCCAAATCCAGGAACAGCAACAAGTTATATTGTATTGGAAAGAAAGATGGCAACAGACAGCTGTGAGCTTAAAAAATACAGAGGAACTTTTGGACCAAGAAAGAGCTCAGTTTCAAAAAGCTATGAATAAGGTGATAAAATATTCAAAACATATTTGGACTTTGTTCAGGCTTGTAAATAATGTAGAAGTGAAACAAGGAAACAATGAAAACAGTGTCTTCCAGTGTTATTGAGGTTCTGAAGCTATCACTTTAATGGGGACCTTCTAGAACAATTTGAGTTAGATCTTCACTTGAAAAGCTATGGTGGTTTACACGTTTGATTCTGTGATTTCGGTTTCTACTATGCACCAGTCACTTGACTAGTACTGAGATGGGTAATCAATGCAATTACAGGCACATAACATAGGCCGCAATATGGATTACACAGAAGGGGGCTCTTTTGCTAAAGGTCTGCGGACCGCGCTATCGTTGGAATATCCGACAATTTCCAATGTGCGCCGCATTTAGAAAAGCTTTTTGTCGCATGCGATTGGATTTTGGCGCATTGGTGCTGGCTTTCACGCGACACAAATCGGGGGGCGGGCCGTTGGACGATCCGACAGATTCGGACAATGCGCAGGATTTAACATTCAAAATTGTGTCCCAAGCCAAGCACTTACATGCACCGGGAAGAAGAAGGTGAACTCCGTGGGGGAGGCAACAGATGCAGGAAATTGGACGTGCGATCTTAGTGAATCGCGGCAACTCCGAATCCTCGTCAGAAAACGCACCTCGGGGATCGCGACGGGACGGGTAAGTAAATGAGCTCCAAGGTCTGCGCCAGGTCTTTATTATGAAAGCCATAATAATAGTCAGGGCACATGTAATACGTACCTTCAAGAAAACACTATAATAAATCCCAATAACTGAATAAAGTAAGCTATTTCAAAGCTTTTGTGTGCACTAAAGGGATTTAAAAAAAAATACTTCAAAGTGCAATACCTTATTCATTTCTTTATTCACCTTAATCAGAGGTAAATGGACATGAGGCAAATGTAGAAGAGCTTAAAATAACAGTGTCTAAAATAATTAGAAAATAAAGAAAATAATAACAGTATGTTAATCTTTAAACTAATGACACTATCCGCATATATGAAATTGTGGAATCTAGAAGTTCATTTAGAAAATATAAATTTCGTTAATATTGCCTGAATTTTACAAACTAATCTGTCCTTTTTCTAGAACACAGAGTTACTACAGGACTGTGAAATGTTACAAACAGAAAATGAAGAGCTCTGCGAACTCAGGTCAACTATAAGCAGGTTGGTTATAGAACATTCTGAAAAATTTCTCACGTCAGTGTAAATCTATAGCAATTATTAATGCTTCCTGAAACAGTGTCTTGTAGTGGTCATGTAAGTTGTAACTTACCAGATAAAGGGGCACATTTATTTACAAGGTCACTCGAGTTCACTGGAAGTAATGCAGCGTGTGGGATTCACTAAGAATGTGCGCAATAAATCATGAATCTGTCGCTTCCCCGCACTGGTACAACAGAGTTCACTCTCTTATTTGTGGTGCACTTTTAACATAGGGCGTGCAATACAATTTGAAAGTTAAATATGGCCGATGGCATGCCCCCTAATATGTGTCGCATGGAGGCCAGCATGCAACACAATCCAAGCGCAGACACTTAAATACCTGTGCAAGATGTTTTAGCCATGAAGAACGTGCATGGTCCGACAAAAGTGCAACGCGTGACCCTTAGTAAATGTACCCCAAAATGTCCATAGTAGAACTTGCTGACCTAACATTTTAAAAATTACAATATCAATAAATTGACTTGAAAGCACTGTGTCTCGCAAAAATGACAGTTGTATTCAGTATGAGATGAGCACTGCCATGAGTGTCCTACCAAGTGACCAAAGATTGGCAAACTATTCATATTTTAAAATGGGACATGTTAAAAAAGGTACCTTATCACTTGTATCTTTAAGATAAAATGAGCCAGAAGGGCACTTGGATGTTACCAGAGCCTCTCCGTGTTTTGGCCTGGAATTTCCAGTTTGGTGCTGCTTTTTTGTGGGTAACATCATGCATCATATATCACTATAATGCACAGAGTCCCATGGTTGTGTGCTGCTGGCTTTATTGCATTGAATTCTAAACGCTGAGTCTAACCTTTGCTATGCAAACATTTTGAAGCACGCAGACATAATTGTTTGCTTTGCATTTCGCCAACTGTTATTAACTTGCTGGTGTTGTCTTATTTGTCTTTTAACAGGCACTAAACACTGTCACATTATAAAGATTGTGCAACATTTTCCAATGACTTGTTCTTACAGCAAAATGTTATATATTAGGCCTTTTACATTGTGTGAATAAAAATATGGGGCAGATTTATGAAAAGTGTTTTAAAGGGAACCTGTCACCAGGAGACCCATTTTTAGCACTCCCCCAGTCCCCACAGAGCATAGTACATACACTGCCAAAGTGTTTTTGTATAAAAAATTGGTTTTACAGAAAAAAAGATATGTTACAGTGTACCTTTCATTAGCATCTGCTGTGTGACTAGGCAGTTGCCCACTGGGAGGGGCTGGAAAGAAGCAGTTCCCCCCCACCCTTGGGAAACATGTGACCTTTTCAAATATATGAATAACTCCCCACACTTGGGATTGGCTGTAGAGGAGCAGGGGGCGTCGCTAAGTCAAGTGATGGGTGTTTTCATATATTTGAAAAGGTCACATGGCGAAGCTGTTTTTCAAGGGTGGGAGGGAAATGCTCCTTTCCAGCCCCTCCCATTTGGCAACTGCCTAGTCACACAGCACATGCTAATGAAAGGTACAATATAACATATCTTTTTTTCTGTAAAACCAATTTTTAATACAAAAACACTTTGGCAGCGTATGTACTATGCTCTGTGGGGACTGGGGGAGTGCTAAAAATGGGTCTCCTGGTGACAGGTTCCCTTTAAAGAGGACCTGTCACACCCGAAAAACCCCACACCCCCCTCATCCTGTCCCCAGCGCCTTTATATTGGCCAACACACCCCCTCCACGCCCCTGTCAGTCAGGGACTTGTAAGAATCGACGGTAGCAGCGCATTCACATTCAACTAGCGCTGTGAATAAGCCCCTCTGCAGCTGCTGTCAGCACAGCGCTGCATCACATAGAGCCGGCAGCAATTGCGCAACACATGCACTGCTGCCGGCGATTCTTACAGGTCCCTGACTGGCATGGGCGTGGAGGGGGTGTGTCGGCAGGGCCCCCGAATGAATACGGCCGACTGCTAGGGGGACTTGTATGACGATCTGACCTCTTATTTGATAAGAGGTCGGATCGTTTAAAACGAAGTATGCAAACACAATTTTAATAAAAATTCAATAAATATAAAGAGGCTGGGGACAGGATGAGGGGGGGGCTAATTTGGTGGGGGGGTTTTCGGGTGTGACAGGTCCTCTTTAAGGTTAGATAAGGTAGAATTAGACTAGACAGTCTTATGCTGCACCAGATTTATATACCGTATATGCTTGAGTATAAGCCAACCCGAGTATAAGCCGAGACCCCTAATTTTACCACCAAAAACTGGGAAAACCTATTGACTTGAGTATAGGCTGAGGGAGGGAAATGCATTGGTCACAGCCTCTAGTATATAGCCAGTCAGTCCCCAATGCTACATAGCCAGCAAGCCCCCATGTAGTATACAGCCAGTCAGCCCCCATGTAGTATACAGCCAGCCAACCCCATGTAGTATACAGCCAGCCCCCATGTAGTTCACAGCCAGCCCCCATGTAGTATACAGCCAGACAACCCCCATGTAGTATACAGCCATCCCCCAGTAGTATACATCCTGCCAGCCCCCAGTAGTATACAGCCAGCCAGTCCCCAGTAATATACAGCCAGTCAGCTCCCATGTACTGTGCAGCCAGCTAGCCCCCATGTAGTATACAGCCAACCAGCTCCCATGTAGTATACAGACAGCCAGCTCCCATGTAGTATACAGCCAGCCAGCTCCCATATAGTATACAGCTAGCCAGCTCCCATGTAGTATACAGCCAGCCAGCTCCCATGTAGTATAGAGCCATCCAGCCCCCATGTAGTATACAGCCAGCCGCCATGTAGTATACAGTCTGCCAGCCCCTAGTAGAATACATCCAGCCCGCCACCAGTAGTATACAGCTAGCCAGCCCCCATGTAGTATACAGCCAGCAAGCCCCCAGTAGTATAAAGCCAACCAGCCTGCAGTTTGCCTAGTATACAAGTATATACAGTAAGTGTCTGGTTCTGAGTGATGAATCTGTATTAGTATAAGACTGCCTAGTTGTACTCTGTACCTCCTATTAGTTGGGTTTTGTCGATCTATTGGTATGAGTGACAGTAACCTCCATTTATAAATGTGGTGCAGACAGTTATTAGTACACATTCAAACTGAATTCTGTCATAGACAGTTTAATAAATCTCCCCTATTGTGTCTTTAAAGTTTCTGTGTATTAAAATATTTACTAGAAGCCCAAATACTTTTTCATAGGTATGTAGCAATGATATCAAAACGATTTTGATGGCTAACAAAATGGTATTAATAGCAGAAACAATTTAAAATGTTTTAGCTTTGTTTTTTTCTCAGATTAGAAGATGAGAATAACCAGCTAACAAAGAAAGTAAAAGAACTGGAGCAAAGCAACCACCTAGAACACCTCCACATATCACTGGTATTCCAAAAATATGTCACCCTGATTCTTGCCTTTGATATTAGATTGTTTTCAGAGATTTGTGGTCACCCATCCAGCTGCTGTGTAACCTTGTTTGGGCAGCACCTTTGCTAGCAAACTACTTCTTCTTCTTATGTTATCATAACCCATTATTATGAAAGGCATCTTGCCCCACTGAGACCCACGTACCTCTGTCTGACCCCTTGTCCCCCCGCCAGAATAATGGAGCAGATGGCCTCTATGGAGATGACCGAGATCTGTGAGCGCGGCGCTCTGCAATTTCCGTTAGCTCCATAGAGATTAATGGAGCAGAACGGTCATGCGAGGCCGTCAGCTCCATTACTCTGATGGAGCGACTAGGGGTCCGAAGGAGGTACATGGGACCCCTTGTTTTTGTGATCTGTGGCGGTCTCATCACTGTGATCCCCACTGATTAGCAAGTTAGGCCCTATCTTGTGGATAGGACGTAACTTGTGTTTGTGGGAAAACCCCTTTAAGGCTTCTAGCTTCCTAGTTCCTGTCACAGTCAAGTGTGCTGCTAGCATCTGATTCATAAATTCCTGACCATGGCTTTGATGTACCACTCTATTTCTGCCATAAACTTGACGAAACATATAGCTTCAGGTCCAGCACACAGCGATGAGTAAAAATACTTGCTTTATTAATCCAAGGGGTAAAACCACATAAGAAAATGTACAGCTAGCGTCACAGACCGACGCATTTGGACACGGCAGTGTCTTTGTCAAGGTCTACATAAAATGTGAGCAGACAAACTATTTGTAGTAACCATACATAGGAAGACCTCCCCCTCCTGATGGGAAACACCCGTCACGTGATCGGAGAAGTTCGTGGCACATTCGTAAGTCACACCCATTAAGGCTAAAACGTTGTCAACTTATGGAGATACAAGATAGAATGAACAATATTAAACAGGGTAATAGTGTGGAAATAGAGAACCATTATCGAAGACAGTAACAATATTGATGCGTAATACAAATACTTTTTATGAAGACATAAATATTCATACATGGTACAGGTTCATCCAAAATAGCATTAGTTACAAATGATAATGAGAACTGTTATGCATATAATTATATAACGTCCTAGTATAGAAGATCAGTAACAAAGAATAATATCTTGTCCAGCATTTAATCCTTTAGGTATCCTTGTTTCCATAGAAAAAATCCAAAAGGATTCCCTATTGAGTAATTTTCTCTGGTGGTCTCCCCCCCTCGGTGGGCAATTAAGCCTTTCGATCGCTTGCCATTTGAATCCTAGACAGTTCTTGTTATGTACGTCTCTGAAATGTCGTGAGACTGCAGATATGTTATATGCATTATTGGAGACATCAGATAGATGCCTACGTAACCTGATCTTCAAGGGATCCGTGGTGCAACCAACATATTGAACCTTACACAATGTACAGGAAATAATATATACCACATATGTGGTGTTACAGTTGATGTAGGATTTGACAGTATGTTGTTGTCCTGTGGAATATGATAAAATTTTGTTACCTGGTATAATGTGAGAACACATCTTGCATATCCTGTGGCCACATTTGTGGTTACCGGGATATGCAAGCCAAAGGGAAGTTTTAGCATTCTTGTTCTGGTACAAACTAGGAGAGAGTTGGTTACCCAGGGTTGGAGCTCTTCTGGGAATAAATCTGACTCCATCCTTTACTAAATTATATAATTCAGGATCTTGTGTAAGAATGGAGAGATTTTTTCTAACTATACCTTTGATTACATTGAATTGTCTGCTAAACGTCGTCCTAAAGGTAAGTTGAGTACTACCCTGAATATCTTTTTGTTTTTGTTGATGTTCCGGAGTAGGTCAGATCTATTAACCTCCTTAATGCGTTTCTCCGCTTTTTTAATGACATCTATTTGGTACCCCCTACTCTGAAGTCTGTGTGACAGGGACTGAGTCTCCAATTCAAATATACGGTCATTTGAACAATTTCTTTTCGTTCTGACTAGCTCCTCATAAGGCAGTGGTGGCGAACCTATGGCACTGGTGCCAGAGGTGGCACTTGGAGCCCTCTCTGTGGGCACCCAGGCCATCACCCCAGCATGAAGTTCACCAGACAGGACTCAAAGAATCTTCCTACAGAATCTTCCTACAATGATAGGCGAATTTGCCCTCCTCCTTTCAACTGTGTTGGTGTCTTTAGGAGGCTGAACGAGTGAAAGTTGTCAAAGAACGAGGAGAAACAAATTGCTGCCTAATTTGCTGTGCTGGCACTTTGCAACAAATAAGTGGCTTTTGGTTGAAGTTTGGGCATTCAGGCTCTAAAAGGTTCGCCATCACTGCCATAAGGGATATTATGTTTAACATGTGAGGGATTTTGTACTGTTGATCTTGGCTTGAACTAAGTTTGATCTGAAGCTACATGCTCTGAACTGCGGCTGAACAGGGTTCAGTCCCTTTGAACCCTGGTTGACCAGACCTTTGCCTCTGATTAGCCCGGGCTAGTTGCCATCTGTTCTAGCTCTACTTGAAGAAGTAGCAGCCTTCTCCTGCTTAGTCCAGATACTTCTATGAGGGTTAAAAGTTAAAAAACAACTATGGTCGCTTGGATTAGCCCCTGGGATTATCCCTAAATCAGACTGGTCTGGTAGCATAGTGGGTCCACATCCCAGAGATCTGAATTTCTGTCTTTTGCCTACCATGATTTATGAGGGGATAAACAGTAAAGGTTACTGTAGTAGCAAAGTGGATGGTATATTAAGATAACTCATCCATGCACAACAAAGAATAATGCAACAAACCTGTGCTGAAATTGGCATGTGACGTCTTCGCCAGAGCCCGCCGCAAAGCGGAGTGGACATGCTGCGGCAGGGTACCACTAGGTCATTCCAAAGGTGTGACTAGTCCACGGTGGCAGCCGAGGTCGAGGTTCCTTAGCAGGAGACAGTCACGTGGTCAGGTCCAGGCAGAAGGTCAGGGCAGGTGGCAGAGATGCAAGGTCAAGTCCAAATCCGGGGTCAGCAATGGGAGGTCCAGGCAGATGGGAATGGGAACACAGGCACACGGGATACAGGAACACAGAAATGCAGGAACACAGCAACACGGAGGAACTCTGGTAACACAGGAATACGGAAAAAGGAACACACAGGAATCCAGGAGCACATAGGAACACAGGAATATCACAGGGGAGCTTTCACAATGGCGTAGGCACACAAAGATCCGGCAGGGGACACAGGAAGGGACTGGAATTATAAGGTGGAGGTTTTCAACCAGCGCACCAATCAGCGCTGCGCTGGCCTTTTAAGTTCTCGACAGCCGCCGCACGCATGGCAGTGCGAGAAGCCTGCACCGGGATGGGTAAGTCCGCCGCTGCAGAGGGAGTGGGGGCGAACGGAGGAACCGTGACACATTGTTTGCTTTGGCTATTCTGAGAAGCAGGGGACTGGGTAATGTTACTGAATAAACCCTATCACACAACTAGTTATGTTTGTGGTACGGAGAAACTAATTTTATAGTACACCCTTATAGTACCACTGTAGTTTGGGGTTTTATTTTGAGTACATTTAGTTTTTATATATTTTCTAATTTGTGTCTCCGCAGAAAGAAAGTACAGGAGAGACTGATGAAATGAGAGAGTTATATAGAGAGCTACAGAAATCTCAGTAAGTCACACATGCACAAAGCACATTGTCAGAAATGTGTGCTGCTGGGTTATTATACTACATTTTGCTTTTAATAACTTCTTGCTTATCAACTGGTTAGGTAATGTGATACTTAAAGGAAACCTACCACCACGGATCTACCTATAAAGGTAGATTGGGTGGTAGGTGCATCTATTGGACGTGAGGATAGCCCTTTTAAGGGCTATTCCTCTTGTCCCCGCAATCATTTAAAAACTTTAATTTCCCTAATATGCAGATTTTCTAAAGAGGCTACTGGGAAGTGGAGTAGCCGGGCCGTGTAGCCTCAGCTCCGGCTACTTCACGCCTCAGTAGCCTGCAAAGTTTTAAAAAGATTGCGGGGATGTGAGGATTAGCCTTTAAAAGGGCTATGCTCATGTCCAATAGATGTACCTACCACCCGATCTACATTTATAGGTAGAGCCATGGTGGTAGGTTTCCTTTTAAATTCCTTTAAATCTGGCACACGGAACGCCCCCTAAATTGTGTCACATGATGCCTAGTGCAGCTTCGCCACAAAGGGTTGAATTCGCCCCAATTGTGGTGCAGACACTTGTGCAAGCAGTTTGCACTAGAAATAATGTGCAAAGTCCTCCAGAAAACTGGTGCAAAGCCCTTAGTAAATGTGGACCAATGTGATTTTATAACTATATAATGGGGCACATTTACTTACCCGGTCCATTCGCGTTCCAGCGGCGGCTTCTCTGACGAGCGTTCGGGTCTTCCGGCGATTCATGAAAGTCCTGCGCCCGATGTCCACCAGGTGTCGCTGCTGCGCCGAAGTCCGCCGAGGTGCCCCGGAGTTCATCGTCTTCATCGTGGTGCATGTGAGTATGGCCCTTGCGACCAATTTTTTTAAAAAAATGCGGCGTTTTTTTCCGAATCCGTTGGGTTACCTTTCGACCACGCCCCCCGATTTCTGTCGCATGCATGCAGGCGCAAAAAAAATCGGCGCAAATCGGAAATATTCGGGTAACACGTCGGGAAAAGGCGAATCGGGCCCTTAGTAAATGACCCCCAATGTGTTGAATGTCACCGAGCTTTGCTAGTCTGTTATGTTACAACTTGCCTGCCTTTGATAAGTAGAAATAATACCATCCCTCCATTCCAAGAGCTGGCACAACATATTAATATCTACCAGGTACAATGCTAGCACTCCCTTGTCTGCCTTAATTTATTGTTGGCTGAAATATAGACTGTATTTATGTGGATTATGTAGGTTGATCATGATTGGATACAACCTTATCTCTGCAGTGAGACAATAAAGGAGCTGGAAGTTGAGCGATCAGACAAGGAATTAGAGATGAGAAAGCTGAAGGTGAGACAACTCTCTGTTGTGGCTTTTATACTAACATTTTTCACATACATTAACTTTTTTACTTCCCACCTAACTATTGGTATGTTCCTTGCAAAAATGTTATGGTTTTTTTTTATAGTGGTTTACATTCTTACATATTTTTTAAAATGTAGAAAAGCACTGTCATGCATGTCCAAATATGTCATGAAGTGTAATAAGCTCATTTTTACAATTACAAATACAACTTTAACAGTTATGTACTTCACAGAGTGAAAATGGATCTGTCCTTCGCATTGAGCTGGATGCATGTCGGCAGCAGCTGGAATTGGAGAAAAGTCGTCGGGAGATACTGCAGTGCAGGGTAGGAGAGCTGGAATCTAAACTTGCAGCTGAGAGAAGAGGTCAGGTCAGTGATTTTGTGTGCGATCACAACATTCACCACATAGTTCATGATATGGATATAGAAAGGACACATTCTTAAAGGGGTATTCCGGGAATATGAACGTTTGATACAAAAACCCATAATGCTATAAATAAATGAATGTAACAAAACTTAATGTCATTAGCTTAAATAGCTTGATTAAATAGTTTGATTTTATGATTCACAAAATTTTATGGCCTCTCTGAAGTTATCACCAAGATGGCTGCCACTGGAAACTACAACTCCCAAGATCCTTTAGTTCTCAGTAACTCCTCCTACCTTTTATGCTCTGCTCCCAGTGATGATCTAAAAGGTTTTCTTGCTCTGTTACCATAGTAATGATGTGTAACTGCCATCACCACAACACAGGTCATACTGGATGCACTGCAACCAACTGACTACAGACAAACGTAGTGGTGATCACATGACCTGCCCAGGCAGCTGCAAGACATGTGATGTGGACATGTGACCAGCGGCCATCTTCTGTCCTGTGTATGCTCTGCAACGGACCGCGCAGAGGAAATTAACGGACTGATTAAAGGGCCAGTAGCATTTTAATTCTTCATTACAGTCTATGTCATCAGCATTTTTCTGCTAAGGGGAGCTAAATTTTAAATAACAACTTATTATATGTAAGCTTATATTTTAAGGACCCATTTGTGTATGAATTATGCTGATTCCTGGAATACCCCTTTAAAGACTAAAGTACATTGTGCATATTGTTCTATATTTATTCAGCAACCAACACAACAGATTAAAGGAGTAACATTTATTATCTTGCAACACGATACCTATCATAAAGCACAAAGTGAACTGTCTGTTCGTAAAGCATAACCATCATTTGAGATAATTTTTAATATTGTGTGAAACAAACAGGCTGCAATGCTCCCTCCCATACAGATCCATATTCCAGCGTGCACAAAGAGCTGACTAAAAGCTTACATCTAATCTCCCTGTCTTTGCATACACAGTTCGGAGCAGTGAGGATTTACCCGTTCACTTTTAGCTTGATGTTTGAATATAATGCTCCTAGTATACTATGGCCATGGATAGATCAAAAGTGTTAACACTCACTGCTCAGAGCTGTTTAAGCAAAGAAAGAGGAGAGAGCTAGACCTGTCTTCAATCTCATGCATTTCTTTGCATTTCTTAATGAAGTTTATTAGAAAAATAAACAACAAACAAACAATATAAAAAATATCTGACATGACAGTTACTCTTTAAGTTTAATTTTAAAAGCAGGAAAAAATTGTAAAGCTAGTCCTAGGAAAGACTTGTGAACTGGTGACATGACCTTGGGTGCCCAAGGCTTGTAATTCGCAGGAGGGGCAAAGGTTAGCCAACTGGTCCAATCTTACACTATAGTTACCGTTGCTCAAATTGCTGAAAAAGTTAATGCTGGTTACGGGAGTTAGGTTTCAGAATACAATGCGTGACAGCTTGCTGTCTAGCTGCAGACAAGTCATGCTGACTGCTTTTCACATTTGAAAGATGGCAGTGGCTGGTGTGAAATTCTGGGCAATCTGCAGAAAAATCTTTTACAGGAACTAAGTAAATATTACTGCATACCTTGGAAACAATTTCATAATGGCAGTAGCCACCGCCTGCTTGATATTGTGCCGGTCATATTTCAAATCTCAGTCTGTATAATCTGAGTGTTTGTGTGCTTTAATATTCAATGGCATTGCCTCCATCCAAACTCAGGGACTTAAGGTATTTGATGCCAATGGCTGGGTGTGATGGATAACCTCCAGACGTCTTGTTTAGTTCATGTCTTAATTTCAGAACTATATAATAGAAAGCAGTTTTCAGGTTATGTCTGACTGTTGATTATTATTATATTGTTGTTTATGTGTTTTACATAAAGATTCAAACTTATTTATGATAATTGCATATTATATGTAATTTCAGGATTATCCTGTAGAAATCCAGAGTTCTGTAACCCAGTCACAAAGGTTAGTTAAACGGAGTAATCTGGGCAATGTTTGAGCCTGTTAACCCTTATATGGGTTATTTACACAAGGAACACTCAGCACTAAGTAGTGTTTTACATTATGCTGACCTGTGTTAGGAGAGTGATAGTAACGTTTAGTGTTTTAGACATTACATTGACAAACTGATGATCAATATGTTATATCAATTTTGCAAGTGTTTCTAAACTTTAGTTTAGGGTTGAAAGGTAATAGTTGCCCATATGAAGACTTTGCCAATTAAGGCTTCCATGCAGTTGTTTTCATTGTCCCATCCTGGGAAACTTCTTTGCATATTTCCCTAAATTTCTGGTTGCAATCATTAAAGGAAACATACCATCAGAAATCTACCTATTTAGGTAGATCTGATGGTAGTTTCTCATAACATTCTAAACCCTAATATATCTTTGCCTAATTCTATATTAATTTTTAAACTACGCTACACTTTATCTACCTAATATGCTAAACCTCCGGAGAGGCAACTGGGGCATGAAGTAGACTCTCCTGGGAGTGGGAGCAAAGGCTATTCCATGCCCCAGTAGCTTCTGTGAGCACACCTACTTCTGAGTCCTCCTTGCGTCCTTACACTTCTGCAGCTGTCCCGGCTCCTTCAGAACTCTGAGGGAGCGCCGCTAAGAAGGAACCCTCAGATAAATTCAGGATCACATGCATCTGATGCTGATCAGAGTCTTGGCATGGATCCATGACATTTACTGGACCATTTTTAAATCTGGGAGCAAGCGGGACACATGGAGAAAATCTATATTCTATGTAGAAAACCGCAAGAAATGTTACGGGGCAGGAACCACAGTTTGGTTGGCAGACATTAAAACCTTGCATCACATTTCTGTATCATACAAGGACTCCGGTCGGTTTCCAGCCTATTTAAAAATGAGTTGGGTCAGATTTACTGTACAGAATAATTGTGCAAATTGATTTGGATAGTTAAGGTTGGTTTACTTAATAGAAAAATGACAAGTTCCAAATTTACAAATCTGCACTCCATGTTGATTTTAAAGTAGGAGTAATGTGCAGTGTACATGAGATGTAAAAATCAAATTGAATGGTGCTGTATTATTATTAGTTGGAAGGTTTTCATTTACCCTTAACGTTTCTACTTAAACATAGCAATTAGGGATCTTGAATAGGTTTTCACTAAATTCACTAAAATGTAGAGGCATTTCCCCGGGTTATGTACAAGATAGGTTCCATAGGTTTGTTCTTAAATTGAATTTGTAAGTTGAAACTTTATATTTTATAATTGTAGTTCCAGACAAAATTTTCTTTTTGCCTTTTTGCTGTAATGGGACCAAGGATTATCAGTAAAGCTTCATTACAGACAGCTTACAGCTGATCATTGCAGCCTGAGACTAAAGTAAAGCATCCAGAGATGCTCACCAGAGGGTAGAGAAGGCAGAGGGGTCTGTCTATAACTAGGGGTCGTCTGTAGGTCAGGTGTCCTTAAGAAGGGGAACGCCTGTATATAATTTACAATATTGGGGCACATTTACTTACCCGGTCCTGTCACGATCCCCGAGATGCATTGGCGCGATTCACTAAGATTGTGCGCCCGATATCCTGCAAGTGTCTCTTCCCGGTTGAGGTCCGCCAGAGTTCACCGTCTTCTTCCCGGTGTATGTGAGTGCATGTCTAGCAACACAATTTGAATTTTAAATCCCACGTGTAGTCCGAATCAGTCTGGTTGTCCTATGACCACGCCCCCCGATTTGTGTCACATGAAAGTCGGCGGCAAAATCCGATCGCGTGCTCCAAAAACCCCTGTTAAATGCGTAGCTAATAGTCGGGAAACCCAACGGAAAGGCGGTGTGCGGACCCTTAGTGAATGGCCCCATTCTCTCTTTTCATCATTGCTAACAAAGGGTTTTAAACCATATAGAAAGCATAACTTTATAAGAAAATTAATAATTTTAATTTAATAATTTGTAATGTATAATTTTTGGTTTGCATATAAACAATTTTTTATATGATTTTGTATGATATCATGTCTGAAATTCACAGCTTAGAGAGGCTTTTGGAAAAGGAAAGAGAAGCAAAAAAGCAGAAAGATGAACTGATATTTACTCTTAAAGAGGTAAGAAACTGTAATACCATCATTAGGGGCCGATGGGCCCTCAGGTAGCTAGTCTGCGAAAGTATAACTTGATGGGAGTGATCCCATTATTTTTTCTGAAAAAACAGTGCTGGATGTTATTTCTAGTAATTTAAAGAAAATCTACCAAGAAAATCAAGCATGATAAACCAAGGACTCTTACTCATAGATCCAGGCTGTGGTAATCTTCTTATATTTATTATCCATGGTCTCCTTCCTACTACAATCAAACCTTAGCATTATGTTAATGAGCCAGAAGGCCTCTGGGAGCATTACCAGAGACCCTCCGTGCTGTAGGTTACAGTGTACAAAGAGCACTTTTTCTCTCCCACTGTCTTCTGAAACTTCCTCTGCTGCAGTGAGGTTACATCAGCCAGGGAGTGGAAGGTGGATAGAGGGGGCGAGGGGAGACAGTTTAACAGCCAGAGCACAGAGGGGCACTGGTAACACCATTAAGGCTCATTGCATAATTTATAAGGAAGGAGGCCATGGATAACATATAAGGTCACAGTGTCTGGATCTATGAGCAAGTGCCCCTGGTTTTTCATTCTTTATTTTGATGGTAGATTTCCTTTAAGAACATCCATATTATATACATATAATAATAGAAGTTATAGTGTTCACATACATCTTTGTTTTGTCTCTAAAACAGGAACTAGAGGAGCTTAAACGTAAGAAATCAGGAGATTTTAAGGTGAGCAGAATATAAAGTGCCGTATATTGTTTTTTTAAAATATAGATTGGGGTTATAACTTTTAAATGTTTTACTAGGTAAAAAAAGTGTAGTACTATTATATTCTGATTGTTGCGGCCTTGATATTTGTAATCTGAATAATTTTGATCAGGCTTCTTTGGAGGAAGTGGATTCTGAATTAATGTTGGTTCGGGAAGAACTGCAAAAGGTCTGGGACATGTTGAAGACAAAAGACTCAGAACTGGAAGAGCAATATCATGAACTGGAGTCTGCCCGGGACCAGGTTTGTATCTTAGGTTATATTTACACACTGGAGTGTGGTTCACAAATGTCTGCAACTGAAAATGAGCTAATGAGAATTTGTTTGTTTTTGCATCAGATAACTTAAATAAATTCATAAAATTTGAGATGTGTCTGCTAATGCTGAAATATCTGTAAGACATCTGCCATGTTTGGAACCCATAAGAAATTAACTACAGCAGGCAACCAGTGGTGCTTCCTTATGGTCCCTCTAGACCAGCACTTGAGAAAAAATCATTCTTATAAAATATTTAAATAATAAAGTGCATTCTCTCCCTTGCTGCCATGCCCAGAGGAACTAATGCAGGATGCAAATATATACCACCAACCCTTCTCTCATCTCCCGACGTTATTTATCATTTCACAGTATTCAGTACATGTCTGGTTCTATCACATGTCTTGGCTTCTGCCTTTTGATGTATCCGGGCAGGCTGCTGCGCAGCGTTTATTCTACTCCAGGCCCAGCCGGGACTTTTCAGAGTAACGCCCTGCGCCGGCCCACTCCCGGCCGGCTGTGCCCTCCGTTCCGCTGGCCACACCCCCCCACACCCCTTCACTGGTGTGAAGGTGGAGGAGAGGGGAAAATAAATCGCCCCAGTGTGTTAATACAGATTTTATATCCTACAGTATACAGAATGCAGTACAGAGAAAATCAGATTGGAGCAACTGGTCTCTTCTTTACAGAAACAGATGGAAGAGAAGTAAGTTTAATCTCTCAATCATGTCTTTACTAGTCACAGAGTACGCACTGTATAAATGTTATATTCTCCTGTCCCGATCTTAGTGAGAGCTTTTGCAAGTGAACATTTGTTTACTCAGATGTTCTAGCTTGGCATAGGTTTAGTTCTATGTACTTTCATACAAGACACATTGGGCCAGATCTATTAAACTGGCTGCACCAGTTTTCTATCTAACATTGCACTGAAGAGAACGTCTTTGGAGATTGCACATGTATTTAAAGGAAACCTACCACTTGAAGTGGCAGGCTTCCGATGGCAATACCGGGCACCAGCTCAGGGTGAGCTGGTGCCGGAGCCTATTTTAGTTAGTGTTTTAAACCGCGGTATCGCGGTTTAAAACACTTTTTAAACTTTATAGCCGGCGCAGGCAGGTACGCGCTCGGCGCTTACCGTGCGCGCGGCTACATAGGAAGTGAATGAGAGCCGCGCGCATGGTAAGCGCCGAGCGCGTACCTGCCTGCGCCGGCCATAAAGTTTAAAAAGTGTTTTAAACCGCGATACCGCGGTTTAAAACACTAACTAAAATAGGCTCCGGCACCAGCTCACCCTGAGCTGGTGCTCGGTATTGCCGTCGGAAACCTGCCACTTCAAGTGGTAGGTTTCCTTTAAGCAGTATTTGTGCCACTTAAAGGAAACCTACCATGATGAATTTACCATCAGATCTACTTCTAATTCCCCCTGCCTGCCTCAACCCTAATCTGTAGTTTAATAACTTAATTTGTTATAAACTTTATTTTAGTAATATGTAAATGAACTGCAGAGGCTACCGGGGCGGGCACTTAATGCAGTTGCCTCACTTTTGATAAATCTGGCCCATTGTTGCTCTAAACACTCATTGGGGCACATTTACTTACCCGTCCAAGTCGCGATCCCCGAGGTGCGTTCCACGACGATTATGCATTGTGCCACGATCCACGTAGATCCTGCGCCCATTATCCTGCATCTGTCGCTCACCACTCTGGTCCGCCAGAGTTCACCTACTTCTTCCCGGTGCATGTAAGTGCTTGGCTTGCGACACAAATTTAAATGCTAGATCCAGCGCTTAGTCCGAATCCGTCGGATCGTCCGATGGCCCACCCCCCAGTTTGTGATACGTGAAAGCCGGTGCGACCCCCGAAAAGTCGGGAAGCCTGATGAAAATGCGGCCGCAGGACCCTTAGTAAATTAGCCCCAATATGTTCCAATAATTGTTCTGCATTTCAAGCTATTTTGGGAATATCTTGGTAACTGCACAGTATATGTATAAAGATTTTATAAGGCCCAGTATAAATTCACAAATTTGCCCCCACACAGAATCTGGTGGAGAGTAGGATAATTTGTTCACACCTATGCAAACAGTTGGGGTCCCATATAAAGGGATGGCCTTGCTTTATAAAATGTGAATATACCTTTGCTGCTCCTTTTGCATTTTCACAACATAACATGTTGAAAAAATGTTGTTTTCTCAACTTTCTTAGGGAACAGGCTATGAAACATCTTCAGCATACTAGGCTGGAGAAAACTGAAATGAGCATTGAAAAGTCATCTCTGGAGTTAAAGGTACTGTACAAAGGGATTTTATTAAATTTTCTCCCAGTAATGTGGCTGTCAGTATACTTATACTCATCATATTCTATTACTAGCTTTAGATCCCGGTGCTGCCTGGGATAGGAAATAACAGCTCTTAGCTATAACAAAATAGAATGGGTTAACAAAAAAATTTTTTAGATGTATCTATCGCTCTCTCTGACTGTATCTCCCTCTTACTCTCTCTCTGTCTCTCTGTCTCTGACAGTCTCTTTCAGTGACTGTCACTAACTGTCTCTGTCTCTGACCTTCTCTCTCTTTGACCGTCTCTTAGTGACTGTCCCTGAAGTCTCTTTCACTGACTGTCCCTGAAGTCTCTTTCACTGACTGTCTCTGACAGTCTCTTTCAGTGACTGTCCCTTACCGTCTCTTTCAGTGACTGTTTCTGGCCGTCTCTTTCAGTGACTGTTTCTGAAGTGTCTGAGAGCAGAACTGCCCATGGCAACCAATCAGAGCTCAAGTTTCATTTTTGCACAGCTGTTTATAAATTTACAACTGATCTGTGATTGGTTTCCACGGGCAACTGGAACAGTTTCACCTCAGACGTTTCTGATAAATCTTCCCGGTATCCCTATCCATCTCACCTCACACATTAGCATCTTATACTCATTGCCTATAGTAACCAATCAAAACTCAGACCTCATATTAATGATCTGTAGTAGAATAGTAACCAATCACAGCTCAGCTCCTAACTGCCACAGCAGCAGCAGACAATGGATCCAGTATATGGTTGTTTAATAAGTGCATTTTGGAAAGTCTGCGGTGAAAATTATGGCTTAAAACCATGTCTATGACATTCCCTGAGTCACAGAGAGCGGCTGTGCAAAATTTGGTGATTATAAACGGGTTGGTGCAGTTTCCTTTAGAGGACATACATATATACATGTAGCTTTACACACATACACTCAGCTTTACATATTAGATTTACTGATGATATTGTGTCAGAATGGGGAGTAGCAAAGCATTGCACATATTCATGGTTCCAGTCTATATGTTGTCAAAGACTTGATTTCCTAAAATGTTTCCCACAGTTAGCCTTAAAGGAATTAAAAAAAAATAATAATAATATACCTTATATACTCGAGTATAAGCCTAGTTTTTCAGCACAAAATTTGTGCTCAAAAACCCTAACTCGGCTTATACTCGAGTCAACTAAAACATAAAGACAAAACTCACCTTTCTGACGTCACCCATAGGTCCTCTTCTGTCTGAGACAGTCTGAGACAGAAGAGGACCTATGGGGGACGTCGGAAAGATGAGTACATTGTTATTTTTTTTCCTACTACAGGGGCTGGGCAGGCTGTATGCTACAGGGGTTGGGCAGGCTGTATGCTACAGGGGCTGGCAGACTATATACTGGGAGGCTGTAACCAATGCATTTCCCACCCTCGGCTTATACTCGAGTCAATAGGTTTTCCCAGTTTTTTGTGTTGAAATTAGGGGGTCTCGGCTTATACTCAGGTCGGCTTATACTCGAGTATATACGGTATATATATATATATATATATATATATATATATATATATTTATATGACTGGGTAAGAAGGATGGGGGAGTTCTGTAAAAATAATAAATATCAGCCTGTTCAGCTGCTGTGCATTTTTTATATTGGCATATTATTATTTACAAAGTGATTTTTCCTTCTTTCATACCCAGATGGCGGCGATGCAAGACCAGAATGGAAAAGATTTTTCATTGAATATTGGTAGTGTTTCCCATAATGAACTAAACAGTCCAACAGGATGCCAAAATGATAAAAGCCTACATCAATGTTCCCGCTGTGATGTCTTCCTGCAGCAACTAGACAAAGCAATTAAAGGTGGCTTATGTGTAATGTGTTTTTTATTAAGTGTTTTTGTATGTGACATAAGTGTATTGCCTCTATGACCACCTCAGCTGTTCTCTTTCTTTCTCTCTGCCATCCACAAGATAATGGTTGTCCAAAATTAAGGATTTTCACCATTCAGCCAAATACTTTGTAATTGACCAAATTTCATCTTTATTTGGCTAAAACTATTTTTTGGCTCTTTGTGCAAGCCCCAAGGGAGTTTGAAACAGAGCAGCTTAATCTTTAAAAAAAAGTAAAACGATGGGGCAGATTTACCAATGTATCTACAACACTTTCTAGGCATACTGGGGGACATGTATCACTCCTATTGCTTCCTTTTTCTTTTTTTGTGCGACTTTTTAGGTGCACAATTGAGCAGCATACCAAAGTTAGCTGCCTCAAGGATTTAGCGCAGTGTGCATTATTTATCTTTATAGCCCAGATGTTTGTTCAACTTTGTGCAACTTTTGGGCTTGGAATTGTCCCATTCTTCCGCTTAATAAGTCCCGAAATAGAGCATGCTAGACCTAGACTTACTTTTGGTTAACTACTATTTGGGACACAAAAGTTGCAAATCACAATAAGTCTCAAAAGTGAGACTAAACAGGCAGCTCATCACATGTATCACAAAGGAAAAAAACTTAAGATTCATTGAAAAGATTAAGTACTCCAACTTCAGGAAACTTGAAAAAGTGGCAGCTAAAAAACTATGATACATGTGCCCCATTGTGTGCCAGAAAGAATGGCATATATCACATAAGACAGATACAGTATATGAAAAAGGTATGCCAAAAAAATAGTAGGTTATGACCTGCTAGACACTTTTTCAAAATGTGCAAAACAAGGTCGTGGCTTCAAAATAGTGCAGCATTAGGGCTGGTTCATGGACCAACAATTCTGGACAGGACAGCACTCTTTGGGGCAAATTTATCAAGCTTTCTGAAAGTCAGAATATTCCTAGTTGCCCATGGCAACCAATCACAGCTCCCCTTTAAAATATTCATGAGCACTGGTAAAATGAAAGCTTTTTTATCCTCAAATCAGCAAAACTGATGGTATAACTCAGTGATGGCGAACCTATGGCACTGGTGCCAGAGGCGGCACTTAGAGCCCTCTCTGTGGGCACCCAGGCCATCACCCCAGCATGAAGTTCACCAGACAGAACTCAAAGAATCTTCCTACAGAATCTTCCTACAATGACATCTTCCTTTTAACTGTGTTGGTGTCTTTAGGAGGCTGAACTGTTGAAAGTTGTCAAAGAACAAGGAGAAATGAATTTCTGCTTAAATTGCTGCCCTGGCACTTTGCAATAAATAAGTGGCTTTTGGTTGAAGTTTGGGCATTCAGGCTCTAAAAGGTTCGCCATCACTGGTATAACTGATGCAAAGTTGTTATTAGATAAAAAAGCTAAAAAAAAGGTGAAGATAAAAAAATATTTTCTGAATACAGTAGTTTATAAAGATTGGTGAATGTTGCAAAATTTAGTATACTTTCTGAATAATACATTTAGATGAAGATACTTTTAATTATTAGTTATTTGGGACCCCAATTGTCCATTTTACAAAGTGTTGCATCACTTGCAGCTGGCCACACTCCCTTTTATTAAAAACTAACTTACTAAACAGTTATGAGACAGAAAGATAAATGCTAAGGGTCAGTATCCACAACAGATTTTCTGCATGGGGCTGGTGTAGGAAAAACATCTGGACAATACAATTTAATTAATGTGGTTTTAATATGTGCAGAATTACATTTTTTGGTTGCTGATTCACACCTGATCTTTCCTCTCCCATTGGTAGAGAACCAATCCTGTAGAATCTATTCAAAAATGTACAGTAGATCTACAGACAATGCATGCAGATTCACCACATAATTCCATCTGTGGCGTAACTACCAGTTTAGCTGACATAGCATCAGCCATGGGGCCCATAGGGTCAGGGAGACACTGGCAACTTAGCAGCAGGACGTTTGTGGAAAGCAGAAGAACATCCTGACATCTAGGATCACCTGTCCAACCAGGGCCTCCTGCCAGTGGATTGCTGACTTATGTCTGAATAAGATGCAGCAGCTCCGGTCTCCAGTGGCTTCTCTGGTTCGACCTCATCTAAGGCTACATTCACACAGAAGTATGGGGGATATATATATGGCCGACGTATATACGGCCGATATACGTCCCCCATACACTTCTATGGGCTCACGGCACGGCAGGTGCGGCACCGTACTGCTCCGTAGCCCGGGAAAAGATAGGACATGTCCTATCTTTTCCCGTAGAAAGGAAAGAGAAAAAGACAGGCGCTTCCTGGTGCAGATAAAAACAACCAATATGTATTTTAAAATCCGTAAGGAGGGGTGCTCACCTTTTGGGGTTGTGCATCCGGGCACAACACCGTATAGTGCGTGTCGGGTGCTGCCAAGTCCTAACCGGCAGTGGTAGCTACCGGCGTCGAGTGATGCAAATCACCAAGACCCGATGAAGCGTCCAATAGGTTGACGCGAAACGCGTTGTCTCTTTTACTCTTTTTTGTTATGTTTTTATTGTTTTAACCTATGTTATTTGAATAAACTGGCATCAAGTATGCCTGGAACTTTTACCGGATTGCGCCATTGAAAAAGTCCATTTTTTTCCTTCACCGCCTGACGAATGAAACCTTTCTTCCGATTGGGCTGATTTGCATCTTTTCCTGTGTTATGGCACCGTGACCCATATGTTCCTATGGAGAGGGGCGGGGGTGAGCAGCACTCACCTCCTCCTCCTCTCCCCGCGCGCCTAAGTCTGCATCTGTCTCCTCCTACTTCACTTTGTCCTCCTATGCTGCAGGGGGCGGGGTCATAGTGTGGGTTCTTCCAGCAGTCCCCTCATTCTCCTTCTCTTCATGTGCAGTCGGGACAGATGTAGGAGGAGGCAGGGATACAGCAGACAATCTACAGGAGGCAGACAGAAGAAGCTATCTATAGAAAGTATGTCAAGAATGTCAATCAATGTCAATCAGCTTGCAGACCCTTAGCAACCACAGCCATCCCTTCATTTGTCATGGTTATGAGAGACGTGAATCTTCTGTATAAGAGACAGGGTCACATGTCCAGGTACCATTGCAGACAAGATCTTGATAGGGTCAGTCAGACAGGAAGGGACTTAGCAAAAACAAACTATTGCCCCTTTTAAGGGCAGTTAGGTACAGAAATTAGGTTCTGGAAATTAGGAAAAGATGAAAATTTGAAATAATTGCCCTTTTCATGGGAATCTGAAGAACTACATGTTGCTACTCACAACAATTTGTATTTCCAGCATAATGCAGCAATACTTTACATGATCAGTCTTAGTACTATTTGCATTTCCAGCATAATACAGCAATATCTTAAAGAACCAGTCTTAGCACTATTTTCATTTTCAGCATCATGCAGCAATACCTTAAAGGAGCAGTATTGGTACTATTTTAAATTCCAGCATAATACAGGAATACCTTAAAGAACAGTCTTGGTACCTTAAAGGAGCAGTGTTAGTGCTATTTGCTTCAGTGTTACCTTACAGTATCATTTATAGTACTATTCATCATATAGTGTAGTGTTACATTACTTGTCTTAGTAGTATTTGCAACAGTTTTAGTACTAGACAGAAGGCAGACAGAAGACAGATATAACCTATCTCCAGTGATCTAAGTGATTTATTTATTTATCTATCTCATATATTTCAATTATCTATCTATCTCCTATGTCAGTGGTGGCAAACCTGAGCCCTCTCTGTAGGCACCCAGGCCATCGCCCCAGGACACAGTTCACAAGACATGACTCAAGGTCTCCTCCTGCAGTGTCTGGCCACATTGGAGGTGCCAAGATCAGTGCTATTTTAAAATGACTCATCCTACCTGGTAATATGGAGGAATGAGAAGAGTGGACAGAGGATTATCATTGGTGCTAATGTGCCAGGTCCTGCAATTCTTTCTGTTCAGGGAACTCTGGAGTGAAGCTACAATGATCATCTAAATTTCTCATCCTTCTTTTTACTGTATTGGTATCTTCAGGATGCCAATAGGATTGAAATCTGTGACAAAACAGGGAGCATTTACTGCTTAAATGGCAATGCTGGCACTTTGCAATACAGGGATCTATCTATCTATCTATCTCATGTATATATACATACTATCTATCTAGAATCTATCTATAATCTCCTATATACTGTATATACGTACTATCTAGAATCTATCTACAGAAATGAAGTTTTGATCTATCTATCAATATCATATCTATCTAATATCTATGTACTCACCTATTTACAGCAAACCCTATGACTGGTGGGTGCTAAGGCTGGGTTCACATGGCTTTTTTGTCATATGTTGTCAGGGTACTTTGCAAATATTCCCAAAGTATCTTTACAGTTAAAAAAATAAATTAGATATATATGGGGAATTTATCAATGCTTCTACGCCAGTTTTCTGGCATGTGGGCGTGGAGGGGGCGTAGCTGGGCACAGCTGCTCCTGGAAGGGGCGGGTACGGGGCGCTCATGGGAGAAGGGCCCAGCCTTTTGTAGTCACGTGTCTGCCGATACTACATCATGCATGTCAACATCCATATAATATAAGCATGTAGAGCCTAAATTATAAAGGAAAAGTCTCATTGCAAACCTCTTGGAAAGCAATTTCTGCTTGTTAGATTAAAGTCATATTAAAGGCATATTAACAAAATTTGCTCTGAAGGGACAATACCTTTAGTTCAAATTGAAATGATTTATATTGTTATTATATTTATATAATATTACCCATATTGTCTGTATTTTAACCAGGTTGTCAGGAACGTAATGTGGAATTACAGGAGCAGAAGAATCAAGCTTTATCTTCTCTTTACCAGCTGCAAGATATTCTAAAGGTAAGTCAGTGAGTCAGCTACTATGTCAGTGAGCACAAAAAAGGTGGCTCCTGCCATGCAGTGGTGAGCTAGATAAACAGAAATCATTATCCTCCAAGCAAAAGAATTACCTCTGTAAAGTATGTATTTTTCAGATGCTAATGATAAAAAATAGTATAGAATGAGTCTCCACCTCTATGTGGAACTTTAAATACTAAAGAAGGAGTTTCAAGCTTGAGTAGCTGTCCTTCAAGCATTGTGCAGTTAGACGTATAGGGGAGTATTTATCAAGGCCTACTCTCCGGTGCCTGCACGCCTGCTGCTGCCGGCGATTTTTCACATGTGATAAGTCTCCAGCTGCGTTTATTTCTACAAATTGCCCCTATTGCCCCTTTCAGGGCAGTTAGGTACAGAAATGAGGTTCTGGAAATTAGGGTCAGATGACAATCTGAAATAATTGCCCTTTTCAGGGCACTCTGAAGAACTGTATGTTGCTACTCACTATAATTTGCATTTCAGCATCATGCAGTAATACCTTAATTGAGCAGTCTTAGTACTATTTGCATTTCCAGCATAATGTAGCAATACCTTAAAGAACCATTCTTAATACTATTTGCATTTCCAGGATCATAAATCAATACCTTAAAGAACAAGTCTTATTACTATTTGCATTTCCAACACCATGCAGCAATACTTCAAAAGACCAGCATTAGTACAATTTGCATCAGTGTTACCTTACAGTACCATTTATAGTACGATTTGCATTTACAGCATCATACAGTGTAGTGTTACACTACTTGTCTTAGTAGTATTTGCATCAGTTTTATCTTACAGTACCAGTCTAAGCACTATTTGTCATCAGTGTTACCTTACAGTACTAGTATTTGTACTATTTGTATCAGTGTTACCTTGCAGTAATATCATTAGCATTTACAAAATCATACATTGTTCTGTTACACTACCAGTCTTAGTAGAAGTTGCAATAGTTGAGGCATTGGTCAATTACATGGGAGACAGTGCTTCAACTTCCATTTGATTATCTTTGCTATGTTCAACCTCTTTTAAAGTGCAGAGCCCTGTACCATGGTTCAGGCACTGCACTGCTTTTCCGGGCTTTAAACATCTTATGAAAGCTGTCCCACAGTATTGCATTCTCAACCACCATTACCCATCCTGCACCAGGTTGTGGATAAAATAATGTGCACCTTACAACTGGAATCATTTCCAGGGACATTACATCTCCTTAAAGGGAACCTGTCACCAGGGACCTCATTTTCACTAAAGACAGGTTGCAGAAGCCAATGACACCTACAGTGCAAATCTGCCTTTCTACCGTTTATAAGCATTTGCATTACAATATAATTGTGTGTTATAACTTACCTTGCATCCTGACAAAATCCTGGGGTAGACACAGGGGCTGGACATTGGTTTGGATGCATTTCAAAAAACAACATTTGCCTTGTCTGTGTTACTCACTCCTCAGAGCTTGGCCCCCACCTTTGTGCTCCTGTACAGCTCCACCTCCTGCTCCTTCTCAGAGGTCACAGCCTGGTCAGCCTGACATCAGTGGGGGAGGGACAAAGATGGAGGCAGCCTGCAGCTCAGACAAGTCACATGCTGTTTTTTGAAATGCATCCAAACCAAAATCCAGCCCCTGTGACTACCCCAGGATTTTGTCAGGATGCAAGAGTAAGTTATAACACACAACCATATTGTAATGCAAATGCTTAGAAAAGGGAGATAGACATATTTGCAGGTCTCATGGGCTTTTACAATCTGTCTTTAGTTAAAATGAGGTCCCTGGTGACAGGTTCCCTTTAACGGTCCACTGGGTTAATGTAGTGGTTCCTGGGCCCGAGGCAGAAAGTGCTTTTACTAACATTCCTTCACCACCCAGGATTGCCGGCCAGCACTCCTTGCCTCCAGTTGCTTCCTTCTCTCCTGCTTCCTCATCCATTCAGCACACCGCCTGGCCACCTTTTTTTGCACAGCCATGGGGAAACTGCAGCAAACCATGTTGAAACTCTGTCAGGGCAAGCGACTACACACTGCCCGGGAAGGGGGTGTACAACAATGGCCAGAACCTTGTAGTATTTTTGTGCCTAGACAGGTTGATTCCTTGCCTTGCACATGTTCTCATGGTGGTGCAAAGGTTCTTGACCAATTTCACAGACATCTCTGAGTTGCTGCAGAATGTGCTTGTCTTGTGTCATCCCTATCTTCTGCCTTCTCGAAAAAGCTCTTCGGGTTATGACGGTAAATGAAATTGTGGCACAGGAGGAAGAAGAGGAGGAACACGTGTCAAGCCAGTCCAAACATGGCTTGCAGGGTGGGTAGCTGGACCAGTGGTCAGTTACTGCATTGTGCAGCCAGGGGACATTTTGGAAGAGGAGTTTTGAGAAGGAAGGGTTTGGGGTTTTCCCATTGCTCCTTTAATCCGATATGAGAATAATTGGGTCTGAACACCCAGTTGAGATTAAACTCAATGACAGCAACAGCATTTTATAATTTTTTAAAAATCATTTGTGTTTTTTCAATGTTATTATTTGAAGTACTTTTCCTAGCACATTTTTGTCAGGACAACTGCCTTGTTATGTACCATTATTTTCCAGCCCTCTATCTTGACGAACCCAAATTTCAACCAACCCACTCATCACTAATCATCATGCTTTTCTCATCACAGATAACCCATTTGAACTACAAATGTAGCTTCAGAGATACAGCCAGCTAGACATTTTACCCAGAAACATTTTATTAATTGGCAGATATTCAGATGAAAACTTCTCCATGTAAATTACCTTTTAAACAGGCAGATGAGCTGCACACAACCACAGCTTGAAGCATTGTTAATATGTCTGGCCATCCATACGACTGTTCCCCAATTCAGTTTTATGATTGTTTCTCAACATTTCTAAATGCTGATTGTTATAAATGTATTTATTCCATTTTATTTTTATTAAATGTGCTCACAGGATCTTACAAAGCAGACTAAAGTAAATGAACAGGTGGCACAAGCTCTGCAGACGGACAATGAGACCCTTAAAAACCAACACAGACTTGTAACAGAACAAGTAAGATTTTTATGAACTTTTTACCCCTACTTTTGTAGAATAAAATTGCTAACTATTGACTACAACCTTCTGATTACTTTTTGGCGATGTGTATTTGTTATGCGACAATACAATTTTGACTGGCTCATATGTACACAGGGCATGTGATGCTAGCAAAGTGTATGATGACTATTAGTCTTATTTAAAAACCATCAGCACTAAACACCTTCCAGGATACTATGGAAAAATAATTTTTAGCATACCCTCTTTTATGTCAAAAAACCCAATTACCTACAAAATACTACACTGCAGACAACTCTGATCCTGGTGCATTCTAAAGCTAAGATTCAAAGCTTTAAAATTACACTAATTTACAATGGTTCTTTGGAGCCCAAGAAAAAAAAAAGTAAAGAAAGAAAACTGCTTCAGAAATATGAAGCATAATGTTCATTTTAGATATTTTTAGTGTGACACCAGACGGCAGTTGTTCACCGTTTTCTTCCAAGTTGCGTTGACAGCTTCTCCAGTACAGATGGCTCTGTTGAATAAACAGTTTAATGTTCCTGAGTTCCATGTTGTCATAAAGATTTCATTCTGTTTATTTCTTTTATGATTTGTTAGGATGGCCGGTAATAGAAACGTTGCAATTAGAAAAAAACATTACCTTTCTGTCTGACTATACAATGTCTTCTTGTGCAGCTCAAGGGCTTGTTTAAAGAGAAACAAAATTTGACCAATGCCTACAAGAAAATCCCGCAGGAGGAAAAGCCAGCAGATGACTGGGCAGAGAAATCTAGATTAGTTAAGGTAATGTATACACACACTCATGTTCACCTCATTTAACCTACAATAGCAGAAGAGGCCTATTGTGTGTGCGTTTTTTGTTTAGCACTATAAGTTCATTTTTACTTAAGCCAAGTATTAATATTTATTTTAATGGAGAATTGAATGGAGAATGGAATTAAAGAGGTTGTCTGAGACTATCACTCCCGGGCCTCTGGTTATAGAGGCTTGCAATGTCGTCCAAACCCCTGCCAGGTGTCTGTTTATTTTTAAATCTTGGTCCACCCTTTTAAGCTCCTGCCAGTCCACATTATCAGTGGTTTATCATGGTGATATGAAGCAAGCGAGTGAGAATGCAGAAATCCTTATTTGCCTCATTATATGCTCATAGCTCCCAACCGTCCCGCATTCGGTAGGACAGTCCTGGTTTTTGCCCTCTGTACTCCTGTCCCGGCTGGTTGGGAGAATGTCCCGAACTACCCCTCACTGCCGGCGTTGCCCATCCTCCTGGTCCCTGCCTCAACACACAAGAGTGCAGAGCCAAGACCAGGAGGTGAGATATGCTTCTGCTGCCTTCACTTCACACATCTCACTCTGGTCTACCGCAGAGATGTGTAGAGGTAGCTCCTCCTATGCCTCACTGTGTTCCCTCCCATCAGGTCATCTCAGATCCAAGGAGAAGATGAAGCAGAACTGCTGAAGAACGAGGAAAGGAAGTGACACAATATTTTTTTGTTTGTTTTTTATCACCCACGAAGAGGGGAGCCACAATATGTGAGGGTATAGGGGAGCCACAATATGTGAGGATATAGGGGAGCCACAATATGTGAGGGTATAGGGGAGCCACAATATGTGAGGATATAGAGGAGCCACAATATGTGAGGGTATAGGGGAGCCACAATATGTGAGGGGACGAGGGTGTCACAATATGTGAGGGGACGGGGTTTTCACAATATGTGAGGGGACAGGGGTTAGAGGATAGGTCACAATATAAGAAAAATGGGGAAGCCAAAATATGAGGAAGGATGGAGGGCAGGGGGCCAGAGGGGAGGGGAATAGGAGTACAGAAAGTTTGGGGAGATAAATAAAAGTGGGGAAAAAGTAAATGGAGGATAAAATTAAAGAGGGGGTCCTATGTTGCTGAGTGGCATTAGGGGGTATTATATCGGTCTTTCGGGCAGTTGGCCACAGCAAGTGAGCATTATACTATGTGTGGGCCATTAAGGTTGGTATTATATTTTGTTTGGGGGCGGTGCAAGGGGCGGTGAAATGGGCTTAGGAAGATGGAACTTTTTGCCCTCTAGCCTAAAAGTTGGGAGGTATGTATGCTGTTGGGAGGAGTTACACATTGGCCCACATTTATCAAAACTAGTGCACATCTTCATTAATCTGTCGCCCCCTGCACTGCTCTGGAAGTGAGCACCATTTTTTCTTCTGTACACTTTGTTCTTGCTGCAGAATTGTGGCGCACGTAACAAGAAATACAGGCAGTCCCCTACTTAAGAACACCTGACTTACATACGACCCCTAGTTACAAACGGACCTCTGGATGTTGGCAATTTACTATACTTTAGCCTTAGGCTACAATAAACAGCTATAACAGTTATCACAGGTGTCTGTAATGAAGCTTTATTGTTAATCCTGGTTCTTATGATAATCCAACACTTTTAAAATCCAATTGTCGCAGAGACCAAAAAAAATTTGGCTGTGGTTACAATGATAAAGTATACAGTTTCGACTTACATACAAATTCAACTTAAGAACAAACCTACAGACCCTATCTTGTATGTAACCCGGGGACTGCCTGTAACAGGCCCCTTTAGGTACACATTATTTCTATCTTGTCAGACACAGTGCAGCCGCGACACAAAACTGGTAAAGAGACTTTATAAATGCATGTGCTAGCAGTGCAAAGACAAACAAAAAAACTGGCGCAAACACTTGAATAAATGTGGCTAATTCAGTGGAGCTACTCCATACACATTGCGTTGTCACATTTGCCAACTTCCATCTAACGTGCTGAAGTAGCTGAGGCAAAAATGCTAAAAAATACACATTTACTATGACAGAGTATCATAAGTTTCTTCATCTGCTACTTTACAGCCTTCAGAAGTCTGAAGAACAAGCTTAGGCTAAAATGCTTGGATGGGGACCTGTCCTCTCTCCTGTCATAAATATTTTTTGGTTAAATTAAGTACTTGTATATTTATAGAACAACTCTTCTTACAACTCTGTGATGTGCCATTCCTCTGCTACTCATTTTGAATATTTATGAATAAATTAAAAAATGGAAGCTACCATGCCCCTTGTCAAGGTTCCTACAGTTATCTACAAAATGTGACACACTTCTGCTGAAAATTGTTATTTAATTAAGAATACAAGTATTTATAAAAATAGGTATGTTAAGCTTAAGTAACGTTGCCAGATCCCATAAATACAGTATAATTACACTAACTTTATATTATATTTATTTAATAATCATGTTTCTTTGTCTTGCATTCTTTACTCCTTTCTTTCTGCTTTCAGCAGTTTCTGTAAAACAGCTTTCCACCCCTACTCACACTGACAGCTGATAGATTAGAAGATGATAAAGTTTCTAGTGACTTAACTCTTTACAAGCAGTCACTGGAGATTCACTCTGTACGCAGCTAATAAGGCTTTTAGAAACACTGTTCACTACTGGAGAAGAAAGGAGAAAAATATTGAGCAGAGAACCTTTTATGTGTAATAAAATATATTGCAAAGTTTAATATTGTTTTCCCAACATAAAATATGGGCAAAATATCAAAGAAATTAGTTTTACACATTATCATCAATTCCTAATGTAGTGAGTGAAAGCAAACAGGTTTTCCAAATAGGCAACTGATTTCTGGGGATAATAGTAACACATTAAAACACAATCAAATTAGCACCTCATGTGCACCTTAATTAAGCTGTCAAATAAGTCAATATAAAAAATCTGAAATGCAAAAGACATCAAAAGAGCTCATAGGTAAGATCTTGCCTAATGATAAATTGGTCACAATGGGGGTCACCTACTAAGGGCCCAATTCGAGATTTTGCGACGGGTTAACCGAATATTTCTGTTTTGCGCAGATTTTCCCTGTATTGCCCCGGCATCGGCATCGGCATGCACGCAACGGAAATCGGGGGGGGGGGGGGGGGGTGGCCGTACGAAAACCCGACGGATTCAGAAAAAACTGCCGCTTATAAAAAAAAAAGTGTCGCTGGACTCGCGCTTACCTGCACTCGGCCCGGCTTGGTGAAAATCAGTGCATTCCGATGAACTTCAGCGCAGCAGTGACAGCTGGTGGACGTCAGAGGAACTACCTTAGTGAATCACCGGAAGACCCAAATCCACCGCAGAGAACGCGCCGCTGGATCACGAATGGACCGGGTAAGTAAATCTGCCCCAACTTATAATAATAATAATAATCTTTAATTTTATAGCACCATCACTACATTCCTGTAGTGAAAAATAATTTTACACAATTACTATTAAGTAACATCTTCATACTATTACTGTTCAGAAAATAAGAAAATTCACATCCATGAATTAACACATAAAATTCAAGAAACACAAGGTAAAACACACCTACGGGTCTCTACGTGTAGAGAAGAGAGAAATCATAAAGTTTGCAATGTTAGGATAGGTCATCTCCAATGGCATCCCAGAGGGACCAGACTGTAGAGAACTAGTCTGTTTTTTCATGCAGAGAGGCAGTCATACACTCCAGTGCTCTGATGTGACATATGCGAGAACATAGATCTAAAATCGAATGGGGGCTATACGCCTCCAAAATAACAATATCAGAGTTTTTGCAGCTCTTAAAATATGGAGAAACAGTTTAGATTGAGATCTCTCTCACCCCACTGGCGGGAGACCTAAGAGATATGCAACTGTGTCCTTTTCTATATCTACACCCAATATTCTTACTAGCACATCTTGGATAGTATACTAAAAAGGCTGTATAATTGCACAGTCCTAAAATACGCGCAACACCAAGGCCCCTGTATCACTGCATCTCCAGCAGGCATTGGGAATAAGCGGATTTAGTTTATGTAGCAAAGATCTGTAAATTTCTTGTACTGATTTTCTTTATGACATGGGGACTTAACTGGTAGGTTGATGAGATTGTGAGCCGCATTGAGGACAGGGACTGATTTGGTAAGTTCTGTGCAGCACTACGGAATCTGTGTGCGCTATATAAATAATTATTATTATTGAATCATATCTGGATAAGTGTCCACAAGCATGGGGAGAAAGGGCCAGTGCCTTATAGTAGCCCCCCTTCTCAGTATATGATTTCTAACAGACATAATTTAACTATTTAGAATCCGGACACCCCTAGTGGCTAAAAAAGTCATTGAACTTGTACTGTTCAATTTATTGGTTTGTACTTTATTTATAGAATTTGTTGAGATCTGTCAAGGCCAACAAGGAGCAGTCAAAGGACAAAGAAGACATTCAGGAAGATTTCCCAGTCCCATCAACAGAAGTGACAGAAAAAGACATCAACAAGCTGCAGAGGCTACTTGAGGAAAAATCAGAAAAGGTAGAATACCCATAGTTCTTATTGCTTCAATTAATTGTTCCAATTAGTCAACACACACATGTGATGCTGAAGCCAACTGCAGTAAAATGTACTAGTACATATTATAGAGAGAACCATTCATCAGAATTTATGTGCGGAAAAAACCCCACTCAGCTTGTATTCGTATAATTTAAAAAAAAAATTGTACTCACCTGAGTCCTCTTCTCTCCCGGCTCGGCTTCTCCCTGCATCTTCCGACTTCCATGCAGTGCTAGCAGAAGCACATCTATGCTTTGTGCCCGCATACACACATGGAGTGATGTCATCAGGTGGCGACACACCGTGTCATAGTGTGTGCGTGCGGGCAGAGAGCATAGAAGTGCCTCTGCCCGCACTGCTGGGAAGCTGGAGCTGAGCAGAGAAGACGAGTCAGGGAAGAAGTGGGCGCCAGGGGTGAGCACCGGAGGTGAGTACTAAGTTTATTATTTTATAATGAAAAGGACAGTGCTGGACATTGTATTTAAAGGGGATACCGGTGGGCAATTTTTTAAAGGGGCACTGCTTAACATTTTGTAAAGGGGGTCTCTGCTGGAAATTCTTTTTTCAATGGGGGCACTGCTTGACATTCTTTTAAAGGGGCAATACTGGACAAAATTTTTTGTAAAGGGATGTCAGCTGGACGTTTCCTTAAATAAGCAAGTATATACAGTATTTTCCAATCTGTTTTTATAACAAACATTGGTGGTTCCACTCTGAAAAGAGTTGAAACACTCAAGTTGAAAAGAGTGTTTGCTGGCTCCCTGCCTGCAAACTGCATTGAGTCACGCAGTCAGCATCATTATCTGCTCAAATAATCAAACTTCATCCTCCCCCTACCGACTGCGGCACCAACAGTTCTGCTCATGGGCCCTGTTAAGGGCCCCTGTAGCTGTCATTAGGCATTCTCTATTACAGTCTGCTCTAAAGAGACTGTAATATAGAAGCAATATATTTACAATATACTGTTGTACAATTGTGTGTATCAGTTGAGGGATCAGACAATGTTGGGTTAAAGTACCCTGGGATGCCTGAAATAATAGTAAAAAAAAGTTAAAAAAGTAAAAAATATGAAAATTCTAATTACCCCCCTTTTAAACAAATACAAAAATGCATATATAAAACACATATAAAAAATAAAAAAAAAAGTTAAATCATAAATATGTTATGTATTCCTGTGTCACACAATGTACAATCTCTCAAAATATAAAAATAATGATTCCTGGCAGTGAAGCTCATAACGGAAAATAGTGCCAAAATGCCCGAATTGACACTTTTTTTTTCCATTTTGCAACACAAAAATGTAAATAAAAGTGATTTTTTTAGTATTAAAACAAGACAAACCTATAGAAATTTGATGTCTCCATGATTGTACGACCCTATGAATAGAGGATGTGTCATTTGGGAAGAAGAAATGTAAAAAAAAAAAACAAACCCTCAAACCCTGTAACTCAGTTTTTTTGCAACATTTGAACTTTAAAAGTACCGGTATACATAATATACAATATATTAATGTACAATGATACCACACTAGAAAGCACAATTTGTCCTGCGCAGATAAAAAGCCCTCATATGTCTCTGCAAATTGAAAAACAAAAATGATATAGCATGTGGAAAGAGGTGAATAAAAAATGGAAACACAAAAATGGCAAGGGCCTGGTAAGGAACGTTTTAATTATAAAAGCAGATTGGGAATTAGTATTAAAAAGGTTATGGGAACCTGTCATTAGGTGAAGATTTGAAATACTGATGACAAGCTAAGGCTTGTCTAGTTCGAAATTATTCTTCCCACAAATCTTTAGATAACGCTTTTATTATAACAGTATTATGTATAATTTGTTATCCCATTCTTAGTTCTACATAAATATAATACATTTAAAAAATAAACTTCAGAATGTGACCCAGGCCTGAATATTTTAGGGCATGCAAGTAAGCATTGCAATAGTGTATATTTTATTTCTTTATTCTGTTCAGATATCCACAATGGCTTCTGAAATCAAAATGTTGAAAGAAAAAAATGAATCTCTAATGAAAGGTTGGTACCAGTAATATGTTCATTGAATAAAAGTTTTACTGTGGCACGTATAGTGTAAGTCCAGCACAGTTTTTTAGGATATGTTTCACATGCAGCAGAAACAATGCAGTAGGTGTACAATTCGGCATCAGTCCTACATAAGCTTATTGGACATCCTATTACAAAATATGTTTGTTATTAATTATTGTGGCTACGACAACCCCCATCTGTTAAAGGAAATCTACCATCAAAATCAAGCATGATAAATCAGGGACGCTTACTCATAGTGACACTACAAACAAAGTGACTGTGGTAATCTTCTTGTATTTGTTATCTATGACCTCCTTCCTTCTAAAATCAACATCTAATAAGCCTGAAGAGTTCTTGGGGGCATTACCATGCTGTAACTTAACAGGCTGTCTCAACCGTCTCTATGCTCTATTTGCACTTCTCCCCTCTCTCCGCCTCCTGCTTCTTGCACAGTGTAACATCCTGTGAAGCTACAGTACAGAGGGGTTCTGTTAAGATCCCCCAGTGCCCTTCTAACTCATTAGCATAATTTTAAACGTAGATTTTAGATGGAAGGAAACCATGGATAACAATTATAACAATAATTCCACAGTCACGGTGCCTGGATCTATAAGTAAATGCCCCTTGCTTATCATATTGGATTTTGATAGTAGATTTCCTTTAAAGCCCACCACAAAAATGTGTGTCCATTTTGACAAAAAAGAATAAAAAGACACCCTTCACTAGGAATGGGACCAAGTCATGAAAAATGTCCTCTTAACTTTATCACATGATGCATCACACATTATAGAAACCCATTATATGAATTGTTTTATGACCCCACTCAATCTTTAAGTTTGTCCCATCACATAGACATGTAGAATGTTGTTTCTGTTTGGCACTCCACTTTTACAATAATAGCACCAATAATACAAGTAGATCAGAAAATTGTGTGTATAGTACAGTAAGTAATGTAAATCTCTTACTCCAAAAAGACTAATTCATTTGGGTGGTTCGATTTTTTTGCAATCGATTTTGTACTCTCATTTCAATATAATTCAATATAAAAGTGTTATATTTCTCCCTGCGAGTAGCTAAGCTACGTTTCCAGCAGCAGGTCCAACAGATAAGAAGCATCTCCCAACCTGGTCGCGAAAAAGAACCAACAGACCCTGTTGTACCCAGTTTATCTGGGAAATCCAGAAATCTTCATGAGGCTGAGTCAAGCAGCCAAGGATCATTGACTGGAACCCGTAGCCCAGAAGGATCCTGGACAGACTCCGCTCAAAGCTCCAGATCTCCAACACCTATAAATACAAGTGCAATACATTCTCCCCTAAGACTTAATATTCCTGGAGCATTAAGCAAGAACTGGAGGGGTCAAACAGAGGGATCGCCACTAAGTCCAAGAAGCCATGGTGAGATTGAGGGATCAGGTGAGGGGCAGGGCCCCTTCACACCTAGGGCCTCGGCACTTCTTTCCCCGAGACCCTATCAGCCGCGAAAAACAATGTAGTTCGATAACTGTGGATGGAGGTGATATGACATACATTATTTTCATATGCAAACATGTACAGAATTGCTGCTAACTCAAGTGCCACCTTTACAAAATACTCTTCATATATAATTATTTATAAATAATACATTACATGAGTGCAAATGCATACAAAGACAGGCTTGAAAAATGAAGGATTGTATTAAATAAATTGGATATTATTTAAAGGGGCAACCACTTTACATTGTGTTGCAAACATTTCTAATTTTATACATTTTTTATTTTATTACACAATGTCTTTACTGGGGTTTGAAATTACAGGTTTTGGTTATGCAATGTAGTTATTTTTCTAGTTTTGTGATAATGTTCTATTAACGGACTCATGGGATTCTAAAACAATATCTAAATATTATTTTTTATGAAAAGTGTTTTCTTTTTCAACTGAATTATAGAATATGCAAATGTTTTAATGGATCGGCCTTTACTATTTGATAATTTATATATATTAAACATTTGATTTACTCACTTTTCTTAATTTGTATTTGTTGTTACCTTCGTGTGACTACACAACACTAAAAGTCATATCTATTACACCGTAAGCTTCATGCACACAAATATTTACAGTTTGTCAGCGTCACACCGCTGATGACATAGTAATTGACTACTTGGTAAGTCGGATTGCTCGTGGCTCGGGGCATACAATAGAAAAACTCAGGGACATTTAAAAAAAGGCAGTAATATTGGCCTGGCATCAGCTGAACAGGCTGATAGGAAGAAGGTGAGCAGAAACATTGTAGGCCACAAAGCCATATATTTGCTTTTTACAGTAAAAGAGAATATACCACTGTGAACAGAAAAATACTCACTTGGAACCACTTTTATCCACTTTAATTTCCAACTATGGGAATCATAACTAAATACTTCATTAAAAACTATGATTCAAAAGCATTGTCATCATCCCTAAATGTTTGCTCTTCATGGCTGCAGTGTTAAAAAATCAGTTTGTAAACTTAAATGCAACTCCCCTGATGTGAGTCCAATAATAATGGGGCACATTTAATTACCCGGTCCTAATGCGATACCCGAGATGCATCGTCTGGCGAGGATGAAGTCCGGTGCGATTCACTAAGATCATGCGCCCGATATCCTGCATGTGTACCTTCCCTGCTGAGGTCCGCTGGAGTTCACCTTCTTCTTCCCAGTGTGTGTGAGTGCATGTCTTGAATTTGAATTTTAAATCCAATGTTTCAAATGTAACTGGACAGAGGACCTTAGATGACGTAACCCAGGTCACATGACATGCTGAGAAAAGGCATGGGGAGGTGCAGATGGACGGGGCTGGCCAAGCAGGACTTGCCCCCTCTGATACCAGGTAATATAAGATAAAACTGAATTATGGTGATGTATGGGAAACAATTTTTAGCTAAAAGAAGGGTGTTTTGGTTAAAATGGCTCTATGAGAACCTGTCACTTGCTGTATTTGTGACTGTCTAACTCTCTTTAAAATGTCCATACATTGGCTAAATTGATATGAGTGACTAAAACATGAAAGAAGACCATATGTATGCATGCATGCAGAAGCATCCATCCACGTTTACAGCTCTAACGAGTGGCACTTATTATGGCTTTTTGGTATAAGCCCAATCATTTCTGAAGATTTATTAAAAATAAGAATACAGTTTTGCTGTTTAGGGGAAAATACCTAAAACTCCCTTTAAGGGGTCAAACTGCTCTGATTGGAGTGTTCTCTTTTTTTGAATAGATGTATTACAGCTCTTCTCCTGCTGCTGATCTGCAGAAAGATTATGTTCATCCTTGGGCTTGAGTTTCCCGCAATTCAGGATGTGCATGCTTGTACTGCACCCCCAAGCTCTTTATATTATTTCATGTCTTTTTGTAATTGTCTACGAATACACTGGGCGTTATTTAACAGAGCGCCGGCATCAGTAGTGGATTATAATATAGGTGTTTTGGTCGGTAGCCCGGAGGCCAAGCCTTTTAGGGGCACATGGCCATCCAAACCTTCATGCATGAAATCATCATACATCTGTTCCTGCTCTCAATATACAAGGTCCTCCAAAGGTCCTGAAAGCACAGATTGAAAGCAGGCGGAAGAGACACATCCTCCATTCCCCAAGAAGCTTGATTCCCCTACCATAGGTAGCATGTGATTTTCGGATTTGTAGGGGCTATAATATTGGGGCAGATTTACTTACCCAGTCCATTCGCGATCCAGCGGCGCGTTCTCTGCACTGGATTCGGGTCCGGCCGGGATTTAATAAGGCAATTCCTCCGCCGTCCACCAGGTGGCGCTGCTGCGCTGAAAAGCATCTGAACGCGCTGCAGTTCACCGGCTCGGGCTGAGTGAAGGTAAGCGCGTCCCGAGCGACACATTTTCCATTCTTAAATGCGGCGGTTTTTCCGAATACGTCGGGTTTTCGTTCGGGACATGTCGGGAAAACGCGAATCGGGCCCTTAGTAAATGACGCCCATTGTGTTTTTATTGTACAGAAATTACCCAGTTCATAAGTGCGGGTTGCATTATCATGTATTATGAAAATATCACATTATTTTATATTTATTGTACAGACATACTCATGTGTACTGAAAAACAATATATCTGATATAAGATAAATAGACCAAAGATGGTGCCTTGTGTAACACATCCATGAGTTTTATGAAATATACACCAATGTGGCTTCCAAATTCACAATGCTCCCCATCAAGTGGAGTTATCAGAATATACAGTATACAATTCAAGCTTCATATATATATATATATATATATATATATATATATATATATATTTATTATATACATACACACACACACACACACATACTACTGCTCAAAAGTTTGTGGTCACCCAGAAAAGTTTGTGTTTTCCATGAAAATTATTTGCATAATTAACCCCTTCAAGACCGATGGTGATTGGTGCCTGAATGTCCAGGTCAATTGTTGACATTCTGCAATCTACTTTTTTAAATGACATAGCAATTTTTACTTTGTTTTTTTCATGGCATGTGAGACTTTTCTTTATAAAAATTTGGCAATAATTAACTACAAAATGGGAAAAAATAAGATATTTGGTAATTTTTCCAATTAAAGTTGGTAAAAGTAGAAACTTTTACCAACTTTATGTTATAAATATGTATAGCATTATTCCATCACATTTTCCCAGGTTGAGCTACAAATGCAGAAGGGCAAGTACTTCTGCAAAGTGAAATTGAAAGTCTCCTGTAGCTTCCACAGTCATGGCCAAAAGTTTTGAGAATTATACAAATGTTAATTTTTATAAGTCTACTGCATCAGGTTTTATAATGGCAATTTGCATATACTCCAGAATGTTATAAAGAGTAATCAGCTCTTAATTGCAAAGTCAAAATTTGCCTAAAAAATGAACTTTTTCCTCCAAAACACATAAGGGCTGCCTTAAAAGGAGCAGCTAACATCGTTTCAGTGGTTGCTCCATTAACACAGGTGTGGGTGTTGATGAGGACAGGGCTGGAGCTCAATCTGTCATGATTAAGTAGGAATCACACCACTGAACACTTTAAAAGGAGGCTAGTGCTTGGCATCATTGTTTCTCTTCTGTTAACCATGGTTATCTCAAAAGAAACACGTGCAGTCATCATTACACTGCACAAAACTGGCCTAACAGGGAAGAGTATCGCAGCTAGAAAGATTGCACCTCTGTCAACAATCTATCGCATCATCAAGGAATACAAGGAGAGAGGTTCCATTGTTGACAAAAAGGCTCCAGGGCGCCCAAGAAGGACCAGCAAGTGCCAGGACCGTCTCTTAAAAGTGTTTCAGCTTTGGGATCGGGCTACCAGCAGTGCAGAGCTTGCTCAGGAATGGCAGCAGGTAGGTGTGAGTGCATCTGCATGCATTGTGAGGCAGAGACTCTTGGAGCAAGGCCTGGTGTCAAGGAGGGCAGCAAAGAAGCCACTTCTCTCCAGAAAAAACATCAGGGACAGACTGATATTCCTCAAAAGGTACAGGGAGTGGACTGCTGAGAACTGGGGTAAAGTCATTTTCTCTGATGAATCCCCTCTTCGATTGTTTGGAACATCTAGAAAACAGCTTCTTTGGAGAAGACAAGGTGAGCCATACCAGTCTTGTCTCATGCCAACTGTAAAGCATCCTGCAACCATTCATGTGTGGGGTTGCTTCTCAGCCAAGGGAATCGGCTCTCACAGTCTTGCCTAAAAACACATCCATGAATAAAGAATGTTACCAGAATGTCCTCCAAGAGCAACTTCTCCCAACCATCCAAGAGCAGTTTGGTGATCAACAATGCCTTTTCCAGCATGATGGAGCACCTTGCCATAAAGCAAAGATGATAACTAAATGGCTCAGGGAACAAAACATAGAGATTTTGGGTCAATGGCCTGGAAACTCCCCCGATCTTAATCCCATTGAGAACTTGTGGTTAATCATCAAGAGACGGGTGTATAAACAAAAACCAACAAATTGTGACAAAATGCAAGCATTGATTGTACAAGAATAGATGGCTATCAGTCAGGATTTGGTCCAGAAGTTGATTGAGAGCTGCCAGGGAGAATTGCAGAGGTCCTGAAGAAGAAGGGGCAACACTGCAAATATTGACTTGCTGCATTAACTCATTCTAACTGTCAATAAATGCTTTTGTTACTCATAATATGATTGCACTTGTATTTCTGTATGTGATAAAAACATCTGACAAACACAAATAAAAACCAGAGGGCAACAGATCATGTGAATATATAATATCTGTGTCATTCTCAAAACTTATGGCCATGACTGTATTTAGCACAACTTTAAGGGTGAATATCTCGTTCTGTTAAACATCTTCTGTTTAAAATGACATAAAATTACGTTTTTATGTGCCAGGGTTCAGGAGATATGACCATTTGAAGTTCACTGTCATGACATTTATAGATGTCCTTTCTCCACGGGTCATATAAACCGCATGCAAGGAGGTATATAGCCGTATGGCAGTCATGAAAACTCCTGGACAGGAAGTGACAACGTCTCTTGGGACATAGGTCTCTTACCAGAGACACCTCTTGGAACCTAGCTCCGCACAGAGGAGCATCTCTTTAGGCCCAGCTCCTGACTGAGGAGCACAGACCTGAGGAGATCATCCATCAGAGCATACACTGAGAGAGTGTCCGTGCACCTCTAGCATAGACACACAGAAAATTCCTCCTAGGATTAAAGCTGCAGCTTCCATATCTGGACATAGCTTCATCCCAGCCTGCATCTACTACCATGCTGGTGAACTACTCCTGAGGATCATTCTCCATGACCACTCTCAGCAATCCGGACCCCCCTAGTAATCCGGCATCTGTAAAAGATCATTTGGCACGTTTGCCTGCAGTTGGTTGAATAAAGAACCGTGAGTTATTTTGCACAAAGATGCCTCTGTCTTGTCCCTGTATACGGCTGTACCATCAAGGGCTCCCCCATCCACTACCCAGGGACATATACTATGGACACTAAGGGGTTGCCCCAGGGAGAACCAGTACATCAGCCTCTCCCTCCATCTTTCTTGCACACACCACCAGGCTGTAGGACAGCCCTCCGGCCCCCATAGCAAGCACCATGACCACAGCATGCCTAGGCCGGCTGCCTCCAGGCCCCAAGAAAATGCTATGCCCCGGTGGGGGTTGTTGCACATGATTTGAAGGTTCTTTAGGACATTTTACTGTTGTAGCATGAAATTGGCTCCAATCAGGTGATGTCCACAGGGTTTGACATGTCGTTGCAAAACGCAGTGATAGCCTTCCTTATTCAAAATCCATGTGACTTTTTACAAAACTTCCACTTGACCAGCAACGAAGCAACCCCAGACCATCACATGATCTCCACCATGCTTGACAAATGGTGTCAGGCATCTTCCAGCATCTTTTCAGTTGTTCTGCGTCTTCTGTGTTATCCAAACACCTCAAACTTAGATTCATCTGTCCATAACACATTAATCTCTTCCTTTTATTAGCTAGTCTCAGATATGGCTTTTTCTTTGCTAGTCTACCCTGAAGGCCAGCATCCTGGAGTCACCTCTTCACGGTAGATGTTGACACTGGCATTTGGCGGGTACTATTTAATGAAGCTGCCAGTTGAGGACCTGTGAAGAGTCGGTTTCTCACACTAGAGACTCTAATGTACTTGTCTTGTTGCTTAGTTGTGCAGCTGGGCCTCCCACTTCTCTTTCTACTCTGGTTAGAGCTTCTTTGTGCTCTCCTTTGAAGGGAGTAGTACATACCATTGTAGGAAATCTTCAGTTTCTTCATAATTTGTTGCATGGAATGGCCTTCATTTCTAAGAACAAGAGCAGACTGTCGAGTTCCACATGAAATTTCTTTTTTTCTGTCCATTGTGAGAGTTTCATAGAACAAACCAAGCAATATGTTCCAGATTCTCAACCAGCTCAAAGGTCAGTTTTATAGCTTCTCTAATCAGCCAAACTGTTTTCAGCTGTGCTAGCAAACATGAACAAGGGGTGTCAACAGGGTCGGACTGGGGTGCCTGGGGCCCACCAGTAAAATTGATTTTGGGGGCCCACCTACTACTACATAGAAATATTCTGGGATAAGGGAATTTCTAAGCACTAGCGGGGGCAGTGAAATAAAGGATAAGCTAATCCCTTTCTCCCTCCCTCTTTGCTAGAGCTCGGCTCTTGTTTGGTGTACAGGGGCTGCAGTGGTGACGTTACCTCAGGGCATTAATGTTAAGTATAGTATAAGAGTTACCCCTGGTGTCCCGGGCTTTCTGCTGGTGTCCAGGACTGTGGTTAGGGATGTAAGTGTTCGCACTCCACCAACCTTCCAATAAGGAAATGCTGAAAACCTTTACAAGAACTGATGACAATAACTCTACTCTGGCGTCCCCGCACCACACAGACAAGTCACCCCTGTCTCTCTGACCCTATAGATATAATAGTACATAAGCTGAGAGCTGTCTCACACTAGAAGGTTAGTCAGTGACTACAATACTGATTTCACACAGGCAGAAGTAGCATCTTGTACCTGACAGGTGACTTGTCTTCTCCTTCACGTCCAGAATCGTCGCAAAATCTGGTTGCAGAATTTTCTGGCAGATGTGCTCAGCTCTTTGAAGCAGATCCCCATCCCTGCGCCCCTAAAAATACCACAGTTACATACAGTATAATGTCCCACATTGTACTTCTAAAGAAGCTACATAAGAAAAAATTACCAAAAATGTGTTATATAACAATCTACTTATTATTTTATACAAAATGTACTGATACGTTTTTATACCGTGTTCTAATTTTTAGTATACATATAATCCCCTCCAAATTATAAGGAAGCATATAGCATCCCTTCAATTATACATTTCTACAACTTGCCTCCTATTTTTTCATTTACACATAGTATCTGCACATTATTTATTATTCTATTATCACTGTATATACTCAAGTATAAGCTGAGACCCCTAATTTTAACACAAAAAAATTGGAAAAACCTATTGACTTGAGTATAAGCCGAGGGTGGAAAATGCATTGGTCACAGCCTCCCCAGTATATAGCCAGTCAGCCCCTGTAGTGTATAGCATGACAGCCCCCATGTAGTATACAGCCTGCCAGCCCCCATGTAGTATACAGCCTGCCAGCCCCCCTGAAGTATACAGCCTGCCAGCCCCCATGTAGTATACAGCCTGCCAGCCCCCCTGAAGTATACAGCCTGCCAGGCCCCCTGAAGTATACAGCCTGCCAGGGCCCATGTATACAGCCTGCCAGCCCCCCTGAAATATACAGCCTGCCAGCCCCCCTAAAATATACAGCCTGCCAGCCCCCCTGTAGTATACAGCCTGCCAGCCACCCTGAATTATACAGCCTGCCAGCCCCCCTGTAGTATACAGCCTGCCAGCCCCCCTGAATTATACAGCCTGCCAGCCCCCCAGTAGTATACAGCCTGCCAGCCCCCCAGTTGAATACAGCCTGCCAGCCCCCCAGTAGTATACAGCCTGCCAGCCCCACAGTAGAATACAGCCTGCCAGCCCCCCTGAAGTATACAGCCTGCCAGCCCCCCAGTAGAATACAGCCTGCCAGCCCCCCTAAAGTATACAGCCTGCCAGCCCCCCTGTAGTATACAGCCTACCAGCCCCCCTGAGGTATATAGCCTGCCAGCCCCCCCCCCCAGTAGTATACAGCCTGCCAGCTCCCCAGTAGAATACAGCCTGCCAGCCCCCCTGAAGTATACAGCCTGTCAGCCCCCCAGTAGTATACAGCCTGCCAGCCCCTCAGTAGTATACAGCCTGCCAGCCCCCCAGTAGTATACAGCCTGCCAGCCCCCCTGAAGTGTATAGCCTGCCAGTCCCCCAGTAGTATACAGCCTGCCAGCCCCCAGTAGAATACAGCCTGCCAGCCCCCCAGTAGTATACAGCCTGCCAGCCCCCCAGTAGAATACAGCCTGCCAGCCCCCCTGGAGTATATAGCCTGCCAGCCCCCAGTAGTATACAGCCTGCCAGCCCCCCAGTAGAATACAGCCTGCCAGCCCCCCTGAAGTATATAGCCTGCCAGCCCCCCAGTAGAATACAGCCTGCCAGCCCCCCTGAAGTATATAGCCTGCCAGCCCCCAGTAGTATACAGCCTGCCAGCCCCCCAGTAGAATACAGCCTGCCAGCCCCACAGTAGAATACAGCCTGCCAGCCCCCCAGGAGAATACAGCCTGCCAGCCCCCCAGTAGTATACAGCCTGCCAGCCCCCTGAAGTATATAGCCTGCCAGCCCCCCAGTAGTATACAGCCTGCTAGCCCCCCAGTAGAATACAGCCTGCCAGCCCCCCTAAAAATTAAATTAATGTCCTGTCAATTAAAAAAAGAAACTTTCATGCTCACCTGTCTTCTTTTATCTTCTCTCCTCTTCTGGCTGCGCGGGATCGAGTCGCGGTGACGTCATCACACCGCGTCTCCGTCTCCCAGGACTGTACTCAGCTGGTAGAAGCAGGGGACGCGGTGTAATGACGTCACCGTGTCTCCTGCTATTTGCAGTGAAGAACGGAGCTTATGGCTCCGCTCTCCACTGCAGCACCCACTTCTATCTGTGTCCGGAAGGGACGCAGATAGAGGTGAGAGAGGGGTGAGGGCTCGGACCCCGGGCTGCAGTTATAGTACTCGAGCGGCTGTCCCGGCCGCATCGAGTGCTATTACAGCCACTGGCAGGGGCCTCCGGTGGATCCATCGGAGGCCCCTGCCATAGTGCCATGTATCGGGGCCCACCGGGGGTTTTCCCGGCCCCCCGGCAGGCCAGACCGAGCCTGGGTGTCAACATCCATTAGCCTTTTTATACAGTTAGCAACCACAATGTACCATTAAACCAGTGGCGGTTGTTGGAAATTGGCCTAAATAACCTATGTAGATATTGCTTTAAAAATTAGATGTTTGCAGCTAGAATAGTCATTTACCACATTAACAATGTATAGGGTGTATTTGTGATTAATTTTATGTTAGCTTCATTGAAAGAAAATGTGCTTTTCTTTAAAAATAAGGACATTTCTAAGCGACCCTAAACTTTTGAGCGGTAGTGTATATTTATATGAAAGAGAAAGTAGCACCAAACACACCTAGCTTGTGCTGGGCGGGATATGCATTAGAGTGAAACATAAAAAATATTTACAATTTATAGAATAATTGTAATAACTTAATACAATAAACCTAGTAGGCACCACATGCTTTAGTCAATTAGTATATACAAAATTTGATCATAACATAGAAAAAACTTATAATGTTTTTACAAGTGCATCTATAAAGTATGGTGCACTACCATAAACCTAAAAAATAATTTATTGGGGCCAGATAAGAAAGAGATTAAAGTTCCAAGAAATTTATATGGAGCTGCTCTGGTCTCATAACCAAGGCACCTTGTGACAGATAGATCGATAGATAGATAGATAGATAGATAGATAGATAGATAGATAGATAGATAGATAGATAGATAGATAGATAGATAGATAGATAGATGATGTGCCTACAATGTTTAGAGTGATAAATTACATACATTTATTGGGGACATTTATTAGGACTTTCAGCTTTCTAGCACACAAGGCCTGAAATATTTCCCCTTTACACCACTTCCTTGCCAAGTGGGCATGGAAGGCTGTGAAGGGTGTGGCTCGTGGTAGAGTGGGCTGGTGCGGAGCAAATACCAGAGCCTCCTGATGTATCCAAAGGGGCAGGGTTTCATTATCTGCGATATGATAATTCTTCCCCCAATGAGTGAATGCTGCTTTGTGTTCTTTATCAATCTTTTTTCAATTAATGTATGTTCTATTTCTTATAATGTGTATAGCTGTGTAAGAATGTAGCCTGCTCCATCTCTTATAAATGTACTCCTTTTAATTCCAACTCTGGTCTCACTGCCTCCAATCCACCCCCTCCCACTCCACTTCTACCCACCAGCCGCCTCCTCCTTGCAGTGACATCAGCAGCACTCTCCCTGCGTGCTCACTGGTTCTCCACAATGTGCTCATACATGCTTGCTCAGGTGCAGAGATCCGTAGAGCGCAGTGGAATATGATGGCATCATATAAGTAAAGGCTTATTATCATTATGATTCGTATTGATGATCAGTCTAATGGATGTGTTCCAAATCCTAACCCAGAAATAAAATCTTAACCAAATTTCTGGTTGTTTTGTGAATACCCAGTAATGCAGTGACGATTTCCAGATCTGGATGTTTTCTTGTGCATCCCACAGTTCCATGGAGTAGCACTAAAATATGCTAAAACACATTTGACTGTAATGTGTGCCAATGAGAACACTCCACTGGTGCTTTGTTGCACATCTGCTGCCAATGAGCCATGCCAGCTCCTGAGGCACCAGCACCGATTACCACACGGCCAAGAATACGAGCACGATTGTAAATTCGACCCTAGAAGGTGAGCACAAAAGATAACAAAGGTAAGATAACAAAGTTGATTTTATGAGGATGTGAGCTGAACAATTTTTTGCTAAAATAAGGGTGGCATTTAGTTAATAGGCTTTATAGGAATAATATCACAGATTTTTGTTGATGTGGTCCTGGACTGCTTAGGGTAAACTTAGAGAGAATAGGAATTTGGTGTCATTGGACAAAAAAAAAATAACCTTGACCATTATTGTTTCAAAGTTGGCAACACATAAATATGGAGGATCCTTAAATTTTGGGATCCTATAAAATGGGGATATAGTGTACTTTATTGAATATTGAGGGAATAGATGATCCCATTATTCTATACTAAATTGTCCTGTATATACTCAGCATGTAAATACCACAGACCAGTGGGTGCAGCTTTATAAAAAGGCCAGTAGGGTGCAGTAAAGCACCCCTTGCTGGCTGCAATGCTAAATCTCTCCTTTACTTTTGTTAATATGCCAAGGAGAGTCCTACTGCATTGCATAAGATCATTAACAAATACAATTAGGAGTCTCTACATGTTTCCTCACCCTTGTATAGTAGGGAGACTCATCAGAAGACTGTCTATTCTAGTTGAGGATCAGAAGTATTGTTCTGCTAACTAAAAAGAGTGAGCAGGCATTGATGGTGTATCTGATCACAGTATATTCCTAACTAGCGTTGCACTGAAACCCTAATGGGGTACTTCAGTGCTCAGATGGGAAATATACTTTATTTATTTATATTTTGCTTTTTCAATTCTTAGAAGAAGTTATCTAACCAAGGGGATAGTCCTATCTGGGATTAACAGCGATCTCCAGATGTACAGTCCTCTGGTCAGCCAAGACAGCAATCCTATCAGAAGGGTCGGACCGGCAGATCGTATACAGGTGAATGCACTAGTAGGCCCCGACATCAGCTGACTCCTGGTCAGGGGCCACAATAAAAGTGGAGCGATGAGAGGGGCCATAATATGAGGGGGAGATTAGGGAGCACAATATGAGGAGGGGATAGTGGGGTCACAATATAAGGGGGTGGATGAGAGGGGTCACAATAAAAGGTGGGAGATGACATGGACCACAATATGAGGGGGGAATAAGGGGAAAGATGAGGTGGCCACAATATGTAGGGGAGATTAGAGTTCACAATATGAGGGGGACATAAGAGGGCCTAATATGAGGGGGAGATGATAGATGGTGATGATGGGGCCACCATATGAGGGGGAGATGATGGGGGTCCACAATATTAGGGGGAGATTAGGGGTCACAATATGTTGGGGAGTTCATGAGGGTCACAATATGTCGGAGATGATGGGGTCACAATATGAGGTGAGATGAGAGGTACCAATAAAATGAGAGGGAGATGAGGGGCCACAATATGAAGGGGAGATGAAAGGGGCAACAATATGAGGGGAAGATGAGAGGGGGCACTATATAAGTGGGAGATGAAAGTTACCACAATTTGAGGAGATGCTGGGGGAGGGACAGATTGTCTTTAATAAGAGGTCCTGCTGTATAATATTGTAATCATAGAGGAATATATAATTGATTGAGAAGTACCGTCAACTAATCATAAACATGTCCTGTAGTTGATAGTTACACTGGTATACTCAGTCATCTAGTCATGTGGGCAAAACTATTTCTGTATGCAAAGTTGTACACTGACAGAAAGAGTTATCTAGTTATCTGGGCTGTCCTAAGCACAGAATGGGAAGACAATAAAGAGACAAGTTATACTGAGTCTTCCTGCCAAAAGGACTGTATATTTATGGTGACAGGTTTCCTTCAATTTAAATGGGTGGTCCACTTTCAGCAAATAACTGATGTTGTTTGTGTAAGAATAAAGTTATACAATTTTCCAATATGCTTTCTGTATCAATTCCTTACTGTTTTCTAGACCTCTGCTTAGTGCCCTTCTACAGAAAGCTTCTATGTTTACTTCAAGTGGATAGAAATCTGTCACTGGTCATGTGATATATATCACCCGGCTCTGATTACTCTCTGTGATAATAATGGCTTGTGCACCTGTCTGTCCATCACAACAACATGGACAGATTTCTATCCACAAGGTGTAAACATAGAACCAATGGCGGATCTTCATATAGACATTATAGGCGGGCGCCCGGGGCCTTTGGCTTCAGAGGGGCTGACACTCACCCATATCCCATACCGGGGCCCTATATGAACATTCGCTATCAATCTTTTATACTATTCTATACTCCCCTTCCGGCTTCTTCTCCCCGACTCCACGGCTCTGTGTTCTCCTTCTTCTGGCCCGGGTGAATGACTATGATGCGGTGGTGTCGTGGCCGCATGACGTCATAGTTTATATGCCTCACGGGCCCTGACACTATGATGTCACGTGGACGTGACACTGCGCGTCATAGTGATGTGCTCTGGGACAGAAGACGGAAAACACAGAGGCACAGGGTGGAGGAGAAGAAGGTAAGTATAGATTTTTTTTTAAGCGATTGGAGGGGTTTATGTAAATGTGATGGACATTTCATTAAGTAGAGGCATCTGAAGCTGACATTTCATTCATAGGTGGTATCTGGGGTGGACATTTCATTAATAGGTGGTATCTGGGGTGGACATTTCATTAAAGGGGGTCATTGGCTGTTGACACTTCATTAAAGGGGGCATGTGCTGTGGACATTTCAGTGAAGGGGGCTCTAAAGTGGACATTTCTGTAAAGGGGGTACCTGCTGAAGGACATTTCATTAATGAGGTGTGGTTGCTGCTGGACATGTTATTAGAGTGGTATTAGAGTGCATTTCATACCCTAGGGCAGTCAATAACATTTCCCAGTTTGTATTAGTGGTAATATTCGGTGCCTCGGCTTTATACACAAGTATTTACAGTATGAGGGGTATATAAGCTGCAGAGCAGAGGCTGGGGGGCAGCATCCACAACTGTTACACTGACTGGGAGATCTGGTTTGGAGTAGAGGGTTTCATGCAGTTAGGGAATGTGATCGGCTTTCCTAAATAGATGAGTTATAAGAGCAGGTAGGAAGTTCATCATTAAGAGTAATGATATAGAGGAAGGAGAGTATATCGAGTAGCACTTAAGTCCTAACATCTGGGCACATGTGGGTTATTTGCTGAAAGTTGTGAAAACAAATAGACATAAATAACAAAGTTTCATAATTACTAATAGTAATATGATTGTTATTTCTTGTTATGCTATGTAAAAAAGTTTGCTTCTGACTCACCTGCATGACGACAAATTCTAGGTGCAGATATGGACTTTGCACAGATTCGAGAGGAACGTCAAATAAGAATGGGGCATTCCACACCGGACTGGAGCCAGAGGCTGTCCTGGTCTCTTTAATATCCATCACCTGGCTCTCCTGAATCAACCGGATGCTGACAAAGTGGTCTAGAAGGGAGGTTTAATGATACATGTGAGATACAACACAATATATGTATCATTCGTTTTAATGGGATTAAACTGGATTGGTACTGAACACAATTTTTCCATGAGTGGCATCTTACCAGGTGCACCAGGAATACGGGATAATTTGCCCAAATTCTGTGCCTTCTGTACCATCACTTTTATGCGATTGGCTATCGCTTGATGCTGCAGTAGTATCAATATTTCTCCATGTGACTTGAGATTGGAGGTGACAGGTGAAATGATGTCCATTGTGCTGAAACTCTATTAACATACATAGGTTGCAAAAGGTTAACAGTAACACTTTTACACATAAATTGACACAGAGCAGAGTGAATTTTAGAGCTCTTGTACTTACCAATATTAACCTCATAACTAGAGCCACCCTTTGACGGATAAGCATTAATATCAACATCAAATCGAACCAAATAGGTCTAAAAAAGGAGAATGGCTAAAGTTGCTTCCTTCCCTAAGAACAAAAATCTAGTTGCCCAATACTTAACAGGGTTAAAGGGGTATTCTCGTCTGGGCACTCACATTCAGTTTCACTATTCTTCCATATATAAACATTTCTTCAATTGGATGTTATTAAAAAAAATGTTCCTGTGTGAAGATAATTTCTCATAAATGTAGTCATGTTGTCCCTTAGAAACCAGATAGCTTCCTCGGATACGACCACGTCACACTCTGGCAGTGGTGGCCAGACATGCGCCCGAGTCCTGCCTGACCACCAGGATTCAGCAATCATTACCACAGGACGGCTGTGAGACATGCAGTAACTCCCGGACATTTCATATACAAAAACAATTTGTTTCTTTATGTAATCCCTCCAGCAGAGGTGGCCGTATCCGAGGAAGCCATCTCGTTACTAAGGGACAAAATTACTACATTTATGAGAAATTATCTTCACACAGGAACATTTTTTTAAATAACATCTAATTGAAGAAATGTTTATGTATGGCAGATTTATCAAACTGATTGTGAATGCCCAGACGAGAATACCCCTTTAAGTATTTGTAATGTGTGTGTACAGTAAGGGTGGGGGCAAGATATTAGGTACGGTAATTTACCAATATACATCTAGTAAAAGTTCTGCATCGCTTTCTTGATATGTGTAGTAAAACCTCCTGTCTTTTACCTCACCAGTCAGACATTCCGGTTTATAAAATGGCTGCAGATGGACCTTCATCTTATTTTCATGAATCATAAAGTCATGGCAGGGCGATTATTCATGGACAGATAAAAATCATATGACCCTCTATCAGCTGCCATTTTATGGCTGATGAGGTAAAAGACAGGAGGTTTCACTTTACATATCAAGAAAGCGGAGAAGAACTATTAATAGATGTATATTGGTAAATTATCTAATATCCTGCCACCCACACCTACACACACATTACAAAAAACATGAGGTAAAGTGGCCAACCCCTTTAAGCTCATCATTATGCAGTAAAATCTGCTGTTAAAGTGAGGACTGTAGGATTTACAAACTGGCTTAATGGGGAACAGTTAATTAGGACATGATATACAAATGCACTGTGAATTACTGGATAGTATATTATTGGTGGGAGTATTAAAGCCACTCCTGGACAGTATTTCACTGGGGGAGGGGCTTTTGGAGGCACTCCTGTACAGTAGGTTATTTGAGGGGTATTGGAGGCACTCCTGGGTAGTATATTATTCAGGGGGAGGTATTGGAGGTATGGTAAGTAATAAGTTTATTTTTGTAAATGGCTGCTGTGCAGTATATTATTAGTAGAGGTATTAAAAAGCAAAGGCAATCCTGGACAGTAGATTATTGGGGGTATTGGAGACACTGCTTGCCAGTATATTACTGGGGGGGGGGGGGGTAAGGAATTGGAGGCACTCCTGGGCACTATTTTATTGGGGGAGAGGGTTTTGGAGGCACTCCTGTACAGTAGATTATTTGGGGGGTATTGGAGGCACTCCAGGGTAGTATATTATTTGGGTGAGGTATTGGAGGCACTCCTGGACACTATTTTATTGGTGGGTGGGGGTATTGGAAGCACTCCTGGACAGTATATTATTGGTGGGGGATTAGAGGCACTCAGGGACAGTATATTATTGAGGCGTATAGGAGGCACTCCTGGAAAGTATATTATTGGAGGGATTAGAGGCACTCCTGGATAGTACAGGCAGTCCCCGGGTTACATACAAGATAGGGTCTGGAGGTTTGTTCTTAAGTTGAATTTGTATGTAAGTCGAAACTGTATATTTTATAATGGAAGTTCTAGACAATTTTTTTTCTTTTGCCCCAGTGACAATTGGAGTTTCAAAATTTTTGGTGTAATTGGACCAAGAATTATCAATAAAGCTTCATTACAGACATCTTACAGCTGATCATTGCAGTCTGGGACTATAGTAAAGCATCAAGAGAGCTTCACCAGAGGTCACAGTGGGCAGAGGGGTCCGTCTGTAACTATGGGTTGTCTGTAAGTCGGGTGTCCTTAAGTAGGGGACCGCCTGTATATTATTCGGAGGAGGGTTATCATAGGCACTGCTGGACAGTATATTATGAGGGGGGGGGGTATTGGAGGCACTCTTGGATAGTATATTATTGGGGGGGTGAGTACAGGCACTCCTGGGCAGTTTATTATTGGGGAGAGGAAATAGCCTTTTGTACAGTATATAATGGGTGGGTGGGGGGACATGGGCTCCTGGACTGTGCACTGCTCACTACATATGGATTGGTGAGGGGGGCTGTTTTGCTACTTTAACGATGGGATGCAGGGATAGATATAAATCAATAGGGTACTGCTTTGCTAAATATTAATGAATGGGAGTAAACAAATTAATAAGAGGATGTCATAGCAGTATTGTGTATTTATGTGTAGAGTATATATTGTGCTATATTCATATATGTCTGTTATGGATATATACTGCATATACTGCATATGTCTGTGGAGTGTATATACACTCACCGGCCACTTTATTAGGTATACCTGTCCAACTGCTCGTTAACACTTAATTTCTAATCAGCCAATCACATGGCGGCAACTCAGTGCATTTAGGCATGTAGACATGGTCAAGACAATCTCCTGCAGTTCAAACCGAGCATCAGTATGGGGAAGAAAGGTGATTTGAGTGCCTTTGAACGTGGCATGGTTGTTAGTGCCAGAAGGGCTGGTCTGAGTATTTCAGAAACTGCTGATCTACTGGGATTTTCACGCACAACCATCTCTATAGTTTACAGAGAATGGTCCGAAAAAGAAAAAACATCCAGTGAGCGGCAGTTCTGTGGGTGGAAATGCCTTGTTGATGCCAGAGGTCAGAGGAGAATGGGCAGACTGGTTTGAGCTGATAGAAAGGCAACAGTGACTCAAAACGCCACCCGTTACAACCAAGGTAGGCAGAAGAGCATCTCTGAACGCACAGTACGTCAAACTTTGAGGCAGATGGGCTACAGCAGCAGAAGACCACACCGGGTGGCACTCCTTTCAGCTAAGAACAGGAAACTGAGGCTACAATTTGCACAAGCTCATCGAAATTGGACAGTAGAAGATTGGAAAAACGTTGCCTGGTCTGATGAGTCTCGATTTCTGCTGCGACATTCGGATGGTAGGGTCAGAATTTGGTGTCAACAACATGAAAGCATGGATCCATCCTGCCTTGTATCAACGGTTCAGGCTGGTGGTGGTGGTGTCATGGTGTGGGGAATATTTTCTTGGCACTCTTTGGGCCCCTTGGTACCAATTGAGCATCGTTGCAACGCCACAGCCTACCTGAGTATTGTTGCTGACCATGTCCATCCCTTTATGACCACAATGTACCCAACATCTGATGGCTACTTTCAACAGGATAATGCGCCATGTCATAAAGCTGGAATCATCTCAGACTGGTTTCATGACAATGAGTTCACTGTACTCAAATGGCCTCCACAGTCACCAGATCTCAATCCAATAGAGCATCTTTGGGATGTGGTGGAACGGGAGATTCGCATCATGGATGTGCACCCAACAAATCTGCGGCAACTGTGTGATGCCATCATGTCAATATGGACCAAAATCTCTGAGGAATGCTTCCAGCACCTTGTTGAATCTATTCCATGAAGAATTGAGGCAGTTCTGAAGGCAAAAGGGGGTCCAACCCGTTACTAGCATGGTGTACCTAATAAAGTGGCCGGTGAGTGTATGTTATATGTGTATTCTGAACAATCAAGTGCGGGTGACGGTGGTTCCTTGGTCACACTAGAAAAACATATTTTAGACGCCTGCCCTACTTCAACCCTCTAAGAGGATGGTCTCAAAAATGAGTTGTTTTCTCTTTACTCTTTGGGGCCTGATCCCACCAGAGAAACCAATAAGACAACATAAATCATTTCAGAGATCAATATAAATATAACAAGTATATTTAGAATTTTTTGGACCTCAAACTTAATGTTTTATATTAAACTATGATAAATCACATAAACTACACTTTACTATGAAATATGCATTGAGAGGAAACTTACCTTTTTTAGCTTTATTTTGGTAATGGACAGCTCTTTTGTGAAGGCTAATGTGGCCTGAGAATTACAGTCCAAAGTGGCGCAAGAAAAAAGCACTTCCCCAATGAAGCCTTCCCTCATGGAGCTTCTATCACGCTTGTACAGCGCAAGCCTCAAGGTTTTGTCCTTCAGATCCTCTGGTTTATGCCCTAAGAATGTAAATTTCTGTGTGCCTTCAGAATTCTCTGTCTGCGCAGGACATGGTTCCTTAAATCCAGGGAGGAGCCAGGCTCTGACAAATGAGTTTCTTTTCTGATACAACTGTTTTGGCAGATTGGATAAACCAGTGACTGAAACTGTTAACATTTCATCAGCCAATGAGTAAAAAAGAGTAAAATGCACAAGTAGCTGAGAGCTTTGTTTGATGGAATAGAATCCATTAGGGTCAGTGTAAGACTTTGGTAGTCCCACCAGTCTGGCAAGATCCCCGTTTGATAAACTTTCCCCCATAACTGTGCTCCTACGTTTCAAAACACGCTTAGTCTTTGAGGATAGTTGGTAGAGGCTCGGCAAAGATGCTCTAACTTGATGGTTCCTCTCAGAAAAGCAGTTTAGTCTCTGCTGAGGTGGTGATAATCTTTCTCCACAAACGCTAGGGGGAATATTCAGAGTGTGATACTGTTGATGCATAACATCATTAATAGGCCTTGCAAGATTGTCAGATAATTCCATGTCTCTGTTACACTGCTGTGTACAGCTCTTGTCTCCACCATCACTGCTAGTTGAGGATTGCTGTTTGCGGCTCTTGTGCCAACAGATGGCGCAGCCAAGCAGCAGGCAGAAGCACAGAAGTGCCAGACCAGCTCCCAGCAGAACCTGCAAGTGGACTGAGCAAAAGAATAGAGATAAAACAACAGCTTTCTTTTTGCTATTCTGACCTGTATTGTGATCATTTTCGATTCTTAAAGAGAACCTGTCAATGAGATTTGGGACACTAAACCAACTATAAGTCCATGTGGACCTTTGATTTAGTGTCCAAAATGACCCAGTTTAATTTCTGTCCCTGGTCTTGATTAAACAAAGAAACAAAACTTTATACATAGAGATAAGTCAGATAAGGTGAATATGACATGTGTAATATATAATTATATAGATTATATACAGCGCTTGCCAGAGATAGTGTCACCCCTATCCAGATATATATATATAACACCCCTTTTCCAATTAAAAAATAATAAATTATAATTTTAATTATTTTATTATTATTATTTATTTATTATAATTAGTCGCTACATATATTACAGCGCTTGCCAGAGATGGTGTCACCCCTATCCAGATATATATATATAACACCCATTTTCCAATTAAAAAATAATAAATTATAATTTTAATTATTTTATTATTATTTATTATAATTAGTCGCTACATATATTATAAATAGTTCAGGGGGTTTGTATGTACATTAATTCTAATTTGTGGGTGACGTATTAATTATATAAATAAATATTATAAATTATATACTAATTAATTAATTTTTGTTATATGCCATGTATATTCTTAATTTGGTGGGTACTATGCAAGTATATAGTATTTCTCTTATATTCCGGTACATAGTATATATTACAATTTTGAATGTATTTTTTATGCATAGATTTCATATAGGAAAGTTGTACAGTGTAGTCAGTTGTGTAGTGAGGGGTATTTTGATATATATGGGGGGTACTTAATTGTCAGTTGTATTGTGATGGATATATATTATTCAGAGTGCAGTGTAGGACATAGTTGTTATCCAGGAGATACTATACTGCAGGTAACTGTGGTATTTTCAGGCACTGACTAACCTACAAGTGTGAGACATCTCCCAGCATATGTAGTTTCTACATTTTCGTGCGATCCATGGTAGTCGTTATCATTAATTGTTGTCAGCATATTATGATAGAGTGTTGGTGCTTCTTTGAGGTTCACCTAGTAATTTTAGTGGACATAATATAGCGGATGGATCATAGTATCATAGTATATAAGGCTGGAAAAAGACACAAATCCATCAAGTCCAACCTTTAAGAATTAAACAAATGTTTTATCCCCATAACCCGTGATATTTTTGCTCTCCAGAAAGGCATCCAGGCCTCTACTGAACATGTACATAGAGTCCGCCATAACAATCTCCTGCGGCAGAGTGTTCCATAGTCTCACTGCTCTTACAGTAAAGAACCTTTGTCTATGTTGATGGTAGAATCGCCTCTCCTCTAGGCGTAGAGGATGCCCCCTTGTCCTGGTCACAGGCCTAGGTATAAAAAGATCTTTGGAGAGATCCTTGTACTCTCCATTCAGGTATTTGTACATTGTGATGATGTCCTTTTTATTCACTTGTGCCCAAAACTGTACACAATATTCCATGTGTGGTCTGACCAGGGATTTGTGTAAGGCCAAAACTAAGTCATTATCATGAGAATCTATTCCTCTCTTGATGCATCCCGTAATGTTCTTTAGCAGAAGCCGCCTGGCTCTGGTCACTAAAATTAAGTTTACCATCCACCAATACCAAGTCTTTTTCAACTGCAGTTTTACCAAGTAGGAGATTTAAAAAAGCAGCATCAAATACATTTTCTTACATTTATAAAACATTACAATTTATTTTTTTATTAAAACTACTTTTTTTTATACCTGTCATCAGGACCACACAGGACCACACATATCCTTAAGAACTTTTATATGGAACTGAACAGATTATATTGTGATAATTTAGTGTTCCCATCTGTTAAATTGGAGTCTTCCTATTTAACCCTGCCCAAGTCTCTGCTGCTGTGTCATCTACAGTTTCAACAAATGTACCATTTATTATACAGATGTCACTAGAATTAGTTTTTCTATTTTATAAATCTATTATTAATTTGAATAATAATTGCAATTGCAACATAACTGTAAAACAGGCATAATCTGTGTGGCAGGTCTGATGTGGCTTACAAGTGCTCCTTTTGGCAACACAAACTGCCTGAGCAGCGGCATAACTAGGAGAGGCAGGGACTCATAGCAGACTTAGCATCACAGATACACACACATATACATCACATATGTGTTATACACATATTGGGGGTCATTTACTAAGGGCCCGATTCGCGTTTTCCCGACGTGTTACCCGAATATTTCCGATTTGCGCCGCTTGTACATGAATTGCCCCGGGTTTTTGGCGCACGCGATCGGATTGTGGCGCATCGGGGCCGGCATGCGCGCGACAGAAATCGGGGGGAACGAAAACCCGACGTATTCGGAAAACCCGCCGCATTTAAAAACCGAAAATGTGTCGCTTGGGGAGCGCTCACCTTCACCTTCTATGGGATGGTGCATTCCGGGGCGTTAAGATTATTTTCGGCGCTGCAGCGCCACCTGGTGGACGGCGGAGGAACTACCATCTTAAATCCCAGCCGGACCCGAATCCTGTGCAGAGAACGCGCCGCTGGATCGCGAATGGGCCGGGTAAGTAAATGTGCCCCATTATGTTTTACAGTGTGCAGCATAATGGGGCTCATTTACTAAGGGTCCGTGGAGCGCATTTTCATCGGGTTTCCTGACGATTTCCGTTTTTTGCCGCATCGCGCCAGGGATTGTGTCGCAGGCGATCGGATTTGGGGCATTGGCGCTGGCTTGCACGCAACAGAAATCAGGGGTTGCGTGCAAGCAGGGATTCGGACTATGCGCAAGATTTAACATTTAGAATTGTGTTGCAAGACACGCACTTACAAGCACCGGGAAGAAGAAGGTGAATTCCGGCGGACTTCGGGAGCACTATGTTCATGAATCGCACCGAACTTCATCCTCGCCTGCCCGTCCGAATTGGGAATCACGACTGGACCAGGTAAGTAAATTTGTCCCAATATAGATATAATGGCGCACATTTTCAATTATTTAGTGTCATGTTGGGTGATGGGGCCCACTGACACTGTGGGCCCCAAAACAGCTGCTATGGCTGCTACCGCTGTAGTTACGCCCCTGTGCCTGAGATTACAAGTGACAATTTCAAAGGGAAAGAAAAAAGGAGGGTCTCAGATTACTGATATTACTATAGACCAGTGATCTTTTGGTGACTGAGTGCCCATACTACATCCAAAACCCACTTATTCAAGTTCCAACACAGCAATTTAAGCAGAAATTTATTTCTGACTGCTCTGTTACAGTTTTCAATCGTAACAGCATCCTGAGGATATCAACACAGTTAAAAGAAGGAGGGTTTTTATATTCAAAAGGATTCGATATTACACACAGGGTAGGGGATGGGGAACAGTTTGAATGCATAGAGCACTGCCGTGTTAGTAGACTCCCCTACTGCTCCTAGTCCAGCTATAATCCTGGAATATAAATTACATTTTCACAGTCCGCTGCTACTAACAACACACACAAAGGTATGGTTATACAGATTTACACCACACAGATTTCCTAACACTTTAGCTTTGTATGGTCAAAACTGATAGACTCCCTTTAAATTAGTGAAGCAATGAGACGGATTAATCAGTCTCAACACATAAGATCATACACACACACAACTTGGTTGTTCAATACATTTTCCAATCACTTCCAGGGTAGTACCCCACCATACACTGAAGGCTATCTCTTTATTTCCCTGCCTGCCTCAGTATAGAAGACAAGGTTTACAATATGATCCTAAACAGCACAAGATATTTATATTTTTAGTAGAATGTATTCATATATTCTTAGTGAACACCAGACCCATCGATGCAGGACTAGTAGGTCAGGTTCTCAAAAAATTAGTTAACATTCCCAAATATTTGTTCTTTGAGCCCCACCATGCTGCAGATTCACCGGCTGTTATAGTGTACAAGAAGCACATTCCCTTCCCATTGTGCGCTGGCACTTCCTATGCTGCAGTGTGATTAACTGGTTCGCGACCGCCCGCTGTGTATTTACAGCGGTGGTCGGGTTCGGATGCATGGAGAGGGCTCATGGGCGATCGGTGCTAGCATCTTTCCGAGGATCGTCGCTCCCCGTCACGTCATCGGGGAGCAGCGATCCATCGCCATGGTATCCTCGGGTCTTCCGAAGACCCGAGGCTACTTTGTTTTAACCCTTTCATTACAATGTGCTATCAGCACATTGGGGCGATCCAGCGGCGCGTTCTCTGCGGTGGATTTGGGACCGGAAGGGATTCACTAAGGTAGTTCCTCCGACGTCCACCAGGTGGCGCTGCTGCGCTGAAGTTCCCCGAGGCTCGCCGGAATGCACTGAAGTTCACTGGCCAATTCCTAGTGCAGTTAAGCGCGAATCCTGCAACACTTTTTTTTTTTAAATGCGGCGTTTCTCCGAATCCGTCGGGTTTTAGTTCGGCCACGCCCCCCGATTTCCGTTGCGTGAATGCCAGCACCGATGCGCTACAATCCGATCGCGTGTGCCAAAATCCCGGGGCAATACAGGGAAAATTGGGGCAAATCAGAAATATTCGGGTAACACGTGGGGGAAACGCGAATCTGGCCCTTAGTAAATGACCCCCATTGTAATGAATGAGGAGTAATATCCCCATATACTGCCATACTGAAGTATGGCAATATATGGTTGGATCTATCAGACAACCTAGGGTTAAAATACCCTAGGGTGTCTGAAAAAATGCGTCCGAAAATGCACGATCTATCAAAATATAATAACGTTTTCTCACTGCGTTTAACCCCGTAACGGAAAATCGCGTCCAAAGTCAAATCTCTTATATCAAATTGTCAGGGGACCCCACTAAAACATATGCCAAACTATTAACACAAATTTTAAATGATGGAGTGGGACTAGGTGTCTTTTCCCAAAAAGAAAAGGAATTTTTGGAGGTTTCCCATCCCACTATGCCTATACTACACGCTCTTCCGAAGGTACATAAAAAAATCAACCCTCCCCCCATGCGCCCAATTATTTCGGGCATTGGGTCCCTAAACGAACACGCATGTGAATGGTTGGACTCACAACTACAACCTCTGGTAAAGAGAATACCTGGTTATATCCAGGATACGAGGGATGTTTTAAGATCTATGGACAAGATGGAGTGGTCCTCAAAATTTGTTTGGGTCGGATGTGATGTTGTCTCCCTGTACACTAGTATACCCCATGCAGTTGCTATGGAGGCACTCAATCACCACTTAGACAAATATACCTCATACGAGCTTAACCACAAATTGATTATTAAGGAATTAACATGGTACCTAATGACACACAATTTTTTTTTTTTTTTTCTTTCGATAAATCTCATTACTTACAAATTTGTGGGGTCTCAATGGGGGCAAAATATTCCCCATCACTAGCTAATTTGGTCATGGCTTACTGGGAAGAGAAATATATTTACCTTGATGATAATCCATTTTTGTGTTCGATACACTGGTATGGCAGGTACATCGATGACCTCCTCCTGATTTGGGAGGGTGATGTATCTGGCATACCAGTTTTTATCGAATACATCAATAACAATTCTTTTAATTTGCGGTTTACCCACTGTGTCAACCATAGAAACATGATTTTTCTGGATTTACATTTAACTATCAGTGACACAGGGAATATCACGACACGAACATACCGTAAGGAGACATCGGGTAATACCATCTTACACGCCCGCAGCTCTCACCCCACACACACAATCAAAAGCATCCCTGTGGGAGAACTTACCAGAGCCAGGCGAAACTGCAATACCACACATGACTATGAGGTAGAAGCCAACAACATCACATACCGACTAAAACAAAGAGATTACCCAAAGTGGATGTTAGGCAGAGCGAGAGATATAGTGGATAGGAAAGATCGACAAAAACTCCTATACCACAATTCTAAGGATACCTCATGCAATGTTACTACTGACATACCACATGTCACCCTACAATTTAGTAACCAATACTTCCAAATTAAACACATCATCGAAAGAAACTTACCAATTCTAAAGGAAGATGAAGTATTGGCCAACATACTACAGCAAGGATGTAAAGTAGTATCGAGAAGATCACCAACACTGGGCAACCACATTTCTCCCAGTATGTTACGTGATCCCTCGACAGTTAGGAAGGAGACATGGCTCGACACAAAAGGTTTCTACAAGTGTGGTACGTACCCATGTATTACATGTGGCTACACTAAAAACATCAAAACCTTCACAAATACTGACGGAACCTCAACATTTCACATCAAAAAACATCTCAATTGCAACAGTAGGTACATCATATACATTATTAAATGCAATATTTGTAATTTGATGTACATTGGATGTACCATACGAAAATTTAAAGAGCGATTTACCGAACACCTCAGAGACATTAACAATAATAAGAAAACAGAAAAAACTCACAAACGAAATATCTCTGGGGCCGTCAGGCACTTTTTAGAAATTCACCAAGGTAATACATCCAGCCTAGAAACATACGCCATTGAACAAATACAGGGACTTATACGAGGAGGAGATAGGCTTAAAATTTTACGAGATAGGGAGGCATTTTGGATCCTCCACTTGGACACAAGAACACCGAGGGGGTTAAATTATAAACACGAGTTCCTATTTCATTACTAAATATATGTTATGCCTTCATCTCCAGGCTTCCCCTTCCAAAATTGGAATTGATATATATTTTTTATAATAAATGAAGAACATTGAATCTCAAATGGGAAATAATATGAAAGTAAATAAATAATCATAAAAAACATTTTTTACTATTACAATTCATATATTACCTGGACACACATATATATATATATATATATATATATATATATATATATATATATATATATATATATATATATATATATATATGATACCTCCAGAACATCAGTCCTAACCTCCTTGGTCCCATATCACTTACATTATGCAACATTGTTTGCGCATTTCCACAGGAATATCATTAGAAATGTGAGGATGCTTTAATTGATGTTTAAGTCAAATTTATTTATGTGTTGTTGTTGGTCCAGAATGGGTTCTCCCGTAGTCCAGGGGAGGAGCTTATACGCACCTTTGCCTCGGAGATACATTCTTATTACATCATTACATATTCCCACTGATTTATCAGTAACCAACCGAGTTACAACTTGGGCAATGTTGTATTGATTTCGCTGCTTCTTTCTGTGTTCGTTTTCGCCCTGTCTCCTTCTGTGACATTGCGGTAGGAGAATCTAACACATCAGGAGATGATGTATGCATACATTACAGAGAAAAAAAAAAAAGGGCATTTTTGTTGCACATGAACTTGGCGTTTAACCCATGTAACCCATGATCGTAAATGTTACCCAATTAGGAAATGACCATATCTCTCCGATATAAGTATATATTTGAGGAGCCTTTTACTAAGGAGAAGTATATCTACTTTAGCTTTTTTATGTAACACACAATGTTGATTTTAGGGTTAATTGAGTACGATTGTGCATACCGGAAACACACCCATTACGTCATCACGTACTTAACATATTTACCCCGAGGTGTTGTACTCTCACTTATGCCATGATTAAGGGTGCGTGTAGCACCTGAAACGCGTAGGCTTTGTCCCGCTATTTGTAACAACTGGTGTTGCCATTGGGTTGTCAACTTTTTATGTTTTAACTTTGGATGACAATAAAGACGGAAAAATGTTTTAACCAAGCCACGTCAGTGCCGGAGTGACTTTTGTTCACAAGCTGCATTACCACGTCAAGGTCCGGACGTACTCCACGAGCACGGCTTCAGGCAAAGGTGAGCCGCTATTTAAACCTATTTTTTCTCTATTCACTAAAAATAATATCATTGAAAACATCATCAAAAGTTGCAAAAAATAACCACCCACAACTCCGTACAACGAAGTATGAAAAAGTTATTAGCGCAAGAAGATGACAAAATAAAAAAAAAATTTTTGTACATGAGGTTATAATTTTTGTAAATGTATGAAAACATTATAAAAACTATACAAATTTGGTATCCCTGTAATCGTATTGACCCAAAGAATAAAATAAACATGTCATTTGTGGCGTGAAGTGAAAGCCGTAAAATCTAAGCCCACAAGAATATGGCGCAAATGCGTTTTTTCACCATTTTCACTGCATTTGGAATTTTTTTCCTGCTTCCCAGTACATGGCAGGGAATATTCAATGCGATCACTATGAAGTGCAATTTGGTACGCAGAAAACAAGCCGCCACACAGCTCTTTACGTGTAAAAATAAAAAAGTTGTAGATTTTTGAAGGTGAAAAATGGAAATGAAAAAACGGGAAAGGGCCCGGTCCTTAACCGGTTAAATCAGGAAGAGGGAGGGGGAGGTGCGGACAAGGGGCAGGGTGAGACAGTCTAACAGCCTCTGAATCTGCAGCATGGTGGGACTCAGTAGCCTTTTAGGCTAATTAGTATAAATGTAAAAGTTAGTTTAAGAAGGAAGGAGACCATGGATAACAAATATAATAAGAATACAGGCAGTCCCCGGGTTTGTTCTTAAGTTGAATTTGTATGTAAGTTGGAACTGTATATTTTGTCATTGTAATCCCAGCCAGAACTTTTTTGGTCTCTGTGACAATTGGATTTTAAAAATGTTGGGTTGTCATAAGAATCAGGATTAACAATAAAGCTTCATTACAGACACCAGTGATAACTGTTATAGCTGTTTATTGTAGCCTAGGACTAAGCTACTATAAATTACCGTTATCCAGTGGTCCGTTTGTAACTAGGGGTCGCATGTAAGTCGAGTGTTCTTAAGTAGGGGATCGCCTGTACTTCAGTCACAGTTCCTGGATCTAAGAGTAAGTGTCCCAGGTTTACCCATGCTTGGTTATGATAGATTTCTCTTAACTGGTTGCCACCATGGGCAACAAAATAGATAATTGCGCGATTTATCAACAAAATAGATAGAGATAAAAGAGATAAAAAGAAAAGAAGCCGTATCTGGTGGGGTGAAGAAGCCAGAGGTAAGGATTGACTACTATTTTGGACATTTTATTGGAGGGGCACTGCTGGGGACATTTCATTGGGGGTGGCTCTAGTGGGGACATTTTATTGGCGGTGGCACTGGATATTTCATTAATGATAGGGTCTCTGCTCTGGACATTTTATTAATGGCAGGGCCTCTGCTGTTTTCATTTTCTTAATGAAGCGAGGTTGCTGCTGGCAATTTATTAATGGGGGAGGGCTCTGCTGTGGACATTTCAGTAATGGGTGGATGCTGCTGCTAGGCATTTCATTAGTAAAGGGAGACTTCTTTGGACATTTAATTAATAAGAGGGTCCTGCTGCGGACATGGAATCAATGAGAGGATGCTGCTGTGGACATTAAATTAATGATGGAAGGCTGCTGTGGACATTTTATTAAAGAGTAGCGGTGGCATTTCCCACCTTAGACTTATTCAGGGTTTTCCCAGTTTTTTGTGGTAAAATTAGGTGCCTCGACTTATATAGAAAAAGAGGTATTATAATCTCCACTTTTCTATAGCCCCCTTCTTACAAGACATTAAAAGAGGCATACAGAAAAAGGGGGACTATAAAAGGGAAGCCACGGAAAATGGAGCAGCTGCAGGAACGAGGCACAATATTTTTTCCCCAGGTCCATTTTAAGCGGGTTACCCGGATCACACCCTGGAAAAAAAATTTGGGTGCAGCTGGCCCCCAGATACAGAAAGTTTGGGGACCACTACTCTAGAACGTATGACAAATGCATATATTGTACAAACGTTCAGCTACAAAATCCATGCACCCAAAAGACTAGCCAAAAAGCATAAAAGAAATTAAAAAATTACCTTTTTTGCAACTGTGTCATCAATAAAAGCAAGAGCAAACATCACACACATAGTTTTATGCTTTAAGTATTAAACATTCAAATTCAATAAGAAGTACACTTCAAAATGAAAAAAACAATACATATATTTGATCCCTATCATTTAACTATAGCAATATATAGATTTTATTTTACAACTGGTAAATTATATGAGTGGTGGGATAGGGAAATGGGTGAAACACAACAAAAATCATAAGGAAAAGTAAAAGGTAAGAGAAACAAAAAGGTGGATGTGGAACGGAAATAATATCTGCACCTTCCTGATGTTTATTGAGGAGGACTTGAATCAGTAGCCAAATGAAGAGGAATACAACCACACCCTCAATCATTCCTTTGGAGCAGAAGAAGATAACCGAATGACACACAGCCCCTGGAGACGTCTGTTCCTCTGCCACCTGTGTCATCATGGGCTCGATATCCATCATTCCTCACTTGTCAACAGCTACCTCTGATGTGGTCCTGGTCCGTACAGTCCTCATGTCATAGCCACACAAGTAAATAAAGTCATCTATAGTAATTAAGGATTTTGACCTTCATCCACATCCTTGAAAGAATAAATTTTAATAAAATCAGGAAGCAGGTAAAATCTTCATTTCCTTAAAAAAATGTATTCCAGACGAGACAATAAGAGGTCATCTTGTTGACTGCAGGTGATTTCAGCAGCCACAAGTCCTTTCAGCAAAAGACTGAGCTAAGTGCCTTCCTATTTTTCAGGATTCACAATTCTGTCTGTTGTGTCAACTGCATTGAAGGGAGGGAACTGACTGAGCGCCCACCCTTTGCCAGTCTCAAGTGATCAAGCAACCCTTTTAGAAGATGGATAATGTGTTTCATAATGGTCATAGAAAGAGTACAAAGGTATCCTGCAGGTTAGTATTGTAGGAAGAAGTCAAAACGCTCCGACAGGAATCTCCACTTATTTCCTCTCTTTTATCCCTACACAGCATTGTCAAAATGAATTTGTTTTTTGGAAGCAGTCATGCACATCCAGCTGCATTTAACCCATCTACAACCAGATGGCACCACACTGTAAAGTGTGTTCCCGGCAGCTTACATGATGCATACATTCAAGATTCTTCACCAATGTGAATTCAGTTTTTTAAGCTATGTGAAATGTTTAGTGTAAAAATACAGCCACTTAAGAGCCTTGCACAGTCTGTAATAATAACATCATTAAGAAGTTAATTCATGTTAAATTGTAGGCTGCCTATTCCCAAATCACTTGTACATTTATTTTTCATGTCCACCAACGATAAAAGCTTGACACATATTTCATCTTTAACCCCTTAATGGGAAGACCTGAGATGGCCCTAATGATAATATGATTTATAAACTTTGTGCATGTGGTAATTTGAAAACCCTTTTTTTATTTGTTTGGTCACCGAATCATAGTTTTGTTTTAAGTACTGAACCAAAAACTACTTGTTTAAGTTCAGCTTAGAAAACCCATTTTAAATATATTCAGAGTGGGATCCACTGTACCACCCTGGGGAATCTGATATGCTGTCAGGATCAGTGGTAGTAGCCCCACTGTACCACCGCGGACGATGACATAAGCCGACAGCTGGGACCGGAGTCTAAGTGGTACCTGGTTTTCACCAGAGCCCACAGCAAAGCAGGTTGGACTTGCTGCAGCGTGGTACCGCTAGGTCGTTCCACAGGCGCGACTATGTCCGTGATGTTGTCCAAGGCGAAGTACAGAATCATCAGGCAAACTTGTGGTTGGGAACAGACAGGAGCTCGAGACAGTCAGCACAGGATCGGAGTCGGGGACGTAGCAGAAGGTCAGGACAGGCAGCACGGGATCGGAGTCAACAACAGAACCAGGGTCACAACAGGAATTCAGAAAGACAGAAAAAAGCATGGAATAGCCTTCTCAGTGGCACTCGGCACAAAGATCCAGCGTGGAATGCTGGGAGAGGCCGGCTTTTACCAGTTTCCTGGAAATGGCCATCACCAATTAGCTATGTGCTAGCACTTTAAATCCTAGTAAGCTGGGGTAAAGTATTTTAATCTTTGGGAATTTCAGTAGTGTTCCCTTGTAAAGAGGTCTTATGTTGTTAGAGACTTTTTCAAGTGATATGACAAAGGAAAGTGGCCACAAAAGTGCAAATTATGGACAAAAGCTGGCAAATGTTTCTGGTCTAGACAATAGCAACTAATTTGAGATGCAAAGTTAGGCTAGACTGTCGGACCCTGCCAGATTTATCATTCAGACACTTAAAATCGGGGACATTTTAAGACTGCCTTTTTATGCACATTCTATGACATTTTTGATAAATAGCAATAGATTTTCACATAGCAATCTCACCTTACCTGAGGCACAAGTGATGGGTCTGTGCAACACCCCCGAAAACCCATAGGCAGGCTGGTAGTTGCGAATAGCGCCCTCCTCAGGTCAAGAGCTGTTAGGGAGATTTATCACCTCTCTAGGAAGGTTCTAGAATCTGACTATAGTGTAATTGCAGCTGTAGATACTGCCTGGCAAGGCAACAGTGTACTGGTATATGTAATTATCCAATGATGTGTCTGTTATGCGAGCTGGAAGGTGATTGGAGAGGTGCTACCACCTGACCAGGGGGAGTATAATATCTGCGTAAGAGCATATGGTCTGACCTCATGGTCTGTCAGGCAGACCGGAGACCGAGTAAGGAGCAGCACACCTTCAGTGCTGCCACAGCCACTAATCCCAGAAACTACTATTGCCTCAGGCCTACTGCCTGGCACACAGGGAAAGTCTGGAGACTTAAAGCCCAGAACTGCAGCTTCCACCACTTGGACGCAGTTCCACCTGAACCAGTGCAGCCTTCATCTACTTTCATGCTATGTGCACCTTTCCTGTGGACCAACTCTCCATGACCACACCAGCATCCAAGAATCCACTGTTTCATTGTGTTTGGCCATTACCTGCTGTTCAATAAGGAACTGTAAGTTGATTTGCACAATGTTGCCTCCGTCTGATCCCTGGATACGGCTGTTTACCACCACGGGCTTCCCCATCCATTACCCAGGGACTTATCTTACAGACACTTAGGGGTTGCCCCATAGAGAACTAGTACTTCAGCCTCTCCCTCCATATTTCTCGCACACACCACCTGCTGGAAACCTGCCAGGCTGTAGGAAAGCCCTCCAGTCCCCATACCAAGCACCGTAACATCAGAGTGCCCTAGGCCGCAATCGCAAGCCTCTCTGCCTCCAGGCCCCAAGATTCTTATTTTTCAAATTGCTTCAAGGTGTCTGAAGATAAAGGCAGTTAAAGACAGTTGGAATTTAAAGAGGTTGTCCACTTTCAACAAATAATTGATATTGTTTGTGTAATGAAAAGTTATACTTTCTGCATCAATTCCTTGTGGTTTTTTTTAGATCTTTACTTGCTGTTCTTATCTAGAAAGCTTCTATGTTTACTTCCAGTGGATAGAAATCTGTCCATGGTCATGTGATGTCACACAGGTGCACGGGTCATTATAACACACAGCTCTGATTACTCTCTATGATACTAACGAGATGTGCGCATGCATGTCCGTCATATGACCATGAACAGATTTCTATCAACTGGAATTAAACATAGATGCTTTCTATAGCAGGACAGAGAAATTGATACAAAGTATATTGGAAAATTGTATAGCTTTTAATAAAAGGGAATCTGTCATCAGAAATTGGCCCAATAACTACCAGTATGTTGTCAAGCAGTTGAACAGCTTCTAGATGATGTTTCTTTCATGACCCAGCGTGGTTGACATCAACCAGAAAATCAACTTTGAAGTTAGATGTATAAAGTGAGGTGGAGAGTTTAACATTGAAGTCAAGCTCTCCCTGCCTCTGAACACCTACCATCAACCACCTATGTGATTGACGTCATGCACAGAACTTCAGGAGATCTGATCAGATCTGATGTCCCTGGATGCAGGACCATAATTACAGTCAGGGCCGGATTATAGGCGGGGCTCCCGGGGCTCGAGCCCCGGGGCCCCCACCATCTTGCCCCCCCCCAGGGGGCCCCCACCAGATCACGCCCCCTGGGCCGTGGCTCCTCAGCCGCCACCTCCCGGAGCTGTCCGCCCGACCACGGCACAGGTGACCGCCTCCCCGCATATCCCCCTGCATGGCCGAGGCGTCCGCCCCCCGCACAGGTTCCCACCTCCCTGCCCGCCCAACTCGCTGCATGGCTAGGCCTCCCCGCCCGCTCGTAACCCCACTCGCGCTCATCCTCCCCAGCCCGAACAAGCGGCCGCCCTACGCAACCCCCCCTCCCCCGCCTGAACAAGCGGTCGCCCTCCGCTCCCCAACCCCCCCCAGAAATGCGGCTGTCCTCCGCTCCCCCCCCCCCACCAGCGGAACAAGCGCCCTTCCTCCGCTCCAAACCCCCCACCCCCGCCTGAACAAGCGCCCGTCCTCCGCTCCAAAACCCCCCCCCCCACCCCGGCCCGAACAGTCGGCCTTCCTCCGCTCCCCAACAACGCCCGAAAAGCGGCCGTCCTCCGCTCTCCTCCGCCCCCCCCCCCCCCGCTGTAAGAAGCGTTCATCCTCCGCTCCTCCTCCTCCACCCCCGGCCGGCGGAACAAGAAGCAGCGGTCGCCCTCCGCTCTCCCTATCGCCCCCCCCCTGGCGGAACAAGCGGCTGCCCTCCGCTCCTTAAACCCCCCCCCCCCCGCGGAACAAGCGGACGTCCTCCGCTCGGACCGAGAATCCCCCCCACGCTGGAAGAAGCGTCCATCCTCCCCCCGGCGGAACAAGCAGCAGCGGCCGTCCTCCGCTCTTCCCCCCCCTCCCCCGGCAGAACAAGCAGCTGCTGTATTCCGCCCCCCCCCCCCCCCGCGGAACAAGCGACTGCTCTCCGCTCCTACACCCCCCCCCCCCCCGGAACAAGCGGATGTCCTCGGCTTGACCCGCCTCACCCCCCGCTCTACCCGGCCGAACATGCAACGCCCCCCCCCCCCCTCCCGTCCAAACCAGCAACCGACCGACCCCCCCACGCCGAAGACCCACCTGACCCGACAGCCAGTCATCCTAAAAGGGTATGTATACACTACATATGTATTTATCTGTGTTTATATATGATGTATATACTGTGTATATGTGTATATATGCATCTACTGTCTATATATTTATATACTGTGTTTATATGCATCTACTGTCTATATATGTATATACTGTGTATATATGCATCTACTGTGTATATGTATATATACTGTGTATATGTGTATATATGCATCTACTGTCTATATATGTATATACTGTGTATATGTGTATATATGCATCTACTGTGTATATGTGTATATGCATCTACTGTGTATATTTGTATATACTGTGTATATGTGTATATATGCATCTACTGTGTATATGTGTATATACTGTGTATATATGCATCTACTGTCTATATATGTATATACTGTGTATATGTGTATATATGCATCTACTGTGTATATGTGTATATACTGTGTATATGTGTATATGTGTATATACTGTGTATATGTGTATATGCATCTACTGTCTATATTTGTATATACTGTGTATATATGCATCTACTGTGTATATGTGTATATACTGTGTATATGTGTATACATGCATCTACTGTGCATATGTGTATATTCTGTGTATATGTGTATATATGCATCTACTGTCTATATATGTATATACTGTATATATATGCATTTACTGTTTTTATACACGCATATATTTGTATAAGCATATATATGTGCACATTTAAATATATATATATATATATATATATATATATATATATATATATATATATGATGTATGTTTATGTTTATATGCTGTGTATATGGTATGTATGTATATGCTCCGTATACTGAATGTGTGTGTATTTCCCGTATGTCTGTGAAAATGCTGTATATACTGAATGTGTGTGTATTTGCTGTATGTAGCTGTGTTACTGGAGAGGCGGCTGTATGTAGCTGTGTTACTGGAGAGGCATGTGTATGTAGGTGTGTTACTGGGGGGTGAGGCGGCTGTATGTAGGTGTGTTACAGGAGAGGCATGTGTATGTGGCAGTGTTACTGGGGATGAGGCGGCTGTATGTAGTTGTGTTACTGGGGGCGAGGCGGCTGTATGTAGCTGTAATACTGGGGGTGAGGCGGCTGTATGTAGCTGTGTTACTGGAGAGGCATGTGTATGTAGCGGTGTTACTGGGGGCGAGGCGGCTGTATGTAGCTGTAATACTGGGGGTGAGGTGGCTGTATGTAGCTGTGTTACTGGGGGTGAGGGGGCCGTATGTAGCTGTGTTACTGGGGGCGAGGCGGCTGTATGTAGCTGTGTTACTGTGAGCGAGGCGGCTGTATGTAGCTGTGTTACTGGTGAGGCGGCTGTAATGTAGCTGTGTTACTGGGGGCGAGGCGGCTGTATGTAGCTGTGTTACTGGGGATGAGGCGGCTGTATGTAGCTGTGTTACTGGTGATGCGGCTGTATGTAGCTGTGTTACTGGGGGTGAGGCGGCTGTATGTAGCTGTGTTACTGGGGGTGATGCGGCTGTATGTAGCTGTGTTACTGCGGGTGATGCGGCTGTATGTAGCTGTGTTACTGGGGGTGATGCGGCTGTATGTAGCTGTGTTACTGGGGGCGAGGCAGCTGTATGTAGCTGTGTTACTGGAGAGGCATGTGTATGTAGCGGTGTTACTGGGGGCGAGGCGGCTGTATGTAGCTGTAATACTGGGGGTGAGGTGGCTGTATGTAGCTGTGTTACGTGAGGTGGCTGTATGTAGCTGTGTTACTGGGGGTGAGGGGGCCGTATGTAGCTGTGTTACTGGGGGCGAGGCGGCTGTATGTAGCTGTGTTACTGTGAGCGAGGCGGCTGTATGTAGCTGTGTTACTGGTGAGGCGGCTGTAATGTAGCTGTGTTACTGGGGGCGAGGCGGCTGTATGTAGCTGTGTTACTGGGGATGAGGCGGCTGTATGTAGCTGTGTTACTGGGGGTGATGCGGCTGTATGTAGCTGTGTTACTGGGGGTGATGCGGCTGTATGTAGCTGTGTTACTGGGGGTGATGCGGCTGTATGTAGCTGTGTTACTGGGGGTGATGCGGCTGTATGTAGCTGTGTTACTGGGGGTGATGCGGCTGTATGTAGCTGTGTTACTGGGGGTGATGCGGCTGTATGTAGCTGTGTTACTGGGGGTGATGCGGCTGTATGTAGCTGTGTTACTGGGGGCGAGGCAGCTGTATGTAGCTGTGTTACTGGGGGCGAGGTGGCTGTATGTAGCTGTGTTACTGGGGGCGAGGTGGCTGTATGTAGCTGTGTTACTGGGGGGTGAGGCGGCTGTATGTAGCTGTGTTACTGGGGGTGATGCGACTGTATGTAGCTGTGTTACTGGGGGCGAGGCGGCTGTATATAGATGTATTACTTAATCCGGCCCTGATTACAGTGAAGGGGACATTCTAATATAGGAAAAGCTTGACTTCAGTGTTAAACTCTCCGCCTCCTTGACTTCATAAAACCATTTTACATCTAACTTCAAAGTAGATTTTCTGGATGATGCCACCATACCAGGTCAAGAAACATCATCTAGAACAGGCGTCAGGAACCTATTTTGGCTGAAAGAGCCATAAGCGCCACACATATTAAAATTTAATTCAGCGAGAGCCGTACAATATGTTTATAGTGTATATAGCCAGCCAGCACCCCAGTATACAACCTATAGCCCCCTGTATATATCCATCCAGCTCCCCAGTATACAGCCAACCCCCCCATTATATAGCCAGCCACCCCCCTGTATACAGCCATCCCCCCCCCCGGTATACTGGGGGGTGGAGCAGGCTGGCGGTGACAGCTCCGTGCGTTCCGGTGATTCACAGACTATGACATCGGCCTCTTGCCGAGGAGCATCGGAAAGTGTTTTTTAATTTTTTTTCACCGGTGGCCAGTCCATCCCAGGATAGGATAGTCACATCTGGCTCACGAACCATAGGTTCCCGACCCCTGATCTAGAAGCTGCTCAGCTGCTTGACAACATAGGGGTTTATTAGGCCAATTTCTGATGACAGATTCCCGTTAAACTATATCAATTATTTGCTGAAAGTGCAGATAAAGATACTGGGGGAGATTTATGAGAAGGGTCTCAGAGCAGAACTGGTCAGGCTTTCAGTTTATAAACAGCTGTGGGAAAATGAAAGCTGAGTTCTCATTGGTTCACATGAGCAACTAAACAGGTCTTCTCTCAGACACTTCTGATAAATCTCGCTCACAGTTCCCAGCTGTTTCATTAATAGTCATACCGTAGTATTTTATAACCATTTTATATTTTGGAGTTTGATTTCTACAGTTTTGCATTCATTTCCTTCAGGGGTTAAGTATAGATGGAAAGAAATGCTGTTCACAGATGTTGCCTGTTCAAGTGATAAATGGGATTTTCTGCAAGTGTAAAGGATTCTGGGAAAAATACTGAGATGGCCAAACAGTGCTGCCTGCAGACACAAGATAATAAAATGATTAAAAGCAATGGGAAAAGGGAGGGAGAGAATCCGTAATGGGAACGTAGAAAGATAAGAAGCAACAGTGATTAAAACCTGCACAGCAACTGCATGGCGAAGGAAAAAGGGCCTAATGTAGCATATTTGCATCTGAGTAGATAATTTGGAGAATCCAAGTACTTTACCTGTGCTCCAATAGGCTTTAACAGGCTAAACCTCTGTTAAAGACCTGGAGTAATTAGAGACATTGGGGGTCATTTACTACGGGCCCGATTCACGTTTTCCCGACGTGTTACCAAAATTTTTCTGATTTGTGCAGATTTTCCCTGAATTGCCCCGGGTTTTTGGTGCACGCGATCGGATTGTGGCGCATCGGCGCCGGCATACACGCGACGGAAATCGCGGGGCGTGGCCGAACGAAAACCCGTCGGATTCGGAAAAACCGCCGCATTTTTTAAAAAAAGTGTAGCTGGACATGCGCTTACCTTCACCCAGGGTAGGACGGTAAACTCCAATGCAATCCGATGGTCTTCAGCACAGCAGCGACACCTGGTGGACGTCGGAGGAACTGCCTTAGTGAATCGCCGGAAGACCCAAATCCACCGCAGAGAACGCACTGGATCGCGAATGGACCGGGTAAGTAAATCTTCCCCATTTTGTGTTTCTAATGTACTTTTAAACATTTTCGGAAACAGTAGAAGAATGTATATGTGAGATCTCTCCAAGTTAAATTATCAGTAGAGGGTAAACTGACTTATTACAGAAATGTGGGCATAAAGAGAACCTATCGCCTTAAAAATACAGTCTAATCTACAGATGTCATGTTATAGAGCAGGATATCCTGATACATTTATATATATTTAGTAGCGGAAAATTTAGTGTAACTTCGTTTATTTGTTTACATGTTTGTAGGTCAGTCAGTAGGGAGGTCTTGTCAGTGATACCCCGCTATTTCAACATACACAGTCATGTATGGATGACTGTCAGTCTCTGACAGGATATCCTCTCCTTCCTTGACCACTGTTTATAAGCATCAAAAGACCAGATACCTGGCCAGGATGCCCCCTCTCCTCCTATTGTATAATATCTTACTGGCAAATGCCAGTAGGAATAAACAAGATATAGGGGGTATTGTGGTTGGTTATTGTCATAATATATGTTGATGACTTACTGCTCTACATTTCCAACTCATCAGTGCTCTTCCCCACTCTCATCAAGTTCACTTTCCTAAAACTGATGCATTGAGCATTTCAGTTACTCAAACATACATGGCAGTGCTGCAGTCTAGCTTCCATTTCAAGTAGTAGCCAAGGGTTGCAGACATCCCCTCCTTTATTTATTTTAGTTTTAACGGTTTTTATTAACAGAGTTCACCAATGAGTAATGCCAATGAGATTGACACATTGCGCCAAAGATCCCCATGCAGGGGCAATTAATAAAAGTATTACTCCGATACTAATAGAGTGTGTGAAGTTATGAGGGATGATGGGTAGAAGTCTGGAAGGGCAGGTAGCAAGTAAGTGGGTGAAAGCTCCATAGAGTAGAAGGTATATGGTATAGTAGTATGTAAATCAGAAGGCTGGGGGCCTATCTCCCAAATGGGGGATAGTAGGGTGGAGAGGGGATTCCAAATTGACCCACATGGTGTTACTTAAATTAAATTTCCCACCTAAGAAATCATGTGACCATTTCAGGCAGCAAAGTCAGATCCAGGGGCGTGGCTAGATCAAAAGATCCGGGGCTAACCGGGCATCTTCCCCTCTCTCACCACGATCCTTGTCCTCTGGACGTAGATCATGATGAGACAGGCACAGTACACAGCCTACATTGCTTTCCCTGCAGGACCTGTGATGATGTCACGATCACATGACCTGCAGGGGGAAGCAGGGCACAGAGCTGCACGAGTCAGGTGAGAGGGAGAACATAGGGAGATCGATGTGCATATTACAGGGGGATCTGTGTGTGGGGCACATTGCAGGGGGATCTGTGTGTGGGGCACATTGCAGGGGGATCTGTGTGTGGGGCACATTGCAGGGGGATCTGTGTGTGGGGCACATTGCAGGGGGATCTGTGTGTGGGGCACATTGCAGGGGGATCTGTGTGTGGGGCACATTGCAGGGGGATCTGTGTGTGGGGCACATTGCAGGGGGATCTGTGTGTGGGGCACATTGCAGGGGGATCTGTGTGTGGGGCACATTGCAGGGGGATCTGTGTGTGGGGCACATTGCAGGGGGATCTGTGTGTGGGGCACATTGCAGGGGGATCTGTGTGTGGGGCACATTGCAGGGGGATCTGTGTGTGGGGCACATTGCAGGGGGATCTGTGTGTGGGGCACATTGCAGGGGGATCTGTGTGTGGGGCACATTGCAGGGGGATCTGTGTGTGGGGCACATTGCAGGGGGATCTGTGTGTGGGGCACATTGCAGGGGGATCTGTGTGTGGGGCACATTGCAGGGGGATCTGTGTGTGGGGCACATTGCAGGGGGATCTGTGTGTGGGGCACATTGCAGGGGGATCTGTGTGTGGGGCACATTGCAGGGGGATCTGTGTGTGGGGCACATTGCAGGGGGATCTGTGTGTGGGGCACATTGCAGGGGGATCTGTGTGTGGGGCACATTGCAGGGAAATCTGTGGGGCACATTGCAGGGGGATCTGTGTGTGGGGCACATTGCAGGGGGATCTGTGTGTGGGGCACATTGCAGGGGGATCTGTGTGTGGGGCACATTGCAGGGGGATCTGTGTGTGGGGCACATTGCAGGGGGATCTGTGTGTGGGGCACATTGCAGGGGGATCTGTGTGTGGGGCACATTGCAGGGGGATCTGTGTGTGGGGCACATTGCAGGGGGATCTGTGTGTGGGGCACATTGCAGGGGGATCTGTGTGTGGGGCACATTGCAGGGGGATCTGTGTGTGGGGCACATTGCAGGGGGATCTGTGTGTGGGGCACATTGCAGGGGGATCTGTGTGTGGGGCACATTGCAGGGGGATCTGTGTGTGGGGCACATTGCAGGGGGATCTGTGTGTGGGGCACATTGCAGGGGGATCTGTGTGTGGGGCACATTGCAGGGGGATCTGTGTGTGGGGCACATTGCAGGGGGATCTGTGTGTGGGGCACATTGCAGGGGGATCTGTGTGTGGGGCACATTGCAGGGGGATCTGTGTGTGGGGCACATTGCAGGGGGATCTGTGTGTGGGGCACATTGCAGGGGGATCTGTGTGTGGGGCACATTGCAGGGGGATCTGTGTGTGGGGCACATTGCAGGGGGATCTGTGTGTGGGGCACATTGCAGGGGGATCTGTGTGTGGGGCACATTACAGGGGGATCTGTGTGTGGGGCACATTACAGGGGGATCTGTGTGTGGGGCACATTACAGGGGGATCTGTGTGTGGGGCACATTACAGGGGGATCTGTGTGTGGGGCACATTACAGGGGGATCTGTGTGTGGGGCACATTACAGGGGGATCTGTGTGTGGGGCACATTACAGGGGGATCTGTGTGTGGGGCACATTACAGGGGGATCTGTGTGTGGGGCACATTACAGGGGGATCTGTGTGTGGGGCACATTACAGGGGGATCTGTGTGTGGGGCACATTACAGGGGGATCTGTGTGTGGGGCACATTACAGGGGGATCTGTGTGTGGGGCACATTACAGGGGGATCTGTGTGTGGGGCACATTACAGGGGGATCTGTGTGTGGGGCACATTACAGGGGGATCTGTGTGTGGGGCACATTACAGGGGGATCTGTGTGTGGGGCACATTACAGGGGGATCTGTGTGTGGGGCACATTACAGGGGGATCTGTGTGTGGGGCACATTACAGGGGGATCTGTGTGTGGGGCACATTACAGGGGGATCTGTGTGTGGGGCACATTACAGGGGGATCTGTGTGTGGGGCACATTACAGGGGGATCTGTGTGTGGGGCACATTACAGGGGGATCTGTATGGGCACATTACAGGGGGATCTATGTGGGGCACATTACAGGGGGATCTATGTGGGGCACATTACAGGGGGATCTATGTGGGGCACATTACAGGGGGATCTATGTGGGGCACATTACAGGGGGATCTGTGTGTGGGGCATATTACAGGGGGATCTGTGTGTGGGGCACATTACAGGGGGATCTGTATGGGCACATTACAGGGGGATCTGTATGGGCACATTACAGGGGGATCTATGTGGGGCACATTACAGGGGGATCTATGTGGGGCACATTACAGGGGGATCTATGTGGGGCACATTACAGGGGGATCTGTGTGTGGGGCATATTACAGGGGGATCTGTGTGTGGGGCACATTACAGGGGGATCTGTATGGGCACATTACAGGGGGATCTGTATGGGCACATTACAGGGGGATCTGTGTGGGGCACATTACAGGGGGATCTGTGTGTGGGGCACATTACAGGGGGATCTGTATGGGCACATTACAGGGGGATCTGTGTGTGGGGCACATTACAGGGGGATCTGTATGGGCACATTACAGGGGGATCTGTGTGGGGCACATTACAGGGGGATCTGTATGGGCACATTACAGGGGGATCTGTGTGTGGGGCACATTACAGGGGGATCTGTATGGGCACATTACAGGGGGATCTGTGTGGGGCACATTACAGGGGGATCTGTGTGGGGCACATAACAGGGAGGCTGTGTGGGGCACATTACAGGGGGATCTGTGTGGGGCACATTAAAAGGGGATCTGTGTGGGGCACATAACAGGGAGGCTGTGTGGGGGGACATCACTGGGGACATTACAGGCGGGCTGTGTGGGGCTTATTACTGGGGGACATTACTGGATGGATGTGTGGGGACATTACGGGGGACTGTGTGGGGGACATTACTGAGGGGATGTGTGGGTGACATTACTTGGGGAGGTTGTTTGGAAGACATTACTGGCGGATGAGTGGGTGACATTACTGGGAGCTGTGTGGGTGACATTACTGGGGGATGAGTGGGTGACATTACTTGGGGGGGGGGACATTACTGGGAGGACTGTGTTGGGGACATTACTGGGGGCTGTGTGGAGGACATTACTGGGGGGCTGTGGGGACATTTCTTGGGGCGTGTTCACACGTGGCAGTAGGAAGGCCCTAGGTTTGATCTCACATGAGTTTCCAGTGATGGTTATGTGATGGATAAGAGCATCTGGTGTCTTGTATTTGTTTAGATGCAAACCTGTGAGCCCAGCCTTACAGTATTTTGGGAGAGTGTTAGGGGCAGCAGCAGGACAACACTGTCAGAGTGCAGTCACAAGTTGCAGTTATAACTGCATCACAATCAGCTTTGAGGTGGTTTTAGATGCAGTTTTGTTACTTTAACAAGTGAAAGACATGAACTGAATGGGTGAATTTGAGATTAAAGGGGAAACCTGTTCCACAAATGTCTTTCACTTGATAAAATAACAAAACTGCACCTAAAACCTTCTCAAAATTGATTGTGATGCAGTTGTAACTGCAACATGTGAACGCAACTTCAACTCCAAGATTTCGATCAATGAAGGACATAAGATGTCTGAGCGGTGAACTCCACAGGAAGGAGACGTGGTGATGCCGGGGCTAAGGGTGGTGGCACATGTGGCGTTTTGATCCAGGTTTTAGTACGTTTTTTGAAAACGCATCCGTTTTTGTCCGTTTTTAATTAAGATAATTGGGAAAATCGGCCAAAAACGAATGCGTTTTTAACAGACTGAAAATGCTTGAGAAAAAACGGGTTCAAAACGTTACGTGTGTCACCACCCTAATAGTGAAGTGGACATGTCACCTGCAGTCACTGGGTGTAAGTCAGGATTTCTCCTGTGTTTCTGTAGCTGTATACACTCTCAGTAAAGTTGTTATTGGCACAACCACGTGTGAGGGGGTTATGTACAGGAGGGGCATTACTGAAAGTCTGATACAAATGCATTGGGGCCCGTGCCCTGGATCTTTTTCCACCCTAGCAACGCCCCTGGTCAGATCTATGTTGTTTATATAATGGATTGAAATTATTGGAATACAATATTTAAAAAGACAAAGTAAACTTGACTACAAGATAGATTATGTATTTGTTGCGTGAGGCAAAATTGAAATTGAGGTCAATCAGATTTTTTTTATGTGTGTGGGGGGGGGGATAATACAGTATAGTGCTTCAGTCTTGTCATAATTGACATTCAGTCTAGAGACTGCCTTAAATTTGTCTAACAGAGCCATGAGATTAAGTAAGAGTGGTTTCATGACTGTAAACAGAAGGTTGTATGCAAACAGACTGATTTTGTAGTGCTCATTACCCACCTCAATCCCAGAAATAGTGGGGTCAGCGCTTATTAAATAGGTTTGGGGCTCCATGGTGACTGCAAAAGGGGCTGAGGATAGGGGGAAATCCCGACGAGTCCCTCTTGAGATAGCAATGGTTCTTCTGGATGTGGACGGGAGTTTGAGGGTGATGGAAGGGACAGAATAAAGGTGTTTAATTATGTTGAGGAAGAGACCTTGAATGCCACTTCCTTCCAGGACCGAAAAAAGTTAGCCCCAGGAAAGGCTCGGCGATCCCAACAGCTCCATAGCTCACATAGCAACGAAGAATACAATGGAGGTATGTGGGACTCCACAGACCCATCGTTTTTGCAATCTGTGGGAGTCTCATCACTGAGAGCCACACCAATCAGAAAGTTTGTGGGAAAACCCCTTTAAACTAAAACACATAACCGGACAGGGGGAAGTGGGGGTGGGGGGGTAAGAAAAGTAAAAATAGCTTATACTTACCTTCTTCAAAAGAACTTCCAATTCTCTCTTCTTTGCCAACAATCAACACAATTCCCTCGGGCAACACACTAGAAAATTGCTAAATAAATGCTGCCAGCAACAGGCCAGTTGCCATTCACTTCCTCAGTTGCAGAAATGTCCCTTATGTTGGAGCCTTATAAAAGCTATTGGAGCCTTATAAAAAATCCATTACTAATAGCAAAGAGTATATGACTGGATCTCCTAACAAACATTGTAAAGAGCAGCAATCCCATATAACTAGGGTTTGGTGTCACTAAGACAACACCAAAAATATAAAGATGATCTTCTCAGAACAAAGGAGCATATGCTTATTCAAGTATCCAGGAAGCTAAAGCAGTTTGCATTTACTAAAACAAATACAATGTTTTCATGCACATGAAAGAACTCCCCAGCTACAGCTCTGGCAGTTTGGCTCAAGTTTGAAGAAGAGTTTTGTCATTATCACTGCTTAGAAACATTGAAATATACTCAGTAAAATTACTAAAAATCTATTAAGAATAACCATTAAAGGGGTATTGCCATCTCAGCATTGACATTTATGTAATAAATCTGTAATATACATTTCTTAAATTGCATGTTATTGATAAAATATACCTGTGTGAAGATAATTTCCCATAAATGTAGCCATGTTGTCCCTTAGAAACCAGATTGGATATCCTTAGATACGACCAATCCTGCACTCTGGCAGGGGTGGCCAGACATGTGATATTGAGCTCTGCCCGACCACCTGGATTCAGTGTTCATTTCCACAGGACGGCTGTGGAACATGCAGTAACTCCCAGACATTTTATATGCAAAAACTATTTGTTTCTTTAACTGGTTCACGACCGCCGACCGTGTATTCACGACGGCGGTCGGGTCCCGCTGCATGGAGAGGGCTCACGGGATTGTTTAACAATCACTACTCCAGAGGTGGACAACAATTTCATTCCTAAGAAACCATATGACTAAATTTAATAACCAATCCAATCCAATTGAAGTAATGTATGTGTATGGGAGATGTATTCAATTAAATGTCACTGCCCAAACAAAATACCTTTAAATTATTTAGTATTTTGCGAATTTAAGCACTGTAGTCTGCATTTAGCCCACTGTTCCAATACCATGGGGGAGGAGAGTTCAATCCACATAACAGCAAGAATATTAAGGCATGTTTACAATGGAATTTTTACACAGATTGTAGCAGGAAATCCACATGAACTCCTCTTCATATCTCTGTCACATTGTTTTCAATGGAAAAATTGCAATTTATAAGCCTACAAATTTTAAATCTAAATCAAAAGATAATGTGTTACCTACAGATGTAATAGCTTCAGCAGTGCCACATATGAGCAGAAAACCCAAATTCACAGATTCAGGGCGGCTGAGACTGCTGTCACACGAGGCGTTTTTGAAACTCAATACAACAGGTGAGAAGAGGAGATTTGCCTGATGAGACCATCACTAAGAACTAAGCATTTTTAAAGCTCAAAAACGTGTTGGTCTGTGTACCAGGTATGTTGCACTTTGTATCCATACCTTTTTTAATGTGATTAATACATTGGAGATGGTTTTATTATAAATGGATATCGGAGAACATTTTCCCATTTTCTATTTTATTTGCCTGATCACATTAGGTTAACATTTATATTAATGTCTGTGTTAATATTGTGTTAACATCTCATTTTGTAAACACAATGTTAGCATGGTGCAAGCTTAATGTGTAAACATTGTATTTTGTAAATGCAAATGTTAATACAATGTAATTAGGCAAATCTCCTCTACTCAGATGTTGTATTGTGTTTTAAAAACACAAATGAGCGTATCCTGCCTAACTGCTGAAGGGTTGTGCTTGGATCTAGAATAGACCAGAGTTAGGTTTACAAGGGAAGTGTTTGATCTGTATCTTTCAGATTTTTATTTTTATAACTTAGACTTGGTAATAAAAAAAATCAGGTTTGGCTGAAACATAAAATGGGTACACATCTTTACCTTATATCTTATCTCCATAGAGTCTTCACTCCTAATTTTGCCTCACATAAACTAAAGCAAAAAAGAAAAAAAACTCTCTCTCTCTGTATATATATATATATATATATATATATATATATATATATATATATATATATATATATATACACACACACACACACAGAGTTTATAAGGTTTTGAAATACCAGCTGAGCTGGAATGTCTCATTTGAGATTTTGGATTGAAAAATAAATGATGGACTCATTCCTCCTTTCTTAATACACAAGTCTAAATGGAAGCCATAATGCAAGGTTAACAGTCTTTAGTAAAAAAAAAAAAAATTTAGCAAGAGAACCTGTATCACAAATTTGCAATCATTTATTGACAAATGTCGTACTCTCCCCATTTATTTTACCTATTAATATAGATATTAATTAATATATAATATATTTACCTTGACATTAACATAGATTGCCGCTTTTTCAATAATTTGGAATAACTAGATGACCTTGGTAATCACATTTAGGCACACTTAAAAAAGCCTAACATCACAGAAGTTCACTAATAATAATATTTGTAAAATGTACAAATAGAAAAGAAAGTAACTGACCTTCCCAGGCTGCCACCATGGGGTATGCTGCTCTTCCAAGACCTCTAGGATCCATTGCAGGGTTGACACCAGGTAAGGCAGAAGTGAGAAATAACTTTGAGGCACTGTGTTCACAAAGCAGGTGATGGAAAAGTATGTACGCAGAGGGCATTAGAACTGGTTTGATTAGAAAGGGGAGGGAGTGGGGGGGGGGGGGCAGGATCTCTCGCATCAACCTGTGTTAACCTGGCTGTCAGCCTGTTAGTTCTGCTGAAACTGTGAAGAAACTAAATGTAAAGGTTGCAGGGAAATATTTTTGCCCCAGGTGCCAAGATAAAAAACTTAAAAAACATGCAACAAGTGTGGATTAAGAAAAGAGAATTTAATTATAATTGTCAGGCTACGTTCACATGTATTTTGGTGCTGTCCCAAAGTGTTCATATTTATCAGTTGTGTGGGGTTTACATAACCTTGTTCACATGCATGAAAATGTGATAATCCTTGTGCAGATAAACTTTTTGATTTTCTGTATGAACTGACCGCAGCTGAACTCACACAGCCATGGAGGAGCTAGCGACTGTGCCCGGCATATGTACTGCATTTCTTGGTGAAACAGTCCATATATTATCTTTAAGAGCTCCGGCACACAAACATATTTTACACAGATGTGCCCCGTGTATTAGTCAAGTGCCCCTGAGAAAAAACTCAGAGCAGGTCCTATTTTTGGGGATGTTTGCGGTCTTGCTCTTCTATAGAAGTCTATGAGAACATGAAAAATCCAGATGTAACACCATGGTCATCCGTGTGCCATCCTTATTTGCAGATCAGTTCCTTCCTAACACCATCATGTTAAACTACAAGGGGTTGGGAAAAGCTACTGTCATCATTGGCCTGCCTTGTTTTTTTCTGCTGAACCACAAAAATGGATGACGTACAGGTGACATTCACACACTTTTTGCCAAAATACTAAAAAATGGGCAGAGATTTGCGGGTAGAGGAAAAAAAAATTGTGTGGACATGTTACAGATTAGTTTGCAGGCTTCATGTGGGTTTTTTTGCTTATTTTTACTTGCCCATAGATATTTATGTAAGGTATATAAAACTTCAAAACCACAACAGAATAGTGACATCTTTTTTAGGAATCACAAACCAATTTAGCATAATAAAAATGCAATGTCTTTTTTTCCTTTTCTAAACTGCATTTTCTTTAATACTACTGTATTAGGGCTTATTAACACGAATGTTAAGGAAACTGATATGCAGCCGCACTATTTCCACACGTTGACTCACCGCACTGTGACCATGCATGGCAAAATATAGGACATGTCCTATAATTCGCCGTGTTCTGGCTGCTGCCCTGCGCTGCCCTATGGAGAGGTGAGCAGTTCACATCCCTCTTCCTCTCCGGCACACTGATGCTCGTTTGAATGTACCTTTAGGCTGCAACATTTCTGGAAAATGTGTACATAAAAGCCACCCAAAAATATGCAACATGTGCAGTTAGTGTATCAGGCACAGTACACAGTGCACATTAGAATAATGTTGGGCTACATCCATGTGCAGAGGTGAAAAAAAAACCATCAGCATTTCACAATCCAGCTTATTCAGGTCCAGGCAAATGTTTCAGTAAAAATCTATTTTATTTCATTAGATTAAAAAGAATACATCGTTCATCCCCTCCTCCTCCAGCGCGTTTCGGACAGTGAAACAAGTGACCTGGCGAACAAACCAGAGAAATAGCAGCATGCAGGCGGGGTGGTGGAATGATCAGGAGGTGGAGGGCTCCCCACGCATTACGTCTCCAACCCCTGAGGAAGTCTCCAGTTGGAGACGTAACGCGTGGGGAGCCCTTCACCTCCTGATCATTCCACCACCCCGCCTGCATGCTGCTATTTCTCTGGTTTGTTCGCCAGGTCACTTGTTATATGTACTAGGGTTTGCCTCCATTACCTTTATCGACTTTTTACCATGTTTACATTGTAGGCATTAATTCACTTAACCCTTACTTCCATGGCAGCTTGACAGATGCACTTGCACTTTATATGTGTCTTTTCATTGTTTAGGGGTGGTTTTGGGTGGATACCACCCATTCAGGAGGTGTCTTGTTTTTGCACCGACCATAGTGCATAACATGGTAGACAATTGTATGTACTTTGGTACAGTTTTAATTGATTTTATATGCATGTTTGTGTTCAGTGTTGAATATTAATAAAATTTGTTATGTTTTTTTAATCAAATCATATCAGTGACACACTACTTTTTTCTCTGATTCTTGATTTACTTAGTTTTTTACCCGATCGATTCTAACAATTTGAAATTCGTTTAGAAAATCAGGAAAACTTTGATTGAACGAATTTACATTTTTTTTTAATGTCATTTTTTTTACCCCTTTATTAGCAAAATGGCCGTGAGCACAATGTGTTACATGGGGCAGAGAAGGGCGTTAGTGTTCCTCACTGTATGGCGATAGTGTCCCTCACTGTATGGGTGTACTGTCCCTTACAGTATTGGGGTAGTGTCCCTCACTGTATGCGGGTAGTGTCCCTCATTGTATGGCGGAAGTGTTCCACACCATATGGCTGTACTCTTCACTATATGGAGGTAGTGTTCCTCACTGTATGGCGGTAGTGGTCCTCACTGTATGGGGTAGTGTCCCTCACTGTATGGCGGAAGTGTTCCTCACCATATGGCTGTATTCTTCACTATATGGAGGTAGTGTTCTTCACTATATGGAGGTAGTGTTCCTCACTGTATGGGGGTAGTGTCCCTCAGTGTATGGAGGTAGTGTCCCTCAGTGTATGGAGGTAGTGTACCTCACTGTATGGGGGTAGTGTTTCTCACTGTATGGGGGTAGTGTTCCTCACTGTATGGCTGTATTCTGCACTGTGTGGCAGTAGTGTTCCTCACTGTGTGGCGGTAGTGTTCCTCACCATATGGCTGTATTCTTCACTATATGGAGGTAGTGTTCCCCACTGTATGGCGGTAGTGTCCCTCACTGTATGGGTGTAGTGTTCCTCCCTGTATGGAGGTAGTGTTCCTCACTGTATGGCTGTGTTCCTCACTGTATGGGGGTAGCGTTCCTCACTGTATGGGGGTAGTGGTCCTCACTGTATGGGGGTAGTGTCCCTCATTGTATGGCGGAAGTGTTCCTCACCATATGGCTGTATTCTTCACTATATGGAGGTAGTGTTCCTCACTGTATGGAGGTAGTGTTCCTCACCATATGGCTGTATTCTTCACTATATGGAGGTAATGTTCCTCACTGTATGGCGGTAGTGTCCCTCAGTGTATGGAGGTAGTGTACCTCACTGTATGGGGGTAGTGTTTCTCACTGTATGGGGGTAGTGTTCCTCACTGTATGGCTGTATTCTGCACTGTGTGGCAGTAGTGTTCCTCACTGTGTGGTGGTAGTGTTCCTCACCATATGGCTGTATTCTTCCCCATATGGCTGTATTCCCTCACTGTATGGGGGTAGTAGTCCTCACTGTATGGGGGTAGTGTCCCTCAGTGTATGGAGGTAGTGTTCCTCACTGTATGGAGGTAGTGTTCCTCACTGCGTGGCTGTATTCCTCACTGTATGGGGGTAGTGTTCCTCACTATATGGAGGTAGTGTTCCTCACTGTGTGGCTGTATACCTCACTGTATGGGGGAAGTGTTCCTCACTGTATGGGGGAAGTGTTCCTCACTGTATGGGGGTAGTGTTCCTCACTGTGTGGCTGTATTCCTCACTGTATGGGGGAAGTGTTCCTCACTGTATGGGGGTAGTGTTCTTCACTTTATGGGGGAAGTGTTCCTCATTGTATGGGGGTAGTGTTCCTCACTGTATGGAGGTAGTGTTCCTCACTGTATGGGGGTAGTGTTCCTCACTGTGTGGCTGTATTCCTCACTGTATGGGGATAGTGTTCCTCACTGTATGGGGGAAGTGTTCCTCACTGTATGGGGGAAGTGTTCCTCACTGTATGGCGGTAGTGTCCCTCACTGTATGGGGGTAGTGTCCCTCACTGTATGGGGGTAGTGTCCCTCACTGTATTGGGGTAGTGTTCCTCACTGTATGGCGGTTGTGTTCCTCACTGTATTGGGGTAGTGTTCCTCACTGTATGGAGGTAGTGTTCCTCACTGTATGGCGGAAGTGTTCCTCACCATATGGCTGTATTCTTCACTATATGGAGGTAGTGTTCCTCACTGTGTGGCTGTATTCCTCACTGTATGGGGGAAGTGTTCCTCACTGTATGGGGGTAGTGTTCTTCACTTTATGGGGGAAGTGTTCCTCATTGTATGGGGGTAGTGTTCCTCACTGTATGGAGGTAGTGTTCCTCACTGTATGGGGGTAGTGTTCCTCACTGTGTGGCTGTATTCCTCACTGTATGGGGATAGTGTCCCTCACTGTATGGGGGTAGTGTCCCTCACTGTATGGGGGTAGTGTCCCTCACTGTATTGGGGTAGTGTTCCTCACTGTATGGCGGTTGTGTTCCTCACTGTATGGGGGTAGTGTCCCTCACTGTATGGGGGTAGTGTTCCTCATTGTATGGCGGAAGTGTTCCTCACCATATGGCTGTATTCTTCACTATATGGAGGTAGTGTTCCTCACTGTATGGCGGTAGTGTCCCTCACTGTATGGGGGTAGTGTCCCTCAGTGTATGGAGGTAGTGTTCCTCACTGTATTGGGGTAGTGTTCCTCACTGTATGGCGGTTGTGTTCCTCACCATATGGCTGTATTCTTCACTATATGGAGGTAGTGTCCCTCACTGTATGGGGGTAGTGTTCCTCCCTGTATGGGTGAAGTGTTCCTCACTGTATGGCGGTAGTGTCCCTCACTGTATGGGGGTAGTGTTCCTCACTGTATGGAGGTAGTGTTCCTCACTGTATGGAGGTAGTGTCCTTCACTGTATGAAGGTAGTGTTCCTCACTGTATGGCTGTATTGTTCACTGTATGGCGGTAGTGTCCCTCACTGTATGGGGGTAGTGTTCCTCACTGTATGGAGGTAGTGTTCCTCACTGTATGGAGGTAGTGTTCCTCACTGTATGGAGGTAGTGTTCCTCACTGTATGGAGGTAGTGTTCCTCACTGTATGGAGGTAGTGTCCTTCACTGTATGAAGGTAGTGTTCCTCACTGTATGGCTGTATTGTTCACTGTATGGCGGTAGTGTCCCTCACTGTATGGGGGTAGTGTTCCTCACTGTATGGAGGTAGTGTTCCTCACTGTATGGAGGTAGTGTCCTTCACTGTATGAAGGTAGTGTTCCTCACTGTATGGCTGTATTGTTCACTGTATGGTGGTAGTGTCCCTCACTGTATGGGGGTAGTGTTCCTCACTGTATGGCGGTAGTGTTCCTCACTGTATGGGGGTAGTGTCCCTCACTGTATGGGGGTACTGTTCCTCACTGTATGGAGGTAGTGTTCCTCACTGTATGGAGGTAGTGTCCCTCACTGTATGGAGGTAGTGTCCCTCACTGTATGGAGGTAGTGTTCCTCACTGTATGGAGGTAGTGTCCCTCACTGTATGGAGGTAGTGTTCCTCACTGTATGGCTGTATTGCTCACTGTATGGGGGTAGTGTTCCTCACTGTATGTCTGTATTCCTCACTGTATGGCGCTAGTGTCCCTCACTGTATGGGGGTTGTGCTCCTTATTGTATTGGGGTAGTGTTCCTCACTGTATGGGGGAAGTGTTCCTCACTGTATGGGGGAAGTGTTCCTCACTGTATGGGGGTAGTGTTCCTCACTGTATGGCGGTAGTGTTCCTCACTGTATGGGGGAAGTGTTCCTCACTGTATGGGGGTAGTGTTCCTCACTGTATGGCGATAGTGTTTTCAGATTGTATTTACAGATGTGCTTTTGTATCTTAAGGTAGAGCACACTTCTTTGCCTGTTCTACTACCGAGTGCTTCATGAGCACAGCTATTTTAGAAGTGTGGTGATGGGGATTTGTCTGGACTCTATCCTTGCAGATACGTTTCACGTGAGATTTAATTGTGCGACACGCTCCATCAAATATCTGGGTATACAGTTCCCTGCAGATATAAAAGACACCTTTTCTCTGAACTATACCCCTCTTATTTCTTCTTTTAGGAAGGACTTGGCCTCTTGGAAGGGGTTGCTGATATTGTGACTTTGACGCATTAATTGCATAAAATGACGGTCCTGGTACATAAAATAATCCTGATACTAGAAGTAATCTGGGTATAGATTAAGATCTAAGAAAAGTGACTACAATTTATTGAGTACAGGATTACCTCATCTTCATTTTCAACCTGTGTGCCGCGGCACACTAGTGTGCCACGACACATGGTTGAGTGTGCTGCGGGGAAAGTTCCCCGAACTATGGTGCCCCTGTGTAGCGCTGCCACCGCGCCCCCGTGTTTCGGCCCCCATACTTACCTACAAGCCTGACGTCAGGTCGCGTAAGTCACGTGACCAGAGCCGCGTGGTGCAGGAGCTACAGAAGGTGGGCGGATTGCCATTAGGAGTGAAGGTACGCGGAAGAAGACATCAAGGGTAAGTATATAAGGTTATTATTTGTATATGGATGGCAGCTAGGGTCTTTTTTTATTAGTAAAGGGAGGCTGGGGCTTTTTATTAGTTAAGGGAGGCCTCTAGGGCCTTTTAATTAGTAAAGGGGGGCCTCTATGGCCTTTTATTAGTAAAGGGAGGCCTCTAGGGCCTTTTAATTAGTAAAGGGGGGCCTCTATGGCCTTTTATTAGTAAAGGGAGGCCTCTAGGGCCTTTAATTAGTAAAGGGGGGCCTCTAGGGCCTTTTAATTAGTAAAGGGGGGCCTCCAGGGCCTTTTAATTAGTAAAGGGAGGCCGCTAGGGTCTTTTAATTAGTAAAGGGAGGCCGCTAGGGTCTTTTAATTAGTAAAGGGAGGCCGCTAGGGTCTTTTAATTAGTAAAGGGAGGCCGCTAGGGGCTCTTAATTAGTAAAGGGAGGCTGCTAGAGGTTTTTATTAGTAAAGGGAGGCCGCTAGGGGTTTTTATTAGTAAAGGGAGGCCGCTAGGGGTATTTTATTAGTAAAGGGAGGCCTTTTATGACTGTTTTAGTCTCATTTTGTGCTATTTTGGTTGGTGGTGTGCCCCAGGATTTTCTAAGTATAAAAAGTGTGCCGCGGCTCAAAAAAGGTTGAAAATCACTGCCCTAGAGTACTTTTGAAACAAAGATGTTCCCGAACATACGACTCTAACAATGTATCTGTCCCACACGTGGAACAAACTTATGCCATATAAGTGTATTTAACCTGCCTTCTCATGTCCTCACGCCTGCGTGCGTGAGAAATTATTTGTATGATGTACTTTGCTTTACATGGTTGGACTTTTTGTATCTATGTCATATTTTATTCAATAAAAGAGAATGATACAAAAAAATGACGGTCCTGCCGAGACTCTTGTATTTATTTCAGACCGTTCTGATGTCAGTGTCCTTCTTCCGAGAGGTCTCTGTTTATCAATCTTAATACTCAGAAAGTCAGCTGGTGGACTGGCCCCCTTTTCTGTGGCCACTGGGATCCTGAACTGTACATCATGAAAACCATACTCTGGGTGTGCCTGGAGGCAGACCTATCCTAACGTACACTCTTGCTGCTTCCGTGGCTACTCCTAACTGCCTTCTTTAAGCATTTGCATTACAATATAATTGTGTGTTATAACTAACCATGCACCCCGACAGAATCCTCTGTGTAGTCCCAGGGGGTTGGGCTTTGGTTTGGATGCATTTCAAAAAAACACCACCTGACTTGTCTGTGCTGCAGACTCCTCAGCTCTCAGCCCCCACTTTTGTGATCCTGTGTAGCTCCTCCCTCACCCACTGATGTCAGCTCACCAGGCTGTGATCCCTGTGAAGGAGCGGGAGCGATGAACTGTATAGGAGCACATAGGTGGGGGCGGAGAGCTGAGGAGTGTGCAGCACAGACAAGTCACATGTTGTTTTTCAAATGCAATGAAAATGCTTAAAGGGGTATTCCAGGAATAAGCATAATTCATATACAAATGGGTACTCAAAATATAAGCTAATGTGTAATTAGTTGTTATTCAAAATTTTGCTCCTCTTAGCAGAAAATGCTGGTGACATAGAATGTGATGGAGAATTAAAATGCTACTGCCCTTTAATCAGTCCGTTAATTTCCTCCATGCGGTCCGTTGCAGAGCATACACAGGACAGAAGATGGCCGCTGGTCACATGTCCACATCACATGTCCTACACCTGCCTGGACAGGTCATGTGATCACCACTATGTTTGGCTGTAGTCGGTTGGTTGCAGTGCATCCAGCATAGCCAGTGTTTTGGTGATGGCAGTTACACATTATTACTATGGTAACAGAGCAAGAAAACCTGTTACATCATCACTGGGAGCAGAGCATAAGAGGGAGGAGGAGTTACTGAGAACTAAAGGATCATGGAACTTGTAGTTTCTAGCGGCGGCCATCTCCACTTACTTTAGAGAGGCCATAAATTTTGTAAATCATAAAATCAAACTATTTAAGCCCCCGTTTTGTGAAAAATTACATTGAGTATTGTTGTTTTCATTTATTTATACCATCATGGGTTTTTGTGTCAGACGTCCATATTCCCGGAATACCCCTTTAAAGAAGGCATGTGAGGTGTATATGCAATACTGCTGTAATGGGCTTCTGTAACCTGTCTTTAGTGAAAATGAGGTCTCTGGTGACAACATTAATGAAAACATTAATGTGTGCAATAAAAAATAAAGTTATAATGCTACTTCTATTTACTTTACTAATGCTTTTCTATTTACTTGTGCCACACATCTACGAGATTTACTGATGGTAGAATGTCCAAACTTACATGTTCGTTATTTAGCAAATTCACTGGTTAATTTAATTGTGGATGACAAATGAGGACTTTTTCTAAACCTATTATGCGGGGGGGGGGGGCGGGGGTGCCAATTTATTTTTCACCTAAGGCAGCAAAAAGGCTAGAATCGGCCCTGCTGGTGGTAGATGGCCTTCAAGGGAGACCTCTGTTGGGACATTTTATCATTAAGGGAGACAGCTGCCGGGACATTTTACTATTGAGGGAGACCGCTGCCGGGACATTTTACTATTGAGGGAGACCGCTGCCGGGACATTTTACTATTGAGGGAGACCGCTGCCGGGACATTTTACTATTGAGGGAGACCGCTGCTGGGACATTTTACTATTGAGGAAGACCATTGCTGGGACATTTTACTATTAAGGGAGACTGCTGCCGGGACATTTTACTATTGAGGGAGACTGCTGCCGGGACATTTTACTATTGAGGGAGACCACTGCCGGGACATTTTACTACTGAGGGAGACCAATGCTGGGGCATTTTAATATTAAGGGACACCGCTGCTGGGACATTTTACTATTGAGGGAGACCGCTGCTGGGACATTTTACTATTGAGGGAGACCGCTGCTGGAGCATTTTACTATTGAGGGAGACCGCTGCCGGGACATTTTACTATTGAGGGAGACCGCTGCCGGGACATTTTACTATTTAAGCCGGTTCTACACTTGCGAGTGTGATGCAATGCACGCTGCCGGGGTCTTCTGGCCCAAAAGCTGCTAACAGGAACTGAACTCAGCATGTCAGTTCAGTCCCTGTTTTCAGCGTTCGGGCCAGGAGACCTGGGCAGCATGCGTTGCGAGTGTGATGCAAGTTCATCGCATCACACTCGCAAGTGTAGAGCCGGCCTTAGGGAGACCATTGTCGGGACATTTTTTCATTAAGGGAGACCGCTGCCGGGACATTTTATCATTGAGGGAGACTGCTGCCAGGACATTGTATTATTAAGGGAGACCGCTGCCGGGACATTGTATTATTAAGGGAGACCGCTGCCGGGACAATTTATTATTAAAGAAAGCTTTCCATTAGTTGACTGAACTATATTGTTGAAGAACTTGCTTTCACCAAAGTAAAACCTTGACCTCTGTTAGATGCTAATCGAGGTTGTTTCTGGCTCTGTTCATGAATTTGCTCTTGGGACTTGTTGGACCAGTCTGCTGATTGAAATGATCTTTCATGAGGACATAATGCTTTCTTTCAGTAGAAATCTCTATTAAGGCTTTCACTTGTTTGGCAATTCCTGACACTTAACCCTGTAATACCAATGTCCTTCTCGGTTTAAGTAGTTAATGTTGTACTCATTTAATTTTGCAAAGCCATAATTTTTTATTCTGCAATTTACATAATTGTTTGAGGGCTTATAGCACAAAGTTTATATCCTAATGACACAATTTAATATTTTATGCAATCTACCAGGATGATGCCAATTTCTGATGGGCTTTATTTAACAGCTTTCATCGTGCAGTCCAAATTACCCTTTTCTTTTTATTCTTTGGTTCAGTAGGATTATAGATACCAAATTTGGTAAATGGAAGTACATTCAGTATCTCATTATTACATATATGTTTTTCCTGTGTTATTCCATCAAGAGATTTCAGAGTAGATTGACAGCCGAATGTTACAGTTGCAAGTGTGCATCTGCACAAACTAAGGGGGAGATGAGTGGAGCCATACTAGAAGGCTGGAGATGAGAGAGGCAACACTTTGAGGCTGGAGATGGTAGGGAGCCGTAGTATGAAGTTGGAGATAAGAGGGGCCACAGTATGAGGGGAAGATTAAATGAGGCCATAGTATGAGGTTAGAGATAAGAGGGGCCACACTATAAAGGGGTAGATGAGAGGTAGGCCATTGTATGAGATTGGAGATGAGAGGGACCACACTATGGCCACACTAAGGGTTGTACAACAAAAATTAAGTTAAGGGTACCACCATTTCTATCCAGTCCTGTTTAATGAGTTTTTTTTTTTTTTTTTTTTTTTAATTCGGCTGAAAGGCAATGTCTGCCTTTCATGAGTTCATTTTAATAGAAATGTCATTTATTGTTATCTTTTGTTAGATTCAAATTATTTCTATGACTATTGTGGGTTTTTCTTTCAATAACCGAGGTGTGTCAACAATTGTGTCCATGTGTATATATACTGTTTCCACTGCATCTTTAACAGCCGAGAGGTTTCTGGCCAAGCCAAGCCCTACTGAAAAATTCTGGCTAAAAAATTTTTGCCACACAAGCACATGATATACTAATTCATTTTCCACCTACTTGTGAAACTAATACTATAGTTATATTAGGGTAATATAAGCTGTAGCCCACTTTAGAACTACAAGAACCAACAGTGCAGACACTGCAGGATATATCTACACTGGAGATCAAAATGAGAGAACAATGTATGATTACATTATTTTGGAAAAACACCATGTGCTGTTGAAGAAGATTCTGATACACACTTGCATTCACTCTGTCTTTCTCCAGTTTGTTAACAATCATAACGTTCCCCATCAGATACAAAGAAATAATCTTGCTTTCATCACTAAAATGAACTGGGGACCACTTTTTTGTCCACAAAACATGCTGCTCAGCAAAGGTGCGTCTAGCCTTTTCATTGTTTCAGCTAATGAGATGTTTGGTTACCACAGAGTGGTAATGACACTGTATGATGAGACTGATCCTCACCCTGTTCAGTACTGAAGTGGCAAGCAATGCAAGCTGCAGTGTTGAAACGATTACCTATGGAGATTCTCTGCATTATCCTGTCCTCTCTTGCATTTGTCTTTTGAGGGTGGCCTGCCTTCTTGGGGGACCTGAATAATTTTGTGATGTTGTAAAGATGCAAGATTCTAGAAATCACAGACTTGGAACAATCAACTTCTCTTGCAATGGCTGATAGGCTCCCGCCTTTTGGCTTTCATCTAGACTGGAGGGTTTCAGTCACTTTGGAACATCACAGCATTTTTGCAAAGTCAATAAATGGAAAGTTAGGTGCCTGTTAAATAAGGTTTGTTGGAGTATATGAAAATAAGCACCAGGTGCCAGATTACCACCAATAACTTGCAGTTATCGAAAAGTGTTCTCTCATTTTGATCAGTGATCTTTTACAATGATCTAATAACATTTTTGTCACGGAAACTCAGAGTACATACAAACTATTTGCAGATGTTGACCCTGGGACATGACCCCAGAGCTGCAAGGTTGTAAGGCTAACCATTGAGCCACCGTGCTGACCCACATACATGATGGAAAACAGCTCACTGGTGCAGCGGCTTGCACCCCAAGAATCAACTATTTTAGTAATAGTTATTCCTGGCTGACCACTTTAAGTTCTTAAAAGTGTGGTATTCCATGATTCCAGGAAAGGCCTCACTGTGAAAATATCTTTCTGGAGATTCTCTTCAAGTTATCCGCACACAGAAAAGAAAACTTCTTTCATTCATTCTCGACACAACACAAAGAAATTCCTCATAGAAAAGAATATGGGACCCGCCGTGGTCTTCATTTCAGTAGTAATCTGCGGTTACTGGTTTCCACATGCTTTTATTGCTTTAGACATGCCCCCTGAATTGCACATCTAACCCTTGTGCTCATTGGGGAGAAGAGAGATATTCCCCCTGAAACATTACATTATCACTGTACACCTACACTGCTCTGTTCCAGTGTTTCCATGTATGTAGTATATAACAAAGGGGGTCATACATAAAGCATTTCATGTCCATCACACACAGGACATTCCGCCAGTATTTTCTGAGGATGCGTTCATATATGGCGTTTACATTTCCTTTTGTTTAATGTTAACAATTTGGTAACAAAATGGGATGTTAACATAATAGTAACATACTGATTAGCATTGGTAGTAACAGTGTTTTGTAAATGCAAATGTTAACGTAATGTTAATGTAATAAGGCAAATCAACAAAATGTAAAGACTTTTGGGTTTCTTTACACCTGGGCCAGATTGGCTGGCAGCGATACTCCCTAGGACACACAAGGCCAAAGCTTCAAAGGAAATCTTTGGGACATAATTCATAAGAGTTATAAGTTGTTCTAGAACTCTCAATGGAAGCAAACCAATTTGGCATGCTTTTTGCAGCACTGTGTAATCTGTAGGCACTATATAAAGTATTATTATTAAAGTAGATGGGTAGTATTTGGATGCCTAGTCGGATCCAATGGCAATGGGTTCCTATTATCTATTGTGAAGTTCTGACAGATTCTGAAGTATCAGTGCTTTGCCCTAGGTGGGAACAACTCTAGCCCCTTGCAGGGCCTGGCTGGGCGAGTCAATAACACATAAAAACACTTATGCGCGATCCCGTTGTGTGTGTGTGTGTCCAGACCTCACGGACCTATCGGCGTAACCCCACTGAAAGGGACGCCATCGCACAGCGTCTGACTACATGAACGCTTGGTCTCTACCAGCATCTGATCGGAAGGGACCCTTGGACAATTTGGCCACTGCCTAACAACCTACATAGAGGCTTCCTCCATTCTGCACATACCTTTGGCGCCAGTCCTCGACCATTCTTCACCTCGACTAAGTGGTCACCTGGGTCCACTCGAGACGAGGCAACGAGGTGGACAGGCTGCCATCAACACCATCTTAATTTCAAAGCTCCCGCTCACCTGAGACCAGGTGAGATTCTTATTTATCATCTTACACATCTCCTCCAATTTACTTTAACGATATTGCACTAGGGTTGCGCCTCCTTGTGCTTGTTCCCCGGTGGTTTAGTACACGTTGAGAATTCCCTGTACCACCACCATCCAGGTTTCATATTTTAGTACATAAAAACACTTGGACACGTGTTAGATAGAGAGATCCATGGTGTACCTGTAAATTGACCCACACACTCATCTACTGGTGGGACAGCACATGGTAACAAACTTTCTATTGATAGTCTGTAAACCTGTTTGTAACTTGCATCTACCGTCAAAATAAAGAATGATGAACCAGGATCACTTACTCCTTAAATCCAGGCACCATGCATGTGGTAATCATCTTCTATTTGTTATCTGTAGTCTCCTTCTTTCTACAACTAACTTTTATAATAATGTTAATGAGCCTGAAAGGCTACTTGCATGGTTTCCAGTGCCATAGTAGCCTTTCACACTCATTAGCATAATGTTAAAAGTTAATTTTTAGAAGGAAAAAAGGCCATGGGTCTATGAATAAGTTTCCCTGGCTTATCTATTATATTTGCCTTAAAGGAAATCTATCTAAATTTAACCTGGGTTGCTCTTTTATACGATTCCATGGATCCACAGGTCTATATAAATGCCAACTAAAATGGCTTAGAGATTAAAATAGAAGAGCGCCACTTTAGGGAGGGGGATTGAAACAACAGAGGACAGGACTCTGCGTCCAAAAGCGAGCTCCTGAGCCCTAGCTACATTTAAGCGGTCATGTCTAAGCCATTTAAGCGGTTTGGTCTATAGACACGTCCCTAAACTCAGGCCAGAATGTAGCAGCTGCCTGGTGGAATGGTCTCAGTCATTTGGTAAAAATCTGCAAAGACATCCATAAATACAGAAATATTGTTTATTGAAATAGTGATGTAACATCAGCAAAATAAATGTCTAATAAAATAAATGTGTTGGAGAAAAATGAGGACACATATAGTTTTTTTTTCATGTTTAATAGTGACTTTACTGCAAAAAAAAAAATTAATTTTTAAAAAATTTTCTGAACAAATTTATCTTTGTACCAGTGACAAATATCCCCCTCCCCCTTATTCCCTCCCTCTTTTTCTGATACCCAGTGCATGCCTGGAATTCAGACTTTACTTCTAAGGCTGCAAATAGTGATTAAAACACATACCCCACCCTTCCCGAGGTTCTTTGGTTCAACAATAAAAAAAATATACACACAGGAAAAAAAAAAAATACACAAGACCACACAAATATTACAAAAAAAAATTGTAATCCTTTTTAAAACCGGAGTATTGTCTCCCAACCTCCAGCACTTAAAAGGCTGAAATATTTAAAACAAATTTAAAAATAGAATAAAACTTTTACTGAGGTAATGCTTCAGGTTTGCAAGTTAGGCCTACAGAACAGGAAAAGTGCCCATGGCTTTTCCTACAGACTTCTACCCATTTCTCTTTTCAGGGACTTTTGTAGGCCTCACTGCATCTCTTCTGGAAAAATTCAGTGTCTCATCTCCATGACAGAGGATATCTGGTATCTGAGGTATGTTTCTTAAAAATAAAATAAAAAAAAGCACCAGTTGCTCAAAATGCTTTATAGATTTCACATAAATGAACCGATTCTTCAGTGTCATGTATGGAGACAGGAGGTACAGGTTTCTGTGAAACACAAGTCAAAATCGGGTACCAATCCTCAGAGGAGACACAATGGAAACACTCTTTTGAGAGCGTCTGGTGCTTCAAGTATTCTTAAACATAAAAGAAAACAAAAATCTACACTTCATAGGTAAAATAAAATATTTCCAAAAAGTTAAAATAATGCATAAGCCAGAAATTAAGATTTATCTGTAGAACTTCACGTAACTGCTGGTGTGTCACTATTTTACATTCCTAACATTAGCAGCAGAGAAGTGAAACTTCTGTACCTGTTACAGAGTAACTACTATATCTCATCCTAAGTTATCTGAAGCAACAGGAAAATATTCTTCTGTTCATCAAAAGGACAGCTAGTGTGCTGACACTTGAGGTAGACACACTATGGATAACAGTGACGTACTGAATGGATCAAGTGGAGAACACCCATCGACTGGGATGCCTTCATAAAGTCTTTGGGACAAATCCACCACCATGAATCTGAGAGAAATGTTTATCCTTTCAAGTTACTTTTCAGGGCGATAGACAAAACATATCTGGAAAGAGAAGACTTAAATACATTGCAAAAAAGTGAGTTTTGTCTGACTAACGTCATTTGTGAGGGTCTAAACCTAGAATTAATACCTACTCAGTAATTATAGGTTAGGTCCGGCAAACCCTGCATGCTCATAGAACAACTTTGTCAGACGCATTCGTGGGCAACAGGGCTAAGGGTTGACAAAAACAAGTCTCTGAAAGAGCCCTGAAAAAACAGCTTTTTTTTTTTTCAGAGCTACCACATGCACCACCTGTAGGACTATAGGCATGGAGGATCTCTTACCATGGCCATTAGAGGAATAATTCACATATTCGTTCAGCCAACCTTTCCAAACTGTCCATCTAAGCCCCTTGTTACTTTTTTTTTTTTTTTCTTAAAATGTCCATAAGTAGATTAACAAAATACAATAACAAAGGGAGCAAAATGTTCACAAACATGATTGAAGATGCAAAGTGCCTTGTCAGGCATCAGGATTGTCATAAAGATGGCATCTGTGAGAATGTGCTATCCAAACCCCCCTTCCCCCACAGTGCTTTCTGGGACCTCTAGAGCATTGTATACATGCAGTGTATAGATCCAGCTTACCCAACAAAATACAAACGTCAAACTAAAATGCCAGCTGATCATACACATAGGGCCCATATTTTGGAAATCTAGCAAATATATCTTTCACATAAAAAAGCTAAAAGTTTTTTTCCTCTTTTCTTCTAGCATATTCATTTATCTACATTATTTGACTTCTGCATTGAGTATCTTGATATCAAACAATCCAGAATAAAATGTGAACTGTATTATTTTACGTGTTAAATAAAAATGACATTTATAAATAAATCTGAACAGTAGGATTCCTGAGTGTGAGGTCATTAGCGTGCCATCCTAAATTCATTCAGCTCATTTTGGGCATAACGATCCAGTTATATTTTACTTCAATTCAAACGTGTTGAGTGTGCTTACACCTCTTGCCCAATTTGTGCCAAGCATGGCATATAAGCAAACTGTGGCCCATTTAGATAAAAGGCTCAGCCAAAGTTTGGTGCTGAAAGTTTTAATATCTTCTGTAAAGTCTAAGGCTCAATTATCAGCCTGATGTATTATAATGTAATAAAACATACGGGAGGGAGTTAAAAAAGTACTAAAAGTAATCTTTGTCATAAAAGGTCAACTCCTGTGCGGACCTTCAAGTTGACTGTATATAATTAGTTTGGTTTGTACTGAAATAGTATTAGAAGGAACATGATGTAACTGAAGCTATATAGTGTCAAACCAACACCACATCACATCAAAAGATACCAGGCATTAAACATGAGCACTCGTAAAGACAGAAGAGAGTTTAAAACTTGCTTGTCAACACAAGGTGAAAACTACGCTAAAACCAAAGAAGTCTTAGCCAATTGCCCTAAAAAAAAATTCTACTATCTTACGCACTTTTTTAGATTGTGCACCAACAACTGATGGACAAAGGTCCTGGTGTTTCAATTATTTAGGGAATGGAGGTATAACAAAGTCCCTTTGTACATTACATAGAGAATGCACAAGAAATGGATTGCATTGTATCATTGATCAAATAATGAAACAACAGGCAAGTTTACCTATCATTTTAAAAAAACATAGGGAAGGGACAGAGTAGGATGCAGGTCTCCTGCATATGTATGCTCCCGAAATGCCATACAGTAGGTAAAAGCAGACGCTCAGAGGCAGATTCATCACCAGGTCTTTGCCTAGTATCCTTCCTGACCATCAATGAATTTATGTAATGCCATCAGAGAATGAGGTAAAAATCGGTTGTGAAACCTTTCGTAAGGTGAGGTAAGCGGAGTTGAAATCTTCCTGCAAGCTGAGGTAGGTACGGTTGTGTAACGCTTTCTCGCAGAGGAGGTAAAGTAGTATCATCATGCTGCTTCTCTCCTATTCAGAGGGACCAGCTGGTGGAGGGCTCCGCTCCTGGAGTTCCCCTGGAAGAAGTGGGGCTCTGGGAGGCTTGCGAGGTATTGCTGCTGCTGCCACTTCCCCCACTCTGCCCAGTGTAACCAGCAATTAAAGGAACAGGCTTCTGAGCATAGAGAATACCTACAATACAAAATACATATATTCTAAGATTACAGGTAGTATCCAAAGAGATGTGTTTCAGATAGGATAGAAGATTGGTTTTTATTGCAATTAAAAACAATAGTTACACAGAACATCCATAAAGATAAGGAGGAGAGCGGTTACATCATCAAGCAATTCTAAAGCAATAGAGAGTAATAAAAATTATGGCAATCAGCCTGGGGAGCTGGTGCTACATCACTGAAGCGCCTCAAAGCCAATAGTCTTATAATTTATTCACTCCCCTTTTCCTCTACCAGTTCCGCCCGTCAACAGTGCATAGAGCCGGTGACATCAGGGAGCAGGTGGAACTTGTACAGTAATGAAGGGGTGAATACATTGTAAGACTAGGTGCTCCATTGACTTGGCTGAGGTGCCCCAGACCAATTACCATAATTTTTAGAACTGTACATTGCTGAAATCAAGGCATACAGAGTTATAATAAAAGTAATCCATATAAGAAGAGTTGCTCAGGAACTGTAGGGCTACTCTACCATTAGATGTCGACTGATGATAAATGTCCTTTAAGACCCGTTTAATGCAAGTGCATTTCTATGCCTATAATACGGCTGTATGGTTAGGCCTGACTATGGATCTAATAACCAGGAGCCAAAGCATTTTTTACCTTACAAGGGGGTGTAAAGGGGGGGGGGGGGCATACAACATACAAACTCATCAACACAACATACCACCGCTTCAAGTGGTTTGTCCCACAAGACCATCTTACATACAGTGCATAAAGGGGTAATCCGGGAATATGAACGTTTGATACAAAAACCCATGATGATATAAATAAATGAATATACCGAAACTCAAATGTCAGTCACTAAATGGAGCCTAAATAAGTTTGATTTGATGATTTACAAAATATTATGGGGTTTCTAAAGTAGGCGGAGTTATCACCAAGATGGCCTCCACTGGAAACTACAAGTCCCATGATCCTTTAGTTCTCAGTAAACCCTCCTCTTATGCTCTGCTCCCAGTGATGATGTAACAGTGTCTTGCTCTGTTACCATAGTAATGATGTGTGTAACCACCATTACTACACATTACCTCACTAAGATGACGCCTCACCACAACAAAGGCCATACTGGATGCACTGCACCCAACCCCTACAGCCATACTTAGTGGTGATGTGGACATATGACCAGCAACATTTTCTGTCCTGTGTCTACACCACGCTGAGAAAATCAACAGACTGATTAAGGGCCAGGAGCATTTTAATTAATTCTTCATTATGGTGTGTGTCAACAACATTTTTCTGCTAAGGGGAGGAACATTTTAAATAATTACATATTAGCTTATATTTAGGTACCCATTTGAATATGAATTTTGCTTATTCCTGGAATACCCCTTTAATACAAATTATCCAATTATCCACCACTGTCACAAGAAAGCTTCAACTAAATTCTTCATTGTAATATAAAAACTCTTCGGATACAGACGAGAAGATTTTTCTGCATAAGATTATTACAATAAAGGATTTTGTTGAAGCTTCCTCGTGCTGGATATTTGGATTTTTTGTTGCATTGCCTATAGCCAGGATCTAGCTGCAGGAAGAATCAGCTGACCTCCCAATAAGTCTCATCTCCAGTGCCTCATAAGTCAATCTGTACCACCGACAGAAGCCATACAAGTGTAATGCAATATAGTCCACAGTGATCAGTCTCAGGCCTCATTCTCTACCAATATATAGTAGCAACTAGTCCACTGGATTGACACTGGATTTTTCTGTATGGTTTAAAATATATAACATTAAAAAAAAACCTATATATCAACCCATTTTCAAATCTGCAACCCCTCAAACTATCGGAAACAGCTTTTAGGAAGAATGTTAAGCCTTTGGGATCTTCATAGTAATTAAATCAAAATGATCGGTAATACATTCATTTAGCACTAAAATGTAAACATTCCCAAAAGATAAAAGGAGAAAACCCATCTTAAAATTTGTTATGCAATTTCTCCCGAGTACAGAGCCCCCCAACCCCCACATGTGGCCTTTAATTGTTTTATGGGCGCTCAGCGAGCCGCAAAAGGGAAGGAGTGCCCTGCAGCTGCCAGGATTTTAGTTTCATCATCGGCATCCTTTAGTAGGCTATATATATATTTTTTTGTTTGTTTTCTACCTAAATACTAATAATGAAACTGCTCACTAAGGCGTACCGTATAATCACATCCCACCTATGGGTGGCTTTTGGACTCGATGTGGCCTCCTAAATGTAGACACCAGAGCTGCTATGGTTCAAGATAAATCATAAGACGAAAGCTCATTTGAGCCGAAACGTGCGTCGGGGCCAGAGTCACCCAGGGCACAGACACCAATCCAACATACAATATGGGTAAGAAAGCATTGTTTCTTTCATTTAGGCTGTCTACACTGATGCACTTCATACAATGAAGTAGTGTTTGCTTCAGTACACTTTATACTGCAATGTAAGTGTGATTCAAGCCCTTACTAAGCAATATTCAGTGGTTTGGTCTCTGTAATGCCCTAAGGGTTGATTCCTTTGTCCGCGCATCAACACCCGGTGGCTGCACATTTTTATGCTCTGTCTATTAATATTTTTTTTGTATGTATAATTAATAAATATTCTTTCACATTATCTTTTCTATGTGTTTTATGCTTTGGTCTATTTACCTTGTGTGGACACAATAGGTTATTTCTGGTGTTTATCGTATAGCCTAATAATCATGTCATCTTTATTCTATGGGTCAATACGATTACATACAGTTACTAAGATACCATATTTTTTCTTACATTTTACCAAATTTGCCAAATAAAACCTAATGTGAGGTGAAAAAAAATATCATTTTTGCATCTTTCAAGTGGCATAACATTTTTACTATTTTGGCTACAGAGCTGGTTGATGGCTTGTTTTTTGCAGGTGACGTAGTACTTTGCAATAGCCTCTGTATCTGGAATACATGTTTTTTTGATCCCTTACATTTTTTGTTGGATTTTATAGGTTTTTTTATGGTGTTCATCAAGCGAGTTCAATAATGATAGTTTTTAATTCTGCAGGTCGTTAAGGACGTGGTGATGCTATATATGTGGCGTTTGTGTTACGATTTAGACTTTTTTGCATTATATGCCTCTTTATATGGGGCTTATAGGCCTTTATTCTTGTATAAGAATTTTTTTACTTTTTATTATCCAATACCCTGCAATGTCCCATGGTGAAACTCTGTCAGCCAAGTTAAATGCCGACCAAAGGCATTACACTGGGGTGTCAGCTGTAAGTGTATTCCGACGGCTGCCCTGCTCCAATCTGTAACTGAGTCGGCATCAGCTCTGTGTCCGATATATATTGGACGCTGAGTTAAAGCGCTCAGTGGCCGATGTACTGGACGCAGAGCATTAAGAGGTTAAAGGGGATGGCCACTCTAACAAACTGCCTATGTGCCTTTACTACCTTATTATTACCTGAATGTCCATCAATTGATTCAGCATCCCTGATGCTTCCTTTATTGCTGTGAGCAGACACTCTATGCATTCTGTAGCATGTTTGTTTACATGCCTCCGCACTGATAAATTGGAGGGACCTGCAGCAGGAGTATATGACTCATGCTGCTGCTCCCTGTGTACATCAGTGAGTCAGACTGAAGAAAAAACACACTGGAGGCTGCCATTAGAACGGACTGAAGGAGTAGAAAACAGGAAGTTGTGTGGAGATGCATAGTGCAGCATGGTGAAAACAGGGAAAGGCTGAGGCTCTCACAAATGGCAAAAGTTACAGGTACATATACATGCAGAGACATGTATAATGGATGAGATTTATCTAAAAGTGACCAGCCCCTTTAACGTTGACTAGCTGTGATCGCAGGAACAAGATATCCGTCACTCCGGGCTGCTAATAATGCATGTATCCCAGCGTGTCAACATTAACTCCTTAATGCCAAAGCCCAATTTCACATTCCAAATTTTCTTGTGGGCTTAACTGAGCACCCCAACTGACATTTCTCCTTTATTCTTTGGGTAGATGCGATCACAGGGATATCAAGTTTTTAATAGGGGTTTTGTTTTTTATGCTTTCATACGTTTACAAAAATTAACACCTGTCCAAAAATTTTTGCCATCTTCTGGCACTAATAACTTTTTCATACTTTGGTGTACAGAGCTGTGTGTGTTGTCATTTTTTTCAAATTTGGATGACCTTTTCAATACTACAATTTTGAGTACTGTACAGCCTTTAGTTCCCTTTTTATTTAATTTGTAAATTTTGCAAAAAGGCAAAAAAGTGGTGTTTTTGGCTTTCTGTTACAGGGTTAAACACCAGGAAAAGCCGTTATTGTATTTTGATAGATTGGACTTGTTGGAGCTTGGCAATACCCAACAGGTTTATCAATTTTACTGTTTATATTTATAATCAATTCTAGGAAAATACATAGGCTAAAACGAGAGAGCCTCAGGTCTTTGTATGACCAGAGGCTGTCATGGTAACAGATTGCCTCTCCCCGAAGACTTCACGGGGAGCGACGGTCTAAACCAATATGGTGCTGCCCACACGCTTCTGTCTTTTTAGTGCCGCCAGTAGTTATTTAAGAGTTAAAGGACATTACCATCAGGCTGCAAGCCGCCTCCTGCCCCCAGCCAGGGAACCAGGAGAGAACACGTAGTCACCGGTCGGATCATAATTTCTCGTCTGGGAGCAGGAAGAGGGTTGCAGTAGTGGCGTGTATAAATGAAAAGCTAAGGCCTTATTCACACGACTGTGTGCTCACCCGAAAGAAGACCACAGCTAGTTGGAGATGGGGGAGCCAATTTGTGTGGTCAGATCATGGCTCCAAATAGTCTTGTTAATGGACCTAAAACTTTAAGTTTAGAGTTACTACTAAAATTACACTACCAGCTAGAATCAGGGGCACACAGTCGGATGGAGAAGGGAGAGAGGGGGTAGTTCTCCTAAATGTCCTATAGATTTATTATTATTTGATCCAAAATGGTTATAAATAGATGTTAGACAGCTGGATCAACCCCTTAATCCTTAAGAGTCCAGTCCTTATGCCTCTACACACTTCCCATAAGTCTATAAAAAGAAATTAAAGTACAACCAATGCAGTAGAGTATTGTGATTGTTTCCAACAAAACTGCAGTTTGTTGTTTCAATATTTTACTCTACACTATGGTCATACAACCCCACCAACATACTGGAACTGGCTTCATTGGGAGTAATGAAACATATGCCATTACATCCTGCCAAGGAATTGGTCTAACTGAGTATGTGAAATCAAATGGAATAAATTTCATAGGTACCAAATGTGTGCCAAGTGTCTAGTACCCACCTCTAGCACTTCAATGGGGCCGCCTAGGGGTTTTACAAGATTTCTGTAAAAACCCTTTAGGAATCTGATTCTGTTTGGTCCTCGGGATCCAGTTATGTTACTGAATGTCCTAATTTTTTATTTTCTTTATTTTAAATTGACAAGGGTAAAGGACTACTGTTTTTTTAACACACATTACTGCTATTATATAAATATTATATAATACATTAATACAGTTTGATCAATACAGTGTGCGCTGAATATTTTTTCATGAGAAGTTAGGAAAATTATAAAAGTCTGTTCTATTTCTGAACAAAGGATTTAGGCAGACTTCTCTTCTCGCCTCCATGTGCGGTGTCCTGCCCTGGTTGTATGTGCTGGCATCATGACCTATAGCAAAGCTGAGCGAGGAGCAGGAGAGGAGGCAGGAGCAGTACAGAACAGCTGACAAGTACTTACCGCTCCTGCATCCTCTCCTCTGTGTCCTGATGCCTGCGAATACAACCAGCAACAGGACACACAGAGGAGCGGAGCCTGGAATGATGATGGAATGTCTCTGCTGCATTCAACACTACCTGGTTATGGACTCTACCGCAACTCGAGTTGCATGTGGTGCACTCCTCTTCTAGTCTTTTAGTAGAGATTAACGTGTGCTGCACTTTATGTACATGCTCAGTAGTGAAGATCCTCTGCTATAGATCAGGAGAAAAAAAAAAGGCACTGGGAAGCAATGCCTGTATTCATTTAAGAAAAGCAGTGCTTTGGAGTCGAAGATTAAGTCTGGGTAAGGGAAATTAAGGAGTCAGAAGTTTGGCTTACAGCCCAGGGTTAGGACACAACTTAAAGGGAACCTGTCACCAGGGACTTCATTTTCACCAAAACCAGATTGCAGAAGCCCATCACTCCTGCACTACAAATCTGCCTTTCTGCCTTTTTAAGGCATTTGCTTTACAATATAATTGTGTGTTATAACTTACTCTTGCTCCATGACAAAATCCTGGGGTAGTCACAAGGGCTGGACTTTGGTTTGGATGCATTTCAAAAAACAACATGTGACTTGCCTGTTATTTACTCCTCAGAGCTTGGCCCCCACCTTTGTGCTCCTGTACAGCTCCACCTCCTGCTCCTTCTCAGAGCAGGTGAGCTGTACAGGAGCACAAACATGGAGGCAGCCTGCAGCTCAGACAAGTCACATGTTGTTTTTATGAAAAGCATGCAAACCAAAGTCCAGCCCCTGTGACTACCTCAGGATTTTGGTCAGGATGCAAGAGTAAGTTATAACACACAATTATATAGTAATGCAAATGCTTAGAAAAGGCAGAGGGGCATTTTTGTACTGCAGTTGTAATGGGCTTTTACAATCTGTCTTTCGTGAAAATTAGGTCCCTGATGACTGCTGCATGAAGGTCGTCAGTCAACTCCGGCCAATGGTATGGAAAAGGTGGTCCGTGGAAGAAGCAGAACTTTGCACTGCCCCCTCATGAATACATCGGACCTCTATGAGCTTGGTATGGCGTTCCTAGTGTATTGCGCTGTAGTGTCTGCTAGCTTTATTGGAGGGTTCCGATAAAGCTAGCAGTTTAACACTGCTTTTTTTTTTTTACGGTGACAGGTCCTCTTTAATTTGGGAATTCAAAATGAGCAAGAGGGAACTTCTGCAAGATGCACACAGAAGAAGCCAGCATATCTGCAAATCAGACAAATGTCCACTGATTAAAAATGTTGGTGGTCAAAAACACTTGGAACAAAGTTTGTTGAAGGGACAAAAGTTTCCTGCACACAGTCCTTCCAGATGAACCTTGCTGTGAATATCTGCAAGTCACAGAATTTTAGTTGTAAAGCTAAAAATATTCGAGCTATGTTATTGTACCGCGCAAGGATAAATCTCACCTGTGTACATTGTGCCATTTATTTCAATGGACATGTTGATGCTACCAGTCCCCAGATTGAGCGAAGTCTCTTGCCGATCCTGTGCTGCTGGGAGTAGAATAGAAATGTGATCATTTATGAATTCTAAGCAGTCAAAAACAGGCATTAACAGTGGTTGGAAATTATCACTCACCCTTCCCATTTATCTTTAGTTTCATTGGTATCTGCCTTGCCATGTTTAGTAAATTGTGCTGAAAAGCTTGCTGCATGAGCCTCTGCTGCTCTTCTATGGAGGTCCGAGACACCCGCTTCTCAGGAGGCTCTCCCGAATCCAGCCTATCCTTTAGTTGTTCCACTGAAGATGTCCTTACGGCGATAGGAGTCTGTTGGATACTCAAAGCCCCAGAGGCCATGGATACACGGTTTGGCATCAAGCCAACAGGGCTATCACCTGCAATAGAGAAATGTTACCTATGTTACAATTTTTAAGGACTACCACTTCATAACAGGGGAGTAAAACTTACACGTCGTTGTGTTCACAGCTAGCATTTGCTAACATATCCTAAGCACAATTCTATTGCATTTTCACTATGAAAACATTGTTTGCATCATATTGACAATGCGTTTACACAACAGTGTTGACATTAAGCCAACACATAGTTAACGCAGCACAAATACAATGTTGGCACAATGTGTGAAAACAGCCCAGCAGTTTGGTGGTAAAAATATTGCTCACTAGCTACTAACCACACACTGAATTCTGAGAAATTGGCCCAGTACAATCATTTAAAGTTATAATAGTACTTCATATTCTATTGTATATAGAGCACAGGGGTACATACTTTGTACCATTAACCTGTTAATGCTCTGCGAGATGGGATATGGACCGGCATCAGAATACACTGGGTGTCAGCTGTAACTAACAGCTTGACGTCGGCGGGCACCGATCGCCGTCATGGCAGCCCTGAGGTCCGATCAGGACCCTAGGGCTGTCCTCATGCAGTGCCTGCAAGATCCTGTCTGTGACAGGATCTTAAAAGGCAGTGTGTGTCAGCTTTGTCAGCCTACGCAAAGGCTAATACCCTGCGTCACATGGCCCCAATAATGCATGCTAAAATTTTATAGCATACCAAAAAAAAAAAAAAAAAAAAAACGCGACGACAATGAGGAAACTAAAATCCTGGCAGCTGCAGAATGCCTCTTCCCTTTTGAGCCTCACTGTGCACCTATAAAACAAGTAACAGCCACATGTGGAGGGTCTCTGTACTCGAAAGAAATTGCATAGCAAATTTTAAGACTGTTTTTGTTTTTATCTTTTGGCAATGTGTAAAAGTTTTAGGGCTAAATAAACGTATTACTAACAAAATTCTAACCATTCTTAATTTCCCCACCATTTTTATTTAATATGAGAATCTCAAGGGGTTAACAATCTTCCTAAAAGTTGTTTCTGATAGTTTGAGGGGTGCAGATTTGAAAATGGAATGATATATAGGGTTTAATGTTCTATATTTAAAATTTCATTTCAAATTACAGCATCCAGACATTTCAAAAACGTAAAGCATACATATGGAAAATGTTACGCAATAACTCATTTAGGTGGTAAATCTAAATTTTCAAAAAATTCATCACTTTAATTTTATTTTTAAAAACACACACAAAACTTAAATCAGCCAACATTTACCACTGAAATGAAATACAAACAAACAATCTCATAATCCTTTTGATAAGTAACAATGTTCAAATGATATAACCATATAAAGCAAAAAAATGGGGATGAGCCTTAATCTATAAAATGGCAAGTCCCTTAAGGGGTTAAAGTAAAGAAAAATAAACCTCACAACTCACTTGATATACACGCAGTCCCTAGGTTAAGTACAGGTTCTTTAGGTTTGTTCTTAAGTTGAATTTGTATGCAAGTCAGAACTGTATATTTTAGAATTGTAAAACAAATTTTTTTTGGTGTCTGGATTTTAAAAAACTGTTGGATTGTCATAAGAACCAGGAATAACAATAAAGCTTAAATCACAGACATCTTTGATAACTGTTGTAGCTGTATATTGTATCCTGGGGCTAAAGTACAGTAAATGACCGACTAGGGGTCGTCTGTAAGTCAGGTGTTCTTAAGTTGGGGACCACCTGTATAGAGTCATTAACCATCTTCACATCTAGTATCAGTAAACATAATGCAAATGACAAAACATTAATATAAAATTCATGAATTAGGAAGCTTGTTTCATAAGCATAAACCATGTTAACTGCTCCCTAGTGCCACAATCCAACTCGAATATTTAGGGCAACACTAATTTAGTTGGACTGTATCCTAGTTCACCAGTAGGGGGACCTAAAGTAAAGGATAAGAAACCAACTACATGAGAAAACTAGAGAACTTACAAATACTTTAACACACTGAATATAGTGAATAGTCATAGAGGACCTATATTCCAAGATTTAAAGCTAAGAATAAGTAAAATAGGTGATAACAAGATCCAGTGTTGGAGCAAAAGGTTCAGAGGTGGAAAGGTCAGACAATGAACAGCAGAGCATCCGAGAGGTGGCTACAACTAATGTTTATATGGCGGGCTGAGCCCTTTAAAATAAAATATCTACACACACATATATAAAACCCCTTTTATAACACGTTTTACATTTATAAAGCAAGTAGTTCTGCAGTACCATTCCTATCACAAAACTTCACTGCTTGTTTTGGGATTTTTCATTTGGGCAGAGACAAGATTTACAGTACACACCTCAATAGACCACTGACCTTTCTTTAGTGGAGTAACTGGTGACATGCGCGATGTTGGGTGCACACCAAGCATGGGCACAGAAAGTTTCTGAGCTCCCAAGAGAGCACTGGTTCCAGTTGGAGTTGGGGAGTAGTTAAAAGAGGTGGTGCCATAGCTGGGACGCCTGCCTTCTCTACGGTTTCCATCTATTGCAGCTTGTAACTCTGCCGGAGAGCTGAGCGCTTTCTTCTCACACTCGTAGAGATAAAGGTACTTCATGTACCTGGAAAAACAAACAGAAGGGATTTCTGCATATACAGAAAATAGCATATAAAACACAACATAAGTCAAAACACAATTGGCCTATGAAAGGGTGACGGCTTTGTTTGCCGTTTAACCAATGAACTCTCTTGGCAGCCAGAGCAAATGGACACTACAAATACAGTAAGACAAATTTGGTGTATGGCCAGCCATATTCCATGCTAACAGAAGGATAGAGTGAAGACTAGATGGCGCTAACAGAAAACAGACATTCTGCATCTTTGGTGTTCATACGGAAGTAATCTCATTCCACTCACTGTGTACGCAAGGTGAAGGCAGCACTGGTAATGGAGGTTGGTAAGTTCAATCCCTTTGTGATCTCTCTCCAGATTTTCTTGTTGATGACCTCGACAAGGCCTCCCTTTTCAGTTACCAGCTTGTAGAGCATATACAGGTCTAGCAACTGCTTGGCCATTATAGGGATACGACTGATGGGGGTGCCTGGTTCAATGGAAAGAAAAACAGCTGTCATGCTTGTATTGTATGTATCCCACCAAATAACTTACCTGCTATAGGATGAATGAACTGGTTACACCATATATCACCAGTACAGGAGAAACCATGCCCAGCTATGCTTTTTACACAAATTATATACATCCATATCTTTCCATCAGTTAAATCTGTATACACGCAATCTAATGACAGATCTGATATTTATTGGATTGCTGGCACTACAAAAGAATAGTTAGCTTTTGCAGGTAAATGCAAAAAGGCACAACAATGCATAATACGGTCTAAAAGCAAAAATCACATGTCTTGCTTAGACATTTGATATGTGACATGATAGTATTAGTGAATAGAAGAAGGCTGTCCACTCCCAAGGTTTGAACAAGAAAAGCAGATGCTAAAACTTGTGTCTGTTCTGAACATTTACATCTTTAAATATGCATACTGACATCTGTCACAAAGATCACACTTCATTTTATTACTATCTGTAACTATCACATTCTCTAGGTCCCCAGAAGTCCCTTGTGTAATGAACCCATCTGACCCCCGGTGACACTAATCGTGGGGAGTGTCCTATGACAGTCATCAATCATTGAGGTGATAGCAAGTCATTCCTGCAGTAAAGATGGCGGGGATGGGGGGAGGGATTCATGGGCTCCCTTATGTCTCTTCTGTCCCTCATTAATTCCCAGACCTGAGGCTGTTGGGGGAGGGGAGTGTGTGTGACAATCACAGCTGAGGGTTGGCGTCACTGGGCATAGCTATCCTGCTGCTGCTCAAGTACATCGGCTACTTAGACATGACACGTAGGACATTCATTCATTACTCATCTATTAAATACAAGGAAAAACAAGTGTACTCCATCATTGCATTGTCAAAGTAATTGTATAATCTCTCAATTGTATAATTTTTGCCCAACCCTTTTTTCTTTTAAAAAAAGGTTATAAAAAAATAAAATCTTCACTTCTAATAAGTTTCCACCAAGTGCAATTTTTTATCTGCGAGGAGGACTGCTTTTTCCCCACATGTAATAGAACAATTATCTTGTCCAAAATAAGACAACCAGAAAAATCCCTGGGATCAATGACAATATTCCCACCTCCGCTGCATATTTTATCCTTCTAGGAGCAGAACAATGAAAGTAATGGACTCCAACTGAGATTGACTAAACAGGGTCCATATGGCCACTGTTATGGAGTCCATTATTTTGCCAACAGAAAAAAAGTCCTTGTAGCAACAATGCGGGTGGGCTTTCTGACATATATTGCAGTTGCCCTATGTGGTATCCAAAATAAATCATACAAAAAAATTGGATTATTTATTGTTTACAACTTTTGCCATCAATGTTATGGTAAATTATGAGACATTCATTACAAAGCAATGTGTATTATAACTTAACACTGGTAACTTCCCTGTGCCCTCCACCAGCTACACATATACATGCATAAGTCACTGCACTGCGTGTGTTTTACAATATACCTTTTCAATTTCCGGGAAGGAAATCAAAGCTTAGATGCATATCACACCCAACAGAAGCTAATGGCTTCATTAATCACACTGAAATGACAGATTCCTCCCCCTATCTTTAACACAACCAAATCCTGCTTCATATGGCATCTCCCCTCCCCCAAGCACAAACAGCTTCCTCAATAAATGATAGTGACAGGTCCTTCAAGGCTTATCAGATTTCAAGATCTGTTAAGGAGGGGGAAGCAGTAGTAACAGAATGGGCGACTGAACTAATTTAGAGGTCAATAAACATTTAAGAATAGGAGGAGACTTAATAGATCAGTAACCGCTTCCAAATTTATACAAAATATATAATCACCGCAACATAATTACACTAACTTCATTGCTAATTATGTACTAGCACTAGTTTAAATGACATATTACAAACAGAATAGGATTTAAACAATTTATGACAAGCATTCCACAAAAAGTTATTTTGATCAAGCACAGAATGTCACTGAGCATAAGGATACAAATGCTGGCCCTGACAATATATTCTAACGTGTGTGTAAGGGCATGGAGCCCATTACATGATCAATCATTTATGACAGATAACAGTAATGCTGTGAAATTCTTGATGTCAAGCTAATGAGAAGCCATCATACAATGTATAGAATTGCTAAGGTAAAGAAAAAAACGGTTACCAAATACATAAACAGGGTTAACAGGACGTATCACAGGAGTTCTAACTATGCAAGCCCTCCATCTACAAAGAATAGGGCATAGTTTCATGACGTAAAACACAAAACATAACATTTTATTCTATAGCAAACAATTGTTTTGCATTAAGTATCTATTTTGAATGCCTCTTTCCTTTGCATTAAAACTGCACACGTCTAAAGTTGTCCAAAAAGTTATTTTCATTAGAAAAGAAAGTTAGAGACAACGCTCCAAAGGAAAGTAAATGACAACACAGCACATGGACCCCTTACTCTTTTCCCTCCGGGCAGTGGCATGGCTTGATTTCACATCGTGGTATAATAATAAGTAAAGATTTTCTTAAAGGAAACCTACCAGTTAGAACGGCAGGGGTAAGCAGTAAGTACCGAGCACCAGCTCACCCTTACTTTCGTTAGTGTTAGTAACCGCTGTATCGCGGTTTTAACACTTTTTAAACTCTAGAGCAGAAGAGGCTTCGGCGCTGCGTGCACACGATCGTGCGCGCGCCTACATAGGAAATGCCAGCGACGTTGCGCGCGCACGGTCGCGCGCAGCGCCGAAGCCTCTTCTGCTCTAGAGTTTAAGAAGTGTTAAAACCGCGATACAGCGGTTTATAACACTAACGAAAGTAAGTACCGGCACCAGCTCACCCTGCCATTCTAACTGGTAGGTTTCCTTTAAGCTTCTGGGTAGTTTGTAGTATATGCCATTGGGTCAATAGAAAGTTCAAGCTAACGTAGTAGCCCAATCTTATTGGATATTTGCAATGATATACTAATCATAAGTTACAAGTTGTTCAGTTCACACTTTGCAACAATTTCCTATACAGAGAAAATAATAAATTAGACTGACAGACTGCTCCAGCATACCCCAAGACATCATTGTGCAATGGATATGTTTGGCAATTAAACTGAAGAAACTGCACATGAGTAAAAGCAGCAACAAGGATAACTGGTACTTTTTGCTCACCTTTCTTTTGCATAAACACAAAGAGATCATCAAGAAATTCTTTTCGTTTTGGATCACTGTCGAGTTCATAGAGCTGCAAGGCAGACAACATTTTATAAATGAGTGAATTTGTTACACAAAAATACAAATCAACTAAAAATAATGATATGTTCTATAAAAAAATTAAAAGGGTTCTTCAGGGACTTGCATACAAAATATGGCCACTTATATAAATCCACATTATTAATTTAGTAAAGCAACTCAGCTTCACTAAATGAAAGCTACGTGGCTATACAAGCATAACCTATAAAGCGCTATTTTCGAACGAAGCAGCAATGCTACTTTAGTCCTGGAGAACAGAGATTAAAGAAAAAAAAATACATAATAATAATGTCAAAAAATAACAATCATAAAAGCAATAGTACCTTTGCAAAGTCCCGAGATGCTTCTCTGCTATGTGAATCTCCATGGTCAGACCACGATGTGTTCTCCTACAAAAGAAAGGAGGGAAGAAAAAAAAAAATTAAAACCCATTTCCCACATTGTTAGGATGAGGCACTATAAACAGAGACCTATGGAATAATACATAAGGGCACACAGCTGCACTGAATGCCAATGTTCTTAACCTTTTCAGATCAGAGTCCAGTCATTATTTTAATGGACCAGGGGAAGAACAAGGATCCTTCAGACTATAGTTAATATGAATACAGTGGAACCTTGGATTACAAGCAGAATTTGTTCTGGGAACACTCTTGTAATCTAAATCGCTTGTGTATCAAAGCAGGTTTTCCCATAGGAAATCATAGAGACCACAATGGCTGAAGACTTTGGATTACAACTCAATATTTTGTTATGCAATTTTGCGACAGAGGGTGGTGCAGTACAGTACAGGGTGCGGAGGGAATCACATATGCTTGTATTATGAAATTCGGATAGTAAACCAAGTTACATGTTTTGTAAAATGCTAGCTTGTCTTGCAAAACGCTTGCAGACCAAGTTACTCCAAGGCAATCTAAGGCTCCAAATGGTTTATAAACTGAAACTATTGTTCAACTTTTTACATCCAATATTGCAAATGTTAACAGTTTATGATCTATTCATGAAAAAAAAAAAAAAGTTGGGTGTTCACTTTCAACAAGCCCAAATATTGTGACCTTAGGATGATCAGACAAATAAGATGATCAGGCCACTAATATTTTGATCTGAGAAACCCGGGACACTCAAATTTGTATGCTTGATTTTGGGCAACAATTGGGGAGTTACATATCTGTACAGATACAAGGAGATTAAAACAGGGATTTAAAACAACAACTTTTTTTTTTTTTTTTTTTTAAGGCAAATGCCACACAGGTTTATATATTAACAACTAAAGAATTTGAGATATTTCAAATTTAAGTTTTTACAAAAAAAATTCTCTAAGCTTTGGACACATCATGAATGAAAACAGCAATTCATTATACATGAAACTCATTATCAGGACACAGTCGTATAGAAAACATTGTGGAGTTGTTCAATTAAGATCCCCATTATATCAGAGGTGCCGCCAGACTTGAGAAGGGATCAGCTGTAAATTGCAGCTACTAATCCTCTTTTAGCTCTAGTGCCGGTCAATGGACTGCTGTGTCTACTAAACATTTTGTTCAGCATTCAATGGCCACTTCCCTTCAGGCATTGACAAACAATTTTATTAGCCCAGTAAAAGGAGATGGGGGATGGGAAAGCTGGGCCACATTTCAGAGCTTGTTTACTGCCTGAAGGAAATGGGGAAATAAAATAACATTCCGTATAAGGCTTCAAATTCCAATGTGAACAACGGCTGCTCCCTGACAACTACACATCCATTACATACTCCAACATCTTAACATTTCCTTGCTAGGATGGTACTAGATTTATCCTTAACCACACTTTATGGGGTAATTATTGAATTTGTATTATTGAATCTAAGTGAATTAAAAGAAAGAAATGTGAAAACCCCATACAGGGTGATGGCACACATGGCGTTTTGAACATGGTTTTTGGCCCGTTTTTAAGCAGCCCGTTAAATGCATGCGTTTTTTGAAAACTCATCCGTTTTTGACAGGTTTGAATTAAGATAATTGGTCAAACCTGTCAAGAACTGATGCGTTTTCAAAAAACCCATTAGTTTTTTGACGGACTGCTTCAAAACGTCACGTGTGCCATCACCCTTAAAAGAATGGGTTAGTAAGGCATCACTGAAAAATCAGTGGAACCAGAAAGAGAAAACTAATCTGTATGTATGAATAAGCCAAAATTGCTTCAGTGGAAAAAAAGTCAAAGTGAATCTACCGAAAGCCACATGAGCAGTCATCAACAGGTAGCCCATTGTGTAGCAGCGCTGTTAATCATATTTTACATTATATCTGAATTCTGCAACCAAAACCCATAACAAAGCAAAGCTGCTTTCCCACCACATGCTCTCTCCTGACCCCCCCCCCCCCCCCGGAGGGCAATACATCCATCGAAATAGATGTATTGCCCAATGCATGGGGGGTATATGGAACCGGTAACATAATAGTACAGGTTAACATTATACTGATGCACCAATCTTTGAGATTACTTGGAGTTCAGTGGGGAATATGTACATAGCCAAAGTGTGAATCACTCTGCTAGATGAATTGTTTACAATGCTATAACGTGCACATAGGTTTATGGGCTAGTTTAATCTGCAGGATCTGGAAGCTATACATCTTAACCATGCCACACCCATGGTAATTTCTTTGACCAATCTTTACCTTAATTAGCCAGCAATCCCTACAAAAGTGCAGTCAGCGATCCTCATTTATTGAGGAAAATCACTGAGTCAGCTTATGGGATTAGACTTTAAAAGAGGTTGTATACCTTCCCTGCTATATTAGGTGAACAGGGCAACAATGGGACTTCAAAAGGGGGACTGTGTTTAGCACCTTATAGGGTGGAAAATAAGTTGACGTGAATGCCACAATCCCAAATGTAACCCACCCAATATGCTACCCCTCAACAAATCACTGAAGGTGACTTTAATATAAAGTTTTCTACAGAGCAACAAACTTTGAAACCAGTGTATTCCACAGATCCTTTAACGAAAACCAGACAGGAATAGGACTTGATACTATTACGGCAGCTTCAACTCACAAACCCAAACAGACCTGTGAAATAACAATCAATGTTCCCATTTTGTTCAAAGTACCACAAGTAAAAATTATGTGTAAGGCACTATGAGAGGCATTTATTAGTGCTTCTTTGCCAGTTTTTGGCATAGGAGCACTGCACACCGCTAGAAATTGAGATTTTTGCAGCTGCACCCCTCCACGCCATGTGGGCTTCGAGGGGCGCGACTGCTGTCAAAATTACCCACCTGCCTGCGTACCTTTAAAAATAACCTGCAAATGTTCATTCACAGGTTTTTAAGTAGAACTATGCCAAATCGGATCTGGTATAGTTTTAACAATGCCTCTTGATACATCTGCTGCAACAGGGGGCCGCGAGTGCCGGCATACAATGAATCTCCCGCTGTCCCGGATGTTTGAGCAAGCATGGTTTTCCAGATATCTGACTTTTTAAAGAACACTCTGTATGCATCTTTAACCTCTCAGTGAATTTTGGGTATGGTCATATCTCCTGGTGCACTTCTGGGTAACTGAAAACAAGAAATGTAAGGCTATGTTCACATGTGGCATTTGAATTCCACTGAATGCTACATCAGCAATGTAACAGTGATTATTAACACTAAATGTGGTTCTCATTTGTTGGGGCAAATTCCCTGTAACACACTTTTTCAGGCTGTGAATCCTCAATATTGTGTACTTGTTTACAAATAGAAATTAAGAAGTTCTACGATCAATAGTGATCATCCCTGACCCCAGTCTCCTCACTGAAGTCAGTGAGCACTGTAAGAAGGCAGGCTTTAATTTGCCAAAGTAACAGACACATAACAAAATAGTCTGAAAGTAGTCTGTAGTTATGACGACCCATATCAGACTTTACTTTAAACAAAGGAGAGAATCAACAATTCATCTAAATTGTTCAATTAAAAATAATGTCAGTATAAAATATATATACAGTAAGTAACTATGGCTCACAATTCCAATTTTTTGTATTTGGCAGCTTCCTCCCCCCCCCCCCCCCAAAAGGTCAGATGTTATGTACCCTAGATGTTAAGACCTGAGTAACCAATGTCAGAAGTCTAAAGTAGAAAAGTAAGCAACGTTTAGAGGTAAAAGCAAATAAACTAAAAAGACAGGCATGGAGATCTACACAAAGAGGACAGTAGTCAGCTTTATAGGGCCTTCTCCAGAGGATGGCAAGCCTACAATGCCAGACAGAAAAATGTGCAAAAATTCTTTGTAGAAGATCAAAGTTCAGGTTAACAATGTTATTCAATCTTTGGTCTACCAGTTATATACACATACTCTACTACGGGTCTTATTTTTAACTTTTCGCCATTTATTTGCTTACTGACAGATCTTTTAAAAGCAGCTTTTGTTAGTGCAGTGTGGAAGCCACCTCTCAGGTATGTGTCCATTAATGACCAGAAGATGAACATAGTCAACACTGAATGAGGATGAAAGAAACCCTACATCAATCAACCCCCATTCAACCAATAAGAATATCCCCCCAGGAACATATTCTGAATGAAGTTAGCAGATCATTAACATAACTGATAAATATCAATCCAGCTCAAGTAGGCCTTTTTGATATTTAGGTTTTAGCAGGCCATTTCTTGGCCCAAAACCTAGAATATATGGATAGTGGAGTAGCACCATTAAAGAAAATCGATCAGTTATCAAATCGCCACTCAAGTAAATTAAAAACCACTCCAGTCAAAGCGAATTCATTGAAAAAGATATATTATGGGCCTGAAGGGAGGGGCATGACTAATTTTCCTGATTCCTAGAGTCATTCTTCTCCCTACAGTCCCTATACACGTTATTATTCAATGAGTCAACTGTGACTGGACTGATCCTAAGAACTGTATAGCACATTTTAATACTTTTCATGATTTAAGATAAAATTATTAAGTTTATGCAAATTAGTAGCTCAATGCAGAAATAAATAATAAAATATCCAGGAAAGATGGAAAATGTAACATAAAAAATATGGAGGAGCCACTAATACGGCATATTCCCGTATATGCCACAAAGTCACAGATATAAAATTAGTGCTCTACTCCTTATACTGTTTGTCAAATGGCTAGAGCCTCTCACCACCTCTTCATGGACTGGAAATAAAAGATATCCCCGACTCCTTGCATCGCCAATCGTCCTCCTTTAGTGGGTTGAAACACAATCCTCGTCTCGTTACCGTGTCCACGGCGTGTTCCCAATCCTACAGGAGGTATGCCCCAGAAGAAGCCTGAATAGGTATACACCAGGGCATGCCCCGGAAGAAGCCTGAATAGGCGAAACCTGGGTCGGGTGAGGTGTTTTAGGCGTCTTATGCTTTTACTACATGCGCGCTTTTAAATTGGTGTGAGTATATACAATAAATACTATTTCCTTTTTGAACCTGGCAATCTGCACTATCCTTTCGCATACCTCCTGATGTAGGATTGGGAACACGCCGTGGACACAGTAACGAGACGAGGATTGTGTTTCAACCCACTAAAGGAGGACGATTGGCGATGCAAGGAGTCGGGGATATCTTTTATTTCCAGTCCATGAAGAGGTGGTGAGAGGCTCTAGCCATTTGACAAACAGTATAAGGAGTAGAGCACTAATTTTATATCTTTGACTCTAGTAGCTCATTGCATTTACCTTGTGATGCACCCATTTTTTTTCTTCAACTTATTCCTGTAGGTAATGTAATTAATATGCAAAGCTGGATAGCAATGGGCCACTTCTAAAACAGCATCACAAGAAATCTGTATTCATTTGTATACAGCGAGGCTCCAGTACCAGCACAGATCATGGGCAGCCATGCTTTTCAACCTCTGAACCACCACTTTTTGTATAATATTGGAGGACAGGGAAACAGGAAAGTGTGTCCTGCAATGCAGACTTTAAGTGTGTGTCGATTCAGGAGCTGGTGGACTTGAATTTCTAAAACATAATAATCTTTATACATCAACATCATATTCTGCATCGCTTTACAAATCATGGTGTTGAATCTATTATCCTGTCAGGTAGATTGTGCTATTGGTGATTAGCTGCCCTAATTGCATCAGTCACCTGCGGTTATTGCCAGCAACTCAGAGTTACATGCCCTGCATCATGACTACTAATGGAGATTTTGTAGGGTGGCACAGTAAACTTGCCACTGCCTTTGTATGGATGGCAGTCAAGGGGTGCCAAGGCCACCAATAACTTCCAAGCATCTACAAGTGTTCTCTTATTTTGTAAATTTTACAAATTTATTATGTGCTTTAGAATATATACAAGTTATGAAATAAGCTTAAAATACTTTTATTTTCCTCACGTTATGATATAGTCACATAGTACTATGCAATGACCTTGACTTTAAGGAAATTGTGTGAGCTTATTCTGATCTCCAGTGTATATAGAGAGAATTAGACGTTGAAGAGTACTACAATTGTAGACATTTGAAAGGTATGAGGGTCCAGCTCACAAGAACTTTCAATATAAGACCTCATTTTGGAGCATATAGTAAAATGTAAGTACCGTATATTAAATACAACTTATAAGAAGACAACTTATCCGACAGTAATTCCTAGTGAACACATTTACTGTATTGTAAATGATAATTTTTTCACAGATTTTACACTGTGCTGAAAATGTCTACATGAATGCTTGGTAAAGACACGTGTAGTAGATGGTAGTGTAGCTTTTTCTTCGGCAGGACAACTTCTGATATAGGACTTCTAAGGCTGGTTTAAAAGTCACTTTGTACTGCAGAGGACTCACAGTATGAGGAGGAGATTTGTATAAATCCCATCAGCTATGCAGTAAATGTATATTGCAGCCATTATTCCCTGAAGTCTAGAAGTATATAAAAGCCTCCAAGCATTCGCTATGAACTGAAAACCTGAGCTGACTTTAATGTTTACATACTGCCATCCCCAGGCTGTAAAACCATGTCCTGTTAAATATAGAAATTACAAATAAAAATCTAAGGTCCTAAAGCTTAAAGAGCAGTGTATGATAATCAGGTGTACAAAGATAATCTCCCTTAAAAGCAATGCTTATAGAAAAAATCTTGGAGAATTATGTAATTCTTTTCAGGAAGACTTCTTGCAAAAAAGCATCAATAAAAAGGCTATGTACATGTCCTGTAATTTCCTCACTCTTGTCTGAGCTTGGTCAAATATCTTTAGAGATAGCTTTTTTTTTTATCCAGCATTTGGATGGGATTTTTGTATTTGGCTATTGTAAATAGTCAGTAGTTAACAAACAAGCGATAATCTTATAACTGATCTGTGGTGAATAGGACCTAGATGGCCCCAGCATCGAAGATATACAACCAACTCCCCTGAAAGTGCATGTGTGCACGCGTTTTACATGTTACCATACGTTTGAAGAGTTTAAGAGTTATTCATTGCTGGAAGTGTAATCACAAATGCCACGTATGACCGCGCCTTATATATAGGAAATTGCCACAGTGTGATCTCAAGAAAGGACTAGGCATTTAATTACCCGATCCTTAGCAATCCCAACATCTTCCATCTGGGGAGAGTCAGAAGGCCTAGTACATATTAAATGGTTAGCCTGCAAATTTTTCAGACAATTTTTCATGTGTATGGTAGTCTTCACAAAGCACTCAAATGATGCCTTGGATTGCGTTTTGACGCACATTGTTTCAACTTCAACTAAAATATATGCGTTTTGACAGTAGCAACATTTCTTTAAAGGAAACCTACCACTTCTGATGGTAGTTATGAGATGTAAACACCGGGCCGGTGCTTACCTTAGTGAGTGTTTTAAACCGCTATATCGCGGTTTAAACACATTTTGATTTACATCCCCGAGGTAGCTTCGGCGCTGCGCGCCTCCGGCACTCCGTATTGAGGCTACCTCGGGGATGTAAATCAAAATGTGTTTAAACAGCGATATAGCGGTTTAAAACACTCGCTAAGGTAAGCTCCGGCACCAGCTCACCCTGAGCTGGTGCCCAGTGTTTACATCTCATACCTACCTTCAGAAGTGGTAGGTTTCCTTTAACATTAATTATATGGCATGTAAAACACGTTACTACTGTCAAAACACATACGTTTGAAAATGCGGTTTCCTGATGCAAACGCGTTACATGATCGTAGTCCCAGGGAGCCCTCAACTCTCCTGGAGATGGCCAAAGTAAGGATCAGGAATGGCAAAACTGATCATTCTATTACCGCAAAAGACACATCTCCACCGGAGGTGTCTTTATATTTATATGATATAGCTTTAAAATAAGGATAATTATTATTTACATTAAAAACAAGTATAAACAAAATGTGCTAGATGGTAAACTTTACATTTTTTTTATTTTTATAAAGAAGCTCAAGAAACTACCAAGCCGTGCCAATATCCCTCCAAAATAACATTTACCATTGGCAGTAGAATGGGAGGAAATCCACAAGCAGGCACCAGAGGATACACCACTTTACAGGCAAACTACAAAATTGCAGATCCACTATAGATCAAGGGAAGTGTGAGATGTTTATAGCAATTAAAGGAGATGAGGACACAGCTGGGATTACCACCATACCACCTGGTCTATCTACTTAGAAAGGATCTCAGATGTCTGGAAATTTCCCAGCCCCCTCTCACCTTCCAATCTGCACCAAACAAGGAATGCACAAGAACATTTACAATTGTACTAATGATAGTAACACGGTCACATTAAATCTGACATTTATATTAAGTTACAGGAGCAGGGGTAGACCACCAGCAGAAGCATGAAGTAGTCTTGGGAGAAGTAGACAACATGTCTTTGGTACTACAGCAAGTGCATAAAGAAAACATCTCGGACTGGTTTATGTGCACCTCCACCAATTTCACTTCACTTGGATTTTTTTATACGTCCCCTATGTTCCAGGGGAATCTGCAATGCTAATTTTGGTAGACAATATGTTAATAGGTCTCTGTAGCGTCGGGTGGGTGGTCCGAGTATCAAAAAAAAAAAAAAAAAAAAAAAAAATGAATACAAAAAAAATCTACTTTAAAAAAAAGGATGAGGCAGGTTAGGGGTTTTATTTAGCAGAAAATGTACAGAAGTTTTTTGTAAAAAAAAAACTGAAATGGCATTTAAAGGAAACCTACTGTAAGAAATCTACCAACATAAGTAGATCTAATGGTAGATCCCTCCTACCTCTGCCCCAGTAGTGCACGCCCCAGTAGCCTCTGCAGGTAATTTACATATTAAAATAAAGTTTTCAAAAACGTTAGATTCCAGTATTATTAGATTACATATTGGGGCAGAGGCATCTACCATCAGTTCAATTTCTGATGGTAGATTTCTCACTGTAGGTTTCCTTTAACTGCAGAATCTGTTTGCAATCAGAATTAAATGCTACTAATCAGATTTTTAATCTTTTGCAGAGCAGATGCACAAAGTGGATAAATCCTACTACATTGTACACTTTTTGAGTCTAATGTGGGTTAATATTTCCACTGCATCTTTTTTGTTTAACAAATGTATATAAAAGGTGCCTTCCTAGCAGTACTGGTGATTTTTACCCATCTTGGTACTACCCATCACCTATCTACCCGGATTTACTGCAGAGCTGATCTCTACCTTTTTTGTGCAGCTTGGGGGCCAGGAGTAGTTACGTTCATTTTAACACATGTTGAAATATTAATAACAGACCACTCTTCAAAGATTTACTCTCGTGCTGTTATACCCTGCAGTAAGTGCTCTTCAGCAGGCCGCACATTGGCATTTATTCACCAGCCACTCTTTGCATAATGGCTGCAGCTAATAAGTCTTTTGATGAGCAGCATCAAACCTTGTCAAGGATCAGAGGTCAAGCCATCCCTGTTGTCCCTTCACTTGTCCTACAAACATCTCCCCTCCTCCCAGACACAATGCTTTGTAAATTACCAACATCCTCATCCCTGAAACACAGAGCCCCAAGTGGTTTGGCAGCTGCACCCCCAGGAATCAGGAGCAAAAGCAATAGTCACAACTATTTTTCACTAGAAGCCTACAAAAGAGAAGGTATAACCATCCAAGAATTCACTAGGACCATTACTAGGCAATTTTATTCCTCTCGTCAAGAAAAACAGACCGAAATATGCTTAGATATAAATTCCTTAATTTACAAATTAAAACCTCACATGTATATAGGAGGCTCACAGATTCCATTACGTGAGTGGTGCTATTTTTCTAGCAAACTAGATGTGGCGTGTATATATACGCCCAGATACACAGCATGAAGTTAATAGCAGCCATAACACAGGTCTTCTAGGAGGTCAAAAGAGATGGTTTTGGAATAAGAAGTAAAACAAGATTCTGTAAATGCATGAGGAACTACATGCTACTGTGGCCAGTTGGTCAGGCTAAACTGGTCTCTCAAACCTTTTTAAGTATCTAGGGGTTGCATACCCAACATGTGGCAACTTGTAATGAAGGAGGAGCTGCTGAGAAATACCAAAACTTAACCCCTTGTATACCATTTAGCAAGAGTGCAAGTGCACAAAGGGTTATACGTTTGTTCAAATTAGATACCGTTTTCTACACGGCTAATGAAAGAATGATTCAAGAAAAAGTAACCAATGAAGCAACACATTTATACACATTACATATCTATTAGTACTTTATGAATTACTCTTATATGAAGCAAAACTACAAGTGTACAGCATTTTAGCACAAGTCTCTGGTGAGGTTTCTGAAAACACAATGCAATATTTGGTTACTCCCACAGATTTGAAATTTTTGTAGGAAATATGTCCTGTAAATTCACAAGTAGGTTAAAAGGGTTTTTTGCATGCTCATCAGTATCACAAATGGGCCTAAGTCCTAAAAATACTTGACTCCATTCCATCGAGTCAATCCATATCTGGGAAGCTTCGTTTTCCATTGAATCTTCAACACTATAAACAACACTTTAACACACGTCAGTAATCCTAATGATAACGCGACAATGAGACTAGGGCTACAGTCACTTGTCACATCACAGGATCAATAGTGACAGTTATGGGACCAACACATACAATTACTACACAAATAAACACATCCTAAGATGTTGTTATACATAAAAAGGGTTTTCCTACAAAATACAAAATCTATAATTATCCAGGACAGCTACTCCGGTTGCCTGCACTGTCCATTAACACTAGGGTGCCTCTCCATTCTAACTCCTCCTAACCCTAGGTATGGGAAAAGCATTATGATCACTGGAGGAGACACCTGGGAATAGGCAATGAAGGTCTTTTCGGAAAACTCTGGGGGTAGGTGTCTGGGTTCTGGAACTCATCAACTGCATTGCATTTTGCACCCTGAATCAGCAATATAATGTCATGAATCTGTGGATTTTTATGCTGCTGCTACATCCATTGTCCCACAGAAGATTGTGTCCTAGTTTAAGGAACTCTAAAGTTATTTTTAAACATGCTCAGAGAAATACAGGTGGTCCCCGACTTAAGGACACCTGACTAACAGAGGACCCCTAGTTACAGAGGGACCCCTCTGCCCACTGTGACCCCTGGTAAAGCTCTCTGGACGCTGTAAGGCGTCTGAAATGAAGCTTTATTGATGATCCTTGTTCCCATTACAGAACAAAGTTTTTAAAGTCCAACTGTCACAGGGACAATTTATTTTCCAGGCGTTACAATTATAAAATATAACTGTCCCGACTTGCATGCAAACCTAAAAAACCTGTCTGTATTATTTTTCTATCATTTTCAAAGATTCATCCAATAAGACAATGCTGTCCTAAAATTATGCAAAGCTCTCGCAGGTACAATCACACTATTAGTCACTATGCAACTGTGTAGGGGATGAGATTTCACAAATTTCACCCATGTGTTGGGATATCATCTGCAGTGTAAAATAGACCTGCACAAAACACACCATGTCAGTTTATGCTCTGGGCATTTCCAGTGACCTTCAACTTTTTAAAACGTACTTTAGGCGTTTTTTTGTTTTTCAGAAACACACTGAATTTTTATGAAAGGATATTTACCTTGTGTGATACGACTGGCTTATACTTAATTTTCAGATTTGTTTTGGTCTCACATCCAGAAACCCCCTACTATAGAGACAGCAATTTTGCAAGAACTTCAGCCTTTCCCTTGTGTACATGGGCCAGTTTATGTACAAGATATACGTGGAAGTGAATGGGAAGAGGCTGTTATAACCTGTATTATTAAATATTTTTAAGATCTATTCAATAAAAAGGTTACTATTTACCTGATCTATACCTCTTAGCTCATGCAGTGAATTACCTTAATATATGGAAACAGTACCAAAGTGATTTATACATCCTGTATTACTGGCAATAACAAAATAATGTCCAGATAATCACAACTAGGATGACCAGAGAGTGAAATGACTTCCCCTCATAAGTCTTTTGCATTTTACACGAAATTCTACCGTGGTAGAGGGGCAGGGGCTCAATCTTTGCAAAGGTTAATTTCCACACCAAGCTCTGGAGCATTAAGTGACCAGTCACTTATTAGACCCGGATCAGTGATTCTTTCCGCAATGTTTCCATATACTACAATGCTCCTGTATTATGCTGCAGATTTACCTTGAAGAAAATCCACAGAGGGCGGAATTTATCATACACCCACGAGGCCATGCATCCCCCCCCCCCCCCCCCCGTCCAGCCAGGTACATCAAGAGGCGTAAGCAAATGCAGATTTTAATATGGATTTTACAAGTCAAAATTTACTTATTAAATTAGGATCATATCATTTAAGAGAATTTACATGTGGCAGATGAACCACCTAAAATGGTGAAGTGCTTTTCTTTTATAAAAATGCTGCATCTGAACTCCTTGGGCTGGCCACAGAGATTGTTGTTGGAGGATCCAAACGGAACCAATTCCACCCCCATGTGAAGCATTTGCTTTTCAGCCTCCCATCACCCTTACTAATAGCAACAGTTGTCTGATGATCTATCCACTTCCTACGTGAACCAGAACAAAAGGAACCTTGGTTAACCCCTATTGTAGAACAATGCATCAAAGTTATTTTTCTTTGCTTCTTAACCCTTATCCAGAGGAATGCACTTAAGTAGCGGTCAAACCCCTTTAAGGCCAAGGAAACAAACTATAGAAAAAAATTGCTAAAGTTTTAATGTCATAAAAATTTACTCCTGAAGAATCTTAGTACAGAATTCTACCTTTACATTGAAAATGTTACATTCTACCCCACCCAGCAGACAGCAGAAACCATGAAGGGGACAACTTCTGCATAAAAATAAAACACAGACACCTAAACATGGGGAACTCAGAGAAAAGTATTTATTTGCGAATTCCCTATAGCTATGTGGGATTTCAGGTGTTGTATGTAGAAGGGATATGGCCAAGTCCCATCTACTAAGCTGCAACTATTAGAAACCTCAAAATGTGAATAAAAAAACAACACATTCATAAATAGGAAAGTGTCAGAAGTCGAGTGTTTGGTAAATCCAACTGGTCCATGTATCATATAGCAACATTGTGTGTTTTAGATAATTTCCTAGAAAGATGCAGCAGATTTATCATCGTCCACAATCATCTGTGATAATCTGAATCTATACTAAGATTAGAGCACACTGTCTATACAGAAGGAAAACTGCACCACTGTGATTTGACAAGTACATTGAGTACAATAAATTGCTGCATCTTTTTCCAGCTGTGTTGGTTACACATTTCCCTCCCGAGTCTAACTTGTGACTTTGGAGGCATTTTGCATAAACGGTAGAAATAAAATGACTATGCATAACTGCTGCATTATGGACAGCCTTTCTGAGATCTGCCATTCATATATAAGGTATAGTTACAATGGACTATCTTACCGGCTTAATGTGCTCCTCCATGCTTTGCTTTGGTTGTTTAGAGGGTGAAGGATTACTGTTTTCATCTTGGGGCTCCTCTTTCACAGCAAGATGTCGCGGACCAAGGTTCCCTTGTGGATTGGGTGTGACTATTCCCTGCTGCTCCCTCTGGGCCTGAAGATACTTCTGTGCTAGCATGGATGGCTGGCCTTCCCTGCGATTTTCTTCCTCATAGGAATCTCCTTCATCACTTTCATCTTCATCTTCCATATCCTCGTCTTCATCTGCATCACTAGCAACCTGTGGAGGTGCCATGGGCGGGCGGGTCTTAACAGCTGATAAAGTGGCAGGACCAGGTGCAGATTTCATTATATGTTGTGATGCCAGCTGTTGGGCGTAGAGCAGTTGCGTTTCTCTTATTTGTCTCTCCCGCTCCTCCATGCTGCGAGCGGCTTGCTGTTGCTGCTTTTGGAGTTGCTCCATCACAGCCTCCAACTTCATGCCCTGCTTGGCATGCATCTGTGAACTACCCGAAAGGGCAGGATTCAATCCACTTGGCATTAGTGAGGGCTACAACCAAGAAAAGATTAAAAAAAAAACTGAAGTTAATTTTTATATTCTTTAACAAAGCTGTATATGCAACAAACTAATAACCTTGTGCTTATGAGACACTTGTACAATATATTGCAAATTTCATCTTGACAGAAACAGGACTTTTACCATCATAAGATGAACCAAGGACAATAATGACAAAACCCTCCTAGGTCCAGGGTGTAGTAGTATGTTAATAGAATTTATAGCCACAACCTGAACATCAAAAATAGAAAGGGGGCAACATCCAAGCGGATAATCTAATATGTTTTAGTGAGTCCAAGAAAAGCTTCCATGTAGAGTTGTGCAATAACCTGCAGTCATGTCTCATATACACTACAGCAATGAATGGACATAGGCCATACATAAGGCTCTAAAAGACATCTCTAAACCGATTGTATCAAACAACAGACCACAGGATGTAATGAATATCTGGGGCACATGTGACCTGGGATTCATTGCACATTCATTCCAGATTAGGACTTTTCACATGATGGGACCGAGGTATACATTTACCTTATATGATGGGGAAGGTCCAGCCAGAAAATGTGACACATAAGTGAACCTTGGGTTAGTGCCACATGGTGACTGAACATTCGTATGCTCCCCGTAATATTGCTGCTGTATATAACATTTTTACATTAACAACAGGTCATGAGTCATACTATATTTAGCCACTCAACGAGTGCAGCCGCAGGTGTTCAGCTCTGGTGCGGAGCAGGCAGCGGGAGCAGCCTCAGGTGTGCGGCTCTGGTGCCGAACATATATAATGGAGAAACCAAAAAGAGGGGGGAGGAAGAGATCCTGTTCTACAAGGTGTACACCATCAAATTGTGAACGATTTTCAATAGGAAAAGGGGTTAAATTCAAGACGGATAGCGGTAAATATAGCCTTTATTGCTTTCTGATTAAAATTTCTCTTCATTTAATGTATATACACAAGACAAAAAATAAAATGATCAATAGGGCAAGAACCAGAGTTATTTTCCCTCCCACCTGCATGCATGCATAGAACACTGCCTCACTTAAGCATGCAGTCCCTTTAGATGGAGGGAATATAGGAGGGTAAGGTATAATGTCGCTAATATTTTCAGCGACTACATTATTGTAGATTTTTATAAGGCTGAGATTTTTATTTTTCCCCTTAATTAATAGAAAGGCTAGAATAGTAGTGCCATTTTTTTCTTCCCTTGTTATAAAATTAAGCTCCAAGAACACTATTGTTTTGTCCACAGATAGCTATTCTCTATGGTTATGTTTTAGGGCAAGATTTCCACTGTTATTTGTAATCTCTCTGCTGTGGATAAATTTTCCTCTAATCCCTATGTGTTCAGATTGTGGAGAGTTTCCTCTGCTATGATAGGATCACTACTACATAACTCTATTGTGATCAGCTCCATGCACTGTAGAAAGGTTGCTACAAACTGTCTCTTCATTGCATACATTGTAATTTTATCGTAAAGTGGCATCATGTTTTGTAACCCTTTGATATCAAACATCAGTAGATCGCAGTGCCTGGCTTGTGTTATATATCTAAGCACCCTGCTGTAGGCCACAACCATCCGGCAGCAGCAGCATATCTATTCCAATCTTATATCACAATCATTTCAGTTAGCAGCAACGTATCTTTGGTTGCTGCATTCGTATTATCTGGCTTCATATTAATAGCGCTAGAGACACAATCAACTGATCTAGTTCTGCCTGTATGCACTCATTCTACCTGAATATTGATTCAGTGCATTTTCTGCCTTATCCCTCATCTTTCGTTTCATTCAGATGTTCTTTTTGCCACAGCTTCCTCTGGGGGTGTTTGCGACTGTTCTCTGGCACTTCTTATTTGAGTTAAAATGACTGACATGTCTTTAGCCCGATATGTATACTAGTAATGTTGATCTCTTATTGTTCTTACATTTAGAGGAAGAACTACCGGAGTATTTATTGTAACCTCTGCATACTTTTCCCTCATTTTTAGAAGAAATGTGTTTTAGATTTATTTTGTTTGTGGAATTAGGATATCTTCTATTGATTGTATTAGCTTCTCTACAGACTCAACTATGTAAAGATAACCTATTTGTAAGGAAATTTAAAAGGGAAAAACATTTTCTGTTTTTAACACCAAAGTGCATATTATGGTGTTGGGTTTAGAATGTTATTCCTGTAGATTAAATTTTCTTATACCTAATATGTTATAAATAATGTTTTTGGGTCTCTCTTGCTCCTTGTGGTCATCATTATTTTTGTTTTTTATTCTTTATTGTTCACTAATAAGTCATTGTATTTTTATTTTACTTTATTCATCCGTCTTTGTTTTTAAAAGCAGGAGAAATGGAACAGACACATCGGAGGCAAAATCGGAGAGACCTGTTTCATTCCAATTTTAATATTTCTTAAAATTTCTTTTTATATCTATTATTTTAATATAGGTTCCCAATTAATCACTCCACCAGCCAAGCCATCCAAAACATTCATCCCCACATGGAGTACCATGGTAAGTACGCCTTATATTTTATACATAAAGACCTTTTTCAATTTTTTCTCAAAGAGGTAGTCCGTATTTTATAATAAAGCATCCAAAATTGAAGGATTCATTTAATCCTTTGGGGCCAACAAAGTTCATTTTAAATATCCCTGTGCTTTCTGTCTGTAGGAAAATCTTATCCAGGTTTCCTCCACTGATGTTTCGTTTCTTCTGACATATGCCCCATCCCTTGAGATCACTGATATTTCCTTGATAGACTAAGTCTATCAGGTGTACGGCGCCAGTGCTAAGCGGGCGCAGCCCCAGGTGTACGGCGCCAGTGCTAAGCGGGCGCAGCCCCAGGTGTACGGCGCCAGTGCTAAGCGGGCGCAGCCCCAGGTGTACGGCGCCAGTGCTAAGCGGGCGCAGCTCTAATTCCAATGCATCTCAGTGTTACCCTGATGCCATGAAATAACCAGGCTGGAACGCAATTGTGGTAGGATACAGAGGCAGGATATAAAACAGAAATGATTCCAAGTGGTAGCACTGACATATACAAAGATCCTACTGAAGTAGAGAAACATATAAGTCACATGACAAGTCTCCAGGCTGCATCACTATATAGGAGTGAGGGGGCTCCAGCCCGGGAGCTGATAAGCCGCCACATGCGGGAGCCCAGGTCACGAGTATATCCGTGCACGCAGCGGACCCTAGGCCACAAGGGGCCCGGCCTGGCAGCGATACACAAGGCACGGGGCGGCAGAGCACATTTCGGGGCGGCAGTGCACGGTGGGGTCCGTGTGGTGTCGCCAAGGAGCGCTGTTTGTGTGCAGTGACCCCCGCCCTCCTCCTCCCCATCTCCAGTCCCATCTGCCCGGGGCGCACATTGCTCCCTCTTACCATAGACTCTCTCCCGCAGCCGGCCTTCTCCACCATCCCGTCAGTCTGCAGGCCTTTCGGCACCGCACTCTCCTATTGCCACTTAGCCGCCCGCCCAGGCTTCCCCTCCGTTTCCGTCTCACTCCAAGCTCCTGGCTACTAGGCCCCTCCCGAAACAGCGACCGATTCGTCTGACGTCATTGCGCACTTTGCAACGGCAGCACGTTTTCCTGGAGGCAACACGCAGGCGCAACCCGTGGGGGCCATATTGGTCCACCCAGTGTTGAAGTTGAATGCGCGGATTGAATGGTGTCTTGTATGCACGTGTCTACGAGCAACAAGAAAATATCTAAACATGTTTTAGACGTTATGACGGATCATCATGAGAAGCTGAAGTTTCTTCATTTTTATACCTCTTGTAATAATCATAATTCTGGCCATATTGGTAGTCCCAGGCATTGAAATTCTTGTCATGCAAAATCCTGCAAACTATTTTCCTGCCAACTTTAAATACTTGTAATTATTTATAATTAATTATAGTGACATAGATGTTTGGAACAAATATCCTGCATTTGTGGTTGGAAAATCTACATTATGGCTACGCAATAACTTTGGGCGCAAAACCTATTGTGTAGCTTAACTCCATTGGGTTGTGCAGCGATTCTTCATTGTAAGGGCGCGTTCACACGTTGCGTTTTGGTTGCGTTTGAAACGCATATACAACAGCTGATAAGAGGTAATTTGCCTAATTACATTACCGTTTACGTTTGTAAACGCAATGTTAACACATATGTTAACAAAACGCATGTGTTAACGCGTGCGTTAACATCGCGTTTATGATACGTTTTGTAAACAGAAATGTTAACCGTGATGTAATTAGGCAAATCACCTCTCCTCAGCTGTTGTATATGCGTTTCAAAGCAGGTTAAAACGCAACATGTGAACGCGCCCTAAGTTGTGAGTCGATGGTGACCTCGAGGATGTTGTAACCGCTACTTGTAGTCGCAGGGTCAAATGTGACTCTAGGGTGGCACAACAAACATTGGGGGACATTTACTTACAGTGTCGGTGTCTGCATTGGCTTTGTTACCGACCTGCTCTCGGTAAGAAGACACACATTTAATATTGTGGAGCTGTGCAGAGACATTTCTGGCGCCGAGACTATTTTCTGTCCCTGGGACAAAATCTGTCCCGAGCACCAGAAATGTGTCCAACAGTCCCTGCTAGACCAGTTTTCTTTTGGTCTACTTTCCGTCAGTTTACACCGCCCAAAAAGGGCTGCGACACATAGTAATTGTGTCTGAGTCTCCACTCCGCCAAAGCCACGCCCCTTTTCGGAGAACAGTCGGAGCAGACGGAAAAAGGCATTTTTTCTGTCCCCGACAGCTAATAAATAGGTCGGAGAGCAGAACATGTGGTGAGAGCGCCACAAAACTGGCGGAAATAGTAAATGTCCCCCCTTGAGTGTGAAATAGGGGTAGCAGCCAGAGATGCTGTATAACTCCAGGATTTTTTTAAAAAAAATGTATTTAACCTAATTCTGGAAACTTCAGGAAGCAGGAGAAACAGCAGAATTGCTGTTGAATGTCAAAATAGCAGACATTCTGGCTGCGTTCACATGTAGCATCTACTTTGCATTTTTAAAGAGAGGAGATTTGCCTAATTAGTTTGGTGTTAACACTAGCGTTTACAAAACGCAATATTAAAAGCAATGTAACTAGGCAAAACTCCTCTCCTCAGCTGTTGTATTGTGTTTCAAAATGCAAAGTAGACACAACGTGTGAGTAGTGTGAACACTGCCGATGCGATACAACTTTATTAATATGAATAAAGGAATTATTATTATTATAATCCCCTGGTTTGAGAATTGTTTTGTAACAGTGTTCCAGGCAGTATAAACATTAGGCAAGACACAGGGTCAAAGCATAATCAATTGACATACAACATCCCTGGGGGCTAGTGCAAGGGGCTACCCAAGCACTTTGGCTGCATTCATATGTGACTTTTGTCGCAATGCGTGATCCCATAACTTCTTTATCACCAAATCAATTAAACTGTTAACCCCTTAACGCTCTGCGCCGTAGCTCTACGGCGCAGAGGTACAGGGAATGTATGAAGAGGGCTCACGGGCTGAGTCCTCTTCATACAAGGGTGGGGGTTGTTGCATATTGCAGCAAACCCTTTCATTGCCGGTGGCATTTAGCCCGCGGTCACACGTACCGCTAGGCGTCCATCATAACGCGACCCTAGCGCACAGGGGGAGATCCTCGGCCCGAACGCACATACGTTTCCAGGGAAACGCATGCGATTGTTAATAGCATGTTGACATCGGCTGCCATGGTAGCCTCGGGTCTTCGTTTGACCCAAGGCTATCTGGCTTCTGCAGATTCATTACAATGAGCGAGCTGCAAAAATACCACATATTGCAATACAGAAGTATTGCAGTATATGGTAGGAACGATCTGACCATCTAGGGTTAATGTACCCTAGATGGTCTAAAAAATAGTGAAAACAAAAAGTTTAAAAAATAAAAAATATTAATAAAATATTAAAAATTCATAACACCCCCCGTTTGCTAGAACTGATATAAAACATAATAAAAAGTAAAAATCACAGACACATTAGGTATCGCCGCGTCCCAAAATGCCCGATCTATCAAAATATAAAACTGGTTACCTCCGAGACGGGAAATGGCGCCCAAATGTCCGAAATGCGACTTTTACACCTTTTTACATAACATAAAAAATGGAATAAAAAATGATCAAAATGCTGCACAGACCTAAAAATGGTAGCAATGTAAAGGTCGGCTCATTTCGGAAAAAATTACACCTCACACAGCTCCGTGCGCCAAAGTATGAAAAAGTTATTAGCGTCAGAGAATGGCAAAAAAATGTTTTTCTTTTTTGTACACCTTCGTTTAATTTTTGAAAATGTATTAAAACACAATAAAACCTGTATAAATTCGGTATCACCGCGATCGCACTGAACCAAAGAATAAAGCTGAGGTGTTATTTTGAGTGCACAGTCAAAGTCGTAATAACTGAGCCGCACATGCGGGTTTATTTTTCAATTTTTCCACATTTAGAATTTTTTTTCAGCTTCGCAGTACACGGCATGTTAAAATAAATAACATTATGGGAAAGTAAAATTTGTTACGCACAAAATAAGCCCTCATACAGCTCTGTACACGTAAAAATGAAAAAGTTATGGATTTTTGAAGGTGGAGAGCGAGAAATGAGCAAAAAAACCCTGCATCCTTAAGGGGTTAAACAGTGCACTCCAGAACTAAGGCTGCTTTCATACGTGGTGTTTGCCTTGTGTTTAGAAACACAAGACAAACCCCTGTGGGCGGTTCTTGGCCCAATCGTCTATGCTTTTCCACACCTCCTTTTAAAGAGGTTACACTCCTTTTTCGGACAAGTCTGAAAACAGCCTAAAAATGCTCTAAAGCCCACAATAATGTGGCAAACAGCATATCAGTTGCAAATTATATCCAGTATTCTGATGTATTCCATAAAACGAGGCTGCACTCCAGGAAGTGGTGAAAAAAAATGGAAAGGAACTGATTTTAACCCAAGTGCAACGTTTCAGATCCTGTTCTGGTGTAGACAAATTGAATCACTTCCAATTTTAACACATAGGGAATAGCTGTTTGTGTTTTAAAATGCAATGTAAGCATGCAGCCTTGAGCCGCATTCACACAATGGGGATTATTTACTAAGGGTCCTGCAGCCGCATTTTCGTCAGGTTTCCCAACTTTTCAGGGATCGCGCTGGGGATTGTGTCGCACGTGATCTGATTGTGTCACAATTGCGCCGGCTTTCATGCGAAAGGGAACAAATTGGGGGGGGGCGGGCCATCAGACAATCTGACGGATTCGGACAACGCGCAGGATTTAACATTTCAAATTGTGTCGCAAGCCAAACACATACACTGTGCTTTTAGACGCAAAGGCACCAACCATGATCACATGTCGAGGTAACATTGTGTTTCCATCACATAAAACAAACACGATGGAAACACAATGTTACCGCAGCATGTGATCACGGTTGGAGCCTTTGGATTTTGTCTCGAAATGCACTGTATGTAAGTGGCATCACTGTGTGTACAGTTGTACCTAACTGTAGAAGAAAATGACAACCTAGCCCACCTTTTATAGCATGATCTGCTGCTGACCTAAAATGCATTGAGCCTTCTGATTATGCCCCAATGGCAGAAGTCATAGGAAACAAAGGTCTAGTATGATATATTTTACTATAACTCATTCCTATTCAAGGGATTTTGTTGAGTGCCATAGCCCATTCAGACCAGGCCAGGCCCCTTTATAGTCCAGGAAAATTCTAAAAAAGAGGTATCATTCATATATAAAATGCTGAGTAGGAACAGTGGAAAGACAGTGTAGTCACGTTTCATAGCAACAAAGATTTATATGCCATTTAGAATCTATAGGTCAGCTTTAATTTATTGATGTCCAGTATTATCCTTTTTTCACCATTTCTCAGAACTGTTGGAAAGAAGAAGAGTTAGGAAAGACTAAAATGTGAAGAAGTGTGGGTAATGGATAAAGAGGGATCATCAAAGAACTAAATGTACATAGCCTTGATGTATAATGCAGTTAAAACAACGCAATAGTTTTGCATGTTGGGGTTTTTGTCCTTGTTACCCTTAAAGGGGTTTAGCCACAAGCCAAGCTAAATCCGCAGGATACGGCCTAATTTGCCGATTGGTGGGGGTCTCAGTGATGAGACCCCCACAGTTCAAAGAAATGTGGGGTCCGATGTAACCCTTGTCACTCCACGAGATGAGCGGAACAGCCAGTCGCTCATGGCCGGGCTTCCCCATTCATCACTATGGAGCTGACGAAGATTGCCGAGCGTTGTGCTCACTGAGGTTTCAACAATGCAGGGCTGTGGAGATGGTAAGCCAAACTTCCAACTCCAACATTTTCCTGAACTCCAAACTTCAGCTTCAACAAAATGGTCATCAACTCTGGCTCCACAATTCCAGCTCCATAGTCCTGTTTTCCTGGTCCCTCTAGCAGTGCTTGAGATAAATGTGGGCATTCCTTTCCAGTGTCTTATTCCTCTAATCCATAGCAGAGGAGCTTCCTGCACAGGACACAGAAAGCATAGCAGCACATGGAGGAGAGGAGACATTGCCGTGTGGTGAAGGGGGAGAAGAAGGGCCAGGAAAGGAGAGGATTTATTTACTTTTTTGTCTGTTCTGGGGTCTCCAGTAGTATTATTTTTATGCTCTAGAGATCTCTAATATTTGACTGCACTGGGGATCACCAGTATTATTAGTTTTATGCTCTGGGGGTCTCCAGTATTGTTAGTCTTCTCTGGGGGTCTCCACTATTGTTAGCATGCTCTGGGGCTATCCAGCCTGCTATGAGGTCTCCAGTACTATTACATTCTACTTTCGGGTCTGCACTGTTATTTTCTTCTCTGAATGTAGTTTTTGTTTCTGGGGTGAGATTTATTGCTGTACTGTGGCATTTACATTTTCTGGGTTGGCATTTTGTGCTGTACTGTTGTTGGGGCATCTAGGGTGGTGATTACTGATGTGGCCCCTTAATGTTGAGCAGTATGACAGTATGGCCCTATGACATAAATCTACAGTCATGGCCATAAGTTTTGAGAATGACACAATTATTATATTTTCACATGATCTGTTGCCCTCTGGTTTTTATGTGTGTTTGTCAGATGTTTTTATCACATACAGAAATACAAGTGCAATCATATTATGAGTAACAAAAGCTTTTATTGACAGTTAGAATGAGTTAATGCAGCAAGTCAATATTTGCAGTGTTGACCCTTCTTCTTCAGGACCTCTGCAATTCTCCGTGGCAGCTCTCAATCAACTACTGGACCAAATCCTGACTGATAGCAGTCCATTCTTGCACAATCGATGCTTGCATTTTGTCACAATTTGTTGTTTTTTGTTTGTCCACCCGTCTCTTGATGATTGATCACAAGTTCTCAATGGGATTAAGATCTGGCCATGGACCCAAAATCTCTATGTTTTGTTCCCTGAGCCATTTAGTTATCACCTTTGCTTTATGGCAAGGTGCTCCATCATGCCGGCAAAAGCATTGTTCATCACCAAACTGCTCTTGGACGGTTGGGAGAAGTTGCTCTTGGAGGACATTCTGGTACCATTCTTTATTCATGGATGTGTTTTTAGGCAAGACTGTGAGAGAGCCGATTCCCTTGGCTGAGAAGCAACCCCACACATGAATGGTTGCAGGATGCTTTACAGTTGGCATGAGACAAGACTGGTGGTATCGCTCACCTTGTCTTCTCCGAAAAAGCTGTTTTCCAGATGTTCCAAAGGGGATTCATCAGAGAAAATGACTTTGCCCCAGTCCTCAGCAGTCCACTCCCTGTACCTTTTGCAGAATATCAGTCTGTCCCTGATGTTTTTTCTGGAGAGAAGTGGCTTCTTTGCTGCCCTCCTTGACACCAGGCCTTGCTCCAAGAGTCTCCGCCTCACAGTGCATGCAGATGCACTCACACCTGCCTGCTGCCATTCCTGAGCAAGCTCTGCACTGCTGGTAGCCTGATCCCGAAGCTGAAACTTTTAAGAGATGGTCCTGGCACTTGCTGGTCCTTCTTGGGCGCCCTGGAGCCTTTTTGGCAACAATGGAACCTCTCTCCGTGAATTCCTTGATGATGCGATAGATTGTTGACTGAGATGCAATCTTTCTAGCTGCGATACTTTTCCCTGTTAGACCAGTTTTGTGCAGTGCAATGATGACTGCACGTGTTTCTTTAGAGATAACCATGGTTAACAGAAGAAAAACAATGGTGCCAAGCACCAACCTCCTTTTAAAGTGTCCAGTGGTGTGATTCTTACTTAATCATGACAGATTGATCTCCAGCCCTGTCCTCATCAACACCCACACCTGTGTTAATGGAGCAATTACTGAAACGATGTTAGCTGCTCCTTTTAAGGCAGGCCTGCAATGAAGTGAAATGTGTTTTGGGGGACAGAGTTCATTTTCTAGGCAAATATTGACTTTGCAATTAATTGCTGTTAAGCTGATCACTCTTAACATTTGTATCATTCTCAAAACTTATGGCCATGACTGTATAGGATAAGAAAATGTAAATAACTAATTTATCAGAGAGAATTGTCACCAGCCCCATTGCTTCTAAACCACCAAACATACACTGAAGATGAAAAGATGTCAGCTCACCCAATCACATGAAACATCTTTTCTATCGATACACGTGTGGGAATGGTGCACGCTCCTTAAGATCCTCGACCTCCGGATCAATATAGTAGGAAAGACAGAGATTGGCAGCACTTCAAACACCTCCACGTATTAATTCCATTAAAATTCTTCTTTATTCAAATAAACGCACACATGAAGAATGGACAATACAAAGATCGACGCGTTTCGACGCGACAGCGTCTTAGTCATAAAACGTCGAAACGCGTAGATCTTTGTATTGTCCATTCTTCATGTGTGCGTTTATTTGAATAAAGAAGAATTTTAATGGAATTAATACGTGGAGGTGTTTGAAGTGCTGCCAATCTCTGTCTTTGCTACCAAACATACACTGGGCCATTAACTGTTTTACAGCCATGTCCTTATAAACTGCCAGCGCTGCCTTCATCCGGAAAAATGTTTAATTCTAGTACTGCTACCAGTCAGGGGGTTGGGTGTGGGGGGCTGCAGTCAAGCAGGCAGCCACCCTCAAGGCTCATTCAGTAACCCCCGCTTCCTTTCCCTCCATGTAGCTGGTAGCGGCCCTGGCACTTTTCAAATAATGTGCATGCGCACTGCGGCTGTCATCTCCCCTCCAGCTTTGCACGTACCTGGAGGCTTGCTAGTGACATCGGCGCTGCATACTTGCTAGCCGGCCGCTGTGCATGTACACTAGCGTTGCATTTGTAAATGCACCCTAATGGTATATGTGACCGCACCCTGAAAGAGAGGCGAGCAAAAGAGGAAAGCATCAAAATAGTACACTACTTTCATGCTACAGATTTTTTTTTTACATCAGTTCTAGTCTGCACTTGTCTATAATGTTAGTATGTGAGAAAAAAATAGAGCAGACTCTCCTCTACCTTCTGTGTGCAATGTTAGGGCTAGTGCCAAGGACCGGTCTCCAAGCTGGATTGTGTTATATTATTCATGCAGAAGGAGTCCCTTCTTCCATGCAACCCAGCAGCAGGGACTTCTTGTATCATATCAATATGATGCTTGGAGTCCCTAACAGAAATCCGGCCATTTCATGGTCTTTTTTTTCATGGATGGTTGTCTGCCAGAAATGCAAAATGCATGACATATGACAGGCAATACTGTTTTATCACATGTAAATATTGTGCAACTGATTTATGAAAAGTTTGTTAGGTACATTTTATGATATAAAATATTTTATCATAGAGAAGGACAAATATTCAGGCATCTTTAGGTGTTGTTTCTTATGGAGGATTACCGCTTTAATATTTTATTGGAATTCAGCGTTTTCCATTATACTGTTATGTGTAGATTGTTAAAGATTTTGATTTGTTGACATTTGAAGTGACACATGTTAACCATTTAGTTGCTGAGAGATTAGATCTTTTAAGTCATTAGGTCTTGAACAGCTGGATGTATTCTTTGCATGTGCATTAAATGCATTTAAGTGCTTTAGTTCCTGGGGGATTTAATGTGCCAATGCGTTCTTCATCAATTAAGCAGTTAAAGGCACTACAGACCAGCAGGGAATCCCAACACTGCAGTGTATTGTTCCTTAGTTCTAGACAGAATGCCAGCTTTATAAAGAATAACATTATTCTATTTCTTGTTATAAGAGCTTTTCAACATATTACAAGAAGGTAATGTTGCTCTGTTGTTTGACACTATTACCAGGTTCTTAACCCATTGTCAACCTGAAGTAACAAAATTTGCATTAACCTATAGTTTTAAAGACTTACAGTTGCCTAAGTAGCTTAACAAGATATAACTACATCCAATGTATTACTTTGCATTGTTGCTCAGCTAGTAAGTATAGTTGACTTCTTCGAAAATTTGGGATTTTCAATAAGTAGTAGGACTTTCCTAAACTGTTGACACAAAATTGAAGGAATATTAAGATTTCTTGTAGGAGGAAATAAAGGGCCTGGCCCAAACCATGTAGATGTGCTTCTTCTAAATATTGCAGTAGAACTAGTAGTAGGAAGAATATCATAGAATTATGGCTTATCCATAGGACAAGCCATCAATATTTGAACATTGGAGGGGTTGGGAACAACAGCTTCTCTGCCCATGGTGAACAATGTACATGGAGACAGAAGCGTTGGCTCAGTGTCCCTGTGATAACACGAAGCAGTTTCTGTGGACAGGGTAATTTGTTGCACAGGGCAAATCTCAAAAATCTCCCCCAAGGTAGTTAACATATACAATTTTAATATACTATTTTAGCATGAACAGCCAGCCAACCAGCATTCTTCCCACATAATAAAGGTATCCAGCTTACTGCCTCCCAGTATATAGTTATCCAGCACGCTGCCGATCCCCAGTATATTGATATCAAGCACAAGCCATATTACGGTGGAAACACAAGATATCTATATGGATATATATTACTGAGGATATAGACTTATATATAGTAGGGGTTGCAGATCTCTTCATATTTTGTCAAGGCCCTCTTCACAATTTAATGGTTCTTAACAGCCTACACAAGAACCGGGTAGAAGTGTGACCAAGTGACTTGATTGTTAGATGGAATCCTATGACAAATGACAGCTCTCATAAGTTCATTATAGTATGGCTGTCTGCTTGTTTTATATGCTTATTAGCAAGGCGTGTACCTGTTATAGCCAAACCCATTCATTAGAAGGGTGTGTCTAATTTTAATGGCCATGTAAAGTATACTCACAAGAAACAATGCTTGAAATTGTAAGAAAAATAGATTCAACGGTATTTCTGGATTACAACATTTCCTGCTTTATACACTTCCCAGCATTATTAAGTCAAGTAGTGGAACAATATGTATACATTTCCTCTTCAGTTGCCTGCTTCCTCTCTATTAGGGTTGACAACCGTATGTGAATTACTGAAAGACTGAGTCATGCAAGTATATTGAGCTACAGATTTGTATTATTTATAATCTTTATCATTCTTATAGTTTGCCTATAAAAATATTACTATCCATGATTTTTTTTTTGTCTTGGAAATTATTTAAAAATTAGGTTGACGTGTGTTTCCTTTTATCTTTTCCACATTAACAATAGGATCTGGTTATTAGGTATGTAAAATTGTTAGCAGATATCAGGATAAAAAATATTGGCTTTCACGGACTCCGGAAAAACCCCTGGAAGACAGGCATAAACAAAAAATAATAATGGGCTTATTTACTAAGGCTCCAGAGCCACACTTTAATCGGATTTTCAGAAATTTTCGGGGATTGCATGGTTGTTACAGGTATTTAACTGGGGATTGTGTCGCACGACATCGGATTGTGGCGCAGCTGCGCTGGCTTTCATGCAACAGAAATCGGGGGGGCGGGTTGTCGGACGATCCGACTGATTCGGACTGAGCTCGGCATTTAAGATTCAAATTGTGTCGCAAGATGCACTTACATAACCAGGAAGAAGAAGGTGAACTCCAGCGGACCTAAGCGACATATGCAGGATATCGGGCGCACGATCTAAGTGAATCACGCCAGAGTGCATGATCGTTGGACACTCCTTACCTCGCGAACTCTGGCGGCCAGGTAAGTAAATGTGACCCAATGTGTATTTACCCTTCTCCCTGGTCACAGCAATCACAGTGCCCTAATACTTCCAGTCTACCACTGCTCAGGGCCCCAGCCTGTGTTTTCCGCCTTCTACAGGTTATACTAATAGCAATAACATCTGCGTCTTTAAGAAGCAGATGCTATTGATGGGCAGTAACAGGAGGAGGATGCGGACGCCATGGGAGCATGAGAAAGGTAAGTGGCACTGGCTTTATTATTTTAATACGGGGGGCAGAGTGTATATAATATGTGTAAATAATATAACTACACTATACATGTACTAAACTTGGTTCTGATGCTGTATTTATGCACTGCTCTTTTATAATAATTCATGGCAGGTGCCATATCAACACTTTGGGATTGCAGAGGATCCAGTTTATCTCACAGAAGACCAATATCTAAGAATCTGCTGTGGATTAACCAATACATGCGGAGGGCTCTACTATTAACACTATCTAATAGTGAGACTGAACATCTGACATACCCATGCGCAAAGAAGATCTCGGGACGCTGTTGCTGTGCTTTTCTCCATATTATTTGGAACATACCGCTTGGCCATACCACTCCAACCAAAGAAATTCATATTCTGTGAAGTAATCTTCCATCAACATATTACAGTCTTCTGACTCCTAAAAGAGTTTTAAACCAGTAATAGATAACTAAAAATGGACATATAGGTTGACCTATAATTAGTGTCAAGCACATTACTTTAATGGATTTTTTCATCCTACAGCATACATTGCTACAGATAAATATCCATTTTTGGAAAAAAAAACCCTATGCCTCATATTGTTATGCTGTATATCACTGAAAAGTCATAAGAGTTCGTATATATATATATATATATATATATATATATATATATATATATGCCTATTTTTTATGGATTTATGATTTTTAACTTTGTTTATTTATGCATTGAATAAATTTGGCTTGATGAATATTTTAGCACCTCCTCCATCATTTGTATATATATTTGTTCAAGTATTATTTTTAACCTGATCTCTGCTGAAGTTAGAAATTTACTTGCAATAGCTGGAACTAACAATACAGGCGGTCCCCTACTTAAGAACACTCAACTTACATACGACCCCTAGTTACAAACAGACCTCTGGATATTGGTAATTTATTGTACTTTAGTCCTAGGCTACAATGATCAGCTGTAACAATTATCACATGTGTCTGTAATGAAGCTTTAGTGTTAATCCTGGTTCTTATGACAACCCAACATTTTTAAAATCCAATTGTCACAGAGACCAAAAAAGTTCTGTCTGGGATTACAATGATAAAATATACAATTCCGACTTACATACAAATTCAACTTAAGAACAAACCTAGAGACCCTATCTTGTATGTAACCCGGGGACTGCCTGTACATGGATATTTTCATGCCAACACACTGGGGGAGATGTATTAATGTGTTGGTCTTAAGATCAGTGCAGAGTAGAACTAGATCATTTTCTGCTTCCCTGTGTCACATCCCCTTTTCAGACAAAAAACAGCAATGAAAACAGAAATAAATAGCATAGCATTTCATGTGCAAATTTCTCCAGTATTCTGGTCTACACAGATTGATTCATCTCCTCCAATACATGTACAGTAGTCATAAAATTATTTGAACAGCTATTATTAAGGATAAAGACAGATATATATTTTTGTGCTGTTTCTACAGACTAAACAAGGTTTACAGTATATCATAAAGGGCAAGAACCCATAAAGGACAGATGTTTCTTCTCTTTTTTCAGTCGTTGTTTGTTTAAGCTTCAAAAACTGCAAAAATACACATATGTAACATGTGTTTTCAATGGATAGTGTGAATAAGCATTGTATCTCGCATAATAAAAAAGAATCAGACATGTTGAAATTGTGTTACCATGAGGAAGAGAATAAGAATTTACTTAAACACATGTCAGGGGAGGCGTCAGGTTTGCTTTAAGTTGGAAATAATAATTTTTATTTACTGTATATACTCGTGTATAAGTAAAAGAAAATGTGCTATGTGTATGTAAGTTTATTTTTTTATGTACTTGGCAAACTGTGGGCTAGCTATATACTACAGGGGACTGGCTATATACTGGGAGGCTGTGACCAATGCATTTTCCACCCTCAGCTTATACTCGGAGGGGGTGGCAGGACAGGAATCCGTCATCTCTACTTCCTGATGTCTACTTCTTTCAAGCGGGCTGCATCTGTGGCCTCCAGTACCCTCTAGGATTAGAACTTGAATTGCATATGCTGTGCAAGTGCATACACCGTGTGAATATAGAGCTTTATGTGTGTACATTAGAATATAAATGTGTGTGTACAAATATGTATATATTTTTGTAAGGGATTGTGGGGCCCCAAGTATAAGTCTGCAATGGAACCCAGCCTCTCCTAGTTACCCCCTATAGTCATCAGTGCCCCTATATTAAAATATGTAGCATAGCAGCCCCTTTTATTAGTTAATACAGCATTCAGTAGCTACTTTCCTTTATTAATATACTGTCCAGTTGCCTGTCAATAACACTGACAGTCCCGTTATAATTAATCTGAACAGCACCAGTCCCCCACCTATATTATTAATGACCAGCAACCACCAAAATTAAAAAAAAAAATAAACTCAATACTTAACTCCCTTTTCTCCCCAGGGCTCCACTGTAACAGCATAGTCTGCCTGCTCCAACTTTGACCCAGTGGTGGTGTCCTCACGTTTCTGCCAGAGCATAGAGCAGGGGTCTCAAACTCGCGGCCCGCGGGACAACATTTTGCGGCCCCCGCCTGGAAAAGCACCGCCCGCCGTGTATTCACGGCGGCGGTCGGGTCGCGCTGCATGGAGAGGGCTCACGGGCTGAGCCCTCTCCATAGCCGGTAAGTCTTTGCTGCATATTGCAGCAAAGGCTTACTGGTAACACCCGCGATCGGTGCTAGCACCGATCGCGGGTGTTTTTACAGCGTGGGCTGCCGGCAAAGCTGCCGACAGCCTCAAACAGATAGCGGCGCATGGGCGCCGCCATCTTACCTGGGATCGCCGCTCCCCGTGACGTCATCGGGGGGCGGCGATCCGTCTCCATGGTAGCCTCGGGTCTTCCGAAGACCCGAGGCTATTTCGTTTTAACCCCTTCATTACAATGTGCTGATAGCACATTGTAATGAATGAGGAGGAAAATCCCCTTATACTGCCATACTGTAGTATGGCAGTATATGGTAGGATCGATCAGACAACCTAGGGTTAAAGAACCCTAGGGAGTCTGAAAAATAGTATAAATAAAAATAAAAAAAAGTTTTTTAAATAAAAATTAGAATAAAAAAAAATTAAATTTCAAATCACCCCCCTTTCCCTAGAACTGACATAAATATAAATAAACAGTAAAAATCATAAACACATTAGGTATCGACGCGTCCGAAAATGCCCGATCTATCAAAATATAATAACGTTTTTTACAATGCGTTTTACCCCGTTACGGAAAATAGCGCCCAAAGTCGAAAATGGCACTTTTTTGCCATTTTGAAAAATATAAAAAAATCTATAAAAAGGGATCAAAAGGTCGTACAGTCCTAAAAATGATATCATTGAACAGATTATCAAATTTCGCACTGAGCCCCTGATTGGGCTCAGTGCGGTAGGAGCTTGGGACCCCTCGGTGCACAGGACGCGTTCATAGAGAAAACACGTCTCCCAGCTCGGGGCTTTCCTTGCGCTGGGAGACGCCATGACATTTGAATCTGAATAATGATATTTTGTAAGCGCATTTTGTGTGGAAAACTTGATGCGGCCCAGCCTTACCCAGAATCTACCTCCAGCGGCCCCCAGGTAAATTGAGTTTGAGACCCCTGGCATAGAGGGTAGACAGGCAAAGCGCGTGATGACATTTCTGCCTATACCACTCTGGTAATCAATTCTATCTGTGGTCCAACTCCGGGCACTCGCTGTGATTGTTATGCCCAGGCCCGGCGCCAGCACCCGGCTAACCCGGGCAAGTGCCGGGGCCCCGGGGTACTGGAGGGGCCCACGGATCTCCCCGGGTCAGCAGGACATCTGCCCCGCTGCCCGGGAGATTCCTTTCCTCTCTCATTGCGATCTGTGTCCTCCGGACACAGATCGCGATGAGAGCATTTGCACTCACTGCTTTCCCACAGGCTGAAGGCTGAAGGACCTTTGATGATGTCATGGTCACATGACATGCCGGGGAAAGCAGTAACAACACGGAGAGAGCTGCATCAGGTGAGGGGGAGACATGACAGGGGCCAGGGAGGGGGTCAGTGTGTATACAGGAGGGGAGGCAGTGTGTATACAGGAGGGGGGAGGCAGTGTGTATACAGGAGGAGGGGAGGCAGTGTGTATACAGGAGGAGGGGAGGTAGTGTGTATACAGGAGGGGAGGTAGTGTGTATACAGGAGGAGGGGAGGTAGTGTGTATACAGGAGGAGGGGAGGTAGTGTGTATACAGGAGGAGGGGAGGTAGTGTGTATACAGGAGGAGGGGGGGTAGTGTGTATACAGGAGGGGGTCAGTGTATATACAGGAGGGGGTCAGTGTATACAGGAGGGGAGGCAGTGTGTATACAGGAGGGGGGAGGCAGTGTGTATACAGGAGGAGGGGAGGTAGTGTGTATACAGGAGGAGGGGAGGTAGTGTGTATACAGGGGGAGGGGAGGTAGTGTGTATACAGGAGGGGACAGTGTGTATACAGGAGGGGGGCAGTGTGTATACAGGAGGGGACAGTGTGTATACAGGAGGGGGGCAGTGTGTATACAGGAGGGGGGCAGTGTGTATACAGGAGGGGGCAGTGTGTATACAGGAGGGGCTCAGTGTGTATACAGGGGGAGGGGAGGAATGTGTACACGGGGATGGGGGGGGGGCAGTGTGACTACTGGAGGGCAGCCCATAAAGGGGCCCACTAGGGCTCTGTCGCCCAGGGGCCCACTAAAACCTGGAGCCGGCCCTGGTTATGCCCCTGCAATTTGCCCTGCGAAAACCAATCCATTAACTAAAAATAAATCAGGTTACAACTTTGGGAAGGATGGGTGTAATAAATGGGGACTCAAAACGTAAAAAGGTGGCAGAATGCAATGGTTAAAATATCTGTTTATGTAGCCCCCTCTTCTATGTCTTTTATCATGCCAACTCTTTCATTGCCTTCATAGGTATTTTGGAGTACTTTTCATCTAGACCTCAACCTGAGCCAGACAGCAAAGAATCAGGTGTACAGGGAGTCATCAACAACCTATAGATGACAGTAGCTTACTCTGTGGTTTCTTAACTATGTGTAAAAGGAAGTGCATTGCCTCAGTACATTGCCTAAATATTATCACACAGACTGAGGTACCAGCAACTGTGCAACACTACTGCCACCCTGTGGATGTAAGGCTAACTTAGAGCCTGCCCATCTAAGGATTACATGGGTCATATATCAAGTATCATGCGTACGTTATGTTTTTAACTGTCTAAAAAATTAATCAGAGATACTCAATGGGCCTCTTATGGTGAGACTAAATAGACACTCTTGAAGACATCCTCCCACAGCTCAATAGATGTAGCACCCAAAACTTTAAATTAACCTTAATAGAAAAAAGATGACCCTTTAAATATTCTTCTAGAAGCCGACCATAAATGACCGAGATCTTCACAAACTTCAGCATATGATAGGTCTTGATGGTTATGGGAGTCCTCCTCATCATTTTGTCATAAACATGTATGAAGTGGAGGAATTTGTGAAACTGTGTGTGGGGAATATCAGAGCTATCTTTCAATTGGTCAAATGATTTCAGGCCATTCCAATCTAGTACTTGTGACAGGAACCATCTCCCTTTACTCTCCTAGGGTGAAAACCTTAAAACCTTAAAGAACTTTGGGAGCTTTGGGTTACACTATAACGGGAGATATTCACTATAGCCATCTATACCAAGAAGGCCCTTCATTTTAGACCAACCTTGGACATAAAGGTTAGTGTTGGACATTGCACCCTACCAATTAGTTCCACGACTCCTAGCTCAATTGCCGATATAGGTCATCATTTCCCTTTAGGTACCGCTTGAACTGAGGATTTTGAGTGTTGAGCCTGAGCTACAAAAAAAAAATCCAGGGGTTAGGTATGGCTTGCCCATCTCTTTGTAGGGTTTTGATCATTATTCTAGGATATGATTTTTTCCACAGAAGATCCCTGTCCCTGAAAATACTCAGTATTTTAACAAATATCCAGAATGGCAACCATACAAGTGTATTATGCAAAGTATGCAAAAATTGCGGCATCAGTACCGTTTTGATAAGGTTTCCCCTACCCACCATAGACACCACAGGTGACACCACACATTTACTTTATTTCTGGAATTTTGCCATAAGTGGTAGCAAATTATCCTCAATATAATCTTGAGAATGTGGCGCTACCATGATACCCAAGTACTTGAACCTCTTTACTATAAAAAGGGAGGGGGGGGGGGGTCATAAACTGGAAAAGATGATGGCAGCGTTTTTAAAGGGAGGACAACAGATTTCTCCTAATTTATTATAAGACCCGATACATCCCCAAAGTCATCAATCAGAATCAGGACCAGAACGCCCCCTCGTTCCGGCACCGCCTGCAGCCTCGGGATCACCGCTCCCCAACTGGGACTGATCAACCCACCATCACGGTAAGTTTCAGATTACATGTTAACCTGTTGCTTGCCTGTGACTCGAGGGGTGGTAAAACTGCGGTTTTAGGTAGCCGGGGTTGGAGGGTAAAATATAAATATAGCCACCTGGTGTCCTGCGCCAGGGGAATTGTTAGACAGCTCTGTGTGAGATTGAAAGAAGTGCCTTGATTGCTGTGTGAACGAGCTTGCTGAGCCAGAACAGAAAGGGGGAGGACGTTCGAAGATCAGACAAGATACTGAAAGGAGTACAGCGAAGCTGCAATGAAAAGCAGACATAGGGGCCGCCAGAACAGAGGAGAAATAGGACGGGTGTCTGCACATCAGACATAGGGGTTGCCAGAACAGAGGAGAAATAGGACGGGTGTCTGGACATCAGACACAGACTGCCAGAATAGTAGAACAAAAAAAAAAGGACGGGTGTCTGGGATTTTGACAGGAATTAGGAGAAGATTGAGATTGTTAAGGGGGGCCTTCTGATAAGACTCTGTAACTGACACGTGGTGAGCTAGGTCTCTGTAACCAGTGATCGGTGAGTTTGAAGGTCAGCCCTTAGGCTGATGAGCAGCTGCACTTGTATGATGCGGTTTCGGAAGAGAAAGAACGCCTTCCGGAGCAAGCTACTGGCACGCTAGTGATAGTTCAGTGTAGGGAAGGGAAAGATGCATAGACAGAAGGTTGATGTAAGTAGACAGTTGATTGTTGAGTTAAGTAGGACAGATGGAAAAGTGCAAAGTTGAAATAATGGAACATAAGGGCTGGTAGTATTGTGGTGAAAAGAAAAGTAATAGTTAAGTTCGAAAGTTTTGGGATGTGTCCTATGATTTTTTGAATGTACAAGTGAGAAAACTTGATCAGATTTGCAAATAGACACCTAGAGCCTCTGGCTTTGACGGACGGACCAGGACAGAGTGACAGGAATCCTTCAGAGTGCCCATTGAAGAAAGAGACAGGTGCTAAGGGACATTTCAAAGTTTTGATGTGGAGAGATTTTGAAAAAAATAGATTAAATTATATTTCCCTCCCTGGAAAAAGAAAAAAAGATGGCGTCTAGACTCCACCCCTGTACCTGGTGGTTAGAGAAGATGAGACGCCCTACCAATCTTCAGTGGCGGCCATCTTATAACAGTTTTCAGAAAAAGTCACTGCAATTGCCTATGACTCCACTCAGCCAAAAAGACTGGTCAGCAAAAACACATCAGAGAGGGAGCTCATTCAGACCTCCAATAAGTCTCGTTTGACGCGGTCCCCATTAATACCTCACTGTGTCTTAGTGCATTCCTGTACACCATATGACAAGGTGCATATCAAAACCACTGACCAACATTAATCCGGACAGTAAGGAATAATAGGGTGGATCTCACCAGTCTTCGATGCGCCGTCTCCTGGTCGAGCAGTACTAGTCCGGAGGTACAGGACCTATTAAGCCCTACGATCGGTTAGTATCATGACCCCGCAATATTGCTCCCGCCCTGACAAGGATGGTCCCAGTACTGTGCCTTACAGACCCTGTTAGTCCCTAGTATGTTATCCCTACACGTTTCATACGTCGTGTGACGCACTCATCAGGGGAATAAAGTAATGTACTGGATTATGCAGCCTTGATACTAAGTATGGCTGCAAAAGCTCCACATCAATGGGTTAAAATGAATCAAAAACGAGCAGTGGCCCGTATAATACAAATTATACTAGTATGGTGGCTAGATGTATTGGCATGGGCTCATACCACAGACCACTGTCAAAGTGAGACTGAGGGGATGTGGAAGCTTCAACTTGCGGGGAGGAGGTGTGACTGAAGTGAGTGGCCACATTCTAGGAAACGGAGATGCCGCCGATGGAGCGGGACTAGGGAGGGTGGCAACGGACGAGGACGTCAGCAAGCACAACCTCCCCAAGACAGAGTTAGCTCCTTTTATTGTAGAACTGATGTGGGACTCCTCCCCTGTTAGCCTAGATAAGATTAAGCCATTCCTGGTCAAGATAAAGACCCAGAAAAAACAGCCAGATACATGTAGGATGGTCCATGACTTCCAAGCTGTCAATGAGTGTACTGTAGCCCAGTGGTTCCTAACCCACACATCTCACTGGCAGCTGTCCCCCAGAGTGCCACATTCTTCACTGTTATAGATTTGGCAAATGTTTTCCTCTTTGTGCCCCTACATGAAGATTGCCAGTACCTATTTGCCTTTACCAATAAAGTATTCCAGTATACCTGGTGCAGATTCCCCCCCAGCCAGCCCAGTACTCCAGTACTCCATGGCCCTGCAGGGAGTAGACTGGTAGACTAGCCCCTTACTGGATGATGTTCTTTTACAGTATGCGGATGACCTACTGTTTCTGTGCCTCTATTTTTCAGGTTTGCCAGGATGCATCTATTGACCTTGTGTTTTCTGTTCCAGAGGGGTTGCAAAGTTTCCAGAGACAAACTCCAGTACTGCCAGGAGAAGGTGGTCTTTCTAGGCCACTGCTTCTCAGCCACAGGCAGACACCTGACAGGGGAAAAAAAGCTGGAAGTCCAGAATATTCCCCTGCCCTGAGACCCTAAGCCTCTTCACGTGTTTCTAGGACTGGCCAGAAGCTTTTTCCAGACCAAGGCTGCTGCCAGAGCTGCAACCAAGAAGTTGGTGAGATTTTCGGCAGGTTTTGGACTCCCAGAGACCATAGAATCCGGTCGCAGAACCCACTTCACTGGACAGGTAAAGACTGAAACCTTGTCCCTCCTGGGTGTAGAGCAGGACCTGCACACCCCTTACCCTCCTCAAGCTAGTGGTAGGGTTGAGAGACAAAACAGCACTTTTAAGTTTAAGATCCGGAAGGTCATGGAAGTAACAGGAAAACCATGGCCTGAGTGCCTTCCTGCTGCCCTCTATTCAGTCAGGACCACCCTTGGCAGAAAGATGGGATTGGCCCCTTTTGAGATACTTTTGGCTGTGCACCCAGACTAGGCCCCTACTTCCCACAGACCCTATAGCTGATGGCAGGACACCAGGTGGAACATGCCACAGTTGAACCAGGCTTTGGAAAAGGTCCGAAAAAGTGTTTCCGATTCCTTTTTCAGATCCAGAAAGAGACCTCAGGATGCATACCCTGAAGCTTGGAGACTACGTGGTGGTAAAGAGACACCAAAGACAGAGTCTGGAGCCTCGCTACGACCGTCCTTTCCAAGTCCTGCTGACCAGTGCCACGTCTGTGAAGCTAGAGTGAAACCAGCATGCTTTCACGCTTACTATTGCTAGCTGGTCTCTTCTGACTGACTGTATGCTCAGGGACTTCCCAATGATGACTATCACTGTATCTATAGGGGTGACCAGGATGCCCCCAGGGTAGGAGACTTTACCTACGGTTGGTGCAACAAGACAATGATCTTCTTTAACATTGACAGCATAGGTAACCCTGTATAAGCAGTGCCTGATGTGTACTGGATTTGTGGGGATAGGAGAGTCAGGTCAAGTCTGCATAGAGGCTGGGAAGGTGAGTGTACTGTGATAACATGTATTGTGCATTCCTTCCTTGTGATCCACAAGGATGTTTGATCGGACACATAAAGAAAAGGTAGAGAATCCCAAGGGATTCTGAAGGTCTGAGAGAGAATCACCTAGATGACAACATTTATATAGATACAGTAGGAGTACCAAGGGGGGGGGGGTCCAGTTTAAGGCCCACAATCAGATATGGGCAGGTCTAGAGTCCATTATTCCCCAGATAGCTATGAGCAAAAATGTTGATTGGGTTAACTGTTTTTATAGTAATCAACAGAGATTTGTGAATTATATCCAAGATGCTTTCCAGAACCGAATGGCTTTGGACATGATCCTTTCTGAGAAGGGAGGAGTCTGTAAGATTGTAAGATGGTGGGACCATCTTGTTGCATGTACATCTCGGATGACATTGCCCCCATTACCCATGCTCTTGAAAAGATTGAAGGAACTCTAGCGAACTCAAGAGAAACTCAGGAGTGGACACTTTATCCTTCACTTCGGGGTGGGGGGATTGGAAGGGTTTCTTGACTTAAGTGGGGGTGATATTAGGGATTGTGATTTTGCTCGTCACTTATAGGGTGTTGTGTGGTCCCCCTCATCAAGTCTACCATGTCCCAGATGGCCGTCCAGGTAAGAACCACAATAGGAGAAGTGCCCAGAGTGGAGGATACCGCCTTGTTGAAGAACCAGCTTGTTAATAGACCCATAAACTATAGACCAGACCACAATGGGGTTGTATCCTGCAGTCACCCTTATATCAGGAGTTAGACAAGCCAAAGACCCATTACTCAAGTTACCTAAATTTGCATAATGAAGGTATCCCTGTGAGATCAACCACCCCTGAAACATATCAAACAATCCCCTGGAGTAGGGAAAGTTAGAGTACAGATTTGATTCCCATATGTGAAAGCCCACTAAATGCGAGCACAGCCAACAGGGTTATGCTGTCATCCAACTGGTGAAGAGGAGAGCGAAGCACATATGGGCAGATCTGTAGGTCCTTCTAGACTAAGAGTAGCTGAGAGAAATTCCAGGATTTAGGGGGGACTGTTAAGGTAAACCTAGCTGATACATCAAATCCTGTCATTTCTACTTGTCTTATTTCCTAAAAGCACTTTTAATATGGCGCCAGCATCATGGATCACACCTAAAACTTCTAGGCTGAGGTATTTCAAGAATTCCCTATGGTGATGTGAACGACAGACAGCACTAAAACACTCCATTCAAGAAGATGCCTGATATATTATGCTTTGTATGCTCCTCTTCTTCTACTTTTTTCCTACTTTCCTATATAGACTTGTGAAACCAAAAAAACTTGTGCAGTGCTGACCTGTCCAGGGCATGTGCAAGACTTGAATCAGCAGTTGTCTGAGTCATTCCTTGCAATGTGCACACATGCTTTATTGATTTGAAACACACAACCAACGCACACTAAAAGAGGATATCATAAATCCTCCCCTAACAGAGCCACTCCCATATCTGGTGTGATCATCATTGAACATAATGGGATTACCAGAGGCATTTAGGAACATATCTCTTTCTATGCAGATGAATATAGGTGGGCTGCCTTGAAATCGTCATTAATCACCTCTTGTCTTTGATACAGGCTTTGGATCGTATTCCGTATAAACTGGAATGTCTTCTTTGTTGCCACTTGCAGCAGTACCCCTGGAGTGCTAATATAGAGTCTCGCCAATGCAAGTCGTTAGCTCTTTTAAGTAGCTGGGAGTGCAGGTCACTACTAAATCTAAAGGTTATTAAACTGATTTAGACCTATTCCTAAATCACCTCACGACTAATTCTCATTTGCGTTATATGTTGTGGGAGTGTGGGGAATGGACAATAACTGGAGGGGAATTTTTGATTTTCCACAGGTTTGCCACATCCATCTGGAAGCTAGCCCCAGGGCCTGCCTTCTCTCAGCACAGGCACCGGATGCTCCCACAATTTTGGGTATCCAGAGGGCACTCTATCAAGGCCGTAAGGAAATGGTTTCATTTGATTAGAAGAACACCACCCACTCACTATGTGTGAATACAAAAACAGAATGAATACAATGATATGGTTTGAGTATGGGGTATATCTAAAGTGAAAGGCTGTCAAATTCAAAGCAATTTGGGGCTCATGGTTGCTGTCAGGGGCACTGTTGTCTTACCTTTTAGCCAGAGCTACCATGTAATATATCAAAGGCAGCGGTCACCAAACATTTTGTATCTAGGGAATTTTTTGAAAAAAAAAAAAAAAAAATTGGTCCTCTCGCAAATACCCCATATCTAACCCCAACCCATATAATTTCCATTATAATTTCCAGCAGCGCCCGGTCTAAAATGCTCACTTTCCTGCAGCTGCCCAATTTCTGTAGCCTTCTCCGGATCGGGCTCCAGTTTCTACTGTCTGTCTATATAAGAAGGGGGCTACAGAAAAGGAGACAATACAAAGCGCTGACCCATGCGCAATGCGGTTTTGCGTGTCTGCCCATTCATTCACTGGTCCGTGTCATGTGACCTGCTGCAAGGATATTTAAGATTCCCACTCATAATGACATACAGCACCTTCTTCTGGATCGGCAGTGCCCTCCGCAATTGTGCGCTCATCTGACAAACTCTTTGCTCACACCAGCGGCTACATGGTAAGCCCTCTCCTGGTCCCGCAAGTTCCTTTTCTGAATAGAATAACTACCAACAATGTTGTCTTAGCTTTATCATGCTACCTCACACTGTTCCAATAGAATCATTTCATGATGAGATATGGTTTGCTTACTGTTCATCCTTACATACAGGCCCCTATCAGTATTGTTTCATTGTATAGTATTAGCTTCCTATAGTTACACAGATATCTCTTATAGGGCCACCAGATGTACTTGACTTGGCTCTACTGCATATACTGTACATGTATGTTATGTCTGTCATAATGTCTAATTCACATTATACTTATTTTTTCTATATCTTAGTGTTTGAAGTTTAGCTGAAAACGTTTACACATGCCGCAATAAAGTTTTCACGTTGATTTAATTTATGCTACACATGGAAGTTGTATTCTGTGTACCCAGAATATGACTCCGGAGTGCGATCGAATGGAGGATATATAATCGTCACTTTTTAGACCTTGTAAGTCTTAGGATTTATAAACCGCTGCAGAATTTGATGGAGCTATATAAATAAAGATTATTATTTTTTAAATGTCCAGTTGCGTATTGAAGACACTGGATCAGAAAGGATGGGATGGGTAGGTTGGGTTTTTGTTTTCCTGAATGTTTTGAGTGCTATGCCAGACTGCCTCTGCTAGATTGTCTACGGTCCTCGTGTGCTGAATGTTTTCCTTTTTATGATGTTTAATGGCCAAAAAAGACCAACAAAAAAGATTTGAGAAAACAAAGCAAATGAAAATCTAATTAAAAAATAAATGCACAACTTTTGTATAAGCATGCTGTTAAAGGGAACCTACCACCACGATTCTGCCTATAAAGGTAGATCGGGTGGTAGGTGGATGTAAGGGACGTGAGGAGAGCTCTTTTTAGAGCTAATCCTCACGTCCCCGCTAACTTTTAATAAACTTTATTCCCCTAATATGTAAATTTACTTATGTGGCTACTGGGGCGTGGAGTAGACGGGCACGAGGCTACACAGCGCGGCTACTCCACGCCCCAGTGTGTGCGGAGTGCAGCATCCAACAAGCCGGAGTTCTGCGCATGCGCAGTAGCTCCGGCCTCGGAGCTGTGGTTGCTCAGCCACGGACCTGCGTTCTGCGCATGCACAGAACGCCAGCATGTCGGGCGAGGGGTAGGAGGAGTAACGTGGCTACTGGGGCGTGGAGTAGCCGCGCTGTGTAGCCTCGTGCCCGGCTACTCCACGCCCCAGTAGCCACATAAGTAAATTTACATATTAGGGGAATAAAGTTTATTAAAAGTTAGCGGGGACGTGAGGATTAGCTCTAAAAAGAGCTCTCCTCACGTCCCTTACATCCACCTACCACCCGATCTACCTTTATAGGTAGAATCGTGGTGGTAGGTGCCCTTTAACCCCTTAAGGACGCCAGTTTTTAACGCTCATTTCTCGCTCTCCACCTTCAAAAATCCATAACTTTTTAATTTTTATGTGTACAGAGCTGTGTGAGGGCTTATTTTGTGCGTAACAAATTTTACTTTCCTGTATTGTTATTTATTTTAACATGCTGTGTACTGTGAAGCTGAAACTAAATTCCAAATGTGGAAAAATTGAAAAAAAAAAAAAAAAAAGCACATGCGTCAAGTTCTTGTGGGTTCAGTTTTTTCGACTTTGACTGTGCACTCAAAATAAGAACTCAGCTTTATTCTTTGGTTCGGTGCGATCGCGGTGATACCAAATTTATATAGGTTTTATTGGGTTTTAATACATTTTCAAAAATTAAACGAATGTGTACAAAAAAGAAAAAAAATGTTTGCCATCTTCTGACGCTAATAACTTTCTCACACTTTAGCGCACAGAGCTGTATTAGGTGTCTTTTTTGCAAAATGAGCCGACGTTTTCATTGCTACCATTCTGAGGTCTGTGCGACATTTTGATCATTTTTTATTTCATTTTTGTATGTGATGTAAAAACAGTTTTTATATTTTGATAGACCGGGCATTTTGGGATGCGGCGATACCTAATGTGTCTGTTTACTGTTTATTATGTTTTATATCAGTTCTAGGGAAAGGGGGGTGATTTGAATTTTTAATATTTTATTAATTTTTTAAACTTTTTTTTTTCCCCACTATTTCTTAGACCATCTAGGGTACATTAACCCTAGATGGTCAGATCGCTCCTACCATATACTGCAATACTTCTGTATTGCAATATATGGCATTTTTGCAGCTCATTCATTACAATGAGCCACTGGCTCATTGTAACGAATCTGCAGGAGCCAGATAGCTTCGGGTCAAACGAAGACCCAAGACTACCATGGCAACCGATCGCCGCCCCCCCGATGACGTTCGGGGGCGCGGTGATCGTAATAAAGATGGCGGCGCCCGAGCGCCGCTGTCTTTTAAATGCCGGCGGCGGCAACTGAGAGGTTAATAGCCGCGGTCGGTGCTTGCCGCGGCTATTAGCAGTGGGGGTTTGCTGCAAAATGCAAAAACCCCCACCTTTGTATGAAGAGAACTCAGCCCGTGAGCCCTCTTCATACATTCACTATACCTCTGCGCCGTAGAGCTACGGCGCAGAGCGTTAAGGGGTTAGGCACTATATCTCAATGTTTGTTTATGACAGCCTTTAACCTCTTGACGCTCAGCGTCCGATATATCGGACACTGAGCTGATGCCGGTTCAGCCCAGGATCTGAGCTGAACCGGCATCGGGCTACACGGGTGCCGGCTATTAGTTGGGCTATTAGTGGGCTCCAATCGCGGGTGATTAACCAGTTAAATGTTGTGTTCAGAGCGACCCCATCTAACATGCCTCTGCGGGGGTCTTTCCCCTATGATCTCCCCCCCCCCCCCCCCGAATCGCATGTGCATAGGCTGACTCTGCTAATACCCTGCAATACATCAGTATTGCAGAGTTTTATCATGAACAAGCAATCAGATGATTGCTTTTTCATGTCCCATGGTGGAAACTATGAAAAAGTAAAAAAAAAAAAAAAATGTTTTTTCAATAAAAATATAAAGTTAATAAATCACTAAAAATGCTCATTAGCCCCATAACATATAAAGAGACATATAATTCTAAAAGTCTAAATCATAACACAAACCCCACATACATAGTATCACCGCGTCCATAACAACCCGTAGAATAAAACTAAATCATTATTGAACCCACACGATGAACACAACGTTAAAAAAAAAAAACTGAAAAACCTGCCAAAAATGATTTTTACCTATTGAATCCCACAAAAAAATGCAATAAAAAGTGATTAAAAAAAAAAAAACATATGTACTCCAGAATGATAGGTTTTATTTGGCAAATTTTGTAAAACGTAAGATAAAATATTCATGCCTGGTGTCCCCGTAATCGTATTATTAAGCTATACGGTGAACACAAAAAAAAAAAGGGAAAAAAAACAGTACAGAATTAATGCTTTTCTACTCCTGCCCTCAAAAAAAAGTTCCTAAATTTTCACCAATAGGGGATACTAACCCCAAAATGGTAACACTGGAAAAAGCATCTCATCCCGCAAAAGAAAATGCCATCACATGGCCCCAATAATGAAAAAGCAAAAATTGTATAGCCTACAAAAAGGGCCAAGAATGAAACTAAAATCCTGGCAGCTGCAGGGCGCTCCTACCCTTCTGCGCCTCGCTGTGCGCCCATAAAACAAGTAACGGCAACATGTGAGGCGTCTCGAGAGAAATTGTAGAACAAATTGTAAGATGGGTTTTCTCTTTTTATCTTTTGGAAATGAATATATTTTAGGGCTAAATGAACGTATAACCGCCACAATTTGACCATTCTAAATTTCACCTCCATTTTGATTTCTTTACTATGAAGATCTCAAGGGGTTAACAATCTTCCTAAACGCTGTTTCTGAAGTTTGAGGGGAGCACATTTGAAAATGAGTTGATTATATAGGGGTTTTTTGATGCTAAATATGTAAAATTTCTTTCAAAACTGTATTTATCCCCAAAATAGTAAATTCTGAAAACACAGAAAATTACTATTCGGTTTGTAAGCCGCGTGAAACAAAATAAATTATCCAGACATTTCAAAAATTTTGAAGATGTAAAGTAGACACATGGGAAATGTTATTCAGCAACTTATTTAGTGGGTAAATCTATCTGCCTGAAAACGCAATGATTTCAAATTTTGACAACGGCAAATTTTTCAAAAAATTCACAAATTTTTTCTTTTTTTTTGTAAATAAACGCAAAAAACTTATCAGCCATCATTTACCACTAAAATGAAGTACAACATGTGAGGAAAAAAACTACCTCAGAATAGTTTTGATAAGTAACGGTGCTCAAAAGTTATAACCATATAAAGCAACGCAAGTCAGAATCCCAAAAATCTAAATGGACCAGTAGGCTGAGTAGGTGGTGCATTTGACTATGCTACACAGAGTCTTGTTCCCTGCACTGAGGTTGGTCCATGAAACGGAATCCATAAATCACATGGCCCTAAACCTGCTATAATCCAGTGCATTACATTATCCTAAACATGCAACAGGTGGTCAGTGTGCAGTAAGACAAGTAGCAGGTTTCAACCACTATAGGTAAATATTAAAAGAGGTAAATGCAATATTAAAAAATACAATCAATGATTTAATATTTCATGACCTTGTATGTCAGCACCCACCAATATACATTTCCGAAAACTTTTAGTAATGTCTTTGGACATATATTTTCATTATAACTGGATACAATAAACTACAGTTCACAGTCTGAACATTTCCAGAGATTTAAAGAAAATCTAACACTTTACAAATGTAAAAAAACACTTACATATACTCACCTACTTATCTTAATCCTGGGTTTTCAAGATTAGCGAAGACCAGAGACGGGATCAAGAAGAAGAAAACAAGACATATATAAAAGTAGCCCTGAGCGTGGGGACGCGATGTCCAGCGCTCCGGGCTGCAAAGTGGTCCCATGCTGGGAGAGGGCGGTGACGTCACGAAAGAGGTGGGAATTCATACTGGAGAGTGTCGTGAATAATTAGCAGCTTGGAGCACTGGACATCTCGTCCCTGCGCTTCAGGCTGCTTTTTGTAAGTATTTGTTTCTCTAGGTGATCCCAGTGTGTCAAGATTAATGAAGACCACCTCCAGGATCAAAATGAAGAGGAGGACAGGCAAGTATGTCTAGTGTTTTTTTACTTTTGTAAAGTGGTAGATTTCCTTTAATAAAAAGTGTCAGTGAATGGACCAGTGCAGAAATAAACACCAGTGTCTTATTCAGCGCCAGATAAATTATCCTGGATGATTTATCTGGTCTAGTCTACAACTTTTCAGCAGCTAACAAGTTGGTCAAGTTTACATCCAAATCTTCTGCTGCATCCTTTGAATGTCAGATGCATGGGTTAAGACCATACCCCTTTTGACTCGGACAAGTCAAAAAAGTAGCCTAAAAATGGTTTTAAACCCTCAACAAATGTGGCACTCCACATTTCAGGCCGAAATTACTACATAATTCTGGTGTAATATGTGAATTATGTGTGATATTTGCATTCGGGCCAATATTATGTAGAACTGTACAAAGGGGGGTTTTATTCCTGTATTATTCAATTATTCTATTTTATGGTAGCACTGGAGGGTGAGAACTATATATTCTATATAAGGCACCTCCCTCTTTAGCCATGTAGTCTGTGCTAAATGCTTTGGTGTAAAACATACAAAAGTGTTAGATATACCTTCATTGGCAAACAACTACATGCCTTAAAGGGGTATTCCCATTTCAGCAAATTAACGTTAATGTTTTTATGAGAAGTTATAGAATTTCTGCACCAATTCCTCATGGTTTTCTAGATCTCTGATTGCAGTCCTACTATAGAAAGTGTCTAGATATACTTTCAGAAATCTGACCATAGTCACACAGGAGCGCGGCTGTGCGCACCCGTGTTCTGTCGACTGGAAGTAAGAATGGAAGCTTTCTACAGAATGACAGAAAGCAGAGATCTAGAAAACCGTTGTGAATTGATACAGAAGGTATACTGGAAAATTGCATATCTTATCATACAAACAATAACATTAATTTTCTGTAATGGGAATACCCCTTTAATTTGTTACCTATTATGGGCAAATAAGTGTAAGCCATGAAGGGTTTTTTTTTACTTCCTCTAGCTCAACACTGTAGGATTTCTAGGTTTGACTTTATGGACCAATGTCTTTTTCAAACTACTATGTTAACCTTTTGCAGTAAAGTAATGCTTCGTGATGGGCGTTTTCCATATTCACTGTATGAACAGCTGTAAGTGTACCATAGAGGCTGCAGAGGATGGAATCAGTAACTAGTATGAAAGGGTGCTTTCACAATTTATATTTGCCATCTAATATTTCTCAAGATGATATAGCATGTTCTCTAACTTCTGTATACTTGTATGCTGACCAGTTTCTGGGCCATCTAGTAATTCAGGTGTTGTTAACCAAGTGGCTTCTACCAGTTGAGTAATGGCAGCTCCTGGTTTACGCACAAGATAGGTTCTTTTAGTGCCATAATGGGAACAAGGATTAACAGTACAGTAAAGCTTAACTATAGACAGCTGGTGTTAAAGTACTGAATCCAGAGACCTTCACCAGAGGTCACAGTGGGCAGAGTGGTCTATCTGTAGCTAAGGTTCATCTGTAAGTCGGGCTTCCTAAAGTGCACTTGTGCATGTTGCCCAGCTGATAACAGCCACTTGACTACCTTCTTTCAATAATGCTAATACATTTCAATAAGGATTAACAAAGGAATGGAATAATGTGATCCAGTATTGTTTTTCCTATAGAGATTTTGTACTGCAAAAAATTCAGAAAACCACATTTCTGATAAAACAAAACTTGTGTATTTTTTTTTTTTAACTGCAGGGAAAAAAATTCAACTTTCCACAAAAAGACTCTTAAAAAAAAGCTACATAACAGAAAAAAGAACTTTACATCTTTATACAGGTAGGTTTGGGTTGAAAAAGGAGGAATGAGCTCCTCATTTACCCCAGTATAAATGAAGGTGGGGTTTATTTCATATACAATAACGTCTGTTTACAACCAAGCAATACAAAAGAACTTTATTGGAAAACTTCCAGAAAGGGTTAAATACATTTTTTTTTAAACGAAATTCCTTCAAGTCACCTCTTAGGTTTGAAGAGGTGGAACTAGCAGAGAATGGATGTATTAAAAAAAAGTTTCAACATCAGCATATATTGTGCATCTTTATAGGTTGTTGTAAATTTGAACCATAAATCTGGATAACACACCAGAGAATTGGGGGAAGAAATTAATGGGCAAAATGTGTACAGTTTCTAAGGAGGAAAAGTGTTGACCAGAAACCAATGACCAGAGCATCCGTGACACATTTGTTGGTGAACGTAAAGTGTTTGTGACCCTGAGGGTTACAATACTAGTGACCTGATGGAAAATAGCAGCAGACTTAAGCGTATTGGTCAGCTCATTATATGGCCCTCTATAAGGCGCTATATGACAGCCTCATGCTAATTCTACTTGGTAGACAAAACAGCAAAAAAGTGGCAATTTTTGGCTCATAGCAGTACTTACAAATAGCTTCATTCCAGATACAATCCATGAGCAGAGCCCAAAGCTCACCTCCCAATTAATGGACATTGATAGACAAACCACTATGTATAGGTGCACTCACATCAGCCTGCCAACAACCATGCAGACTGGCAGAAGGAAATAAATGCTCATGAATACAGCCAGAGCTAAGCTATAAGACCAATAGCAGCACTGGTATCAGCCAAATAGCCAACATTTTTGGTACAGTTTCAGCTACTAAGATTAAGAACATGTAGCTACGATATATTTGCTAATACAGGGCAGCATTTTTAGCTGACACATCCACTTTTCATAATTACAATGTGACATCAGAAACTGCAAGAATTGCATGTTCCTTAGAAGAAAGTAGACTTTCGTTGGTTCAAAAATATCTTCGAAGGACAATATACTTGGGTTACACAGAATAATTTTTTTTTTTTTTAATGTAAAAGAGTGAAGTGTCAAGCTCAGTAATGAAGTGTAAATGACCACATTCTCTCCACTTCCAGAGGTCTGTTCTATTGTTGATAAAATATGTTGACATAGCGGTATGTTTGTTGGATGTTACATTGTATGTCTACATCATGTACCTGTTTAATTCCACAATTAGAACAAAGTGCATCTTTGTAAAGAGGAAATGACCCTTACAGGTTTACAATTCTCTGATATGAGAACACTACATCCCTGCAGTCACAGGAGTCCATAATGTACTCAACATGCTTCAACAAATGAACGTGAAAATCGGGCTATTGAAGACAGAAAAACGGCAACGCGGTCGGACCTGTAATGCTAAACCCATGGCATCATACCATAAGGGCACTAAACATTTAGTGGTTTAACAGACTTAAAATGCACATGTGAAATTCCTCCCAAATTTAAGATTAGTGTCTTATAAAAGAACCTTTTTTAAGGTCTATATACATTATACACAGCCAGGTTGAGTCCATGGGAGACCAGCATTACTGTCGTCACATTTCTCAAATACAACCAAAAACAATATTTTAACATTTTTTCAAATATCTCAAGTCAAATATCTCTGTGGTAAGAGTAAAAACAAAGGGCATTGCTTGAATGACTAAAAAGCCATTGAAACTAAGTGGCACTACTATGCACCGTTACAATATTACATGATGCCATTAGGAGCCACCAAACAATTTTTTTTGCCATTTGTTCTGTTTGCAAAGGACAAATCTTGGTCAGTTATTCACCATGAGAAAAACAAAAAGGCAGATATTTTATCAGGAGACAAGAGGAAATATTAAAAACTCTGTGCCAACAGTCACTCCCTGGGAATTTGATGAAACACATAGCTTCTTATACAAAAAACTTTGTGGACATTTTAGAAGCAATGGTGTTCGGCTCTTGGCTCCTAGAACATGTGAAATTCAGACGCCTGAGCATGTGTGGTCGATAAAATCCATAAATTGAATAAACCATGTCTGACGGAGTGTATTAACAAAGGACAAAAACAAATTCATCATCTTTTAACTTCAAAATAACATTTAACCAGAAGTCTGTAAGGAGAGGATACACAATCCTGACCCATAATGTTTTATTACATGAGGTGTTCAATGTCGGGCACTTCCCCCAGACACTCTGCGATAAAAGAAATCCCATGTCTTCTCAGGGCTCAGTCCGCTAGCGGGTGCACTGAATAAATACAGTCCCATTCTGCAAAAACACATTTCCCCAAGATAGGAAGGAGAAAACAAATCTTTTGGAGGGGCAACGGGATGGGGCCTGTGTGTCCTGGATCAGAATGATACCTCAGAAGCCCTTTATGGAAAAACTCTGCCTGAAGAAACACCATTCAACTGATGCATTGACTCATTCCAGATCTGTCCTGTGATCCAGTCACATGACTTTACGGAGACAGGGTCCCTGGTTGCAGAATTTTCCTGTTAATAAAAAATGGTGAGAAAAATTGGAAGGTAAATCACAGGCATTAGAAAAGGTCTCAAGTACAGATTAAGGCCCCATTCAAAACTATGTCCGACCTTTTTTCAAAAAAATGCAGGGAACAACAGGTGCCTGCCCCCTTCACCTTCTACACTCCCTCCATGCCCACATGGCGTTGACGTGGCGTATTTGCACAGAAAACTGGCATACAAGCAGTGATAAATCTCCCCCCATAGTCTTTTATATAATCTCTTTAGAAATACTTTCTCTCTGTGTTAGGCTCTGTTCCCCTATCAATAATGCCCCACAAGAAAGCATTACATATAATGTAGATTTTTAAGCTTACCCGTTTCACCTCCTCGGGGGTGGGTACAGAGATGGCGCTGAACCCTGCTGACTTGCTACAATGGCTGTAGAAGACAAACCTACAAATACAATGTTATATTTAGATATATTCTCCTGCCATGAAAAATTCAATGAAATAAACACAAAATGAATACAATATTTTATTACAGTAACACTAAAGTATATCAAAATAGCAGCAAGGTTCAAACCAGATTAAAGGGCTTGCCTGGTGGTTGATAAACATGGCTCCCAGATAAATTTCCCAGCTCTTCTACAAAGCATGGTTAGTACATGGTATTGCAACCAAGCTCCATTCCTTTCTATAGAGCTGCAATATCAACACTTAAAGGGAACCTACCACCACGATTCTACCTATAAAGGTAGAAAGAGTGGTAAGTGGATGTAAGGGATGTGAGGATAGCCCTTTTTAGAGCTAATCCTTACGTCCCCGCTAACTTTTGGTAAACTTTATTCAACTAATATGTAAATTTAGTTATGCGGCTTACGGGGGCGTGGAGTAGCCGGGCACGAGGCTACACAGCGCGGGTACTCCACGCCCCAGTAGCCACGTTACGTTACTCCTCCTACCCTGTTGTGTGCAGTGCAGGCCCCCGGCTGAGTAGCCCCAGCTCCGAGGCTGGAGCTACTGCGCATGCGCAGTAGCCAGCTTGTCGGTCGAGCTCCTCGTAGCTGCGCGCCGCACACAACAGGGTAGGAGGAGTAACGTGGCTACTGGGGCATGGAGTAGCCGCGCCGTGTAGTCTCATGCCTGGCTACTCCACGCCCCACTAGCCGCACAACTAAATTTACATATTAGTTGAATAAAGTTTACCAAAAGTTAGCGGGGTAAAGAGCTCTCCTCACGTCCCTTACATCCACCTACCACCCGATCTACCTTTATAGGTAGAATCGTGGTGGTAGGTTCCCTTTAAGCATGGTCAGGTGCGGTGCTGATTTTGGAAGTAAACAGACATGTGTCTGAACCGCGAAATAAGCGCTTTAATGCAAAGAAATAAAACCTTGCAAAAAAACATTGCTACCTGGTACATACCTGTGGTATAGGGCAACTGATACTGGCCAGGCAACAAAGAGTAACCAAGGTGGTGATGGTGATGATGTGTGGACATTAAGCGCTGTGAAGGTGAAGTGCGAGGCCTTTCAGAACTTCTGTCTACTCCTCGGTCTGGTGCTCCCATACTACTGCAGCCACCAGCTACTCCTGCAGAGCTTCCAGGCACACTACAACCACCTCGATCTCGTTCCTGTGGGGATTTGTCGGTGATCTGTGCAAAAAAATATTATCGCAATGAGGACCACAATAAAGCATAAACTAATAGACCTAACCATAGGAAAATAGCATTTTACAACATACAAAATATTTGTTCTGCAGGTTGTGTACCAATATCTATCCATCTATACTAAGATTTGCTGTGCATAGCAATTGTCAGGAAAAGCTTCAGCCATTATAACATTACAATAACAAATATATGGGATGGTGCTCATATCCAAGTCAATCTGCTCCCTACTTCTTACTAATCTACTAGAAGTAAGAAGCAGTAGGAAAAAAGTATGACAGAGTTTTTGTCTTTCACCATGAAGACATTGATCGACCTCCCCCATTTACATCATTGTGGCCGTCAAACGTATACAAGTACAAGATGCTAGAGCCTATATGCCATGATTGCATTTGACCAGGGCACTTAAATGGTTAACAACCCCAATTGGTAAACCTGTGTTAAAGAATACCTGTCAGGTCAATTTGGCACCTAGATCAACTACAGGTCCTTGTGGACCTATGGTTTAGAGTCACAAATCGACCCTTTTGACGTTTTTAAATGGAAAAAAATGTAGAAAATACTTACATAAATGTGGCACATCGGACTCACATCAGGATATCCTGCACCGGCGCCTCATCTTGCAGAGCGGGAAGTGAAGCTGGTTGGCTTCACTGCGCATGCGCCATACCTACAGAGCATGTGCAGTGAAGCCGGGGTGTAATGCTCCAGGCTTCACTTGCCGGAACACGAAGGCACTTAGGGAATCGACGAACTTAGGTAAGTATGAAGTTTCTTTATTTTTATTTTTTTTAAGTGCTTAAAGTCATACAGGGCGATATGGGACACCAAACATAAGGACTTGTGGGCGGTTTGGTGTCCCAAATCGCCTCAACAGGTACCCTTTAAAGACCATCAAAGGTGTATTCCCATGAAGACAAAGATAACCAAATAACACATTCTCTAATTCAATGTTAACAAAAATACAGCATTTCACAGATTTAATTCCAACCGGTTTACAATTTTAGTTGTCCCTGGATCAAACAGTAATTCTTCTGACTATGGTCTGACAATTCCCTCTAGCTTATCTTGCATTGGAGGCAGACAGCACTACAGACAAGGCCACGTCCTGGTTCAGCCATGCTTCTAGTAGTATGGAGAAGATACAGCAGTAGCTGCTCTACAAACAAGATAAGCTCTGGATCCCAGGGACAGGGTGACATAGCAGTGCACACTCCGTTTTATTGATTAGATGAGGCAACAGAGCCAAGTGTGTCATTGTGTCTTGTATCCACCTCATGACTCTATTCTGTCTCATCGCTCTTTTTTACGAGTCAGTTACAAAAACACTGTTTAGAAGCTAAATGAAAGTGAAAATAAACCCAGTACCCTGATAATCCAAACATATTGTCAGCACAAAGCATCTCACAGCACAGAGAAATCATGAATTGTCTGCTTAGAGAGTCCCCGCCCACACTGACCATCACTAGACGCTAAAAGAGCAAAAAAATTATCTTTATTGTTCAAACATCCGAGGGAAAGAAAATATGAGAACTTTCTTTCATAGGCAAACCCCTTTATGACCAGTGACTGAAGTTATAAGTAGTTGTGAGGATAATAGAAGAATTTAGGTAATAACTGATGTGCTCTTCAGGCTTGGTATGGTGAAACACAATATACATTTATTAGTGGCATAGGTAAAAGTTGGCAATACGTTTCGGGAATGCACCGTTCCCTCAGTCAGATCCCAAAAGATAAAATGGCTCAGGCCGGTTCTAACAGATAGTAAGAACAAAACCCAAACAAGTCTTGGCAACTTGGGCGGCGACGTGGCCCCAGCCACTTGTATCTTTTAGGACCTGTAGAAGGGAACAGTGCATTCCTAAAATAGGTTGCCCACTTTTAATTATGCAACTAATAAATGTTTATTGTGTTACACCATACCAAGCCTCAAGAGTGCAAGATAATAAGTTTATTAGGGGCATACATAAAAATGCAATTTTGTAATGCACCGTTCCCTACGTCAGGTCCCAAATGACACAAGTGGCTGGTGGGGGGGTGGGGGGGGCCCTGCCTGGGTTGTTGACACTTGTTTTGACTTTATTCTTAGCACCTGCCACAGCACCCGCGCTGGTAATTTTCTAGGTGCTCCCGGCGTGTCAAGCTTAGAGAAGAAAAGCACCGGATCAGCATCAAGAAGAGCCGATGTGAATATTTGTAGTTTTTTGAAAAAAAATGCTTTAATTCCTTTAAAAGGATGTCACATTACAAATAGAGGTAATTTGATTTTGTACAAAATTCTGCAGATGGACTATGCTTTGCTCTGCGTGTACTTACTGTGGGAGACTTGCTCTTGTAATGGCTTGCGTGTTGCTGCAGTATATCAAGGGCTTTAGACTCTGTGGTGGATTTGCAGCCGACGCTTGGGCTGGCTCGTGACTTCTCAGCCTCGTCACTGCCAGAAACCTTGTTGCCATACGGAGAAAATGAATAACTGGAGGGGAGGTAGGAACCTAGACATGAAATAAGAGATAGCTGTATTTTACTGACATACATGGACTAATATACCACTGTATCGTCAACTACTTGAGGATCTATACAGGGCTTCTGGCCGTGGGGAGGTAGAACAGGGTTATTTGGCACCAATTGTAATAGTCAGATGTACATCCTTCACATTAACAGGCTCATATCTAGAGACTTTATTTACTGTTATTTGATTCTTTTTATTTAAATAGTAGGAAAAGTTAGATGGTAAACTATAGCAATAACCTTAATCTTAATATCCTATTGCATGGCACTGCAAAAAATATTGGTGCTGTGTAAATAAACTTATAATTTACACAACTATAAAGCGAACAAGGCCTTTTCTAAAATACCTGGGTAATTCTGCATCATGACTGCAGGCATCCCACGGTAGCTTGGATGGCTTGGGTCATATGCTTGGCTATAGGTGTAACCATGCATGTACGGGATATAGGACTGATGTTGGGTAAGTGGTGATGAAACTGGCACATGTGTGCTAGTGCGAGGGTCCTTGGCCAGCCCACGTGGATCTTCAGATTGCTGGGGTCCCTTAACTTCTACATTAATTGCTTCCTTGCCATCTTCTTTAGCAGAGGCTTCTTTGCTCCGGCTTCTCTCCTCTTTAACTTTCCTATCTCTCTCTTCTTTCCACCTTTCATCATCCGCTTTCAGTGCGTCTGTGTACTTCGGATAAACGTAGGACCACATGCGTGACTCTGCTTCTTGTTGCTTTACATACAGAATGGGAAGAAATTATTAGCAGTGTACATATATAACCTCACAAACATATCACATCACCTGCATGGTTACAGTATGTCAGGACACCCAGGGCTGTATTGATTTCTGAAAAATATACAGCTGAATTGTTAAGCTGGCTCAGTGTTTGCACTAGAATTGATCCGTAGATTTTCAGTGTAGACAGTGCATTTAGTATAATATATGTAGTATGTGGGTGGAGCCAACTCTAAGGTCACCAACATATAGTTTGCCAGAACACAAATACCACTGTCAAACTAGTTTTAAACAGGTTGCACTCCATTACTACATTACACAGAGTTATGCAGAGACAAACTGGATTTGGTTTATTTCCACATAGTTTCTTTAATTTGCACAATATAATGTAAAGGAACACACAAATGGCAGCGAGTTATCCACATAACCACTTTGTCCATAAGCTTACTTGCCTTTGTATGTGTATATAATGATAGATGAGCTTGCCTACACCAATGTTCTAGTGCAGTGGTGGTGAACCTATGGCACGGGTGCCAGAGGTGGCACTCGGAGCCCTTTCTGTGAGCACCCGGGCCGTCGCCCCAGCACACCAGATAGGATGCAAAGTATCTTTCTGCAGTTCCAAGCAACTTAAAAAAGAGGCTGCTTTCGGTCATATATTAAAGTGATACTTACTTCGCTGCTAGAGACTGTAGGAAGAGGGAAATGAGTAAACAGGGCCGAATTATCTTTGGAGGACCTTCTGCGGGCCCCACGATTTTCTGTGTGCAGAGGGACACTGGAAAGAAGCTAAAATGATGCAAATTTCCATCTTGCCCTCAGGAGGCCAGTATGATTTACCTTGCGATAAATAAGGGGGGATTTGGGTTGCAGTTTGGGCACTCGGCCGCCAAAAGGTTCGTCATCATTGTTCTAGTGCTATGTATATGTATAGGTATGAGCGGGGGACAAGTGACAATTTCTGATCAGTTATCGCACAAGCTTTAATGGCACTGTAATGGTTAATGCATGACAGAATCACATGCAAACTTAAAGCAAAGTATTGTTATATGGACAATGGTAGTGTATTAAAGAGGACCTGTCACCTAACAAAAAAAAAATGCACTAGAAGTTGCTTATTAAAGTAAGCAGCTCCTATCGCTACCCCATTATTAGCAGTGTTAAACTGCTAGCATTATCAGAACCCTCCAATAAAGCTGGCGCTGCCTTCTCCTCTGCTTCTCCCCCGGACCGTCCCTCCCACAGCATAGGGCTTCATGCGGAAGTCACCGCCTCCTCGGACCGTCTACTCACGAATAAGCAGGACTGCTGCGAGCTTGGTCCGGCAGTACAGCATTTCTTAGCTTTATCGGAGGGTTCAGACAAAGGTTGCAGTTTAACACTTCTAGCTACATCTAGTGCATTTTTTAAGGGCAACAGTTCTTCTTTAAAAGTGCAGGGACCAGAAAAAGCAGCAGGCTCCAGTTAGAAATCAGGAATCGGACCAAGCTCCCATCAATTTTTTTTACTCATCCCTGTTGTCCAAAAGTAGTACAACATTGGGCTGCATCCATCACCTCCATAGAAAAAGAAGCAGTATAGTGCTGGCTCAAACCCTACTCAAATCTCACAGCAGCAGATATTAGGGACCCACTTTCTGCACATAACTGATGGATAAAGTATACATACGTTAATATAAGTAGGTGATAAATGTCTACTGTGAAAAATATCAAATGGTATTTCAGAGTAAGACAGCAAGCAACCACAGTCACAACATAGCCTACCATTACTTCTATAAAAGGGATGAGATTACTAAATATATATGTCTTACCTGTCTGTACCACAATACAGGGTCCAGTCCCGCTTGCCTGTTGCACTCCCCTATTGGTTTTGATGGTTCTCCACTTTCCTTTCCTGTATGACCACTAACTTCAGATACTTTTGCTTTCAAACCTTCGGCTTGTTGTATGGGGATTTTGGAGTCCTCGGGTTTGGGGATAATCACAGACTTGCTTGAGTCAGACCCAGAAACCAGCTCCTTAGGTTTGCTAGGACCGGACTTTCCCAAGTCAGTTAGACTTGGTGCCTTTGTGAGTGTTGGAGGTACTGAAGACTTGTGCTTCCATTCTTCTTTAAGAGTGGCTTCTCGATCTCTCATAGCCATCTCTGCCTTCTTGTCAATGCTACGCTGCTGCTGTTGCTGCTGTTCAAGGGTTTGTCTTTGTTTCTGGTGCTCCTCATATTGCTGTCTATATGCTGGGTTTGTGCTCAGCAGATGAGCATGGTACCCTTGGTCACTATAGCCATAAGGCGGCACATAGGCATACTGATTGTAATATAGAGACTGCATGTACATATTTGGACGCTGTTGAATGACTGAGGGTTGTTGGCTAGTACTGGTAAGCTCTGCTTTTTTCTCTTCAGGTGGTTCAATCTTCATTTTAACTTCTGTTACTTCCAGATCTTCTTCTTTCTTAACTTTCAGTGGCTGGCTTTCTGGTGTAGTCTGGCCAGTGGGGTTCATGGCACTGGGACTGGAATGTGCATAGTTGGGAGAGTAATAAGTTTCAAATGTCTGATAGAAGGGGGATTCTTTGCTCTGTGGTTGTGGTGGAAAAAGGGACTTTTTGGCACTTTCTTTCACCAATTGCTCTGGATCCTTGGCCTTTGTGCCTTCCACTTTACCTTCTCCATCTTCTCCTGCATCTGAGATGTCAGAGTAAGCTGGGCTGTTTGTTTTAGCTGAAGTTCCTTCTGCTCCATTTTGGGTCACAACATGTAATGGGGTCATGGGTTGACCAGGACTAGGATTTTCCATTCGGTTTGAGTTACCGCCACTACTACCACCACCTCCTCCAATGGAAGGGCTTGGTGCATTGTCTGTGAAGCTATAGATTTTGTCAGCCTCTGCCTTTATGCTTGCTAGCCTACTCTGATGAGCCTCCGAGCCATTTATAAGTCCATCACCTTTGTTTGCTGAATCGCTTCCTGCTTCTCCAAGAGGACTCTTCCCATCTTCTGGACGTCCTACTTTCACAGAGGATCCTGGACTTTCATCATCCCTTTGCTCTTTTCTCTTTTTATCCTTTTTCTTTTTATCCCTAGATGGAGTTAAAGATGGATTAATACTAGATGGCTCCCCCATTACTGTTGGTTTGGGCTGAATAGGTTTAAGCTGTGGGCTGGTAGGCATGGCTTGGACAACCGTGGTGGTAAGACCCGTGGAGGAACCAGGGCTACCAGCAGTGAAAGTTGTAGTTTGAATGGTGTACATTTGCTGGGGAACAATTGCAGGGGCAATAGGGCGAGCAGACTTCACACTTTTAGATGATGCCAACTTGTCAGGCTTATTGCACCCATTGCCCTTTTTAGATCCATCTTTATCAGACAATCGCTTTTCCTGCAAGTCAAATGCATCATTGCTTGTGTCATCTGCTGCCATGGTACCATCATCTGATCCATCATTGGAAAGTGCTCCTGGGTCTGTATCTCCTTCAGTACCATTTTTTTTCTTGCATACAACCTTTCCCCCAAATTTGGAAGAGAGTGTAGGACTATGTGGTTCAGTCAAACGAGCTTTAGGAGTTGCAGAACGTGCTGGGGAAAGGGAGCCCTTTTGTGTTGGAAAGGTACCATTACAACTACCCATGTCGATATGAAGGTGTGGCTCCTCACCACATTCACTATCTCCATCTGCCTCTGGTTTACTGTCATCATCTGTATGTGCATGAGCCTGATGGTACTTCAGGCCATTAATGTGCTTGTATTTCTTGTTGCAATTAGGGTGTGGACAGTCTATTAATATGGGGGAGGAACAATTGCGGTCCAATGCAGCTGGTTCTACCTTAATAGAGCTTAATGGCACTGTTAAAGGTAATGGAACAGTCCCTGGGGCAGATGAGGATCCCATTGAGTTTGTACGAGCACGCTTACTCCCCTTAGAGTCTTCAGAGCTGGAGGTCAGTTCCATGTCAGAAGGGGGCTTGCTTTTACGTTTGCTAGCAGAAGATGGGCTAGCTTTTATATCTTCTGCTGGATTGCAGGGGGGTGGACGATGTTCACTTGAATTCTGGCTTCCTCGTCTCCCTTTGTTGTTGGCACCAGCCCTAGTCTTGCTGCTGCTGCTGCTACTGCTACTTGCACCTTTACTATCAGGGGCTGGTGTACCTTCCGCAATAGGAGCATTACTACTTGGCCGCATGCGTTTACCCCTCCCCCGTCCGTTCCGCATCTCCAAGTCACTTGTGGGAGAGTCGCAGAATCTGGAGGGGGAAGGAAAAAAAATAAAGAGGGTGAGGATTTTAATTTAAAATTATTTTTACACAAATTTAGATCATAAATTAGGGCCAAAGATCAAGAACACACACTGCTCACAGATTAAAAATAAATATCATACAAAACGCTTTTTTAGGATATTTTAAAGGGGTTGGCCACTCTATTACATACATTGCCCATGTGCCTGTACTGCCTTAATAATAATCCCTGAATGTTCGTTAATTGATTCAACATCTCTAAACTCTCCGGGGATCTGTTACATGTCTGTGCACTAATAAATGAGAAGGGACCTGCAGCAGAAGATTATGACGCATCATACACCCCGCCCTCACCTTTCCCTGCGTCTGTCAGTGAAGCGGACTGTGAGAGAAAAAGAGGCACAGTGGGTGAAGCCAATTAGGACGGACAGATGGAGCGAGAAAGTTGTGTGTATATGCAGAGTGCAGCATGATGAGAACAGGGAAAGGCTGAAGCTCTAGAGGGAGGCAAAGGTACAGGTACATACAGTACTGACCAAAAGTTTGGACACACCTCATTAAAGGAGATTTCTGTATTTTAAGGAGTATAAAAATTGTAGATTCAAACTGAAGGCATAAAAACTATGAATTAACACATGTGGAATTATATACTTAAAAAAAAATACACAATTTATGAATACACAAAGTGTTTCTATTGGCCCTCGTACAATCTGTGGGTGTTTCCCTGGTCATATATACTCTCCTCTTGCCCTACTGCAGCACATCCCCTTGAGGAAGCGACGGCGAAACGTACGTCGGGGTGCTGTGGTGGTGGTCTTGTGAGTCGTTTTGGTAGAGTGGTAGGCCTTTGTACATGTAATGCCCTTTTTTCTTTTGGGCGAATTGACTATTGGGCCTGGGTACTCTAATAGATACGTGTACTGTATTTTCTATATTTACCTTATACCTATTTCGGTGAAACTGTGTATTTATTTACCACCACCGCTTTTGTGTGTTTGTTGTTGTGTATTTTAGCGATGTTTTTAAATTGTGTTGCCCTTTTTGGTACCTTGTGGGAATAAAATTTGATTATTGTATTTTTGTTGTTTTATGTATCGTGATTTTTTGATGAATATAGTCCTGATTACTATTGTTGGTATTGTGTTTCGTGTTCAGTATAGGGACATGTTACTTGTGTAGTGGTTATATCTTCTTTTTGGTATTGATTATATACTTAAAAAAAAGTCTGAAGAGTGTAGAATATGACATTTTCAGTTGTTTCAAAGTTGCCACCTTTTGCTTTGATTACTGCTTTGCACACTCTTGGCATTCTCTTGATGAGCTTCAAGAAGTAGTCACCAGAAAAGGTTTTCACATCACAGGTGCCCTGTCCGGTTTAATAAGTGGGATTTCTTGCCCTATAAATGGGTTGGGACCATCAGTTGTGTTGTGCAGAGTTCTCCACCCACCCTTCCCAGGAAAGGAAGACCAAGAGTCACCTCTGCTGCGGAGGATTAGTTAATCCAAGTCACCAGCCTCAGAAATCGCAGGGTAACAGCAGCTCATATTAGAGACCAGGTTAATGCCACACAGAGTTCTAGCAGCAGACACATCTCTACAACAACTGCTAAGATGAGACTGTGTGCAGAAGCATTCATGGTAAAATAGCTGCTAGGAAACCACTGCTAAGGACAGGCAACAAGCAGAAGAGACATGTTTGGGCTAAAGAACTCAAGGAATGAACATTAAAAAAGTGGAAATATGTGCTTTGGTCTGATGAGTCCAAATTTGAGATCTTTGTGCAACACAAAAAAGGTGAACGAATAGACTCTACATGCCTGGTTCCCACCGTGAAGCATGGAGGAGGAGGTGTGATGGTGTGGGGCTGCTTTGCTGGTGACTCTGTTCGTGATTAATTAAGAATTGTAGGTATACTGAACCAGCATGGTTACCACAGCATCTTGCAGCAGCATGCTATTCCATCCGGTTTGAGTTTAGTTGAACCCTCATTTATTTTTTGTCAGGACAATGACCCCAAAACACATCCAGGCTGTGTAAGGGCTTTATGAGAGTGATGAGGTGCTACGCCAGATGACCTGGCCTCCACATTCACCAGACCTGAACCCAAACAAGATGGTTTGGGTTGAGCTGGACCGCAGAGTAAAGGCAAAAGGGCCAAAAAGCGCTAAGCATCTCTAAGAATTCCTTCAAGACTGTTGGAAGACCATTTCAGGTCACTACCTCTTGAAGTTCATCAAGAGAATGCCATGAGTGTGCAAAGCAGAAGCAAAAGGATGGGACTTTGAGGAACCTAGAATATAAGGCTACATTCACACAACCGTATGATTTCTCCAGTCCCGTATTTACGGGCCGTATATTCGTGACGTTTTTCATCCGTATGCAGCACGTATGTAACCCGTATTTTATACGTCCCCATAGACTTCTATGGCATACGGAACTGAAATACGGGAGAAAATAGGACATGCTCTATATTTTTATACGGCCAGTATACAGTACGGTACGGAACGGAGTTAACAACGGCAATATAAAAAGTCAGACGTATTGTCCATTGAAATAAATGTGGCCGTATGTAATCTGTAAAAAAACGGTACGGATACGGCCGTTTTCATACGTCCGTGTGAATGTAGCCTAAGACATATTTTCAGCTGTTTCACACTTTTATGTTAAGTATATAACTATACATATCTTAATTCATTGTTTTGATGCAACTAATTTTTATAGTTATGAAAATACAGAAAACATTTTGAATGAGAATGTGTGTCCAAACTTTTGGTTTGTACTGTACTCATGCAGAGACATGTCTGATGGAACAGATTTATTGAAAAGTGGCCAACCCCTTTAAGTTATGTAAATAAAACAATACTTTGCTCAATGCATCATGCTGGCGTTTGTTTACTATACCACAGCAGGTTCAGATCAGTGTAGCAATAAATCACTGATCTCAACATTGTATGGCACAAGACTGCTGAGAACCATGACAAGTTGCATCATATCACCACTGCAGCCAAGTAAACAAAGAATAGAGACAGACAGCAGTGTGTTGTGGGACTAAACACATTTTTCTTTCTTATATTTACTACAGTTCCTTCATTGAGGCACATATTGCATTACTTTTTTTTAGTGAAAACACAGAAGCAGACAAGGCCAAAGCATATGGTGATTCGGGTAACTATTTTATCATTGGGGTAACACCGGCAACATTTATTAATTTCACACAGGATATCAAAAATTTTGCATGTGGTTATGTTAAGGTGCCTTGTATAAAAGGGGAATTTTTTAAAATGTAAATATGGCCACATACTTTTTCTTTTGCAGGAAATGCAGCATTTCAAGCCTAATAAAGATATGCTCAACCAAAACAATAGAATTAATGGAAAGTATAATAAGTATTTCCGTATATATAATATTGCACACAATTGTGCTACGTTAGCTGCTCTAAGTACAAAGTGGCCTCTCAAAATGCAAAACAATAATACTAAAGCAAATAATAGAGCGCAAACTACCACAAACACCATAAACTAATATTTTTATTAGTACACAAATTAAAAACAATTCATATATAAGATAATAATGTGGATGAATGTATAGAAGACATTAGTGCTGGGCAGCAGGTCTATAATGCATATAATTTGTGAATATTGTACATATATCTACTGAGGTATATCCCAGACTATGGGGACAAAATTAGATCAAAATACTTAAAACTAACACCAAAATATCCAAAGGTGTAAGAGGAGACTGTCATAAAGTGCCAAAACTCCAAAGTATAGCAAAAAGCAAACAAGTATATTACCTCGGGTAACTAACCAGCACCAACCCTGACACATGTTTCGGTCAAAAGACCTTTGACTAAGGTTACACATTATTATTTTATGTATAACTTGTTTTTAATTTGTGTAGCAATAAAATTAGAGTATTTTTTGGACTATAAGGCGCACCAGAGTATAAGGCGCACCATCAATAAATGCCTGCTAAAACGTCTAGGTTCATATATAAGGCGCACCGGATTATAAGGCGCACCTGATTATAAGGATGAATGACCAGCAGGTGGCAGACCTGTGCACAGTTCAAGACAGCTGTTGTCTGTAAGTGCGGTTCATATAAAAGGCACACTGGACTATAAGGCACACTGGACTATAAGGCACACTGGACTATAAGGCACACTGGACTATAAGGCACACTGGACTATAAGGCACACTGGACTATAAGGCACACTGGACTATAAGGCACACTGGACTATAAGGCACACTGGACTATAAGGCACACTGGACTATAAGGCACACTGGACTATAAGGCACACTGGACTATAAGGCACACTGGACTATAAGGCACACTGGACTATAAGGCACACTGGACTATAAGGCACACTGGACTATAAGGCACACTGGACTATAAGGCACACCTTTGATTTCTGAAAATCGAAGGATGTTTAGTGCACCTTACAGTCCAAAAAATACAGTATTATTTTATGGGATTTGTGGATCCTCTATTTTCTGCTTTGGAATCAGATCAGTATACTTAGTTTAAATGACTACCACGCAAGTAGGAAGAGGCCACAGCATCCAATGTATGGACTTCTGATCTTACACACCAGGATCTCAGGCTGCGTGAACCTCCTATATTAGTGTCTAAAAGTTACGTAGGTTGCTGTCTTTTCTGTTGCCGTCTGCGGGGCTACTGAGCAGAGAGCAACAGAAATCTCAGCAGCACGAAGTCACACAGGAATCCAAGATCCAAGAGGAAACTGAAATTGTGTACACCAGGACTGATAGGCTGGAGACAGGCTGGACTCAAATCTGTGAAATGGTGGATTTTGTTAATAACAGTGAATTAGAGAATGTGTTATTTTGTTATCCTGAGTATATATAAGAAAATTGTCTAAGTGGGAAAACACCTTTAATGTCAGACAGAGATGGACTGTAGGGCTGTTGGAATAAGTGACTAAAACTTTTCAGCAGTTCAACGGTATACAGGACTGACATTAACCCATTAACGACTTTTTTTTTTTCTACCTACCTTAAAAAAATCTATACATTTTTCGATGTAAAGAGCTGTGTGAGGGCTTGTTTTCTACAGGGAAATTAATTTAAAAATGCATTTGCGCCCTTTCCTTGTGGGCCTGGATTTTATTTTCATTGTGCACCCCAAATGACATATCTCCTAAATTATTTGGGTCGGTGCGATCACAGGGATACCAAATTTATGAAAGGTTTTATGTTTTCATAAATGTACAAATTAAAACCACCTGTACAAAAAAAAAAATCTCCATTTTGTCATTTTCTGGCACTAATAACTTTTTCATACTTCGGTATACGGAGCCGTATGTGGTGTCATTTTTGAGACTTTTGATGAGCTTTTCAATGCTACCATTTTGAGGACTTACATTTTATGTTTAGTAAAATGGCAAAATGAGCACACACCGATCTCATCCATGTGGCTAGGTCTCGGATAAATGTTTGGAGTGGATTGCTGTACAGTCATATGGACTTTTGAAGGACTACTAATGTACTTTACATTAATGCACAGTATCAGTTTTTGGTATGTATCATTTTGTATACAAATGCCTTGATAAAGAAAGATATTTTGCATCACCTATTGTGTTTTTGTGAATATCTGAATGTCTGCATGTGTGGTAGAGGTGTGGGAAGGACCTCCTTATCCTATTTTGAATCCACTCCAGTGAAATTGGGTCTGATCTATTCATTTGTCCTACCATATACTGCCATACTAAAATGGGGATTTTCCTCATCATTCATTACAATGTGCAAATCGCGCATTGCAATGAATTGGTCAAAACGAGACAACCTCAGGTCTTCGTGTTCTTCGCCCATGTGCTGCCAGGAGTTAAATGTCTAAAGCAGCTTTGCAGGAGGCATTAAAATTGTTAACACCTTGCTAGCACCAACAGCAAGTGTTAACCGTGAGCCTTTCTGTCCTCCCACTCCCAATGTGCGCCATGAAGGAGGTGCTGAGCTGTTGTGCCACTTCCTTTTCACAGGACAGCAATGTGACATTATGGGTCATATGGCCTGTTTGCTGCTCAGTACCATTCATGAGGACTGGTAAACTACATTAATAAAGAGCAGCCACTATAAAATGTAAAACACTGTTCTTAGTAGGCAATGAAGAAACCACAATGCGCGTCTGAACCCTATGCTCTTCCCAGATAGGTAATTGGTAGCGTTACCAGGTGCCTGCTATTGATCATTTAAATAGGTTTTAGTTTTTGCACTTAACCCTTTAATGGTGCGTACACATGCTCAGTTTTTCAGATGCAGTTTTTGATGTCCAAACCAGAAGTTGTGTGAAAAAAAGAAAAAAGAGCAATTATATGTTCTCGCCCAATCCACTTGCATTTTGCTTTAAGAACTGCATCTGAAAAACTGAACGTGTGGATGCCCCCTTAAGTGGCAGACTGTGGGCATGAAATTGAAAAAAATGCTATACCCTCCGGTGGCCTCATTGGCTCCTGCAGTGACTGTCTGCTGCAGCTTCTGACAAGTCAAGGAAGATGATGTAATGTTTAGGCTACATTCACACACGTATGGGGGACGTATATACGGCCGATATACGTCCCCCATACACTTCTATGGGCTCACGGCCCACACGTGCGGCACCGTACCGCTCCGTAGCTCGGGAAAAGATAGGACATGTCCTATCTTTTCCCGTGATACGGCGCCTTGCGCTGTATCTTCCTATGGAGAGGGGCGGGGGTGAGCAGCGCTCATCCCCTGCTCCTCTCCGCAGCGCCGATGTATGCCTAGTATGCGTAGTACGGCGGGCATACATCGTGTGAATGTAGCCTTACTGCAAGTGATGTCTGGAACAATCCCTGGACTCAAAGCATGACTGCTAAAGCCAGGGATAGTGCCAGAAGTGACAACACCACCAATGCACAATAGAGAAGTTGGCAAGGTAACCCAGGAACGTCAATCGGAGGGATAAATATTGAAGCATTTACATTACTCCCTTAGGCAGAAGTACCCCTTAAAATTCAGTGTTCAGGTCCTTATTGCGTGCTAAAGAGGGCATTTGGACCTCAGGTTGGTATGAAACAGGCACCCCCTTCACAAGTATAGGAACCATGCAATAGCCAGAAAAGGTCTGCCTACAGATTGGCACACTGCTAGCTGCCATGTATATATACGGACCAGTCCGACAATGGTCTAGATGACAAAAGCCAAGGGTTTTTTTATTATTAAATAAAAACTTACCTAGGCGGGGCCCAATCATGCCGTGTGCAATCTAAAAGGGTGCCTACATAGGTCTTGTTTCTCCAAGTCACATTAACAACCAGCATGCCTGTAAATAGAGGGAAATGAGAAGATAAAAGTCTACTGATCTGAAAAACTACAATTTAAAGTGTTTCAATAACATGGCTGAAGATACTACAAACCTATCCAAGGTCATTATTTGTGGTTACTTTCAGACAGTTTATTTATTGCCATTCTGCTATCCAAGCTGTTGACCAAGAATTAGCCTAAATACATTCAACTACTTCACATTGTTAAAAAAAAGCAAAGAGCACTCAGCATTCACTGAGCAGACTGGGATCTCTTTAAAAGCTTCTTTATTCATGTATGAAAGACATACAGGAAACACGTACCATAAATACTCGAGTATAAGCCGACCCGAGTATAAGCCGAAACCCCTAATTTCAACACAAAAAACTGGGAAAACCTATTGACTCGAGTATAAGCCGAGGGTGGGAAATGCATTGGTTGCAGCCTCCCAGTATATAGTCTGCCAGCCCCTGTAGCATACAGCCTGCCCAACCCCTGTAGTAGGAAAAAAAATAACACTGTACTCATCTTTCCGACGTCCCCCATAGGTCCTCTTCTGTCTCAGACTGTCCCAGACAGAAGAGGACCTACAGGTGATGTCAGAAAGGTGAGTTTTGACTTTATTTTTTAGTTGGCTCGAGTATAAGCCGAGTTAGGGTTTTTGAGCACAAATTTTGTGTTGAGAAACTAGGCTTATACTCGAGTATATAAGGTATTTTTGGCACTCCGCATCTTAGTCATGATGTTATACATGGAAAAACAACAACCACCAGTATAAAGGCTTGTAAAGCAAGCACACTGACCGGGGCCGTGCTCCTCTAGCAGGATCTGCTCTTATTTTAGTTTCTTTTCCCACATTTTTTTTTTTTGTTTGTTTTTTTTTTTACAAAAAAAGGCTTTAAAAATTATACATATGAGCCCGAGGGGCCCTGGGCTTCATAGGTTTTAAAGGAACCTGGAGCCCTTTTAGGCTCATTTGCATAATTAAAACCCCACTTTAAAAAAAGAAAAACCACAGCATAAGAAGCCAAAAAAGGGGGACTCAGGAGGCTTATAAATCTTACGTGATTAACATCTCATTAGCATACATGTGGATTTTAACTTTTAATATATTGTTATAGTTGTTATATTGTATACTCCGCTAAATTGGTAGTTCCCACGGATGGGATCCACTTTGTGGCACGAGTCACATGAGGGTGCCATGAGGTGTACTGTCCTCTTGTGTGACGTAACAAGTGGGGTATTTAAAGAAAATCTACCATCAAAATAAAGTATGATAAACCAGTTACTCCGGTTCCTTGAGGATGGTAATCGTCTTATATTTGTTATCAACCGCCTTCTTCGATCTCAAATCAACTTTTAAAATGAAGCTTTAAAAAAAAGCAATTATGAGCAGAGCAGGTCTCCTCTCCCCCTGCATGTCCTCCTGCTGCAACACAGGCAGAGGTAGTGGGAGACATGATCTGTAACAGCCTGTGACGCTGCAGCACTGAGGGGCTCTGGAAACAACTACCAGAGCCCTTCTGACTCATTAGCATAATCATTTTTTTTTATACTTTAGAAGAAAGGAAGCCATGGATATTAAATAGAAGAAGATTACCATGGTAATGTTGCCTGGATCTATGAGTAAGTGTCCTGTTTTATCATGCTTGATTTCGCGGGTAAATTCCACTTAAATGGTAGTTTTTTTTTTGTATGTATAGAATCATGACTAAGATGTGGAGCGTTGAAATGCATTGATCTATCTTGCATCGTGTTTGCACTATGTCTTTATACGGAAATAAATAAGATGTTAAAAAGAGCCCAGTCTTCCCAGTGAGTGCTGAGTGTTCTTCGCTCTGGACTTTAGTTCTTGTGCACCATAAGACATGGTGGATCCATAGATTGAGGACTTTGAGTGATCTGGCTGGTTACAGACAGCTGACTGTGTTATATCCACAGTGTTGTTGTAAAGATCTATTGCCATGCTCATCTTGTACCACACGCTGATGATAGGTTCATTGAGAATCATCTATTTATTTTATCCTCTAAAGAATGGCTGGACCACTGTACAAGTGACCTTCTGTGTCACCCCTTCATCCTCATAGATAGTAAGAAGGCCCTCACTCCAGTTTCTTTATCCGATTGTGTTATTACCCCATGATATGTACAGCGCTGAAGAATATGATGGCGCTATATAAATAAAGCTTTATTTGTATTATTACCACACAGCATTGCAATGAAAGATGAGAAAAGGACATACAACTGCGAATTGGAGATGTATTCTCCATGCGCCCACATAGTAAGTAAGCAGCGGTTTGTGTATACATGGAGAAGCGGTGGAGGGGAATAGCCGTCAAATGAGCTATAATACACAAAATAGAAAGACTTTGAAAGTTACAAAAAATGTGTGATCCAAAACATCTACACACATGCATCTCCTGGCTACCATTCAGAAAGCAGATGGCTGCACAGCTGCCGGTAGTGGCCATATGCAGACTAGCAGGGAGGAAAACCTCTGTACATTATTAGTACACTTTATCTCATGTACCATAGCATAGCAAGCCCTAAGGAAACCTGCCTACATTAGATCAGACACTCACTGCAGGCCCAGGACCTGCTGCTGTTGCACTGAACATCTGTTAACCCCCTAACGACCAGGCCATTTTGCTCCTTCCTGACAGCCCATTTTGGGTGACTAGTAATTGGTTATAGCTTTGGAGCACTTTAACATATCTAGGTGATTTTGAGACTGTTTTCTCATGACATAAAAATTTGGTTAATATGTTTTGCGAAATGTATAATTTTTTACTTTTACGACACAAACTAACACCAAAATACCGTGATGACTATTATTTACCCAATGACTGCTGTATTTTGACACGGTTTTTCTGTGTCCTCTCATTTTTGTAGGATGTTCTGAGGCTTAGAACTTTAGGTGGGATTTTTCACATTTCCATTAAAAGCGCAAAATCTAATTTACCCATTTTATAAGGTACACACTCAACATATGTAAAACAACTTTTATACAAAGTCGGGTGCAATTTTTAAATTTTTATTTTTTTTGGCTAAATGAATTTATTTTTCAAAAAATTTACACACTCTGTGGCTTAACCCCTTATCACCGACACTAGTTTTCAGCTCAATGACCAGACTCGATTTTTCAAATCTGACACGTCTCACGATAATTGGTTATAACTTCGGAACGCTTTAACATATCCGGGTGATTTCGAGAATGTTTTCTCGTGACACATTGTACTTCATGTTAGTTATAAAATTTAAGTGATAAGTTTTGCGTTTCGTTCTGAAAAAAAGTGAAAATTTGGCAAAAGTTTGTAAAAATTCTTCATTTTCCAAGTTTGAAATGTTCTGGTTTCCAGACAAGATGTAAAACTACCCAAAAAGTTTGATAATTAACATTTACAGAATATCTGCTTTATGTTGGGATGATATTTTATGCTTCCGGTCATTTTTCTAGGATGTTATTAGGCGCAGAACTTTAGGTGCGATGTTTCTTATTTTCATGAAAATTGCCAAAACTCACATTTTGAGGGACAACTCAGCTTCCAAGTGACTTTGTAAGGCCTAAATAATAGTAACACCCCATAAATTACCCCACTATAGAAAGTTCACCCCTCAACGTATGTAAAACAACTTCTATTGTGTCTATTAACCCTTTAAGTGTTTCACATGGGTTAAAAAATATGGACTTGCGATTTAGAAACTATAGAATTTATTGGGAAAATACATTCATTTAGGCCAAAACTGACATTTTCAGAATAAATTAAATGATGAAACCCACTGCAACGCTTGATGCCCAATTCCTCCCGAGTGTACTGATACCCCATATGTGGAGGTGACTGCTGTACGGGCGCACGGCCGAGTATAGAATGAAAGCAGCGCCATTCACAGCAGATTTGTATTGTCACATTGTACGACCTATAAATTTTTATTTTTTTTGGTAATGCGAACATATGAGGGCTTATTTTTTATGGGATGAGATACAATATATAGATAATTCATTTTGGGAGTCTAAAGCTTATTCATGAGATTTTATTAACTATTTCAAGGGGGACACAAACAAAATCATCAATTTTTATTTTCCCCCCGCTCACCGTAACATAAAAATTATATTTTATCTTCATTCTCTGGTTCACTACAATTGCGGTGTTACCTCATTTATATAGTTTTTCTTATTTTTGCTCAATTTTCCTGAGCAAAACCAATATTGGAGAAAATCGCATTGTTTTTACTATTGACAACTTTTCAGGGCCATAACTTCTGTATTTTTCTGTTGTCAGATCTGGTTGAGGACTTATTTTTTGCGAAAACAGTTGTTCTTTTAGGTCGTTTCATATTAGGGAACGTAACTTTTTTTGATAACTTTTTAGAACATTTTTTGTGATGGTGTTTGATGAAAAATTATATATTATGGGAAGTTTTTCGAGTTTTTTTTTTTACGTAGTTCACCGAGCGGGTTCAAGATCGATTTAGATTTATTGTACAGATTGATACAGACGCGGTGATACCAAATATGTACGTGTTTTTGTATTTTATTTACCGTATATTCCGGCGTATAAGACGACCTGGTGTATAAGACGACCCCCCTACTTTCCTGTTTAAAATATAGAGTTTAAGATATATTCGCCGTATAAGACTACCCCTTTTCCAACGCATACAAAACACCGGTAAAAATTAAAAAAAAAAAACATTTGAATTTAACATGGTCCTTTTTTTAATGTAAATTCTTATGACATGCAGGTATATAGCAGGAAAACCAGGAGTATACAGCACAGCCCCCACTAGTATACAGCACAGCCCCCACTAGTATACAGCACAGCCCCCACTAGTATACAGCACAGCCCCCACTAGTATACAGCACAGCCCCCACTAGTATACAGCACAGCCCCCACTAGCATACAGCACAGCCCCCACTAGCATACAGCACAGCCCCCACTAGCATACAGCACAGCCCCCAGTAGCATACAGCACAGCCCCCAGTAGCATACAGCACAGCCCCCAGTAGCATACAGCACAGCCCCCAGTAGCATACAGCACAGCCCCCAGTAGCATACAGCACAGCCCCCAGTAGCATACAGCACAGCCCCCAGTAGTATACAGCACAGCCCCCAGTAGTATACAGCACAGCCCCCAGTGGTATACAGCACAGCCCCCAGTGGTATACAGCACAGCCCCCAGTGGTATACAGCACAGCCCCCAGTGGTATACAGCACAGCCCCCAGTGGTATACAGCACAGCCCCCAGTGGTATACAGCACAGCCCCCAGTGGTATACAGCACAGCCCCCAGTGGTATACAGCACAGCCCCCAGTGGTATACAGCACAGCCCCCACTAGTATACAGCACAGCCCCCAGTAGTATACAGCACAGCCCCCAGTAGTATACAGCACAGCCCCCAGTAGTATACAGCACAGCCCCCAGTAGTATACAGCACAGCCCCCAGTAGTATACAGCACAGCCCCCAGTAGTATACAGCACAGCCCCCAGTAGTATACAGCCAGCCCAGCATTAATAGAAAATAATAAACTTATATACTCACCCTCCGGTGGCCCCGACCTGCAGCGCTGCTCCCCCGATGTCTGGGTGGGTCCTCTTCTGGCTTCGGCGCCCGTCTTCTGTCTTCACTAACTTCGTGCCGGGCGCCGCCATTGTTCTCCCCTGGACGGCGCCTAGTATGACGCGCCGCTGCTGACGTCATACTAGGCGCCGCCCCGGGGAAAAGCATGGCGGCGCCCAGCAGAAGAAAGAAGACTGCGCGGAAGACTATCCGCGCGGACATCGGGGCCAACGGAGGGTGAGTATGCACCCCGATGTCTTTTTGAGGCTGCCGGCAGCTTTTTGAGGCTGCCGGCAGCCATCGCTGTGCAAACACCTGCGATCGGTGCTAGCACCGATCGCGGGTGTTACCGGTAAGCCTTTGCTGCAATATGCAGCAAAGACTTACCGGCTATGGAGAGGGCTCCGCCCGTGAGCCCTCTCCATGCACCGGGACCCGCCGTGTAAGACGATTACCGGCGTATAAGACGACCCCAGAGAAGACAGAAGATTTTTCTGTCTTCAAAAGTCGTCTTATACGCCGGTATATACGGTACTTTATTTGCATTTTATGTGTTACTAGGGAGATTATGGGATTAATGGGTTTATGGGTTTCAATGCTACAATTTTTAGGACTGTACAACCTGTGATCACTTTTTATAGAATTTTTCATAGTTTTCAAAATGGCAAAAAAGTGCAATTTTCGACTTTGGGTGCTATTTTCTGTTACGGGGTTAAACGCAGTGAAAAACCGTTAGTATATTTTGATAGATCGGGCATTTTTGGATGTGGTGATACCTAAGGTGCTTATGATTTTTAATTTATTGTTTGTTTTATTATATTTATATCAGTTCTAGGGAAAGGGGGGTGATTTGAATTTTTAGGTAATTTTTGTATTTTTTTTGTAACTTTTTATTTTTACTATTTTTCAGACCCCCTAGAGTACTTTAACCCTAATCACACATTGTAATCAATGGGTTAAAACAAGACAGCCTTGAGTCTTCAGGAGACCCAAGGCTGTCATGGCAACCAATCGACGACAACGCTCCCCCCCCCCCCCCCACCACCACCTCAATGACGTCTGGGGAGTGACCATCCTCGGCAAGATGGCGGCACCCATGGACAGGTTAATACCACCAATCATGGTTTGTTACCGGTAAGCCTTTGCTGCATACTGCAGCAAAGACTTACCGGCTATGGAGAGGGCTCAGCCTGTAAGTCCTCTCCATGCACTCGCACGTACTATTCAGTCACATGTCGGGAAGGGGTTAATACACTTTTAAAAATTTAAATATTCTGTACAAAAACAATACTTCACTTTCCCATCTTCTGATGCTTATAAATTTTTCATACTTCGGTGTACAAAGCTGTGTGAAGTATCATATTTCACAATATGAGAGGATGTTTTCATTTCTATCATTTTGTGGACTGTACGACCCTTTGTTCACCCTTGCTTAAATTTTTTAGAGGTTTCAAAATAGCGACGACAGGAATAACCATTATTATTATATTTTGGGATGTGGCGATACCCAACATGTTTAAGATTTTACTTGTTTATTTTATATAAAAGTTCTAGGGAAAGGGGGGCTATTTTAACTTTTAGGTTTTAATTCCTTCTATATTTCAGAACCCCTAGGGTACATTAACCGTGTATTTTCCACATCATCTATAAGAGGTTAAAAGTCTTTTGACAGATATTTTATCTTAACCCGCTGTACGGTTTTCCAGAGTAGTACCACAAGCCTATCAACCTGTAAGTAATGTTTATGGTAATTGCTTGTTTTTATAGTTTGACATATATACAATGTTTTCAAACCACTATGAACAGCAGCCCTAAGGGTAATAAGTTAAGAAGTACCCATGTAGAAATAGGTTGCTTCAATATAACTACAATAGTGCCCCACACATTTACATTCCATTTTAGATATTGCTTTGGGGAGTCTTTCTACAATTCACTTTCATGGGGACAAGAAAAACTATTTAACACTATAGGAAGCCATACTACAGCACTAGAGAATGCTGAAGTCATAAGATGCAATAATACAAATCTGTGCTGCAAAGAATGTACACAATAATAGAAAATTGTCAATTATAGTAAATACAATCTTAGCTTACCATCCTCTGTCTCCTGCCACACAATTCCTTCCAAATTAACACTGGTGCCTGGTTCACAAGGTCCAAGGCATTCTGGCTCAGTAGCAAGAGCTACATCACTGGTGTTGACACCCACAGATCTTGTTCGCACCATGATCTGCTCACAGGGAGAGGATATGTCATTGTTTACCATTGGCACCAGAAGATGCAGAGGCAGCCCCGAGGATGAACAAACTGCGGACTCCATCTAAAATAAAGGGTTCAAGAAAAAGTAGAATTAGTGCTTCAGAAATAAAAACATTGCATAGATTACTTACGGCAAACATGTATTGAAAACCTGCATCCAAGGAACATTATTACGCAACTAATGCTAACATAGACCTGTGTGAAGAGGGGTCATTACCCGACCTGGAAAAGGAACGTATGCTTTTCTGAACCACAAACAGACATGTAGTAAGTAATAATATACTTAAATAATAATAATATAGACTTTCAATTCATGATGCTCATTTGACCACATGGATTTAGTCCTAATGCTTTCCCAGCACATGGGAAAATGTTTTTTTTTACACTTTGCACCTTTTAAAATAAATGAATTACAAATCCTGTTATGCAGGAATTAGATTCCAAAGCCAAAACTTAGAGTACAAATAAACTTTTAGTAATATCTATAAACATGCATATACTTTCATCAGATTATTTGACTGCCTGGTGCCAAACCTTAAGGGCTTTACCTATTTTTTGTAATGTGTGTGAAAGTGTGGGAGGCAGAATTCTATCGTATATACTCTAGTATAAGCTGAGTTTTTCAGCACAATTTTTGTGCTGAAAATTCCCCACTCGGCTTATACGCACGGACCTGTCGCTGACCTGGAGCCAGCGCACATGAAGAAAGAAGATGAGCTGCCCAGGTGTTAAAATGGCGAGTACTCGGTTTACTTTTTTTATGGTCACAATATACAGGGGGAACTGGCAGGCTTTATACTACAGGGTGGGGATGCTGGCTATACTAGGAGGCCGTAACCAATACATTTCTCACCCTCGGCTTATACTCGAGTCAATAGGTTTTCCCAGTTTTTGGTGGCAAAATTAGGTGCCTCAGCTGATACTCGGGTCGGTTTATAGCCAAGTACTGTATATACGGTAGGTAATTTACCAATATACATTGATAGTCCTTATAACGTGTTCACATGTAGCGTTTTGGATGCTTTTTCATTGCGTTTTGCCCAATGCATTTGGAATGAGTTTTAAAATGCAATGAAAACTCAATCAAAATGCATCTTGAAAATGCAACCTCACATTTGAATTTGGAGAATTTCTTTTCTGCATACCACAGAAGTAATGTAGTTAAAGGACGGGAATTCCTCTTGGCAAAAACAAGTTCATTACCATGTGACATGTAGAAAAAAAAAAATGGTTGTGGAGCAGATACACAATGAGCCTTTAATTACAGCAGGTCTGCTAATTAGCGAGCAGTCAGGGTGTTAATATGTGCCGCACGCCGAATAATTACCAGGGCTGCTCTTAAAGCTAATAGCTAGCAAATAAAAGTTTTCCTGAGACGGCAAACAAGACTGACTACATGTACCAGTATGATATGTACTACCCGTTTTCTTCACAAGACCACTGATACATCTGTAGAAAACAGATCAACCATTTTTCTGTAGCCCTCAAGATTTCAGATTAGTGAAACACAAACAGTAACAGGATAACATCTGTTTATAATCACAGATCCAATGTACGTGAAAGGAAACAATCATCAAGATTTCTCTGTAAAAAATTATGGTTCCCGATGCAATCAGGGCTTAAAGGATATCTACCACAAGGATGAAGGATTGGCCCGATCACATATGCATTTCAATTACCAGCACCCGATGTCTTGTATCGTTTGAATGTAAGACACCGGGTGCTGGTTACTGATCGCATGCGTTCCACAGAAAGACATATGTGAGCAGACGGACAAAACTACGCCAGGTCCAACCCGACAACAGTTTTAGGAAATGTTCGCAGGTTTTTAGTAACTACCCAAACCAGTGGCTGCACCCCTTCACATCCATGTGGCATTGAGATAGCGTAGTCACATTATCACAATTTCTTGCAGTGCACAATAGTTTTTTTTATTGTTTCAGTGCTTCTATGCCAAAATACTGGCTTAGAAACAGTGTGTTTGGGAGATGCTCTTGTTTGAAGTGACTAAATTGAGTTTCCAAAAAATTCTGATGCAACATGTTAACATGACCTCTGATGAAGTATCATAGCAGACTGCCAACTTATCAACATACCATAGAAACTAGAGGCGGCATGTACAAGAACAAATGGAGCTTCCAATGTGCAGAAACACAACAGCACTGGATAGGTTGAAACCCAACCCGTCTGAACAGCTCTCTGATAAATATAAAATGATATATATTCTTATATTGTTGATATACGATATTCAATATTAGGATCAGATTTGTCTAGAAGTATATGTAGATCATTGTAACTTCTTAGAAGAATCCTTTAAAAAAAATAGACACAACCAAACCACTATCCCCTGATTTGTATACATCAATCCTTTGACTAGTGACAGAATGAGTAACTTTGTTTCTAGTGTAGAGCCACCTGACAAGAGCCCTCTGTACTACAGCAGCTTAAGATGGGCATAATAATAATAATAATAATAATAATAATTCTTTATTTATATAGCGCACACAGATTACGCAGCGCTGCACAAAGCATGTCAAATTGGTCCCTGTCCCCATGGGGCTCACAATCTAAACAACCTAACAGTATGTTTTGAAGTGTGGGAGGAAACCGGAGTACCCGGAGGAAACCCACGCAAACACGGAGAGAACATACAAACTCTTTGCATACACAGCACTCACAGCTCACTATCCGCTCTTAAGCCTGGTAATATTTTCTGAAAGATTTGCTGTGAGCAGTTATTTTCCTGTGAATGTCAAGTGGCATGGTTGATGTGTTTTCTGCTACTTACAAGCTGTGCCGCCTGCCCTGTGGCTTAGAAGAGGTTAACCTGATTTAATGCACGTCAGTAGTCTCAAGCAGCAAGGCGTTTAATGAACCAGGAGAGGTGGTAATGGAGGTGGCGAAGGGAAGAGTAAAATCTGGGAGTGTGAAGGAGACGATGGCACAATTAGAAAGCCTTTTATAATCAGGATCTTTATGGCAGCTTGGAGGATTTGTGCAGATTATTTACATACATACACATGTACCGCATACACAGGAACATAATGAGATTTGGAGAGAAATTTGCACAGTATCACGTGCAGCCTCATGGCACACACAGACATGTACTCACCTGACAACTCACCCCTCCTCCATACATTCCCCCACCGCTCATAATCACTACCAACCTCACAGAGGAGCAGGAGCTCTCAGGCGCAAGGACACGACAGCCGGCAATTCTTTATTTTACCATTACCTGCAGGTTGGGAGGAGACGGCGTGTGCCTGGAGACCGAGGAAGGGGTGGCTAGTAGCCCCTTAACACCTACAATTATAGAGGTCTTGGGAGCGATACCATTGAGAGGGAATAGGGACAGAAAAACAAAGGAGGAAGAGAAACAAGTGCCATGGTGAAACAGAAATAAAAACAAGTGAAATGCTCTGGAACATAGATTCACATGATCCAGAACAAAACCTTCTGCAGACAATACACTTGACTTCTACCATTGTCATCTGCATGGCAACCATTTGCCGGCTGTCATGTTAGCAATTAGAAAACTGGCCTTGAAGGTCCCTGCTGGGAGGATTTCTCCTCACCTCACAGGAATGTGTCATGTGTATGTCTTACACCGTGTGGGAGGGAGAAGTGATACTACTAGTATAATCCGCCACCGAGATCAGAAATGTAGTCATGGTTAGGTTATATCCTGCAAAATATATATATGGGGAGATATAGATAAGATGCCGTAAACACATCTAGTGTTTAAATTGCTTTTTGAAATGAGGAAATGCATTTGCAGTCGGCACTGGGCACCATACATTTTGCATTGTTTACTTGCAATGTATAGGAATTTTTTTTTTATAATATACACCTTTTCTCAAGTAGTTAGTGTTGTCCACAGCAACCATATGACCAATTCAACTAAAATTTGAGAGGAAATCCTTCTGGTTTCTATGGGCGACAACTGTACCAAGTCTCGAGTTCTTGGCACACTCCAGGTAATAGGCACTGGCATTCATAGGGTCACACTGACAAAAACAGGGATGGAAGCTGGTTCAGCAGGTTCCCCCCACCCAGCGGCAGTGACAAGGTAAATAAACAGTAGCTGTACCTGTGGGACCTGTGTGTAGTCACTACACACAGAGGAACGCTTCACTTTGTACACAATTTAGGATATGGGGGAGGGAGTAGAAAGGTATAACTAGCCCATGGATAATATAATGATCGTGCAGTGGACCCTTTACACTCATCAAACATATCTCTTTCAGGAAATGGACATGGGGCAACCATCTGAAGGTCGCCTTGTTTTAACAACCACTTTGCCTCCGTGGTTATCTCATACAATCCAGTGAAAAATACACAAGTGTATTAGTAGTGCCCAATATCCTTCCTTCTTGCACAGTTAGGCTGCGTTCATAAGAGGCGTTTATATATGGCATTTTGAAATGCAATACGCAAACTGAGGAAAGGGGAATTTGCTTTTGTTACATTAAATGTTAATGCATTGCGTTAACATTACAGTTAACAGTAACGTAATTGGGGAAATCTCCTCTCCTCAGAGGACTACATGTGAAGGCAGCCCAAGGCCATATTCATACAGATGTAATGGGATCATGGACCCCAATTGAGCTCTATGGCACCCGTTCACATGGCAGTGAGCACAAGGAGTCTCACCACACTGCAACCAAGCTGGGTGGCCCTGATGCAAAGCATAGGACACGTCCTATATTTAGGTGGATTTGCGGTGTGGCTGCTATTGTTTCATTAGAGAAGAGAGGGGGGGGGGCACTAACTCCAACTCCCTTCTCTACCGGCCCTGTGCTCGCCTTGGATCCGGTCCGGCTAAGCACACGTGTGAATGTAGCCTAAAACTGATTGTCAAAGAAACAGCCCTTTTACCCTCGTACACAGAATTCCTGCACCGTGGACTGCCAGATAACACAGAAAGATACACATGCCCCTGACTCACTACATGTGCTCGTGGCTATATCCAATTTTCTATGGATGATGCGGTTACCACAGCGAGCGGCACCTAAAATGGCAGTTGTGTGCATTCCAAAGAGAAATTTAACAGTCATGTGACTAGAGTGGGAGGAGTTTGAATAACAGAAAATAATAAAACAGCAACAAGAGACAATTTCATGAGACATGCAGTTTTCACATAGGAGTTTGTTATGGAAGCAACTTAAATTGGACACTGAGCCTTTACTGTATGTTCAATGGGGGACATTTATCAGGGCACATATGCACTGTAGAAACATATCGGTCCGAGGTCCATCCTTGTACGGTAAGCGATGCGCTAGAGCTACACGTGACCGCACCCTAAACAGTTTGCTATTATTTGAAGCAGGCATGGAGGGGTGTGAAGGGAGCGTGCCTGGGGTGGAGTAGGTGGGCTAGCTATCGTCTGTGCACGCTCAGACCTTATTGAGTGCAGGTGATAGCGCATTTCTAAGCCAGGCCCTGCTGTGGCCTCCTGATATATCCAGCACAACAATGGGGGAGGGAATAAATATAAATATATAAAAATAAATATATAAATATAACATTCAAGTCTATGGAGACCCATCAAATATATACTGCAAGAGCACTTTGCTTTTAAAGAGAACCCGTCATGCAAAATAACCCCCCTAAACTAAATATATTTTCATAAACTGCCATTAGAGAGCATTGCCACTATCCCTTCATTGTCCCTCTACATACCTGTAAACCTAAGCAATGAGGTCCTAAAGCTGTATGCAAATGACCTGTGAAATGTCCAATGAAGCAATAGCATATTCAAGCTGTCCACATTATTCATGAGTGGGAGGCACAGCCACACCCCCAGTGCGTGACTGACAGCCTGTATAATGATGTGAGGCTGTATAATGATGTGCTTCCTGGTGCTGGTGGCCACGCCCCCTGCAGCCTGTGTGTGCATGTGTGTGTGTGTATAGGAGAGATACAACAGCTCCAGGCAGCCATGTTACAGCAGAACATGTCAGATTCATGTGTAGCTGATGTCTGCGTCTCTCATCTGTATATTAGAAAAATGCAGCATGTCAGCAGATGCAGCACACACTAGCCATGCTTTACTATACATTACACACAGACATGAGCAGGGGGAGGAGAGGGGAGGGGGAACAGGGGTGACATCACTGCGTCTGACCATGTGACCAGCCTCATTTACATGATAAAAAATAGATTTTACAATGAATAATGTATGAAATAACTAGATAAAGGCTGGGATCCTTGTGAGCTGCTCCAACAGGTAGAGGTGACAGGACAAGTGACACAGACCTGATGACAGGTGTCCTTTAACTGATCCATTGTTTTTTTGTTTGTTTTTGAAACATTAAAAAGAAGAGTAAAACAATTACAATGACCATGTGACAAAAAACAAAACCCATTGAAATCTGAAATAAAAATAGTCAGTTTTCACAGACCAAACTGGTGATTTCTGCAATGCTACTGGTATAGCACTCAATGAAAGGAAAACTCCGGTTTCATGCCTTTTTCACATGTTGATTGAGAATTGTGCTCTGCAATGCAAGCAAATCCGGAGCACATAAACCTAAACCCATTCATTGGTCTACATCTAAACACAATTTAAATGCACAGTGTAAACATGGCCTGAGGCTGCGTTCATGCATCACATTTTTACTGCATTTTGAAATGCATTACAAACGCAAATGGGAAATGCATCAAAAAACCTGCATGCCTTTTTGTAAGTAGCAACACATGTTATCTCTTGTAATAATAAAGATTTAAGAGGATGTTCCAAGCTTTCAAATTACCCCATATCTATAGGATAGGGGATATCAAGCAATGACAACAGTTGAGAACCACATGGATCATGAAAACAGGACCCCTAGCAAATGCCTTCACTGCTGCCTTCATTTAATTTCAGACACTCCCATACTATTGAATGGAGCTACAGGACCCATGGCCATTAGGGAGAATGGGAATCCTGTTGTCCAGACTGATAGGGTACTGTAATCACCAATCAGCTCATCATCCCATATCCTGCAAATTATACCTGTAATATACCATGTAAAGCTAAAATAATTTCACATGCAGACCAAATATAAAAAAGTCAATGTTTAAAAACGTGTAGAAAAAAAAAGTTTGGAAACTCCGCCAACTCCTCAGAAGACGCCTATGTCAGTTAAGGGCTTTATTTAGCAAATTGGCAGCGTTATTTTTTGAAGTGTGGTTTTAATTCCCCTGCTTCTCTGCCTGAGCTTAAAACGTCTCCTCCTTGTTATTTGGTCTTAGAACGGGGTTAGTCCGACATTCTGCCAGCTCAGAGCTCGCCGAGCCAACAACAATAAATCGACAGATTAAAAAGGCATTAGGGCTGCATTCCATGGAGGATCAGCTCAGAACATGGATGTGCTCCCGCAGCCTAGTGCAGAGCTAGGGGTGCGAGAGGCCAGAAGACGTCTGGAAGTTAGGCATCATCTAAAGACAACAGACACATGACCACATACTGTCAAGTGTCCCAACAAATCCAGGCATACGTCATTCAAAGCAGCATTACAAAGTAGATAAGCAGTATTTGAAGTTATTAGGAATAAAAAGTATAGAATTATATACATTTCTATGGAACTTTGTAGTCCTATAAAGCCAAATCAAGGATAAATCCCTGCCAGGACAACCCATCAAAACATACTGGCCCACATGTATTATCCTCATTATGCCAGTGTTCAGGCACACTTTGCACAGAAATACATGTGAAAACTGCTTGCACATGTATTTCTGAAGTTTTTGCGCCAGAGTTTAGACATGGTAGACACAGTGCAGCCGTGACACAAAACTCTTCACCTAAGGGCGTTCTGGTGTCAATTTGCTCACATTTATGTCAAAAGTGAGTGCATCAAAAAGGAAAAAAAAAAAAAACTGGTACACTCAGTTTAAGCGAGACTGGTGCACACAGGGTGTGGCAGATTATTGAAGACCATGTGCTGTACTATGCACATTAGTGAGGCGAACTGATAAATCTGGGCCATTAACACTCCCTATGTTTGATAAGCGCGAGGGGGGGGGGGGGGGTGTAATTACAGCTGCACTAGTAATCCTGACACAATTCAAGGAGACATACCATGTATAGTGGAGTATAAACCGGCCAATTATAAGCCAATGAAACAAATTTTACCACATAAAACTGAAAACGTATTGACTTCAGTATCAGCCTAGGGTGGGAAATGCAGTAGCTACTCTTTTATAAAAAGGTCCACAGCAGCCTCGCCTCACTAATAAAAGGTCCACAGCAGCCTCGCCTCACTAATAAAAGGTCCACAGCAGCCTCGCCTCACTAATAAAAGGTCCACAGCCGCCTCGCCTCACTAATAAAAGGTCCACAGCAGCCTCGCCTCACTAATAAAAGGTCCACAGCAGCCTCGCCTCACTAATAAAAGGTCCACAGCAGCCTCGCCTCACTAATAAAAGGTCCACAGCAGCCTCGCCTCACTAATAAAAGGTCCACAGCAGCCTCGCCTCACTAATAAAAGGTCCACAGCAGCCTCGCCTCACTAATAAAAGGTCCACAGCAGCCTCGCCTCACTAATAAAAGGTCCACAGCAGCCTCGCCTCACTAATAAAAGGTCCACAGCAGCCTCGCCTCACTAATAAAAGGTCAAAAGCAGCCTCGCCTCACTAATAAAAGGTCCACAGCAGCCTAAGCAAAAACATGTAGCGGAACCAGCTTCACACAACCATCCAAGGTCAGTAAAAACATAGCAATTCATTTCATATTCGCTAAAAATTCACAGAGGCAGATGAACATATAGGAGAACACAGACATACACAGCGTAAATGCCTATGCGTTTCGGAAAAAATCCTTCATCATGGCAAGCCTACTCCCATTAATAAAAGGTTCACAGTAGCCTCCTCTCACTAATGCCCACAGCCAGCCTCGCCTCACTAACTAAAGATCTACAGCAGCCTCCCCTCACTAAAAAAAATGTCCACAGCAACCTCCTCTCACTAATAATGCCCACAGCAGCTGCCTCATTAATAATAAAAAAACACAGCCGCCTGATGACATCATACAATGCGTGATCTATATCAGGAGAATCTCCTGACTAATTTTTACAACTAAAAGCTGGAAAACATACCTCTTTTTAAAGCAATTTTACATGGATGAATTGTGGGTAAGAAGGTATTTGATTAAGAAATTTATTTTTTAAGTTAAACTGTTTTATGTCCCAGCATTTTGTTATATATATATATATTTTTTTTTTTTTAATAATCCGACTGATGTGTAGAAACACAGGCCACAATAACAGGTGTAAATTAATCCTAGTTAATCCATACAAATGATTGTGATTGCATTTCTTCTGCAGAGAAAAAATTATAGATTGCGGTTTCTAAGGAGATGAAAAGAAAAATCCATTTTTCAATTACTATTGATCAGCAACATGTACACGATTTGTGGAGACGTAAAAGTTCGGAAGTATCAAAAAAGCATTTCAAAACCAGTGCAAGGGCCAAAGGTCACTAAGGCAATGTATAAGGTATACGTGTGCTCAATAGAAAGCTCCCACTTACATACAGAGGAGGGAGGGGGGGGATTTATCAGCAAGTGTCTGAGATAAAACTGTTCTAGTTACCCATGGAAACCAATCAGAGCTCAGCGTTAATATTATAAACAGCTGTGGGAAAATGAAAACCATAAAAAACTCATTGTACTGTTTTCAAGAAGACCCTAAGTATTATACATGAAGAATGCCAAGCATGGGTCTTTATCTACAAAGAGGGTTATCGATCTCTGATCTGTCATCGTCTACTGGGCCTGAAGAACTTCCAAGAAGGAATTTCTACACCCTAAGGGTGAAGACACACATGGCGTTTTTGGGCCGTTTTTACTAAGTGCGTTTTCAGATCGTTAAAAACGCATGCGTTAAAAACCGCATCGGTTTTTGTCCGTTTTTCATTGCGCAATTTCGGAAAAACTGACAAAAATGCATGCGTTTTCAAAAAACGCATGCGTTTTTAAAAAAACGGATGCGTTTTTTAACGCATGCGTTTTTAACGATCTGAAAACGCACTTAGTAAAAACGGCCCAAAAACGCCATGTGTGTCTTCACCCTAAGGCTGCATTCACACACATGTATGGGGGACATATATACAGCTGAGGTATATATGGCCGATATACGTCCCCCATACACTTCACTTCTATGGGCTCACGGCACACGTGCGGCACCGTACCGCTCCATAGCCCGTAGAAAGATAGGACATGTCCTATCTTTCTACGTGAAACGGCAGAGTGTGCTGTATATGCCTATGGAGAGGGGCAGGGGTGAGCTGCGCTCATCCCCTGCTCCTCTCCTCAGCGCCGATGTATGCCCGCCGTCCTACGGTACGGCGGGCATACATCGTCTGAATGTAGCCTTAGGCTGCAGTCACACGAACGTGTGCCCACATGACTACGGCCAGGCGCGCTGGAGGAGATGAAAGGTGAGAAAATAGAGCCACTCCGTAGAAAACAGAGCCGCACGGCAATTATTACGGCCGATGATAGAGCATGCTTTATCTTTTTCTCAGCCACGGTACAGTGAGCATGCATAGAAGCCTATGGAGGACGTGCATCTGGCAGCAAATTTGCAGCCATATCTAACACCCCCCCCCCCCCATACATTCATGTGAATCCAGCCTTATCAGAGATTAATCAGTGGCTCCACACCAGTTTTCCAGGGTACAAGCACAGATATAGTAAATTCTTGCGAACTGCAGTTACATCATGAGGTCTAATTTCTCACATTCTATCAATTTCTGTACGGTTGACCAAAATGAGGACTGCAAATGTCCAATACATTCGGCAAACATCCAATCAATCTGTTAGCCAATCTCAACAATGTGGCATGTAAACAGCATCTGCAAGAAATCTCCATTTTAAGGATTACAAAATTTTAGTTTTAGGACAATGATAACAGATGAGGAATCTGACAATCGTTTCTGTCTAGATATATGTATAAAGAATTCCCACCCGTACCATAAAATGTCATACATGTATATAAACAGCAGAACATACAAGTATTACCTGCAGGTCTCCGGAGTTCATGCATGTAACATCTGTTAGGAATCACACTTAGGATCCTCTGCACTACACAACAGCTTCTCAAAGTAGCTCCATCCGGTTTTGTGAAACTATTACTACTTTGAATAATTGGCACATGTCCACCCCTCTGCCTAGGGGATGCCCGTGTTTAAACAAACCTTCTCCTTCATTTGTGTTACATATAGAAAATACTTTTCCAGATGGTTGCCCGACGCTAATGTGATCCATCCGTACAATTGGAGGGTATAATAACCAAGCTTAAGTGGGTCCCTCTGAAGAAAAAGGGCAGGATCGAGAATCTGCAACCTAACAACTAAATCTTACAACAAGTCAAAATCTACACATTAGGGAATTGCATAAGCAGCAATTCCCTGATATGCTATTCTTAATTGCTCCCTTGGTAATGTGATAATTGCAAAGAAATCAGATCTACTCTATTGCCCAGCAAATCTATCAGCAGACTACAAGACACAAAACAGCTGCTTGAATCAACCCAGAAATGGAGCACACAATACACCTTCCTCTCTTCTGATTCATGTTGGAGACAAGATTTGGTTGCATAGATTACAACTTTCTAGATTTTTTTGCTCATACAATTCAGAGAACCCATGCACGCTTGACCAAGCTGAGCGTGCAGGAGTATAGGAAGCTCGGGGATGTATAGCCATTGGTCGTACTCCAGAACCTACAAATACTTGTGCAGTCTTGTCAAAGCACCACACACGTACAATTCAAATATGACCAACCCATTGTTCTCCAGGCATCTATCCGCCTATGGATGTCATGGAGCCACCCCTCACCAACCTTTATGTAATGACTACAGTCATTCTAAGGCATTATAGTGATGTAAAGGCAGAAAACTTTCGGCAGATACCTGACAGTAGAAAGGAGAGCATTTTGCAAAAAAAAAAAAAAAAAGCTAATTTGGGGAATGGCTTTTTTTTTTGTGTTTTAGAAAACAGAAAATGAACAGAATATATCAAGGTGCTGTCATATGGTGCGTTCCTTGTGTTCACATTTTCAAATCTGCTATACTTCCAGAATTAAAGAAAAGCGGATTCAAACCAGCCAAACGCATGGTAAATATGCAAAAAAAAAAAAGGCAAACATGTTCAAAGCGCACCATGTGACCGCACCTTCAGCCCTTGAAAAAACAAATTAGCACAGGGCCCAAAAATAAAATTGTGTGCATGAAGCCCATGAAATCATCAGATTTCCGCTTGTTTCTGATACTTGTGAAATGGCTGCAGGATTAATGTGAGCAGCTACCCTAAGGGTTAGTTTATCTATGCAGCTGTTTACATGCAGTAAGATTCGTATCCTCCTAATTTAGTGTGAAATGCTCAGTAAGCTGGTCTCAAATGCAGCCCCATTTGTGTGACGTAGCAGCCTCTGAGCACATCTCTTCCCCTGATGTATTGCACATCACAGGCCTCTTATCTTGGCTGACCCCTGGTGATATCTCCTTGTCTCAGGAGATTTGTTTCATGTGAAAAATACAGAGGCTCTTCACAGATGTTTCAGCAGGCCCTGTAGATCCTGCACAATCTCAGGTCATGGATTGAAGCTCTCATTCCTATTATTTTAGGTGATCAGCTTATTGCTCTATGTCGTCTTATTTATGTGTATGTCTCCCATGATCTGTAGAGTGCTACAGATTATAATGACGCTATATTAGGATTATTATAGGTTGCTGAAGCTGACCTCCGATCTTGTGCTATAAAGGAGGAGCTTTTGTCATATGTGATGTCTTTCCAGAATGGTTCATCAGCATATTTTGGGCAGTGTATGTCTCCACAGAAAATGTAGGAATAGGGGTGCTGTCACACGTACCGCTTTGATTCCAAAGGTGAACAGGGGTGTGCCACGGCATGATCGCGTATGTGTTTTTATGGAAAAAACAGTCCTTACCATGAGGGTTGGGTCACACGTGGTGTTTTGGGGTTGCATGTGTTTTACATGCAACCATGCGCTTCGGTGCTCTGAGGGTGCGTTCACATGTGGCGCTCTGACGCATGAGTCTTTGGGGCAGATTTACTTACCCGGCCCATTCGCGATCCAGCGACGCGTTCTCTGTGGTGGATTCGGGTCTTCCGGCGATTCACTAAGGCAGTTCCTCCGACGTCCACCAGGTGTCGCTGCTGCGCTGAAGTCCACCGAGGCCCGCCGGAGTTCACGATCCTATACTTGGTGAAGGTAAGTGAGTGTCCCGCGACACTTTTTTTTTTTTTTTTTAATGCGGCGGTTTCTCCAAATCCGTCGGGGTTTCGTTTGGCCACGCCCCCGATTTACGTCGCGTGCATGCCGGCGTCGATGCGCCACAATTCGATCACGTGCTCCAAAAACCCGGGGCAATACAGGTAAAAATCGGAAATATTAGGGTAACACGTCGGGAAACCGCGAATCGGGCCCTTAGTAAATGACCCCCTATATGTTACTATGTCTTTGGCTGCTCTGAAGCAGCATAGTAACATGAAAATGCATGTGCTTTAGTCACATGCGTCAGAACGCCATGTATGAACGCACCCTGAAAGCGATGCGATTGAGGTCATCAGAGCGTCTTTTGGCTCTGGTGGGTTATAATATATTCATGTGTCATCCCGGCCGCCCCCGGTCTCACTGTTCTCCCTTCGCCCCTAGACTTGCAGACAGCTGGGGATGTCACTGCGGTTGGCGGGGGGGGGGGGGGGGGGGGGGGTGCAGAGCAGCGAGAGAAGGGGGCATCGCGGTGGCCCGAGCACTTCAGGCTCATTTATACATTTTTATAAAGTTATTTTTAGTGGAATACAGTCATTCTAGGATTACAGAAAAAAATATATAATTCCCAAGACAATGTAACAAGCATTTCATTGAGGGCATTTACCATCAGTAAATCTTCCAATCTTCCAAAAAAGAAAACCGCTTTCAAAGCATCAACAATCTGCTAAATATTTACGAATATTGTCTGAAATGTCGCACAAATGTCAGATTTTTGAGCCTTAGTTTTTTTGCGATACTGAAGTTGCAATCATTATATCATTGTATTTCGTCCACCATGATATTCTCCAACATCATGGGGATCGCACCGGCTCAGAAGCAGAACCCATGTGATCTGTGCAGGAGGCCGGCTTTACGCGAGAGCAGAGCCTCTGCACTTACAGACAGAATCGCAATAGTCATGCTTCCAGCTGTTTAACCCTTAAGACACCCAAAGGGGTCACCCACCTATTCACCCTACGATTGCAGCTCAAGAACTTTTCAAAATGTGTAATGGCACCCAAAAACAACTTACCGTATATACTCGAGTATAAGCCGACCCAAGTATAAGCCGAGGCCCCTAATTTTACCACAAAATACTGGGAAAACCTATTGACTCGAGTATAAGCCGAGGGTGGGAAATGCATTGGTCACAACCTCCCAGTATATAGCCAGCCCCTGCCCCAGTGTATATAGCCAGCCAGCCCCTGCCCCAGTGTATATAGCCAGCCGGCCCCTGCCCCAGTGTATATAGCCAGCCGGCCCCTGCCCCAGTGTATATAGCCAGCCGGCCCCTGCCCCAGTGTATATAGCCAGCCGGCCCCTGCCCCAGTGTATATAGCCAGCCGGCCCCTGCCCCAGTGTATATAGCCAGCCGGCCCCTGCCCCAGTGTATATAGCCAGCCGGCCCCTGCCCCAGTGTATATAGCCAGCCGGCCCCTGCCCCAGTGTATATAGCCAGCCGGCCCCTGCCCCAGTGTATATAGCCAGCCGGCCCCTGCCCCAGTGTATATAGCCAGCCGGCCCCTGCCCCAGTGTATATAGCCAGCCGGCCCCTGCCCCAGTGTATATAGCCAGCCGGCCCCTGCCCCAGTGTATATAGCCAGCCGGCCCCTGCCCCAGTGTATATAGCCAGCCGGCCCCTGCCCCAGTGTATATAGCCAGCCGGCCCCTGCCCCAGTGTATATAGCCAGCCGGCCCCTGCCCCAGTGTATATAGCCAGCCGGCCCCTGCCCCAGTGTATATAGCCAGCCGGCCCCTGCCCCAGTGTATATAGCCAGCCGGCCCCTGCCCCAGTGTATATAGCCAGCCGGCCCCTGCCCCAGTGTATATAGCCTGCCGGCCCCTGCCCCAGTGTATATAGCCTGCCGGCCCCTGCCCCAGTGTATATAGCCTGCCGGCCCCTGCCCCAGTGTATATAGCCTGCCGGCCCCTGCCCCAGTGTATATAGCCTGCCGGCCCCTGCCCCAGTGTATATAGCCTGCCGGCCCCTGCCCCAGTGTATATAGCCTGCCAGCCCCTGCCCCAGTGTATATAGCCTGCCAGCCCCTGCCCCAGTGTATATAGCCTGCCAGCCCCTGCCCCAGTGTATATAGCCTGCCAGCCCCTGCCCCAGTGTATATAGCCTGCCAGCCCCTGCCCCAGTGTATATAGCCTGCCAGCCCCTGCCCCAGTGTATATAGCCTGCCAGCCCCTGCCCCAGTGTATATAGCCTGCCAGCCCCTGCCCAGTGTATATAGCCTGCCAGACCCTGCCCCAGTGTATATAGCCTGCCAGACCCTGCCCCAGTGTATATAGCCTGCCAGACCCTGCCCCAGTGTATATAGCCAGCCGGCCCCTGCCCCAGTGTATATAGCCTGCCGGCCCCTGCCCCAGTGTATATAGCCTGCCGGCCCCTGCCCCAGTGTATATAGCCTGCCAGCCCCTGCCCAGTGTATATAGCCTGCCAGACCCTGCCCCAGTGTATATAGCCTGCCAGCCCCTGCCCCAGTGTATATAGCCTGCCAGACCCTGCCCCAGTGTATATAGCCTGCCAGACCCTGCCCCAGTGTATATAGCCTGCTAGACCCTGCCCCAGTGTATATAGCCTATAGTTTGGGTTTTACAGCACATTTTTTGCTGTAAAACCCTGGATGCCTCCTTCCGTTTTGTGCTCTGCTGTGGCCCCTAAAGTAGTTTACATTGTCACATGGGGTATTGCCGTACTCATAAGAAACTGCACAACAAAATCTGAGAAGGGTTTTCTCATTTATCCTGCATGAACAGGACTAAATCATTTTGTCAAAATTAAAAAATTCCAAATAGAATCTCCGTTTTGTTTTAATTCTTGTGAGAAGCTTAAACGGTTAACAAGCTTACCAAAGGCTGTTTTGAATAGTTTGTGGGGAGTTTCTAATAGAATTTTGAAAACGCATGTATTTCTACTCGTTTACCATGTGTTGGGCTGGTTTCAGTCAGTTTTTCTTCATTTCTGGAAGCATAAGAACCAAGAATGCACCAAGAACGGACCGTGTGACAGCACCCTGAAGCTGCAAATTACAGAGCAGGTTCTATTCCTGTCCGGCAGTCTTTTCAGCCATTATCACAGGAGCTGATGACACATTGGTTTGTTGTTTGAGGCCCGATATTGTAGGACGATTAGGTGTAGGTAGCTTTATTCTGACACAATTTTCCCCAAGTACAAAAGGATCAGTATGTTAAAACTAACTACTACGGTAACTACTAATTGACACTCCTATTCATACAACAAAATTAGACGGATATCCTCAGGTGCAATTTTAGAATCTAAAGTATAGGGTTAAAGGCAGTAGATGACAAAACCATCTGAAAGAAAAGATTAAGAAAAAAAAAAAGACACATGAACCTTAGAAACTCCTGTGTGGAGTGCATGGCGCTGCAGCCATTCTATGTGGAAACACTACTTTGCTCCCTGAGGGGATCTTTAGAAGAGGAGCAAACCGTCTCACACTTTTATCAGACCGACTACATGACCATGGATGACATTTAGCTGTAGCCACCAACTCTTATCTATCCATCATTCTAGTATCTCCCTACCCTGCTCCACTTCTCTATATCCTCCATCTGCTGGAACTACTCTGTCACACTTATTCCTGGTCTGCCATCTTCTCTTGTCCTTGTTCTGTAGAGATGAGGCAGAGGGAAGAGATGATGACAGTGGAATACAGTCTGCCAGCGGACAGAGGGCACAGCGACCACTGCAATGCCATTACCATGGCAGATTACATACGTTCTCACTGGGATAAAAAAAACCTTATTCAAAGTGGGTAGATTGTTTGTTTTGGCTTGTGAGATATGGGGCACATTTATGAGGGTTTTTTACGCCTGAAATAGGCATTTTTCTCCCATCATGCCCAATTGGTTTTAAGTGGCATAGCAAGCAGTGAAATGAGTCTGCACGGGCGTAAAAGCCCCGTACTTTCAACCCTTCAGGCACAATTCTATTCCAGGCCAGATGGAACTGCCCATTGGATCTATCAGAACCTCTGATAAATCCCGCTGCTGGCAGAGGAAACCATCATAAGCAGTCATGCATAGTGCCAGCGAATGATAAATATTCACCCATGGAATATTTTATAATGGATGGCCAAGACTGAATAACGAATGGATGTCTCAAATTAGCCATTGCTTATGCCATTGCCCTTTAGAGTTCAAAGATAAACTAATATCTGATTTTACCCAATTAGCTAGCCGCCCCCTTGGGTAGGGCATGAAATGTCCTTTCTAGAAGTCATATAAAACAATGTGCATATTCAGTAGGGGAGTAGTTTCACATGAGGTACACACAACAGTCATATTGGCATGAGCATAGCCAATTGTCCAGAGAAGCTAAGCTGAACCGACCCATCCAATGCAAACCAATAAAAGCTACATAGAAGTAAAGGTGCTGTGTCTGTCTTGCAACACTAGGCCTTCACATGGAAACATAAAATACCTCATCAGACATGTAAAATGAAAAGGAAATCAAAAATTTGCATTCACTATTCCCTTTAGTGACATTTATAAGCACCTGCTGCAGTCACCTCCTTACAGCAGGAAGTCTCCCAGATTTTTCCTACTGCCATGGAAAGATGCAAAGTCCATAATGATGTGATAATATTTGCTTTCTTAAGGTGATGCTTTTAAAGTCCTATTGATAGTACAGCTCAACACTGAACATACAAAGAATTACTTTCAACCAAACGAGTGCTCACACAGCAGTAATCACTGGACACACACTTGTTCCCTTATTCCTATGTGGCTAAACGGACTGTACACGTTATTTTAATAGGGGGATGAATGATAGGTGTCAGGGGAAAGAAATGCAAGGCAAAGGAGTTCTCATAAACATATACGAAGAATAGGGTCTACCCAGTGAGACCAGTGTATGCACTGCTCCATTCATTTCTATAGAACTCACAGATTGTTTTTTCCCCCTTCACAAATTGAAAAGGTGCCAAATATTCAAATGCACAAATACATCAATGAACATCATAACAGCATGGGTGCTAATGAAATAACAGAGCCCTGTGATGGGAGTTTAACCCCTAAAAACCACATTATAAAATGCTACAGTCTATCCTGATAATACAGATGGGAGGGATGGAAGAGCAGCGAGCTCTTAGTAAATGAGCTGACACATCCTCCTGCTGCTGATAGAAAAGCTAGTGTTATATAGGTCACTTTACAGAGATGAGAAAAACAAAGACTTCAGATTTTGATCACTAATATCCAGCATACATATGGAAAGGGAAAATACATCTGCAAAAAAGATTAAAATACAAGTGAACCCTTCAATCTGAAAACTAATGGAATTGCTACTATTTTTCCACTTACCGTATATACTTGAGTATAAGCCGAGACCCCTAATTTTAAACTGTGAAAACCTATTGACTTGAGTATAAGATGAGTGTGGGAAATGCATTGGTCACAGTCTCCGGCGCCCAGTAGTGTATGGGCAGCCAGCCGGCGCCCAGTAGTGTATGGGCAGCCAGCCGGCGCCCAGTAGTGTATGGGCAGCCAGCCGGCGCCCAGTAGTGTATGGGCAGCCAGCCGGCGCCCAGTAGTGTATGGGCAGCCAGCCGGCGCCCAGTAGTGTATGGGCAGCCAGCCGGCGCCCAGTAGTGTATGGGCAGCCAGCCGGCGCCCAGTAGTGTATGGGCAGCCAGCCGGCGCCCAGTAATGTATGGGCAGCCAGCCGGCGCCCAGTAATGTATGGGCAGCCAGCCGGCGCCCAGTAGTGTATGGGCAGCCAGCCGGCGCCCAGTAGTGTATGGGCAGCCAGCCGGCGCCCAGTAGTGTATGGGCCTACACAAATATATACGGAATGTTATATACGGATTTACATGGCAGGGTATAGCTCAATTCCGAAATGTCCGTTCGAACGAGCACAGTCAGGCGTTGGATATAGCAAGATGTTAGAGAAAGATGTTAGAGCCCCTTGGTATATCCATCACAAACTTCGAGACAGGGTTGGCATCAATGTGCCTGCACTTAAAAAAATCCCTCCATAGTCTCCGATCTACAGGCAGCATGTTATATAGCAGGAGGAGCTGAGCAGTTTTATGGGAAAGAAGCAAGTACAAGGCTGGAAGCACACAAGTCACTAATGCAAAATCCTTAATGGGTAACCCGCGGTGACTGACAGCCACAGAAGCATAGGGGCTGTGATTTAAACAACTCCCCACCATGGCTTGTGCTGCAGGTCTTGAATGCACATCATCATTGTTATTGCTGTCCAATCTGCTAAAAGAAAAAAGATTAAAATTGCACCAGCCATACTGAAGGGCAGATTGGAAACCAACTTTCCTTCTTGTTGCTGCCTGGGCTCCCTCCATACACAGTGGGTATAATACAGCTGACACCAGTCTCTAACTGTGCTAGACCAGACCATGGCACCTAACAGCGCTGCATCCAGAAATATTTGAATAACAAATGATCAAATGGTCAAATAGGTACAACATTGTGATAAATGAAAAATGTCAGCAAGTTCCACAAAGATGCCATTTCACACAGGTCTGTACACCGAATTATGAAAAAGTTAATGATCTCAGAATTTGGCAATTTGTACAAAACATTTTCATTTACTTAAATCAACTAAAACATAATAAAACCTATAGAAATGTAGCATCTCTGATCGTACTGAACCAAAAAAATAAAGCAGATGTGTCATTGGGAATGCGCAGTGAAAGCTATAAATAAAGAGCCCACAAGAAAGTGCTGCAAATACTTTTTTTTTTGGTCAATATCACAGAACTTGAATTTTTTCCCAGTACATTGCATGGAATATTAAATGCCACCACTAAAAAGTAGTTTGTCCCACAGATAACTGAAAAAATAAAAAAGCTATGGCTTTTGGAATGAGGGGAAAAAAAAAAACAAAACATCAAAAAAAAAGGGCTGAACCCAGTAAAGGTTAAATAATTTTACAAGCAATCTTGGTGTAGATTACCGTAATTCACTCGGCTTTAATGTAACGTGGCTATTCTTTTTGGATCATATCAAATCTAATGAACAAGTGGCATTATAGGGATCTATTATAAATGACACTCCTGCTGAGAGCATGGTCTGAGGCTGGTTTCTCTCACATTTTGGGTTGGTCACATCAGGATGATCCTTGAATATGCTAGGGAATATATAGTTCATATGAGTTGCAATTATGACATCTTTTTCAGGCAGTTGTGATGCATTATTAGCTTGGTTCTTGTTTTTTTTGGAGGATTATTTTTTTGTTTACCATTGAAGATAATATGTAGCCAAAATCCCTTGTCAACAACATAAAACCTGTGTAGTTTGGCCACATAACACACAAATAAAACATGTGAATTAAGACTTGGTAAGAACAGGACAACAATGCTGGTCCCACATTTACCACCAAACACAATTTACATCACAAATTTCATAGGGAACTTACACTCACCATTTCAGATTTTACTTTTTTCAATCCTCGGTTATCCAGCTCTGGATCCTCTGTTTCCGATTTTATAACATTCAATGCATTCCCACTGTCCGTTGCTATACCCCCACCCATCTGTTCTACTGCAGTTCCCATAGTGTCTTGGACAGGGTTCCCACGACCCCCAGCACCAGGGGGTGTCTGTAGGACTCCAATGGGTTCTTTATCCCCACTTGCCCCTGGTACCTCACTCTTGTCCTTTTTGGCCTTTCCACTTTCTTTTTTAGAATTGGATGAGCTGCGAGCTGCTTTACCAGGTTTCTCTCCTCCCTTGGAAGGAGTTGCTGAGGAAGCGGGAACTCCTGAGCTACCTCCATTATCTGCAGAACGTCCTGACACTTCCTTTTTACTTGCTTCTCCGGTTGGGAAAAGTCCAGAGGAGGTCTGACTACTCCTGCCTCCATCCTTGCTACTTTTGCTCCTCTTAGATTTGGATTTTGACTCCTTACTTTGACCACTAGGTACAGGTGTGACAAACTTAATGTTATCAGGGAGAGTGGCCACGGCATTGGGGGCTGGCAGGCCCACTTCTTTAGATCCTGACATTTCAAGCTTCTGCTGGTCCTTCTCTAGATCTGCATCCAAGTCAATTATCAGATTGCCCACTCCGATATCCCATTCATCACCACTGTCATAGGTCTCCACAGGATTTGTGTCCAGACCTTTCCCTCCTGGTGCGCCACCGCTCAAGGACATCTTAAGTATGCGCACCCTCCGGAGGCCTTAAGTTTTTCCAGGTCGGGGAAGCTTCGTCAGCCACTCTCCTCTCCAGCCTGGAACCGTTTCACTTTACCCAAGTATAGAGACGGATCAACTGGAGTGTAAAGTTACAGATTTACACTGGATCTTTGAAGAGACGGCATCGTAACTGCAATTTGAAGAAAGAGTAGAGTCACTAAAGGTCATACAAACTTTTATTTGCATGCAGATTATTTATCTCCACAGAAAATACATTACAATCAAATATTTAAGATATTTCACAAAATAACATTTGTATAAAAGTTTACAAGATCACAATATTCCATCATTTTGTAAGAAGGTCCTTTAAATGTTAAAGGGGTTGTCCGAGAGTTATGAAAAAAACAACAGGTGGCCGGGAGGGGGCTACTAAAAAAAATAAAGATGTACTTACCTTCCAACGCCCTCTTCGTTTCCCTTTCTGCTGTCGCTCCGGTCCACGCACCATGTAAACAAACATGGCCGCCGAAGCAGTGCTGGATTCAGATTCCGGCCAGACCCGACAACCCTCTGGCCCGCATACACAGTGCTGTGAATCCAGCACTGCTCCGGCAGCCAAGTGTGTTACATCGCGTGGACCGGAGCAAAAGCAGCGCTGGACACCCGGAGGGTGCCAGGAAGTAAGTACATCTTTATTTTTTTAAGCAGTCACATTTTGTTTTTTTAATAACTCTCGGACAACCCTTTTAAGACTCCACAGGTGTAAAAATATATCTTCGTCTGTTGATTAGGAACTATATTACAACTGCATAACAAAATTAAACATTTCTATGTCACACTAACATATGCTGCATACAAAATAATATGCAATTAAGTTTACAAGGAAAGGACACAATTAGAGGTGGAGCTGTTGGGGGAGGCTTTAATATAAGGGGGAACTGGGGGAACAATATAAGAGGGGGGGTGAAGGGGCCCTAAGTAGCAAACCATACAGTGCGGGGTGGAGTTAGGGGCAGAGCAAAACTTGGCATAGGGCTAAAAGAATGTGCCGTGCACAGCATATTTAGGCTCTCCTTCTCTCTGAAATGTGTCTAATGTTTTCCACCAAGACGGGAAACATTGAGGTTGCATAACCAAAGGCCATGGCTGGAAGCCTACAAAATGACTAAAACATATAGAAGATTTTTCACAAATCAAATGTGTTCTCATATAAAGCATATTGCTTCTATAATAACAGATCATAAAGGAAAAATAGAAAATGGGAAATTCATCTGTTTTTGACAGAAATGCCACACAACGTATTTATCCGGAGTCTTGCAGAGTTTACAACTAGTAAATAAAATAGTTGTTTTCCTGCGTAAACTAAGCCAACTCAAAGAAGGCGCAAAGCTTGTATAGAGGTTGCCCACTTTCAGCAAATAATTGATATGGTTGTGTAAGGAAAAGTTCCAATTTTCCAAAATACTTTCTGTATCAATTCCCCATGGTTTTCTAGATCTCTGCTTGCTGTCCTGCTATAGAAAGCTTCTAAGTTTATTTCAAGTGAATAAACCATGACCCTGGTCATGTGATGGACATGCAGGTGCACAAATCGTTTTTATCACACGGCTCCGATTACTCTCTGTGATAACGGCTCTCGTATATCACGTGACCAGGGACATGGTCTATCCACTGGAAGTAAACTTAGAAGCTTTCTATAGCAGGACAGCAAGCAGATATTTAGAAAACGGTGAGGAATTGATACAGAATGTATATTGGAAAATTGGATAACTTTTCATATTGCATCAAAGACTTACCGGCAACACCCGCGATCGGTGCTAGCTGTACATCGAAGTATGAAAAAGTCATTAGCGCCAGAATTAATTTTATATTTTTGTACGGGATTTTTTTGGTTTTAATTTCTGTAAATGTATGAAAACATTATAAAACCTATACAAATAAAGAATAAAGTAGACCTGTCATTTGGGGTGCACAGTGAAAGCCGTAAAATCCAAGCCCACAAGAAAACAGCGCAAAATCTGGTTTTTCACCATTTTCACTGCATTTGGAATTTTTTTCCCCACTTCCCAGTACACGCCATGGAATATTCAATACCATCACTATGAAGTGCAATTTGTTACGCAGAAAACAAGTCATCACGTAGCTCTCTACATGGAAAAATTTAAAAAAAGATTTTTGAAGGTGGGGAGTGAAAAATGGAAATGAAAAAACAAAAAAGGGCCAGGTCGTTAAGGGGTTAAATACACTGACATAATCCAACTGTGCTGGCTTTAAAGGGGTATTCCCATCTGTGCATTCACATTTATATAAATTCATTTACCATATGTAAACATTTCTTTAATTGGATGTTATTAAAAAAAAATATGTTACTGTGTGAAGATAATTTCTCATAAATGTAGTCATGTTGTCCCTTAGAAACGAAAAAACTCCCTCGGATACGACCACCCCGCACTCTGGCAGCAGTGGCCAGACATCCGCTATTGAGTCCTAGCTGACCTCCTGGATTCAGAGTTCATTACCACTGGACGGCTGTGGGATATGTAGTAACTCCCAGACATTTCATATACAAAAACTTTTTGTTTCTACCAAGGGCAACTATCCTGAACGGTTTCTTGGAAAAGATTTGCATTTCTGTGTAAATTTGGAATATTTTTCCATTTTGTGCTGTCCCTCTGTTATTCATCCGAGAAATCTGTGTGTAAACTGTTATCTGGGGGCCTGTGCCGTTTTACCTCTTGAAAGGGACATGCTCTACATAGCCTAACACCATGAGCTCTGAATGGCCATTTTAATACTCATAATTAAGAATTATATTGCAACTGCGTAACAAAGCTAAACATTTCTATGTCACACTAACATATGATACATACAAAGATATCTGCAATTAAGTTTACCAAGAAAGGACACAATAAGAGGTGGAGCTGTTGGGGGAGGCTTTAATATGAGGGGGAGCTGGGGGAACAATATAAGAGGGGGAGATAAATGGGCATCGAGTGGGAAACTATAATGTGCGGGGTAGAGTTAGGGGCAGAGCAAAAGACTTGGCATAGCACAAAAAGAAAAATGTATGTGCCGCGCACAGTGCCCTGCATATTTTTTCCTTCTTTCTCTATGACATTTTGGAGGTAGGTGTATAATGTTTTCCACCAAGAATCTTTTCCCATATTGTGCAGTCCCTCTGTTATTCATCTGAGAAATCTGTGCAAATCTTAGTAACATGGATTTTAATTTCTTCATATATTGGCACTTGTGTAATGAAGCTTTGCATTTGTGGTTGCAATTCCATTTTGCACCAGCACTGAAGATGTTAATTCCAGAGAAGATTTTCACACCAGATGGTGTGGCTTATAAGACACTGAATCTGTGACCTAGTGGCCTTAATCATACTTCCGGAAGGGTGATGAAGGGGTCACACCAAATCAAAAGACAAAGCAGACAGGAGGCTGGGTCCTACTTGTACTAATGTGTACTGAGGAGTAGAGGCTCTTCTGCTGTCACCTAAGGGCGACACCACTCTAAACTACTCGGTCACTTCCTTGTGACCTTGAAAAAAGACAACAAAAACATGTGACAAGACGAGGCCGACACTTTAACAATGGTCAAACAATTGCATCCTAGATTTCTATTATTCTAAACCTAAGTAAACGATGGATCCAAAACTACTGGTAAATATGGTCAACTTTTTCTGAGCCCTGATTTCAAACGATTGCCCCTTTTAGGATATTATACATAGCAGACTGCATTTTGTCATTCATAACCTTCGGGAAAAAAATACATATTAAAGTTTAACTGTAAAGTTACTAGACAAAAATCAAAAATTGTTTTAGCACAGCTGGAGAGAGCAATTGACAACAATTCCAATGATACCATTACCATGCTTATAGATTCTTCCTAAGGTATAGGGCTTATAAATATAGGAGGCTACTTCATACAAACTTTCATACAAACACATTGCTACTTTATTCAAACTTTCAAACACAAATAGCCCTGCTACATATCATTCCTGGCATGTAATTGGATGACCTGAAGCATGTGATTAGTCACATGCTTATAACATCACTGCAGGTCCTGGAGCATTTTACATGCTGTCGGGGAAATTCTCCTGCTACTGATAGAAGCCCCTCCCAACAACACTTACCCTCCTCTTCCTCCTTTTCCATGGTGACCAGGGTAACTGACAAACAGCTGCAGATAGCTAATGAGTATAAATTAGCGAACTGCTTATTTTGGCTTCATGCAGAGCTAGGAATAAGTTTTTATACATTACAGTTGTACTTTAACTTTGATACGTTATTAACAATGTCTGGGCCATTATACAAGCACTGCCGTCTCCTCTGTCACCCCCTTCCTCAGGCAGTCTTTATTGTCATTGTCCCTTAATCGGCGCTCACCCGCCCATGACAGCAGGCTGCAAACAGTCCACTGGAACGTTGTGGCCCAAAGCACTGCAGGAAAGCTAAGCTTGTATAGTTATAGGGCTAGAGAAAGAAGCAAAGTGTAACATAGTACCTAATGTAATCAGAAGATGGCCACTGTATACAACTAGCAAATCTGAAGTCTTCCAGCTGTGATCACTGTGCTGGACCTAGGACTCCGTATAGAAGACGCCCAGCATAAGAAATCTATCAGTGACATTTGAGTATACATTAAAAGCCTGCATTACAGACCCATTATGCCGATTTTGTTGTTGCACCTTTTACAATGTTTTATACAGATACCTTTGTCACTCCACCTGGTGCACACTTTGTATAAACTGTTTCAGTAATTGTTACTTGCTTTTTAGGTGTCTTCATATGTAATTTATAGAGTTTTATTGTGAAAGAAAAAAGTGAGCAGTCACCAAAGTATGTGCACAGCAATGGCTGAGCTGAACCTGGTCAGTCACTGTTCTCTAAGGCTATAAAAAATTTAGAACAGCCTATTGTTCTTTTGCCAAACTCAAGAATGGCATCTACACTGAAACAATATAATATCAACAGACGGCATTAGGCAAAAAAGGTTTGTGTACAGGGAGCTCCTTCTGCATCACAGGTCATCAGGTCCATGAAGGCTATTTAATAGAATGGTCTTGAACTATTCACAGCATACAAAGCCTCAGTACCATGCACAGCAGCTTGAGTGGTAGGAAATGAAAACATTGTTGTTTTTCCATTTACAAGTACAGGCAGTCCCCGGGTTACGTACAAGATAGGGACCGGAGGTTTGTTCTTAAGTTGAATTTGTATGTAAGTCAAAACTGTATATTTTATAATTGTAGATCCAAACAAAAAAAAAATTTGGCCCCAGTGACAATTGGAGTTTAAACATTTTTTGCTGTAATGGGACCAATGATTATCAATAAAGCTTCATTACAGACACCTTACAGCTGATTATTGCAATCTGGGACTATAGTAAAGCATTCAGAAAGCTTCACCCGATGTCAGAGGGGTCTGACATCGGGTTGTCTGTAAGTCGGGTGTCCTTAAGTAAGGGACTGCCTGTAATCATAAAAAACCCTTTCATTTTATCTGATGTCTTAACATACTTTATTTTATGGAGCAGCATTGGAGCAGTGTGGAATTAAACAACATACTTCATAACATGAATTGTCAATAAGGCATGGGTTAAAAGTAGACAATCCTTTTAGGTGTATACGGAGTTCTCTCACATACAGCCCAGCCAACTACACTCAGGAAACATTATACATGTTGTATGCATTAGCTAATGGATCAGGCATGTTACCATACATTACGCATAATATTCACACCCTAGACAGAGAGTTACTAAATACGTCATAATGTTAGTTTTATCAAAAGAGGCTGAAGGCAGGGTCAACAGTGGGCACAATGAAAACACCAGACATCGAACAAAAGGCTATTCTGTCCCCTTATACCCAGGCCTGGCCTGGTGCACACAAAGAAGCCTGGCATGTCTAGAAAAAGGCTGCACTTCCCTCATGTCCTTGAATCACCCACTTCCAGCACATAAAACATTCGTACATAAATATAGGATGGAGCGAGCTGACAAACAGAGAGAGAGGCCTGTGTAGTGAAGCAGAGCAGAGGGATAGCGGGGAAGAGAAAGACGAGGGGGGAGGTGAATGATGGAGGTAGAAGGGAGAACGGGGAGAGGAACATGAATGATAGAAAGGAAAAGCACAGAATATGGGGACACGAAGAAAGAGAACAAGAGGAGTAAGGGGGCTGGGGCAGCTGCAGCCTCTTTGATAGCGGCATGATTGTTGTAACTCAATCTACTACCGCAGATGCTTAGGATGAAAGAGAGGAGAGCCGAGACAATCAGGAATGGGGGAGGGAAGGGGGGGCGGCGATTCCCACGTTTAATCCCTGTGATAGTTAGAGACAGCTCTAAGGCTTTACAGGTTCTGTGCCCTCAACCTCCATAGCTAGGAAACACTTGCCCTGTGTTCACACTGCAATTACAAACATAGACTAAGATACAAGACTAAAAGGATATGAGTCACCTTAAACTTTCATTTTTGTATTTACCAACAAATACATCACTGCTAAATCCCGTTTCCGGGGCTCAGACAAGGGAAAACGTTAGCACTTCTAGTCCTAATCTCTACAACTACACACTACAGAAGCAGAACATTCACCTCTTAGCTAATAAGAGGCTAGCACTTTTACTTCTACACGAGAGGAAAAACGTATGGATCATTCTGCTGGGCAGCACTGCTGCCGTGTCGTTGGGCTTATATGTATAGTATAGATATACTGTATACAGATCAAATATGGAATACAGCTACATGCAGTACAAGATAGGTTCTGTAGGTTTGTTCTTAAGTTGAATGTGTATGCAAGTTGAAACTGTATATTTTATAATTGTAGTTCCAGGCAAAATTACAGACACCTTACAGGTGATCATTGCAGTCTGGGAGTATAGAAAAGCATCCAGAGAGCTTGAGCAGAGGTCACAGTGGGCAGAGAGGTTTGTCTTTAACTAGGGGTCGGTGTCCGTGATTAGGGGACCATCTCTATTGTTCTTTTTCCTATAATAAATTCCACCTTGTAGAAAAGTTCCATTATGGAAAATCACAAGATTAAGGGGCTATCAATCCATTGATTCCAATTTCTCCAGTTTTACAGCTTCCCTATTCTCTGTCGGTTCTTATTTGCAGAATCCTTCCATCCCACAGGAAACTCTGCTTAGCAAACCACTAGCTGAGGATAGTGACTGCAGCAGCCAGCGTCCATTTAAGCGGTTATTTACACTAGAACACGGAACAGTGGAAACTCGGAGGGGCGGGGGAGGGGGGGCTTGAATTGGGGTGAATTAGGCTTCATGCACACAAATACGGTTTGATTCAGTTTGGCATCTGTTTTTCACTGCTCCTCAAACTCTAGTTTATGAGTAATCCGTAAAAAAAGAAAGAAAGTTCTGACTAGGACACGCTCTACCCTTTGATGAATCGGTGGCACATGCACAGTCTGTGGCCACTGATCCATTAAAAAGTATTGCCTTTAGTGCAAACGTGTGCCATCTGTTCAATTTGCACCGGCCCTTAAATTGCAAAGATGACTGGCCACAGTCATACACATGTATACAGTGTCCAAAAAGGCCATTCATAGATATCCTCTACTTCTCTAGAATCACACTATTAAAAATGCTACCAAGTACATCACGTCATGGCTAAATTACTGTGTAAGAGAAATGCAACTATGCTGTAATGTAGAGGTTATAGAGTTTACACAGTAATCACAAGAGGCCCGCCATGCAATATTCTCACCTGTCACAAGGCAGGAGAAAGGTCACGTCTGTCTGTTACACCACAATATAAACACAACTTTAACTGTGTAAAGTATGCGGCACAAGCAGCGCCAAGCCGTGCCTCAACCCTTATAGCACGCTTAGGGCCCATTCACACATGTGTATGAAGATATGCTCCAAACACAGATGTGCTATACACACTCCTGGTATTTCATTGATAATATGTTCCAGATTGTGCCCTTAAGAGTGCAGACTTCTGGCCCTTATCTAACATTACTTTTTTCTGAAAACTGGAAAACAAGAGCAGAAAACCATACCACCAACTACCAAAGGTGTGCAGCTCCTTCATTGCCATACATTGTACAGAGGCTATGCTTGGTACTGCAGTTCACCCCTATTAGATTTAAAGGGCATCTACCTCCATCCTGGCGAAAGATTGTATGCAAATTAGCCTGAGGGGCTTGAGGCTCCTTTAACACCTATAGACCCTGGAGGCCCTCAGTCTCATTTGCATACAGCCCTTCATCTTGGTGGTAGATGCCCTTTCATTTTACAGAGCCACAAACAGGATACATAGACAAACTGAGAAGATATCACAGGCTTCTAGTGTAAAGGTTGCAGAATCACAACAATCGCTTCAAACTGGTGATCAGAAGGAGAGCTGGCAATTGGCCCCCTGTGTATTTGATATTGATCACCCGTACTCTAGATAAGCGAACTGTTTTTGAATCTGGAATCTTTGGAGTCTGGAAAACACCTTTAAGACTACACGTCTACATGGTTTTGTCTCTTTGCATAACATTGATAACATTGACATCTTGTGTAACAATCTGAACTCCAAGCGAGAGGGGAGCGGTACACCGTGTACATAAACACTGATCAATAATATCCAAGTGTGAATGAGCCCTTTATATCCACCGGCAGTGTACTTGTAGAAATAAATTTTATAACGTTGTTACAAATAATTGTTTGGTGTGTAAGTTCTTATCAGATGCTTTCTTTTTACTGGAAAATAGTAGAGTATTTCTCAACTTCGTAAAGGAAACTCAAAATATCACAACTTATCAGATCTGTCTTTTCTACAATTTCTGATTATCTGTGTATATCCAGGAGAGCAATGAATGGTGATGACTACAAGTCCAAACGAGACATCTCTCATGGAAAATGTGTCTACCCTCTGCTGCCAGCTATCACACATGGTGTGGTCACTATAAGCACCACTGGGGAGTCCAGTTAGGCCCATGATCCCTCTGCCCTATGTAAGGCACCAGCATATATTACAGGTCCCTAGCTGTGGTCAGCACTAATGATGAGCCATGCATTAGAAGAACGGCACAGGGTTTTCATATTCGGGGATAACTGTGATGTCCCTGGAGATCATCGATCTACAATGTACAACTGTGCCCCATGTAGGCGACTGTGTAGGGGCACAATCATTAGTATGTGCAGGTTGGGGTGCCAGGGTCAGGCAGAAATCACATGTCCTGCCCTGGGGGCCACCACCTCTGTGTACGGAAGGATTGTGTCCAGGCAGCCGCACACATAGAACACGGAGCGCTGCCCCAGTGATCGCACTCACCCCCTCTCTGGCCTCAAGTGTCCTCCATCTTGTCCTATAGCGCATACTTCACCTCGGAACGGGTCATACGGGGCCCAGGCTCCCCCCCATCCCTTGTCCCTCCCCCCGCACCGTATCCGTGCAGCCTCTACTCCAGCTCCAGGCTTCACCGTCCACACAGGCCGCAAGCTGGTTCGGACCGAGAGGAGGACTGCGCTTCCGGCGCGGCCGGAGACACGCCCACTGATCCGACCGGGCTCCCCGCCCCTTCCCGCGATACATCGACTGACCCGCCCAGGGGAGGGAACCAGAACTTGACGTCACACCCAAGGATGTCACCGCCAGGCCGCTACCTCTCCTCACCTCCTCCCGCCCGCCTACCTGAGCCGTGGGAGACCGGAGCACATGCACCTACCTGTACCCGGCACAGTGGCCGTTCATGGCAGTTATCGGTCTGCTCCGCGGATGCCTCCTAATAGCCAGTTCCCACTCCGTGATCGTCTCTATCGTGCAGAAGATTGCCAGGATGATATTTTGATTTGCTCCATGTACAATAAAGATGTCATCATTTCATGGAGCAGTGTGACCGCAGCCACAGGCTATGGCCAGGGTCCGGCATTGCATCGCTTTAGGCACTTTTACTGTTCCATGTCTGGGGCTCGGGTCACTCCTGCATTTGGACCCCTGTTAATAACTTGCATCACAGATAACGACAATAACTGAAAGTAACGGATCTGTTAAAATGTCCATTGATTCCAAAAGATGTTTATTGGCTGCTGTTACTGCCTACATCCCATCCATTGTCTATCATATCAGTGAGGCAGGATGGTGATGGAGGTTGTATGCAGATGTCTCAGGCTAAGTCCACACTTGCATTTGGCAGGTTATGTTATTAAAATTGGAAAAGATAGAGCAACAGCTCACTGCACAGATGCAAAACAGAAGGCCCATGGTGAGCGGAAAACCTTCTGTTTTGAACGTGTTTTGGCCTGTTTTTAAGCAGTCCATCAAAAAACTCATGCATTTTTGAAAGGTTTGACCAATTATCTTAATTCAAACCTGTCAAAACGGACACGTTTTCAAAAAAACATGTGCTTGTTAACGGACTGCTTAAAGAACAGGCCAAAAATGCATTCAAAACGCCACGTGTGCCATCACCCTTAGGCTCATTTCACGAACAATTTGTGTATAGGGCTAGTTTAAATTTTAAAAAAACACATCCAAAGAATAATCATGGAGGAAAAGAAAAAGTGAGATGTGTAGATCAAATAAATGAATACATTTTATTAGACATCATCAAATTCATAAAACCATTAAAAAACCCACTGAGGTGTATACAAAAACACATGGAATAACACAGACTACAAGTGAATTGCATATGATACACAAGATGACTCGGTGTGGTATTAAGCAGATAAAACAAGCTATATAATAGATGACTTGATAAATAACAGTGTTACAAATATAGTGCGAAGTAATATAGCCTGGATATATAGAAAATATATTAAGTGAAAGGTGATTGGAAGAAAGTGATACCACCAAATACTGAGTACTGGTATACATTTAACAGTCCATGTCAAGGAACACCCGACGCATATCACCTAATAGGCTTCATCAGGGGTAGTGTTCAACCTAGAGAGGACTTCTTTTTATACTCACAGCTGCCGGGTGTGCAGTTCCGGTCAAAAATGTACGTGCTACGGCTGTGAACAGTCTCATTTCACGTTACCATTCCTTGCCTCTGTTAAAAAAAAAAGAACAGAGGTTTAACAGAGTTTTAATGTATCAATTAAAAATCCCATTGACATCAATGTAAATGGTCAGTTTTGGCAGGTATCCGTTATCCATTTGTAGCCTCCATGATCCCAGTGTAACATAACGGATGACATAAAATTTACATTGTTGTCAATGGGATTTTTCATTGATATGTTAAAGCTCCATTGAACTTCCAGTCTTTTCTTTTTTAACAGAGGTATGGAACGGTAATGTGAACTTAAACCTTAAACTGAGTATAATAGAAAACCCAGGTATGAACTCCCTTTACCTGCCTTATCTGATATAACTTTCAGGCCTGGGTATTCTTTTTGCAACAGAGCTATAAAGAAATAGTTCCTGACTCTTCACCCTACAGAGTTCCATCTTTTACCCCAGGGTTAAACAGCAACTTAATAATAATAAGTCAGTATATAGAACAAACTAATTTTTATCATATAGGGACCTAGCCCTACAAAGAGAAAATAGTACAAAACCCAGGGATAATCATAACTAGTTGTAAACTAGCAAACTTGTAAACAGGGCCCGCAGACGACCACAGCCCCAGGGTTACTGTTCATCACTGGGAAAATCGTGCTAATCTAACAGGGTTTATTTTTGCTCCTAGGGACAGTTGTTACAGAATTATGTTTTTTTTTTGCTCAGAATGACAGTTACCCTTTAAGCCTATTGCAACTCTCCAATGGTGGAGAGTTTAGAAAAATCCATTTGCTCTGCACCACTCAGTGTATATATTTATATACTGCATATACTCAAGTATAAGCAGAGTTTTTCAGCACAATTTTTGTGCTGAAAAAGCCCCACTCGGCTTATACTTGAGTGTAAAAAAAAAATTTTGTACTCTGGCCTTCGGTCTTCGGGTTCTTGGCCGGGCCAGCATATGGACGTCTATATGCAATCTGCCGGCACAGAACTATGAAGTAAGCAGGTGGCGACACTGCCGTGTCTTAGTTTCTCTGCTGGCAGATCGCATAGACGTGTATCTGCCGGCACAGAAGGGAACCCCAATACTTGCTGCGGGGAGAAGAGGATGCCGGGGGACAGCGCCGGAGGGTGAGTACTAACTTTAATTTTTTATCGGGTACTCTGCAGTTGACATAACACTAAGGGGGGCACTTTGCTGTGGTCATTTAATTGATGAGGGAATACTACTGGACATTTTATTATAGAGTAGTGGCTGCATTTCCCACCCTAGGCTTATACTCAATACGTTTTCCCAATTTTTGGTGGTAAAATTAGGTACCTCGCATTATACTCAAATGTATACAGTAGGATTTTTATTTGTTAAAAGAAAACATACAGCGGGTAGCCTATAAGGGTAATTTCAAACTGTGGGAGACACATTTGGAACTCATCATCAGTCCATGTTCACAATTGTAGAAGATGAAGTATTTAAAAGTGCAGTTTTTTGAAAATCATCGAGAAAGCAGATGTAATACAAAGAAACGGGCTACACTAGGAGCCTCCAACAAAGCTGTAATTGTGGTGTTGACCACCCAACCCAAAAAGGTGAGCATAGTACCTAAAACCTATATTACCTGAAAAAAGGTGTTTAACACACTGCACTATATGCATCCCTATCGTCTTGTTTTCTTTCTTCTGTACTATAAACCTATTGTATGGCACAGATGTTTGTATCTTTATCAAAACTTTGACAAGTGTCTCTCCGTAGTAAGAAAGCTGAAACTGCTTGGCATTGTTACAAGATGTGGAGCTCAGGGTTACAACCTCTGGCTGACAGCTGTGCTGACCCCAAGAGCACTGGTGTTCCATTTCTTATGAGTATGGTACAGACAAAACAAGGGAACAGTCTGGATGTAGACCAGGGAAATAGGGATACACAGAGCCCCAGGAGAGAAAAGAGGTCAAAACAAGGGCAGGCGGGCACACTAAAAGACCTTCCAGCATTCCCATCCACAAGTGGGTTTTTTCAAAGCTGACAGGCCAATTTGTTGTCTTTTATTGCAAAACCAGGTCCAGAATGTAGGAAAAAGATTTTTTTTTTGTTTCATCCCCATCATTTTCATAGGCCTCATGCACACAAATGTGTGGTGTCTGCAGGCCATGAACAACAGTCCAGTGGTTCCTTTTTTTGTGGCCATATGGTCCTAAACAACGGTCCAGTGCCTTAACCGGGTGGTCTCAATTATTATCCAGTATCCGCAGGACATGGGAGAACAATTTGATTGGTAGTGGTCCCAATAGGATAAAGGATGACGGTTAATCTTGGGTAACAGCCATCTCCAGCACTTCCATAGATATTCAACGGGTCGGATGCGCAACTTCCTCATCTATGAATTAGTGGGAAGGGAACCCTGTTCTTGTGATTGGAGATGGATCCACCAATCAGACTGTTATTCCTTATTCTGTGACCAAAGGTAATGGATGCAACTTTTCAAGGGCTAATAAAGACAGAACAGAAACACATTTCTCAAACTGACCACTACTCAGCTGAACTGATCTATCTACATGTATTCAGCATTTTCCAACATTTTTCATCCCTGCAGTTTCGGTAAGTTTGCTGTAGTACCAAAGCTGCTGGAGATGAAGCTTTGCTCCTGTGAATTGCTGTGTAAACGCAGAAAAACATCCATATTCAGATAAATGGAAAGGATTTTTCTTTAGTTGCAGAAATTTCTAACTAAATCTAATCACATATTATACTCACAACTACACTTAGCAATCTGCTGACAGAATGACAATCAATGGAATCTAGGTCAGTGGGAAGCAACATTAACAACACATTAACAAGAGTGGCTTCTATGGTATATCAGATGTTGGTATAACATGGTGTCAAGTGAAGATATACAGAACCTGCATAAAAAGCAGGTAACTGCAGCAGATAACTCTACAAGAGCGCTGTCACGTGCTCCACTGAACATGTTTCCTCAGGCAAGTCACTCATAAGAGGTTTAGTTGTGTCTGCGTCTGTGAGCAGATGTCTCTGACATATGGTGTTATGGACTGCCAAGAAGTGGAGGCTGCTCTCAGATAGTTTGCTTGTGATGGTTATTTGTTCCTCAACTCCATAAAATCTGCCTCTATTCTACTAATACAGTAACATGCTCAGCCTCATGGTGCCAACACCATGGATCATTCTATGAGATTTTAAAGTAAATAATTTCATATTTAGCCTTTTCCATGATCTTAATAAGAATACAGCAATATAAGATGATGTATTGTAAATAATCACTGCTTCACATGTCTGTTAGATGAAACATGTGGGGGTGAAATCACTGAGCTAATTTTGCGTTTGTTCATACTGTATCATCATACATTCCATAAACAGACCTTTTTTGCATGAATCAGCTGAACTTTGTGTTGCAAAAACACTATGCCTTTGCATAACAGAGCCATACAGATGTGTCTAACCCCTATTCCATGCACTCTCCCCTGCATCTATGCCACAGTAAGGTTCAGATTCAATGTGTGAGTTATGGTTCATATTTAAAATGGAGGCCAAAGTCTTAGTTATTTCCTTACATGTGCTTTGGCAGTGAGCTAATTCATCGCCTTATATTGTGCATTATCACATGCACTGTGCATCACCGCGCCAGGAGCATGCCTGATCAGCAGATCATAGTATTACATTCACGCTTGCCCTTTCCCAAGTAAAATGATCAAAGTAAAGGGCAGAACAAATGTTAGCCAAATCTAGAAGCCAGCTACAATGCACCCTCTGCTGGCAGAAAACTGCATACGGCAGCCCATTAGTCTTTTCATTAAAGGAAACCTACCACTTGAAGTGGTGGGTGTAAGAAGGAAATACCGAGCACCAGCTCAGGGTAAGCTGGTGCCGGACCTTATTTTTGTTAGTGTTTTAAACCACTGTATCGCGGTTTAAAACACTTTTTAAACTTTATAGCCGAAGCTGCTTCGGCTATAAAGTTTAAAAAGTGTTTTAAACCGCGATACAGCGGTTTAAAACACCAACAAATATAAGCTCCGGCACCAGCTCACCCCGAGCTGGTGCTCGGTATTTCCTTCTTACACCTTTCACTTCAAGTGGTAGGTTTCCTTCAAAGGAAATCTACTACTATAATACACTAAAATGAAAGGAAACCTACCACTTGTAGTGGCAGGTTTCTGATGGAAATACCGGGCACCAGCTCAGGTTGAGCTGGTGCCGGAGCTTATTTTTGTTCGTGTTTTAAACCGCGGTATCGCGGTTTAAAACACTTTTTAAACTTTATAGCCGGCGCAGGGAGGTACCATTTATATATATAAAAGACTGCTACACTACAAAAAACATCACCATAGTTGCCCCATTTGCCCGAGGCGATATATATTATATATCAAAACAAGCGAAAACAAAAAAAGATTGTTAGGACAACTGATTGTCCACGCTTTGCCGTCCCCACCTGTGTATAAGTGGGCTCAGCCTGTGAGCAGTCTTCATACACCTCTGCACCGTACAAGTACGGCACGAAGCATTAAAGGGTTAAAAATAAGCGAATATGTAATTATTTATTTAAAATTTTGCTCCCCTTAGCAGAAAAATTCTGTTGACATACAATGTAATGTAAAATTAAAATGCTACCGGCCCTTTAATCAGTCTGTTGATTTTGTCCCTGTGGAGGAGACACAGGACAGAAGATGGCGGCTGGTCACATGTCCACATCACATGTCCTGCAGCTGCCTGGGCAGGTCATGTGATCACCACTATGTTTGGCTGTAGTTGGTTGGTTGCAGTGCATCCAGTATGACCAGTGTTGTGGTGAGACATCATCTCAGTGAGATAATGTGCAGTGATGGCAGTTACACACATCGTTACTATAGTAACAGAGCAAGACACTCTGTTACATCATCACTGGGAGCAGAGCATAAGAAGGAGGAGCAGTTACTTAAGTATCAAGGGAACATTTTGTGAATCATAAAATCAAACTATTTAAGCTCCATTTTGTGACAAATTACGTACAGTGAATTTTGTTCTATTAATTTATATATACCATTATGGGTGTTTGTATCAGACATTCATCTTTATTTAATCAATATGAAAGGCAGCGGAGCTTTAAAGACAGAACTGTCCAAAATAGCTGGCCTGATAATAAATAACCCTCATTTTGTACTTAAACCGGAAACTGCCTTTAATTTATTAAAGGATAATTCTGCCTTTTTTCTTGCTATATCTTGCAATTAGCAGAGTGCGAAGGAGAGGAGGCTAAAACATAACTCCTTACAGACCCAGATTATACTTCTATAGACAATGGTAAAGAGCCAAGTTTATCAAGTGAACATAAGAAGTTTAGACACCAAAAACTTTAACAACTTCTTATTGATCTGTTGTCTACATGAATCTGCTGTCTATGTGAATATTATTAAGTGATAACTCCATATTTGGTATTTTTTTATATTATAAAGTTACTATAGCCACTTGCACTATTCATTTGTGAAAGGAATAGTTCAGTTACAGTTTAACTATTTTAACATAGTGATCATTTATAACAAGTAGGGGGATGTAGACGATTATTGTTTCATTTGTGAACCTAGTTTTAGCTAATAGATGGTGTCTCCAATCAGGGTAACTATTCCTTTTAAACCATTTAATTATTTTTATGATAAAAAGGTCATGATTATACAAATGGAAAGTAAATGCCAATACTAGGCAGATGGAACTTTTGTAACTATTGACAATACAAACAAACTTCATGGACTTATCTTAGCCCAGTTTAGAGAGTGTAATAGCCTAAATAAATAGCTCTTTATTGATAGATTTAGAATGTGTTTACAAATTCACAATGAAAATGTAGAGCAATCTATATTCAGAAGTTACATTCTAGAAAGGCATATTATTTAAACCATCATTTTCCAAATCCTTTCCCACTTTCTGAAGCTTGTCCAAGTCTTTCTTTCCTGAATATCAATCCTTTCTTGGCACCTTGGTGAATTTTAGAATCCAGTCTCCCTGGAGGAAAAAAAAAACAACCACAGTGAAATATGAAAATAAAAAAGATGAAATGGTCTTCAAAACATGGGTCAGCTTGTCGTTCAGACTAAAGGGGTTGTCCAAGACTTATTTTAAAACAAAAAAAAAGTGGCCGCGAGGGGGCTGCTTAAAAAATTAAAGATGTACTTACCTCCTGGCCCCTCCGCGTGTCCCGTGCTGCTGTCTGTGAGTCATGTAAACAAACATGGCTGCGGAAGCAGTGCTGGATTCAGCTTCCAGCCGGACACGACACCCTATCCATCCCACATATAGAATGCTGTGAATAGGGATGGGTGGGCGTGGTTGGCCACAGCTGGCTGGAAGCTGAATCCGGAGGGCGCCGGGAGGCAAGTACATCTTTATTTTTTTAAGCAGCCTCCTCCCGGCCACCTTTTGATTTTTTAATAAGTCTCGGACAACCCCTTTAATGACCAACTATGAGAAATGCAAATAAATATGCAAAGAGAATCTAAGATCCACATATGCCTAGGGCCCCCAACACAGTAACTGATCTGGCAAGCTCTGTGCATCGCCGCGGAATCTGCTGGCGCCATTTAACTAAAGGAATTATTATTATTATTTAAGGAAGGTGTTAATATGTGAATAACTGCAGGAGTAACAACAGTAGGTCAGATTCTAGAGGATGCTAAGTTTAAGACATTTGAGCAACTGCAACGACAATATAATATTCCCCACTGCTTCTTCTACCATTACCTTCAATTACACATGGTCCATACAAAAATGCATGGCCCACAAAGCGGTACCAACGGTTTAGACCCTTTCTTTCCTGGGACTGCTAAAGCATTCCGGAAATACACAGGGCCCTCAGAGGCATTGTATAGCTTGCTGCTACCAAAGTACATGTAGAAATAACCCCTACAAGCTAAATATAAATGGGAAAGGGATGTAGGACCATTAACTGATGAGCAGTGGAGCTCCATACTCGAGATGTCCCCACAGTTGTATCTTTCAGAGGCGCATAGCCACTCTCAACTCCTGTTGATTCATAGAGTTTATAAATGTCCTGTTCTCCTGAGAAAAATAGGGGCATTGGACAATTATTATATTATTACTGCATCTTATCTAACTGGCTAGTGCCATGCACTACTATGGCCAGTTGCGGACCTGAGTGACAAATTTTCTAGTGACCTGTGCCACTTCTCTGGTCCGCATAAAATGGCTGGAAACAGGAAATAAAGCAGGGCAATGATACTTTAACTCTTCTCACTTACCCATACATTTGAAGAGTTTTCCAGGCAAAAAAAAAAATAAAACAAAAATCTAAATTTTAAATTAGGTCTATACGATGTTAACACTCACAGATCTTGTGTTGTCCTTTAATGGGAAATTTTATAAGCAGCTCTTGAGGGTTTGTACAAATGAAAACAAATGGAGAAGCAGATTCCTGGCTGAGAGATGGATACTATGGATAATAAAGATAAAAGTTGAAAATTGTGAGTATATTGGTATATTTATTTAATGCAAACACAACAAAATGAAGGGCGCCAGGTCAATTCTATTATATTATAGCAAGTAAATTTTTACTTTGAATTTCACCTCCCTCACTGTTCCCCAGTAATGAATAGTATTATTTTCAGAACCCAATTAGCAAATTGAACACTCAACTGTCAGACAGAAGGTGCAAAACCTCCTCCAGCCCAGGACCACCCACCGGATGGTGGAGACCCCAATTGGCATATTGAAGTCAGAAACAAACAGCACTGAATACTTGAGAATGATGATGTCAAGAAAAAAAAAAAAAAAAAAAAAACTACTACAGATGTATCCGAAACTCCATAAAGCTAGTAAAGTTTTTCTCTATAGGATGCAGGAGATACGCCCATAGCAGAAAGGGGTTAACGGGAAATACAAAAATGATATGCAAGTTAACATTTTTGTCGTACATGTGTACAGTGTATAAAAATGGGTAAAATCCTCAAAATGCCCCGTCAGTGAAAGGGTTATATCATAGGTTTAAAATCCTAATATCAATGTTTGTTTTGGGTTGCCATGTACTGTAATCTCTAGAATCTTCATCCTGCACATAGAAGGCTGATTTATTTTTGTCAGGAAATCAATTTAGAGGATGGAATAAGAGAGAAAGTCACCTGTTCATAAAACTGATCCTGTGGAAGGCAGTCCACTACATCCACACATCCTAGCAGACATCCAGTTGGGTAATCCTTTGGAAAATGTACATCTACAAATATAGAAAATTTTAATTTCTAAATACAAGGAAGACTTACACATTTAAAAGTATGTATTAGAAGTAAATATTAAAATAAGACAAGAGACATTTTTGTAGATTGCCATAATCAAGGCAAATGTAATGCATCTCTTTAAATCCTGGTGTCTGATATACTCTAACATTACATCTTTTTCACTGTATGTATAGGAAACATCTAATTTCGGGAAGATTCCCACCCAAAGATCAATCGGATATACATTTTTTTTTTCTTTTTTTGCTAGCCATTTTGAAGCATTGTTGGTGCATTCACTGTCCTACCGAATGGCAGAATAGTGCAGAGAAGTTAAGCAATGTTATATATAGGGTTATAATATTTTGGACAGGAATACATTTTTACTAGGGAGAGAGAAAAAGTAAGGGACCAGATAACACTGCCCACCTACATTGTGGAAATTTAATAATCAATCTGCAGGAGAATTGTATATTAAAAATATAATTCACACCTTTAGACACCATGGTCCACATTTATCAAAACTTGTGCAGTCTGTAGTATTTGCAGAGTGCGCCAGATTAAGCAAAACTGGTGCACGGTCTTCATTAATCTGACATCCCCTGCACTGCTCTGGAAGTAAGCACCGTTATTTTTGGTACACTTTGTTCTTGCTGCAGAATTGTGGTGCACGTCAGTAATAAATGTGGCGCAAACTCAGACTAAGGCTAAATTCACACAAATGTGTGGCCGCTGTGCCATAGCACGGGAGAAAAGTAGGGGGTGAGCGACGGACGTGTGAATGAGCCCCAAGCACTAACGCCCCTTTAGGTGCGCATTATTTCTGTCCATGGACTACTACTCCTCTCCATTCTCCATGGAGGCTTCTGTGATTTTATACTTTACACATACATGGTGTAAAGTTTGCTACTCTTAGAAGGCTAAAGAACCTGCAATGATGTCACTGATCACATGGCACGTGTAAAAAAAAAAAAAAAGCCCTAAAAATTTCCCATTTGTACATAGAGCTTTATATGTCTGTAGTTGAATATTAGCAAGCAGTCCCCAAGTACAAGGAGGCACAGCAGTGATATTAAGAGGTACAGAGCTGTCAATCAGAATAATGGGGCGTGGTTCACTGCCAGCCTGAGACAGAGAAGAGTCAAACACCAGAGATGGGTCAGGAAAGCCAATTTACATATCAAAAAAGGCTGTAATTAAGGTAACTAATTGCAGGTGATATGGGGAGGACTTGTTACCCTTTACCAACAGGCATTGTTAGTCAGGGTGGTCAAAATCTGGTGACAGGTCCTCTTTAGTGCCACTCTGTCTCGCAAGAGGAACACTTCACCCTTTATCTGTGTTTTGTAGTGTACTTTATCACAGTTTCAGAAAATTGCACTTTGTCCCTAATAATGTAAGCTTCCTTAAGTAATGTTACTTTGGCTTTTGTTTCAGTTTAAGAAGGTTTTCCCGCTCAACCTTTGTGAAGTAGTACTCGGTATGATGCCTCTAGCTCAGAGATCTCCTGTGGGGAAGGCCTTTTAGCTGCGGCGGCGATCCATAGTCGGCCTCTATGAGCACTGTACCATGATCTGCCCTCTACCCTGAAAAAAACAGTAGTGAAATGTATAATGAGCAGTCTGAACAAGCAAATGTGGAACTGCAGTCACATATCAAAATCAAAAAGATGGAGTCCTACTGAGATGCAATCACATTGCTATACTTCTTGTCAGCAGGAGAAGTTGTAATACAGTGCAGATCCAGCCAGAGGTAATGCTCAATCATGCTGACAAATCAGTTATAAGCACAATGCTCAGTATGCAGGTATTTTCCAACGTTATCTCCTTAATCCAGCAGGAACATGCAATGTTTTACAGGACAGATATTTCAGGAATGTAAGTAAAAACGATATGTCAAATGACATTAGATTAAAACATATTAAAAAATATTCATATAGCTGCCCAATGTCATTTTGTTATCATTATTTTTTATGTTACTTAAGTGTGCAATTTTGTTTTTATTTTAAAAAATTCTCATGTTCCCTAGGCTTTAGGGAATATACTTCAATACTACTGGAGAATATTTTGAAGCACACTCAGTCTGAAGGATTTTAAAATTCAACAAAAACATGTTTTTCTCAAGATGCCAAAATATATACTATAATATAGTGGAAAGCTCAAGACATTGCAATATGAAGAGTGAATTTAGACACCTGTAAGCACCTTTTAATGCCAGCAACAAGAAGTGACGCCCATGGCTGATGCATGCTTAGACACATGCCCTGATCACAAATCTCTTGCAGTTCTCGGTCCTGTATTCGTAGTCTGCTGCGCTCATCGGGATCTTCTACGCCGGCTCGTTTCCTATTTGCGGTTGCACTAAGCTGATCAACCCACTAGGATAACAGGACAACAGAACTTTGAGAAATACATTTACAAACGTTACATCTTTTAACGATGTAAGAGAGATATCATGAACTATAATGGAGCGTACTGTACTTAAAATGTAATGTAATGCCAGTTTTGGAGAAAAGAGTGCAAGTTTTTTTAAGTCACACACTAGCAATGAGCTAAATGAGGGTCCCTTTAATGTTTACTCCTGCAGTGTCCCGGCCAGATGCAGCTTAGGGAACACCAGCATGTCCCCAAAAATTGCTTAAAGTTGTGTGGCAGTCTTCCGCAGTCTCACTGTACAGAAGGACAGAGAAGGGAATGATGCAGTCAATTTTTACAGCATTAGGCTGAATTCACACAACGGGGGGAGGGGGGAACATATATATGGCCGCAAGCCCCTCCTCCTCTCCATCACGGCGAACTCCACTGTGATTCCGCCGCCATAGCTTCCATCCCTCTAAAAATCAATATAATAGTTGTAATTATGCTAATGAGCATTGCAGGAGCACTTCCCCCTCATACTGTGCGAGATTACAGCAAGAGGGGAGAAATGTCGGGGGAGCAGGATTAGGCCAAGAGTGTAACAGCCTGTGAAGCTACAGCACGGAGAGCGGCTCTGGTAACACCCAGTTTATCATGCCTGATTCTGATTGTAGATTTTCTTGAAGTATAAACTCCGTGACGCTGAATACATATGCATGCTACACTTTTCATTTATTACTAATTTGCTAAAATTTGGAAAAAGCAAATATAACCTTTAAAAACACTTTTTTTTTGCCTTTTAATGGAAGCAGCTTTACTGATCATGACCCAAACCCATTTTGCTCATATGCGGTCAGCTTCCATAGATTATAATTTGCAAAAAAGAAAATTGGAGGTGGTCTTCTCAAAAGGGGTGGTCTTCTGGAGAGGTTTCGCTGTACTAGTATGGTACTGCACTGGTTTATAATGACCTTCAACAAGACTATTAAAACCCAACTTACCAGACCGAAAAAGCCTGTTTGACAATGTTATCACCTACATCTGTGTGTGCCTGTGTGCCCAGACTACCGCCATCTGCCAGGAACAGATGCATTCTCCTGCTGGGCAGGAGTTTCAATGTACTAAATGGATGCAGGATATCTTTCTGCTGTTCACTTAGGGTACAGAGTATATAAAAGAAAATGGTATTAACTACTTGAAAGATAAGTATAGTTTATCTATATATTAACTGTAGCGAAAACATCCATTTATTTTACTGCTGCACAAATTATAGATCTTTCTGACAAATGAAGTAATTACTTGTGGGCGAGTTGGAACGTAGTATGCCCCTTTAAAAGATTCAGGAGCAGGGTGAAAAGGGTCACACAGCGATTTTTGTATACGCCAAGCGTATACGTTGGGAAAGCACCCGATATCTACGATTAGTGTATACATTGACAAATAGTAGCAGATGGAGACAGTTTTTGCCTCCATCTAGCCACTATACATCCTGTCCACCATAAAAACAGGATGGAAAGACGTAGAAAGAAAAGTCTTTTCATCCTGCAGCCTCTGCCTGAGCGATGTATGCGCTTAGTGGAGGCAATGGGCAGCTATGGGAAGCGGATGCAGCATATTACAACCCTCCTCACAGCCCTGTAGAGCGCATATGTAACTAGGCAGGAAGGGAGGACCAGATGATGTCTCTGTCCAAATTAGGGGGAACGCTATTAGGGTCCACACTTGGGGAACGCCCTGTTCATTGGCAGTAGCCAATCGCCGACTGCTACTGATAAATACTCCCCTCTGAATGCAGGAGGGGGGGTCCAAGGGCGATGTATCCTACTATATAGGCATACAGTGGGATACATCTGTGCCGTACTTTGCGAGGGCACATCAGAATCAACCTGACATGTCCTTACAATGCATGACACAAAACGTAGTGTGAACCCATAAACCAAAACATCAAAACATGATGTTTATGACATTATGTTTCAAAAAATACATATATAAAATAGTGTGCATCCCAGAAGAGACAATGCACAACCAGGTTGCTAACTCAATGAGCCTTAGTAATATACATATAGAATTAAATGTAGATAGTATAAAATGTATAATAGAGGAACCTTATAAGTAGATACAGGATAAATACATAACTATAGTTTATGTGACACATAGTATATGAACCCAATACAGCATGCATCAAGAAAAAAGTCAGTTGACCAAAATTAAGTACTGCTTATCAGAGCTACAGAAAGCTAACAAGGCAAATGCACCATAAATACGAAGGTCATGGAGAAGAGGGCAACATACTACCTGGCATACCTCCCCACACGCGTTTCAACCTCAGATGGCCCGTGACATTTGTGTAGATCTGATAGGCAGCACTTAATTTTAGTCAACAGACTTTTTGTTGCACTATTGATGCATGTTGTATTGGGCTCCTATACCATGGGATGCATAAAACTATAGTTATGTATTTATCCTGTGTCTACTTATAAAGGTCCTATTTTATGCATTGCATACTATATATGTATATTACTAAAAAGCATTGGGTTAGCTACCTGGTTGTGCATTGTCTCATCTGGGATACACTTTTTATAGATGTATTCTATGTACTTTTAATCATGTATTTCTAAATAAAGGATTTTTTGACATAATGTCATTAGACTGGTCTTCTTTCAGGTTTTGGTGTTTTGGTTTACAGTATGTTAGATTTTGGATAGTCTTTAACCAGTCTGGTAAAACCTTGCAACTTTGCTTGTATAAGTTTGTCCTAGTAATGCATTAGTGTTTCAGTAGTGTGAACCCAGCCTAACACTGACATTTGTGACTATTTGGGCTGTGCTGGATCTAGGAAGTCCCAGCAGCAGTCACCCAATATTCCATGATAACTGGGATGAATAGAGGCAGCAGACATGAATAGTGTTCATTAGCCCATAACAATGTATTTTGAGAATCTGAGAAGACAGTTATGGTAAATCTCTTGTCTTCTCTCCAAAGTCCCCTGCAGTTCCCTGCTGCAGTGGACTATACATACAGCTGCCCCTCCGCTGGAGCAGCCTCCTGAAGCCTGTGCCATAAATAAGCTGTGGTGTGGGCTTTAGGGACCAGGACCGACAACCATAAATCTACAGTGATCAGTCCAGAAATTGCTAACTCCTTGCAGCAAACCCCGTAACGGAAAACAAATGTTGGAATCGCCATTTAGCTAAATTTTATAAAAGTTGATCACTTAGTTGTACAGTCTCCAAAATGGTAGTAATTAAAACTACATTTTGTCCCGCAAAAAAAAGACACTTTTCATAGGACCTAAATCTGTAGTATCAAAAAGTTATTAGCTTTAGAATATGGCTTAACAAATATTTTTTTTTCAGATAAAACGTTCTCATTTTTGTAAATCTATTAAAATATTATATTATTAAACGTATATCAATTTGATACTCCCTTAATCATACTGACTGGAAGAATAATTGAGAGGAGTCACTTGGAGCAAACAGTGAAATTGGCAAAAGCAGGGGTTTTTTTTTTACCACATTTGGAATTTTTTCCCAGTTCCCTGTGTATGGCATGGAATATAAAATACCATCACCCGGAAGTACAAATGGTTACACAAAAAACAAGGACTCCTACAGCTCTGTACATGGAAAACTAAAATAAGTTATGGATTTTTAAAGGAGGGAAGCAAAAAAAGGAAACCCAAGTGAAAAAGGGCATTGGTGGGAAGGTTAAATAAACAGGTGACAATCCTACTAGAAATATTTACTAGAAATATATTCTATCCAAACCCAATGTCCAGCATATTGAAACTTACCACTGGTGGGGGAAATGCCAAAGATGGATTCAAGAGAAAGGAATCACGGTTATTCTCTCCTGTACTTCTCAAAGGCTTTGCTATTGTGCCAGAGTTGACTGCATATACAACGTCATCAAGCCTGTCAAGTCAATGAAAGGTGCCAATCACATTACACATTTTGAGGGGGCGCGAGCGCATCGAGGCAGCAGAGCAGAGGGGGCGCAAGCGCATCGAGGCAGCAGAGCTGGGTGTGTTATGCTTGTTTGTGACCAACAGGGAATTTTTAACCGTGTCAAACATACATTTTAGACTTTTTTTGGGGGGGGTCATAGTAACATGTGTCCTATAGACTGAAAAATACAGTATGTCATGTTCCTTACTTCTTGTGATAATCAGCCAGGTCATTTCCTTCTTCTACAACTTTGCGCCCTGCAAAATCTATAGTAACCTTGCGAGAAAGCCGGGAAGCATGACGCAACTCTTGCAATTCCTGTTCCTTCTTGCGAAGAACCTCACGTTCGGCCTGAGACAACCATTGGTTGGAATCGGTAGAGAAGTAATCAGACTCATCATCAATCACGTGTGTGCGTCGTACACTGTAAGGTACACATCAAGAAATGAAATATAAATATTAGTTACAATTTACTTAATAAAAGTACAACAAATCCTAATAAAACAGGATAGGACACTTTATAATTCTTCCAGCCATATATCTTTCCTGTTCCCCAACAATGACATTTTACAAAAAGAAATGTGTTTTTGTCTTCTTATAAAACTATATGCTGTATGGTTGTGGCTATACCTGCTGGAACGCTAGTCATCATTTTACATTGGTCTTTTATGGGAGATGTTATTCACTGTGAAAAGGGGCAATGCTGGGCAGCAGAGAAAGAAAGTGGTTTCAACAGCAGGCATAGCCATGCACCTGGTGCAGCAAAACGCTTGTATGAGAGGTCAACAACAAAACACAAAAGATATTTTTGGAAAGCTTTTAAAATTACCCATACAATACCAGTTTTACTTCTGGTGTGATCTGAGTCTTGGAAGACTGCTATAAATTTCTTGATGTTTATATGGGCAAGATCCAATTTAGGCCAACTTTTGGTCTGGTATGTATGTGAGAAGTTACCAGGATAAATGAAAAAAATCCCATACAAAAAGATAAATCCTGTAATAAACCAAAAGAGCAATAATTATCTAGTTATACCTTGTCTTATCATATTCCAGGAGCTTGTCCCTATGCTGCATTGCCCTTTCTAAACCTTCCTTAATGCGCATTTCATGATGTGGTAGAAGATCTTGTTTCAAGCTGGTTTCAGTACCTGAAATTTTAATTATTGAAAATTTAATTATCCATTTTTATCAATGAGAAGAGGACCACAAAAAGAAAAAAAAAACCTAAATGCAGAAATTACATGAAAAATTTGTTCCATGAAAGGATTGCTCCCAGGTCACAATTCTGTAACTTTAGTTAAACACCATGTGAAAAAAAGGGGGACATATGTTTTATCAATACATTGGTGAGTGCACATCTGAAGAGCAGACATGCTCCTACAGTGGGTGTGGAAAGTATTCAGATCCCTTAAAATTTTTCACTCTTTGTTTCACTGCAGCCAATTGGTAAGATCAAAAAAGTTCTTTTTTGCTCATTAATCTACAGTATGCACCCCAATCTGACAGAAAACAGAAATGTAGATATTTTTGATAATTTATTAAACAAGAAATATCACATGGTCATAAGTATTCAGACTTTTTGCTGACTATTGAGTAGAAGCACCTTTTGAGCAAGTACAGCCATGAGACTTCTTGGGAATGATTCACACCTGGATTTGGAGATCCTCTGCCTCTTCCTTGCAGATCATCTTCAGTTCCCTCAGGTTGGATGGTGAACGTTGGTGGAGGCCAATTTCAAGTCCCTCCAGAGATGCTCAATTGGCTTTAGGTCAGGGCTCTGGCTGGGCCAGTCAGGAATGGTCACGGGGTTGTTCTGTCCTGAACACTCCAGAATAGGTTTTCCATCCAGGATATCTCTGTACTTTACAGACGTCCCTGCAGCTGAATAACACCCCCATAGCATGTTGCTGCCACCACGATGTGTCACTGTTGGGATTGTATTTGGCAGGCGATGAGTGTGATGGGTTTTCATTTTGGTGTAGGAATTAACACCAAAATGTTAAATTTTGGTCTCATCAGACCAGAGAATCTTATTTCTCATAGTCTGGGGGTCCTTCATGTGGTTTTTTTTTTTACAGACCGTATGCAGCGTTTTATGTCTTGCACAAAGGAGAGGCTTCCGTCAGCAATAAAAAGGTGTAGGGCTGCAGTTGATTTTGTGGAACTTTCTCCCTAATGCATTTCTGGAGCTCAACCACAATGAGCTTGGGGTTCTTTTTTAAACTTTTTCACCAAGGCTCTTCTCCCATGATTGCTTAGTTTGGCTGGATGGTCCAGTCAACAAAGAGTTATGGTCGTCCCAAACTTCTTTCATTTAAAGATTATCAAGGCCACTGTGCTATTAGGAACCTTGAGTGCTCCAAAAATTCTTTTGTAACCTTGGCCAAATCTGTGCCTTGCCATAATTCTGTCTCAGGGTTCCTTGGGCAGTTCCTTAAACCTCATGATTCTCATGTGCTCTGACATGCATTGTGAGGTCTTATGTAGACAAATGTGTGCCTTTCCTAATCTGGTCCAATCAGTTTAGTTAAAGGGAACCTGCCATCAGAAAATGCCCTAATAAACCACTACCAGTATGTTGTCAAGCAGCTGAACACCTTCCAGAACATGTTTCTTTCATGGCCCAGTGTGGTGGCATCATTCAGAAAATCAACTTTGAAGTGAGATATAAATTGGTTGTATTAAGTCAAGGAGGGAGAGATTTTAACATTGATATCATGCTCTCTCTTCCTCGGAAAGCCCCTATCACCGTAATTGATTATCCTACATCCAAAGACATCACTAAACAGATCTCTTGATGTTAGATGAACAATGTCAATCACAGAGGAGGAGATATTCAGAGCTCCCCAACTTGACTTCAGTATTAAACTCTCCTCCTCCTTGACTTTATACAACCAATTTACATCTCACTTCAAAGTTGATTTTCCGGACGATGTCACCATACTGCACCATAAAAGAAACAAAAAACTAAAATGTGTTACGCTGCCTGACAACATACTAGTAGTAGACCTATTTCTGATGACAGGTTCCCTTTAAACACAGCTGGACTGTGTAAAACCATCTCAAGGTGGATTAGGAAATGTAAATAAAATGTGAGTGTCATAGCAAAGGGTCTACCGTAATTACTTGATCATGTAATTTTGATTCAGATTTTCTTGTTCAATAAATTAGCAAAATAGCTACCATTCAGTTTTTTTTCTGACAATACAGGGTGCAGAGAAAAAAAGAACTTTTTTTATCTTATTAATTGGCTGCAATGAAGCAAAGAGTGAATACTTTCTGTACCCACTGTATATGGCAGAACCATTGTTATTTGCAGTTACATTTCAAAATGGACATGTGGGAGAAAGATTTCCGATATTTAGTTTGCTTGATTATGTCCAGTATTTATATATATGGATACATCTTGTTATTTAATTGAATTCTATGTTACTTTGCAATCTTACTTTTACGCTTTTGCTCCTATCCCTGCATCAGTAAATCCTGATGTGTAGGCATGGACTAGATGAACAGTCACATACATATTCTCATTACTAGTAGATATTTTATTAGGAGGTTTATGGACATGTGATTCTGGAGGCAGATAGTATTACACGAATACCAATGTTAATGGGTTCCATTAACAGCTATAGAGCCCAGAGCCCCTCAGGCTTATTTGCATAATTTTGAAAGCCTTTTTTCCCCCTAAAAATGAAAAGGCATGGCGCTTTTCCTCTCATGTTCAATACAGATCTTGCTGTGGGATGACTGAAATGCCGCACAGTACTATGCGATTTGTTGTTAATACTTCTGACTATAACAAAAAGTCTCCACCATATACTGAATATAAAGCATTTTAATTAAAAACAAAACATAATTTAAACATTACAAGCTGATGTGTGCCAGGTTTTTAATATTCTAGTACACTAATAGGCTCCAACCACATGATATACCAGTTCTGGGAGGCTGCACATGAGGTGCCAGAGACCCAAAGTTACGGCTTCTAGAATCCAGGACGTATCCCATATGTCCTCGGCCATAGAGGTGCCACCCTAGGAGGACCTTGGCGAAAGGTTTAAGGAAAACTACCATTTAAATCAAGCATGATGAATAAGGTGCATTTATTCACTGTCACAGTAGTAATCTTCTTTTACTTGTTATCTATGGCATCCTTCCTTGTAAAATCAACTTCTACATTTATGCTAATGGATTAGAAGGGCTGTGGGGGGGGGGGGGGTGTAAGCAGAGCCCCTCTGTGCTGTAGTCTGTTACACTGTCTTCCTTCTCCCCCCTGCTCAGCACTTACCACCCGCTGCTGACAAACTTTAACAAAATAATATGGGTGACCTAATTAGGGTCTTATACTTAACCTGTTAAAGTCTGCTATAAGTGGACAACCATATTAATGTTTCTAAATATTTTTTAAATGTTTTATGTCAAAAAGAGAAATCTGCTAGTTTAGCAGAGTTATTGGTCTGTATACACTGCACAGTCCATAGTGACAAAGATCTTACCACTCAATAGTTTCTTTCGTAATTTCTGACTCTTGTTGGAATCTCTTAGTAAAATATCTTGCTCTTCTTTTGTACATACCTAAGTACATAGGATACAAAGTCAAGAAACAGTACAAACAGCACCATTTGTTCAAATCTATAAAAAGCATCACCAAATGCAAAGCGGTAATGCCTTAAAGGGGTATTCTCATCAGGGCATTCACATTCAGTTTCATGAATCTGCCATATATAGACATTTCTTCAATTAGATGTCATTAAAAAAAAAAAAAAAAAATTCACCTGCTTGAAGATAATGTTTCATAAATGTTGTCATATGGTCCCTTAGAAACAAGACTGTGTCCCTGGATACGGCCACCTCTGCTGGAGGGATTGCACAAAGAAACAAAAGGTTTTTGTATATGAAATGTCCGGGAGTTACTACATGTCCCACAGCCGTCCTGTAGTAATGTACGCTGAATCCAGGTGGTCAGGCAGGACTCAATAGCGCATGTCCGCCTATTGCTGCCAAAAATGGGAGGTGGTCGTATCCGAGGAAGCTATCTAGTTTCTAATGGACAACATGGCTACATATATGAGAAATTATCTTCACATAGGAACATTTTTTTAATAACATCCAATTGAAGAAATGTTGAGATGTGGCAAATGAATTAAATTAAATGCCAAGATGGGAATACCCCTTTAATGACCAGCCAATTTTTCCTTGGCGCATAGCAAAAGTTCTAACTTATTATTTGTGCATCGTTTAAGTCATATTAGGTCTTTTTTGTCAAGACAATTTGTACCATATAAAATCACAAATGAAAATATATTTATATACACAGGCAGTCCCCGGGTTACATACAAGATAGGGTCCGGAGGTTTGTTCTTAAGTTGAATTTGTATGCAAGTCGAAGCTGTATATTTTATAATGCAAGTTCTAGACAAATTTTTTTTCTTTTGCCCCAGTGACAATTGGAGTTTCAAAATTTTTGGTGTAATTGGACCAAGAATTATCAATAAAGCTTCATTACAGACACCTTATAGCTGATCATTGCAGTCTGAGACTGTAGTAAAGCATCCAGAGAGCTTAACCAGAGATCACAGTGGGCAGAGCGGTCCGTCTGTAACTATGGGTTGTCTTTAAGTCGGGTGTCCTTAAGTAGGGGACAGCCAGTATATATATATTCTTTTCATTCAAGGAAATTTACCACCAGGATTGTAAACCAAGCACAGCTACATACTGGTGTGTGCCCTCTCAGGTTCTGCTCAGAGGGAAGAAAAAAAAAATGCTTTAAAATTATGCAAACAAGCCTTTGGGGCTGCATAGATTTTAATTGACCCTGGAGCCTCTAAGGATCATTTGCATAATTTTTAAAGCCTTTTAGTCATAAAAACCAGGGCATAAGAAGCTTAAAGAAAAGTTGATCCTGCCAGAGGGTGCACACCCCAGCATGTAAGTTTGCTTGGTTAACAATCTTTCATCCTGGTAGTAGATTTCCTTTTAAGAAAATCTACCATCAAAGTCAAGCATGATAAACCAGGGACAGTTGCTCACAGATCCAGGCACTGTGATTGAGGTAATCTTCTTATATTTGTTGTCCATGACCTCCTTCCTTCTAAAATAAACTTTTACAATTATGCTAATGAGACCAAGGGACTCTGGGAGGCATTTCCATAGCCCCTCACTTCCTGCTGCTGCTAGAGTACACAGGCAGAGGAAGAGAGCAGGGGGAGGGGGAGGCATGTTCTGCTTATTTTACAGCCTGTGTATCTGCAGCAATGAAGCCCTCTGGAAACAACCATCAGAGTCCCTCGGGCTCATTAGCATAATTTTAAAAGTTGATTTTAGAAGGAAAGAAGCCATGGATAATATAAGAATATTACCACAGCCGGAATCTAATAGTAAATGTCCCTGTTTAAATGTTTGATTTTGAAGGTAGATTTCCTTTAAATAAAAAAGGATTTTTTCATGTTAAATTAAAAAACTAATTTAAAAAAAATAAAATAAAATAACAGTCTTACCAGGTTTCCACAAAACAAACACGGTCCTGATCCCTCTTGTTCGCACACAATACGTCCACACGTAATACAGTTGTTAATAAGCTTATGCTTTTGAGCCAGGCATTCACAGGGATAACGTCCGGGAATGAGTACTGCCAAGCGATCCTGCCCCTCTTTGGTGTAGAGGTTAACAAACTTTTGTTTTTTCTTTGAGGATGATAAAGCAGCCATTTCCTGAGCCTGGGCTTGCTGGTGGGGAATATGACACAAACACCTGATAGGCTAACCAGCCTCAAATATACATTATACATCCTAGAGGTTGAATTTTAATACAGGCAGTCCTAGGTTACATACAAGATAATTTTGTTCTTAAGTTGAATGTGTATGTAAGTCAAAACCGTATATTTTATTATTGTAGTTCCAGACAATTTTTTTTTTGCCCCAGTGACAATTGTAGTTTCAACATTTTTTGCTGTAATGGGCCAAGGGTTATCAATAAAGCTTCATTACAGACACCTTACAGCTGATGGTTGCAGTCTGGGACTATAGTAAAGCATCCAGATAGCTTCACCAAAAATCAGTGGGCAGAGGGGTCTGTCTTTAACTAGGGGTCGTCTGTAAGTCGGGTGTCTGTAGACAGTTAATGCAGGTTAAACCATCAATCTTTTCCTAAATTAAAATTGATGTTGAGTGCCTAAAAAGTTTGAAAACAGAAGTCACTTGAACAATCCTTTTGCCCATTCTAACACATGTAGAGAAAGATTTGCAGGTCTTTTCTGTCTTTTGAGATGTGAACAGAATGTAGAAGTACAGAAAGCTGGCATCATTCATCTGGTCATCTACGTTTTCTCTGACTTACAGACGACCCCTAGTTAAAGACAGACACCTCATATACAGGTAATATTCGGAACATTAGACCTGAGTCCGCAATTATCAACTGTATTAGTCATCACAAGAAAATGTTTAAGTTTTTACTATTGCTGAATATGCTGCAATAAAGGTGAATTTTACTGGAAAGCTGGAGCTTTTTACAAGTCTGTGTGAATGGCCACAAAATGCTACATTCTGTTGTCTGCTTACAATTCCTAAAATTATTAGTGTTTATACTATAATAGAGAAAGCCAATGATAAACAATTTTTCTTGAATATTTTCTTACACATTTGAATAAGAATGTACTTAACTTGCAAAAAAAAAAAATTATACTTTTTAAATTTCACTAACCTTAGCCAGGTCCATTGGGGTCTTGACCTCTTCAGCAGCTGTAACAGTCACAGAAGAAGTTGGGAGAGGTTCCTGCTTATTCCTTCCTTTGCGTCTACCTCTCCGTGACTGGTCTGCATGTGATATCCCCTGCATGCCCAGCATATCTGCAATATGATAAAGCATCCTTATGATCATATTCATTGACATAATTTGAGTTCGGCTACATTCAGATTTCGTTGTATCCCTTTGCTGTAAGGATACCTTATGCAGGCATGTGAGGACTAAGGGCTTGTTCAGATGGCCGTTATGAAGACCATAGGCCTCTATTGCGGCATAGCCGCTCATCCGCCTGTGGAGGGAGGAGGAGAGCCCTGTGCTCTCCCAGGATCTGGTCCTGGCCAGCACACGTCCATGTGAATGTACCCATATAGTTTTGATGCTTCACTAGAGAATTCTGGTAAATATGCCAATAAATTTGCTTAGATGAGACATGGATACAGTCTACAAACATGTCAGGAGTTGCCTGATATATACGCTGAATGTATCATAAAAATGAGATGTGAATACTGTATAGCCTTATATTAATTATTGCCACTAAAAAAAAGCCAACCATTACTTTATCGGATATTAGCTACCGGTATATACTTGACACCATATTTTATAAAAGAAACACATGGAATTTCACAAAATAAATGCATAAAAAGCTGATAGGATGTATATAATGTAACCTCTGTAAACACTTACAGGAGAGAGGTTGAGACTGATACAGCAGATTCTTACTCTTAACAGCATGTGACGTACTAGTATATCACAATGCCATTAAGGATGAGCCCCCTTTCATACACACCAGTAACATGAGCGATCGGTTCTGCCACTGATCGCTGCTGTTAATCTGTTAAATGCTGATGTCAAAATTTAAATACTAATTTTGGCAGGGACTGACGATGCCCGTGACGTCACTGGGGAACAATGAACTGACGCACAAAAGATTTACATTTACCTTAAAATGTAATAAAGCCTATATAAATTTGGTAAACCTGTGATTGTACTGACCCAAAGAATAAACTAAAGGCGTCATTCATAGAGCACAGAGAAAGACGTAAAAACACCCACAAGAAATTTCCATTTCACCACGTTTGAAATTTTTTTTCACTAGGAAGTACAATTTGTTACACAGAAAACAAGCCCTCAAATATCTCTACAGAAAAATAAAAGGAGGGGTGCAAAAAAAGGTAATTCAAAAATGAAAACTGGCAAAAAAAGGGGTGAAAACGTTTTGTAGTGAAAAAGAAAATAGAAAGAGATAGCTTAGTTTGGGTCCATAAACTAGGGGCTTTCCCAACTATTACCCTTATCTGCTTTTTATCGCAAGGACATGAGTTCACATGTGTCACATCCACAGCTTGGGCACTGCGCTGGTAGTGGCCACACACCATTCCATTTATGAGGCACTGAAGATAAAGGGGCTCATTTACGAAGGGTCGCACTGTGCATTTTAAATGGACTTTGCACCTTTTTCAGGGCTAAAATGGCTTGCATAGGTATTTAAGAAGTGTGTGCGCTAGGATTGTGGTGCCCACCATGGCTTTTATGCAACACAAATTAGGGGATGTGCCGGTGCGACTGATTTGGGCTGATATTCATGATATCGGGCGCACAATCTTAGAGAATGGCGGCAGGGTGCATTATAGTCGGACAATGCTCTTGTGTGAATCACTGAACTCCAGTGACCGGGTGAGTAAATGTGCCCCAATGTCCACAATGAGGCAGTCGCTGACCATTTTTTCCATAGATCGGAGCTGAAGGGGAGCTCTGCCGATTCCTTATTCTCTGCCAACGGATCTTTAAGTCGTTGATAAAGACTTGTTTCTGTTCATCGTAGCCCTGGATGAGGTCATTTATGTATTCTTCAAGTTCCTCCTCTGTGTCAATGGAAAGGATATACCTGAGTGACAATGACAAATTTATGAGTTACTGGAAACTGTAATGGGATTTCATGCCGCCTCATGTACACACAGTTGTACTCAGGAAAGTCTAGCTACAATCATACCAGGTTTTGGTGAATTTTAAGGAAGTATTTGGGCCTGGAGTGTATGTATGATGGATGGAGGGGTAATGCATACATAACACTCTCCATAAGACACGGATAAGATGTCCTCCTTCACAGGGATGCAGCGCACATTACTGACACTTATTGCTGGGGGGCTCTGAGGTCATTAGAGTATTGGTTACACTGACTTACTGGACGATGTCCTCGCTGACAGTCAGATGAAAGCGCTGATCCAGTTCTGCCACACACCATCTCAGCAGCTCCCCAGACATTGCACACGGCTGCTGAAAGGAACTGTCACCGGCAGGAGAGCGTAGCACGCGTCATGTGACCGGAACTGCTGGTGGCTCCGCCCACGCACGTGATCTCGTAGTCGCTTTCCCTTAGGTTGCGTGTAGATCATCCCTCCAGTAGCACTCACTAGTGAGAAGGAGGTAGAATGGAAGTAGGATCGGCCGGAAACAGCTCTGGTACCGATAGATACTGGCCTCACTACACAACAAGCTGCAGTAGTGTCTGTGCGAGGGTCCTGCACAACATCTTTACAAACTTGAAAAACATTATAAAAAATTGCCCACTTAGACCGCACGAAGTTATATAGTGGGTGGGGCTGGACTGACAGATTCCTCATCAATAGTGCCAAAAGCTGGTATACATAAAGGAAGTTCTACCTCTAACTCCTCCATGCTGGTTCTAGCTGGCTCACTGCTGATTGGGCCACATTTATCAAGAGTATTCATATATTGGGGCACATTTACTTACCCGTTCCTTGGAGTTTACAGAAAGTGCATTGTCCGAGGATAATGCACTGTGCCGCAACTCACTAAGATCATGTGCCCCATATCCTGCACTGGTGTCACTTCACCACTCAGGTCCAAAAGAGTTCACCTTCGTCTTCCTGGTGTATGTAAGTGCTTGGGCTTGTGACACAATTTGAAAGTTAAATCCCGCGCTCAGTCCAAATCAGACGGATCGTCCAACGGCACAGCCCCTGATTTCTGTCGCATGAAAGACAGCGCAGCTACAAAAGAAACCGATTGCGTGCGACACAATCCTAGCGCAGACACCTGTTTAATACCTGTCAAAGCTGCGCAAATCATGGAAAAGGCAAACAGTCCGACGAAAGTGAGCAGTGTGACCCCTAGTAAATAAGCCTTATTCTCTCTAATGTGCAGAGTGCACCAGATTATTGTATAGTGGTGCATAGTCTTCAATAATCTTTTGGTGCACCTTTAAAATACAGCGTGCGACACAATTCTATTGCTGTATCAGGGCCACCACTAGGAATCCCCACATTGATACATAACATTGTATAAACAATTTCCTTTTTCACCAAAACATTTTTAAGCCAAGACAAGCTAGACTATTTTACTACCTATATATAAGTATATAGATAGCCTCTGCACGTGCCCCCTCAGTATATAGATAGCACCTGCGCGTGCCCCATCAGTATATAGCTAGCCCCTGCACGTGCCCCCTCAGTATACAGATAGCAACTGCACGTACCCCCTCAGTATATGGATAGCGCCTGCACGTGCACCCTCAGTATATATATAGCCCCTGCACATGCCCCCTCAGTATATAGATAGCAACTGCACGTGCCCACTCAGTATATAGATAACAACTGCACGTGCCCCCTCAATATATAGATAGCTCCTGCACATGCCCCCTCAGTATATAGATAGCAACTGCACGTGCCCCCTCAATATATAGATAGCTCCTGCACGTGCCCCCTCAGTATATAGATAGCAACTGCACGTGCCCCCTCAGTATATAGATAGCTCCTGCACGTGCTCCCTCAGTATATAGATAGCAACTGTACGTGCCCACTCAGTATATAGATAGCTCCTGCACATGCCCGCTCAGTATATAGATAGCTCCTGCACATGCCCACTCAGTATATAGATAGCAACTGCACGTGCCCCCTCAGTATATAGATAGCTTCTGCACGTGCCCCCTCAGTATATAGATAGCAACTGCAAGTGCGCCCTCAGCATATAGATAGCAACTGCAAGTGCCCCCTTAGCATATAAATAGCCCCTGCACGTGCCCCCTCAGCATATAGATAGCCCCTGTATGTGCCCCCTCAGTATATAGATAGCAACTGCATGTACCCCCTCAGTATACAGATAGCCCATGCACGTGCCCCCTCAGTATATATATAGCCCCTGCACATGCCCCCTCAGTATATAGATAGCAACTGCACGTGCCTCCTCAGTATATAGATAGCAACTGCACGTGCCCCCTCAATATATAGGTAGCTCCTGCACGTGCCCCCTCAGTATATAGATAGCAACTGCACGTGCCCCCTCAATATATAGGTAGCTCCTGCACGTGCCCCCTCAGTATATAGATAGCAACTGTCCACAAAAGAAAGTTCTCAAATCTTAATTCCCTAGTGATCCTAACATGATAAAGATAACTTTTTACCACTTACCTTGCAATTTTTTCGCAGTAGTTTTTGCTGCTTTTGCTCCGATCCCTGCTTCAGGTCAGTGTAAGATTCATATCTGTGGGCGTGGTTTAGAAGAACAGTCACAGGTACCCTCCTGGATGTGACTGGGCAGTCAATGCAAGTCTAGGCTGCTCACCTTGTGTAGCACATAGAGAGATCGCTTGGGCTGGATGTAGTAAGCGGCTGGGCAGGGGCAGTGACTGCAGGTGGTGACTTAAAAAACGCAGCTCCCCAGTGGAAAGGCTTCATCCCCTGGCATATGGCATCAGCGTGGAGTCTTTTGGGTGGTCACAATTCACCTCCTTGGTGTTCCAGCAGTCTGGGCGGCTCAGTTTTTAAGAAGTTCCACACAGGTGCAGGAGCCCTCGAACACCTTGTGCAGTGATCTGAGGCCAGGGGACGAATGGCACTCTTAGATTCTACAGCTGCACCCATTCCCTCTCCTGCGGCTCTCTCCGTTTCTTCTCCCCAAACACCAGGTTAACATAATCACAACCTTAAAAGTGCCCTGGATGAGGTGGCACCTCCCTTAGTCTGAACATTTCGAAACACAGTCGACAGTCATTTTAACACAGACGCCTCAAAGCCGTTTCCTTCGGCAGTGCTCCAGGAGTGCCGAACGTCTGGAGAAAATCGTACACATCTGCAGACTTTCTGCACTTCCAATTCTTGCTTAGAACTTATAACACCGCCCTCCATCCAGCCAAGCAGGTCTATTTCACTAATCTAACATCCTCTCTCTCTAACAATCCTAAAAGGTTCTTTGATAGTCTTCGTTCCTTACTAACACCAAAGGTTAGGCCACCTGTTACAAACCTCGGGGCTGAAGATCTGGCCATCTACTTTACAGGTAATATTGGCTGTATTAAACAGGAAATCAAATCCCAATCACCAACTCCATTAATCCCCTTTCCTCCGCTACTTCATCCTGTTTGCTCTCTTGCTTTGAGCCAGTCCACAGAGGAAGAAGTGTTTAGGCTCATCTCCTCTGCTCGCCCCGCTACCTGCACTAGTGACCCCATCCCCTCACATCTGGTACAGTTTCTCTCCCCAGTGGTCACTTCTTATCACACTAAAATCTTCAACCACTCTCTCTCTTCTGGTGTCTATCCCTCTCCCTTCAAGCATGCTGTTGTCACCCCATTACTAAAGAAAGTTTCCCTTGACCCATCCAGTGCTGTTAACTATTGAACAGTCTCTAATCTCCCTTTCATCTCCGAACGCCTGGTTCGATTAAACCGCTATCTTTCAGCTAACACCCTACAATCTGGTTTCCGCTCTACGCATTCTACTGAAACAGCTTTTTCTAAATTCTTCAATGATCTACTCACTGATAAATCCAAAGGGCACTATTTTCTCCTCGTTCTACTGGATCTCTCTGCAGCGTTTGATACTGTGGATCACCAGCTCCTCCTCAGGATGCGTTGCTCCATTGGCCCGAAGGACACTGCACTCTCTTGGTTTTCTTTCTATCTCTATGACCACACCTTCAGTGTCTTCTTCTCTGGATCTCTCTCTTCTCCTCTTCCTCTAACTCTTTTCCCTCTATCCCGACCCCATTGGACAAACCATCAGCAGATTTGGTTTTCAGTATCATCTCTTGCTGCTGATAACCAGTTATATAAGTCTGCACGCAATAGCACTCCTGCCTTACTGCAGAACACGAGTGACTGTCTCTGACAGAGGCAATGCCGCCACTGCTCTAGCAGGAGCCATAGCGGGTTCTTACGAAGCTTTCACAACTCCATTCAACGTTCCACTCCCTATGTGCACAGTGGCGGTGTGCTGGCGTAGGGCGCAAATACTGGTTACAGATAAGATTTCTTACCTAGGACTCCACTGTGGCTCAATCCATGGCTCCCTCATCTCCTCTCCCTCTGGGGTTGGACAATGTGGGGGCGGCAGGGGTGAAATTCATTGGCCAACTCATATCTACAAATGCTGAAATTCTTATCTTTGCTGAGATACGGGAGAAACATAATCTGCCCACAACAGCTGTCTTTCACTACACACAATTACGCCATGTTTTCAAGGCCCAATTTGGTTCTTTTGGCCTGACAGACAAATTTTTCAAAGCTGTAGAATCTGATGAGCACCCCGGACCTCCCTAAACCACTCACGCTGGTATACGCTCTCCTACAAGAGCAAAGGACTAGACCTTTTGATAAAGCACTGGAAAGTTGGAGGATTGACATCCCTGACCTGTCTGATGATGACTGGTGGGAGGTTGGATTGTCCTATTTTGCATTTGTGGTGAGTGCAAGGGACTTCCTAATCCAATCTAAATTCTTACATCGGGTTTACTTCACCTCAGCAAAACTTTTTCGCATGGGGATAATGCCCAATGATTTGTGTTTCTGCTGTCAGGCTGAAGTTGGATCCTTCTTACACTGTGTTTGGTCCTGCCCTAAGATTCATATCTTTTGGTCAGAAATTCTGGAATTCCTTAAAAAACACTTTGAGTTCCCCCAGCAAATGTCCTCTACAGTATGTCTCTTGGGTATTATGAACAATGTTATCAATGGCTACTACGACAAAATCTTTTTTTTCCAGTTTATGTTATATTATGCCAGGAAAGTGGTAATGATGTCCTGGAAGGATCGGGACCCCCTCCCCCCCCTAAAAGGATGGATCTTGCTCATTAATAGCGCTATTCCCAATTACCACTCGCTATATACCAGCAGGAAATGCCATCAGAAATTTGATCTCATTTGGTCCAGGTGGTGTGCGAATCCATACACTACTATATAAGTCTTCAGGCTAATATCTACCTATATATAAAGAAAGGATGAATATTGGGGTGTGAGAATTTCTGTTTGTCTTGCATCTTTGTTGTTATATGTTACAAACAGCCTGGCTGTCTACAGTATCATGGCCCTCACTACTGTATATTATGTATATCACATTTACCTCTATTGAGAATTTGACTGATTAGTTGACACAATTACATTGCACCTGCTTTTGTCTTAAGGTTGCATTCATACTGCCGATGCCTGCCGTACCGTAGCACGGCGGGCACACGGCGGCGCCGGGGAGAGGAGGGGGTGTTGCTCACCCTCGCCCCTCTCCATAGAGGAACATGGTGCCGTATGCCGAGAACCGATAGGACATATCCTATTTTTTCACACGGTACGGTGCCCCACTTGTGGTGCACCACACCACTCACATATGGCGCCGTGCGTCTATTGCTGTCTATGGGGGACGTATATAGGCCATATATACATCGGCCCTATATACGCCCCCCCCATACGGCAGTGTGAATGCAGCCTAATATAGAGAATAATACGTTGTAGCCGCCTGTCTTGTTATCTTGTTCAAGTTTATTGTTATTCTACAAAAATTTTAAAAAATTAATAAATAAATACTTTAAAAAGAAGAGGGGGAGGCCGAAGGGGGGGTGTGGTACTGTCACGGGTGCTCCCACGATCACTGTCTCGGATCGCGGGTGCACCTGTGCCTCTCCATGTTCCGGTGCCCGGCTGCACTCACCGGCTCCAGCGGCGTCCTCCGCAGCGTCCGCGGCTCAGCATGCACGTCCCCGTCTCCTAGGGCGCGCGCCGGCTTGCTAAGGTTTAAAGGGCCAGTGCGCCAATAAATGGCGCTGGCCTGATTTAAATTCCAGCCTCTTCCTATTGCCCTCGCTGGATCTTCAAGTCTTCCCATGAAGAGAAAGCTCTTCTATGATTCCTGCGTTCCTGTGATTCCTGCATTCCTGTGATTCCTGTGTGCCAGTCCGTTCCTGTGATTCCTGTGTGCCATTCCGTTCCTGTGGTCCTGCGTTCTTGTGTGCCAGTCCGTTCCTGTGGTCCTGCGTTCCTGTGTGCCAGTCTGTCCCTGTGGTCCTGCATTCCTGTGTGCCAGCTTCTGTGATTTCTGACGTGAGTGGTGTCTCCTGTATTGCTATCGTGGCAGCCACTGCGGGCTAGTCACACCTGTGGAACGACCTAGTGGAATCCCGCCGCAGCAAGTCCATCCCGCTTTGCGGCGGGCTCCGGTGAACACTGGGTTTCCACTTAGACTCCGGTCCCAGGCCGGCTAGTACCACCTCCCGCGGTGGTTCAGAGGGTCCACAGACTCCAGGTCCTGACAGTAAGATCCAGCCATGGACCCCGCCAAGGAGCCACGTCAGATACTGGCTGAACTTTTCAGTGTTGTCGCCCGGCAGTCGCAGCAGATCGCTGCCCAAGGAGAACTTTTAGGCCAAGTCACTTCCACTCTACAACTGCTTGACTCCAGGCCTCAGCATCCAGTTCCGGTGACTACTCCTGCAGCAGTTTCTTCAACTACTCCTGTGATTTCGCCTGTCATCCCGGGTTGTTCCCCGGCACCAGAGCCTAGGATGAGTCTCTCTCTCTATGCCTAACAAATATGATGGTGATCCCAAACAGTGCAGAGGATTCATCACCTTGTGCTCACTGCATATTGAACTAATGTCATCTCAGTTGGTCAGCGAACGTTCCAAGGTGGCCTTCATCATCAGCTTCCTCACCGGGAAGGCCCTGGCCTGGGCTACTCCTCTGTGGGACAGAAACGATCCAGTTACGGCCACCCTTACCAACTTCCTGGCAGAGTTCCGGTCCGTGTTTGAGGAGCCAGCATGAGCCTCATCTGCGGAAACAGCATTACTGAACCTACGCCAAGGAGACTCCACCGTGGATGAATACGCTGTCCAGTTCTGCACTTTGGCGTCTTAACTCTGTTGGAACGAGGCGGCCTTATGTGCAACCTTTAAGAAAGGCCTGTCCTCACAGGTTAAGGATGCTTTGGCTGCTTGTGATCTTCCGACTACTCTGAGTGGTCTTATCACCTTGGCCAACCGGATTGATGTGCGGTTCCTGGAAAGAGATGAAGAATTGCGACTCGAGCGATCTCTAGTCCAGCTCCCACGTCTGCCACGGTTGGCTCCGGTTTTCCAGAAGCCATTCCAGCCTCCCGTTACTCAGTCTGCTGGTGAACCAATGCAGGTTGATAGAGCTAGACTTACACCTGGAGAACGATCTGGACGTTTCCAAGAACGCCTTTGTCTATACTGTGCCAGTCCCAAGCACTTCATCGGGACTTGTCCAGTGCGTCCCCAACGTCCAGGAAACGGCAGCACTTAGCGCTTTTGGGAGAGGCATCCCTAAGTGTGAATTCAGCTTCTCCACGTCTGATTATTCCGGTGCTTCTCAGTATTGGCACCGGTGCTCCCGTGCAGGTTTCAGCGTTCCTGGATTCCGGTTTGGCGGGGAACTTTGTGGATGCCGCTCTCGTTTCCCGGCATCACATTCTGGTGGTTCCTCTCAAGTCTCCTCTCGTAATTTCTTCTGTAAGCGGACAGCTTCTTTCCGATCCAGTCCGGTACCGCACGGAACCTATCTGACTTCAGGTTGGAGCCCTACATCAAGAAGATTTGGTCTTCTATGTCTTGCCTCGCTCCACATCAGCTCTTCTTCTGGGTCTTCCCTGGCTCCAGCTACATGCCCCGATTCTCAATTGGAAGACTGGTGAGATTCTACGTTGGAGTCCTGAATGCCAATCCCAATGTATGGTGGCTCCACTTCCGGTCTTATCCTCTTCTGTGTCTTCCAACTCTCTGGAGGGTCTGCCAGCTTGTTACCGGGACTTTTCTGACATTTTTCTAAGAAGCAAGCGGAGACCTTGCCACCACATCGTCCCTATGATTGCCCAGTGGATCTCCTGCCTGGCACTACCCCTCCCAGAGATCGAGTCTATCCACTTTCGGTTCCAGAGACGGCTGCCATGTCTGAATACATCAAGGAGAACCTGCAGAGGGGATTCATACGCAAGTCCTCCTCTCCGGCTGGTGCAGGTTTTTTCTTTGTCACCAAAAAAGACGGCTCCTTACGTCCCTGTATAGAGGGCTGAACAAGATCACAGTTAAAAATCGTTACCCTCTGCCGTTGATTACGGAACTTTTTGATTGCCTACGCGGTTCCAGGGTGTTCTCCAAGCTGGATCTTCGGGGTGCATACAATCTCATCCGGATCTGCAAAGGTGACGAGTGGAAGACAGCGTTTAATACCTGTGACGGGTATTTTGAATACTTAGTAATGCCCTTCGGACTGTGTAACGCCCCTGCCGTTTTTCAAGAATTTGTGTACGACATTTTCCGAGATCTTCTCTATACGTGTGTCGTGGTCTACCTGGATGACATTTTGGTATACTCTCCAGACCTTGAATCCCATCAGAGACACGTACATCAAGTTCTTGGTCGACTTTGTGCCAACCATCTGTACGCCAAACTGGAGAAATGCTAGTTTCACCAGCACAGACTTCCATTCTTGGGTTACATAATTTCCGATAGAGGCCTTCAGATGGATCCCGCAAAACTGTCTGCTGTTCTTCAATGGAACAGAGGGTCTCCGAGCCATACAGAGATTCCTCGGGTTTGCAAATTATTATCGACAGTTCATTCCCCACTTCTCCACTGTCGTGGCTCCCATCGTGGCACTCACTAAGAAGGGTGCCAATCCACGTGCCTGGTCTCCTACTATTGAAGAGGCCTTCTCCAAGTTGAAGTCCGCATTTGCCTCGGCACCAGTCCTCTCTAGGCCTGATACCAACAAAGCAAATATAAAATTAACCTCCGCCTCTACGTTCTCCTGTTATCGCTACAGATGATAGAATAAAATAAGCATACCGCACTGCAGTGTCTTTTTCCAATAGGGGAGTCCCAGTACTCACAAGTCTGAATGTTGTCCTATCAGGTCAGTAACTCGAGACCCGCACAGAAACAGAGAGGTATGTACGTCTTCCCTTGGTATTTTCAATTCAACGCAAGCTGTCTTCCCAGCGTCTCCAAGGTAAACGGTAGTTCCTGTGCTGCTGCAAATTCCTCCCACCGGGGAACTCCGTCTCTTTCACAGTCGTTCCACCTGCCCTGTTCTCCCTTGCGTTCGTTACTCAAATGATAAAAGGACACACGATGGTGCAGCATGTTCACAGTTATTAAAAAGATTTTTAATAAAAAAATACTCACAAACGTTGAAATATAAAAAGTACAACTACACGCTCGGTAATGCATGCCCGACTCCGAGTTTCGCCTAAGATGGCTTCTTCCGTAGGAGCTGGAGCAGTGCTCTCCCAGAAAGGGCCTAAGGGCTGAACTTCTACATGTGCCTTCTTTTCCAAGACCTTTTCCCCAGCTGAAAGAAATTATTGGATAGGAGACAGGGAGCTGTTAGCCATCAAGCTTGCGCTAGAAGAATGGCGCTATCTTCTGGAAGGTTCTCTCCATCCTGTGAGTGTGTACACTGATCACAAAAACTTGTTATACCTCCACACAGCCCAGCGCCTGAATCCCAGGCAAGCCCGGTGGTCTTTTTTCTTTTCCCGTTTCGACCTGCTGATCCATTTTCGTCCCGCTGACAAGAACGTCAAAGCTGATGTTGTCGGAGAAGAACCAGCTCCTCGACACATAATCTCTCCAGACCAGCTTGTTCTTGCAGCTCCAATGGATGTTCGGAAGCTAGCTCCCGGCGAGACATATGTCAGACCTGCTCTCCGGAGGATTTTATCTTGGGGACATTCTTCTTGTGTGGCTGGGCACCCTGGGGTGCAATGCACTGTGGCCATTATCTCCCGCTACTACTGGTGGCCAGACTGGCCCATTTCCTCAGGCAGTACTGTTATCTGGGTAGTGACTGACCAGTTTTCTAAGATGTCCCATTTTGTTCCCCTTCCAGGTCTTCCGTCTTCTCCACAGCTTGCCAGTTTATTTTTCAAACACATTTTCCGGTTGCATGGCTTTCCGCTACACATCGTGTCCGATCGAGGAGTGCAGTTTGTATCAAAATTCTGGCTTTCCTTATGTAATCAACTGCAAGTCAACCTTGATTTTTCCTCTGCCTACCATCCGCGGTCTAATGGTCAAGTGGAAAGGGTGAACCAGACTTTGGGCTGTTACCTCCGTCACTTCGTTTCAAATGAGAAAGCGGTTCTTTCTTGTAGATTGGAAGGGGTTCGGGCCCGAGGAGAGATCTTCGGAGCCCTAAAGAACATTTTGGATTGGACTCTCCAGAGGTTTCTTGGGACCAAGAAGAAGAGGGGGAGGCCGAAGGGGGGGGGTATTGTCACGGGTGCTCCCGCGATCCCTGTCTCGGATTGCGGGTGCACCCGTGCCTCTCCATGTTCCGGTGCCCGGCTGCACTCACCGCTCCCGGCTTCCTCCACAGCTTCTGCGGCTCGGCGCGTGCGTCCCCGTCTCCTAGGGCGCGCGCGCGTCGGCTTGTGGTCCTGCGTTCCTGTGTGCCAGTCCGTCCCTGTGGTCCTGCGTTCTTGTGTGCCAGCTCCTGCAATTTCTGACGTGAGTGGTGTCTCCTGTATTACTATCTTGGCAGCCACCGCGGGCTAGTCACACCTGTGGAACGACCTGGTGGAATCCCGCCGCAGCAAGTGCATCCCGCTTTGCGGCGAGCTCTGGTGAACACCGGGTTTCCACTTACACTCCGGTCCCAGGTCAGCTAGTACCACCTCCTGCGGTGGTCCAGAGGGTCCACAGACTCCCGGTCCTGACAAACAGAATAGACCGGATATACAAAAGAAGGAATGGAACTAGTGGTATTTCCTCAAAAAATCTTAATTCTAATCAGACTAAAGAGTTAGGGGAATAGGGGACTGTATTTTTGGTCCTAATTTAGGACTTAATTTGTTTTAGTCTTGAACTGTATGTACAAAACTTTTTCAGAAGCATAAAAGGTTTTCTGATAAAAGAAACTTCTACTATTGGTAGAAGTGCTGCAATACAGTTAAAATATATAAATCTTTAGAAAAAGTGTAATTTTACCCCTACTGTGTCCTCTTCCGTAATTGATGCCTTTATCCAGGCTATTCAGATAGATCTTAAGTCACTAAAAGCAAAATCAAAGAAAAAGACTATAACTAATCCTAACTTAACAAGGGAAGAATGGTGCACATTGAAAGAGTTGGCCAGTGACGGCAGCATCACCATTAAGTCAGCTGACAAAGGTGGTGCTGTCGTCGTTATGGACACAACTGCTTATGAGGAGGAAACGTTGTCTCAGTTGTATGATAGTTGTGTATACAGAAAATTCAGTGATGATTTAAAATTGCTAGGGGGGTGAAAACCACTGTAGAGGAGCCACTCTTGGGTGGTCTGATAGATAAAGCAACAGCCAGGTTCAACTTTGAGTAATATCTCAATTTTCCTAGATAGACTACTATGGCCTTATAATTTGAATTCCTGTTCCTATATTAGGGACACTTTGGATTTTTTTTAATCAAATTGCAAGAAGTTTGTTTACCACCCACTGGAGAAACCTTGATGGGACTGTTTGATGTTGTAAGACTATACACTTCAATTGACCATGAACAGGGCCTAGCAGCGGTGAAAAGGAAGTTGGAATCCTCTAATTTAACCCTTGAGGTACACACTCTGATACTCACATTACTGGAATTGGTACTGGAAATGGAATTATTTTTTCAAAGATTCTTTTTTTATTCAGTTACATGGTACCACAAACATAGCACCAACTTATGGCAATATATTCATGGATAGAATGGAGGAGGAGTCAATCTATGTATCCCACCACTTCACTAATGTTTTGAGGTGGTGGAGGTACATAGATGATATCTTCCTCCTATGGCATGGTCCACAAGATGAGTTCCATGAGGAACTGAACTCTTTTGATCATGTTGTTAAATTGACTCTGACAATGTCAATTGAGCTCATTCAGACGACCATTCATGGGGATGGCAATGGCGGAACGGTGAAACACGTGTGGCACTGATCCGCGCCACACACCGCAAAAACATAGAGCATGTTCTTTCTTTCTGAGAGTGTGCGGTCGTGCGCCGCTGTTTCCTATGGAGCGAGGAGGGGTCACCACTTCCTCACCTTTAGGGTGATGCCACACGTGGCGGTTTTAACGCGTTTTTGTCCAGTTTTTAAGTAGTCAGTCAAAAACAGCATGCGTTACAAAATGCATACTTTTTTGAAAAACGCATGCGTTTTTTGAAAACGCACCAGTTTTTGATAGGTTTGAATTATCTTAATTCACACTGTAAAAAACACATGCATATTCAAAAAACGCATGCGCTTTTGGACGGACTGCTTAAAAACGGGCCAAAAACACATTCAAAATGCCACGTGTGGCATCACCCTTAGACCGGCGGTCTGTTTTTAAGCAGTCCGTTAATAAAAAAAAAAGGATGCATTTTTTGAAAACGCATCAGTTCTTGACCGGTTTTACCAATTATCTTAATCAAAACGGGTCAAAAACGGATGCTTTTTTCAAAAACCGCATGCACTTTTTAACGGACTGCTTAAAAAATGGGCCAAAGACGGATTCAAAACCTGTGTGCCGCCTGTATTAGTTTTCTCTGAGCGAATTCCCACGTGGCGTTTTTTTATTGTACGTTTAAAAACGCAACAAAAATGCCACATGGAAATCTGCGCTGGGCGGTAAACTACATTTATTGGCTTCTAATCATTGTAAGCTGTGAAATCCAGGCTACAATAATGATGCAGTAAGGATGTCTTTTCTCTACTCCATGTTGCTGTTGCACATAACAAGCTGCCAGCCAGTCACGCAAGTGAGCGGGAAACTCAAGATCTGAGTAGGCCACTCATCAGTGACACAGTCTGACAGCGGAAGCTTCGGGCGGGAAGGAAGCCTGGCAAGGATGATTGACAACGCTGTCTCTGCTTTAATTGGCTGATTATCAGAGAGTGGGCGGTACTTGCAGGAATGCGTGCAATAGTAACACAGAGGGCGGGTTGGAATTTCGAGCGCCAAAGTTGGAGCTTTAAATTGCGCTATAGGGTAATAGTAACTTTAGTAGATTGTGTGGCGGCAAAGCGGAGACTAGCAACATCATGGTGCGGACCAAGGCAGACAGCGCGGGCTCGTCTACCGGCAGCTACAGGAAAGGTGAGGCGGCTTATGGCGCAGTGTAAGACTGCTATACTATCATTAATGTGTATATCGTCCGAGGCACAGCGCGTAGAGGAGCCATCATAGACTTTCGTGATCTCTGTGCCTTGTAATAAGCTGCGCTATTTTTATTAAAGCATCACAGCTCTTCGTGGCTCTTGATGGTTAAGTAATTCAGAGCTTGGATGAACTTTATTACCAAGCCAGAGCGCGAAGGAAGGGGTTAAACTGTTTTGGCGCCAAGGGGAGGAGCGCGCCAAAAACTGTCAGAGACCTCTCTGTCCTAATGATCATCTCAGTGCGAGGGAATGGTGTGCGATCTCTAAGGCAGCTGACAGTGTTACCAACACTTTACACACGAGTGGCCGCTGTTCTGACTTCAAATGAAATACTTGTTTCATGATTGTAGTGACATCTGGTGTGCTCCTGTCCTTACTACTTCCACAATGTTTTATGGATATTAACTATTTGTGTTGGGGCCGCACAGTTGTACTTCCCTTGGTTTGATGAGGGTTGGACCTATCATCGGTGTATCCTGCCCATAGCAGCAGTAAAATCATAAATGATTGCAGTGTCTGTTCTTTTGAAGAAATTGTGAATTTTCACTTGCTAGTTCTGTTTAAACCTGGCAGCTGATACACACTAGATACTTTAAGCAGCTGAGTATTCTTCATGTATCTGGCGTGACAAGGTGGTTGGCCGCAATAGTGTGCTGGAGCTGCATTCTTATGTATGCCTGGCTACACCTTGAGGGGCATCTATTGTTTTACTGGAGAGTGAGTAGTGACCCCCTCCCTTCTCCGTACATATGCACAGCCTACCACCATTCACATGGGGAAAGATGAGACATGCCCTATCTTTTTCCAGTGTACACTGCCACACTAGTGCGGCACCGTATCCCTGCTTGTGGCAATACATACACCCCCAAACTTTCCTGTGAAGCTGGCATGAGGGTACATTCATACAGCTTTATGCCTGCCTGGCTGCAGGCACAGGGAAAGATGGAGCATGCTCTCTTTTCCCTGTGTACGGTGTGGATTGTGTACGGTCTGAATGCGGCCTAAGGGTGATGCCACTTATGGCGTCTTTGATCCGTTTTCAGTCCCTTTTTGGCCATTTACCATGCGTTTGGCAGCTTACAACCTGTTCATCTATTAAGTTAATTGGGGAGAACAGACTAAAGACCAAAAAAAAATGCCATGTGTGGCATCACCCTTAGTCTGTAAAGCAGTTACTTGTGTTTTTGTTTTGTTTTTTTTAATTTTTAAATATTTTATATTGATTGTTTTATATTTCAGCTGTTGCTGCCAGAGCACCAAGGAAATCACTGGGCGCGTCATCTAGTTCTTCAAATCATGTTACTTCTCCTACAGGGAAGAAATGTAAGTTTTGATGTAGACATGCATGTCTTTGTGAACTTGATAATTTGTGACTTTATGCTTCAAATGTCTTAAATTGAAGCTTGTGAATTTCTATGAGGCTTAAGGTTCATTCATACAGCCCTATGCACACCCGCTTGCTGCTGCGAGCCGGAGAGGAGGTACTCCTCCATAGGGGGTATAAAACCGCCGCAGACAGGGGAGAACATAGAGCATGCTCTCTTTTCCCTGTGTTTGCCGCGGATCTGTGCCACATGTACATTCCCTCTCCCTCCAGAAGGCCATGTGACTGAGGCCTTACTATGAATATTTGTTTATTTTAGCTTAACCCTTTCAAGAAAAATGTTTATGCATTGTCTGTATTTAACTAATGGCTCTTTAAAAGGGGTTTTATTAAGAGTACAATAGAAGGAAATCTAAATAAAGATTAAACAAAAGGAGAAAAGTGACTAGTGACTAAACAACCTTGTAACTATCATGTAATTGAGTATTTGCATTCTACACTAATGGCTCCCCCGGGCAGATCTCAGAATCTTTGTCCTCCAGTTTTGATGGCTTTGGTGTAATGGTGCTGTCCATTATCAGATGTAATATTTTTTTAGGAGCACTTTAGTTAGTTGTGGCTTATTTCTCCTTCTGTTCATATTCAAACAGCGCTTGTGTTCATGGCATTGTCCATATGCATGAGTCCAACCTGCAAAAGATGGGGCAGGTTCAATTCCTGCTTAAGTTTGTGGCTCAGGCAATTTTTTTTATTTTTCATCAAAATGTGAGCGGAACTCAACTTGCTGTTGATAATTATGGATATTGTGTGCAGGAAGCCTTAAACTATAAGTGTTGGAAATATCTTATTGAGCCTGATTGTCTGTAAACTGAAGGTGACTGCTACTGGCTTATGTTTTGACTTTTGGGTCTGTAGAACAACCTTATTTTGCTTTTTTGACTTATTCTATTCCTTCTTTTTTTTTTTTTTTTCTGCTATTTTACATACAAAGCTGAAGGCAAATATGCAGGGGGCAATCCTGTATGTGTGCGACCTACACCAAAATGGCAGAAGGGTATCGGGGAGTTCTTTGGATCCCCATCTACAAGCCATCCTGAAAAAGAGAACCATGTGCCATCTGACGATGAGGAAGCTGGTGGAAGTGGTGTTGGGAAGGCACCAAGAAAGTAAGTTGCTAATAGCAATAGAAGTCCTTTCCATCTGCATAAATGTGACAAAACGCTGCCCCGTCCCCTTTTCAAAATGGCATGGCTGTATTGGTGCTGCTGTTTAGAGGGGATGCAGTTATTCCTTACATCATAGTGATATGATCAAAGGAAGCTCATGACCAGTCCTTTGAACGGTCTGTAACCATGCGCTGATCACACTGAAACAGCCTTAAAGGGCACCTATCACCCCAATTCTACCTATAAAGGTAGAAGAGGTGGTAGGTGGATGAATGGGACGTGAGGATAGCCCTTTTTGGGCTAATCCTCACGTCCCGGCTATCTTTTAGAAAAGTTTATTGCAGGCATAATCAAATTTATTTATGCAGCTACTGGGGTGTAGAGTTGCCGGACATGAGGCTACTCCATGCTCCAGTAGCCATGTTACTCTGCCTACCATTTAATCTTCGTCCTAGTCCCCTGCGTTCTGCGCATGCGCATAACTCAGGCCTTCGGCTGCGCGGCTCTGGGGCCGGAGCTCATGCGCATAAGGCAGCAGATGCTGGGGGACTCGGACGGGGGCACACAGCTACAAGGAGCTGCGTGCCGAAGATTAAATGGTAGGTGGAGTAACGTGTCTACTGGGGGCGTGGAGTAGCCGCGACTAGTAGCCTCATGTCCGGCTACTCCACGCCCCAGTAGCTGCATAAATAAATTTGCAAATACCCTGCAATAAACTTTTCTAGAAGATAGCCGGAATGTGAGGATTAGCCCAAAAAGGGCACATCCCATTCATCCACCTACCACCCCTTCTACCGTTTAGAAGTAGAATCGGGGTGGTAGGTTCCCTTTAAATAAATGTTCATTAACTTGGTAGCATTCTAAAACCTGGATCTCTAAAAAAAAAAATTATTTTAATTTCATTACAGATCTCGCCCTTTGCCTGAAGATGGCTCGGATGAAGACTGAAACTTGAAATTTCATTTATGTAAATTTGTAAATAAAACTGCTTCTTTTGTACAGATTTAAGTGCCCTTGTGCTTAAAAGTCTTATGTCATTCTATAAGTGTAGTCTTTTAGTTAATAAAACTTCTTATTTAGTTAACTCTTAAAATGGTTTTGAGGACCCTTTACTTATATTAAATTGAAACTTTGCTGGAATATACACTCTGATCCCAAATATACATCTAAGCCATTGCATGTATTAAACCAATTATAATTTTTTTCTTTAATTGCATTTCTCAAGTTGTTCTGAATGAACCCGTTCTCCTTCACTGGGTTTATGCTGCATTTGCTTTTTGTGGCTATTTGTATAAAGCTATAACAAGAAATGGATCCCACAAATACTGTAATCCTACAGTAAGACTTGGTGCAGGGGCTCGTTGCATGCAACAAAGGCAATGTGATCCCATGTTGGAGTAGTTCTTATCCAGGGAGACTGGTTTGGCTAAACCTGTTCCGTACACTGTACTAAGGAGACCTGTCTAAATAGTGCTGTCTACAGTTGAGTTTGTTCCTTCTGGAATAAATATATTGGTTTAGCTTAATCCCTCACATTATTACACTTATAGGCTGTACTTGGTGTTAAGGGGCTGCATTTAAAGGTACTAAAAGGAGGCATTGTTTCCAATACGTCCCCCATGACGGCCCACTTGGAGGATGCCCCTTGACCTCTGTAGGGACAGGAAGCAGAGAGGTTAAAAGCCTTCCGCCAGTGTCTTCCTGTCCCTACAGGGGATAGGTCAGAGAGGCTCCTCTCCTCCTAAGGGGGGGGGGGGGGCGCATGTTCCTTTCTAGGAGAAAAAACTCACCGGGGTTACGCCGGCCTATTGCAGGTCGTAGTTCCCCTCCGGATCGGGTCCGCGGCCGGGTTCTTCCCTCCCTGGTTCCCCGATGGTCCGGACAGCGGTCGTCTCCAGCAGCCGAATGAGGCCTACGCGAGGCCGCGCGGATGACTCCGTTCCCAGGAGTTCCTTGCGGCCGATGACTACTTCCGGAAGTGACGTCAGCCGCGCCTCGGAGCGCCAGAACGGGCGCAGCAGAGCCACCAGCTAGGGGGATGGGCTCCCCGTTAAGGTATATAATTCAGCTCTAACAGAGGAACGGTGTCTGGTGTTTAGGAGCATATACCGTTCGGTGGCCTGGCCGTCCCAGACATCTCTAACATGGCTGATGAGGCAGACTTGGGCCTACTCCACCCTCCTGGTTACGTAAGTGGTGCTGTATGGCATGTTCTAGTAGTATATCACATTAGAACTCCAAGTTAGTTATTCCTTACCTTTCTCCCTTAGGACAAGGATCAAGGGACTAAGGGGAAAGGTAAAGAGGACAGACCAGAAAAGTCTGAGAAAGCTAGCAAAGAGCAGAAGCACTGCTAAGAAATGCAATATGTGTTTTCGTACTATGCCTGAGGCGTACCAAAAGCCCATTTGTAAAAACTGTATAGAAGAGTTTATGCGAGAGGAAAAAACATCATTTATGGATGAACTTAAATCCTTTATTGAGGAGAAAGTGGTGGCTTCGGCAACACAGAAGGAACCCCCTCCAAAAAAACCAAGATTAGCGGACATCTCCTCCTCTGAGGAGGAAAATTATGATTCAGAAGTCCCTTCCTGTTCCATGGTGGACACAGAAGAAATCGATTCCCAGGATGTAGGTCAAAAGACTGACCCACGTCACCTTTTTCAATTGGATGAGTTAGATAATCTACTGAAGGCCATACGCGAAACTCTAGACATTGAGGAAGAAGTCCCCTGCACATCTAGAGAGGACGAATTGTTTGGAGGACTGAGGGCCAAAAAACAACGCGTCTTCCCAGTTAACGATACCCTTTTGGGGTTAATTACAGAAGAATGGAAGGACCCAGAGAAGATCACAACCTCCAAGGGGTTTAGACGTCGTCTTGTCTTTGATCGGGAAATCTCCAAAGTTTGGGACTCTGTTCCTAAAATGGATGTCCAGGTGACAAAGGTTGTCAAGAAGACAGACTTACCGTTCGAAGACTCAGCGCAACTCAAAGACCCTATGGACCGAAAGGCAGATGCCCTTCTTAAAAGGGCCTTGGAAACATCTATGACCAGCCTAAAGTCAAATTTATCGGCTACCTCTGTTGCCAGAACCCTCTTCTTCTGGTTAAACCAATTAGAATCCCACATCAGAGAAGGCACACCTAGAGCTTCTCTGTTAGGAAGTATTCCTCTTCTCAAATCTGCCACTGCCTTTCTAGCCGATGCTTCAGCTGAAGGCGTCCGTTTTGCGGCCAAAGAAGGGGCTCTAACAAATGCCACAAGAAGAGCCTTGTGGTTAAAACAATGGGGCGGTGATATTCGTTCTAAAACGAAGCTATGCAGTATCCCGTTTGCTGGAGATTTCGTCTTCGGTCCAGAGTTGGACGCCATATTAGAAAGAGCCTCAGATAAGAAGGGGTTTCCGGAGAACAAAGCACCTTCCAAGAAACCTCCATTTCGTCCCTTCAGGAACACCAAGGAGACCTTTCGGGGCAAAGGTAAACAGGGTCGCTCGAGTTACCCTAAAGGCGGCAGAGGTCGGGGGTTTCTATTCTCAAATTCCCCTGACAACTCCGGAGGGAAGAGACAGTGACGCCAGAGTGGGGGGGGCGTCTTATAGGGTTTGTCAACCAATGGTCTCGTATTACTTCAAACCCTTGGGTCCTGAATATTATCAATTCAGGATACAGGATAGAATTCAGTACCCCCCCACCATCAAGATTTATGCCTCCCTTATCATCTACCTCTTCCTCTACCCATTCTCTCATCTGGCAGGAAGTCTCATCTCTCATTCTCTCAGGAGTGATTTCCCGGGTCCCTCAAGATCAAGAAAAGACGGGCTTCTATTCTCCCCTCTTCCTGGTCAAAAAACCAAACGGGTCAAACCGGATGATAATAAACTTAAAGGCCTTGAACAAGTTCATCACTTACAGACGGTTTCACATGGAATCGGTAAGATCTGCGACCCAAATCATTTACACCGATTACTGCATGTGCACAATAGATCTGCAAGACGCCTATTATCACGTCCCAATTCACCCTTCATCTCAAAGATTCTTAAAGAGAACCTACCACCACGAATCTACCTATAAAGGTAGATCGGGTGGTAGGTGGATGTAAGGGACGTGAGGAGAGCTCTTTTTAGAGCTAATCCTCACGTCCCCGCTAACTTTATGTAGACTTTATTCCCCTAATATGTAGATTTCGTTATGCGGCTACTGGGGCGTGGAGTAGCCGGCACGAGGCTACACAGCGCGGCTACTTCACGCCCCAGTAGCCACATTACTCCTACCCGGTTGCGTGCGGCGCGCAGCTCCTCGTAGCTGCGCGCCCGCGTCCGTCATGATGGCGTTCTGCGCACGCGCAGTAGCCGGCTTGTCGGACGAGGGCGCGCAGCTACGAGGAGCTGCGCGCCGCAAGCAACCAGGTAGGAGGAGTAATGTGGCTACTGGGGCGTGGAGTAGCCGCGCTGTGTAGCCTCGTGCCGGCTACTCCACGCCCCAGTAGCCGCATAACGAAATCTACATATTAGGGGAATAAAGTCTACATAAAGTTAGCGGGGACGTGAGGATTAGTTCTAAAAAGAGCTCTCCTCACGTCCCTTACATCCACCTACCACCCGATCTACCTTTATAGGTAGATTCGTGGTGGTAGGTTCCCTTTAAGATTCTCTGTCCTCTCTCCAGAAGGTTCTGTCCTACACTTTCAGTTTCGGGCTCTTCCCTTTGGGATTTCATCAGCTCCAAGAGTGTTTACAAAGATCATGGTGGAGGTGGTTGCTTTTCTGAGACTACAGGGAGTATCTATCATCCCTTATTTAGACGACCTGCTGATTGTGGGGAAAGACAGTTCAGATCTCATTATAGCAAGAGATCTTACGTTAAACAAGCTTTCAGAGTTGGGATGGTTAATAAACACCCAAAAGTCAGATCTTTCTCCCTCCACCTTCAAGAAATTCCTTGGTGTAATGTTAGATTCCACTCACCTGATGTCCTTTCTTCCCCAGGGAAAAGCGGAAGATCTGAGACATCATGTTCACTCCTTCAGAATGAAGATTTCTATATCAATCCGAGGAGCCATGAAGATCTTAGGACTCCTTACAGCCTGTCTCCCATCAGTGGCCTGGAGTCAAAATCATTCTCGCATCCTACAGAATTGGATTCTGAGCAGTTGGGATCGAAGACCCTCAGGTTTGGACAAGAAAGTCTTCATCCCATCCTCAGTAAAAAGAAGTTTACAGTGGTGGTTACAGAGAAAGAACCTGGAGAACGGGGTCCACTGGCACTGCCTTCCGCGTCTCACAATTACGACCGACGCAAGCAGTGTGGGCTGGGGAGCGGTCTTCCCTTCCCATTACGCCCAAGGTCTATGGACGCCTTCCCAATCCCGGAAGCCATCAAATTATCGAGAGCTACGGGCCATCTGGGAAGCCCTAAGGCTAAATACACCTCTCCTGAAGAACCACCATGTACACATTTTATCAGACAACACCACAGCGGTGTCTTACTTAAGAAGACAAGGGGGGACAAGATCGACAACTCTTTCCACCTTAACACATACGATCTTCTCCTGGGCAGAGGAGAACGTGCTCTCCCTCTCCGCAACTCACCTGAGAGGAATTCTAAACAAAGAGGCAGACTACCTCAGCAGGGAACAAATTTCTCCCAACGAATGGAGCATCAATCCAGAAGTCTTCACCCATTTGACAAGTCTGTGGGGAATTCCTCAAATCGATCTCTTCGCCACAAAAAAGAATACGGTATGCCATCGATACTACACTCTGGAAGCGGGAACACCGAAGGAGCGACTGGATGCTTTCAGCCATCAATGGGTCGAACCTCTTTCCTATGCCTTTCCCCCTATTCCCTTAGTTGCAAGGGTCCTCAGAAAAATCCTTACGGACCAGGTAAGGGTGATACTGATCTGTCCAAATTGGCCAAAGAAGAACTGGTACCCCCTGTTGACATCTCTGGCCCAGCAGCAACCAGTGATACTACCTTCGCGGAGAGACCTGTTACACCAGGGACCGATTCTACATCCCGACCCGGGACGACTTCAGCTAACAGCTTGGATCCTGAGTCCGAATTCCTGACATCGCGGGGTCTTTCCATGGCTGTGGTAACCACTCTTAAGGCAAGTAGGAAGAAGGTTACGTTCGCAATTTATCACAAAATCTGGAAAAAATTTGTAACATTTTGTGGTGATAATCCTCCATCTCAATCTAACCCCAATATCTTACAGATTCTGGACTTCCTACAGAAAGGCCTGGAACAGGGTCTTTCTACTGGCACCTTAAAGGTCCAGGTCTCGGCCCTTGGCGCCTTCTGCGATCGTCCACTGGCGGAGCACAGGTGGGTCAAAAGATTTATCCTAGCCTCCTCCAGAATCAGACCCCAGATTCTCAGGAGAGTTCCGACATGGGACCTAAAACTGGTCCTAGACGCACTTTCCAGACCACCATTTGAACCGCTGGATAGCGCCAACATAAAGAACTTAACGTTAAAAACTACCCTTCTTGTTGCTGTCACTACAGCCAGAAGATTGGGTGAAATTCAGGCTATTTCAATCAAAGAGCCTTATATGTGAGTTTTGTCTGATCGTATAATTCTTACTTTAGATCCAGGCTTCATTCCCAAGGTGACATCCAGATTTCACAGAACTCAAGAAATCACACTACCATCCTTTTGCGAAAAACCCTCCACTAGTAGGGAAGCTTCGTGGCACCTTCTAGACGTAAGAAGAAGTGTACTAGCTTATCTAAAGGCTACAGAGCCCTGGCGTTTAGACAATAACTTGTTTATTCAATTCCAGGGAAAAAACAAAGGGAGGAAAGCCTCGAAAACATCAATAGCAAGATGGCTAAAGTTAGCTATCTCCACATGTTATACGCAACAAGGGAAGGAGATTCCAACGGACCTAAAGGCCCATTCCACCAGGGCTATGTCCACTTCCTGGGCTGAAAAAAGAGGTGCATCATTAGAGCAGATTTGCAAGGGGCTACCTGGGCCTCATCATCCACCTTCATAAAACATTACAGACTGGATTTACCTTGTTCTCAAGATCTTTCTTTTGGCAGGAAAGTTCTACAAGCGGTCATCCCACCCTAGAAATTCCTACTTATCTGGTAGATCTCCAAGTGGGCCGTCATGGGGGACGTATTGGAAATATAGAATTAGACTTACCGGTAATTCAGTTTCCATCTAGTCCTCCATGACGGCCTATATATATTCCCTCCCTGACTTTTTTCTGTATGTATGTGAATGTTTAACATACAAAATAAAATTTTGTTGTACCTTCCACCGGTGTAGTTATTTGGTAGACACTGGCGGGAGGATGCGGGTGGGAGGCTTTTAACCTCTCTGCTTCCTGTCCCTACAGAGGTCAAGGGGCATCCTCCAAGTGGGCCGTCATGGAGGACTAGATGGAAACTGAATTACCGGTAAGTCTAATTCTATATTTTGTATTTTACACCTTGAAAAAATCTATGCATACTACCCAGAATTCCTATGTCAAGCATCTATGGCTTAAGGTCTTTACATGACTATAAGGCGGCCTTAAAGGGGGTATTCTGGGAATATAAAGTCTGATGCAAAACAAATGATGCTATGAATATAACAAAACTCAATGTCATTAGTCACAAAATGGAGCTTTAAATAGTTTGATTTTTAGGATTCACAAAATATTGTCTCTCTAAAGCAGGGTTCCCCAAACTACGGCCTCCGACACTTGGCGCGCCAGCGCCGGGCCCTCGCGGCCTTCAACAGTCGGGCAGGAGCGTCTGCCCGGACAGGAAGCTCCTGCCCGTCACTGTATAGTGCTGTGCGGCTGTTTCCGGCCACTCGAGCACTATTACTGGAGCGATGTGGCTGAAAGACAACCCCGGCACACATCGCTCCATGAACTAGGCTGCGCAGCCGCTCACCCCTTCCTGGCTGGACGCGGCAAGAAGATAGAAGATTTAGGTGAGCACAGGGTTTTTATTTATTAAAGGGCAGTAAAAAGATTGTGGCGACTGGGGGCTAGTATAGTTAGTTATGAGGGGCAGCATAGGAAATAATGGGGGGAGGCATGTTAATTGGACCAATATATAAAATAGTTCACAAGGGGGTGCTGTACCGGTATAATAAATAATTGAGGGGGGTGCCAGTGTATAATGGATGCGGTCACATGTACCGCTATTTATTTTAAGACTTTAGTCCGGCCCTCCAACGGTCTGAGGGGGACAGTGAGTGGCCCCCTATGTAAAAAGTTTGGGGACCCCTGCTCTAAAGCATGCAGAGTTATCACCAACATGGCTGACACTAGAAACTACAAGTTCAATGATACTTCTGTTTTCAGTAACTCCTCCTCCTCTTGTGTTCTGCTCCAGGTGATGATGTAACAGACTATGTTGCTGTTATCATACGCACGGATGGCTCTTACTCATCATTACTATCACAACATTGGCTGTACTGGATGCACAGCAACCAACCGACTACAGCCAAAAGTAGTGGTGATCACAACCTTCAAAGCCAGCTGCAGGACATGTGATGTGGACATGTGACCAGCGGCATCTTCTGTCCTGTGTCTTCTCCGTGCAGAGGAAACAAACGGACTGATTAAAGGGCCATTAGCATTTTAATTCTTCAGTACAGTGTATGTCCACTGCATTTTTTTTGCGAATGGTGCTTCTTCCCTTCTGCACCTGTGCAGAGAAGTTTTCTTATTTTTTGGAAATGTCTAAATGAATGTATAACTGAAAAAATGTGACCATTCTAAATTTCACCTCCATTTTGGTTTAATTACTAAGAACTCGTGATGTTAACAATCTTCCTACCAGTTGTTTTTGAGTTTGAGGGGTGTAGATTTGAAAATGGGTTGTTTTGGGGTTTTTTAATGTTCAACACTTAATTTCGTTCAAAACAGTAATTATCCCCAAAAAAGTAAATTTGAAAATGCATAAAACCAATATGCGAGTTGTAAGCCGATGACATCCTAAAAAATGTTCATAATTTTTGAATGTTTAGATGTAAAGCAGACAAAAGGGAAAGATTATGCAGCAACTAATTTGGGTATTGAAACGATATGCCCTGAAAACGTAATTTTGAAAATAGGATTTTTTTTTAATTCATTTTAAAGTTTTGCAGTTGATTTATAAAAATAATCAGCCAAAAAACTAAGGTCTGTTTCACTGTTGCGAGGGTGATGAGTTCATAGCATCAGACTTGCATTTCTGTTGAGCTTTATAAATCATAGGGGACATATAGAGTCATAAACAGTCATATGGAACAATAGAAGTGAGGGGCTTTCTCTAAAGAGCTTACAGTCTGAGGATGAAGGGGGTGACTCATGAGGTAAAATAGATTGTATAATGCTCCAGCCATTTATAAGGGAGCAGTATAAAATAATTTAAAGATTGTATCCAAGGTTAAAGTGACTAGAGAAGCCTGGAGCTTGGTTTAGACCTGGTGTTTGCTGGATAAGCAACCAGAGGAGGAAATAGGATGATGAGAGTTGACTTTTCATGCAGTTTGTGAGTGTGATAGGCTTGCCTAAAAAAAGTTTTTAAGGCCATGCTTGAAACTGAAGGGTGGGTATTAGTCTCAAAGAATTTTGTTTGGCTTGGGAGAAGTCCTGGAGACATGTATGAGAGGTTAGAATTAAGTTAGATATTAATCTAATATCACTGGCAGATCGAAGAGCACGGGTCGGGTGATAGACTTAGATGAGAGATCGGGAGGTGAAGAGCTTTGTGGATGAGGAAAAGATTGAATATACGGCACAAAAGAAAGGTCGGAGTCCAGCACAATCCAAGCCAGCAGGCCTGCTGCCCCAGTGCTATAGTTATCCCACAGACCAAGATGGACAAGTAATGGTTGGGTTGGTTGGTAGATGGTGGAAAGATAAGGAGTTCAGCCTTAGAAAGATGAGTTTAAAGAAAAGAGAGGATATGATCTTAGAGACAGATATGACTCAACAGTCTTTTACAAAAATATTCTATAGAATACCAGTATTTACTTGTTTGTTATGACATGTAAGGTGATGGGTCCTTAACACCTTCATGCTCACTGACGGATATATCCATCAGCGAGATATGAAGAGTGCTCACGTGCTAAGCACTTTTCATACAGAGATGGAGTTAGCTGCATATTGAAACAAACACCCATCGCTAACACCAGCGGTCGGTTCAAGCACCCATCGCTGGTGTTAACCCCTTGTTTGCCAGCGGAGGGGTCAGGCGGTGATTAGTTGCCATGACAGCCTCAGGTCTTTGTCAGACCTAAGGCTACATGGTTTCTTAAGATTCGTTACAATGAGCCAGTGACCTGAGGCTGTCATGGCAACCGATAGCTACGCCCCAATAATGTCACACCCATGCGGCGCCATCTTTTAAATTCCATCAAGGGTTAACACCTTGAGGCAGAGGAAAAAAGAGGACACCAGAATAGATTTCTTCAAATTGGGGAATATTTATCAGAAGGGTCTGAGAGCAGAATTGTTTTAGTTATTCTTGGCAACCAATCAGAGCTCAGCTTTTATTTTATATACAGCTGTAGGAAAATAAAAGCTGAACTCTGATTCGTTGCCATGAGCAACTAGAACAATTCTGCTCTCTGACAATTGATAAATCTCCCTCCTTTCATGAAGTATAATACAATATGTACTATTATTTGCACTATTCATTTATGCAATCTTGTTAATAGTTTGTTATGCTTTAACTGGAGAGTACATGTCACATACAAAGCCACTTTAACAACCAAAAAAGACTAAAGTTAATGGCAGAGATGCAGCTATAGCTGTGAAATAAAAATGTAAATAATTTTTAACTATACACAATACAGTAGAGGTGTTTTGAATAGAGCTTAGCTTCTATCCTTCTGTAATGAATTCAGTTTCTTTTTGCTTCTTGCACTGCATATTTAGCAACCAACTAGTGTTAAGTGAGTTAATTAGTAATTCTGCTGTTATGGACATTCCTGAATATTAACAGCTTAATTACATGTAACAGAATTTTACACCACAGGGTTAAGTATGTATGAAGAGGGGTTATGGGCTGAGACCTCTTCATGCATACTCAGTGTTTGCTGTAATGTAAAAAAGTAAAATAAATAAAACTCTAAAATTACAAAATACCTGCCTTTCCCTAGAAATTAAATATACAGGCGGTCCCCTACTTAAGGACACCCGACTTACAGACAACCCATAGTTACAGACAGACCCCTCTGCCCACTGTGACCTCTGGTGAAGCTCTCTGGATGCTTTAAAATAGTCCCAGACTGCAATAATCAGCTTAAAATTGTCTGCAATGAAGCTTTATTGATAATTCTTGGTCCTATTACAGCAAAAAAATTTGAAACTCCAATTGTCACTGGGGCAAAAAAAAAAATTGTCAGGAACTACAATGATAAAATATACAGTTTCGACTTACATACAAATTCAACTTAAGAACAAACCTACAGTCCCTATCTTGTATGTAACCCAGGGACTGCCTGTACTTATAAATATAACAAATATGTTAGGCATCCACGTGTACCAAAATACATCATGTATCACATACCAGAAAATAACTTCCAAATGCCTGAATTGCTTCTTTTTTTGCCATTTCACAATAAACACAAATTTGAATTAAAAGTGATAAAAAGGCTGTATAGTCCCCAAAATGGTAGCAATGGAAACATCAGGAAAAACCTTACACAGGTCTATTTTTTTTTAATAATATAACTATGAACATTTAATTAGTGATTCTGCATGCGTGTCAACTCAACTGCTTATGGAGCATGCAGACCTCCCTACCTCCTTGCTCACAATTCTCTAGAAGTAAGACCTTTGAATGCCTTAAATGTTCCAGTACAGGGACCTTTCGCCACATGCTCTCCTCTGCATACTCGTGCCTACTGTCCACCCCTGAGGATTTAGCCCTCAGTACTTGACACATTGGGAAACTGACTTGAATATTTCTCTAACAGTTGACCAAAAGACTCGGATCTTTAAGCTATGACACAGTGCTCCACTTAGTTCTTGCTATCAGGAAGCGGGATACAAATGTAGGAGATGCGGAGAGGATGAGGGGACATTCTTTCACATGTTCTGGACATGCCAGGTACTTACACCATTTTGGCTGGAGCTATAACACCTTATCTCTTTGGAGATTCGGTAAGATTGGACCCTGCTTATTTTCCACCACTGTGATATCTCAACATCAACGTACAAACATTCTCTGCTGCAGTTCTTAATTATTGCTGCCTGAGCTTGTATTCTGATACTGTGCCTTCGATGCCATGTAGATCAATAAGGTAAATTATATTATGCACATTGAGGATCTCACATCCTCCCTCCATGGTACATATGCCAAGTTTAACAAAACCTGGCACCCGTGGCTTCTCTTTCAACAGTCTGCTGAGTATAGGCAAGCCCTTTGAGATGCGGAGGTGTCCCCTCTCAGCCCCCCCTCACTCCCCCTTGCTGAACCCCCCCCCTTTTTTTTCTCTCTTCCCTGCCCCCTCTTCCACTGTTGTTTCCTTCCCTTTTTCTTACCTTATCACATCTCTTTTCTAACTTTCCTTCCTTTTACTTTTTTCATTCCCATCCGCTCCTCTTCTCTATCTCAGGGCCCACAGGCTCCTCTACTATTCTCTTTAAATATTAAAAGAAGGGTATAAGGGCGGCTGAAGCTTGGGCGTGGATCTGGCAAACCTGTGATTAAGCTGATTGTACCATATGCATGATATTATCAATGCTTCATATTGTCTCTGTTATGTACACATTTCCCTTTATATACTGTCTGACTATTTTCCTGCCTTTGTCTGTGTTCCTGCCACCAACATAAGTGAATTATGAAAAAAAAAACAATAAATTTGATATCACCCTAATCTTACTGACCCTAAGAATAAAAAGGTGGTGTCAATTGTAGTGTACAGGTAAAGCTGTGAAAGCAAAGGCCACAAGAAAATGGCACAAATGTGTTTTTTTTAAATATAATTTCACCACACTTTTTTTTCCAGTGTCCCATTGCATTTGATATTAAATACTGACACAAAACAAACTCTCATATGTCTCTATAAACGTTAAAATATTTTAAAAGTTCTGGCTTTTGAAAGGAGCAGAGCAAAAAAACAAAATGGAAAAAGGGCAAAAAAAATTGTAGCAAAAAGCGCAACAGATTCATAATGCGGCCTACCAACAGTAAATATAGCACAAACAGAAAAATGTGTCTATCCAGCGTATAGACATATACGTAAAATGTATATACCACAAATATAAATATATTCCAGCAATGAATATACTAAATACAGATACAAATGACTAGACAGCACATGTAAATATCTACCAGCAATGAATAATCAGCACACATAAAAATATCCTGCACGTATAATTATATACCAAAAATGCACATACTGCAAGCATATATATATATATATATATATATATATATATATATATATATATGTGCAGTAAATAACCACAAATATATAACAGCAGTAAATGTACATCTGGGCTTCATTCAGACAGGAACAGACATCACTTACTGTTGCCACTGTTTACTTCTGTGTATGTCTGTGCTGGCCTGGTCCATCCCGGTCTTTAACATGGAAGACTCCTCATTGTGGGCAATCTTTATCCATCAGGTAGAGAGCATAATTGAAACGTCTCCCGGCCATGGGGAACATCTCCACACGACGTCTCTCTATAAAAAAAATCACAGTCAATATAATGTACCCTGGATAAGAGATATGTGTTCCCCAAAATGACCACAATGTGCCCCCTGCATGTACAGATAATACACTGTGACCCTTCATTACATTATCATATATACAATTGTATATTCTCGCCTTCATTAATTCATATTTGACCACTGTAAATCTTAATTAATTAATTTAGATAGCAGAGCACACTCCCCCAGTATACAGGTAGCCCAGGCCATAACCTTTTTCTCAACATATATGCAGTCCCAACATACGCCCCCAATTATATAGAGAGTCCCAGCACATATGCCCCCCGGTATATAGCGAGTGCCAGCACAGATGTCCCCAATTATATAGAGAGCCACAGATCATATGCCCCCCAAGTATATAACTAGTGCAAGCCCATATGCCCCCCAGTATATAACTAGCCCCCCTCCCATTATATCTGCCACACAGCAAAATAATTAGAAAGCTCAATACTTACCTACCTGCAGCGCCTGCAGCTGGCTCCTCCTTGCTCCTGAGTCAAGAAATAGTGGAAAAAAGAAACAACAGAGGACGGTGCCTCGGGTGATATCGTCTGGTATTGTTAGCTGCATCTTAAGAGGAATCAGAGGTGTTCATCTGATAAATTCTTGAAAATAGAATCACTCACCGAACATGGAAATTGTTGGTGTCCACGTGGGGGATCCACTCTGTGTATTTGTAGGGAGTGTTTCTGTCTATGGAGCTCCCACTGCTCAAAGATCCGGAGATACCCATAGGGGTCCTGTAAGTGACATATGACAAAGTATACACTGTCCCAAAAGTTCAAATGCTCCAAATAGACAGTCTAAAAAATTAATTATTTAATTAAATTAATAGTATTAAGATACATAGAAAACAAAAAGAATACTCATTATAATAGTCCTTGTAACGCGTTTCAGGTCCTCGACCCTTTCTCAAAAATATGACGATAAACAGGATAATACATTAACAATCTTATATGACTTACAATTACTTACACGTATCGGTGCTTGTGGAGTAGAATTTCCGGCTCCACACACGAACATCCAACCACAGGAAACACTGGAAGAAAAGCCCCAAATGGCAATGTGCTATTGCGCATGCACAATCAGCCACCTAACATCTGTATCAGAAAAATTGCCAGAGTATCCATAGTGATGCTCGCATGATTGGAACAAGCAAGTGGATTGCGTCAATGGTATTTGGTAAACAAAACCAAGTCTTCCTAATAAACATCTAGATAAAAGGAAAACATATAGCACTTTGTGCCGATCGTTGTTACATATACTGCACAGCATCCATATACTTGGGTTTGTCTATATAACACCACAAAGGGTCTTCATAAAATGTACTTAAATATCAAATTTAGTGGATAATGACAAATAACAAATAAATCTGCAATACAGCATCCAATATAATATATAAGAACATATAAAATGTAAAGAAAATTACAATGAATTCATATATACACCTATCTATAAAAATAGAAAATAGAAGACAATCGATAGTCCATACAAATCAATACAAATCAATGTAGTGGTCACTACAGTACCAAGAATTAATACAAATTAATAATTCCATAAATAATTAGTGAACAAATAAAAGAAGGTAAAGCCTTATTATGTATCTTCGATTGTGAGATGGAATGTTTTTTTTTGTAATAGGAACAGGTGGAACATAAATATATACATTACTCTTTAATAAATATTTTCCAAACTTTCATTAAGTCCTGTGGGGTTCAAGCTTTGAAGTTTAAAAATCCAAAACATCTCCCTTTTCTTTAGGTAGTTAATTCTTTGCGGGACAGAAGGGTTAGGCCCTTTCCACACTTGCAAGTGCGATGAACTCGCATCACACTCGCAACGCGTGCGGCCGGGAACGCACGGCCCGAACGCTGCACACCGGGAGTGAACTGACATGCTGAGTTCACTCCCGCAGTGCAGCGTTCGGGCCGTGCGTTCCCGGCAGCATGCGTTGCGAGTGTGATGCGAGTTCATCGCATTACACTCGCAAGTGTGGAACGGGCCTTAATGAATTCTATCGAGAGTACACAAAAATCTTTTACAATCATGATGGGTAGCTGCATGGCGTGAGACGCTGTGTAAGGCAAAACAGTTTTAAATATTGTGTCTATGTATATTTTATCTTTCCCTGAGAGGTTGAATGGTACGCCCTATATATTGTAGTTTGCACTTGCACTATATCAAATAGATGATGTACTTCGAGCTGCAATTTACAAATCTTTTTATTGGATATGTCTCTCTCGTTATGTTGGACATAAACATCTTTTGTCTGTGTTTTATAGACTCACAGCACTTACCGTATATACTCGAGTATAAGCCGACGCGAGTATAAGCCGAGACCCCTAATTTTACCACCAAAAACTGGGAAAAACTATTGACTCGAGTATAAGCCGAGGGTGGGAAATGCATTGGTCACAGACCCCCTCAGTATATACCCAACCAGCCCCCTAAAGTATACAGCCAGCCCAGCCTGCCCCCAGTAGTATACAGCTTGCCCCCAGTAGTATACAGCTTGCCCCCAGTAGTATACAGCCTGCCCCCAGTAGTATACAGCACTGCCCCCAGTAGTATACAGCCTGCCCCCAGTGGTATACAGCCTGCCCCCAGTGGTATACAGCCTGCCCCCAGTGGTATACAGCTTGTCCCCAGTGGTATACAGCCTGCCCCCAGTGGTATACAGCCTGCCCCCAGTGGTATACAGCCTGCCCCCAGTGGTATACAGCCTGCCCCTAGTGGTATACAGCCTGCCCCCAGTGGTATACAGCCTGTCCCCAGCATTATACAGCCTGCCCCCAGCATTAAAATAAAATAAACTTATATACTCACCCTCCGATGTGCAGCGCTGCTCCCCCGATGTCGGCACCGCTTGTCTTCAGGCGTCCGCGCCGCTTGTCTTCAGGCTTCGGCACCCGTCTTCTTTCTTCTGCTGGGCGCCGCCATGTCTTTCCTCCGGGCGGCGCCTAGTGTGACGTCAGCAGCGGCGCGTCACACTAGGCGCCGCCCGGAGGAAAGACATGGCGGCGCCCAGCAGAAGAAAGAAGACGGGCGCCGAAGCCTGAAGACAAGCGGCGCCGACATCGGGGGAGCAGCGCTGCACATCGGTGCCACCGGAGGGTGAGTATATAAGTTTATTTTTTTTTAAAGTATTTTTACTCGTATATTTAAGTATATTGACTCGTGTATAAGCCGAGGGGACGTTTTTCAGCACATTTTTTGTGCTGAAAAACTTGGCTTATACACGAGTATATACGGTACATCTCATGTGCCCACATCTAAAACTCCCTACTACTTTAGGAAAAAAAAGATACAAGGGGATTCTTACAAACCTCTGGTCGTAGTCGGCTAGGAGCCAAGATATTTTTTAGGGTTCGTGCTCTTCTAAAGGTAATACGTGGATTCTTAGGGATATTTTCTTTCAAATAAGGGTCGTGCATTAACATGTTCCAATGTTTCCTCAAAATGTTTTTTTATTTCTTTACAATCAGAGGAGAAAGTTGCAATAAAATTGGTGTCAAATATACCTGTATCATTATCCTTCTTAGTAGGTTGAAGGCATGTCTCTTGGTTTCTTGCTCTTGTACACTTCTATTTTAGGGCGCTGGCGGAAGCCGGCATCCTGAACTCTATATACTCGCCGCCTAGGCAATAGCGGCGGCGGCAATGCCTGGGTTGCACATAGGGCGCAGGCAGGGTAGTATTGCTGCCTGCGTCCTGTGATCAGCGCACAAAGACGTACACAATGCTGATCACTATTGAGGACTGGGAGGACGCACCAAGGGTAGAAGACGAGGGTGGTGCCCAAGGTGATCGCCTACCCTCAACTGCTCATTGTCCCGTCACCAGGATAGGATTGTAAACCAAGCACACCGACATAGTTGTGTGTGCCTCCTCTGTGAGGCTCTGCTCTTCTTTTAGCTTCTTATGCCCTTGTTTTTAAGAAAGAGGGTTTTAAAAATTATGCATAGGAGTTAATAGAGCTTGGAGCCCCTCAGGCTCATTTGAATTTTTAATTGTTAAAGCCTACCTTAATGTATGGTGTTAAAAGGCGGTCTGTAGGTTTAGGACATTCTTAGTAGTATTAATTATTGTATTACTGGTGACAGCTACTACATCCACTAATTGGCTGCTGAGCTGTCTGAGATGAAAAAGATACAGCAGGTAAAACACATTTTTATCTCAACATGTGATCACACTGGAAGCTTTTGGATTGTGTCTAAAAATGCTATCAAAATGCACTGTGTGAACACAGCCTAAGGGTAGATTACTCGTTCGACGTTCTTGGAAGTGCCTTGGAAGAAGCATAGGTTTACAGAATATACTTAAATATTGAAGTCATCTGGGGTAGATTGTATGCAAAGTGTTTTGGGACAAATAGGTTCACCACTTGAAACATGAAGCCTTTATCACTATTGTAAACTGTCCCAGAACTCTTTTATGTCAGACCTAGATCCCCCAAGTACCAATCATGAGTGTTTTATAAATTATCTCAAATCCTTGTAAAAACTAACATTTTGGGGTAATTTTAATTTACATGTTGTAGTTAGTTAGTTATAAAGAACACTAGATGGCGCCATGATTTTACAGCATCTATTTGTTTCATGTTTCCGCATAGCAACTACAGAAGCGGTCGCTATGCACAGGCCTGGGCGTGCACTGGCTTCTGAGGCGGAACTACGCAATGCGCCATCTTTCATGTTGGCAAGCAATGTAAATGAGGATCTATAGTGATATGCTGGCAGATTTGAAAGCTGCTGTAGCTTGCGCGTAGGGACGTTACTCGTGCGCAGCATTCTCTGCTCATACACAAGCCGTTCACGACGTAGAAATGATCTTCATCTATTGTACGTAACATACCGGAGCCAAAGCTCAAGGCACGCCCTCTAGCGGTGTCAGGCGCAGCGCATTATGTGACGTCATGCAGTCTTCCCATGAGGACCCCGCCTCTTTCCTTGTTGTGCGGGAGGGCAGGGCGGAGCTGCGAGGGGAGTTTCCGGTTCGGCCCCGTTGTGTGTGAGGAAAGAAACCGGGACACCGGGGCGGAGCGAGTAACCGGAAACAACGGAGTTTGGGCTTGTATTGTGAGGCACCTGTCTAGTTGCGGTTTCTCGGGGGTGAATGGTAAATTGTGGGTATCGCCTGCAGTAGGATGTTCTAGTCCGAGCATCCGCCACCGCCCAGGACGCTGGAGACTGACAGAGCCAGGAAGTGCGGGGCCCGGCCTCCGGTCAGTGCGGGCAGAGCGCGGCCCCTGGAGCCTCTATGAGAAGTGCACAGGAGCGCACCGTGGAGCCTGCAGCCGTCTGGACGTAGGTGGCGAGCGGAGCCATTGTCCCAGTGACACTCCCCACTCCAGTGCTGCTCCTGACACCCGCAGGAAACAAGGTGACGAGTCCCGGCTGTGCTATTGTCCCTTGTGCTATCACATCTGCCCACCTTACTCACTGCTCCACATATCCGTACACACATGACCCAGTCATCTACTGCCTCATGGGGGAGCAGATGGTGGGGCCATCTCTTTATCCACTCCGTGTATGGCTTATCTCCATCTATCTTTTCCATATTCCCTCTATAGTCAGCCATATTGTGCTGCCAGAGTCATCAGCACACATCATCTCCACTAGGTCCGTCATAAGCATAAAAAATAATTCACCTTGTGATCCATGAGGGTCTCATAGGTCCATATATAATGCCATGTCAGCATAATAGCATGCCCTGGCTTGCATAGCAAGTGTCCATGCATGGAAATGGTGACAGGGCCCATTCTCTAGCTTACTGGCCCTGGGGTCCACAAGACCACCATATGCCAGGCAGGTAATGATCCGTTATGAGCTTCCACTGCCATATATCTGCAGCATCAAGTGTTGGCCATGATTGGCTGCATTGTAGGAGATCATAATCTATGTGATCATTCGTACATAACCATGACAGATTGATCTGCCCATTCATGCCGTACCCCTGTACTTTTAGATGACCATGATAAAAATGTCATACTGTGACTGATGAAGTCTGCTGTTTCAAATAAGTCAGACACTTTTAACTTATGTACAGGACTCTACGTTATTGATGCTGGATAACTAAGTGATTTCAACAAGCAATATTGATAAAGAAAATGAACCATTTTTCTGGTCTTCCTTACCTGCTTGACCCCATAGAGAATAGGCCAGAATAGAGAGCCTCGTCTTAACATTTAATCCAAGCATATATGACTTGGTCATCCTTTGATCTCCATGTGGCACTCCATGCTACTTTTAGGTGTAGTCATCATTCTGTTGTCATTGGCATAGTGGTGTTCCCAGCCACTTACTGTATTGAAAATTGTTCCCTGTACAGCGAAAAGTACTGTAGGGTACTTGCCAGCAGCGGTGATAAGATCAGTGTAGTACCTACCAGTAAGTGTTGGGATATCTTTTTTGTGTTTTTAATTCCTGAATATTACACTCATTGTGTGACAACTCAATGTTATGTTGCTGCTACTGCTAGTAGCTCATCTGAGGAAGCATGAAGCGGAGCACTACTTGCTACATTATATACTTGTTTGCATTTTGCGCATGTCACTTTGATGACCATGTGTAGTCACAAAGTCTTTATCTGTCCAACATCTACAGCCGTAGAGAACATGGGTTGTGACCACTAGACGATCCTCTTATAGTCTGTTTTGGCAGTCTGTGAAGTTTTTATTACTGTATTTGCTCATACAAAACATATCATTGCAGGAAATGGCTTGTCTGGATTAGCCTTAGGGCTAGTTCAGATGAGAGCTTAAGCTCTTTAGAGCAGCAGCATGCTTACACAGTGATCTTGAAGACTATGGGAGGCGGGATGAATCTGAAATGTCTGAAACTGTTCAAGTTGCTTATGACAACCAATCAGAGCTCAGCTTTCATTTTATATACTGCTATGGGAAAATGAATGCTGAGCGGTTTGTGTACCCCTGCCATTCATATATATATTATAAGCCAGTGTCAAAATATTTTAGAACATATTTGCTTTTGGAGGGGCTGATGGTTTTATGCATTCCTACCAATTTAGGCCTCATGCACATGACAGATGGAAAAATGGCAGCTAACTGGCAATCGCCATGGACTTCCATTATGTTTGTTCAGGTTTTGATGAGCGTACTGTCTCATCAAAGCATGACCAAGCTACATAGCCACACCACATATTATATTGCAGGTGCTTTATCTTGTCCTGTGGAAGCTCTCACCCCAACTGTCTCCACCCGGCCGAAATGAGGGCCAACTACCCAAGGGGGTAGTTTTAAGCACACAATCGTGTGCATTTGGGTGATGCCCCACGTCCCGTTTTTGGTCCATTTTAAAGGATGCAGTTTCAGTCTGTTTACAACGCGTCAGTTTTTTTACCATTTAACATGTGTTTGGCTGCAATAAATCTACAGGTTCAAAGAAGCCAATTGCTTGGTAAAACACATTTCGTTTTTAAACGGACTGAAAACACATGCTTTAAAACGGACCAGAAACGGGACGAGTGGCATTACCCTTTGACATTACTTGTACTTGCCCTTTGCTGGCACACAGCTCAACATGGGAGGGGACATGCATACGCCTTGCAGAGGACTTATCAAATCATAAAATTGATACTTAATTATAATGTACATCATGGAATCGGTAATTCTTGTTGGTTACAGTAAAATAGACCTTGTCAGATGGACAAAAACTCCTGCCTAACAAACTTGATTGTCACATCAGCAACACTACAAGCAATACATTCAGGGTCAGTGATTATTGAAATGGAGCCCAGTCTTGGACTTCTAGACAGTTCTATAACACTCTGTGGTTCTTCAGTGTTGTACTTAGGGCTCATATGCACAGTAGTATAATGGATGGAATGTATACTTAGAGAGTAGTACCCCCACAATAAGGCTGCATGCACACTGCCATATGGGAAACATGTATACAGGCTATATACAATATGCGCCAGGGGCCCAGCGAGAGCGCACAAGTGCGACACCATATCATTCCGTACCCGTGAAAAGCTAGGACATGTCCTGTCTTTTCTCGGAATATGGCGCCGTGCACCATGTTCCTCTATTCCTCCCCGGCGCTGAGGTGTGCCCACCATGCTATGGTACAGCGGGCACACTTCAATGTGAATGCACCCTCAAATGTCTATCTTTGCTATAGCACCTGGAAATGTGTGAAATCAATCCTACTGCAAATACCCCCATGGATGCACATTACATACATGATGTATATGTTATAACTTTGTCATTAGTGGGAGTGATCCGTGTCATCCTCTGTATGTTTGGTGAAAGCATTGTAGTTCAGTGAATCTCTGGAACTTCAGTTAGTCCTGCAGGACCTTTATTCCCGGAATTGTCCATCTGCCTGGATATACTATAACTGGGATTAGAAACATACAATATCCAGTCAAGCCTTTCAACATTTAGGAAAGCAAGGAGCTAATAACATTTGGGCTTGTCAACAATAACAAGGTACCTTCCTCATACAATATCCGTGGAGAATTTTGAGTCATGTGAGTGTAATGCTGCTATGTGCCCTATGCTTTATTTTATGCATTTTCAATTATTTTTAGCTCAACCCCTTGTGTGCATATTAATTTTTTTATTATTCTCCTTTTTTTTTTGGATCCAGAGCTCCATGCCTGTAATAATGAGTTCAGTGTATAACATTGTGCCGCTATCTTGCATGCTGCTTCTAGAGGGGGTTGCAATCTGTCTAAGCGGGGGATTTGGAGAAGTCTGAACACTAGAAATTCATCTGAAAAAAATTGTGAATCAAGGGAACTCAACGGTGAATAGGCAGAAACCCACTCCAGAGTGCTTGTCAGGAGGTTGAAAAACATGGCTGCTTTCTTCCAAAAACTACATCCAGTAATGGTTTGTGCCACTAGTTCAACTTGTCTCCATTAATCTCTATACAGCTGCGTTGCAATACCTGTACAAATCATGGTCAGGCGTGGTGCTGCTTTTGGAAGAAAGCCGTTTTTCATCAAACACTTGGACTTTTTTTTGGCGGTTTTTGAAGGACTTTTGCTTTTCAGACCCATTCTGACACATTTTTTTCATCCTGTGATAATTGACTACTTGATGGACCTATCACTTATTAGCTTTGCTACTGATGGCTTGTTTTCCTATAATCCATGGGCAAGCACTGAAGTACTACTGGAGCATTGCTCTACAGTAGGTATAGTGTCAGACGTCAGCCGACGTGCATGAGTTGAGATTGTAGTTTCGTTTCGGAACAGGAGAAGGTGACTCACAAAAGGGACCTTTTTGTTTTCTTCTGCCTGTGCCCACACCCAAGTATTTAATGCAATGCAAACTCATTAACCCTTTTTCTAAGATGATTTTATTCTTTGGTCTGTGAGGACATGTATTTGTCTATTGTAGTGTGATATGGATAAAACGCTAAAGAATTCAATGTTAGTACCTTTTTAGTGGTTTTATCAAAGGGAACCTATAGTTGGGGGAACCCAGATTTTATCTGCTTACAGGCAATGATTAGATATTTAGTCTAGGCCTTTTGCACATGCTGACCAAGTACACATTGAACAGTAATACATGATCTTTGCTATTTACAATCATTTAAGTTCAATAAATGCTTTATTGTAACAAAATATTAACATCTGGTTAACTTGCTTACAGCATATTGAAATCACACAACTTAAAAACATTTGTTAAGTTGCTACAATGATCGTTGGTTCCTTTAGGGTGGTGGCACATGTGGCGTTTTGAACCTGTTTTTAGGCCGTTTTCAAGCAGTCTGTTTAAAAATTAATGGGCTTTTGAAAACATCCGTTTTTGGCAGTTTTTTCCAATTATCTTAATTGATAATTGGAAGAAACGGACAAAAACTGTAAAAAAAAACCATGCATTTTCAAAAACGCATGTGTTTTGAACGGACTGCTTAAAAACTGACTAAAAACCGGGTTCAAAGATGTTTTTTACGTGTGCCACCATCCTTAGGGCTCATTCACATGGCCGTCTGCGGGGACGTACATGCGGCCGCATGTACGTCCCCATAGACGGCAATAGCGGCGCGGCGCAGATACAGTGCCACACATGTGTGGCACCGATCCGGCCCGCACACCGCAAAAAGATAGAGCATGCTCTATCTATTGGCGTGTGTGCGGCCGTGCGCCACTATTCTCTATGGAGGGAGGAGGGGTCACCTCCTCCTCCTTTCCAGCACACGGTGGTATGCCCGCATGGCGGGCATACCGCGTGTGAATGGACCCTTAGGGTGGTTTTACATTGGTTTTCACTGAACCCATTTTGAACAAATCTTGAACCAATCTTGAACCAACCTTATGGACACATACAGATTGGTTTTCTCTTCCTGGCTTCAGTGACTTTTCAATTATCCTTACAGACCCATTCATTTCAATGGGCTGTTTTACACTTCACAAAAAGAACAGGTTCTGAACTGAAGAGTGAAAACAATTGATCACTGACAACTGAACAGTGAAAAACCTAAGTGTAAAAAAGCCCATGATGATATCCTGATGATGTCATTACTGGATCCCCAGAATTACTGCACATCCCTATGACGGAGAACAAATTTGACAGCTCGATCCTGCCCATGACACCATGATATTTCTAGGCTATGGGTATACAGAGAGGGCTTTAGAAAAGTGTGCATGTCCCCTCCCAACACATACTGCTTACACTGTTACACACACGCCTCACCTGCTGCAGAACCTCCTAATACATGCAAAGATGGAAGTAATAAAACCTGCTGTCTTTGCGTCCCTCTCAGTCATTTGCTAAGAGCTTGGGCGAGGGGAGTGCCACTCACTCGACCAATGTCATATGGGATCCAAACAATGTGACAAAGCTGTTGTTTATGGCCAATAAATGCATGTGTCCTAATACTGCACACATAAACACAATACATATCACACACTGATTCTGCACTCAAGTAAAAACACATACAGTACATACAGTTCAATACTTATGATCCACTAACAGTTACTTCTATACACTTACAGCCTGTGGTGGAGACAAAAAATCTTCTAAATGGATCCCAGATCCCCAAGGATACCAGTGACAGGGGTCTGTACAGAGGCTGCTCTGTGCTGGCTCTTCTTAGTGAGCGGAGCCTAATGAACCAGCTCACTAAAAAGAGCTTTAATTTCCATAACTATTGCAGAAATGATCTGGAGCCCCTCCCCCATCCAAGACTTAGTTTTTGACCATCCATCGGGGACGCAAGCTGCAGTAAAGAAGTGTCCGCAGCGGAGCCAGGACTGAGGGAGGGAGGTAGTAGAAAATTCCCAAGCATATTTATATACATGGGGCTTTTAAAGACAAAATTTTTCTGAACATGCGTGTCTGACGCTTCTACAGGCGTTAACGCGATCTCTGGTTCCTTATATGTTTGTCTGAATATACGTGCTGCCCCTCTGTTCATTTATGTGAGATTGCAAGAGAGGTCAGAGCACAATTTCCAATTTACTTTTTTGAAGCATTTATAGGAGGAGGCTTGAGTGCCAGCGTGTTGAGGCTCCTTCCCTCACCATTGTGTGATGCATTGAGGTGTAATGCATGACGTTCAGGACTCCACTTATAAGTGAGCGGCCTAGCCATAGGGGCTACTTGGTCTTGGGGGTAGTATCTGATGATGGCCCCTTTTAGAGCTGCTTTAACAGGTTTCTTTGTGAAGGATGTGAAAAAAAGCTTCTAGGAAGAAAATTACATAGTATAGCCTTTTCGGTAACTTCTTCTCATCTTCCTGGATACTTCACCTTGTTAATAGAGTCCAATGCACTGTTATTTCATGATGGCATCATTGCTTTAGGGAAGTCCATCCTATTTATTGGAAAATGAATTTTTATTGGACTGTTGTGAACAGCTAATACTTGTTCAAGTGAAATGATATGTTGTATAAAAAATCATCTTCACATTGTATATGATGTCAGCTGCTAAGCACCCACAGATGTCTTCTGGGGAATATAATATTGAATTTCTCTGATTAAAACTGTATTGCAGCCGTCTGCCTTGCCAAATGCTCTCACGATCTTGCTGGACTTGAGCATCATTGTCATACTTGAAACCAAATAATCGACGTAATTGCCCCTACTTTGTGTAATTTTATTCTGCAGGCTACATATCTGTTTAGCAGCATGTGTTTTTATTGGTTACAAACAAATGTATCTGAGCCACAGGATCATCAAAGTGACAGACGAAAACTTAGAAAGTGTCATTTAATAAATATGCTTCAGTGCCATGCAGCGGCTTTATTTTACTTGTTGGTTTCCTTTGCCTTGTTTTATTTTAAGCGCTCTATGGCACTAGGCTGGCATCCTGAAAATGGAACAGGTGCACTGGCGCCATGTGTTTAAGGTCACTTGGCAGCAGTATACTAGTGTTCTCAAATGCTGCATACCTGTCAGGAATGATGCGTCCGGTCCTCTTTGATAAATTCATCTCAGGGCCAGGCCATATGAATGGATGGTAATCTTCACAAATTATGATGCTAATTAGTGACTCAGAGGATTGGGCATCATTACATGTCCGTGTTCTAGCCCCTGCATTATCAGTAGCTCAGATTTCTTTGTTGAATGGATTATATTTGCCTTAATATGATTTGTGAAGATGCTGAAAAGTAAGGACACAGTTGATCATGACAACCATTGGTTTTCCTGATATTTATTTTTCCAGAAAACTTCATGAAATTCATTAATGGAATTAGTTTTTGGTAGGGGGCTATGTATGTAATGTTTCTTCAGCTAAACTCCATGCATTTGAACACTCTCTTTAACCCCTTAAGGACGCAGGGTTTTTCGGCTTATTTCTCGCTCTCCACCTTCAAAAATCCATAACTTTTTCATTTTTACGTGTACAGACCTGTGTGAGGGCTTATTTTGTGCATAATAAATTTTACTTTCCCGTAATGTTATTTATTTTAACATGCCGTGTACTGCGAAGCTGAAAAAAAATTCCAAATGTGGAAAAATTGAAGAAAAAACGCACGTTCTTGTGGGCTCAGTTTTTAAGACTTTCACTCTTCGCTCCAAATAACATGCCTACTTTATTCTTTGGTTCGGTGCGATCGCGGTGATACCAAATTTATACAGGTTTTATTGTGTTTTAATACATTTTCAAAAATTAAACGAATGTGTACAAAAAAGAAAATTTTTTTGCTATCTTCTGACGCTAATAACTTTTTCATACTTTGGCGCACGGAGATGTGTGAGGGGTCATTTTTTGTGAAATGAGGCGAAGTTTTCATTGCTACCATTTTGAGGTCTGTGCGACATTTTGATCATTTTTTTTATTTCATTTTTTATGTTATGTAAAAAGGTGTAAAAGTCGCATTTCGGACATTTGGGCGCCGTTTCCCGCCTCGGAGGTCACCGCTGCCCGTAACCGTTTTTATATTTTGATAGATCGGCATTTTGGGACGCGGCGATACCTAATATGTTTGTGATTTTTACTGTTTATTTGAACTTTTAACATTTTATTAAATTTTTTTAATTTTTTAAACTTTTTTTTTTTTTTTCGCTATTTTTTTTAGACCATCTAGGGTACATTAACCCTAGATAGTCAGATCACTCCTACCATATACTGCAATACTTCTGTATTGCAATATATGGCATTTTTGCAGCACATTCATTACAATGAGCCACTGGCTCATTGTAACGAATCTGCAGATGCCAATAGTCTCGGGTCAAACGAAGACCCGAGGCTACCATGGCAACCGATCGCCGCCCCCCGATGACGTTCGGGGCGCGGCAATCGTAATAAAGATGGCGGCGCCCGCGCGCCGCCGTCTTTTAAACGCCGCCGGCAAAGTCGGTTAAAGGGTTAATAGCCGCGATCGGTGCAAACACCGACCGCGGTTATTAGCGGTGGGGGTTTGCTGCAATATGCAACAACCCCCACCTCTGTATGAAGAGGACTCAGCCTGTGAGCCCTCTTCATACATACCTTATACCTCTGCGCCGTAGAGCTACGGCGCAGAGCGTTAAGGGGTTGACAAAGGTGAGTACAGTTTTTTGTTTTGTTTATTGACTCGAGTATAAGCCTATTTAGTAGTATACGGCCTGCCAGGCCCCTGTAGTATAGGAGCTGAAGGACGCAGAAGAGGACCTACGGGGGACGACGGAAAGGTGAGTACAGTGTTTTATATACTCAAGTATAAGCAGAGTTAGGGTTTTTCAGCACAAATTTTGGCTTGTACTCGAGTATATAGGATATACTGTATTTCTGGTTTTGAGCGTGTGTTTGGCCATCCTAGCACAATTGGTGCCTTTTTTGGCTGAAATGTCCAAAATTAAAATAAATTAGGCAGCAGCTGACATTCTTGAGTTGTCGTATTTTATGTTTCTTTCTATCTTTTTGTTAATGTGAACATCTTAAAGCATGCACTACCTTATTGGTGTCGCCTTTCGGTTTGTTTTGTATTGCTTTATATTTTATATAGCGCACACAGATTACGCCGCGCTACACAGAGCTTGCCAGATCAGCATTAATAGTCATGCTTTCAATGCAACATGCTGACAAAATGATGGTTGTTCAACAGTGTCTGACATGCAAATTGAGATGTAATAGCCGATGTACTTCCTCATTTTGTTCATATTATAGAAGTGTGTCTCTGAATTTGGTAATCCAAATTTAAAAAGAAATGGTAAGGATAATTTAAGAAACTAAACCAACTTATGGATCAGTGGTTTAGTATCCCAAATTATGGTTGCAGTCTGTGACTTGCTGTAATGAAGTACAGTGTTTGACCCCTCATACTTGGGGGACCTTTATCAAGGTTTTATGCCAGTTTCTTAGTGCACAAGCAAGTAAATAATTTCCCTTATTACACCTCCTCCATGCCAAGTGGCCACGGAAGAACTTGTAGGGTCGTGGCTGTCGGCGTGTGCATTCACTATGGGACAATTTAAGCTTGAACATTCTCTGGTGAAATTCTACTCGAGGCAGGGCTTGACAGAATTAAATGCCAGTGCAGGTGGCTGCTGAAAATTTCGGGAGGCCAGAACTTTCATCATGCTTTGTGCGCCAGCGTATGGTAAATGCCCCCCCCCTTTTTTTTTTAATAAACAAAGGTCAAATTGATTGATACAATGAAACAATTCTGGGAAAAATTCTAATGTTTTCCCGGATGGGATAAGGAAAACATCGACTCCTTAGAAGGCAGCCCCTCTTAACATCAAGAATGACTTTTAGGAAGCCTAATAACCTGATGAGGTATTAAAACCAAACCAGTATATCTATTCCAGAAGAAACCGATTCCTAATTGTAGACAGCACTGTTTCAATGTGTTTGCATTTAGTACAGTGTAGGGAACTGGTGTAGTGAAAATAAAAGGCTTTTGAAAAGTATTGGAATATAAGGACAGCATATGTTTGGTGTCCAAAATTGACCTGACAGTTTCCTTTTAAATTTCAGCTACCACCAGGATGATGAATTATAAACCAAGCACACTGACATACTGGTGTGTGCCCCCTCTGGCAGGGTCTACTCTTCTTTTAGCCCAGTAGCAGGACTACTACCTCCCCCCTTTGTGCAAGGAGGGGCAGAAGGAGCACTACCAGAGCCCTGCAAAATCATCTCCAGCAGCCACAAATGTGCATGTGTCTGCACAGTTAGAAACCGACTCCATGAGGTCATGAGGGCCTGATGTCCACAATTGGGGTTGTATGGAAAACATTTGCACCACAGACTGTCCAGGAGTTGGTGGGTGCTTTAGTCCAGGTCCACAACCTCATCAGGAGCATGCCGCGGTGTTGTAGGGAGGTCATACAGGCACGTGGAGGCCACACACAATACTAAGCCTAATTTTGACTTATTTTACTAACATTGCATCAAAGTTTTCTCACCAATTCCAGACCTCCATTGGTTAATAAATTGGATTTCCATTGATTTTGTAATTTTGTTGTCGTCAGATTAAACTTTGTACAGAACAAAGTATTCAATGAGGATATTTCATTCCTTCAGATTTAGGATGTGTTATTTCAGTGTTCCCTTTATTTTTTTTGAGCAGTAAAGATGCATCATAGTGCCCTCCCTACTGAACTGAGCGCTGCCTCGTATAAACATTGCAGTGGTGCTTATGTCCATACATCCCCCTCCCCCATTCTGGCTATCAGATTTTTGTGGTTTTGAAAGCCAATGTGAGGAGTTGATTTCATAGAGTAAAACCTTGTTCTTGATCTTGTGATCATACATACTGTAGGAGAAATAAATCATTTTTTTTTCTTTCTTTTGCTGCAGATTTACCTGTGATTTCTTCACTGGTTATTGGTAGCAGGAAACCCCTAATAATTCCTGCAAGGGTGTTTTCATAAAAACCACCCCATTTTGGGAGGTCTTTGTGATCTTTCAGGTTTTTCAACCTTCTTAAAGACATTGTTTCAATAAATCTTTTTGAAACTCTTTGCTTGAATGAAATGCAAAGTCTCATATAGAGTTAATCGAGTGTTCATTTCATGGTGTCTACTCTAGATAATCCAATGTGTTAAATGTATAAGTAGCATAAATCTCCATTCTGTGCTGATATACTGCTACAAAGTATCAGTGTAAGGCTGCATTCACACTACCGCAAGGGGGACATATATACGGCCGATATATGTCCCCCATAGACGGCAATGGGCGCCGTACCGCTCCGTACCCTGTGAAAAAATAGGACATGTCCTATTTTTTCAGGGCATACAGCGCCGTGCGCCATGTATACCTATGGACAGGGGCAGGGGGTGAGTATCGCTGTCCCCCTCCTCCTCTCCCCGCGCGCTGCCGTCTGCCCGCCGTGCTACGGTACGGCGGGCACCGGTCATGTGAATCCAGCCTTAGGCTCTGTTTAAGGTATATGCCAGGAAAAGGTCCCTATTTATTCTTTTAGGGCGCGTTCACACGTGGAGTCAACTATATGCATTAAATGAACACCACAAATATGTGAACAGGGCTAATGTATGATACATCAGTCCAACCTGTAATGCCATTCACAGACTTCAAAGTAAATTTGGAAATGGTGATGGAGTGAAACTTGCAATGAGTTATAATGTTGTGGGTTGTTTTTCCTGTAAAAGAAAAAATTCAGTGAGTTTGACGTTTCAGACTTTTGATCACTTGTCATCTTTTGTATTTGTTTTGCCGCAGTCAGCGGAAATGTGGTGCAACTTCTGCAAATAGTTTGGTTCAAGAAGCCCAGCCATTTCCCTGAAATATGTGCAGCTTGGCTGTGCACTGGCTAGTGCGGCATGCCCTGTCATGTTATCCCGTCATGTAATATTAATGAGTGCAGTGGCAGGGAGTTATAAATGGTTGTATTGATTGTGTCCTGTGTACACACTAGGCCTCGTCTCCTGTGCGGGGAGGGGGCACTTTGTTGCAGGCAGAGCTCGTGCTGAGCTTTCTGCTCTCATCAGTGTTCCTCCTCTCCTGAATTCATGTGGGGAACATAATTGCTTGACACCCACTCATGGAAGCCTTTTCTTGTTTCCTCTATGCTGCAATGAGCTTGGGAGTTGATTTCTGGTTTCCAGATGCAGAGATGTAATCCCAGGTAGCAGACTATGCACGTACCTACCTGCGTTATACTGGATCCAGCTGGTTCCCTGCTATGTATATTGATTACACAATGCATTAGTGGTTGTCAACAAAGTGACCTCACTAGGTTTGTATCACATGACCGGCTTGGATATGCTGTGTATATGGGGAATATGTCTTACTAGTCCCTATACTTGATGTCATCAAAGTTTGTGAAGCATATTATGTTTCCATTACTCAGCTTTGCTCCATTTCTCTTCATTCCTAAATTCCTAAATTGATAAATTTGCTATGGAAATTTTAGGTAAATTGCATAATGTTATAAGTAAATAATTTCATAGGCATTTCTTAACCTTCATTGCTCTATTTTTGGTACACTCTTTATTGTAAAATTCTTATCTGGGCAGCCATCTTGCCAAGTTACTAGTTTATTTGTCTTGGGGTGTATTGAAATTCCATTGTGTCTGCGTGTGTTTAGTACATTATCTGCCCTTATGACACAATTGGGGCTACCACACAGGCAACCATTTATTTGAAATTTAGGTAACGGAACAGGATAATGGAAGCAACAGACTTGGCCAAAAGTTGGGTTCATAGTTGTGGACTATGCAGGAACACATCTTTATAATATACTAGCTGTAACTAGTGTTGCCCAGAATAGTAAATAACTACTCTTGACAATAACGGATTAGAATGTGTTAACAAATATACTTTCTGCCTGTCTGTCTCGCTATCTCTATGAATATTGCCTCACATAAGCATCTGTAGTAACCAATCAAAGTTCAGAGCTTATATTAATGACCTGTGGCAAAATTGAATCTGAGCTGTGATTGCTTGCTTACTGCCTCAGTAGCCAGCAGACTATGGCTCCTGTATATGGTGCTTTATAAGTGATTTCAACTCAATACCTAGCCTATGACGTTCAATGAGTCACGGAAAGCATTTGTGCAAAATTTGGTGATTATAAACGCGACAGTCTAGATTACATTGGCGGACACACACAGCTTTATATATTAGATGTGAAGGAAGTAACATATGTAAGCTCAGTCCTATGCTCCATTGTAGATGTATATATTTCTCTTACATAGACCATTACCCCCTAAAATAATTGCCAGGTGCAAAAATACGCCTGGCAATTGTCCTCTGTAGCTTGTGGGCTGAGCGGTCCGACACAGGCTGCAATCCTGAAGGAGGAGGGAAATATCATAGGATCGCTGTGCGCTGGACCACTCTGCAGGACATTTGATGCAGGGTCCACAAGACCAATAATAAAGCTCCTTTCGCACTGCTGATATTAAGCAGCGTGTAAGGGGTATGGTTATTGGCTGCCCCTCTACAATGTGTTGTTACAGCGGACACAGATCTGACTCCAGATCAGGGGATGCAGCTCCCCCTTAAGTTCTGTGCTGTGTGCCATGGCTGCCAGCAATGCTCGATCCGGACTATCATTGCTCCCCTATCACACAGCTCTCATTCTAAACACTGTGCCACTGCTAGGACGCCACTGGGGTTCTCCAAACACAGGGTTTAGAAAGATGCATGCAGAGAAGATGCAAAGTGCATCCGCTCTGCATGTCTGTATACAGATCACATATAACAGTGGACTTATATTAACATCCCAAAGGATCACTGTTATTTGTGATCAGGATGAGAGATCTGTACCTAATGGTACACACTTTGTGTGTGTGGGGGGGAGAGATCTGGCGGCATCCGCCACAGTCTGATCCTGGGGGGGGGGCGTATTTGGCGGCACAGCCGCAGTCATGTCTTGGGAAGGGGCCTTTGGTGGCATCAGCCATGGTATATACTGGGGAAGTCGTTGTTGGCCATTGTCTTAAGGGGGAGGGGGGCGGGACACCGGCAACAGGGTCATAGTCTGTAGGTTGCACTTTTGTGGGGAAAAAAAAGGTTGTGTACCCTTTGTTTACTGCATGATCTAATATTGCTATGACTGCCTCAAATTGCTATTTCGTCTCAGATGATACTGACTGATGATTTTTATATATAAATAGTGTCTATAACATTATATATAGCTATGAATATTTGTATTACCGAAAATGTCATACTCCTCAAAAATAGTAAGAGGAATATTATTCTGGAAAATTACTATTTTTACTGTCTCAGAATGTCTTAAGATTTTCAGATTATCAAGCTGATCCTTGTGTTCCTGCACTGTAGTGTGTATCTGTCCGTCCGTCCGTCTGTCTTGGTGAAGTCCATTCCCCTTAATGCATTACTTAATCTCTCCCCTGTCCTTCCAAGCTGTTCAATAATAAATGGGCTGATCTCTGGATGAGCTCATTGCACAGAACAGACAGCGGCACTGGATGAAACTGTCTTCCCGTCAGGATCTTTTCACTTTGATTTTAACCAAAGCTTTGGTTGCTATTGTATATCTGACCTGTTCTGTTTAACCACTTATGGATCTCCCTGCACCACTTGCATTAGGAAATTAGCAAAATCACCATTTAGTCCAATAGCCAGATGTCCTTAACCTGAATAGGATCTTCTGGAGAAAATAAGTTTCTACAAGATCACAGCTTAGCCTGAACAATTCAGTAGTAGTCTCCTACACATTGAAAATATAACTGAGCATAGTCATGGTGTCTCTGGTTCCTCACCCAGGAATCTCTGTAGGTAATATTCCAATGGTCCTCAGCACCACACACAGTCACCCCTCTGATTCCTTATCGTGAATGGATTTATAAATCCCCACAACCCCCAATGTATGAGAAAATATAGAGATGGCATAACCGTTTGGGGAAAATGAGGGATGTTACTATTGGTAAATGCCCAGCAGCAGGATGTTAGGCTTTTATTGTAGATAACTTAAAAAAGTTGAGAGGTTTTGGCTGAATAGTAACATACAGGAAAATCCAGCCCATCTGATTCATGGTTCCTGTTGATCCCAACTAGTGTCAGCTTCATTACTAAAGTGCTCCCGGTCTAACTCCTGGTAGAGCCTCTGTGTATTGTGCCTTTTCCTTTTGAAATCACTGCTCTATTTGGAATTGTACATCTGAAACAATGTTTTCATTTCCCTGGAAATACCCTTCCTTAACAACGACTTGTATGTTAAATCCACGCTTCCCCCAACCCCATGTCTCATCAGTCTTTAGGAGTAAGAAGTCTGTAAATGTGATATATTTATGTACTGCCGCACAGGACTGTGTTATTATCACAATGATGTCCTCTTCTGGGCGATTCCTTTTTATGTAGAAATAAATCTTTATAAGCTGTATATATAAGACCAGTAAGGAGTCGGGGATGGAGAAGAATCTTGCTGGGAATGCCCCCTCTTGACTTTATTGAAGTCCCATCATCCAGGTACATCGTCATAACACAATGGCCCAGGCATCTGAAAACTAGTGCAATCTGCCCAAATAATGTGCAGTTAATGTGTCAGATAATCCAATAGTGGCGCACGCTCTTAGTAAATCTGTTTTTGTTTTAAGTATGTGATACAAATGAACTTTAGGGTCAAAACTGCTGACATATTCCCCTACGAGGACTGTGTAGCCTTTTCCTTGATATACTGTCCTCATGGGAAGCAGGACTCTCTTTTATTTTTCTTGTGTTCTTGCTGTTCTGGGTTGGTGTCTAGTAGGAAACCTCAATGTAGGGTTTTTTTTGTCTTGTCAGCAATGAAAGCCTACTGTGGATTTATGCAGAGCGGGAGACATTCATCAAGTAAACAGATCAGGGAAACCTCCACCCAGGTTAATAAGTGCTTTGATGTGTGGAGTCGACCAGTGGCGGGCATGGGTGCGATGCAGGAGTTTATTTATAGCAGCACAAAGGGGCGGAATAATTTCTCTGGAAAGACTGACTATCAAAGCATTGCTACTGTATATGAAAGTGAAAACTGCAAGGGCTTTGCTCTCATGCACAATTTTATTTCTAATTTTAAAATTTTAGTTACGAGTGTAATAACATGACATTGTCATTTTGCCAATTTCTCAGCATATGCTCCAAGTAATCATCCAAGATAAAACCAATATCATAAATATTTGGTTTTATACTAACTTTCTGTGAGACATTGAAGTATAGATTTTTCCAGATTTGTAGCTGGACTTGGAGTAATGGTAGAGGACCCTCAAAAGGTTGTCTCTGCATTTGAGCTGCTGCTGACTCCCCCCTCAGATTTTATCATGAAACTTGTTTGTCAACTTATTGTTCTGTACCTGTCACTGCAGCGGACACCCTTCCACTTTACAATCCATTTCTGTCTGCCCTACATCTCCTTTTTTTTTCTATCATTTTTCTTTCATTTATCTTACTATAACATGCTGACTATATTGAAGTTTACATTGAGATTTCCAAGATCACCTACGCTCTGCATTTAGTTTGTTGGTATTCGGACTGTACTATATGTAATCTCATGAAGTCACATCAGCCTTCATGGTCTTCTTCTCCTCTCCATCCACCATGGAGCCTGCTTTGCCTCATCCCAATGAAAGTGTGCATTTTACAGGCTACAAGCAGGGGAGGTAACATGATCCTTGTTTGTTGCCCTTTTGATGCAATACTCATCCGCTATTGTCCATGGGAAATGACTGCCGTGGCTGCAGGTATTCTCAGGATTAGGACCTGCTATATCTTTTGCGGTGTGTGTAGTCGACAGCCCATGTACATTAGTAAATGGAAAGTAATGGGACCGTGAGCAATGGCCTAATTCCCAGTATCCTCTGAAGTTTTTCTCATCTCATACCTTTTTATCGAATATCTTCTTCTGGGACCTACACCAGTCTGCATTTGGTTAACCTGTAGTGCAGAAGAGATGCTAAGCACACGCTCGGCAGGATTCATGCATTTGTGTCCGAGTGCTATGAATCATAGAGGCTTCCTCCTTAGGGGTGAGGAGCCACATGTTTCTGAAGTGGGCGATATCCTGTACGTGATTGTCCCATAGAGCTTTATGAATATCATTCTGCTTTGGATACAATGGTACAATAAAGCCTCCAAGGAAATTTATTATAGGCGCTACAATATTTTCTTACTTTTGTAGTAGTCTGTGCCCCAATACTACATTCCGTGGGCTAACACATTTAACATTATTCACTTCAGTTTCTGGAGTAAATAAAGCTCTAATTTCCCAGTTTAAAGAAGACCTGTCACCAGAATTTTACTACACTGACCTCCCCATATCACCTAAAATTAGCTCCCAGTGAGGCATTGTTAATTAATTACAGCCATTTTTCTGATATGCAAATTTGCTTTTTGGATTCTTGTCTAGTGGTTTTGACTCTTCTATCCCAGGCTGACAGTGAACCACGCCCCATTATTTTGACTGACAGCTCGGGGTCTCTTCAAATCACTACCCTGCCTCCTTGTACTTTGGGACTGTCTGCTAATATTCAACTACAAACTTATAATGCTCTAGTTACTTAAAGGACATATTATCAATTTTTTTTTTACATGGTACTTGCGTTACATTTGTCATGTTGCTAGAGTGACATCAACGCAGATCCATTAGCCTTCTAACAATGGCAAACTGTATGTATGCGATCACACCATCTATGCCAGTAATTTTCAACCTTTTTTGAACCGTGGCACACTTTTTATACTTAGAAAATCCAGGGGCACACCACCAACCAAAATAGCACAAAATGACACTAAAACAGTCATATTATACATATAGTTAATAATATAGATTCTAAATTTATTTTTCTCACTCGGTGTGAAACCTGGGCCTGTTTCGATGAACACAAAAGGGATATCCTGGCAGGAATGGTGGAAAGACACACACAATATACTGCAAAATAAAGGGGTACAATGAGAAGTACTATGGCCATGAGGCCAGAGTACGAGTGCCAGCTCATATACTCAGCATATGAGCTGGTACTTGTAGTACTCCAGCCTCATGACTATAGTATTTCTCATTTTACATTTCTCTGGGAAACAAAACACAGGTGGCACCATAGTTTGGGGAACTTTCCCCGCGGCACACTAGTGTGCCACGGCACACTGGTTGAAAATCACTGATCTATGCTATCACATTAATTCACAGCAGCCTCCATGGATGATGGAGAGGAGTAGAAGTCCATGGAGGCTGCTGTGACTTCGTTATTACATATAGTACAGTTTGCTATTGTTAAGATGCCCTGATCACATGACATGAACTGATGAATAGTAAAGAGACATAAGGCATGGGGATGAGTAGATGAGAGGGGCGAGCAGTAAAAACCCCCCTCTAATTCTAGGTAATCTGTGAAAATGTGGTGACAGGTTCCTTTTAAAGGACACCTGTCATCAGGTCTGTGTCACTAGTCCTGTCACCTCTACCTGTTGGAGCAGCTCACAAGTATCCCATCCCAGCCTTTATCTAGTTATTTCATACATTATTCATTGTAAAATCATCTATTTTTTATCATGTAAATGAGGCTGGTCACATGGTCAGAGGCAGTGATGTCACTCCTGTTCCCCCTCCCCTCTCCTCCCCCTGCTCATGTCTGTGTGTAATGTATAGTAAAGCATTGCTAGTGTGTGTGCTGCATCTGCTGACATGCTGCATCCTCCTAATATACAGGTGAGAGACACAGACATCAGCTACACATGAATCTGACATGTTCTGCTGTAACATGGCTGCAGCCTGGAGCTGCTGTATCTCTCCTAAACACACACAAATGCACACACAGGCTGCAGGGGGCGTGGCCACCAGCACCAGGAAGCACATCATTATACAGCCTCACACCATTATACAGGCTGTCAGTCATGCACTGGGGGTGTGGCTGTGCCTCCCACTCATGAATAGAGTGGACAGCTTGAATATGCTAATGCTTCATTGGACATTTCACAGGTCATTTGCATACAGCTTTAGGACCTCATTGCTTAGGTTTACAGGCATGTAGCGGGACAATGAAGGGATAGAGGCAATGCTCTCTAATGGCAGTTTATGAAAATATATTTAGTTTAGGGGGGTTATTTTGCATGACGGGTTCTCTTTAAGTAAAGGATACCCATATTTCTGTAACCACAGTAAAGGGTAAATGACTGCTGTTATTATTTTTTCTTGGGTACTGTGTGAAATGTTGGTGCTATACAAATGATTTGTTACTCTGGGGAGGTTTATTATGATCAGTCATAGTTTACCATCTATCTATCTATCTATCCCTGAAACTCCTATCAGTTATGGGCAGTTTTTGTAAGTGCTTTTTGGCAAGCTCAACAAGTGTGGGGATTACTCTGTAATGATAAGTCATGTTACATTGATCATGAATATAGATTTGTATATATAATATATTAACTTTTTTTTTCCCTCTGTAAAGGATATCCTTTATGGGACACCTCCATCATGAAGCTGCTGTGTGGATGTGAAATGGTACCTTGGCATCTCTGTGCGGTGATGTGAACAGCTTATTTGACCCCTGAGGATACTCTGCTGGGTCATTTTTGACCACCTCATTGTTTTTCTGTCTCTTTGGTTTGGGAGTCTCCTAGCATCAGCTGGGATTTGGAGAAATAGCTCTTATGGTATATTAACATGGACCATAGCAACAGGGAGAAGGATGACCGACCACGAGCAACAAAGGCTTTGCCAGTACGGACTGGTCACAGCTCCCGGCCGTCCAGCTCGACCACCTCCTCAGGGGTTCTTATGGTGGGACCCAACTTTAGGGTGGGAAAGAAGATTGGCTGTGGAAACTTTGGGGAACTACGGTTAGGTAAGATAGTTGTTGTTATTATTATTGTTAACTAAAATAACATGCAACACCAGCTTGACACTTGCTCCTGAAAGCTAGAAGCAGCCACCACCACCATCTTTCTGCAGGTTTTGTTACAGAATTTTAGATACAGAATTGGAATTAACAAAAAAAAGGTAGTTGTATTGCCAATATGCAGTTCAAAGAAATCTCGGACTTGTCTTCTGGTGGCAAGAGACAAAGGAAGCCAATCCCTCAATTAGTTCTGCAGGCACTGAGGATCTCCATAAGCCTCACCATATCTGTTTCCTCACCCACATCAATTAGTTTGCTTCCAAAGATTTTGCTTCCAAAACCTGGGAATAATCTGTGTTCCATATTGAAGCCCCTTCAGCATACTCACAAACAAATGTGGACACAGATGGGTACGTGTTATGTAACTGGCCAGGAGACCTATACTAATGAGTAAGGATTTTGTAATTGGTATCCTACAATTTACCTGAAATAACAAAGTAGTGGGTTATAATTAATTCTGTTCCACGACTACCTGGCCACCGATTTCCCAAGGATACAATATATATAAGTGGGATAGGAACTCCACAGCCATCCAGAAAAACGTATAGTTTTTCCAAAGAAATTAGGAAGTGAGATATTCCATAGGGGCATGGAAAAAAATTTAGCCATGCAGCTCTAAATACTAAATACCCACCCCTCTCCTGCACGTCACAAAGGGGCTACACTAATATAACCAAAATCTTGCACAAATCTGGACCCCCAGCGGCACACTAAAGGGCGCCAGCATTGTCCAGTGGCCGTAAACTGCAGATTGTACAGCATGGAGGTGAGGAGAACCCAAATCGTCTCCATCCTGATTTGGCTCTGTGCTCATTGTACTGGAGTGACAACCAACACCTACCATTTCGAATTTGCCATTGCTGCAAGGAGCTCACTGCCACCATTTGCGGACGTATGGGTCTATGCAAATTTAGCTGCAAATTACTACTGCTTTAACCTTATCTGTTGAAAATGATGAAATCCCACAGAGAATTGATGCAGGTTGTGTTTCAAAATACATTTTGCAGGTCAAGTTGCACATTGTGCAAAGAAAATCTCTTCAAAATATGATTGGATTCATATTATTTGTAGCCATGGACAAAGTTTTGATGGAAAACATCAAATTTTTCAGTTTTTTAATTTTTTTTTATTTTCATGGTGGTTGTGGATTTTGTGTTTTTGACACAAATGTAACACTGTGCACAGTAATGGGCATTTTCAAGGTGAAAAGATGTTACAAAATATAGCACTGAAGGCCAATTTAGGCTGTGTAGCTTAAATCTGTCCTTTAAAGGACAGATTTATTTATTCTTCATTCATTCTTTACTGTAGGGGATGGCAACATCTTAAGTCCAGGGCCGGCCTTAAAAATTCTTCATAAAAACCTGCAGATGAGTTGGAGGTGATCTTGTCTATGTCGTTGGCGCACCTTTTGGCTCCGCCAAATGATTATTCATGTTCAAACAACCCCCCTCCCCCTACTCTGTGCTTTGCCATGCACTCGCGCACACACATGGTCGAGACCAGGAGCGTGCTTAAAAAAATCAGACAGTGCAGCCAAGAGGTGTCCCGGTGACATAGGCTGGAGCACCTCTGGCTCATATGAAAATTTTTATAAAGGCTTTTATTAATGCACTAATACAGCCATTCCTAGACATAAGATGTTGCCATCCAAGTGGAGACTTGTCAAGTGCTGCCCTGTTTACCAGTGTCCTGGGGATAGGATGGCTGCCCTGGCACTTTTCTATGTAATAAGTCTTTATAGTATATTTTCCTCATGTTCTCTACCTGGTGGCAGCAGACATGTTATTGTTTGTTTTTTTTCCTCTGTCCCATGGATGCTCTGTGTTTATTATTTTGGAGGAATTGGGGTACATTCACACGGCAGCACACTCTGGAAAAGATAGAGCATGCTCTATCTTTTCCCAGTGTGCGGCGCTGAACCGTGCACCGTACCGCAGCCATTGCCATCTATGGGGACATATACGCGTCCACATAATGAGCCCTTACTCAGTATTCTGTGAGTTCTGACTTTAAACATCAGTGAACATTCTGTCTTGTGGGGCTGAATGACAAGCCATTGAAGGCATCTATTTGTATTTGGAAGAATAGTTCTAGAGTTCAAAAAGTTCTTCTCCATGTTTTATTCTTTACATCTCTCCAGGTTTAAGAACTTTACAAAAATTGTCTATTTGCAGTTGTAGCTACAACCTTGAAGGACACCATTAAAAAAATTAGCCTAAAGCAGTGATGGCAAACCTTTTAGACAGAGTGCCCAAACTACAACAAAGACCCGCTTATTTATCGCAAAGTGCCAACACAGAAATTTAATTTGTGATTTATACTCCATTCTCTGTCACAGTTTTCATTGATACCAGCACCCTGAGGACACCAACAAAGCAGAAAATAGTCCCAGGTAGAGCTGCCACTTAGCTCTGTGCAGAGCAAGTCCTGGTCTGTCTGGGACTGCAGGAAGATACCTGGAGTCATATCTGGTGATGGCCTGAGTGCCCACAGAAAGGGCTCTGAGTGCCTCCTATGGCACCATTGCCATAGGTTAGCCATCACTGGCCTAAAGGATAGAATCTAAATAATTAAACTACTATTACTTAAGTTTCCATTTTTCCAAAGCTTTTCCTCTGATCCATTAACAGCATTAATTGATCGGTGTTTTAGCAATCGCATAGTAGCAATGGACTGGAGCCCACTTATTGAAGACTACAGTATGGTTTTTCTAGGTGCTCTGTAGATAAACTGTGACATAATCTGTTGTCAGTAGAGGACACGATGATGGTGCCTTCTATAGAGTCGTTTTTGTCTTTTGAATCCTGTCTGTTTCGTCTGTAAAGTAAATGGGTAATTGCTGCAAAGTGAACTTCAAATTTTAAGTTTGTCTACTGTAAAGCATAGTGATCCTTCCAGATTTTGAGACTTTTTAAAATCTAGATGGTGATCTGGAAGACTAGAAGAAATTATATTAAAGGAAATCCACAAGTTAAAACCAAACTTGGTTGAAAAAGGTACTCTTTCCCGTTCTCTCTCCTAGACAGTGTGTCAAACATTCACTCTCCTGGGCAGTCTAAGATCGTTCATAAGCCAAGGCAGGGTCATTGTCCGCTGACTGTATGTTTCTGCAGGTATGTAATTGTCTCTGTATTCTTTCTCTTTCAGGCAAGAATCTTTATACAAATGAATATGTGGCAATTAAACTGGTGGGTATACAGCGCTCATGTTTGTGCTTTTGTCAGGAATACATTTGTCTCCAGTTTCCTGACCTAAATTCCAGCTTCCTTCCCTTTCCTGCTGTTAAGCACATGTATAAACTAAGGCTGGCTTCCTCGTTCAATGTGTCAGAGTTCACAGGTCACATGAACGTTGTGAAGTGTCTTCCCATTTGTTTCAGTAACTTAATGCAAATTGTACTGCAATTGGTCTTGCATACCTCCCAACTTTTGGGCGAGAGAAAGAGGGACAAAAGCCACTCCCCTTTTCTAAACACTCTCATTGCCCCACCCACAAGCATAGTGTAATGTCTACCTTAATGGCCCCCACATAATATAATGACTCTTACTGTGTCCAACCCCCCTATGGACCCACAACTCCACAATACATAAAACTTTACATTTGTTTTCCACTTTTATCTCTCCAAACTTGTACATAATACGATCTGTACTCCTACCCCACCCCTCCTCACATGGTGTGGAAACTGTTCTCTATCCCCATCATATTGTGGCCTCCTGTTCTCCATTTTCCTGTTACGGTGTACCCCTGCCCTTTAGCCGCCTCATGTGGCGCCTGTAACGGAAGGACAGCGCCAAAAAACTGGGACTGTCCCACTTAGTCCAGGATGGTTAGGATGTATGATCATGTGTTGAAACCTCTTGCTTTACCAGTACATGAAAGCCCTATTACTACATTATAGTATGGAGTTTAGATCATAATTTAGAGCATAAATCAGAAGCCAGTTCACATAGAAGTTTCCCCCACAGCCTGCTGTTTATTCTTCTGTTCTCCTACTGATCTCTGTACTAGGAAGAACCCCTACACAAAAGTCATCTACATGAATTTGACAGATGCTTTACATTGGTATGAGACGCCCTTGGTTAACTGAGTGTCTGTCTTGCATGTTTTTATTTAGTTTATCTATTCTATCAGTGGGTAAAGACAGTAAAATATGGGAAGTTAATAAGAACAGAACTGTTGAAAGTGTTGTTATATTGTGTTCTTTCAGTGACTTGTATCCACATAGAACATATTTTCTTCTTTCTTTGACTACTTTTGTCTTAGTCCAATAATCCTAAACTTAACAATAGTAAAGCTAAAGTTTTGAAGAACTGCTGGAATAGAGGAAACTCCACCCATGTCTATAATGCCAACCAGCCGACTGCTGCTAAGAAGCTAGAAGGAAGTCGTTAACTCTGTGCTTTGTTTACCTGACCTTGATTCCTAATTCCATTTACTACTTGGAGAAAGGATCCATGTCTTACAGCTTTTGTGCAGATGTTATTACATTCCCTGTACTGCACAGGCAGCCTTAAGTCTATTGGTTAGTGCTTACAAAGTACTAAACTGTGAAAAAATGTTATCCCTTTAAAGGGAACCTGTCATCAGGAGTCCTTTTTCTGGCTCTGCCATGTCTCCATAGAGAGTAGGGTACACCATGCCAAAGAGTTTTTTGTTATTTTTCAGAAAATCCAGTTTTACTCTACATTAGATCAAAGTTTACCTTTGTTTGCAGAGCTGTGTCCCTAGTCCCATGGGAGTGGCCAGTGAGGGGTGGGGCAGATATGTATATGGGGGACATGGGAGGTTTAATTTATTTGAGGCATGATGCAGCAGTTTCCCCAGGGTGAGCTTTGCATACAGAAAGGTAAACTTTGATCTAACTTTAGTTTTTTTTCCTGAAAAAAAAAAAAAAATTTTACTATTAAAATGCTTTGGCAATGTGTGCACTATTCTCTATGGGGATATGGCGGAGCCATAAAAAGGGCCACTGATGACAGGTTCCCTTTTAAAATGAAATCTACCACTAGGATCAAGGATTGTTAACCAAGCACACTGGTGTATTATTTCAGAATGCCCACACAGGACTGATTGGGCGGCACGGTGGCTGAGTGAGTAGCACTTCTGCCTTGCAGCACTGGGGTCCTGGGTTCGAATCCCACCCAGGTCAACATCTGCAAAGAGTTTGTATGTTCTCTCCGTGTTTGCGTGGGTTTCCTCCGGGTACTCCGGTTTCCTCCCACACTTCAAAACATACTGTTAGGTTGTTTAGATTGTGAGCCCCATGGGGACAGGGACCAATTTGACATGCTTTGTGCAGCGCTGCGTAATCTGTGTGCGCTATATAAATAAAGAATTATTGTCTACAGCAGCTTAAACCGCTAAATTGCATGGGCTTTTCATGCAAATTTTACAGATTGAACAGTTGCAGATAATCAGTTTTGTATGGAATATCCAGGAATATCATTTTAGTTTTACCTATCTTAAAAATGCATGTAGTTTACAAATGAACATATTAAAAAAAACATTTTTTATTATGTTTTGTCTTTTAAGGAACCAATTAAATCCCGTGCTCCTCAGCTTCATCTGGAATATCGGTTTTACAAGCAACTAGGAAGTACAGGTAAATAGTTTGCTAGTTTTAATAGTTCACTATTTGTCTTTTGGATATATAGAAACACATCCAGTTTGCTCACCCAAGTGTCCTCCTGCGAGCAAGCCATGCAGCGGTGCCCGCTACCAAATCCTCGACTTCCATGATCCAACATACAAGAAAAAGTAGCGGTCTGCGGCACTCATGGAAACAACAATGGTATGGCGCAAAGAAAGCAGCGGGTGCATATTACATGGATAAAAAATGCATAAGATCAAGTGCGTTTCTTTTAATCCATGTAATATGCACCCGCAGCAATAATAAGGGACAAGCTTTCTTTGCACAATACCATTGTGGTTTCCATGAGTGCCGCAGACCGCTACTTTTTCTTGACTATTGGTATTTGGGATGAAGTGGTTACTCCGTATCCTATGGTATTACCCACATGACATGACCCTCCAAGGTAAAATAAATTTGACTGCACACAGTTTCACAGACATTTTATTCAGCTATGGCTAATAAAGTCTTTGGTTATAAGGAGAATAATATTTTGGTTAAAAACTTTATTTTTTATTCAATGTGTTTTCTCAGCAGTTCATGAACAATTAGGTAGATGCTGCCCATATGGTGGCGTATCTATGTGACTATATAGATTCAGCAGTTTAGATGTATATTTAATGCATATTTAACGCTCCATACTTTTTCCTTTTTGTTTTATTGAGTGATTACTGCCTGACTTTTTTTTTTTTCTCCCTTTTGCATAGTCACAGGACTAAGAGCTTTAAATAGAAATTAATAGATTTTCCATACCTATTCATTCAAAGAACCCCACAGTTTCTGGTTTACTGGCCTGCAGTGATTGCAAGCTGTGCATGCACAAATGATTGTAGTCAGTCAGATGGTGGAGAGGTAATAGCCTGCAGCAGTCAGGTGCAGACATGTCGTGGCTGCAAGGCAGTACATAGTGACTGCAGGAACAGAGAAATGGTGGCACAAGGACTTAAATATAGATTTACCATGCACAACATCCTGTACATGGAAATTTTTTTATTTTTACCTCCCTCTTAGGAAATATCATAAGTATGCAGATTTGAGCATTTGGAGCTCGGCTCTGACCTAAGAGAGAAAGGAGGTAGGCACCACAAGACTGTGCTCTTTGTAATAAATGGACCATGCACCCAGGGAGCGAGTCCTTGCATCATAGTGAGGTCTAGGTGCAATAGACTTTCCTGTAGGTTTTACTGTGTGACAATGATTTTTCATCTACACTATATCATCTACACTTATTTTTTTTTTCCCCATCCGTTATTAATATCCTGCTTCTTTTCTTCTTTTGTATGGAAATAAGAAATGTGTTCTTGTGCTAATAGTTTTTTTTAATTCCCATTATACTTCTCTTTTCCAGCTGATGGGCTTCCCCAAGTTTTCTACTTTGGCCCATGTGGAAAGTACAATGCCATGGTACTGGAGCTTCTAGGTCCAAGCTTAGAAGACTTGTTTGACCTGTGCGACAGAACTTTCACCTTGAAAACTGTGCTAATGATAGCTATTCAGCTGGTAAGCATACCTTTTATATGGTCACTAACATCCCCTTTGCATCTTTTTTTTCTTTAAAATCACCTGAATTGTATTTCCCTAGGCTTTGTCCCTTTTTGACAGTTTACGTTGCCATTAATGAAATTCATGAAATGTGCTAACCACTGTACAAGACAAGAACGTATTGCATTTAGTGTAACTTTGTGCCGTCCATTTAAAGTTTTTGAAAAAACTGACAGCGTTTGGCCATTATTCACTGGAGTCCGCCAATGACATAAAGCTTCATTTTTATGGCGGCCTCTTAAAATATTCCAATTAATTGAGGACTTGTGCTTTAAAAATAACTAGTAGAGCAGTGATCATCTAATGCTTGTGTGAATGCACATGTCTGCACTCAATGGAATCATTTAAGAAGCTGAAATAATTACGTAACAGTGGATACTCCGTCTTTTATTATCCATTAAATATTTTTTTAATTTTTAAAGGTAGTTATCATAAGCCTACAACAAATTTGAGAATTGCCCTACAAGAGGTCTGATACCAGGAGATTTTCAATTAAAGCTTCTCATTAAAGGAAAGCCACCATGAAGGAGGGAGAGATTTCCCGTCCGGGCAGCAACTACATCACGTTTTTCACAAACTCTTGGATGCAGCTGTTGCAGAAATAAATTTTTTTTTAATCCTTAAATATGCAGGCTACTGGGGACGTGGAGTAATCTCGTACAGTTCCGGGGTCAAAGGCTACTCCACGCCCCCCCCCCCCCCCCCAAACACCTTTTCTTTTCTGTGCGCTGCTTCTTGTCTTTTACGTGCACATAGGCTAGTTAAAAGTTGACAAACCTGGTCCTGCTCCTACGATCTCTGTGAGCTGAAGAAACTGCAGCAATGCAGAGAGACTTTAGACATCAGCTGGTGCGGGGCTCAAGTCAATGGACAGGCGGCATTGATAAAAACCCCCTTTAGGCTATTTGTTTGTTGATCAGATAGCACACAGGCAAATTAATTTCTATTGGCTCGCACATGGTCGTGGTTTCCAGCTTTGCAGTTTTGACATGAACAAATACAGAAATCTCTACGTAAAGAATTACAGACGGGCCCCTACTTAAGAACACCCGACTTACAGTCGACCCCTAGTTACAAACGGACCTCTGGATGTTAGTAATTTACTGTACTTTAGCCCTAGGCTACAACAAACAGCTATAATAGTTATCAAACATGTCTGCAATTAAGCTTTATTTTTAATCCTGGTTCTTATGACAATCCAACATTTTTTAAGATCCAATTGTCACAGAGACCAAAAAATATTTGTCTGGAGCTACCATTATAGAAGTCGCAGTTGCGACTTGCATACAAATTCAACTTAAGAGCAAACCTGCAGAACCTATCTTGTACGTAACCCGGGGACTGCCTGTATACTAAACTCAAACTAAAACCTATATTTTCTTAAAGCATCCATTTACCCCAATGTAATAAAATTGCCTTGAGGAGTTTATAGAATCAGGCACCTAAAGGCAGAAGAGATTCTCATCTTTCAGAGGAAAAAAAGATTTGAGCATTTCCAGAAATCTTAAAACTATAGACACAATGATATTGCTCATATTGTGTATGTGGCTAAGGAGGCATGACAGGACTTCTGAAGTGTTTGTTTTTGTTTTGTTGTTTTTTTGTTTAATAGAAGCACTGGCTTGAAAATGGAAAATTTACTCACACGTCACTGTTTTTACATTGGTGATTGTTAACCCAATCCCAGTGTGGAGACTACACAGAAGTATAATGGGAAAATATCTACCTTTTCTGTGTTCTGACCCGAATACAGGCGGTCCCCTACTTAAGGACACCCGACTTACAGACAACCCATAGTTACAGACGGACCCCTCTGCCCCATGTGACCTCTGGTGAAGCTCTCTGGATGCTTTACTATAGTCCCAGACTGCAATGATCAGCTGTAAGATGTCTGTAATGAAGGTTTATTGATAATTCTTGGTCCAATTACACCAAAAATTTTGAAACTCCAATTGTCACTGGGGCAAAAGAAAAAAAAATGTCTAGAACTTCCATTATAAAATATACAGTTTCGACTTACATACAAATTCAACTTAAGAACAAACCGCCAGACCCTATCTTGTATGTAACCCGGGGACTGCCTGTACTGATTTTGTGCAATTGTATTCTACATCATTACTTGTAAGCTAAAACCAGTAGTAAAAACTACTGAAAGTAATGTATTTTTTAAACCTACTCTTGTTTTTATAATTGCATTATCTTTTTATATATTCTTTAGATATCAAGGATGGAATATGTTCACTCTAAGAACCTCATTTACAGAGATGTAAAGCCAGAGAATTTCTTAATTGGTCGCCAAGGGAATAAGAAAGAACATGTCATCCACATCATTGACTTTGGACTGGCCAAGGAATACATAGACCCGGAAACCAAAAAGCACATACCTTATCGGGAACATAAGAGTTTAACTGGAACGGCCAGATACATGTCCATAAACACTCATTTAGGAAAAGGTATGATCATTGTCTGATGTGCACTTCACATTTTTTTATTTTTTTTTCTATAGAGCAATAGAAATAGATATAGTATAATTATAATTCTTATTATTCTTATTTTGAGATAAGCAGCTTATTCAGTAGTCGTAGTCTAATTCCTTAATGGGGTTTCCCAGACGTAGCAAGTTAGGTCCTTTCCACAGTATGGGGCCTAATTTGCTGATCAGTGGGGGTCTTGGGACCCCCACGGATCTCAAGAATGGTGGTCCATTGTACCCCTGTCATAACAAAGGCACTGACGAAGACTGCAGAGTATGGCCCTTGGCATTCTCGGTCAGCTCCATAGAGCTGAATGGAACAGAGCCCCCTAATTTTACCACAAAAAACTGGGAAGACCGATTTGACTCGTGTGTAAGCCTAGGGTGAAAATTCATTGGTCTTTGCCTCCCCCCAGTATACAGCTAGCCAGTCCCCTGTATATAGCCAGAAAGCCAGCCAGTATATGGTCAGTCCCATGCCCAGCAAATAAAAATAATAAACTCTGTACTCCCCTTTCCAAACTCTGTGGGGGGTTTACAGCTTTGTTCCATTCACTTAATAGGGGCAGGCCTGCAATACTTCACCAGCTAGTAACACCACGGCACATTTTGAAGACTACAGAAATGGAACAAGATGATATTTAAACTGCTTATCATTGGGGGGAAGGGTTATACTTGGGATACTGTGGTACCTTTTACAAATTAAGAAAGTCTGGTTTGCAGTAGACTTGAGTATTTGGAGGCACATTGATTTAACTTCAAGGTCTGCATGTACCACATAAGTTTTGCTGCAAAATCCATAGTAATTTATGTAATATTATAATAAGTGATGGTGCCACTATATAGCAAGATGCCTGTGTTCTTGAGCAGATTGATAAATGGTATATATTGTTGGTGTATGGAAATTTGGCAGGGTTTTTCATAGCTTTGTTTGGTCCTTGAATTACAGACACTGTGGCTGCTGCGGCAGTAGAGGAAATTGTTTTTTCTTGATGGCTAATGGATTTGTCTACAGTGCCACCTTTTAAAATGTTATTCAGGCAACCCAGTCCCGCGGTTACAAGGTGAGAAGTAATGAGGTGAAGACAAGTCTCCTATGCAGTCGTATAGGGTATGCCTGCTGCCTCAGGACTAGGCAGGCCATTAGGTTGCTCTAGTAAGTGGCTAAAAGCTGTGACTGTAGGCACATGTGTGCGGCCACCAACTAAGCCCCATGAATGGAATAAACTTAAGTAGAAAACTTTCCTAATAACCTGTGTTCTATTAAAATTCTATGGTATGATGTGAATGATTGTTGATATATGTAAGGAAGTGTAATATAAGCTGTACGTAATCTTCCCAAGTAATAACTATGTAAGATCAATAGCTGTATTTGGTATAGCGGGACATCCTCCACCCTTCATACATCATTTATCATCGGATATTAGCTGGAAAAGCGCTCTGTTATGACCATCTTCTATCCACAATTAGCCTGAAAGGTTTCTTTTGGTATTGCCCTATCTAGCTTTATGATTGGATAAAATGTTTGATGCTTCAAGGGAACCTTTCACCAGGAACCTCATTTTTCTTTAAAGACGGGTTGCTGGAGTCCATTACAGCTGCATTGCACATATATCTTTCTGCCTTTTCTAAGCATTTTGCATTTGAGTATAATTGTGTGCTTTAACTTACCTTGCACCGTGACAGAATCCTCTGTGTAGTCCTAGGGGTTGGGCTTTGGTTTGGATACATTTAAAAAAAACATGTGACTTGTCTGTACTGCAGACTGCTCAGCTCTCAGCCCCCAGCTTTGTGCTCCTGTGCAGCTCCTCCCTCTCCCTTTTGAGGGCTGTGAGCTAAGGAGTAGGCAGCACAGACAAGTTGCATGTTGTTTTTTTAAATGGATCCATACCAAAGCCCAACCCCTGGGACTACACAGATGATTATGTCAGGGTGCAAGGTAAGTTAAGACACAATTATATTGTAATGCAAATGCTTAGAGAAAACAGAAAGACGGACATATTTGCAATACAGCTGCAGAGAGTTTTTACAACCTGTCCTTAAAGAAAACCTGTCACCAGGGACTTAATTTTCACAAAGTGTATATTGTTTGATTTAAAGGGAGTCTATCCCTTCCCAAATTACCCCGTAAGTACATAGAGCATTGTGAAGGGCACTTAATATGATTTTCAGACTTGTCTATCCTGTTTTCTAGCTATATATATTGATGTAAATTATATTTTTTGATACCAGGGTCTTTGACTTGCATGTAGGGACAGACGTTTTCTTTCTGTGGTTCATGGTTGTCCCTTTTTAAAGCGGCAGCAATAACCAACATAGAAAGAGGGTTAATTTGCATAAATTATGAAATCATAATGTGTAATAAAGTTATTACCTTTAGGAGCTGGTAGATGTGTTTTAAAGTCATGCTTTTTACAACAGCAGGTGCCATGTAGGTAATGTTTATATGCATTGGGTTGGTTCCAGGGAATGGGAGCTGAGCTGCAGTAAGCGGACATGGGCACTGCACATACTTCTGGGTTTGTATACAGTGATTGTTCCGGTGTTCATAATTTCAGCTGGACCCCAGGTGATGAACATGACAGTTCTTCTGAGAGAGAGAGGAGAGTTGTAGTCCTATACAGTTTTTACTTTCTCATTGGAGCTAGTCATTCCTCTATGATGGCTTCTTTGCAGTGTTAGAAGTCGAATGACAGGCATTTAATAAGTATGTGTTCACCATTGATTACAGTGCATGGTTGGGATTGGCTGTTGGCTATAGAGAATGCATTGTTAAACCTCTTATTATTCTCTGTTGCTAGCTGTTTGACAGACTCTGTAGAGGAACATTGCATAATAGCATGATTTCTATGGCAACTACAGTGTAAAATGTTATTATATCAATGCTCTTACAATACTCTGCTTAATTCTCACCTACACTCCCTCGCTATTTCAGTGGAAACATTTGCATTTACATAGATGAATCCATATAATGCTGCTCCATTGAAAATGTTCTCTTACCAAGGCATGTAAAGACACTCACAAATAACGTCCTGATTATTGCTGGCAGAATCCGCTGTGCACATTACTCTTCTAGGAAGGAAATGCTTCATAGGCTTTTTTGAAAAGAAAAAACATTGTAACTTTATACTTTGATGTATGACTAAGTTTTATGGTTATTGATCTAGCGTATGAAAACAAGAGGATCTTATAGTAAGGAAATAAACTCGTTTACAGTCCATGAACCTGGCTTCATTTTGTTTACAGCAGCATTGCTTAACCCCTTTCTGGACCAGGCCTTAAAACGCTTTAATGACCGCAGCATTTTTGCAGCTGTGTTTTTTTTTAAATTTGACACACAGGTTGGGTACAAATAAAAAATTTTTTAACCCCTTAACCACCAGAACCTATTTGCTTTTGCATTTTTCTCTCCCCACCTTCAAAATCTATAACTTTTTATTTTTCCATGTAAAGAGCTGTATGAGGGCTTGTTTTCTGTGTAACAAATTGCAATTTATAGTGACAGTATTTAATATTCCATGCCCTGTACTGGGAAGTGGGGAAAAAAATGCATTAAAAATTGATAAAATACATTTTTCTTGTGGGCTTGGAGTTTTACTGATTTACAAAAATGGATCTAATTTATTTTTTTATACTTCCGTGTACAGAGCTGTGTGTAGTGTCCTTATTTTGCGAGATGAGATGACATTTTCAATACTACCTTTTTGAGGATTTTTACAGCCTTTTTATCACCTTTTATTATTATTATTTTTTTTTTTATATGTTGCAAAATCTAAAAAAATAAATTGGCATTGTCTACTCTGGGCTCTATTTTCTGTTACGACGTGAAATACTGGGTATAACCTTTTATTATGTTTTGATAGGTCCCAAAATGTCTTAACAAAATGTTTGATTTTTACTGTTTATTTTTATCAGTTCTAGGGAAGGAGGGGTTGATTTAAAATTTTATTTTTTTTTTTAAATTTCAGATCCCCTAAGGTACTTTTAAGCCTAGGTTGTCTGATCCTACCATATACTGGCATACTACAGTGTATGGGGATTTTCCGCATCTGTTAATATGGCGACTGGCCATATTGTTTTTATCTTATTAGGAAATATTGTTTGTTTTTTGTTTTTTTGTTTTTTTTTATATTTTATTTTCCTCCTGTAACTGGTGCATCTGTAAGGGCCCCAGTTACAGGGGGAAGCTGTCTGTTCAGAGCTCTACTAGGTCTGATCAGACTCAGCAGCTCTGACACCTGGCAGACCTGGCGATTAAGTGGTCATTGCGGGCTCCGATCTTCACTGCATAGCGCTTCTTCAGCACTATGCATTGAAATCTGTAAAGGTGTAAACAGTTTATTATCACTTCTCCTTTTTTCACTGTATTTTGCTGAAGTAGCACTATGCAGTGAGAAGGAGAAGGCAGAAGCAATAATATACCTCTTCTGCCTCATCGCTAGGGTCTCTGGCAGTGTCTGACAGCCTAAAACAGTGGTGGCGAACCTATGGCACTGGTGCCAGAGGCGGCACTCGGAGCCCTCTCTTTGGGCACCCAGGCCATCACCCCAGAATGAAGTTCACCAGACAGGACTCAAAGAATCTACCTGCAGAATCTTCCTACAATGATAGATGAATTTGCCCTCATCTTTTCAACTGCGTTGGTGTCCTTGGGAGGCTGAACGATTGAAAGTTGTCAATGAACAAGGAGAAATGCATTACTGCTTAAATTGCTGTGGTGGCACTTTCCAATAAATAAGTGGCTTTTGATTTAAGTTTGGGCACTCAGGCTCTAAAAGGTTCGCCTTCACTGGCCTAAGACCTTGTGCCTTCTCCATGATCTGTGCAGGAGAAACGGCAGGGATCTCAAAAGACTCCAGACCCACGCCTGCCGACAGCTTTCCTCAGTAAGCAGACTAAGAAGAATTAAAGGGGTTGTCCAGTAAAATAACTTGTACTCTCCTGGTAAGCTACAGCACCCTCACTGCCGGGTTCAATTTGTATAGAGAGGTCTAGAAGCAAGAATTAATAGAAGCAAGCCTTTTTTTTTCTGTAGTGTGCATTGTATCTGAAAGACTTTACATATCTAGATAAGATCCGTTTTTAAATTAGTTGCCAGTATACTAAGTGTCACAATTGCTGTGTTTTCTGCGTGATTCAGCCAATGTCTCCCTCGGCTCCCTCATTACCCCATCTCAGTCGAGTCACTGTTAAATTAGGCCAATGGCTCCCTCATTCCACCCTCCCGTAGCTGCGTGAGGGAGGGGGGAATGGAGACGTTTGCCAAGTTATACAGTGACTTGGCTGAAGAGAAAACATGCCTCTTGTCACTGTTGTCTGTTGGCAACTAAGTTTTTAAAATTTGATTAAAGATATGATCTATGGATTTCTATAATAAAAATTGAACTGGAAACTGTAAAAAAAAAAAACTTCTATGGGATCCTGTTATGAGGCTTAACGGTGAAAATCTGATGATAGGTTCCCTTTTAGTCATTAGACACTTTGTCAGTCATCTTTATCACAGCTCTCTATGGTGTACGGAGAGAGGAAAATGTAGCATACTTCAATGTTATGAATATGAATAACTGTAAACCAAAGTTTAGCCAGAATTTCATAAAACAATTGTGTAGATGACAATTGGTAAAGTTAAGCTGTCCTTTAAATAACCCAGTGTCATGTAATACTTGGAATCTGTTGATGAAGACAACATTAAGGTGTATTCATTTCATTTTCATTTCCTAAGAGCAAAGTCGAAGAGATGATCTGGAGGCACTGGGACATATGTTTATGTATTTCTTACGAGGCAGCCTTCCGTGGCAAGGTCTAAAGGTAAGATCTTCTTCTTCCTTCCTTCTTTTTTTTTTTTTTTTTTGAGCATTTTTACTAAATGTTAGTATTATGATAAGATCATACAATATTCTGTGTGCCTGGTTGGTTGATCCGGCCAGTAGCATATGCTTGTCTCCAAAGATTAAGCCATGCATGTCCAAGTACAGACTATTCTTGAAACTGTGAATGGCTCATTAAATTGGTTGTGGTTGTCCAGTGATGGCAAGTCGAGCACAATGCTAACTTGCTGAGTGGTGGGGTCTCAAAGATGGGACCGTCAGGATAAACTCAAGATCACCCAAGATCATTGGAGCAGCTAGTCCTCGATGACCTCCAATGTGTTTTCACTGGACAGGTGGTATAGTATGGTTGCTTTATGACCGTGGCAGGTTCTACATGCTTAAATGTCAGCTTATGGCAACACTCCAATTTCTATTCATGTAGTCAAAGGCAGCCAGAATTGTTCCATGCGTTCTTAGAAGTGAAATGTAACAGCCTAAAATAAATGGTCACTGTGCTCCTCCCAGCTATTTTGTGTGTGTGTGTTTAAGAAAAAAAACACATGTATTTTAGGATCTCCTAATTTATATAAGCTTATTTCATATTTACATGTTTGCTCATGATGTAGTGGGACACAGTTATACAACCCGCTGTATTTTATTTGTGGTATCAAGTTTATACGTTTTAGCCATTAATGTGCATCTGGAACATTTTTTTAAATTATTTTAATTTATATTGTGTAGTAAGTTGAGTATCCTTTGTGTGATCTTTTTTTGCATTCACTTATTATTGCTGTTGCTGTCACACTTACAGGCAGACACGCTTAAAGAGCGTTACCAGAAGATTGGGGATACAAAACGGAACACTCCTGTAGAAGTCCTCTGCGAGAATTTCCCTGGTAAGAACATTTGACTCAGTAATATGACTTAGGGCTAAGGAATAATTTTGGACCACATGACATGTAAGGAAATCTACCAACAAAATCAAGAATGATAAACCTGGGATACTTACTCATAGATCCAGGTAATTTGGCTGTGGTAATCTGTAATAACCACTATAACAATAATAATATTTGTTATCCATCACCACCCTCCTTCTAAAATCAACTTTTAAACCTATGCTTATAAGCCATAAGAATTCTGCAGAGTGTTACCAGAGCCTCTCTGGGCTTTAAGTTCACAGGCTGTTACACGGTCTCCCCCTCCGCATCTACTCAGCACCCCCGCCCTCTGCCTGATGTAATCAAAGGAAGTTTCAGCACACGGTGGGAAGGACAGAATTGTCCTTTCACAGTGTAACAATCTATGAATCTGCTGCACTGATGAGCTTTTGTAACTCCCACAGAGCTCTTCTGGCACATTAGCCTAATTTTAAAAGTTAATTTTAGAAGGAAGAAGGCCATTGATAACACACACGAGATTATTACCACAGTCAAAGTGCTTAGGTGTCTGTGGTTCATACATGCTAGATTTCCTTCTAGTGCAAAAATCTAGCAGGGTCGGACTACAGCTTGCAACGTGACCATATTGGCTAGGTGCAATGTTTTGTAGTGAGAGACGATGCCTGCACAGCAACGTGCACTCTACTCTGGCCGAAAACAGATTCCTCTCTCATCGGGGTGTAATCTGTTGCTAGTCCATTTGTCATCTGTTATTTGAAAAACCGAAGGCTGGAAAATGATTGTCACATGATTGTATTACCTATAAACTGAACGGCAAATACGGATGGCACACTGGCGAAAATATTTGTGTGTGTGTAGCCTATGAAGGGCAAATATCTAAGAAAGTTGGGTGCTGTTTTTAATATATATTATACCACTATGTGTAGTATAGCTTACCCCTTTTTCAAAATGGCACTTTATAAACTTTGTACAGCTACATTTATCAACTGTATATATGATGCAGCTGTAGGTTCTGAGGAAATTAAATGTACCTTCTTGTGTGAGGTACAGAGGGGAAAAAGTCCTTAAAGCAGAGCTTGAAGCTATTCGGGGCTCCCAGGACACCCAGGATGAAACCTCTATTAGGCTAAAATGAATCACTTTGATGTTTCCCCTCCCACATGTTATATTTATGGAGCCCTCTAGTGCAGTGGTCCCCAACCTTTCTTTGCCCAGGGACCGGCTGTAAACATATATTTTCTCCACGGACCCGTAGGTGGGGGGGGGGGGGGGGGATACAGTCTGGTTTCTGTTTCATAGCCAAAAATGTAAGTTTGCATGCCCCACATAACTCCCTGTGTGCCTAGCTTATATTGTCCAGTTCCTGAAGAAGCCCCCCCCCACCTTCTACTATCCCAGCTGAACTAAAAACAAAAAAAATACTCACCTTCCCTGTTCCCCTGCAGCAGTCTTCTCTTCGCTCACCGTCAACAGAACAGTGCCTTTACATGGAAATTAAGTAATGGGAGAGAAGACTGCTGCAGGGGAATGGGGAAGGTGAGTATATTTTCTTTTGTTTGTTTTTACAGAGGTCCAGCGCGGCCTGGAACCAGGTGTTCCATGGGCCGGTCTTGGGGAACACTGCTCTAGTGTAGTGGCAACAATATCAAGACCTAATTGTAAATGTTAGACAAGACATATCTGTATGTATTGATTGGGATGTTGGCACAGATGATGACTATGATGATGATATTGTTCCATTATGTAAACCATGTATTTTAATTTGTTTTTGTTTTCTTCAGAGGAAATGGCAACTTACTTAAGATATGTAAGAAGGTTGGATTTCTTTGAGAAGCCAGATTATGATTATTTGCGGACATTGTTCTCGGAACTTTTTGAACGGAAAGGATACACTTTTGATTATGTTTACGACTGGGTTGGCAGGCCAATTGTAAGTTGCTGGGTTTTTTTTCCCCCATAACATTCATATTCAATCCAACATCAAAATCCATCATGATAAACCAGTTGCACTTACTCATTGATCCAGGCACTGTGAATGTGGAAATCTTCTTAAATTTGTTATCCATGGCCTTCGAATATCAACTTTTCAAATTATGCTAATGAGTCTGAGGCACTCCTGGGGGGGGGTTTCTGTGTTATCTCGCTGCAGAGGAATGCTCAGCACATGTAAAGCTGCACCATGTAGGGGCTCTGTTAATGCCCTTTGGAGCCCTTCTGACTGATTAGCATAATGTTAAAAGTTTATATTAGAAGGAAGGAGGCTATGGATAACAAATATAGAAATAATACAACAGTCAGTGCCTGGATCTGTGAGTAAGTGTCCTTAGTTTATGATTTTGATGGTTTATTTCAATTTGTCCAAATCTGTTTTGTCTGATGCAAAAAAAAAAAGAGATTACTGTAATCGCTATTGAATTTAATTAGAAATTAGAATGCCTATGTACCTTATATACTCGAGTATAAGCCTAGTTTTTCAGCACAAAAATTGTGCTAAAAAACCCAAACTCGGCTTATACTCGAGTCAAAAAAATAAATATATCTAAACTCACCTTTACGGCGACCCCTGTTTATCTTCTGTGCGATCTGTCCGGCAGCGGCTGGCAGGCTATATACACTGGGGCAGGGGCTGGCAGGCTATATACACTGGGGCAGGGGCTGGCAGGCTATATACACTGGGGCAGGGGCTGGCAGGCTATATACACTGGGGCAGGGGCTGGCAGGCTATATACACTGGGGCAGGGGCTGGCTGGCTATATACACTGGGGCAGGGGCTGGCTGGCTATATACACTGGGGCAGGGGCTGGCTGGCTATATACACTGGGGCAGGGGCTGGCTGGCTATATACACTGGGGCAGGGGCTGGCTGGCTATATACACTGGGGCAGGGGCTGGCTGGCTATATACACTGGGGCAGGGGCTGGCTGGCTATATACACTGGGGCAGGGGCTGGCTGGCTATATACACTGGGGCAGGGGCTGGCTGGCTATATACACTGGGGCAGGGGCTGGCTGGCTATATACACTGGGGCAGGGGCTGGCTGGCTATATACACTGGGGCAGGGGCTGTGACCAATGCATTTCCCACCCTCTGCTTATACTCGAGTCAATAGGTTTTCCCAGTATTTTGTGGCAAATTAGGGGCCTCGGCTTATACTCGGGTCGGCTTATACTCGAGTATATACGGTACGTGTTTTTTTTACCACAGGTGTAGAGAATAATATAGAATGTTGTACTACTTTGAGGATGTTCCCTAATGAAAGTGTATGCATGGCCTGTTACTTCAGTTCACTCCTTGTATTAGTGATGTGGTAGTAAATTCTCCATACACGGCCTTTCTGCTAGGTTTGTGAAAGTAGTGTGTGAACAGAGTTGTATTGTTTTTATGAATTGTCTGTTTTACTATTTAATACAGTTGTACATTTACATCTTCCCACTATGGCAAGGCATTAATTACGAATTCTAAATTTTCTAGCCTACTCCTGTTGGATCCGTCCATGTAGATTCGGGAACCTCTGCGATAACAAGGGACAGCCATGCCCATCGGGAGCGGCCGTCACAGAGCCAGCCCCTGAGAAATCAGGTGAGATACTTTGTTAGACTAGGGCCGCTTTTTGCTATAGTATCTGTGAGCGCCAATGACCTCATATTAACTCCTCTTATTAATGCTATAATTTTTTTAAATGATAAATTGCTTTTTGTTTAGCAATGTTTTTCCTTGTGTGTGTTTTTTCTTATGAAATACTAGAAACATTATGCCCTTTTCATTTGGTGCATTTCTTCTGTTTAGTATTTTCTAAACTCCATTGGCATTGGTCCATAGGTAATATGATTATATACATGATGATGATTGATACACTAATATGGCAGAGTTTATTGCTCAGTGTGTATTGTGCTATTGTTGGATTGTATATAAAGATCACCACTAAGGTTCCTTGCATACAGCCTCATCATTAAAGTCAGGGGAGTAACTACAGCGGTAGCAGCCATAGCAGCTGCTAAAGGGCCGCTGTGTCAGGGGGGCTCATCATCTGACCTGGCACACTAAAAAGTGGAGGATATATGTTATATACATATCCTGTACAATTTGCAGATATATATATATATATATATATATATATATATTATGCTTTGCGTCTGTATATGGCACTGTATGTGAGTGTGTGTATATGCTCAATACATGTGTGCATGAGTATAAATGTGCAAGTATAGAAATCTGTATATTTTTAAATTGAGAATGGGGGCCCTATTCAGAAGCCTGCTCTGGGGCCCTGCCACTCCTAGTTACGCCTCTGATTTAAAGGGATTCCTAGAGTGCTGTGTATTTCCATACAATATTTATTATTTTTATTATTCCCCTCTTGTTGTGTCTGGTGTTTGTGTTTCTGTGTGTTTTTGTTTTTCATGTATTTTTTTTTTTTTTCCGATCCAGTAGACAAAAATATCGTTTACTTGGGCTGCTTTGGTTAAAGGACATCTACCACCAGGATTAAAGACTATGCAGATGAGCATGGGGGGCTTCAGGCTGCATTAACACCTATGGAACCTTGAGCCCCTCAGGCTCATTTCCATATTGTCTTTCATTCTGGTGGTAGATGCCCTTTAATACTAGAATGGATCTCTCCCCATACAATGTCAGTTTACAGGGAAGCATACTCAGACATTTTTTTAAATGTGTTAAATCCTCAATCCGCAACAATGAGCACCATCCTTTGCAATGGTTTTAGTTTTATTGACCACATAAAAAGCTTGTGTGGTGCAATATATGTGAAGAGAAAAGACCTTATTAGCAGTAAAATGGCGCCACCTAGTGACCAATCGTCATGTTGCTTATGACTCCTCACATGCGGCAAGTTGCAGCAAAGTGGATGGGGATTCAACAAATCAACATCCAGACACTGCATTAAAATTTTGAAGCCGCAAAATGTCAATTGCTGCTGCAGATTAGACATCTGATACACTTGGGGGGAGGTTGAACAGCTCCAGCTGGTACAGTGGAGTTCTGTGTTGGTACAGTATCACTAGATGCAATAATTTGAGGAAGAACACACAGGAGATGAGTGAGATGAGAAGTGCTGTACTATACTTGTACTGCCTGTGCTGGAGTTTTATTGATTGGGCTGTACATCATAAACTGAGGTGTAAGTGGGCGGGGGGGGGGGGGAGGCTTATTATACAAAATCTGGTCTCTGAACGTACAGGCGCAGGGGGATCCAGACAAGTGATGGACAATCTACTTTTTCTGTTTAGGTTTTTGTTTACTTGTCTTCCTTTTGTTGTTCCTTGTTTTGTTTTTTTTCTTCTTTCTGTGTGGGAGCATAACAAATTGCACTTCATAGTGACTGTATTTAATATTCAATGCCATGTAGTGGGAAGCTGGAAAAAAATTGGGGTAACGGTGGGGCGGGAGAGGGCAGAACTAAGAAGGCGGCGCCCACGCGCCTTCAGGATTTAAATGCCTCCAGCAGCTTTGCCGGAGTGCCAGCACTGACCGTGGGTGTTTGCTGCAAACGCCCACCTTGTATCGAGAGCCCATGACTCCGCAGCCATACCTCCACAGCCGGTATGTAACTTAATACTACTTGCTAGTAAGGGGTCAAGAAGTGTCCCATGTTTTTACTGTGTTCACTCTCTGTAATTTTTAACTTCTTTGGTTATGTCCTAAATGTTCAGAGTGGGGGAAGTGAGTGGAGCTAAGTATTTGGTTTTCAAATACTGATTCATAATACTATTCAAATACATTGGGGCTCATTTACTAAGGGTCCGCAGACCGCGTTTTCGGCAGGTTTCCAGACTATTTCCATTGTGCGCACGCAATCAGATTTTGGCACATCGGCGCCGACTTGCACGCAACACAAATCGGGGGGTGGGCCGGCGGATTCGGATTTAACATTTAGAATTGTGTCGCAAGACAATGCGCTTACATACTCCGGCAAGAAGAAGGAGAACTCTGGCGGACCTTGGCGGGTAAGCAACGGATGCAGGAATCGGGCGCATGAGCTTCGTGAAACGTGCCGGACTTCATCTTCATCAGACCAACCGAATCGGGGATCGCGACAGGACCAGGTAAGTAAATTTGCCCCAATGTGTGTAAAATCTGACAACTAGTCTGTGTTATGCTCTGATGTCCAGATAGAGCCTGGATTGACTCAGAAGTAGCTTGTCAGAAGTTGGAGACCCCTCTCTCATCCCATTTTATTTATTATTGGGGAAATAAATGTTCAATCTATAAAGGGCTTTTCTCATTGTAGAGAAACCCATTGATCTTGGATATATCGGTACCTGATCCATTTTAAAATATTTTTAATAAATGGTTACTGCCCACTTGGTTATCATGAGTCTAGAAATAAACAAGGGACAACTAGAAGTCTGTGTGTTCTTCAATATACTTTTTCTCAATATACATTAATTAGGCATAGTTAAAGGTAAAGGAGTCGTCCTGTTGATTATGAGAGGTATTTTATACTTCTAATTTGAAACCCTCAAATCTTAATCCGACATATATCGCCAATTGTGGAAAATGGTAACAATTCAGTAATAGACTGCCGTTGGCAACATCAACTAGACACTGCTAAAACCGAATGATTTCTATTTTATGCAGATTAGAAATAATGTTCATATTTTTTGAGTAAATGGCTAAATTTATTATATAGAAATTATGACACGTTGGCGACTTCTTCGTGTGCCAGTGTCACATCACAGCGTTATTCACAGTAATGATCTGTTCAGTTGTCTTCATTGTTACACATTGTTCTGAATTTTTATTGCTTTTGGACTGATGCCTTGGAGTGGTGTTAAACAAATGCATCTCACTATTGTTACTTTATAAGTTTTATAATTTGCTTGGACTGCATTCCCAGCCCTCTCTTGCAAGAAAAATGTCAAGCTGCATATATAAAAACAAGCACAGACATAGAGGAGGGATAAAAAAAAAAAAAACTTCCCATCCCTGTAAAATATGGTTGCTGTTTACGCCACCAGGTCTTGTTGTATTTGTTTTTATACCCAAGACCCCCTTGCATTTTTCAATAAAGGGAGAGCTGAGTATTTTGCTATGCCTGCAGCACACGTTCATAGCTTGGCTTTCTACTCACCTTCACTAACACAGTGATCTGTTTCCATTGCTTTGGCCTGGCTGAACTCCTTCTCCCCAAATACCCTTCTCCTCCACACCTTGCAATCGCATGCTTCCTAACGCCTCTGCGCAGACGGGCGCTACAGACCGCCGAGGAGCTTGGGAGTTACAGGCCAGCCGACAGGCTCACCCCGCTTACCTGGCACCTCACCTGACATCAGACCGGCATGGGGGATCTGTGCAGGTATAAGAGCATGTTGGGATTAATATTTTTAGGCATGTAAAGAATGTTGATGTTTAACAAACAAATGAGTGCAGTCATTCTCCTTGAATGTATTTTTCCTGAAATTTTAGACTATAACTTTTAGTTTTGCATGAAAATTTTTGGTTGGTCGCTTCCTTTTCTTAATGTTGGCCAACATTAATTATAAGTTAAATGAAAAATATACACAGTATATTGTAAATATAATGATAAATACGAACTACAGTGTCCTGTACATTGTTCCTTTTTTTAAGTGCCTTGAGAGTATAGCAGGTATTAAAGGGGTATTCTCATTTCAGCAAATTGTTACTTTTTGTATGATGAAAAATTATGCATTTTTTTTTTCCAGCATACCTATTTCAATTCCTCATGGTTTTCTAGATCTCTGCTTTCTGACATTCTCTATAGGAAGCTTCTATGTTTGCTTCCTAGTGGTCAGAAATCTGACTGTAGTCACACAGGTGCACGGCTCGTTATAACACACAGCTCTGATTACTCTATATGATGCTAACGATCTGTGCATTTGTGTGACCATGGTCAGATTTCTGTCCACTGGAAGTAAAAACAAAAAGCTTTCTATAGAATTGCAGCAAGCAGAGATCTAGAAAACAGTGAGGAACTGATACAGGAAGTTTATTGGAAAATTGTAGAACTTTTCATTTTACAAACTATAAAATTTTATTTCCTGAAATGGTAGCACCCCTTTAAAGCACTATGCCCATCACGCAGATTTATAACTTTTGGGTCCCTCTTCTGGAGAAGGGGTCTGACTTCCAAAATTCTAGCAGTATATGATCACTCCTGTTTTTCAATGGGGACCGCTTACAATAGACAGTAAATAATGCAAAATATTCTATATATATATTATATTATATTATGTTACAGAAATATTGAATGGTAAAGTTTACCTGGCTCACTGCAGGTCCCCAGATGAAGTAAGTCCTGGGGGTTGTGCTTTCCAAATGGCCTGTCCCCTCGCTCATTATTATCCCACCTCCTTCTATTACAGGTTCCACTCAGGACGTAGGGAAGCGCCTCACTGCTCACAGGGCATTCGTCTCTTCGCTACGCTGTCTTACTAAACAGTGCATAGCGAAGGGACGCGTGAGCAGCGAGGTGCGGCAAGCCGCCTCTGCTCACTCTGCGTGTTGGGATTAACCCTACGTCCCGAGTGGAAGCTGTAATAGGGAGTTAGTGGGAGGGGAATAATGATGAGCGAGGGGACGGGCCTCTGCTGGATTCACACTAGAACCTGAGCCTTATCCTTTTGGAAAACACAACCCCCAGGACTGCAGTCGGTGACCTGGCAGGGCCAGGTTAACTTTACCATTCAGTATTTCTGTAACCAATGCATATATGGAATATTTAAAAACCTCTTTCTGAAGTACTATTTACTGTCTATTGTAAGCTTTCCTCATTGAAAGAGAGCCCTTTGGTGACAGGTTCCCTTTAAAGTGATGTATACCGTATATATATACTCAAGTATAAGCCGAGACCCCTAATTTTAACACAAACTGGAAAAACCTATTGACTCGAGCATAAGCAGAGGGTGGGAAAGAAATGCATTGGTGCCAGCCCCCTGTAGTCTAAAGCCTGTCAGCCCCATTAAGACAAATAAACTCCGTACTCGCCATTCCAGACGCCCCGGGCAGCTCCTCTTCTATCTTCATGTTCGCGGCAGCTCCTCTTCTGTGAGTACTCTGCTTATACTCGTATATAAAAAATAATAAACTAAATGGGGAGTTTTCAGCACAAAAAATTGTATATACAGTACATCCAAAAGTATTCTGATGCAGTGTCTATACTTCATAGCTTGCAGCATCCTAGAACATAACATACATTTCTAGTGGCTCTAAGATTAACATAATCCTCTCCAGATAAACAATATGTTCAGACCTTGCTCCTTATGGACAAAATTATTACATGGAATATTAATAAGGATACATGCACAGGTCACAGTCAAAATATTTCAACTTCTAAGACTTCAACAACATTTTAGCAGTTCACAAATCCTATCAGCACCATATTTTTCAGCCAGTAAAATATAAAATAGATTGTTTCATTTTGGGTTGCAGAGTTATGGTGAAACTATTCTTGTGTTCTTGCCTACCTAGGCTTATAATGGTTGGAAGTGTAAAATGTTTGGAATTAACATGATCAAGAAATATGCTGTGTATACAGTGCATGATACACTAGTAATATTGATGTGCATGACTCTACAGTAGGTTCTCAGTAACTAGTGTATCATACTCTGGTGCTCTATAAACTAAAGGTACTTGCAGGTCATAACATATGTAGGCTGTGCTATTCCTTTACTCTTACACTAATGCCTTAGTTTTTTATGTATATTTTTTTTTTATTTATGTTTAAAAGGTGATGAGTTCAACCAATGGGCAACTGAATGCTGATGACCAAACAGGTGGTCATTCCAATGCACCAATCACAGCGCATGCCGAAGTGGAGGTTGTGGAGGAAGCTAAGTATGTGCCACCTACGATCCTCCCCCAGCACGTGTACCCATTTAATCCTTTCCTATGTGGCTCATCTACGCACTTGTCTTCCATGTTGTGCCTCTCTGTGAATACTTCCGCTACATTATATATCCCGGCCTAAATCACAGCCTTTTCTGCATGCAGTCAGTCTACAGAGAACATTGTACATATCCTCTGTACGTCAGGCACTACATGTCTTCTTTTCTTGATGTTAACAATCGGACTGTGGGTTTCTAGATTATTAACTTTTTTGTGGATTAGAATTATACTGTGGTGACCGGGCAGATGAACAGATATATCTTCTGTAGCTTGACACTTAACAGCTGCATCTTGACTATTGCTTGCGTTTATTTTTCTATAGGTATAAAACATGTATAGGTGATTTTTTTTTTTTTTTAGACTTTGTACACATCTGGACTAGTGTTTTTCATGGTTTTGCATTTTCATAGGAGCAGAACAATTAAATAGAGATTGCACAATAAACTACTTTTGCTGCTTTTTGGGGGTTTCCTTTATGGATCGTACTGAGCAGTGATGTCTGGCACATTTGACTCTGGTGCCTTTAATTATGTCTATTTTTAATGCCCAATATACACAGAGCTTAAGAGGCAACTTATGTAATTCTAGAACTATAGAGCAATTATTATAGTGCAAGCAATCTTTGTTCCAGTAACTTTCATAGCTGATTCTTTCTTGATAAGGCAGCACAGACTAGTTGTGATCTGCTTAACCGGTTTCTGATATCTTTGGTTGTGACAGCATACACTCTTCTCCAAGGCTCTTTGTCCAGTCAGTGATGTAAAACTGCCTTACATTGCAAATGCTGGCTCCAATGCCGGATATGACCCCATAGAGACGGTCAGAGTCTGTCACCTAGGGCAGTGGTGGCGAACCTATGGCACGGGTGCCAGAGGTGGCACTCGGAGGCCTTTCTGTGGGCACTCAGGCCTTTGACCCGAGGACAGACTTCACCAAACAGGACCAAATCCACCGAATCTTCCTGCAGTCCCAGGCAACGTAAGAGATTCTGCTCTCAGACACTTCATTGGCTGTTTGGAACTGCGGGAAAAGTGAGAAGGTGCTGACAGAAATGCATTATCTTTGTAGGTCATCCTGCTGGACTCCCCATTCTTACTGTAGAGAGAGACCCTGCAAAGGAGCTACAATGAATGTGTCCTCCTTCTTTCAATGGTATTGGTGGCCTCAGGGGGCCGATATGATTGAAAGATGTTGAAAAACCGATAGCAATAAGTTACTGCTTCAAATGCAATGTTGGCACTTCACATTAAAAATAAATGGATTTTGGTTATAGTTTTGGCACTCTCTAAAAGGTTCGCCATCACTGACCTAGCGTATTGATTCAAGCAGATCCTGCAAGGGACTATATGCGTGCCGTGCTGCAGTTTAAAATCGGGAATTGCAAATGCAGCTTATTAAGAATAGTTGTAATTGTCCTTAATCCTACACTACAACATCTGCCATAGGTGACAAGAGACCATACACTGAGAGTGTTGCATCGATAGTGAAGATATCTGCAAAAGGCCCTTTTTTAAACTTATAACCACAAATTATTTAGGAAATTGATGAATGTTTTTATAAGCGTCAGGCACTTAACTTTGGGAATGGATGCCAAGTATTTGTTTCCAGATTGGTTAGTTTTTTTTTCTCTTTGTGGCATAGTTGCATTTCTCCTTGGTGTCACAGCCTCTCTTGACCTGTAAAGCCGCCATTCTTTTGACCTGCGAGGCATGTTGTCTGCATGGCTGCATTCCCTCATCCTCTCCCTAGTGTTTCTTGGGTGTATTAATATTTCTCTCTTTCTCTCTCTGTCTTTTGACACACTGTAGCTGCGTGAAAATGCTCAACTTGTGGTGAGTCTCTCTACGAGGAGCGCACACCATGGAGAGGACCCCCTCCCCCACATTAAGTTGGTCCATGGGATTACCTAGTATATCTCCTAAGCTCCCTGCAGGATAGACCATATTACTCAACTTGTAGAAAAACCCATTAAGAAATTCCATAATTGACAGGGACGCGTTAGGAAATATTTTAGTCATCATCATGTGATCTGAAAAGGACAAATACACCACAGTGTTTGCACTTTTTCCACTATTGGTGGCAGACCTGCCATTGAAGGACTGAACGAAGCCACCAAACATATTACTATTAACTCGTCCCGCTGAAAGCGGTCTATTATGTTAAACTAAATATTTAGGTTCCTTTGGTTAGCCTGTTTGGTTTTGCTGACTATAGAATACAGACGCTGTACTTAAAGTACTGTTACATTTCTTGTCTGCTCCTGCTGTGTTTCAGTATAGCTTCCACTCTTGTTATTTTGTTGAGTCATGTTATTGGCAGTCTGACTCTGATTTATAATGCTCTTTGGGTAGACAAGAGGTTTCTCTCTGCAAGTCGGAGCACTTTTAGACAACAGACCTATCAGTAGCGGTAACCGCTTCTCTAATGTAAGAAATGTGGCAGCCTTTGTTTACCATATTTGTAATCTTCTAGAATATGCTTCTAGGTTTTATAACTTCAGAATGAGAGTTTATTTACAGCCGCATACTAATGCACGGACCCTTATGAGATGTACTTTTAGACCATATTTGGATTTCCAGGATGGGGTGTTCTCATAGGGATGTGGTAGGCTTGTGTTTTTATCCCATATAGCACTGCACATTTCTTTTTATTCACATTACAATATTCATGATATAAATGTCAGGTTAGAAACCCTTGTAAATATAGCTGTGATGCAAGTTTAGCAATCGTCTTTCTACAGACCTCACCAAAAATATTCATATTTTAATAGTGAGAGGGGAAATGGTCTTTATAGAGTAGCCTGTATGACCACAATATTTTCTTATCTTTTGTGTTCTGGAACTGGGTACAAGTCACATATAGGATTGTAATGGAAAGTGCTAGCAGTAGGGATGCCTATTTTTCTTCCCACCACTTAGGTCCTGTCCTCTCACTTTGAACTCCCTCTTTGTCTGGCTAAGTTGTTGTCCACTTCTCACCTTGTATATTGTCTGCATGTGACACACCAGTGTGTTTCTTGCTCCTCATCATCCCTCAGACGTCTGTAACCACCCACATGGTGCATCCAACCTCCTCTTCCGTTTGGTGTCAGATGAAGGGACAAGCACCTTTTACAGTGATGTTAAATACAACTTGTTCAACATTAGTGTTTCCCCTACTAAGCTGTCTGACCCTAAAGCAGAATTACTTTGTGTGCATTTGATATTTTTATATGCAGCCCTTTTATTTTTAGACTCCCCTTAGTGCAGTTTTGCAGTAGTAAAAGTGATAGACCTCTTCATGTGACTGACCTGCCTCCCTCTCCTTTTTTTTTTTTCTTTTTGGCAGGTGCTGCTGTTTTTTCAAAAGAAAAAGGAAGAACCACTCTCAGAGACATCACAAGTGAACCCGCCATCATCTGGGGAGGAAACTATCAGATTAGCGTCTACAGTGTCGCTGTGTCAATGACTTTGGGGCATTGGGGTTGAGGATGTAGGTTCTATATGGTGTAAATCTTCAGGGGAAAAGTGGACACCAGAAATCGAATGTCATCTGCTATAATGGAAGGCCGACCCAGAAGTGGTTTCTGAGTCTAGGTGCAATAATGCCGATCCCTCAGAGCCGAGAGCCCTAAGAAAAAGGGCAATGCCTACAGCTCAGAAAAGGGACTGCCAGGGACCACTCTTCCAATCTATTGGTATTAACTGCATAGGTAACTGCACTCCCTCATCGCTTCAATGCAAGAAAATCCTTACCACCAACAACCTGTTTTACCCCTCAATAGCCATGTTGTGGGGTGCATCTCACAGCTCCTAATATTTCCCTCAGCCCAGTACTTTTGACTGGAGACAGTAGAAACTTGACTACATTTTATTTAGAAAACGGTCCCAAATCTACAGGTTTTTTTTTCCCCTTCCCCCTTTTTTATCTCCTTAGAAATAAAGTATAGACAATTTAAAGCATTCCACAGTAGATGGGCCGCTTCCTGCATGGGTAAATGCCTCACGGAGTCTGTGTTGCACTACTGGCTTTAAAATAAATATACCTTTTTTTTGTTGTTGTTTTTTAAATGGATAAGACATGTACATTCTCTTGCTCTGCTGCACGTTCACCTCAGAGCGAGGCTTGGGCTCAGGTTTTAGAATGATGAAGCCTTGTCTCCCTGCTTAGCTTTATGTACACAGCAGACCACAACTGATTAAACTGAGGATAAGTATTTAGTGTTGCTGCTTCAGGGGAAAAATAAAATCAGATTGGAACTGATAAATGGACTAAATACTATGGGAATACCTCTCTATGCTTGAATTCTTACTGTAGATCTTCTTGCAATGTTATATTTTTAATAGGAGCCATCAGAAACCTTTTTTTTTCATTTTGGCATGGTATTGTCAACTATACCTTTCAAATATTTTGTGATTTGATTTTCCAATTACTTTGGTGGGTAACTTATGTTCCCCTGTGTTCGCATACACTGACATAATCAGAGTTTGGCTGCGAAAAACTGTGAATTTTTTTTTTTTTTTTTTTGTGTACAAGTTATTTAATCTTTATCAGAGCTGGTTCTAGATTTTTATATACAGACAGGGTTTTATTTGTCAGTCCAGATGTTATTTTGTTGAATATTCTTTTGCAAGATCATGAAGTTTATGTATCATTGCAATGAGAAGGCAAAATTCCAAATGGCCATACCTGATATTACAGTAAGCCAACCATGCATAAGTCAGACATGCCACAATGACTTGTTTCATCCCAAAGTCAGCCAGTATGATTTCTGCATCACATTTCTTTTGTTTCATTCTCCACTTGGAACGGTTAAAAAAATCTGATTTTGTTTTAATAATGATTATGATTTTTTTTGCAAATCCAGCATTACATAGTTCCCACTACAGTTTATTTTCTTCATTTGTGATAATTTGTGAGCCTTTGATTGCCAGAAGTGATTATTTTGCGTGCACTGATGAGATGGGATACCTGGCGGTGTACAGAAAGGTTTCCCTATTGCACCAGTGCCTTTTGATTCTGATCAGTCTTCATTTCAAGCTTCCAGACACTGAAAACCATTGCCACAAGGAAATGCCTTGTGTAGATAGATGTTTCATTTGTTTTTGGAGGTAATCAAGGACTTGTATTACATATACGTTTCCACATGAATGGATCAAACCCTTCCCCTCAGGAAACTTATGCTATATCCCTTCATTGTACAGATCACTTTTTTTTTTTTTTTTTAAAGGTATATTTAATTTAGAGTATTGCATTGCACTGTAGCTAAAGGGGGATTTTTTAAGCTGTTTTGTGTTTCTTTTAAGAACTTTAATAAATGTTTGTCTGTTAAATGTTTCTGGCTCTGATGTGAAGTTACTAAACTGGAGGGGTGTGGATTAATAGAGGATTTTATTTCCCTATGGATTAATAGATGTATTTTACTGATCCTATTAACTGCCTATTGCACAACCTTGGATACTTAGGTATTCAAAGGAAAAAGTTACTGATTATTATAAAACACATAATTTTCATGCTTTCTACTTGCCACTTCTTAAGATGGATGCACGGCACAGTCACTTCTCCATATAGTTTCTTCCTCCTGCTCTTTGGTATCATTAAGGGTACATTTACACTAATATATGCTCATCCAGCTGCTCAACCATCCCCTCTACATAGGAGATAGTGGTGCACGGCCAGCCACACAGGTATAGATAGAGCAAGCTCTATCTTTTCCCTTTGTACGGTACCACCACCAGGAGCCTAGAAGGACATTAATACAGCTGCAAGTTTGTCCCCAAAATGGCAGTGTCAATGCACCCTAAAGGTGCTGTCACACAGTGCGTTCTTAATCCGTTATTAAACTGACTTGAAAAAGCATGCCTTTTTGCATGTTTGGCTGGTTTGAATCTGTTTTTCTTCATTTGTGGAAGTGTAAGCAGCTGTGAAAATGTTAATACAGGATTCAAACCAGCCAAACACATAGTAATCATGCAAAAAGACGTGGGTTTTCAGTGCCTTTTAAAATGCACCAAGAACTCTCTGTGTGACAGCACCCTAAGGCACAGGAACACGCCTAAAATCGTATGCCAATTTACATCAGTCTGGCATCCATTTTTTTCACTGATCCTCACAAACTGTAGTCTGAGTGCCAGAAATGGTTCTGACTAGGACTGTATAACCCCTACCCACACCAGGACGTTATAGTAGGTCCCTGCGGGAAGATACTATAGACTTTCTATAACATCCCGAACGGAGCCGGCACCAGAAGAAGCAGCTGTCAGATGTATATTACAGCTGACGCCGCGCACCAACACCCAGCTCCGATCGAGAGTGTTAACCCCTTACACGAGGAGGTCAAGCGGGACTGTGGCGTGTAAGGGTGTTCCCCCTATGGATCGGATCCACTTCCGGGCAGCCCCGAGGTCTGCCAAGTGCCCCGGGGCTTCCCGATCTTCCTTGCAGTCAATTAGTATAGTAGAGCAGTGTATTGGACTTGAACCGGCGATCAGAGCATCGCTGGTTCAAGTATGTAGAAGTAAAAAAAAAAAACAGTAAAGTTTCAACATTACAATAAATACATAAAAATATAAGCCCCTAAAATGTCACTTTCCCATAAAAACACTTAATTAAAAGTACAATCTGTATAATAAAACAGAATCCTTACTGGACCTGCATGGTAAGCGCCGAAAAAAAAAAAACCCCAGCAAAAAAAGTCCCAAAAAAGGTAATTTTTAATTAACACCTTTTATAAAATGCTCTAAAAAGTGATACAAAAAATGTTACGCATATGAAAGTCGGTGATGTTAAAATATTTTTGCAAAATTATTTTTTCAGTAAAAATGGGAAAAATTAACTATAAAATGAGGTATTTTTGTAATCGTGGCGAACCATAGAATAAAAAATGTTATTTTCATGGTATGGTAAACGGCCAAAAAAAACCCACAAGAAAACTTTCTTAAAAATTGATGATTTTCATTCCCTCCACCAACAAAGTGTTAATAAAATCTCATCGATTAGCTATAATGCCCCAAAATTATGTACCTTGAATGTGCATCTCATGTGGCAAAAAAATATGCCCCTATAGGTCCACATTAAAAAAAGAAAAAAAAATTATAGCCTGTACAATGTGACATAGCAAATCTGTTATGGATGGCGCCTTCTTCCCTTCTATGCCCGGCCGTGCGCCCATACAGCAGGTTGCCACCACATATGGGGTATCAAACTTTCTGGTGGCTTTTTTCATTTAATCCATTGCAGATGTTTTGCACACAAAATGTAATAATTTTGACAATTCATTCAATTTGTAGAACGCACCTCCATTTTGTTTCAACCCCTATAAAACACCTAACAAGTGCTTCTTCACATGTTGAGGGGTGTAGTTTCCATAATGGGGTAATTTACGAGTCTTGCAATTATTTAGGCCTCTCACAGTCAATTAGAAGTTGAGCAGGTTCATCTAAATACGGGTTTTGGAGTGCAATCCGTTTTGTCAGAGTTTGTTCAGTGTCTCAGTTTTTCATGCGCATTTTCAATGCACTTTCAATTCGTTTTTAACGTGCAGGTAAGGCCGCGGTCACACGTACCGCTAGACATCCGTTCATAACGCTAGTGCACAGGGGGAGGTCCTCGGCCCGAATGCACATGCGTTTCCAGAGAAACGCATGCGATCGGCTTAACAATCGCATGCGTTTCCCTGGAAACGCATGTGCGATCGGGCGAGGACCTCCCCCTGTGCGCTAGCATCGCGTTATGACGGACGCTTAGCGGTACGTGCGACCGTGGCCTAATGCGCGTGAAAGGACTCAGGACTGAGCTCTATCTTTTCTATGGCAATTGATGCGTGAAAAACGCAGTGCAATGCGTTTTTGATGCATCTCCATAGACTTGTATGGTGCGTTTTTCACGCGCGTGACTTGCAAAAGTAGAGCATGCTGAGATTTAAACGCGCGTTGAAAAAATTGCAAGTCTGAAAAGACCCATTGATTACAATGGGTCAGAGTGCAATGCAAGTTCTGCGCGTCAAAAGCACGCACAGAAAAGGCGCGTGAAACACGCAAGTGTGAAAGGGGCCTAAGGACAAGCTTTCCACAAGAAACCTGGGACTAGGATCATTTCACAGCGTTAAGGGAAACTTTTTTTTAATTTGACAAACTATACATGATATTATCCATAATGACGAGCCATACATATGTTTAAATATAACCATTATTTGAGATTATTTTTAACATTGTATGTGCGGGCAGGAGTGAGCATTCTTCTAATTGACTTTATTTAGAAATTTGTCTTACTTTGTAATGATACTTGTTATATTGCCTGGACAAATTGGAATCACAATGGATCTATCAAAGATTGCTCTAGAGGCCCAGAAGATTGAGAGCGCGTTCACACGTTCCACTAGCGCCGCGTTCATAAGGGGGCGGAGTTTGGGGCGATCGCATATGCGTTTCCAGAGAAACGCATGCAATCAGGTTATTAATCGCATGTGTTTCCCGGGAAACGCATATGCGATCGGCCCGAGTCCCGGGCACTGTGCGCTAGCGTTGCGTTATGAATGCGACGATAGCGGAACATGTGAACGCGCCCTGAAAGTAAATGCAACGATGCAGTCACTGTTGAACTATCACATGAATGAAGAAACAGAGGTGGTAAGAATCCAAAAAAGTCCTTTATTAGTTTCAAGCGGAGGTGTATATAATTTCGCTATATGCACTGTCGGCAAGTGACATTCCGCCTGCACTATTTTATATTGCCTTTTTTTTTTTTTTTTTTTGTACATCACTAGGAGCATGCTCCTTTCTTTTATCCATGGGAGACAGCTATCCAGCAACAGATAATGGGTGCAGGCAGCCAGCCTCCAATTCCGTCATCTGTGCATGCAACAACAGCTTCAGGTGTGCCGTGATTGGAGTGGCGCCTCCTAAAGCTCCACCTACACAGGGCCTGCCTAACAATTTTTTTGAGGCGTCTTAACAAAAAGATGTATACATTCCTCCTATATTCAAACAATAGTAAGGGACTGTATATCCTTCCCATTAATTCCTTCATGATGTCTTTAAGGTGAATCTCCTAAAATCCGGGATTAAAGATTACAGAGGGAAAAAAAAGACTACAATGTAGCCTGTAAGGGGGCTAATAATTTTTCACTTGGATGACCGCTCTGAAATTACATATGGACAAGTTAATTTTAAATGGGGTTACAATTCATTTTCAGCCACTGTTCTAACAATGCCCAATTTATTTTAAGGACTTAGATTCAATTTTTATAACATAAGAGACGGATCATGTTGTCAAGAGTTTTACAATAAAACCTTCGTGCTCCCGTGAGCACAAGATTTGATGTACAAAACAAGGTTTTGCCAAATAAGAAACATATTGAGGACAGTTATGTTCCACCAGTATAGCCTTACAAGCAGACCCAGAAAAAAATAAAAATTTGCTGTCTAAAGGATTATTCAAGTTTCTTTCTCATCACCCTCCTGGGTTTTTATTTTACTTTGCAAGGACTACAGTTTGCAGAGCTCTGGTTATAATATTGCATAACCACATATGTAATATAGGCTCCAATGATTAATGCCGTGTTCAATGCTGATTTTACCGAATGATAGGCAGAATGTACTAGCATTACAATAGTTTATTTGCAAGAAATTTTCTGGACACACATATTGTTTTCAGAACTTTTCACCAATTTGGCATAAGTTAAAATTGCAAGTAACCCCACACAATCTCATGTGTTAGAATTTGCACTTGGGTATTATGTATCCTAAATAATACTGACAACATCATCCCTTTAAAGACACGAGTGTCAGTTTCTTTTCATTGCACATAACATCCACAGATGAAATGCTGTGATTATACATATACACACACATACTTGGACGGCCACCCAGCAACAGCACTTATCCGCGCTCCTGTTGCAGGCTGTTAAGGAGGTCGCACTGGTTTCGGACGCCATCTTGACTACTGTCCGCCATCTTAGATACAGCGGCCATGTTCCCTGACCATTGTCAAGTTAATGTCATGATTCAAACTTCATTTTATGTAACCTGTTTGCTCGCCTGTCAGCTAATACCCTTTGACATTTAATGAGAAGCCAGTCTGTCCTTGATAATAATATGATTCTGGAGCCACTTATCATCTCCTTCTCAGCAAACTAGTATAAACAATATCTGTGTACAAGGTCTCTGAGAACTGAGCACAATTAATTCACTTTTTTCCCAGAATATACTGATGTCCAATAGCTTTGCAGTATACTATTCACACCCCTTTGATGACTCTTCTGTCTGATATATATTATGCATTTTGATTATTAAACGGAAGAAGATCTTGATTAAGAGATTGACGCGTATGTCTTGGTCATTATGTTCAATCATGAAAGGGTTAATTAGGACTCACCTTACAAAAGTCAAGAGGGCTGTTGGGGCCCTGCATAAAAATCCCTAACAATATTTGGCGTCCATCTGGGTGGGTTTAGGAGTAAACAACAACAGCACCAAGACAGCCTCCGTGAAGTGTCCCCGCCGGCTTGGTGAACAGAACTGACCAGAGCGCTCTCAGGGTAAGATATTCATTTTTTCTTGTCTACCTTGATATGTCACTTCTGGTTCACTGGTTGGACGGACCGGGTAAGACTGTCTCTGTGTTTTGTATTTGCCACTGTTGTTCACTGTAACCTAAGCTCATAGTTTTTGGCAAAGAACCACTTTGTAAGGTGATGGACAGAGACTGGACAGAGATTGGACAGTGACGGATGGTCAGACAGTCTGTGGTGTTAGCTGAAGCAGTGAGACGGGAAGTAGTAACCCTTAGATGTCTGCAATGCTAGAGTGGGAGAGTGGGAGATATTCTGTTGTGATTATCATAGTGTCTATAGTACTGTTTGACTGGTGCCAATAGGGTTACCCATAGAGGTATAGAGCTCAATTTGTGCACGTGCAGCGGAGACCCGCTCTGATCAAGTGTGTGTTTAGCTTTCTTTTTTTTGGGAGTCTGAACAGCCTTGTGAGACTGTAAGAACTAGTAGTGACTTAGTAAAGAGTCGGTAAGAGAGTGGACTCTGTGGAAGTCTGGTATCTAGTTTCTTTGGGGTCAGTAAATCGAGGTGTTGGCATTCGCTGTGTCTGTGGGGACAAGTTTGGTTGTGTTGCAGTAGTAGGCATTTATGATGAGTTGTGAATTGGAATTGAGCCAAGTGCATTGCAGACAAAAAGATGTAGGTAGACAGAAGGTTGGCATGATGTAAGTAGACAAAAGGTTGTTGAGTTAAGTAGAACTGATGGAAAAGTGCAAGTTGACATGATCGGACATAAGGCTGGTAGTTTTGTGTTGAAATGAAAAGTAGTATTGAAGGTTTTGGGATGTGTCAGATGATCTGATGATTGTACAAGTGAGAAAACTTTGGAAACAGACACTTAGAGCCTCTGACTTTGACGGACGGACCAGGACAGAGTGACAGGAATCCTTCAGAGTGCCCAATGAAGAAAGAGACGGGCGATAAGGGACATTTCAAAGTTTTTGATATGGAAAGAATTTGAGAAAAAGAGATTTAATTATATTTTCCTTGGAGTGAAAAATGGCCCCTGTAATCCAGACTCCACCCCTGTATCTGGTGGTTAGAGAAGATGACACGCCCTACCATTCTTCAGTGGCGGCCATCTTAAGACAGTTTATTTCTTTAGTGGCGGCCATCTTAAGTCAGTTTATTTTTCAGTGGCGGCCATTTTAAGTTATATTCCCTTCAAGTCCCTGAAAGTTGATTGCTGTTGGCAGCCATAAAAGCTGTTGTGGGGCTTTGTAGGAAAACAGCTGACCATGCTTGGGGCGTCTGCTAGGGGTCTTGGAGTGTGGGAGGTTGTTTGAGTATTATTCAAATTTATTGATCCCGACAATTAGAGAAATATTACTATAAAAAGTGTTACAATGTCTCCGGTACCTGCTTTCTGGCATTTAAGGGGTTAACAAAAGGGTAGGGGCTGTTGGAGCTGCGTTTTGTTTTGTGAAGAACTGACATGTGCTGTGTCTTATCTACGAGAGAGACGATAGTGACCTTGATGTTCACGGAAAACTGAATTTCTCCATATTGAGTTGCTTGGAATCTGTGTTCTGTTATCTCGTGGTTTACAGGCTAGTGAGAACATTTACATTTGGGAGGGGTAGATCGCTGCGTTTAGACTTCTCCCTGACAATCTAAAAAAGACTTGAAGGAATTTATTTGATTGTGGAACAAGAATACAGTATGATGTGATGTCCTCCTGTGTACCCCATGAACAGACTAAGCAAGAATGAGCCCCCCAACTGTATTACAGAGCCTATGACTGACTTTTGTTCCTTTTTGATTAAAAACCATCTTAAGTGTACCTGGATTTTATTGAGACGTTGGAGTCTGGCCAGAACTTTATAGGTAGCACAGAACACTGGACTGGAGATGTGGTGGAGGACTCTGACATTGACGTTCAGAGGGAATAGAGGATGTTTCACAGACCACGCCAAAGTGAGATTGACAACATCTCCGGAAGTCTCAACCGACCAACCCAAGTGGGCGTTGCGGGGAGGAGACATTACTTTAGTGAGTGGCGGAGACGGCCCCGACAGGGCAAGACAAGGGGGGTGGTTACGGAACAAGGATGTTAGCGAGAACAGCCCCCCCAAACAGAGTTAGTGCCTTTCATTGTAGAACTCTCCCCTGCTAGCCCGATGATGATTTTAGCCCATTCCCGGTCAAGAAATACTCAGAAAGAACAGCCGGATACATGTAGCATGGTCCATGATCTCTAAGCTGCCAATGAGTGTACTGAAGCCCAGTGGTCCCTATCCCAAACTGGCAGCAGTCCCTGAGAGTGACATATTATTCACTGTTATTGATTTGGCAAATGTTTTCCTCTCTGTGCCCCTACATGAGGATTGCCAGTACCTATTTGCCTTTACCAGTTCAGTATTCCAGTATATCTGATGCAGATTCCCACAAGGGGGGGTAAAACTCACCCAGCCAATACCCCACGGCCCTACAGGGAGTAGACTGGCAGACTGGCCCCTTACTGGATGTTCTCCGCTTCAGTATGCGGATGACCTACTGTTTTTGTTTGCCAGGATGCATTTATTGATCTTATGTGTTTTCTGTTCCAGAAGGGTTGCAAAGTTTCCAGAGACAAACTCCAGTACTGCCAGGAGAAGGTGGTCTTCCTAGGCCACTGCTTCTCAGCCACAGGCAGATACCTGACAGAGGGAAGAAAGCTGGCAGTCCAGAATGTGCCCCTGCCCTGAGGCCCTAAGCCTCTTCACATGTTTCTAGCACTGGCCAGCTGGGATAAGGTCTGCTGCCCCTTTCTGACTGAATTGCCTCTTCCCCATTTGCCCTTAGTTAGGAGGCAGTTGATGCATTCCATAGCCCTAAGCTGGCAAATCCTGTCTGCCCCGGCCCTAGGCACATGCCACTGAACCAGACCTTTTATTTTATTTTGCACTGAGTATCTAGGCCACAGGTGTCTTAGCCCAGGAACGTGGTGGCCTCCCAAGTGACCTACTCTTAGGCCCGGTTAGACTCAGTCATGAGGGGAGCCCCTCATGTGTTAGTAGCTGCAGCCAGCAATCTGCTCAGCAAGGCCAGACCAAGGCCAGATCCTAGACCCTAGATCACTCAGTTACTGTTCAAACCCCACATACCTTGCACAGTGTCCTCACCCAAGTACAGCCCAAGCATCTGAGCAAAGGCCAGACAGCTCAGACTCCAGTGTGCACTCCTGATGCCCCAGGATACACTTATAAGGTGCACAGCTCTGAATCCTTCGTTCTATCGCCAGTCTTCCAGGATTCAGAGAGGGGGGAGAGAAGGGTGATTAACCCAGATGTTGAGTTTTTTCTCATAGATGGCTCCAGGTCTGCAGGAGAAGACAGACGGTTCTATGCTGGATATACAGTGGTCAGTGGCGCACATGAGGTAGTACAAGCAGAACCACTCCCTCCACACAGGTCAGCGCAGGAGGTGGAGTGACGGCACTCAGGGAAGTGCTACAGCTGGCGGAAGGTAAAAGGGCGAACATCTATACACAAGGTATAGTTCTTGGGTCTAAACACGACTATGGACCCATATGGAAGGCTAGATATTTCCTCACCTCTGCAGGGACCCCCTCTAAGCATGGCGCGCTGGTTAAAGAGCTCATGGATGCTCTCTTACTTCCACAAGAGGTGAGGATAGTAAAAGTAAAAGCAGACACAATTTGGTAACTCCACAAGCCAAGGGCAAGTATGTGGCTGACGGGATGGTGAAGGCAGCTGCACAGATGGAGCCCGGAGACTGTCCTGAAGTCTCAGCGGTGAGTTCTGAGCTAAAAGTTTGATCCACAGGTGTTCCAGTCCCTGGTGGCCCGAGTGTCATCAGAAGTGAAGGAAGAGTGGAGGAAAGCTGGAGCCCAGATGCCGATGGGACCTGGATGCTGGGAGAGAGGGTGTGCCTGCCCGGAGCCCTGCACCCGACAGTAAGTCAAGTATCCCACGGACACACACACACATATCCAAAATGGCCATGCTAGTGCTCATAAACCGCAAGTGGTTTGCCCGGGCATTACTACCCCTGTCACTAGACTAGTGAAAGCCTTTATAGTCTGTGGCCGCCACAACCCGGGTAAGGTGGAAAAGACCCCACAGAAGGTGACACCCAAGCTGCTGTATCCCTTCCAGAGACTGCAGATGGATTTTACCCAGCTACCAAAAAAAATGGTACGTAGGAATACGTGCCTGTGTGCATTGATCTCTTTCCAGGGTGGCCAGAAGCTTCTCCCATGACCAAGGCTACTGCCAGAGCTGCAGCCAAGAAGTTGGTGAGTGAGATTTTTCTGCAGGTTTGGACTTCCAGAGACCATAGAGTCCGATCGCATAACCCACTTCACTGGACAGGTAAAGAAACCTTGTCCCTCCTGGGTGTAGAACAGGCCCTGAACACCCCTTAGCATCCCCAAGTTAGTGGTGGGATTGAAAGACTAAACGGCACTCTTAAGTTAGAGATCCAGAAGGCTATGGAAGAAACAGGGAAACCATTGCGGACCACCCCCAAAAGAAAGATGGGGCTGTCCCCCTTTGAAGTACTTTTTTTTTTTTGGCTGTGCACCCAGACTAAGCCCCTACTTCCCATAGACCCTATAGCTCAGTGGTGGCGAACCTATGGCACGGGTGCCAGAGGTGGCACTCAGAGTCCTTTCTGTGGGCACTCAGCCCATCACCCCAGGACAGAGTTCACCAAACAGGACAAAATCAACAGATTCCTCCTTCCTCCCAGGCAACTTAAGAAATGCTCCCATCAGCGCTATTTTAAAGCGACACTTCATTGACTGTGTGGAATTGTAGGAAAAATTAGAAGATTTTGACAGAAAAACTTTGAAGGTCCTCCTGCTGGACCCACAATTCTTCCTGTACAGAGAGACCCTGGAGAGAAGCTACAATGATGGGCTGAATTTGCCCTCTTTCTTTCAACTGTATTGGTGGCCTCAGGGGGCTGATACGATTGAAAGACATGGATGAACTGGTAGCAATAAGTTACCGCCAGAATGCCATGTTGGCACTTCACGGTAAATAAGTGGATTTCGGTTGTTGTTTGGGCACTCGGTTTCCAAAAGCTTCGCCATCACTGCTATAGCTGATGGCAGGAAACCAGGTGGAACATGCCACACAATTGAGCCAGGCCTTGGAAAAGGTCCGCAAAAGTGTTTCTGATTCCTTTTTCAGATCCAGACAGAGACCTCAGGACGCATAACCTGAAGCCTGGAGCCCAGATGCCGATGGGACCTGGAGGCTGGGAGAGAGGGTGTGCCTGGTGAAGAGACACCAGAGAGAGAGTCTGGAGCCTCGCTACGATGGTCCTTTCCAAGTCCTGCTGACCAGTGCCACGTCTGTGAATCTAGAGGGAAGTCAGCACGCTTCCACGCTTTCTATTGCAGATTAACCTATTCTTCTTTCTAGCTGGTCTCTTCTGACTGACTGTATGCTCAGGGACACCCCAACCATGACTATCACTGTAACTATAGGGCTGACCAGCATGCCCTCAGGGTAGGAGACTTTACCTACGGTTGGTGCAACAAGACAATGACCTTCTATAACATTGACAGCACAGGTAACCCTGTATTAGCAGTGTCTGATGTGTACAGGATTTGTGGGGATAGGAGAGTCAGGTCAGGCCTAGAGGCTGGGAAGGTGAGTGTACGGTGATAACACTTGTGTATTCCTTCCTCGTGATCCCCAGGGATAAGTTTGATCAGACACATAAGAAAAGGTAGAGAATCCCAAAGGATTCTGGAGGTCTGAGAGAGAAGCAATGAGATGACAACGTTTATATAGATACAGTGGGAGCACCAAGGGGGGTCCCAGATGAGTACAAGGCCCACAATCAGATATGGACAGGACTAGAGTCCATTATTCCCCAGAGAGCTATGAGCAAAGATGTTGGTTGGGTAACTGTTTTTTGTTGTAATCAACAGAGACTTGTGAATTATATCGGAGATGCTTCCCAGAACCGCACGGCTTTGGACATGACCCTTGCTGAGAAGGGAGGAGTCTGTAAGATGGTGGGAGTGGCTTGTCGCATATACATCCCAGATGACATCGCCCCCTATGGATCCATTACCCATGCTCGTGAAAAGATTGAAGGACTGTCCAGGGAACTCAAGAGAAACTCTGGGGTGGACATTTTGTCCTTCACTTTGTGGTTGGGGGATTGGAAGGGTTTCCTTTAAGTGGGGGTAATATTGGGGATTGTGATTTTGCTCTTGTCACTTATTGCGCATTGTGTAGTCCCCCTCGTCAAGTCCACCATGTCCCAGATGTCTGTCCACGACAGAAGTGCCTGGAGTGGAGGATGATGCTGCCTGTTTACAAACCTATGGACTATGGGGACTCAGTGATGTGATTTGAGTATGCAGACCTGTAACCCCTGAGTGACTAGCCTCCAGGGGATCTGCTGAAGAGTTAACAAGTCCAGCAGGTAAGGGCTTAGCCTACCTGTGGGTACCTGGAGCTTGAGGAGGTCGCTCAGGATGGAGTTACAGGCCAGCAAAGCTCAAAGGGGGGAATTGTTAAGGAGGTCGCACTGGTTTCGGACGCCATCTTGACTACTGTCCGCCATCTTAGATACAGCGGCCATGTTCCCTGACCATTGTCAAGTTAATGTCATGATTCAAACTTCATTTTATGTAACCTGTTTGCTCGCCTGTCAGCTAATACCCATTGACATTTGATGAGAAGCCAGTCTGTCCTTGATAATAATATGATTCTGGAGCCACTTATCATCTCCTTCTCAGCAAACTAGTATAAACAATATCTGTGTACAAGGTCTCTGAGAACTGAGCACAATTAATTCACTTTTTTCCCAGAATATACTGATGACCAATAGCTTTGCAGTATACTATTCACACCCCTTTGATGACTCTTCTGTCTGATATATATTATGCATTTTGATTATTAAACGGAAGAAGATCTTGATTAAGAGATTGACGCGTATGTCTTGGTCATTATGTTCAATCATGAAAGGGTTAATTAGGACTCACCTTACAAAGGTCAAGAGGGCTGTTGGGGCCCTGCATAAAAATCCCTAACACAGGCCTACTAATACTCTGACTTGTACTACACTATTATGTGGGTATTATGCAAGTACCCTTACTTCTTTCCCAGTCTATACATTCAAATTAAAGTAATTGGGTCTGGTTCACTGGCAACCTGGGAGAGAAGAGGAGATCAGAGACAAGAAGGCTAATTTGCTTATAAAAAAAAAGGCTGTAATTAGGGTACAGTGCCTCTCTGGAAGATAATTTTAGGTGATATGGGGAGGAATTGTAACCCTTAGGGTGAAGACACACATGGCGTTTTGGGCCGTTTTTAGTGAATGCGTTTTCAGATCGTTAAAAACGCATGCGTTTTTAAAAAACGGATGCGTTTTTTAACGATTGAAAACGCACTTAGTAAAAACGGCCCAAAAACGCCATGTGTGTCTTCACCCTTAGGCCGGCGCCATGCGTGGCGCTTTGTCTGCACTTGCAAACGCAGACAAAGTCGCGCCCACCGGGGCGGGCCTCGGCGTTTCTATGGAAACGCCTGCGATCGGGAACAAGCCGCCGGTGTTTCGCGTTAAATTAACGCAAAACACCAGCGGCTCGTTCCCTCCGTTGATCCTTCTTGAGATGGTTCTACTCCTAAGGCCGGCGCCACACAGGGCGCTTTGTCTGCGCTTGCAAACGCAAACAAAGTCGCGCCCACCGGGGCGGGCCTCGGCCCGATCGCATCGGCGTTTCTATGGAAACGCCTGCGATCGTGAGCGAGCCGCCGGTGTTTTGCGCGACTGGTGGGCGCGACTTTGTCTGTGTTTGCAAGCGCAGACAAAGCGCCCTGTGTGGCGCCGGCCTTAATTGGAGTCCAGCTGTGTTTAACCCCTTCACAAGTGCCATAGGGGCTATATACGTCCTATTTGCACATGCCCTTTGCAGAAAGCCCTTATCTGTTGTTTGTGGTCCGATATTGCACCATGCAGGTAGCCTAAAATTGGGGTACAACACTGATGCTATTTTTCTAGTGAGTTGGGGATCACATTCCAGAACTTGCACAAAGTGAAGTCTTGTTTCCGTGTATTAAACTATTGAAAACGGAATACATTTTGGATATCTTTCCTGCAGAGGATCCATGCAACAGAGAATTATAATGTGCGTTTAAGAGTTGGGGTTTGTATGTATCATCGCATCTGTGTGTGTGGGGGATTGTTTCAGAAAAGTAATTTCTGCTCCAGCACACTACTAGCAGTGATCACTGAGTGCATAGGACATCGCTATGTGTACACATACCCTCCTGATATAACGCTGCCATCTCAGTAGTGTGACCGCCTTCCCGCCAGTCACGTGTCTCCACCGCTGCAGCCAATTGGATGATCGTCCTGTCACTCAGTAACCAGGAAGAGCGGCGGATGTGAGGCGATGTATACACTGGAGATGCCCGTGTACTGCCCTGCGTCACCCTCGTATCTAAGTAATAGTGTATGTAGCCAGGCTCCATCATGTGGCAGCAGTACAAGTACACGGCTTTACCGCCGACATTAGAGGGACCGGCCTCACAGCCTATAAAACCAGGTAACAGCCATCACGTACGACCTCTCATAGAATGTCGCTGCCCTCACACGTGACCCACATGTCCTCACACTTTAAATTCAACTTGTGTTGTAGACGCTTCCAAACCTGTAAAGATAAAATGTTTCTTTTGCAGTGCCTTCACCCAGAGGACTGGGAGCAGATTATAAGTCAGTCTTCCGCCTTAAAGGGCATCTACCATCGGGATGAAAGACTGTATGCAAATTAATCTGAGGGGCTCCATAGGTGTTAGTGGAGCCTGGAGCCCCTCAGACTCATTTGCATACAGTCTTTCACCCTGATGGTAGATGTCCCCTAAAATCTGCTCCAAAACCTATGCTCCAAAAATCTGCTTCAAAAATCTATGGCTGGTGCTCTGGCTTCTGCTGCAGGTATTCATGGATAAGGCTCAGTTTGCACCTGCATTTCAGCTGACTCCTACATCCAGACAATGTGACTGTGGTAATCTTCTTAGACTTGTTATCCATGGCTGCCTTCCTTCTAAAATCAACCTTTAAAATTATGCTAATGAGCCAGAATGACTTCAGGTGGCATAACCAGAACCCCTCCATTCTGCAGCTTCACAGGCTGTAACACTCCCCCCTCCTTACCTCTACGCCTTCAGCACTTCCCCCTCCCAAACTATGATATGATACTATGAATTTTAGAAGGAAGGAGGCCGTGGATAAGAGATATAAGAAGATTACAATAGTCCCAGTGTCTGAATCTGTGCGTTAGTGTCCCTGGTTTATCATGCTTGGTTTTGATGGTAGATTTCCTTTAATGGGAGCGTAACAGAAACTAAAAGTGGACTAGTGGACGGTCCTAAATAGACCTTTAGTTCCCTTTTATTACACATCCTTTATAAATAGTGGGGGGGGGGGGAGATGTGGGTTGTTGCACTATTTGTTTTCCCGCTATTAATAACATAATGTTTTAATGAACCTACTGAAAGCAGATGTGAACTTAGCCTTATTCTCCCATAGTTAGGTTCTACGTGCAGTAAATCTGCTACTGAAACATGGAAAGGAAAGTTCAGTCATTCCTTCTGCCTCCTGCTGTTAATAAACCTGAGACTGTCTGCAGCATTTCCACTACCTGTGTCCAACATATTTCCCAACATAATACATTTGTAGGACTACAGAAGCTACATTTAATTTCTTTTAATTAATTTGATTTTCTTTTCCTTTTCTTTGTAAAAATATATTTGGTTATTGAAACCATTTTCTTTTCCACAGATGCTTCTAACCACTGGTCAGTCTGGTGCTGTCACATTTTATTTACCTGTCTGTCATTCGGAATTCTTCTTATCACTTTACCCATTTCCATCTGGTGGTTCTTAAAGGTAAAGCAATTATCATTTGTGCACAGTTCTTATTAGATTCACAACATTTCTCTGACATTGTGCACTTTTGGCCACTGCAGACCGACAAATTTCTAAAAATCATAGACAAGAATGAGGTTCACCCTGCAAAATACTAAACCCTAGCCTGGCACCAAAAATATATACACTCACCGGCCACTTTATTAGGTGCACCATGCTAGTAACGGGTTGGACCCCCTTTTGCCTTCAGAACTGCCTCAATTCTTCGTGGCATAGATTCAACAAGGTGCTGGAAGCATTCCTCAGAGATTTTGGTCCATATTGACATGATGGCATCACACAGTTGCCGCAGATTTGTCGGCTGCACATCCATGATGCGAACCTCCCATTCCACCACATCCCAAAGATGCTCTATTGGATTGAGATCTGGTGACTGTGGAGGCCATTTGAGTACAGTGAACTCATTGTCATGTTCAAGAAACCAGTCTGAGATGATTCCAGCTTTATGACATGGCGCATTATCCTGCTGAAAGTAGCCATCAGATGTTGGGTACATTGTGGTCATAAAGGGATGGACATGGTCAGCAACAATACTCAGGTAGGCTGTGGCGTTGCAACGATGCTCAATTGGTACCAAGGGGCCAAAGAGTGCCAAGAAAATATTCCCCACACCATGACACCACCACCACCAGCCTGAATCGTTGATACAAGGCAGGATGGATCCATGCTTTCATGTTGTTGACGCCAAATTCTGACCCTACCATCCTAATGTCGCAGCAGAAATTGAGACTCATCAGACCAGGCAACGTTTTTCCAATCTTCTACTGTCCAATTTCGATGAGGTTGTGCAAATTGTAGCCTCAGTTTCCTGTTCTTAGCTGAAAGGAGTGGCACCTGGTGTGGTCTTCTGCTGCTGTAGCCCATCTGCCTCTAAGTTCGAGGTACTGTGCGTTCAGAGATGCTCTTCTGCCTACCTTGGTTGTAACGGGTGGAGATTTGAGTCACTGTTGCGATTTGAGTCATCTCAAACCAGTCTGCCCATTCTCCTCTGACCTCTGGCATCAACAAGGCATTTCCGCCCACAGAACTGCCGCTCACTGGATGTTTTTTCTTTTTCGGACCATTCTCTGTAAACCCTAGAGATGGTTGTGCGTGACAATTCCAGTAGATCAGCAGTTTCTGAAATACTCAGACCAGCCCTTCTGGCACCAACAACCATGCCACGTTCAAAGGCACTCAAATCACCTTTCTTCCCCATACTGATGCTCGGTTTGAACTGCAGGAGATGGTCTTGACCATGTCTACACGCCTAAATGCACTGAGTTGCCGCCATGTGATTGGCTGATTATAAATTAAGTGTTAACGAGCAGTTGGACAGGTGTACCTAATAAAGTGGCCGGTGAGTGTATATAGCAACACTACTTATAAAGGAGAAGCTCTGACTCATATTAATAAACTGTACAGCTTTAATTGAAGTCCCACAGTTACATATCAAATATCCATTTCACATGCACACAACAATGTTTGGGACTGTGAGATAGTCACACAAATTGTGGCTAATATCTGTTTTAAAAAATATGCTAATGAGCTGCAAGTGTTTAAAGGACACCTGTTATTAGGTCTGTGTCACTACTACCTGTTGCAGCAGATCACAAAGGCTGGGCCTTTATCTAGTCAATTCATATATTAATCATTCTAAAATCATCTATTCTTATTATGTAAATGAGGTGAGTCACATGATCAAAGGCAGTGATGTCACTCCTGTTACCCTCCTGCGCATGTCTGTGTGTAATGTATAGTAAAGTATTGCTGGTATCTGTGCTGCATCTCCTGACATGCTGCATCCTCCTAATACAGAGACACAGACATCAGTAATACATGTACCTGACATGTTCTGCTATATATAACATGGCTGCCTGGAGCTGTTGTATCTCTCCTATACACACACAGGCTGCAGGTGGCGCCAGCACCAGGAAGCACATGGAGGAGCCATTAAACCATTATACCTCACATCGTTATACAGGCTGTTAGTCATGCACTTGGGGTGTGGCTGTGCCTCCCACTCATGAATAAGCTGGACAGCTTGAATATGCTAATGACTCATTGGACATTTCACAGGTCATTTGCATACAGCTTTAGGACCTCATTGCTTAAGTTTACAGGCATGTAGAGGGACAATGAAGGGATAGAGCCAATGCTCTCTAATGGCAGTTTATGAAAATATATTTAGATTAGGGGGTTATTTTGCATGACAGGTTCTCTTTAAGGCTGCACAGGCAATAACATGCCCATTGGAACACTTGTGGCTTATTAGCATATTTTGTTAGGAAAAGGGCGCGATTTCAAACAATAACAGGGCCAGATCCTGCATCAGCGTGAAAAATGGATTCAGTCAGTGAAGCTGCTTTATATAGGTATGAATTTCCTGTAAATATCCCTCCTGGTGTTCCTTATAGCAGCAATATGCTGTGTTATATCATGAGCACCAAGTTTAGGTAGAGATCCAGGGAAGCCTTACAGAATAGCGATGATTGTAGCGGCCCATGTGTGACACTGGGATATGTGCGCATGACCAATACTGCCAGTAGATGTCACTATTACATAAGAAGTGCGTTCAGTGAATGCAGAGAACGTAAAGCCTAAGGGTACATTCACACGGCCGGCTGTCTGGGGGATGTATATGTGGCAACATATACGTCCCCATAGACGGCAATGGCAGCCCGGCGTGCTCCATCTTTCCCCGTGTGCTGTTCTCTATGGAGAGAGGAAGGGGTCACCCCTCCTCCTCTCCAGCACACAGTTAGCCGGGCGGGCATACAGTTGTGTGAAACTACGCAAATAGACATGATCTGTAACAGAGATGGATATCATGGGGGGAGATTTATCAAACGCCGTCATACGATGGAAGACCCCCTGCTAGCTGGCGTAGTTTTGCATAAAAACTATGCAATCCTTAAAGTTGAATGTTCATTTTGCGAGTAATTGAGATTGTTAGAAGACCTGATAAATGTTCCCCCGTATTTATGTAAGGGCGCTGTCCCACGTTGCGTTTTGGCTGCGTTTGCAAACACAGACCAAACTGCACCCACCGGGGCGGGCCGTGGCCCAATTGCATCGCCGGTTCTATGGAAACGCCTGCGATCGGTAATGAGCCGACGGGGTTTTCTATTACAGTAACGCAAAATACCGGCGGCTCGTTCACGATCGTAGGTGTTACCATAGAAACGCTGATGGGATCGGGCCATGGCCGGCCCCTGTGGTTTGCAAACGCAACCAAAACGCAACGTGGGACAGGATCCTAAGTTTAAGGTTATCTGCATGCAGAAGAGAAACAAATACAAATAATGAAATACATAAGTGAAGACCTTATAAAGTGACAAAAGTGTCAAATTTCCAAAACTGCAAGCTCCTTATGAAATAGAACACTGTTATAGTATGGCTGCAATATTATGACTTGCACAATCCACAAATAAATACAGGCACTGCAATGAGTTTAGTGCAACTATCACACATAAAATAGAAGACCACACAGTAACACCTTGAAAATAAAGAGAGGAGAAAAAAAAAAGACGAAGCAGGGTGCATATCATATTCTTTATCCCCTGATAAAGTCACTCATTACGATTTGTGTAATTGTGCAATACCAGAACTAAGATTTAACCCCTTAATGACCGCTGTATCGGGATTCTACGGCGGTCATTAAGGGTACTTCTTCTGACGTGTACGCCTTTCTACAGCGTCGCGTCAGAAGAAGATTTCGGGACATCGGGTCTTGCAAGTGCCGGTGTTGGGCTGTGATATCCTGTGATACCCGATCCCGGGTGTCTAACCCCTTACACGCCGCGGTCAAGTGTGTCCCACGTGGATCGGACTCCCCCGGTAAGCACATCCGATCCATCCTGCCGCTGCCCCAAGTCCGGCTAATGACCCGGGGCTTCCGGCTCCTCTTCTCGCCGGGTTCTGCCTTCCTGGCAGGACCCGGCTGTATGTAACTGCAGCATGCTCAGTTACTTACACTATACACTGCAATACAAGTGTATTGCAGTGTAAAGGCTTGAACAAGCGATCGGATGATCCCTTGTTCAAGCCAAAGGATGGAAATTGTAAAAAAAAGAAAAAAAAAGATTAAATCATTTTATAATATAATTAAATAAATAAAATAAAAGTCCCATAATCTCCCCAGTTACACATGAAATGCAAATAAAGTATATAAAACACAAAAACATGTACATATTTGGTATCACCGCGTCCGTATTAATCTGTACAATAAATCTAAATCAATATTGAACCCACTCGGTGAACGACGAAAAAAAAAAAACACGAAAAACTTCCTGCAATATACAATTTTTCATCAAACACCATCACAAAAAATGTTCTAAAAAGTGATCAAAAAAGCTACATTCCCTAATATGATACGATTGAATAGAACAACTCTTTACACAAAAAATAAGCCCTCAACCAGATCTGACAACAGAAAAATTCTAAAGTTGTCAATAGTAAAAACAATGCGATTTTCTCCAATATTGGTTTTGCTCAGTAAAATTGAGCAAAGATAAGAAAAACTATATAAATGAGGTATCACCGCAATCGTAGTGAACCGGAGACTAAAGATAAAATATTATTTTTACAATATGGTGAGCGGGGGAAAAAAAAGTGCTAAAAATCCAAAATATAAATTGATGATTTTGTTTGTGTCCCCCTTGAAATAGTTAATAAAATTTAATGAATAAGTTATAGACCCCCAAAATGAATTATCTATACATTGTATCGCATCCCGTAAATAATAAGCCTCATATGTTCGCATTACCAAAAAAATTTAAAATTTATAGCTTGTACAATGTGACAATACAAATCTGCTGTGAATAGCGCTGCTTTGATCCTATGCTCGGCCGTGCGCCCGTACAGCAGTTTACCACCAAGCATGGGGTATCACTACACTCGGGAGAAATTGGTCATCAAACGTTGCAGAGCGTTTCATCATTTAATTTATTATGAAACTGTCAGTTTTGGCCTAAATTAATGTATTTTCCAAAAAAATTTAAAAGTTTCTAAATCACAGGTCCATATTGTTTTAATCCATGTGAAACACTTAAAGGGTTAATAGACTCAATAGAAGTTGTTTTACATACGTTGAGGGGTGTAGTTTCTATAGTGGGGTAATTTATGGGCTTTTACTATTATTTAGGCCTCTCAAAGTCACTTGAAAGCTGAGTTGTCCCTCAAAATGTGAGTTTTAGCAATTTTCATGAAAATGAGAAAAATCGCACCTAAAGTTCTGCGCCTCATAACATCGTAGAAAAATAGCAGGAGGCATAAAATATCATCTCAACATAAAGCAGACATTCCGTAAATGTTAATTATCAAGCTTTTTGGGTAGTTTTACTTCCTGTCTGGAAAGCAGAACATTTCAAACTTGGAAAATGAAGAATTTTTACAAACTTTTGCCAAATTTTCCCTTTTTTTCAGAACGAAACGCAAAACTTATCACTTAAATTTTACAACTAACATGAAGTACAATGTGTCACGAGAAAACATTCTCAAAATCACCGGGATATGTTAAAGCGTTCCAAAGTTATAACCAATTATCGTGAGTCATGTCAGATTTGACAAATCAAGTCTGGTCATTGAGCTGAAAACTAGTGTCGGTGATAAGGGGTTAACATAGAAAAATGGGTTTGAGGATGAAAATAAGGGGCAAAAGAAGCAGCCCTGACAAGTTCCATTGGTGATACAGAAATAAGCAGACAGGGTCCTATTTCCAGAGACTCCATCTCACCATGTCGGATGTTTTTCTGCTGTGCATGTAGAGGAGGAGGCAAAGATACATTGTTGAAGAATTTCCTTTTCAGTCCCTGAAAAAAGGGAGCCAGGGAATGTTTGTAGAGAAGTATCCTGAGTACAGGCGGTCCCCTACTTAAGAACACTCGACTTACATACGACCCTTAGTTACAAACGGACCTCTGGATATTGGTAATTTATTGTACTTTAGTGCTAGGCTACAATTATGAGCTGTAACTGTTATCAAATGTGTCTGTAATGAAGCTTTAGTGTTAATATTGATTCTTATGACAATACAACATTTTTAAAATCCAATTGTCACAGAGACCAAAAAAGTTCCGGCTGGGGTTACAATGATAAAATATACAGTTCCGACTTACATACAAATTCATCTTAAGAACAAACCTACAGACCCTGTCTTGTATGTAACCCGGGGACTGCCTGTATCTGCTTCACAACCTGTAAGAGGCTCCAGGGCCACTGCCATAAACAGGCTGCATGAATCGGAGATGGAGAGAGCATGTGGTCTGAGAATGTAATAAAGTCTGTATTATATGGGGAGATTTATCAGAAGTGTTTGTGGTAAATCTGTTCTAGTTGCCCATGCCAACCAATCAGAGCTCAGCTTTAATTTTATACACAGCTGTGGTAAAATGAAGGCTGAGCTCTGATTGGTTTCCATGGGCAACTAGAACATTTCTGATAAATCTCCCCCTGTGTATCTTTCTCTCACTCAGCGCCCTTATATAATCAATACTAGCGTGTAGGTTGTGGGGACACAGGAAGTGTGTGTTGTCTCTCCTAGAGTAGTCTGTGTTGTGCCAAGGGTTAAGGAGTTGAAACAAGCAAAGGTTCTGTCGATCCTAAAGAGTAAGCTTTGTGGTTGACCAATAATCTGAGCACTTAAAGGGGAACAATAAACATGTACAGGCAGTCCCCGGGTTACATACAAGATAGGGTCTGTAGTTTTGTTCTTAGGTTGAGTTTGTATGCAAGTCGGAATTGTATATTTTATCATTGTAATCCCAGCCAGAACTTTTTTGGTCTCCGTGACAATTGCATTTTAAAAATGTTGGGTTGTCATAAGAATCAATTTTAACAATAAAGCTTCATTACAGACACCTGTGATAACTGTTACAGCTGATTATTGTAGCCTAGGACTAAAGCACAGGAAATTACCAATATCTAGAGGTCCGTTTGTAACTAGGGGTTGTATGTAAGTCGAGTGTTCTTAAGTAGGGGACTGCCTGTACAAGATGGCCGACTCAAGTAAGTTGACCTAGGTAACTTTCACCTATGTTGTCTCTGAATTTTTATTAGTATTCCCAAATGAGCTGTTTCCATAAAGATGGCTCTAATGCAGAGATGGTTATTAAAGGGAACCAGTTATAAAGATTTGGGCCAACAAACTGCCACTTGACATCAATGTGATCCTGCTGCCGTTTTGGATAACCGCATGATAGGTTTATTTTATATTCACTGTATATAGTTGTTATATTTGTAATCATTGTTGTCTTTTTCATTAATTTTCCATTTTGAAACAAAAATAAATTTAAGTACTATTGTTTTTAAACAAAAGAGCAGGCACATATACATGAGGCTCGTTTCACTCTACGGTTCCTTCCTTCCGTTCCTTAAATCCGTTAGAAAAGAGTGGAGGTTTAACAGTGGTTTAATGTATAACGTAAAAATGCTATTGACATCAATGTAAATTTCATGTCATCTGTTATGTTCCGTTTAGGTAGGGATCCATTATCCATGTGTTTTTTGGACAAAAAAATGATGGAGGCTGCAGTACTTTTCCTCAATTTGAAAAAACACATGGATACCGGATCCATGACAAAACTGACCATAACGGATCAGATGACATAAAATTTACATTGATGTCTATGGGAATTTGAACTTTAAACCTCCATTTTTCACTTTTTTTTAACAGAGGGAAGGAATGGTATTATGAATGTAGCCTTAGTTGTAATATGACATAAACTTTGCCAAATAGTTTCTCATCGCATATGTTATGTTAGTATCATGTTATTTCATCAGATTGTTCCAGATTATGAGAGGGTAGTGGTTTTCCGTCTTGGTCGGGTACGTCCTCCTAAAGGTCCTGGACTTGTCCTTCTACTCCCTCTTATTGACCAGTTTCAGAGAATTGACTTAAGAACAAGAGCATTCAGTATACAGCCGTGTAAGGTAAGAACACTAGGATTATAAATTCTTATGTACCTCTGTAGTTATCTATGTGCCAAGTACAATATATTCTTAGCCGCTTCCATCGCTTAACCTTAAGGGTATAATCTCATGGGGTTTTTTTTCACTGTAGGCATTGAAATCAGCTTACCAAAAGTTCTTCCCCCTTCTAATATGAATTGGATTTAAAGGTTACATCTGCCCCTGAAATCCCCATATTTAAAAAAGGCATATAATTAAAAACATAGGACTAAAAGATCAGTAAGAAATTGAAGTCATACATAGAAATTTTTTTTCCATTGTTAGCCCTCTTGGGTTAACCCTTCAATTGTGGTTATACGGTATGACTTAATCACTGGACTGAATGAGTTAATTAGCTGGAATCAGAATTCACTGCAGATTGTGTAGAGAGGGAAGGAGGTAAATACATTATGTGCATTTTTTAATTATACTTCACCTCATATATTTTCAGATCAAATCTCGGGATGATGTGCTGGTATCCATAGGAGCTGATGTACAGTTTAGAGTTTGTGATCCTATACTTTCTGTGCTGTCAGTCCAGAATCTTAATTTTGTTATCCAGAACACAGCAGAGAACCTGTTGGCACAGAGCTTGGGTCGTAAGTACTTCAGAGAGATCTGTGGCGACCGTATGCGAATTGGAGAACATTTTAAGGTACATAAAATATTGACTAAAATTAAATTATCCACCAATTCATGCAAGGCTTACAAGAAATACAGCTTTCCACAAGAGAACAGAAATTTATACTAAGGCTTTATTCAGACGACTGTGTGCTGAAACCTGGGAATGTTTGCAGCCTGTTTTCTCGGGTGGAGATGGCAGGGGGCGGGGGCTAAGCACTCCTAACCCTCCCATCTCCATAGGAGCATGTATTTATGTGCAAAATTTACAAGAAAACTGCTGCAGAGCATTTAATAAATGTGGGCTTGTGTGCACACGCAAGGAACCATTACAATTTCCGTTCTTCCATAAGTTCAGTCTTAAGTTCGAAAATAAACTAAGTCAGCTCACTCTTAGGTTACATTCACACTGCCGATATATACGGCCGATATACGTCCCCTATAGACGGAAATGGGCGCACGGCACCCTACGAGAGCGGTACGGTGCAGCACACGCGCGGACATGTCCTATCTTTTCCCGTATTATGGCAGCGTGCACCATACATCCCTATGTAGAGGGGCGGGAGTGAGCAGTGCTCACCCCCTCCTCCTCTCCCCGCGCGCTGCCGTTGCCCGCCGTGCTACTGTACAGCGGGCAACAGTAGTGTGAATGTAGCCTATAGGAGTGTAGGTATTTTTTATGAATCCCCTCACTTCGGATGATATATCAGCACTACTCTTGGTGAGGATGTTTCAGCAGACTGATAGTTTCTGAGAATTTTATTTCCACATATAAAAAATAGTTGTACATCCTAGTAAGAACCAAATGTTTCAAACCAAACATGTGTTTGCAATTATGTACATTGATTTTATAAATATGTAAATAAAAAAGTGTAAAATACATAATCATTGCTCTTATCTTGTCTGGTCTTTTGTTTTAGGAGGATATTAATGAGCAGGTGAAGCCATGGGGGGTTTGTGTGGAGCGTGTGGACCTCCTAATGGAAGCTGTGCAAAGATCTCATGAAGAGCATGTGACTGTACCCTTCAACCCACTAGTTGGAAACCCAAGTGGTGGAATAGAGCAAATGATCATGCAGTTTGTCTCAATGGCCAAGCAGGTTTCAGCAACAGATACAAAACCATCTATATCATCCCCAGGTTTAATGTCTCTATAACTTTAATATAATATACTGTAGTGTGTATATAAATTGTGTGGCTAATGCAGTAATTGACTCAACAGACCCTCAAAATTAACTCTACCTTTCCTGAAATACTGTTCCATGTTTTTGATTACCTTGTTCACATGCCATTTTTAATTATTTGCCAGTATTACGTGTATTTCTGCATTTATTTTATTAATCCTGTAGCTTAAGTGCTTTTTAAGCCAGGGCTACAAGGGAAACCATTTTTACCCATGACATTTCACATTTGCAGCGAAGTGAAGCTAAGCTTTGATACTGAGCTGTCTGCTGTGAGAAGGGAGGGGTTGAGCTTTATCACACTGAGCTGCTATGAGATGGGAGAGGGTGTGACTGAGGTTGATGGAGCTGTATTGCACTGTGAGATGGTAGGGTGGGTGACCAAGGGGAGATTAAGCTGGATCACACTGAGCTGTCTGCTGTGAGATGGGAGGGGTGAGGCTGAGAAGGGGTGAACTTCGTGGCAGCTTTCTGCTGTGATATAGGAGGGACCAAGCATGGCTAAGGCTCTCTGGGTCCAGAATGTCAATATCATTATCCTGGAAAACCTTTGTAATACCTATCTTTGCTTCATCACAGATTTCTCTTTACAAGATTTGCTGTCACGCTTAGAGGGAACCTTATCAGAATCACTGGTCTCTGAAGTTAGGTCTTCTTATCAGATATATGTGATCCATAGAGATCAGAAGAGGTCTGCATGTTTCCTGGATTTAACATCAGGTATGTGTATGTAGCCATCCATTGCCACCAATCATCTGTCTGTTCATGTTGTGTTTTCTTAGTTCTTTGGTGCATTTTCTTCTTGCAGGATCCGGACTTTCTGGCATGGGAGTCCTTACTTCTCCACCAGATGTAACCCTAGAGATCACAGAAGCTGACCTCCTGTCTCTCATTCAGGGCGATTTGAATCCTATGACTGCTTACACGACAGGCCGATTACATGTCACAGGGAATCTACAGACTGCTATACTACTAGGGAAGGTGCTATCCAAGATGAGAAGCGTCTGAAGCTGGTCCAAAGTTTCTAGTTTTATAAAAGCTTTTTTATGTGAAATGTATTTATTATCATATGGACTACTTTCTAGCTTTAGCGTTTGAACTTAATCCTTTATTTAACAGCCTTTTATCTGTATAGATCAGGGTATTATAAATGCAGAGATCCCAAATATCAGAGGATTTTGGTAATAACATTGTTTTAATGGAATAAAGAGAAATTTAGAGTTTTATTTTTACTTTTTGTTATTTTCTGAACCTTTTTTTTATAGTGTTGCAGGAGGGGATTAGAGGTTGTGATACATTGCTTAAAGAGGACCTGTCATCCATATTAAAGGCTCCTAGTGCCACATCAGATGTAGCAGTGTTATGCTGCTAGCGTTATTGGAAACCTCCGATAATGCTAGGAGACACTGCCACGATGTACAATAGAAACGCCGGACCGCGCTGTAAGCAATCTGGTGTATTCATTCTGGTGTATGTCACTCCCATTCCATAGGCCAGTGGTGACAGCCAAGCTTTATGTGGCAGTCGCCGCTCCCTCATGCATACGTTCGACCTCATACATCGTGGTCCGGTGTTTCTATTGTACAGGTGGCAGTGTCTGATAGCGTTATCCAAAGTTTCTGATAACGCCAGCAGTGTAACACTGCTACATCTATTGTAGCACTAGGAGCTGCTTACTTTAGTGGTCACCACCCGCACGCCACTTTTTTAAAACTTGGGCACAACGCTAATGGTGCTGTCACACAGTGTGTTCTTGGACCGTTTTTAAACGCATCAAAATGAATGCATTTTCAGTCCATTTAAAAGTCATTCGTTTTTGTATGTTTTTGGCTGGTTTGAATCTGTTTATCATCATTTCTAGAAGTGTAGACAGCTGTGAAACTGATTAAAACCAGCCAAACGCATGATAAACTTACAATATGCAGTTTCAGTCTGTTTAAAAACTGACCAAGAACAGACCAAGAGTGCACCCTGTGACTGCTCCCTAAATTTGTCTCTTAATCATTACCTATTAGTAATAGTCTTAATATAGTCCAATAACTTAAAACTTTAAATTAACCTGGTTACATTTGCTTATCAGTCATTGACTGCACTTCTGTACACTTGTGAAAAGGGGTATTCCGCTCACAACAAGATTGGTGATAACTTGCTGATAAGGTTCAGAAGAATTAGGTTCTGTGCATCAAATGAATGAAGTGGCAGGTTAATAAGGCACACAGCCACTCGGTCTGCTGTCTACAGTACTGATAGGAGGAGCTGAATACTGTCCTTCATTATCTGTGCAATAGAGAAGCAGGGCTTGTGTCCTATACTCATTTGGTACAACAGACCCCTATCCTGATGATTTGTGTTAGCAGGATCTCCCCTCTTGTGGATAAATGTATTCATTTTTCATTGAGAAGGAGTGGAGTGGAGGGCAGTGGGACAAACACACTTGTATGGCCTCCATCCCCAGTCTCCACTGCATGTACTAGATGCCTCCAGTCTGTTCCAGTTAACTACACTGGTTGCTCGTCCCCTTACGAATTCAGTTTAAAATAATAACCCTCATCCACAAAGCTCTGCATAATGCTGCACCTCCTTACCTCTCTTCTCTCATCTCAGTCTATCGCCCAACCCGTGTTCTTCAATCTGTCAGTGATATTAGACTAATCTATACCTTAATTTGAACCTCTCATGCATGTCTCCAAGCTGCACCAATTCTCTGGAATGCCCTTCAACAGACTATCAGACTAATACCCACCCTCCAAATTTGACACATGCTCTTAAAACCCATCATTTTTAGGCAAGCCTATCATACTCCCTGACTGAAATGTCAACTCTCTCTTTACTAGTCCTCCTCCTGTTGCTTAACCGGCAAACACCAGATATACACTCACCGGCCACTTTATTAGGTACACCATGCTAGTAATGGGTTGGACCCCCTTTTGCCTTCAGAACCGCCTCAATTCTTCGTGGCATAGATTCAACAAGGTGCTGGAAGCATTCCTCAGAGATTTTGGTCCATATTGACATGATGGCATCACACAGTTGCCGCAGATTTGTCGGCTGCACATCCATGATGCGAATCTCCCGTTCCACCACATCCCAAAGATGCTCTATTGGATTGAGATCTGGTGACTGCGGAGGCCATTTGAGTACAGTGAACTCATTGTCATGTTCAAGAAACCAGTCTGAGATGATTCCAGCTTTATGACATGGCGCATTATCCTGCAGAAAGTAGCCATCAGATGTTGGGTACATTGTGGTCATAAAGGGATGGACATGGTCAGCAACAATACTCAGGTAGGCTGTGGCGTTGCAACAATGCTCAATTGGTACCAAGAGGCCCAAAGAGTGCCAAGAAAATATTCTCCACACCATGACACCACCACCCCCACCAGCCTGAACCGTTGATACAAGGCAGGATGGATCCATGCTTTCATGTTGTTGCAGCCAAATTCTGACCCTACCAGCAGAAATTGAGACTCATCAGACCAGGCAACGTTTTTCCAATCTTCTACTGTCCAATTTTGATGAGCTTGTGCAAATTGTAGCCTCAGTTTCCTGTTCTTAGCTGAAAGGAGTGGCACCCGGTGTGGTCTTCTGCTGCTGTAGCCCATCTGCCTCTAAATTCGACGTACTGTGTGTTCAGAGATGCTCTTCTGCCTACCTTGGTTGTAACGGGTGGCGATTTGAGTCACTGTTGCCTTTCTATCAGCTCGAACCAGTCTGCCCATTCTCCTCTGACCTCTGCCATCAACAAGGAATTTCCGCCCACAGAACTGCCGCTCACTGGATGTTTTTTCTTTTTCAGACCATTCTCTGTAAACCCTAGAGATGGTTGTGCATGAAAATCCCAGTAGATCAGCAGTTTCTGAAATACTCAGACCAGCCCTTCTGGCACCAACAACCATGCCACGTTTAAGGCCGCGGTCACACGATCCGCTAGGCGTCCGTTCATAACGCGACGCTAGCGCACAGGGGGCGGTCCTCGGCCCGACCGCACATGCGTTAACAGGGAAACGCATGCGATTGATAAGCCGATCAAGCCGAGGACCGCCCCCTGTGCGCTAGCTTCGCGTTATGAACGGACGCCTAGCGGATCGTGTGACCGCGGCCTAAAGGCACTCAAATCACCTTTCTTCCCCATACTGATTTGGTTTGGTTTGAACTGCAGGAGATTGTCTTGACCATGTCTACATGCCTAAATGCACTGAGTTGCCGCCATGTGATTGGCTGATTAGAAATTAAGTGTTAACGAGCAGTTGGACAGGTGTACCTAATAAAGTGGCCGGTGAGTGTATACCAAGCTCCAGGCTTCTCTGCAGTCACTTTCACCTTGGACTTTGTATATAAGATTGCTGCTGATGGCTGGTTTCAGTAGCAGAATTTTTTATTTATTAACTGGTTAAGGACCGGCCCTTTCCTGTTTTTTCATGTCCATTTTTCACTCCCCACCTTAAAAAAATCTATAACTTTTTTATTTTTACACGTAAAGAGCTGTGTGACGGCTTGTTTTCTGCGTAACAAATTGCACTTCATAGTGATGGTATTAAATATTCCATGCCATGTACTCGGAAGCGGGAAAAAAATTTCAAATGTAATGAAAATGGTGAAAAAACGCATTTGCTCCATTTTCTTGTGGGCTTGGATATTACGTCTTTCACTGAGCGCCCCAAATGACATGTCTACTTTATTCTTTGGGTCGGTACGATTAAGGGGATACCAAATTTGTAGGTTTTATAATGTTTTCATACATTTACAAAAATTAAAACCTCCTGTACAAAAATTATTTTTTTGATTTTGCCAAATTCTGGCGCTAATAATTTTTTTATACTTTGGTGTACGGAGCTGTGGGTGGTGTCATTTTTTGCGAAATTTGATAATATTTTCAATGATATCATTTTTAGGACTGTACGACCTTTTGATCACTTTTTATAGATTTTTTTATATTTTTCAAAATGGCAAAAAAGTGCCATTTTCGACTTTGGGCGCTATTTTCCGTTACGGGGTAAAACGCATTGAAAAAACGTTATCATTTTTTGATAGATCGGACATTTTCGGACGCGTCGATACCTGATGTGTTTATGATTTTTACTGTTTATTTATATTTATGTCAGTTCTAGGGAAAGGGGGGTGATTTGAAATTTTAGGGTTTTTTTATTATAATTTTTTTTTTTTTAAACTTTTTTAAATTTTTATTTATACTATTTTTCCGACTCCCTAGGGTACTTTAACCCTAGGTTGTCTGATCGATCCTATCATATACTGCCATACTACAGTATGGCAGTATATGGGGATTTTCCTCCTCATTCATTACAATGTGCTATCAGCACATTGTAATGAAGGGGTTAAAACGAAATAGCCTCGGGTCTTCGGAAGACCCGAGGCTACCATGGAGACGGACCGATGATGTCACGGGGAGCGGCGATCCCAGGTAAGATGGCGGCGCCCATGCGCCGCTATCTTTTTGAGGCTGCCGGCAGCTTTGCCGGCAGCCATCGCAGCGACAACACCCGCGATCGGTGCTAGCACCAATCGCGGGTGTTACCGGTAAGCCTTTGCTGCAATATGCAGCAAAGACTTGCCGGCTATGGAGAGGGCTCAGCCCGTGAGCCCTCTCCATGCAGCGCGACCCGACCGCAGCCGTGAATACACGGCGGGCGGGCGCGAACCGTTTAAATTATTTTATACTGTTTCCTTATAAATAATGGTTGGACTATTATACAAGCTCTTATACCTCTTGTGTCACCCCCTCACTCCTATTGTTCCATATGACTATTTGTAATGTAATATTATATTTGTATATGTCCCCTATGATTTGTAAAGCGCAGCAGAATATGATGGCGCTATATAAATAAAGATTATTATTACTGAAAAGTTTGTTCCGTCAAAAACTTTTCATGCACATCAAAAAACGCTGATTACTGTCGTCCATCTTTTCCATGGCAATGGATCGGTGAAAAACGCATTGCACGGATTAGGGGCGGAGACTGCCGCATGAAGCTTGGCAGTCCTGCTGGCCTATGGAGTGGGTGGGGCAGTCCAGGGAAGAGGCAGCCCCCCTCATGAATACACCCGTGTGGCGTTTCTATTGCACAGCGCGGCAGTGTTTGCTAGTGTTATCAGAGGTTTCCAATAACGCTAGCAGTGTAACACTCTGTGGTAGCATTAGGAGCTGCTTACTTTAGTGCCGTTTTTCAGGTGACAGGTCCTCTTTAAAAAACATGCCTGACAAAAACAGTGAATACAATGGGGTAGAGTGTGATGCAAGTCCCACACATAGAATACATGTAAAAACATGTAGAAAACATAAAAACCCTAATGTGAAGGGGGTAAAGCTGAATCTCCCAAAATAGACAGACATTGTCCTGAAGAAGAGGCCTATTCTGATCAGCTGCTCAGAGTGACAAAGGTCCATTGGTGAGTTCTGCTTCTGACCTGTGACCACATGTCCATTTAGCGGCGTACCCCCCTTAGGAAATATACATATTTGTACACTCATACATTTATACACTTACACAGATCTGTCCCAGTAGCTGCTGACCATGAGGGATGTGCACTGTAGGAATTAGAGATGAGCCCTGTTGTTCTCTTGTCCCCTCCCTCTCCCCCTATATTTCTTATCTGAGGTGCTGATTTATGCTCTGTATTGTAATGTGGAAGATGTGCACTGTTATATACATATTATACTGTACATTGTGTTGCATAATATGTATATAATGGTGCATATCCATAATTCTTTGGGTCTTATGCCGGGGCCCCCTGATACTGAGCCCCATAACAGCTGCTATCCCTGTAGTTACACCCCTGTGTCCATTAGGCTGGTGCCACACGTGCCATTTTGTCTGCATTTTCAAACACAGACAAAGCCGCACCAACCGGGGCGAGCTGCAGCCTGATTTTCGGCGTTTCTATGGAAAGCCTGCGATCGGGAACGAGCCACCAGTGTTTTGCATTAAATTAACGAAAAAACACAGCCGGCTCGTTCCCGATTGCAGGCGTTACAATAGAAACGCTGATGTGATCTGGCCGCAGCCCGCCCCTGGTAGGTGCAGCTTTAACTGCGTTTGCAAATGCAGACAAAGCAGCACGTGTGGCACCGGTCTTAGTTAGATGACCTGGTTGGGTCTCAGTTCTATTCAAGTGAATATGGTAAGACAAAAGTGATGAGCCCGGATCACAGATTGTGTGCCCCCTGTGTGCTGCCGTGTTCCTCTATGCTGTAGCTAAAATGCCTGTGGTCTGCTATTTTCTGGAGGATTCTCAAGTGATTTGATACATCCCAGCAAAGCAGCACTGCATGCGCCCCTGCCAGGCTGAAGATCTCATGGGCAGATGTAGAGGAGCTGAGCCACTACAGTTGTAGGAGATATTTGAAATTGGTATCCGAAATATATATATATAAAAAGTTTGTGTTCCTGTTGCATACAGATCTCTTAGGGCTGGCAGTGGCCGTGTATAAATGGCTCCTGGCTGCTTATGCACAGGACTGGAGGAAGCTACTTTTTATATTGATTTTAAAAATCACATCAGGTTTGTCTTCGGAGGACAAATTCCCGGGGGATCCCCCGGCTATGGAAGCAGCCGCCACGTGACGCGCCCCTCTCTGCGGCTCTAGCTGCCGCGCTCCCAGCAGCCCCCGCTACTATAGGCTCGGGGGTCTGCCTTGTCGTCCAGCGATTTGCTGCTTTTACAACCAATAGGAAACTCGTAACGTGGCACATTACTCTGAGGCGTAATGGGAGCGGCAGTAACATGGTACAGTCCTAACAATATCTGCCGTACTAGAAAGGGTCACAAGCCTCAGGAAATAAATGATAAAAAAAAGGTTTACACTGAGTTCATTGATTAAAACACCTCGGGTAATCCTTTAATGTGAACGTGGTTAAATCTGTTATTACCGTATTGTATTGTTATAATCCTATAAGTGAGCGGTGAGAGCTGTTATTATGACATTTTCTTAGAATAATTGCAGGATTTGTTATTAGTAATGACTGGAGGTCCGCAGTGCGCACCCCTCTCCCCGCGCCCGGTGGACTCTTCCTGTCACGGTGACGTCACACGGTCTGGACGCCCTTTTTATTCCTCCCTGAGGCCTGCGCTGCTCTTTGATGATTCGGCTGCTGGAGAGAAACATGAAGCTGCTGTTTGCCGCTGCCCTCATCGCGGGTTCTGTCATCTTCCTGCTCTTCCCGGGAGGATCCGAGGCTGATGAGAAGAAGAAGGGGCCCAAGGTCACCGTGAAGGTAAAGAGGAGCGCGGTGCCAGACATTGCGGATGCGTCTCACAGACGTGACCAGACGTGGCTGCGTGCATTGTCCTCCGCTCCCGCCGGGTAACGCAGAGGCGCCAGTGCAGCTGCATCGCACGCCATGGATGCCGGAGGCAGTGTCGGTGATGGGGCCGGCAGTGCGCTGTGCCGGGCTCCTCAGCCATGAGGGCGGCTATTGGCAGCAGTGTGCACGGTGTATGGCGAAACGGGCAGCGCTAATGTAAAAACGTCTGCAGAGGTGTATGATCTGTAGTGATCGCGGTAATAGTCTCAATATATCCCTACACAGAGGATCCAGATCACCTCTACTACAGTTACACGGGGCAGACTGACTACTGGCTAGTAACATCCCTGTGAGCAGAGTGCTCCGCGGATCATGTAGGTCTCCTGCCACCCCTTTTCTTGGACTGTGTTCACACCTGTATAGGAGAGCGGCTTTCCTACCCTCTCATGAAAAAGTTCCTTGCTTTTGTACAAAACTCATTAATGGGCAGCAATTGAGATAGACTAGACTCCCGGAGTCAGAGGTTAGTTGTGACCTCATTGGGGGAGCCAGGGATGTCCTCCAATATTTCCCTTGGGGGTTTACAGCAAATGTGGGAATTGCATCACTGGGGACCTCCCTGCAGCATATGTTCAGCAGTGGCCAGGGACAGATGCAATATACTTTAATTTTTCTCTAATAGGTTTAAAACGCCTCCGATGAGGAATATATATTTTTATATATCACATACACACACGTGCCAAAACTTGGGGGTTAAATCAGTAGTCCATTGTGTACATGAGTCAGATGTACTAATTTTCCTTTAAAATCTTTCATTTATCATATGTACTGTATAATTTTGAGTATAAGCCGCGTTGAAAAATGTGCTTAAAAACCCTAACTCTGCTCAACTCCCCTCTCCGACACCCCCGCAGGTCTTCTGTTCGACCCATCCAGCTATGTGTGTACCAGCAGTGGTGGCTGAACTCAGAGCCTGTGTGCCGGATGAATCGATCAGAAGACCTGGGGGGTGTTGGAAAGCAGAGTATTGACTTTCTTTTTTTTATGAATTGGGTAAACTGAGGTTGGCTGTACACAGGGGGAATGCTGGGTGGCTATATACTGGGGGCAAGGGGCTGAATACCTATATACTGGCTGAGGCTGTGATCAATGCATTTCCCATAGGCTTATACTCGAGTTGATAGGTTTTCCCAATTTTTTTTGTGGTAAAAGTAGGAAGTAAATTTAAATGGGAATCAAATTAAATCTACATAACGGGATGCCGCTATATAGAGTGAAGCCGTACCACTGAAGACTTGGACATTAGGGATGTTTTAAAGCATCTTATTACCTTATTGCCTTGATCCTGTGCATGTTCAAGATCTAACACTACACCAGAAAGGTGCACTTGGGTGAATAAAGTACCCACTTTTTTTTTTTTAATATTGTGGTGTGCAGTTTATTTTTTACTTTTACACCAGAGAGGAGATTTGAATATAATTACTTCATGATACCCAGTTCTTGGCATCAAGTGTAATATCTGAAGGGCATTAGATAATCCTGCATCCTCCCACTAAGCTCTGCCCAAGATATGCCAACCTTGCAGGGTTTCAGTAGTTACAAGTTTCATATTTGCGGGATCATTTTGGATCCAACATCTAGGACCCCACTGATTATGGGTCCCAAGTCCTTCCCTCTCAATAATGGTGAGAGCTGCCTTGTTCTTCTCTTTGGAACCGTGGACCACAGTATTGATGGGGGCTGAAGTTACATGTGTGATCAAAGCTTTATTTAGAAAAGGAGGTACTCTTGATCAGTGATAGTTGGACCCCCATTATCTAGTGGCTGTAGTATGCCCATACACATTGGAGCAATGTACATAAATGTTCTGAGGTTGTTACAATAATAATTAATACCCAGATGTAGTTACAGCAGATGAGGGTGTCCCTTTATTGGGATACTTTCAGTACTTTGTCTTTTACCTGCCACCAGCCCCCCTTTGCCCTAAACAAAGCCTTCTCATAGACCATCGGTTATCATTGCTCGGAGGTCCTTTCAAGTTCAGACTTGCAGTACTTGACTCTGCAAATACTTTATCCGCCAAAAGTGCAAAATGCCTTTTTGACAAATGGGGAAGATAAGACAGTTGACTCTCTGGACCTGGTTGTATTAGGTTTTGAATAAATTGAGTCAATTATAAAGTACATGGGAAACTATGTGTACAGCTAAAGTTTCTGTAAAAACTCTAAAGATTAAGCTTGTGCACGATGGTTGTTTGTGTGGACTAAAGCCACTTTATTTAGTTACATAGTGTTTTATTTTTACTGTTCTCTGCCAGGTATTGCCATTTAAAGAATCGACTTGTATAAATTTAGTGATCAACATGAATAATGGTTAAACTAAGCTGGTTATAGGATTGCAGGACGGGTGGCACTGACTTGTTTTCTTGACCTCTCCATAGGTGTTCTTTGATATCAAGATTGGAGAGGAGGATGTTGGACGTGTAGTGATCGGACTTTTCGGCAAAACTGTTCCCAAGACTGTGGATAACTTTGTTGCACTTGCAACTGGAGAGGTGAGTTGTGAAGCGGCAAATGTAGAAGCAAGTGTTGTGGCAAACGTCACATCTGCAGAAGGTGCTGCTAAAATATGATGAATCTACCGATCTATCTATAGATGTATGCCCACCAATATGTCTATCATGACTGAACCGGCCCATATACCAAGAGGCAATGCCCGCTCGTCCTTGATCCACTTTCTGCCCACTTGGTGTGAGGGTGGGAACAAAATACTGAAAGCTGGTATACTATCGACTCCCTTCATTGTACGTTTGGCTTAAAATGTTATTGTGTGTGACCAGCCTTGAAGTTAAATTACTTAGACCTCATGCACACAACAGTGGTTAGAAGTGTATCAATGTATCACACTTTAGTTGCCATAAAGTTAATTCTGTACAATTTTAATCACCTTTTGTGTATAGAAGCTCTAAAAATTATATATTGACATTTCTGCCCTTGCCTGTTAACCCTTTCACGACCCGTGACGTAATAGCACGTCACGGGTCGGCCGCGGGTGCATGGAGAGGGCTCACGCGCTGAGCCCTCTCCATAGCCGGTAAGTCTTTGCTGCATATTGCAGCAAAGGCTTACCGGTAACACCCGCGATCGGTGCTAGCACCGATCGCGGGTGTTTTCACCTCGATCGCCGCCGGCAATGCTGCCGGCGGCTTCAAAAGCATGGCGGCGCGTGGGCGCCGCCATCTTTTCGAGGATCGCCGCTCCCCGTGACGTCATCGGGGAGCGGCGATCCGTCGCCATGGTAACCTCGGGTCTCGCGAAGACCCGAGGCTACTTCTGGTTAACCCATGCATTACAATGTGCTATCAGCACATTGTAATGTATGAGGAGTAAAATCCCCATATACTGCCATACTGTAGTATGGCAGTATATGATAGGATCGTGCAGACCCCCTAGGGTTAAAGTACCCTAGGGAGTCTGAAAAGTACTAAAAATAAAAATAAAAAAAAGTTAAAAGAAAAAAAATTATAATAAAAAACCCTAAAAACTCAAATCACCCCCCTTTCCCTAGAACTGATATAAATATAAATAAACAGTAAAAATCATAAACACATTAGGTATCGCCGCGTCTGAAAATGCCCGATCTATCAAAATATGATAACGGTTTTTCACTGTGTTTAATCCCGTAACGGAAAATCGCGCCCAAATTCGAAAATGGCACTTTTTTTGTCATTTAAAAAAATTTAAAAATTCTATAAAAAGTGATCACAAGGTCGTACAGTCCTAAAATTGATAACATTGTAAACGTAATCAGAATCCGCAAAAAACGACACCACTCACAGCTCAGTACACCAAAGTATAAAAAAGTTATTAGCGCCAGAAGATGGCAAAATCCCAAAAAAAATTTTTGTACAGGAGGTTTTAATTTTTTTAAATGTATGAAAACATAATAAAACCTATACAAATTTGGTATCCCCGTAATCGCACCGACCCAAAGAATAAAGTAGACATGTCATTTGGGGCGCACAGTGAAATCCGTAACATCCAAGCCCACAAGAAGGCGGCACAAATGCGTTTTTTTACCAATTTCACTGCATTTGGAATTTTTTTCCCACTTCCTAGTACACGGCATGGAATATTCAATACCATCTCTATGAAGTGCTATTTGTTACGCAGAAAATAAGCCGTCACACAGCTCTGTACATGGAAAAATAAAAAAGTTATGGATTTTTGATCATGGGGAGTAAAAAATGAAAAGGAAAAAACAAAAAAGGGCCAGGTCCTGAAAGGGTTAAAAAAAATAATTAAAAACCTCTTCTTGTCTACTTTATTCTGTTGTAGAAAGGGTTTGGCTATAGGGGCAGCAAGTTCCATCGCGTGATCAAAGACTTCATGATTCAGGGAGGAGATTTTACAAGAGGAGACGGTACTGGAGGTCAGTAAATGAAAATATAATAAACTTATTACAGGGAAGAGAAAACATGTCTGATTAGTTTCTTCGAGCAGCAATGGGCCTGGAGCTGTACTACCTACAACCTTGATACAAGACTTGTTACCGTACAAACTATAGTATAAGCAGTTTTTCAGCACAAAAATGTGCTAAAAAAAACCCTGCTAATACTCAAGTGTATAAAAAAAAAAAACAAACTTAATACTCGCCTTTCCGACAACAGCAGGCTGCTGACCTCTTAGTCTATGCACTGCCAGAGCACACTGACCTGCTGCTGGAAGAAAAAAGACCTGCAGATGGCGTCGGAAAGGCGAGTATGGCGGTCCTCTCTGGAAGCTTTACTATAGTCCCAGGCTGCAATGATGAGCTGTAAGGTGTCTGTAATGAAGTTTTATTGATTATCTTTGGTCCCATTACAGCAAAAAATTTTGAAAATCCAAATGTCACTGAGAAAAAGTGTCTAGAACTACAATTATAAAATATACAGTTCCGACTTGCATACCAATTCGAGTACAAACCCAAGGAACCTATCTTGTACGTAACCCGGGGACTGCCTGTACTGAGTTTTATTTTTTTATGTGCTGGGCATAAAGGAGGGACATGGACTGGCTTTACACAATATAGTGGGTGGAGGCTGTGACCAATGCATTTCCAACCCTAGGCTTATACTCCAGTCAATAGGTTTTCCCAGTTCTTTTTGAATTGGGTACATCGGCTTATACTCAAGTATGTACAGTACTTTATATGCACAACTTTAATCTTCTACTTCTAACCTAGGAAAAAGCATTTATGGAGATCGATTCCCTGATGAAAACTTCAAGCTGAAGCACTATGGTTCACTGTGGGTGAGCATGGCCAACGCTGGAAAGGACACAAACGGTTCCCAGTTTTTTATCACAACCGTTCAAACTTCTTGGCTGGATGGAAAACATGTTGTATTTGGCAAAGTCATTGAAGGAGAGGTAAGCGCACTGACCAATATCTGATAAAAATTTAAAAATCTATCCAATGCAAAATGTCTGTTCAGGTGGTTGAAAAACTAACAACTGCTGAAATGACCAATGCTGTTTAAAGCAACGGAACAACTGAATGTGAAGGTGGTCAGTTCTGGCTGTACCTATTCGGTTTACAATATAAAAAGCATGTATACAGGCCCTATTCACACACCTTGATGGCACCCACCTGATTTTGAACTTTTCTAAATTAAAGATGGAGTGTTTTTTATCTTGGATCATATGCTGGAAACATAACCCTTGAATTTTGATGTGTTTGTACGAAGGTGTGAATCCACAAAGTGTTTTGTTTCCATTCTGATCTGCCATCATACATGTCACTTGTGACCATCACATTTTCACTTATTTGTATCTTTTTGCAGGATGTGGTCAGAAAAATTGAATCCACAAAGACAGATTCCCGAGACAAACCTCTTAAAGATGTGGTCATTGTAAACTGTGGGAAGATTGAAGTGGAGAAACCTTTTGGAATAGCTAAGGAGTAAAGTAATGTCAGTGCCAACGACACCAGACATTTCTCTTCCTTTACTGGAACAATTGGAGCTTGAAGAGATGTTTAACCAGTTGCCTTTGCTATGACAGGCAGACGGCTCTTCACCATCTATACAGGGATATCTGTAAAGATCAGAACTAATCTAAAAGTGACCAAAACAAAATTCTGCCCAACAGTGTTGGAGCTCCCAGTATCTTGACTTGCACATTCCACCCATTTGATAAAATTGTCCAAATTGGTTTGGGGGAAGACTTAAGAAATGTGTCCAATTCCCTGAAATAAATTGGTTTCTACAAAACCCGGGTATTGCTTATGAGTAATATTTTTGATTTTCCAGTCCTAGACATGAGTCAGCAGGTAACACTATGATCTAAAGAAATGTAGTTGTTTACAGGAAAATGTGATATAAAGTCGGCAGAGATCATTTAGGCTTCTGTCAGATTCACTGGACAAATCCATGTGATATGATTGGAACGATTGTCAGGATTACATGTTGGGAACACTAGTGGGAGTCGCCAGTTTTCTGAAGTTTGTGGAGGGAATAGCTGAAAACCTCTTGCTACAACAAGAACATTCAGTCTTATTACTTTCAGAGGAATGTTTTAGGTTTATTGTTGCTATAGTGCGGTGATGATGAACCTTTTAGAGGTCAAGTGCCCAAACTGCAACCCAAAACCTGCATATTTTTTTCCAAAGTGCCAACACAACAATTCAAGCAGTAACTTATTGCAAACTTCTTGCTCCATGCTATACCACAGCTTTCAATGGGCCTGATGGCACCAATATCTTTGTCAGAAGGAGAAGAAATTTGGATTTCCATTGGAGCTTCACCTGACGGCCCCCTGAACAGGAAGATTCAAGGGTTGTACAGAAGGAGCTCAGATGAGGTGTGGACAGGGTCAGGTTATCCTCTCTCTTCTTGCAGTCTCGGCTAGCCTGGGATGCTTCACATTAAAATAATGCTAAGCATGGCAAGTCCTGGGACTGCAGGACGGTCCATGTCTGAACTCTGCCATGCGGCAACAGCCTGAGTGCCCATTGAGAGGGCTCTGGCACCCACGCTATAGGTTGGCCACCACTGCTATAGTGTGTGGCTTTGGGTCTAGAATTACAGCCACACACTGTGGGTGAGATGGAATATGATTTGGCCACACAACCACCCTCCCCCACCCTTTCTCCCCATCCTGACGCACCTGGCGCCAGGAAAAACTGTGCCAAGTCTGAAAACTAACAAAAGTTCACTGGTTTCTTAGAAGAACATAGGCACGGGGAGGGTACCCCCATGGCCACCACCTCCAAAGGCTGTTGTGCCCCTCTTCGCCAACATGGCTTGGAAGTGGTATATTCACAATTTTAATTTTTTCATAGAAAAGCGAGTGTTGAATATGACACATTTTATCGCTAACAAATCCTTTTGAACCTCATACTACCAGTGTCCAGATGAGAAGGTGCATCCACACAGCGCATAGCTGTCCAGTGTTTCCATACATCCTTGTCAGTAAACTTGTTTCAATAATCTATTTTGGAATTGAAGCCGGTGCTTACAAAAGACATCTCCGGAAGATTAAACAGTTTATCAAGGTCACATTGAATGTTTAGGCTGTCCAATAATTGTCCCTAAGGCAGATGAAATATGTACACAGCTACAGTTTTTAACACCCACTCTCATATTCTTGGATGTTGAAGGTGGTGATGCCAGACCATGTTTGTAGGTTCCTGTCTGAGCATAGATTGTGTCCCTTACATAATCCATATTTCTCAATAGGTCTAGTCATTTATGACTTAGAAAAGTACAGCCAATATCCTAGGTCCAAATTGTATCCATTTTCTGACATGGTCACGGAACAGGATTGTTTTTTGACTTTTGCTTGGCTATAGAAGAATTCTTGTGAGTCTGCTGATATAGTCCTTGAATTACTCCTTGTAAAATTATGTCCTCCATCATATCTAATTTGGAAAAACAAATGTTACAGATATGTTAAAATTGCATACTTTTAGTTACATACGCAGAGAGACATGCACTTTTCACTCTAAAATTGCAGTGTCCATTGATACTGGTCATGATCCTAAAGGGCATCTACCAGCTCCCAAAATGTAGGGATATATTAACTTTTTTTGTTACTCTGATCTGCCATTTTAGGGAATTATATATGGAAATATTGTAAAATGCTCTACACAATGCTGGAATGAGTTGTGGATTGAGTTGGGAGTGATTAATCTCAATCGCTGCTGTATTGTGAGGGGTTCCTTGCTTCATATCACATGATGCATGGAGTCCGATCCTCTGCACTGTAGTTGGTCTGAAAGATGCCAGAACACTGTCTGTGACTTATAGACCACTTAAATTATGAAAAATACAGTATACTACACAGTTTACCATTATTACCCACTCTATGACATTAAACCTCTGAAGCAATTTTGTTATGTATTATATTTAGTCTCTTCCAACAACCAACCAAATACATTAAAAGGCATCTACCACCAGGATGAAGGACTGTATGCAAATGAGCCTGAAGGGCTCCACAGGGGCTACAGGCTGCTGGTGGTAGATGTTCTTTAACCCCTTAACGCTCTGCGCTGTAGCTCTACGGCGCAGAGGTATAGGGAATGTATGAAGAGGGCTCACGGGCTGAGTCCTCTTCATACAGAGGTGGGGGTTGTTGCATATTGCAGAAAACACCCACCGCTAATAACCACGGTCGGTGCTTGCACCGATCGCAGCTATTAACCCTTTTGTTGCCGTTTCGATCGTTGAGCCCCCGAACGTCATCGGGGGGCAGCGATTGGTTGCCATGGTAGCCTCGGGTCTTCGTTTGACCTGGGACTATCTGGCATCTGCAGATTCGTTACAATGAGCCAGTGGCTCACTGTAATGAATGAGCTGCAAAAATGCCATATACAGGCAGTCCCCGGGTTACGTACAAGATAGGGTCCGGAGGTTTGTTCTTAAGTTGAATTTGTATGTAAGTCGAAACTGTATATTTTATAATTGTAGATCCAGAAAAAAAATTTTTTGGCCCCAGTGACAATTGGAGTTTAAACCATGTTTTGCTGTAATTGGACCAAGGATTATCAATAAAGCTTCATTAAGTAGGGGACCGCCTGTATTGCAATACAGAAGTATTGCAGTATATGGTAGGAGCGATCTGACCATCTAGGGTTAAATGTACCCTAGATGGTCTAAGAAATAGTGGGGAAAAAAAAAGTTTAAAAAATAAAATATTAAAAATTCAAACCCCCCCCCTCCCCCTTTCCCTAGAACTGATATAAAACATAATAGACAGTAGAAATCACAGACACATTAGGTATTGCCGCGTCCCAAAATGCCCGATCTATCAAAATATAAAAACGGTTACGGCCTCCGAGACGGGAAATGGCGCCCAAATGTCCGAAATGCGACTTTTACACCTTTTTACATCACATAAAAAATGATCAAAATGTTGCACAGACCTAAAAATGGTAGCAATGTAAAAGTCGGCTCATTTCGCAAAAAATTACACCTCACACAGCTCCATGCACCAAAGTATGAAAAAGTTATTAGCTTCAGAAGATGGTAAAAAATTTTTTTTTTGTACACATTCATTTAATTTTTGAAAATGTATTTAAACACAATAAAACCTGTATAAATTTGGTATCACCTCGATCGCACCGAACCAAAGAATAAAGCTGAGGTGTTATTTTGAGTGCACAGTCAAAGTCGTAAAAACTGAGCCCACAAGAATTCCAATTTTTCCACATTTGGAATTTTTTTTCAGCTTCGCAGTACATGGCATGTTAAAATAAATAACATTATGGGAAAGTAAAATTTGTTACGCACAAAATAAGCCCTCACACAGGTCTGTACACGTAATAATGAAAAAGATGGATTTTTGAAGGTGGAGAGCGAGAAATGAGCGAAAAAACCCTGCGTCCTTAAGGGGTAAAGAGAAGATGTCACCTACTTTTTACCCCACTATACTAGCAACACCTACTGGTAGGGTTTGAAATGTCCTTTCTAGGATTCCCTCTTGCGTTAAAATTCACCCATTTAACTACAAATTAAAAAAAAAAAAAAAAACCTGTGAAAAAAATTCCTTGCTACAGCTATTAGTAACCTAATGTGATATTCTAGCATCCTCCTTGAGGTGTAATTTGTCTTATTATAAAAACCGTGCTGCTGTAAAGATGGCATCCCGGCCCCTAAGTTGGTCGCCCCAGCCCGACCCCGACCATTTCCCCCCCTCCCCCCGGTCACATGTATGAACCCTTGCTTAATTTGATACATGCGCCTAAAAAGTCGCAAAAAAAAGACCTGTATCACAATGGCAAATTTAGACTTGCATAACACTGCTGAAGTATCCCGACTTCAGCCAACTTTAAAAAGTCACAAATGATACATGTGCCCCACTAAATAGTATAAGCTTGAGGTATCTTCAAAACATAAAAGAAAACTGCGAGGGTAAAATGTTATGATGCTATAGAATAAGGCCACCATTCAAGTGATGCACAGATGACACTGGTCTTCCAGGGGATGTAACTATGTATGAAATGAGCTACTTATTCAATGTCATTCCCCCAAATGGTCAGCAGAGGGGGCCAAAGCTCAGCTTCACATTGTCCATTGTATAGCATTGTAAGACTTGTAAAAACTAGTAACTGGTAAGGGGGGGGGGGGACCAGTTGGGTACTAAACATCACTTAGCATTACATTACCCCTTTAAGACAAAATAGGAATCATATTAGGAAGTGCTGGAATGTGATCTCACCTTTTTATGTTTCATGCTACATTATTGTACATCTAAACTATGTATTTAAAGTGCACCTGTCACCGGGAATGTCACTTTTAGCTGGTGACAGTTTCCAATAGTCTACGCTATGCTGATTTGTGATGTTGTGGAGTAGAGGAAGAATGAGGAGATGCAGGGAAAACATGCAAATAAGTTTTCCAGGCCGAGGTAAGGAAAACCAGAAAGATTTACGACCAACCAGGTAGAAACAGTGCTGTCTACAGTTGGAAATCTGTTCCTTCTGGAATAAGCATACTGGTTTGGTCTTAATCCCACTTCATATCATAAGGCTTCCTAGAAGTCATGTTTGATTTGCATGTTTTCCCAGAATCCCCTAGTGGAGTGTTCATGGCTATAAGTCTCCACACACATACAGAGCAGCCTTAATTAAGGAGACACAGGCTAAAGCTGCCCCCCATACCCCAGGACTCACCACATGGTGCTGGCAGGAAACCAAATAAATTTTTTTAAAGTACTGAAATGACTGAGAATGCTCACAAAGGCATTTTTAAACTCATCATAGCATAAAGCGATTATCACCAGCAAAAAAAGACATTACTGGTGACAGGATCGCTTTAAATTAAAGCAAGACTCCAGGGACAATGTGCAGCTTTCCCTCATTGGACACAGGGTACAAATTGGTGCTTGGATTCTTAATTCTGACTGTATCTTTATCTCAGGATCATTCTCTGTATCGTACAGTCACATAGTATCACTGATTAGGGAAGGAAACACTTGGTACAGATCCCAGCACCACAATCCGAAAAAGATGGCCTTACTGTCCAAGTGCAAGGGCTTTGCACCGCACTTTTGTCGGGATGTGCATGTTCTTCTAGGCTAAGACTGCTTGCACAGGTATTTAAAGAGGACCTGTCACCAGATTTTGACCACCCTGCGTAACAATGCCTTCTGATAAAGGGTTACAAGTCCTCCCCATATCACCTACAATTAGCTTCCAGTGGGGCACTGTACCTTAAAGGACACCTGTCATCAGGTCTCTGCCACTAGTCCTGTCACCTCTACCTGTTGGAGCAGCTCACAAGGATCCCATCCCAGCCTTTATCTAGTTATTTCATACATTATTCATTGTAAAATCATCTATTCTTTATCATATAAATGAGGCTGGTCACATGGTCAGAGGCAGTGATGTCACCCCTGTTACCCCTCCCTTCTCCTCCCCCTGCTCATGTCTGTGTGTAATGTATAGTAAAGCATGGCTAGTGTGTGTGCTGCATCTGCTGACATGCTGCATCCTCCTAATATACAGGTGAGAGACACAGACATCAGCTACACATGAATCTGACATGTTCTGCTGTAACATGGCTGCCTGGAGCTGCTGTATCTCTCCTATATACACACACACATGCACACACAGACTGCAGGGGGCGTGGCCACCAGCACCAGGAAGCACATCATTATACAGCCTCACATCATTACACAGGCTGTCAGTCATGCACTGGGGGTGTGGCTGTGCCTCCCACTCATGAATAGAGTGGACAGCTTGAATATGCTAATGCTTCATTGGACATTTCACAGGTCATTTGCATACAGCTTTAGGACCTCTTTGCTTTGGTTTACAGGCATGTAGAGGGACAATAAAGGAATAGAGGCAATGCTCTCTAATGGCAGTTTATGAAAATATATTTAGTTTAGGGGGGTTATTTTGCATGACGGGTTCTCTTTAATTACAGATGTTTTTCTCATATTCAAATTAGCTTTTCTGACTCGTGTCTGGTATCTTTAACTATTCTCTCTCTCTCAGGCTTGCAGTGAACTATGCCCCATTATTCTGACTGACAGCTCTGTGTCTCTTGTACTAAGGGACCATCTACTAATATTCAGTTACAGACATATAAAGCTCTATGTACAGATGGGAAATATTGTTTAAATTTTTTTTTTTTTTACACGGTGCCTTGTGTTACATTCATGACATGTGACCAGTGACATCATTGCAGGTCCTTTAGACTTCTAAGAATATCAAACTGTACACAATGTATGTGATTACATGAAATCACAGCAGCCTCCATGGAGGATGGGGAGGAGTAGAAGTCCAAGGCTGCTGTGACTTCATATACATACATGGGGTACAGTTAGCTATTATTAAGAGGTTAAAGGGCCTGAAATGATGTTACCCTGGTCACATGACATGAACTGATGAATAGTAAGGAGGCATAAGGCATGGAGAGGATTAGATGGGGAGGGGACAGATGAGCAGGACACGCCCCCTTTGATGCCAGGAAATATAAGATAAGCAAAACAATCTTTTAGCTAAAAGAAGGCTGTCAGTGAGTAATTAGAGCTCTATAGGAACCTCTCACTGGCTGCATATTGGCAAACGTGGTGACGGGTTCCCTTTAACCCCTTAAAGGACACCTGTCATCAGGTCTCTGTCACTATTTCTGTCACCTCTACAGGATCCCATCACAGCCTTTATCTAGTCAATTTATACATTAATCATTATAAAATCATCTTTTCTTTTTTATGTAAATGAGGCTGGTCAGAGGCAGTGATGTCACCCCTAATACCCCTCCCATCTCCTCCCCCTGCTCATGTCTGTGTTTAATGTATAGTAAAGCATTGCTAGTGTCTGTCTCTTGTGTATAGGAGTATGTCATACAGACACAGGCTGCAGGGGCCGCCAGCACCAGGAAGCACATGGAGGAGACATTACATCATTATACTTCACATCATTATACAGAATGTCAGTCATGTGCATAGGAGTATCTCATACACACACACACACGTTGCAGGGGGTGTGGCCGCCAGCACCAGGAAGCACATGCAGCAGCCATTACACCATTATACAGGCAGTCAGTCAAGCACTGGGGGTGTGGCTGTACCTCCCACTCATGAATAAGCTGGACAGCTTGAATATGCTAATGACTCATTGGACATTTCACAGGTCATTTGCATACATCTTTAGCACCTCATTGCTTAGGTTTACAGGCATGTAGAGGGACAATGAAGGGATAGAGGCAATGCTCTCTAATGGCAGTTAATTTTAAGGTCGCAGGATAATATAAATCATCCTCATCAGCAGGCCGTTGCAGCAGGAGGATTTATATCATCTTCGGGATCGTGCTGGCACACTGGAGACACTGGATCGGCAGCAGGAGACCGGCTGTTACTACAGCTGCATCTGCCCGACGCGGAGATAGCTCCATGCCGGGCATTTTAACTCCTTAACTGCCGTGATCGAGTGCAAACGCAGCAGCTAAGGACAGAGACCAAGGGAACACTGCCCCGACGATCGCAGGCTGCCGGGGGGTTGCCATAAACTGGATCTAATAGGCGAACTGTCAGTAAATCACTGACAGATACAATATATTGCAATACAAAAATAAAATAATTGAAATGACCCCCCCTAAATACAAAATTGGCATCTTTGCCTCTGTAGTGACCTTGGCCAATCATCTATTACATTATTATACCCCTTTTCTCAGGTGTATAAAAAAATTATAAACTAAACTAAAAATTGCAATTTTAGTGCTTCCTATCTCCCAAAAGCATGCAATAGAAAGCGATCAGAAAGTCAAACCAACTAACCGCTACCTTTTCCCGCAATAAACAAGCCCTAATAAGCAGTTATAGCTCTCAAAATATGGAGACACTTAGGCAAATGCAGTTTCCATAAAAAAGTTGTTTTTATTTGCTAAAGTAGTAAAATATAAGAAAATCTGTACATGTTTGGTATCTCCTTAACCGTACTAACCTATAGAATAATTATATCATGTACTCATTATACTGTGCAGTGAACTGAGTAAACGTTTAAATTAAAAACAAGTGTCAAAACAGCTGTTTTATTCTGTACGGTTGCAGGAAAGGGTTAATAAATTTGTATCCTTATGCCATTTTTACCATAAAAATAAACCCATTGGAAAGTACAAATCGTCCTGCAAAAAAAAAACTGAGCCCTTATATGCCCATGTCAGAGAAAAAATAAAAAAGTTATATCTTTTGGAATTTGAGCAGGAAAAAAACATAAAAAGGTCTGTGTCCTTGAAGGCCATTTTAGGCCGTGCCAAGCGACTGGTACTTGTCTTACCTGTGTCTGGAGGTAAAATGTACAGATCCTTGTAAAATCCTACTACTGCTTTATGTGTCAATTTTGAGCTGCAGAGAAAATCAAAATGAACAAGTCAATCATGTTGCTAAAGGCCCGGATATAACTGGTACAGATGTTAAACCTGAATGCTTAGTTTTCTTTTCACTGGTTATCCTGGCTTTGGCTAAGTAAACAGAAATCCTCTTATTTTGCTGCTGCTGGTATCATAGTTTTCTTTGTTCTTGTTTATTCACTTTTTTTTCTGGTCTAATTTATCATAAGGATTTTTTTATGGTGTTATACCTGTCAATTCACTTTTCTGTTCCTGTTTTCCATTGGCCGCAACTTTCGTTTTTCTTGCACCTTTTTCCGCCTTACATTGGGAACAACAAGAATTTGCTGCCATAGATTATTGCCTTTTTTGGCACAATTTAGCCCATTAGCACCAAAACAGTAACAAATCAAACATGCACATCTGCCCTGCTTAGATAAATAGGGGAAAACCTGAGGCAGCAAACAAGTAATTTTAAGCAACCTATGAAATAGGCACAAACAAGGCAAAAAACACACCAAAAAAGTTGTAACAAAAGAGAGAAGAAAAAACTATGATAAATGACCCCCATGGAGTGCAGATCATAGGAGCAGATTTGTTGGTCTATGATATGGATAGAATTCTGGTTTATGAAAACTAAATCATAAGTCTTTTCACTTTTTTAATAATATTTAATAATTTAAATATTATTAAAATGTAATAATATATGACAAAATGTCAGTAACATATCTACAATGTAGGCAGACATGCAGTTGCTACAGCGCCTATGTGTTAGGGGCCCTGATCTAATGCTTTTACTTCCTAACATTTTTTGGTAGATTGTGCTAATTTGGGGTGGGGGAAGGATGAGGGTAAAATTAAAAAAACATCTGTCTTGAAAACATACACAAATACTCCCAAAAAGACAACAAAAATTCTGCAAAACGAATTTGTCTCAAAGAGGTTTCAATGTATTTCTTGGCTCACATTTGTTAGATGAAATTACATATGTGACCACTAGATGGTGTAATGATTTAGCAGATGGTCAACTATCCAGTGTTATAACAATCTTAGGGTGGTGACACACATGGCGTTTTTAGGCCGTTTTTGGGACGATTTCAGATCGGGAAAAAATGCATGCGTTTTTGGAAAATGCATGTGTTTTTGACGAGTTTTTGAATTAAGATAATTGGTCAAACCTGTCAAAAACGCATGCGTTTTTTAACGCATGTGTTTTTTATGATCTGAAAACGCACTACTAAAGTAGTAGAGACTTTGTTTTCTAACAAATGGCAAGATACAATAATAAAGATTTTGGTAAATCTGACAAAGCATAATTACATACTGTATAAATGTATGTCATTTTGTAAATTAATTAATGAATAATAAGATAAGAGAAAGATAGTCGATAAGAGAAATATAGCCATTTTCCTGTTTCTGCCAGACAGACCAAACATGAATGGGCAGATGACAAATCCTTGGAAACTTTCACATTCAAACACTGAGCAAACACTTGTCTCCTACAGTGTTGCATCAGAAAAATGGTGAGATTATTTATTTACTTGCTTTTGGATATAGAAACCTCAGTGGCAGTAAAATGAATGGAACCAGCAGTGACTATGTAAATGCATTAAAAAAACTAAGAAGCTAGTATTTACTCCACCAAAATGGCTGGGGTCCAATTAGACTGCAGTTCATATATTTCAGTTGTCTGTCTTGACAAACTGTTATTGGGCAACTTCTCCCATCTTCCTTTGTATTGCCATTTTTTATTTTTAGAAGGGGTTGATCTATCTAGCCATTTTGTTTTGACTGAACACCAAATATAGCAATGACTTATACTCACTCCAAGCTGCAGTTCCTTTTGCTTTGTGGAAAATGTTTCAGTTTGAGAAAATCTAGCAATTCCTTAGGGACATCTTTGTTGAACCACAAAACACCCTAAAAAGAATAGGTTTAAAAAACATCATCTTTAAGGTGCGACATAAAATGAGAGAACAACACACCATTTCCCAAATGTCAAGGTCATTGTGTAGTCCTATGTAAATAGCAGTATTTTTAAGAATATTTTATACATGGTATATACCGTATATTCCGGCGTATAAGATGACCTGGTGTATAAGACGACCCCCCTACTTTCCTGTTAAAATATAGAGTTTAAGATATATTCGCCGTATAAGACTACCCCTTTTCCAACGCATACAAAACACCGGTAAAAATTAAAAAAAACAGATTTGAATTTAACATGGTCCTTTTTTTAATTTAAATTCTTATGACATGCAGGTATATAGCAGGAAAACTGTCGCTCATAAACATAAGGCATACAACAACAACATTAGCATCGTCCATTTTACTGTAAATGTTACCATACTGTACCTTAAATTTTTATTTTATTAAATATTCCATGCCATGTACTCAGAAGTGGGAAAAAAATTCCAAATGCAATGAAAATGGTGAAAAAACGCATTTGCGCCATTTTCTTGTGGGCTTGGATATTATGTCTTTCACTGAGCGCCCCAAATGAAATGTCTACTTTATTCTTTGGGTCGGTAGGATTAAGGGGATACCAAATTTGTATAGGTTTTATAATGCTTTCATACATTTACAAAAATGAAAACCTCCTGTACAAAAATAATTTTTTTTATTTTGCCATCTTCTGGCGCTAATAACTTTTTTATACTTTCGTGTACTGAGCTGTGGGTGATGTCATTTTTTGCGAAATTTGATAATATTTTCAATGATATCATTTTTAGGACTGTACAACCTTTTGATCACTTTTTATAGATTTTTTAATATTTTTCAAAATGGCAAAAAAGTGCCATTTTCGACTTTGGGTGCTATTTTCCGTTACGGGGTTAAACGCATTGAAAAACCGTCATCATATTTTGATAGATCGGGCATTTTCGGACGCGTCGATACCTGATGTGTTTATGATTTTTACTGTTTATTTATATTTATGTCAGTTCTAGGGAAAGGGGGGTGATTTGAAATTTTAGGTTTTTTTTATTTTTATTTATACTATTTTTCAGACTCCCTAGAGTACTTTAACCCTAGGTTGTCTGATCGATCCTACCATATACTGCCATACTACAGTATGGCAGTATATGGGGATTATCCTCATTCATTACAATGTGCTATCAGCACATTGTAATGAAGGGATTAAAACGAAATAGCCTCGGGTCTTCGGAAGACCCGAGGCTACCATGGAGACAGATCACCGCCCCGATGACGTCACGGGGAGCGGCGATCCCAGGTAAGATGCGCCGCTATCTTTTTTCACAGCCAACGCTGTGAAAACCCCTGCTAGCACCGACCGCGGGTGTTACCGGTAAGCCTTTGCTGCAATATGCAGCAAAGACTTACCGGCTATGGATAGGGCTCAGCCCGTGAGCCCTCTCCATACAGCGCGACCGACCGCAGCCGTGAATACACGGCGGGCGGTCGGGATTACCGGCGTATAAGACGACCCCTGAGAAGACAGAAGATTTTTCTGTCTTCAAAAGTTATACGCCGGAATATACGGTAATGTATTCTATAATACAGAATAAAAATTTAAATGAGATAATTGTAAAAGAATAATGATCAAAATTATAGAACACTGCAGTCACACGTTGTCGTAATCAGCTTTGAGGTGGTGTTAGGTGCAGCTTTGTTTATTTAACATGCAAATGACATGAACTGAACAAGTGAATGACATTTGTGGAACAGGTTTCCCCTTCAAAATCAAATTCACCCGTTCAGTTCATGTCATTCACCAGTTAAATTAACAGAACCACCTCAAAATTGATTGTGATGCAGTAACTGCAACGTGTGACTGCAACCTTTGGGATACCTGCAAGTTATTGGTGTTAATCTGGCACCTGGTGCTAATTTCCTTAAAGGGGTTTTCCCACAAAGACAAGTTAGGCCCTATCCATAAGATAGTGGGGTGCTATCTTGTGGTGAGACCCCCACAGATTGCAACTCCTACATATTGTGTTTTCGCGATCTGAGGAGGTCTCAACACTGAGACCCTCACTAATTAGCAAGTTAGGCTCTATCCCGTGGATAATCCCTAACTTTTCTTTGTGGGAAAACCCCTTTAATTATCTGACAAACCCTATTCAGCTGGCAGGCAAAAATTCCAGTTTGCACTGACTTAGCAAAAAGTGCCGTTCCAAAGTGACTAATACCCTGGTTTTCTACATGAAGGCCAATGGGTGACCCTATTAGCCTTAGCATGAGTTCCACAACATCGCAAACAGTTCCCTAAGAAGACTGGTCACCCTCAAAAGACAATTGCAAGAGATGGTAGTATAATGCAGAGAATCTCTATGGGTAATTGTTTCAGAGTGGCAGCAGGAATTGCTCACCAGTTTAACACTGAACAGGGTAAGGATTTGTCTTGACGTTTAAAAGCATTTGGACTGAAAGTGCACTCTCTAGTGACCAAAATTCACCTTTGCCGAGGAGCATGTTCTGTGGACAGATAAGTTTACACTATTTGGATCTGATGGGAAATGTTATGATCATCGACAAACTGGAGAAATACTGTACCCAAAGTGTGTAAAGAAGTCATTGAAATGTAGTGGAGGAAGTGGCATGGTTTGGGGAATGTTTCTGCAGCAGGGGTTAGACCTCTCATACAGCTACATAGCAGAGTGAATGCAAGTGTGTATCAGAACCTTCAACAACAAACACGTGGTTACTTCTTTGCATTCTTGACTCAGCCAGAAATTTTCATGCAGGACAATGGCCACACAGCAAAACGGGTAAACCAGTTCCTTGAAACAGAAAACAATGAAATGGCCAGCCCAGAGTCTTTATCTAAATGTGAGAGACTAGTGATGTCCTGTCGCCTCAGATGTGCTAAAGTCATCCAAAGTAAAGGCCAGTGCACTTCCTACTGAATGGTGACTGTGTGCTGCAGACATTGCTGTTCTCCAATTAGGAGCATTACATTTTTTGCAAAATAAAGATTTTATGTTTATATACTTTGGTAATTTTGTAACACTGTTCTAATGGCATTGTATACCCCCTACAATAATACTTTGGAAAAAAATCAAGTGACCATACATTGTCCCACATTTTTTAAGTGCTTGCACCAGTTTTTTGACATGCCCCACAATTCTGCAGCATGAACAGAGTGCACCAAAAAAAATGGTGCACACTTCCCAAGCAGTGCAGGGGGCGCCAGACTCCTGAAAAAAGTGCACCACAATTCATGAATCAGTTGCACCTTGCGAAATTCATATAATGCACTCTGCACAGTTTTTGATAAATGTGAGCCTGTGTTCTCTAATTTTGATCTTCAGTGTAGGTAGACTGTGAGTATACACAAGCTCATATAACATGAAACAAAATTCACTATTATCGAAAATTGGAATACATACATATAAGATGAAACTGCCCTTGCCAATATAAAATGCTATTAACCTCTGTAGCAAGAATAAATAAATTTAATGGAACACTGCTTATCAAACCATATGTAAACAGAGGTGGGATTCCAGATATACAGATAAATAACTGCCAGTGCTGTTATAAACCATGCGATGTTTTTGTTTAGAATCAATAAAACCAGATAACAAAGTGTATCACTTTTATTTAATTGTTTATATTTTATGATTGCAAATCAGAAAACGTTATGTAAAGTTTTATATTTTCTGTCTACGATTATACTGCAATGGCCGCCTCCTTGCCAGTGCTCTAGAAGTAGCATCTAGTATACAAAAATATTTTAACATAAAAACCTGATTTAAATAATGTAAATTTTCTGGTGCCATTTCATATTTTAACCAGTCTATCGGTCTTTTGTCGACAAAAGTATGTTCCATACATGCTTGAGAGTTTTCTATTGCTAATCTAATATCAGAAAAGAGTGGGAATTGTCTATGGAGGGAAATGTGTTCTATGTGCAAAAAATCAAAAACAAAACACTGGGGGGAATTTATTAACGGACTTGCACCACAATTTTGGCGGTTCAGCACAAAAAAAAACTGTAAAAAGCCTTACACCACATTTATTAAGGCGTTTTAGACCAGTTTTTAGCCATTTTCTGACTTGTCCGACTGAGGGGACATGGCCACTGGGGTGTGTGGCTTGGGTTAAAAGGGGCGTGGCCTATTTGAATGTACAGTGCGCCAAAAATTGTGACCTACTTTAAAGTGGTCTAAACTGGAAACCGACAGTCTTATCCTGCACCAGATTCATTAATACAGTGATAAATCTGGCGCAGAAAATGACTAGGGTCTTCCTCCATTAAACTGACGGAACCTGGGACACATTGATAAATCCCCCCCATTGTGCCTGAGCCCTAGGATTGTCTTTAATAACGTCATTATTATTGTGGAACTTAAAGGGGTTGTACGGCCATAGACCAGTCGCGCCTGCGTGGTCCCAACTGTGTTCCGCACCCACTGTAGTCTCCAGCCTCCTGTGTGCGCGCATGTGTGCCGCACTAACTTGCGATCTGTGGGGCCAGATTAAGCCAGCAAAGCATAATGGTGTGCATGCAATTTGTGCATGTTCTACAGTACAAGTGCATAGCCAATAGCTTCTGCGGTGTGCATTTTGTACATGAACACGGACTGCTCCGAGGGAGCAGAGTATCATAGGACTTGAAGTCCTCAAGTGGAGCGCATGTCCAGGCAACCAGGAATAAAAAGGTCAAAACCTTTACAGAAAACGATTTGCCACAGCAATTACACAAACATAGGTCTTTAATAGTTACTATTTTACTATTGTGAATTCAGAAGCTCTCAGTTCCCTTCAAGTACTGGTGTCTTCTTCCACATCTGCTAATACAGAACTTCATGAATCACTTTCTGTTAATGTAATGGAACTTCCTTAGACCTTTTCTTTGAAGCATCATGTTGTACAGTAAAACGCTCCTTTTGTCCTGTGCTTTCTGTATATATGCCAAGAATAAATATGGTAGATCAAATAGCAATGTTTTTCTGCTTTTAGTTCAATCAAACCACTTTCCACCTGTTCAAGATTGATAACCTATGCCAAGATATCCATGACTTTACAAATCTGTTTTTGGTAGAAATCACCAATATTCTTTTATCTATGGTGCGGCCACACAGTTACTCAGTGGTACTGCCAATCCGGAATCAGAATGGTTGGATTTTATCAGCTACCACCCTTGCTTCCTCTACTTCAGTTATACCAGGAGATGCCTATTTTGTATGCAATAAGGAAACACACCATCACATGGCAGATTCCAGAGAGCCACTAAGATTGTTGCACCCCCTATTTACCAGTCTAAAAAAATAGCTTCTTCCACAGTAAATTCAATAAAGGTTCAGCAGCCAGTAAAACATCACTAAAAGGCAGGAGGGAAAAATGCATATTGTACAATGATAAAGAAATAGTGGATAAGAAATACTATCTTACTTGAATGTAAGCCTCTAGTGATTGACGCCTTTGCTCTTGGACCTTTGACATCCAGTTTGGAACTCGTTTAGGTGGAAAATCAGGAACTTTACATGTTTTCTTGAGCTGCAGAGACAAGATTTTCATCCAATTAGTGCAATACTTTGGAAAGAGCAACTGTGCTCATTGTAACAGCCTGTGAATCTGCAGCACGTAGGAGCTCTGGAAACACCTACCAGAGACCGTCAGGCTCAGTAGAATAATTAAAAAAAATTGGTTTTAGAAGGAAGGAGGCCATCACAGCCTCATCTGCCCTGAGACATCATCGGGGAGCGCAGATCCGTCGCCATGAGAGCCTCGGGTCTTCCAAAGAAGGCTATTTCGTTTTAACCCATTCATTACAATGTGTACATCATAGGATCGATCAGACAACCTAGGGTTAAAGTACCCTAGTGAGTCTGAAAAATAGTAAAAATTAAAAAAAAAGTTTAAAAAAAAATTATAATAAAAAAACCTAAAAATTCAAATCACCCCCCTTTCCCTAGAACTGATATAAATATTAATAAACAGTAAAAGTCATAAACACATTAGGTATCACCGCGTCAGAAAATACCCGATCTATCAAAATATAATAACGTTTTTTCACTGCGTTTAACCCTGTAACGGAAAATAGCTCCCAAAGTCGAGAATGGCACTTTTTTGCCATTTTGAAAAATATAAAAAAAATCTATAAAAAGTGATCAAAAGGTTGCATAGTCCTAAAAATTATAGCAATGAAAACGCCGTCAAAAAATGACACCACCCACAGCTCCATACCCCAAAGTATGAAAAAGTTATTGGTGCCAGAAGATGGCAAAATTTTAAAAATTTTTGTACAGGAGGTTTTAATTTTTGTAAATGTATGAAAACATTATGAAACCTATACAAATTTGGTATCCCCATAATCGTACCGACCCAAAGAATAAAGTAGACGTGTCATTTGGGGCATACAGTGAAGCTGTAAAATCCAAGCCCAAAAGAATACGGCACAAATGCGGGTTTTTTTACCAATTTCACTGCATTTGGATTTTTTTCCCCAGCTTCCGAGTACACGGAATGGAATATTAAATACCGTCACTATGAAGTGCAATTTGTTAAACAAAAAATTAAAAAGGTATAGATTTTTGAAGGTGGTGAGTGCAAAATGGAAGTGAAAAAAATAAAAAGGGCCAGGTCGTTAAGGGGTTAAAAACAACATGCAAGGATGTCACCTATCAAATCGGATAGAAAGAGAAAATACTTACCAGTTTGTGAAGTGTATGAAATTCACTATATCGTCGATCTAGTGTATGTCGACGACCATTGAATAAAACATCTAATTTGAAGACCTAAAAAGAAATACAGATTTGCATTAGACCATAAATAGAAGATTCAGAATAAGTGTGGAAATCAAATATATGTGAACAACCACGATAAAGAGATTCATTCATTTTCCATAGCTTTCTCTAGAGCAGAAATATTATCTAAGGGAAAAAAGTTTATAGATGCCAAAGAAATAGGTGATATGTATCTGTGGGTGAGGTTTGGGATTCTTTAGAACCCAACATGACTGCCTATTTTAGAGGGGGGAGCCAGTCATCAGGAAGGCCATTTTTACACAATGACAGGTTCCAACATCCACATGTTAAAAAACGTCTTGCATCTGAACAATTCCCCCGATTTTTAATAGTTTCATTAACATTAAAAGCAAAGTCGTCTTCTCCTCAATCCCTAGTTCCTCCTCCTCAGTCATTGTCCTTCCCTCTCTCAGCCTCTCCCAGCTGCATGCAATTCTCATTTGAACTGCCCACCCCTCCCAGGACTCACCACACGCTTCTGGCAGGGAGTCAGGTAATGTTAAAAAAATATATTAAAAAGCACTGGAATTATTGACATGCCAGAGTCTATTGGAAGCTGTCATCATGTCAAAATGACCTTCCTGATGACAGGTTCTCTTTAAGCTTTTATAAGAATAGAAGTCATCCCAACTCCAGAAGTTGTGTGTATGGGGTAATAAAGGAAAAGTCAGCCCGGGCCTTGGTTATTGCAGTAGTCATAAACTAGCAAAGTATGGCCCTGAGCATAGATTTGGATTTTAACTGCTAAAACATTATATAAAGTAGCAGTCAATTAAAGGGTCACGTCTCTTCATGTTCTCATTCAGCTGTGGCACCAGACGTCACTTTTAGGTTGCTGTTTATTTACAGAGCCTGGTGATACCATTTTTTGCTGCACAGACTTTTAACTGCCTAAAAACTTCGTAAAACTCTTAACAAACGTGGTGCAAGGCATTTCAGTTATTTTTGGCACAAATTATTTCAGATTGATAAATCTCCCCCATAGTAATATGAAAAAATGGGAATGATGGCCCCTTGTAATACATACATGTACCTGTAATAAAACATCATTTAAAATAACATGTATATTTGTGGAAAAGTTTGGTGGATGATCTTTTGCATCACCTTTATTGGTATACAATAAAAGCTTTTATTTGGACTACAACCAACTATAAAGATGTAAAGCATTATAAAATGGTATTCATGCCCAACAAGAAAATACACGTAGATCCCACCGCTGTGACCAATGTAGACTATTGAGTCCCTGCATCTAAGATGTGTGCAAGATCAACAAAGATGATATTTATTTTTTTTAGATGATGTTGCAAACCACAAAACTTGAACAACATCAAAATCCCAACAAACACAGCTATTATGTGTTCTGAGTGACAAGCTGGATAACATGTTCATTCCTGTTTTAACTTTTGACATTTGATCTAAGGTCAGATCATGTGAGGGACCTGAATGCAGATTCTTTTGCTCGGTGAACAAAAACAGGCCCCACACCCAAATGCTGAACAAGGAAAGTATGAACTTCTTCCTTACCTAAGAAAAACTCACCACCCTCTTACAATGTTATGTAGTCGATCCACATCCCTAACGCTTAACATGGCCATGTTTCTCTTAAAGGCAGTTCTGTCTTTTGTGAAGTAGTAAACACCTCATAGACCAGTATAGGCTAATATGATGTGGATTTTCCATCCAATCTGCATCATTTTACTGTATTAGCAAAGTGTATGTGATTTTAACAAAGGAGAAAGGAAGTGCAGAAATGGACCCATGGTGCAGATTTTATTTCCAATATTAATTTATGGAATGGATCTTCATTGTACATTTATGCCTTTCAGTGAGTAAGGCAAATTAAATTGGTTGTAGCATAATAGAGCATAACAATCTGATTGGTGGGGGACCTTCCTGCTGGGAACCCTATGAATTATGAAAAGGGGGTCCCATTCTCACTACTTGATGAAACGGCAGGTAAGACATGCATCCTGTGGCCACCTTAACAATACGATAAGAGCACCCAGCAGTAGACTATCTCCAGCGCTCTCATACAGTGAACTGATGCCCGGGTGCTGTGCCATTTAGATAGATACTCTCTTAAAATTGAATGGAAAGGCAGGATGTGTGCTAGGCCTGATACTCCATCAATTAGCGAGACCTCTGTTCCTGTTATCGTGGGGACCATTTTTTGTTTGTTACCCTTATTCTGGATCTTTAAAACTAATTTTACCAAATTCTTTTACTGTGAATTTGATTAGGTTCTAACAGCAAGTTAATTATACAAAGAACCCCAAATTATAAAATCTATGGACACCTTCTCCCTATCTTTGTTCTCCATGTGTTGAGGCAACAGAAATTAATCCTACTCCCCTAGAGGTAGTATGGTAATATGGCAGATGACCACTTTATAACATGCAGGATTTCACACGGATCCTTTTCATAACTAAGCACAATTCCAGATTGTCAGTGTAGCTTCTTAGAACCTATAGAGTAAACAATGTGGATTTTATGTACACCTTGCAGCATATAACCTGATCTGTATGCAGGAAGTACTAACAACATTTTGCACAAACTAGTTCTAGTCCTCAGCCTTTCCTAAATATTATCATTAATAATAATAATAATATTTTTTTATTTATATAACGCCTACAGATTATAAGAATTATTATTACTTAGGAAAGGCTGAGAACTAGAAAGCAGAGTGGTGACGCATGCCCTATGTTAAATGTGCACCAAAAAAAGTTGGTGCACTCTGTCGGAGCAGTGCAGGGGGCACCAGATTCATGAAGACTGTATGACACAATTTATGAATATGGGGCAACCTGCACACACCATGTGGGCCATTGTCTGCCGTTTAGAATGGAACAAGAACCAGACAGCTCTGTTCTCTGTGTAGTGGCTGAACCAGGTTACTGCAGATCATCTTCTATTCATCTGATCAGGAGCTAAACTGCATTGACTTCAACCATGGAAGAAAGAGCTGTCTACTTCCTTTACCATTGTCTATAAGCTACTAGTAACTAGTGGGTGTTGGAACCCACTAGTCTAACATTCATAACCTACTCTTAAGATCCTCCTTTATATGCAAGCTGGTTTCTGCTTTACCGTGTTATTATCACAACTATTATCCATTAATTTATTAGAAATAAAAATTTTAAATATTTCTAAAGCTGTTGCACCGGGGGGTAAACTTTTCCATTGGCACCCGATTCTGATATAAATGCTGCTATAAATCACTGTACTTGGCATGTCTGTAATTTCCCATCTGGTCGGTTACAATAGTCAATCTCCAGGAAATTAATTCTGTTAACATCAAAGTAATCTGGATAATTCATTCACTCACTGGAGGGCATGCACTTGTATCAAATGAATGCCACAAAAGAAGATCAGAAAATAAGTTAGAGAAAAATAGAATATTTTATAATGAAGAAGTTTGAGCTCTATTTTTCCGTCATGTCATAAGGATTTTTATTACATCAATTTCTTCTTTGGCAGTGATAACTGTAGACATCTCATATAACAGTTTTCCAACCAGACGAAAAGTTTTTACAGAGATGCAAACCCTATGGAAAGCATATTCGCTTTGCAGAATAGCAGCAGATCCCCAGGAATAAATCATCACTAAGAGTTAAATAAAGACTACCGGTATTTATTGCTTCATAGTTTAATACCCCGGGTATTTCGGGCACTCTGTAGACCCTAACTTACTTTATCAGTCATAGGTTGTCTAATATAGATACAATGACGACTGAGATGAGATGCTGCTCACTCAGGATCCCTTTCCATGAGCTATTATAGAAAGTGAAGGACTTGGTATCGCCATTGCATTAAAATCCATTTCCTAGCCAATGATCTGTGAGTTTTTCTGATCCATTAGTCGTTTGCATTCAACATTGTGCACTCCGGTTTCTGTTGATCCATTCCAGAGTTTGCCCTAACTTCTGCAGGAGAGGCTCAAGAAACTCTATTTATATTGCCTCCTCCTCAATCAACTGGGAACCCATCTTCTTTGAATTGGATTCTCAGTACAAAATAAAGCACAAATAAAAACATTCACAAAAAATACTGCATGTTTTGGGGTGTTTCTTGGGCCAATCTTTACATAGTGCAGCATCTACAGGTGCCATCTTGAAAAATTGCCAAATTATGGAAATAAATAAAAAGTTGAATACAATTGACACTATGTTTTAAAATATATAGAGCACATACAAAGACATCAACATATGAACACATTGAAAAAAAAAAATTATAATGATTGCACCTGTCATATAAATACCATAGAAGAGTGGGTTCTTGAACTCTGGAATTCCACTTCTACAATCCAGAAAAGCTGTGTACAAGTAATTCCCTTTTTGGTGGACTTCTGCACACAGTGGACGGTCATAGAGAAAATCCACATAAAATCTATATGAAATCCGCACTCTTTTTCTGTGCATTTTTGATGCCGATTTGTGTTATTTGATGCGGATTTGCATGTGTTTTTTACTTGTTTTGTTTCACTTAATCTGACTCAATTTGCAGATTTGAAGCAGATTTGATGCTGATTTTCACATGCCATAAACTTCAATGTAAAAAAAAAAAACATGCAACAATCCATGACGATTTACAAGAAAAGTGAAATGATCATCATTTTATTTTCCAAATTAAGTAACAAATTCCATGCTGAAAAAACGCATCGCCTATATTACTATTTCCAATAACATTCACTTTAATGCTGCTGTATTACACTGTGGATTTTACACAACGTAGCCTTAAACCATCCTTGGGAGCCCCGTTCTCTTATTCGTTGAGCATCCCTTTTCATGATCGGTGTGGATCTCAGCAGTCAGATTCTCACCGATCCGATAGTTACATTAAGCTAAGTTATAAATGAGTTAGGAAAAAGAAATAGAAAAAGACAGTGCAATATTATCAGTTATGCATTGCAGCAGTACTCCTTTGTAGACAAAGGCTTGTGGGTAAATCATATAGGGACTTGTAGCGACTATAGAATATTTACATGTATCAGTGGAGAAGGCAGGATAAATGATAAAAACTTAGAAGTTATGGCTGCTGAACAAGTGCAGTAAATAACTGTGGTGAGTGTTTCCGCATCTGGTACCCATAGATCTGCTAACTAAGGTTTAACAAAATGTAGATCCTTCACTGAAAAAAGATTTGATGATACTCAGTCCTTTTTATGACCATTTTCAATACTTCCAATTGTAAAGAACCTAAATCACTTGTCATAAAGTTGCAGGTTTGAGGCTGTTTTCATTTCCCCTTCTCCTGTAATAAAGGAAGGGAAGGGGGTTCCCCTAATTCTAAGTATTCATCACAACATCGGAGGAACTGAATCTAAACCACATCCATGGCACAAATGGAATCTAGACACACAGGTTATCCAGAACAGGAACAGGGAAAAGCCATTATGTGATGCACAACACAGATATACCAGACCTGCACCTCAGCAACATAGAGGAGATACGATGTGTGCCAGTAATGTGGTCTGTAATGTGGTCACCAGTCACATCAGTGTGAGATTTGTGATGGGTTGTCTGGTAAATGTAAAGTTTGAGTGGTAGTAATGTGCCATGTTTCCCTGTAGTGGGCACAGGTCTGTGTAGGTGGCAATAGTCATCATGCCACAATGTAACCAATGGTGACCCGTGCCAGGATAGAGAAGGCTCCTTTCTACTAAGAGACAAAGAAACTGGACATAGCAAACCCTAATCCGCCACCAGCAGATCCCACAAGATGCCAGTGATGGGCAGATAAAGGAGGTCACCCTGCGCACCTACCGTGTGCGTCTTGTCCGCCTTGTACACCTGGTGTCCCACAGACGGGATGTACACTTCTATCATTGCCGCCAGGATGGAGATGGCAGAAGGTGCCCGGCTCATTATCTGCAGTGCCCTGCGGCTACACACAGTGTGTCATGTCTTTATGCCACCCCCATCCCCCATACGTGCTCTCACTGCGTCCTCCTCAGATGTTTGAAACTTGGTAATAGAACAGTCCGGTGCCAGACCCTCCCCGCACACAGGGCCGCCTCCCCGGCTCCATTCATGTCCCGTGTGCCTCCTCCTCATTACTTACACTCCTACTCTATCTGTGCCTCCTCCTCACTGACACCTCTATTCTATCCGTGCCTCCTCCTCACTACACTCCTGCTCTCTCCGTGCCTCCTAAATACTTACACTTCTAATCTCTCTGTGCCTCCTCCTTACACTCCAGCTCTCTCCGTGCCTCCTCATTACTTACACTCCAGCTCTCTCCGTGCCTCCTCATTACTTACACTCCAGCTCTCTCTGTGCCTCCTCAGTACTTACACTCCTGCTCTCTCCGTGCCTCCTCATTACTTACACTCCTGCTCTCTCCGTGCCTCCTAAATACTTACACTTCTAATCTCTCTGTGCCTCCTCCTTACACTCCAGCTCTCTCCGTGCCTCCTCAGTACTTACACTCCAGCTCTCTCCGTGCCTCCTCATTACTTACACTCCTGCTCTCTCCGTGCCTCCTCATTACTTACACTCCTGCTCTCTCCGTGCCTCCTCATTACTTACACTCCTGCTCTCTCCGTGCCTCCTCAGTACTTACACTCCTGCTCTCTCCGTGCCTCCTCATTAATTACACTCCTGCTCTCTCCGTGCCTCCTCAGTACTTACACTCCAGCTCTCTCCGTGCCTCCTCATTACTTACACTCCTGCTCTTTCCGTGCCTCCTCATTACTTACACTCCTGCTCTCTCCGTGCCTCCTCATTACTTACACTCCTGCTCTCTCCGTGCCTCCTCAGTACTTACACTCCTGCTCTCTCTGTGCCTCCTCATTAATTACACTCCTGCTCTCTCCGTGCCTCCTCAGTACTTACACTCCAGCTCTCTCCGTGCCTCCTCATTACTTACACTCCTGCTCTCTCCGTGCTTCCTCATTACTTACACTCCTGCTCTCTCTCCGTGCCTCCTCATTACTTACACTCCTGCTCTCTCTCCGTGCCTCCTCATTACTTACACTCCTGCTCTCTCTCCGTGCCTCCTCATTACTTACACTCCTGCTCTCTCCTAGCCTCCTCATTACTTACACTCCTGTTCTCTCCGTGCCTCCTCATTATTTACACTCTTGCTCACTCCTGCTCTCTCCGTGCCTCCTCATTACTTACACTCCTGCTCTCTCTGTGCCTCCTCATTATTTACACTCTTGCTCTCTCCGTGCCTCCTCAGTACTTACACTCCTGCTCTCTCTCCGTGCCTCCTCATTACTTACACTCCTGCTCTCTCTCCGTGCCTCCTCATTACTTACACTCCTGCTCTCTCTGTGCCTCCTCATTATTTACACTCTTGCTCTCTCCGTGCCTCCTCATTACTTACACTCCTGTTCTCTCTGTGCCTCCTCATTATTTACACTCTTGCTCTCTCCGTGCCTCCTCAGTACTTACACTCCTGCTCTCTCCGTGCCTCCTCATTACTTACACTCCTGCTCTCTCCGTGCCTCCTCATTACTTACACTCCTGCTCTCTCTGTGCCTCCTCATTATTTACACTCTTGCTCTCTCCGTGCCTCCTCAGTACTTACACTCCTGCTCTCTCTCCGTGCCTCCTCATTACTTACACTCCTGCTCTCTCTCCGTGCCTCCTCATTACTTACACTCCTGCTCTCTCTCCGTGCCTCCTCATTACTTACACTCCTGCTCTCTCCGTGCCTCCTCATTACTTACACTCCTGTTCTCTCCGTGCCTCCTCATTATTTACACTCTTGCTCACTCCTGCTCTCTCCGTGCCTCCTCATTACTTACACTCCTGCTCTCTCCGTGCCTCCTCATTACTTACACTCCTGCTCTCTCCGTGCCTCCTCATTACTTACACTCCTGCTCTCTCTGTGCCTCCTCATTATTTACACTCTTGCTCTCTCCGTGCCTCCTCAGTACTTACACTCCTGCTCTCTCTCCGTGCCTCCTCATTACTTACACTCCTGCTCTCTCTCCGTGCCTCCTCATTACTTACACTCCTGCTCTCTCTGTGCCTCCTCATTATTTACACTCTTGCTCTCTCCGTGCCTCCTCATTACTTACACTCCTGTTCTCTCTGTGCCTCCTCATTATTTACACTCTTGCTCTCTCCGTGCCTCCTCAGTACTTACACTCCTGCTCTCTCTCCGTGCCTCCTCATTACTTACACTCCTGCTCTCTCCGTGCCTCCTCATTACTTACACTCCTGCTCTCTCCGTGCCTCCTCATTACTTACACTCCTGCTCTCTCCGTGCCTCCTCATTACTTACACTCCTGCTCTCTCCGTGCCTCCTCATTACTTACACTCCTGCTCTCTCCGTGCCTCCTCATTACTTACACTCCTGCTCTCTCCGTGCCTCCTCATTACTTACACTCCTGCTCTCTCCGTGCCTCCTCATTACTTACACTCCTGCTCTCTCTGTGCCTCCTCATTATTTACACTCTTGCTCTCTCCGTGCCTCCTCAGTACTTACACTCCTGCTCTCTCTCCGTGCCTCCTCATTACTTACACTCCTGCTCTCTCTCCGTGCCTCCTCATTACTTACACTCCTGCTCTCTCTGTGCCTCCTCATTATTTACACTCTTGCTCTCTCCGTGCCTCCTCATTACTTACACTCCTGTTCTCTCTGTGCCTCCTCATTATTTACACTCTTGCTCTCTCCGTGCCTCCTCAGTACTTACACTCCTGCTCTCTCTCCGTGCCTCCTCATTACTTACACTCCTGCTCTCTCTCCGTGCCTCCTCATTACTTACACTCCTGCTCTCTCTGTGCCTCCTCATTATTTACACTCTTGCTCTCTCCGTGCCTCCTCATTACTTACACTCCTGTTCTCTCTGTGCCTCCTCATTATTTACACTCCTGCTCTCTCCGTGCCTCCTCATTACTTACACTCCTGTTCTCTCTGTGCCTCCTCATTATTTACACTCCTGCTCTCTCCGTGCCTCCTCATTACTTACACTCCTGCTCTCTCCGTGCCTCCTCATTACTTATACTCCAGCTCTCTCCGTGCCTCTTCATTACTTACACTCCTTCTCTCTCCGTGCCTCCTCATTACTTAGGCCCCTTCCACACTAGCGTTGCATTTCACGTCAGGGCGCAATGTATGAAAAACTGACGTTTTTGGCTGCGTTTTTGTTCCATTTTTCCTTGGAGTCATTAGCGTTTCTGCGTTTTTCACGCGTGTGTTGTTCACGTTTTTTTGCGTTTTTGTTGCGTTTTTCACGCGCGTTTTTTAAGTCAATGGGAGACTCAAGCATTTTTCAAAGGGACCATGGTTCGGGAATAAATTGTTTTATTTAATTGAAAAAGAATGTCTTCTGATAAGTTAGCAGATGTATGCAAACATCTGCAATCTATTCTTCACTGTTCCGCGCGTATATTATCTCCCAACAAGTTAGCAGATGTGAAGAACAGTGAAGAATAGTATAAAAACAGTGAACACAGGATCATTTAAGTGAAAAACACAGTGAAGAATAGATTGCAGATGTTCGGCACATCTGCTTACTTGTCGGGAGATACGCGCGGAACGGTGCAAACAAAATAGTATGTGAAGAACAATATATATGTGTGAAGAACACATTGCAGATGTATGGAAACATGTTTTCTCTTTACACACATATAGTGTTCTTCACATGCTATTTTGTTCGCGCGTATCTCCCGACAAGTAAGCAGATGTGCCGAACATCTGTAATCTATTCTTCACTGTGTTCTTCACTGTGTTTTTCACTTAAATGATCCTGTGTTCACTGTGTTCACTGTTTTTATTCTATTCTTCACTGTTCTTCGCTGTGTTTTTTAAATTAAATGCTCGATCTCGAGCAGGGTAATTATTCATGTCATCTAACAACCCATCCGTTTAAAACGCATTGCACTCGCATTGCACTTGCATTGCTTGCGAGTGCAATGCATTTTTGATGCGTCTCCATAGACTTGAATGGGGCGGGAAAAACACGCGTGAAGCGCAAAAGTAGAGCATGCTGCGATCTTGACGCGCGTCAAAACAAATGCAAGCACGCGCGTGAAAAACAACGCAAATGAGGAAAGACCCATTGGAAACAATGGGACAGAGTGCAATGCAAGTTCTGCGCGTCAAAAGCACGCTAGTCTGGAAGGGGCCTTACACCCCTACTCTGAGTGGCTTGTCTGTCACACTGCACAGAGTGGCGGCTCAGGGAGGTTGATCACCTCAGGCTCTTGCCGTCTGTAAGGTCAGTTACCTCTGACCGATATATACTGTAGTACAGGGTGTGACCCTAAAGCCGACTATTCAGACACAAGTGTCTGGACCTTGACTGTGTTCACAAACAACATGAGTTTTTTCCTAAGAGAAAAAGAGTTCCTTACAGTCATAGTCTGGATTCTGAGTACACAAAAGCAAAGTCTTACAACGATAATAAAGTAAATTAGGTATAACATAACTTTATACTGAACTGTGGTTGTAAGGCTACATGCACATGATGCCCGTATATATGGAAGGTTTGCTGCCCCTTGTATCAATGGCCACTAAACTGCCCCATGTATTTATATGGGCTCACATACAGCTGTGGTAGCCCTGTGTCTTTTCTACTGCCATCAGATGTGGATTAAGACTGCCACGGGCCCTGTATGAATATTATAGCCCCATAATGCACTTCCTACATATGGAACTAGAATCAGCTTCTTGGGGAATGGAGGATGTGTCCTTTCTATCTGCTTTCAATCTGTGGTTTCAGGAGCTTTGGAGGACCTTCAAAGGTCCTGATATGGGTGTTGTGTACATGTGTATTGAGAGCAGTAGCAGATGTATGAGGATTTTATGAGTGAAGGTCTATCTCAGTATAAAATTTGGTGGGTGATTTGGGTAGCCATGAGCCCCATGCTACCATCCAAACCGCCTATATTATCATCCACTACAGACTGTCATCAGTACATAATTGGACCTTATACACATATAATACAAAGGTCAGTTGTCTGCATCCCACCATTGTACACACTAATACACAGGTAGCCTAAGTGCCACAGGTCCATAGTTATGACCATTATTAGCTGGGACTTATTGGATGTATCAGCAGCTATTTAAGAGCCACCCTGCCAGGGCATATGAGATATTTTGTCTCAGATTTCGTAACACTGGAAAAAGGATAAACAATCTTTTGTACAATGTTGGCAGGTGGCCTTTTCATAGGATTTTATAGTTGACAGACTTAAGCTATTATAAGGGAACCCATGCATCATAACCAAATGCTGAAGTTGTGAGGAGCCAGCTTTAAAGTATGGAGGGATCTATTTTTTTCATCCGTAAGCGTCGAGAAATTAATTATATGGGATGGATATTGGTAAGTGTGGGTGGGTTTCAGGGATTGTAGGCTGAAGCTCCCTGATGCCGTCTATATTTGTCCTCAGCTAAGATTTGGCCAAACCCGCTTCCACTTTCGTTTTGGATGTGTATAAAAACGCAAGAAAGCCGCCTGGATGGAGTGAGGAGTAAAATGTAGCACATACATTTTGACTGTCATATAAAGAAGTTATAAGATTGCGTAGTTTTGTTTTGCGGAAGTGAGTGCAGATGTAAAAATGAAACCTTTGTTGGGGGATATTTGTCCATTTTGATGCAATACTTAGTCTAACTTTGTTTTCCTTTTTTCTTTTGCTTTCTTTTTTCCTGTATGTTGAGACACACATGCAATGCAGGAATTTTTACTAGAATAAAGAAACTTAGGACCACCACTACTTAAAATGAAAGAATGCCATTTTGGTGAGTTTTCACCTTTTAAATTGATTTTATTTATCCTGTGTGCGGTCTTTTCGTATTAAATAAAGAGAATATCTATGGACATGGTTCATGTCATCTTGTGCTTGTTTAGCAATGTAACATACATTGTGGTGCTGTTATATTGTTATTATTTAGCAAAAATCTTAAATAACAAGAAACCCCCAAAACCTGCATTTGTTACAGAAATTGCAACTTTAGTGTGATGCCACACATTTTCTTCTTTTATAATCCATTCATGGTGTTAGGTAAGAAACTGTGAAACTCTGTGTGCCGCTGTATGGTGCCATGTAAAGTTCCTCTTTATAACATCTCCACAATATGTTATATAATAACATGCACAATAACATGTACAAAGCATGACAAATGGGTACCTGTCCCCATGGGGCTCACAATCTAAACAACTTACCAGTACGTTTTTTGGAGTGTGGGAGGAAACCGGAGGACCCAGAGGAAACTCACGCAATCACTGAGATAACATACAAACAGCATTGGAAATAATTAATGGTGGGGGCAGCATAGGAAATTATTAATGGTGAAGGGTCAGCATAGGAATAATTAATGGTGGGGGGCAGCATATGAAATAATTAATGGTGGAGGGTCAGCATATGAAATAATTAATGGTGGAGGGTCAGCATATGAAATAATTAATGGTGGAGGGGCAGCATAGGAAATAATTAATGGTGGGGGGAAGCATAGGAAATAATTAATGGTGGAGGGGCAGCATAGGAAATAATTAATGTGGGGGCAGCATAGGAAACAATTAATGGTGGAGGGGCAGCATAGGAAATAACCAATGGTGGAGAGGCAGCATAGGGAATAATTAATGGTGGGGGGCAGCATATTCAATAATTAATGGAGTGGGGTCCCAGTATATTTAATAATTAATTAACCCAAATAATTAATTCATTGGGTCAATATATAAAATAGTTCACAAGGGGGTGCAGTATATTAAATAATTGAGGGGGGCAGTGTATTGTGGATGCGGTCACATGTACTACTATTTATTTTTAAAATTTGGTCCGGCCCATCAGTGGTCTGAGAGGGACAGTGAACGGCCCCCTATGTAAAATGTTTGGGGACCCCTGGTCTAGATAATCATTTGTTCCTTATATTGTTTTATTTAATTCTGATTTTAAATATCAATCAATTCTAAAATCTGCTTGAATCTTTTATTATCATTGTCAGGTTCAGTGGCATGAATTGATTCTACCCTCTGGGGGGGGGGGGGGTGCATTTTGCCTAGGGCATCATACACCTGTGCTGGATATGGGCTAGAGGACTAAACAAGGGCATCTATTCTCTTTAATAGTAAAGGGATGTGTTTTGACAAGAAGTTCCTTTTAGGTCACTAGTCTGAAATTAACTGTGTCCTGTTACATGAGCATCCAATTGGTTTGGAATACTTACCATGATATTAACATACCAGGCTGCAGGAAGTTTGTGTGGGAGTGAAGTTCCCTGAAAATCATATAGTAGAATATTTTTCTTCAGATGAAATTGGCTGAAAAGCCAATGCAGTAAATAAATAGGAGGAAAAAGTTCAGAAACAAAAAAATAATAAAAAAAATCGGGGTCAAACTTAAACTATAGTGAATGGGAATAACAGTACGTTGCCCACATACACAATCCAGCATTGATTTACAGCATTGGCCTGATATCAGACAATGGTTCTGCCTGTTCATGTGTTTACAGGTGACACGTGCTGTCTGGAATCAATGTAACTTCTGTGTTGGTTGCTATGTCATAAGCCTCCATCACATATTGGGTCACAAAATGTCATATTAGCAAGGTGTGCTATGCTATACATGCCCCATATTAGTCAACTCGGTCTGTCAGGCATTATTCCTGGGCATATGCAATGGAACTGGTGTTTCCATTATATTCTCGAAATGTAAAATAAGATGTGAAACCATCTGTAGCGCTGAATGTAACAATTCATGTATTCCATTCCACATTGGTAAGTGCTTGCAACATTTAAGATGAAAGACATACATGTTATTTAGTAACTACAGTATTGCATGCACCCCCACATAGTGGTTAATGTTTCTGTGCTCCCCTTCATGTTTGTGCCAGAGCTGGTAATTGGGGGTGAGACACATACACTGTGCTCTCTGTCCCTTGGCCAAGAAGTTACAGAAAAGAATAAGGCGCTACTGTTTACTTACGTCCGGCCATGGAGTGGGTCAGGAAGGGAACTGCTGTTACTGGCACACAGACACTGAACACTTGTCTGCAGGTGTGTTTTTGCTTACATTTTTTTCATGTTCAATCCACTTCATCCTATTTTTCTATATTATAGATTAATGATGATCAAGTTGAAATGATACAGTTTGCTAGATAAACATCTCCACGTCTCACATAGAAAGTGAAGTTTTATCTGTCAAAATCTCTGGGCAGCACCAGAGATATCAAGAAGAAAATCAACTAGTTTTTACGGTTTAGTGAAAAACTTACTTTTCACAGATTATTAGATTTCAACAACAGTCCCTAGCCCCTGTGTATTCCACAAGTTTGTCACACGTCCAAGAGCCTTTAGGGTGTTTTCACACATTCCGATTTGTCAATTACCGATAATTACCGTAGGTATCTATGAGGTCACTATAAAGGGTTCCACCTGGAAGATGACCCTTAACCCCCTGCAGGCACATGAAATAAGAAAGGTTAAAATACCTCTCAAGACTATTCATAGGGGAAATAATGGCACATTTGTAACACAAGTAACCAACCATTGTCATGCAGTCTTAATATGCCTTTACATGATTACCTTTCCCATACTCTATTTATCTGATAAATTTCAAAACTGGGATTTTACAAACTAGAACTAGGTCCTAGAAGTTTTTCAGTTTTCTACTTTTTACATCTTTTATGTCTAGGAATAATTGCTTTCTCCCTAAGGGGAATGGCCCACGTAGGAAAGGACCATATGGTGGCCGCATTCCATGGCCTGAACACTTCTCTGGGGGTGGGAATTGGATGTCGGAACAGAAATGACTGCATCTGCCAAGAGAAAACATTCTTTTGCTATAAGTTTGTTTTTACCAAGAAATCTGGACAGCTGCACCTTGAAATCTTTGCAGAGAGACAGAAATTTTGCAATATGCTCAGAGACCATTTATTTATTTTGAGTCATTTTCAGATATTTTAAGAATAATAATTTAGAATTCTTTCCCCTACCCTGCTTCTAATTTATACAACTTGTTATATAGATTAGCACTAAACTGTAAACTGGCCATTAGGTCAGCCCCTAGGTCTGAAAAAACCTAGGGACCTTACAGGTTATGTGTCACATAGGCTGACAGGGCTAAAAAGCACCATACAAAGCCCACATATGTAGTATCGCCACTTCCGTAATGACGCATACAAAAAAACGTCCTGAAGGGGTTAATGGCTTGACAAATTGACAAGTTCAACACAGAACTTTATCAATGATACATCCAGAATGCCTTACTCTTAAGTCATCAACATTCCCAGGTTTTAACTTCAATTTCCACGCTCTTGAGAACTACTCTTTCTATGCCTAATTCAAGGTGGGATGTTCGGCACCCGCTTCTGACTCACAAGCTTCAGACCACAGGCCATCACAGGATCAGTTGCTTCAGAGCTCCTGACTCAGACCGATCGAGTCATAAGCTCTTACTGCTGCATCAGCACATACTGAAAATGACAAGACCAAAGCTCAACAGAGTTGAAAGCCTGCAAAGTAAGCAGTTTATTTAGAGTAGAACAACAGAGAGTAGTTAACTGGTTTGTGATTGACTCGATGTTCTGTCACTTTCTAACAATTTATACAGGAGCAGTATGATAAAAATTTGAGCATAGATTACAGTACTGTACATAACCGAACATCGACAACATTGACAAGTTAATACATTTTGCCTATTTTCAGCATAATGAACGTTAAACAGCTTTCCAATACATTCTATTTAGAAAACCCTCAAACTGAGTCCAGAGACTAAAACCCTGTTTTGCATGCTGTATAGCGGTATAAAGCTAACAACTGCCTGTATGATAAATTATACACAGTAACATGTACTGGCAATCAAGGTATAAGGATGCGTTCACATGATGCCGTTTAGTGTGGTAAAAACTACAGCAAAAAATTGTGCAATGTAGCAAAATCATGTATTTTTTTAATTCTCCTAAAGCAGTGATGGCGACCTTTTGGGGACAGAGTGCTGAAACTACAAGCAAAAGCCACATATTTTTCACAAAGTGCCAAATGCCAATTTATGGTTTATATATAGAGGTTTCAAACGTATTGGAGTCCTAAGAAAACAAATACAGTAGAAAGAAGGAGAAATTCGGATTATTATTGTAGTTTCCCTCTAAGGTCCCTCAACAGGATGAATCACAGGTCCGGAGAAGGGTCTACAATGATAATCCAACTCTGTCAGCACCTCCTGCACTTCTAGTCACTTTAAAACAGCACTGAACGTGGCACGTACTGGGCTGCCTTTGACTGCAGGAGAAGGTATTGAGTCCTAAATGGTGACCTTTGTGCTGGGTAATGTCCTGGGTGCCCATAGAGAGGGCTCTGAGTGCCAGCTCTGGCACCCGTGCCATAGGTTCGGCACCACTGTCCTAAAGGGTAAACAAAAGAGTTTCATGTGTCAAAACAATTATTGCTTCAATAACACCAGCAAAGACTACACTATGTATATGAATCCTTAAAACAGGGTTTACATATCACAGTCACAAAGCAGTAGTGCTGGAGGGATCTGTAGCGAGTTTAGTTCTGTGGCAAGGTGGCCATTTCTCCAGGCCCCCTTTCCTAAAGGGGTCCCCTGCATGTGGACTTTTGTGGGTAAAGGATGTATTGTTTCTTTAATTGAATGCAAGGTGAAGATGCGTGTCATCTATCTACTTCACGATGAGACCCAAAAAAGTGTTTTTGGACATTTATATGGCACTTTTCTTCTTGAATCCAATAAAGGAGAAATATTAGGCCGTTCGCCAAAGAAGATTTCTTTATTCTTAGTTAAAAGGTCTAGTACCAATGTGGTACTTTCAGAGTAAGGGAAGTAAAAAAATAACAAGAAAACAGGTCTGACCTCATGAAATGCCCATATCTGCAGCGCGAAACGCGCTGTCCGTATTTTATGAATTTCATACATTTTTATTGCTATTAGTTTCATGTCCATTAGAGAATTATATATTTATCTTAATTTTTATACATATATATTCTCTTATTATTTTTCAATTACCTTACTCTGAAAGTACCAAATTGGTACTAGATCTTTTAACTATGAATAAAGAAATCTTATAGGATCCTATACTCGAAGTATACCGTCATCTCTGGAAGGTGTTCCCAGCCAGACTGGATGAGGCAATCTTCTAGCAATATGTCCGGCAGCACAAAGAAACAGGTGAGTACAGATCATTATAATAATATCTTATTGTACCACTCAATAGAACTTTGCACTAGGAAGCACAGCTTCTCTTTTTCCCTCAGTTTACCTGTTTATCTGTCTAGTTATCTATCTTCTATAATTTGTCTATTTCCTATCTACTGTATATATATATATATATATATATATATATCTCTATCCATCTAGGATTTTTCTCTATTTATCCTCTATATATCTACTACTTAGCTATCTAAATTCATCTATCAATCGATCTTATATTTCTCTTCTACTGTATCCATCTTCCATCATCTATCTACTACAAAGTGTTATTATTGTGCAGGGTTAAATGAGCCTCTTACTGACTGTGACGGTTAGGGCTCATTCACACTGCCGTCTGCGGGGCCGTACATGCGGCCGCAAATTTGCGGCCGCATGTACGTCCCCATAGACGGCAATAGCGGCACGGCGGGGTTCCGGTGCCACACATGTGTGGCACCGATCCGGGCCGCACACCGCAAAAAGATAGAGCAAGCTCTATCTTTCGGCGGATGTGTGGCCGTGTGCCGCTATTTCCTATGGAGGGAGGAGGGGTCACCTCCTCCTCACCTCCAGCACACGGCGGGCATACCGCGTGTGAATGTACCCTTAATAAAATAGTTTTATTTTGGGGCCCCATTTTTAGTTTAGCCCAGGGCCTCAGTTTGTCTCAGCTTATAGCATACATACATACATACATACAAGCTTTTTTTTTTTTAATTTATTCTTTTTTTATTTCAGAAATGAATAGAGCAGATGATGATTGAAAAAGTATATTGCTACGTTTACAAAGAAAAATTCTTCTGAGGAAGATCCAACGATGTGTTTCAATCTCAATGTCATTGAGGACTACATAAACGCCATGGTACCCATCAAAGGGCTGATGGTACTTGTCAAATTGTTACATTTTGCTTTTATATAAAAAAACACACCCTCCCTCTATCATAACTAAGCACTTTTCTTTCTCACTTTCTTTATGGTGCCCAAAAGTACTCAAGTAGCAGTTACGCCTATGTTTTATACAGGGGTAAAATAATATTTCTCTACAATACTTACAGTCCTTGTATATACAAAAACACTTTGCTGAATAGTTTATACAGACCTAAAGGCAGAAACTAAACCATCTGAAAGGGACCAGACACTTGACAACAGTGTGTAGCAAAGCAGGACAAGTCCAGGGGTCATCTGCCCAACAGCGGTTTCACTGGTGAGTGTTCTTGTCAGTTTAGTGACATATTTTGATAGGAGATTCCATCCCATAAATCAGTCATGGCGAACCTTTTAGAGACAGAGTGCCCAAACTATAACCAAAATCCAATTATTTACTGCAAAGTGTCAACATTGCATTTTAAGCAGTAACTTATTGCTACTTGTTCTTCAACATCTTTCAATCGTATTGGCCAGCTGAGGCCACCAATACAGTTAAAAGGTCACATGCAGACTATCATTGTAGCTTCTCACCAGGGTCTCTCTATAAATTAAGAATGGTGGGTACATTAGGATGACCTACAAAGATAATGCAGTTCTATCAACACCTTCTCACTTCCACAGTTCCTTCCCACAGTTCCATACAGCCAATGAAGTGTCGCTTTAAAATGCACTGAAAGCACCATCTCTTAAGCTGCCTGGGACTCCAGGAAGATTTGGTGAATTTGTTCCTGTTTGGTGAGCTCTGTGAAGGGGTGATGGCCTGAGTGCCCACAGAAAGGGCTCTGAGTGCCACCTCTGGCACCCGTGCCATAGGTTCGCCACCACTGCCATAAATACTCATCCAGGGTTCTGACTATGACTAATGGTGGTCTGTTGTGGTGAATATTGTGGGAGTCTTATTGTTTGCATTGCCAAAATGAGTATAATCTCCATAGAGGTTTCCAATTGCTAGTCTTGTGATTCTAGTATACATATACTGTGGATAGAGTCACACTATATAATGCCTAAGTTACAACTAATGGCATTGCTGCAGGTTCTTGGGGTTATACAGTTTTTGGTGTAAGGCAGTTTCTTGGCTTTGTGTTTGTATAAGCTGTTACAGTAAATACATCAGTATTGTGTTTACTGATGTTCTCTAATATGTGTATGCCCACACATTTATTGAAATAAATAAATAATTGATTTTAGTAAGAGAAGTTGTAGGACTGTATAGGATTATACCTAGACTTTTATTTTTATCACTGTTTGTTGTAGATACGATTTGGCCTATTAGCGCCCCACGATAGCTTCTTTCTCCTGTTTTTTCCGTTTTTTACTCCACTGTATAGGATAAAGTCCTGAGAAGCTATGGCCTTCTTTATACATAGCAATTATTTGTTGACTTTTGATGCAGCAGATTATGTAGAATGATTTGCTTTGTTGTCTTTGCAAAACACAAGCAAACGTAAAAGGTCAAGTTGTACAAGGAAACTCCACTGCATGAAAAACCCATAGGACAGGCACTATGACAATCTTCCCAGAAATCAAATCAATAGCAGAATAGTTCAGAGGAAATGACTTGTTCTGAAAATGGCAAGCATAATATTTGTAATGACCAAATTTATGGGCACCTTTCTATGAGTAGTCGCAATAATTCAATATTTATATACCTATAATGTACAATGTTTGGTGTCCACCAAGTTGCTATGTAATTTACTATACATGCTATATTATAAGATAAGAAAAGCAAACAAATGGTTATTTCTATTGGCAAATTGCATGGTGTAGAATTCAGTTCATGTAGTAATCCCTAAAATCTACAGGCCTTGATACACCACATTACTATGCTGAGAGATCGCAGGAGGGTGCCAGTAGGGTAGCACTGTGTAGAAGGAAGGCCAAATAATGAACACTAAGATCTTACCTGTCAATCAAGAACATGCAGATTTATTTGTAACTTCAGGAATCATTATACTCATTCCCATCACTAGCTCCTTGACACCCAGTTATGAAATCAGTAGCATTCTTAGAAGGGTCTGTTGGAAACTCCCAGAAAACGCATGTTATTACATACAGAAAGGAAGGGGCACAAGAAGAGTGCAGGGAATGGAAACAAATAGTGAACCTTTACATTTTTCTCTCAAGAGGAAATGGCCTTTTATTTAGAGGGAACAGAAAGTAGCTGTTTCCTGCTCCGTCTTCCAGTCCTCGGTCAGGCTCACTTACATGTGCGCTGCAGGATCATCTGCTGATCAAGGCAAAATTTAGTTTGCACTTGTGTCTAATGACACAAGTGAATCTATGAATTATTTTACCATATATAGACTAACCTTACAGAGAAAGGTCACAAAGTATACAAAATGCTGTCACAGCAAATGTATAGGTCTATGTATCCTTTGGTAAACATAGTCTTTCCAGGACACAGCCCTATCACTGTACTGCAGCTGTATTCACTGGCTGGAAAGAAAAACATTTACCTTAAAGGGCTTTTCCCATAAATAATATTTATCCCTTATACACAGAATAGAGGGTAAATGTCTGTTTAGGAGGGGCAGTCTGATAGCAATGGATGCCCTTTTCTACATTGACTTCTATGAGATTGATGAGCAGAAGACAAAAGTCGTGGCAAATCACAAGGCAACTAAAGAGGACAAGCAGTGTCCAGTTCTGTCAATCGGGTTGGGTCCTGGCAGTTGATCCCCATGGAATAGGACATTATTTATTCATCGGAAAGCCCCTTTAATGCATAGGCATAAAACAATATGGTTTATGATAGCTAATAAAACCAATGATTTCATTATCTGATTTTGGAAAATTAGCAATTACATACATGCCACTTTTTCTCCAGAAATCTAGCTTCAAAGCCGGACACACACTACGTAATCATGGCGAGCTGGTGGCAGTGGAATCTATGGTACCTATCCCACAGTGTTTTACAGAGAAGTTGTCGCTATGTTTTTGAGTCATGTGCTGCACCGTGATGACACCCTATTAATTGATTAGTGCCATTTAATTTGGGGGAATGTAACTTCAAGATCTCTCCCAAACTGCCCCAAACTTCCCCTCACTTAGTCATTGATATGGATTGGTCTAGTCATTAGATGCATGTCCCTCCTCACAACCCTTAACTTTTATACTTGCTTTAGCTCCTCCCCCAATTAGAGTCCTACTGATGACGCTGATCCTCCAATTACACATATGTAGGGACAATTTTAAATAGCTGTAACCACTACCTCTGCATCACGGATGCGTGCGCTGCTGCCGCTGTATTGTGGATGTATTAGTCCTACCAGTTTTAAGCCTTTGAGATAACAGTATTTTCAGTATATTCGCTAAGCTAATATATACAAGAAACTTTTTATACATTTCTTAGAATCAATGAACAGATTTGAAAAACATTTTGTTGTACATTTATGCGATTAGCCATTATTATAACTATATGGTAACAGAATGAGATGCTTTACCTTATATGCTCAAGTATAAGCCAAGGCCCCCTTGTATACAGCCAGTGCCTGCTGCGCCCGGCACCTTGTATACAGCCAGTGCCTGCGGCGCCCTCCACTTGTATACAGCCAGTGCCTGCGGCGCCCCCCACTTGTATACAGCCAGTGCCTGCGGCGCCCCCCCCCCCTTGTATACAGCCAGTGCCTGCGGCGCCCCCCCCCTTGTATACAGCCAGTGCCTGCGGCGCCCCCCCCCCCCTTGTATACAGCCAGTGCCTGCGGCGCCCCCCCCCTTGTATACAGCCAGTGCCTGCGGCGCCCCCCACATACATCCCCAATGTATATAACAGGTCAGGTCCAAAATCATTGCAAGGCATCAGTCAACATAAGCCATGTAACTTCTACATCCATACATCCTAAACACACAGGAACACAAAACATTTTCATTGTTTTATTGAATAACTGTGTAGTTCTTGTAGAATAGAAACACTCCATTCTTTGTGTCTGTGTCACAGCCAAAAAAATATACATTATATATTTATATTAATAAACCCACCCAAGAAATTCCCACTAGTTTAAATGTTTTTATTTTTCCTTTTTTCCACAGAAAGCCCTAAATTATCAATCAGTTAATAAGAAAATATATGTGGAAGTTAAATGAAAAATATACACATGAAATGTTAACTGATGCAGGCGTGTCCTTAAGTGCTGGGACGTAAATGTCCTTATCTAGGTTAACCCTCACCTCTCAGACCAGTCTTCAGTTATAGTTATTGTCTTCTGGTTGATCAGGCGGAAGAAGAAATGTACAATGCGTGTCCATACATGAGGCACTAGGCTGTGATAGAGAAGATCTATCAACGCTATGCACAGCAATGCGTCACAGACCTGACTCAGCCCTAATGGAATCAGCAGGGACTGACAGCATCAAGTGCATGTAGAAGCAAATTGTGATTCTAGGGTCTCTAAAAGGCAAGAGGTATATTATTTATATATATATTTTTAAAAAATGGCAGAAGAGAAGGGGCATAGCCTGGGCTGAAATTCTGTTTTGCGGCAGTTAGGAAATGACCTTTGCTTCAGGTAGAAAAGCTTCCCAATACTTGGCGAGCTAAAAGAATAGAGAGAAAATATAAGATTACGTTGTCAACTGGAACAAATGTTTAAAGGGTTTATCCGAGACTCTTATGAAAAACAGATACGTGGCCCAGGGGGCTCCTTAAAAAAAATAAACTTGTACTTACGATACCTCTGCGGTCCCTCCTGGCAAGGGTGTTGGGTGGCCAGAAGCTGTTCACAGTGCAGCTCCGTGCCCCTGGCCGGGAGAGACAATAGCGCCCGAGGCCGGGAGAGACCGCAGAGGTAAGTACAAGGTTATTTTTTTTCTTTTAAGGCAACTCTCCCGGCCACATATCTTTTTTTCACTTGGTCTCGAACAACTCCTTTAATGCATCAGCTGTCACATTTTTAGATACATTACATCAACATGATTGAAGCACACTGACATACTGGTGTGTGCCCCCTTTGGCAAGATCTGCTCTTTACAAACAAAGGCTTTTAAAATGATGCAAATGAGTTTGAAGGGCTCTGGGTTCCATTGATGTTAATGGAGCCTTGAGCCCCTCAAGCTGATTTGCATCATTTTTAAAGCCATTCTTTTTCTTAAAAACAATAGAATACAGAGTTTAAAGAAGAGCAGATCCTAACAGAGGGGACACTCACCAGTCAGTGTTCTTGGTTTACAATCCTTCATCCTAGTGGAAAATGTCCTTTAAAAGGAGATCTAGTCAGTTTTACTGATTATTAACCATTAAAGGGGTTTGCCCATGAAAGAAAGTTCTTTAATTTTAATCTCCTAGTGATGTTTACACAATAAAGAATTTTTAACCCATTTACTTTACAATTTTACTCAATTGCTGTTTTAGCTCCTATCACTCAGTGATGGTCGAGAGATCGAGAGAGAGAGATCGAGAAAAAATCAGAGATGAGATATCCATGAAATAGATATAAAACACAATGACATTCTCAGCTTTGCTAACTCACCTATAAACACACACAGAGCCAGCTCTGCCATATGCCTCCCTCCCGGATAAAGAGCTCATTTTGCCTGTAGCTAGTAGAGTAAGTCTCAGCACACTGCTAGCAAGAAGTGCCTGTGTCTGAGCTTGTCTTGTAATGCAGTGGGAGGGGTAGGAGAGCAATGCAGTGTGCAGACAAGAGAAGCTAATTATGAGAAGAATCTGACCATAGACAGACAAATTACGGTTACAATCAAAATTGTGTACACCAGGACTGATAGAGACAGGTTGCATCTGTAAAATGCTGTATTTTTGTTAATAACTGTGAATTAGAGAATGTGTTATTTTGTTATCCTTAAGTATATTTTTATCTTTGTGTGAATACCCCTTTAACTCTGCTGGGAGCATGTATGTATTATAAGTTGTGCTCCTTTAGTTTAGTTTAAAAACTAACTTTATTTTTGAATCTAATAAAGAATACGGGCTCTGGCTCTTACATGCCACCCTGAATATTTCTCCCCCGCCTTCCTTCTCATTCTGCAAAAAAAAATAATTAATAATTAAACTGCGTCACCCTCATTCTGTTTTCAGCACAGAACGAGAGAGAAGATTAGCGTGGGAGAAGGAAAGCGCTGGAGAAGGGCTCCAGGGGGCCATGTAAGAGCCCGTGCCCCCTGAAGATGATGGTGATGAAGGTGATGCTTCTTAAAACATTAAAATTAAGTTAGATTGGAAACTAAAACTAAAACACACACAGTGTTCGAACCACACTGATGGAATCTACCCATCAATGTTAATAGTTAATAATCAATACAACTGACTGTAGATTTCCTTTAAAGGGGTCTATCCATCTCAGACAATTATGAGATATCCAAAGAACATGGCATACCTATCCAAAAGATGTAGGCCCCATGTTTGTGGCATTTTTAGAATGGGGTCCCTAACCACTATGAATAGACAGGAGTCACAGAGGTGCCACTGATACCTACAGCACACCCTATGTGAGAATGTCACATTTAGGCCTCGTGTACCCGATTGCAAAAACTTGCGTCTTAAACACTGCCTCATTGACTTAAATGGGAAATATGGCTAATTATATAATTAATGTATCTCTCACCACACTGTAAACTGGCAGCGAGACCGCAACACAAAAGAACAGGTCCTATCTTTGGATGTTTTGTGTCAGTAGCCCAGGTCAAGAGGGTGCCAGACCACCATATTTATTTGCGGATATGGCTTGCATAATAGTTACATACGGGTGACACAGTACATTTTTGTGGCAGAAAAGTACATACGTCGTGTGCATGAGGCCATATTGTACATTCCTGTATTATTGATTATTGTAATCTTCACTGAAAGGTTTGGTTCACTGTACGGCCCTAAAGGCTCACTCTATAAGAATGCCATATGTAAACAAAAATTTTAAAGCTATAACACTAGATTTAGGTTCTGTTGACAAATATTCTACTTCACATGTCCATTTCCCATTTAAGCCCTTAGAACAGGAGATTAATAACAGACCATGGGTGAGATACACAGCACCTTCACAGATGAGCTGTGGTCCCCACATCTCAGCGTGTGCTGCTTCCACTCAATGGGCCAGGAACATCACTATCATTGGTCACTTGACGAGCTTGAGGCATATTCCATGTGAATGGGGCCGAGCTTTAACACCAATTACAACCACTATATGCTGTACATAGTGCTGGACCTCATCACCAGAATTCAATTACAGGCGGTCTCCCAGTTACATAAAAGATAGGTTCTTTAGGTTTGTTCTTAAGTTGAATTTCTATGCAAATCAAAACTGGTAAATTTTAGAATTGTAGCTTCAGAAAAAAAAATGTTGTACCGGTGACAATTCGATTTTCAAAGTTTTGTGCCATCATGAGAACAAGGAATATCAGTAAAGCTTCATTACAGACACCTCACAGCTCATCCTTGCAGCCCGGGACTAAAGTAAAGCATCCAGAGAGCTTTATCAGAGGTCACAGTGGGCAGAGAGGTCTGTCTGTAACTAGGGGTCGTCTGAGTCAGGGGTAGGTCTGGAACCTACAATATAGAGAATACTTAAATACCCCTTTAACTAAAATAAATATCTAAAGTATAAAGCAGGTCACTTACTTTGTGCTGTGCATTCAAAAGTGTTTCCAAGTATTTCACTATGTGGCTCTTAAAATCCTTGGATTTTTCCTTCTAAAATGTAAAAAAAGAAATTGATGATAGATCTCTACTCATCTTATTCTTTGTTAAAAGACTTACCCAATCACATAATAAAAGTGCCACCTACAACACATAAAGGTTAAAGTTGTATAACTAGGCAAATTTCCTGTTTAGTATTCAAATGTCCAAAGTTTTAAGGACGAAGGTGCACCTTACTATAAAACGCACCCCAAATTTGGTCATAAAAAAAAAAAAAAAGAGAAAAAAAAAATTGTTATCACTAATTTTAAAATTACCTGGATGTCACACAAACATCTCTGTACTAGCTCTCACAAACAGCTCTACAACATGCACAAACAACTCTGCTAAATTAAAGCTCCCTACCACATGACACACAAACATTATTAGCTCTCAACCACCTAGACTTATATACCGTATATTCCGGCGTATAAGACGACCTGGTGTATAAGACGACCCCCCTACTTTCCTGTTAAAATATAGAGTTTAAGATATATTCGCCGTATAAGACTACCCCTTTTCCAACGCATACAAAACACCGGTAAAAATTAAAAAAAAAACAGATTTGAATTTAACATGGTCCTTTTTTAATTTAAATTCTTATGACATGCAGGTATATAGCAGGAAAACTGTCGCTCATAAACATAAGGCATACAACAACAACATTACCATCGTCCATTTTACTGTAAATGTTACCATACTGTACCTTAAATTTTTATTTTATTAAATATTCCATGCCATGTACTCAGAAGCGGGAAAAAAATTCCAAATGCAGTGAAAATGGTGAAAAAACACATTTGCGCCATTTTCTTGTGGGCTTGGATATTACGTCTTTCACTGAGCGCCCCAAATGACATGTCTACTTTATTCTTTGGGTCGGTACGATTAAGGGGATACCAAATTAGTATAGGTTTTATAATGTTTTCAAACATTTACAAAAATGAAAACCTCCTGTACAAAAATAATTTTTTTGATTTTGCCAACTTCTGGCGCTAATAACTTTTTGATACTTTGGTGTGCGGAGCTGTGGGTGGTGTCATTTTTTGCGAAATTTGATTTCAAAATGGCAAAAAAGTGCCATTTTCGAATTTGGGCGCTATTTTCCGTTACGCATTGAAAAACCGTTATCATATTTTGATAGATCGGGCATTTTCGGAGGCGTCGATACCTGATGTGTTTATGATTTTTACTGTTTATTTATATTTATGTCAGTTCTAGGGAAAGGGGGGTGATTTGAAATTTAGGTTTTTTTATTATAATTTTTTTTTTTTTTACTTTTTTTTATTTTTATTTATACTATTTTTCAGACTCCCTAGGGTACTTTAACCCTAGGTTGTCTGATCAATCCTATCATATACTGCCATACTACAGTATGGCAGTATATGGGGATTTTCCTCCTCATTCATTACAATGTGCTATCAGCACATTGTAATGAAGGGGTTAAAACGAAATAGCCTCAGGTGTGCGGAAGACCCGAGGCTACCATGGAGACGGATCGCCGCCCCCGATGACGTCACGGGGAGCGGCGATCCCAGGTAAGATGGCGGCGCCCCATGCGCCGCTATCTTTTTGAGGCTGCCGGCAGCTTTGCCGGCAGCCATCGCTGTGAAAACACCCGCGATCGGTGCTAGCACCGATCGCGGGTGTTACTGGTAAGCCTTTGCTGCAATATGCAGCAAAGACTTACCGGCTATGGAGAGGGCTCAGCCCGTGAGCCCTCTCCATGCAACGCGACTCGACCGCCGCCGTGAATACACGGCGGGCGGTCAATTACCGGTGTATAAGACGACCCCAGACCAGACAGAAGATTTTTCTGTCTTCAAAAGTAGTCTTATACGCTGGAATATACGGTACATATACTGTATATATATATATATATAAATTCTTCTATTTCTATAGAGCATACAGATAACGCAGCACTGCACAGATCAGAATATACAGGTGTTGCTTTCTTGCTCAGTTCACAGGATTAAGCCCAAGACAATTTTGAGACGGGTACTAGCAGAAGTCACTACTTCAAGCATTTTCAGAAGATAAGCTTGCATTCAGTATGTATCAAGTTACTATAATTTACCTCAAATCTTGAGACCTCTTTTCGTACTGTGACCGAAATCCTTTCAAAATCCCTCTCGTATTGTGTGACTCTGGACTCCCACTAAGAGAAAATTGATAACAGAAATACATTGTATAATAACTTTGACTTGGTATTTAACAGAATTAACTTTTTTAAAACACAGATTTTGTGCTGAACAGTTTAGTTCCAAGCAATTTCCCCCCCCACCCAAGGATGAGTCCGGCTCAGAGACTTACTTTACTTCAGACACTTATACCAAGTCCATGGTTCTCTAGCAGACAGGTTCTCTTAATAGATAAACAGGTTGTAAGCAGCCGAATGCATGGTAAACTGCCAAAAACGGACTGAAAACGGATGTTTAAAAACGGACCAAAAACGCCATGTGTGACATCACCCTAAAGGTTTGTGGAAATGTGTCTGGACATGATTAAATGTTTTATGAATCAATCACAACTCACAAAAATGTTGATATGTATCCATTTAGATGTCAAGATATACTGGGAATTGACCCCAAAAAAATGATTCCATCCCACTGACATAGTTTTAATGTAGTCACCTTTTCATCTATGATATCGTATGGCAGATCTTATACCAAGTCACTCTGATGTATATAGTGATTTAAGAAAATTTATCGAAATCCCAGTTTTGGAGTCAGGGTAGTTCCTATAAGCTATATCAGAGGTAGCTCCCTAGTAATATTGTAAACGTAACAATTATGACACAATTGCATGGTTATTCAGTGTTCCTTGCAGAGGAATGATCAAAAGTATATAAAGAAATCCTTAATAAATAAAAGGTTACACACACACACACACACACACACACACACACACACACACACTGACCTCGGAGATTTCATCCTTTGCCTGCTGTAATTTATCTGGTTTGTTGGCCCACAATAGACGCGCTTCAATTTCCCTCTTTTTCTGCAAAGTTGACTGGGCATCCTGCCAGCGCTGCCAGGTTTTCATGCGTTGGTCGAATGCACCCTAAAGGGGACACAATGAATGAGAAAAGCTGGTATGTGCTACAATCAACCTAAGATAACCCGTTACTTGCCTAAATATGAGCAAACATGCAAAAAATATGCATGATTAACCAGGGACACTAACTCATAGATTCAGGCACTGTGACTGTAGACTTTATCTTTATGGCCTCCTTCCTTCTAAAATAAACTTTCATAATTATGCTACAGAGCCAAAAAGGCTATGTCCATGTTACCAGAGCCCCTCTGTGCTCTGGCTTAACAGGCTGTCACCATCCTTTACTTCCGGCAATCTCAGACACCGCAGACTCGGTCTTAAAGCCGGTTCTGCGCATGAACGCAGCTAAAGTGAGGCGGCCTCAAAAGTTTGGAGGAATGCTTTCAGGGACCTTCCATTGGGAAAATGTGTAGCAAATTTGGACTCCTAGTGATATTAAAAAGATGTCGTTCCCACAATAGTGTGACAATTGCACGCATCAAACTCCATCAAAACAGCAAAGGGAAATAATTAGGGCTTGGAACACTGGTGAATGTCTAAAGGGGAAATCAGTGCTGCTAAACAGCACTGAAGCATTGAAATAATTACAATATCCTGCACACTACAAGAAATTGCAATTATTCTCTCAACTATGCCACCTCCTGTGGGTGTGGAGAGGTGTGAAGGAGCAACCGCCAGCAGAGTGGAACAGTGCTCACTTTTTAAAAACCTGTTAAAATTCACCACTGAGCGCTTGCAAGTTTTTACTCAAAAATAGTTTTGCAGCCAGTGCAGCAAGGCCGGCAGATGTATCATGAGATCTCCCCCTAAAGAACTATAGAAAAATGTTAACATTTGGACACAGTACCAACTCATGTGCATGTTTGGTATTTTTCTTCACATCATGAGGCCCAGCACCAAAACTGTAGGATTACTAAATATTGTCAAACTAACATTTTTTTCTTTCGCAAATGAATAGCTCTTTGGATGTAGAATAACTTTGCCTATTATCTTTGCTATCAACCACAGTTTAGCCCAGTCCTGAAGTAGCTGCTTCCCCTGCTTGTGTTGGTAACCCCTGGAGACCGTCTTGTAAACAAATCTACAAAATCTATGAACTCTTATGTGGTGAGGCTGCTGCTCCCTGCTAACAGAGGAAGGAGGTGGAGATCATGTGACAGAGCTCTCTGAGTGTTCACTGCTGTGTGCAGACCTGCGCTCCAAATCTTTATGATCTCCTGCTGTCTTGAGAAAGCTTACACCCTGCAAACTCCAGCAGCACTGCTCTGAGCCCCAACATCTTCTCCATGAAGAGTGCAGCAGTATAGCAGGCGGGGGTCACGTGACCATGTCCCATATAGCCCACTCACAGTGTGCAACTAGTGAGCTCTATATTCAAGCTTCATTAGACAGATAAAGCACCAGCACGCTTCACTAGGGGATTATGGGAAAACATGCAAATAAGTTTTCCAAAATGGGATAAGGAAACCACTTTGAAACCACCAATTTGAAAAAGGAATTGGACAGCTTTGTTGCCCAAAAGACCACTCTAAAGGGGGGTTGTATGGGCTTTTTATTGGGTTTCAGTTATTTTACCAGATGAAAAAGCCTGCCTTCGGGACTTTTTTTTTTACACATTTTTTAACACAATATACTATCATAAGCAAATAATATAACTAGTAATATTACAAGTAGTAAAATTACTAATATATGTTCAGATTCCCTACTAGCAGGTTTTTCAATATAGTCCAAGGTTATGTGATGCAGGAACAGTGCTCTCTCGACTCCTTCTGCCCCAGAAAGTGCTGGGGAAGAGGAAACCTGCTCTGCTCATCATTAGCATAATTTTAAAAGTTCATTTTAGAAGGAAGGAGGAACAGAACTGTCGACAGCTCCGTTTCAGGTTGGGTCTCTTCAGCACAGTGTACAAGGCAGCCCTAATTGGCAGTCTCTGTAAGGAGAACTCTTACTCCCTGACCCTAGTCAAAAGCCTCTCACTCAGCCAAACCAGTTCCCTACACTGTACTGAAGGAACCCAACAGGTCAAAACAGCGAGGTCTACAGTTGGGAGTCTGTTCCTTCTGGAATAGATATACTGGTTTGGTTTTAATCCCGTATTAGGTCATAAGGCCTTTTCCCATCCTGGAAAACTTATATGAATGCTTTCCCAGAATCGCATAGTGGTGCCTCGATGAGGTTTGCGTAAGGAGAAATATTACTTCATGGGAACTGTGGGCAGCAGTTATTGGACTCAGCTTCAGGGCAGATACATGAAGAAGTTAGTCACCACCAACTTCACCACAGGTGAAAAAGATTTTTGCCAAAACACTTTCAGAACAAAAAATAAGGCTGAGTAACAAATATCGGAATGATTCTGTTTGGTTTTAAAGGGGGACTTTACAGATTTGGTAAAATCATTATGGCTTTGGAGTTGCACTTTAATGTTTATGCATTACAGCCAGCATCATTGCATGCACTAACCAGAATTCAGAAGTTCCTATTCATAAAGCCAGAAAATATGGACAACATGACTTCTCAAATATATCAAAATTATTCTTCTGACCCTTTGTTGCCCTGGAAGATAAGCCTTTGCCAAATTTACCGAAAAAAGACAAATTCGCCATTTTCTTGAAATAAATAAGAACTATTTTTCAGCTATGTCACCAAAAGTAGATTTTGGGCAACTGTTTTTTAGCTGTCCAGTAGCTCATGTATGTATGGCTAGCATAACTCCAAAGTTATGATGGTTTTACCAAATTGTTTTATGTGATCCCCATTTTCCTTCCAAAGTTATGTAATTTTGTGTTCTGAAAGTGCTTGACAAAAATCTTTCTCACCAGAGGTGAAGAGGGCGAGACTCACCTCTTCCTGTATCAACCATGAAGTGGAGTCCAATTTACTTTTCCCACAGATCCCATGATCCCTTGTGTTCTCTCTCAAAGTAATTTAGCAGCAAATCCAGTAAGATTCCTACAAGTAAATCCAGTTACATGAAGTGTATAGTCTGTGCTGTGTGAGAACTAAGGGTGAAGGGGACAAGGGATGCAGCATGAGGTAAAGAGAGAGGCAGAGAAAGTTCTGTAGAATCACAGACTGGGATGGAGGGACTGATAGGGAACAGAAGAGATCTTGTACCTCACTATTCTGTATAGGAGACATCTGCATCCACAGCACCTAACACACTGAGCTGTGCCATGCACGCAGAGAGACTGGGCTAAATTGATACAGCAAAAAAACTGCTGCATATAGGTAACAAAGACAATAGGCAAAGTTGTTCTATATCCCAAGAGCTATTGATTTGTGCTTTAAGATGCAATCAATATGCTCCTAAACTTTAACCCCTTAACGCTCTGTGCCGTAGCTCTACGGCACAGAGGTATAAGGAGTGTATGAAGAGGGCTCACGGGCTGAGTCCTTTTCATACAAAGGTGGGGGGTTTTTGCATTTTGCAGAAAACCCCCACCACTAATAACCGCGGTCGGTGCTTAACCATGTAATTGCCGCCGCCGGCGCTTAAAAGACGGCGGCGCGCGGGCGCCGCCATCTTTTTTACGATCGCCGCACCCCCGAATGTCATCGGGGGCGACGATCAGTTGCCATGGTAACCTCGGGTCTTCTTTTGACACGAGGCTACATAGCTTCTGGAGATTCGTTACAATGAGCCAGAAGTATTGCAGTATATGGTAGGAGCGATCTGACCATCTAGGGTTAATGTACCCTAGATGGTCTAAAAAATAGTGGAAAAAAAAAGAAAAAAAAAAAGTTTAAAAAAGAAAAAAAAATTAATAAAATATTAAAAATTCAAATCACCCCCCTTTCCCTAGAACTGATATAAAACATAATAAACAGTAAAAATCACAAACATATTAGGTATCGCCGCGTCCCAAAATGCCCGATCTATCAAAATATAAAAACGGTAACGGCCGGCGGTGACCTCTGAGGCGGGAAATGGCTCCCAAATGTCCGAAATGCGACTTTTACACCTTTTTACATCACATAAAAAATTAAATAAACAATTATCAAAATGTCGCACAGACCTCAAAATAGTAGCAATGAAAATGTCGCCTAATTGCGCAAAAAATGACACCTCACACATCTCCGTAGCCCAAAGTATGAAAAATTTATTAGCGTCAGAAGATGGCCAAAAAATTTTTCTTTTGTACACATTCGTTTAATTTTTGAAAATGTATTAAAACACAATAAAACCTGTATAAATTTGGTATCACCGTGATCGCACCGAACCAAAGAATAAAGCTGAGATGTTATTTTGAGTGCACAGTCAAAGTCGAAAAAACTGAGCCCACAGGAACGCAAGTGCGTTTTTTTTTCAATTTTTCCACATTTGGAATTTTTTTCAGCTTCGCAGTACACGGCATGTTAAAATAAATAACATTACTTGAAAGTAAAATTTGTTACGCACAAAATAAGCCATCACACAGCTCTGTACACGTAAAAATGAAAAAGTTATGGATTTTTGAAGTTGGAGAGCGAGAAATGAGCGGAAAAACCCTGCGTCCTTAAGGGGTTAAAGAGCAACCATCATTTTAGATGATTTTTGATATTGTGTTGGGGGGATTGTTGTGAACATTTTTCTGTAGGTTCTGTAGGGTCTGTAGGTTTGTTCTTAAGTTGAATTTGTATGTAAGTCAGAACTGTATATTTTATCATTGTAATCCCAGACAGAACTTTTTTGGTCTCTGTGACAATTGGGTTTTAAAAATGTTGGGTTGTCATAAGAATCAGGATTAACACTAGAGCTTTATTACAGACACCTGTGATAACTGTTATAGCTGATTATTGTAGCCTAGGACTAAAGTAAAATAAATTACCAATATCCAGAGGTCCGTTTGTAACTAGGAGTCGTATGTAAGTCGAGTGTTCTTAAGTAGGGGACCGCCTGTATATTTCATTAAGAATAGTTTATAAAGAAACAGACTGCCAAGTGATTCTTAGTTACAATGTTACTTCTATGTTGCTATGGCAAATTTGTCTACAGGATTGAAGACATGTCTCTCTCTCCACTCTTCTCCTGTTTAACCCTTCCTGCTCTCTTCCTGGCTGTAGTATGCTATGAGCACTATATTCAAGCATCAAGTAAAAGGAGTTTATCCTCACTACCAACACACACAGGGAGATTAGATGTGAGCTCACGCAGCCTCCATAGACACACCCACTATGCAGGTTGGAGTACAGATAAATGTTTTTACAAAACAGAACCTATTAATGAAGTACATTACAAAAAGTCCACCTCACCTCTCTTCCCTCACACACACAATATTAAAAAATTTCTCAAATGATGGTTACATTTCAATGGACATCTACCACCAGGATGAAAGACTATGCAAATGAGCCCGAGGGGCTCCAAGCTCCATTAACACCTATGGACATCTTGGTGGTAGATGCCATTTAAGTCTACTCATGAGGGTGGAGCACTGAAGTATGTTTATAGATCTGCTATGTCCACTCACCCTTACTGCAGACAGGATACGGATATAGTCAGCAAGAAGCTCAGCCAGAAGGTAGAAATCACTATTGGCCTGTTCCTGATGTAGTTGCTCTATCTTTTCTTCTACTTCTGCTAGCTGGGACAGCGCCCGAGAAAGTGCAGTATTATCCTCTGAGCTCCCTAGCATAGCAAGGCTTTTGGCAAACTGAGCAGTATTCACAGCGAGTTCTGGAAAAACAAATTCATCAGTAACAAAGCAAAAAAACAAAACCCATTTTTTTCTGTTCCGACTCCACTCCAAATTTTCCCCAGTACACATCATAGAATAATTATTTGTGCCATTAGAAAGTACAATCTGTCCTGCAAAAAACAAGCCCTCATACGTTTCTATTTATAATATATTTTTCTAGTTCTAAGTGTTGCTTTGCAAATAAATTAAACAAAGCAACACCACCATTATGTACAAAATACCTTTTCTGTGGTTTACTAGAGTCTCCACCACAGTATGAAGTTTGCGAAGATGTTGTTCTTCACATTCCACCTCTTGCAACTTGTCTTCAAACCACTAAAACAGAATATAACAGAAGATGACAAATTATAAAAAGGAAAAGATGTCATTATAAACGATGATTTGTGCGAGGTCTCTGTATAATAAGGAATTCATTTACAGATAGTCCTTAAAGGACATCTGTCATCAGGGCTGTGTCACTTGTCCTGTCACTACTACCTTTTGGAGCAGCTCCCAAAGATCCCATCACAGCCTTTATCTAGTCAATTTATACATTAATCATTGCAAAATCATCTTTTCTTTATTTTAAATTGGGCTGGTCACATGGTCAGAGGCAGTGATGTCACCCCTGTTCCGCCTCCCCTCTCCTCCCCCTGCTCATGTCGGTGTATAATGTATAGTAAAGCATTGCTGGTGTGTGTGCTGCATCTGCTGACATGCTGCATCTTCCTAATACACAGACATCAGCTACACAAGTACCTGACATGTTCTGCTATAACATGGCTGCCTGGAGCCGTTGTATCTCTCCTATACACACACAGGCTGCAGAGGCCGCCAGCACCAGGAAGCACATCATTACACAGCCTCACATCATTATAAAGGCTGTCAGTCATGCATTGGGGGTGTGGCTGTGCCTCCCACTCATGAATAAGCCGGACAGCTTGAATATGCTAATGACTCATTGGACATTTCACAGGTCATTTGCATACAGCTTTAGGACCTCATTGCTTAAGTTTACAGGCACGTAGAGGGACAATGAAGATATAGAGGCAATGCTTTCTAATGGCAGCTTATGAAAATATGTTTAGTTTAGGGGGTTATTTCTCTTTAATCTTCCTCAATTAGAAATTTGTGGCCTCTATACATCAACAATACAATAGATTTATACATTTCTATTCACAAGCAGATATTAGCTGTAATCTTATCTGTGACAGCATATATCGGATTGGTCAAACTTTCTCATGTTTTAGTAGTGATTTTGTAAAACAGATTATCCAGCTCTTACTTCTGAAACAAGTTATGTATCAATTGTATTGCTCAACATTCAGAAACCACAAAAACAAAATAAAGTTCCACTTTACACAAGTGCAACTCTGCCCAATACCACTAGGGGGTGCTTGTGCTCTGTGCAAATCATAAGCACCCTTTCTTATATTAAAATGTACTGCAACAACTGGTACATTGTTCAACAAAAATGTAATTGTAGGGATATTAGTATCTTCAGGAAGTGTTTATAGATTCTGAAAAGTGTATGTGCAGTCTCCAAGCTAATAAATTGAGGCCTCTGTGTATATACGTGTTTAACCCCCTAACCACTGCGGCAAGTTTTGGAATTACTGACCAGACCTCACATAACTGTTTTTTAAAGTACCCCCTTGACATTGAGACAATTGATTATCAGTAGTTTGACCAGTACCTCCTGTATTCAATCAAAAATTATCAGAAAGAAACCCCAATAAATCACCCATTATTATAAGTTCCACAACATTTAGCATACACGTGGATACACATCAAGGGTGGATTCTGTTTTTAAATACAATCTACATGCTATACTTACAACATCAGATTCATTCATCTTGATGGTCATTTTGTTGACAGCATCAGTGGCTCTATTAAACATCTTGAGGAGTCCAGCTCCACTAAGAGTCTGAGTGCTGACAGCACGGGGAAGCTAGAAGAAGAAACATTTAGTTTGCATTATTATAAAATAATGCAGGAGCATTTATTTAAGGCGACATTCCATCCATTATTCCAAAATAATTCCTATTTTCTTTTCAAATATCTGTCCATTGTTTTTGTGCAGAATTTTGTGCAGAACAAGAAAACAGTTAGTACAACAGTATTAGTACAACAATATAGTTGAAAAATCCAGAGGAATAATAAAAAAAAATAGCAAACAAAGAAAGTATTAGACACCATAAATGATGCACACTGTGGCCATGAAGATCGAATATTTTTAGGGAGAGGGAGTGTATGTGGTTGGGAAAATCGTGTAGACCTTGGGAGATTGGCATTCTCAGAAATATCCTGTTGCTACTCGGTGGAATGTGGCAGAAAAGGACAGGAGATCAAGCTTAGGTTCTGTGATCTTCCAGGGAGAAGGAAGAATTATATCCAGGGGTGACTAGTTGTTTTGACTTAATGGTATAATAATTTCATAGAAAACACTCACTGCAACTGATGAGTTGAGTATTGGTTCCTGTTAAGCATTCCCAGACTTGCAATGCAAAACATATTCTGCATAACTGCCTTTGCTTTATCATTTTCACCCATATCATATAAAGTTTCAAGGATTCACTTACAAATTTTGTTCTAAAAACATAACCCAACTTTGAATTCAATTAATATACCTCACCTCTTCCTTCTCCAAAAATTCACGGACATCTGGATCTTGTAAAAGAGTAGGGTGGCTCACAATTCTTTGAAGGTATCTGCAGCAAAATATATTGGTCAAAATATAGCTGAAACTGTTCTCACAATCTGCAAGAAATTAATTTATCATACCTAGTTGTTATCTGAAGTATTTTGAAAGAAAGTTTTGATGTCAGTCAGGTTTTTATGGAATTTTTATCTTTAGTAAGTAACTATCTTCCATCAAAATCTTATATTTTCTATCCATGACCTTCTTCCCTTTAAAACCAACTTTAAAATGTATGCTAATAAGCCCCTCCATGCTGCAGATTCACAGGTTGTTACAGTGTGCAACTTCCCCCTCCCATTGCAGTTTAGAAAGTTTAAGCACACAAAGAGATTACATCAGGCAGAAGGAGGGGGGGGGGGGGGTTGCTGGCAGGGGGAGCAGTGTAACAGCCCTTGAACCTGCAGCCCAGATGGGCTCAGTAGTCCTTCAGGCTCATTAGCATAATTGTAATAGTTTATTTTAGAAGGTCACGGATAATAAATATAAGAAGATTACCACAGCCTGGTGGGATCACTTTTCCTGGTTTATAATTCTAGATTATCTTTAATATAATATACTCATTTTCTCAGTCTGACCATTAGGTTTTGTAGTAGTGGACTAAAACTTGGTAATTTTGTTCAGTTTATTATGCAACAGTCACTTTATCATCACTGACAGGATTACAATAGAAGATAATAGCATCATTACATCCACTAGTGAAAATAGATGATGCCACAATATAGGAAGTCACCTTTATTGTCCAGAAGTCTGGTACCGCACTATGTATACACCAAATCACAGGTTATTAAGTTTCAGAACTGCCACCTACCTCTCCAAAGCAGCGCGCCTTCTCTCCAGAAAATCAGCTGAAGAAGAATCCTCTTTCCCCACCTTTACTTTGGTCATACCTAAATAAACACATATTACATCAGATATATGACATTTCTAGGTAGAAAATGTCATTACACCTGCTTTCTGGCCCAAAGGCAAATACAAAAATGAAGCTGGAATATTGCATTTGACTTATATTCCAGAGAGACAATACTACCCACTTACTTAAAATGTGTTGTGGGTATTGAAATTTTGTATTACTGTATTATTACTCACCTATGAGGCTTTTCTCAGGAGGGGGGGCAATTATGATGCCTTGATAGGCATGCTTCTCAGAAAGCTTCTCAAAAAGACCCAGGAAGTCACTAAATCGTCTCTTCACAGTGAAATGTTTGCTTCTAAACATTGGTAAATTTGTCTGGCAACAAAATAAAAAAATAAACAATTTAGTATATATATATGTCAAATCACAATTTCTGTGTATGCTGTGTAAGGACAATTTGGAAGCCCCCTGATGTGTCCTTATAACCTATGGCTGAAACAGTTATGTGAACCCAGACCTAAATGGATTCTCCAGTGCCTGAAACAGATAGGGGACACTAATTTTGTGTGGATGTGGGTTAAGGTTACTGTATATACATGATGTTCATCCATAGGTAGACATATGTCACTGTATCCGTACCGCAGCCGTATATAGTATGGTGCACTGGTAAATGATGGCTGGCTGACAGAATGCACCTTTCACTGGTTCTGGTGTCCCTGGATACTGCACATACACTCACCGGCCACTTTATAAGGTACACCTGTCCAACTGCTTGTTAACACTTAATTTCTAATCAGCCAATCAAATGGCGGCAACTCAGTGCATTTAGGCATGTAGACATGGTCAAGACAATCTCCTGCAGTTCAAACCGAGCATCAGTATGGGGAAGAAAGGTGATTTGAGTGCCTTTGAACGTGGCATGGTTGTTGGTGCCAGAAGGGCTGGTCTGAGTATTTCAGAAACTGCTGATCTACTGGGATTTTCACGCACAACCATCTCTAGGGTTTACAGAGAATGGCCCGAAAAAGAAAAAACATCCAGTGAGTGTCAGTTCTGTGGGCGGAAATGCCTTGTTGATGCCAGAGGAGAATGGGCAGACTGGTTCGAGCTGATAGAAAGGCAACAGTGACTCAAATCGCCACCCGTTACAACCAAGGTAGGCAGAAGAGCATCTCTGAACGCACAGTAAGTCGAACTTTGAGGCAAATGGGCTACAGCAGCAGAAGACCACACCGGGTGCCACTCCTTTCAGCGAAGAACAGGAAACTGAGGCTACAATTTGCACAAGCTCATCGAAATTGGACAGTAGAAGATTGGAAAAACGTTGCCTGGTCTGATGAGTCTCGATTTCTGCTGCGACATTCGGATGGTAGGGTCAGAATTTGGCGTCAACAACATGAAAGCATGGATCGATCCTGCCTTGTATCAACGGTTCAGGCTGGTGGTGGTGTCATGGTGTGGGGAATATTTTCTTGGCACTCTTTGGGCCCCTTGGTACCAATTGAGCATCGTTGCAACGCCACAGCCTACCTGAGTATTGTTGATGACCATGTCCATCTCTTTATGACCACAATGTACCCAACATCTGATGGCTACTTTCAGCAGGATAATGCGCCATGTCATAAAGCTGGAATCATCTCAGACTGGTTTCTTGTACATGACAATGAGTTCACTGTACTCAAATGGCCTCCACAGTCACCAGATCTCAATCCAATAGAGCATCTTTGGGATGTGGTGGAACGGGAGATTCGCATCATGGATGTGCAGCCGACAAATCTGCGGCAACTGTGTGATGCCATCATGTCAATATGGACCAAAATCTCTGAGGAATGCTTCCAGCACCTTGTTGAATCTATGCCACGAAGAATTGAGGCAGTTCTGAAGGCAAAAGGGGGTCCAACCCATTACTAGCATGGTGTACCTAATAAAGTGGCCGGTAAGTGTATATACAGCAGCAAACGGTGCACAACTCCATGCAGCACATATATGAAATGTTCTCATAGACTTCTATGGAACGTACAGGACAAAAATACTGGAGAATATAGGACATGCTCTATATTTGTTTACATCTTGATCACGGTGCGGCCATGACGGCCCACTTGGAGGATGCCCCTTGACCTCTGTAGGGACAGGAAGCAGAGAGGTTAAAAGCCTCCCACCCGCATCCTCCCGCCAGTGTCTACCAAATAACTACACCGGTGGAAGGTACAACAAAATTTTATTTTGTATGTTAAATATTCACATACATACAGAATAAGCTAGGGAGGGAATATATATAGGCCGTCATGGAGGACTAGATGGAAACTGAATTACCGGTGAGTCTAATTCTACATTTCCAATACGTCCCCCATGACAGCCCACTTGGAGATCTACCAAATAAGTAGGAATTTCTAGGGTGGGATGACCGCTTGTAGAACCTTCCTGCCAAAGGAAAGATCTTGAGAACAAGGTAAATCCAGTCTGTAGTGTTTTATGAAGGTGGATGATGAGGCCCAGGTAGCAGCCTTGCAAATCTGTTCTAATGATGCACCTCTTTTTTCAGCCCAGGAAGTGGACATAGCCCTGGTGGAATGGGCCTTTAGGTTCGTTGGAATCTCCTTCCCTTGTTGCGTATAACAGGTGGAGATAGCTAACTTTAGCCATCTTGCTATCGATGTTTTTCGAGGCTTTTTTCCCTTTGTTTTTTCCCTGGAATTGAATAAACAAGTTATTGTCTAAACGCCAGGGCTCTGTAGCCTTTAGATAAGCTAGTACAATTCTTCTTACATCCAAAAGATGCCACGAAGCTTCCCTACTAGAAGAGGGGTTTTCGCAAAAGGATGGCAGAGTGATTTCTTGAGTCCTGTGAAATCTGGATGCCACTTTGGGAATGAAGCCTGGATCTAGAGTAAGAATTATACGATCAGACAAAACTCGCATATAAGGCTCTTTGATTGAAATAGCCTGAAGCTCACCCAATCTTCTAGCTGTAGTGACAGCGACAAGAAGGGTAGTTTTTAACGTTAAGTTCTTTATGTTAGCGCTATCCAGAGGTTCAAATGGTGGTCTGGAAAGTGCGTCTAGAACCAGTTTTAGGTCCCATGTAGGAACTCTCCTGAGAATCTGGGGTCTGATTCTGGAGGAGGCTAGGATAAATCTTTTGACCCACCTGTGCTCCGCCAGTGGACGATCGCAGAAGGCGCCAAGGGCCGAGACCTGGACCTTTAAGGTGCCAGTAGAAAGACCCTGTTCCAGGCCTTTCTGTAGGAAGTCCAGAATCTGTAAGATATTGGGGTTAGATTGAGATGGAGGATTATCCCCACAAAATGTTACAAATTTTTTCCAGATTTTGTGATAAATTGCAAACGTAACCTTCTTCCTACTTGCCTTAAGAGTGGTTACTACAGCCATGGAAAGACCCCGTGATGTCAGGAATTCGGACTCAGGATCCAAGCTGTTAACTGAAGTCGTCCTGGGTCGGGATGGAGAATCGGTCCCTGATGTAAAAGGTCTCTCCGTGAAGGCAGTATTACTGGTTGCTGCTGGGCCAGGGATGTCAACAGGGGGTACCAGTTCCTCTTTGGCCAATTTGGACAGATCAGTATCACCTTTGCCTGGTCCGTAAGGATTTTTCTGAGGACCTTTGCCACTAAGGGAATAGGGGGAAAGGCATAGGAAAGAGGTTCGACCCATTTGTGGCTGAAAGCATCCAATCGATCTTTCGGTGCTCCTGCTTCCAGAGAGTAGTATCGATGGCATACCGTATTCTTCTTTGTGGCGAAGAGATCGATTTGAGGAACTCCCCACAGATTTGTCAAATGGATGAAGACTTCTGGATTGATGCTCCATTCGTTGGGAGAGATTTGTTCCCTGCTGAGGTAGTCTGCCTCCATATTTAGAATTCCTCTCAGGTGAGTTGCAGAGAGGGAGAGCACGTTCTCCTCTGCCCAGGAGAAGATGGTGTGTGTTAAGGTGGAAAGAGTTGTCGATCTTGTCCCCCCTTGTCTTCTTAAGTAAGACACTGTTGTGGTGTTGTCTGATAATATGTGTACATGGTGGTTCTTTAGAAGAGGTGTATTTAGCCTTAGGGCTTCCCAGACGGCCTGTAGCTCTCGATAATTTGATGGCTTCCTGGATTGGGAAGGTGTCCATAGACCTTGGGCATAGTGGGAAGGGAAGACCGCTCCCCAGCCCACACTGCTTGCATCGGTCGTAATTGTGAGACACGGAAGGCAGTGCCAGTGGACCCCGTTCTCCAGATTCTTTCTCTGTAACCACCACTGTAAATTTCTTTTTACTGAGGATGGAATGATGACCTTCTTGTCCAAACCTGAGGGCCTTCGATCCCAACTGCTCAGAATCCAATTCTGTAGGGTACGAGAATGATTTTGACTCCAGGCCACTGATGGGAGACAGGCTGTAAGGAGCCCTAGGATCTTCATGGCTCCTCGGATTGAGATAGAAATCTTCCTTCTGAAGGAGTGAACGTGATGTCTCAGATCTTCCGCTTTTTCCTGAGGAAGAAAGGACATCAGATGAGTGGAATCTAACATTACACCAAGGAATTTTTTGAGGGTGGAGGGAGAAAGATCTGACTTTTGGGTGTTTATTAACCATCCCAGATCTGAGAGTCTGTTCATCGTAAGATCTCTTGCTATAATGAGATCTGAACTGTCTTTTCCCACAATCAGCAAGTCGTCTAAATAAGGGATGATAGATACTCCCTGTAGTCTCAGAGAAGCAACCACCTCCACCATGATCTTTGTAAACACTCTTGGAGCTGACGAAATCCCAAAGGGAAGAGCCCGAAACTGAAAGTGTAGGACAGAACCCCCTGGAGAGAGGACAGAGAATCTTAAGAATCTTTGAGATGAGGGGTGAATTGGGATGTGATAATAGGCGTCTTGCAGATCTATTGTGCACATGCAATAATCGGTGTAAATGATTTGAGTAGCAGATCTTACCGATTCCATGTGAAAACGTCTGTAGGTGATGAATTTGTTCAAGGCCTTTAAATTTATTATCATCCGGTTTGACCCGTTTGGTTTTTTGACCAGGAAGAGGGGAGAATAGAAGCCCGTCTTTTCTTGATCTTGAGGATCCCGGGAGATCACTCCTGAGAGAATGAGAGATGAGACTTCCTGCCAGATGAGATAATGGGTAGAGGAAGAGGTAGAAGATAAGGGAGGCATAAATCTTGACGGTGGGGGGGTACTGAATTCTATCCTGTATCCTGAATTGATAATATTCAGGACCCAAGGGTTTGAAGTAATACGAGACCATTGATTGACAAACCCTAGAAGACGCCCCCCCACTCTGGCGTCATTGTCTCTTCCCTCCGGAGTTGTCAGGGGAATTTGAGAATAGAAACCCCCGACCTCTGCCCCCTTTAGGGTAACTCCAGCGACCTTGTTTACCTTTGCCCCGAAAGGTATCCTTGGTGTTCCTGAAGGGACGAAATGAAGATTTCTTGCCTGAAGGTGCTTTGTTCTCCGGAAACCCCTTCTTCTTGTCTGAGGCTCTTTCTAATATGGCGTCGAACTCTGGACCGAAGACGAAATCTCCAGCAAATGGGATACTGCATAGCTTCGTTTTTGAACGAATATCACCGCCCCATTGTTTTAACCACAAGGCTCTCCTTGTGGCATTTGTTAGAGCCCCTTCTTTGGCCGCAAAACGGACGCCTTCGGCTGAAGCATCGACTAGAAAAGCAGTGGCAGATTTAAGAAGAGGAATACTTTCCAACAGAGAAGCCCTAGGAGTGCCTTCTCTGATGTGGGAGTCTAGTTAGTTTAGCCAGAAGAAGAGGGTTTGAGGTAGCCGATAAATTTGATTTTAGGCTGGTCATAGATGTTTCCCAGGCCTTTTTAAGAAGGGCATCTCCATAGGGTCCTTAAATTGTGCCGAGTCTTCAAACGGTAAGTCTGTTTTCTTGACAACCTTTGTCACCTGCACATCCATTTTAGGAACGGAGTCCCAAATCTTGGAGACTTCTTGATCAAAGACTAGACGTCATCTAAACCCCTTAGAAGTTGTGATCTTCTTTTCTGGGTCCTTCCATTCTTCTGTAATTAACCCCAAGAGGGTATTGTTAACTGGGAAGACGCGTTGTTTTTCGGCTCTCAGTCCTCCAAACAATTCGTCCTCTCTAGATGTGCAGGGAACTTCTTCTTCAATGTCTAGAGTTTCGCGTATGGCCTTCAATAGGTTATCTAACTCATCCAGCTGAAAAAGGTGACGTGGGTCAGTCTTTTGACCTATATCCTGGGAATCGAGTTCTTCTGTGTCTACCATGGAACAGGAAGGGACTTCTGAATCATAATTTTCCTCCTCAGAGGAGGAGATGTCCGCTAATCTTGGTTTTTTTGGAGGGGGTTCCTTCTGTGTTGCCGAAGCCACTGAAGCCACCACTTTCTCCTCAATAAATGATTTTAATTAATCCATGAATGATGTTTTTTCCTCTCGCATAAACTCTTCTATACAGGTTTTGCAAATGGGCTTTTGGTACGCCTCGGGCATAGTGCGAAAACACATATTGCATTTTTTAGTAGTGCTTCTGCTCTTTGCAGGTCTGCTAGCTTTTTCAGACTTTTCTGGTCTGTCCTCTTTACCTTTCCCCTTAGTCCCTTGATCCTTGTCCTAAGGGAGAAAGGTAAGGAATAACTAACTTGGGGTTCTAATGTGATTTACTACTAGAACATGCCATACAGCACCACTTACATAACCAGGAGGGTGGAGTAGGCCCAAGTCTGCCTCATCAGCCATGTCGGGAATGTCTGGGACGGCAAGGCCACCGAACAGTATATGTCCCAAATACAAGACACCGCTCCTCTAATAGTGCTGTATTTTATACCTTATCGGGGAGCCCATCCCCCTAGCCGGTGGCTCTTCCGCGCCCGTTCTGGCGCTCCGAGACGCGCCTGACGTCACTTCCGGTCGCGGCCGGAAGTCGTCATCGGCCGCAAAGAACTCCTGGGAACGGAGCTTCCCGCGCGTCCTCCCGTAGGCCCCATTCGGCTGCTGGAGAGGACCGCTCTCCGGATCATCGAGGAACCAGGGAGGGAAGGACCCGGCCGCGGACCCGATCCGGAGGGGAACTACGACCTGCAATAGGCCGGCGTAACCCCGGTAAGTTTCTTTTGAAAAAACCAAGCGTCCCCCCCCCCCCCCTTGGAGGAGAGGAGCCTCTCTGACCTATCCCCTGTAGGGACAGGAAGACACTGGCGGGAGGATGCGGGTGGGAGGCTTTTAACCTCTCTGCTTCCTGTCCCTACAGAGGTCAAGGGGCATCCTCCAAGTGGGCCGTCATGGGGGACGTATTGGAAAATAGGTCCATGTAAATGGATCATAGTATTAAGGAATACACCATGGAAATGTATGGAAACTTTCTAAAAAGAAGCCAATGTCTCAGACACCACCTACTGTAAGACAACAACCCTGTAGACCAATGCTGACGGTAAACAAGTTCTAATGTTTAAAGGGTTGAGACACTGAGCTGATATTAACACTTCTATATTGAAAACATTTTTACGTTGCACCATCCAGAAATATACATTACTGTGGAAAATTTTATTAAATAAAAAAACAAAGCAACACAAATCAGAGTAAAATTCATTTGCTTACCTGAGTTGATACTTGATAAGCTACATATGCATTCATTCCGTCACCTGAAACAAAGGAACTGCAATTAATCTTTTCCATAGAGGCAATAAAAAACTGGGAAAAGGTACAGGACTAAACTTATGCAGTGCTTTTATGGTTAGCCATACTATAAAGAAAAATTATTTAGATAAAAATTTTCTACTTTATTTGGCAACAAACACCAAGACTGAATTTGGCTTTAGATAATAACAGATTATTGGGGTGGGGATTTATCATATGCTGGGGCCTCATGATTAAACCCTGCCCCACCCGCTGCACTGGATCTATCAGGAGGCTTCAGAGGCTAAATTCTACATTAAGTCCTGCCCACTCCGCATCAAGGTAATGCTCTTCTATGCCCACTTGGCATGGAGGTGGTGTAAGGGGAAAAATAGTTGCAATTAATGGTACATGGCAGGGAATTATGACTATTTCAGGGCCTGTAAACTGGAAAACTGGAGCAGAAGCCCCTATAAATCTGCCCCATTGTCTTACGAGTCACCTACAATAAATTTATGGGTCCAAAATTGATGAAATAATGTTCCAAGTGTCATCAGAAGCCAATATGAATAATAGCAAAGTCAGAGAAAAATAATAATCATGTGATGAACCAGCAAGCACATGAGCCTGTATGTGTACTTCATGCAGTGGATTCTAGATCCTCCAGGGCATATGTGCTAATCAGAGGCTACACACTATATAATTAGCCAGTCTTCAGAGGCAGAGAACACTGCAGAGCTCACCAATCTTCTCTGGATCTGTGATTCTAATGTTCATTTCAAATTGATCCTCCTGCTCTTCTTCTTCTAACTGAAAGCAAAGGAAAAATGAGATAAGAATACTGACGAAAAGGCACTTTTTTGGCCTCTGACTGTAGAGACATTAAAGAAAATCTATCATCAAAATCAAGCTTAAAGCAGGGACACTTACTGATAAACTTTTAAAATTATTCTAATGCACATGAAGAGCTTTGGGGTGTATTACCAGAGCCCTTCAGTGATGTGTTTTCACTCGTTGTTATAATGAGCACAGCAGGTCTAATATACCCCTGACGAAGTGTCCATAGATGCAAAACACTTGTTGAGGATGGTCTGTCCTGATTAAGTTTTGGTTATTTAAGCATTATGTTTTAAACTGATATGCATATTATTGTCCCCTTTTTGCCGTACTACTAATATGAAGATGTTCAGCCCTCATCCAGATATAATCCACGCACCCTCCCCAATCCTTCTCCTAGAGGTCTCATTCTGTGACATCATCCATGTGCAACTCACATGCACATGGAACCATGACAGCTCAGATGCAGGAGGGACTCACTGCCAGAAAGGGCTTCCAGACAATCATCTGGAGCTGGCTGGGGAGGAATGCCTCCTATTGTATCCACCATGCCATTCGACAAAAGCTCTGCTCACAGACTTGCTATGCCAGTACATCTGACAGGCTTTAAGCCACTTCGGAAGAGCCGATACAGCAGTGCCTTCAGGTACAGAAGCAGAACCAATGCAGATGGAGGTGTGGGGTGAGGGGGGTAGCAGCTGCCCCCAAATTTAGCTGCAGGAACTTTAATCGGAATATAAACCACTTAAAAGGCCTCAATAGCCCAAAGTTCCCTTTAGCTTTTCTAATTTAGCTTCTGAAAATACTCCTGTCTATTCTGTCCCTGGAAAGGTGGATGCTGTTGGAGGTGAGGGAGGAAATATACACACAGCACCATACTCATATACCTCTTCATAGGTCTTATGCTTGGAGGTAGCGGAAGCAGCTGCAATAAGTGCAGGGGTAGTAAGAGGAGCCTCCTCTTTCTGATTGTTGCGTGTACTGTCCACAGAAAGCTTGACCGTGGATTCTGTAGAAGAAAAGACAACAATGAATAAAATTAAAAATGAGCAAAGTGACTTTACTCAGCATTTACAAGGAAATGGAAACACAACTTTCAATAAATACAAATCAGTGGAACATCTTGAGTACATAAACATGAACATGGGTTAGGACTAGAGATGAGCGAACACTAAAATGCTCGGGTACTCGTTATTCGAGACGAACTTTTCCCGATGCTCGAGTGCTCGTCTCGAATAACGAACCCCATTGAAGTCAATGGGAGACTCGAGCATTTTTCAAGGGGACCAAGGCTCTGCACAGGGAAGCTTGGCCAAACACCTGGAAACCTCAGAAAAGGATGGAAACACCACGGAAATGGACAGGAAACAGCGGGGGCAGCATGCATGGATGCCTCTGAGGCTGCCTAATCGCACCATTATGCCAAAATTATGGGCAACAGCATGGCCATGACAGAGTGACAGAATGAAGCTAGATAGCATCTAAAACATCCAATAATTGACCCTGACACTATAGGGGACGGCATGCAGAGGCAGCGGCAGCAGGCTAGAGAGTGGCATGGCGACATACCCTAATTGGACTCAGGCTTCAAACCAATGGGTGTCAGAGAGGAACCAAAGGAGGTGAGCAAGAAGCGCTCAAATAATATCGGTACATGATAAAAGTTTGCCAGTATATTTTGTGGATTACACAGCAGGGTGGCGACAAAGTTAACATGGAAGCCATGAAAACAACCCAAAATTCTGCCTGACACAGCTCGTTTGATAAGGGGACCATGTATGCTTACAGTTCATGCCAGTCGCTGCACTGGCTGCCAGTCTCCTTTCGAATACAGTTTAAAATAATAATAACCCTCATCCATAAAGCTCTGTATAATGCTGCACCCCCCTACCTCTCCTCTCTTATCTCAGTCTATCGCCCAACCCGTGCTCTTAGATCCGCCAGTGATCTTAGATTAACCTCTACCCTAGTGCGGACCTCCCACTCGCGTCTCCAAGACTTCTCTAGAGCTGCACCAATTCTATGGAATGCTCTGCCCCGGACTATCAGACTAATACCTAACCTCCAAAGTTTCAAACGTGCTCTTAAAACCCATATCTTTAGGCAAGCCTATAACACTCATTAACTGCATGAAGTTTTAACTCTTCTACTAACCCGTCCTGTGTCGTCCTCCCATCTGTTATCCAGCAACCAACAGGCACCAGACTTCTCTGCAGTCCCATTCACCCTGGACCTGGTATATAAGATGACGGCTGAGTGGTTCAAGCGACAGCAATTCCATTTATTATATTTTTTTCTATTCCCTAAGAAGAATGGCTTGACCATTAAATATTCTTTTACCTCGTGTTACCCCATCATCTTCATAAACCGTAAGCTCTGGCGAGCAGGGACCTCACTCCTGTTGTTCCATACAAATGTTGTGCTCTGTTACATTACATTTGTATTTGTTTCCTATGATTTGTAAAGCGCTACAGAATATGATGACGCTATATAAATAAAGATTATTATTATTATGGAGGCAGTGAACTAGTAGTAGATTAAAGGTGCTGCAACTATGTTAGTTGGATCTTGGGATGGAGCTGGCGCTCTGCAGCCAGGCGAGCTTTCGCCAATCCAAGCCCCTGTCTCTAGGCTACTCCCCAAACAGCACTTCTAAGAACCTTTTGTATAAGATCAAGTGTAGTAGCGTTCTTATAAGTTTAGGATATGGCGGGTGAGGGGAATGTAAACAGATGCGCAAGAAGCGCTGAAATAATATCCCTAAATGGTAAAAGTTTGCAAGTATATTTTGTGGATTACACAGCAGGGTGGCGACAAAGTTAACAACTTTGATGTGGAATGCCCTGTAATAGCTCTTGGGCGGTGTGCCTTTTATCGCCTAGGCTCAGCAGTTTCAGCACCGCCTGCTGTCGCTTAGCGACGGCACTGCTGCTGTGCCTAGAGCTACCGACTGATGGCGCCATGCCCACGGATGGTAATTCGGAGGAGGAGGAGGTGGAGGAGGGGTGGGAGGAGGTATAGTAGGCCTTTGAGACCTGGACCGAGGTAGGCCCCGCAATTCTCTGCGTCGGCAGTATATGACCAGCCCCAGGGTCAGACTCGGTCCCAGCCTGCACCAAGTTAAGTGTAGTAGCGTTCTTATAAGTTTGGGATATGGCGGGTGAGGGGAATGTAAACAGATGCGCAAGAAGCGCATGGAGCTGGCGCTCCGCTGCCAGGCGAGCTTTCGCCAATCCAAGCCCCTGTCTCTAGGCTACTCCCCAAACAGCACTTCTAAGAACCTTTTGTATAAGATCAAGTGTAGTAGCGTTCTTATAAGTTTAGGATATGCCGGGTGAGGGGAATGTAAACAGATGCGCAAGAAGCGCTGAAATAATATCCCTAAATGGTAAAAGTTTGCCAGTATATTTTGTGGATAACACAGCAGGGTGGCGACAAAGTTAACAACTTTGATGTGGAATCCATGAAAACAACCCAAATTTCTGCCTGACACACCTCGTTTGATAAAGGGACGATGTATGGAGGCAGCTATATGGACGACTTTTGGAGGTAGCAATGGAGACAACGTGTGGAGGCTGCTATGGAGACAATTTAATTTGGATAGTGCCTGTATGTGGCAGTCCCAAACATTTTTCAAACCAGAGGAGCAGGTAGGTGGCCCTCCAGTAAAATGGAATAGATTGAGTGCCTGTATGTGGCAGTCCCAAAAATTTTTCAAACCAGAGGAGCAGGTAGGTGGCCCTCCAGTAAAATGGAATAGATTGAGTGCCTGTATGTGGCAGTCCCAAAAATTTTTTAAAACAGAGGACCGGGTAGGTGGCCCTCCACAAAAATGGAATAGATTGAGTGCCTGTATGTGGCAGTCCCAAAAATTTTTCAAACCAGAGGAGCAGGTAGGTGGCCCTCCAGTAAAATGGAATAGATTGAGTGCCTGTATGTGGCAGTCCCAAAAATGTTTCAAACCAGAGGAGCAGGTAGGTGGCCCTGCAGTAAAATGGAATAGATTGAGTGCCTGTATGTGGCAGTCCCAAAAATTTTTCAAACCAGAGGAGCAGGTAGGTGGCCCTCCAGTAAAATGGAATAGATTGAGTGCCTGTATGTGGCAGTCCCAAAAATGTTTCAAACCAGAGGAGCAGGTAGGTGGCCCTGCAGTAAAATGGAATAGATTGAGTGCCTGTATGTGGCACTCACAAAAATTGTTTCAAACAGAGGACCGGGTAGGTGGCCCTCCAGAAAAATTAAATGCATGAAGTACTATAGCAAGAGCCAGTGGGCCCTGTCAAAAAATAGCCATTTTCCTCTGCTTTACTGTACAAAGAGGAGGAGAAGGAGGAAAATGAGGAGGAGGAGGAGTGGATCAATTATTCAGGTTGAGCTTCCTTCACCTGGTGGAGATTGGAAATTCTGAGAAATCCAGCCTTTATTCATTTTAATAAGCGTCAGCCTGTCAGCGCTGTCAGTCGACAGGCGTGTACGCTTATCGGTGATGATGCCACCAGCTGCACTGAAAACCCGCTCGGACAAGACGCTAGCGGCAGGGCAGGCAAGAACCTCCAAGGCGTACAGCGCCAGTTCGTGCCACATGTCCAGCTTTGAAACCCAGTAGTTGTAGGGAGCTGTGTGATCATTTAGGACGATGGTATGGTCAGCTACGTACTCCCTCACCATCTTTCTGTAAAGATCAGCCCTACTCTGCCGAGACTGGGGACAGGTGACAGTGTCTTGCTGGGGTGACATAAAGCTGGCAAAAGCCTTGTAAAGCGTACCCTTGCCAGTGCTGGACAAGCTGCCTGCTCGCCTACTCTCCCTCGCTACTTGTCCCGCAGAACTACGCACTCTGCCGCTAGCGCTGTCAGAAGGGAAATACTGTTTCAGCTTGTGCACCAGGGCCTGCTGGTATTCATGCATTCTCACACTCCTTTCCTCTGCAGGGATGAGAGTGGGAAGATTTTGCTTGTACCGTGGGTCCAGGAGAGTGAACACCCAGTAATCGGTGCTGGAATAAATTCTTTGAACGCGAGGGTCACGGGATAGGCAGCCTAGCATGAAATCTGCCATATGCGCCAGAGTACCAACGCGTAAGAATTCACTCCCCTCACTGGCCTGACTGTCCATTTCCTCCTCCTCCAACTCCTCCAACTCCTCTTCTTCTGCCCATACACGCTGAACAGTGAAGGACTCAACAATGGTCCCCTCTTGTGTCTCGCCAACATTCTCCTCCTCTTCCTCCTCATCCTCCTCCACCTCCACCTCCTCCGATATGCGCTGAGAAACAGACCTGAGGGTGCTTTGGCTATCAACAAGGGAATATTCTTCCCCTGTCTCTTGTGACGAGCGCAAAGCTTCCGACTTCATGCTGACCAGAGAGTTTTTCAACAGGCCAAGCAGCGGGATGGTGAGGCTGATGATGGCGGCATCGCCACTGACCATCTGTGTTGACTCCTCAAAGTTACTCAGCACCTGACAGATATCAGACATCCACGTCCACTCCTCATTGTAGACTTGAGGAAGCTGACTGACCTGACTACCAGTTCTGGTGGAAGTTGACATCTGGCAGTCTACAATCGCTCTGCGCTGCTGGTAAACTCTGGATAACATGGTCAGTGTTGAATTCCACCTCGTGGGCACGTCGCACAACAGTCGGTGAGCGGGCAGTTGGAGGCGGCGCTGCGCTGCCCTGAGAGTGGCAGCATCTGGGCTGGACTTCCTGAAATGCGCACAGATGCGGCGCACCTTCGTGAGCAAATCAGACAGATTGGGGTATGTCTTGAGGAAACGCTGAACTATCAGATTTAACACATGGGCCAGGCATGGCACATGTGTTAGTCTGCCGAGTTGCAGAGCCGCCACCAGGTTACGGCCGTTGTCACACACAACCATTCCCGGCTTGAGGTTCAGCGGTGCCAGCCACAGATCAGTCTGCGCCGTGATGCCCTGTAATAGCTCTTGGGCGGTGTGCCTTTTGTCGCCTAGGCTCAGCAGTTTGAGCACCGCCTGCTGTCGCTTAGCGACGGCACTGCTGCTGTGCCTAGAGCTACCGACTGATGGCGCCGTGCCCACGGATGGTAGTTCGGAGGAGGAGGTGGAGGAGGGGTGGGAGGAGGAGGAGGCATAGTAGGCCTGAAACACCTGGACCGAGGTAGGCCCCGCAATCCTCGGCGTCGGCAGTATATGAGCAGCCCCAGGGTCAGACTCGGTCCCAGCCTCCACCAAGTTAACCCAATGTGCCGTCAGCGATATATAGTGGCCCTGCCCGGCAGCACTCGTCCACGTGTCCGTGGTCAGGTGGACCTTGTCAGAAACGGCGTTGGTCAGGGCACGGATGATGTTGTCTGACACGTGCTGGTGCAGGGCTGGGACGGCACATCGGGAAAAGTAGTGGCGGCTGGGGACCGAATACCGAGGGGCGGCCGCCGCCATGAGGTTGCGAAAGGCCTCGGTCTCTACTAGCCTATAGGGCAGCATCTCCAGGCTAAGCAATCTGGAGATGTGCACATTAAGGGCTTGGGCGTGCGGGTGGGTTGCACTATATTTGCGTTTCCGCTCCAGCGTCTGGGGTATGGAGAGCTGAACGCTGGTGGATGCTGTGGAGGATCGTGGAGGCGACGATGGGGTTTTTGTGGCAGGGTCCTGGGCAGGGGGCTGACTAGCAGCTGACACAGGGGAAGGAGCAGTGGTGTGCACGGCCGGAGGTGAACGGGCTTGTTGCCACTGAGTGGGGTGTTTAGCATTCATATGCCTGCGCATACTGGTGGTAGTTAAGCTAGTAGTGGTGGAACCCCTGCTGAGCCTGGTTTGGCAAATGTTGCACACCACAGTCCGTCGGTCATCCGGTGTTTCCTTAAAGAACCTCCAGACTTCTGAAGATCTAGCCCTCGCCGCAAGAGCCCTCGCCACGGGAGCTTCACTAGTTGACACATTTGGCGCTGATGCACCAGCTCTGGCCCTGCCTCTCCGTCTGGCCCCACCACTGCCTCTTCCAACCTGTTCTGGTCGAGGACTCTCCTCCGTCTCAGAAGCACTGTGTTCACCCGGCCTCTCAACCCAGCTTGGGTCTGTCACCTCATCATCCTCCGATCCCTCAGTCTGCTCCCCCCTCGGACTTCCTGCCCTGACAACAACTTCCCCACTGTCTGACAACCGTGTCTCCTCATCGTCGGACACCTCTTTACACACTTCCACTACGTCAAGAAGGTCATCATCACCCACAGACTGTGACTGGTGGAAAACCTGGGCATCGGAAAATTGCTCAGCAGCAACCGGACAAGTGGTTTGTGACTGTGGGAAGGGTCCAGAAAACAGTTCCTCAGAGTATGCCGGTTCAAATGCCAAATTTTCCTGGGAGGGGGCAGACTGGGGGGGAGGAGGCTGAGGTGCAGGAGCTGGAGGAGTGGCGATTTCGGTGACATGGGTGGACTGCGTGGAAGACTGACTGGTGGTGGACAAATTGCTCGAAGCATTGTCAGCAATCCACGACATCACCTGTTCGCACTGTTCTGGCCTCAACAGTGCTCTACCACGAGTCCCAGTAACTTCAGACATGAACCTAGGGAGTGTAGCTCTGCGGCGTTCCCCTGCTCCCTCATCAGCAGGTGGTGTCTCACCCCGCCCAGGACCACGGCCTCTGACCCCTGCAGTAGTTGGACGCCCACGTCCCCGCCCTCGTCCTCTACCCCTAGCCCTCGGGTTAAACATTTTTAAAATGAGAGTTATAACTTTATTTTTTTTTTAACTTTTTTTTGTTTTTTTTTGTGTTTTTTGTTTTTTTTTGTGTTTTTTGTTTTTTTTTGAGTTTTTAAAACCAAACAATGCTATCCTATTGCTATGGCTATTTTCTAGCCAAGTATCAAAGCACACTACTATGCCAGATGAGATGACACTGAGTTAGTGCCTAATTGAAATCCAACCCCTACTAAATTTTCCCACTTCGGTCTTTGCTATGGATATGTGCGTCACTAAGCGCAGAACACAGCGGTCGCAAGTCTCACTACAAATTGCTCAGAATTGGCTAGTACATGCACTGCAGAAAGTACAGCCACCAGCAGATCAACCAGAAATCAAATATATAGAACGCTACTGTAGGCGTAAGTAAGCTCTTTGTATTCTCCTATGGCTATTTTCTAGCCAAGTATCAAAGCACACTACTATGCCAGATGAGATGACACTGAGTTAGTGCCTAATTGAAATCCAACCCCTACTAAATTTTCCCACTTCGGTCTTTGCTATGGATATGTGCGTCACTAAGCGCAGAACACAGCGGTCGCAAGTCTCACTACAAATTGCTCAGAATTGGCTAGTACATGCACTGCAGAAAGTACAGCCACCAGCAGATCAACCAGAAATCAAATATATAGAACGCTACTGTAGGCGTAAGTAAGCTCTTTGTATTCTCCTATGGCTATTTTCTAGCCAAGTATCAAAGCACACTACTATGCCAGATGAGATGACACTGAGTTAGTGCCTAATTGAAATCCAACCCCTACTAAATTTTCCCACTTCGGTCTTTGCTATGGATATGTGTGCCACTAAGAGCTAAACACAACGGTAGCAAGTCCCCCTGCTAATTCCTCACAAAATGGTACTAGATGCAAATTAAAATAAAAAAAGTAGAACGTTATTGTAGCCCTAAGAAGGGCTGTTGGGTTCTTTGAGAATCACTCCTGCCTAACAGTAAGCTAATAGAACACCCTAACGCTTTCCCTGACCAGCAGCAGCTCTCTCCCTAGCGGCATCCAGACACAGAATGATCCGAGCAGCGCGGGCAGCGGCTAGTCTATCCCAGGGTCACCTGATCTGGCCAGCCAACCACTGCTATCGACGTGTAAGGGTACCACGTCATGCTGGGTGGAGTGCAGAGTCTCCTGGCTTGTGATTGGCTCTGTTTCTGGCCGCCAAAAAGCAAAACGGCGGGAGCTGCCATTTTCTCGAGCGGGCGAAGTATTCGTCCGAGCAACGAGCAGTTTCGAGTACCCTAATGCTCGACCGAGCATCAAGCTCGGACGAGCATGTTCGCTCATCTCTAGTTAGGACATTACATAATGGTTTTCAGAATTTTCCGCAGTGAAAGCAGTGAAGGGGCTCACTGCTCCCCCTCACCCTCTCCATCACGCTTCTACTTAATCTGACGCCTCAATGACCTTCTGTCCACTTTCCTTCCAAGACAAACTCATTTTAAAAAGAAAGTAGAGCACAAAACTATACCCAGGTGAGATAGATTACAAAGTCCTTATATTTACTTGTACTATTGATTTATGCAAAGTTGGTTAAAAATTTAGAGGCCGATTTATCATCAAGTTTCTGAGGTAAAACTGTTAAAGTTGGCCATGAAAACCAATCAGAGCTCAGCTTTAATTTTATAAACGGCTGTGGGAAAATGAAAGCTGAGCTGTGATTGGTTGCCATGGGCAGTTCTGCTCTAAGAGACTTATGATAAATCACCCCCTTAGTGTCTATTTAAGGCTCATTTACAACGGTGATGGCTTCAGCTGTTATAGTTGTTCACGTTATTTTGTTGGTTAGATGTAAAAAAAGAAATCATCATCCAGTCTTTTCCTATTACAGTACTCTGGGGCTCTGAGTGAATTTTTGACTAAAAATGGCTGCATAGCCATCATCAATGCTGCATCAATGGCTGCAGTGGTTCTTAACCAGGGTTCTATCGGGGTTCGGTGAGTCGGTCTAAGGGGTTCTGCGGAGCCTCCGCCACGGACGTCGAGACACACATATTTGATTTATCAGCAAAGAAGGGTTTGGTGAATGTGCATATGAAAATTGTGGGTTCGGTACCTCAACCTTGGTTAAGAACCACTGTTGTAATGTTACATTTATGGACCCAAGTAAGTAGATCCCTCCGCAGTTTGTAAATTCTACCCTATAATAAAATGATGGTATTCTGTGGTTCCTGTGGCAACTATTCGCGCTGTATTAGTGTTTTGTCCTCTAATAAAGTCCAATGCATCAGGTCAGCCAGCAAGGTGGTGGGCAGTGTCCGGGAATCAGACACTCAAAGACTCAATCATCAACAGTGGGACAAACATAGGGAAACAACAAGAGTAATTGTCTTATTGGGTTTTTATATTTTGAAAGGAAAATATTGCAATTTACTTTTACAACATTTATTACATATACCTGCAAACAAATCCTGGTCATCGTCATCCAGGAACAGTCCATTTTCCCGGGAGGTTTCTTGGACCACTTCTTTTTGGGGCGGAGGAGCAATCACTTCTTTGCTCTGAAATATAAGTGTAAGTTGAAGGAACCAGGCAGACTGTAGACAAGTATTATAACAGGGCCCAGGCAAAACCTTCCCCAATCCGGCTGCTTAGGTTACAAACCGGATCTGAGTAGCAGGTTTTCCATATTAGCTCTAGGATGTATCCAGTATTAGATTTCTGTTTTACTGGTTAGACAAGCCAACAAGCCGAGAAGCGATGCCATGCCAAGGAGCTGGTATAGTTACTGCTAATAAAATATAGCCACATGTGCCTGGTAGATCGTAAAATGCATGTATATTTACTCTCTGGTCAACAATTCCTCCTTTTGTTTTGGATTATTTTTTTTTTTTTTTATAAAGCAAATACCCAGCCGTCTGTCAGCCTGGAGCAGGATCTAGGCAGTCCGCTTTGTTGACACAATCACCCTGATGTAACGGTACGTCCAAGTGCTCAAAATGTCTGCTCACCTGGATGTAGCGTTACGTACAGGAGCACCTGGGCGCTAGCAATGCTCAAATCCATATTGCTTCCCCTCACAGTGAAACAAGAACAGGTCAGATTTGGCTAGAGACACAGAACATAGCATTTGTTTGTGTTGTGTTGATTAACTATTTTTCATAGTTGTTTAAATTATTAATTACTGGAGTACAAAATAGTGTCACACCTGTAACCCCATACCATATATTTATACTATCCAGCAGCAGCCCCACACATTAATAGCACATATCTCCTCTTGTATGTGTTATGTCCACCCACATCCTCCCTTATTAATATACTGCAGCTTCCCCTCACTAATGAAAAGTCCAGCAGCCTCCCCTTATATATATTCTGCGCCAGCCGCAGCCTCCCTTGACTAACTAATAGAGCCTCTCAACATAAAAAAAATAAATACAAAACAATATTTAAAGTGATCCTCGCGACTTCCCTCTTCTCCCTTTTTTTCCAACAATAGAGGCATATCTCTTCCATGTGCTCTCTCCCAACACATTGCATGATGCGGCGCTGGCACCGCCTGATGACATCCCACATTGTGCTCAGGCAGAGCACACATATACGTCTCTGTCGAAATCAATTGTATTCATATTTTACATATTGATTGTTTTCCACTCTCATGGACCCGCAGTCTGCTCTCAGTCTGGGCCACCTCCATCTATGGTCAAAGTCGCACACACTCTGCTCATCTCTGCAGCAGAAAGTAGAGAGTCATGGGGTACCAGGTAAAATTAGGGGGGAAATTAGCACTACTCACCCCTCGCCTCTCCAAAGGCAATCATGCCAAACAGGCCCTTGTTATGACTAAAAATAGAACAAGCTCTATCTTTTTTGTGGGCAGAGAATGAGCACACTTTGTTCTAACCGTACCTAGCCTGGCACCATAGCCATCTATAGGTCCCTTTCGTGTGCATGGGACCTTATACAATATATCCCAACATTTACTCGCACTTCATTATTTTGAAATACAAAATTTACCTCAGAGCTTTACAACAATTTTAATTGAGTTCTTATTGAACAAAAATTATATTTAAAGGGCTTTAACATTCTTAACCCTCACTTAATTTTAAAGGAATCGTTTGGTGGTTGAAAAACATGGATACTTTCTTCCAAAAACAGTGACAAAAACAAAAACATTTCCACACCTGACCATGGAGTGTGCTGGTATTGCAGCTCAGTTGTGTAGACATGAATGGAGCTTAGTTGCAATGCTACACACAATCCATGGTGTATTTTTTTTTTTTGCAACACAGTGTTACATTTTTCACCCATTTCCCTACAATCTCATTGGATGGAATCCATTTTGGTTTATAATGGAAATTTATTTTTATTATATCTGCTAGAGATTTATCTTGTAAACTATGTAGCCCATTATCTGCAACCTAAATATATAACAGGAAAAAAACGGGGACTCATGAGGTGAAGGCAGCGCAGGTTAACACTGATTGCTAAACCCACCACAATTTACAGCTGAAACTAACTGGATGCGACAGGGCACCGGTCACTGAGTCACTAAACCAACAACACGCTGTCACATCCATTGCCACATTCTTCAGCTTTTTTAAGTTTTATTCTACAAAAAAAAAAAAGTAACCTTCTTGCAGTTCTTAGCGCAAATTTAACAGAAGAGTATACATCAATAAAGGGCAATAAAATACTAAACTAAAACAAAAAAACATTTGCTTTTTTTGTTGCTATTACTTGCAGAAGATGTTGTAGACATCCTTGAACATCTTTGAACCTACCATTAGCTCTATCGAGAGTAAGGCAGCAATTTGTTGGTTTGTTACACTAGTTAAGGTCAATGGAAAACATTTATTAGCCCCCACATTTACAGCATGTGATCTTTGACAACAATGGCTTAATTACTAGGGATGAGAGATTATCACATGACTGTGCCTTATGTACTGATGTTCAGGAACGTACGGCTCATCCCACAAGACTGTTTCCTGACTTTCTGTGTTGTAAGTGCCGTTTCCTCAGGAGAACCTACTGAGGTGTCTCCAATTTCCATGCGAGTTCCTGGCTTGTGAGTCATTTCTGGACGCTGCACACAAGTCATGTGCTCCGGGAGGTCAATGAAAAGCTGACTATTCGTTTCAGATGGTGAATGTGTAGTTTGTTGGATAATTCCTGCAGCCCGCTGATATGTTTTCCATCAGCAGAACGGTTTGTAATCTTGCCAAAAATAAAGCTTATATAGAAACAATGGGGATTTGTACTGTCCACAAATAGCAGAAGGTACAACAGATTTATGTGTTCCTTACAGGCAGCGTCCCGCACACATACAGTGCTTATAGCAACAATAAAGGAGTGGATCTCCTCCTCTATAGTAGTGCCACATACACAGCTCTTCTAATAGCCTTGTATATGTATCTGAATATAAATGTAACAATTTTAAAAAAAACTGACATTTAAAATATCTGTGTGTATATTTAAATATTTTACACACACATACATACACACACTTTCGCACCATACTTTATATTCGACCCCCTTGAACTTTTTTACCTTTTGCCACATTTTAGGATGCAAACATAAATATATAATATAGATAAATATATAAAATTGAATTTTTTTGGGTGAAGAATCAGCAAGTGCAACAGCCAGATTGTCTCTCAATGCCCACTTACTTGAGGGAGTGGTTAATGATGTAGCAGATCTGAGTCACACACAGCCACTGTCTCTCCATCACCTGCTTCCCCACCCTTAGTAATTCTCTTCAGCAAGTCACATGTCTCTCAGCAAGTCACAAGTCACATATCTCGCAGTGCACAGTCACTGTGTCCAGGTGCCATAGACGTCAATGCGGACCGATATGCAGCAGCATATTGGTTGCCATTACGATTGTGTGAATGAGCCCTAAGAATAAAAAAGTAAAGGACTATCTGGGACATTAGGGCACATTAGAAGCAGTGTTTGGTTTATTGTCCCACACAATCATTCTGGATATTTGCATATCTTAGTATAACAGGTGGATATGCCACGCGGTAAATCTGTAGTGTGATGCACTAGCATTGTAGTGTATGGGATTGATGATATTCCTTTTCACACATTGCAGAAAAAAATCTGCAGCAGAAATTTCTTTATCTAAGTCACTTATTGATGCAGATTTGCAAAGCAACATTTGAGGTCTAACCATCTCCCCGGCAAAATCTATAGGCGTCAGATGATGGCGTCTGGTTTCTAATGCTTCCTGAATGGCTACAGGAGTGAGTGCCTCAGTCTTT